>NC_142285.1:936235-3463878 GCF_965620075.1 Prunus avium
AATTGGTACAGGATCAAGCTTTAGTAGAGTTTCAGACAGAGGTTTTCTTTGATACTAATGAACGCAGAAGCAAGTTCGAGAAACCTGGAAAAATAAAACCTTGAGGAGTCAAAAACCACAAACAGACTACAGTTGTATTAAAAGAAAAATAAAACAATTGGCAAACAACATTCAATTACCCTCATGAGCTCCTATATTCAAATTCTTTTGTGGCAGAAACTTTTGATTAGTTTGTCTAGGGAATATGATTCTATTGCTGAAGTTGATAGAAGAAACAAAGGACACTGAGACTATAGGAGTTCAGGAGGTTATTGGGTTCTTTGAAATCCATGAACAACGTTTGCAAAGGCACACTGAGAAATTGACAAAAAAAGGCATTTTCTAGGTCGAAGTGTGAATCCCTAGGGATCAATCAAACACAGGTCAACTTGGAAGTTCAAAGTCTAAGAAGAACTGGAAACCACAGAAATAGAAGAAAGGGGATGCAAAGTCTGAGAACAATTCCAAGAAGGAAAACCAGAATGAAGGAGCAAAGGTCCTTGCAAAACAGGGGTGACACAAGCTTCACTATGGTGCTTGTTGGTTCAAAGGGCAAGCCTAAATGCTACAAATGTGATAGGGTTTGGTCATTTGGCAAAGGACTGCAGAGGCAAACCAGCTCAGACCAGCTACACTATGCAACACATAAGGAGGAAGAAGGTACAATGTTTTATGCATGTCATTCTGCTTCTGTAGTGAAAAATAACGATGTGTGGTATGTAGATGGTGCTTGTAGCAATCATATGACCCTCACATGAATCCCTTATAATCAATGTTGATACAAATGTCACTACAAAGGTAAAAATGGGCAACAAGAGATTTGGTGCAGGGCACTAGTAAATGGTACCTTAGTGATTGACACTGAAGTTAGGCCTAGATACATTAAGGAAGAGTCATGCTTGTACCAGGGGTGGATGAAAATCTGCTCAGGTGTTGGGTCAGATGGGGGAACATGGATATTCCTTGATTTTTTGAAACTCAATGGTGGAGGTATTTGATGACAACTCAATGGAACACTTGGTTGCTAAAGTTCCAATGACAGGGAATAGATGTTTTCCACTCTCTCTGAAATATAGTGAATTCTGTGGCTATGAAGGGCAACTATTGTAGATACTATTTGGTGTTGGCATAGGAGGTTTGGTTTATGGACTGCCAAAAATTGGGAATGCAGAGGGAATTTGCTAAGGCTTTGCAATGGGGGAAAGCACATAGAGACTCCTTTGGTAAAGAGAAGACTTGGAGAGCAAGTGAGCCACTGGAACTCATCTACTCAGATGTTTGTGGACCAATGCAGACCACGACTATTGGTGGAAACATCTACTCAGATGTTTATGGACCAATGCACATAGAGAATCCTTTGGTAAAGAGAAGACTTGGCAGAGCAAGTGAGCCACTGGAACTCATCTACTCAGATGTTTGTGGACCAATGCAGACCATGACTATTGGTGGAAATAGATGCTTCTTGACTTTTATTGATGATTGCACTAGAATGTGTTGGGTGTATTTCATTCAGTACAAGTCTAAAGTGTTCAATATTTTCAACAACTTTAAGGCTATGGTGGAGCTACAAAGTGGCTACAAGATCAAAAGGCTTAGAAGTGATAGAGGAGGAGAGTATACCTCACTTGAATTTTTGAAGTTCTGTGAAGATGTAGGCATGGAAAGGCAGCTCACTGTGGCTTACTCACCTCAGCAAAATGGGGTTGCTGAGAGGAAAAACAAGACCATTGTTGAAATGAGTAAGGAAATGATGAATGAGAAGAGGCTTCCATTTAAATTCTGGGGAGAGGCAGTGAATATTGCTGTCTACATTCAAAACATGTGTCCCACAAAAGCTTTGCATAATTCAACCTCATTTGAAGCTTTTAGTGGAAGGAAGCCAAGAGTCAAACATTTGAATGTATTTGGCTCTATATGCTTTTGTCATGTGCCTAGTCAGTTGAGATCAAAACTGGAGGATTCAGCTATCAAATGCATTTTTGTTGGCTATGGCAAATGTGAGAAAGGTTATAGAGTGTATAATCTGCATACTAATAAAATTGTAGTTTCTAGAAGTGTGATTTTTTATGAAGGATGTTTCTGGAATTGGAAGAAGCAGAATGTGGAACATGTCACAGTTCCCATGAGTTTGGAAGAGCATCCTAGTGCTACTGAAGAAGAATATGAAGTTACAACTTCATCTACACCAGAAACTCATATTGGAAATTACTCTGGAGCAAATGAAAAAATTTCAGGCTCTACTAATGCTGGCTCACAAAGTGAATCACCAAGTTCTACTCCTGTGAAGCTCAGAGATATAACTGAGATTTATGCTCGATGCAATATGAGCATCATTGAGCCATAAAATTTTGAAGAAGCCTCAAGGGACAAAGCTTGACAACAAGCAATGGAAGCAGAGATGGAAATAATTAAGAAGAATGAGACTTGGGAACTAGTTGACAGACCTAGTGAAAAACCTATATAATTGGTGTTAAATGGGTGTATAAAACCAAATTGAATCTTGATGGTTCAATTCAGAAGCATAAAGCTAGGTTGGTGGTCAAGGGCTATGCACAAAAGCCTGGAATCGATTTCAATGAGACATTTGCTCCTGTGGCTAGATTAGACACTATCAGGACTCTCATAGCTTTGGCAGCTCAAAAGGGTTGGTGGCTATATCAGTTAGATGTCAAATCTGCCTTTCTAAATGGTGTGCTTAAGGAGGAAGTATATGTGGATTAGCCTGATGGTTTTGTGGTTAAACACTATGAGGATAAGGTGTACAAATTGAAGAAAGCCTTGTATGGTTTGAAATAGGCACCAAGGGCCTGGTATGAAGAAATCAATGTTTATCTCATCAGTTGTGGGTATGTTAGAAGCACAAGTGAGGCAACATTGTATTGCAAGACCAAGGAGGATTCAGGAACACTAATTGTCTTAATTTATGTTGATGACATAGTGTATACAAGCATCAGTGAGGAGCTTATTACTGAATTCAAATAAGAAATGATGAGAAGGTATGAAATGACTGATCTGGGACTTCTATATCATTTTCTTGGAATGGCTGTGATTCAAACTAAACATAGCATCTTCATTAGTCAAAAGAAATATGCATTGACTTTATTGAATAAGTTTGGGTTACACCAATGCAAGCCTATTAGCATTCCTTTAGTGACAAGTAAGAAGTTATGCAAAGATGATGGTAGATGAGAATCAATACAGACAAATTGTGGGGAGTCTATTGTACCTAACTGTTACAAGGCCAGACATAATGTTTGCAGCTAGTCTTTTGGCAAGGTTTATGCATTGTCCTACCAAGAAGCACTGTGGGACAGCAAAAAGGGTTTTGAGGTACATACAAGGGACAATAGACTACGGTATTGAATATCAGAAAGGCAATAAGGCTATACTGATAGGATATTGTGACAGTGACTGGAGTGGAAGTCAAGACGACATGAAGAGCACCTCAGGTTATGCTTTCTCATTTGGAAGTGGTGTGTTTTCTTGGGCATCAGTCAAGCAACATAGTGTTGCTCTCTCCACAGCTAAAGCTAAGTATGTTAGTGCAAGTGAAGAACTACTCAGGCTATATGGTCGAGATTTGTGCTTGAGGATTTTGGAGAATTGCAGACAGAAGCAACTCCATTGATGGTAGATAACACCTCTGCCATTGCAATAACCAGAAATCTTGTTTTCCATCAAAAGACCAAGCATATCAATCGCAAATATCACTTCATCCGAGATGCTTTACAAGAAGGTGTAGTGGATTTGAGATATTGCAAATCTGAAGAGCAAGTGGCTGATATCTTCACAAAAGCTCTGCCTAAGGATTCGTTCAACTATTTGAGAGGACTGGTAGGAGTTAAACCAGTTAACAATTTAGAAGGGAATGTTGAAATGTAAATTATTCCCTAGTTTAATCCTTAGCTAGACAAGTGTCAGGCTTTGATGCCATCACACATTGTAGGACTTATATGTCCTAGTTTTATGCCAACTGTACAGCTCATATTGCTAACACAATTGTAAGGCTAGATTTGTTTTCATTTCTTGTTGATGAGCACATAATTATTACATGTAATATCCCTTAAATGATATTTGTTAGTATCTTATGGGCTCGTTTGGTACACAGGATTGGCTTGGACTGGCTTGGACTAAATTTAGTACCATGTTTGTTTTATCTAATCCTAGTCTTAGATGGGATTGCTAATACCGGGCCCACCAAAAACACCTCCTTAGGAGGGGACTACTAATCCCATGTGAAAAGGGAGGATTAGCTAGTCCTAATGCTCACCAATGTATAAAATGCATATATTATATTGTAAAATTAATAACATATATTATTATTATTAAACTTACTTACACATATACTATAATGTACATATATACATGTATATACACATAAATATATCATATATGTATATATGTATATATATACATACACATATATACATATATAATATATATAATATACATATACATATATAATATATATAATATACATATACATATATACATGTATATTATTATTATAATATACCCATATACACATATACATATTAATATTATAATAATAATATACGTGTATATATGTAATATATATTATATATTATATATTATATATTATAATACATATATATATATATGTATATATATTATACCCATGTATGTATTATAGTATACATATACACACATATATACACATATACATTATATATGTATTATATATATTGTAATATACATATATACATGTATATATATATTATAAAATACATATATATATATATATATGTATTATACCCATGTCTATATTATAATATACATATATACACCTATATACACATATATTATATATGTATAATGTATGTATATATTATATATATATATATATATATATATATATATAATATACATATATACATGGGTATAATACATATATATATATATATATATATATTATAAAATACATATATATATATATATGTATATATGTATATACATGTATGTGTACATATATATACATACATATGTTCATATTATTTATAATATACATTATACATGTATATACACATACATGTCACATATATTATAAAATACATATGTACACATACATAATACATGTATTTATACATATATACATATACATAGATAGTTTTGAAGAAAAAAAAAAATCTAGTCCTAGTCCAAGCGTACACCAAACGCAGGATAAGTGTTATCCAACTTAGACCAAGCCAAGCCAAGCCAAGACAGTCCCTAAGTATAGTCCATGCCAAGACAGTCCTGTGTACCAAACGACCCCTATTTGTTTAATTTTGGACTAATTTCTTTGATACATGGGTATGTCACATGTGAGGTGTTGTTGTTACAAGGATGGCTTATTCAACTTGGACAATAAACATGTCATGGGCATTCACATGGGTTGGCAACAAGATGATGAAAGGCTACCTTTTGGAGGTTTGCACATGCCAAAGGAATGCAAAGAGAGAGATGGTTGGCCACCAAAGGAAAGAGATAAGGAAATGGAATCATGATGGCAATAAACAATGGAAGTGGAGCATCAATTGAGGAATTAAAGAAGAAGAAAGCTACGGGAATGGCATGATGGGATAATAATTTATTCAAGACATATTGCAAGGTTGCAACATGAGCTTCTCCTATAAATAGAGAGATCCTCCACACCATTCAACACACACCCAAGCTCCACAACTCTTGAGCTTTCTCTCTTCCCTCCATCTTTCTATGTTTTAATTTCTGTTTTTAGTTTTATTTTATTATGGGGAACTAACTCCCTATCTAAGGCTAGGGAGAAAGCTTTTAATATAAGTGTGTAATTTTTATTAGTTTGATCCAAACTTAAGCTTTAATGTGAATTTGTAGTTTTTGTTCAAATGGAATTTGTATTTTTCTTTTTAATTAATTGATGAATGTTTGATAATCTATTTCATGGGTTCAATCATGTTTTTCCCATTGTGTAGTAAAAACTTTCATGCTTTTAAAAGAGAAGAGAATTACTAAAGATTAATAGATTTTCGACGAAGATTATTTTTTGATAGTTTGTTGCCATTGGTACAAGTTATGCTTAGAATACTTCTAAAGGAAATTAAAAAGAGCTTTAATTATTTTGAACAACTTCATTGGAAAATATTTTGTGGATCAAATTAATAAGAGTTGCATGCTTATGTTAGAAGTGGAAACCCAATGCCTTAGTTTTTTAATCAATTGAATTTTCTTTAAATCAAATCTTGCATAAATCTACCTCTCAATCACACTTGTTCTTTTTCATCTCTGTTATTTTCTTTACACTGCTCTCTGTGGATACGACACTCGGACTTCCGAGCTACACTACTATACGATACATTCCCTTGGGTTTTGCAAAGTGGTACGAACACTTGTAAAAGGTATATTTTTGTTGGAATGAAATCAGCGTGTGTGTGTGTGTGTGCATTGCTATGTTCAATGCTCAGTAACAGACTCTCTCTCTCACAACGTCTCTCTCATTCTTTGCAACTATTTCATATTCTCCTTTCCCAAGAAAACCACTGCAATTGGAATCTCAACAATAGCAACATCTCTTTACATGCTTCAGTCTGGAAAAGTCCCCATACACTGGCAGACAAATTATGCATGCAACGTGATACTGAATGTTTAGTGTCACGCCTGACAATTGTTCCCATTGGTATTATATATCAAGAAACTCAAGAGAACATCAATAAAATCTTCATCAGACTCTACGAAGATAATTTTGTTGCTCCTCTTGTCCACCACGGCCTGCAAGCTTATAATATTCTTCACAGTTTTATCAGCCATTTATAATGTAAGAAAGTAAAAAGCGGTAAGTTGTTTTCCTGCTTAAACATGAAAGGACTTCAAAATATAATTCAAGTATGGCGAAAGAGAGACAAAATTTTGCAGAATTAATAGTTTGAAAAACAGGTCAGAGCTTGAGTAGATAACAAGTATATAATTCAAATCTAAAACCAGCAACCAACATTTTTATCAACATAGCTAGTCTGATCCAGAGTTACGTAGTCCATGAGGAGATTTTGAATGAATAACGTTTTGGGAAAGCTTCATGAAATTCACCAGTCTTTCTCAGTAAATTTGCAGGTCGGCTTTTCCATTTCTGTTTTATATCAATCTATCTTCTAATTAAAGTGAAATTAATATAACAAGTGGGAAAAGAAAATTAGGCATTGATCGACAGGTTCTTCTGTGCAGGAAAGGAAAAGAGCTCTTTCAGTATGCAAGAAATTAATGGACAATTATAATGGAAAATTCCAAACAACTTGACATCATAAGTACATTTAGAAAGAAAAAAAAAAAGACATGGAATTCAAAGTTCAAACCTTTTTGGGTAAAACTGCCGAAGAAAAGGATGAAGCTAAAGAAAACACAAAGACTTAAACAAAGGGCCTGCAGAAAGTAATATATGTAGAAAAAGATCATGAGTCTGGAAAGATGTCAGAGGGAGGATCACTTGATATATGAGGTGCATGTTATGACCCTCCATCCATCCTTAACTTTTGAAAAGGGAAGCATTCATTACTTGACTAGGAACAAACATCCCACTTCACCGTA
This sequence comes from Prunus avium, assembly GCF_965620075.1. Classification (NCBI taxonomy): domain Eukaryota; kingdom Viridiplantae; phylum Streptophyta; class Magnoliopsida; order Rosales; family Rosaceae; genus Prunus; species Prunus avium. Next base: position 943,829 of record NC_142285.1, read on the forward strand.
ACCTGAAGATTCCAATCTCTTAAACTAAGAATAGCATTCATAAATAAGAATAGTACAATTCCGAGAAGAGAGAAAAGCAAATAGCCTACATAAGAGGCCTCAGGTCAATCATGAAGCAAAATTCCATTAAAATATCATAATAAAGAAACATCCACCTCCACTGGCACGAACTTGAACCGGTGAGTAAGATTCGTAGTACTAACATAAGAAAGTACAAACACATAATAAACCATATACTGGAGTTCCAGTTTGTAGAAATAGGAGAAGCATCGGATAGAGCAGAGTCACCAAGAAAAGAAACCACCAAAAGACACAAAGCCTGAAACAATTAAAGGTATAGCCGCGAGGCTATACTTGTTTTGACAAGTGGGACCCCAGGCACTAGACGGGTCTCTTTTTTTCCTTATAAATGATATAGCCGCGCGGCTTTACTATGGAGTTTTTTTTACAAAAATAGTATAGCCGCACCGCTATACCTGTTTTGACACAAGGTCGCCCAAGCGCTAGCCAGGTCCTTTTTTTTCAATAAATCGTTTAGCCGCACTCTTGGATATTTTCAAAATAATGCTGCCCGGCTTTACTACCGTTTTTTTTTAATTAAAAAATAATATAGCCACTTGGCTATACCCTTTTTGGACATTTTTTAACATGTGGGCACCTAATCGCTAGGTGGGTGCCTAATCACTAGACGAGCGCCTAGACGCTAGGCGGGTACCCTTTTTTTCTATAAATATTCTATTTGTTGTTTAATTAAATTATTAGAATAATATTGATTGATGTTCCTCAAACAAGCATCACTCAAGAGAATGAGCTAGATTAAAATCAAACATTCCCACAAAAAAAGACGAAGAAAAAATTGAACTCTCAAATTGATTTACTCTGAAATTTCTCTCTCTTCAATATCTGCACTGGATATGTTGAAACTAGCCATTAAATATTAATAAAGTATAAACTAATGCAACTAGGAGAGTACTTTTTTTATTATTATTATTTAAATAAAAGGTATATAATATATTTAAAATACATACATACGTGTACAATACGAGTATTAAAAGTGAAAATGCTAAATTCTTTATATGGGTAATAACTCTGAAAAAGTAAATACTCAAAAGGGTGGACTCGGGTAATGGCCTAAGGGTAATGGATAATGCTCTAAACTATCAACAAACAAAAATTGGGGAAAAACAATTTTTAAAAAAAGATCACAGTATTTGTGTCAAGAGTATAGCCGCAGGGCTATACTATTTATAAAAATAAGAATTAAAAAAAAAAGCACCTGTGAGTGATTCGTGTAAAAACCGTATAGCTGTTTGAGTATATTAGATTTAAAAGGTGTATAGCTGCGCGGCTATATTATTTATTAAAAAATATTTATAAAAAAAGGACTCTTCTAGTTGCATTAGTTTATACTTTTTAGATATTAATTTGCTAGTTTCAATATATATACTTTATAGATTTAAATGTTTTTAAATATATTATTTTTATTCAATATTATGCGAAAATTATATGTATAATACATGAATTTTATGTGTATTATTGAAAATTTTGTACAAAACCAAGTGTATTAAACATGAAAAATACATACATACGTGCACAATACAAGTATTAAAAGTGAAAATGCTAAATTCTTTATAAGGGTCATAACTCTGGAAAAGTAAAAACTCAAAAGGGGACAATAAAGACTACGGTAATGGCCTAATTGTAATGGATAATGCTCTAAACTATTGATAGACAATGCAACACATGTCTAGAAATTCACTAAACTATCTCTAACATAAGCAACCATAAACTTAAAAGGAAAAAAGTACTTTTTTTTTCTTTTTGGGTACGAGGAGACTAAAAGTCACTAAACCAATAACACCAACCGAAACAGTACACATACTGAATTTATTACAAAGACCTTCACTGCACTGAAATAAGAAGACTAATATATTGACAAAATTATTTTCCTTCAAGCATTCTGAAACCGGGACCAGCATTGATGATAAACATGCTAATCAAGGTATGCCTTGTTAACAACATTTTTTCATGGCGTCACAATTCTACCATCGACAATAAAATTTCTAAAAATCCAAACATTTTTAGACCAAAGATATGTTAACTTTTAAGACTTATCTTAGGATAATTGCACCAAAAAGTTATTAAAAAAAAAATCCACAATAAAAAGCAAAAACTACATTGCAGTTATTATTTTATAACAAAACTTATAAGGAACATTAAGACCAGGGCCGGCCCTGAGCCTGGGCACCGAGGGCGACGGCCATGGGCCTCCAATTTTTGGGGCCTCAAAATTTTTTTTTAATATTACTGGAGCCCAAACTTAAATTTTTTTTTATTTATAAAAAACACATATTCTCTTTGCCCATAAAGAGCTTTTCTGCTTCCAAAAAGTTTGTCCCTTTCCCACCGTGTTCTCCTCTCTTTTTAGTTGTTAATATATTCCCTCTCCCACGCTCTGTTCTTTGTCTTTGCCCATAAAAAGCATTTCTGCTTCCAAAAAAATTGTCCCTTTCCCACCGTGTTCTCCTCTCTTTTTATTTGTCAATATATAATATATTACCATTTTCTTTTCATTAAAAAAAATATATTACCCTTCTCCTCCCATGCTCTGTTCTCCCAAGTTATATTTTCCCTTCTCTTCTCCGAAGCTCTCTTCTTGTCTGTCTTTGACCCAAAAGAAAAGCTCTCTTAAATTTATTATTTCCAGTTTTTCTCTCATCCCTCTTTTATCTTTGTCTTTGAATTGATCTATCCAAAGAAATATTTGTAGATTTCTTTCTTCTACACTACAGACTCTAAAAGATTATCTGAGTGAGTGAGGATGAGGTTCGTCAACAATAACCCCATATTTGAATTATTTCCATTATCTTTATACATATTTTTTATATAGATTTGAATTCTTTATACATGTCTTTATACATATTTGTTATATTATTGCAGATGTGCAAGTGCAATATAGATCAATTGAAGTGAAAGCTCTGCAAGAATGAAGCAGTTTAATACAACTTAAGCATAAACCAGGTTGTATTGCTTTTTTTTTTTATTGCTTAAAATCAGTTTTTTTCCTTTGCTGGTTGAGTTTGGTTGCTTTGTTGGTTGTGTTTGGTTGGTTGCTTTGCTAGTTGTAGTAACAAAAATGGTTAGGAAACATGAATCTGGAAGTCAGAAAAGAAATAAAATGAGAAAAATAGAAAAAATGATTCAAACTCAAAAAGGAGCTCTTGATAAGTTTTTTAAAACTAGTTCTTCAATTGAAGATCCATCTGATGAATTAGTTAATGAATCTCAACAACCAATTAGTCAGGAAGAAGATATGATAGAAAATGAAGAGGTTGATGCCCTCATTGAGAATGAAAATAATCATGCTTTGAATATCTATGATCCAAGAATTTGGGATAACATTGATAACAAAACAAAGGATATTTTAATAGAAAAGGGTCCTGTAAGAGAAAGTAATCTAAAGTTTCCTGTTGATGGGCTCTCTAGGCATTTTTCATATTCTTATTTTACAAGAAAGTTATCAAATGGGGAGGGTCAGGATAGAAAATGGCTAGTGTACTCAAAAGATGTGGACAAAGTATATTGTTTTTGTTGTAAGTTATTTAAATCTGTGAAAATTAAAAGTTTGTTGGCAAATGAAGGGCTTAATGACTGGAAACGTTTAAGTGAGAGGCTTAAACAACATGAAACTAGTAGTGAGCATATCAATAACATGACAACTTGGATTGACATGCAAATTAGATTGAAAAAGAATGAAACAATTGATAAAGAGCTACAAGTGCAAATTAAAAAAGAGAAGGAACATTGGAAATTGGTTTTAGTAAGAATAATTTCTGTTGTGAAATGTCTTGCTAAAAGAAATTTAGCTTTTCGTGGAGAGAATGAGAAAATTTACCAAGATAACAATGGTAATTTTTTGGGGCTGCTTGAATTAATTGCGGAATTTGATTTGGTATTGCAAGAGCATTTTAGACGTATTCAGAATGATGAGATTCATTATCACTATCTTAGTCATAAAATTCAAAATGAGTTTATTGGTATGTTAGGCTCCAAGGTTAGAAGTGCTATCATTGAAAAAATCAAAGAGGCAAAATATTTTTCTGTAATACTTGATTGTACTCCGGATGTAAGTAACCATGAGCAAATGACTTTAATAATTCGATGTGTAGATATGTCAAATGCTCCCATAAAGGTAGAAGAGTATTTTTTAGAGTTCTTGAAAGTGGATGATACATCTGGATGTGGGCTTTTTAATGAGTTACAAGCTGTATTACAGTGTCTTACACTTGATATTAATAATGTAAGGGGCCAAGGTTATGATAATGGAGCTAACATGAAGGGGAAAAACAATGGTGTGCAAACAAGGTTTCTGAAAATAAATCCTAGGGCATTTTATATGCCATGTGCTTGTCATTCTCTTAATTTAACAGTTTGTGATATGGCAAACTCTTGTGTTAAAGCTGTGTCATTTTTTGGTGTTGTGCAACGTATGTATACTCTATTTGCTAGTTCTACAAAGAGGTGGAAAATTTTTCAAGATCATGTACATGGATTAACTCTTAAACCATTGTCAACAACAAGATGGGAAAGTCATATTAATGGTGTTCAAGCCATAATAACCCAAACTGATGATATAAGAGAAGCTCTATTTGAATTGTCTAGGGTTAGTGAAGATGCAAAAACAAAGAGTGAAGCTGAATCTTTAGCTACACATGAACTTGAAAATTTTGAATTTTTGTTGGGCATGAGTATATGGCATAACATTTTGAAAAAAATTGACTTGGTTAGCCAAAAATTGCAATATGGAGATATGCAAATTGATGTTGCAATAAAACATTTGAAGGGGCTGGTCTCTTATTTTGTAGACTATAGGGAAAATGGGTTCACATTGGCCCTACTTTCTGCTAAAGAGATTGCATCAAAGATGGAAATTGATCCTGTATTTCCTGAAAAACGTCAAAGTCGAAGAAAAAAACAATTTGATGAAAATGACCATAAAGAGACATTTCAATTTGCTGAAGAATCTTTTAGGGTTAATTATTTTCTTGTTGTAGTTGATGCTGCAATTTCTTCTTTGAGGAGTAGATTTGAACAATTAGAAATATTTGAAGGCATTTTTGGTTTTTTGTTTGATCCTCAGAATTTATTTCAAATGAATTATATTAGATTGCGTGAATGTTGTAGAAATCTTGAAGCTGCATTAACACATAATAATGAATCTGATATTAATGCTGATGATTTGTTTTCTGAATTGGAAGTGTTACAAATGTATTTACCGAAAGAGACAAAGACAGCCATTGAAGTTCTTGAGTTTGTAAAAGTTGTGGATTGTTTTCCAAATGTCTCAATTGCTTATAGAATTATACTGACTCTGCCAGTAACTGTAGCATCTGCAGAAAGAAGTTTTTCAAAATTAAAATTACTAAAATCTTATTTGCGATCAATTATGTCACAAGAAAGGTTAAATGGATTGGCAATCTTATGTATTGAAAAGAATATGTTGGGAAATATTGATTTTGAAGAGGTTATTGATGATTTTGCTTCTCAAAATGCTAGAAGATCAAGAATTTTTAATGTTGGAAAATATTGATTTAATGTTACTGCTTTTGTGTTTTGATTTATAGATGATGGAGTGGAAGTCAAAGCAGCATTTTGTTTACAATTGAGCCATTTGAGAACTAAGCCCTATTGAAGAGCCACTAAGCCACTTGAGAAGCATTTTGTTGTTTATGGATCATGTACTTTTGGTTTTTTTTCGTTAGTTGAATCAAATTATTACATTTAGCAACCTTAGTTGTTTTCGGATACTTTGCCCCCCTATTCATAAAAAGAAAAATGAATGAACACATTCAAGAAAAACATATATCTAAGGGCCTCATTTAATTTTTGGCCATGGGCCACCAAAATGTCAGGGCCGGCCCTGATAGGGGGGCAAAGTATCCGAAAACAACTAAGGTTGCTAAATGTAATAATTTCATTCAACTAACGAAAAAAAACCAAAAGTACATGATCCATAAACAACAAAATGCTTCTCAAGTGGCTTAGTGGCTCTTCAATAGGGCTTAGTTCTCAAATGGCTCAATTGTAAACAAAATGCTGCTTTGACTTCCACTCCATCATCTATAAATCAAAACACAAAAGCAGTAACATTAAATCAATATTTTCCAACATTAAAAATTCTTGATCTTCTAGCATTTTGAGAAGCAAAATCATCAATAACCTCTTCAAAATCAATATTTCCCAACATATTCTTTTCAATACATAAGATTGCCAATCCATTTAACCTTTCTTGTGACATAATTGATCGCAAATAAGATTTTAGTAATTTTAATTTTGAAAAACTTCTTTCTGCAGATGCTACAGTTACTGGCAGAGTCAGTATAATTCTATAAGCAATTGAGACATTTGGAAAACAATCCACAACTTTTACAAACTCAAGAACTTCAATGGCTGTCTTTGTCTCTTTCGGTAAATACATTTGTAACACTTCCAATTCAGAAAACAAATCATCAGCATTAATATCAGATTCATTATTATGTGTTAATGCAGCTTCAAGATTTCTACAACATTCACGCAATCTAATATAATTCATTTGAAATAAATTCTGAGGATCAAACAAAAAACCAAAAATGCCTTCAAATATTTCTAATTGTTCAAATCTACTCCTCAAAGAAGAAATTGCAGCATCAACTACAACAAGAAAATAATTAACCCTAAAAGATTCTTCAGCAGATTGAAATGTCTCTTTATGGTCATTTTCATCAAATTGTTTTTTTCTTCGACTTTGACGTTTTTCAGGAAATACAGGATCAATTTCCATCTTTGATGCAATCTCTTTAGCAGAAAGTAGGGCCAATGTGAACCCATTTTCCCTATAGTCTACAAAATAAGAGACCAGCCCCTTCAAATGTTTTATTGCAACATCAATTTGCATATCTCCATATTGCAATTTTTGGCTAACCAAGTCAATTTTTTTCAAAATGTTATGCCATATACTCATGCCCAACAAAAATTCAAAATTTTCAAGTTCATGTGTAGCTAAAGATTCAGCTTCACTCTTTGTTTTTGCATCTTCACTAACCCTAGACAATTCAAATAGAGCTTCTCTTATATCATCAGTTTGGGTTATTATGGCTTGAACACCATTAATATGACTTTCCCATCTTGTTGTTGACAATGGTTTAAGAGTTAATCCATGTACATGATCTTGAAAAATTTTCCACCTCTTTGTAGAACTAGCAAATAGAGTATACATACGTTGCACAACACCAAAAAATGACACAGCTTTAACACAAGAGTTTGCCATATCACAAACTGTTAAATTAAGAGAATGACAAGCACATGGCATATAAAATGCCCTAGGATTTATTTTCAGAAACCTTGTTTGCACACCATTGTTTTTCCCCTTCATGTTAGCTCCATTATCATAACCTTGGCCCCTTACATTATTAATATCAAGTGTAAGACACTGTAATACAGCTTGTAACTCATTAAAAAGCCCACATCCAGATGTATCATCCACTTTCAAGAACTCTAAAAAATACTCTTCTACCTTTATGGGAGCATTTGACATATCTACACATCGAATTATTAAAGTCATTTGCTCATGGTTACTTACATCCGGAGTACAATCAAGTATTACAGAAAAATATTTTGCCTCTTTGATTTTTTCAATGATAGCACTTCTAACCTTGGAGCCTAACATACCAATAAACTCATTTTGAATTTTATGACTAAGATAGTGATAATGAATCTCATCATTCTGAATACGTCTAAAATGCTCTTGCAATACCAAATCAAATTCCGCAATTAATTCAAGCAGCCCCAAAAAATTACCATTGTTATCTTGGTAAATTTTCTCATTCTCTCCACGAAAAGCTAAATTTCTTTTAGCAAGACATTTCACAACAGAAATTATTCTTACTAAAACCAATTTCCAATGTTCCTTCTCTTTTTTAATTTGCACTTGTAGCTCTTTATCAATTGTTTCATTCTTTTTCAATCTAATTTGCATGTCAATCCAAGTTGTCATGTTATTGATATGCTCACTACTAGTTTCATGTTGTTTAAGCCTCTCACTTAAACGTTTCCAGTCATTAAGCCCTTCATTTGCCAACAAACTTTTAATTTTCACAGATTTAAATAACTTACAACAAAAACAATATACTTTGTCCACATCTTTTGAGTACACTAGCCATTTTCTATCCTGACCCTCCCCATTTGATAACTTTCTTGTAAAATAAGAATATGAAAAATGCCTAGAGAGCCCATCAACAGGAAACTTTAGATTACTTTCTCTTACAGGACCCTTTTCTATTAAAATATCCTTTGTTTTGTTATCAATGTTATCCCAAATTCTTGGATCATAGATATTCAAAGCATGATTATTTTCATTCTCAATGAGGGCATCAACCTCTTCATTTTCTATCATATCTTCTTCCTGACTAATTGGTTGTTGAGATTCATTAACTAATTCATCAGATGGATCTTCAATTGAAGAACTAGTTTTAAAAAACTTATCAAGAGCTCCTTTTTGAGTTTGAATCATTTTTTCTATTTTTCTCATTTTATTTCTTTTCTGACTTCCAGATTCATGTTTCCTAACCATTTTTGTTACTACAACTAGCAAAGCAACCAACCAAACACAACCAACAAAGCAACCAAACTCAACCAGCAAAGGAAAAAAACTGATTTTAAGCAATAAAAAAAAAAAGCAATACAACCTGGTTTATGCTTAAGTTGTATTAAACTGCTTCATTCTTGCAGAGCTTTCACTTCAATTGATCTATATTGCACTTGCACATCTGCAATAATATAACAAATATGTATAAAGACATGTATAAAGAATTCAAATCTATATAAAAAATATGTATAAAGATAATGGAAATAATTCAAATATGGGGTTATTGTTGACGAACCTCATCCTCACTCACTCAGATAATCTTTTAGAGTCTGTAGTGTAGAAGAAAGAAATCTACAAATATTTCTTTGGATAGATCAATTCAAAGACAAAGATAAAAGAGGGATGAGAGAAAAACTGGAAATAATAAATTTAAGAGAGCTTTTCTTTTGGGTCAAAGACAGACAAGAAGAGAGCTTCGGAGAAGAGAAGGGAAAATATAACTTGGGAGAACAGAGCATGGGAGGAGAAGGGTAATATATTTTTTTTAATGAAAAGAAAATGGTAATATATTATATATTGACAAATAAAAAGAGAGGAGAACACGGTGGGAAAGGGACAATTTTTTTGGAAGCAGAAATGCTTTTTATGGGCAAAGACAAAGAACAGAGCGTGGGAGAGGGAATATATTAACAACTAAAAAGAGAGGAGAACACGGTGGGAAAGGGACAAACTTTTTGGAAGCAGAAAAGCTCTTTATGGGCAAAGAGAATATGTGTTTTTTATAAATAAAAAAAAATTTAAGTTTGGGCTCCAGTAATATTAAAAAAAAAATTTGAGGCCCCAAAAATTGGAGGCCCATGGCCGTCGCCCTCGGTGCCCAGGCTCAGGGCCGGCCCTGGTCTTAATGTTCCTTATAAGTTTTGTTATAAAATAATAACTGCAATGTAGTTTTTGCTTTTTATTGTGGATTTTTTTTTTAATAACTTTTTGGTGCAATTATCCTAAGATAAGTCTTAAAAGTTAACATATCTTTGGTCTAAAAATGTTTGGATTTTTAGAAATTTTATTGTCGATGGTAGAATTGTGACGCCATGAAAAAATGTTGTTAACAAGGCATACCTTGATTAGCATGTTTATCATCAATGCTGGTCCCGGTTTCAGAATGCTTGAAGGAAAATAATTTTGTCAATATATTAGTCTTCTTATTTCAGTGCAGTGAAGGTCTTTGTAATAAATTCAGTATGTGTACTGTTTCGGTTGGTGTTATTGGTTTAGTGACTTTTAGTCTCCTCGTACCCAAAAAGAAAAAAAAAGTACTTTTTTCCTTTTAAGTTTATGGTTGCTTATGTTAGAGATAGTTTAGTGAATTTCTAGACATGTGTTGCATTGTCTATCAATAGTTTAGAGCATTATCCATTACAATTAGGCCATTACCGTAGTCTTTATTGTCCCCTTTTGAGTTTTTACTTTTCCAGAGTTATGACCCTTATAAAGAATTTAGCATTTTCACTTTTAATACTTGTATTGTGCACGTATGTATGTATTTTTCATGTTTAATACACTTGGTTTTGTACAAAATTTTCAATAATACACATAAAATTCATGTATTATACATATAATTTTCGCATAATATTGAATAAAAATAATATATTTAAAAACATTTAAATCTATAAAGTATATATATTGAAACTAGCAAATTAATATCTAAAAAGTATAAACTAATGCAACTAGAAGAGTCCTTTTTTTATAAATATTTTTTAATAAATAATATAGCCGCGCAGCTATACACCTTTTAAATCTAATATACTCAAACAGCTATACGGTTTTTACACGAATCACTCACAGGTGCTTTTTTTTTTAATTCTTATTTTTATAAATAGTATAGCCCTGCGGCTATACTCTTGACACAAATACTGTGATCTTTTTTTAAAAATTGTTTTTCCCCAATTTTTGTTTGTTGATAGTTTAGAGCATTATCCATTACCCTTAGGCCATTACCCGAGTCCACCCTTTTGAGTATTTACTTTTTCAGAGTTATTACCCATATAAAGAATTTAGCATTTTCACTTTTAATACTCGTATTGTACACGTATGTATGTATTTTAAATATATTATATACCTTTTATTTAAATAATAATAATAAAAAAAGTACTCTCCTAGTTGCATTAGTTTATACTTTATTAATATTTAATGGCTAGTTTCAACATATCCAGTGCAGATATTGAAGAGAGAGAAATTTCAGAGTAAATCAATTTGAGAGTTCAATTTTTTCTTCGTCTTTTTTTGTGGGAATGTTTGATTTTAATCTAGCTCATTCTCTTGAGTGATGCTTGTTTGAGGAACATCAATCAATATTATTCTAATAATTTAATTAAACAACAAATAGAATATTTATAGAAAAAAAGGGTACCCGCCTAGCGTCTAGGCGCTCGTCTAGTGATTAGGCACCCACCTAGCGATTAGGTGCCCACATGTTAAAAAATGTCCAAAAAGGGTATAGCCAAGTGGCTATATTATTTTTTAATTAAAAAAAAACGGTAGTAAAGCCGGGCAGCATTATTTTGAAAATATCCAAGAGTGCGGCTAAACGATTTATTGAAAAAAAAGGACCTGGCTAGCGCTTGGGCGACCTTGTGTCAAAACAGGTATAGCGGTGCGGCTATACTATTTTTGTAAAAAAAACTCCATAGTAAAGCCGCGCGGCTATATCATTTATAAGGAAAAAAAGAGACCCGTCTAGTGCCTGGGGTCCCACTTGTCAAAACAAGTATAGCCTCGCGGCTATACCTTTAATTGTTTCAGGCTTTGTGTCTTTTGGTGGTTTCTTTTCTTGGTGACTCTGCTCTATCCGATGCTTCTCCTATTTCTACAAACTGGAACTCCAGTATATGGTTTATTATGTGTTTGTACTTTCTTATGTTAGTACTACGAATCTTACTCACCGGTTCAAGTTCGTGCCAGTGGAGGTGGATGTTTCTTTATTATGATATTTTAATGGAATTTTGCTTCATGATTGACCTGAGGCCTCTTATGTAGGCTATTTGCTTTTCTCTCTTCTCGGAATTGTACTATTCTTATTTATGAATGCTATTCTTAGTTTAAGAGATTGGAATCTTCAGGTTACGGTGAAGTGGGATGTTTGTTCCTAGTCAAGTAATGAATGCTTCCCTTTTCAAAAGTTAAGGATGGATGGAGGGTCATAACATGCACCTCATATATCAAGTGATCCTCCCTCTGACATCTTTCCAGACTCATGATCTTTTTCTACATATATTACTTTCTGCAGGCCCTTTGTTTAAGTCTTTGTGTTTTCTTTAGCTTCATCCTTTTCTTCGGCAGTTTTACCCAAAAAGGTTTGAACTTTGAATTCCATGTCTTTTTTTTTTTCTTTCTAAATGTACTTATGATGTCAAGTTGTTTGGAATTTTCCATTATAATTGTCCATTAATTTCTTGCATACTGAAAGAGCTCTTTTCCTTTCCTGCACAGAAGAACCTGTCGATCAATGCCTAATTTTCTTTTCCCACTTGTTATATTAATTTCACTTTAATTAGAAGATAGATTGATATAAAACAGAAATGGAAAAGCCGACCTGCAAATTTACTGAGAAAGACTGGTGAATTTCATGAAGCTTTCCCAAAACGTTATTCATTCAAAATCTCCTCATGGACTACGTAACTCTGGATCAGACTAGCTATGTTGATAAAAATGTTGGTTGCTGGTTTTAGATTTGAATTATATACTTGTTATCTACTCAAGCTCTGACCTGTTTTTCAAACTATTAATTCTGCAAAATTTTGTCTCTCTTTCGCCATACTTGAATTATATTTTGAAGTCCTTTCATGTTTAAGCAGGAAAACAACTTACCGCTTTTTACTTTCTTACATTATAAATGGCTGATAAAACTGTGAAGAATATTATAAGCTTGCAGGCCGTGGTGGACAAGAGGAGCAACAAAATTATCTTCGTAGAGTCTGATGAAGATTTTATTGATGTTCTCTTGAGTTTCTTGATATATAATACCAATGGGAACAATTGTCAGGCGTGACACTAAACATTCAGTATCACGTTGCATGCATAATTTGTCTGCCAGTGTATGGGGACTTTTCCAGACTGAAGCATGTAAAGAGATGTTGCTATTGTTGAGATTCCAATTGCAGTGGTTTTCTTGGGAAAGGAGAATATGAAATAGTTGCAAAGAATGAGAGAGACGTTGTGAGAGAGAGAGTCTGTTACTGAGCATTGAACATAGCAATGCACACACACACACACACGCTGATTTCATTCCAACAAAAATATACCTTTTACAAGTGTTCGTACCACTTTGCAAAACCCAAGGGAATGTATCGTATAGTAGTGTAGCTCGGAAGTCCGAGTGTCGTATCCACAGAGAGCAGTGTAAAGAAAATAACAGAGATGAAAAAGAACAAGTGTGATTGAGAGGTAGATTTATGCAAGATTTGATTTAAAGAAAATTCAATTGATTAAAAAACTAAGGCATTGGGTTTCCACTTCTAACATAAGCATGCAACTCTTATTAATTTGATCCACAAAATATTTTCCAATGAAGTTGTTCAAAATAATTAAAGCTCTTTTTAATTTCCTTTAGAAGTATTCTAAGCATAACTTGTACCAATGGCAACAAACTATCAAAAAATAATCTTCGTCGAAAATCTATTAATCTTTAGTAATTCTCTTCTCTTTTAAAAGCATGAAAGTTTTTACTACACAATGGGAAAAACATGATTGAACCCATGAAATAGATTATCAAACATTCATCAATTAATTAAAAAGAAAAATACAAATTCCATTTGAACAAAAACTACAAATTCACATTAAAGCTTAAGTTTGGATCAAACTAATAAAAATTACACACTTATATTAAAAGCTTTCTCCCTAGCCTTAGATAGGGAGTTAGTTCCCCATAATAAAATAAAACTAAAAACAGAAATTAAAACATAGAAAGATGGAGGGAAGAGAGAAAGCTCAAGAGTTGTGGAGCTTGGGTGTGTGTTGAATGGTGTGGAGGATCTCTCTATTTATAGGAGAAGCTCATGTTGCAACCTTGCAATATGTCTTGAATAAATTATTATCCCATCATGCCATTCCCGTAGCTTTCTTCTTCTTTAATTCCTCAATTGATGCTCCACTTCCATTGTTTATTGCCATCATGATTCCATTTCCTTATCTCTTTCCTTTGGTGGCCAACCATCTCTCTCTTTGCATTCCTTTGGCATGTGCAAACCTCCAAAAGGTAGCCTTTCATCATCTTGTTGCCAACCCATGTGAATGCCCATGACATGTTTATTGTCCAAGTTGAATAAGCCATCCTTGTAACAACAACACCTCACATGTGACATACCCATGTATCAAAGAAATTAGTCCAAAATTAAACAAATAGGGGTCGTTTGGTACACAGGACTGTCTTGGCATGGACTATACTTAGGGACTGTCTTGGCTTGGCTTGGCTTGGTCTAAGTTGGATAACACTTATCCTGCGTTTGGTGTACGCTTGGACTAGGACTAGATTTTTTTTTTTCTTCAAAACTATCTATGTATATGTATATATGTATAAATACATGTATTATGTATGTGTACATATGTATTTTATAATATATGTGACATGTATGTGTATATACATGTATAATGTATATTATAAATAATATGAACATATGTATGTATATATATGTACACATACATGTATATACATATATACATATATATATATATATGTATTTTATAATATATATATATATATATATATATGTATTATACCCATGTATATATGTATATTATATATATATATATATATATATATATATATATATATATATAATATATACATACATTATACATATATAATATATGTGTATATAGGTGTATATATGTATATTATAATATAGACATGGGTATAATACATATATATATATATGTATTTTATAATATATATATACATGTATATATGTATATTACAATATATATAATACATATATAATGTATATGTGTATATATGTGTGTATATGTATACTATAATACATACATGGGTATAATATATATACATATATATATATATGTATTATAATATATAATATATATTACATATATACACGTATATTATTATTATAATATTAATATGTATATGTGTATATGGGTATATTATAATAATAATATACATGTATATATGTATATGTATATTATATATATTATATATGTATATGTATATTATATATATTATATATGTATATATGTGTATGTATATATATACATATATACATATATGATATATTTATGTGTATATACATGTATATATGTACATTATAGTATATGTGTAAGTAAGTTTAATAATAATAATATATGTTATTAATTTTACAATATAATATATGCATTTTATACATTGGTGAGCATTAGGACTAGCTAATCCTCCCTTTTCACATGGGATTAGTAGTCCCCTCCTAAGGAGGTGTTTTTGGTGGGCCCGGTATTAGCAATCCCATCTAAGACTAGGATTAGATAAAACAAACATGGTACTAAATTTAGTCCAAGCCAGTCCAAGCCAATCCTGTGTACCAAACGAGCCCATAAGATACTAACAAATATCATTTAAGGGATATTACATGTAATAATTATGTGCTCATCAACAAGAAATGAAAACAAATCTAGCCTTACAATTGTGTTAGCAATATGAGCTGTACAGTTGGCATAAAACTAGGACATATAAGTCCTACAATGTGTGATGGCATCAAAGCCTGACACTTGTCTAGCTAAGGATTAAACTAGGGAATAATTTACATTTCAACATTCCCTTCTAAATTGTTAACTGGTTTAACTCCTACCAGTCCTCTCAAATAGTTGAACGAATCCTTAGGCAGAGCTTTTGTGAAGATATCAGCCACTTGCTCTTCAGATTTGCAATATCTCAAATCCACTACACCTTCTTGTAAAGCATCTCGGATGAAGTGATATTTGCGATTGATATGCTTGGTCTTTTGATGGAAAACAAGATTTCTGGTTATTGCAATGGCAGAGGTGTTATCTACCATCAATGGAGTTGCTTCTGTCTGCAATTCTCCAAAATCCTCAAGCACAAATCTCGACCATATAGCCTGAGTAGTTCTTCACTTGCACTAACATACTTAGCTTTAGCTGTGGAGAGAGCAACACTATGTTGCTTGACTGATGCCCAAGAAAACACACCACTTCCAAATGAGAAAGCATAACCTGAGGTGCTCTTCATGTCGTCTTGACTTCCACTCCAGTCACTGTCACAATATCCTATCAGTATAGCCTTATTGCCTTTCTGATATTCAATACCGTAGTCTATTGTCCCTTGTATGTACCTCAAAACCCTTTTTGCTGTCCCACAGTGCTTCTTGGTAGGACAATGCATAAACCTTGCCAAAAGACTAGCTGCAAACATTATGTCTGGCCTTGTAACAGTTAGGTACAATAGACTCCCCACAATTTGTCTGTATTGATTCTCATCTACCATCATCTTTGCATAACTTCTTACTTGTCACTAAAGGAATGCTAATAGGCTTGCATTGGTGTAACCCAAACTTATTCAATAAAGTCAATGCATATTTCTTTTGACTAATGAAGATGCTATGTTTAGTTTGAATCACAGCCATTCCAAGAAAATGATATAGAAGTCCCAGATCAGTCATTTCATACCTTCTCATCATTTCTTATTTGAATTCAGTAATAAGCTCCTCACTGATGCTTGTATACACTATGTCATCAACATAAATTAAGACAATTAGTGTTCCTGAATCCTCCTTGGTCTTGCAATACAATGTTGCCTCACTTGTGCTTCTAACATACCCACAACTGATGAGATAAACATTGATTTCTTCATACCAGGCCCTTGGTGCCTATTTCAAACCATACAAGGCTTTCTTCAATTTGTACACCTTATCCTCATAGTGTTTAACCACAAAACCATCAGGCTAATCCACATATACTTCCTCCTTAAGCACACCATTTAGAAAGGCAGATTTGACATCTAACTGATATAGCCACCAACCCTTTTGAGCTGCCAAAGCTATGAGAGTCCTGATAGTGTCTAATCTAGCCACAGGAGCAAATGTCTCATTGAAATCGATTCCAGGCTTTTGTGCATAGCCCTTGACCACCAACCTAGCTTTATGCTTCTGAATTGAACCATCAAGATTCAATTTGGTTTTATACACCCATTTAACACCAATTATATAGGTTTTTCACTAGGTCTGTCAACTAGTTCCCAAGTCTCATTCTTCTTAATTATTTCCATCTCTGCTTCCATTGCTTGTTGTCAAGCTTTGTCCCTTGAGGCTTCTTCAAAATTTTATGGCTCAATGATGCTCATATTGCATCGAGCATAAATCTTAGTTATATCTCTGAGCTTCACAGGAGTAGAACTTGGTGATTCACTTTGTGAGCCAGCATTAGTAGAGCCTGAAATTTTTTCATTTGCTCCAGAGTAATTTCCAATATGAGTTTCTGGTGTAGATGAAGTTGTAACTTCATATTCTTCTTCAGTAGCACTAGGATGCTCTTCCAAACTCATGGGAACTGTGACATGTTCCACATTCTGCTTCTTCCAATTCCAGAAACATCCTTCATAAAAAATCACACTTCTAGAAACTACAATTTTATTAGTATGCAGATTATACACTCTATAACCTTTCTCACATTTGCCATAGCCAACAAAAATGCATTTGATAGCTGAATCCTCCAGTTTTGATCTCAACTGACTAGGCACATGACAAAAGCATATAGAGCCAAATACATTCAAATGTTTGACTCTTGGCTTCCTTCCACTAAAAGCTTCAAATGAGGTTGAATTATGCAAAGCTTTTGTGGGACACCTGTTTTGAATGTAGACAGCAATATTCACTGCCTCTCCCCAGAATTTAAATGGAAGCCTCTTCTCATTCATCATTTCCTTACTCATTTCAACAATGGTCTTGTTTTTCCTCTCAGCAACCCCATTTTGCTGAGGTGAGTAAGCCACAGTGAGCTGCCTTTCCATGCCTACATCTTCACAGAACTTCAAAAATTCAAGTGAGGTATACTCTCCTCCTCTATCACTTCTAAGCCTTTTGATCTTGTAGCCACTTTGTAGCTCCACCATAGCCTTAAAGTTGTTGAAAATATTGAACACTTTAGACTTGTACTGAATGAAATACACCCAACACATTCTAGTGCAATCATCAATAAAAGTCAAGAAGCATCTATTTCCACCAATAGTCATGGTCTGCATTGGTCCACAAACATCTGAGTAGATGAGTTCCAGTGGCTCACTTGCTCTCCAAGTCTTCTCTTTACCAAAGGATTCTCTATGTGCATTGGTCCATAAACATCTGAGTAGATGTTTCCACCAATAGTCGTGGTCTGCATTGGTCCACAAACATCTGAGTAGATGAGTTCCAGTGGCTCACTTGCTCTCCAAGTCTTCTCTTTACCAAAGGAGTCTCTATGTGCTTTCCCCATTGCAAAGCCTTAGCAAATTCCCTCTGCATTCCCAATTTTTGGCAGTCCATAAACCAAACCTCCTATGCCAACACCAAATAGTATCTACAATAGTTGCCTTCATAGCCACAGAATTCACTTATTTCAGAGAGAGTGGAAAACATCTATTCCCTGTCATTGGAACTTTAGCAACCAAGTGTTCCATTGAGTTGTCATCAAATACCTCCACCATTGAGTTTCCAAAAATCAAGGAATATCCATGTTCCACCATCTGACCAACACTGAGCAGATTTTCATCCACCCCTGGTACAAGCATGACTTCCTTAATGTATCTAGGCCTAAATTCAGTGTCAATCACTAAGGTACCTTTACTAGTGCCCTGCACCAAATCTCTTGTGCCCATTTTTACCTTTGTAGTGACATTTGTATCAACATTGATTATAAGGGATTCATGTGAGGTCATATGATTGCTACAAGCACCATCTACATACCACACATCGTTATTTTTCACTACAGAAGCAGAATGACATGCATAAAACATTGTACCTTCTTCCTCCTTATGTGTTGCATAGTTAGCTGTCTGAGCTGGTTTGCCTCTGCAGTCCTTTGCCAAATGACCAAACCTATCACATTTGTAGCATTTAGGCTTGCCTTTGAACCAACAAGCACCATAGTGAAGCTTGTCACATGTTTTGCAAGGACCCTTTGCTCCTTCATTCTGGTTTTCCTTCTTGGAATTGTTCTCAGACTTTGCATCCCCTTTCTTCTATTTCTGTGGTTTCCAATTCTTCTTAGACTTTGAACTTCCAAGTTGACCTGTGTTTGATTGATCCCTAGGATTCACACTTCGACTAGAAAATGCATTTTTTGTCAATTTCTCAGTGTGCCTTTGCAAACGTTGTTCATGGGATTTCAAAGAACCAATAACCTCCTGAACTCCTATAGTCTCAGTGTCCTTTGTTTCTTCTATCACTTCAGCAATAGAATCATATTCCCTAGACAAACTAATCAAAAGTTTCTGCACAAAAGAATTTGAATATAGGAGCTCATGAGGTAATTGAATGTTGTTTGCCAATTGTTTTATTTTTCTTTTAATACAACTGTAGTGTTTGTGGTTTTTGACCTCAAGGTTTATTTTTCCAGGTTTCGAACTTGCTTCTGCGTTCATTAGTATCAAAGAAACCTCTGTCTGAAACTCTACTAAAGCTTGATCCTGTACCAATTCCAAATCCGAATTTGAGCCTTGATCAACTAATATTGACAAGTATTGAATCTCTACTGCTTGGAGACATAATGAATTAGGAGGAAGAAGAAAAGATTGTTGTTAAGCTCACAGTTAGCGTCTCAAAGGATATTGTTTGTTATGCCGAAGCAGGGCAGGATTTTGCCAATTTGCTCCTCAGTTTTTTGACTGTTCCACTTGGTTTCATAGTCAAGCATATGAGGGATGCCTCTTTCAAAGCGTGCATTGATCAGTTGCACAAATCTATCGAAGATCTTGATGAGCAGCACTTGTGTCAAACATCCTCCGCCCCCTTAGAATGAGAATATTGTTGTAACTCAAAAAAAAAAAAATGTCTCCTTCGGATTTTTTTTCAGAAAAAAAAAAGTGTGCTTTGGAGATTCTATTAACACCTTATTAGCTGAAGTTTAAAGTCATAATTCTATATTTGCCAGTGGGGGTTTACCTCAGTGGTTGAGGTCTTTGTTTGCAATCCCCATGACATCAGTTTGAATCCCATTGTGGGTGCGGCTTCCCCTTAGAATAGAATATCGACGGAATAAAAAAATAGTCATAATGCAAGAAACTCCATGGCATCAATTTGAATCCCATTGTCGGTGCCCCCTCCCATTAGAATAAAATATCAATCAAATATTTAAAAAAAAAGGTCATAATTCTATATTTAATTCCAGCAATTAGAATCTTCGTGTCATAGTAGGGCCATAGATTTCTTCGTAGTTATTTTATTTTATTTTTTAAGCATAGTTAGAAAGGGGAAGGGGGAGGAGAAATATTTTTATGTTTAGGTACACCAATTGTCTGGCAGTGGTGGAACTAGGATTCCTAGCATAGAGGGGCCAAAATTTCAAAGTCACTTCCACATTGGTTTTTCATCTTCAACTGAGAGGGTCAACACAAATCTAATTGCAATAACGGTATTGCTATATCATATATTTTATAATATATTACAATAGATTGAAAATTAAATGGGGGCCCAGGGCCATGACAGGCCTTGCTATAGCTCCGCCCCTACTATGTGGTGTACCATCGTACATAAGACATATGAAAATATTTCATAAAAATAATTTTTTTTGTATATGTCCCATTTGTATTTTATGATACACCATTTTCACATATATGCTTTTCTTTTTTTAATATATGTTCGAAAAATCCGTAGGCAGTAGGTGGGCGGCAGGCATGGGCTTAGAGCTGAAAGGAGTAATCGGGGCCTAGGCACCCCTTTTTTTAATAATTATTTTGTATTATAAATTATAAATTTTAACCAAAATCATGCAAAATAATAAGATATATAGGCCCATTTTAATACAATGTTTAAGGCCATTTCACAAAACCCTACCCGTTAGTTATGTTAAAAATTAGGTCAGATATCTCTTCTTCCCAAGCGTCGCCTTCTCCTTCCTCTCTGTGTTTCGATTTCATCTCTCTGTCTCTCCGTCTTTCTTCCTAACAAGCAGCGGCTCCTGCGCACTTCAACAGACCTTCGTCCGCTCCTCAACGGCAAAACGCCCACCCAGACCCGCCTAGGCCGCCGAGGCGGACGCCCAGGCTCTGCCTAACTCCCGGGCGCCTACCCCTAATGATTAGGGTGAAATGACGGCGCCGCCTAACTCCCTGCGCGCTTCAACCGCCCTTCGTCCGCCTAAACCCGCCTAGACCCGCCTAGGCGCCGCCTAACTCCCTTGGGAATTGGTTGCATGGACAACATATATGGAAGTGTGGAGAGTTTTGACTCACAGCTTTTCCGAACTGAAGAATGTAGAGCCATGCTGTTATGTCCCCGCAATAGGACAGAATATCTCTTAGACAACCTCAAACTGAAATTTGATGATTGCGAACCCACGCGGTACTTTAAGTGTTCTAATCCACATTGCAGAAATTTTCAGAGCAGTCTTGTTTTAGTTATTACCAAATGGTTCGTTGTCATCGTTGTAAGCGTCTAATGGACACGGAGACAACCCTTCCAGTGTCTGGTGCTGAAGATGGTGAGGTCTTTGTAAAAGGTCCAGCCAGATTTATAATTAGTGATGATTTACAAGTGATGCCCCCATTTACTTCTACAAGCTTTTCTTTAGTTAAGAACCTCGGATTCACGGGATGGAATAGCATTGAGGAGTAGACAGTCAATGTACGAGTTGATGAGGTAAATGATCTGTTATACCACCGAAGTTAATTTTCTAGTAAGAAATGAAATGCTAGTTTCTGATGATCTTTTCACTTTCTTCAGGTTTTGAAGTTGCTTAGCATCAAAGATGCCTTCCACTGAAACTCTGCTGAAGCATGCACCCCTCCCAGAATTGAGCAATGAAAATGTTGATCAAGAAATATATGTTGAATCTCAAATGTTAGGAGACGCCACGAATGAGGAAGAAGAAAAGATTTCTATTAAGCTCATAGTAAGCAAATCTGGGAAGACGGTTTGTTATGCAGAAGCAGGGGAGGAGTTTGTCAATTTACTCTTCAGTTTCTTGACTCTTCCACTCGGGTTTATTGTGAAACAGATGCAGGATAACTCTATGAAAGGATGCATTGGTCAGTTGTACAAACGTGTCCAGGATCTTGATGAGCAGTGCTTGAAGTCAAATAACCATAAGAAAATGCTAGTGAGTGTCAAAACATAGAGAAGATTAATTGAAGGAAGTGGAGAATGTTGAGAGAATTGGAGCTGCAACAAGTTTTCTGATTTCAACTTACTTTTCTTTGTATTACTTACAATACATTTATAACTACAAGCCAAGAGGTAGACAAGGCATCCCTAAGACAAGGAAACAAAGTTTCCCTAAGACAAGAAAGTAAAGTAAAGCTCCCTAAAACAAGGTTCCCTAAAACAAGGTAACCATAAAATAAGGACTAGGACTTTGTGTATGACAAGATAGAAAGTAACCAACTAACTAATCTATTACAAGCTAACACTCCCCCTCAAGTTGGTGCATAGATATCACCAATGCCCAACTTGATCAGTGAGTTGTGGAATACTCTGCTAGAAACTGCTTTTGTCAAAATATCGGCCAGCTGGTCTTCGGACTTGACAAACGGAAGCTGAATTTCTTTATTGTCAAGTTTTTCTTTAATGAAGTGTCGATCCACTTCAACATGTTTAGTACGATCATGTTGGACTGGATTGTGTGCAATGGATATTGAAGCCTTGTTATCACACTGTAGATGCATTCCTAATGTAGGTGCATATCCAATCTCTGTAAGCAATTTCTTTAACCAAAGGAGTTCGCAAATTCCTTTGGTCATTCCTCTGAATTCGGCTTCTGCACTAGACAAAGCAACAACATTCTGTTTCTTGCTTCTCCAAGTAACCAAGTTACCACCAACAAATGTGAAGTACCCTGATGTTGATCGTCTATCAGTGACATTCCCTGCCCAATCTGCATCTGTATAGCCACTGATATTTAGATGACCATTTTTAGAGAACATAAGTCCTTTACCCGGTGCGGACTTCAAATATTTAAGAATTCTAAGAACCGCATCCATATGATCTTCACTTGGACAATGCATAAACTGACTAGCAACACTTATAGCATACGCAATGTCGGGTCTGGTATGGGATAGGTAGATCAGTCGTCCCACCAATCTCAGATATCTTTCTTTGTTAGTGGGTACTTGATTGAGATATTCCCCAAGGCAGTGATTCTGAACGATTGGAGTGTCCACAGGTTTGCAATCTAACATTCCCGTTTCTGCCAATAAATCTAGAACATACTTCCTTTGTGAGAGAAAAATGCCTTGCTTTGATCGAGCAACTTCAATGCCCAAGAAGTACTTGAGTCCACCAAGATTTTTCATTTCAAACTCTTTTGCTAAACATTGTTGGAGTTGAGAAATTTCCTGCTTATCATTCCCAGTAATAATCATATCATCGACATAAATGATAAGAGCTGTTACCTTTCCTCCCTTGTGTTTTAAGAACAGAGTATGGTCAGAATTACTCTGCTTAAAACCATAATTCTTCATTGCCAAGGTAAAACGCCCAAACCATGCCTAGGGAGACTGTTTCAATCCATATAATGCCTTCCGTAATCTGCACACCACATTAGCAGGAGTAGATGTAACATATCCTGGTGGGATATCCATGTAGACTTCTTCTGTGAGTTCTCCATGGAGAAAGGCACTCTTCACATCAAATTGGTGGAGAGGCCAATCAAGATTTGCTGCAAGGGACAATAGCACACGAACAGTGTTAAGTTTTGCAACCGGGGCAAAGGTTTCTTCATAGTCAATACCATATGTTTGTGTGTATCCCTTTGCCACAAGTCGTGCTTTGTAACGTTCAATTGACCCACCAGCATTGTATTTCAAGGTGTAAACCCATCTGCATCCGACAGTCCTTTTTCCTCGAGGTAAATTCTCCAGTGTCCATGTGTGATTTTTCTCCAGAGCATGCATCTCTTCCTTCATTGCGTGAACCCATTTTGGATCCTTCAATGCCTCACTCACTTTGGTTGGAATATGAATTGCAGATAACTGGTGTACAAAGCCTTGGAGGGGTGCAGATAATTTTTCCGCAGAAACATAGTTTGCAATTGGATACTTCGATGCTTTGCCATTATCCGGTGAATACCGAATTGGTGGTTTTCCACGGTTCTGTCTATTGGGTAATTGATATCTAACAGTTTCATCAACTAAAACAGTAGATGGAGTAGAATCACGTACCTCAGGAGTATTCTCAGGAGATTGATCAGCTGGTACTGAGATGTGAGGGGGGTCTTCATCATCATCGTCGGTGAAGTATGAAAAAATATTGTGCTCTCTGCTGTGGAGCGACCGGTCGCTGGTCTCCTGGCGACCGGTCGTTTCTGGACAGATTCGATCCTCAGCTTCAGTGCTTGGAAGTGACCGGTCGCTGGGCTCCTGGCGACCGGTCTTTTCTGGACAGATTCGAATTTCAGCTTCAGTGCATTGATGCGACCGGTCGTTGAGCTCCTGGCGACCGGTCGTTTCTGGACAGATTCGAATTTCAGCTTCAGTGCGTTGATGCGACCGGTCGCTGAGCTCCTGGCGACCGGTCGTTTCTGGACAGATTCGAATTTCAGCTTCAGTGCGTTGATGCGACCGGTCGCTGGGCTCCTGGCGACCGGTCTCTTTTGGGCAGAATCGATTTTCACCTTCAGGACTTCTATGCGACCGGTCGCTTGGCTCCTGGCGACTGGTCGGTTTTGGGCAGGTTACATTTTCTTCTGGACTTTTGGGATCCGTTTTGCTCCAATCTTCAAGTTCTTGAATTTCCAGGGCCTCCTTGCCCAGTGGTTCTCTTTGTATGTCTCTGTGAGGTGGAGAGTTGGACATCGGATTATAAAAAAACATTTCCGATTCCATAAAAGTGACATCCAAAGTGACATATGTACGACGACTGGAGGGGTGATAGCATCGATATCCCTTCTGATGTGCAGCATAGCCTACAAAAACACATCTGATAGCACATGGATCAAGCTTGCCACGTTGATTCTTATGGAGGTGTACGAATGCCACACAACCAAAGACTCAGGGCGGAAGCATCTGAACAGAGGGCAAGGGCCCATGTTGGGCAAGTGCTTGTAATGGAGTCCGGAAGTCTAAAACTTTGGAAGGCATTCGGTTGATGAGGTAGACTGCAGTGACTATAGTATCAGCCCAATAATGGCGAGGAACATGAGCTCCAATCAAAAGAGCTCGTGCTGTTTCAAGGAGGTGTCGATTTTTTCTTTCCGCAACACCATTCTGTTGAGGAGTTTGAGGACAAGTGGTCTCATGAATGATGCCATGCATTTGGAAGTAGGTCTGAAAATCATGGTTGATATATTCACCTCCATTGTCAGAACGAAGGACTTGAATCTTGGTAGAGAATTGAGTTTCAATTTGCTTGTGAAATGACTGAAATATAGGGAACACATCAGTTTTATTTTTCATCATGAAGAGCCAAGTCATGCGGGTACAATCATCCACAAAGGTAATAAACCACCGGAAGCCAGAAGTTGTAGAGATAGGTGAAGGACCCCAAACATCAGAATGTATCAAAGCAAATGGAGCAACACTTTTATTGGTACTTAATGGATAAGAGGCTCTGTGGCTCTTGGCCAAGATACAAGTATCACATTGGAAATCAGTGGTACAGGAATTTGAAAACAAATCTGGAAATAGATGTCTCATATAGCCAAAAGAAGGATGCCCCAAACGTCGGTGCCATAGCCAAAGTTGTCGATCCTTCCAAGTCGATGAGTGCTTCACACTATGTGCCTTTCCCATACTGAAATCATCCACATAGTACAACCCCCCTCTCTTAGTACTGTTGAAACGATAATTTTTGCATCTGTTGGGCCTGAATTTTTCACAACAAAAAAAGGGGTGGCAACCCATTTAAAATAAAATAAAATAAAATGCCAGCTTGTATTTGAACGGGACTGAATTTTTCCTCCCTGCAAGTTTATCAAAAAATATACAAGTGTTTGCCAAGCATCAAACACTGAAGGATAAGCATCCTAGCTGAGAAGTGGCTATTGACTTCAACTCAAACTCCTCAAATCTCATGCTCTATAAAAGAGTCATGCCTACGATAAAAAAAAGTGACGGAGAAAGAAGGAGAAAGAAAAGAAAACAGAGAACGGAAGGAGCAGAAAGGAGAATAGCCGCAGGAAGAAAAGGAAGACAGCAAGCATACCAAAGAAAGCAAGAGCCATCTCAAGGTAAAATCTTAGTTTTGTGGCGTTGTTTTCTTGTTTGCTGAAGGTTCCAGGTTTCGTTCAACCCAAAGGTTCCTGGCTATGATGATTTTTATCATCATAAAAACAGTCAGGGATCTCTAAGGCACGTCTCCACTCAAGCATTTCCAAGTATGCAATCTGCGCCTAGCTTTTGATCAGTCCATAGAGATTTTTGGCTATGATGATTTCTATCATCATAAACCAAGTCAAGAATCTCTCCAAGGCTCGACTCGGCTCAAACGATTCCAACGATGTTTTCCAAGCGTCCAGTCCACAACCGACAGGAAAGATTGTCCTCTATGATGATTTCAATCATCATGTATCAGGGGATAATCTATTCCAACGGGCAGCTCCGCTCAAATATTTCCAAGTGTACAATCTGCACCCATCTTTTGATCAGTCCAAAGAAAGATTCTTGGCTATGATGATAGAAATCATCATAAACAAGTCAAGAATCTCTCCTTGGCTCCGCTCAAATAATTCCATCGATGTTTTCAGTCTACCACCAACAGGAAAGATCATTCCATGATGATTTCAATTATCATATTTCCAGCAGGCAACTCCGAATATGTTTCCAAACGCAGGGGATGTCTCAAATCATGGAGAGTTGAGGAAATCATGGAGGTAGAGATGAACCCACCATGGAATCAAAACCAAAGAAGGAAAGCTTGTAATCTTTGCGTAAAACTGGTTTGAAGCATCTAAAACCAAAAGGGCCGCATGGCAATTGAATTGCCTCCTCATGAGTGTTTGCTGCCAGCAAGTCAACAAAAAGAAAATAAAAAGAAGATGAAGAAGATAGCCAGCGGAAGAGAGAATGGAGCAAAGGAAAAGTGATGGTTTTACTTGTTTGCAAAGAGACAAAACAAAGAGAAGGCAGCTAAAAATGACAATGTGTTAAAAAAAAAGGGGGTCGTGTCGCACAGTCCCTCCCCCTCTTGAATGACTTGTCTTGGTCTATTTGACTTAAAAAATTCAGCAAAGAAAAAGATGTTGGCAATCGGAAAAGGGACTGCTACAGTAAACAAAAAGAGAGGAAGAATAGGCATAATAAATGTTCAACCTATATTTGTTTTTGGTGGCTGAAGCAAGAAGACAAATTGCTCTCAAAGTTCTCGATGTAGCCCACAGCAAGGCACCTCCTTAATCTGCAGATCCAAAGAAAGAAGTCAGCCGCATGGAAACAAACAAAAGAAAAAAAAAGAAGAAAGGGAAGTTTATGGGGTGGGTTACCACGTGAAATCCCAGAGTTTGTCTTTTCTTTTGATGATGCAACAGGTGGCTGTACGAACTGGTCTGGAAAGGCAAACAAAGAAAGAATATCAAGTGTTCGTTTGCCGATGATTTTAAGTTGTGGTGCACATGTTTTCTTTTATAAATAAAAGAAATACATATAGCCCAATCCTATATGGACAAGGGGTTTACTTTCCTGGATGAGGGGTTCCAAATCAACAAGGAGGTTAATTCTGACTCTATTTGGACAAGGACTTTTATCCTTGGGTGTCTTGATAAAATTAAAAGACATTTGTTAAAGGCACCAGGCTGTAAGGGACCAACTGGAGCAAAGCAGGGCCACAGTCGCTTCTCCTTCACGGCTTCATCATCAAAATCAGCAAGTTCAATTTGTGGGATTGTTATGTTTCTCAATGCTTTTAAAAGACATAGAGAAATTCCCAAAATTTTCTGAACTTCTCTTACTGCAGCGAAGACATTTTCAATGGTGTTTGTGTTTGCTGAGGAAGACAACAAAAGAACAGGGATGGAGGCCTTAGCAAAAAACCATGTTGATCTATCAAAATAAATGATAGGAAAATGGGCAAGGAACTCTGTCAAGCACCCAAATTGTGAAGGCCGCATGGCCTTGAAATTTCTCCCCTCCATGCAACTCAACTCGTTTGGCACATAGGGGAAAGAAAGAAATGGCAACAGGACCTACTCTGACAAAAGGGTGAGGTCATATTGTTGTGATAACAAGAAAAAAAAGGAAGTAGTGGGGCCATGTCGCATGGTCCTCTTGTTTGATCTTTCCCCAATTCTATCTGAAGCCAGTTATAGTCTTCCAAAGCTGTTGTTCAGTTCTATTTTTGGGGCAAACAGATATCAGTCCGGCTTCAATTGGCAGCTGGGTTTCAAAGTCTCTTTAATGTGGACTCCATGCTCGTGATCCAACTGATGAAAAATGTCGAGGCCTGGAAACAGATTATTGGGTTATCAAAAATTGCCCATTAATTCTCAAAAGCCCAATGTGTTTAATGAGTGATCAAATAAACACTCATTAAGCATACAGAGGCCCAAATGGCCTGTAATATGCTTAATGGATCAATTTTAAAATCCTCAAAGCCATATTCAGGTCCAACTGCAAATGTCAATTTTATGGAAAATCAATGGGATAATTAAAATTACTCATTATTTTTCTTGGACATTGACAACAAGAAAAATGGTACAAAACCATCTAAATTTCTCATGGGTCATCTACTCATGAAAATTCCAACGAGATTAAATTCAAATCTCTCAAACAGAAATTCTCAATTAGTGGGTCACACTTACCCATTAATTTCCAATTTTTCCCGTAGGTCATCTACCTATGAAAATCTCCAAATTGTCTCAAAGACACAAATTCTTAATTAGTGGGCCACACTTACCCATTAATTTCCAAATTTTGAACTACGCCGGTTTGATCCCATCAAGGGTACGTAGGCAGTCTAGCACCCCAATAAACGCAACCGCAACCAAATTTGAATCACTGGTTACATCAACCAAAGTCCCACAAATCTATCTCCACTCAAATTTTGGAACTACGCCGGTTTGATCCCACCAAGGGTACGTAGCCAGTCTAGCATACCAATAGACGCAACCGCATCCACACCAAATCCCAAGTGGTACAAAACCACGCCAAATCCCAACAATCCTTTCCGAACTACGTTGGTTTGATCCCTTCAAAAGGGTACGTGATAAGTTCATAATTTCACACATTTGCATGCCTTCGTTACTTAGTAATTTTGTTTAGTTTCTCTTTATTTCAAGTCACTTACCTATGTTTGTGTGTTCTATAGGTTGAAGGCAGCAAGAGATTGCTTTTGAAGCAAAATGGTGCAAAACGTGCAAAAACTGGATATTGAGTTAGAAGTTCATTTCGGACTTATCTTCTTCATCCGAGCTTGGATTGGGCCAATACTTGTGTGGTTGGATCAGAGACATTCTGAACTTCAAAATGGATATCTTAAAGTCATATTTGGATTCAGCCAAACCCAATCCGTGAGCCCATCAAAATACACATCATGCTGACATGAGGATGAGCTGATGGATGCTTGGTCATGGTGAGCTAGGCATGAGCTATTGGTTTCTGGATGGATGCTTGATCATGCTGACATGAAGATGACCTATGGCTGCTGGTGGGATTTATTAGTGCAGCAACCAATTCTGATTATCTAAATACAAGTGTTGTATGCATTAGTCATATTCAATTCAGAATTCCCCTTTCCTTCTCCCTATAAATACCACTTCCATTCCACATCCCAGACACAATTCACTTCATCCATTACTTCCATACACACATTCAGATTCACCACAAAGAGAGAGAGAGAGCTAGCTGCAAAGGAGGGAGAGCTGGGAGCTGTCCTGGAAACTACCTTGCTGCCACCAGCTAGTTCTTCTATTCTCTTTATTCTACCTATGTATTTCTTATCTTCTGTATTCATAATTATGTTTAACTAATCCATTTTGTTAGGGCTTAGGATGAAGCCCTAGTCATGAATATTCAATGTTATGGATGATTTCATAGTTAATTGATTTCCTTGCTTTCATTATCAAGTTGTTAATCTCCAGCTTATTATGTGCTTGATGTATGTTTTCTTGGAGTAGCTAACTAGGATTTTATGCATCTAGCACAGGTTGGGAAGGGGTTTAGATTCACCAATTCTACTCTCCTTTCACAAGCAACACATGAATGGCCTAAGAATCATTCAAGGGGTTAATAACCATAGGTTGACTAGGACAGATACCATGTTCTAGGACTTGTGTGATTATCATATTCTCAAGGAACTTAATGACTCTTATATGCTTTATTCTAAGTAGATACCATGCTTAGGTTGCATATTAGAGATCACGTGTTGTGTAGATACCATGCACAATTACATGCCTTAGGAGAATCATGCATCCTGCACCTAGATACCATAGGCTTGTATGCGATAATCTATTGTTAATGAAGCTTGAGTCAATTTCTATGCATTCATAACTTGGATAGGAAGACTAGTGGTAGATTCCAAGGCTCTAACACTTCTCAATCATTGTTTCACAACTTGTTCATTGCTGCCATTGTTTACTTCCAGCACTTCCATTTCATTCTCTTGTTTTCATTTAAACAACAAAAACCCCCCATTCGAGTGCGTGTGTGGTGCTAGGATTCTGTCCTAGACCTTGCCAATTGTTA
Organism: Prunus avium; assembly: GCF_965620075.1. Lineage (NCBI taxonomy): Eukaryota > Viridiplantae > Streptophyta > Magnoliopsida > Rosales > Rosaceae > Prunus > Prunus avium. The sequence goes on from NC_142285.1 coordinate 974,257, forward strand.
GTTAGTTTGTTTCTTTGTTTTCAGTTTTTCCATCATTCTAAGTAGTTTAACTTGCAACCAAGTTACCATTCTCCGTGGGATCGACCTCGTATTTCATAAGCTATACTATAAATGGTTCGTGCACTTGCGAGAATTGAAGTTTCTATTTTTAATAACTCATTTTAGTTGTTAGGAATAGGCTCAACAAGTTTTTGGCGCCGTTGCCGGGGAACCGGTAACGATGGTGCTATAGTTAGATTACTTTGAGTGTTTTTGTTTTTGTTTTCGTTGGTTTTTATTTCTGTATTCTGTTTTTCTTTTTAGTTGTTATCTCCATTTGAAGGCACTAATTGGTTTCTTGTGTGTGCATATATGTCCGAATCTGATTCTGAGCCAATTTCACCAGGAACTTTTGCTGTACGTGTTGGTTTGAGGAGGAATTATAGTTCTTTAAGTGCTGAATCTGAGAGCTACGAATCTGAAGGTTCAAGCAAGATGGCAGAGATTCCAAACAACAACAATAATGATGAAGGAGGTGGTGCGCTTGTTGTCCAACCTAGGAAACCCCTGCGTGAATTTTCCATCCCCAAAGTCACTGATCAACCTTCGTGCATCGTCTATCCTCAACTCACAATTGACAGGTTTGAGCTTAGAAGTGGTATGATTCATCTTCTTCCAACTTATTATGGTAATACCACTGAGGATCCTTACATGCATGTTAAGCAATTCTTTGAAATATGTGCTACAATCAAAATTCAAGGACTTGATGATGAGCAGATTAAGATGAGGCTATTCCCATTCAGTTTAAAAGATAAGGCTAAGTCATGGTTATACTCTTTGCCTAATGCTTCAATTCGTACTTGGGATGAGCTTTCTAATAAGTTTTTGCAGAAATTCTTTCCAGCTCAAAAGACTAACAAGATTAGAAAGGAAATTCTTGGTTTCACACAAAGAGAAGGAGAAGCTTTTCATGAATGCTGGGAGAGGTACAAGGAGATGATGAGTTCTTGCCCACACCACAATATAGAGAGTTGGATGCAAATGCAATCTTTCTATGAAGGTTTGCTTGATTCCGAAAGGATGATGGTAGATGCAACAAGTGGAGAAGGACTGATGAACAAAACAGCAGATGAGGCTTTTACTCTCTTTGAATCTTTGAGTACCAACTCTCAACAATGGAGCTACAATAAAGGAAGAGGAGCTCCTATGAAAGCTGTGGTCTCTGAGGTAAGTACTAATAATGAGATTAATGCAAAACTTGATGTTATGTGTTCTTTGCTTCAACAGGCAGTGACTGGCCCTCTAGGAAGCAAAGAGGAAGTTCAAGACCAATCTTTTGCAAAGCACATGCTAGAGCAAGCAAATGCCCTTCAAGGAAGGAATCCTCAGAATGATCCTTACTCAAACACATACAATCCGGGGTGGAGAAATCATCCTAATTTCAGGTGGAGCAATAATTCAAATGTGCAACAATCTCAAGGACCTCCCCCAGGATTTCAAATACAACAAAGGCAATTCCAGCAAGCTCCCCAACAAGTACAAGAGCAAAGGGGTGATCAAATGGGAGAATTGCAAGACATGTTCAAGAAGTTCATGGGGCAACAGATGCAAACCAATCAGAATCTTCAAAATGCAGTGAACAAACTAGAAGTGCAAGTTGGGCAGATTGCATCCTCCATGAGCAATAGAGCATCCGGAACTTTTCCAAGCCAAACGGAGGTGAATCCAAGGCATCATGAGCAAGTTAAAGCAGTGCACATCTTGAGAAGTGGTAAACAAGTTGATAATAAGGTTGGAGATGCCAATGAAGAGCAAGAAGATGGAGAAAACGTGGAGATCATTCAGCCACCACAAGGGCAGCCCACAGGTTCCACCAAACAGCCCCTCAATTCTCTTGGAAAGAGCACAGGCCCTAAGGTATTATCTAATGCTAATCAAGTTCCAATTTCATCTAATGCTTTTAGGCCTATTGCACCCTTTCCCAGCAGGCTATCAAAGTCAAAGAAAGATCAAGGCTTGGATGAGATAATGGAAATATTCAAGAAAGTGCAAATCAACATCCCATTGCTCAATGCCATTGCTCAGATTCCAAAATATGCAAAATTTTTGAAGGATCTATGCACTAACAAGAGGAGATTCAAAGAGCATGAACAGGTTGCATTAAGTGAAGAGGTTAGTGCAGTCTTACAAAGAAAGCTACCTCCAAAGCTAAAGGATCCAGGTTCATTTTCTTTACCTTGTATAGTTGGTGATTTTAAGTTTCAAAAAGCTTTGCTTGATCTTGGTGCATCCATTAACCTTATGCCATATCATGTTTATGAGAAACTTAACCTTGGTGAGTTGCAAGCCACATCTGTGAGCATTCAATTGGCAGATAGAACTATCAGGTACCCTAGGGGCATTCTAGAAGATGTTTTGGTGAAAGTAGAAGAGCTGATTTTGCCAGCTGATTTCTTGGTGTTGGAAATGGAAGAAGCACCAATTCATGACAATCAGTTACCACTCATTCTTGGTCGTCCATTCATGGCAACTGCCGGTGCAATTATTGATGTGAAGAAGGGTACATTGACTATGAACGTGTTTGATGAGACAATAGCATTCAAAGTGTTTGAAGCCTCCAAGTTTCCAAGTGATGAGCATGAAGTTTTCCAGCTTGATGCAATTGATAATATGGTGAAAGAAGCACTGCCAATGAGTTATTTGGAGCCTATTGAAGCATGCATCACACAAAGCATAAGGAAAGAAGAAGTGGACAGATTAGAGGCTGTGATCTCTCCTTTACTTCTTGAGCTTGTTTGCAGCATGGATAGCTACATAGAAGTGGGAAAGAGGTATGCAAACCAATTTGAATCTTTACCCGCACCTACTAATAAGGTTTTACCTTCTATTGTGCAGGCACCGGAGTTGGAATTAAAGCAATTGCCAACACACCTTAAATATGCTTATTTAGGTGAGAGTGAGACTCTACCTGTTATCATTGCCTCACACCTCGAACCAAATGATGAGAAGAAGCTTTTGAGGGTTCTAAAAGAGCACAAAACTGCGATTGGATGGAGCATTGCAGATATCAAAGGCATAAGCCCAACATCGTGCATGCATAGGATACTATTGGAGGACAATGCAGTGCCTAAGAGGGATGCCCAAAGACGTCTCAATCCAAACATGAAGGAGGTGGTAAGGAAAGAAGTAATGAAGCTTTTAGATGTTGGTATTATTTACCCTATTTCTGACAGTAAATGGGTGAGCCCAATACAAGTTGTCCCCAAGAAATCAGGTATCACAGTGGTGAAGAATGAAGCAAACGAGCTTGTACCAACACGGATGACCACGGGCTGGAGAGTTTGCATTGATTATAGGAAGCTCAACACAGCAACAAGCAAGGATCACTTCCCTCTTCCATTTATTGATCAAATGCTTGAGAGATTGGCTGGCCATAGCCACTATTGCTTCCTTGATGGATATTCAGGTTACAACCAAATCGCCATAGCCCCAGAAGATCAAGAGAAGACAACCTTCACATGTCCCTTTGGTACTTTTGCTTATAGGAGGATGCCCTTTGGTCTTTGCAACGCCCCAGCCACTTTCCAAAGGTGCATGATGAGCATTTTCTCCGACATGGTAGAAAGGTTTATTGAGGTATTCATGGATGACTTCTCTGTCTTTGGTGATTCTTTTGATCAATGTTTGCATAACTTATCTAAGGTGTTGGCTAGATGTGAACAAAATAACCTTGTGCTTAATTGGGAAAAATGTCATTTTATGGTTTACCAAGGCATAGTTCTTGGTCATGTCATCTCTAGTAATGGAATTGAGGTAGATAAAGCTAAGATTGATTTGATTGCTTCTATGCCCTCACCTACTTCTGTCAAAGAAGTACGTTCTTTCCTTGGCCATGCAGGTTTCTATAGGCGTTTCATTAAAGATTTTTCTAAGATTGCAAGGCCTTTGTGCAATCTCCTTGCCAAGGACATGGATTTTGTGTTTGATCAAAACTGTGAGAATGCTTTCAATGCTTTGAAAATGATGCTCACAACTGCCCCAATCATTATGCCACCGGATTGGAGCTTGCCTTTTGAACTGATGTGTGACGCCTCAGATTATGCTGTTGGAGCTGTTTTGGGGCAGCGAGTTGATAAGAAGCCACATGCCATCTACTATGCTAGTAGAACCCTCAACGATGCCCAACTCAACTATTCCACCACAGAGAAGGAGTTATTAGCTGTCATATTTGCTTTAGAGAAGTTCAGATCTTATTTGATTACTAACAAGGTCATTGTTTACACTGATCATGCAGCATTGAAATACTTGTTAGCTAAAAAGGATGCCAAGCCACGCCTCATTAGATGGATCCTCTTGTTGCAAGAGTTTGACTTGGAGATAAAAGATAAGAAAGGAAGTGAGAATGTGGTGGCTGATCACTTGAGTAGATTGGTGCATGTATCTAATGAAGAGGAGGATTCACTGCCATTGCGTGAAAGCTTCCCTGATGAGCAACTCTTCTCTATTTGTGCTTTGAATTCTCTTAATCCATTGCCTTGGTTTGCTGATATTGTTAACTACTTATGCACTAACGAACTCCCTACAGGGTTATCTACATTCCAACGTAACAAGCTTAGGAAACAAGCAAGATACTACTTTTGGGATGATCCATACCTATTCAAGCATTGTCCAGACCAAGTAATTCGAAGGTGTGTGCCTGAAGGTGATTTTAAGAGCATTCTAGAGTTTTGTCACTCCCATGCATGCGGAGGCCATTTTGGAGCAAAGAAGACTGCCAACAAAGTGCTACAATCAGGTTTCTTTTGGCCTACCCTTTTTAAGGATGCTTATACATTTTGTGCTTCATGTGATAGATGCCAACGGATGGGTAATTTGCATGCTAGAAATCAGATGCCTCTCACTAATATCTTAGTCATTGATATATTTGATGTTTGGGGAATTGATTTCATGGGCCCTTTTCCTACTTCTTATGGATTTGAATATATATTAGTTGCTGTCGATTATGTTTCCAAATGGGTGGAAGCCATTGCCACTAGAACTAATGATGCTAAGATTGTGATCAGTTTTCTCAGAGGAAATATTTTTACAAGGTTTGGCACACCAAGAGCAATCATTAGTGATGGTGGCTCCCATTTTGTTAACCAAGCTTTTGCAGCACTCTTGAAGAAGTATGGAATCAAGCATAAGGTGGCAACACCCTACCATCCTCAAACTAGTGGGCAGGTTGAGATAAGCAATAGGGAGATTAAGCACATACTTGAGAAGACAGTGAACACCACAAGGAAGGATTGGTACATGCGTTTGGAGGATGCATTGTGGGCTTATAGGACAGCTTATAAGACCCCCATAGGTATGTCTCCATATAGACTTGTTTTTGGTAAACCTTGTCACTTACCAGTGGAGCTTGAGCACAGGGCTTATTGGGCGATCAAGGCATTCAATTTTGACATGAAAGCTGCTGGTGAAAAGAGGAGGCTTCAACTCAATGAGTTGGAGGAGTTGCGACATGAGGCGTATGAGAACGCTAAGCTTTATAAGGAGAAAACAAAGCAGTATCATGACAAGAAGATTCTTAGGAAGACGTTTGAGGAAGGGCAGAAGGTTCTCTTATTCAATTCACGCCTTAAGCTCTTCCCAGGTAAGCTTCGTTCTCGGTGGATTGGCCCTTTTGTTATTACTAATGTGTTTGATCATGGCGCAGTGGAGATTCAAAATATTAAGGATGGCAGCACCTTCAAGGTGAACGGACATCGGTTGAAACCTTACTTTGATGCCAACTTTGATGCCAATATTGAGTCTCAAGCACTCAAGGAGCCTCCACCACTCTCTTGAAGCTCACCAAAGTTTGGACGTCCGGCTGAAGACATAAAACTTAGCGCTTCTTGGGAGGCAACCCAAGGTGATGAGGAGAAGATAGAACGTGCAAGGAGCTTGCTTGCGTCCTAATCGCTTCAAAGGGGAGTTGTTTTCTGAACTCTAACATTTGGTTATGTCTTTTCCTTATCTTCTTTCCTTTCATTTATGAGGCATTGCTTGTTCTTATACTCTAAACATTGAGGACAATGTTTCATTTAAGTTTGGGGGGAAGGATTCAGTTATGTTGTTTTATTGTCAAATTTTAAAATTTTTAAGTGTGTCTAGTGTCTAATAACGCAGGATTTTGTGTGTTGTTTCGTTATCCTTCCAAACACCTATGATAAGACTTGGATTTAATACTAATATGGTTTTTTCAGAAATTGATAGTCATTGTTTAAGGCCTATGTGTGATTCTGAGTGAACTTTGTCTTGCATGCCATCCTTGCACTTATTGAGCACTTTGCCAAGTTAGTCCAATTTCTTGCTACTTGGAGATGTTATGCAATTCTGCTTATTTCATGATCTTGGTTTCATGCTCTAGAACTTATTTGAATATCTCTTGAGACATTCTGTTGCCATACAATGCTTAGGAAGTGATTTAGGCCATGTTTAAATCGTTTGAGCCTTTCTAACCATCCCTCTACATGTATTCATCCCTAGTCAATCCATTTGAGCCTACGTTAAGCCTTTCTTTGTGTAAACCATTTCTACCATAATAAATCTCTGTTTCTTATCTTTACCTATTCTTTGAGCAATTAAAGCTATCTTTAAAGGAGAGTCATAAAGATTGCAAGGTTTTTGGAGCAAAAGTGAGTCATTAGTGCTGTAACCCAAGTGTTGAAAAGAAATAAGTTTTGGGGTATTGTTAACTAATCAAAAGAGGTAATGAAGTGTGACCAATGTAGTCACGGCCCTAGGGTGTTATAAGGAAAGATCATGGTGATCTAGGGTAAAGAGCCACAAAATTAGGCCAAATAACACATTTGAAGGTGCTGAAATTATGTTGAAAATCTGCTCATGTATGTGTTCCTTGCTTGTTACAAAGTTCAGTAATCTCTCATGCTTTTACCTATGCTTTAGTTGTGCTCAAAATGTTGTTATATCTCCATGTCTCCTCTTTCATTCAACCACTACCCTAAGCCTCATTACAACCCTTGTAAAGTCCTTTTGATCCTTGGTAATGTGTGGTATTACTGTGGAGAGCTGATTTCATAATGAGCTTATGGGGCTCGAAATTCTTGATTGTGCTTTAAGTGTGTGCGCATGTACTTATTTGAGTTGCAGGTGTTGTTCTGATTTGGCATTCACACACTACACTTAAGGATGTCATTGTAAGCTTTGCACACTCTTGAATCATGTGTGGAACTTAGATTGTGATTGTTGTGTTTCTTTGGAACCATATACTTTGATGATTCTTTGAGGATATTGTTTGGAAGGCTAGCTGCTTATTTTCTGTTTTCTAAGTTGTAGTTTTATTTTGTTTGCTCGAGGACTAGCAAAGTCTAAGTTTGGGGGTATTTGATAAGTTCATAATTTCACACATTTGCATGCCTTCGTTACTTAGTAATTTTGTTTAGTTTCTCTTTATTTCAAGTCACTTACCTATGTTTGTGTGTTCTATAGGTTGAAGGCAGCAAGAGATTGCTTTTGAAGCAAAATGGTGCAAAACGTGCAAAAACTGGATATTGAGTTAGAAGTTCATTTCGGACTTATCTTCTTCATCCGAGCTTGGATTGGGCCAATACTTGTGTGGTTGGATCAGAGACATTCTGAACTTCAAAATGGATATCTTAAAGTCATATTTGGATTCAGCCAAACCCAATCCGTGAGCCCATCAAAATACACATCATGCTGACATGAGGATGAGCTGATGGATGCTTGGTCATGGTGAGCTAGGCATGAGCTATTGGTTTCTGGATGGATGCTTGATCATGCTGACATGAAGATGACCTATGGCTGCTGGTGGGATTTATTAGTGCAGCAACCAATTCTGATTATCTAAATACAAGTGTTGTATGCATTAGTCATATTCAATTCAGAATTCCCCTTTCCTTCTCCCTATAAATACCACTTCCATTCCACATCCCAGACACAATTCACTTCATCCATTACTTCCATACACACATTCAGATTCACCACAAAGAGAGAGAGAGAGCTAGCTGCAAAGGAGGGAGAGCTGGGAGCTGTCCTGGAAACTACCTTGCTGCCACCAGCTAGTTCTTCTATTCTCTTTATTCTACCTATGTATTTCTTATCTTCTGTATTCATAATTATGTTTAACTAATCCATTTTGTTAGGGCTTAGGATGAAGCCCTAGTCATGAATATTCAATGTTATGGATGATTTCATAGTTAATTGATTTCCTTGCTTTCATTATCAAGTTGTTAATCTCCAGCTTATTATGTGCTTGATGTATGTTTTCTTGGAGTAGCTAACTAGGATTTTATGCATCTAGCACAGGTTGGGAAGGGGTTTAGATTCACCAATTCTACTCTCCTTTCACAAGCAACACATGAATGGCCTAAGAATCATTCAAGGGGTTAATAACCATAGGTTGACTAGGACAGATACCATGTTCTAGGACTTGTGTGATTATCATATTCTCAAGGAACTTAATGACTCTTATATGCTTTATTCTAAGTAGATACCATGCTTAGGTTGCATATTAGAGATCACGTGTTGTGTAGATACCATGCACAATTACATGCCTTAGGAGAATCATGCATCCTGCACCTAGATACCATAGGCTTGTATGCGATAATCTATTGTTAATGAAGCTTGAGTCAATTTCTATGCATTCATAACTTGGATAGGAAGACTAGTGGTAGATTCCAAGGCTCTAACACTTCTCAATCATTGTTTCACAACTTGTTCATTGCTGCCATTGTTTACTTCCAGCACTTCCATTTCATTCTCTTGTTTTCATTTAAACAACAAAAACCCCCCATTCGAGTGCGTGTGTGGTGCTAGGATTCTGTCCTAGACCTTGCCAATTGTTAGTTAGTTTGTTTCTTTGTTTTCAGTTTTTCCATCATTCTAAGTAGTTTAACTTGCAACCAAGTTACCATTCTCCGTGGGATCGACCTCGTATTTCATAAGCTATACTATAAATGGTTCGTGCACTTGCGAGAATTGAAGTTTCTATTTTTAATAACTCATTTTAGTTGTTAGGAATAGGCTCAACAGTACGTAGGCAATCTAGAGATCCAATCTAGATGCAACCGCCCAAATCTCAAATCCAAACAGAATCCCTGGTTATTATTAACCAAATTCACCCCAAACACACATCAAAATCGAATCCTTGGTTTATTCAGCTAAATTCACTGAAACGCTTTTTTCAATCAAATTCGTACAAATTTTCCCTTTTGCAATGAGTCATTCATTCATTGCAATTCTTCGAACTACGTGTGGCTTGATTCCCGCGAGGGATATGTAGGCACCCTGAGGTTGGACTTGGGAGCAGCCGCAAAACCAAACACACACGTTCTGTTTCGTTATGGTGGAATCAAAGGGTTTTTCCTTGAAGCAAGGGATTGTAATTAAGAGACTTGTGTCTCGAATGGGTCGAACCTAAAATAATAAAACCCCATTATTTAATTAGTGGTGGTGAAATTGTGTTGGGAGGTTCACATTTATCCTCAACAAGTACCACGACCAATGATCTCCTTGGTGAGAATATCCTGAAATAAACAGAAGTCGGGATACATGAGTACACAACAATTTAGTTGTTCAGTAATCTGACTAACTGACATTAGCTTAATTGATAGAGATGGAACAAGTAAAGTATTAGATAATGAAAGAGAGGATGAGAGAGCCACAGTGCCGGCCCCTGTCACAGGAGAAGTAACTCCATTGGCATTAGCAATACTAGTTCGTCTGGGTTGACTGGTACTCAGAAAATCATCAGGATCAAATGTCATATGATCGGTTGCACCAGAATCAATTATCCAGCCCGTTGAATTTCTATCATCCAAAGTATGGAATACATAGCCAGAGTCGCTACTTGCAGCTTCATATCTTTTTTTATCTTTTTCATATCGTGTAGTTTCAGTCGGGGTTGTTCGGTTGGGTTGGCGGCAACACCTAGTCCAAGTGAGGCCAATCGATCGGGTCGGTGTCTGGGTCGGGATCAGTGTCTTCAATGCTTCTAGGTAGGTAGGTTGAGAAGAGTTGGTGGTGCTATTTCTAGCAGGGAAAAAAACATCTTCCCCCATGGAGGTAGCAAAGATTCAGAACAAGAGTCGGCAATTCCAAGATCTCTGCTCTGATACCATGTCAAAACATAGAGAAGATTAATTGAAGGAAGTGGAGAATGTAGAGAGAATTGGAGCTGCAACAAGTTTTCTAATTTCAACTTACTTTTCTTTGTATTACTTACAATACATTTATAACTACAAGCCAAGAGGTAGACAAGGCATCCTTAAGACAAGGAAACAAAGTTTCCCTAAGACAAGAAAGTAAAGTAAAGCTCCCTAAAACAAGGTTCCCTAAAACAAGGTAACCATAAAATAAGGACTAGGACTTTGTGTATGACAAGATAGAAAAGTAACCAACTAACTAATCTATTACAAGCTAACAGTGAGTCCCAAGCTTCTCCCTGGATTTGGCTATAAGAAAGAACCATCCTTTGGGAATAGAGGAAGCCTCGTATCGGCTGGCTGTTGATACCAGCATTATCCACTCTAATAAACAAGTGAAATCAGTTGAATTCATAGACCCCAAATCCCACCGTAACAAAGATGATAACGCTCTTGGATTTTTGAACGGACAGGCGATGTTCGTGATAACCGACAGTCTCAACGTAAGTCCGATCTCTGCAATTCTTGGCCTGTCAGTTTTATGCGAATTGAACGTACCTGTCCCTTGATAACTATGACATTGAGGTACAAGTTGCTCAAGTGGGCAAGAAGGAGGTGAGTTATATATATCATTTATGTTTATCATTCGTAATTTACCTTAAACTACTCTGGTTAAATCCTTGGCTGTGAGTTTCTATTTTGTTTGAAATTTTAGGCAGTTGGTTTATGATGAATATTCAATAAAGTGTTGCTGCTTGACCACGGTTGTTATTTAACATGGTTAAAGCCCAAGTAGCTAGCATGTGTTGAAAGTGGTTGATCTATTTGTGACAGTTATATAATCTCTTTCATATGTTGATCAATCTTGTTTCTTACTGCATGCACTCCGTCTTTTGGTGGCTTCTTTTGTTTGACTCTGCTCTAACCAGTGTCTTCCTTAGGAAGCCAAATCGAGGATTTGGAGAAATTATAGAACAGTACGGATGTACCACGTCAACATGTGATACTCCCCTTCAAAAATTGCCATGTGTCTATTTTAAAACAGAAATTAAATATTTGTTTACAGCTGGACTTATATTATGAAATAAAATTTGAAATTTGAAAAACAGAAAAAAAAAGAAAAAAAATTATTCCCAACCGCCGCCTTTCCCCTAAAACCCCACTGCGTTCCATGGATGCCATCCCTCTCTCTTCCTCTTCCTCGCCTTCTCTTTTCCTCTTCACCATTGCCACCGGCGTCCAAACCCTCATCTTCCTTAATTCCCCTTTCTCTGAAATTGATCATGACAACCTTTGCCATCATCATACTATTTCCAAACCCAGATCCAATATTGTAACTCCTTGGTAACAATTACTTCAATCAATATAATACAACAATTCTCTCAAAGGGTCTCTCTGTTTTGCATTCACTCTAACATTTCCCAACCATTAACACAAACACCAACGCTTCCACTATTCCATTTCATCACCATTATCATCATAATCATCAATACTAGTTTTCTCTACCTCTCTTTAAACTCCATTACCTACAATTACTATAAGGGTTGAAAGGAAGAGGAAAAGAAAAAAGGAAGAGGAAGAGGAGGAGGAAGGGAGATGGGTGGCAGTCATGGCAGGTAGTGTGGAGATGGGTGGCGATCATGGCATGTTTTTGGGATTAGAGGTGTTGGGTTCGGGAGGGGTTGCTGTTGGGAATTCTCTTTTTATTTTTCCTTTTTCCTTAAGTTTTTCAATTTTCTAATTTTATTTCATAAGATAAAAATTAAGAAATAAATCCAGCTGTAAAAAAAATTTAATTTCTATTTTAAAATGGACACATGACAATATTTGAATAGGAGTATCACATGCTGACGTGGTACATCCGTACTATTCTATAATTTCTCGAGGATTTAGATGCCTTAGTTTTCTAATATAAGAAGAGGATGTATTTTGTGTTGCAAATTAATTAATTTTCTACTTTATGTATTGTTCTCTGCACTATTGTATGTTTTGTGTTATACAACTTGAAACGCTTATAATTCCGTGATTCCTGATTTCCTGGTGTTATGCAATTTTAATGTCTGATGGTTAACTTTTTGTTTCGATTTTTTCAGTAAACTTGTCTACGTTGATGATACTTTTTATTAGTTTTAAACAACTTCCACGTTTACTGTATCTCAAGAATGTCTAAAAAATGTGGAAAAGGAAGAACCGGTAGCAAACGGTATTTGAAAAGCTTCCTTTACACAGTTGAAGAAAGGATGTCTGAATCAATATAAAAGAAACGTCCTAAAAATGGCAGTCAATTGGTTTAGGTAATGATGCTCGATGAGCTTCTCAAATTTTTGATCAAGTTTAATCAAACTGTACGCGGCTGCTTTGACCACACAATGTATGGATTAATCACAAAATTATGTTGAATGTTCTTGCTAAGTTTTACTTAAAGATAAAATGGTGTGCTAATGAGGTCTAACCGAGTGGAAAAGGGCTCAGGTTTGAACTTTCATGACATCATAATTGTGTGTGTGAGAGAAATTTCCTTTACCTATAATTTAGACTATCAATTATACTTTTTGTTGACGCCAAAAAGTGGTTCTTTGACTTAGAGGGTCAACTTAGTAAATTTGTGTCTTCGGTAGACTTGATGCTTCGGTAGGCTGTGCGATCTGCAATAAAAGCAAGCGCACGGTAAGACCTAAGGCACCGGTGTGGTACCGGCCGAAGGCTCTCCGATGCTTAAGTAAGTTCGGGAATAGAAAGTTCAACTGACAGATCAATAGGCTTGTATGCCGTAAGTTCTGATTACCTCCATTTTGGGATAGTTGGCCTCCTTTTATAGCTCTTGGGAGGTGTGCATTTTGTTGATTATTTCGATGTGGGACTGTGGGCGTCGCTTGGGAGCGCGCCACGTGTCCCAGGAGAGGGCGTTGCCCTAATGGAGAGATCGGTAGGTAGGGTGCCGAGGGTACCTCTGACCAAGCCCAGTTTCCTCCACGTGTCTTGCTCTCATTGGCTGTTTAATTTGGGTGTAAACACTTTTTTTTTATAAAAACAAAAGGCAAGATGGTGCTTTATTTTTATTTTATGTAATAATTGACTGAATATTAAAGAGATTTAATTACAGAAGCAATGTGCAAGTTCTCCACTAAACCGAGGAGTAGGGCTTTTTAATCATTGCTTTCCACTACATCTTGGCTTTGTGTCCTTTGTACTCTTGATTTCCACTACATCTCAACTCCATTTACGGTTTGTGTCCTTTGTATTCTTGATTGTTATAGATCTAATAAAATTCTATCGTATTTTAATAAATAAATAAAAACTCTCCCAAATGCTTGACAGATTCTTAATGCTCTCACTATTTTCAAAAATATATGAGTGCTAAATACATAAAATACATTTTTGTAGTTGGGTTCGCTTTTTAGATTTTGCATGCAATTATATCTTATATAATTTCTTAACTTCATATTGCAATCGGGTCCAAATCATCATTCCGTTTGTTTTTGTTAATTAACAGAGTGATCACTTGAAATGCCATAGTTCAAAAATGATTCTCTTTTGGTCCTTATAATTTCAATTTCAGCAGACAGACCCCTGTTACTTATTAATATTTAATTTTCTTTATTCATTCAGAAATTAAACATCAAAATCAAAACCAAGATTTTAAACAATTGATTAAAAAAAGAAAATTAAATATTAATTGTCCAACGTACCACACCTAATTAAAAAATTCCCCTTAAACTGCTATATTTCCCGAGTTACTCATCCCTGCGAGAATGATAAGATGATGATGGTGATTTTGACTGGATTTTCTCGGGGTGTTCTCCGAACAAGTCAAGTTTGCAGCTGCAGAGCCTCCTTCTTCATCGGACACCTGCGGAGACGGCATAGCAACTGACAAAACTGCCCGTGTTTTCGTGCTTGAGATCTCTTGCAATGTGTAGACTAGATAGATTAATGAAGGGACGTTCGGTAAAAGAGGCTATCAAAAGGCCAATTGTATTAGTATTGTTTCTGTAGACTACTTTAGGAGGTTGTTGATATATGAATGTCGTCCATTTGTGTTTTATAGTGAGATGAAAATGGGACATTGATGGGCACGGAATTGAAATGTCAAGTTTCATCAAATTATAATTAGGAAAATTAGGTATTAGACATAACAATCTTTACTAATTAGGATTTGAGATATAGAGTATTTCTGTTTGGGTTTTAATACCTATGAATCAAATTTTATTTTGGATATGCCCAAAGAGGAGGCCCAACGAATTTGGGCTTGTCTAAATTTTAAAGGTAAAATACAATGACAGGACCCGCCCCGAATTTCCACATGACCCCTATCCCGAATTTCTTCGGGACCCGGGACGAATCCTGTGAAAATTCTGGGCAGGTCCTGCCTGTCATACAATTTTACTGTTTTGTTTAAAACCAGATCTTAGCCCCTCTCTCTCTCCTCTTCCTTATTCACTCCATTGACAACGATGCCCTCTCTCTCATCTTCCTTCTTCGCTCTATCGACGACGCGACGATGCCCTCTCTCTCTGCTCGTCCTTCACTCAATCAACTACGACAACGCCCGCTTTCTCTCCTCTTCCTTATTTGCTCCATCGACGACGACACCCTCTCTCTCATCTTCCTTCTTCTCACACGAAGCTCTGTTTTTTATCTGGTGAGGTATGTGTTTTCTAGATTAGACTCTTATTTCAATTTTGTAGTTATGTTTTGGTTTGAGAAGTTGATTTTGAAGTATTTTATGTAGATTTTGTTCTCATTTTGCCTTTTGTGATAAGATTTGAGTTTGGAGTTGCTTTTTTGTTAGTGATTAACAATAGTTTTGTTATTTGGGCTAACTATGGTTTCATTTTATTTGGATGATCAGCTATACTTATAATTTTGTAGTCTGCAAATTTGTTATTAGATCAACATGGAGGTTTTGTGAAAGAGCTTGATAATAAGAAAGAAACAAAAATTGATTTGGGTTTGGTGGAGTGTCAATGAAGCAACACACTATGTCGTATGTTCTATATATTTTGTTTTAATTTCCTTGGATAAATTTTGCTTAGTTTGGCACCCAATCAATTTCACTATGGAAGAAACCAAACAAACAAGAACGTGGATTGAAAGGGGATTTGGATGAATGAATGGTATTGGCATCACCAGATTTTGTGGATTGAAAGGGGATTTGGATTTTTTTTCGGAAAAAAAAAGTGTCCTTTGGAGATTCGATTAACACTTCATTAGCTGAAGTTTAAAGTCATAATTCTACATTTGCCAGTGGGTGTTTACCTCAGTAGTTGAGGTCTTTGTTTGCAATCCCCATGACATCAGTTCGAATCCCATTGTGGGTGTGCCCTTCCCTTAGAATAGAATTCCCCCTCCCCCTCCCCTTTGAATAGAATATCGATGGAATAAAAAAAGAGTCATAATTCAACGAACTCCATGGCATCAATTTGAATCCCATTGTGTGGGTGCCCCCTCCCATTAGAATAGAATATCGATCGAATAAAAAAAAAAGGGTCATAATTCTATATTTAATTCCAGCTATTAGAATCTTCATGTCATAGTGGGGCCATAGATTTCTTCCTAGTTATTATTTTTTGTTTTTCATCATAGTTAGAAAGGGGGAGGGGGAGGATAAATATTTTTATGTTCAGGTACACCAATTGTCTGGCGGTGGCGGAGCAAGGATTCTTAGCATGGAGGGGCCAAAATTTCAAAGTCACTTCCACATAGGTTTTTCATCTTCAATTGAGAGGGTCAACACAAATCTAATTGCAGTAATGGTATTGCTATATCATATATTTTATAATATATTACAATAGATTGAAAATTAAATGGGTGCCCAGGGCCATGACAGGCCTTGCTATAGCTCAGCCCCAAATGTGTGGTGTACCATCCAATACACATAAGACATATGAAAATATTTCATAAAAATAAAATATTTTTACATGTCCCATTTGTATTTTATGATACACCATTTTCATATATATGCTTTTCTTTTTTTAATATATGTTCAAAAAATCCGTAGGCAGTAGGTGGGCGGCAGGCATGGGCCTAGAGCAGAGAGGAGTAATCGAGGCCTAGGCACCCCTTTTATAAATAATTATTTTGTATTATAAATTATAAATTTATACCAAAATCAGGCAAAATAATAAGATATGTAAAAGAAGACTTTAATATTTTCCAACCTTGATATTATCTAACTTTTATTTTTGTATTTTCAGTAACCTTCATATTTTTTTAAAAACTGCTATAAAAAAAAGTAAAAATAGGCCCATTTTAATACAATGTTTAAGGCCATTTTACAAAACCCAACCCGTTAATTATATTAAAAATTAGGTCAGATATCTCTTCTTCCCTAGCGTCGCCTTCTCCTTCCTCTCTGTGTTTCGATTTCATCTCTCTGTCTCTCCGTCTTTCTTCCTAACAAGCAGCGGATCTTGCGCGCTTCAACCTACCTTCGTCCGCTCCTCAACTGCAAAACGCCCACCCAGACCCGGCTAGAACCGGCTAGACCCGCCTAGGCGGCCTAGGCGGGCGCCCAGGCTCCGCCTAACTCCCTGGCGCCTACCCCTAATGATTAGGATGAAATGACGGCGCCGCCTAACTCCCTGCGCGCTTCAATCGCCCTTCGTCCGCCTAAACCAGCCTAGACCCGCCTAGGCCGCCTAGGCGAGCGCCCAGGCACCGCCTAACTCCCATGGGAATTGGTTGCATGGACAACATATATGGAAGTGTGGAGAGTTTTGACTCACAGCTTTTCCGAACTAAAGAATGTAGAGCCATGCTGTTACGTCCCCGCAATAGGACAGAATATCTCTTGGACAACCTCAAACTGAAATTTGATGATTGCGAACCCACGCGGTACTTTACGTGGTCTAATCCACATTGCAGAAATTTTTGGAGCAGTCTGGTTTTTAGTTATTACCAAACGGTTCGTTGTCGTCGTTGTAAGCGTCTAATGGACACGGACACCACCCTTCCAGTGTCTGTTGCTGAAGATGGTGAGGTCTTTGTAAAAGGTCCAGCCAGATTTATAATTAGTGATGATTTACAAGTGATGCCCCCATTTACTTCTACAAGCTCTTCTTTAGTTAAGAACCTTGGATTCACGGGATGGAATAGTATTGAGGAGTTGACAGTCAATGTAGGAGTTGATGAGGTAAATGATCTGTTATACCACCGAAGTTAATTTTCTAGTAAGAAATGAAATGCTAGTTTCTGATGATCTTTTCACTTTCTTCAGGTTTTGAAGTTGCTTACGTGCTCGTTAGTATCAAAGATGCCTTCCACTGAAACTCTGCTGAAACATGCACCCCTCCCAGAATTGAGCCATGAAAATGTTGACCAAGAAATATATGTTGAATCTCAAATGAAAGGAGACACCACGAATGAGGAAGAAGAAAAGATTTCTATTAGGAGTTTGTTAATTTACTCTTCAGTTTCTTGACTCTTCCACTCGGGTTTATTGTGAAACAGATGCAGGATAACTCTACGAAAGGATGCAATGGTCAGTTGTACAAAAGTGTCCTGGATCTTGATGAGCAATGCTTGAAGTCAAATAACAATAAGAAAATGCTAGTGAGTCCCAAGCTTCTCCCTGGATTTGGCTATAAGAAAGAACCATCCTTTGGGAATAGAGGAAGCCTCGTATCGGCTGGCTGTTGATACCAGCCTTATCCACTCTAATAAACAAGTGAAATCAGTTGAATTCATAGACCCAAAATCCCACCATAACAAAGATGATAACGCTCTTGGATTTTTGAAAGGACCGGCGATGTTCATGACAACCGACAGTCTCAACGTAAGTCCGATCTCTGCAATTCTTGGCCTGTCAATTTTATGCGAATTGAATGTACCTGTCACTGACATTGAGGTACAAGTTGCTGAAGTGGGGGAGAAGGAGGTGAGTTATATATATCATTTATGTTTATCATTTGTAATTTACCTAAAACTACTCTGGTTGAATCCTTAGCTGTGAGTTTCTATTTTGTTTGAAATTTTAGGCTGTTGGTTTATTATGAATATTCAATAAAGTGTTGCTGCTTGACCATGGTTGTTATTCAACATGGTTAAAGCCCAAGTAACTAGCATGTGTTGAAAATGGTTGATCTATTTGTTATAGTTATATAATCTCTTTCATATGTTTATCAATCTTGTTTCTTACTGCATGCACTCCGTCTTTTGGTGGCTTCTTTTGTTTGACTCTGCTCTAACCAGTGTCTTCCTTAGGAAGCCAAATCGAGGATTTGGATGCCTTAGTTTTCTAATAAGAAGAGGATGTATTTTGTGTTGCAGATTAATTAATTTTCTACTTTATGTATTGTTCTCTGCACTATTGTATGTTTTGTGTTATACAACTTGAAACGCTTATGATTGTTGGATTGCTGTGAGATATTGCTTTGTATCTGTGTGCCCTGTCTTGGTTTCATCTTGCTTCGTATCTAACTGTGTTACTGGGGGAAAAATATACCATTAAAATTCTGGCAATCAGGAGGTACAAACAGTGATTAGTTCCTCTATTGAAATCCAGCTTCTAAACTCATATATATGATTCTAGCCCATTTTTACAAAAAGGTTATCGGAGTCTGGGATTCACCCTTCTTAGTATCTTACCATCGCCTCATCTGCCGCCAATGCTGAGGCTGAAGCAGCCCTTCTTGGCTGTCGTCTGGCTATACTGAGAGAAACCTCCACCATCTTCAGATCGAATTTGATTCGAGTGTTTTGGTCCTATGGATTCAGGAGAACTTTCGCAGCAGTATGTGGGAATTATTCCCAACTCTTATAGAATCAAGGAAGTATGCAGAGCCTTTAGTTCTATGTTTGTACTTTCTTAGGTCAGTGCTAGGGATATTACTCACCTGTTCAATTGCTAGTGGAGGTGGAAGTTTCTTTATTCTGAAATTTTAATGAAATTTTGCTACACGGTTGATTTGATGCATCTTATGTAGGCTCTTTGCTTTCTTCTTCTTCTTGGAATTGTATTATTCTTATTTATGATTTGATCAACCTCATCGCTTGTTGTAGTAGTCTCAGTTAGCATTTAAATGCTACAATCTTTTTAGAAAACTAAGTGGAGGCCTATCCAATTTATTTGTTTTAAAAAAAAAACAACAACTGAGTATCGCCGCTCGGCTATACTATTTTGAAAAATACCCGAGAGTTTAGCCGCCCGGCTATACTATTTAGTAAAAAAATAAAAAAGAGTATAGCCGCGCGGCACTACTATTTCTTGAAATTATATTATTTTTATTCAATAATATGTGAAAATTCTGTATATAACACGTGAATTTTGTGTGTATTCTTGAAAATTTTGTAAAAGACATGTTTATTAAATATGAAAAATACATACGTACATGTATAATACGAGTAATAAACGTGAAAATGCTAAATTCTTTATATGGGTAATTGCTATGGCAAAGTTAAAAAATTAAAGAAAAATTAGGTATTAGACATAACAATCTTTACTAATTAGGATTTGAGATATAGAGTATTTTTTGTTTGGGTTTTAATACCTATGAATCAAATTTTATTTTTGATATGCCCAAAGAGGAGAACCAACGAATGTGGCCTTGTCTAAATTATAAAGGTAAAATACAATTTTACCCTTTTCTTTAAAACTAGATCTCAGCCCCTCTCTCACTCCTCTTCCTTATTCACTCCATTAATGACAACGCCTTCCTTCTTTGCTCCATCGACGATGCGACGATGCCCTCTCTCTCTGCTCCTCCTTCTTTGCTCAATCAACTACGACGACGCCCGCTCTCTCTCCTCTTCCTTATTTGCTCCATCGACGATGACACCCTCTCTCTCATCTTCCTTCTTCTCACACAAAGCCCTGTTTTTCATCTGGTGAGGTATGTGTTTTCTAGATTAGATTCTTATTTCAATTTTTTAGTTATGTTTTGGTTTGAGAAGTTGATTTTGAAGTATTTGATGTAGATTTTGTTCTCATTTTGCCTTTTGTGATATAAGATTTGAGTTTGGAGGTGCTTTTTTGTTAGTGATTAACAATTGTTTTGTTATCTGGGCTGACTATGGTTTCATTATATTTGGATGATCAGCTACACTTATAATTTTGTAGCCTGTAAATTTGTTATTAGATCGACATGGAGGTTTTGTGAAAGAGCTTGATAATAAGAAAGAAACAAAAACTGATTTGGGTTTGGTGGAGTGTAAATGAAGCAACACTATGTCATATGTTCTATATATTTTGTTTTAATTTCCTTACTTGGATAAATTTTGCTTAGTTTGGCACCCAATCAATTTCATTGTGGAAGAAACCAAACAAACAAGAACAAGGATTGAAAGAGGATTTGGATGAATGAATGGTATTGGCATCACCAGATTTTTGTGTTATTTCTACCAATTTATTAAATTTTATTTTGCAGTGGTTATGGTAGTGTCTTAATGTTTCCTTAAAAGTTTTGTTATAAAATAATAACTGCATTGTAGTTTTTGCTTTTTATTGGGGATTTTTTTTTTTTTTTTATTTATAACTTTTTGGTGCAATTATCCTAAGGTAAGTCTTAAAAGTTAACATATCTTTGGTCTAAAAATGTCTGGATTTTTAGAAATTTTATTGTCTATGGCAGAATTATGATATTTTAATGGAATTGTGCTTCATCATTGACCTGATGCCTCTTATGTAGGCTATTTGCTTTTTTCTCTTCTCAGAATTGTATTATTCTTATTTATGAATGCTATTCTTAGTTAAAGAGATTGGAATCTTCAGGTGACGATGAAGCGGGATGTTTCTTCCTAGTCAAGTAATGAATGCTTCCCTTTTCAAAAGTTAAGGATGGATGGAGGGTCATAACAAGCACCTCATCTCAAGTGATCCTCCCTTTGACATCATTCCAAACTCATGATCTTTTTCTACATATATTACTTTATGCAGCCCTTTCTTTAAGTCTTTGTGTTTTCTTTAGCTTCATCCTTTTCTTCAGCAGTTTTCCCCTAAAAGGTTTGAACTTTGAATTCCATGTCTTTTTTTTTCTTTTCTAAATGTACTTATGATGTCGAGCTGTTTGGCATTTTCCATTATAATTTTCCATTAATTTCTTGCATACTGAAAGAGCTCTTTTCCTTTCCTGCACAGGAGAACCTGTCGATCAATGCCTAATTTTATTTTCCCACTAGTTATATTAATTTCACTTTAATTAGAAGATAGATTAATATAAAACAGAAATGGAAAAGCAGACCTGCAAATTTACTGAGAAAGACTGGTGAATTTCATGAAGCTTTCCCAAAACTTTATTCATTCAAAATCTCCTCATGGACTACGTAACTTAGGATCAGACTAGCCATGTTGATAAAAATGTTGGTCGCTGGTTTTAGATTTCAATTATATACTTGTTTATCTGCTGAATCTCTGACCTGTTTTCCAAGCTATTAATTCTGCAAAATTTTGTCTCTCTTTTGCCATACTTGAATTATATTTTGAAGTCCTTTCATGTTTAAGCAGAAAAACAACTTACCGCTTTGTACTTTCTTACATTATAAATGGCTGATAAAACTGTGAAGAATATTATAAGCTTGCAGGCCGTGGTGGACAAGGGGAGCAACAAAATTATCTTCGTAGAGTCTGATAAAGATTTTATTGATGTTCTCTTGAGTTTCTTGACAATACCAATGATAACAATTGTCAGGCATGACACTAAACATTCAGTATCACGTTGCATGAATAATTTGTCTGCCAGTGTTTGGGGACTTTTCCAAACTGAAGCATGTAAAGAGATGTTGCTATGTCCCCACAATGGGGTTGAATTAATCTCGTTGTGAAAACATCAAACTGAAAATTGACAATGATGAGCAGACAAGGTACTTTCTGTGTGATAGTTGGCAATGCCACTTCGAAAATAAGTCAAGAAGTCATTACAAAGGTGTTCTGTGTCAATGTGGAAGATGCTTGAATCTGAAGTGCTCACTTTCGGTTTCATCCTGTGCTGAGCAAGGTGGGGGCATCTTTGTAAAAGAATCAACTAGTTTCATAATTACTGATGATTTACATGTCCCTGTTATCGGTGGGAAGCAATCCTGTATTTACAAAGCTTGGAGCCATGAATATAGGAGTTCATGAGGTTGAATGCTGTTTGCCAATTGTTTTATTTTTCTTTTAATGCAACTGTAGTGTTTGTGGTTTTGACCTCATGGTCTGTTTTTCCATGTTTTGAACTTTCTTCTGCGCTCATTAGTATCAAAGAAACCTCTGTCTGAAACTCTACTGAAGCTTGATCATGTACCAATTCCAAATCCGAATACCATGCACAGTGGCTTCTGCTGCTGCCTGCTAGACCAAAATCCTTTAAACAATGGAAGCCAAAGACTTCCCTTTGCATTGATCAGATGCTCAGTCAATGATAAGTGTATGATTCAACCATAGGACCATGCAAGCAGATAATTTCAAATTAATGAGGTGTTCATGAAGACATCACAAGCTCTTGCCTTTGATGCCTCCTTTGGAGATTCCATTAACACCTCTTTAGCTGGAAGTTGAAGTCAGAATGCTATGCTTAATTTCAGAGATTGGAATCTGCAGGTTGTGGTGAAGCTGGAGATTTCTTCCTAGTCAAGTAATGAATGCTTCCCTTTTCAAAAGCAACGAATGGAGGGTCATAACATGCACCCCCACTCAAGTGATCCTCCCTGTAATATCTCTCCAGACTCATGATCCTTTCCTACTTATATTACTTTCTGCAAGCCTTTCGATTAAGTCTTTGTGTTTTCATTAGCTTCATTATTTAGTTCGGCAGTTTTACCCGAAAAGGTTTGAACTTCGAATTTCATGTGTATTTCTTTTTTTCTAAATGTACTTATGATGCTGAGCTGTTTGGACTAATTATATGCAAAAATATTGATATGGGATTTAATGGTTTACTCTTTGTGCCATTACTATTTCTAGACATCATATTCTTTTTTTTTCTTTCTTAAAGTTCCATCTTTCTCACAACTCATCCCAACTAGGAGTCACGATTAGGCATTCAATGTTGCATTCAGGTGTCTTAAAGGTGTGGGCTTTATTTGGAAAAGGACCATTTTCATATATATGCTTGTCTTTTTCTAATATATGTTCGAAAAATGTGTAGGTTGTAGGTGGGCGGCAGGCGTGGTCTAGAGCCTAGAGGAGTAATTGGGGCCTCGACACCCTTTTAAAAAAAAAAAAAATTATTTTGTATTATAAATTATAAATTTGTACCAAAATCATGCAAAATAATAAGATATATAAAAGAAAACTTTAATATTTTCCAACCTTGATATTATCTAACTTTTATTTTTGTATTTTCAGTAACCTTGATATTTAAAAAAAACTGCAAAAAATAAAATAAAAATAGGCCCATTTTAATACAATGTTTAAGGTAATTTTACAAAACCCAACCCGTCAGTTATATTAAAAATTAGGTCATATATCTCTTCTTCACAAGCGTCGCCTTCTCCTTCCTCTCTGTGTTTCGATTTCATCTCTCTGTCTCTCCATCTTTCTTCCCAACAAGCAGCGGCTCATGCGCGCTTCAACCGACCTTCGTCCGCTCCTCAACGGCAAAACGCCCACCCAGACCCGCCTAGACCCGCCTAGGCCGCCTAGGTGGGCGCCCAGGCTCCGCATAACTCCCTGGCGCCTACCCCTAATGATTAGGGTGAAATGACGGCGCCGCCTAACTCCCTGCGCGCCTCAACCGCCCTTTGTCCTCCTAAACCCGCGTAGACCCGCCTAGGCCGCCTAGGCGGGCGCCCAGGCACCGCCTAACTCCCTTGGGAATTGGTTGCATGGACAACATATATGGAAGTGTGGAGAGTTTTGACTCACAGCTTTTCCGAACTGAAGAATGTAGAGCCATGCTGTTACGTCCCCGCAATAGGACAGAATATCTCTTGGACAACCTCAAACTGAAATTTGATGATTGCGAACCCACGCGGTACTTTACGCGTTCTAATCCACATTGCAGAAATTTTCGGAGCAGTCTTGTTTTTAGTTATTACCAAACGGCTCGTTGTAATCGTTGTAAGCGTCTAATGGACACGGAGGCCACCCTTCCAGTGTCTGGTGCTGAAGATGGTGAGGTCTTTGTAAAAGGTCCAGCCAGATTTATAATTAGTGATGATTTACAAGTGATGCCCCCATTTACTTCTACAAGCTTTTCTTTAGTTAAGAACCTCGGATTCACGGGATGGAATAGCATTGAGGAGTTGACAGTCAATGTAGGAGTTGATGAGGTAAATGATCTGTTATACCGCCAAAGTTAATTTTCTAGTAAGAAATGAAATGCTAGTTTCTCATGATCTTTTCACTTTCTTCAGGTTTTGAAGTTGCTTACGTGCTCGTTAGTATCAAAGATGCCTTCCACTGAACTCTGCTGAAGCATGCACCCCTCCCAGAATTGAGCAATGAAAATTTTGATCAAGAAATATATGTTGAATCTCGAATGAGGAAGAAGAAAAGATTTCTATTAAGCTCATAGTTAGCAAATCTGGGAAGACGGTTTATTATGCAGAAGCAGGGGAGGAGTTTGTTAATTTACTCTTCAGTTTCTTGACTCTTCCACTCGAGTTTATTGTGAAACAGATGCAGTGCAGGATAACTCTATGAAAAGATGCATTGGTCAGTTGTACAAAAGTGTCCAGGATCTTGATGAGGAATGCTTGAAGTCAAATAACCATAAGAAAATGCTAGTGAGTCCCAAGCTTCTCCCTGGATTTGGCTATAAGAAAGAACCATCCTTTGGGAATAGAGGAAGCCTCGTATCGGCTGGCTGTTGATACCAGCCTTATCCACTCTAATAAACAAGTGGAATCAGTTGAATTCATAGACCCCAAATCCCACCCTAAACCCTAACAAAGACGATAACGCTCTTAGATTTTTGAAAGGACCAGCGATGTTCATGATAACCGACATTCTCAACGTAAGTCCGATCTCTGCAATTCTTGGCCTGTCAATTTTATTCGAATTGAACGTACCTGTCACTGACATTGAGGTACAAGTTGCTCAAGTGGGCAAGAAGGAGGTGAGTTATATATATCGTTTATGTTTATCATTCGTAATTTATCTTAAACTACTCTAGTTAAATCCTTAGCTGTGAGTTTCTATTTTGTTTGAAATTTTAGGCAGTTGGTTTATGATGAATTTTCAATAAAATGTTGCTGCTTGACCACGGTTGTTATTCAACATGGTTAAAGCCCAAGTAGCTAGCATGTGTTGAAAGTGGTTGATCTATTTGTGACAGTTATATAATCTCTTTCATATGTGTTGATCAATCTTGTTTCTTACTGCAGGCACTCCGTCTTTTGGTGGCTTCTTTTGTTTGACTCTGCTCTAACCAGTGTCTTCCTTAGGAAGCCAAATCGAAGATTTGGATGCCTTAGTTTTCTAATATAAGAAGAGGATGTATTTTGTGTTGCAGATTAATTAATTTTCTACTTTATGTATTGTTCTCTGCACTATTGTATGTTTTGTGTTATACAACTTGAAACGCTTATGATTCCATGATTCCTGATTTCCTGGTGTTATGCAATTTTAATGTCTGATGGTTAACGTTTTGTTTCGATTTTTTCAGTAAACTTGTCTACGTTGATGATACTTTTTATTAGTTTTAAACAACTTCCACGTTTACTGTATCTCAAGAATGTCTAAAAAATGTGGAAAAGGAAGAACCGGTAGCAAACGGTATTTGAAAAGCTTTCCTTTACACAGTTGAAGAAAGGATGTCTGAATCAATATAAAAGAAACGTCCTAAAAATGGAAGTCAATTGATTTAGGTAATGATGCTCGATAAGCTTCTCAAAATTTTGAGTGGCATACTTACTGCCCTTTTTTCTGCAGTTATGTCTGCATATTTGGTAATAGAGACATTTAACGGAGCTCTCCCAGGTTGTCGGTTTAACAATTAACAAGAAACGTCCTAAAAATGGCTGTTGCCAAACCCAAAAATTCCTACCCAGAAATTCTGAACTCATTGCCGCCTCTGCCATTCTTTTTTTTCTTTCCTCTCTCCTTCTTGGGCTGGAGGAGAGTGGCATTATTTTTGGAACTCATTGATGGGGACCTGGAGTTGTTGTTTTGTTGGTCGATGCTCGCTTTAGAATCCTCAGAGACTCTTTTCTGGTCACCAATTGGAGGCTTCAGAAATAGGTGGCCGGTAGACATTTTCACCTTGGATTGGATACATTTTGTTAACTTCTGAGTCCTTTATAGAAAAATAATGGAATGGATGGGTCCTTGTGTGGAATTATTGTCTGCATATGCATGATGACTTTTTTAAAAGGGAGCTTTAGTAATATAACCAAAATAGGAGGTTGTTGGTATATGAATGTCAAGTTTAATCAAACTGTACGCGGCTGCTTTGACCACACAATGCATGGATTAATCACAAAATTATGTTGAATGTTCTTGCTAAGTTTTACTTAAAGGCAAAATGGTGTGCTAAAAGGGCTTAGGTTCGAACTTTCATGACATCATAATTGTGTGTGTGTTAGAAATTCTCTTCCCCTATAATTTAGACTATCAATTATACTTTTTTTTTTTAAAAAAAAAGGGAAGATGGTGCTTTATTTTTATTTTATGTAAAAATTGACTGAATATTAAAGAGATTTAATTACAGAAGCAATGTGCAAGTTCTCCACTAAACCGAGGAGTAGGGCCTTTTTAATCATTGCTTTCCACCACATCTTGGTTCCATTTATGGTTTGTGTCATTTGTACTCTTGATTTCCACTGCATCTCGACTCCATTTACGGTTTGTGCCCTTTGTACTCTTGATTTTTATAGATCTAATAAAATTCTATCGTATTTTAATAAATAAATAAAAACTCTCCCAAATGCTTAACAGATTCTTAATACTCTCAATATTTTCAAAAATATATGAGTGCTAAATACATAAAATACATTTTTGTAGTTGGGTTCGCTTTTTAGATTTTGCATGCAATTATATCTTATATAATTTCTTAACTTCATATTGCAATCGGTAGGCCTGGAAATAAAGCCTAGGCCCGATGGGCTAGCCCGAACCCGGCCCGATTTTTTGATGTGTGGGCTTACCCGGTCCGAAGTAATGGACGGGCTTAGCCCGGCCCGAAGGCTTAAATGTAGGGCTTGGGCTTCATTTCTAAGCCCTTTAAAAGCCCGGCCCGGCCCGATTATAATTAATTAATTAATTTAATTATAATTATATTATATGATAGTATATTTTTATATTTCTATCCGCTAGACAAGTTTGTTTTGAACAACTTTTTTGTTTTTGGTGAGAAGTTTGGAACAACATTGTCTGCCAACTTGTCTTAAAAGTACCAACTTTGTTTTGAACAAAAGTTGGTAAAGCAACTTTTCTTTGTTGAAAGTCGGAAGTTGAAAGAAATAAAGGCATCCAATCCAAGGCAGACAACGGGTAGTGGGAGGCCATAAAGAAGTGGAAATGAGTTGAATAAAGCATAAAATAATGGCCCATTTCATAGGGCTAAATAGGCCCGATCATAAGCCCGAAAATGTTAGGCCCATGGGTAGGGCCTGGGCTTTGTATATTTGACATAGGGCTGGCCCGGCCCGGCCCGATCACTCCTTAGGGCTGAAAAAGCCCGTTACTAATTAGGGCTTGGGCTCACACCTCTTAGGGCCGGGCTGGCCCGGCCCGGCCCATTTTCCAGGCCTAGCAATCGGGTCCAAATCATCATTCCGTTTGTTTTTGTTAATTAACAGAGTGATCACTTGCAATGCCATAGTTCAAACATGATTCTCTTTTGGTCCTTATAATTTCAATTTCAGCAGACAGACCCCTGTTACTTATTAATATTTAATTTTCTTTATTCATGCAGAAAATAAACATCAAAATCAAAACCAAGAATTTTAAAAATTGATTAAAAAAAGAAAATTAAATATTAATTGTCCAACGTACCACCCCTGATTAAGAAATTCCCCTATAACTTAAACAGCTATATTTCCCGAGTTACTCATCTCTGCAATTATACCATTCAGATACCCTTCATGATATTTATTAGTATCTCCTTGTAGTAATTAAACACTCTGCGAGAATGATAAGATGATGATGATTTTGACTGGATTTTCTCGGAGTTCTCCGAACAAGGCAAGTTTGCAGTTGCAGAGCCTCCTTCTTCATCAGACACCTGCGGTGATGGCATAGCAATTGACAAAACTGCCCGTGTTTTCATGCTTGAGATCTCTTGCAATGTGTAGACTAGATAGATTAATGAAGGGACGTTCGGGAAAAGAGGCGATCAAAAGGCTAATTGTATTAGTATTGTTTCTGTAGACTACCTTAGGAGGTTGTTGATATATGAATGTCGTTCATTTGTGTTTTATAGTGAGATGAAAATGGGACATTGATTATTGATTAACTTGCACAGCACGGAATCGAAATGTCAAGTTGCAATGAATGTTCCATTCCATATACATATGGAAAGCTAATTGGCTGCGTCAAAGCTGAAGTTTGACTAATTCTAACATAAACGTCTTCTGTTTGCCTTTGAAATCCTGATAAATTCAACAACATGTGAATTTCCAAGAAGCTAGGCTGATGTTGTGGACATATATGTTGGCGTGAGCCATAAGGGATCCCGTGATTCCTGATTTCCTTTCGCTCAATTTGTTCACTTGCTTAATCAGTGATCTTTTTAGGAGTAAAATATAAAATTGGAAATTGTTTGGATCTCTTGCCCTTGGTTTATTTATATATATTTTTTTATCTTTTAATCTCATTTTCAGTAGGAAGCTCTTGACGAAACTTGCATCGATCAGTCAAATGAATGAAACTAGAATATAAGGAATCAGTACCTTTTTTTTTTATGCGGAAAGAGGAAAATTACAAGCAAAAACCACGATGTCACGCAGTGAAGGAATCAGTACTTTATCGCTAATTAGGAATGGCAATAACAACGCCTTTTAATAATTTATTTTTAATAAATAGAAAAGAGAGTCCATATAATAAAATAACATAATCTCACCAAATTACGAAAGATTTTTAATATTGCATAAATTAAAAACAGACTGCACAACCTCAGTTCACTGCTTCTTCGTCTTCTTCGCTGCTGGACGCCGAGTCGGTTTCTTCACTGGACTCAACTTGTTTTTCTTTGCCATGGCTTTTTTTATACGTGTAGCTGTTACCAAACCCAAAAATTCCTACCCTGTCCGATTTACTCCCCTTTATTGTATTCTTAGCAATTCTGAACTCATTGCCGCCTCTGCCATTCGTTTTTTTTCTTTCCTCTCTCCTTCTTGGGCTGGAGGAGAGTGGCACTATTTTTGGAACTCACTGATGGGGACCTGGAGTTGTTGCTGTTTTCTTGGTCGATGCTCGCTTTAGAATCCTCAGAGACTCTTTTCTGGTCACCAATTGGAGGCTTCAGAAATAGGTGGCCGGTAGACATTTTCACCTTGGATTGGCCATACAGTTTATTAACTTCTGAGTCCTTTATAGAAAAATAATGGAATGGATGGGTCCTTGTGTGGAATTATTGTCTGCATATGCATGATGACTTTTTTAAAAGGGAGCTTTAGTAATATAACCAAAATAGGAGGTTGTTGGTATATAGTGAGATGAAAATGGGACATTGATTATTGTTTAACATGCAGGCACGGAATTGAAATGTCAAGTTTAATCAAACTGTACGCGGCTGCTTTGACCACACAACGTATGGATTAATCACAAAATTATGTTGAATGTTCTTGCTGAGTTTTACTTAAAGGAAAAATGGTGTGCCAACGAGGTCTAACTGAGTGGAAAAGGGCTCAAGTTCGAACTTTCATGACATCATAATTGTGTGTGTATGAGAAATTCCTCTCCCCTATAATTTAGACTATCAATTATACTCTTTTTTTTTTATATAAAAAACGTAAGATGGTGCTTTATTTTAATTTTATGTAAAAATTGACTGAATATTAAAGATATTTAATTAAAGAAGCAATGTGCAAGTTCACTAAACCGAGGAGTTGGGCCTTTTTAATCATTGCTTTCTTGATAGAAAACAATATTGAACTCTCCTAGTAAAATTTCTTACTTTTTATTTTTATTTTAAGATTAATTATGAGGTTTCTAGTGTTTCGGAAAAATTATAATTTAATTATAAATGAAAAAGAATTGAATGTTCCATTCCATATATATATCGATAAATATTATTCCATGATAGAAAAGGGTTCAGATTTTTGAGGAGAAAATGGGTGGTGTGACGTTGGCGATGAAGACAAAGACGACGAAGAAAGTTTCTTTCTTTTTCCATTGGACAGTGAAGAAAATGGTTAGTGTGGGTTTTTCTTCTTATTTTTAATTGATTTTTATATAAATATTTTATTACACCTAAATATAAAAAAACCAAATTGTGGAACCCATAAATGCCACATAGGCAACTAACGGAGAGATCTGATGGAAACCCTAACGATGGAACCACATTGTAACAAATTTAAAAGATCGGGGTATGTAATTGTAAAAATTAAGAAGATAGGGACTAACATGTCTTAAGGGTGTAACCACGAGGTACTAAATTGTAATTAACCCTTAAATTTATCAAATTTAAAAATAATTGGATGTGAATTGATGAAATTGAAACTTGGGGGCCTATATTAAAAATGACCCCAAACATTCAAGGGTCATTTGACGTTAGCCCTAACATTTATAGTAATTTTTTTGATGTGATAGTCATCATCAGGATCGATTTTTTATTTTTTTGACCAATGAAAAAAAAAAAGTAAATTAAAAAAAATGAAAAGATCAAATATTTTTATTTTAAAAAGAGCCCAAGAAGAAACACCACAATGAAATCAGGCCCATAATGTTTTCATCATAAAAAAAAAAAAATAGGAAAAAAAGAAGAAGGAAGAACTCTAAACCCAAATTCCCATTTTCGCCCCCTAACATAAAATGGAGAGTTTTAACTTGAATAAAATGGTAGAAATGGTATAATTGGACATAAATACACTGACGGTGTGAATATAATTGACAGAATTCTTTATTGTTCTTAAATTGCTACAATCATGAAACTACAATGGTAAAAGTGATGAATTAAGACTACAGGGACCAAAAATGAAAATGAGACAAACTATAAGGACCAAAAGTGACATTTGGCCTCCAATTAATGTGTTACCATCTGTAACTCATGCTAGTTTTTTTAGCTAGGGACCATATGCATAATTGCCAACGTGTGGTTCCCCTGTTTCCACTCCAGATATTTTTCAAACATCCTTTCGATTCTTGGTCGCTATAATTGCCAACGTTCTTCACTCATGGAGCTTCTTTTGATCATGATTTTGATCACAAGCGAGAGAGATATAAAACAACCAATATATATGATCACAAGCGAGATAGATAAGAGTTACTGGGGAAGTAAGAGACTACTAATGGAGCTTCTGATGAAGACTTTGATTTGCATTTGGATTCCTTTGACGCTTTCACTCCAGAAGAGCCTCCAGCATCATCGGAAACCCGTTGTGATGACAACGACGGCATGAAGCAATTCGAAAAAGCTGAGAAGAAAGCCATTAATTAGTGTTGATAAAATGTACTCTCTGTTGTAACTTGTATGGCTAAAAGGAATTCCTGAGGTGGTTTTTTAGCTGAGGAAAAGTAGCTGAGATTTGTGGAGGGCCAAGGACTAAGAATGAGAGAACTGTTTGATGAGGATCAAGTCAACACGGTATTTTTATAGTGGGATTTTTTGTTAACTACATCGAACTTGGAGGACAAGCAATCAAGCAAGTCATCAGATTGTTCTGTCCATTTTCTTGGTATCGTGGCTGCTTTGACTCCTCTGTATACGACCAAAAACATTGTAACTTTCATCATGCCACGTTTTGTTTCCATAAAGCAAAGAATACCCAGCTGATCAAAAAAAACTGCAGCCATCAGCGAACGCGTATATATATTGACTTCTACAACAAACATGGGCGGCATGGTTTCGTCTTTAGTGCTCTCTCCTATTCATTTAATAAATAAAAAAATAGTAATAAACTGATTAAAACTGTAAGGTAACGGAGAGAGGGTGACAGGGCGAGAAAGCTTGCAAATCTCGGAAGACAAATACACTGTACATGCTGCACTAATTAATCACTAATGTCTAAAGTCTTTGGTCGGTCGTCCTCTAATTCCCTTCTCTCCTCCCCAACTCTTCTCTGGTTGTTTATTTTATTTTATTTTTCTTAACAGGTCAATCATTTGTTATTTTAATGGGTTATGTCATGTCAACCCATTAAAAAAGCAAATTAACACACGAACACGGCCCGTTTGCCAGGATACCGACTACAAGAGCGAGAGAGAGAGAGAGAGAGAGCAAAGAAGACACACGTGTATGTAGTATTTTGTGTAACCACCCAATTATATTGCTTTTCATTAACTTCTTTAATAAGGTTGACAAGCAGTTTATGACATAAACTATATAACTACTCCAATTAACTAATCAAATTTTCATTTAGGCTAATTTGAGGAAGACATTCACTACCAAAACGAAAAAATTGGCAACAGTCACTATTATTTGGTGACTAACGCTGGGTTGGTGACTAACAATAGGTTGGTGACTAAAGTCTTTATTCATCCCAGCATTAGTCACCAAATATCACCAAATAATGATGACTGTTGCCACTTTTTTTGTTAGTGATTTTTGGTATGAAATAATGTAAAATTGCTTCTCAACCTTATTGAAAAAAAGATACGAACTTGCCCCAATTTACAACCAAAAACCAAAAAATAAAAATAAAAATTTGTCTATCAAGTATATAAACAATATAATTGTTATGAAAAATATTTTGGCTTCCTGAAAATTAGGGACTGAAAAACATGACAATGGGGCTAATCGGGGATGGGTATGTCCTTCCCATCCCCATCCCCATCCCCGTTTACTTTTTTTTCCCCATCCTGGCCTTCATACCCATAATACAAATTGGGGATTCTCCATTCGTAGGGGAACAACTTCTCCGCCCTACCCCAATATGGGGAATATATTTTTTGGTGGGAGTCGTGAGACACACCTAGAAGCCACTTAACAATATATCTATATGAAAAAATAAATATACATATACTATTCTAAACGAGGTAGGTTTGGATTGGATACTCTAATTCTACCAATTGAATCTTTATTTCAATTAGTTGTTCAGTTGAATTTTTTTTTTTTTTGAAACAATTATAGTACTAGTTCAAAATCAACGGACATGTCTTTGATTGGTCTTGTGGTGAAGATACTAAGCTTTTTTTTTGTCTCTGATGACTGGAGTTGGTTTTTCGCATATCCATTGAGGGGTGGCTCATAATAAACTTGTGAAATACACTCTTTGGGCCCATTTGATAATCATTTCAATTTTAGTTTTTAGTTTTTAGTTTCCATTTTTCAATTTTTTGCTAGAGTATAGAAGAAAAAGAGGGAGAATGGAACTGAAAATGTGAGTAGAGATAGGATTGAGAGGGAATGATGGGAAGGAGGAGTAATAAAAGTGAAAAAAAAACTAAAAATAGAAATCTATTTGAAATTGTTTTCACTTTCAAGTTTTTGTTTTCACTTTTGTTACTCCTCCCTTCTATCCTCCCCTCTCATCCTCTCTCTCAATCTCATTCTCACCCCCATTCTCACTCTTATTTTCCTCTATACTCTAGCACAAAAAATTAAAACTAAAAACTAAAAATGAAATGATTATCCAACAGGCCCTTAACTAACATTGGCAATTTTAGGTCATGTTTGAGGATGAGGACTGTAAACCTTAGTTTCCTTTTGTATTAGTTTTTTCCTCTCAATAATATATTGACGTCTTTTTAAAAAATAAATGAATAAATAAATAGTTGGAAGAGGTTTTAAGTTCAAATTTTTACTCTCAGTTGCTAAAACGAAGTACTGTGAGAGTCTATTTTCTTCATTATTGATTATAAAAATAAATAAATAAATGCTATTTTAAATGTAGTTATCTTGGTAAGATAGAAATATATATGTTCAATTGTAGTTGGCAACTTTACTTTTCCTTGCATATTAAAGAATTAACTTAAGATATTTACACTTACTTGCAGCACACTAAGGCTTACAAGTGTCTTTGTGACTAAGCAAACTTTACCTTGAGCTGTTGTAATTGTAGAAATAGATATCCATGAGCTGTTGTAATTGTAGAGATAGTTATCTATAGTTCAAGCAAGCCAACATGCAGCCAATGAAAGCTTAGGGGAGTTGCCGCCATCTCCTTAGTATAAAATAGGGTCATAACTATTTGTTTTCAGACATAGTTGTGCTTGACAAAAGAAAAGAAATTGAAACGAAGAGAGTGAGATAGAAGAGAGGAAAGAAAACAAGAGAAAGCAAGTGGTGATCAAAATCTCAGGAGGAATTAGAGGTCATAGCTTGTGTGTTTTCTTAACTTGGAGTTAGCTTTGGAAACGAGGTAGGGGTTTCTTGGGGGCCTTTTACAGAGATTGTTTTAATTAAATTTTGTGAACAATATATCATGCGTGATATGATTATTTGATTAATATTCTTGTTACAATCGAATGTTTTCCTTGGAATGTTTATGTGTTCTTGATTGGTTGAACAATGTTGGTACATTGGTGATATTTTGAATAGTTACAATGTTGTGAGATACTTGGGGTATGTGAAAGACATAATTATATCATGTCATGGAAATTGGTTGGAGTTGTTGGATTGAGAAAATAATGGTGGAAAAGAGGGTAATGGATATAGTCTTTTGTGTAGTTGAATCTAACTCTTGGCAGGTACCAGGTCTCAGGGATCCCACAGTGCACATAGTCTTTATTAGGTGATTCGGGACTGGCGAAAGGGAGTTAGACAAGATGACTAACAAAAGGGGAATTATGGGATGATTGAAATGGGTGTTAGTTCATATAAATGGGCATTCGGGACCAAGTGGTATAAGCATGGTATGGGACATGCAGGTCTGCTTGTCCAGTTATATGAATTAACGGGATTAGATGAAGAGCATTCATTCATGCATTATTATTGTTAATGTGATATTTGGCTGTGTGATTGCAAGTCACTTAATTTAGTTATATCAATCTACTGTGGTAAGGTCTCATGTCCCTACTGAGCGGTGGTTGCTCATCCCTCACCTTGTTTAATTTTTTTCCAGATGAATTAGTGGGCAAGACAAGGACTAAATTGGTTGAAGCTGAATTAGATGAGAGTGTTAGAGTTTTATTTATTTCTTGTAAAGTTGTAAAATTTTGGGAGCTATTTCTATAATAGAAGTTTATTTCAAACCCATGTTTCGGCTTTCTTTGTATTTATCTTTATTTTATTTTATTTTATTTTCTCGCGCACCGGGCGTGGGGTTTCCTTCGACCCCCGGGTCCGGGGCGTGACAAGTACTCATTAAATGAGTTACGAAGTACTCATTAAATAGTGAAACTCATGAAAGGAAAATATTGCTGCCTTCTGGGCAGTTTATTACCTGAATCGCAATCAAATTATCAACACCAAAACCCTGAATTTAAAGAAGAAATTAACAATCAATCATATCGTAATACACCCAATTGGCTTCTGTGTATATCCAGGCCAACTCCTCATCTATTTACAGTATTGAAGTAGGCATACTCAAATTCAGAACTTGCTTTTCTTGCACGCAGAAAAACAATCACAATCACAAGCGAGAACGATAGGAATTATGGGGGAAGTAAGAAACTATAATGGGAGCTCCCGACGACGACGATGATTTTGATTTGCTTTTCTTGGATTCCTTTAAAGAAGGAGCTTTTGCACTGCCTCCTGCATCATCTGAGACCTGTGAGTTTGACAATGGCATGAAGCAATTGAGAATGGACGAAAAGATAGCCATTTGTTTGTTAGAATAGTGAAAAAGTGGTGAAGGCTGATTGTGTGGTTTATTTTAGACTTGAGCGGATATGATTAGGCTAAATGTCGTCCAATATTTATAGTGAAATAGAAATGAGACTTTGTCCTTCACCAAAAAAAAGAAATGAGACTTTGTCAATTATCTTGGAGGCGAAGGAAGATTTCAAGACGACATATTCATTCATTATACATCGATGGTTCTGTGTTCCTTCGTATAATGCACGCGGCCTCTTTGACCAGTGTTGAAATTTCAAGTTAACCTCAAGCAAGAAATTTTATTTGGCTTATTTTATTTGACATCTTTTTGTTTTGAGTGCTGCTAAACAAACCCTAAAATTAATTGAAGACACCCTACTATTAAACTATTTATTGAATTACTAATTTACCCTAATATAAAATGACCAAAATAGATATATTGAACTGTGAAACAGATATAATGTTAATAAGTATACCCTACTTGCCACATATTTAACCATAATCAAATAGCGAGCATTGGCGGAGAGGCAAGGAGGTATTGTTGAATGTTCAAAGGTCCTGCGTTGAACTTGAATTGATTCCTGCGTTGAATTATTGTCTTGCCTTGAAACTTGTAAGAGGCTATTTCTCCGCTCTATTTATCTGCTAAACTTGAATTATTGTCTTGCCTTTGCGATTCCTTATTGTAGATGATGGTTGGCAACACATTGAAAATAACGACATGACGACGTTGTACAAGAAATAGGAAGATGATTTTCTAGAGACGTGGTTGTGGTTGCAATTGATGTGATATTTTGTTTGGTTCATTTAATTTTGTGGTTTTTGTGCAGGTAAGACTTGGCATTTGAGGTATACAAGTATTAGCTGAATGAAACACTTTGGCATTTCTCTCATTAACTTATTTGTTTCACTGGTACTGTCATTGAGATTGCAGAAGAAAAAACGGCTACTTTGTTTCATTGGTACTACCATGGACCCCGAGCCTCTGCATTTATCTACATTTCGTAAAATCTGGAACATTCAACTAATCCAATACTTATGAATATGCCACATCAACTATAATAGTTTGTTTCCTTTATAATAAAAAATGGCGTTGTTAGTCCATTTGACAGAAAATAAAATAAAACCTCCATACCTGTTTTCATTCTTCTTTTCATCTTTTTTATTTTTATTTTTTCCTATAGGAAGCCGTAATCATCAACTTCCTTCCAAACTTCGTACCCCACCAACCAAGAATCCCAACTTCTGTACCCTCCAGTTCTCCTCCCATCACAGAAAAAGACACAAACCCTTTTCTTCAAACAACTCCGCCATCACTCATTGAAAACCCAACCACCGATCCTTTGTAAATTCCACAGCTCAATAAATCAATCATTTTTATCAAACACATACGCCTTCGTCCTCATTGCAGGGAACCCAAAAGCCCTCTGATTTTACTCCTTCCATTGCAAACCCTTATGATCACCCAGCACCATCCCCATCCTCACTGCAGAAAACCCAAGATCTCAAAGAAGCTCATCATGAAGATATTCCATCATCAATCAGAATAGCAATCAATTGGGTATGATCAATTTCGGTTGATGACTACAACTTCCTACAGAAAAAAAAAAAAAAAAAAAAATCAAAGGAAGGATGAGGAGAGTGACATGCGAGATTGGAGATGGAGATGAAGGGTTTTTTTTTTTTTTTTTTTTGGGTCAAATGAATTAACTCCGTCAGTTTTTTTTTTTTAAAAAGGAAACAAACTATTATAATTGATATGTCATACCCACAAGTATTGAATTAGTTGAATGGTCCATATTTTACAAAATACGAGAAATGCACAATGCCTAAAAGCAGAAACTCAGAATCCCACTACCATAACATCCATTATCTCGAGAAATTATAGAATAGTATTGTACTACCACCTCAGCTTATGATACTTCCATTATAAATATGCCATGTGTCATGGTTTTATAAAAAATTCGAAATTTTTTTACAGGTGGATTTAAAACATGTATTCCATTTAGAATAAACTTAAAAAGAAAAAAAACCTAAAAGAAAAGAAAAGAACATGGAAGACGACAGAATCCACCTCCCACCCCAACCCAATCTCCCTACACTGCCACCGCACTGCCTCCCCTTTCTGTCCCTCCCTATCTTCCTCCTCCTCCTCTCTCTCTCTCTCTCTCTCTCTCTCT
Organism: Prunus avium; assembly: GCF_965620075.1. Classification (NCBI taxonomy): domain Eukaryota; kingdom Viridiplantae; phylum Streptophyta; class Magnoliopsida; order Rosales; family Rosaceae; genus Prunus; species Prunus avium. Next base: position 1,012,294 of record NC_142285.1, read on the forward strand.
CTAAAGCTGTAAGATCTCTTGAACCCGTGAATGAACCTGCAAGATCTCATCAGCATTGAAAAAGGTCCAATTTCATTCAATTACTACTAACAGACACCTCCCACCCCAACTTTCTTCACATTGGATGGCAATTTGAAAATTAGAGGTTAACAAATTAGTGAGAAAAAGGAGAGAAAAAAAAAAGCCAGTCTTGGGGTAGCCACCGAAAGGGTAAGAGGATTGAACAATGATTAAGCGGTTGAAGTGCTTGAGAAGGACCACATAGAGAGAGAGAGAGAGAGGGAGTGGGCATCGCCGCATCGGCCAGGAAGGCAGCACGAGGTGGACAACGGGTCGGGTGGTTGGTGGCTCTTTTCTTTTTTCTTTTTTTCTTTTTTGATTTCTTAGTTTTATTCAAAAGATAATAATTAGATTCCAAATCCAGCTGTAAAAAAAAAATTTAAAAAAATTATTCTTAAATGACACATGGCATATTTTTAATGGAAATATCATAAGCTGATGTGGTAATACGGTACTATTCTATAATTTCTCCATTATCTCCGCTTTAATATATTGTAACCTATGTTATTAATATTGTAATTAGTAGCCTTTAACTCATAATTTGTGGATTAGCTTCCGATTATTATAAGCCTATAAATAGGTGATTATCAAGATGACAAATTTAGAGACTAATTTATATTGTCTTCCTCTACTATTCATTTCTCTCTATAAATTCCGTTAGTTATATAACAGTTTCAAGAGTTTAAAAGATAATTACATAATCCAAAAAAGAAGAAGATAACATCATTAAAATATATAAAATTAAATTTAACAAAAGGTGGAGGAAAAAACCCCAAACCCCACCTCCCTGTAGCCCTCCCTTCTCCCCTCTCCGCACCCCACCCCACCGATCCTCCCCTCAACCCACCTCTCCCCTCCCATCTCTCTCTCTTGGTTTCACCGTTTGGGTGGCTGCCCAATGGCCTGAAATGTTTGGAATTCGACCTATCAAAATTTCCCCATCAGTATGGGAGCAATTTGTCGTATGGTTTTACAATCTGGTAGAAGAAGGAGGGAAGACCCATAATTCATTAATTGAATCCTTGTAGTGGGTGCCGACCAAAGGAAGAAGATGGTCTTTTGGGTGTCTTAATAAGTTTTTCGATCGGAGGAGAGTGTTTGGTTTTGGACGGAACGGAAGCTTCTCTGGGTCGGAGGAGATGGTGCCTTCAACAATGGCGGCTGGCCAAAATGCATTCCCGTGTTTTGATGGACTTGCAAAACGCATTCTCTGGAAATGCTGAAAGCGATAATATAATATAAATTTTCGACATCTTGTTTATCTATTTTGAGCAATGGCAGCTGGAATTTGAATCAGTTTACTAACAAATCATAAATTTTCTTGCTGCTTGACACCCAAATATAAAACAATAAGTAAAAGAATGTGAAATTAAAAATTAATTATCATTGTACTATCTGTCTATGCTTCTTCTTATAGGAGGTCATATTTATAATACACCGGAGCCCTAGTGGTCAAGTAAATAATAAATTTCTATTTCTATTTATGATAGGAAATCGGGAATTAAAGTAAATCAATTACAATTATAATAGGAATTCTTGATGTGTAAGGAAAGTAAGTCAATAGTCCACAAGTCACTCCAACACTATCAAGCCCATAAAAAAAACAAATTAATATCCATCTAGCCATAACTAATATTTTTACTGGGCGAGGCAAATAATACTGGGCGCCAACAATATAAAATTTTCAATATTTTCCCCGCAATTACACAAGTCTTAATATTTTTACATGAAATACTGTAATTTGGAGGCACAAACATTCGTGCCAAAGTGTGGCTCCCCTTATTTCCACTCCAGATATTTTTCAATCATCCTTTGGATTCTTGGTTGCTATAATTGCCAAGTTGTTCACTCATGGAGCTTCTTCTGATGATGATTTTGATCACAAGCGAGAGAGATAAGAGTTACTGGGGAAGTAAGAGACCACTAATGGAGCTTCTGATGATGACTTTGATTTGCATTTGGATTCCTTTGACGCTTTAACTAGTCCAGAAGACCCTCCAGCATCATCGGAAACCCGTTGTGATGACAACGACGGCATGAAACAATTCGAAAAAGAAGAGAAGAAAGCCATTGATTAGTGTTGATAGAATTTACTCTGTGTTGTAACTTGTATGCCTAAAAGGAATTCCTCAGGTAGTTTTTTAGCTGAGGAAAATGGAGCTGAGAGAGATTTGTAGAGGGCCAAAGATTAAGATGAGATAACTGTTTGTTTGATGAAAATCAAGTTAAGACGGTACTTCATTTTTATAGTGGAATTTTGTTAACTACATCGAACTTGGAGGAGAAGTTATCAAGCAAGTCATCAGATGGTTCTGTCCATTTTCTTGGTGTTGTGGCTGCTTTTTGACTTCTTTGTATACGAACAAAAAGATTGTAACTTTCATCAAATAAATCACGGAAGACAATGCACTGTACATGCCGCACTAATTAATCACGTTGTTGGTTGGCCCAGTCTAAAGTCTTTGGTCAGTCGTCCTCTAATTTCCTTTTCATTTGGACGAAACAGATCAATTCAAACCCAACAGCTAGACTTGAGAATATTGTACACAATAGGTTTACATGACACAAATTTACACGAAAAAAAAAATTAGTATTTAGGTTAGAGCTTAACGCATCGTGTTCAAAATGGTAGATCCTTTATGTTAGCGAGAGATATCCTATTCTATTAGGATATTATTTTATTTATTTCTTTTTTTTTATAGATATTATGTAATTAGGATTCCACTTGTTTTCCCAGTTTGACCCTACTAGGGTTTGTAACCTTGTATTATAAATACCTCCTTTCGGAGAATGAAATATATCTGAAAATATTCTGCCCATATTGTTTGACTTGGCATCAGAGCCGACTTTCTGGTGACCTATGTGTGTTGTGCCCACTCGTGTTCTACTGTGTGCCCTAATTTCTTTTAGGGTTCTTGTGTATGTGCCTTTGCCGTGTTCCGCTCACTACTACAAAAATCGAAATAGACGACGGTAATCCACCGTCGTGTATTCGGTTTTTCAACCGTCGTAAAATCGAGCGACGTCTTTTCATGCATAAAACCACGACGGTAAATCCCCGTCGTCTATTATTTTTAAAGACGACGGTTTTTTAATAAAAAGAGTAATCTATTATTAAGTAAAGACGACGGTTTTTTATAAAAAGGGTCGTCTATAATATATAAAGACGACGGTTTTTTTATAAAAAAGGTCGTCTATTATATGTAAAGACGACGGTTTTTTTATAAAAGGGGTCGTCTATTATATGTTTTTTTATAAAAGGGGTCGTCTATTATATGTAAAGACGACGGTTTTTTTATAAAAGGGGTCGTCTATTATATGTAAAGACGACGGTTTTTTTATAAAAAGGGTCGTCTATTATATGTAAAGACGACCCTTTTTATATGAAAATGGTCGTATATTATGAATTAAAGACGACCCTTTTCATATAAAAAGGGTCGTCTATTATATGTAAAGACGACGGTTTTTTATAAAAAGGGTCGTCTATTATTAAGTAAAGAACTATGTTTTATTATATCCAAAGACGTCGGTTTTGTTAAAAAGCCATCATCTATTAAATGTGAAGACGACGATTTCTTGAAATATTGTCGTCTATTAACTCTAAAACAACGATTTTTTAGTAAAACCGTCGTTGATTGTATATAAAAAGACGTTATGGTGTTAAAAGAGGTCATTGATAATATATACAGATGACGGTTTTTCCAATAAAACCATCGTTTTATTATCTTTAGTTTTTTGAAGAGTCAATAGTTATTACATAGTCAACCAATCTTTATTCTATTACATACATACTTCCTACCTATAATTAGAAATAACGAAGCTCACAAATTCTACTAATTTGATTTTAACTTCATCAATTTGTTCTTGGGTTGACTTGCTCTGCCTTCTTGCACATTTTCCAAGTTGTTGGTGTCGGAAAAGGAAAGACCTGCACGAAAGAGACCCCAATACTCTTAAACATAAACTTGTTTAGTAGTAACCTAACCTTAGCAAAAAGATCTATGCAGCTCTAGAATGACAGCAGAACACAATTGGCATAATTGGCAAAGTACCTGTTCTTGTGGTGGCACCATAACCTGTTCTTGTGGTGGCACCATAACAAATGAAAAATCAGAGATTCAGAAAATTAACAATGAAATTCCAAAATAATTAAAGTAAACAACAAAAACAAAAAGTATTTTGGACCTGATGATGTTGTCGGTCCAAAAACAAACGGATCTAGTGAGGGATGGGTATGTTTTGCCTCATCTTCTTCGTCAGCTTCTTCTTGATTACGAAGGCCTTGTGGGACGGCTGTGCATATTTATAAAAAACCCAAATGAGAAACTCACTTAAATCCCACGAAATTAGCACAATACATGAACAAACATATATATATATATATATATATATATATATATAGACCGATTTCCATAAGTCTTTCTAGATCTAGTCGCTGAGTTTGATGAGCGAGTTGAGTGCTTGAGAGCGAGATCTTCTTTGAAGAAAGTGAAGGTCGAGATCTTTCAAATCAAACCTTTCAACCAGCTTTGATTCTCAAATACAGAACCTCCCTCTACATCTTATGGATCTGCGAAGACCTCAATCTCTCAACTCCTTCATTGATATCGATTTTTTGATGATTTTGTAGAGAGTTTCATGAGGGTGTTTTAGAGAGTGCAGGAGGGTTTCAAGGAGGGAGAGATAAGGTTTTCAGAGACGGGGGAAAATCTGAAAATTTATTGAGCGCGAATTCACTTAAGTAGCCTTTTTTTAGCGTGTTTTAAAAGACGACGCTTGTTAATGAGAGATAAGGTTTTCAAAGACGGGTGAAAATTTGAAAATTTGTCGAGCGCGAATTCACTTAAGCGGCCATTTTTTCGCGTGTTTTAAAAGACGACCCTTTTTATCAAAAACCGTCGTCTTTACTTAATAATAGACGACCCTTTTTATAAAAAAAAACCGTCGTCTTTATATATAATAGACGACCCTTTTATAAAAAACCGTCGTCTTTACATATAATAGACGACCCTTTTTATAAAAAACCGTCGTCTTTACATATAATGGACGACCCTTTCATAAAAAAACCGTCGTCTTTACATATAATAGACGACCCTTTCATAAAAAAACCGTCGTCTTTACATATAATAGACGACCCTTTTTATAAAAAATCGTCATCTTTACATATAATAGACGACCCTTTTTATTTATACTTTCATTAAATACAACATAAGATTTTGTGGTATCCACTAGTGTAAATATTTTAAATTGAAGATCAAATTGAGTCATTGTATTCATATAGGGTCAAGGAGTGTAGCTGTAAAAAATCATCAAAATCGGAGTTAAAATAACCGTTAAATCTTGATTTTTCGTTTATAACCGTCGAAATGTTTTGTCCCGTTACTTGTTCTCTGATTTATTTTTTTTCCCGATTTTTGGCGTATATGATCACGATGTGTAAAAAAACAAGTTTGACGGTTGGATCATTGAAACTAGTTTCGTAGAATGCGTATGCCATCAAAACAATATATTCACTAACAATTAAGAGTTTATTTATACTTTCACTAAATATAACATAAGATTTTGTGGTATCCACTAGTGTAAATATTTTAAATTGATGATCGAATGTAGTCATTGTATTCATATAGGGTCAAGGAGTGTAGCTATAAAAAATCATCAAAATCGGAGTTAAAATAACCGTTAAATCTTGATTTTTCGTTTATAACCGTCGAAATGTTTTGTCCCATTACTTGATCTCTGATTTATTTTTTTTCCCGATTTTTGGCGTATATGATCACGATGTGTAAACAAACAAGTTTGACGGTTGGATCGTTGAAACTAGTTTCGTAGAATGCGTATGCCATCAAAACAATATATTCACTAACAATTAAGAGTTTATTTATACTTTCATTAAATATAACATAAGATTTTGTGGTATCCACTAGTGTAAATATTTTAAATTGATGATCGAATGCAGTCATTGTATTCATATAGGGTCAAGGAGTGTAGCTGTAAAAAATTATCAAAATCAGAATTGAAATAACCGTTAAATCTTGATTTTTCGTTTATAACCGTCGAAATGTTTTGTCCTGTTACTTGATCTTTGATTTATTTATTTTTCCCGATTTTTAGCGTATACGATCACGATGTGTAAACAAACAAGTTTGACGGTTGGATCATTGAAACTAGTTTCGTAGAATGCGTATGCCATCAAAACAATATATTCACTAACAATTAAGAGTTTATTTATACTTTCATTAAACATAACATAAGATTTTGTGGTATCCACTAGTGTAAATATTTTAAATTGACGATCGAATGCAGTCATTGTATTCATATAGGGTCAAGGAGTGTAGCTGTAAAAAATCATCAAAATCAGAGTTGAAATAACCGTTAAATCTTGTTTTTAAAAAACCGTTATCTTTACTTCACAATAGATGACCCTTTTTAAAAACAAACCGTCATCTTTACATATAATAGACGACCCTTTTTTAAAAAACCGTCATCTTTACTTCATAATAGACGACCCTTTTCATATAAAAAGGGTCGTCTTTACTTAATAATAGACAACCTTTTTTATAAAAAACCGTCGTCTTTACATATAATAGACGACCCTTTTATATGAAAAGTGTCGTCTTTACTTCATAATAGACGACCATTTTCATATAAAAAGTGTCGTCTTTACTTAATAATAGACAACCCTTTTTATAAAAAAAAAAACCGTCGTCTTTACATAATAGACAACCCTTTTTATATGAAAAGGGTCGTCTTTAATTCATAATAGACGACCATTTTCAAATAACAAGGGTCGTCTTTACTTAATAATAGACGACCCTTTTTATAAAAAAAAACAGTCGTCTTTACATATAATAGACGACCCCTTTATAAAAAAACCGTCGTCTTTACATATAATAGACGACCTTTTTTATAAAAAAACCGTCGTCTTTACTTAATAATAGACGACCCTTTTTATAAAAAAAAACCGTCGTCTTTACATATAATAGACGACCCTTTTTATAAAAAACCGTCGTCTTTACTTAATAATAGACGACCCTTTTTATAAAAAGGGTCGTCTTTACATATAATAGACGACCCTTTTATAAAAAAACCGTCGTCTTTACATATAATAGACGGCAGTTCTTTCAAACAACCATGTCTTTACCAAAAAAAGGACACTTGATTTTTAAAAGACGACGCTTGTCATACCTGCTGTCGTTGTTTTTTGGTCAGATTTTAACTATGAAGAAAAGCTTTTTAATAAGACGACGCTTTTTTATTTGTGTGCGTCGTTATAAAAAAATTCTCAACAGTATCTCCATTTTTTAGTTGTTTAAGTCACTTATCCACGACGGTTTTTTGTTACCGTCGTCTTTTTAAAAACAACGACAGTTTTTTGTTCTTCCGTCGTCTTTTTCTGGTCGTCTTTTGCCCTTTTTGTAGTAGTGGATGTGTGCTCTGTCGTGTTCGTGCCTCTACTGTGTTCGTGCATCTGTCTCTACTGTGTTTGTGCCTCTGTTGTCTTCGTGCATCTGCCATATTTGTGTCTGTGCTGTGTTCTGTTGTATACTCTGCGTGATTTGTTGAGTTTCTGCTACAATCATGGGTGATAATTCCATTATTGGTGCTGCTGCTGCTTCTGCAAATTTGCATGTTTTTGACTCTATTCCAGGTACTGACTCTAATACTTGGATAATTGACACTGGTGCTTCTGATCATATGACTTATGATGCTAAATTTTTTGATGAGTTGTCTAGTAACACCCGTGACCTATACATAACTAGTGCTAATGGTTTGCCCTCTCCAATTACTGGCGAGGGCACCATTTCTCTCACCCCAACTCTGTCTTTGTCTCGTGCGTTATTAGTTCCCAATATCCATTGTAACTTGTTATCTGTTGGTCGCTTACTTGATACACTTAATGCTTCTGCTACTTTTTATCCTACCCATTGCTCTTTTCATGATCTCAAGACTCACGAGGTGATTGGGCATGGTAAACGGATAGGGGGGTTGTATATTTGACATTACCTTGTGCACCAGTTCGTGATCGTGTCGTTAATACTGTTCAACGTTGCAGTGTCAAAGACAAACAGCAAATTTGGTTATGGCATCGTCGCTTGGGACACCCGTCATTTGGCTACCTTAAGCGTCTGTTTCCATCTTTATTCCGCTCCTATGATGAGTCTAGCTTCAAATGTGAGACTTGTGTAATGGCCAAGAGTCACCGTACTGTTTTTCCCTTAAGTAATAATAAAGCTGCTTTGCCTTTTGAGTTAGTCCATTCTGATGTATGGGGTCCTGCTCGTGTGACTTCTCATGGTTTCCGTTGGTTTGTTACGTTTATTGATGATTGCACTCGCTTAACATGGGTGTATTTGATGAAAAATAAACATGATGTTGCCTCTATTCTCCCTGATTTTTGTGCCATGGTGTCTACTCAGTTTCATGCTCATGTTAAAGTATTTCGGACCGATAATGGCGGTGAATATGTGAATCATACCTTGAACCAGTTCTTTCGTGATCACGGTATCATTCACCAAACTACCACTCCATTCACTCCTCAACAGAATGGCGTGTCTGAAAGGAAGAATCGTCAATTACTTGAAGTTGCCCGCTCTCTTATGTTGGATATGTCTGTTCCCAATCATCTTTGGGGACATGGTGTCTTGGCCGCGGCCTACTTGATTAACCGTACTCCTAGTCGGGTTCTTGATTTCAAGACTCCGCTTGATGTGTTGTGTGCCCATACTCCTCCGGTTTCGGTCTCTAAGTTATCTCCGAAGGTGTTTGGGTGTGTTGCTTATGTTCATGTCTACTCCCATCAACGGAGTAAACTTGATCCATGTGCTCTCCGTTGCGTCTTCATTGGCTATTCTACTACTCAGAAGGGTTATAAGTGCTATCACCCGCCTACTCAGAAGGTACATATTACTTTGGATGTCATCTTTCATGAAGAAGTACCTTATTATGTTTCCCCCTCCTCTTCAATTCAGGGGGAGAGGGACAGCGAATTGAAGAGTTTCGGAGTAGAAAATGTGGAAGATATTGGACCTGAAGAAGGAATTTCTGGCGAACAGGAAGCGACCGGTCGCAAACGAATCTGCCTGGATACGACCGGTCGCATAGAAGTGAGCGACCGGTCGCTAACGAATCTGCCTGAAAGCGACCGGTCGCACATAGGAAACGACCGGTCGCCTGCCTCGATGAGCGACGGCAATGACGATACGAGTGACGCGACCGGTCGCCAGGAATGTCATGACCGGTCACATAGAAGTGAGCGACCTGTCGCTAACGAATCTGCCTGAAAGCGACCGGTCGCACATAGGAAACGACCGGTCGCCTGCCTCGATGAGCGACGGCAATGACGATACGAGTGACGCGACTGGTCGCCAGGAATGTCACGACCGGTCGCCCGGTGATATTTTGGAATTTTTCGAGCCTCTCTCCGAAGGACATCACAGTGATACTAGCAACTCTCGTACATATGAAATTGATACAGGACCCCCCTCTGCCCTGCCACTGCCCCAATCAACTCGTGATAATGAGGTACTTTCTAGTGACGTGTCTACTTATTCATTGCCCCCACACACTACCCGTGGGAAACCTAAAGTACAATATTCTCCTGATATACATGCCAAGTCCAAATATCCCATTAACAATTATATGTTAACTCATCGTTTATCTAAGTCATATGCATCATATTTATGTCAATTATCCAGTGTATGTGTGCCAACTAAGTTGCAGGATGCTCTATCTGATCAAAACTGGGTAGATGCAATGTATATTGAGATGGAAGCCTTGAACAAGAATGCTACTTGGGAGTTAGTTCCTTCACCAAAAGGAAAAAAGGCAGTTGGATGCAGATGGGTGTTTACTTTGAAGCATAAGTCTGATGGTTCTATTGACCGTTACAAGGCAAGATTGGTAGCAAAAGGGTATACTCAGACCTATGGAGTGGATTACACGGAGACTTTCGCTCCAGTAGCCAAGCTCAACGCTGTACGCGTACTCTTGTCCTTAGCTGCTAATCATGATTGGCCGCTGTTACAATTTGATGTCAAGAATGCATTTCTCCATGGTGACCTCAAAGAAGAAATATAAATGGATCCTCCGCCGGGTATCCTTGTGACCTCTAAGGAGGGTATGGTGTGCAAGCTACGGAAATCATTGTATGGATTAAAGCAGTCTCCAAGAGCTTGGTTCGGGAGGTTTGCTGCAGCTATGAGGAAATCTGGGTATGTACAAAGTAACTCGGATCATTCTTTGTTTCTGAAACGTCGCAGAGGTAAATTGACAGCTTTAATAATTTATGTTGATGATATGATTGTAACTGGAGATGATCAGGTAGAAATACAGAGTCTTCAGAAATATCTTGCGTCTGAATTTGAGATGAAATCATTAGGTGATTTGAAATACTTTCTTGGGATTGAAGTTGCCAGATCTAAGCATGGTATTTTTCTGTCCCAAAGAAAGTATGTTTTGGACTTGCTTGCGGAAACTGGAATGTTGGATTGTAAACCCATTGATACTCCAAGTGAACAGAATCACAAGTTGGGGTTGTATCCTGATCAAGCTCCTACTGATAAGGAACCCTATCAAAGGCTTGTGGGAAATTTAATTTATGTTGACGCTAAATCTGAACAGATAGAGATGAGTGCAACTTACAAGTGATGAGGGCGATCTAGGAGATCGATTGAATGATAGATGCAGATCCTTCTTGTCCTTGGATGCAGATCCTGAATAGAAGATAGTTTGAGGTTCGTGAGGTCTATGGAACCGGTGTGGAACCAGCCTAAGACCTTCCGATGCTCAAGTAAGATTGTTTTTAAGAGCTCTTGTTGTTGACCATATAAAAGTATAGAAGTCAAGCTTAAAAGTCTTACCCCTGTATTGTAGTGGAGGGGCCTATTTATAGAGGGCATTTTGTATGCTCTTAGTACTCATTTTCGATGTGGGACTCGTGGGAGGGCCTTCTGAGGTCGACACGAGTCTTTAGATATTTTGGGCGGAGACTTCGAGGTTGATTCTCTACAATCGGTAAGGGATGCCGATTGTAGACGAGCTGGGTCTGTAATGGCTGTTCGCAGCCTTGAGACAATGTCATCGGTGGCCGATGCCGATTGTCCGAGGCCTTGGGTACTTGGGCGAGTTTATAAGATCCACGTGTCGTTGTACGAGTGGAGGGTCAGATACGGTACAAACAATTTATTTGGCTCATACACGTCCTGATATTGCGTATGCAGTAAGTGTAGTGAGTCAGTTTATGCACTCACCTAGTGAAGATCAAATGGGTGCCGTGACACGTATTTTGAGATACCTCAAAGGGACTCCTGGCAAGGGGTTAATATTTTCCAAGTATGGTCATACATATGTTAAAGGGTACACAGATGCTGATTGGGCTGGTTCAGCTACAGATAAGCGCTCGACATCTGGGTATTTTATGTTTGTTGGTGGCAATCTTGTTACGTGGAGGAGCAAGAAACAAAAGGTGGTGTCTCGGTCTAGTGCTGAGGCCGAGTATCGGGGAATGGCCCATGGTGTATCTGAATTACTATGGTTGAGGAGATTGTTGAGAGACCTTGGTTTTGGGCCTAAGAAACCCATGGATTTATATTGTTTCAATATGGCTGCGATTGCAATTGCTCATAACCCTGTGCAACATGATCGTACAAAGCATGTGGAAGTTGATCGAAATTTCATTAGAGAAAAGTTGGATGCGGAGATTGTTTCCTTTCCGTTCATCCGTTCTGAGTATCAGTTAGCCGATGTTCTTACGAAAGCTGTTTCTACAAGTATCTTTCTCAACTCGCTTGACAAGTTGGGCATGCGTGACGTCTTTGCTCCAACTTGAGGGGGAGTGTTAGCGAGAGATATCCTATTCTATTAGGATATTATTTTATTTTTATTTTTTTTTTATAGATATTATGTAATTAGGATTCCACTTGTTTTCCCAGTTTGACCCTACTAGGGTTTGTAACCTTGTATTATAAATACCTCCTTTCGGAGAATGAAATATGTTGACGCTAAAAAATGGTTCAGCACTCTTTAGCCCAACTTAGAGATGAGGTGTGATGATTGATGGGTGAAGGTGAGAACCTTCAGCATGTGTGTGAGGATTTGGGCAAGCGATAAACATACAGAAGACAAGATATACATGGTTCACCCTTAATGAATGGGCTACGTCCACGGAGAAGTATATTCTCATTATTATAACAATATGTATTTACATTTGTACAATGGGTTGGGCCCAAATATAAAGAGAAGAAAGTAGAGAAGCCCATGACTGAATACAAAGCCCAGCCTAGGGGGGATCCCTTCCTAAGTGGAGAGTGGTCTCCTTTTATAGATGAGAGGGAGTCTTTCCTTCTTGCAATATTTCAATGTGGGACTCTTGGCCTTGCTTAGAATTGCTTCTAGTTGCTTGGTCAAACATGGTATAAACAGAAGCCCCCCAAGTTCTCAAGTAAGGAGGTACTTCTTGGTTGGGGACTTGTAATTTTCAGTGCATTGACCGAGCAACACCTTAGTCTTCTTCCAAGCTGTATAGTGTGGTGTGGATGGTGCCGAATGCATCGCTCGCACCTAATGATGACAGGGTGCCAAAGGCTCCGCTCCGTTCAATGATGAGGGTGCCGAAGGCTTCCCTTTTGCATAAGGATGGCAGGGTGCCGAAGGCTCCACTCCGCCTAATGATGACAGGGTGCCGAAGGCTTCCCTTTCGCATAAGGATGGCAGGGTGCCGAAGGCTTCCCTTTTGCCTAAGGATGGCAGGGTGCCGAAGGCTCCACTCCGCCTAAGGATGGCAGGGTGCCGAAGGCTTCCCTTTTGCATAAGGATGGCAGGGTGCCGAAGGCTCCACTCCGCCTAATGATGACAGGGTGCCGAAGGCTCCACTCCGCCTGATGATGACAAGGTGCCGAAGGCTCCACTCCGCCTAATGATGATAGGGTGCCGAAGGCTTCACTCCGCCTGATGATGACAAGGTGCCGAAGGCTTCCCTTTGCATAAGGATGGCAGGGTGCCGAAGGCTTCCCTTTTGCCTAAGGATGGCAGGGTGCCGAAGGCTCCACTCCGCCTAAGGATGGCAGGGTGCCGAAGGCTTCCCTTTTGCATAAGGATGGCAGGGTGTCGAAGGCTTCCCTTTTGCCTAAGGATGGAAGGGTGCCGAAGGCTCCACTCCGCCTAATGATGACAGGGTGCCGAAGGCTCCGCTCCGTCCAATGATGACAGGGTGCCGAAGGCTCTGCTTCGTTCAATCATGAGGGTGCCGAAGGCTTCCCTTTTGCCTAAGGATGGCAGGGTGCCGAAGGCTTCCCTTCGCCTAATGATGACAGGGTGCCGAAGGCTCCACTCCGTCCAATGATGACAGGGTGCCGAAGGCTCCGCTACGTCCAATGATGACAGGGTACCGAAGGCCTAGGGATGGCAGGGGGCCGAAGGCTCCACTCCACCTAATGATGACAGGGTGCCGAAGGCTCCGCTCCATTCAATGATGAGGGTCCCGAAGGCTTCCCTTTTGCATAAGGATGGCAGGGTGCCGAAGGCTCCACTCCGCCTAATGATGACAGGGTGCCGAAGGCTCCACTCCGCCTGATGATGACAAGGTGCCGAAGGCATCACATCTGCCGAATGATACCAAGGTGCCGAAGGCTTCACTCCGCCTGATGATGACAAGGTGCCGAAGGCTTCCCTTTGCATAAGGATGGCAGGGTGCCGAAGGCATCACATCTGCCGAATGATGCCAAGGTGCCGAAGGCTTTCCTTTGCCTAATGATGACAGGGTGCCGAAGGCATCGCTCGTGTCAAAATGATGATGGGGGTGCCGAAGGTTGCATAAGGATGGCAGGGTGCCAAAGGCTTCCCTTTTGCCTAAGGATGGCAGGGTGCCGAAGGCTCCACTCCGCCTAAGGATGGCAGGGTGCCGAAGGCTCCACTCCGCCTAATGATGACAGGGTGCCGAAGGCTTCCCTTTTGCATAAGGATGGCAGGGTGCCGAAGCCATTACATCTGCCGAATGATGCCAAGGTGCCGAAGGCTTCCCTTTGCCTAATGATGGCAGGGTGCTGAAGGCCTCCCTTTGCCTAATGATGACAGGGTGCCGAAGGCATCGCTCGTGTCAAAATGATGACAGGGTGCCGAAGGCATCGCTCGTGTCAAAATGATGACGGGGGTGCCGAAGGCATCGCTCGCGTCTAATGATGACAGGGTGCCGAAGGCTTCCCTTTGCCTTAGGATGACAGGGTGCCAAAGGCTTCCCTTTGCCTTAGGATGACAGGGTGCCGAAGGCATCGCTTCTGCCGAATGATGACAGGGTGCCGAAAACTTCCCTTGGACTTGAAATGGAGGTATTGCCGAACGGCACTTTAGAATTTTGTTGAGGTGGTTGTTTCACTTTTGGTCATGCGAGCCATGCAAAGTGATAGCCATATTTTGATTGGCTTTTCCTTAAAATATCATCTTCTGCAATTTGTTGCCTTAGCATTCATTGTTGCTCCAGCGTGGGATTGCCGAACGACAACTTAGGTGATGCCGATTGTAAGGGTGCCGAAGGGCACTGAAGAAGGGAGAATGACAAGCTTTTTGTGTCGATTCCCACAGACGGCGCCAAACTGTTGACGCTAAAAAATGGTTCAGCACTCTTTAGCCCAACTTAGAGATGAGGTGTGATGATTGATGGGTGAAGGTGAGAACCTTCAGCATGTGTGTGAGGATTTGGGCAAGCGATAAACATACAGAAGACAAGATATACATGGTTCACCCTTAATGAATGGGCTACGTCCACGGAGAAGTATATTCTCATTATTATAACAATGTGTATTTACATTTGTACAATGGGCTGGGCCCAAATATAAAGAGAAGAAAGTAGAGAAGCCCATGACTGAATACAAAGCCCAGCCTAGGGGGGATCCCTTCCTAAGTGGAGAGTGGTCTCCTTTTATAGATGAGAGGGAGTCTTCCCTTCTTGCAATATTTCAATGTGGGACTCTTGGCCTTGCTTAGAATTGCTTCTAGTTGCTTGGTCAAATATAGTATAAACAAAATATATCTGAAAATATTCTACTCATATTGTTTGACTCTTTAGACATCAATTAAAAATATAGGTAATTTTATAATTTTATAAATCTTCTTTTTTTCTCCTTTATTCTCATCCTTCTCTTCTCTGGTTGGTTTTTTCAAAAAAAATTTAAAGAGATTTTATTTTTATTTTAAATTTATTTATTTAATATAATTTAAATTTTTTTGTAATTTAAAAACATATATAATTTTTTTATTACTTTTTTGTCCATTTGAAAGTCCATGTCATTACAAAATGAATCCCACCCTTGACACATCGTCATTTAACAGATTCATTAAAGGTTTATGTAACAGAGGGGCTTCTTTGTAGGTTTTTCATGAGTTTGAGTTTGTAATTGTAAATGTCCCTAAAAATAGGCATGAACTCGAAAATGATCCCATAGTTTGAGGGTCTTTTGTAGTTTTTCCATTTTTATTTTTTTTATTTTTTTTCTTAACGGGACCTTGAATTAATTTTTTATTTTTATTTTTTTAAAACATGAAAAAAGAAAACAAGATTGTCGGTAGTCTAATGTACTTATTAGCTACTAGGCCTGATACGATGTATGCTATTAGTCTCCTTAGTCGATATTCATGGAAGCACCAACTGTACTTCAGTTTCAAGCTGCAAAAAGGGTTCTTCATTATTTGAAAGGAACTATAGATTTTAGTGTTCTTTATAAAAGAGATAAAAGCAAGGGTTTAGTTGGCTACAGTGACAGTGACTTTTCTAGGGACTTGGATGATAGAAGAGCACTTCAAGTCATGTTTTCATGCTTAGTTCTGGGGGAATTTCATGGTCTTCAAAGAAGCAGCAGGTGGTCACTTTGTCCACAATTGAAGCCGAGGTTATTGCAGCTACTTCTTGTGCATGTCAAGTTGTGTGGTTAAAAAGATTGCTCAGAGAATTGGGGTATGTTCAACAAAGTCCTACTTTGATTCATTGCGATAACATTTCTACTATCAAACTCTAAAGAAATTCGGTGTTACATGGAAAAAGTTAAGTATATTGACATCAAGTTTCAAAAGTATAGCCGTATGGCTATACTATTTTACGAAGACTTTAAGTAGCATAATATGTATTTCTCTTTTTTAATTACTTTGATTATTACTTATGTTTTAGTTATTATTTACTTAGTGAATATTAAAGGAAAAAAAAGAAAGAGAAAAATTGAATTACTATTTATTAAGTAATATAATTCATGACGTTAATTAAAATATTTAATACTAATTATTCACTAAATAGATGATAATTAAAATATAATTACTAATTTAACTAATTAAATCAGTCAAATATATTATTTAATTTCTAAACATAAAATTTTTAAAAATTAATTAACCTAAACATCCTAATTTTATATTTAATTTTTTTAAAAAGACCTCTCTCGACGACATTTCGTCGGCACAAGTCCATTAGACCTCTCCTGACGAAATTTCGTCGGCATAGGTTATTTTGTCGGGAGAAACCTAATCCGACAACTATTTGCCGGCATAGACCTATGCCGACGAAATTTCGTCGGGAGAAGTGTTTATGTTATTTTTTTAAAAAAATTTATAAAAAATATATAATTAATTTCTTTAAAATATAGTCTTATATATATATATATATATATATATACACATACGTATGTACGTATTTTTCAATAATACATTCGTATTCTATACACATCTACTATTTTTTAAAAAGCAAACGTACAATAGTCGTATTGTACATGTACATACGTACTTCTAATGCTTAATGCACATATTTTTTTACAAAACTTTCAGTAATTCTCACAAAGTTCACGTATTATACAAATAATTCTCACATATTATTAAATACGAATAATATATGTTATAAAACTTATACTAAAATATTATATAGTGACCTATTAATATCTACTTTGGATATGTTGAAACTAGCAAATTAATATTTATAAAGTACAAGCTAATGAAACTTGGAGGGTCCTCTTTTCTTTTTTTAATTTATATATTAAATAGTATAGATAGACCTTTTAGAATAGTATAGCCGTGCGGCAATACTACGACGTTTTTCTTCCAAAAATATTACAGTGACACGTGGCGTCTAATCGCTAGAGGGTCCTTTTAAAAAAATATAAAAAAATAGTACAGCCGGTCGGCTATACTCTGTGTTTTTAATTTTTTTTAAAAAGTAGAATTGTCGTGACACGTGGCGCTTAATGACTGGGGTGCTCTTTTTTATATATAAAAATAGTACAGCCGCACGGCTATATTCAGCTTTATAATTTTTTTTTAAACAGTATAGCTGCGGCTATACGATTTTACGAACCCTTTAAGTAGCATAATATGTATTTCTCTTTTTTAATTACTTTGATTATTACTTATGTTTTAGTTATTATTTACTTAGTGAATATTAAAGGAAAAAAAAAGAAAAAGAAAAATTGAATTACTATTTATTAAGTAATATAATTCATGAAGTTAATTAAAATATTTAATACTAATTATTCACTAAATAGATGATAATTAAAATATAATTACTAATTTAACTAATTAAATCAGTCAAATATATTGTTTGATTTCTAAAAATAAAATTTTTAAAAATTAATTAACCTAAACATCGTAATTTTATATTTAATTTTTTTTAAAAGACCTCTCCCGACGAAATTTCGTCGGCACAGGTTATTTTGTCGGGAGAAACCTAATCCGACAACTATTTGCCGGCATAGACCTATGCCGACGAAATTTCGTCGGGAGAAGTGTTTATGTTTTTTTTTTAAAAATTTTTATAAAAAATATAAAATTAATTTCTTTAAAATATAGTCTTATATATGTATATATACACATATGTATGTACGTATTTTTCAATAATACATTCGTATTCTATACACGTCTACTATGTTTTAAAAAGCAAACGTACAATAGTCGTATTGTACATGTACATACGTATTTCTAATGCTTAATGCACATATTTTTTTACAAAACTTTCAGTAATTCTCACAAAGTTCACGTGTTATACAAATAATTCTCACATATTATTAAATACGAATAATATATGTTATAAAAATTATGCTAAAATATTAGATAGTTACTTATTAATATCTACGTTGGATATGTTGAAACTAGCAAATTAATATCTATAAAGTACAAGCTAATGAAACTTGGAGGGTCCTCTTTTCTTTTTTTAATTTATATATTAAATAGTATAGATAGACCTTTTAGAATAGTATAGCCGTGCGGCAATACTACGATGTTTTTCTTCCAAAAATAGTATAGTGACACGTGGCGTCTAATCGTTGGAGGGTCCTTTTAAAAAAAATAAAAAGTAAAAAATAGTACAGCCGCTGGGCTATACTCTGTGTTTTTAATTTTTTTTTTTTAAAGTAGAATTGTCGTGACACGTGGCGCTTAATGACTGGGGTGCTCTTTTTTCATATATAAAAATAGTACAGCCGCACGGCTATACTCAGTTTTATAATTTCCTTTTCAACAGTATAGCCGCACGGCTATACGATTTTACGGAGCCTTTAAGTAGCATAATATGTATTTCTCTTTCTTAATTACTTTGATTATTACTTATGTTTTAGTTATTATTTACTTAGTGAATATTAAAGGAAAAAAAAAGAAAAAGAAAAATTGAATTACTATTTATTAAGTAATATAATTCATGAAGTTAATTAAAATATTTAATACTAATTATTCACTAAATAGATGATAATTAAAATATAATTACTAATTTAACTAATTAAATCAGTCAAATATATTGTTTGATTTCTAAAAATAAAATTTTTAAAAATTAATTAACCTAAACATCCTAATTTTATATTTAATTTTTTTTAAAAGACCTCTCCCGACGAAATTTCGTCGGCACAGGTTATTTTGTCGGGAGAAACCTAATCCGACAACTATTTGCCGGCATATACCTATGCCGACGAAATTTCGTCGGGAGAAGTGTTTATGTTTTTTTTTTAAAAGATTTTTATAAAAAATATAAAATTAATTTCTTTAAAATATAGTCTTATATATGTATATATACACATATGTATGTACGTATTTTTCAATAATACATTCGTATTCTATACACGTCTACTATGTTTTAAAAAGCAAACTTACAATAGTCGTATTGTACATGTACATACGTATTTCTAATGCTTAATGCACATATTTTTTTACAAAACTTTCAGTAATTCTCACAAAGTTCACGTGTTATACAAATAATTCTCACATATTATTAAATACGAATAATATATGTTATAAAAATTATGCTAAAATATTAGATAGTTACTTATTAATATCTACGTTGGATATGTTGAAACTAGCAAATTAATATCTATAAAGTACAAGCTAATGAAACTTGGAGGGTCCTCTTTTCTTTTTTTAATTTATATATTAAATAGTATAGATAGACCTTTTAGAATAGTATAGCCGTGCGGCAATACTACGATGTTTTTCTTCCAAAAATAGTATAGTGACACGTGGCGTCTAATCGTTGGAGGGTCCTTTTAAAAAAAATAAAAAGTAAAAAATAGTACAGCCGCTGGGCTATACTCTGTGTTTTTAATTTTTTTTTTTTTAAAGTAGAATTGTCGTGGCACGTGGCGCTTAATGACTGGGGTGCTCTTTTTTCATATATAAAAATAGTACAGCCGCACGGCTATACTCAGTTTTATAATTTTCTTTTCAACAGTATAGCCGCACGGCTATACGATTTTACGGAGCCTTTAAGTAGCATAATATGTATTTCTCTTTCTTAATTACTTTGATTATTACTTATGTTTTAGTTATTATTTACTTAGTGAATATTAAAGGAAAAAAAAAGAAAAAGAAAAATTGAATTACTATTTATTAAGTAATATAATTCATGAAGTTAATTAAAATATTTAATACTAATTATTCACTAAATAGATGATAATTAAAATATAATTACTAATTTAACTAATTAAATCAGTCAAATATATTGTTTGATTTCTAAAAATAAAATTTTTAAAAATTAATTAACCTAAACATCGTAATTTTATATTTAATTTTTTTTAAAAGACCTCTCCCGACGAAATTTCGTCGGCACAGGTTATTTTGTCGGGAGAAACCTAATCCGACAACTATTTGCCGGCATAGACCTATGCCGACGAAATTTCGTCGGGAGAAGTGTTTATGTTTTTTTTTTTAAAATTTTTATAAAAAATATAAAATTAATTTCTTTAAAATATAGTCTTATATATGTATATATACACATATGTATGTACGTATTTTTCAATAATACATTCGTATTCTATACACGTCTACTATGTTTTAAAAAGCAAACGTACAATAGTCGTATTGTACATGTACATACGTATTTCTAATGCTTAATGCACATATTTTTTTACAAAACTTTCAGTAATTCTCACAAAGTTCACGTGTTATACAAATAATTCTCACATATTATTAAATACGAATAATATATGTTATAAAAATTATGCTAAAATATTAGATAGTTACTTATTAATATCTACGTTGGATATGTTGAAACTAGCAAATTAATATCTATAAAGTACAAGCTAATGAAACTTGGAGGGTCCTCTTTTCTTTTTTTAATTTATATATTAAATAGTATAGATAGACCTTTTAGAATAGTATAGCCGTGCGGCAATACTACGATGTTTTTCTTCCAAAAATAGTATAGTGACACGTGGCGTCTAATCGTTGGAGGGTCCTTTTAAAAAAAATAAAAAGTAAAAAATAGTACAGCCGCTGGGCTATACTCTGTGTTTTTAATTTTTTTTTTTTTAAAGTAGAATTGTCGTGGCACGTGGCGCTTAATGACTGGGGTGCTCTTTTTTCATATATAAAAATAGTACAGCCGCACGGCTATACTCAGTTTTATAATTTTCTTTTCAACAGTATAGCCGCACGGCTATACGATTTTACGGAGCCTTTAAGTAGCATAATATGTATTTCTCTTTCTTAATTACTTTGATTATTACTTATGTTTTAGTTATTATTTACTTAGTGAATATTAAAGGAAAAAAAAAGAAAAAGAAAAATTGAATTACTATTTATTAAGTAATATAATTCATGAAGTTAATTAAAATATTTAATACTAATTATTCACTAAATAGATGATAATTAAAATATAATTACTAATTTAACTAATTAAATCAGTCAAATATATTGTTTGATTTCTAAAAATAAAATTTTTAAAAATTAATTAACCTAAACATCGTAATTTTATATTTAATTTTTTTTAAAAGACCTCTCCCGACGAAATTTCGTCGGCACAGGTTATTTTGTCGGGAGAAACCTAATCCGACAACTATTTGCCGGCATAGACCTATGCCGACGAAATTTCGTCGGGAGAAGTGTTTATGTTTTTTTTTTAAAAATTTTTATAAAAAATATAAAATTAATTTCTTTAAAATATAGTCTTATATATGTATATATACACATATGTATGTACGTATTTTTCAATAATACATTCGTATTCTATACACGTCTACTATGTTTTAAAAAGCAAACGTACAATAGTCGTATTGTACATGTACATACGTATTTCTAATGCTTAATGCACATATTTTTTTACAAAACTTTCAGTAATTCTCACAAAGTTCACGTGTTATACAAATAATTCTCACATATTATTAAATACGAATAATATATGTTATAAAAATTATGCTAAAATATTAGATAGTTACTTATTAATATCTACGTTGGATATGTTGAAACTAGCAAATTAATATCTATAAAGTACAAGCTAATGAAACTTGGAGGGTCCTCTTTTCTTTTTTTAATTTATATATTAAATAGTATAGATAGACCTTTTAGAATAGTATAGCCGTGCGGCAATACTACGATGTTTTTCTTCCAAAAATAGTATAGTGACACGTGGCGTCTAATCGTTGGAGGGTCCTTTTAAAAAAAATAAAAAGTAAAAAATAGTACAGCCGCTGGGCTATACTCTGTGTTTTTAATTTTTTTTTTTTTAAAGTAGAATTGTCGTGGCACGTGGCGCTTAATGACTGGGGTGCTCTTTTTTCATATATAAAAATAGTACAGCCGCACGGCTATACTCAGTTTTATAATTTTCTTTTCAACAGTATAGCCGCACGGCTATACGATTTTACGGAGCCTTTAAGTAGCATAATATGTATTTCTCTTTCTTAATTACTTTGATTATTACTTATGTTTTAGTTATTATTTACTTAGTGAATATTAAAGGAAAAAAAAAGAAAAAGAAAAATTGAATTACTATTTATTAAGTAATATAATTCATGAAGTTAATTAAAATATTTAATACTAATTATTCACTAAATAGATGATAATTAAAATATAATTACTAATTTAACTAATTAAATCAGTCAAATATATTGTTTGATTTCTAAAAATAAAATTTTTAAAAATTAATTAACCTAAACATCGTAATTTTATATTTAATTTTTTTTAAAAGACCTCTCCCGACGAAATTTCGTCGGCACAGGTTATTTTGTCGGGAGAAACCTAATCCGACAACTATTTGCCGGCATAGACCTATGCCGACGAAATTTCGTCGGGAGAAGTGTTTATGTTTTTTTTTTAAAAATTTTTATAAAAAATATAAAATTAATTTCTTTAAAATATAGTCTTATATATGTATATATACACATATGTATGTACGTATTTTTCAATAATACATTCGTATTCTATACACGTCTACTATGTTTTAAAAAGCAAACGTACAATAGTCGTATTGTACATGTACATACGTATTTCTAATGCTTAATGCACATATTTTTTTACAAAACTTTCAGTAATTCTCACAAAGTTCACGTGTTATACAAATAATTCTCACATATTATTAAATACGAATAATATATGTTATAAAAATTATGCTAAAATATTAGATAGTTACTTATTAATATCTACGTTGGATATGTTGAAACTAGCAAATTAATATCTATAAAGTACAAGCTAATGAAACTTGGAGGGTCCTCTTTTCTTTTTTTAATTTATATATTAAATAGTATAGATAGACCTTTTAGAATAGTATAGCCGTGCGGCAATACTACGATGTTTTTCTTCCAAAAATAGTATAGTGACACGTGGCGTCTAATCGTTGGAGGGTCCTTTTAAAAAAAATAAAAAGTAAAAAATAGTACAGCCGCTGGGCTATACTCTGTGTTTTTAATTTTTTTTTTTTTAAAGTAGAATTGTCGTGGCACGTGGCGCTTAATGACTGGGGTGCTCTTTTTTCATATATAAAAATAGTACAGCCGCACGGCTATACTCAGTTTTATAATTTTCTTTTCAACAGTATAGCCGCACGGCTATACGATTTTACGGAGCCTTTAAGTAGCATAATATGTATTTCTCTTTCTTAATTACTTTGATTATTACTTATGTTTTAGTTATTATTTACTTAGTGAATATTAAAGGAAAAAAAAAGAAAAAGAAAAATTGAATTACTATTTATTAAGTAATATAATTCATGAAGTTAATTAAAATATTTAATACTAATTATTCACTAAATAGATGATAATTAAAATATAATTACTAATTTAACTAATTAAATCAGTCAAATATATTGTTTGATTTCTAAAAATAAAATTTTTAAAAATTAATTAACCTAAACATCGTAATTTTATATTTAATTTTTTTTAAAAGACCTCTCCCGACGAAATTTCGTCGGCACAGGTTATTTTGTCGGGAGAAACCTAATCCGACAACTATTTGCCGGCATAGACCTATGCCGACGAAATTTCGTCGGGAGAAGTGTTTATGTTTTTTTTTTAAAAATTTTTATAAAAAATATAAAATTAATTTCTTTAAAATATAGTCTTATATATGTATATATACACATATGTATGTACGTATTTTTCAATAATACATTCGTATTCTATACACGTCTACTATGTTTTAAAAAGCAAACGTACAATAGTCGTATTGTACATGTACATACGTATTTCTAATGCTTAATGCACATATTTTTTTACAAAACTTTCAGTAATTCTCACAAAGTTCACGTATTATACAAATAATTCTCTTGGGTGTCTTAATTAAACTTCCCCAGAGCCCAAGAGCCCCAAGGCCCAAGGCCCAAGTCTTTGATTAATTTAATTATTATTAATGGAAGCCAAGCACAAAACCAAGCCCGTTAACCCAACTCTCCAATGTTAACTGCACTTAGTAAATCATCATTGTGCTTTGTTTATAAACACCTTAATAGGAGTGTGAATTTTCGATGTGGAATTTCTAATTTTTTTCATGCTTCTTCATAGTGTTACCAACGCCATCCCTGAATTTCTTTCCTAAGTTGGAATAAGAGGGACCTTGAGAACTAGAGATCATGAAAAGATAGAGTGTATGTAGACAGGGCAAGTTTATGAAGTATCTTGTTCTCCGCCATAAAATAGAAATAAAACAACATATTAACAGAGCAGTGGCAGGGGAAGGATTCATTGTGCTTTTTACAGTGAGGTTTATATGTTTAACACAAGTTCAAATTGAAGAACCATATTTAAATCTCAGTTAAACAAATTAAATGATGTATGCAGGAGAATAACATGGGGGCATCATATTAAACTAGGGAGACAGGGGTGTGTTGGTTCATTTGTACAGAGTTGCTATGTTTGCAGAAGGGACAACATGTTTTCATATTACTAATGGTTACTAATGTACTTATTCATAAAAAAGATCTTGGCTAATTCTCAGAATCCTTCAAATATGAGATCTGAATAATCAGAGTGTGGTACAACGGAAAGGGACACACATTGAATGTTACTGATGGTTAATAATATAGCTGTTCATTGAAAAGATACTAATTGGCAATACAAATATGTGGTACTTTACAGCTTTCATAGTTTTTTTTTTTTTGGCCGAAACAGCTTTCATATTTAAACAGACAATTGTAAGCTCAATGAGTGAAGCATAAATGGAAAATTTTACTGTCTGATGCAAACTGAATTAAATCCAGAAAATATTTAGTCATCAAAAGAAGCAAACCTGAAATACAGAGTTTTGATCATATGCATAGAACAACCCAGCAGTGGCATCACTGCACAATCCAATGACACCCCTTGAAACTGACTCAGGTGTTTGATCAAACTGAAGTTCCTCAATAATTTGCTCACTTATTCTGTTTACAACCTTCAAAACATTTTCACTCATAAAACAAGTCTGGAAGCTAAAAGGAGAGGACAAGTGCAGTATTTAGGCTGTTTTATGTGAACACTTAAAAACCACCTTCTAGGGCACAGCATATAGGTTTTTTCATTCAACCTAATGTTTAGCACCAGCAGTAGTTCAGAACATGATACCCAATACGAGCATAAAGATAACAGCACTGATCACAAGAAAAAAGTCATTCAGAGAATTAATATATGCATACCTTAACCTTATTCCCGATAAGAAGCAAGAAATGAAATTCTGAAACTGTCATAGAACTGGGTTTCACCAATTCAGCACCCTCACTCAAACTTGAATAGTTCAAAAGAGCCTTGTTCTCCACAAAATTTTCATCTCCATTGGGAGAACTGCCCAAAAGATTTCCAAAAATCCATACTACGAGAAGGTTTTTATGTGGACTATCATTAGATATATCAAGGAAAGCAAGCCAACCACAAAACTACCCAGTAGCCAGAATGATCAGAATTTAGACAGACGGTACCATTAGACAAGGAAGAAAAGAACGTCATGTACCTATGTTGTGCCCCAAAATTTAAACCACCGTGACAGATACCAGCACCAGAAAGCCATGCAAAATGTACCGCTCTCCTTTGCTTGATATAGAAATGCAGTTCACTGAAAAATGGCAATAAGAACGACAGGAAACAGTACATCACAAATTTTTGCAAATCATAAAGTGATTTTTTTAATTTCATTTTATGGACAATAATTCAAAGAAAAAAAATTGTAAGAAATTTTTGTATCTCATCTTGCAAATAACTTTATTAGTGTCAACAAACACACTCTAGAAATGCAGAACAAGTTGGAATCAGGAAAAACAGGGGACTGTAAGACAAACAAATATGTTGTCACTGGAAATGATTAACAACATATAACAGGAGAAAAAGCAATGTAAATTTAACATGACCATCTGTTCTAGGCATAAGAATACAACAGGATAATAGACCTGTGAAACAGTGAAACCCTTAGATCACCCATGTACTAACTTTCCTTAGTCTAAAATCAACAGCATGCAACTCTACGTCGCCATCTCCAAACACCATTTGGCGAGCTACTACATATTTATGTCCTTACTTTAATACAAATGTTATATCTTTTTTTTTTTTGTTGAAATAAAAATCTTACATCTTTTATGCTGGTTTTTGTTGCAAATAGTTGAACCCAGAACTATGGTACAACCTCCAACCAGTGCATGATTGTCGCTATCTACTGTAAATCGTAGCACACTCCCACTAAAGTAGAAATTTTTGGAACCATGCACATATGTTTTTGAAAATTGAAACAATGAATATAATTGACAATTTCACTATGCCGATGTTACCCAATTTCAATAAATCCAACACAAGAATAGGTGTTAGAGCCAAACTTACTTCCAGCGATCCAACACCAGTAAAAGAATAGAGTCGTGTAGGAGTTACAGCCATTATATAGTATCTAGTTCCATTGAGAATGGTCGCAGTTTCCATCTGCACAGAAAGAATGAGATAAAGATGATGATGCATAGAGTTACAAATTGGTGCAACTCTGTCAGAATTAATTTCCCATAAGAAAAGGTGAACAAAGATTACCTGCAAACTCATAAAAGCCTCTGGAAGTTCTAATAGTTCAAAAAGAAACTTCACGTATTTCTCCTTCTTATCCTTCTCATCCACAGCCCTTTCATGAAGTTGGCCATTGTCATTACCGAGAATGACTTCCTTTGTCGAAGCTTTGATTGAAAAGAAAATCCCAAGCAATAGCTCAAATGACTTAATATGTACAATACCTCCATCCAAATGCAATGGAGAAAAATAGGCAATGGACCGAGTAACCTCATTTTTTCTGTTATGGTGGACAAAAAACAAATGGAGTTAGCAGAGCAGGTTGCCTTTCTAGTAACCTCATTTTTTCTGTTATGCGTTGCTTTCACTGTTAACCACTTATTACATGTTGAACAGGTTGAACTTGCTCGCAAGTTTAAAGGATTGGAGCATTTTAAGAATGATGAACACCCACAGTTTTCGTTGATCCAGTGCTCGCAAGTTTTCATTGTTGAATTGATTCATTGTCAGAGTCAGGATCAGATTGCAGATATATTAACAAAGCCTTTTGAGCTTGAGCCATTTGAGAAGCTGCCTGGTCTCCTTGATGTTTGTTCAAGTTCTGATGTAATTGAATATTTATATGGAGTTCAATTTAAAGGAAAGTGTTAGGATTTTTTAAGTATTTATGTTTTAATTGAATTAGTCAAGTTAATTGTTAATAATCCCTAGTTGTTAGGGACGTGAGGTAGTGTTGTTTGTTATCCTAGTTTATAGGGGAATCCCTTTTAGTCTAGAGATATTAGATGTGGGTTTGTTTGTTGCTTAAGTTTCTGCATTAGTTTCTTTGTAAGGCTATATAAGCTCAGCTTTAAAGCTTCTGTTAATAAGATATACTTTTCCAATTATTATTTCAATTACTCAAGTTTTTAGTTTTCAACAAGTTGCTATGTTGTCCAATATTTATAGCGAAATAGAAATGAGAGTTTGTCAATTATCTTGGAGGCCAAGGAAGATTTCAAGACCATATATATTCATTAATTATACATCTCGATGGTTCTGTGTTCCTTCATATAATGCACGTGGCCTCTTTGACCAGTGTTGAAATTTCAAGTTAACATCAAGCAAGAAATTTTGTTTAGCTTATTTTATTTGACATCCTTTTTTTGTTTGCTTTATAATAAAAATAATTAATTAGAGAAGCAATGTGAAAATTCTAGACTAAAATAAAAGGAGAGCAGTACAGATTTATCAATGGGTGCCAACAATATAAATTTTTCAATATTTTCCTCACAATTACACGTCTTAAAGTTTTTTACATGAAATACTGGAATTTGGAGGCACAGCCATTTCGTGCCCCTAAAGTGTGGCTCCCCCCTGTTTCCACTCCAGATATTTTTCAATCATCCTTTCGATTCTTGGTCGGCGGTCGCTATAATTGCCAACGTTCTTCACTCATGGAGCTTCTTCTGATCATGATTTTGATCACAAGCGAGAGAGATATAAAACAACCAATATACATGATCACAAGCGAGATAGATAAGAGTTACTGGGGAAGTAAGAGACTACTAATGGAGCTTCTGATGAAGACTTTGATTTGCATTTGGATTCCTTTGACGCTTTCACTTCAGAAGAGCCTCCAGCATCATCGGAAACCCGTTGTGATGACAACGACGGCATGAAGCAATTCGAAAAAGCTGAGAAGAAAGCCATTAATCAGTCTATATTCAAAAACTGCCTCTCTCTTGTATTGGAAAAAACAGTTCCTCAGGTAGTTTTTCAGCAGAGGAAAATATAGCTGAGAGAGTTTTGTAGAGGGCCAGAGATTAAAGATGTGATAACCGTTTGTTTGATGAGAATAGTGGGATTTTGTTGACTACATCGAACTTGGATGACAAGTAATTAGGCAATTAATTCATTCATCGAACTTGGGATTTTCTTGGTATTGATGCTTTGAATTCTTTTTAGACGACCAAAAAGGTTGCAACTTCCATGATGCCACGTTTTGTTGCTACAAAGCAGAGATTGCCCAGCTTAACTTGATAATTTGGTCGACTGTTCTGTAGGATTTCTATTTAGATGGGCGATAATATATTAAACTTACACATATTACACAGAAGATAGGACTCGAACTCAGGATCTTTTCTGGAGGAGCAATGCTCCAAACAACTACACTAGTGGGTCATTCGCTTTTCTTAAATTTATACTTCATTTTCCTACTTGCACTCCTTTTTCAATACTTTTTTTCTTTCATCGAGTAAGAAATAATTAACGTTTTATATTGCCCAATCAAGACCTGGTTTCTGTTTCTCCAAACAACGGAGAAAGTGATGAAGATGAGAAAATTCAGGTCAAAAGATGCCTAGGCTAGGTAGCTACATGTGGTAACATGAGATGATATCATAAAAGTTTGTATATATTAGGCACCAACATTAGCTTACAGGAACCATTTAATAAAGTATGTAGCCTAGGTGTCTATTCAACCATGTCCTGTTGTCATATTTTCAAATGGTGTGGTTCCTACCTACCAGCCTCTCATGCCTCTTTTTTTGTCTAATTTTTTGTAATTTTTTTTTGTCTTTATGTCAATTTCTTTTCCTGGGTTTGACCACTACATAAGAGCAACTCCACCCATTTGCTCTTTGCCATGGCAAGGGGGAGCTAGGGCAGCCACTATTCACGTGAATAGTAGTTGCCCTTGCAAATAGTATTTTGTGTTTCCACCCGTTGCCATGGCTAAGGGCAATTACTATTCATTTTTTTGTTTTTTTCACAAATTTTTTTACCTCAATAATTAATTCGGATAATATTTTGTTTTTAAAACCTAAAGAATTAACTTTGAGAATATTTCGGATAAGATTTCTTTTAATTATATTTTGTTTGATGTATTGAATGTGTTGAAAATTTTGTGTAGAAAATGAAAAATAATAGAAGGAGAAGAAATTATAAGAGGATTTTGTGTTGAAAATGAAGAAGAATGGTAGGTATTTATAGAAAAACAGTTCAGAACTTTTGGGTGAATTTTTAAATAATTATTCGAATTTTTTTTGCCCAAAAAAAGCTCAGCCACTGGATTTGGAAAAAAAAACCCATCAGAGCACTAGAACGCGCCACATGGGGCATGACATCACCTCCCCCTCAGGTTGGAGCTCGAGCGAGACTTGCCTTCGGGCCAACCCAACTTCGTGGGTCCCACTCCCAGCCCGGGTTTGGGCTCCTCACTGGAACTGGGTTTTTGTTTCCCCCCCCACCCCACCCCCAGCCTCTGGCTGGGCTATCCGGTGGAATCGCTCTAATGTTGGTAAGAATAATTTTTGTTGAGTTGTATTCTAGCTAGTTTTTCTTTTGGCTCTTTGACAACCTTGTAATTATAGGTCATGTAATGTATACCCAAGCTCATGTGATGAGGACATCTTTGTCAAACCCATTAGGGTTTACAAAAGAATGAGATGGAAGAGGAAATCATTTAATGTGGTCTTTAAATCTGACAATTTTTTATTCATGCGATTAATTTCTAACTTGTTCTCTAAGTTTTCTAGACTTTAGTAAAAAAATTAAGTTTTCCAAATTTTAGTAGGATTTCTAAGTTTCCTATTTATTTAGGTTAGAATTTCTATTTTAGCAAGGGATTTTTATCATATTGTCTTTAGGTTTTAGTTTGCTATAAATACCCATGTCATGTAATTCATTATGGAGTTGAGTTGTTGAGATATAAAGAGAAGTTTATTTTCCAGAGATTGGAGACTACTTGGTGTGAAGCCAAACCCCTGGAGTGATTCCAGACCTATCCTTGTTCGTTCTATTTTCTGTTTTCCATTGTTTTTGCTTCTGCTAAACTACCTAAATTCTCAATTCACCCATATCTTACATCATCGTGGTTATTAGATTAGGTTAATTTTATACCTAGTTGTTTTTCTATGGCTGTGATAATCAATGACTCAACAAAATCAAAGGTTGGCAAAGGTAAATTCTATTAAATTTCAGAGAGATGAGTCAGTGGCCCACTATTAGCAACACCGATATTGTCTCCAACTTAACCACTTACAAAGCCTCATAGGTGTGGGGTTTTGTTACAAAATGCCTCGGTGATATCAGTAGTGGAACCATTCATTATATCTTTAGTCAAGTTTCCAATGTGGGACTTATATTCTTCAATGCGCCCCCTCACATGGGACCACTACATTGTAAGATCCCACATCGACCAACGGAGAGGGGGTGATGTGCCTTATATGTACATGCCCGCCTCCATCTAGCATGAGGCCTTTTGGGAGCTCACTGGCTTCAGAGTCATGGGAACTCCGAAATTAAGTGAGTTGGGGCTAGAGCAATCCTAGGATGGGTGACCCACTGGGAAGTTGGTTGTGAGTTCCCAGAAACAAAACCGTGAGGACAAATAGGGGGGCCTAAAGCGGATAATATCGTGCTACGGCAGAGCCGATCCCGAGATGTGACAATTTGGTATCAGAGCCACTCTACCATGTGGTGCGAGTGTGCCGACGAGGACGTCGGGCCCCTAAGGGGGGTGGATTGTAAGATCCCACATCGACCAACGGAGAGGGGGTGATGTGCCTTGTATATACATGCTCACCTCCATCTAGCACGAGGCCTTTTGGGAGCTCACTGGCTTCGGAGTCATGAGAACTTTGAAATTAAGCGAGTTGGGGCTAGAGCAATCCCAGGATGAGTGACCCACTGGGAAGTTGGTCGTGAGTTCCTAGAAACAAAACCGTGAGGGCAAAGAGGGGGGCCCAAAGCGAACAATATCGTGCTACGGCGGAGCCGATCCATGGATGTGACATACATAGTTGGCCACACGTGGGGCCAAGTCCACATCGGAGTCAAACATTCAAACCCAACACGTGAACACCGCGTATTGGGTAAAGGGTAAGGGTAAACAATCAAGCCCAACATGTGAACACCACATAGGGTAAGGGTAAAGGCCAAATATTTTAGGTCCAGTCATTCAACTCGCTCTGATACTATGTTAAATTTCAAAAAGACGGGTCAGCGGCCCACTATTAGCAACACCAGTATTGTCCCCAACTTAACCATCTACAAAGCTCAATAGGTGTGGGGGTTTATCACAAAAGGCCTTGGTGATATTAGTAGTGGAACCATTCATTATATCTTGTATTTTATTTAGCCAAGTTTTTGATGTGGGACTTGTATTCTTCAACAAATTCTGCATTACATTCATTAGAAAGCATTTTAAGTATGACTAGTCATCATTTGTGTAACATTTGGACATCCAGCTCATTTGCTTTCTCAAGTGTCTCCAACTGTGTTTTTTAATGAATTTTGTTTTTGCTAGTCCAATTATTTGCTGCCATGTGCATTTTTCTCTAACCTGCCTATTTAGGGTAAAATGAGAGCAAAGGGCCTTTGAGTTGTCACTTGCTTAGAAAAAGGTTTTGAGAGTTTTCCATTTTTGCTCTGGAACTCTTCTCTAAGTGAGGGATGTTTCTTTCAAAATGAGATTTTCAAATTGCATTTGAAATCTGCTTTGAGGGTTAAAATCTGCATTTAGAATAGTCAATCATATTCTCATCTAGCTCTAGGTCAGATTCTCAAATCAATTTCTTTAAGAATGGTTTCTTAAAGAAATCAATTTTTCCTTAGAATCTACAGTTGCCTTCATGTGTTCTTCGAGAGCTGAGCCGCCGGTGTCATGGAGTGAAGGAGCTGATGGACTAGCTGCCAATTCCATGAAAGACTAGCTGCTAGTTCTTTCTAAGCTTGGAGAAGAAGGTTGCACAAAGAGGTATAGCTTTTCCTAAATAGACTTAGGATTCTTGAGCTTGTGGTTGTAATCTTTGTAAGAACCTTCTTTTCTTAGTGGATTGCCTAGTCAGGTGATGACCCCCAGTTTTTCCCAATGGTGGGTTTCTGGGTGAACAATTTTCTGGGTTTGATGTTCTTGACTGTTGACTAGTCATAATCTTATGAGTATTTCTATTATGATTCAATGGATGTTCACACACTCTACACATTAGTTGTTGCTAGCACAGGGAATGCCTAGATTGACGGGTCCTTCTGAGTGCCTAGGTTGTCACTAGAATTCTTCTAGGTTTGCAGGTGCTGATTGTTGAGTTAGGTTACTTATGTGTTTTGCTTACTTGTTCATAGGTCTATGACTAGTTGTTGACTAGTTATATTGTCTCCCAGATTGTTTGATTATTGTTGTTATCAATCTATTTGAGTAAGCTTTAAATTTACCCCTTTCACCTAAATACCAATTTCAGTTGGTATCAGAGCGTCAACTCTTAATGCAAATAGAGAGGTCCAAGGGCACTAGTTGGTGTTTAGGTGGTGTTACCATGGAAAGGGAAAAAGTTGGAGGCTCTAGCAACTCTCCTCCATACTCCTCAGCTAGGCATATAGTAGGCATACTCAAATTCAGAACTTTCTTTTGCTTGCACGCAGCAAAGTAATCACAATCACAATCGAGGGCGATAGAAATTATATATGGGGGAAGTAAGAAACTATGATCGGAGCTCCCGATGACGATGATAATTTCGATTTGCTTTTCTTGAATTCCTTTAAAGAAGGAGCTTTTGCACTGCCTCCTGCATCATCTAAGACCTGTTAAATGAGGTCGAAAAAGGCACGCGTGCTCTTCGAAATGTAGCTTTATAGCAATTTTGTAGTAGTGACTTCTTAAAAATCTAGAAAAATTATACGGCCCTCATTTGTTTTTAAAAACTATAACAAATTAATATGTTTTTAAATCTACCTTTGAGACGATCTAACAACAAAGAATCTGACTCTCCTATTAATAACTTTTTCCGTAAATTTTGGTAAAAACAATGACGCTATAATGCACAAAAGTCATCCATAGTACCAAGTGGTGAAGTCTTTAAATACATAAGACTCTGTTACTTTAGTGAACGATGCCTAATGCGTAATGGCATCATTATTTTTTTTTTCCCGATATGCCTAGCTATGGTGTGTTGTTTGAGATCAAATTTGTAGTAGTGACAGAATAGAAAAGGACATGTTACTTGCCGTGGTTTTATGTATATATATTTTTTGCCGTGGTTAATTATACAGACATGGTGACTTGAGTAGCTCTTTCAGTGATTGGGTGGGCAGCTTGACTGCAGCAAAAAGAACAGCAACTGCAGGAATTTGACATCGCTACAGAAAGAATTGGACATGGGGTGCCTGATGTTTACAAAATCTGGGCTTATCTTTTCTGCTCCCAGCTGTCCTCCTGGACATCAGTTGGGTTGTTATTTGCTCTTGGGCCTCTCAGTTAACCATAACCACGTATAAAAAGAAAAAAAAGGTCGGCTGATTTGTGTCTGGTTTCAAGAATCTATCCACGTTGATAAATGTTTTCTCAGGTGAAGAAAACAAAAATGTAACGCGTTATAGTAGAAAAACATAAACGACACAGCAAAATATTACAAGTATTTGTATTTGTATTTCATAGAAAATAACCCATTATAATCACCACCACCTAATTAATTGGTCACTTAACCCTGTCATTATTCATTAACAATGAAATAAATAAGAAAAATACTGGCTTTAATTTCATTGAGAAAAAGGACAAGAAAGCGTACAGTTGGACATGATGTTTGTAGTTATGCAGCAGCAGCCAGCCACCACACCATGCACTAATATATCATATGATTCTTACCCTTTAATTTCGTAGACCCCATGCACTTTGATTATTACTTCACTTGCATTAGAGCATTTCCAGCAATGCAGCCAAGGGGAGGGCTGGGGGGCAAGCCCAAAATCGTGTTTCCAGCAACAAAACTTGGCCCGGGCAAGCAGTGGGACCCAGCGAACTAGGCTGGCCCGAGGGCAAGTCTAGCCCCAGGTCCAAAACGAGGGCAAGCTGATGTCACGATGACGTCAGCGCTACAGTCCCACTCTGCCACGTGTCGAGTTCTGGGTTGTCCGATCAGAATTTTTCCTCAAATCCAACGGCAGCCAATTTTTGTGCAATAAAAAAATGAAACAAAATCAAATTATAAAAAAAAAAAAACTAAAAAGATACGGAATTTTTTTTTTCTATAAATACCAACCAATTCTCTTCACTTTTAACACCAAATCCTTGTACATTTTATTCTTCTTTCTACTATTATTAGGCTGGAAGTGCTCTTATTATATGTTTATTATAATATATAATAGACACCGAAATGACTGGATTGCCCATGCACAACTTTGCAATATAATATATTGAAGTGCAGCATGGCTAATATAGTCATTATCATGAGGAAGAAGCCGAGTGGTACTCGTTGGTATAAAAGAAAGCCGAGCACTCAGCAAAACCATGTTGTGTTTGTATCTCTACAACTTCACAAGACAAAGAAGAAGAAGAGATAAAGAGAGATGGAGGGTGCCACAGCTACTGCCGGGAGAGCAATGACGAACGGTGGAGATTTGTCCAGGAGGAAGAGAAATAAACAACACAGATAGACACTACATTCTTGGGAGAATAGGCTCTTTCATTTAAATTCAGTTCCCAAATAACATTGGTAACATACCTATTTAAGGACATCTTCATCATCCTACTAATACATAAAACTGACTCACTAATTAATACATGAGCTTATTAAAAAAGAGAATAAGAAAAGTCTCAATATAATAACATATTAAAACTTCTTGAATGCAATGATCAAGCATATCTGGTTTAGTTCTCCATCAGTACGAAATCAGGCATTGCAGACAGATTATGTTCATTTGTGAAGGCGATAGGAAGGAATAGCAATTAGACGTTTTGCCCTTGCAACCGTTATGCCAAACACCTCAGTCATGTCCAATTCTTCTGGCAACATGTTATTCGGAAGTTCCCAATCAAAACAATGGACAAGTTGTGCCAACATTAACTGGACTACAATAAGGCCTAACTGAATTCCTGGGCAACGTCTTCGGCCAGAGCCAAATGGGATAAGCTGAAAGTGATTTCCTCTAACATCAACATCGCTACCGTCAAATCTTTCTGGTATGAACTCCTCTGCATCTGTCCAAGCACTCGGGTCTCTCCCGATTGCCCACGCGTTTATGATAATGCGCGATTTTTTGGGTATGTGGTAGCCATTGACGGTGCAGTCTTCAGTGGCAGCATGAGGAACCAACAATGGCGCAACTGGGTGTAGCCTCATGGTTTCCTTCACTACCATGCTCAAATAGTCCAATTTCCCCAAGTCTGATTCCTCCACCATTCTCCCCAATCCAACAACATCTTGTAGCTCCTTTTGGACTTTCTTCATTGCCTTTGGATGCCTCATAAGCTCGGACAGTGCCCACTCGACCGTAACTGATGATGTGTCAATGGAGTTCACCAACATATCCTACAAAGAAATTTGCCATTTTTTCACATATTGTGGTGTAGAAGACATAGTCGAAACTATATACGCATGATAAATAACAAAAGGGACATGTATAATAGATCAATTGAAACAAAATTACACATAATAAATGGTTCAGATTTACAATCTTAAACCTTGACATGTTAAATTGTCTCAAGGAAATGATTTCGTTTTACTTCGAGTAATGCTAGAATAGAAGGACAAAGAATATTTAAAATGATGCAACGATTTGGTGTTTAGTGCCACCATGCCTATATGTCTAAGTTTTTGTGTATACTAACAAATATTATGGCTTTGATATGAGGGCGTTCGATTCGGTATTCAGATTGTTCAGATCCCATGAAGGCCACCATGACATCAACAAAGTCTTTAGTCCTTTCTCCCTCGTTAGATTGAATATGCTCGTCAATGACCTTCTCAAAGAAGGTATCAAACGCCTTGTTAACAGACTTCATCCGCTTCGTGAAACCTTGGAGGTCGAAGGGAGCTATAAAAGGAATGTAATCACCCAAGTTAGCGGCGCCTATCAATTGGACAACCTCTTCGATCACAGACCTGAAACCCCTCGCATCAAACTCCTCATCCCTATACATCTTCCCAAGCACCATCCGGCAGCTCATGACCACGCTGAGAGATGAGACATTGTCACTCAGATCAACAGCGACACGTCCATTATCGGCAGTGGCTCGAATAGACTCAACACAGAGAGCAATCGCGTCTCTCCTCATGGACTTGAAGGAGTTGATTTTGTGGTTGCTGAGCAACTCAAGGGTGCACATCTTCCTCGTGTCGCGCCAATATGCACCATATTCAGAGAAAACCAAGCTCCTTTGCCCAAAAGAGATGAGCTTTGCTCCTTCATGTGGTGGCCTACTTGCAAAAACAAGGTCGTGTGTTTTGAGGAACAGCTCGGCAGCTTGTGGAGATGAGACAACAATGGTGTGCATAAGGCCTAATCGCATGTACATGATGTCGCCGTATTTTTGGGCCAGCCGATGAAGATCCTTGTCGGGGAACTTCCCTAGCAAGTGAAGGCTTCCAAAAATGGGAAACCCTCTTGGACCAGGAGGTAACATCTTCTTCTTGTTCTTCCACCATGCTTGCAGGATATAAACAAGGGCAAGCAACCCAATTGTTGCCCAAATCCAAACCATTGCTCTTTGAGGATGAGCTCAAATGGTTGACTAGTTGAGTGTGTCTAAGAAGAGAGAAGTCTCTCTATGCTCTTCTCTGTATACTTAGTCTCGTTGTGTTTAATGAATGAGGATGCGTGGAAGATCCAAACATCACACGCTTCTTCATCTACGACCATACATAAAATATCCCAAGGCACCATTTCAAATGAAGCATCAAGATTGAATCGTACATGCCAGAATGCAATAGCTACCCTACCACAAACTTAAGTTGGTCCTTATCCAATAATTCTATTCTATTATGGAGCAATACAGTATACATAGCGTTTTTGTTCTGCCTTTATCTGTGTCTTTTTCGCATCTCATAATTTTCTCTTTAGGACAATGGAATGATGATGTGGACCTCATCATCATCACTATGACACCCCAACAGGTGCAAGCCTTTGCTTTTTTTATTTTTTTAATAACTAAATGGGCCAATTTGTTCTGGACTATGATTCTAATAAAGGATTTGGTCAAAGTTGGGGCCAATTTGTCTGCAACTCAAATTTTACAAGACCCATTGTGTCAAACTTGTCAGATTTATATACCACGTTTGGTGCCTACAATTAATTTGGATTGAATTGGATAACTCTAGTAAGCTATAATTGTGTTACAACTTGGCCCGCATTGTTCCTTTCTCCAAATTAAATAAAAATAGAAAATAGAAAATTACAAACTAAAAGTTTCTGTTTATACACCACCTTATTTTACTTATTCTGACCACCGACATTGGGCATGCGCCGGCCCTTGTACATGATCTTACAACTTGGAGACTTGGGTTTTAAACTTGAATGAGGAGTTTCCCTGGATAGACAAAATATGATTTCCTTATCTGGAAGAAAAAAGGTTGAAAATCAACAAATTCCGCGCTTGATATGCATCTAGAATAGTCAATCATATTCTCATCTAGATCTAGGTCAGATTCTCAAATCAATTTCTTTAAGAATGGTTTCTTAAATAAATCAATTTTTCCTTAGAATCTACAGTTGCCTTCATGTGTTCTTTGAGAGCTAAGCCGCTGGTGTCATGGAGTGAAAGAGATGATGGACTAGCTGCCAATTCCATGAAAGACTAGCTGCTAGTTCTTTCTAAGCTTGGAGAAGAAGGTTGCACAAAGAGGTATAGCTTTTCCTAAATAGACCTAGGATTCTTGAGCTTGTGGTTGTAATATTTGTAAGAACCTTCTTTTCTTAGTGGATTGCCTAGTTGGATGATGACCCCCAGTTTTTCCCAATGGTGGGTTTCTGGGTGAACAATTTTCTGGGTTTAATGTTCTTGACTGTTGACTAGTCATAATCTACTAAGTATTTCTATTATGATTGAATGGATGTTCACACACTCTATACTTTAGTTGTTGCTAGCACAGGGGATGCCTAGATTGATGGGTCCTTTTGAATGCCTAGGTTGTCACTAGAATTCTTCTAGGTTTGCAGGTGCTAATTGTTGATCTGGGTTACTTATGTGTTTTGCTTACTTGTTCATAGGCCTATGACTAGTTGTTGACTAGTTATATTGTCTCCAAGATTATTTGATTATTGTTGTTAACAATCTGTTTGAGTAAGCTTTAAATTTACCCCTTTCACCTAAGTAACAATTTCAATTGGTATCTGTTTAGGGGTGGTAGAAATCCACCTAACTTGGGCAATTTCTGAAAGCATGAAAATTGGCCGGGCAGACAAGGAGATGCGGCCGGGCTTCTCAATTGCGGAATTGGGCAGCCGTTGAACTTTGGGGGCCGTAGCAATCCGGGTTGCACAAACTTGCAGCCGGATGGAGCTAGGAAAAATGGGCACGAGAAGAATTGTGGCCGGGGTTCGTTGGGCAAGCCGGGCTTGCAAAATTGCGGGGCACGGCCAGAAAAGGCCGGGCCTTACGAGATGTAGCCGGGCAGTTCGATAGTGGCTGGAGTGTACGGCTGGAATGGCTAAAGCTCACGGTCGGGGCTGTTGGAGATCTCGGCCGGGTTTTTGGCGGCCAGGATTGTTGGATATCTCGGCCGGGTGTTGAGTGGTTTTTGCGACTGGATCTTTTGGACTGAAGTCCCGTAGTTTTGGTGGTTGAAACTTGGAAGTGTTGGAGCTTTGGAGAGTTGCGGCTACATTTGAAATACCACAGATTGGGCTGGAGGTCTCTAGGCTTAAAACTGATTATATATATATATGGAATGAATATGGCTGGAAGCTAAAAGGGGTTTGGGCTATTGGAACTTGGCGGCCGAGATGTTGGAATGTGAAGGGTCAAACTTTGGGTTTGTTTGCGGCCGGATTTTTGGGAGCTAGACCTGATTATATAATATATCTATATAGGCACATATGAATAGATGAATGTGCATAAGTGGCGGCTGAAACTCTAAAGCCCTCCTTATCCCATTTTATACCTACATATATATATATATATATATATATATATATATATATATATTGTAATATTCTATCATATATATATATATATATATATATATATATATATATATATGGAATAATATGAAAATTCAATATATATTATATGGGCGGCAATATTAGAGAAATCGGAGGCCCAAGTTTAAGCCACCAATCCAAGCCCAGATTTTCGGAGGATTATATGCACGTGACAAAGGCTTTGCAAGGAAAGAAATCAAGGAATGTGATAGCAACTCCGAGTGTTCCAAATGGAGGAAGAATCAAGCATGTCAGAATATTTCAATCAATACAATCCCACGGATTTAGGAGGGCTTTGAAAGGAAAGATTTTTTAAGAAGAGTTGACATTTGGCCATTCAATGGCCAGCCCATGGGCTGACGAGCGCCCTATATAAACCTTGTTCGACGAAGACAGAAGACACACAACATCAGACAGACAAACCTATCTTTCGTCTCGCACTTTTCTTTCCCTAGACTTAGGATTTTATTTTCAAGCACCTAGTGTAGCGAGTTCTTCCTTTTCCTAGTGTAAGTTTCAATTCTTGTTCAATTTATATTTTCGTGTCATTTAGACTCAAGTTTATTTCCATTGCTTTGCTTTTCATTGTTATCGCACTTCAATTAAGTTCAATTTCAAGTCTATTTTATTTTATCGCTTTTATTTTCATTATTGCTTTATTTATCGCTTTGATTTACTTTATCGCACTTCAATTCTTGTCTTTACGTTTATACGCACATTTATTTTAATTGCATTATTTTTACTTAAAACCCTAAAAATCATAAAAACATCCGTACGAAACCTAACCATCCTCGAGCCCGAGGAAGTGAAAGAACCTAGGCCAAGAGGAGGTTCCTTGCTTGGCCGATCAATCGTTTGATCAGAAGTTAGAAGCGCAACACATCCATATACTCACATTCAATTCAAGCCCAAATTCGGGGCTTGGTGGTGGCACGCCCCGCATCCAAAAGAAGAAGGACCAAAAGTTCCTTCAATCGGCCTACCCGGCCGAAAAGAGGTAAACAGTATCAGAGCGTCAACTCTTAATGCAAATAGAGAGGTCCTAGGGCGCTAGTTGGTGTTTAGGTGGTGCTACCATGGAAAGGGAAAAAGTTGGAGGCTCTAGCAACTCTCCTCCATACTCCTCAGCTAGGCATATAGTAGGCATACTCAAATTCAGAACTTTCTTTTGCTTGCACGCAGCAAAATAATCACAATCACAACCGAGGACGATAGGAATTATATATGGGGGAAGTAAGAAACTATA
Organism: Prunus avium; assembly: GCF_965620075.1. NCBI lineage: Eukaryota > Viridiplantae > Streptophyta > Magnoliopsida > Rosales > Rosaceae > Prunus > Prunus avium. Next base: position 1,053,160 of record NC_142285.1, read on the forward strand.
ATCGGAGCTCCCGATGACGATGATAATTTCGATTTGCTTTTCTTGAATTCCTTTAAAGAAGGAGCTTTTGCACTGCCTCCTGCATCATCTAAGACCTGTTAAATGAGGTCGAAAAAGGCATGCCTGCTCTTCGAAGTGTAGCTTTATAGCAATTTTGTAGTAGTGACTTCTTAAAAATCTAGAAAAATTATACGGCCCTCATTTGTTTTTAAAAACTATAACAAATTAATATGTTTTTAAATCTACCTTTGAGACGATCTAACAACAAAGAATCTGACTATCCTATTAATAACTTTTTCCGTAAATTTTGGTAAAAACAAAGACTTTATAATGCACAAAAGTCATCCATAGTACCAAGTGGTGAAGTCTTTAAATACATAAGACTCTGTTACTTTAGTGAACGATGCCTAATGCGTTATGGCATCATTATTATTTTTTTTTCCCTATACGCCTAGCTATGGTGTGTTGTTTGAGATCAAATTTGTAGTAGTGACTGAATAGACATGTTACTTGCCGTGGTTTTATGTATATATATATTTTTTTCCGTGGTTAACTATACAGACATGGTGACTTGGGTTGCTCTTTCAGTCATTGGGGGGGCAGCTTGACCGCAGCAAAAAGAACACCCCTGCAGGAATTTGACATCGCTACAGAAAGAATTTTACATGGGGTGCCTGATGTTTACAAAATCTGGGCTTGTCTTTTCTGGCCCCAGCTGTCCTCCTGGGACTTCAGTTGGGTTGTTATTTGCTCTTGGGCCTCTCAGTTAACCATAAGCACATATAAAAAGAAAAAAAAGTCTGCTGATTTGTATCTGGTTCCAAGAATCTATCCAAGTTGTAAACCAAAGGAGAAAGAGACCCTAAACTTAAGTAACGCGATTTTATTTAATTTTTTTGATAAATTTTTTCTCAGGTGAAGAAAACAAAAATGTAACACGTTACATGAGTGGTATACAGTAGAAAAACATAAACGACACCGCAAAATATTACAAGTACATATAGGAGAAGAGAACTAAACAACACAAATAGACACTACATTCCTGGGAGACTTATCTTATCATAATTAAAGACCCTTCATCATCCTACTAATACATAAAACTGACTCACTAATTAATACATATTAAAACTTCTTGAATGCAATGATCAAGCATATCTGGTTTAGTTCTCCAACAGTACGAAATGAGGCATTGCAGACAGATTATGATCATTTGTGAAGGCGATAGGAAGGAATAGCAATTAGACGTTTAGCCCTTGCAACCGTTTTGCCAAACACCTCAGTCATGTCCAATTCTTCTGGCAACATGTTATTCGGAAGTTCCCAATCAAAACAATGGACAAGTTGTGCCAACATTAACTGGACCACAATAAGGCCTAACTGAATTCCTGGGCAACGTCTTCGGCCAGAGCCAAATGGGATAAGCTGAAAGTGATTTCCTCTAACATCAACATCGCTACCCTCAAATCTTTCTGGTATGAACTCCTCTGCATCGTTCCAAGCACTCGGGTCTCTCCCGATTGCCCACGCGTTTATGATAACGCACGATTTTTTGGGTATGTGGTAGCCATTGACGGTGCAGTCTTCAGTCGCTGCATGAGGAACCAATACAATGGCGCAACTGGGTGTAGCCTCATGGTTTCCTTCACTACCATGCTCAAATAGTCCAATTTCCCCAAGTCTGATTCCTCCACCATTCTCCCCAATCCAACAACATCTTGTAGCTCCTTTTGGACTTTCTTCATTGCCTTTGGATGCCTCATAAGCTCGGACAGTGCCCACTCGACCGTAACTGATGATGTGTCAATGGAGCCCACCAACATATCCTGCAAAGAAATTTGCCATTTTTTCACATAATGTGGTGTAGAAGACATAGTCGAAACTATATACGCATGATAAATAACAAAAGGGACATGTATAACAGATCAATTGAAACAAAATTACACATAATAAATGGTTCAGATTTACAATCTTAAACCTTGACATGTTAAATTGTCTCAAAGAAATGATTTCGTTTTACTTCGAGTAATGCTAGAATAGAAGGAAAAAGAATTAGAATGATGCAACGATTTGGTGTTTAGTGCCACCATGCCTATATGTCTAAGTTTTTGTGTATACTAACAAATATTATGGCTTTGATATGAGGGCGTTCGATTCGGTATTCAGATTGTTCAGATCCCATGAAGGCCACCATGACATCGACAAAGTCTTTAGTCCTTTCTCCCTCGTTAGATTGAATATGCTCGTCAATGACCTTCTCAAAGAAGGTATCAAACGCCTTGTTAACAGACTTCATCCGCTTCGTGAAATCTTGGAGGTCGAAGGGAGCTATAAAAGGAATGTAATCACCCAAGTTAGCGGCGCCTATCAATTGGACGCCCTCTTCGATCACAGACCTGAAACCCCTCGCATCAAACTCCTCATCCTTATACATCTTCCCAAGCACCATCCGGCAGCTCATGACCATGCTGAGAGATGAGACATTGTCACTCAGATCAACAGCGACACGTCCATTATCGGCAGTGGCTCGAATAGACTCAACACAGAGAGCAATCGCGTCTCTCCTCATGGACTTGAAGGAGTTGATTTTGTGGTTGCTGAGCAACTCAAGGGTGCACATCTTCCTCGTGTCGCGCCAATATGCACCATATTCAGAGAAAACCAAGCTCCTTTGCCCAAAAGAGATGAGCTTTGCTCCTTCATGTGGTGGCCTACTTGCAAAAACAAGGTCGTGTGTTTTGAGGAACAGCTCGGCAGCTTGTGGAGACGAGACAACAATGGTGTGCATAAGGCCTAATCGCATGTACATGATGTCGCCGTATTTTTGGGCCAGCCGATGAAGATCCTTGTTGGGGAACTTCCCTAGCAAGTGAAGGCTTCCAAAAATGGGAAAACCTCTTGGACCAGGAGGTAACATCTTCTTCTTGTTCTTCCACCATGCTTGTAGGATATGAACAAGGGCAAGCAACCCAATTGTTGCCCAAATCCAAACCATTGCTCTTTGAGGATGAGCTCAAATGGTTGACTAGCTGAGTGTGTCTAAGAGGAGAGAAGTCTCTCTATGCTCTTCTCTGTATACTTTGTTTCGTTGTGTTTAATGAATGAGGATGCGTGGAAGATCCAAACATCACACGCTTCTTCACTACAACCATTCATAAAGTATCCCAAGTCACCATTTCAAATGAAGCAGCAAGATTGAATAGTACATGCCAGAATGCAATAGCTACCACAAACCTAAGGTGGTCCTTATCCAATAATTCTATTCTATTATGGAGCAATACAGTATACATAGCGTTTTTGTTCTGCCTTTATCTGTCTTTTTTTCATCTCGTAATTTTCTCTTTAAAACAGACAAAGGCCACAGATCAACCGTAGTCCATAGTAACAAAGGCCATTGTTCTTTCGTGGCCAAACCACGGATCATGTCATCGTGTTTGTTACATGGTGTACCTATTACACTTTTTGACTGCATAGTTCAGGAAAAACTTTCATGTGTTTGATAAATTATGTTTTTTTTTCTTTCAAAATTAAATATTTCTTTTACCAACGGAAGAGAGGAAACTCAATTTTAAGCCCTTTTCGTGGAACTAGTTGATTTTCTGTTTGTTGAGCAAATTTAGAGTACACAACTCTAATTTAGACTTGTTGGAGACAAAACAAGTAAACAATTTACTTGTATTAGACTCACAAAATATTACAACAAACAACTCTCAAAGGAAAGACTAACTCTTACAAACACTCTTTCTCACTTCACTCACACTTCTCACTAGAACTACTTAGCTCTATAGCTCACTCTTATTGTTGACACACTTCACTTCTTGATTCGTTATACAATGCATGGCTTCATGCCTATTTATAGTTGTTCTAGCCGACATAGCTCTCCATTCCACTACCTTGGCTACATAATTCTTTTACTTTCTAGACTATTCTCCATGCTACAACTTGGCTGCCAACTTGCTTAGCTTTTCATAATTCCTAGCCGACATAGCCTATGTAACTTTCTAGAATCATCTACATTATTCTATTACAATACTAGTTACTAGGTCGGTGGAACTTCCTTCACTTTTCCAGATTTTTCTATAATTGTCTAGTACAAGTGATGACTTCCTTCTCTAGGCTTTAATTCCTTGGGCTGAGTTCTGTCATTGGGCTGGTGTTGATTTTAACACTCCCCCTCAACACCAGCTCACATTCTTTGCACCACATTGAGCTGTCGTCGAAAATTTTCGAACTTTCCTGTGTTCAAACCTTTTGTGAAGAAGTCCGCAACTTGATCATCTGTATTGATATGTCTCATCTCAATCTCTTCTTGCAGAACCTTCTCTCTGATAAAATGGTAGTGTATTTCCACGTGTTTGGTTCTTGCGTGAAAGACTGGATTTTCCGCCAAACGAACTGCCGATTGATTGTCGCAGTATAACGGCACTGAATAATCTACCAGTTGATGTAGATCATTCATCAGTTGTGTTAGCCACGTGATCTCTTGAGCTGCCATTGCTGCTGCTCTGTACTCAGCTTCTGTGGTTGACAAAGATACCGTCGACTGTCTCTTACTGCACCAAGAAATTGTTCCTGAACCAAGCTTAAACACGTACCCGGTAGTTGATCGACGAGTATCATGATCTCCCGCATAGTCAGCGTCACAATAACCAACTAGCTTACAGTCTTCTCCCTTCTTGTACAAGAGGCCATAGTCAATTGTACTCTTCACATACCTCAGTATTCGTCGTACTGCTTCCAAATGAGACTTCTTTGGATTTTGCATGTATCGACTCATCACACCAACTGCATACGAAATGTCAGGCCGAGTCAATGTCAAGTAGATTAGACTACCCACCAATTGTCGATACATCGTTGTGTCTTCCAAGTCTTTGCCTTCATATGCGCACAGCTTGACATTGGGCTCCATTGGCGTTGAGATTGGCTTGCATTCAAGCATCCCAAACTTTTGCAACAAATCTTTTGCATATTTATGTTGACACAGAAATATTCCTTCTTGTGTGCGATCGACCTCTAGCCCAAGAAAGTGCTTGAGTTGTCCCAGTTCTTTCATCTGAAAACGAACTGACAAATTCTCCTTCGTCCGGTGAATTTCTTCCTCATCATCACCAGTGATGATTAGATCATCCACATATACCAGCACGATAGCTAATTTTCCTCCATTAGCTTTGACAAATAAACTAGGATCTGCATGGGTCACTGAATAACCACTTCGAGAGAGAAATTCTGCAATCTTACCGTACCATGCTCTTGGTGCTTGCTTCAATCCGTAAAGTGCCTTTTTCAGCTTGCACACATACTCGGGATGGACTTCGTTCTCAAAGCCCATTGGTTGAGTCATGTAGATTTCCCGATCTAACTCCCCATGCAGAAATGCATTCTTCACATCCATCTGGTACAGGTTCCAATCTTTGTTGGCCGCAAGTGCAAGTAGGACTCGTACGGTCACAAGCTTTGCCACTGGACTAAACGTTTCATCATAATCTAGTCCGTATTGCTGAGAGAAACCTCGAGCCACCAACCGAGCCTTGTACCTCTCGACCGACCCATCAGGACGACGCTTTATCTTATACACCCATTTGCAGGATATGGGTTTCACATCTCTTGGCTTTGGCACCAGATCCCAAGTCTGATTTTGCTCTAGCGCAGTGATTTCTTCTCCCATAGCTTTAACCCATTCGGAACTCTGTGATGCTTCTTCAAATGTTTCAGGTTCAACTGTTTCTTCTGCTATGGCTGCGTTGGCGTATTTGGGATTTTGCTTCCGTACTCTTGTTGACCTTCTAGGTTGTGATTGTGGAGTCGGTATTTCCACTTCACTGGGTCTAACTTCTTCTAGTGCTTGTTGATGTACACCAGTTTGCCAAGGATTCTGAGTAACCTCTTGCTCGTCATCATCACCGTCAAGCGAATCTTCATGCTCATTTAGACTCGGTTGGATTGGAACAATTTGCTCCCCCAACTTTTGTTGCAGCTTATCTTCAATTTCTCTCGAGTCTGGTAACACCTCCTTTTCTGGGGACCACCAAGATGATGCTTCATCGAACACCACATCTCGTGATGTGTAGCACCTTCCATTTGTAGGGTCACAACACTTCCACCCTTTTCTCTGGTTGTCGTATCCCACAAAGATACATCTGATTGCCTTCTTGTCAAACTTGCTACGTAGATGACTTGGAACAAATACGTAGCACACACAACCGAATACTCGAAAGTAACTGACTGTAGGTTTCATATCCCACAGTTTCTCAAATGGTGAAATAAATTCTAACCTTGGTTGAGGAAGTTTGTTGATCACATGGGCTGCAGTTCTCATGGCTTCAGCCCAAAACCTTCCAGGCACATTCTTGGCATGCAGCATGCTTCGACATATCTCTGCAAGATGCCGGTTCTTTCTCTCTGCTACTCCATTCTGTTGTGGCGTGTTGGCACATGTGAACTGATGACGTATGCGAGTCTCTCGTAGATACTGGCAGAATTCATTCGAGGTATATTCTCCTCCATTATCTGTGCGTAGACAAATAATCTTCTTTCCCACTTCTCCTTCAACTATCTCTCTAAACTCTTTAAACTTTGAAAATGTGTCGGATTTTTCTTTCATAAAGAAAACCCACACATACCTGGAGAAGTCATCAATGAACGTCACCATGTATCGCATCCCGCTAATCGATGGTTGCTTAACAGGACCGAACACATCAGAATGGATTAACTCTAGCGGTGCTTTTGCTTTGAACTTGGATTCCTTATATGGTAGTTGATGCGCTTTACCATATTGACATCCTGCACAGACCGTATCTGTTCTCACATCAAGCTGAGGCAGACCCTTGAGCATTGACTTCTTCATCATCACGCTTAGCTTGTGATAGCTAACGTGGCCCAATCTCATGTGCCATAAATCTGCTGTCTCGTTCTTTCTTGTCTTGTCTACATATGCAGACTCTGCTGACATTACGTAGACTGACTCCAGTCGTCGTCCCTCCATTGTCGGCATCCCTGAGATCTTAAGGTCTCGATACACCTTCACATCTCTTGGACTGAATAGGACATAGTGGCCTGATGATGTCAGTTGTGCTACTGAAAGCAGATTCTTCTTCATGCCTGGAACATGGTAGACATCTTGAAGCGACACTTGGTTAGAATTGTATCGTGGTGCTACTATTGTCTTACCGATGTGGGTTATCGGTAACCTTGAGTTGTTGGCAGTCACCACCACACGATTGCCTTTGTACTCAGTCAGGTTCTGCAGCTTCTCCTTATCACCTGTCATGTGATTTGAGCAGCCTGAGTCGATAATCCAATCATTCTTGTAGTCAATCCTTTCAGGTGACGTCACAGTGAGAGCTATCTCCTCTTCCTCTATAGCAAGAGATGCTTCTGCGTCCCAAACATCCTCACTTTTCTCCTTTGAGTTGGAAGTAGCAGTATTACTCTCAGCGGGCCTTTTGTTGGACCAACAATCTTTCGCCATGTGGCCCTTCTTTCTGCAGTTGTAGCATTTACCTTCGAATCTTTTAGTATTCTTGGATTGACCACGGTTGCCGTGAAACTTTGAAGCTCCCCCTGACCGAGAACTTCCTTCTCCTTGACAACCTTTCGCCTTGTCACCATCTCTTTTAGATCCATTACCAAAGTGCTGCTTGAAGTTGCCTTTACTTTTGTTGGTGTAGAGCGCTTCCTCCTCACCTTTTAACGAGACCCCTCCCATTTGCTTAGCCATAGCTTCTTGATCGGCAAGCAAATTTTCAAACTCAACAAGTGATGGTTGAGTAGGCCACCCTTGTACAGCGGCAACGAAGCCTCGGTATTCGGGTCTCAGACCATGGATAATTATCCTTTTTATCCTAGATTCCACAATAGCAGCAGTAGGATCTAAATCAGAAATTTCACGGCATATGGACTTTACCTTGTGGAAGTACTGAGCAATCGTCATGTCGTGTTGTGCAACGGATAGCAGCTCGTTCTCAAGAAGCTGTAGTCTTGTGTCATTCCTTTTTGAAAAGAGTGTTGCAAAGGTGTCCCATGCTTCCTTTGGTGTTTTGGCTTTCCTTATGTGCTCCAACATTTCTTCTTCAATTGTTGTCTTCAGGGCAAACATGGCTTTACCTGCTTTGATCTTCCACCTACGCAAAGCGTCGCTATTGTCTTCTCGTGGTTGTGCAACATCGTTGCCCCCGACGACATCCCAAAGATCTTGACCTTGCAGATAAGACTCCATGCATGTCGCCCACGTGTTGTAATTTTTGTTGTTGAGCTTCGTGATTCCTCCAACTACGTGAAGATCACCCATCGTTTCGGCAGAATTCCGGCAGTACCGAACAAGCTTGAACTAAATATGCAAACTTGTAGAGACAAACTCTTCACGACTCAAAGAAGCTCCCGCAGAATCAGTCACTGACCGTCCCGCTCTGATACCAATTGTTGAGCAAATTTAGAGTACACAACTCTAATTTAGACTTGTTGGAGACAAAACAAGTAAACAATTTACTTGTATTAGACTCACAAAATATTACAACAAACAACTCTCAAAGGAAAGACTAACTCTTACAAACACTCTTTCTCACTTCACTCACACTTCTCACTAGAACTACTTAGCTCTATAGCTCACTCTTATTGTTGACACACTTCACTTCTTGATTCGTTATACAATGCATGGCTTCATGCCTATTTATAGTTGTTCTAGCCGACATAGCTCTCCATTCCACTACCTTGGCTACATAATTCTTTTACTTTCTAGACTATTCTCCATGCTACAACTTGGCTGCCAACTTGCTTAGCTTTTCATAATTCCTAGCCGACATAGCCTATGTAACTTTCTAGAATCATCTACATTATTCTATTACAATACTAGTTACTAGGTCGGTGGAACTTCCTTCACTTTTCCAGATTTTTCTATAATTGTCTAGTACAAGTGATGACTTCCTTCTCTAGGCTTTAATTCCTTGGGCTGAGTTCTGTCATTGGGCTGGTGTTGATTTTAACACTGTTTTCAATAAACTAAAGGAAAAAAAAAAAGGGTACGTAAACACATGAATCATGTGCGCATGAGCAGATAAATGCTTTCGTTCGTGAATCATGTGCGCCAAGAGTAGATAAATGCTGTCGTTCATGAATCATGTGCGCAAGAGCAGGCAGCATTCTTAGGCCATCAATTACATAACGAAGAGCATTTGCACCTGAATGTTACATGATCATGAGATGCAAGGGTAAGAAATTAAAAAGAAAAATTGACCCTAAGAACTACTCAAATCCTACAAAAAAAAATTTCAAATATGTTTTTAGTTCAATTGAAATTCTATGATTGTTTTGCTTTTTCCTTTTTGTTAATTAGAGAGTGGGGAATCGAATTTGAAATCACAACATTGGAATGAAAAATACCACTAGACAAATAGCTAATTGCTAAAAACCATGTTTGTTTTTTTTTGGTCTGTAAAAACACTCAAAATAATTAGGGTTTAAACTGATATATTTATTCTTCTCTCAAGGAGGAATATATATACTACATACAAAGTGGGTACAAATAGGAAATATGTACAAAATCTCCTAATTCTACTCAAATTAGATAATTACAATAAAATAAAAATTCTATTCATAATAGGAACGTTGACTCACGTCAACACTCCCCCTCAAGTTGGTGCATAGATATCTGTAATGCCCAACTTGTCAAGTGAGTCTTCAAATCGGCGCTTTGACACGGCATGGGTCAACATATCTGCAAGCTGCTCTAAAGAAGGCACAAAAGGTTTAGAAATTAACTTATGCTCCAGCTTCTCCTTAATGAAATGCCGATCAACTTCTACATGCTTAGTTCGATCATGTTGCACCAGAATGTTAGCAATTTCAAATGCAGACTGATTATCACAGTAGAGCTTTGTAGCAGCATCCGGTCTAAACCCAATTTCAGCAAGTAACCACCTCAACCACAATATTTCACAAACCCCTTGGGCAATTCCTCTGTACTCAGACTCTGCAGAGGACCGAGACACAACGTTTTGCTTCTTGCTACGGCACGTAACTAGGTTACCACCAACAAAGGTGAAGTAACCTGATGTAGAACGTCTATCTGTAATATTCCCTGCATAATCTGCGTCAATGTAACCTTCTAAATCCAAGTGGCCATTTTTCTTAAATAATTAACCTCTCCCAGGAGCAGACTTTAAGTAACTCAGAATACGCATCACAACAGCCATACGGTCCTCACTAGGTGAATGCATAAATTGGCTAGCAACGCTTATCGCATATGCAATATCAGGGCGTGTCAATGATAAATAAATCAATCTTCCAACTAACCTTTAGTATCTTTCTTTGTTAGTTGGAACCTGATCCACATAAACACCAAGTTTATGATTCTCAACAATAGATGTATCAGCTGGTTTACAGTCAAGCATTCCAGTATCTGCTAGCAGGTCCGTGACATACTTTCTTTGTGAAAGAAATAAGCCATGTTTAGATCGAGTGACTTCCAAATTTCCTTAGCAGTAGGTAGAGTATGAAACATATTCAACAAACTGGGTTCCATAGTTCGTAGCATCCAACTTTTCACAATAGCATCAGCAATTTTCCACTTCCCATATTTTGGGTCTTGGGAATCAGGGGCATCAGTGTTGCCAGTCAGGTAACCAAATTTGCCTTGTGTAGTAGCATGGAGTTCGATCATCGAAGCCCATATCTCATAGTTGGATCCATTCAATTTGAATCCCATAGGTAGATTGGTAGATGATTTGGTATGAACCGTCACAACAGGAGTAGAAGAAGAAGATTTAGTGGCATCTGACATGGTGATAGATGGCGACGGCAGCAAAAGATTAGACGATGACGACAGTAAGATATATAAGACGGTACAGGCTTAGGTGTATAGGCTAGGTGTAGCGGAAATAGGTATTTTTCAGGATTAGGGTTTTGATATTGTAGAGACGGATCGGAACCCACTCTGATACCAACTCAAAATAATTAGGGTTTAAACTGATATATTTATTCTTCTCTCAAGGAGGAATATATATACTACATACAAAGTGGGTACAAATAAGAAATATGTACAAAATCTCCTAATTCTACTCAAATTAGATAATTACAATAAAATATAAATTCTATTCATAATAGGAACGTTGACTCAAAAACTATGTGTGTTGTCTTTTCAATAACAAGTATTATTGTATTGTGGTCTTTTCAATAACAAGTATTATTGTTTGAATCAAGGTTTTGCTTTGAATTTCTATTTCAATCAATATAAACAGATGAGTGTTTAAGTGGTTTATTTATTTATTGCTTTTTCAGGATTCTCCTTATGATAAAGATTGTTCCTATAATCGGCTAGTCTATCCTGTTTAGGCTTGTTGTTTGTTGGGCTTTGCCCCCCTCTTCATCGGAAAAAAAAAAAAGATTGTTCCTATAAGACAATAATGTCACCTAAAAGAAAAAAAAAATTAAAAAATCTGCCATGAAAACATAATATCCAAGTCAAATGATGGAGAACTCGTCAATGTAATTACTTTATTTTTAAAATGTAATTTTCAATTTGCCATTGTTTTTCTTTTATCAATTTAAAGGAGTTATTCATATGTGAATTTTTTTTTTTTTAAATCTCCTTTTTTTTTCTTTCATTTTTGGAAAATATCTCAAAAATAACAATTATAATGTGTATGTATGAGATAAGAAGAGGTGAAATTTGATAATGAAGAAAGAACTTTGGTGCCAGTTACAGTCGCAATTACCAAAGGACCTAAAAATGAGGTCATGTGAGGGCCTATTTAATGAAGGCCCTTGGATTAATCCACACTCATGCTCCCTATTTTACACAAACTCTAATTATTCTAATCCCAAAAAAAAAAAAAAAAAATTAGGGATTCAAGTATTCAATCTATGCCTTCTTTCTTCCCAACGACACCCAACCATCATCCTTCCTCCCCTCATCACTTTTCTCTCTAGCTCTTTCTCATTCTTCTGGAACACACACACACAAGATGGTCTATCTTCACACCTCCACGCTACCGTCCCAAGGGCGGAACCATGAATTTATATTGGGTGGGCTAATTTTATTTTTATATATCCAGCTTCTATGTTATAATATATTCTTCTTCTAATGAAATTTTTTATAAGCCAAACAAGTTCATTCATTTTCCAACATTAACACAAATAAGTACATATAAAATAGACAAAAGAATACATATTGTCAAGCATCACGCAAATATTTACGGTAATAAAAATATAAGAAAATAATAAGTATATTCAAATTAGATATGTCAGTGACATTGAAAGATTGGAATGGAATCGTGAGATTCAATTGAAATTTAAGTTCAATTTGTATATTTGACTTACTTTTAAAACTAAACCACAAAAACCGAAGACATAAAAAATAAAAATGAATATTTAGAAAAAATAATGCGAGCAAGAATGACATGAATTTCAATCCAGGAAAAAAAAAAAAAAAGGTATACACTACATGAGGAACTTTTTTTTGGGTTCATGAGATCTTGATCTTGCTCATTTCTTTAAAAAAAAAAATTCATCTTATTTGCTTATATAAGTTGAACTAAGCTTTTAATTTTCCAGGAGGGGATTGTTGACGTGAGTTAACCTAGCAAATTAAGGAGATTTATTTCTTAAGTTAATTAGGTGATTTACTTCCTTGTTTTCATATAGTTGATAATCCTTGTATAATTAGGAGATAATCTTCTAATTAATTATTGTATATATTTCCTTGTAAAGCACCCTTGTAAACTCATATGTATACCTAAAATCGTTACTATTCAGAGTGACAACTCCCTGCTCCCTGTCGACGTCACCCTCACTGAGACCAATTATGACTTATGGTCTCAAGTCATGTAGATGAACATTACTGCACGCAAAAAGTTGGGTTACCTAATCGATGACACTCTAAAGCCTCCGGAGCTATCCCCTGCCTACAACAAATGGTGTACCAAGAACTTTCGGGTCAAGGGGTGGTTCATCGACTCTATGTCCCCCGACTTGATGAGTCGTTTCATCCAATTAAGTACCATCAAAGAAATTTAGGTTGTCGTCCAGAAGAACTACTATGATGGTAGCAATGAAACTTATCTTTTTTATCTCAACAAACGGGCATTCATTATCAAACAAAATGGTGCACCCATAATTTGCCCAGCCACGTTTTGGCCTCAAATCTCCTCCAAATCCGGCCCAAGATAGCTTGTTTTAAAGATAAAAACTTTTTGAACACTTCTCCAGAAGGCCACGAACCCATCTGAGGTCATCTTGGGCACGAACATATTCTGAACCCATCTGCTTCTGATTCAGATGACCAGTCATACAAGTCCTTAGGAAGAAAATATGACTGCTTGTTCAAAGAGACTTTTTCCTTGAAAGAGGAAAATCTCAAACGTGAGGCCAATAACCATGAACTCCAACATGATGTTCTCACTTTAAAAGAAACCAAAAAGAAGTTGAGTGACAAATTTGAGTCCCTAGAAAATGAAATTGTTGAGCTTGTGTCAATTAGGAGAAATCTTGAAAATCAAGTAAATGTGCTCAAGGAGAGCAACATTGGTTTCTAAAATTCAAACAAACAGGTCCTAAGTGAATTGAATGAGGCAAAAAGTAAGTTTATATCTTTGACTATTGGTGCCTCAAAAATTGACAAAATGTTGAATATGGGAAAACTTCATGGAGACAAAGGTGGTCTTGGATATAATCATTTTGATTCTAGTGTGTCTAGCTCTACCACTAAGTTTGTCAAGTCTACAACTCAAGTTATTGCACCTCTTGATATACAGCATGTTGTCAAGAAACTAAAGTTTGTTGCAACTTGTCACAAGTGTGGGTTGACTGGCCATATTCGACCAGTCTGTCATCTACAAAAGAGATCAAACTAAAAAATTGTCTTCCATGTCTAGAAGGAATCCCAGATCTTTGCAAGATCAGGTTGATCATTTTCTTAGTGAAGTAACTAAGATTGTCAAACTTTTATCTCTTAAAATGAATTCATCCACTGTGCCTAAAGTTAGACTTATTTTCAGAAAACATTTTGTGAGGGAAAACGAAAACGATCCACCAAACGTGTATTTGCCGAAAATCAGAAAATGAAAATAGAAAATTGGCTCTAAAAACATTACCAAACAGGCCCTAAACATGTATGTGTCTATTCGACCATGCCCCTTTGTATATTTTCAAATGGTGCGGTCCTACCAGCCTCTCTTTTTTTTCATTTTTTCATACTGCTGTTGGTAAAAATAGTGTCTCGTCCCACGCCCAAAATCAGAGTTTGTATGTCGCCAATTAAAAAAAAAACGAAGAGAAAAGCTATATATCATCAAACAAAAACCCGTCAATCGAAACTTCTCTTCAATTCAAGTTTATTCAACACCTAAAGAATGTCTACAAGCTTGGAAACTAGCTTTTATAGGTGAGCTCAAAACCCTAGCTGAGAATAGAAAGTAAAAACAAAAATACGAAATCCCCAAATTTACAAAACAAAACAAAAAGAACTTGTGAACCTCGGGGGGTATATGTTTTAGTATGGAGCATCTACAATGAAGCGATATGATCATTATTTTCAGTCAGTCACAGAGCTAGCTTTTATTTCTTGAAAAGGAGAGCAAAACATATTAATCAATGGGTGCCAACAACATAAATTTTTCAATATTTTCCTCACAATTACACAAGTCTTAAAGTTTTTTACATGAAATACTGGAATTTGGAGGCACATCCATTTCGTGCCCCTAAAGTGTGGCTCCCCCCTGTTTCCAGTCCAGATATTTTTCAATCACCCTTTCGATTCTTTGTCGCTATAATTGCCAACGTTCTTCACTCATGGAGCTTCTACTGATGATGATTTTGATCACAAGCGAGAGAGAAAAGAGTTACTGGGGAAGTAAGAGACTACTAATGGAGCTTCTGATGAAGACTTAGATTTGCATTTGGATTCCTTTGACGCTTTCACTCCAGAAGAGCCTCCAGCATCATCGGAAACCCGTTGTGATGACAACGACGGCATGAAGCAATTCCAAAAAGCTGAGAAGAAAGCCATTAATCAGTCTATTCAAAAATTGCCTCTCTCTTGTATTCGAAAAAACAGTTGCTCAGGTAGTTTTTTAGCAGAGGAAAGTATAGCTGAGAGAGTTTTTTGGAGGGCCAAAGATTAAAGATAAGATAACTGTGTGTTTGATGAGAATCAAGCTAAGACGGTACTTCATTTTTATAGTGGGATTTTGTTGACTACATCGAACTTGGAGGACAAGTAATCAAGCAAGTCATCAGATGGTTGTGTCCATTTTCTTGGTATTGTGTGTGCTTTGACTCCTTTGTATACGACCAAAAACATTGTAACTTTCATCATGCCACGTTTTGTTTCCATAAATCAAAATTACCCAGCTAACATGTTTAGCCACCTAATCATTATTAGTTTCTTTGTAAACGGTTGGGTTAATTGTGTTAGGAAGCTGCAGCCGTCAGCTAAAGCATATATTGATTTTTTTAAAGAGACATCGGCATGGTTAGTGCTCTTTCCTATTCTTTTGGTGAAAAGAAAAAAAAATGATTAAAATTGTAAAGCCAACGGGAGAGAAAGTGACATAGCGAGAAAGCTTGCGAACCAAGGGAAGACAATGCATGCACCTGATTAATCACTATCATGTTGGTTGCCCCAGTCTAAAGTCTTTGGTCAGTCAGTCCTCTAATTTTCTTTTCATCATTTGGACGAAATCAATCAATTTAAACCCAACTGTAGAGAGACAGGAAGGAAGACATGCCCGCATGCAGTATTAGTTTTGACCACACAATTAGGCTTTTGATTATTTTCTTTAATAAAGGTTCTTTTTTAATAAGGTTGAAAAGCAGTTTATCAAACAAGTAATTGACCTACTAAACCCTGACAATACTTAAGAATAGGGTTCTAGTTAATTGGAGTTATAGTTTAGGACATTTTATAATTCTTAAGAAGTTGAATTCCAATTACTGATTACTCATGAACCCCGTAAGACCTAAAATAACGCTTACTTTTATGACATGCTTATTTATCCGGAATCGGAATTAAAATAAGGAGTTGAATTCCAATTACAGATTACTCATGTGTTTATTATCCATATGAGAATGGAAACACAAGTAGGCCCCACACAATATCATCATGAAATTAGACTCTTTGTATTGGAAGGGGTATTCTAATTGTCGGAGAAACAACCCATTAGGAGTTACCCTTACACCCTTAATCTATTTCTAAAATTTGGAGTTTGACCAAATACTTTAACCCAACAAAAATACTATTAAAATAGGGAGATGATTTTCCCACTCCCCTTTTGTTCACTTACACTCTCTTTTATTTTTTAAATATTTTTTAATCAATTTTGTTCTTTTTTATTCTTTCTCTTTCCTATTCTATCATTACCCTATATTATTTCTTTTTACTTCACTTTTATATTATTTCTTTTTCTTTATAATTTTTTTAGGACCTTTCTTATTGAGAGGGGTGATAGTATACTAAACTCACACACACTATACAGATGCTAGGACTCAAACCTCAAACCTTTTCTAGGGGGAGCAATTGCTCCAAACCACTATATTAGTGGGTCTTTTGCATTTCTTTATACTTAATTTTCCTACTTGTACTCCTTTTTCAATATTTTTTTCCTTTCTTCGAATAAGAAATAATTAACACCGATCAAGAAAATTCGAGTCAAAGATGCCTAGGTAGCTACGTGTGGTAACATGAGATGAGATCATAAAAGTTTATATATATATTAGGCACCAACATTATATTAGCTTGCAGGAACCATTTAATAAAGTATATAGCCTAGGTGTCAGGAGCGGCCCTGGGGTGGGACAAGTGGCGCCACCGCACAGGGCCCCGAATTCTTGAGGGCCCCTGAAAAAAAATTTGTTTATATTATATATAATATTTTATAAATTGTATATATATTACAGTGTGCCAAACATTTGCACAATAGTGTGTATAGTGGAGTTGGCTGCAACGCATAATTCACTTAACAAAAGCGCCTAACTTCGATTCCCATCGATTAGCCTTTTTTATACTATTTTTGCATTATTACAACAAACTCTACATAATTATAAATAAATAAAAACAGAAAGCCTTAAAAAAAGAAAAAAAAGAAACATCGAAGCTTAGCTAACCACAGAAGCAGTATATATATATATATATCCCCCAAACACTTTCTACACCCCCTATCATTCTTAAAATAAAAAAATAAAAAATAAAACAAAAACAAAACAAAAACTTCATAGTTTCTTCTAATTCTCTAGTACGTAATAATCATCATTCATCAATCTCTCTTTGGTTCTTTTTTCAATCATGTGACAATTTTTGTTATTCTTTCAATTTCAGGAATTTCAACACCAAAAAAAGAAAACCCTAATTCCTAAATTCATAAAGACCATCAAAATATAGTCAGCTTCAAATCTCAATTCAAATTCAAGTATATATCTAAAATTTCAATCTATTCTATATATTACATGACTTATTGTATTAAATTATTATCATGTTGGTGATTGGTTATATGAGAATATAGTTTTTAGAAATATTTATCTATTTCTTGCTGGGGTTTTCTTCCAGTTTATAGGGGTTTGGAATTTTTCTTTGTTAATGACATTTGTGTGCAACTACTCTTTAATTTGTGATTGCCAATTTTTTTTTCCTATTAAACATAGATTGCTTATTGGAGGTAGCAAGGGACTTTATAGGGGCACAAGGAGCTTATTTTTGTACCAAACATACTTATATTTAACTTTATCAAATGGAAACATTTAAATTTTTATGAATTTGATTTCGGATGGTCATGACATGTTTATTGATGGTGACTTTTAGTTATATAAAAAATTGTTCATGACATTAAGTTATGTTAAATTTTTATTTATAGTATTTTTGTATTAGATTATGTGAGGCCCCAATTTAAGTTTCGCACAGGGCCCTCAAAATCTCAGGGACGGCCCTGCTAGGTGTCTATTCGACCATGTCCTTTTGTTATATTTTCAAATGGTGTGGTTCCTACATACCAGCCTCTCATGCCGTTTTTGTTTTTTTATGGGTTTGACTAAGGGCTAGTTTGGCATTGCTGTGCTTTTAAAAAAAACTGATTCTGCTGTGCTGCGAAAATAATCAGCTGTGAAAAAAAGCAGCTAGGCGTTTGGTAAACTGCTGTGAATAGTCAAAGTGTTTGGTAAATTTTTATCAGAAGCGCTTTTAGTGTGTATAATGACCGAAAAAGGCATGATGATAAATCTGTTTGTTTTTTCCTTTATTTTTTTTTATTTTTTTTAAAGAAACCCAACTTCACTACATAATTTTTTTTCTTTTTTAAATTTACACTTTTTTTTATCAAAAAATTTAATCTAAAAAATATTGTTATATATATATACTGTTATATGAATAAAATATAAAAAAATATATACAAAATTAAAATTAAAAACAAACAAACCCATCACCGTACCCACCCCATCTCTTTCTCTCTCTCTCTCTCTCCTCTTCTCTTCTCCATCGCCTCAAAACACCGATTAAAAAACAACCCAGATTAAGAATTTTAGAACCCAAAACTCAATCCAAACCCAGATCAAGAGAGGTTTGAGTTCATGGTCCTTTGCTCTATGTATGTGAGTGGGATTGTAAGATTGGATTTTATTTTGGTGAGAGTCTGCCGCTTGCGAATTTCCTCATCTAGGTCTCTGTTTTTATACGCAAAGCAGTGAGATTTTATACTTGTGAAGATATCACAGATGTGATATTATGCAAAGGGCAAGTAATTTTCTGGGCACAATCTTCAACAAAAGCCCACAACTTGGTTGTTTGGTGTTAGGTGTTTACTTCTCCACGCTTTGACTTCGCTTGAGTATGAATTCTTCCTTGATAGAGACTGGAATTTTGAAATAGGGGAGGAAGAAGAAGAAATGTGAGAAGAGCAGAGAGTGAAGGTCTCAGAGAGAGTGAAGGTCGCGATATCTATTTTGTGAGAGGGACAAACGTTGTCCTTTCGTAAAATGTTTAGGGGCATTATAGGAATAATGAAACTTTCATTAATCAAAAAACCGGCTCTTTTTTTAAGTAGCTTTTGAAAGCTGGGTATTGGCGACTTTGAGTTTTTGCTTTTTATGATGGGTGTTTTAAAAATAAGCGTGTTTTTTTGGGTTTACCAAACACCCAACTCATGCCAAATTTTTATTAAAGCCACTTTTTTTTAAAATTTAAGCGGGGCCAAACGCTACCTAAGAATAGTTTTCCCCACACCCAAAATCGGAGTTATGAATCTCTCCTCCCTATTTGGAATAGCTTTTATAAGGAAAGAAAAAACTATCTATCCTTAATAATCAAACTTCTTCTTAGTCAAACTCCTCCTAAATTCAATTCATACTCTCCTAATTACGGATTACATACCATTAGTCCTTTGATTCGCTAGAGTGAGAATAATCAACAACAAATAGGCTATATGCCTTAATTAGAGCATCTCCAAATGAGATGTCAAATTACCACGTGGACATAAAATAACAAAAATTAAAGGTTAAAGTTACTCCAACCAAATAGTTGGATTTGAAAGCCGGACGAGATATGTCAAAAATAACATATCCAAAAGCTTGATGTCAAATATTACTTTAATATTTTTTTAATCATGGACCCTTCTATCATTTACTCTATTTTAAAACTTTAGGCATCATATGAACCCCATTTCTTTTTAAAATATAATAAAATAGTATGATATTTGGTATTTCAAGTGTAGTTCATTTTTTACTAAGTGTCAAATTGCCACGTAACCATCAAATTCAAATTTAACATTTTGTATTTGACATCTTCCTTGGAAATTGATTCTTATGATACACCAAGTTGATTAGAGAGAGAGAGAGAGAGAGAGAAATTTATCCTTCAACATAGTCAACATGTAAAAAATGTTTACACTAAGCTTGTAGCTGAAAGTAGAAAAGTAAAGCAAAAATACGAAATCGCCCAAATTTACAAAAAAAGGAAAAAAGAAAACACAACTTGTGATCCTCGGGTATATGATGAAAGATATACTTTGGGTTCCTTACAACTAGGTCCTGAAGAACATGTCTCACGGTTCTGCATAAGATTTATTATTTAGAAGTAGATGTAGCAGCGTGACTGGCCTTGTGCTATAAATGATTGGATGCTGTTCTAATTATATCAACGAAATCTTTATTTCCAATTAGTTATTTAGTTTATTAATTTTTGCTTGTTCAAGTTGGTTGGTTTGTGTTTAAAACAATTGAAAGTACTGGTTCAAAATTAACTACTTTCTTTTCTAGTTTATTTGTACTTCTCGTTTTATAAGCGGTTCTAAGTTCGAATTGTCACTCCCAGTTACTAAAAGCAAACTACTCATTCAAAACCAATCAAATTATCAACACCAAAACCCAGAATTTGAAGAATGAAAAGAAAAGAAATATCAACTATATAACCCAATTGGTTTCTGTCTATATCCAGGCCAGCTCCTCAGCTATACAAAGTGTTGAAGCAACCATATTCAGACTTGTATGCATTGAGCAAAACAATCACAAGCGAGAGCGATAGGAATTATGGGGGAAGTAAGAAACTATAATGGGAGCTCTCGATGAAGACGACGATGATTTTGATTTGCTTTTCTTGGATTCCTTTGAAGAAGGAGCATTTGCACCACCGTTAGGCCCTCCTGCATCATCTGAGACCTGTGAGTTTGACAATGGCATGAAGCAATTGAGAATGGGTGAGAAGATAGCCATTTGTTTGTAAGTAAAAAGGTTGTGGAAAATGATTTTGTCTGGTTAATTTGTTTAGACTTGAGCGGAGCAAAGCAGAAATGGGTATGTGAGTTGCTATGTTGTCCAATATATTTATAATGAGAAAGAAATGACACTCTGTCCATTAACTTGGAGGCCAAGCAACATTTGAAGACATCATCTGATATATCGATGGTTCTGTGCACTTTCATAGAATAGACGTGGCCTCTTTGACCAGATATCATAATTAACAAAGGCATGTTGAAAAATCTCAAAGTTAACAATAAAGCAAGAAATTGTGTGTAGCTTATTTTATTTGTTAACCTTGACTAAATCAATAGACATATTTTTGTGTTTCTTAATTCTAAAAATAATTAATTCGAGAAGCAGTAAAAAAAAGGTCTAGACCAGGACCTGCTAATATTTAAAGAAAACTCTATGAATTTCCAAGAAGGCTCTCTCAGCCAACGTTTCAGGTTTGTGGGCCTTTTCTTTTTTCTTTTTTCCTGTCAAAGTAAGAAATGAGAGGGAATTTTATCATACACTGCCAAGTTTGCAAATCAAAATCATTTTCTATCAAACAAATGTGGCACTTTCAAGCCTAAAATATCTGTTTAATAGAAAATGATTTTGAGAGGGAGTTTTATCACACGCCGCCAAGTCTGCAAATCAAAATCATTTTCTATTAAACAATCAAATGTGGCGCTTGCAGGTCCATTAATTCAACTATGATTTTTAAGTGCCACTTGGGGTTTCACCTCTACTTGGGAGAAAGTGATGAACATAAGAAATTTGAGGTCAAGTGAGATGCCTAGTTAGCTACATGTGACGAGATCATAAAATGTAAAGATATATTTAGGCATCAATATTCAATATTAGCTTGCAGACCAAGAAAAGCAGAGCGATCGGTTAATAAAGTATAGGGGCGAATTTAAACACTAATTAATTGACAATACTAAAAACTCTTCTAAACATATGCCAATAACAAAAAAGATGCCTTTTTTTTATTTTAAAAAAAAAGTTTAGGGGTAGGGGAGGCTATTCCATCTAAAGGTCAGGGCATACTAAAGCCTCTTTGAGAACTTGGGGTCTTAGCTCCTTTTTTGGTTTTTATAAATTACCCACCAAGAAAAATTGTCGGTAGCTGGACTCGAACCTAAACCTTGATAGCGAAGAAAACAATCCTTTCCAACTCAACCAACCCTCGTCGGCTAGAGAGGCGATTTCTTTAGTTGCTTAGCGAAGTAGAAATGGACGGCCAATAACAAAATGTTTGAGATAATTGAATAGTGTGGTTAATGCGTGACTTTGTTGATTGACCTGCACGGCAAGATGTATGAATTCAGGTTCTGTCCACTTTGAGAGCGACAGATTATATAGGAAGGGAGACTGAAGTTGATGACCTTTATAAAGGTGTGAATTCCAACAAGGCTCTCTCAGGTGACATGATGATATTCTGGGTTCAAAAGGTAATTAATGAGAGATGAGCTTGCATGCAGACCAGGGTAGAAGAAAGGCACTTATTTAACTATTAACATCATGCATAAGATGCCTGCATGATGCTGAACTGAAGTGAGACCATTAGATTAGAGATGTGATTAAAGTTTAAATAGGCTTCATTTGACAATTCAACTTAGGGCTCGTTTGAGAGTGATTTTAGATAGACCAATAATTTATTTAAGTTGTTTTAAGTAATTTTATGGAAAAGCACCTCCCCATAATTGTTTAAAATCACTTTTAATGTAATTATATGGAGAATCAAGTAATAGGTGCTTCTTCCCTATAAGTGATTCTACTCAATGAAAGTCCCCAAAGCAGCTGCTGCACGCAAGGTTCTAATTTTTTTTCAAAGCGCCTCACCATGTGCATTCAATTTGTTTTTAATGAGCTAACCTCAAAAGTAAGTCGTTTTGAGCCTGACTTAAAAAAAAATTAAAAAGAGGAACAGCACCCCCCTCTTTATCCGACTCCACATCCACCCAACCCCTTAATTCCCAAATTAGTTCACACTCCCACTCCCTCTCAAACTTGAACGATTATTATTCCTTCTGATTAGGCGATTATAGGAGAGAGGATTTTTTTTTTCCCCGAAATATTATGATCAATTTTTCTGTCTAGTGAATTCTTTTTTATTGTTTTAATATTTTGTTCATGTAGATTATAATTAAGGAAAACTTTTTCTTTTTCTTTTTCTTTTTTCTTCTGTAAAATATTTTTCAATTTAATTAATTTTGAAAATAACCCTATTAAAAAAAAATTCTTTCTAGAATTTATAAAAGTAGCATGTTTTGGAATTTTTTTTTTCTTTGAGAGAAGCAAAGATAGAGTCAATATGCGCAATGTAATCTCATATTATAATTCTATTGTTTATACGATTTTCTAATAGTTCTCATATTAGACTCATATTATTTCTATTAGTTCTCATTGAAAAAAAAATTTGAGAATTTTTACACGTTGACCCATTGGGATTAAAATCTTGAATCCGCGACTGCATCCGTCCATCCATGTTCGTGTTCTTTTCCTCAAAAATTAATTCTAGAGAAGAAACTTGCGGACAAATTATTGATGTGTTAAATTAAAAATGTATAAAATTCTCATTAAACAATCCGTGAGGATCCTTATTCAACTTCACATTTTCTTATTATCATTCTTCAACAAAGAGGAAACTGAAAAATCACGCCAAGAATTTGAGATATATTCTAACACAAACATCAAACCAGAATCTAAACAATACAAAATGAAGATGTTAAAATCATCCAACTCCGCCCAATTCCAGCTTCAAATCACATATATATATATATAACAACTGCTATTTCCATGCACTAATTGCTTTGCGAATCTTCATTCCTTTCTTAGCTTCAGTGAGACAGAAGCTTCTTGCAACTCATGAGTATCTTGCAGGCCAGCTCCTCAAATTATATCAGAGAGTAGTACGTTTCAGAGAAAGCGAGAGTACGTAGCCTTCTTTGATCGATCTCGGGTTCATTAATTAGCGCCGCAATTAATTACAACCGAGAGATATATGAATTTTGGGGAAAGTAAGAAACCACTATGGGAGCTCCCGATGATGATGATGAGGATGATTTTGATTTGCCTTTTTTGGAGTCCTTTGAAGAAGGCTCTTTGCTGCAGCTGCTTCCCGCATCATCAGAGACCTGCTGTGACGATGAGCAAGGAAAGAAGCAATTGAGAAAACCTGAGAAAATGGCCATTCTTTTTTATTAAAAGGGTGAATGAATAGCAAAGAGAGACGAAAGCTAGGCTTGTGCTGCTTTCTTACAACAAAGTAGAAATGGATGGCTGGCAACAAAGATAAGAGTTTGCTATAAGATTAAGGGGAATGCTAGCATGGTCGTTGAATATTTATAGTGGGATGGGATGGATAGAAATGTGACGTTTCTTGATTAACTTGCAGGGCAAGAAGGATTTGAAGGTTCTGTAGACACTAGGCTGCTTTAACCAGACAAAACAATCTATGACGACAAATTATGTTAGAAAATGTGATTCAAAGTCATAAAATTAACAACTATGACGAGATAGAATTAAAAACTACTCTTCGGCCAACTATTAAACATGGTTCGAAGTCAGAGATAAGTGAGTACCCCTCAAAGTTAACTCCAGGGAATTTCACTAAATTTACGTCGACGCACATACTTATACTTTTTTTTTTTTTTTTTTTTTTAAAAACCTAAAACTTCAACTTGGGATTATTTTAAAATAAATAAATAAATGATAGTATGTTATTACGAGCAAACCAAAGTACAAAGCAACTATGTGCCGAACATTGGTAAATCTTTTCCAATGACCAAACACAACAACATGTTGAATTGATCTGGAGAGAATCACGCACAACCCAAACAATCCGATTCAACAACCAGAAGCACATGTACTCAAACCTACAATAGAAATCCACGGCGTCAACGGCAGAAACGACAAATCCATATTGAAAGTCAAAAGCTAAAAAGAAATCCAAAATTGTTTGAGAAGGAGTGTGAAAAATTTGAAAGGGAATGATGTGAAAATTATTTTATGGTGTTGACCTTAGTTTAGGCATCAGTACCTAATGGTCCACTCTTTTTTAAAAATAATAATAAAAACTAAAAAGCATTTTAGGCATCGTTGGGTATAATAAACGATGCTAAAGTGACATCAAAGGCAACGTCATAGAAAGCCAAATATTTGTGGTCCCTTTATAAAACATAATCTTGTTATTTATAAAATCGATGCCTAATATACTAACAGTATCAGTTTTTAGTATTGTCGATGCCTATGTGGTGTTGTTTAAAGTAAAATTTAATATAGTGGATAGTCTTATTATTCATGTAACCTTCTGTAATGCTGAAAAGGAAAAAATAAAACTGGATGTTTACTTCTCAATTATTTTTTCTGTAAACTTCCAGGAAGCCATATCGAACTTCTGTGACTCGGTCAAAAGAAAATTTTATATATATATGGAGCCCACGCAATGAAATAAAGTGTAGAATCTTATTTGTAATATTCCAATATGTGTGTTGTTGTGGGAGATAAGAAGCTTGGAGAGCAAGGAAAAATGCACTTCCAAGTTGACGACACTGATATTTTAAGAATCAAATGTAATGATTTCATTCAACTATGATTTTTAAATGCCACGTGGTTCACCTTTGCTCGATTAGTGGGTGGCCTCTCGACAACGAAGAAAGTGATGAAGATGAGAAAATTGATGTCAATGGTATCAAGAGATGCCTAGCTAGGTAGCTAGCTACATGTGGTGATATATAAAGATGAGATTATAAAATGTCAATATATTTAGGCACCAATAGCTTGCAGAGCAAGAAGAGCGACTAGTTAAAGCATATATGCATGGTCTATTCGACCATGATGTTCTTTTGTCTATTTTCAAATGGTGTGGTTCCTACCAGCTTATCATGGTTTCTTCTTTTTCTTTTCTTTTTTTCGTTTTGGTTTGGCCACAGAACATTGTGTAAATACTTTAGAGCTATAACACATAGAACACTAACCTGAATCCGTCATGGTGCTGGAGCAGATCTGATGATGCTGAAACAGATTGGCTGCGCAAGGAAAGAAGGTAAAGAAGCTCTTCTCCTTAGAAACCGATCTTGATAGCTATAACTCTGATGGGTGAATTTTCTGATTAGCTTTTGTTGTGTATCGGATCTAGGAGGGAGCCTTCTATTTATATGCATCTCTCTAAGTGTCTTGCCCATCAAGAAACACTTAGAGATATCCTTCATGCTATAGGTTTAATCTGTTACAATCCTTGTAGAACTAGGAACCCTTAAGCCTTCATTATCCTTCTTAAACACTGTTTAGAGGCTTCCTAATCGAGATAGGTTTTGAGTCCCTGATAAACAATGAGTCTTTGCAATCCTTAGTTGATTAGAAGATCACTTCAGTAGGTTTAATGTAATAAACCTTCTTACATTCTCCCACTTGATCAAATAATCAATTTAGACTTATTGTTCATCACTTAATGGCCATGTGGTACTCAAAACTCTCTTGTTCCTTTTATCAAGCCACTGTCATTTTGAAAATTCACAAGGGACTATCGAAGTACACTGGATATATAACATCCAAGACTTTTATAACCACATATATGAATTTGCAAAACACATAAGGCTTCCAACTAGATTGAAAACAAGAACCTGTTTAGTTTTACTGTAAGTGTAACAAAACCAAAACTGTTCTTTGCTCACCCTTCAAGACTACCCAAGGTCTCCTTTTAAACAAACTTTAATGACTCATTCATAGATTCAAACTGCAAGCAGAATGCTAGCATGTTTACAGTTTGGCCTTTATTCTATTTGTCATTCATAAACAGCAAATGCAGAACATTATATAAAAGTAATTCAATTAAGTCTGCAAAAACAAAACAGTCTAGATAAAACTAGTTAACAAAATCAAAACTGAAACATAACAGCAAGAACTCTAGCTCCCACTGACTCCCACTGACTTTAGGTATCGAAACTCAACTGCAATCCCATGCTTGCCACATGCCTATGAAAAACATGATTAGGCAGACCTTTATTTAAGGGATCTGCAATCATAAAATCTGTGCCAATGTGACTTAGAGCAGTCTCTCCATCTCGAATCTTTTCCTTTAAAGATAAAAACTTTAAATGCAAATGCCTCATTCCACTTGATCTTTTATTTCCTTGTGCAAAATACACTGCTGCAGTATTGTCATTCCATAACTGAATTGGCCTCTGTATTGAGTCTACAATTTTCAACATGGACATGAAATTCTTAAGCCACATTGCCATTGAGGTGGCTTCATAAACTGCCAGAAATTCTGCTTGCATGGTTGAGGTTGATACATACTGCTGTTTCATACTTTTCCAAGCCACTGCAGCTCCTGCAAACAGAAAAACAACTCCTGATGTGCATTTCTTAGTATCCTGACATCCTGCGAAGTCTGCATCTGCATATCCTTCCAGCTGCAAGTTATCAACCTTTCTATAGACCAATTTGTACTCTTTAGTTCTCTGCAAGTACCTTAATACTTTCTTGCCTGCAATCCAATGTGCTTGGCCTGGATTAGACTGGAATCTGCCAAGAACACTTATGCAGAATGCCAAATCTGGTCTGGTGCAGAATTGTGCATACATCAAACTTCCCACCAATGATGCATAGGGCTTATCCTTCATCTCTTCTCTCTCTTGCTCAGTTTTAGGAGACTGTTCACTGTTCAATTTATCACCTTTCGAAAAAGGAACATCACATCCTGTACAGTTTCCCATGTTAAACCTCTTAAGCACTTTCTCAATATATGCCTTCTGACATAAACCAATCATTTTTCTTTCTCTGTCCCTGCTGATTTCTATTCCAAGAACGTAGTTTGCCTCTCCCAAATCACTCATATCAAAATGATTTGATAGCATTCTTTTAGTGTCATGCAACATGGACAAATTGCTACTTGCTAGAAGGATGTCATCCACATATAACAGCATGAAGATGAAATTCTTTCCATTGAATTTCATATAGATGCATTCATCCAATGGATTGTCAATGAAGCCTTGGGACTTAACAACTTCATCAAACTTGAGATACCATTGTCTTGATGCCTGTTTTAGACCATATATTGATTTCTGCAGCTTGCACACTAAATTCTCTTCCCCTTTTGAGGTAAAACCATCCGGCTACTTCATATATATTTCTTCAATTAGTTCTCCATTTAGGAAGGCTGTCTTAACGTCCATCTGATGAAGATGCAAATCAAAATGTGCAACCAAAGCCATTATAACTCTGAATGAATCTTTAGTTGATACTGGAGAGAAAGTTTCATTGTAATCAACTCCCTCTTCTTGTGTGTAACCTTTTGCCACTAGTCTGG
This sequence comes from Prunus avium, assembly GCF_965620075.1. Lineage (NCBI taxonomy): Eukaryota > Viridiplantae > Streptophyta > Magnoliopsida > Rosales > Rosaceae > Prunus > Prunus avium. Next base: position 1,081,166 of record NC_142285.1, read on the forward strand.
CTTTATACCTGTCTATTTGTCCTTGTGCATTTCTTTTCGTTTTATAAACCCACTTGCATCCTATAGGTTTGCATCCTGGTGGCAGATTAACTAGTCTCCATACCCCATTTTTGCTCATGGATTCTAATTCAGATTCCATGGCTGCAGACCATTGTGAACTTTTGTTACTTTCCATGGCCTGCTTGAAGGTTGCAGGGTCTTCCTCAGTATTGATGTCATGCTCTGATTCTTGTAGGTAAACAAAATAGTCACTCGACAAGGCTGGCCTCTTAGACCTTTGTGATCTTCTAAGTTGTGGGTCTGAAGCTTGTGCTGGCTGATCTGTTTGTATTTCTTCTGCTGCAATTGGTTGAGTTTCTGTCACTGGATTTTGCTCATGATTTCTGTCCTCATGTGTTGGTGAGGCTTGGTTTCCTTCCAAGGTAACAAAAGGTAAAACAATCACTTATGTCGTTTCATTTTCTTCTGCAGTCTCTTGATTTTCCAAAACTTCATCAAAAACAAAATCTGCATTGTCTACTTCTTCTTTCTCCTCCTCAATGAAGATTGCTCTTTGTGTTTCTACAAATCTAGTGTTGTGTTTAGGACAATAAAACCTGTAACCTTTTGTCCTATCTGGATATCCTACGAAGAAACAGCTCACAGTTTTGGAATCAAGCTTCTTCTGCATAGGATTGTACAACTTTGCTTCTGCCTTGCATCCCCAGGTCCTTAGATGAGCCAAGCTAGGCTTTCTTTTACACCAGATTTCGTAGGGTATCTTGTTTGTAGCTTTGGTAGGAACTCTATTGACAAGGTAGTTTGCAGTTTTTAAGGCTTCTCCCCATAGAAAAGTAGGAAGCTTTGCACAACACATCATGCTCCTCACCATCTCTATTAAGGTTCTATTTCTCCTTTCTGAAACACCATTCTGCTGTGGTGTTCCAGGATTTGTATATTGTGCAACAATACCCTCTTGCTGTAGAAAGTTTGCAAAGGGTCCTGGATTTCTTCCTTTTTCTGTGAACTTGCCATAGAACTCTCCTCCCCTATCTGATCTTACAACCTTTATCTTAGAATCCAGTTGGTTTTCCACTTCTGCTTTGTAGATTTTAAACATTTCCAATGCTTTGGATTTTTCTGTTATGAGATACACATATCCATATCTTGAAAAATCATCTGTAAAGGTAATAAAATACCTGAAACCATCATGTGTATCAACTGGAAAAGGCCCGCAAATATCTGTGTGTATTATCTCAAGTAGTTTCTCACTTCTTATTGCCCCTTTCTTTCTGAGATTTGTCAATTTTCCTTTTGCACATTCAATGCATGTTTTATCTTGTTCATGGTGATTAAGTGGTGGAAGGATTAACTCTTTGCTTAACAGATTCATCCTTTCTTTCGAGACATGTCCAAGTCTCTTATGCCATAGTGTGAAAGATTCTGTATTACATGGCTGTTTCGAACTTAACATATTTATCATCTCTGTATTTTGATTTGGCAATTTGCAGTTCAAGCGAAACATTCCATCAATCAACAATCCATTACCAATAAAACTTTTATTTCTGAAAATGGAGAACCCAGACTCATCAAACTCAAACTGTAAGTTTGATTTTACAAGCTTGCTAACTGATAATAAATTCCTTGTCATAGAAGGAACATAAACGACATCAACTAATTCCAAAATAAAACCTGACTCCAATTCAAGACTAGCTAAACCAACAAAATCTACTCTAACTCTTTCTCCATTTCCCACGAACACCTTCAAGTCATCCTTGTTTGGCACCCTCTTTGTTTTGAATCCCTGCAAAGAGTTAGTCACATGAACTGTTGCACCACTGTCTAACCACCATGAATTAGATAAAACTTCAACTGTATTAGATTCATAGATTACAGAGATATTTTCATGCTTACCTTTTCCCTTTTGCTTCTCTAACCAACGTTTGTATCTCCTGCAATCTCTTTTTAAGTGTCCAAACTTTTTGCAAAAGAAACACTTTAGACCTACTGGACCCATCCCCTTTGCAGTCTCATCTTTCTTTTGCTGCTTATCTGCATTCTTGTTTTTGGTCCATTCTCTTGATTTGAATTTAGTATCCTGCACGAAATACACTTGTTCTTTGCCTTTGTCCTTTCTAATACTTTGTTCTTCCTGCACACATATACCTATCAAATCAGCAACTGACCATATCTCCTTCTGAGCAATATAAGTAGTTTTCAGTTGTCTAAAAATGCTAGGTAGAGAGTTAATGGCAAAGTGCACCATCATGGTCTCATCCACATTGACTTTCAGGGCTTTTAGCTTGTTTCCTATTTCAACCATGTTCAGAATGTGAGTCCTTATGCAGCCTTCTCCATTGTATTTCATATCTGTCAGCTGGCTCATGAGTGTGCCTATTTCAGCTTTCTTGGATCCTTGGAAATTTTCTGCAATAGCTTCCATGAATAGCTTAGCATTCTCAGTTTCGATAACACTGCCTCTGACCTCTTCTGAAATAGACCTCCTCATGATTAGAATTGCCATTTTGTTGGCCTTAATCCACTTTGCATATTTAGTTTTAGTCTCAGCAGATGCATCACTCGCAGGCACTGATAGAGCTTCATCAGTAAGAACCATCTCATAATCCAGAAGTCCAAGGGAAATTTCCACATCTTCTCTCCATTTCTTATAATTTGAGCCAGTGAGAGTTCGAATTGAGTTATGATTGACTGTACATGTTTAGAACAAAATAAGCACTTTATATATATACATACAACTTTCCCCAGAACTTTAATCAAACATACTTAATCACATCTTTGGACAGTGAATCAAGCATGCTTATTGACACTGGAAAACGAATAGATGTGAATTTCCTGAGCAAAAGATCTTCTACATCTTTAGACAGAAGAAAACCTTTCACTAATCCATATCTATCCATGTCCCATGTCGATCCACCATGATGCAAGACATATCAAACAGCTTACATCTTTAGACAGAAAGCCTTTCGACATGTTTTGCATCATGGTGCAAATTCTGATCATAAAACCTTGAATGCAGTGATCATACAATGGTTGAGTCGCTTTGGCTTACTCAATCACTGCACAATAACTGTAAGCAATGATCTGTAGAAACCGTCAAGAACATGATAAAGTTCATACTTTATACTGTTATCATGTTCATACTTTATAACTTAAAAAAAACTGTCAGTTATTTCTCTTAATTTTCCTGCACGAGTTTTGTTAGGTAGAACATGATATAACTCACGCTCTGATACCACATGTAAATACTTTAGAGCTATAACACATAGAACACTAACCTGAATCCGTCATGGTACTGGAGCAGATCTGATGATGCTGAAACAGATTGGCTGCGCAAGGAAAGAAGGTAAAGAAGCTCTTCTCCTTAGAAACCGATCTTGATAGCTATAACTCTGATGGGTGAATTTTCTGATTAGCTTTTGTTGTGTATCGGATCTAGGAGGGAGCCTTCTATTTATATGCATCTCTCTAAGTGTCTTGCCCATCAAGAAACACTTAGAGATATCCTTCATGCTATAGGTTTAATCTGTTACAATCCTTGTAGAACTAGGAACCCTTAAGCCTTTATTATCCTTCTTAAACACTGTTTAGAGGCTTCCTAATCGAGATAGGTTTTGAGTCCCTGATAAACAATGAGTCTTTGCAATCCTTAGTTGATTAGAAGATCACTTCAGTAGGTTTAATGTAATAAACCTTCTTACACATTGTTGGTAAGAATAGTTTTCCCATGCCCAAAACCAGAGTTCGAATTTTGCCATTGCATTTGGCATACCTTAATAGACCAAAAAAAAAAAAAAAATAGATATCCTCTCCTTATCGAAAATTTCAAAGAATAATCACCCATATAAATAAGCAGTTGGCGACGAATTTACGAAGAAATACACAGTTCAAAGGTAATTAATGAGAGATGAGCTTGTGGACCAACGAAGAAATTAAGAATCCACTTAATTAACAACATGCATGAGTGAGATGAATTAAAATTTAATTAAAATCGGTAGAAATGGATGGATGGGGCTGCAAAATGAGTGACAAAAATCAGAGAAGGAAATAGGATAAGATATGTATGTTTGTGATTAATTAGTATGTCCGTTGCATGTGACTTTTCTTTGATCAACTTGCAGGGAAAGCAAGATTTTGAAGGTTCTGTCCACTTGTTACTACTTACTAGGCTAATCTATGACCGTCGGCAAAGTATATATGTTGAAACACGTCCAAATTAATAACATGAAAGCTACTCTTGTGCCAGCTAGAAACAGGATCCAAAGTCTCACATAACTTAGGCCTAGTTTGGGATTGCTGTCACTTTTAAAAAGAGTTGCTTCTGCTGTACTTTGAAAATAATTAACTGTAAAGTAAAGCAGCCCAATTCCTTTCTCATCAATTCTGTGAACCTCCAAGAACCCAGTCAATCAAAAGAAAACAAGTGTTATGACTTTCCATTAAGGTCCTAATTCTGCCCACGTTATCAATTTAATGGTGGTTTTTTCCTTCCTTTTTTTTTGGGGTCAAGTTCTTCCTTCCATTGAGGAAATATCGACAAAATGTTGATATCGGTAAAAATTGAATAAAAACGACGGAAATTGTTAGAAAAATATGGAAATTTTCAATAAAACTTTAGAAGATGTTCGTTTAGTCAATTATCTATTGTTTTGACACACAAAAATTGAAGAAAATACATTGTATAATGGGTTTAAGTGATTTAAGTTGAGTATAGTGCCATGTTAAAATCAAATACCAATTAATGTGAGCCCATAAATAGAACTTGCGCCTACAAGCATGAGCTTACCTAAACATGTTCTATTTGGTAAAGGGGATCTTCTTTTTTTCCTAGTACAAGCGATACTCTAAACTACAGAGGAGGGAGATTTCTCACACACACACAACTATGACGCTGACGCAGCACAAGCAAATAGGTTATAAGCGTAACCTAAGAAAGAACATAAACCTGGAATTCACCAGAAAGTTAGAGAGAAAATTCTCATTGTTTGTATTATTTGATAAAAGATGAGTTGAGACCAACCATACACGAAGGCTGTCTAAATATATCAATCTCACCCATTGGACTGCCCTGGGGAGTTATTGAAAGGTAAACAGAAAATAAATGAAAAGTCGAAAATTAACTACAACTTTTAAATGCTCTTTTGGAAGCCCAAACGACCAGAAGCCCAAAATCCACCTTATGCCACAACGAAGCGATGAGCTGGATTCATTGCTTCGTTCCTTTTTCAGAAAGGTATCATGTGTCCCAATCGGAGCTTGGACGCCAAATCTGTAAATTCCTACTGCGTCCTTTTTCCATTCATCGCTCCAAGTCTTCTTCAATCCATTCAGCCATTTGTTCTACATCAGATGCCGTGGGGATTCGAACCTGAGACCTCTGCAAATCAAGGTCCTTTTCACTCGGCTAGACCCCGTTGGCATAAAGGTGATCATTTAAAATAATAAAAAACCTGGAATCTGCATATTTTGGCAACCTCTTCAAAAACAAGAGGATAAATTTGGCTGGGTTAGATGGCATCCAGATATAGCTATGTTAAAGGTTAAGATCAAGATTATTAAACTCAGTATGTGTGCATATAAAGGCAGAGATGTGGTAAAACAGTTGCCATGTAAAAGTGAAGGGGGCAAATGTTGAAGTGAGTCTCCTAATTAATCAAGGAGATTTATTTCCTTGATTAATTAAGGGATTTACTTTCCTTTTTTTATATAGTTGTCAAATCATTGTATAATTAGGAGATACTTTCCTAATCCTTTACTGGATCTAATTCCTTGTAAAGCACTCATGTAAACTCTTATATATACCTTCTTATGGAGAAGAATAAGAATAAGAACCTAACATATTCAAACCCATATTCATATTTTAGCATGGTATCAGAGCAATCGATCCTCAGTTGTCTCTAAATCCTCATATCAAAGTTCTTCAAACACAAACCCTAAATCCTTATATCACATTTTTCTCTTATCACAAAACCCTAAACACATCTTTTTTCTCTTATTCTTCAATCCTTCCACTGCCATGGATATCGTTTCCCAAACCACCGACTCTACTCCATCATCCTCCCAAATTGTTACTATTCATAGTGGCAACGCTCCGTTACCTACCGGCATCATCTTGACAGAAACCAATTATGCCTTATGGTCTCAAGTCATGGAGTTACGTATTGCTGGCCGCGAAAAATTGGGGTACCTCACCGGCGACACTCCGCAACCCTCTAAGCTCTCCTCCACCTACACCAAATGGTGTACGGAGAACTTTCGGGTCAAGGGGTGGCTCATCGACTCCATGTCTCCCGACTTGATGGGTCGTTTCATCCGTTTCAGTACCGCCAAAGAAATCTGGGATGCCGTGAAGAAAACCTACTTTGATGGTGGGGATGAAACTTTCCTTTTTGATCTCAACAAACGGGCCTTCACCATTAATGGTGCCCCTGTCCACACATACTACAACCAGCTGCAGACCATCTTTCAGGAGATTGATCATCGCACTCCGAATCGCATGCACTGCGACGCTGACGTGACGGAGTGCCAGACAGAACTGGATCGTCTTCGTGTTCACCTTTTTCTTGCAAGGCTCGACCCTCAGTTTGATCAAGTCCGGGGGGAAATCCTGCGCAAAGATCCCAAATTAGACCTTGACCAAACCTTTGCATATGTACGTCGCGAAGCTCAACAACGACTAATCATGGCCAGTACTCCGGACACTGCGGTCTTGGCCACTCAACGTTCACAGGGCCCTCCGCCCTCTACCGGTGGCACTTCTTAGACTCAAGTTACAAGCTCTCGTCCGGAACACAAATGCACTCATTGTGGTGGAAGCAAACATACCTATGCTGGCTGTTACGAACTGATTGGGTTTAGACCACTCCAAAGCTCCCCGCAAGAATAGGAGCAAATCACTCAACACATCTTCTGCCGCAGATCATGTAAGTCCTGCTGTTCCGACTGCATCGGCTCTCGCATCTTCCTCTGTAGCCACAACAGGACATTCTCAGCAGCAAGCCAATTGGTTGTGGTACTAGGAGGAGCCTAGTTCTCATGCAACCTGTGCTTTAGTTCTTCTTGCAATTTCTCATATTCAAAACAAAACAAAAAAACAAAAAAACAAAACTTAAATCAAATTCCTCATATTTCTCCCAAATCCAAATCCTTAATGTATGAATTTTGAGTATTTCTTTTGGCTTCCCTTGACAATTTTGTAATAGGATTTTTATTGTTTTTATCAAGCTCAAGTTTAGATTAAGAATAGCTTCTCTAGGTGTTCTTAACTATCAACTATCCTATGGAGGTTCAAGCAAATTGACAAAGGTAAATTTTGCATTGCATTTTCCAACTTCTGAAGATTATGACTAGTCAACCTCTGCCTCAGTAGGAATTCCAGCTCACTGTTCCAGCTGGATCCTACCCATATGTTTTTGTCTTATTCTGCAAAATTCCCAGCTGTCATTGTACGATTCTAACCTAGGAATTTTGGTGTAAAAGGAAACCAATTATTCTTTTGGTAGCCGTCACTTTTGTAGGCAAGTTTTGGAAAGTTTCTTTGGAAACTTTTGCTTCTTCCTCAAGAGCCATCTTCATATTTTTCATCTTTGAGTTTTCCAAATTGTTTCTTTTTGAAAACTGCATTTGAAAAATGAAAATCTTCATCTAGCTAATTAAAACACTCTCTCATTTATATCTAGGTCAGATTCAAGATTGATTTCTTCAAGAGTATGGTTTCTTGAAGAAATTGGTCATTCTCCTTTGAATCCAAATTTTGGTTTCGGTTTGAGTTGGAGCTTGCAAGCTAGTGCCATGGGATGAACGAGCTGAAGAAGGAGCTGCCATTGCCATGAAGAACTGAGCTTCAAGCTTTGCTAAGTTGGAGAAGAAGATTGCACAAAGGAGGTATAGCTCATCTTCCTAAATAGATCTAGGTTTTGCTTGAGCTTGCTTGTATTCCTTTGTAAGAATCTTTTTCTACTTAGTGGATTGCCTGGTCGGTTGATGACCTCCAGTTTTTCCCAATGGTGGGTTTCTGGGTGAACAAAATCTGGTTTGCATATCTGTAATTTTTCTGGGTTTGTGTTTTTGGTGGTTGACTAGTCATCATTATCTGCTGTTTGGTATTTACTTGATTATAATGTTTTCACACACTTCCACCATAGTTGTTGCTAGCACAGGGGATGCCTAGATTGATGGGTCCTTCTGAGTGCCTCTAGTATTTTTCTAGGGTTGCAGGTACATTGTGGCCTGCTCTGTGTGGATTCTTGATTGTGGTTGTTCATGACTAGCAGTTGACTAGTCATAAGTGTTTTGGTCAATGACTAAAGTGTGTGAAGCTTGTTGTGGTTGTGTTTGTGTCATTTATAATTTACCCCTCGTCACCTAAGTGCCAATTTCATCCCTCAAATCTAAAGTCCTCAATTGCCTTATCTCAAATTTCTCATACTCAAATCAAATCCCTCAAATCTAAAGTCCTCAAATGCCTTATCTCAAATTTCTCATACTCAAATCAAATCCCTCAAATCAAATTCCTCAAATCTTATACACATACCTCTCAAATCCAATTCCTACATCAAATTCCTCAAATCAAAATCCTCCAATCAAAATCCCTCACATTCTCATATCACTTTTTACTTCCCTTATTGCAAACTCACAGAAGCATGCAGACTTGTGCTTCTATCAACACCACCAAAGGTTCTATTTTTCATACGTCCTCTCAAAAATCCGCATGGATTATCGACTCAGGTGCTACAAATTTCATGACTCATTTACCAAGTTGGGCATTTGTGACGTATATGCACCAACTTGAGGAGGAGTGTTGAAGTGAGTCTCCTAATTAATCAAGGAGATTTATTTCCTTGATTAATTAAGGGATTTACTTTCATTTTTTTATATAGTTGTCAAATCATTGTATAATTAGGAGATATTTTCCTAATCTTTTACTGGATCTAATTTCTTGTAAAGTACTCATGTAAACTCTTATATATACCTCCTTATGGAGAAGAATAAGAATAAGAACCGTCTGATCTTGAAGCTCAGTTACACACTTTGTAACAAAAGATAGGTGGTATTCCCGTTTAACCCAGCAACATAAACCCATTCTATTTTTTAGTCGAACATAAACCCATTCTCATCTTTCATTTTTGGTACTCCCATTTTAATTAAAAACCACAGAAATTTAAGAAAAATTGTGACTAAGCTATTGAGTTTCCATGGCGTTTAAGCTAGAAATATATCTCATTCCCATTCTTGTCTCCATCTTCGGGCAACTTTTGTCTAATTGTACAGTGGCAGCTGTTTTTTGGGTGATTTGGTTGGAGAGAAATAGAAAACTTTGTTAGAATTATAGTGCCAATGAAGAAAGCTTCTGGGAAACAGTCAGGTTCCAGAAATTTTATTGATTGACATGGCATGTCTGGAGAATGAATATAGACAATTAAATTTGTTTGTAGAGTAGCGAAAATTAGTCCAGATAAGATGCGAACCATACCGCAAAGGTTTTACCATCACGACCACAATTCGAACAAGTAGTATGCATCCTAAATGGGCCAGTTTGCATGAAAGTCTGGATATGCAGAAAATCAGAGTTAACAAGAGCAGATGATGTGATATTCTTAGTGATCAAATAACTGATAAGGTTTCTGTTCCGAGAAAAACTGACCATGCCAGACCCTTTACAGCGCTTACATGATTCAGGTCTGGTGCCAGGAGGAACACCACTTCCACCTGCAAAGATCTAAAAGCACGAGAAATTAGAAAAGAGAGTTTCCTTCCAATACTAATGAGCCAAAAACAACTAAATACTAGACAAATTTCAAAAGTAGCAAAGACATTTAGAAGTCAGTAGAATCAGTATACCCTTCACAGGCCACTGCAGCTGGAAATGTCACAGTTTCAGCACATCCCTCGACAGCTTCCATAAAGGATGGTTCCAATGAAACCTGTGTATTAATGAAGATGGATAAAACTTTTGATATCTTGACCACCAAATTCTGACGGAAAATGATGATCTAATTTCCCTTGGAAACAACGCCCACCAATAACATGCACATACCACCCAAAGTGAATATAACATCCACAAAAAGAAAGAAAAAAATGCAAGAGAATAATTAGGAAACATAGATGGTACTTCACCTTGCTGTGGAACCTTACTTTAAGAATAAAGTCATTACATCATTATCAAAGATATCTTTAAACAGATTCCTGAAATCATTGGGAGAGCCATTGCCTTGATCTTCAAATTCAGAATGGCCAACCTGCAAAAGTGTGCTTGATGACATAAGTGCAGACATAAATAAACAGAAGTGAATTAGACAAGGAATAAGTAAAAGTATAGTACAACAAGAGTCCTTCAGTTGAGATGATCATGAAGGTAAAAGGTTTACTTGCCATCAAATTATATATATACTAAAACTGAATAAAGTTACTGTTCTTAGACTATTCATTTTAATAGTGAAATGCCGTTGGTGCCCCTGCTTAACTGGTTGCCCTCTTACCAAATGAACAGAGCAATGTCTTTTTTGCCCTGATGACCAACGACATAACCCTTTTGCCCTCTTATTCTCTGGTTCTCCTCCTCCAGCATTACGGGTCACTTCTCTTCATACAATTCCCACAATCAAGAACCGAATTTTGATCGCATCCTCCAAGCAAACTGACCTTCCCCAACTCTTCCTCAGCAGAACAACTCAAATTTTCTGATATTTCACACTCCTCCTTCTCCACACAACCAATTGGCACAGACCCATCGGCAGTTTATTCAGACCCACAACCAGTTGGGTCATACACATTAAGAATTGGCCTTTGGCCTTCGCCGCCATCTTCCTCTCCAATAGACTCTTCTTCAACCACCTCAACCTTGACCTCCCCTGTTTCTGCCATATCAGGGTTTGGTATATCCTGAAACCAGACTCAAAATCCAAGACGAATCAACAAACGTGAAGTCTCGGGGATCAACAGGGGCAGGTGGGTCCTTCGAATTCTTGGTCCTCTGTCTGGCGTTCGTCTGACAGATTTCCGATCTGCGATTTCTTCCATCGTTTCTCTTCAGGTTTGCATCCCCTCAACTTTTTAATGGATTAATAGCTTGCTGATGGGTTTCTGAGAGGTGGAGTTGATGTTGTTGCATTATCTGACAAATTTGAATGTTTTGATTAAAGAAATACATATGTTTACGCAGGAATATTAATAGTCATGCTACAATTTGTTTAAATTAACATCTAATTACCAAAAATAAAAACAAAAAATTCATGCTATAATATATGTAACACGTTGTTAATCATATCACATTATGCAAAACATGTATCCAGGTTTTGTAATAAACATTGGTTAATTAGCATGGAAATGACTATAGAAAGGGTTTGTGTATATGAGTGTGTTGTTCTGTTTTGATAAATGGGAAGGTGTTTTGGCTTGATTCTCTTATACCTATTTAATAATTGTCACAATTGTTCAGAATTTGTTTTCAATTGGTTCAATAGATTGAGTTTATACTTTTGTCCATCAAATTAATAGAATGTTTGATGTACTGTTGTTCATCAAGTTCTATTTTTTTAAACTTAATTATGTCATAATAGTTATTGCCCTCACTTAAATTTTTCCATTTATATATACTAACACCTACCATTTTCCAAATTTATGCCAACAGGGTCAAAACGTCTACAAATGACGAGAAAAAACGAAAACCACCTATACAGCAGAGCTAGCAAGACCTAGATCCCCTCCCACTACCCAGTACTATATGTATAAACACCTGTCCAAACTCTTTTGAACAATGAGAAACTAAAAGTTGCTCATATTTTGATGTTTTTATAACTGTTTGATCTATTAAAATATGCTCAATATTTTCACATAACGAGCAACGCATAAAACATGTTATTAGTTTATTTGTTGTAACTTAAGCTTGCTAAACTAAGCATGATACCATTATTTAGATCTCCATGTTTATATAAATAGTACCATTTTCCCTGCATATTTTCACAACTTTATACACATTTCACACGATTTCAAAACCCGCAGCATCGCGCGGGCACTGTTACTAGTGGATTTCTAAAGACTTAAAACATTATCGTTTATAAAATGCCTCTGACCTTCACAATGAACAATATCCACCAATTCATCTTAATTTCTTCTCAGTGTGGAACATGTCGAACTATAACCCATTTTCGGTTTTCTAGGTTATAAGAGAATTTCTATGTTTACTGAGAAGCACTTTTCATTTGGAGGGGGGTGAGAAGGAAAATTTTTGTGGAATTGCTGTGTGATTACTAATGTTTGGTAGCATAGATGAACGAAACATAAAGGGGAATGGGAAGGGATTTAGTGTAGTGGGCTTCACTGTCATTGGAATTTAGGAATGTATGTTTCTTCTTATTCTATGCCCACAGTTGGAGGTCTTCTAAGATTGCTAGTGTTAGTTGAGCTGTTTTGTATTCTAACTGTGACTTTTTGGATTTGGTTTTGGAGGCTATGGGACTGAAGACCACATAAAACTCTGCATCAATATCAACTCATGAGGAATGCATACCATGTATATAGCATTTCAGGACTTGGTTCCAACTGAGGAATTGAACTAGCCACATTACATTATTGATTAGAAGGCATGTTATACCAGGATGGGTATTTCCTCTTTTCTTCGTTCAGCCCATCTATCATATGTTCTTTTTTATGTACAGTTCCTTCAATAGCCTCCGAGCATCAGCCTTCTTTCCTGGTCTAGCAAAGGTAGAACTGATGCATCAAAGGGTACTTTCACATGGAACATACCCTTTCTCATTCATATCAGTTAATAATCTTTTTGCCTCATCCCGATATGACCTTTTCAAATTCCTCTCCAGCTCTGGATGCTCTGATAGCTTACACCAGCCACAGATTAGTATGTTGTAAGTTGAAGAGTTAGGAGAGGTCCCTCTTGTCTGCATCTCATTCATAAGCTCCCTAGCTGGGCTCATCTTTCCCACTTTAGCAAAATCACTAATAAGAACATTATAGGTGCTAGTTCTGGGAACAAAACCTGTCCTTACCATTTCACAATAAAGTCTTATAGCTTCCTTTTTATTTCCAATCTTACCATGGCCAGAAACCAAAATATCATATGTAGAAGCATTAGGAACAAAGCCTCTATTCTTCATTTCACCAAATAACTCTTCTGCCTTTGTCATCAGACCAGCACCTGAAAGTCCCCCTAAGAGAAAATTGTACGTTTCAATACTTGGAGAAACTCCCACAGCCAACATTTGCGAGTATGTAGCAAAAGCCCTTTTCAGATGGCTGCTTATGCAATATCCACATATAAGGCAATTGTAAGTATCAGTATCTGCTAGAAATCCTCCTCCAGTCATCTCTTTCAGTACTGAGGTAGCTTTCCTGGTCATTCCTAGCCTGCATAAGATAGTGATGAGATTGTTATAAACATCACGAGTGAGGTTAAGCCCCATACTTACAAGCTTATGATGCATCTGCAAAATTGTATCAGCTCTCCCACTCTTTGAAGCAGCATTAAGAAAAATTCTATGAGTAAATGAGGTAAGGAGAAAACCAACAGCCAGCATTCCATCTAAGACATCTAGTGCTTTTTCAATCTCATTTTTATCACAAAGTCCTCTTAACAGAAGGTCACAAGTTATTGAGTTCGAAATTAATCCTTGACACTTCATCTCATGCCAGAGTTTAAAAGCATTTTCAGTGTCACCCTCTCTGCAGAATGCATTAATCATGGTATTGTATGTGGCACAGTTAGGAGCCAAACCCAACTCTTTCATTCCAATACAGACAGATTTTGCTTCATATTTCCCAAGCTTCAACAGACCATTCATTCACACACTTTACAATTTTGCAGGTGCTGATTGTTGATCTGGGTTACTTATGTGTTTTGCTTACTTGTTCATAGGTCTATGACTAGTTGTTGACTAGTTATATTGTCTCTAGGATTATTTGATTATTGTTGTTATCAATCTGTTTGAGTAAGCTTTAAATTTACCCCTTCCATCTAAGTACCAATTTCAATTGGTTTCAGAGCGTCAACTCTTAACGCAAATAGAGAGGTCCTAGGGCGCTAGTTGGTGTTTAGGTGGTGTTACCATGGAAAGGGAAAGAGTTGTAGGCTCTTGCAACTCTCCTCCATACTCCTTAGCTAGGCATATAGTAGTCATACTCAAATTCAGAACTTGCTTTCGCTTGCACGCAGCAAAAGAATCACAATCACAATCGAAAGCGATAGGAATTATCACTACTACAAAAAGTGGAAAAGACGACCAGAAAAAGACGACGGTAGAAGAAAAAACCATCGTTGTGTTTAAAAAGACGACGGTAACAAAAAAACCGTCTTGGATAAGTGACTTAAACAACTAAAAAATGGAGGTACTATTGAATATTTTTTTATAACGATGTACACAAATAAAAAGCGTCGTCTTTTTAAAAAGGTTTTCTTCAGAGTTAAAATCTGACCAAAAAACGACGACAACAGATATGACAAGCGTCGTCTTTTAAAAATCAAGTGTCCTTTTTTTGGTAAAGACATGGTTGTTTTGAAAAAACTGTCGTCTATTATATGTAGAGATGACGTTTTTTTTTTTAAAAGGGTCGTCTATTATGAAGTAAAGACGACGGTTTTTTTAAAAAAAGGGTCGTCTATTATATGTAAAGATGACGCTTTTTTTGTAAAAAAAGGTCGTCTATTGTGAAGTAAAGATGACGGTTTTTAAAAAAAAGGGTCGTCTATTATAAGTAAAGATGACGTTTTTTTGTAAAAAAGGGTCGTCTATTGTGAAGTAAAGATTACAGTTTTTAAAAAAAAGGGTTGTCTATTATATGTAAAGATGACGCTTTTTATAAAAAAACCGTCGTCTATTATATGTAAAGACGACAGTTTTTTTATAAAAAGAGTCATCTATTATATGTAAATATGACACTTTTTATAAAAAAAACTGTCGTCTATTATATGTAAAGACGACGGTTTTTTTTAAAAAAGGGTCATCTATTATATGTAAAGATGACGGGTTTTTTTTAAAGCGTCGTCTTTTAAAACACGCTAAAAAATGGCCACTTAAGTGAATTCGCTCTCAACAAATTTTCAAATTTTCACCTGTCTTTGAAAACCTTATCTCTCATTAACAAGCGTCGTCTTTTAAAACACGCTAAAAAAAGGCTACTTAAGTGAATTCGCGCTCGACAAATTTTCAGATTTTCCCCCGTCTCTGAAAACCTTATCTCTCCCTCCTTGAAACCCTCCTGCACTCTCTAAAACACCCTCATGAAACTCTCTACAAAATCATCAAAAAATCGATATCAATGAAAGAGTTGAGAGATTTTCGCAGATCCATAAGATGTAGAGGGAGGTTCTGTATTTGAGAATCAAAGCTGGTTGAAAGGTTTGATTTGAAAGTCACCTAATCTCTCAATACCCTTCTATATCTTCCTAGTGAATTCTGGATTAGTCTCTTTGCGTTTCTAGTATGTTCTTTGTCTCCCTGATTTCAAATTTTCTGTCTCTCTTGATTTGTCTGGTTTGTTTACCTTTTTTTTTTTTCTGGTTTCTTTTTAGATTTTCTGATTTTATTATCAGGAGATGAGGAGATAAGCTTGCAGATTTATAACTTTTTCTTTTGCAGGTTTTCTATGTGAGTCGTATGTTTTTTTGTTGTTGAAAATTTGTTACCTTCTCGTTTCACTATCATTTTATTTATATATTTTTTCTTTTGCAGGTTCTCGATGGTTTTTTTTAAGCTCATTTTACAAGTTTTCTATGGAAATATGGTCCAATGGTAAAATTTCTCTTCCACCTAATTTTTTATGTTTATAATCTTAACTTTTTTTTTTCTCTCTTTGTCATTTTGATTTATTTATAGGGATGATGGAGGAGACTTCAGTTGTGCATCATTTGTATGTTTGGATGAGGAAGGCTTGGATTAGGAGTACGTAGGTCTTGTTAGGAATTATGTTTGTTGTAAAATAAAGATTGGTTAACTATGTAATAACTATTGAATCTTCAAGTTTTATGAAAGAAACTATTTTTGATGTATATATTCATTAATAAAGCATTATGGTTGGTTTTCTAGTTAAAATCGTTGTATAGCATCATAGGAAATCAAAAAGAACTAAAATGTAGCAATTTGGGAACTTATTAGACGACGGTTTTTATAATAAATCATGATCTTTACAGATAATTAACGACGGTTTTTATAAAAAAGGTCGTCTATTATAGGTAAAGATGACGGTTTTTTTTTAAAAAGAGTCGTCTATTATATGTAAAGATGACGGTTTTTTTTTTTAAAAAGGGTCATCTATTATATGTAAAGATGACCGTTTTTTTAAAAAGGGTCGTCTATTGTGAAGTAAAGATGACTGTTTTTTTTTTTTATAAAATGGTCGTCTATTGTATGTAAAGATGACAGTTTTCATAAAAAACCGTCATCTTTACATACAATACACGACGGTTTTTAAAACCGTCGTCTTTCATCCTATAATTAACGATCTTTACCTTTAAACAACGACGATTTTCTTTAAAAACCGTCGTCTTTACAGATAAACAACGACGGTGGAAAGCCGTCGTAGTTTGACACCCAAATAGACGGCGGTCGATTTAACGACGGATTTCAAAGCATTACAACGACGGTGGATCCCCGTCGTCTATTTCGTTTTTTGTAGTAGTGTATGGGGAAGTAAGAAACTATAATTGGATCTCCCGACGACGACGATGATTTCAATTTGCTTTTCTTGAATTCCTTTAAAGAAGGAGCTTTTGCACTGCCTCCTGCATCATCTAAGACCTGTTAAATGAGGTCGAAAAAGGCATGCGTGCTCTTCGAAATGTAGCTTTATAGCAATTTTGTAGTAGTGACTTCTTAAAAATCTAGAAAAATTATACGGCTCATTTGTTTGTAAAAATTATAACAAACTAATATGTTTTTAAATCTACCTTTGAGATGATCTAACAACAAAGAATCTGACCCTCCTATTAATAACTTTTTCCCTAAATTTTGGTAAAAACAATGATGTTATAATGCACAAAAGTCATCCATAGTACCAAGTGGTGAAGTCTTTAAATACATAAAACTCTGTTACTTTAGTGAACGATGCCTAATGCGCTATGGTGTGTTGTTTGAGATCAAATTTGTAGTAGTGACTGAATAGAAAAGGACATGTTACTTGCCGTGGTTTTATGTATATATATTTTTTTCCGTGGTTTTATGTACAGACATGGTGACTTGAGTTGCTCTTTCAGTCATTGGGTGGGCAGCTTGACTGCAGCAAAAGGAATTGGGAAATTGGCGGCTTTACCCCCGGCGCAGCTAATTTATTCAATATTATCCCCATTTTGAAATCTAATCACAAATATCCCCTATAAAAACTCCCTATTGACAACTTATTGCCCATCCTTCACTTAGGTTTTTTTTGTTCTCAGTCGTTGCTCTTCTTCTTCCTCTTCTATCTAGTCTCTTCCTCATCCTCTTCTTCCTTATGCCAAACCTCACAGGAATCCACCTCCACCATAGAATCTCGCTTAACTCAATCGCCTCTTAGTTATATCTTCAAACTAGGAGCTAATTTGAACCTCAAGGTTGAACCCCAAATTTGGAATCGAACCCTAGCCAAGGCGTGACTCGCCACCTCCGTCGTCGGCCTCCATAACGGAGCCACAATCGTGACTCTCGACCTCCGTCGTTGACTTCCACCACAAAGCCACGACACCTTCATCTTCGATCTTCACTGTGGTGAGTTCTAATATTGGTTTTGCTTCTTTTTTTTTTTGGGTTCCTGTTATTGATTGAGATTATTGGGTGATTACTTTTACTATTTTGAATGAGACATTAATGGGTTTTTGTTGTGGTTTGTTTGCTATTTTTGTGATTGAATGAAATTTACCAACTATTTCTTGTGGTTGTCAAGCTCTTGGACTTGGATACATTGTTTTGTACTTTAGATTTGTCTCTGAAATCATGCATACACTGTTTTGTGATTGAGATTTGGACATGCAGACCTCCTTGAAAGTGGTGTATTCACTCTTTTGTGATTGTGATTTGTCTGTGAAATCGCTTAGGTGATATATCAAATTAGGACTTCTGGCTTTTCTGAGCAACCTGTAAGAATACATATAAAACTCATAGATGCTCTCTGAAATAACAGTAATGTGGGTTTTAACCGTAAGAAACCAACATCATAATTTGAAACCAGTAGCACCACCAACAAATGCAAGATTCTCATCCTTTACTTCTTTTGAAAGTGATTGGAGAGTCTGTAAGTTCTATGAGAATGCCAATATTTTAACATACGTTTGATAGTGTAAAGTTGGCATATGTTGGATCTTTGTTTTCTCTATTTTTTTCGTAATTCAATCCTAGATCTGTTTTTGGTGCAGTCTATACAATCCTCAAGGTTGGTATCATGCCAAGGTTGTGTTGGTGCCGTGAAAAGGGTTCTTGGAAAACTTAAAGGTTTGTTGACAGCTCTTTGCATTTATCTAGTTCCATTGTCCTGCTCTTCTTCTTCTCTGAGACTGTGCTTCTTTAATTGTTTGAACAATGCCAAATGCACTATTGATGATTTCCTGATTTCCTGATTAGTATTTTTATTCGCCTGCGAGGACACACATTCACTTTACCCATTTTTATAATTACTTTTATATTGCAATTGAGTAGTATGAAATTGTGTGCATGAATGTGAACTTTAATTTTGCAATGGTACTGTCTTGTGAAAGCTTGCCATATGAAGAATTGGGTCATTTAGAAAAGCCAACAATCTATATGAATTTTGATATTGGTTTCTGTTTTGAAATTGGTTTCAATTGTGATTGAATGTTATGTTTTTGTTTCCATTGTGATTGAATGATTTACTTCTAATATGCATTTTTTATCCATTTTATACAGATGGAAGATTGTCTTGTTTCAAGTGGCGGCGTTCTTTTGGGGAGGAAATTGCTAACTTTCAGCTTAAATTCGGGTCTAAGAGGACATGTCCTAGAATTTTAATGATAGATATAAATTGTGTTAAAATTCCCGACTAAGAGGAGATGTAAATTTTTTGTTTTTTGCCACTTTCTTATGTATATCTTAAGATGTAATGAGGTAACATTGCTTCCATAGTAGGGAAATTGGGAAATTATGGGTGTAAGAATGTGATTTCATCAAGGACGTCACATCCTTTTTTGAGAAAACACGTTATATACATTCAGTGTATATTACGTGTATATTGTCTATATATTGCTTGTTTATTGTTTGCGTATAACCATTTATTGCCTTTTATTGTCATTGTATTGTATGTTTATTGCCAATTTATAGCTTGTGTCATTTTTTGAGGAAAAATTAATATAAACTCTTATGGCTTGTGTTGCATTTGTATTGCCCCTGTATATGGCTTATATTGCGTAGGTATTGCCCCCATATATGGCTTGTATTGCCTATGTATTGTGCAAATAGGAGGACACTCAAACCAATTAATGCAAAAAATAGCAAAAACCAATTAATATAGTGATAATAAGAACGCAATAGGAGGCTGTATAGTAGAAATACTAAGGCAATATGAGGCTATACAGTAGCAATACAAAAACTGTAATAGTCCATCTTATGCGGGAAATGCTGGGCAAAACACAATGTATATAATGTTCTCTCTTCAATGTATATTTTTTCCATAAGCAAAATATTTAGGTCCAATCTTCATGAAAAAAAAAAAAAAAGAACCCTACAAATGAACCCTGCAAAAGAGATGGCAAAACAAAAAAATTCCAGGTCCTCTTTGTTGTGCAACAACAATTTCATCAACAAATATGCAAGGTGCATTTTTCATGGCCTTCTTAAAAAGATAGCAAACTCATGAAGCACTAACACCAACAACAACCAGAGGTTAAGGCAATAAGCCTAGCAATAACTCATAGGTAAGCCTAAATCTAAAACACTGAATGATGATGGCTGTCATACTACAATGCCTCTGTACACTCTTCCCGGTCATCAAAGAACTCTTTTTTCTCACCTTATAACTGATATGGTTTATGGCATCTACCTGCAACAACCTACAACAATGAAACATATTTAGAAAGAGAAACAAGGAGGTTATAAGAATTGGAGAGCAATTCCAGAGTGGACTGTGGAATGAACAAAGCAGTCTTGTAATTGCTGAACCCATTATCCATTATCCAATTCCTCTACAAGCACAATCTAACTTTGCAAAAAGTGTTCTACATTGTAGAGGAGCGTAATTAAAGTAAGTGGTGGACATCAAGCACAATTTAACTTCGATTATTATCTTACTGGATATCAAGCGTTTGCTTCTACTTAAGCTCACCATTGCTAATTCAATATTATGGATGCAGAGCTCACTTAGTAGTTCATTATATCAATTTATGTAGTTCATTCAAAAATCACATCCCAAAACATAACAAAACAAATTCAGATCATAACATATTCTTGAAGATGCAGAACACTTTCTAGTGCCCCGAATGTTCCTTTATATTATATCACACAACTCCTATAAAACCAAGAGACCATTGAACCAAATAATTGTGTTTCTTCAATTATTTTTTGTCAGAATAAAAACCTAACTCAGTAATAAATTCAATCAGCAAAAGAAAAACTTCAAAATCATTTTAGCCTGGACAAGCTTCAAGCTTCAAGCATAATATTCCTTACCACAAACAGAAAAATATTTGTTGCACAATCCCAAAATTTTGGTTCAACAAGTTTTTGTATAATCCTACTTAAATAACATTCTCTACACAAACTGAAAATATTAATTTAAAAAAAGAGAGATAAAATTTTAAATTAAACCCACAATTATGTTTCAACAAATTTATGTACAATCTCACTCAAATTTGACTTGGAGGGACTTGAAGTGACATTAAGCACCAAAAATTCCAACCCATATATGAAATTGAAACAAACAGAAGAAAACCCAAATAACATATGGGTATGAAAGTAAAGCAGAAAAGCTGAGTACCTGAGATGCCATGGATTTCAGGAAAGCTGAGAAAAATTGAGAAATTTGTTGAATCGGAGGGGAAGAACGGCAGTCGAAAGAGGTGACAGAGAGTGAGAGATGGAGGTGGAGAAGGGCGGCCAAAAGAGAGAGGGTGAGGTCGCCATCGCTGATGTGGGTTAGGGTTTCTGAGGAGGTGACAGTTGCCGTCATCGTGGGCGAGAACGAGAGAGAGAAGACAAGAAAAGATAGGAGATGGAAGATATAACTAAGAGGATATGGAGTTAGGTGAGATTCGTGTAGGTGGATTTTCTGTGAGGTTTGAAGAGGAAGAGGAAGAGACTAGAGAGAAGAGGAAGAGCAAGAGCAACGAATGAGAAGAAAACAAAAACTAAGTGAAGGATGGGCAATAGACTGTCAATAGGGAGTTTTTATAGGGGGTATTTGTGATTTGATTTCAAAATGGGAATATTATTGAATAAATTAGTTGCGCCAGGGGCAAAGCTGCCAATTTCCCAAAAGAATTTTACATGGGGTGCCTGATGTTTACAAAATCTGGGCTTATCTTTTCTGGCCCCAGCTGTCCTCCTGGACATCAGTTGGGTTGTTGTTTGCTCTTGGGCCTCTCAGTTAACCGTAAGCCTATATAGAAATTAAAAAAAGTCTGCTGATTTGTATCTGGTTTCAAGAATCTATCCACGTTGTAAACCAAAGGAGAAAGAGACCCTAAAACTTAAGTAACGCGATTTTATTCAATTTATTCCATTTTTTTGATAAATTTTTTCTCAGGTGAAGAAAACAAAAATGTAACGCGTTACAAGAGTGGTATACAGTAGAAAAACATAAACGACACAGCAAAATATTACGAGTACATGTAGGAGGAAGAGAAATAAACAAACACTACATTCTTGGGAGAATAGGCTCTTTCATTCAAATTCAGTTCCCAAATGACATTGGTAACATACCAATTTAAGGACTTATCATAATTAAAGACTCTGCATCATCCTACTAATACATAAAACTAACTCACTAATTAATACATGAGCTTATTAAAAAAGAGAATAAGAAAAGTCTCAATATAATAACAAATTAAAACTTCTTGAATGCAATGATCAAGCATATTTGGTTTAGTTCTCCAACAGTACAAAATGAGGCACTGCAGACAGATTATGATAATTTGTGAAGGCGATAGGAAGGAATAGCAATTAGACGTTTTGCCCTTGCAACCGTTATGCCAAACACCTCAGTCATGTCCAATTCTTCTGGCAACATGTTATTCGGAAGTTCCCAATCAAAACAATGGACAAGTTGTGCCAACATTAACTGGACCACCATAAGGCCTAACTGAATTCCTGGGCAACGTCTTCGGCCAGAGCCAAATGGGATAAGCTGAAAGTGATTTCCTCTAACATCAACATCGCTACCCTCAAATCTTTCTGGTATGAACTCCTCTGCATCGGTCCAAGCACTCGGGTCTCTCCCGATTGCCCACGCATTTATGATAACGCGCGATTTTTTGGTTATGTGGTAGCCATTGACGGTGCAGTCTTCAGTGGCAGCATGAGGAACCAACAATGGCGCAACTGGGTGTAGCCTCATGGTTTCCTTCACTACCATGCTCAAATAGTCCAATTTCCCCAAGTCAGATTCCTCCACCATTCTCCCCAATCCAACAACATCTTCTAGCTCCTTTTGGACTTTCTTCATTGCCTTTGGATGCCTCATAAGCTCGGACAGTGCCCACTCGACCGTAACTGATGATGTGTCAATGGAGCCCACCAACATATCCTGCAAGGAAATTTGCCATTTTTTCACGTAATGTGGTGTAGAAGACATAGTCGAAACTATATACGCATGATAAATAACAAAAGGGACATGTATAACAGATCAATTGAAACAAAATTACACATAATAAATGGTTCAGATTTACAATCTTAAACTTTGACATGTTAAATTGTCTCAAAGAAATGATTTCGTTTTACTTCGAGTAATGCTAGAATAAGAATTAAAATGATGCAACGATTTGGTGTTTAGTGCCACCATGCCTATATGTCTAAGTTTTTGTGTATACTAACAAATATTATGGCTTTGATATGAGGGCGTTCGATTCGGTATTCAGATTGTTCAGATCCCATGAAGGCCACCATGACATCAACAAAGTCTTTAGTCCTTTCTCCCTCGTTAGATTGAATATGCTCGTCAATGACCTTCTCAAAGAAGGTATCAAACGCCTTGTTAACAGACTTCATCCGCTTCGTGAAACCTTGGAGGTCGAAGGGAGCTATAAAAGGAATGTAATCACCCAAGTTAGCGGCGCCTATCAATTGGACAACCTCTTCGATCACAGATCTGAAACCCCTCGCATCAAACTCCTCATCCCTATACATCTTCCCAAGCACCATCCGGCAGCTCATGACCACGCTGAGAGATGAGACATTGTCACTCAGATCAACAGCGACACGTCCATTATCGGCAGTGGCTCGAATAGACTCAACACAGAGAGCAATCGCGTCTCTCCTCATGGACTTGAAGGAGTTGATTTTGTGGTTGCTGAGCAACTCAAGGGTGCACATCTTCCTCGTGTCGCGCCAATATGCACCATATTCAGAGAAAACCAAGCTCCTTTGCCCAAAAGAGATGAGCTTTGCTCCTTCATGTGGTGGCCTACTTGCAAAAACAAGGTCGTGTGTTTTGAGGAACAGCTCGGCAGCTTGTGGAGATGAGACAACAATGGTGTGCATAAGGCCTAATCGCATGTACATGATGTCGCCGTATTTTTGGGCCAGCCGATGAAGATCCTTGTTGGGGAACTTCCCTAGCAAGTGAAGGCTACCAAAAATGGGAAACCCTCTTGGACCAGGAGGTAACATCTTCTTCTTGTTCTTCCACCATGCTTGCAGGATATAAACAAGGGCAAGCAACCCAATTGTTGCCCAAATCCAAACCATTGCTCTTTGAGGATGAGCTCAAATGGTTGACTAGTTGAGTGTGTCTAAGAAGAGAGAAGTCTCTCTATGCTCTTCTCTGTATACTTAGTCTCGTTGTGTTTAATGAATGAGGATGCGTGGAAGATCCAAACATCACACGCTTCTTCATCTACGACCATACATAAAATATCCCAAGGCACCATTTCAAATGAAGCATCAAGATTGAATCGTACATGCCAGAATGCAATAGCTACCCTACCACAAACTTAAGTTGGTCCTTATCCAATAATTCTATTCTATTATGGAGCAATACAGTATACATAGCGTTTTTGTTCTGCCTTTATCTGTGTCTTTTTCGCATCTCATAATTTTCTCTTTAGAAGAGACAAAGGCCACAGGTCAATCCGTAGTCCATAGTAACAAAGGCCATTGTTCTTTCGTGGCCAAACCACGGATCATGTCATCGTGTTTGTTACATGGTGTACCTATTACACTTCTTGACTGCATAGTTCAGGAAAAACTTTCATGTGTTTGATAAATTATGTTTTTTTTTCTTTCAAAATTAAATATTTCTTTTACCAACGGAAGAGAGGAAACTCAATTTTAAGACCTTTTCGTGGAACTAGTTGATTTTCTGCTTTTAATAGACTAAAGAAAAAAAAAAGGGTACGTAAAAACATGAATCATGTGCGCAAGAGTAGATAAATGCTTTCGTTCATGAATCATGTGCGCAAGAGGAGGTAGCATTTTTAGGCCATCAATTACATAACGAAGAGCATTTGCACCTGAATGTTACATGATCATGAGATGCAAGTGTAAGAAATTAAAAAGAAAATTTTATCCTAAGACTACAAAAAAATTTGAAATATGTTTTTAGTTCAATTGAAATTCTATGATTGTTTTGCTTTTTCCTTTTTGTTAATTAGAGAGTGGGGAATCGAATTTGAAACTACTTTCAACATTGGAATGAAAAATACCACTAGACCAATAGCTAATCAGTAAAAACCATGTTTGTCTTTTTTGGGTCTGTAAAAACCATATGTTTGTTGTCTTTTCAATAACAAGTATTATTGTATTGTGGTTTTGTTATGGGTGAGTGTAAACCATGTTTGAATCTAGGGTTTGCTTTGAATTGCTATTTCAATCAACATAAACAAATGAGTGTTTAAGTGGTTTATTTATTTATTGTTTTTTCAGGATTCTCCTTATGAAAAAGATTGTTCCTATAAGACAATGTCACCTAAAAGAAAAAGAATCAAAAAAATCTACCATGAAAACATAATATCCAAGTCAAATGATGGAGAACTCGTCAATGTAATTACTTTATCTTTAAAATGTAATTTTCAATTTGCCATTGTTTTTCTTTTAACAATTTAAAGGAGTTATTCATATGTGAAAATTAAAAGAATTCCCCCTTTCTTTCAACACTTTGTGCCAGTTACAGTCGCGCTTATCTAAGGACCTAAAAATGAGGTCCTGTGAGGACCTATTTAATGAAGGCCCTTAGATTAATCCACACTCATGGCCCCAATTTTACACAAACTCTAATTATTCTAATCCAAAAAAAAAAAACAAGAAAAAACAAATAGGGATTAAAGTATGTTCAATCTATGCCTTCTTTCTTCCCAACGACACCCAACCATCGTCTTTCTCCCCTCATCGCTTTTCTCTCCAGCTCTTTATCATTCTTCTGGAACACACACACAAGATGGTCTATCTTCACGCCACCACAGTACCATCCCAAGGGCAGAACCATGAATTTATATTGGGGTGGGCTAATTTTATTTTTATATTCAGCTTCTATGTTATAATATATCCTTCTTCAAATATTCTAGTGAAAATTTTTATAAGCCAAACAAGTTCATTCATTTTCCAACATTAACACAAATAAATACATATAAAATAGACAAAAGAATACATATTGTCAAGCATCACGCAAATATTTACGGTAATAAAAATATAAGAAAATTATAAGTATATTCAAATTAGATATGTCAGTGACATTGACAGATTGGCATGGAATCGTGAGATTCAATTGAAATTTAAGTTCAATTTGTCTATTTGACTTACTTTTAAAACTAAACCACAAAAACCAAAGACATAAAAAATAAAAATGAATATTTAGAAAAAATAATGGTGTGGGTTAACTGGTCATATTCGACCCGTCCGTCATATGTACAAAAGAGATCAGACCAAAAAATTGTCTTCCATATCTAGAGGAAATCCCAGATCTTTGCAAGATCAGGTGGATCATTTGCTTAGTGAAGTAACTAAGATTGCCAAACTTGTCTCTCTTAAAGTTAGACTTGTTTTCAGAAAATATTTTGTGAGGGAAAATGAAAACGATCCACCAAACGTGTATTTGCTGAAAATCAGGAAACGAAAACAGAAAATTGGCTCTAAAAACATTATCGAACGGGCCCTAAACGTGTCTATTCGACTTTGGCCCTTTGTATATTTTCAAATGGAGTGGTCCTACCAGCCTCTTTTTTTTTTCTTTTTTTCTTTCTGTTGTTGGTAAGAATAGTGTCTCGTCCCACGCCCAAAATCAGAGTTTGAATCTCGCCAATTAAAAAAAAATTTAAAAAAAGCTATATATCATCAATCGAACTCCTCTTCAATTCAAGTTTATTCAACACCAAAAGAATGTCTTCAAGCTTGGAAACTGGCTTTTATAGGTGCTCAAAACCCTAGCTGAGAATTGAAAGTAAAACAAAAATACGAAATCCCCAAATTTATAAAAAAACAAAACTTGCGATCCTCGGGTATATATGTATTAGTATGGAGCATCTACAATGAAGCGATATGATCATTATTTTCAGTCAGTCACAGAGCTAGCTTTCATTTCTTGAAAAGGAGAGCAATACAGATTTATCAATGGGAGAGCAAAACATATTGATCAACGGGTGCCAACAATATAAATTTTTCAATATTTTCCTCACAATTACACAAATCTTGATGTTTTTTTACATGAAATACTGGAATTTGGAGGCACAGCCATTTCATGCCGAAGTGGGCGGCCTGAAGTGTGGTTCCACCTGTTTCCAGTCCAGATATTTTTCAATCATCCTTTCGATTCTTGGTCGCTATAATTGCCAACGTTCTTCACTCATGGAGCTTCTTCTGATCATAATTTTGATCACAAGCGAGAGAGATATAAAACAACAAATATATATGATCACAAGCGAGAGAGATAAGAGTTACTGGGGAAGTAAGAGACTACTAATGGAGCTTCTGATGAAGACTTTGATTTGCCTTTGGATTCCTTTGACGCTTTCACTCCAGAAGAGCCTCCAGCATCATCGAAAACCCGTTGTGATGACAACGAGGGCATGAAGCAATTCCAAAAAGCTGAGAAGAAAGCCATTAATCAGTCTATTCAAATTTTGCCTCTCTCTTGTATTCGAAAAAACAGTTCCTCAGGTAGTTTTTTAGCAGAGAAAAGTATAGCTGAGAGAGTTTTGTAGAGGGCCAAAGATTAAAGATGAGATAACTGTGTGTTTGATGAGAATCAAGTTAAGACGGTACTTCATTTTTGTAGTGGGATTTTGTTGACTACATCGAACTTGGAGGACAAGTAATCAAGCAAGTCATCAGATGGTTGTGTCCATTTTCTTGGTATTGTGTGTGCTTTGACTCCTTTGTATACGACCAAAAAGATTGTAACTTGCATCATGCCACGTTTTGTTTCCATAAATCAAAGATTACCCAGCTAACATGTTTAGCCACCCAATCGTTACTACAAATTTTTGTCTAGTTGACGACTGTTAGTTTCTTTGTTAAACGGTTGGGTTAATTGTGTTAGGAAGCTGCAGCCATCAGCTAAAGCATATATTGATTTTTTTCAAAGAGACATCGGCATGGTTAGTGCTCTTTCCTATTCTTTTGGTGAAAAGAAAAAAAATGATTAAAATTGTAAAGCCAACGGGAGAGAAAGTGACATAGCGAGAAAGCTTGCGAACCAAGGGAAGACAATGCATGCACCTGATTAATCACTATCATGTTGGTTGCCCCAGTCTAAAGTCTTTGGTCATGTCAGTCCTCTAATTTTCTTTTCATCATTTGGACGAAATCAATCAATTTAAACCCAACTGAAGAGAGACAGGAAGGAAGACATGCCCGCATGCAGTATTAGTTTTCACCACACAATTAGCATGGCTTTTGATTATTTTCTTTAATAAGGTTGAGAAGCAGTTTATCAAACAAGTAATTGACCTACTAAACCCTGACAATACTTAAGAATAGGGTTCTAGTTAATTGGAGTTATAGTTTATGACATTTTATTATGAGAGCTTCACTAACATACCCAAAATGGGAGCTGAATTTATAAAAAAAACCCACATCGAATGCACTTTAGAAACACACCCAAAAAACATTTATTATATAACAAATTGGTATTGAAGTTCCTATATATTACAAGACTGCCACTGATATGCCCAACAGAAAAAAAACTCAAAAGACACCCAAAACCAACCCAGCCCAAATTTATAAACAAGCCCAAACATTTTGACCATCTAAAAAACTATAACTTTTGTCCAAAACAAAAGAACACGGTAACTCAACTTCCAACACGCCCATTTATCAACTTCTCTGCAAAACGTTGCTTCGTTCACCTTCATCAAAGCGTCTTCATCTTCAATCAGGCAGAAACTCCATAACCACCACCAAGCACCAACCCCAAGCACCAAGAACAAATACCACATAGTGACCTCCGCCTACAAAACCAAGAGAAAAGTTCAGAGAACGATATCAACACGAAAACGCTTCAAAAGTAAGACATTTACAACACCGAACTTACTGTAATGTTGATAAATTGATATAGAGTTCCAGTCTAGGGTAATAACAGTATTTTAGATTCGAATCAAGGACAAAATCTTGAAACTATATTGGATTTTCATTATTGAACTTATTGCATAGGACTATAAAATAGTCAATTTTCAACAACTCAAAAAAGAAAGAGACATTTAATCATATACCCATTCTTAACACTGCTAGTTTACTGTCATATTGATTAATGATTGCAAAATTCCAGTATAGGGTAATAACACTGCTTGTTTCCTCTAAAATCCTATTTCGAATGCATGTCTACCACTGTAAAGTTCCAGTATATGGTAATAACACTACTTGTTTCCTATAAAATCTTATTTTGAATGCTTGTCTACCACTATAAAGTTCCGGTACATGGTAATAACACTACTTGTTCCCTATGAAATCCTATTTCTAATGCATGTCTACCATTGTAAAGTTCTAGTGTAGGGTAATAACACTGATAGATTCCTCTGCTTGTTTCCTATGAATTCCTATTTCTAATGCATGTCTACCATTATAAAGTTCTAGTATAGGGTAATAACACTGCTAGATTCCTCCGAAATCCTATTGCTAATAAATGTCTGCTCCCTGTAAAGTTCCAGTATAGGGTAATAACACTGCTAGTTTCTTATAAAATCTGGTTTCTAATGCATGTCTGCCACTATAAAGTTCCAGTATATGGTAATAACACTGCTTGTTTCCTATGAAATCCTATTTCTAATTCATGTCTGTAAAGTTCCAATATAAGGTAATAACACTGCTACCTAACAGCAAATTATAGTCAACTCAAAAACCAATAGTGCATAAACAGAAAAAACACGAATATAGTCAAATTCAATTGAAAAAACATACCTCAATTAATATGATAACCGAATCAAATATCACAAATTTGTAACCACATCTCAAACCAAAACACAAGAGCAAATCCACAACCAAACCGAATATGAAATCAATCCAAATTATAAACAAAAAGAAACTAAAATCACAATTTAAAACTCAAATGAATATCTAAATACAAATTAGAACGAAATTAGAAAATCCAACAGCTTACCTCTAAATCGGCAATAACAAAAATAAACATATAAAATCAAGAAGAATTGGATCTACAATTGCACATACATAAACACCAAAATCTAGGGTGCATTGATTAATTTCCAAAACTCCAAAATCTATCCTAACCACATACATAAACAGCTAGAGCATGAAAAGTAAATGAAGTTTCATACCTTGATCGACAGAAACAGTCGCCGGAGTCGCCGAAAACGACGTTGGAAAACTCAAAATCCACAGACCTTTCCGAGCTCGTAATGGAGTCGTGAGTGGCTGATGTGGCTGTGCTTTAGCCCAGACTTGATCGTCGGCTCTGGCCGGTCCTTTTCTGACCGGTCTCACGACTGGCTGTGGCCGGAGCACCAAGATCGCTGGAGAGAGACGAGAGCGAATGGAGAGAGACGAGAGAGAGCGCGCCCAAAATTTTTCAAAAAAACTAATTTAATACTAAATGGGTAATAAAGGTATTTCATTTATCTAATTAAATTAAAAAAGGTAACAGCTGTCAGTTTTTGGTTTTTTTTGGGTGTGTTTATATATATTGAATGGTATAGGGTATATTTATAGTTTTATGTCTAGGAATAGATATTTCACTAAATTTCTATTTTATTATTCTTAAGGA
Source organism: Prunus avium (assembly GCF_965620075.1). Lineage (NCBI taxonomy): Eukaryota > Viridiplantae > Streptophyta > Magnoliopsida > Rosales > Rosaceae > Prunus > Prunus avium. The sequence goes on from NC_142285.1 coordinate 1,111,457, forward strand.
GTTGAATTCCGATTACGGATTATTCTTGAACCCCATAAGACCTAAAATAACGTTCACCTTTATGACATGCTTATTTATCCAGAATCGGAATCAAAATAAGGAGTTGAATTCCGATTACGGATTACTTATGTGTTTATTAACCATTGAGAATGGAAACACAAGTAGGGCCCCACACAATATCATCATGAAATTAGACTCTTGTGTTGGAAGGGGTATTCTAATTGTTGGAGAAACAATCCATTAGGAGTTACCCTTACACCCTTAAACTATTTCTAAAATTCGGAGTTTGACCATATATTTTAACCCAACAAAAATACTATTAAAATAGGGAGTTGATTTTCCCACTCCCCTTTTGTTCACTTACACTCCCTTTTGTTTTTTTAATATTTTTTAATCAATTTTGTTCTTTTTTATTCTTTCTCTTTCCTATTCTACCCTTACCCTATATTATTTCTTTCTACTTGACTTTTATATTATTTCTTTTATTTTATACTTTTTTTAGGACCTTTCCTATCGAGAGGGGTGATAGTATTCTAAACTCACACACACTATACAGATGCTAGGACTTGAACCTCAAACCTTTCCTAGGGGGGGCAATTGCTCCACACACTAGTGGGTCTTTCACATTTCTTTATACTTAATTTTCCTACTTGTACTCCCTTTTTCAATATTTTTTTCCTTTCTTCGAGTAAGAAATAATTAACACTATATATAGCCCGATCAAGACCTGATTTATATTTCTCCAGACAACGGAGAAAGTGATGAAGATGAGAAAATTCAGGTCAAGAGATGCCTAGGTAGCTACATGTGGTAACATGAGATGAGATCATAAAAGTTTATATATATTAGGCACCAACATTAGCTTGCAGGAACCATTTAATAAAGTATATAGCCTAGGTGTCTATTCGACCATGTCCTTTTGTTATATTTTCAAATGGTGTGGTTCCTACATACCAGCCTTCCTCCCTTTTTTTTTTTTTTTTTGGGTTTGACTAAGAATACTTTTCCCCACACCCAAAATCAGAGTTTGAATCTTTCCTCCTTATTTAGAATAGCTTTTATAAGGAAAGAAAAAACTATCTATCCTTAATAATCAAACTCCTTCTCAGTCAAACTCCTCCTTAATTAAATTCATACTCTCCCAATTACGGATTACATATACCATTAGTCCTTTGATTCGCTAGAATGAGAATAATCAACAACAAATAGGCTATAAGCCTTAATTAGAGCATCTCCAAATGAGATGTCAAATTACCACGTGGACATGAAATAACAAAAAATAAAGGTTAAAGTTACTCCAACTGAATAGTCAAATCATACGTGGATTTAAAGGCTAGCTGGAAGAGATATGTCAAAAATAACATATCCAAAAGCTTGATGTCAAATATTACTTTAATTATTTTTTAATCTTGGACCCCTCTATCATTTACTCTATTTTAAAACTTTAAGCATCATATGAACCCCATTTCTTTTTAAAATATAATGAAATAATATGATATTTGGCATTTTAAGTGTAGTTCCTTTTACTAAATGTCAAATTGCCACATAACCATCAAATTCAAATTTAACATTTTGTATTTGACATCTCCCTTGGAAATTGATTCCTATGATATACCAAGTTGATTAAGAGAGAGAGAGAGAGAGCATGCGAGAAATTTATCCTTCGACATAGTCAACATGTAAAATATGTATACACTAAAGTAGAAAAGTAAAGCAAAAATACGAAATCTCCCAAATTTAGAAAAAAAGAAAACAGAACTTTGTGATCCTCGGGTATATGATGAAAGATGTACTTTGGGTTCCTTACAACTAGGTCCTGAAGAACATGTCTCACGGTTCTGCATAAGATTTATTATTTAAGTAGATGTAGCAGCGTGACTGACCTTCTGGTATAAATGGTTGGATGCTGTTCTAATTCTATCAACGAAGTCTTTATTTCCAATTAGTTATTTAGTTGATTTTTTCTTGTTCAAGTTGGTTGGTTTGTGTTTAAAACAATTGAAAGTACTGGTTCAAAATTGACTAGTTTCTTTTCTAGTTTATTTATACTTCTCCTTTTATAATAGGTTCTAAGTTCGAATTGTCACTCCCAGTTACTAATGGGTATGTGAGTTGCTATGTTGTCCAATATATTTATAATGAGAAAGAAATGACACTCTGTCCATTAACTTGGAGGCCAAGCAACATTTGAAGACATCATCTGATATATCGATGGTTCTGTGCACTTTCATATAATAGACTTGGCCTCTTTGACCAGATATCATAATTAACAAAGGCATGTTGAAAAATCTCAAAGTTAACAATAAAGCAAGACATTGTGTTTAGCTTATTTTATTTGTTAACCTTGACTAAATCAATAGACATATTTTTGTGTTTCTTAATTCTAAAAATAATTAATTCGAGAAGCAGTAAAAAAAAAAGGTCTAGATCAGGACCTGCTAATATTTAAAGAAAACTCTATGAATTTCCAAGGCGGCTCTCTCAGCCGACGTTTCAGGTTTGTGGGCCTTTTCTTTTTCTCTTTTTTCCTGTCAAAGTAAGAAATGAGAGGGAATTTTATCACACACACTGTCAAGTGTGCAAATTAAAATCATTTTCTATTAAACGGATATTTTAACAATCAAATGCGTCTGCTTTCATGTCTAAAATATCTGTTTAATAGAAAATAATTTTGAGAGGGAGTTTTATCACACACCGCCAAGTCTGCAAATCAAAATTATTTTTTATTAGACTAGACTCCGTTTGTGTGATGAGATCATAAAATGTAAATATATATTTAGGCATCAATATTCAATATTAGCTTGCAGACCAAGAAAAGCAGAGGGATCGGTTAATAAAGTATAGGGGCGAATTTAAACACTAATTAATTGACAATACTAAAAACTCTTCTAAACATATGCCAATAATAATAATAAAAAGACACCTTTTTTAAATTTAAAAAAAAAAGTTTAGGGATAAGGGAGGCTATCCCATCTCAGGATCAGGGCATACCAAAGCCTCTTTGAGGACTTGGAGTCTTAGCCCCTTTTTTTGTTTTTATAAATTATCCACCAAGAGAAATTTTCGGTAGCTGAACTCGAACTTAAACCTTGATAGCGAAGAGTACAATCTTTTCCAACTCAACCAACCCTTGTCGGCTAGAGAGGCGATTTCTTTAGTTGCTTAGCGAAGTAGAAATGGACGGCCAATGACAAAATGTTTAAGATAATTGAATAGTGTGATAAATGTGCGTGACTTTGTTGATTGACCTGCACGGCAAGATGTATGAATTCAGGTTCTGTCGACTTTGACAAGTACTTGACACTTGAGAGCGACAGATTATATAGGAAGGGAGACTGAAGTTGATGACCTTTATAAAGGTGTGAATTCCAACAAGGCTCTCTCAGGTGACATGATGATATTCTGGGTTCAAAGGTAATTAATGAGAGATGAGCTTGCATGCAGACCAAGGTAGAAGAAAGGCACTTATTTAACTATTAACATCATGCATAAGATGCCGGCATGATGCTGAACTGATGTGAGACCATTAGATTAGAGATGTGATTAAAGTTTAAATAGGCTTCATTTGACAATTAAACTTAGGGCTCGTTTGAGAGTGATTTTAGATAGACCAATAATTTATTTAAGTTGTTTTAAGTAATTTTATGAAAAAGCGCATCCTCATAATTGTTTAAAATCACTTTTAAAGCAATTATATGGAGAATCAAGTAATAGGTGCTTCTTCCTATAAGTGATTCTACTCAATGAAAGTCCCCAAAGCAACTGCTGCACGCAACGCAAGGTTCTAATTTTTTTTCAAAGCGCCTCACCATGCTTATTCAATTTGCTTTTAATGACCAACCTCAAAAGTCCGTCGTTTTGAGCCTGACTTTATTTAAAAAAAACAATTAAAAAAAGGAACCGCACCCCCAAATTATAGAATAGTACAGATGTACCACCTCAGCGTATGATACTCCCATTCAAATTTCAACATGTGTTCATTTTTAAAAAGAAATTAATTACTTTATTACACCTAGACTTACTTAACTTTTATCTTTTAAAATAAAATTAGAAAAATCTTTTAAAATAAAATTAAAGAATTTTCCAACCCTCCATCTCCAACTCAAACCTGCGCCACCCCTCTCCCTTGCTCTTCCTGTCGACCCCTTGCATTTCTGAAGCTACTCCATGCTCAAATTCCTAGGGTGGTGTCTGTAGCACCTTTCAGAGTATACTTCAACTCAATCCACATCGGTTGTGCCTTCCATTGATTTTGTGTTGCAGAGTGAGAGTGTACTAGAGGGTGTGTTGGTAGCAAATTCAATGGTGCAAGTGCGCAAATATGTGTTGTATTTGGGATTTTGTGGATGCTGGGCTGTGCCCAAGTAACCCAAGGTGCTGCCATTGTGATCAGAGCGCATCAATTGGAGGACAATCTTCTTCAATTTGATTTGGCTAATAAAAGACTTGGGTTCAAAATCGGATTCTAAGGTCAATTGTCTACTGAGCATTCGATTTTGAAGAGGAAGAGCAAGGATAGGGGTGGCACAGGTTGGGGGTGATGGGTGTTTGGGTTGGGGACGAAGGGTTGGAAAATTCTTTCTTTCTTTCTTTTTTATTTTAAAAGATAAAAGTTAAGTAAGTCCAGGTATAATAAAGTAATTAATTTCTTTTTAAAAATGGACACATGTCGAAATTTGAATGGGAGTATCATACGCTGACGTGGTACATCCGTACTATTCTATAATTCCTCCTCTTTATCCGACTCCACATCCACCCAACCCCTTAATTTCCAAATTAGTTCACACTCCCACTCCCTCTCAAACTTGAACGATTATTATTCCTTCTGATTAGGCGATTATAGGAGAGAAAGGATTTTTTTTTTTCCCCGAAATATTATGATCAATTTTTCTGTCTAGTGAATTCTTTTTTATTGTTTTAATATTTTGTTCATGTAGATTATAATTAAGGAAAACTTTTTCTTTTTCTTTTTCTTTTTCTTTTTTCTTCTGTAAAATCTTTTTCACTTTAATTAATTTTGAAAATAACCCTATAAAAAAATTTAATTTTTCTTTCTAGAATTTATAAAAGTAGAATGTTTTGGAATTATTTTTTTTTCTTTGAGAGAAGCAAAGATAGAGTCAATATGCACGATGTAATCTCATATTGGAATTCCAACCCAAAAAAATCTCATACTAGAATTAATTCTATTGTTTATACGATTTTCTAATAGTTCTCATATTAGACTCATATTATTTCTAATATAAGTTCTTTGTTGAAAAAAATTTAATAACTTTTACACGTTGACCCATAGGGATTAAAATCTTGGATCAGCTACTGCATCCATCCATCCATGTTCGTGTTCTTTTCCTCAAAATTAACTTGAGAAAAGAAACTTGCTAACAGATTATTGATGTGTTAAATTAAAATTTTATAAAATTCTAATTAAACAATCCGTAAGGATCATTATTCAACTTCACATTTTCTTATTATCATTCTTGAACAAAGAGAAAAGTGAAAAATCACGCTAAGAATTTGAGATATATTCTAACACAAACATCAAACCAGAATCTAAACAATACAAAATGAAGATGTTAAAATCATCCAACTCCGCCCAATTCCAGCTTCAAATTGCAACTCATGAGTATCTTGCAACTCAGAGAGTAGTACGTTTCAGAGAAAGCGAGAGTACGTAGCCTTCTTTGATCGATCTCGGGTTCATTAATTAGTGACGCAATTAATTACAACCGAGAGAGATATGAATTTTGGGGAAAGTAAGAAACCACTATGGGAGCTCCCGATGATGATGATGAGGATGATTTTGATTTGCCTTTTTTGGAGTCCTTTGAAGAAGGCTCTTTGCTGCAGCTGCCTCCCGCATCATCAGAGACCTGCTGTGACGATGAGCAAGGAAAGAAGCAATTGAGAAAACCTGAGCAAATGGCCATTCTTTTTTATTAAAAGGGTGAATGAAAAGCAAAGAGAGACGAGAGCTAGGCTTGTGCTGGTTTCTTTAGCTGAGGCTACTTTCTTACAACAAAGTAGAAATGGATGGCTGGCCAACAAAGATAAGAGTTTGCTATAAGATTAAGGGGAATGCTAGCATGGTCGTTGAATATTTATAGTGGGATGGGATGGATAGAAATGTGACGTTTCTTAATTAACTTGCAGGGCAAGAAGGATTTGAAGGTTCTGTAGACACTAGGCTGCTTTAACCAGACAAAACAATCTATGACGACAAATTATGTTGGAAAATGTGATTCAAAGTCATAAAATTAACAACTATGACGAGATAGAATTAAAAACTACCCTTCTGCCAACTATTAAACATGGCTCAAAGTCAGAGATGAGTCAGTACCCCTCAAAGTTAACTCCACCGAATTTCACTAAATTTATGTCGACGCGCATGCTTATACTATTTTTTTTTTTTTTTTTTTTTTAAAACCTAAAACTTTAACTTGGGATTATTTTCAACAATATTAAGACTATATACGATTATTTATTTTTTTTAAAACGATAGTATATTATTGACGAGCAAATCAAAGTACAAAGTAATTATGTGCCAAATATTAGTAAATCTTCTCCAATGATCAAACACAGCAACATGTTGAATTGATCTAGAGAGAATCACGCACAACTCAAACAACTCAATTCAACAACCAGAAGCACATGTACTCAAACATACAATAGAAATCCACAGCGTCAACGGCAGAAATGGCAAATCCATATCGAAAGCCAAAAGCTAAAAAGAAATAAAAATCCTAAATAGAAAACAAATCACAGCAAACTCCTAAAGAGTTTATGAAAATTGTTTGTGAAGGAGTATGAAAATTTTAAAAGGGCATGTGAAAATCAATTATGGTGTTGACCGTAGTTTAGGCATCAGTACCTAATGTTCCACTTAAAAAAAAAAAAAAAAAAAACTAAAAACTAAAAAGCATTTTAGGCATCGGTGGGTATAATAAACGATGCTAAAATGACATTAAAGGCAACGTCATAGAAAGCCAAATATTTGTGGTCCTTTATAAAATCTAGTGGATAGTCTTATTATTCATGTAACCTTCTCTAATGCTGAAAAGGAAAAAAAAATGTTTACTTCTCAATTATTGTTTCTGTGAACTTCCAGGAAGCCATATCGAACTTCTGTGACTCGGTCAAAAGAAAATTATATATATATATATATATATATATGGAGGCCACGCAATGAAATAAAGTGTAGAATCTTATTTGTAATATTCCAATATGTGTGTTGTTGTGGGAGATGAGAAGCTTGGAGAGCAAGGAAAAATGCACTTCCAAGTTGACGACGCTGATATTTTAAGAATCAAATGTCATCAACTATGATTTTTAAATGCCACGTGGTTCACCTTTGCTCGATTAGTAGGTGGCCTCTCGACAACGGAGAAAGTGATGAAGATAAGAAAATTGAGGTCAATGGTCAAGAGATTATAAAATGTCAATATATTTAGGCACCAACAGCGTGCAGAGCAAGAAGAGGGACTAGTAGTTACTAAAGCATATGCATGTGTCTATTCGACCATGATGTTCTTTTGTATATTTTCAAATGGTGTGGTTCCTATCATAGTTTCTTCTTTTTCTTTTCTTTTCTTTTTTTTCGTTTTGGTTTGGCCACAACACATTGTTGGTAAGAATAATTTTCCCATGCCCAAAACCATAGTTCGAATTTTACCATTGCATTTGGCATACCTTAATAAATAAATAAAATTAGATATCCTCTCCGTATCAAAAATTTCAAGGAATAATCACCCATATAAATAAGCAGCTCACGACGGATTTATTTTTATAAGGACGAAGAAATACACAGTTCAAAGGTAATTAATGAGAGATGAGCTTGTGGACCAACGAAGAAATTAATAATCCACTTAATTAACAACATGCATGAGTGAGATGAACTATTCAACTTTACACATGTTCTTAATATTATACTTCTCCAAAGAGGAACTGAAAAATCACGCTAATAATTTGAAATATATTACATCAAATCAAACCCAAAATCTAATAAACAATACAAAACAATGAACAGAACCACTCAAGAACAGTAGACAGATTCAATGAATATTCCAGCTGCAAATCATCATCCCACTTCTATTTCCTTCCATGCACGTGTTATATATTTTGTGAATTAATCATCATTCCTTTCTTAGCTTCAGTGAGCCACAGGCTTCTTAGAGTCAAACAATATGGGTAGAATATTTTCAGATATATTTCATTCTCCGAAAGGAGGTATTTATAATACAGGTTACAAACCCTAGTAGGGTTTAATTAGGAAATAAGTGGAATCCTAATTACATAATATCTATACAAAAGGAAAAATAAATAAAACCCAAATAGAATAGGATATATTCTACTCGTCAACACTCCCCCTCAAGTTGGAGCAAAAACGTCACGCATGCTCAACTTGTCAAGCGAGTTGAGAAAGATACTTGTAGAAATAGCTTTCGTAAGAACATCAGCTAACTGATACTCTGAACGGATGAAGGGGAAGGACACAATCTCCGCATCCAACTTTTCTTTAATGAAATTTCGATCAACCTCCACATGTTTTGTACGGTCATGTTGTACAGGATTATGAGCAATTGCAATCGCAGCCGTATTGTCACAATATAAATCCATGGGTTTATTAGGCCCAAAACCAAGGTCTTTCAACAATCTCCTCAACCATAGTAACTCAGATACACCATAGGCCATTCCCCGATACTCGGCCTCAGCACTAGATCTAGACACCACCTTTTGTTTCTTGCTCCTCCACGTAACAAGATTGCCACCCACAAACATAAAATACCCAGATGTTGAACGCCTATCTGTGGCTGAAACTGCTCAATCAGCATCTGTATACCCTTCTACATTCGTATGGCCATACTTGGAGAAAATTAACTCCTTGCCAGGAGTTACTTTCAGATACCTTAAAATACGAGTCACAGCCCCCATATGATCCACACTAGGAGAGTGCATAAACTGACTCACTATATTTACAGCATACGCAATGTCCGGACGGGTATGAGCTAAATAAATCAATTTCCCCACAAGTCGTTGATAACGTTCTTTATCAGTCGGAACTTGATCGGGATATATCCCCAACTTATGATTCTGCTCACTAGGGGTATCAATTGGTTTACAATCTAACATTCCAGTTTCTGCAAGTAAATCCAAAACATACTTTCTTTGGGATAGAAAAATACCATGTTTAGATCTAGCAACTTCAATCCCAAGAAAATACTTTAAATCACCCAATGATTTCATCTCGAACTCAGAAGCCAGATACTTCTGAAGACACTGTATCTCCACATGATCATCTCCAGTCACAATCATATCATCAACATAAATAATTAAAGCCGTCAATTTACCTTTATGACGCTTCAGAAACAAAGTATGATCAGAGTTACTTTGCACATACCCAAACTTCTTCATGGATGCAGCAAATCTTCCAAACCACGCTCTTGGAGACTGCTTTAATCCATACAAGGATTTCCGTAGCTTGCACACCACACCCTCCTTAGAAGTCACAGGGATACCCGGCGGAGGATCCATATATATTTCTTCCTTGAGGTCACCATGGAGGAATGCTTTTTTGACATCAAATTGTAGCAGCGGCCAGTCACGGTTAGCAGCTAAGGATAAGAGTACGCGTACAGTGTTGAGCTTAGCTACTGGAGCAAAAGTCTCTGTGTAATTCACTCCATATGTCTGAGTATACCCTTTTGCTACCAATCTTGCCTTGTAACGGTCAATGGAACCATTAGCCTTGTGCTTCAAAGTAAACACCCATCTGCACCCAACTGCCTTTTTTCCTTTTGGTAAAGGAACTAACTCCCAAGTAGCATTCTTGTTCAAGGCTTCCATCTCAACATGCATTGCATCTACCCAGTTTTGATCAGAAAGAGTATCCTGCAACTTAGTTGGCACACATACACTAGATAATTGACACAAATATGATGCATATGACTTAGATAAACGATGAGTTGACATATAATGGTTAATGGGATATTTAGACTTGGCATGTATATCAGGAGAATATTGCACTTTAGGTTCCCCACGGGTAGTACGTGGGGGCAAAGAATAGGTAGGCACATCACTAGAAAGTACCTCATTATCACAACTTGATTAAGGCAATGGCAGGGCAGAGGGGGGTCTATTATCAATTTCATCTGTACGAGAGTCGCCAATATCACTGTTATGTCCTTCTGAGAGAGGCTCTTCATCTGTACGAGAGTCGCCAATATCACTGTTATGTCCTTCTGAGAGAGGCTCGAAAACACCAACAATTTCGTCTGGCGACCGGTCGTGGCTTTCCTCTCGACCGGTCGCGTCACTCATATCGGTACTGTTGTCCCTCGTCGACGCGTGCGACCGGTCGCTTCCTATGTGCGACCGGTCGTTTTCATCACAGAGTCGTTGGCGACCGGTCGCTTCCTGTTCGCCAGAAATTCCTTCTTCAGGTCCAAAAACTTCCATATTTTCCACTCCGAAACTCTTCAATTCATTCCCCCTCTCCCCCTGAATTGAAGAGGAGGGAGAGACATAGTAGGGTACTTCTTCATGAAAAGTAACATCCAAAGTGACATGTACCTTCTGAGTAGGCGGGTGATAACACTTATAACCCTTCTGAGTAGTAGAATAACCAATGAAGACGCAGCGGAGAGCACAAGGATCAAGTTTACTCCGTTGATGGGAGTAGACATGAACATACGCAACACACCCAAACACCTTCGGAGGTAACTTAGAGACCGAAACCGGAGGAGTAAAAGCACACAACACATCAAGTGGAGTCTTGAAATCAAGAACCCGACTAGGAGTACGGTTAATCAAGTAGGCCGCGGCCAAGACACCATGTCCCCAAAGATAATGAGGAACAGACATATCCAACATAAGAGAGCGAGCAACTTCAAGTAACTGACGATTCTTCCTTTCAGACACGCCATTCTGTTGAGGAGTGAATGGAGTGGTAGTTTGGTGAATGATACCGTGATCACGAAAGAACTGACTCAATGTATGATTCACATATTCACCGCCATTATCGGTCCGAAAAACTTTAACATGAGTATGAAACTGAGTAGACACCATGGCACAAAAATCAGGGAGAATAGAGGCAACATCATGTTTATTCTTCATCAAATACACCCATGTTAAGCGAGTGCAGTCATCAATAAACGTAACAAACCAACGGAAACCATTTGAAGTCACACGAGCAGGACCCCATACATCAGAATGGACTAACTCAAAAGGCAAGGCAGCTTTATTATTACTTAAGGGAAAAACAGTACGGTGACTCTTGGCCATTACACAAGTCTCACATTTGAAGCTAGACTCATCACAGGAGCGGAATAAAGATGGAAACAGACGCTTAAGGTAGCCAAATGACGGGTGTCCCAAGCGACGATGCCATAACCAAATTTGCTGTTTGTCTTTGACACTGCAACGTTGAACAGTATTAACGACACGATCATGAACTGGTGCAGAAGGTAATGTCAAATAATACAACCCCCCCTATCCGTTTACCATGCCCAATCACCTCGTGAGTCTTGAGATCCTGAAAAGAGCAATGGGTAGGATAGAAAGTAGCAGAAGCATTAAGTGTATCAAGTAAGCGACCAACAGATAACAAGTTACAATGGATATTGGGAACTAATAACGCACGAGACAAGGACAGAGTTGGGGTGAGAGAAATGGTGCCCTCGCCAGTAATTGGAGAGGGCAAACCATTAGCACTAGTTATATATGGGTCACGGGTGTTACTAGACAACTCATAAAAAAAATTTGGCATTATAAGTCATATGATCAGAAGCACCAGTGTCAATTATCCAAGTATTAGAGCTAGTACCTGGAATAGAGTCAGAAACACGCAAATTTGCAGAAGCAGCAGCAGCACCAACAATGGAATTATCACTCATAATTGTAGCAGAAACTCAACAAATCACGCAGGGTATACAACAGATCACAGCACACACAAATATGGCAGATGCACGAAGACAACAGAAGCACAAACACAGTAGAGGCAGATGCACGAACACAGTAGAGGCACAAACACAACAGAGCACACAGCGGAACACGGCAAAGGCACAGACACAAGAACCCTAAAAGAAATTAGGGCACACAGTAGAACACGAGTGGGCACAACACACACAGGTCACCAGAAAGTCGGCTCTGATACCAAGTCAAACAATATGGGTAGAATATTTTCATATATATTTCATTCTCCGAAAGGAGGTATTTATAATACAGGTTACAAACCCTAGTAGGGTTTAATTTGGAAATAAGTGGAATCCTAATTACATAATATCTATACAAAAGGAAAAATAAATAAAACCCAAATAGAATAGGATATATTCTACTCGCCAACACTTAGTGGCTTCTTGACACAAAGTGAGTAGCCTTCTTTCAATCGGTTTCGTTAAATTAATTAACTAAAATTTCTTGCTTGAAGTGATACAATTAATTGCAATTTACAAGAGAGAGAGAGATGAATTGTGGGGGAAGTAAGAAACCACTATGGGAGCTCCTGACGACGATGAAGACGATGATGATTTTGATTTGTCTTTTTTGGAGTCCTTTGAAGAAGGCTCTTTGTTGGAGCTGCCTCCTACTACATCATCAGAGACCTGCTGTGACGATGAGCAAGGAAAGAAGCAATTGAGAAAACCTGAGAAAATGGCCATTCTAACAGCAAAGTAGAAATGGATGGATGGGGCTGCAAAATGGTAGTAACAAAAATCAGAGAGGGAAATAGGATAAGATATATGAATGTATGTGATTAATTAGAATGGTCGTTGAAAATTTATAGTGGGATAGAAATGTGACGTTTCTTTGATTATCTTGCTGGGAAAGCAAGATTTTGAAGGTTCTGTCCACTTGTTACTACTTGCTAGGCTGCTAATCTATGACCATCGGCAAAGTTTCAAATGAAAGCTACTCTTGTGCCAGCTAGAAACAGGATCCAAAGTCTCACATGACTTAGTACACCTTATCAATTGTGGTTAGAGACCAATTCCTTTCTCATCAATTCTGTGAACCTCCAAGAACCCAGTCAATCAAAAGAAAACATGTGATATGACTTTCCATTAAGGTCCTAATTCTGCCCACGTTATCAATTTAATGGTGGTATTTTCCTTCCTTTTTTTTTGGGGTCAGGTTCTTCCTTCCTTTGAGGAAATATCGACAAAATGTTGATATCGGTAAAAATTGAATAAAAATGACGGAAATTGTTAGAAAAATATGGAAATTTTCAATAAAACTTTAGAAGATGTTCATTTAGTCAATTATCTATTGTTTTGACACACAAAAATTGAAGAAAATACATTGTATAATGGGTTTAAGTGATTTAAGTTGAGTACAGTGCCATGGTAAAATCAAATACGAATAATGTGAGCCCATGAATAGAACTTGCGCCTACAAAAGCATGAGCTTACCTAAAAATGTTCTATTTGGTAAAGGGGTTCATTTTTTTTTTCTTCCTAATACAAGCGATACTCTAAACTACAGAGGAGGGAGATTTCTCACACACACACACAACTATGACGCCGACGCAGCACAAGCAAATAGGTTATAAGAGTAACCTAGGAAAGATCATAAACTTAGAATTCACCAGAAAGTTAAGAGAGAATTCTCATTGTTTGTATTATTTGATAAAAGATGAGTTGAGACCAACCATACACGAAAGCTGTCTAAATACATCAATCTCACCCATTGGACTGCCCTGGGGAGTTATTGAAAGGTAAACAGAAAATAAACGAAAAGTCGAAAATTAACTACAGCTTTTAAATGCTCTTTTGAAAGCCCAAACGACCTCAAAAGCCCAAAATCCACCTTATGCCACAGCGAAGCGGTGAGTTTGACTCGTTGCGTCGTTCCTTTTTCGAAAAGGTAACATGCGTCCCAATCGGAGCTTGGACGCCAAATCTGTAAATTCCTACTGCGTCCTTTTTCCATTCATCGCTCCAAGTCTTCTTCAATCCATTCAGCCATTTGTTCTACATCAGATGCCATGGGGATTCAAACCTGAAACCTCAGCAAATCAAGGTCCTTTTCACTCGGCTAGACCCCGTTGGCATAAAGGGGATCATTTAAAAAAAACCTGGAATATGCATATTTTGGCAACCTCTTCAAAAACAAGAGGATAAATTTGGCTGGGTTAGATGGCATCCAGATATAGCTATGTTAAAGGTTAAGATCAAGATTATTAAACTCAGTATGTGTGCATATAAAGGCAGAGATGTGGTAAAACAGTTGTCATGTAAAAGTGAAGGGGGCAAATAGTCACGCTAATGTGAGATCACTTGACATTTTCTCTCAACCTGAACAAGGAGCCTCAAAACCCTTTCTGAACCTTTCAAAAATTCATCATTTTATTCAAGCAGAAAATTCTGAAAAGCAATCCAAAGGGTATCCTGTTACAAGTAGTTGGTCCTGCAAAGAAGACCAAAATAAAGTACTTGACGGCTCAGAAATGTTCCTTTTGTATAGTCCTGCCTGCTTCAAGTAGTCGCTCCTGCAAATGAAAAATGCATACTAGGGAAAATCAGCAACAATACATATACTTACACGCGCGCACAAACATATCCACAAACTTGAAAACATATGATCTTGAAGCTCAGTTACACACTTTATAACAAAAGATAGGTGGTATTCCCGTTTAAGCCAGCAACATAAACCCATTTCTTTTTTTGGTCGAACATAAACCCATTCTCATCTTTCATTTTTGGTATTCCCATTTTAATTAAAAAACCACAGAAATTTAAGACAAATTGTGACTAAGCTATTGAGTTTCCATGGCGTTTAAGCTAGAAATATATCTCATTCCCATTCTTGTCTCCATCTTCAGGCAACTTTGTCTAATTGTACAGTGGCAGCCGTTTTTTGGGTGATTTGGTTGGAGAGAAATAGAAAACTTTGTTAGAATTATAGTGCCAATGAAGAAAGCTTCTGGGAGACAGTCAGGTTCCGGAGATTTTATTGATTGACATGGCATGTCTGGAGAATGAATATAGACAATTAAATTTGTTTTTAGAGTAGTGAAAATTTGTCCAGATAAGATGCGAACCATACCGCGAAGGTTTTACCATTACGACCACAATTCGAACAAGTAGTATGCATCTAAATGGGCCAGTTTGCATGAAAGTCTGGATATGCAGAAAATCAGAGTTAACAAGGGCAGATGATGTGATATTCTTAGTGATCAAATAACTGATAAGGTTTCTGTTCCAAGAAAAACTGACCATACCAGACCCTTTACAGCGCTTACATGATTCAGGTCTGGTGCCAGGAGGAACACCACTACCACCTGCAAAGATCCAAAAGCACAAGAAATTAGAAAAGAGAGTTTCCTTCCAATACTAATGAGCCAAAAACAACTAAATACTAGACAAATTTCAAAAGTAGCAAAGACATTTAGAAGTGAGTAGAATCAGTATACCCTTCACAGGCCACTGCACAGTTTTAGCACATCCCTGGACAGCTTCCATAAAGGATGGTTCCAATGAAACCTGTGTATTAATGAAGATGGATAAAACCTTTGATATCTTGACCACCAAATTCTGACGGAAAATGATGATCTAATTTCCATTGGAAACAACGCCCACCAATAACATGCACATACCACCCAAAGTGAATATAACATCCCCAAAAAGAAAAAAAAATGCAAGAGACAATAATTAGGAAACATAGATGGTACTTCACCTTGCTGTAGAACCTTAATTTTAGAATAAAGTCATTACATCATTATCAAAGATATCTTTAAACAGATTCCTGAAATCATTGGGAGAGCCATTGCCTTGATCTTCAAATGCAGAATGGCCAACCTACAAAAGTGTGCTTAATGACATAAGTGCAGACATAAATAAACAGAAGTGAATTAGACAAGGAATACGTAACAGTATAGTACAACAAGAGTCCTTCAGTTGAGATGATCATGAAGCTAAAAGGTTTACTTGCCATCAAATGGATTTCTAAAGACTTAAAACATTATCGTTTATAAAATGCCTCTGACCTTCACAATGAACAATATCCACCAATTCATCTTAATTTCTTCTCAGTGTGGAACATGTCGAACTATAACCCATTTTCAGTTTTCTAGGTTATAAGAGAATTTCTATGTTTACTGAGAAGCACTTTTCATTTGGATGGGGGTGAGAAGGAAAAACTTTGTGGAATTGCTGTGTGATTACTAATGTTTGGTAGCATGGATGAACAAAACATAAAGGGGAATGGGAATGGGAAGGGATTTAGTGTAGTGGGCTTCACTGTCATTGGAATTTAGGAATGTATGTTTCGTCTTATTCTATGCCCACAGTTGGAGGTCTTCTAAGATTGCTAGTGTTAGTTGAGCTGTTTTGTATTCTAACTGTGACTTTTTGGATTTGGTTTTGGAGGCTATGGGACTGAAGACCACATAAAACTCTGCATCAATATCAACTCTTGAGGAATGCATACCATGTATATAGCATTTCAGGACTTGGTTCCAACTGAAGAATTGAACTAGCCACATTACATTATTGATTAGAAGGCATGTTATACCAGGATGGGTATTTCCTCTTTTCTTCGTTCAGCCCATCTATCATATGTTCTTTTTTATGTACAGTTCCTTCAATAGCCTCTGAGCATCAGCCTTCTTTCCTGGTCTAGCAAAGGTAGAACTGATGCATCGAAGGGTACTTTCACATGGAACATACCCTTTCTCATTCATATCAGTTAATAATCTTTTTGCCTCATCCCGATATGACCTTTTCAAATTCCTTTCCAGCTCTGGATGCTTTGATAGCTTACACCAGCCACAGATTAGTATGTTGTAAGTTGAAGAGTTAGGAGAGGTCCCTCTTGTCTGCATCTCATTCATAAGCTCCCTAGCTTGGCTCATCTTTCCCACTTTAGCAAAATCACTAATAAGAACATTATAGGTGCTAGTTCTGGGAACAAAACCTGTCCTTACCATTTCACAATAAAGTCTTATAGCTTCCTTTTTATTTCCAATCTTACCATGGCCAGAAACCAAAATATCATATGTAGAAGCATTAGGAACAAAGCCTCTATTCTTCAATTCACCAAATAACTCTTCTGCCTTTGTCATCAGACCAGCACCTGAAAGTCCCCCTAAGAGAAAATTGTACGTTTCAATACTTGGAGAAACTCCCACAGCCAACATTTGCGAGTATGTAGCAAAAGCCCTTTTCAGATGGCTGCTTATGCAATATCCACATACAAGGGCATTGTAAGTATCAGTATCTGCTAGAAATCCTCCTCCAGTCATCTCTTTCAGTACTGAAGTAGCTTTCCTGGTCATTCCTAGCCTGCATAAGATAGTGATGAGATTGTTATAAACATCACGAGTGAGGTTAAGCCCCATACTTACAAGCTTATGATGCATCTGCAAAATTGTATCAGCTCTCCCACTCTTTGAAGCAGCATTAAGCAAAATTCTATGAGTAAATGAGGTAAGGAGAAAACCAACAGCCAGCATTCCATCTAAGACATCTAGTGCTTTTTCAATCTCATTTTTATCACAGAGTCCTCTTAACAGAATGTCACAAGTTATTGAGTTCGAAATTAACCCTTGACACTTCATCTCATGCCAGAGTTTAAAAGCATTTTCAGTGTCACCCTCTCTGCAGAATGCATTAATCATGGTATTGTATGTGGCACAGTCAGGAGCCAAACCCAACTCTTTCATTCCAATACAGACAGATTTTGCTTCATATTTCCCAAGCTTCAACAGACCATTCATTAAGACATTGTATGCAACAACATCAAACCCTATATTTTTCTCCATCATCTCTTGGGCCAAGTTAAGAGCATTTGACTCCTTTCGCGCTTTAAAGTACCCATCCATTAGAGATGTGTAGTTAACACGATCAAGAGACAAACCACCAGAAGTCATATCCATAATTAATCCTTCAGCTTCTTCCATCCTTCTGCACTTTTTCTTGTTGTTCACAAAAGTATCAAGTATGAAATTGTTTTCCTCCAATCCTCCCATTTTCATTTCCTTGTAAAGATCAAGAGCAAATTCTTGTTTACCTGCCTTAATGCACCCATCAATTAGTGCTGCATACACAAAAGCATTTGGCAGGATATTTTTTTGCACCATCGTCCTCAATAAATTCATAGCCTCACCAACCTTTCCTTTCTTCATGAAGCCATTTATGATTGCAGAATAAGTAACAATATTCGGGAGAACATGTTTCTCTTCCATTTCTTTAAGTACTGATTCTGCACTATTCATGTCCCCTAAGTTGCAAAGCCCACTTATCAATGCAGAGTAGGTGATAGAATTTGGAACTAGGCTAAGCTTTGAAATTGTTCGAAAAAAAGTCTTAGCCTCATCTGCTTTCCCAACCTTAAAGAGTCCAACCACTAAAGCAGTACAGATTACTATATCAAAAACAAGGCCACGAGCAACCATTTGGCTTTGAAGGGTAAGAGCTTCCATGGAAGAGCCTGCCTTAAACAAGGAATCGACAAGGGTAGTATAGGAGACATGATTAGGATCCACACCCATTTTCTCCATCTCCCTTAAAAGCACTTTGGCTTCTGATAACCTCCCATGCTTGCAAAGACCATTTATAATGGAGCTATAAATTACTACATCAGGATAAATGCCATTCATAACCATTTCCTCATACAAAGACAGGGCCTCTTCAAGTCCTTGCTGCTTACAGTAAGAACTAATGAGTGTGGTGTGTGTTATAAGGTTTGGTTTCAAAGGGTTACCGTCAGTCTGATTCTGGTCATCGTCTCTTTCATCATGAGGGCTGTCTTCATATCTCCGAGATCTCAACATCTCATCTATAAGACTCTTGGCCCTTACAAAATCACCCATGCTGCAAGACCCATGAATGAGAGTATTATAAGTAACAATATCCGGGAACAGACTCTCACTCCCCATTCTCTCCATCAACTCAAGTGCACGACTAATTTGTCCAGCTTTCCAATGTCCAGCAATCAAGGTGTTGAAACCTACAACATCCTTAGGAATTCCACCATCAACCAAATTATCCATAACCCATTCTGCATAATCTACCGACCCAATTTGACAAAACCCATTAACCAGTGTATTGCAAGTATAAGAATCGATTGAAATAGCCCTCCTCACCATTTGAGACAAAAACCCAAAAGCCTGATAAGCCAATCCTTGTTTAGAGAAACCCCAAATGACAGTATTATAGGAAACAGTATCAATTTGACCATTTCTCAAGAAATCTAGAGCCGAACTCAAATTTCCCACTTTGCAGAATGAATGAATCAAAATGTTGCGGGTGAAAACATTGGGCAAAACCCGACAAGTGAGCATCTCAGAGTAAAGAAGAGGTACCTGAGAAACAAAACCCGAGGCATTGAATTGGTAAAGAAGCCGATTCCAAAGCGGCAAAACAGGAACAAGGCCGTGATTTCGCATAGAAAAGAAGGCATCAGAAGCGCTGAGAAATCTGCCACATGCCAAGTAAAGGTGTATGAGGGTGCAGAAGAATGATGAGTAGAGGTGGGTCTTGGATGGTGGGATGGCAAAATTGTAGCTTTGGAGATGAGAAGGAGCGAAGATAGGTGGGTTTTGATTGGTCGGGCGGAGTTTGGTTGATGAGAAACTCAAAGATAGAGAGAGGAAAGGGGTGCTCTTCGCTTGCTTCTTCAAAAGCAGCATCTGTGATACTGCTAGTTCCTCGCTTACTCTTCTCTTCTGTTTATCTGAACAATTGAACTTGTAATTCAGAAATGCCAAACAAACATGTTTTTTTTGCTGTGAAGTAGACAGAGTACTAGTACACTACCACTAACCAAAGCATAAACATTGCTACTGTATGAATAAGTCCTATTTTTTTCTTTTTCCGTGAAATAATTAAAAACAAAAATAATAACACTACATATATTTATGTTCGAATGTCCCTCTCTTTGGCTTTTCTCATTTTTATTTTTATACAGGTAATATTAGGGAAAGTAAAGTTGAATCATGACTTTTTTTTATATAAATATAAACGATATTGGAGAAGGAGAAGTCGAACCTAGATATATAGATAAATACATTTAACCACCTGAAAAAGGATTTACATTCAAAACAGGATAGGGTAGGTTATAATTGTTTTTAAGAAAAAGAAAAGAAAATGTTTTTTTTTACTTATATAAGCCGTATTAAGGAATGAGATTTCTCACATACATTGTGTCCTAAGGGTTCGAATTTGAGACCACCTATTTGCATGACAATGCCCCTCTCCACTAAGGTTAGGTGAGTGTTTTTGTGAATGGTTTTTATCGGGTGATGTATTTGTCCAACAAAACAGGGTAGGGGAGCTAGAAAGCAGAGTTTACCTCTGACTCCACCTTAAGCTATGTTCTCCTATAAATACGTCGTTAGCTTAGCATCTTCCTCGTACAGACGAGAACAGAGCAGCAAAATTATCTTCGTTCCTTAACTTTCCCTTGGAAAAGCTGAAACTGAAAAATGCCTCTCAAGCTGCTGGACGCCACCATCTCCACCTTTGACAGTGTGTTCGAGAAATTCAGAGCAGAAGCCCCAAAGAACAAAGCCAATCTCATCGTCTTCTTGGCTGACAAAGACCCTTCTACCTCGCTCAGCTGGTGCCCTGGTAATTATTTAATTTACTTCATAAATGAATTTTCTTTTCAGTTTTGTGTGTTTATTTTATGCGATAAAATTACAAGTGCCCGTGATAGAGTTCTTGTGAAATTTTTCGATACTATTGTCATTTCTTTTCACATCAGAAAATCAAGGTCTAGAAATTTTATCAACAGGCTGAGAAAATTGATCTGGACTCTCAGAGGTTCACATTCAAAATCCCATAATTTTAAATCACTAAGAAATCACCCTGTTGGTGTCTTCAGATGTGTAAATAGTGCCCCCAGCTTCACCTTTTTAAAGAATTTAGTGATCATTGACTTCTTCCAGTTCACTGTCAGATTGACACTGAGAGACTGAGAGTAAGATGCATTGCAGCATAGGGTCTGCTCTGCTCACTTTGTATACAATTATAAATTCCAAATTCTACATAAACCTTCTCATGAATTTTCCGATACCTTTCTTTGATTCAAAATCTTAAATTCTTGCTAGGAAGAGTTTTGGTTGAAAGTTGCCCTTTAGACATCTTCTTTCTCACCATGGACCCCAAGTGTATGTTTAAAAAAAAAAGGAAATTTCTGTCATCCTGTGAGGGCATTTCCATCGATTTAGGAGGAGCTTGTGTTCTAAGGGGGGCTCTGGATGAAAATAGATGTTCCGTACATGTTAGATATAGAAGAAGAAAACAAAAGGCAAGTTGCTTTCTTGACTGTTAGTTTAAGAATAGCTTCAATGTGAAAATGGATTCTTGGAACAAGTTAGCAAAGTCTTCGTCTAAAATCTTGTGTGATGATTGCTCCTAGAGGAAAGTAGTTTCTTGCAAACATGTCCTGATCATCCATGGTTAGAAGGAAGGAAGGCTGTCAAAATGTCAGACCTGTATCAGATCTCTTCAAATTTCCTGGTGGTAGTTTGCATATCTTTGAATCAGCACAGATTGACAAAAATGGATCATGATCCCGATCCTATTGAAACTTGGGGTGGTGGTGCATCCTCAGAAATGTTGAATCAGAAACACTGATTTGCTATGTCGCCGAGTAAAACAACCCTTAAATTAAAGGAACTAGTTTCGTGCTTCTCCTACTAAAAACTGCATTAAGAACTACTTGGCAGGAGGATTCTCCCATTTATTGAGAGTTTTTTTAAAACGGAAATGAAGTGTGAAATCGTGTATGGCACTGATTTTCCCTTCTCTGTTCCAGATTGTGTGAGAGCAGAACCTGTAATCTACAAAAAGCTGGAAGCTACAGCTGATGATGTTGCACTTCTGAGAGCATATGTCGGAGATAGACCAACATGGAGGAATCCGGTGCACCCATGGAGAGTAGACTCGAGGTTTAAGCTGACTGGAGTTCCAACACTAGTCCGCTGGGAAAATGATGCGATCAAGGGTCGCCTTGAAGACCATGAAGCGCATGTTGAAAGGAAAATCGATGCACTTGTTGCTGGAAATTAAGTTTATCGTTTCAATATCTAATATGGTTGAATTTCCGTATGTTTTATGACTTGTTAGACTTGTAAAAATAAGGTGCTCCATGGTGGTTATAGCCAGTTGAGATGTTGCCTTTTACTTCTTTACTGTTTCTAAGGATATATGTTGCAGCTTATAGCAGCCGATTGCTCTTGTTGCTTCTGTGAACTTGTCTGTGATTAGAGTCTTGCAGGATATCTATGTGCGAAGAAAAAGAAAATCTTCCAATTCTACAAGAAATAATAATAAATGGATTGGGTTACGAATCATGTTAGTTCATCAAATCCGATCCATATATTATTCATGTTAGCAAATATTGGCGTTTTTGTGAAATATTCTAAGTGGCAATTAAACATGCTAATTTTGTGTTAGGTTTGTATCGCATTAAAAATTTGTTTTTCACATACATATTGTTTCATTCTTGAAATGCATGTTGTCTATAATGTCTGACAACTATTTCGGTAGGACTCAATAAGGGCATGAATCAGTAGTAGCATCCCATTTTAAAGGAGTGAAACATTTGGGTTTTTCATTGTTCAAATGTGTTTTAACTCATAGTTTAATATTCTTTCTTCTTTTTCACTGTCAGTTTAACCTTTCTCCTTAATGTTTCGACCTTTAAATATAATTCCCATATACCTATTATGCATATCTATCTTGAAATATTGGAGGATATTAAAGTAGAGATTTTCTATTTAAACCCCACACATCTCTTAGTTCACCCCATGTTCTAAGTTCACCCCAACTTTTAATTTAAATTTTCACAATTTCTAAGTAAACCCCACTATCTTCCCAAACTACCCTTAAATACACCCCAAGCATAAAAAATAAGAAATAAAAGAGATTTTCTATTTAAACCCCACAAGCTACCTTTAGAGGAGAAAATATGTTCTAAGCATGAGAAATAGTAAGTATTAAATTAATTTTTTGATGATATTTCAGAGTCTTATTCATTGTCTGTTCATAAACATACAATTTAACTCTTAAGTCCGCAAGCTTAGCCCATTCATGTTTACAGTACTGAAAAACTTCACGTGGCTTGTTTGACATTTGAATAATTGTCCATAAAAGGATTCCTTCAAGTTTCAACCTGATATAAATTGTTGTTGCTTTCTCTCCCTCTTCTTAGCAGGATAATAAAAACCCAACTTAACAATATTCCCATGAATCTCTTGGTTTCGTGCCTTTTGAACATGTATGTCAATTAATATAATATGAAGAAAAATTCAAGTTATCCCATACTTTCTAGAGAAAGAGAACAGTTTTACCAAAACATCAGGTATAAATTTTAAATCAAAAATCAAAACAATCAAGAAATCAACAGCAAAGAGTACCAAAAAAAAAATCAACAAAGGGAAGAGAATAAGATCATTACAGCGAAACAATCAACAAGTCTTTCCATCAGCTTCCGCGCATATTTCAAAGAGGTAGGCTCGTCAATGTTCTACGTCTTTAAAAGAGAAAAGTAATATGGCATAGGATGTAGAAGAGTTTGTATTTTTTAAAAACTTAATTTGAAGATGTTTGTACCATATCTGACCCTCCACTCATACAACGACACGTGGATCATATAAACTCACCCAAGTACCCAAGGCCTCGAACAATCGGCATCGGCTATCGATGGCATTGTCTCAAAACCACAAATATTCGCAAGTCTCAACACTGCCTGAAATCGGCACGCCCTGCCGATTCTACAGAATCAACTTCGAAGCACCCGCCCGAAATATCTAGAGACTCGTGTCAACCTCATAGGGCCCTCCCACGAGTCCCACATCGAAAATGAGTACTAAGAGCATCCAATATGCCCTTTATAAATAGGCCCCTTCACTACAATACAGGGGTAAGACTTTTCAGCTTGACTTGTATACTAATATCTTGTCAACAGCTAAAGCTCTTAGAAAACAAACTTACTTTGGCATCGGAGGGTCTTAGGCTGGTTCCACACCGGTTCCATAGACCTCACGAGCTTCGCTCATCTTCTATTCAGGATCAGCATCCGAGGACAGGAAGAATCAGCATCTATCACTCAATCGATCTACTAGATCGTCCATCTCACTTGTAAGTTGCACTCATCTCTTTCTGTTCAGTTTTAGTGCCAACAGATTGGCGCCGTCTGTGGGAATCGCTTATCGGTTCACCCATATCTCGCTTCTCTGAGACCAAAAAATGAATCCATCTTCGGTCCTCCCTACCGATGGCCCTATTCTTGGCCTCGGCAACGAGCCAAGTCTAGCTCCCTTGCTCCAGATACCTGCTCGACCGACCACTCTGGAGGTTCGAATGGAAACCCTACAGCAGGATATGGCAAGAATGCAGGAGCACAACAATATTCTTGCCTCTAAATTGGATGACACCCAAAGGCAACTACATGATCAACAGACACACTCCGCCCAACTACAGAACGGTATGGAACTAACCACACAGCTTCGGCAGGAAAGGTCGTTTAAAAGCGTGCGAAAGCCTAACGCTCAAGATAAAGGGAAACAGCAAGCTGCAGACAAACCAACTGCCTCCCGAAGACTGTTCGTACCCACTCCAAAGGAGCGCCATCCCGAATATCGAGTTTATTCCGATTGCCGCGATAGGATCAACGATCGGCGGAGGGAACGGCGGTCCTCACCCATCCAAGTCCGGGCGACGCTCGACGATCCCCGCCTAGAGGCCCTTGGACCAAAATCCCCCATACGCCAAAGATACGGTGCGATCGGTCTGGAAGAAACGGACAAATCAGACTATGTTCCAACTTCAGCCGGGACCACAATCTCCCGCCGATCGGCGGGGCGGTCAAGGGAGCGCCATCGAGTGGATCAGGATAACGATCGGCATAGCAGACGCTACGAGAAAAGTCCCAGCCGAACGGCAGACCAAGAAGGACGAGGCCGCAACGCTGGCCAACACACAGGGAACCGAGCGACCGAACCCTTTGGTAACGATCTTCCCTCCACTGATCCGACCATTCGTCTCCTTTTACAGAAGATGAATCGTATCGAGGAGGAACAGAACCAGGCTCGGACACCGACGTGGGGAACGGTACAGCCAGGGCCGTTCACGAATCGAATCCGAACATTCAGACACGAGAAAGAGGTCCAAGCACTCCAGATATCGTTCTACTCAGGGGTGGAAGATCCCGTTACTCACATTCATACCTTTCAATCGGCTTTGGGTTGCAAAGGACTGACGGATGAAGGACAATGTTTACTATTCCCCTCCACCCTGACCGGAGCTGCTCTGAATTGGTTCTACCGAATGGAGCCAGGTACGGTTGACTCTTTTGATCAGTTGAAGCAAACCTTCCTCAACCATTTCATGATTCAGACCGATCGGCTGTACTCTGCCGATGACCTCTATACCGTTCGGCAGCAAGACGATGAGCCATTACGAGAATATGCAGCTAGGTTCAGCCATGAATATTCCCGATGTCCCGAGACTGACGATAGGGCAGCCTTCGGTGCCTTCAAAAGCGGCATTCGGTCGTCTCAGTTTCGCTATCTCGTCCACATCAGCAACTGGACCACCTACTCCGAATTAATGAAGCAGGCAGCCATCCACGCCAAGGCCGAACATTTCAACTCCAAGGGGTTGGCTTCGGCCCTACCAAGCAAAGCTGCAACAGCCGATAAGCCTTCGGCACAAAGCTATGACCGATTCCCGGTGATTCCTCGGCATTGGTCGAGGCTTCGGCATTCGGCACACTGCTTGCGTTCGGCGCAGGGAGGTTCCCTTCCTCCTCACTACTGGATTCGGTGTCATCGGTTTCCTCGGCCTCGGCATCTTCGCCCTTGTAAGCCTCCACCATCTCTTCGGTCACCCCTTCTGGCAGCGGTGGTGGATCCCGGAGGAAGTTCAGGTTCAGCTTCTTGTCAGCATTGTACCGTTTGAATCGGTAGAGAAAGTCATCACATTGCTCCATGACTTCTTTATCCACCAGAAGCGTGAACCCCTCCGACGATCGGTAGTCAGCAACGGCTTTCGCCTTCGCCTCTTCCAGCTCCCGGGCATGCGACCATTCGGCAGCGTCCATTGCCACCTCCACTGCTACTTTGGCCTCATGGGCAGCGACCACCTCCAGCTCGGTCGCCGCCAGCTTCGACGCAAGCTCGGCAATTTTAGCCGCATTATCCTCGACACGCCGATCAGCCTCCTGGAGCATCTTCCCAGCATCAGCGATTTTCGACCGGCTCTCTTCGAACTTCTTCTGATGCCGTTCGGCAGCATTGACAGCTCGTTTCGCGCACAGCCACATTTCCATATTAGCCTGCCACATAAACGAAAACGTTAATTCATGCCGAATCGACATGCACTTGGAACCACAAATTCTACACTTACCGCTGCCTGAAGCCGGAAAGTGATCGGTGCATATTTACATATCATTTTGTACCCTTCTAGCTTATGATTTGGTTATGTTTTTGAGTTAAACTTGTGCTTTTAATCCTTTTTGTGTTTATCTTTCAGTTCATTGAGCTTTAGGTAATAATGAGGGCTTTGGATAGTAAATGATGCAATCCATGCATGTTAGGGCCTAATTTGGATGAATGGATGAAGAGCTTAAAGACAAACTCAATTTTGGCTACAGTCCCCTGCCAGCTCAGTTTCGTAGGTCATATTGCAAGCTTTGTTTCAGCAACCTACATAGCTCGGATGAGGCCACATTCTTCATGAAAGTTGTTCCAATGGGTGTGTAATATAACATATCCAAAATTCAGCCCCATTGGATAAATATGGAGTCTGTTACCTAGCAAACACAGAGCCATGCTCAGGATGGATTTTATCAGCGCGCAAAATGAGTTAGCAATTTGTTTTGGCCTTAACTTCCTCCTCCGACCTTGGATTGGCCCAAATGATATATGGATGGAAAGAAGACATTCTGAACTTCAAGTTTGAGTGCTTAAAGTCTTAATTTGCTTAAGGGAAGCCCAATTCGTAAGCCCTTGAAGTTTCTGGTCATGCTGACCTCAGGATGAGCTATTATTTCTGGTTGGAAGCTTGGTCATGGTGACATGAAGATGAGCTAGGGCTGCTGGTGGGATTTATTAGTGAAGTGCATCAACCATTTCAGATTTTATAAAACAAGTGTTGTATGCATTAGCCATACTTAATTCAGATTTTCAGCTTCCTTAGGCCTATATATAGTGAGGTTTCCCAAGCTTGTAAACACACCCCAAAGGGGGGAGCTCTCAAACACTTCTCTAGAGCTCCCTTCCCTTCTCTCCCTCAAATTCTCTTAGTTTCATTTTCTAGTTTTCAATTGTTGTAATGAAATATTTGTGCTGAAATTCTTCTTAAGTTTTCTTAGTTCCACTTAACTTTTCATTATGTAATTTCTTTTCTTTAGTTTCAAGTTTGATTAGTTTCCAAGTTTCAATTATGGTTCATGTTCTTATTCATTATGCTTATAAGTTAATATGCTAGTTTGAATGATTGATCACCATTTAGGCTTGCATGTTAGCTATCTTGGTTTGAATTAAGAGTATACACCATGCTTTAATTCGAATTGAACTATGAATAGGAAGAGTATGTATGGACATTCGACAACAGGGATTAGATACATGCTTGGTTGTTTAAATTGTTCTTCTATGCTTAATGGGTTCCTAATGCTTAATTTTAGGTTAGACAACAAATGATCAAATTAGGGAATTAGGAACACAAGGTTATGACCACACACCATGGCTTAATCATACATTAGCTAGAATCAATCCGTTAATCTAATTGAACTTGGGAACTTATCTACTTGAGTTAGTTATTTTCTTTCTTTCTTGTTTTATTTATTTCCTTTCTTTTTTTCGTTTCTGTTTTGTGTAGGGAAAATGAATTGGATCATTCAATCACCAATCCTCGTGGGATCGACCTCGCACTTACATATGCTATACTACCAAACGGCTCGTGCACTTGCGAGTATCACAAGTTGAGGATGCAACTGAATTCATTTTGGTGCAGCTGTATCTACACAACAAGTTTTTGGCGCCGTTGCCGGGGATCGGTAACATTGTTTGATTCTATTTGGCTTTCCTACTTTATTTTTTTTCTTAACTAGACAATTTCAAGTTTTAAAGTTAATGACGTTAATGGACAAGTTGTGTTTGTAGTCCAACAGAAAAGGACAATTGCCCAACAAGCAAGAGAACTGGGTTTAAGTCCCAGCTTACACAACCCATTGGTGCTTGTTGCTTTGAAGCATGGAATTGGACTTGTGTTGATTTTTCCCTTTCATTTTTTTTTTTTTTTTATATTTCGTAATCCTTTAATTCCGTTTCAAGTTTTTGTATGTGTTTGTTTTAGCAATGTAAATAGCTCAATAAAAATGGAGAGAGATGGCAACTTCAAAGAATGGGAAGTGTGGAGCAATGGGAGAAGTCGCGACCTCCAAGTGCATCACATTCGACCTAATCGCTTCAAGGGGGAGCATTTCAATCCTTTCTCTTCTTTGAATTATGTTTATTTCCGTCATTGTTTTTACCATTTGGTCCGCGCTGAGTTCTTTGTTTTTCTATGCTGAATCCAACCATATAAAGAACGTAAAATTTGGACTTACGGTTGGAAAGTTATAGCCTAAAAACGGAACAGAGGTCGAAGCTGAAAAACATAGAAACGAATCTGTCCAAATGGTGATAAACGGGTGATAGAAAGTGCTGTTTTTTTTTTTTTTTTTTTCTTTGGTTTCTTGGTTTGTTTCTTTTAGTACAACAATTTATGTTGTTTGTTTGAATTTGTTTACAGTACTTAGTTCATTTTTGTTTATGGTTTGTTGTTTCATTTTATCTTAATTTGTTTTTATTTCTTATCTTTAAAATTTTTTTTTTTAAAAAAAAAGATTTTTCATATGAGCTGACTTATGGTAACTCCAGTGAGCACTTCCGTCAATACAGTGTCTAGGAGTTCTATAGGCGACACCTTCGGTGTCTAAGAAGTTTGGGTTTTAAGCGGGACCATTGTGACCCCTCCAACCTTCCCGGATCCCCTGGCTGTGTTTTCTGAGGCCCTTAACTAGTCATCCGTGAGTTGCTTGTATATTCGTGTGTTTTTAAATTAAGTTTATTTTTATTTTCTTTGTTTTCTTTTCTGTTGAGTCTTTGTTTTTGATTTGTTTTTGTTTTTGTTTCGTTAAGTTAGTTTATGTTTTTATTTACGTGGTTTGGTTGGTTAGTTTATTTTTGAGTGTTAAAACACATTTTTATTTCAAACATTGCATTAAAAAAAAACATAAAAAAAAAACAAAACAACAAAAACAAAATAAAAACAAAAACAATAAATAAAAAAAAACAAAAAAAGAAATATTCTTCATCTTCTTCATCATCATGGCTTGCCTCTATTTTCTCGCACTTGTAGAATCTGCAGCAGCTCCACATGGTCCTCATTTTTTCTCTGCAGTGCTTCCACGTGCTGATTGGCACAGTAGAGCCGCTTATGCAAGTCCGCCACCATAGCCTTCAAGGAAGCTATTTCCTCGCTCATCGCGGCACACTCCCTTGTCCTCGCCAGTAATCGCATGCCCAAATTGGTAGCGGAGACCGCGTGGAGCACAGTTAAATTGTGGGACTCCTCTACCGCTGCCTTATCAGACCTCTGTGCCACATGCAGATGATCTGTCGGAGTGAGCTTGCTGCTAATCATGCCTCCTAGCAGCACTGCTCTGTTCGACAGTGCCTCAGAAAAGTTCGGTATTGCCTCAGCAAAGTTTGAGGCCGTGCCGTGATGATATGAAGAGTTTGGAAAGACAGTGTTTGGAGGAGCCCTTGTCTGGGCATTCGGTGGTGCAAGTGAGAGCTCAAGGTTGAGATCATCAAGGTGAGTGCATGAGGATGCCATTTTTTTTTTCTGTTTCTGGATTTTTTGATGTTTTTCCTTGAGTTGCAGGAAGAAATGCTGGGTATCATCCGCTTGCAGAGGTGTGGTTTAAATAGACATATGCTGATGAGAGAGAGCCAACACCATTTCGGATTTCCCGGGCATGCTCGACCTAATCGCTTCAAGGGGGAGCACCTTTACTTTTACTTTACTTTTTTCCGTGTTTTCTGGTGTTTAATGTTTTTGCCCGTTACTTTCATTTTCTAGAGCTTTGTGTTTTTGCCTTTCCCTTTCGGCTATCATCTTTATTTTATTTTAGTTAGGGAACTGTGCTTCCATTTCCGTTTGTCGTCTTCGTTTGATTTAAGTTTGGAAAGTGTGCTTTCTTTTCCGTTTTCTTTTTCCTTTTGCAAATTTACTCTTTTATTTCCAAAACAAAATAAAGACAAAAACAACCAAAAAAAATAAAATAAAATAAAATAAAAACATCAATAATGCAGTAGAAGTCATTTCTTCTCAGTGCTTGGTGTCTCGACCATTGGAGCTTTGAGTTTGGCCCTCTGGCTGTCCTCTTCCGGGGCTTCACGCACAGCTTCTTGGGGCTCATCACTTGAGCTCCCAAAGATCGCAATCTTAGCTTGAGCGTAACTACTCTCGCGATCTGCTTGTTTGCGTTTACCCGGTCTGTCTAGGTCCTCCAGCTGCTTTCGCATGTCGCGAGAATACAACTCTACCATCTTTGATAGGTTTTTATTCTCGTCCCGCAATACTTCTAGCTGGTGTCGATTCACCTCCACTATCCTTGACCTTTCCCTTTTCAAGCTTTTTATAGCACTCTGACAATCTTCAACCATACTTCGCTCCGCCGCCAACTGAGCTTTGAGCACCTCTACCTCATGGGACTTCGCAAGTAGGCGATGACCCAAACTTGCGACTGTTGCTGTACTCTGCACGCTCAGTGCCAGGGCATCGCTCACGACCCGGTTGTCATCCCTTGTCCCCAGAACACGTATATCTTTAGGAGTCACTAAATTTCTAGCCACTCCAATGGCAACATCGTTGTCCAGGAGTATTGAGTCAGTTACTGTCACAGGCCCCCGTGCAGAAGCAAAGTAGGGCATCCATACTGGTGCCGCTGCTTGGCCTCGTGTCTGAGTCGGTGGAGCTAGGTTGAGATCCAACGAAAATGGGTAGTTAGAGGCCATTTGATTTCTCACTCTCTTTTCTTCTTTCTTTCTTTTCTCTTTTGTGTGTTTCTGAGTTTGCGTTTTTTTCACCCTTTCTTATAGACTTAGTCTTTGACAAACCCTAGCCATTACAGCATCTGAGCATTTTCTGAATCTCCAAGCATTCCTTGAGTCCCACAACCTTCTCGCCTTCCAACCATACCCAACTCATTTATCATGACGTGTCTTTTCTGAACGAACGCGTTCAGTAAAGTCTTCGCGCCTTTCCATGAGCCCGTAATTTTTGCTTGTGGAGTCTGCGGCGCCTCTATGTGTCGACACGTGTCTCGCCCTGTCTGTTGGTCCCTTACACTGAACCGAGACATCATGACCCATGTTAAAATCCCGCTCTTTGTGTTGCTAATCACGGTTCGATAGTTTGTTTTTACAAAACTAAATAATAATAAAAAGCCGGAAATGTAAACAAATTGTGGGTCGGGTTTCACTTTAGTTTGGGTTTCAAAGTGGGTTAAATTCACCGTGGTTTGTGTTTCGAAATTGTGGGCTTTGGGCTTCAAAATTTTTTTGGGTTTCAGAATTGTGTGATTAGGGTTTACTGTTTCATTTTTTTTTTTTTTTTGTTTGTTTGTGTTGTAATTTTTATTTTATAATTATTTTGTTTTTCTTTTCTTTTGTGATTTTGTGATTTTTTTTTATTTGCTTTAATACCTTTCATTTGTTGTTATGACATTGTTTGTGGCTAATTTTTAAACATTGAGGACAATGCTCATTTCTAGGTTTGGGGGTATTGGAGTTTAGCAAGTAAACTTGGTTTTTCTTAAAATTTAAAAAAAATAAAAAATAAAAAAATTTTAAATTTCTTTCTTGTTTTGAATCTTGTTTTGTTTAGTCACTTTCCGAACACATTTGATGAGATTGTGATAAATGTTGCATGACTTAAATAAAAAATTGAATTTTATTTTTTATTTATTTTTTTTCCTTGTAAATTTTTATTGTAAAAAAATAATAATTAATTAATTAATTAATTTGGCATCGTTCTAGCATGACATGTTCGAAACCTTCTTTGCACTTGCCATTTGTTTCATAATTTTCCAATTAAAGGATTTGCATGATCTAAAGAATTGTATGAATCATAAATTAGACTTATTTAACCAACCATATAAAGTGAGCTTTTGAGCCTTGTACTTCAATTCATGAGTGTTATATACATACTCTTATTTTCTTGTCATCAAAGTTGTTGATCTCATTATTCATTGATTTGGTTGAACACTTAAAAGTCATTCATTCTTATGCAATTTGATTTCATGACATTTAAGAAGTGATATTAAGGCCCTCTTTGGATCGTTTGTGCCTTTCAAGCTAACCTTATGCATGCTTAAGCATGATTTTCCATTGTTAACCATTTTGAGCCTACATGTAAACCTTTTCTTTCATTTTACCAATTACATTTCCTCACCTTAGCCCGAAAAACAAGAATTTACCTTTCTAAGGAACTCATGAGCTCTAATTCGGATGTGTTTTTCATGCTAAGTTTGGGAAGGGATATTACATAAAGAAAAAAAAAATTCACTCAATTGGTGAAAGAAAAAAAAAAAGAAAAGAGAAAAAATTGTGATAAACTCGTGGTTGAATGAAATTTCATTTTTGGGTTTCATTTTTTGGCCTTCTAAATAAATTGGTGTTTGTTCAATTCAAGGAAAGGAGTATGAATAATTGTAAATGAAGGTATAAGGAGTTTTGATCGTGTAAAAGAAAAAATCTAATCGTGATGATTCGAAGTCTTGTAAACAATTGTTTTATGCTCTTATATTTTGAGTTTCTTGGACTTTGTTTTATCCATACCCTTCATTTCTTACTCACCTTACACCCTTGGCCCCATTACAACCTATGCTAAAGACCTAAATTGATCTTAAATGTCATATAGTTGAATTGCATGCATTTTCTTACTTTTAAGTGTTTGGCATCCTTCTTGAGATCATATTAATGCAAGTTCTTCATCTTTCTATTTCGAGTTAAGTCTTTATGGTTTAACTCTAATCTCATGTTTATAACTGAGTGTTGCATTATAGCCCTCTTCCGAGTGATTCATTTGTGAGAGGATAACTTTGGTGAGATTTGAAGTTGAACTTGTGCTTTGTATGATTTTTGAAATTGTGTGAAAACTAAGATTGGGGAATTTGTTGCATTTGGCTATCACACTACCACACTTTGAGCATATTATGTTTTGAACTTTGCCGCTTTGTGAATAATGTTTAAAATTGAGCTTTTATTGTTAAAACTTTTGAGTCATGTGCATGAGTCATTTCTCTTTAGAAAATGTTCGGAAAGATTGTTTTGAGTTCTTTTTATTTTTGTAATTTTTTTTTGTTTTGTTTTGTTTTGTTTTTGTTAATGTAATTATTTTTTTTTGTTTTTGTTTTTTATTTTGCTTAAGGACTAACAATCTTTTAAGTTTTCTAATTACCTTGTTTTGTAGAGTCAGTAAAACGTTTGTGGGTATCGTATCTGTTAAACCCTCAGGAGACACAACTCCTCCTACTAGGGATGCCTAGAGGTTGAAAGGCTTGTTGCATACGCTCAATGCAATCGAGTTACCTACGAAAGTGGTCTAGTTAACTTCTTGTTTTGTTTTTAGCTTTGTTTTCCTTTTGTTTTGCTCGAGGACTAGCAAAATCTAGGTTTGGGGGTATTTGATCGGTGCATATTTACATATCATTTTGTACCCTTCTAGCTTATGATTTGGTTATGTTTTTGAGTTAAACTTGTGCTTTTAATCCTTTTTGTGTTTATCTTTCAGTTCATTGAGCTTTAGGTAATAATGAGGGCTTTGGATAGTAAATGATGCAATCCATGCATGTTAGGGCCTAATTTGGATGAATGGATGAAGAGCTTAAAGACAAACTCAATTTTGGCTACAGTCCCCTGCCAGCTCAGTTTCGTAGGTCATATTGCAAGCTTTGTTTCAGCAACCTACATAGCTCGGATGAGGCCACATTCTTCATGAAAGTTGTTCCAATGGGTGTGTAATATAACATATCCAAAATTCAGCCCCATTGGATAAATATGGAGTCTGTTACCTAGCAAACACAGAGCCATGCTCAGGATGGATTTTATCAGCGCGCAAAATGAGTTAGCAATTTGTTTTGGCCTTAACTTCCTCCTCCGACCTTGGATTGGCCCAAATGATATATGGATGGAAAGAAGACATTCTGAACTTCAAGTTTGAGTGCTTAAAGTCTTAATTTGCTTAAGGGAAGCCCAATTCGTAAGCCCTTGAAGTTTCTGGTCATGCTGACCTCAGGATGAGCTATTATTTCTGGTTGGAAGCTTGGTCATGGTGACATGAAGATGAGCTAGGGCTGCTGGTGGGATTTATTAGTGAAGTGCATCAACCATTTCAGATTTTATAATGGAAGTGTTGTATGCATTAGTGAAGTGCATCAACCATTTCAGATTTTATAAAACAAGTGTTGTATGCATTAGCCATACTTAATTCAGATTTTCAGCTTCCTTAGGCCTATATATAGTGAGGTTTCCCAAGCTTGTAAACACACCCCAAAGGGGGGAGCTCTCAAACACTTCTCTAGAGCTCCCTTCCCTTCTCTCCCTCAAATTCTCTTAGTTTCATTTTCTAGTTTTCAATTGTTGTAATGAAATATTTGTGCTGAAATTCTTCTTAAGTTTTCTTAGTTCCACTTAACTTTTCATTATGTAATTTCTTTTCTTTAGTTTCAAGTTTGATTAGTTTCCAAGTTTCAATTATGGTTCATGTTCTTATTCATTATGCTTATAAGTTAATATGCTAGTTTGAATGATTGATCACCATTTAGGCTTGCATGTTAGCTATCTTGGTTTGAATTAAGAGTATACACCATGCTTTAATTCGAATTGAACTATGAATAGGAAGAGTATGTATGGACATTCGACAACAGGGATTAGATACATGCTTGGTTGTTTAAATTGTTCTTCTATGCTTAATGGGTTCCTAATGCTTAATTTTAGGTTAGACAACAAATGATCAAATTAGGGAATTAGGAACACAAGGTTATGACCACACACCATGGCTTAATCATACATTAGCTAGAATCAATCCGTTAATCTAATTGAACTTGGGAACTTATCTACTTGAGTTAGTTATTTTCTTTCTTTCTTGTTTTATTTATTTCCTTTCTTTTTTTCGTTTCTGTTTTGTGTAGGGAAAATGAATTGGATCATTCAATCACCAATCCTCGTGGGATCGACCTCGCACTTACATATGCTATACTACCAAACGGCTCGTGCACTTGCGAGTATCACAAGTTGAGGATGCAACTGAATTCATTTTGGTGCAGCTGTATCTACACAACAGAAAGCCCGACCGGTTTGCTCACGCAACGTCTTTGTCGACAGTTGCTCTAACTCCGGGAGCTCCATCTGGGCGCCGTCGATCATGCAGTTGATGAACGGCACCGCCTTCCGAGGACACGCAATATTCACCGGCCCCTCCTCCCCTTCTCATTCGTCATCAGGAATCAGCACCGATGTCCCTTCATTAGGCCCCCTTGGCCGCTTCGGCATAGGCGTCGCATCGAGGGCCCCCTCGATCATCCTCTTTCCCGTCATCTGGAGATGAACCTCCTGAACGGTCTCCGCTTCGGCCGCCCTCTTCTCCCGGCGGCGATCAGCCACCGTTTGCTCATCCGCCGAAGCCCCTCCAGCACCTCCTGCCGTCTTCTTCTTCAGCCTAGGGGACTGAACCTTCTTTGGCTTCGGCGCCCCTTGCCCCTCCAGACGCCTCATTGTCGCCTCGCTCATAGGCCTCCCTCCTGCCACTGCAAAACACACGAAGTCAATAAGGAAACGGTAGCTAAGCAAAAAAAGATACAAGTTAAACCAGCCGAACGGTATCACTTACTCTGCCTTTTTTCTTCTTCCTCCTCTTCCTTCACTTTCCGATCGTGTTCGACCCTACCGATCAGACCAGCCTTGAATAGATTCCGAAAATAGAGCAGCTCCTTAAAAAAGCGATCTTCTTCGGCAATCTTCACTCGCACCCTCTCGATTGCTTCCACTTCTCTGATCGGTGCGGCAGGCCATTTCAAAGACACTACAACTGTTGTGTAGATACAGCTGCACCAAAATGGATTAAGCTGCATCCTCAACTTGTGATACTCGCAAGTGCACGAGCCGTTGGTAGTTTAGCGTATGTAAGTGCGAGGTCGATTCCAAAGGGATTGGTGATTGAATGATCCAATTTAGTTTCCCTACACAAAACAGAAATGAAAAAGAAAGGAAATAAATAAAACAAGGAAGAAAGAAATAACTAACTCAAGCAAATAAGTTCCCAAGTTCAATTTAGATTAATGGATTGATTCTAGCTATAGTATGATTAAGCCATGGTGTGTGGTCATAACCTTGTGTTCCTAATTCCCTAATTTGATCATTTGTTGTCTAACCTAAAATTAAGCATTAGGAACCCATTAAGCATAGAAGAACATTTTAAACAACCAAGTATGTATCTAATCCCTGTTGTCGAATGTCCATACATACTCTTCCTATTCATAGTTCAATTCGAATTAAAGCATGGTGTATACTCTTAATTCAAACCAAGATAGCTAACATGCAAGCCTAAATGGTGATCAATCATTCAAACTAGCATATTAACTTATAAGCATAATGAATAAGAACAACAATCATAATTGAAACTTGGAAACTAATCAAACTTGAAACTAAAGAAAAGAATTTACATAACAATAAAAATTAAAGTAGAACTTGGAAAAACTTAAGGAGAATTTCAGCACAAATATTTCATTACAACAATTGAAAACTAGAAAATGAAACTAAGAGAATTTGAGGGAGAGAAGGGAAGGGAGCTCTAGAGAAGTGTTTGAGAGCTCCCCCCCTTGGGGTGTGTTTACAAGCTTAGAGAACCTCCCGATTTATAGGCCTAGGGGAAGTGAAAATCTGAATTTGATATGGCTAATGCATACAACACTTGTATTAGAAAATATGAATTGGTTGATGCACTTCACCAATAAATCCCACCAGCAGCCCTAGCTCATCTTCATGTCACCATGACCAAGCTTCCAACCAGCTACAATAGCTCATGCCTAGCTCACCATGACCAAGCTTCCAACCAGAAACAATAGCTCATCCTGAGGTCAGCATGACCAGCAACTTCAAGGGCTTACAAATTGGGCTTCACTTAAGTAAATTAAAACTTTAAGCACTCAAACTTGAAGTTCAGAATGTCTTCTTTCCAGCCATATATCATTTGGGCCAATCCAAGGTTGGAGGAGGAAGTTAAGGCCAAAACAAATTGCTAACTCATTTTGCGCGCTGATAAAATCCATCTTGAGCATGGCTCTGTGTTTGCTAGGTAACAGCCTCCATATTTATCCAATGGGGCTGAATTTTGGATATGTTATAGTACACACCCATTGAAACAACTTTCATGAAGAATGTTGCCTCATCCGAGCTATGTAGGTTGCTGAAACAAAGCTTGCAATATGACCTACGAAACTGGATTGGCAGGGGGCTGTAGCCAAAATTGAGTTTGTCTTTAAGCACTTCTTCCCTTTATCCAAATCAGGCTTTAACATGCATGGATTGCATCATTTCCTATCAAAAGCCATCATTGTTACCTAAAGCTGAAAGATAAACACAAAAAGGATTAAAAGCCCAAGTTTAACTCAAAAACATAACCAAATCATAAGCTAGAAGGGTACAAAATGATATACAATTATGAACCGATCAGCAATCAAATAGCAAACGGTCAAAAAAAAAAAAAAAAAAAAAATCCAACGCTCCTGCCGAACGGCAGGCCTTAACCTACCGACTGTTTGGAAGGTTGTAGGGATCCGTCTCTCTACACCCCCGGTGCCGATTCCCAGTCACCATAGACAATCACTCGACGCTTGCGCCACGTCTTTTGAGAGCTCGGCACCCCAACCACAAAGTGCCCACGCTGCCCTGCCGATAGACAGTTGGACTGGACCCACCCCCCATTATCAGCACTCTTCGCCCTCGTCACACTATACAGTTGGGCAAACTGTTCGTAGCTCGGTTCTCCCTCGCCAGCCAAGCTGAACGCTGTGATCGTCCCGAGCAATGTAATCCAAAAGTTTGGATTATACTGCCCCGGTGCATACCCGATTGCAGCCAAAATCTTATGCACCGAATGTTTCAACGGTAGCCGAAGCCCATGGTTAAACACGTCGGTGAAGAAGACTACGCCCTTGTCATTATGACTGAGCGACTCTAAGGGCCCCGGAATTCGCATCCCTACCGATTCCGGAATATTGAACTCTGCCCGAATCTTCGCCAGCTCCGCCTCAGTCATTGTGTTCGGCTCTAACTCATCTACGCCGAACAAAGTTTCCTTGGGCTTCGCCATCGGAATCCGCTGCCTCCCACTGACAACCCTTAACACCCCTTCACCAGGGGCCGCAACGGACACACCACCCTTATCAGCCTCACGACCCGAGGTCGAAGGCTCACCATCTCCACGCTCTCTCGTCGAAGTGCCCACAGCCTCGGCACGCACTCCTGCCCCCTCTACTATCTCACAGCTCGAAGAGCTAGCAGATTCGACACCCACACTCCCCTCGGACGAACTCCCCGAAGACGATTCGTCCTCATATGCCCTCGGACTACGCCTACTCTCGGATTCAGTATCTGACATCTACAAACAACATACGAAGGGAAACTAAGTGCTCTGCTAGAATCAAATTCCTATTCTACCCCTTAAACACTTATGTTCATGCTTGTTCATACTTGTTCATACTTGTTCATGCTTGTTCATACGTTGTTCAAACAAAAACTCATCACATTCAACACTTTGATTCGGAAAAATAAAAAAACACGGCAACATACCTTGTTTACACGGTGGTTCAAGCTCGCCGGAAATCGCCTCAGCCTTGTTCACGCTCGCCAGAAATCGCCTCCTCAGCCTTCGCACGGTTGCCGGAAATCGCCTCTCACAAGCTCTCTTTGCTATCAAAAACTCCAAGTATTCGAACCCTCATCCACTCCTCATATTTATAAAGCCGATCTAGCATCGGGAAGCGAAACGACGCATCGGAAGACGGAACGACGCGACTCTTCACAGCATGCATGGCGACGCCCAGACTTTGTCAGTTGAAACGTTTCAAATCCTTAGAGACGCTTCAACTTCCTGAACGTGGCAGATCTAGCCACATTCGAGCACAACTCCACTAACGAGCGGCAAGCGCACATTGGATGATTTCTCAATCACCTCTCGTGCCGAACGGCAGGCGCACATTCGATGATTTCTCAATCACCTCTCGTACCGAACGGCAGGCGCACATTGGATGATTTCTCAACCACCTCTCGTGCCGAACGGCAGGCGCACATTGGATGATTTCTCAATCACCTCTCGTGCCGAACGGCAGGCGCACATCGGATGATTTCTCAATCACCTCTCGTGCCGAACGGCAGGCGCACATTGGATGATTTCTCAATCACCTCTCGTGCCGAACGGCAGGCGCACCTTCGATGAGTTTCCACTCACCTCTCCTGCCGAACGGTAGGCGTTTCAAAACCCTGACCTACACTGGCCTCTCCAACCATTCGGTACATGATACCGTCTCTTTTTTCAAGCTCACTCGCTCGGGTACTTGGGGGACTACATACCACCATCGGCAACTATGAGACCAAGTCCGGGTCAGAATGCCGAAGACATATTCAAGTCCCCAACCGAGAAGCTTCTCAATCGGCAACTTGGGGGACTACTGTTTGTACCATATCTGACCCTCCACTCATACAACGACACGTGGATCATATAAACTCACCCAAGTACCCAAGGCCTCGAACAATCGGCATCGGCTACCGATGGCATTGTCTCAAAACCACAAATATTCGCAAGTCTCAACACTGCCTGAAATCGGCACGCCCTGCCGATTCTACAGAATCAACTTCGAAGCACCCGCCCGAAATATCTAGAGACTCGTGTCAACCTCATAGGGCCCTCCCACGAGTCCCACATCGAAAATGAGTACTAAGAGCATCCAATATGCCCTTTATAAATAGGCCCCTTCACTACAATACAGGGGTAAAACTTTTCAGCTTGACTTGTATACTAATATCTTGTCAACAGCTAAAGCTCTTAGAAAACAAACTTACTTTGGCATCGGAGGGTCTTAGGCTGGTTCCACACCGGTTCCATAGACCTCACGAGCTTCGCTCATCTTCTATTCAGGATCAGCATCCGAGGACAGGAAGAATCAGCATCTATCACTCAATCGATCTACTAGATCGTCCATCTCACTTGTAAGTTGCACTCATCTCTATCTGTTCAGTTTTAGTGCCAACAGAAGAGTTGTGGGGTGTGTGGGGTGTGTGTACTATGGTTAAGTATTAAGTTAGATGACCTTTTTTGTCTTTTTACACAATAATAAAACTTACAGCTTAATGATTTAAGTATTGGGGTGAACTAAGAGAAGTGTGGGGTTTAAATAGAAAAAATCTTAAAGTAAGAGTGCTGTTATTTTCATTCTCATTTCTGGACATGACATAATTTGGTACAAAAACAACCCGTAGTAATTATGGGCCTTGGCTCCAAATTCGGCCTCCATAGATCACTATATCCGAAACCCAGAAATATTATAATGCCCATAGTCAAATTCCACCAGATACAAATATACCCAATTGAATAGGAGTCAAACGAACTCAGGGATGAAACTATATATTTTACCAAAGAAACAAATTACTTAATAGCTACAACACAACAAGCCCATGAATTGAAAAGCTCTCAATTAAATCTTGAGCAATGCTTTCAACTTCATAAAAGAAACTTCTCTTCCCGTTGAAGAATCCAGAGCCTCCCTTGTCGTCCTTCGCATTAAGCTCCTCTCTCTCCGGTTCCCCCAATATCCCTATAGTTCTTCTAGTTCAAATCACGGAAAGCACTCAATTCCCACAGAGAGATGAGAGGGGGGAATGGATTGTACTGGGTACAGTACAGAGGTGGGTGCTTGGGGAAGTGAGGGAGATGGTTGCCGTGCGGTGGAGGAAGAGCGAGGAGAGAGGAGGCAAGAGTGTGGGGTATGCGTGATGAGACGGAAGGGGTTTTATAATTTTTAATGATCTTTTTAGTTTCTTTTCTTCATCAGTTTCTTTATTTTTTTTTTGGTTTTATTGTTTTAATGTTTTTTTTTCCTGAGTTCTTAAAAGTCATTTTACAAAGTGGTGAATTTGTCTTAAATTTTCTGAAAATAAAGTGTGAGAAAATAGGCGGAAATAACAAACACTCTAAAGTTATTGTAATGAAAGCTAAGCATTACATAAGATTAGCAAGTAGAGCCTTGATGTTGCATGTGTCTTTTATCCGTGTTATGAATTCCAAGCTTCCCAAGTTATATGGGTTTGAATTTTGAGTTTGGTTGCCATGGTGGTCAAGCACTTGTGTCGATGTGCCTATGGTGGTTGATTGGGACTCTCGTGGTTCTTTTTGTTCAATTGCTTTGAGCTTTTCTTTTCAATTTTGAGTCTTTCCTATGATGGCCCAATGCATTTTGTGTTCCTTGCACTTTTGTGGACTATTCAAATAGTTATTAGAGCATCCACAATTATATTCTTTATTTTTTAGTTAAAACTATAACTCTTTTTCAATTGGTCCATCTCAATTAAAAAATAATATAAAAATTATTAGCATTAATTAAAGGTTTAAAATAATCATAAAATAAAACAACATTTAATTATAGGAAGCCATTAAGAGTCATTTCTCTTTCCTCATATTTAGGAACTCCTAGAGGTCTCCCTATTTTAGGAGGTGAATAGGAAGCATAGTTGGAGTTGTATTTTTTCAATTCCTCTCTAAAATTTGTCTAAGGAGATGGTTTAGTTATGCATCTCTCATCATGTGAAAGAGAGGATAGCACGTCTCCGTTACATGCAAGTTTAAGCTCAAGTAGAGAGATTTTACACTAATCATGATCAAT
Organism: Prunus avium; assembly: GCF_965620075.1. Taxonomy (NCBI): domain Eukaryota; kingdom Viridiplantae; phylum Streptophyta; class Magnoliopsida; order Rosales; family Rosaceae; genus Prunus; species Prunus avium. Next base: position 1,153,391 of record NC_142285.1, read on the forward strand.
TAAAATTAAGATGTTATTTATCTAATAAATAAATAAAATTAAGATAATATAAATAGTTTTATTCGTGAAGAGAATTTGACCAAAAGCTTTTGCAAAGCTATGCGTATTAACTAACCTGTAAATATTGTCCAAGTGTCAATATATCAACATCTATAGCCCTTAAATCAGCCATAGCTTGCTTCAACTCGTCATCTGATTCTCCCAGGCCCAACATTAGGCCATCTCCAACCCAAGAGGTGGAAACTCAAATTATGAGTTTTGAATCCAAAAATCTTCTCCAACCCATGTATTTTGGGGGATGGAAATTTGAGAAATCTCAAATTTGGAGTGGAATTCCAATCTAAGTATTGTTTGAACTGGTATTTTATGTGGGCCCAAATTTGGGGTAGAATAACACTTCTTAAATAGACAAGAGAATGAGATGACCTACATGCAGTGGCGGATCCACAGAGGAACAAGGGCTGATATCAAACAAATTTCTAAATAAAAAATACGAATATCTTGTTTTTACTTTTCTTGTTCAGCAAAGGCAAAGCAAACCCAACAACAAGGTCTGGTTTTGTTTTTCTTCTTCAGTAGCAAAAGGCTCTTCGGATTTATTTATTTTATTTAAAGCTTTTCGGATCTTTCTTTTAAGTCTACAAGGGGCACACTATAGTCTTTAAATGGTCTTCAGAGTTTTTCTAAATGTTATTTTTATTTTTATTTTTCTGATTTAGCTCTCAGTATTTCTATGATCAATAGCAAACTTAAGCAGAAAGAGGTTGTGCACGACTTGAGGTAGGATCAATTATGATTCATTTATTTAATTGAGAATTTGATATGCATTTTGATTAGATTAATTGGTATTGATTTTTGTTAGATTAATTGAGATTGATTTTGATTAGATTAATTGGTATTGATTTTGATTAGATTAAGAGCTTTTGAAATAATTTTTTTTTAGAGCTTTCACCCTTTTAAATATTGCACCTCAGCTAAAAAATTTCTGGATCCGTCACTGCCTACATGTTTGAACATAATTGAATGAAAATAGGAAAAGATAGGGAAAGATAAGAGAATCCAATAAAGCGGGATGAACAAAGATGATAAATGGTTCAAAACATGATTGAAACAAGACAATAAAAGAAATGGTTCAGAAAATAATTGAATGAAGATAGGAAAAGATAAGGGAATCCAATAAAGTGAGATGGACAACGTTGAGCAATGGTTTAGAACATAATTGAAACAAGACAATAAGGGATGGGAAATGGTTCAAAAAATAATTGAAGAACACAAGTGGAGATGAGCAAAAGTTCAGAACATTATTGAATGAGAATAAAGGAATCCAATGAAGTAAAAGTAAAAGTAAAAATGGAAGACAATTATGGCAATGGCTTCAATGAAAGGTTCGAATTATTCCGGGCATACGTATGGTGTTGTATTTGTTTTTATTTTTAAATGAAATTCTATTATGTTTTGGAATTTTAATTTTTTTAGGTAAAAATGTTTAGAAAATTAAATCACGAATGTTGAAACAAAAATAATGTAAAAAAAAATTAACGAGAAAAAAAATTTAGGGGTTAATCATGCTTAAACAATTTAATAAAGTTGCAGACTCAAATTATGAGTCTACAAGATTGGAGGAAATTTTTTTCTTTTAGTCCTGAAAATACATGAATAGTTTTATTTTTGAGTATGGAAATTTGAGTTTAGCCCCAGCATGATTGGAGATGGGTTTTTGTTATCATCCTTTTCTTGCTTTCTTTTGCATGCTTTAGAACAGATAAGCTCTGCTCATACCTGCATTACCTTTACCAGATCAAATATAATAATCTCAAGTAGCAGCAGTGAGCACAATTTCAGAATGAGAACCAATCGATGAAAAGCAGATGATGTATTAGGTTAACTACCCTACTAGCGAGACATTTACCCCTAAACTGGATTGACGCTCTTAGAAACAGAGATGATGTCCTTACAGTTCTTGAATTTCCTCAGGCCTCAAGATATGCATGCTCTCGAATATTGTCTCTCGTCTACCCACCTTGAGGGTGCATCTATTTGCAACCAACCATGAGCTTGGTATTCAATTTGTATCCTCGTCACGATCATCGCGAGGTAGATATAAAACCAAAACTAACAAACCTTGGTCCTATCGTAACATTTTCTGTCGGTTTTAATCACGTGGATGGCACATACTATAGTATGGTGAATTGAGAGGTAAAAAGTTCAATGAATAACTATGTTGCAGCGAGAAAAAATGGCAAACGAAGAAAAAGAAAACCTGCATGAAAATACCTTTTATTACAATATGAGTACAATAATTTACACCACAACCTCTACTAGTTACACATGTGGGCTACTAGACTTCTCTCTCTACAAGGTCAAAAATTCCGTTGCAACTTAACTTGTTTACAAACTAACACTGCATCATTCCCTTCCTCATGCTTTGACCTGGCAACGCCTGCAATCCACAGAAAGTAAAACTTGGCACCGTATTTCTAAAAAGTAAAGCAAATTACGATTCACACTAAATGTACAGCATATGCATGTTGGTGCAACGTTCACGCACAAGTAAAACATGAAATGGAAAAAGAAAAAAACCCAACGCACTAACAACGACAAATTGGTTTCACTTCCACACAAGGAGTAAGCGGGCACTACAGCATATCAAATTGCATACAGAAAATACGATTGTCAAAAGACTCATTCTTACCAAAATATATTAAAGCCACCAAGCACACTGAATTGACTCAGATCATCTTAAATTTGAGCCTTCGATAGGGTTTGAGTCAATTTCAAACTAATGTCACCATAAGGTACTTCTTGCTTTACATCAACAAGATCGAAACTCTTCAAAACCTGATGTATTGACCATGAAAACTCACATTTAGTAATATACCAAAAATGCTGCATCAGCTACTTCAACAGGCAGTACAAGTTTTGCTTGTTCAGAAAGTATAAAAGGAACAAATGACAAGCCAATTAAACAAACAAACAAAAAACAGAAAGATGCATCCAATACATTGCATATTTCAGAAAATAGAAATGCAGCAGAACATTTTCTAATAGCACCAAGACTAGGAACAAGAATCAGAGATAAAATGATATGTAACGAAAAACCCAAACACAAAGACAAATTGATATTTAACAAAAAAATATAGAATTTGAATAATTGAATCATTTTTCAATAACTAGGTTGATTTAAACCTAAACAAACATTTTGCTCAATTGCGCATATTCATCTAAAATGTATACAAATAATTTGCTCTTAAAATTCTATGATGTACACATAAGATACATACATGATACACCAGAACTAGGAGAAATTCTCAATTTACTATCCAAAAAAGCACTTGGATTCAAAGCAAGACAACTTAACAAAAATGTCTCCAAAATTTACCAGAGTTTCATAGAACATTCGGGCACATAGCTTTCTTGTTTTTCCTTCTAAGATTTTGTCTAAGCTGAGATCTCCAAATAGGTCTTCTGAGGTTGAGGTGATAGGAGATTGCCTTTTTAAATACTGAGCCACAGCCCTGCGCACCAAATGGGGAAAATTATTAAGAAAATTAAAGACAATGAGCCACTGAGTACAGAAATACAGCGACTAACTAAACCCTTTATAAACAAAGAAAAGAAACGATTGAAAGAGAAGTACCTGGTTCTAACAGACAATGAATCAACTGCGTGTGTCCCTTGAGATCCTGGTACTCCTTGTGTCCCTTGAGATCCTGGTACAAGCATAGATATGTCATCCAAATAGTGAACACAAAAGTTAGAAAATTTGAACTTAAAGAATGAGTACTCTTTATTCATACAGGCAGCCAAGAAAAACACTATACACAATTTACAGAATCATCCAAATCACTGATCAAGCAAAGGTTTCTGAGTTTACCAGCTGGTGTACTGCTATCTGCTTCCAGAAAATAAAGATCCTACAATGAAACATTTTAACAAGTTCGAAAGTTAATTAAGAGTTAACTGGTTCACAGAGGAAAACATGAAGTAATGCACTAATACACCTATTGCATATGGAGAGGGGTTTCAGAATGAAGTTCTATGTCTCTCATAAGTTGATTCTCAAAACTAAAAGATAAGAAGAGTTAAAAATTACATATTAACAAAATGCCTGGCAGGTTGAAACTATAAATCTCATATTGCGGTAAATACAAGTAATTCAGTATTTCAATGAAGTATTTTTCCGAAAAACAACCATAAAGAAAGTTTAAAGACTTGAGGAAGGAATTACACATAGACCAATATTATTAAAACTTTAGTCCACAAGGAAATGAAGGTCAAAATGAACAAGGCTCAGGAGTTAGGAATATCATAGAAATAAGAAAAAGATTAAATACGTGAGACTCTTGATCAAAGGCAGAGCCAAATTGTGCCCAGGGATTCCACAGGCCACGGCCCTCGCCACGGCCCCTAGAATATAAAATAGATATAGTCATTCAAATAGAATATTAGACTTCTACTAGTAATTGTCTTGTAGTTGTGAGTTGAGTGATACACATTCGTAGTTTGATATTTCAAACTCAGTTTTAGTTTGACTTTAGGTGATATTCTCCAACCTTGCTCTGAATGATTCAACATGTATCAAAATGCATTATCCCAAGGTAAAGGAAAATTTTGGCTTTGCCATCTTCCTCTCAGAGAGTTGGTAAAAAAGGGTTTGTTAATCTTCAAAAACCATTTCTCAAAGAAAAAAACACTAATATTATTTAATTCCTCAGTAAATCTATCATGCAACTTATTGACTCCAAAAAAATATATATGAATCTGCTTAACGTTCAAATTTAACTCAAAAGAGAGTTAAATGATAAACATTCTTTATCCTTAATGGAAATTATCAAGTGCATTATATCATATATAATCATATAAAAAATGAAAGACATCTAAATGTTTCCAAGTAAATGGATATATAAGCTTCAAAGAGCAAAGAAAACACTTAATGAACATAGATCACTCAAGGCTAAAGGTAAGCATAATAGAGCTCGGTAGAGTAAGTTGTGCTCAATAAAGTGAGCTGTTTCACAAGCCTTAGGTTCTCTATAATGTATCCCTAAGCCTTACCTCAAAGAAATCTTAAATCTAATGCCATCCACTCAAGCATAAACAAGAACTTAAGGCTTGTAAAGTTCCCACAAAAGGCACAAAACAGTAAAATGAAAAGCAAAAAATGATGTAAAAGTCAAATATAATTTATATGAAAGCACTTATAGGACCAAATACTGTATAACTTACTTCAGCTTCTGCAGTATTCCTTAAGTCAGGAGTATCTGATAGACCAGTGTTTTCTGGACGTAACTGCTCCTCAAATATTGTCCTTGGAGTTTCAAAAACAGTCTCATGAAATCCAATTGATGATGGTAGGTCTGGTGTCTGCAGTATTTGTGTTCCAGTGCTTGTTTCCAATGGAGGAACTGAAGCTGACCGTAAGTATGGAGATGGAGCAGGCGTAAGATCATCTCTCCTGGGAGAAGGCATGAATCTTGGTGAAGGTATAAACTCAGGTAAGATATTTTCCCCATCATGTTCTTCAACATGTCTGAGTTGATCAATTTCTGGGTTGCATTGAGTAGCAGGCGATTGTGCACCCCTATACTCTATGGAAGCTTCAGTTACAGGAAGAGACCGTGCAACCCTACGCTCTGGGGAGATTTCAGTTGTAAAAGGACGAGGAGATTGTGCAACCCTAGCTTCTGAGAAAGCTTCAGTTGTGGGAGAAGGAGATCTTGTAGGCCTAGAGTCTGGAAGAGCTTCCTCAAACAAATGGGATTTTGTGGATATATAGTCTTTGTTGGAAATGTTACAAAGATCTGAACACAGACCTACAGGCAGACACCCAGATTAGAAATAAAGTCATCAAAATGGCAGACAAGCAGCAAGAGAAAACTAATAAAGGGAAAAGACCCACTCACCACTTAATGAAGGCTGGAAGAATATTTGTTCCTTTCTTAAACTGTTGTTCAACTTCCAAACACCCAAAGCAGAGCACGGAATATTCCTCCTTTTACGCAATAAATCACTAGTATCTTGAATTGTCTTATTCATAAACCTGCAAAATTCACAACCTTATCTCAGTGACCAATACCAGAAGAAATACAGACCATATGATGAATAATATGTGCAACCATACTCATTGGACAACACAAGGGTCTCATCAAAATACTGCTTTCTCTTCCTTGGTCTTGCTCTTGGCTGCTCAGGAGGTGGTGTTGGTTGAAGTTCTGCAACAACAGAAGAGAGAAACACTCAAGGTAAAAATAAAGTTGTGTCATATTGACGTTTACATCTGAAGAGGATATTAGATGATGAATAGTAACTCTACACACCAAATGAAACATGTGTATCAATATTTTGTAGACCCTCTGGCAAAGAAGCAACAGATGCTGGTGGTCCTGAACTTGGCTGAAATAATGGAGATGGCCCACCAGAAGGTATAGTTTCCTCCATAATTGGAGAAAGAATGTCTTTCTCACTCCTTTCAGGGTCAACAGACCTGTATGGTTCAGTTACATCATCACTGTTATTGGGGGAAACCGGAGGAAGGATTTCTGAGCCAAAATCAGAAACAGCATCTCGCAGAACTTCCATTTCTTGAACATGTTCAGGGGAACCGTCATCTCTATGCCTCAAATCAATACTTTCTCTCTGGTTAGTTGGAACAGTATCTTCAAAACCAACATGTTGTGGAACCTCAACTTCTGGAAAATTTGGAAGGGTGAAGTCATCACTAAATCTTATTTGTTCATCTGTCTGATTGCCTGGACTAGGAGCCCCCTCAGCTGGAGGTGTATGGAGGATGCTGTAACCATGGAAACATAAAAATTACTATACTGCTTTCTCAAAGAAAGATTTAAAATCATACGTGGAAAACTCAAATGCATTAAGAAGCATACTCCTCATCCATGGGGGTAGCATCTGAACCAAAAACCTCTTTTGGAAGTGATAGATACATCTGTATATCCTAAAAATAACACAAGCTTCAGTCAGTAACAATGCAATTCCAGTACTTCAACATTCAAACAGTAAAATGAAGGAGAGCAAAAAATATATATACTTTAAAACAGAAAAGGAATAGATGTTCAACCTCGTCAAAAGTTATAGCAACATAAGGGTTTGTTCCAATAGGAATTTGATCTGTAACACAAAGTTCAAATATTTCAAGACTTTCACCAAATGAACATAAACAAAGAAAAATAAGAAAAGTAAGATGAAAATTCCAAACAGCAAGTCACTTCTACAACCTGTTAGTGTGATGTCTTCCTCACTCCTGAGATGATTATCGTGAGCCCTGAGGAAACAAAATCATTGCATCATACATCCATTTAAAAGCAGAAAAGAAAGATGGATGAAAAGGGCCTTCTGCGAATATTACCCCTCACAGAACAAGTCTGTATCCAAATCCAAAGCATCAAGGTCAAATGTGTCAGGCAAAGTGATGGATTGGACCGGTGCTTGTCTTGCATTCTCTGGCAAATTCAAGTCTATAGAAGCAAAGGCCTTTCTTAGGCTAGTCAAAACAACAGTACAGTCCTGGTAAAGATAGTCGACTTTCTTTGAGTATATCCGAACAACACCTACTAGAAGGTGTCCTGACATTCTCAGTGCAATAGGAACATCCGGAAACATGATGCGATCTAATAAAAGCATTCATATGAAAATTGTTAGCCAATTGTTTTTTCAACATTCAAGTTTTTATACGATTAAGAGAAAAACTGCACACAATAGACCCACCAAACAAGAAGAGAGAGCCTAAGAGAAGGACCACAGAATTCTAACTGAAATGAGTATGAGAGAAAGATACCTCAAATTCAAAAGTATGACCAATTAAAATTGTATACACAGCCCACAATAAACACATATCATTACCAAAATTGATTAAGAAATCAGAAAAGGGGAATGAAACAAAAAAATAACCAAGTAACTTGAACCCAAGCATATCTAAAAGGGTATATGATTCTGTTGATGGGGCAATCCTTAGACGGGCGGCACCTGTAAAACAAAAAGGGGTTTTACAGGCACCATCCATCTTCACCAGACTGACCATGTGATCAAAACGACAAAGGGGTTCAATTCAGCAAAATTTAGCATGGATTGATTATAATGTATGACAAAAATTATGAATTCCATAAAATTTTAAGATCTAAATTAGCATCTTACAAATCAAAACTTAATAAAAATACCAGATTAAAGAAGGAAAAAAAAACACTTCCTCAAAGAAAGGCGACGGTTTCACAAAAAAGTCTCAAAATTTAACAGAGGAAAGTAGCTTTGGATTCAGATTTTGAGACACCCAGAACACCAAAAAAAAAAAACCCAAACTTTAAGCAAAACAAACAAAAGGGTTGTACGGACCAACGGTGGAGGGGATGTCGGTGGAAGTGTAATGGGACTTCTTTAACCTGCTCTGCAGATGCGCCGCACACCATACGGTTCCCAGTGGGCCCTTCCGAGCCAAGAACGTCTGCGAATAAAACATCCTTCGACCTTCGTCTTCTTCTTCTTCTTCTTCTACACTATTTCAATGGCAAAACCTTCTTCTTCTTCTTCTTCTACACTATTTCAATGGCAAAACTTATAAATATATAAATAAGAACAGTGCTTCGTTAGTGTTTCTGTGTGTATAAATATGGTTTATGAGAGAGAGAGAAAAAGAAGACGGAGGTTTTAGGGTTATTGGAGATTGAAGGAGGAAATGGGGCGCGGGAAACGAAAAATGGCGCCCATTTGGAGTGAGTTTTACGGGAATAACCCTTGTGGTTTATAAGAATTACGAATTTACGACTGTTGCCCATTTGGAGTTCTCTTCTTTTTTTCTTTTCTTTTTTCCAAACGAAACGACAGATACTTTGGAAGTTTCCACTACTCAAATTTTCAAAAAAAAAATCTGCTCACTTTTCGAAAATAAAAAAAAGTGGGTAATATCCACAAGAGAATTCAATAATTTTAGAGAAAATTCTCAAATTTTTCAATTGGTAGTAATTAAAGTCTGAAGATAAAAACTCTGAGCTAAACTGTTTTTTTATTTTTTTATTTTTAAATCAAAGAAATTTAAGCTAAACTTTTTTTTTTTCCATGTGTTTGATTCACGCCGCAAATCTTTTTTAAGATTATGCTATTGTCTATGCTTTTCACATTGGATTTTGGATGATTTCTCTTGCTATCTTTTGTATACAAGATGTTTCTATTTTACAGTACATCTGCTTCAACAACAACAAAAAATACTAAAACTACTAAAAAAATTCGAATTAAAAAATAACAGATCAAAACCAACACCTTTTTAAATAAAAGCCAAACCGAAAAAGAAAACGCAAAGTTATCAAATTTGAAGGTCATAATGTAGCTCTCTGTTATTCGGCTCATGCTGTCTTTGAAACATATTGATTGCCTAATAAAATGGTATATATTCTGTGTGATTTATAAAGAGATCTCTAGAAACTCCTAAATTTAATTTTCTTGTCTTTTCAAATTCCTAACTAATATTTCCAACAATAAAAAAAAATCCAAACAAATATTTATAATAAAACGCTCATTTCTTTCAAATTCCAAGCCAATACTGTAGCAAGAGATGTAATCATGCAAGGGAATTTTACCGGCAGCAAGCACAATGAGAATGCATTGAACTCTACAAAGTATTCCATGACCCAACAGTGGTCAACTGAAAAACCATTCATATAGCCAACGAGGGTTGGTTGAGTTGGTAAAGAGCATTCTCTTCGCTAGCAAAGCCTAAGTTCGAGTCTCGCTACAGACAATCCCTCTTGGCGGGTAATCCGTAAAAACCAAAAAAGAGGCTAAGGCCTTAGTATGCCCTAGCCCTGCGATGGGGTAGCCTTCCCTCCTAAACTTTTTTTCACCCCAAAAAAAAAAAAAAACCATTCTTATAATCTAATAAACCAGCTCAAGTTCAACCAAATCTACAACAACGAAGCTTGAGCAAAATTACTCGAACACAATGGACGCTTGAGTTTAGTTCAAATTCGAGAATTTCAACCAAACCCAGCTTGAACAAACCAGATTTGTATTACGCTGTTCAAACCTGTATTGGTCAGAAAACCATCACAAGATGCACTAATCATGCCATGTCATTTTCATACGTTTTGATAACTATCAATCCAGTCAGCTTCTACCAGGAACGACTAGAAAATATCAAGGTCTTGACAAAATCATTCATTAAGATCAAAATCAATAGAAACTACAAAAAAGACTCTGATTTTTGTTCCATAAATACCCTATCCTAATTTCTGATACAATAGATACAAGTACAAACTCTCCAAAACCAAGCGTTCTGCCAGCTTTACTATGCCTTGTTTACACGAATTCGTTGCCCTTCAAACAACTGCAATGAACAATAAATATAAATAAATTGTCTAACCGTGAAAAATTGGATACCAACTGATCAAAATTGCTAAGGAAACAAATGGTCAAACAGTTCCAATTATTTGCAATAAAGGAATAATCAGTTCCAGGAAACTAATGAGGAAAGCAATATCCATCCAAATGAAAACATAACCACCATACCCTTGATTATAATTATTATTTGTAACATGTGAAAATCAGCAGGATGGAAACCACAAGGAAGTATAAATCATGGATGGTGAGAAAGGGTATTTTGATTCGTGATAGGTATCATACAAGAATTAACAGGAATTTATGCAGACAACAGAAGCAACTAGAGACAAAATACACCATGCACCCGCAAATTTGAAAATTGGCTAGTAATTCTAGCTTTTGCATCATTGAATTTCAATAATGGTTTATGTTGCCAGTCATATGAAAACTTCCATAAGAACATATAGAAGAAAGAATATGAACAAGCAGGCAAGTATATGTATGTATAGTTCGATTCCCAGCTTCCTCTAAAATATGGAACAGCTAGAAACTTACAGTATTGTTGAAAGATGAGATGGCAGCTTCTACATCCTCCTCCAAGGAGAAAGAAACAAACCCAAAACCACTAGATTTTGAAGTCCCTGGAACCCGGGAAACCTTTGTGCTAAGAACTTTTCCCTTCTCAGAGAAGAGGGTTTTGAGTGTATCCGTAGTTACTTCCTTTCCAAGATTTCCAACATACACTTTATGGGGGCTGTCAATGAATTGGGACTCTTCTGCCTGAAGAAGTGATACGTCCGCTTGTAGCAGGGGTTTCTCAGTTATGTTTACTTTGATTTCACGTCCTCCAATCTCCTGTATTAACAACCAGATGGAATTAATTCGTTTTTGACAATTAATAAAATTTTACTAAACAAATTGAAAAAGTGCCGATAGAGGGCAGAGGAAGTACACTTTATACTAGATGAATTCTTTAACAGTATTTTAATCAATATAAACGTATGAACCTTGGCAACACTTACAGTTCCATTCAGTTTTTCAACAATGGAATTTGCATCTTCAACAGTCTTTGCTGTAACAAATGCAAATCGGCGACTTCTTCCAGAGTACTTATCAAACATCACCTATGACCAAAAGGAAGGGAAGAAAGTCATCTCTTTTATTTCTTTTCTATGTTATTTATATTACAGTCAACTCAAAAAAAAAAAACATTCTATATATTGAAAGAAAGTCGCCAAATAAATCCTCATTCTCTTGCTCAGCAATACATATCTCCCAACTTGGATTTTACAATAGTAAATTCTTCACATTGATACTTGCACAAGCATTTAAAATACTTCAGCCAATATTTTCTGGTAAAAGCTTACTGGGTTACTAGCAAATCCTCAGCTATCTGAAGTATGGTATTATTAAACCATGCTCAAGCATGAAAAGAGTAAATGGTTTGACTGTCAATGACAAATATAATAATAGAAGATCAGGAAAACATCTCGAGAAACAGTAACAAGGTCTTGGCATGCTGCTTTACAAAATCAAGATGAAATTATAAGTAGAACGGCTCAAAAGATATTGTTAAAGCACCAGATTAGGATCATATGTTTTGATAGCTGCATATCTTCAAGCTTTCAGTGTTGTCTTATATTGATATGACTACATGTGAATTATTTGTCATTGAAAGGAATGATCAAAATAACTAAAGATTTGTGACAGGCAAAATCAAATTCATGACAAGATTTTATGCATATATTAAGGGTATTGCTGGTAATAACCAAGATTGATGTATTCACGCTCATGAGGTTAAGAATACGATTCCCAGTATGAAGTTCCAACTAAGCTATTAGTCCACTCTTATTATTTAACATCACATTTAGAATCTAGAACTGCAACTTTGAATGCAATTGTCAAACCGGACAGACACCATATGCATGTAAGTAAAACCTATTGGCAGCCTCGGGTTCGTATACTAGCTGACGGAGGAGCTCCACCCCACCAACCGTTGTAAACTACTCTTAGTTCAGTTCCAATCAACGAATTACCCTACAACACTGAAGTTCCCTTACACCAATTAAGCTAGGGTGTCCATGATGCTACATATTAACCCAACCAACCTATTCTTCTCAAGCTAACTAATCCAATACTAATATGAACCCAAACACAAATGTAGTGGCTGCCAAGTATCAAATACTTACCATACTGAGTTCTCAATCTTCAATAACCCAACAATTAAAAAACACAAAAATGCATGGAAAAACACAAAAATCAGACGTAAATAAATAAATAAAATAAAATGAAAAGGAAAAGCCAAAAACCTCAGCCTTCTCTACAGCTCCGTGTTCTTCAACAATTTTGGTAAGCTCAGCATTATCCACAGTCCTGGGAATGTTGCCAATGTAAACTCTCCTGGCCGCTTTAGAAGACGGGTCGGCTGCGACTTCTTCGGCAACAGCAAAGACTCTTTGTGAATGTCTGGGGGTCAGAATCATATAAGAGGAAGTGAGTTTGTGAAAGCCCTGAAATTGGGTTGGTTTGAGGATTTGGAGAGACAGTTTTGGTGCGGCTTTGATGGGATTTGTGGGATGGTGAAGGAGATTGGGTGGTGACAGTAGGGATGAGATTGTAGCCATTTGTTTTTCTGGGCTATTGGGTGTGATTATGAACAAGAGGAGAAAAGTGAATGGGGTTTCAGAGCAGAGTGAAAGAGTGAGGGTGGGAAAAGAGCTCAGACTGAGGAGGCTTCAATTTCATTATCTCATTATCTAGCTGGGATTTTGGAACAAGGTCTCTCACCCGCGGGTGAGATATGATTGAACTTCTTTTTCTTTTGTAGTAAAAGTAAATTACTTTACTAAAAAAAATTTAAATTACATTTTTTTATAAAAAAAAAAAGATAGTGAATTGCATTTTGAATAATAATAAATAAGTAAATTATACATAATTTTTTATACCAGTGAGTGAGAGTCTAAACTAGAGATTCAAATTCGAGTGCAAGGAATAGATTCACTGCCTTAATTAAAACAATAAAAATTAGTATTTGTGATTTTAGTATATTATCGACCCCTCAATAGGAAGTTCGAAAAGAAAAGTTAGAAATTAGGCCTAGAAATTATAGAGACCTAATTGAAATGGGGGTGGCCAAAATTGTCATTTCCTTCCCTGTGGGTAAAAGTGATAGCGAGTACCCCATTTTGCAGGTAGGTCTGAGGGTTTTAAGGGTTCGGCCCGTATATATACACACCAGTTTCTTACTCAGTGTTTGTGGCTGAGCCTTTCGGAGACGGAGAACCAGTGAGAGACTCTTACAAAGATTTCACGATGGCGCCGAAGCAGAGGACCCCAAAGGTGACCCGAAACCCAGATCTGATTAGAGGGATTGGGAAATACTCGAGGTCGAAGATGTACCACAAGCGAGGGCTTTGGGCTATCAAGGCCAAAAACGGCGGCGCTTTCCCTCGCCACGACAAGAAGCCCGCGGCTGACGTCCCTGCTGTGAAGCCGCCTAAGTTTTACCCCGCCGATGATGTCAAGAAGCCACTCGTCAACAAGCGCAAGCCCAAACCCACAAAGCTCAGGTCCCTATCTCCCTTCTGTATCTATCTCTATGGATTTGTGTGCCTTTATGTATTTATCAATGGGTTTCTTTGACTGTGTTATGTTATTGGGTTTGGTTTGCTTTTTCCGTAATGTGGGGAAATGGTTTGAATGGATGCCTTAACGTGTTTGGATTCTGAGAAAATGTGTTTACCTATGAGCTTATTTTTTCTCTCTCTATTTTGTAGATTTGTGAGTGACTACTTTTTTATGTGATGTGATTGGGTGTGTGCATTCTATTAAGTTCTGTTTATTGGGATTCCGTCTTTGATTTCCAATACCCATGTCAATTATGGAAAAAGAAATTGGGAACATAGAAAGTGAAGATATGCATTGGACGGTCCCCTTGGTTTGGGGTTTGAGAAAGTATTTACTTTGTTATCTGAGTTTTGTTTTTTCCCTTTGGGAGTTTGAGGATATTATCATCTTTCATTTGTTCAATATTGGTTAGGATATAGAGATTAGAGTTAGATATCTATTTTTACCAAAAAAAACATAAATTGTGAGATGGGAATGTTTTATTTTCTTTTTCAGTTGCTTACTTTAAAGCGGAAGTAGATTGTTTATGTTCGAGAAGCAGTTTTTGATCTTCTGTAATCTCTGTATGGTTTTTTTGTTTAGATCGTTAGTAATTTTTTGTTATTTTCTTTTCTTCATATTTTGTAGGGATAGCATTACTCCTGGTACTGTGTTGATCCTTCTTGCTGGGAGGTTCAAGGGGAAGAGGGTTGTGTTTCTGAAGCAGCTCTCATCTGGCTTGCTTTTGGTCACTGGTAAGTTCTTTTTTTTTTCCTTAATTAAGTTTTTGTTTTTTTCTTGTATGTTATTGGTGCAAGAACAATGATGAGAAAGTGCTCCTTCATCTGTTTCAGTTCTTTCTTATCAAATTTATTAGTGCTTAATGTTTGTATCAATTGTTCTGCTGGTTGGTTTCATATGGAGATTATTATTTGGTTTGATCGACCGCGTATGTAATACAAAGAAAAACATGCTTTGATGAAGTGTTGGTCATTCAGTACATGGAACAAGGTCATTGTTTACATGTGTGATAAAAGTGATTAAATTTTGTTAGTGTGTTTGAATGGAAGTTCAATAGAGCCATTTGGCTGTGCACGTCTGTTTTGAAAAGAACCATTAGGCTGTGCCAGATAATGTGATTTGTAGTTTTGTTGAGCATTTCCCTTCCCTCTTTTTTTTTTTTTTCATATTCCCTGCGTGCCTTAGATTTCAGAGTTGGAGTGTTTCTTACTGTCGTTCTTTCTTGTCATTTCAGGACCATTCAAGATTAACGGTGTTCCTCTTAGACGTGTGAACCAAGCTTACGTGATTGGAACTTCAACCAAGGTTGACATCTCTGGCGTTAACGTGGATAAGTTTGATGACAAGTATTTTGCAAAGGAAGTCCAGAAGAAGAAAAATAAGGGTGAAGGCGAGTTCTTTGAAGCAGAGAATGAGGTTGGTGTTTTTCTTTATTAAAAAAATCTTTTATCTATTTTCAAGTGTATACTGTCTATGGTCGTTCTTTGGCCGTCTTTTTGTTCTTTTCTTCTAACCTTTGATTTCCTTCTTCAAATTGTAGGAGAAAACTGTACTTCCACAGGGGAAAAAAGATGACCAGAAGGCTGTTGATACAGCATTGATTAAATCCATCGAGGGAGTTTCAGATTTGAAGACTTATTTGGCTGCAAGGTTTTCTCTCAAGCAAGGCATGAAGCCTCACGAGCTTGTTTTCTAGATTGAAGAAACTGAGAAGTGTTAGATTTTGCTTTTCTATCCAAAATTGTTCCATTTTTGTTTGAACTTGATCTTAGTGGTTGTACTCTTAAGTTTAATTTGTAATTGACTTCTAATCGGATGTTACTTTAGATCATGCATTGTGCGAATGTTTTTTACCTTTTCTATTTTATTAAAGGAGGTTTGAACCTAGGATCTCGACTCACTCCCATTTCATGCCATGTTTTCTAATATTACAGCCTTAGTTGCGGTCATGTGAGATGATTAACTTGTTGGTTGCTTAGGGTTTAGGATAATATTATGGAAACCTTTCTTTGGGGGTGCTTAAATTGAAGTATAAAAACAGAATTCTTAGGATAAATGCGTTGAAGATGGTTGTATGTGTGACAAAACCCTTGCTATTTTTATTGAGTTATAAGGAGTCGTAGCCAACAAATTGAAAACCGACACGAGGAGTATAAAACTCAGCTACAATACAAGAACAATTTACATTGTTCATTGTGTGATCATAGTTCTATTTTATTGAGAGGGGAGCCCCTGTTGTTACAAAGGGAATTCAAACAGGGCATTTATTCAAACTCGAACAAGGTTAGATGAAAGCAAGGTTAGATGAACATGGTTACATGAACGTTACAGTTTCCACAGGACTTGCCACAAATTAGTTTCAGAGTAAGCTGTCGGTCTGAGCGGGCAATCTCCTGAAGAAATTGCTGGGTACAGAAGGCAGCTTGCTTCGGAACCTGGGGTGCCTCAAGTAATACAGCCCTGCAACTAAAGCAACCACTCTAAATGGGACCACATAAAGAACCACAGATGCACAAAGGCAAAACAGTATGAAAAGGCTGGTCGCTCTTGGGTCTCTCCAGCTCAGTAGAGACTGAAACCTCTCCCCTTGTGTTGCTATGTCACCTACAACTGTCTGTATCCTTCCTGCTACACTTCTGATCCTGTCGTACCTCATTCGAACTATATCATGGGGTCTAGAGCTCGGAAATGTGTCAAACTCTTCATCAAGCTCATCCGGGTGAACTGTCTCTGCCCATGAAAGCTTGGTATCCATGTGAGGAGGATGTCTAGGCCTGAACCTGTAGTTCCACATTCCAATGAGGAACATGTAGACAAAAAGAGTTGGAAGTATCAACTCTGGGTAGCAAATCAATATGAGAAAGAGAATGTGGACAAGAACTGTGGTGACCCCGTTCTTCCAATCACATACATCACCAAGCCACCGGCTCATAGAAAACATGGCAGAAAGTAGTGACATAATTCGAAAGAAGTTAGCCTTGCTTCTTCGCATGCTCCACATGTGAGAATCAACATCTAACATGTACTCCACCACTTCTTTCCTAAGAGGTGGCTCAGCTCTGCCAAGTCTTGCTGCTACAATATTCATGGCTTGGTATCGTAGATTATCGACTTGGTTCACTGTGAAAGGATGCAAGTAATGCATTTTTGGTAGCAAAGGGTGCCCATAAACATATATCATGTTAGCAATAGAGAGGGTGGTGAATCGAACTGCTAGTTGGAGCTCCCCCATTTTCTTCACTCCATTAGGCTGTAGAACTAGGAGTGGGTACGAATGTGTGTACATCCGATGAGCTTCAAGTGTTGATAGTCGAATACGTACCTTCCCAATTCGTGAATCTCTTGCTGCACTGCCTGCAGCTGGTGTTTGTTTCTCACCTCCACCTAGGTTGCAGTTATCGAAAACTCCCAATGTTATCACGGTGCAGGGGTCGTAAACTTCCCATGTGTACTGCTCGTTCCATTTAGGATTGAATGTGTCTAGAATTGTTCTGGTGCGAACCCATTTCTGGCCGTACTTGGCTACACAATAAGCATCTGTGCTCCCTCGGCCATCCTTCATCTTCATTGGAAGAAGCCCTTGTGCACTTAGAATGCCCACTTCCAAAATCCCAACAGGCTGCTTCCAAAGCTGCCTTGCTGTTGGCCTTTGATCACTTATATACATGGTTGATTCATCTAGTACATGGTATCCACCTTCAAGACAAACTCTCAGGTGAATTCTACTAGAAAACTTGAGCTCCTTCCTCCTATCTGGCTCCAAGATACCAAAACCATACTTCTCAAGATTGAACCAGCGAGAATGAACTGGCCTGTGGTCAAGCCGCTTCTCAAACATGTCAATTGGCATGCTTATTTTCCCCAACACCTCATCTTTCGAAGGGTGCACTCGATCCTCGACTGTAATAACCAGTTGCTCCTCAAAGGGCTCAGCTGCCACAAAGACTAAATCTTCATTCCATAATGGATTAGCAGTCCGACTTGGGCATATCTTGGTCCTGAGCAATTGGTTTCCAACTTGAGCTTTGACAAAGACTTCTGGGAGGCGGCTTCTGTCATTGGGCAGCACATCCTGAGCTTCAATCACATTCACCCTCAGGTACCATAGTTTTGGTGATACATATACCTTTGATCTGATATTAAAAACACCCTCACCATAGACAGCTGCAGCATCTGAATGCCATGCATCTGGAAAGGCTTCATCAGCCTGTGTTCCCATCCAAACTGCGAGCATGATCTCACCCCTAACCTTCCCTTCTCCGCGGCGGTGCTCCAATCTGTACCACTGAGGAGCCAGTTGGCTGTCAGGTGGAACTCTGGTTGGAACCTCATTCAAGTCAAAAACCACCCTTCCAAGATAATCATCTCTTCCAATCATCTCTTTATCTTTGACAAAAACTTCTACCACTGATGATTGAATTCGATCTTTTGAGAAAGCAAACACCTGGTTCCACTCTGGATTCATTTTCCTCTCAAAATGCCTTGTTCTTCCCTTATAGTTTCCCAGCTTTACTTCCACGTAAGGATCACAGCTTCCGGTAATGGAGCTGGGAGGGAGGTCTTTGGCTTTCACAACACGAACAAAAAGATAAAACATTTGTTCAACAAGGTCATAAGTGCTTGTAAATCTCTCACCAGTCATCCATCCTCTTCCTCCATGTGCTCCTCCATTTGGCCATCTCTCACCAAGCTGTGGGTTGGTGTCTTTCAGTTCATAGTCATCTTGGTGGTTACGATGGGCTTCCAGTTGAATTGGCCGCATGGTTAATGGGAAACCTTGATGTTGTATTTCTACTGATTTGCCTGGTTGCTGCAGAACTTGATGCTTGTGTATGTGATGCGCTGTTTCAGCTTTTACTTCAACTGGCTCTTTGATCTCCTCCTTTGGATCTTGTGCAGGATCACTAATGCTAGACCCAGCTGCTGCAGCAGAAGAATTTGTTTCAATCAAAGCAACCGCAACAACTTTTTTGTTGAATTCTGCTGTGATAACTGTAGTGTTATCTATTACAGGGCCTTTTTCTTTGGGAATAGCAGCCAATACTTTGCTATTAGTTCTTGTGCTTTCTGTATTTGGAGGTGCACAGGGACTAGAAGTTGGGTGTTCTGGCGGTTGTTGAGAATTAGAAGGAGAGTCTTCTAGTAGTTGTGGTGGAGAATATGGAGGAGATTTTGGTTCAGGTTCTAGTGAAGTGTATACTTTTAAACCAATCTCACCCTTGACGGATGAGAAAAACCACTTCTTTTCTAACTGGAATCTTTGATAAACTTTCTCACTTTTCGTGACAATATTTGAGCAAGGAATTCTTACTCTTCCAAGGAAGTTTCGGCCAGGAGTAGGTGATCTCCTCTCATGGTAGACAGAGGCTTCAATGGTTTGGTGATGGAAGTTTCGTGTTTGGTCGATATCAAAGAAAAGTTTGTGGTTCCAAATGGGGTTGAGGTTCTTTAAAACAGTTTTGGTTCGGCTAAGCTTGTTTACAAAATCAACTTCTACAAATGGACTAGCAGAACCTTCACCGTCTTTGGGCATAAGATCATGAGCATCTACCACTTCTACTACCAGCTTCATTCTCCTTTTGCTTACTTGGCTGCTGTGAGAATCTAGAGGAAGTGACACCCCTCAAGCAATCTGAAATAAGCTTCAAAAGCAAAGAAGTTTTATCTAGGAAGGAACAAAATTAAAAAGAAAAGAAAAAAAAAAAAAAGGAATGTTCAGGTTCTTTCTCTTGCACTGTGGTACTATGCTATTTTGGTGAAGCAAAGAATGATTTGACGAAGAAGCTGCCCTGCCTGTCAGTTCTGTTATAAATCGAAAGATGGCCGAAAAAATGGAGGGAAGCCTTAATTTTTTATAAAGTGTGGGAAAGTGAAGCTCTGCCATTCATATAATTCTCAAAGAAGGCAATATTATCTCATTAATTTTGTCCCAAATGCTTCAAGCAAAATTTGTTTTATTTTATATTACTTCTGCATTGCTTGGGAATGATCTCAATTCTGTTTCTTTTTTGTTTGCTGAGAGGTAAGAGCCTCTTAACATGATGAAGAATTAAAGCTAACTTTTGTGTTTTTTATATACAAAACGAATAAAATGTTCTCGAGGCCTCTGTAAGAAACTACATGGCTAGCTTTTCTTTGGCATGAAGAATCAAATCTCAGAGATCCTTTTCTTCTTATGATCAAGGGTATAACTTTCATCTGATTAAAAATTATTCACTTGAATCTGTGTGTGTTGAAGGGACATCCCTTTCTTGGCTAGGCAGCAATCTGAATGTCATGAAGTGTAAAGTAAAGAAAGTTAGGAAAAGAAAGGGCTATGAAAGGCATAGTTGGAGCCTAAGAAAGAAAGAAAAAGCAAAATCTGAAGCTGCATGGTTTATGAGTTGCGATCAAAGATGCTTTGCTTTCTGCTTTCTACTCTCAGGGCCGGCCCTGACATTTTGGTGGCCCATGGCCAAAAATTAAATGAGGCCCTTAGATATATGTTTTTCTTGAATGTGTTCATTCATTTTTCTTTTTATGAATAGGGGGGCAAAGTATCCGAAAACAACTAAGGTTGCTAAATGTAATAATTTCATTCAACTAACGAAAAAAAACCAAAAGTACATGATCCATAAACAACAAAATGCTTCTCAAGTGGCTTAGTGGCTCTTCAATAGGGCTTAGTTCTCAAATGGCTCAATTGTAAACAAAATGCTGCTTTGACTTCCACTCCATCATCTATAAATCAAAACACAAAAGCAGTAACATTAAATCAATATTTTCCAACATTAAAAATTCTTGATCTTCTAGCATTTTGAGAAGCAAAATCATCAATAACCTCTTCAAAATCAATATTTCCCAACATATTCTTTTCAATACATAAGATTGCCAATCCATTTAACCTTTCTTGTGACATAATTGATCGCAAATAAGATTTTAGTAATTTTAATTTTGAAAAACTTCTTTCTGCAGATGCTACAGTTACTGGCAGAGTCAGTATAATTCTATAAGCAATTGAGACATTTGGAAAACAATCCACAACTTTTACAAACTCAAGAACTTCAATGGCTGTCTTTGTCTCTTTCGGTAAATACATTTGTAACACTTCCAATTCAGAAAACAAATCATCAGCATTAATATCAGATTCATTATTATGTGTTAATGCAGCTTCAAGATTTCTACAACATTCACGCAATCTAATATAATTCATTTGAAATAAATTCTGAGGATCAAACAAAAAACCAAAAATGCCTTCAAATATTTCTAATTGTTCAAATCTACTCCTCAAAGAAGAAATTGCAGCATCAACTACAACAAGAAAATAATTAACCCTAAAAGATTCTTCAGCAGATTGAAATGTCTCTTTATGGTCATTTTCATCAAATTGTTTTTTTCTTCGACTTTGACGTTTTTCAGGAAATACAGGATCAATTTCCATCTTTGATGCAATCTCTTTAGCAGAAAGTAGGGCCAATGTGAACCCATTTTCCCTATAGTCTACAAAATAAGAGACCAGCCCCTTCAAATGTTTTATTGCAACATCAATTTGCATATCTCCATATTGCAATTTTTGGCTAACCAAGTCAATTTTTTTCAAAATGTTATGCCATATACTCATGCCCAACAAAAATTCAAAATTTTCAAGTTCATGTGTAGCTAAAGATTCAGCTTCACTCTTTGTTTTTGCATCTTCACTAACCCTAGACAATTCAAATAGAGCTTCTCTTATATCATCAGTTTGGGTTATTATGGCTTGAACACCATTAATATGACTTTCCCATCTTGTTGTTGACAATGGTTTAAGAGTTAATCCATGTACATGATCTTGAAAAAATTTCCACCTCTTTGTAGAACTAGCAAATAGAGTATACATACGTTGCACAACACCAAAAAATGACACAGCTTTAACACAAGAGTTTGCCATATCACAAACTGTTAAATTAAGAGAATGACAAGCACATGGCATATAAAATGCCCTAGGATTTATTTTCAGAAACCTTGTTTGCACACCATTGTTTTTCCCCTTCATGTTAGCTCCATTATCATAACCTTGGCCCCTTACATTATTAATATCAAGTGTAAGACACTGTAATACAGCTTGTAACTCATTAAAAAGCCCACATCCAGATGTATCATCCACTTTCAAGAACTCTAAAAAATACTCTTCTACCTTTATGGGAGCATTTGACATATCTACACATCGAATTATTAAAGTCATTTGCTCATGGTTACTTACATCCGGAGTACAATCAAGTATTACAGAAAAATATTTTGCCTCTTTGATTTTTTCAATGATAGCACTTCTAACCTTGGAGCCTAACATACCAATAAACTCATTTTGAATTTTATGACTAAGATAGTGATAATGAATCTCATCATTCTGAATACGTCTAAAATGCTCTTGCAATACCAAATCAAATTCCGCAATTAATTCAAGCAGCCCCAAAAAATTACCATTGTTATCTTGGTAAATTTTCTCATTCTCTCCACGAAAAGCTAAATTTCTTTTAGCAAGACATTTCACAACAGAAATTATTCTTACTAAAACCAATTTCCAATGTTCCTTCTCTTTTTTAATTTGCCCTTGTAGCTCTTTATCAATTGTTTCATTCTTTTTCAATCTAATTTGCATGTCAATCCAAGTTGTCATGTTATTGATATGCTCACTACTAGTTTCATGTTGTTTAAGCCTCTCACTTAAACGTTTCCAGTCATTAAGCCCTTCATTTGCCAACAAACTTTTAATTTTCACAGATTTAAATAACTTACAACAAAAACAATATACTTTGTCCACATCTTTTGAGTACACTAGCCATTTTCTATCCTGACCCTCCCCATTTGATAACTTTCTTGTAAAATAAGAATATGAAAAATGCCTAGAGAGCCCATCAACAGGAAACTTTAGATTACTTTCTCTTACAGGACCCTTTTCTATTAAAATATCATTTGTTTTGTTATCAATGTTATCCCAAATTCTTGGATCATAGATATTCAAAGCATGATTATTTTCATTCTCAATGAGGGCATCAACCTCTTCATTTTCTATCATATCTTCTTCCTGACTAATTGGTTGTTGAGATTCATTAACTAATTCATCAGATGGATCTTCAATTGAAGAACTAGTTTTAAAAAACTTATCAAGAGCTCCTTTTTGAGTTTGAATCATTTTTTCTATTTTTCTCATTTTATTTCTTTTCTGACTTCCAGATTCATGTTTCCTAACCATTTTTGTTACTACAACTAGCAAAGCAACCAACCAAACACAACCAACAAAGCAACCAAACTCAACCAGCAAAGGAAAAAAACTGATTTTAAGCAATAAAAAAAAAAGCAATACAACCTGGTTTATGCTTAAGTTGTATTAAACTGCTTCATTCTTGCAGAGCTTTCACTTCAATTGATCTATATTGCACTTGCACATCTGCAATAATATAACAAATATGTATAAAGACATGTATAAAGAATTCAAATCTATATAAAAAATATGTATAAAGATAATGGAAATAATTCAAATATGGGGTTATTGTTGACGAACCTCATCCTCACTCACTCAGATAATCTTTTAGAGTCTGTAGTGTAGAAGAAAGAAATCTACAAATATTTCTTTGGATAGATCAATTCAAAGACAAAGATAAAAGAGGGATGAGAGAAAAACTGGAAATAATAAATTTAAGAGAGCTTTTCTTTTGGGTCAAAGACAGACAAGAAGAGAGCTTCGGAGAAGAGAAGGGAAAATATAACTTGGGAGAACAGAGCATGGGAGGAGAAGGGTAATATATTTTTTTTAATGAAAAGAAAATGGTAATATATTATATATTGACAAATAAAAAGAGAGGAGAACACGGTGGGAAAGGGACAATTTTTTTGGAAGCAGAAATGCTTTTTATGGGCAAAGACAAAGAACAGAGCGTGGGAGAGGGAATATATTAACAACTAAAAAGAGAGGAGAACACGGTGGGAAAGGGACAAACTTTTTGGAAGCAGAAAAGCTCTTTATGGGCAAAGAGAATATGTGTTTTTTATAAATAAAAAAAAATTTAAGTTTGGGCTCCAGTAATATTAAAAAAAAATTTTGAGGCCCCAAAAATTGGAGGCCCATGGCCGTCGCCCTCGGTGCCCAGGCTCAGGGCCGGCCCTGTCTACTCTTTCTTACTTTTAACTTATTTATTATTGCTGCCTCCCTCATTTTGATTCTGTCCAAGTTTTGGTTTGTCATTATTTTTTCTTTTCTACTTTAACCATTGCATTGTTAGGAAGACCATGTGATTCATTGCTTGACTTCGTTATGTTTTTGAATTTTTGAGTGTTGTTGGATCAATCGTTGTTCTTCTCGTGTTCTGTTATGAATGCAGCAGTGATCTGTCAGTGGTTTTGCCATATCTGACTGTTTGAACTTTAGAACATCATGTTAACAAAATATTTTATTTTGAACTTGTGCTCGTATCGTACATGAAAATATTTTATTTAATTGAGCCAATGATGGGGTGGAACATGAGGCAGATACCTTTGAAGGATTAATATTAATTACATACTTACTGAATCACACGTTCTGCCAAACATTAAATTGACCAACAATTCAAATTCATCTCACAAAATTGTGCTGTGAATTTACAATAGATCAACCTTTCTCTACGTATTTTTCCCTTTTTTTTTTCTTATAATAAAATACAATAAAATAGTAAGGGATTTGTAACTCAAGTAGTTGAGATTGTTTCTGAAAATGCTAAAAGCACTTTCTGACAAGGAAAAGCATTTTCTGATAGTGTAATTCTAAGTCATAAAAGAGTTTTCTTCTAGATGTTTCTTCAAGAATCAATAAATTCCGCGCTTCTAAAAAGGTCTATGAGAGTTGAAGTGTTTCTTACGGAAGCATTCCCAAACGGACGAGGTTACTCATGCACCGAAGTCCTCTCTTCCAACTCCTTTCTTCCAATATGGCTGGGATAAGAAATAAATAAATAAAATAAGAAATAAGAGAGCCAAGTCAAGGCACAACCTAGTACTAGTAACTAGGTTACTGGCAGTTGAAAAACTACAGCTTGGCCACAGGACCTCAAACTGCAAGTAGCCAACGGTCTCTACCACACGCACGCATTCACTAAAATTAGATCCTTAGCATACGCTAATTATAATTATCTCTTTTTGATAATTTATTTGCAAAACAATAGAAAAAGTGTCTCCCACAAGATTGGGCCGGGGCCCTTCTCTCTCTCTCTCTCTCTCTCTCTATTCCATCAACTACTACTAGAACCTTCGTCACTGTCTCAAAGACTCCAAATTTAGGGTTTCTCGAGGGTTTATCACACAGCCAAAAACCCTAGAAAAGCCCAACTCCACGAAAGACTTGATCTTTTTGGGTGGTTCGTCCAGCTTTCCCAAATGGTTCGCTCCAATGGCGTCAGGCTTGTCCACTGGCTCGCTCGTCGCTCTTTTGCCTCCAACCCCATCCACAACCCTACATCCTCCGTATGATTCCTCATTATTTCTCCCCTCTTCAATATTAATTGTACTCATTATTGTCATTTCCTATTATTTTTGTTTTAATTTACTGTGAATTTCTTTTCGCTGTTTAACTTTGATCAATGTTTGAATTGCTGCTAGTCATGCGGGAGGATGCTTGGAGGCGGTTATAGGACATTCAAGACTGGGGTTTGCAACAATTCTAGGGTTTTAGGAAATTATACTACTACTAATAATGGTAAGTCAAACACCCGCTTTTCGTTTTTTGAATTCTACTGAGCATTAAATTTCTTATTTCCCCCCCTTTAATGGATTCTTTTGTTTTTGTTTCCTTTTCTCTTCCCTCTCCCCACTCCTTTTTTTGCAGGTTGTAGAAAAAGTTGGTTGCTTGGAGCTCTGAATACCAATTGGTTCGCTGCAAGATCAATTCATGGAACTGGTACCAGACACATATGTTTTCATTTTCTTTATTTGTTCAAGTGTATACAAATATATTCTTGTTTATGCATCTGTGCACATGTCAATTATTCGGGATAATGTACTCATTCAAATCCTGTCTGATTTTGACATACCATGAAACTGTGTCTTTGTGTCGTGTAGTTTAAGTTGAAAAACTATGTATTATGAATATTTTTTTGGTATAAATGTTATGTGGAAAAGAACTGGAGTTCAAGGATTTCTATACTTTATTGGGTACTTTCTTGCAATATCATGCCATTATTTGTTCATTTTGATACTGAGAACATAATGGAGTATGTGGAATTTAATTATGGGGCTTGTCCTGCCTTTTATGCACCAGCATCTATGTCCACAAGAGATTACTATGATACACTGGGTGTAAGCAAGAATGCAAATGCATCAGAAATAAAGAAAGCTTATTATGGGGTAGGTTTTCTTTGCTTCACTTCCCCTTTTCTTGATGTACATATTTAAATACTTACTCAAGTCTTATAGCCTGGATAAACGTGTGAAATCTACAACATACCTTGGACTTGCAGTTAAGATTTTGGGATGCGATTCTTATTTTTTACTGTAATGGATATAATACTATAATTTTAAAATGGTTACAACATTTAAAGTGGTTTTCCAGAATTCTTAGAAAGTTTCTATAATGTTAGTTCTGCTGTTGGAAGAATAAGAAGTGTATAATGATAATGCATAATGTCAGTACCTATTCTAGTTAGTCAGTGGAAGTTTAGTCGTTTTTCCAACTGTAATCATTGTTTGTTGTAATCTGAATGTGTATTCTACTTCCCCGGTTCAAGTTTTTTCTGCTCTGAATCATGCTAACTTTGATCCGTCATCTCCCCTATTTATTTTGCAGCTAGCAAAGAAGCTCCATCCAGACACAAATAAAGATGATCCTGATGCAGAAAAGAAGTTTCAAGAAGTTCAAAAGGCCTATGAGGTTATTTTTTCTATTCCCGAAGTTCTTGACTATTACTATTAACATACTAAAAAGCAACTTTGTCAATTTTTGTTGTAGGTTTTGAAAGATGAGGAAAAGCGTCAACAATATGATGAGGTTTCACTTCTGATCTTTATCTTTATGCCTTGTACCTTTTATTATTAAACATATAACTGCTGAATAGCTCCCTGATGAGATGCTTCTCGCTGAGTAGGATGTGGAATAGGTCCTTGGTATTTCGCTCGTAACACCTTGTATTTAATGCTTTTGTAAGTATTACATGACACTACATTGGATGGGGGTAAAATTTGCTTTGGTCAATCAGTTTTGCAACCATGTTGATATCTCTTGTGGTGCTAAGATATAGAAGTTTCAAGTGCTGTTTTGGTCTCTCACTTCTTCTTTTAAAATAATTTTTAATAAGTGGTTAGCAGCAACACTGCTTTTTATTTTTTTTAATTGGCTTTTGAAAATTGTGATTAGCTGGACTTAGCGGAACCGGTTGGGGCTTCTTTAGGGCTTATACTAATTTTGACTAATTCATTTGGTTTTGTTCTTCAGATCCCTATGTGTATTAAAATGATGCAAATCATTCACATATTTTTTAAAGTGATATAAGAGAATTGTAGGATTCAAATTCTACCCAATTTATAATCCAGATGGAGATTTCCACTATGTTTCTGTCACAACTTGGATAGTTTGGGGTGCTTGGGATCAGAATCTGATTTTGGAGTGGTCAACAAGGGAATTGCGTGGTCATTTTATTGTCATTACTCATGGGCATTTTACTTTCTTTTAATTTTCGTATCTGGCACAATTTAAACTAAGTTATGCAATTCCCACTTTTTTCCTTGCTATGTTATTTTCAACTCCATTCTTATTTAGAGTTTCC
Source organism: Prunus avium (assembly GCF_965620075.1). Lineage (NCBI taxonomy): Eukaryota > Viridiplantae > Streptophyta > Magnoliopsida > Rosales > Rosaceae > Prunus > Prunus avium. Next base: position 1,181,080 of record NC_142285.1, read on the forward strand.
CAAGGTTTTAACACATGTTTACCTCTGAAGCCCACATCGGTGCCCATAATCACATTCCTTATCTTCATAGTCTTGAAAGGTCCTTATATTTTGTTAATTTATAATAGCAAACAATAACAATCACACAGCAATTCCAACAAAATGTTTGCTTCTCAACGCAAACCCCCCCCCCCCCCCCCCCAAAAAAAAAAAAAATCAAAGTGCTTCTCAATAAACATAGAAGACCTCTTATAGCCTAGAAAATCGAAATTGATTGTTGTTCCACATGTTTCACATTGATAAGAAACTACTAAGACAATTTGGACCTTTTAGCTTCATGATCATCTCAACTGAAGGACTCCTGTTGTACTATGGTTTTACGTGTTCCTTATCTAATTCACTTTTGTTGATTTATGCCTGCACTTATGTCATTAAGTACACTTTTTCAGGTTGGCCATGATGCATTTGAAGATCAAGGCAATGGCTTTCCCAATGATTTCAGGAATCCATTTAAAGATATCTTTGATGATAATGTAATGACTTTATCCTTACAGTAAGGTTTGTTTGATTGTTGATATATTTTATCATTGGGAGTTTGGTAAACTAAAACAGTGTCATTTAGAAAAAATTTGGTGTTGCATGCAGTCTAACTATTATGTATATTCTAGCTGTTGTAATTTGTGAACTTACAAAAATTTTCAAGGATGTGTAAGGAGCCTCTTCCATCATATAATCTTTTTCATCTTGATGTGGATGTGGCACTATATATCATTATATTTGGATACACTCCAATCTCAAGCTTAGTTGTTAGTTTAACTTGGAAAATGGTTATGCCACTCACAGAACATCTTGATAGCCCCAGCCCTGGTGGAAACATGTTATGTTTAGTTTGTTTTATTTCACTAATTTGAAGTTTTTTCTATTTAAGCAGTATGTTCCTGCTTCATGGCTCTTTCTTATTTTTCTTTCTCTTTCTTTCTTTCTATTATTTGTAACTGGTTTTGTTAAGGTCGGTGCTACTGCAATTTAGTATGTGATGTGGGGTTGTTGGTTTCTTACTGATGAACTTTCAAACTTCATGATCATAGAAAATCATATCATACTTTCTACAACAAAATGAAGTACCATCTATGTTTCCTAATTATTGGCTCTTGCCTTTTTTTGGATGTTATATTCACTTTGGATTGTATGTGCATGTTATTGGTGGGGTGCTGTTTCCGATGGAGATTAGATCTTCAACATTTTTCGTCAGAATTTTGGTGGTCAAGATATCAAGGTTTTATCCCTCTTCATTTTTATTGTTGATCTGCGTATGTGCTTTAGAATCTGCCTCATGACATGGATTTCTTTTCATAAAATACACAGGTTTCTTTGGAACTTTCCTTTATGGAAGCTGTTCAGGGATGTTCTAAAACTGTGACATTTCCAGCTGCAGTGGCCTGTGAAGCTTGCGGTATGCTGATTCTGCTCATTTCTAAATGTCTTTGCTACTTTTGAATATGCTTTGTGGCATTTACAGTTGTTTTTTGCTCATTAGTATTTGAATGAAACTCTCTTATCTGATTTCTTGTGCTTTTGGATATTTGCAGGTGGAAGTGGTGTTCCTCCTGGCACCAGACCTGAATCATGTAAGCGCTGTAAAGGGTCTGGCATGGTTAGTTTTTCTAAGAACAGAAACCTTATCATTTATTTGATCATTAAGAATATCACATCATCTGCTCTTATTAACCATTGATTTTCTGCATATCCAGACTTACATGCAAACTGGCCCATTTAGGATGCAGACAACTTGTACTCAGTGTGGCGGTACTGGTAAAACTTTCCCGGTATGGTTCACATCTTATCTATAATAACTCATTTTCACTACTCAACGAACAAGTTTAATTGTCTATTTTTATTCTCCAGACATGTCGTGTCATCATTTTTTCCCACTTTCTCATGAAGCACGTATTTTGTTCAATAAAGAAGTGGGGGAAGTGAAACAAACATGAAAAACAAACATGAAGTGGGGGAAGATTTCCTATGTGTGAATAATAGCGTGCTTGAAATTGAGTTTCATGAATACTTATAGATGAGTTCCTGTACTTTTTTGCCAAATGTAATTTTAATGTGTTCCTATAGATTCATGTAATGCACGTAGGCACTTTTATGCATAGGTTTGTATGTAATTCCGAATATCAATGAGATTTACTTTGTTAAGAATTGAGTTTCGAAACCCTTCCTTTCTTTTATAGGTAATGTTAAATGGTTATGCTCCGATTTCATGTTGTATTCCTATTGTGTATTAGTTCTAAATGTTTACTGTATAACTCTTTAAATGTTATGAGTTATAATGAAATACATCACTTTTTGGTTTCAGACACTTTGCAAATCATGCAATGGGAAACGAGTCACAACTGGAATGAAGTCAGTCAAGTTAGATATCATGCCAGGTATTTCCAAGAGTTTTGAGGCATTGGGGTTGCTTCCCAATGGATAATTGTGGTTTTTCCGTTGCCAAGGATCATTATTTTTGCTGAATCGTTATATATGTAGGATTTTATGTACTTGAGTGGGGTTGCCTCTCGTAAAAGGAATTATTTGTCATTTTGTTAAAATAACCATGAATCATAATTTGCAACAAAGAAGTCGAACTACAAATCTTGGAACTATATTTGCTTGTTTCTGTAATGGTGGGTGTAATGACTTTGTTTCCATTTACAGGTGTAGATGACAATGAAACTATAAGGGTGTATAGCAGTGGTGGGGCTGATCCTGACGGAAATCAACCTGGTGATCTTTATGTTACCGTTAAGGTGACCTGCATAAGTTCTAATTGCTGTTGACGTCCTTGTTTTCTTTCTCATTATTGGTACCGTAGTATGTATAATCCTTTTGTCATATAAATGTACATCTTAATTCTGTTTGCAGGTTAGGGAAGACCCAGTTTTCCGTAGGGAAGGTGCTGACATTCATGTAGATGCTGTTCTGAGTATCACTCAGGTACTGCTTAAATCTTTTAGTGCTCAAGAATGTTGTTTATATGCTTTAATGCAAGAAAATCTTGAAGAGTGAGTATTATGAGATAGAGAAATAGAATGATCCATTTTCACTTCGGCAGTATCTAATTACCTCGAGGTCACCAAGCAGCTAAAGTATGAAAACTCTGTTCAGTTTCTATGATTATTTTGTTGTTGATAGATTCTTGAGGGTTATAATGTTTCTAGGCAGACTAAAGGATCTTAAATGATGGTTTTGGGGAGTTCCCTACTGTGCTGTTTCTTTCTTGTAACTTGGGATTTCCCATCTTTCTTGTACTGAAAAATATTCATTTATTCGTATATAGAGGTTTAATAAATGCTTTTTTTGCAGGCAATTCTGGGAGGAACTATTCAGGTCCCAACTCTCACTGGAGATGTTGTGTTGAAGGTTTGTTTTGGAACTCAAGCATGATCAGCAACATGTTCTAAACTTAAAAAGACAGATAAATTTGATTTTCTGTAGAGGTTATTGTTGTTATAATACTCAATGTGGCAATATTTTAAGTTGCTTTCTAATTTGCAGGTCCGTGCTGGCACCCAACCTGGTCAGAAGGTAGTCCTAAAGAAGAAAGGTCAGGAAATTGGATTCATGCTTTTTGCTAATTGTGTTGATAGTATCTAGCACTGATAAGAATTTTGAGTTTACCCACTGCATCTCCTGGATAGGCTCTAGTTTCCTCTGCATGTCCATTTTGCTTTGCAGTTTAGTAATTTCGGTTGAATATACAATTTATCAATCTCCGCTTCATGTGAATAAAACAAGGTCAGTTCTCACTTTTCTTCCTGGTGATTGATAACAGGGATCAAGACAAGGAACTCTTATTCGTTTGGTGATCAATATGTGCACTTCAATGTCAGTATCCCAGCGTAAGTTCTCCTGGCTTCAAACAATTTTGTTAGTATAGCTTGTTAATATGGTAACCTCTGTTTTGACCGGAAAGACTCAGTCAGTGTTCTATCTAAGTAACTCGGAACTTGACACGTAATTGTATTGCAGGAATCTGACACAAAGACAACGAGAATTAATTGAAGAGTTTGCCAAAGAAGAGCAGGGGGAATATGGTAAGCGTGCCGCTGCCGGAGCATCTTGATAATATGGGCTGGAGAGGTTTCTTTGTTTGTTAAGATATTTTCTAGTCTTGCATAGCTGAAGGAGAAGGAATGAGAGGAAGTAGGCATGGCAAAAGGATCCACCCATTCTGGAAGCGGAGTTATTTTAGGTTCCAAATTCCAATTGAGCAATTCTATTTGTAAGGTTGTGTAATATTTTTTTATACTTCCAAGTCATAATCCGTACTTGTCATTTAGGCGAGGTGATCTGTGATCATCATGCAGTAATTTTGTGACAATGTACATATTCTGACTTATAATCTTATAATCATAATGGACTTGTTCATGTCCATAATTATTTTTGCCACAAATATATTGAACACACAGATTGAAATGTTTTCTTTTGGAACTGAATCTGAACTGCCATGTAAATTAACTGCATTATCTCTTTAGAAGTAAAGCAGTCGAAAGTAATCTTCTAGGCTGAATCTGTATTGTACTTACAGACTACAGTTGAGACTGATTGGCATCCGAAGAACTTCTCCAGACCATTTTTTCTCCACATTGAATAAGTGAAAGGATGCACTTTACCCGGGAAGCAATAACAGAATAAAAGAACATCTTGCATAAAAATGGGCTTGTTTCTCTAAAATTTAAGCAAAATTATAAGATTATAACCCACTTCCACGTAGCTGGCGTTGATAAGCTACTTTGTAGCGTAACATAGGGCTGCTCTTCGAGTCCTTTTCATTTTTCATCTTCAACTTCTCTCTCTCTATGTATGCTTCTCTCATTGTCTCAACTCCTCGTCCGCCCCAGCCAAACTCCTCACTTGACAATGTTTTCCACCTAAATAGGCTGGCATGAGGCCGGCCTTGGGTCCAAAAAGAGGGGCACCTCTGTTTCACGAAATAAGTAAATAATGTTAAAAGTAGTGGTATTTCAATTTCGCTAAAGCTCCTACTTAGACTTTTTATTTTTTTGGTCATAAGCTCGTACTTAAGACTACACCAGGTGAGTGATTGTCTATTTTTTGAGTGGTTTGGTTAGAGAGAGGATATTTTAAAGATTATGGAGGAGATTATATGGACCATTCCTTCATTTTCAGTCCTACCTAGGTAAACGCTAAGCTAAGCTAAGCTAAGCTAAACTCTCTTCTTAACTAATTTCTGTCCGCCGAAATCATCAAGTTTTGTAATCTATTTATCATTTTATGGTCGAAAGTCTTTTTAAATGTTAAATATTAATGTTTTCTTGCTAATTCTTAATTATTGTGTAAAATAATTTTTAATTTATTTTTGAGTTATTTACACTAACACCCCTTTAGGTTCTCGGCTTTTCAACAAAACCCCTTAAAGGTTCAATAATTACACAAACACCTCTAGAAGTTTTAAATTGTTTTCACAAAATCCCTTTTCTTTGATTTTTCATCCGAAGATTGATTATTTTATACAATGATAAATTGTTTTCACAAAATCTATTTTCGTTAATTTTTCATCCAAATATTGATTATTTTATACAATGATTTGAGAATTTCATTTTGAATCACATTGCTTTTAAAAAAAAAGATATTTATATATATATTATAAACGAACTGTTGCCGAGCTTTACAAACCATAGCAATGGTAAAACTTCCAACTTGGGTTGTTTCTTGAAGGAGCCAAGCCCGGCTTCACTGGTATAGGAGCAAAGCTCGAGTTAGCGTATGAAACACACTATTTGCATTAAGCCTTTGATTAGCACTTGTCAAATTCAATTTATTTATTTCTTGAATCAGGAAAACAATGATCGCAGTATTACATGTACCTTGAAAGGAAACATTTATGTTGAAACTCCTTTCAGATGATTCTGAAAATTTGGGTAAATATAGAAACAAAAAACAACAGAATTTTTCCATCCGTCAGTACTGGGCAAGTTACACATGGGGCCTATTTGCTCTGGAAATTGCTCTTTTGCTGCCTGAATCTATCTGCAAGCCTGATTATTATACTAAAAAATTACAGAGAACATCCACGGATTTCATACACATCTCAAGAGTTCTCTACCTTCCAAAAGTTCAGTGGACTCGGTTCTCATCCTTAAACCAATAGAAAAAATTCTTCCCTCAAAATAGCCAAATCTCACAAAGAAACCCACCTTGTCAGCTAATAAAATCTGACTTAAATCTCAAGATGCAACTTTGGTTTTTGATTTCGGTTTCTTGGCATCCAATGCTCCTAAGCCTTTGCCCAATCCAACTGGAGGCTGACCTTCCTGGTCAGTTGTTGATTGATCTTTTTTGGCATCCGCGGGACCATTTACAGGATGACCGTTGGCTTCCTTTACTCCATCCGTTTCTCCATTTTCTACTGCATCTGGGGTAGCACCTGAATTGATGATATTGAGAAGCTGAGTAAGTGGAGGCAAAGCTTGGACTGGAACACCATGTGGACGTATTAAGAGGCCCCTTGCTGCTGCCTTCTTCCTAACTTCAGCTGCTGCACGAGCAGCCCTCTCATCAACTCCCCTACCGCGTGGAAGAGTTTCACCAATTATTGCGGCATTAAGAGATTTGTTGACGGAAGGGTTAGAACTCCCAGACCCACCGGCTATGGCAGCAGATTGGAATGCCTGCATCAAGTCAGGATGGGCCTGACATGCAAAGTTAACTATTAACTGGAAATCAAGATTCTTGGTGTAAATTATACACGAGATACGCGAGAGGGTCTCAACATCTGGAGACCGAAGGATTAGTATCCTAGCAACATTTACAAAATGCTCTCCAAATAAGTTACAGTTATCTCCTTTTCTTTTCCGATAAAAGATTCCAAAACCACACCAGAATATCTAGTGTGCAGAAAGCACACGAAAACTAGGCTTCTGAGCCTTTCATGGAAAATTAGAAATGAAGAGGATGCAGAATAGGAACAGGCGACAATAAGAATATGACTTTGGAAGATATTAAAAAAACTAACCACAAATTATCCTTCAATTCAACAAGATTTTGAACTTATTAGCAAAAAGTAGCATCCAAAGTACCTTCAAGATGTCGATTGCCTTTTGAGCTGAAGCAGCATTCAAAGCTTGACCTTTTTGCTTTTGTGCATTCATCTTTCAAAGAAGATAAAAAAGTTTAAGAATCAGAACCAAATAGTAATTAGGTATATGCAACCAACCTCCAGTATGATTTCACCATGCAAGGTACAAATACCTGTAGCTCACGCATCTTAAATGTCTTCATCCAGTTTTGAGAGTCACGTGTTCTTGAATCCTCCTCGCCCAATTGTTTCACAAGTATATCGTACGTTTTCTTCTCATGCTGCAACACCAAGTGTCATATGGAACAGTGAAATCGTTTTCTATTAAGTGAAAATTACATTAGAAGGCAAAATGTCATTATTATTCTTCCACTCATTCAATGACATCTAAATTAAACACTACTTTTAATATTGTTCTTTCGTTTTTCACTCAGTTTATTGCTTCTATGTATTAGAATGCGATATGAAGGTAAAACATATTTTTGACAACAGCAAAAAAGTAATGAAAGAAAAAACTCGTCCTCTACAGAGCCACAATAATATTCAATTTTCTTTCTATATTTTCCATGACTGTATACATAAATACACTCATGCGATAACACATGCACATACATGTGTGTGTGTGTGTGTGTAAAAGAAGCCCAAACATGGAAGCAGAGATGCGGAGATCAAGATATCACTGTCTAAATTCCTAGGGGGGGCTATCAATTTGTGGAATTTGGATGGCCTTTAGTTTTGTATTTTCTATTTACAAAAGGGACATACCTGGTGAGAGAGTTTGAAGGCACCCATACAATTAAATGCAATAGCAAGTGCATGATAGCATACAGCAGTCTGGATATGTTCTTCCCCTAGAAGTCTCTCATTCTTTTTCAAAGCCTCTTGCAAATATCGAAGGGCAGTGTCCATCTTCCCAAGATCCTGGTACATCATAGCGACATTAATGAAGGTTGCAGCGACATCAGGGTGATCTGGGCCAGATGACAAACTTAGCAGGAGCAATGCCCTGGACATGTGTCGTAGTGCAAGCTCTGTCTGATTAAGTCCGTGATAGAAAAGAGCCATATTTCCATAGCTGCCATAGCAAAGTTGCAAATGAAGGAGCCCAAAATCAAATCCAGAAAAACAGAGAGAGAGAGAGAGAGAGAGAGAGAGAGAGAGAGAGAGAGAGAGAATAAAATCAATCATTACAGGCAAGTGTTTGAACACTATTAACAAAAATACAAATAAAAAACCAACTAATTCATATAAGAATTTTCAAACTGATTAAGACACTACATCCATTTTCAGTTCATGGCATCCGAATAGATAATATTCCTTTTTATTAATATTAATCAACTAAACGTTTCTTCCTTACTTTCATTCATTTCTAGATTATTAGTGAGTTAGCATGTAGGATGGGTACTTTTCCTACCTCACTGTAACTCAAAATATCAGAAGACAGGAGAAGGAAGAGGGGTTGAGGGGGGCACAGAAACAAACATCAGCAGAAATAATCCAATATATGTCACACAGTTAACGTCAGTTCTGGGCAATCTCGCCAAGACTCCAATATTTACCCCAGCATTGATTGGAAATATATCTTTTAAAAAAAACAAGGAAATGTGACAATTTGCATTGCAATCCTCAAAAGAGCAACAATATATCACAGCACTTTAACAACAGTTAACAGTTTTAGTTTATGTTATATAATCGTATAGTATGAGACTAACACAGGAAATTCAATTCAGAATAAGTATTCAACAACCATCTCAGTTAATGAAACAAAAATAAACACAAGAACCCAATACCTGTGAGCAGTGTCAGGGTGGTCTAAACCCAGGCAACGCTCGTTTATAATTAGTTCCTTGTGTTGTTGCATTATGGCTCCCGCCATATCTCCTGCATGATAAAGGACCATGGCAAGATACCTGAAATTAAGTACACAAAAACCTCAGCTTAGATGTGATGTGCATCATGAATAACTAATTACAATTAGAAACAAATCTGTCAAACAGTTTCAGGAGGCAATGCATACCGACAGCAGTTTGCAACCTCCCGATGCATTGGACCAGTAACCTGCAATCACAAAAAAAGAGAGGATATAATGTACTAGACACACACATTTCATGGTAAATTTAAGATAACAACCCAAATAATATTATTCACCTGCTGAAGTATCGAAAATGCTTCAGAAAATAATGTGTAGGCTTCGCTCAGCATTCCCTGAAATAAAAAGTGCAAGATAAGTGAAAAACCACATTATTATATGAACATGATATCGATCACAACGAACTGATACTAGTTGCAACTTGCGCATGTCCTAATGTCCTGATATCCCATCATGATTTTGTTCTATATCCGTCCCTTCTTTTGAGGAAAACCAGTGGACACATTTTTGTGGGATAGAGTACAGTTTTGAGCTTTGTTGCGAGCATCACACACTATCATGTGAGTTCAGAGATACTCCATTCTTACACTACATGCAGACAGGGGAAGACTGTTTATTGGGATTTTTCTGTTGTGTTAGTTTATGTTTAGTGTGCAGTTGAGTTTTACTATCCGTTGGTGAACTGCTTTGTCCACTACAGCACAATACTGTTGCACTTGGTTTTGATCTAATAGTTTTACCGTAGCTAAAGTTTATGTTTCTTATCATATATATACAAAGCTTGAGAACCAGGATCCCATGTCATTTTCTGCTGCAATTCCATTTTTGCAAATTTCACCATTTTCGCAGATTTACCCGATAAGTTTGATTCCCTTAATGAAAGGGATCCTTTTTGATGAGAATAGCAAAGGACAGTTCTTAAATGGGGATCTAAATATTAGACAACTGAACTACAGTGCCTTGTGGCCTCAACAAAGCCATCCCTCGGTTCTTATCAAAGGGATCCCTCTTAAGAAGGGGACTCATATATAACAAACTCATGATGGGATATTAGGACATGTGCAAAGTTTCAGATTTTGAGCGGATTTTCGCCAAACCTATATAAATTCTTCCGGTGAACAATCACAAATTAATTATAATAAATATAAAAAACCAACACCTTAAAGTGAATGCTTTTTTAAATTTCAAATTATTGCAGAACTAAAATATATTTGGTTCCATGGTAAATGCAGCATCCCTATATTCTAATACAACAATTATTGGTCATCATCAGATTCATGGTAAACGTATCCCAGAACTAAAAGATATAAAAATATACACCCTGACATTCTTTATATTAATATAACTTCAAATTAAAGTCTTGGCCATCGTTTGGAATTAGCATTGACTTCCAAGGTTCTCACAGAAGATTATATTTCTGGTTGAGAACATTTCCTTACATCCTGAACCTGATGCTATCACAATACCAAGATACAAATTCTTTGAAGAATCATTGATAAACAACAAAGTACAGTGCATACCTCTGCCAGTTGGATCTTTCCTGTTTCCACAAGATCCTTAGCTTCTGAACACACAGGAACTGAGTGTTTCACTACAGGTTGCAGATTTAAGATATCTGATATTTGGAAAGGTGCTGCAGAATTAAGATCATATCTGCGAGCTGCAATTGTAATGCCCACCTGCGAATGAAACCAAAGTCAATTTGTCCGCCACTTAGAAGCGTAAGTGATTGTTAAGCAAATTTGAGTTGCAACCAAGTAAATTGGACCAGAAGAAATTATAGTTACCTTCTGACAAAGATTACGTATAACAGAATCTTTCTTTACATGAGTCCTAGCATCCTCTGGCAGCTCAAACTATCATCAATGGCAAATTACATAAAACGATAGGTTAATAAACACCAATCAAAGATACCCTTTTGAGGACCAAGTACTAAACTTGGAGATCCCACAAAACATATACAAGTCCATTTTAATTTATACAGCCCAGAAAAAGGAAAAATGTTATGAAACAATATGGAAAATGGCCCATAGCCACAAATGATACATCATTGGAAATAAAATCAATGAGATCCCCACGGGGTGTACATATTTCTCAACAAAGAATTGTGACCCCTTAAAGTTATTCAGGGAGCATAATTTCATAGCGTCAAAAAGTTATTTGGGGATGTCAAATTCTTCCTGGAGAGTCAGATATTATTGATAATTGATACCTGATATTTGAGCTTTGCAAATTCTTGAATGTCAGACCATAGAGTTTCTGAGCTAACATGCATAAATGAGGATTGATTTTTTCTTGTAGATGCTCCATCCTTCCATCTTCCTTGTCCCTTGGACAGCTTTCCTGAAGATTGATGGCCTGTTTGTTCCTGAAGATAGAGGAACTTAAAGTTACAAAAGGTTCCTCAAACTCAAAAAATAGACCAGTTTTGCTGAGATATGCTTGGTATTAAAAACATTTGTGATTCCCAAAAAGTTCAAGTTAATAGTAAACTGCATATAGTTGCAACTTTTTACTGCAAAACAGTACTCAGATGAGCTTTAAAGGGATTACAGGGATCAAGAATTCTCTTAGAACAACTTAGCACTGAACTTTCTTTCTAGTTGATACTATAAAACATACTTTTTTGGGGGTTCTAGACTGCACACTATTAGCAGCCACTTTAGAGCTAACAGCTTGACTGCTTCCAAAAAAACAGTTGAAGAAATGGGAGATTGCAGGCCCAATATCATGATCATCCGTTTCTCTCAAGGCATCCTGCAGACAAGAAAGTAGAAAAGACCATGAACCACTTTCCACCAGAGACAAAAAGATTGAACATTGACAATTGTGTGAGTGTGCTCAGTCAATAATAACTCTCGGATACATGGGCCAAACATCAAGGACCTGATTGGTTTTTACTATTACTAGAGAACAAGTAGGAAAGGTGGAAGGATGGATCTGAAATAGTAATTAACACTTATGTGATAACCAATCCAAGGCTACATTTTTTAAGCAGGCCCATGAACCAAATTAATAGGAACAAAGTACAGATTGGCACATAACAGCAAGAAATAAGGTTTCACATGGATTGATATTTCTAAATGTCTGTAACAGTTACAATGAAGTCTGAAACAGGGATATAATAAAAAGTAATCCGATATAAGAGCTCAGTTACAGACATTAAGTACCACTAGGAGAAGTTGCACCTCAAACTGAAAAAGTAACAAACTCATACTGTAACAAGAGCAAGGACACGAATGTATTGCAGGGACATTTATTTATTTGCTGCACTAAGAATTCCTTCTCTCCGACTATACTGTGTTTGGGAAGAGAGGGATGGTGTAGAAAGAAAATGATGAAGTTATTTGAGGCATAAAAATTACTTCAACAACTGAAGCAGCCTAATGGATGTTGCTTAATTGTCGACCAGGCATCTTGCAAGAATATTTTTGGCTAAATCCCTTTAAATATAGTAAGCAACAACTCAAAAAGAAATCATGAAACTGCTATCTGAGGACTCACGGGAGTTGTATCCCTCCTAGAGACCTGAATCAAATTACTTAGCTTACGACTACAACCTAGTTTTTATGGAAATAACACCCTGTAAAATGTCAACATTTGCTGGTCCCCAACAGGACAACATTTCAGTTTTTAACCTCATAACATGAGAGACAGACCATACAAGGAAATGCTTATCACCTTGAGAATGTGCTTTGCTGATCTCACCACAATCTCATTAGAGCAAAGATCCCAGAGATGAGGTAAATGTCTGGTCCCATCAGCCACCTGTTGAAAACATCCAGAGGGTGTCAAAAGCAATATCCCTACATATTCAAGGCATTCAGTCACCCAGACCTTGCACATTCCATTTTATATAAACCCTTACTAGGAGAAGAAAAAGGAATACTTCCACAGTTTCTACATGCTAGTAGTGGTTACAAAGTGCGAAGGATTTATTAAAAACCATAATCCTTACTTTCCCAATATAGCGAACATTAATTCCATGAGCATGGAGTGCTTCAGTTAGTGTTTGCCCATCCATGGGTGATACTTCAAGTGTGCAAAGGTCTTGTATAAACTTCGGAAGCACAACATCTGTAAGATACAAACTGGCTTTACTCACATTTCCTTCGTCTGCTTCAATCTCCTGGAAACAGGAAGGAAAATAAATAATTTATACAGGTTTAAACTCAGTGAGAAACAAAGCAGAAAATTAAAAGGTCTAAAAAATACCTCCTCACTTCCCGCCAACTTAAACTCAGTGAAGACATTAGGGTTGAAAAGAATGTCCTCGCATGATTCAGCGCTGTCCGTGGGTGGGGAAGCACCTTCTTGTGCATCTGTGGCCTTCCCTTTTTCTGTTATGTCCTGTGAAGAGCAATAAAATGAGACATCGCCCATATTACTAGAAGGCGAATAAAGAATTCATCCTATACCATACCAAATAACCAATAAGTTCACCTGTAACATTCTTAACATACTAAAAGACAAGTTAATTTTAACACCAAAAACAATGAGAAACCCCCTCGCTAAATCGGAATGAGTGAGAAATAAAGCAGATAATCATAAGGTCCAAACACACCTCCTCACTTCCAGCCACCTTAAACTCAGTTAAGGCATCAGGGTTGGAAAGAGATTCCTTGCATGATTCAGAGTTGTCGGTGGGTGGAGAAGCACCTTCTGCATCTGTGTCCTTCCCTTCTCCTGTTATGTCCTGTGAAAAGCAACAAAATGAGACACAGCGCCCAAAGTACTAAAATGCAGAAAACGAACTCATCCTATACCATGCCAAATAGCCAATAAGTGTAACTGTCACATTCTTAACATACTAAAAACAAGGTGAATTATAACTCCAAAAACAATGAGATACCACCTCTCCCGCTGAATAAGGATTAATGGCAAGTATAAAAATTCTAGAAATAGTAATACACTTTACTGACATGTTGAAAAAGTATAAACAAGTTTTACAACAATACAACCTTCATAACCTCTATAAGCTAAAGTTGCATCAGCTAAATTCTCACCTCTTTAACATCGGTGATGTTTGGAGAATCATTGGTGACGTGACCTTCTCCCTCACTTGACTTACATTTTGGTTTCTCTGCAGCTTGGACCTTAATCCAATACCAAAAAAAAAAGGCTAATATGAGAAACATATGAAGCAAATTCAAAGACAGTATTGATATCAGGTATCATATCACACCTGGCAGTAAGCAGTAATTAGTTCAGGCCTCAAGATACAAAATCTGGACCCAGGCCCAGTGAAGTTTGCATCACGGGGAGTTACTCTCATCAAGTCAAGGAGATAATGTCTGAAGCAGGGAACAGAATTAAAAAAGAACATGCATGAGTGTACTAAGTTAGATCTGCATGAATAGATCTTTAATGCAAGAAGTTTCATAAGAGCTGAAGAGATTTTGTTAGGAGTTCCGAGAAGTAAAAATTACCTGTCATCACTACCAACAATACCCTTGCATTCTACCGGTGCTGCTAACTTAAAAACATTCCCAGATCCATCAAGGACAGTGTGTTCTTTCAGATGAAGGCGTTTAGCAGCTTCCACCACCTAAGCATACAAAAATCTTAGAATTTTCACAAGAAATTCTAGTCCTGAAGAAGGATATACGCAGTTTTTCTCACTTAAAAAGACAAAATATGAAAAAATTGGTAGCATAATAAAATAATCCGGTCTTAGATCTCCCTCACCTTGGAATGGAACTCTTCATTCCAGCATATCTTCTTTCCATTATCAACAGAACCATATAGAAGAGAGTCTGATTTATCCCCTTGAAGAATGCCTGGTAAAACACTCTGCAGTGAACGCATAACAAATAAAACAAGGAGAGAGTAATCAGATAACTTAAAAAAAAGTTCCTCAAAAAACAACAAAAAAAAGGTATGAAAAAAAATATACAAAGCAAACGCAAACCCTAGAAACTTACATGCAAATGAAAAGAAAAACAAATTTATGGTCATTTATGTTATGTATGAAAAACAGTCGAGTTCAGCAATTTAAAACACAATTTTCATTATACTTTTTTCTATGGTGGAGTGGGGCTAGCCAGGCTCTAATAGACAATTGTTTTCAAAATTGACCTTTGAACTTATGTCCAGGAAAGGTGCAGCACTAGGATTACCAGTTTCTCCTAAGACCAAAAAAATTATGATACATACAAAGAACATCCGGTTTGAGACACACCTGAGCTACTACTCTATGTCCCCTGTAATCGATTATGGCCATAGCGAGATTATAAAGTCCAGAAACATCAGCTTCTTGGTATGCCTTGGTGCCTTTCAAATCATTATTTGCAGAAGCATAAGTAGCCTGCTCGGTTTCACCCAATTGCGTCTCCGCAGAAACATCAGGAGACGATTCCATGGCGACATGACATTCCATTGTACTGGATCTATCACATTTTTCCCCATTGGGAATTCCACTCTCTCCATGCAACAAGCTATCAGGAGGAGCCTTCTCAGAAGAACTGCGTAAAGAGCCAGTGCTTCCGATCTTTGAACTAGAATCTGCATGTTTCTTAGACAGCTGCTCAAGGTCCGCATCAACAGCAAAACTGAAGAATATATTATTGTGGACATACCTAGAGCCAAAAAAACCAACATCTTATATCAATTCATATTTCCATGAATCTATTATTAACAAAAGCATGCATGTGTCATAAGAATCAAAGTTACAACCATAACATCAGAAAATGTATTGCCTAGATAGTACATAATTACCAAACTCAATAAGGAAATATTTTTGCTCACCACTTTAACCCAAGGTGTATGCTCACCACCCTTCTTAATATTTGACACGTGTCCATAGGCATAACCATGGTTAACTTTTTACTTTGATTTATGTAACCATGGTTATACTTCTGGACACGTGTCAAGTGTTGAGAAGGATGGTGAGCATACATCTTGGGTTAAAGTGGTGAGCAAAAATGCTCCCAACTCAATCAAAATAAGAATGAATAATATGTCAAAGGCAATTTAATGTAAAGCTTCAAACTTTGAACTCAATGTAGAAACCCTCATATGGCAATGTTGGTCTGATCCATCATGACTACTAATCAGAGTTACAGTAAAAGAGATTCGATATTATATGTACACACCAACCACACAAGTCATGGATATTGACAAAATTTTACAGTAAACTTGGGTATATTAACTAGCCATATAAAATGACTTCAATACTGGAGTAAATTGATATATCTGATGGCAACAAAAAGGTAGTGGTATTTAGTTTACTGGGGAGCTGGGTCACAGAGTAACCACCACTAAGGCAGCTAACAAAATGTAATTTTCTGCATAGACATAGAGTAAACTAATTGATGTCTTCATGGAAATATGTATTTTTTAAAAAGAAAAAAAAAAAAAAGCAATCCTTTTCAGGTCAGACTAACATGTGGAAGCACTCTGGATCAGTGGGATTTATAGGTGGTATGCATCTGCTAATGACTCCAATAGCACCACTCATAGCTGCATCAACGAAGTCTGAAGTCACTTTGTAAAGAGCCCTATCCCGCAAAATTCTGCAAAATATGGCTACATGTGAGATAACGACACAAGAACCTAAAAATCACAGATTAAGTGATAAAGTAATTAATGAATGGAAAATACTAAAGGACATACATAACTTTTAGAACCCACTCTATCACAGATCATTACCTTTCCTGAGGAGTGGTATGCGGAAATTCCCTACAAGATTGCAACTCCTCATTCCAATCCCTTTGCATGCCAATTAACTCACTACCATAGGAGAGAGTAAGGGCATCCTCTGCTCTGGCTGCATCACGCTCATGATCTGACAATAGTAGATCCTTTAAAATGTATTCATATGTGAAGAAGATAAAACACAACATCAAGCAAACACTAAAACTCAGAAAACCAACTTCTGTATGCCCTAAAATATTACAAATATATTTTATATTAAAAAATTACATCAAGAATTATAACCACATAAAGTGACAATAAATTACATGTACTGTGGGTGAACTCTCCCACTTCAACTATGGACTCTATTATAAAATTCCTTTTCAGTTTTGGGTTACGCATAGCCCCAAAAGACAATAAAAAATTGGCAAAAATTTAGAAGAAGTTTCGAGACAGAAAAAATACAGGTAAAATTGAAAATACTCACATGTCGAGTGGAACTCTATAAATATTTATGATCAAGCAAGAAACATTATGCAACATTATAACGAGGTAATGATGAATGGATGAGATTACTTCCTTCTAAAACCATACAAGGTTGTGATTGAGACTTTGAACTCTAAACTGAACGCAAAGTCAATTATCATGCCGATTTGAAGACAACAAGAAAAACTTATCATGCTTAAGTATCATAACAAAAGCAGGCTGCACACATGTTGAAATAACAGAGCATTAAATTTTATAACTGTAATAATCTATTTTCTTTATTTCTTTAGGAAAGAAATCATATTCACTAAGCAGATTTGAAGATAAAATTTGCAAAACAGTAATCTCTATCAGTAGCAGTAATGCCTGAAAGAGGCAACCAGAAAATTAGCCAGGCTACCAGACATGCAAAATATGGAGATCTTGTGAAATCTTCTTGAGGAAATTATTATTACAGCACAAACGTGACACCTTCAACAACCCCAAAATCCTCATTTAAAAGTATTCAGGTCCAACGAAGTTAAGCTCACCTGGAACTGGATATAACCCTAGCCATGAATTTGGTGGCAATAAAGATTGAACATTTTCGAAGGGATGTGCAGAAGCCCTCCGCTCCAAAATTTCACGAAAAGCTGCAATCAATAGAATATAAATAATCAAACTTCTGTAAATTTCAAAGAGGAGAAAAAAACAAAGATAAAGAAGGTCTGAACCATTTCAATTACCTTTTTTGAACTTAGAGCTGATCTTTTGCAAAAGTCCAACAAGTGTGGTAGCTTCCAAATTGCTTTTACTCGGCCGAGGATCAAGAGTATTCCCGGTGCTTGAATTTACATAAAACATTTTTGTAGTCCCCGTAATACAATGTTTATTACCCTCCATTGTTACTACATCCAAATAAATCAAATCCCCAACAAGCCTGGCAACAAAAACGCCAGACAGCACATAGTTAAGATAAGACAATTCCCAGGAAAAAAGATGCATTTTATTTTATGTCATAAGATGCAAGCAAGAGAATTTATGGTTCACCTTCTATAGCTTGGTGGAGGGTTGAAGGATGAAAACACAATACTCTCCACACATTTGATCTCTATTGAAGGTGATGATAGCAAATTGCTCAATGAACCGGCAACATCCTCCATAAAACCCAAACCATCAAGCTCTGGGACCTCAGTTTTTGTGGTATCTAGATCACAGTTAATTACAGTCCCGAGTTAAAAGTAATCCCCAATGTAGATAACAGGTACAATAAATGAGAATATTAAAATGAATTTATGTTATCTGAACAAAATCTCAAACCTCCGGGACTTGATACTTTGTTTTGTGCTGTCTCATACTGTAATGCAAGTGATGTTGATAGTGACGCATGAAGTGTGGACAGGGAAAGTAATTCTCGTGTGCGATGAACATGAGCCCTTATAGATCTATCATCATATAAAGCTGCAGAAAAATATTCACATTAGAAGATCCTTTAAGATCTTATAACCCCAAAAGCAACACAATGTTAGTATTATACCAGGAACCATCTCCAAGGAGCAACCACCAATGGTAATGTCAGAAACTTCAGAAATTTCATTAAAGTCTTCCAAATGATGAGTGGAGCCATCCTTTGTGTGTAGCAATAAGTCATAGCATGTGAAGAAACATGTCTCTGGCGCATCAAGCAGAAACTGTCTTATATCCATAACAGAATCTCCCGGGTTCAACTGCATATTATAATGGATAAGGTAAAATGGATTCAAGGACACAAAATATCTAATTAGATTACATAATTATATCAATATCCATAATCAACTATCAAAATAAAGTGTGAGTTGACAAATATGGACAGGGTGCTCAAATTGCATCACCTTTTGCATTTTGCAACCAATTACACATTCAGTGAAATTACAAGCAATAATTATCGAACTTCACTCACTTGTAGCTCAAGCTTCTCGCCACTTTGTGTCTTGACAGAGACGGGATACAGATGAAGGTCGCCTGCACTCTCACAGATAGGGAAATCAGAATGAGAAAAACAGCTTTTTTATAAGAGAATGAGTAAAAAAAGTTAAAAGCTTTGCTCAAAATAAAAAAACTAAATGGTTGCCGCTTTTGAAGGTAAATGAGCTTGATCGAAAAGTTATACAGGCATTCAGTCAAGACCTACAAATGTGATGAAATTAAGACTATTTGTACAAATAAGTCCATGTCCATGTTAGAGGGCAAAAAAAAAAAACAAAGGAATAAACCAGCTAAAGTTAATAGTACATTCCAGAAAGAACAGCTATAGAATTGGGGGGGGAGGGTAGTGGTCACATGTCAAATGCATTGGATTGCCTCTAAAAAAGTGCAAAACACGTCCATACATCTTGATGATTTTTTTCGTCAAAATATACAAATACATATCATTAATAAATAAATAAAAATCTGAGTGTCGAAAGCCTTTATCAGTCCAAAGTTCTCGCTATGATACCATCTTTCTGGTCTGCTTGCTATGACAGCATTGCAACAATAAAAAGACACACTTGAGAGGAGAAATAAAGGAAGAGAGTCCACTCTTAACCTTCATCCTTTGTTTTGTTGCATATAAAATGAGCTACATATGCATGTATGCGTGTGCATGTGTGACTTTCTCCATCTGCTAAATCAATATGTTATCCTTTCCCTATATGCCCATGCAGTATTCATGTCTTGTGTTTTTATAAGTACTTCCTGTGTGTCAGCTAAAAGATATGATGTGGTGGACATGTCTTTTGTATGTAACGAAGCCTTCACTTACCTAGAAAAATGTAATTATTTTGTACTATCTTAAATTACTTACACAAACATGGTTACATTGTACAAGTGCCTGCAGATTTTTCAAACACATGCGAGTTTGTGTAAATTTCTAAATGTTTATGTATGTACATTGCTTCTCATTGCCTTCAGGTGGTTAAGGGTTCGTTTGGGAGTGATTCTGGATAGGCCAAAAATCACTTCTGTGGAGAATCACTTCTCCATATAATCACTTTATGTGATTTTAAGTGATTTTATGAAGAATCACATGGGAGGTGCTTCTCCCCAGAATCACTTAAAACCACTTAGAGTGATTATATGGAGAAGCACGTGGGAGATGCTTCTCCCCATAAGTGATTCTGGCCATCCCATAATCACTCCCAAACAAGCCCTAAATTAATTGTTGTATTGAAAAGGATTAAAGATTCGAGAGAGGGTGAATATGGGAATGGCATATTGACTAGAGGTATTTACAAGTGGAATAAATATTTGAAGGCCCATAGTACCAAATTCACCTTGCTTAGGTTGGCTGGTTGAATTCTCTGTTTCAGACTCTTTTGCCTCTGGCTTGGCCTCAGTTGATTCTTCCACAGCTGAAACACCATTAGCATCAGCTTTGATGGGCTCTGAAGCGCTTGAGTTATCTTTCACAGGAGCATCAGTCGGGACCACTGCATCAGAAGAATTTGCAGCATTATGTGCCACTCTACGGTTCCTCCCTTTATTCGACTTTCCAGCCATTTTCACCACCTATTCTGCAAAGATTTATTAAAACACCCAAAACATAAGCACCACACATGAATAAACACAGGAAGAAAAAAAACTAAGCATGCACACTGCATTTCGTAAGCCACTAAACAGTATCACACGAGATGAAGGACATAAAAGCCCCAAAAGACAAACAACTAAATAGGAGAGAGGGGATATAAGTATTACTTTTGTGCTCATACGGATACATACATACACACACATATAGTGCTTTATACATTTATCAAATATAACCAGTTCGAAAACATGGAAAGCCTCTTCCTTTCCTACTAATTCAAAATGCACGAATTCAAAGCCTCCTCCTTCCCTCCTCCCCAAACTAGGCATGAAAGCATTATTTTTCAAATAAAGTCATAATATAAAAGGAAAAAGAACAACAAAACAAAACAAAACAGTAGTTGCAATGGTAAGACTAAGCATAAAAAGGAAGGCCTACATATAAGTTACAACACAGAGCAAAGTTTGGAAAACCACAACAAACAAAAGTCTTCAATATTTCAGTTTCTTCATTTTGCAAACAAGTAAAAAAAAAAGAATTTTCAATCAACTGAGCCAGGTGTAACACCTGTTCATTCATTCTCCAAAAAACAGAAGAATCAATTTTCCATTTTTATTTGATTTATTTTCACTCCATTTTCTTGGGAACCAAACGAGGAATTAACAGAAATGAAACGGATAGAATAACATTAGTATTATTACCTGTGACGGTGGGAACGATGAATATATGAATATATATATCTCTGTGTGTGGAGAGAGGGTGAGAGTCGCACGCTGAGGTTTTAGGAGGGGGTAGAGAGCGAGTAGCAGGAAGGCAGTGGCTGAGAGCCTGAGAGGCGGCGAAGTTTCGCCCTTTTATGTGAGAGAAAGAGGGAGAGTGAGAGTGGAAGAGAGAGAAAGAGACCTTCTAATAATTTGGTGACCCATTAATGGTGGGCTTGGGCCTTCTTTCTCATTTATCTACGACCGAAAAGCTTTTCTCTTTTTAATTGTGAAAATTTACAAGCCAATGACAAATGGATTCTTTTATTATTTAAGAAAATGGGTGTTGGAAAAAGAAAAAGCAATATAATTTTGGTTTTTAGCCTAGGTTATACTCAATTACAATTTTAATTGATTTCCTCTACTTTCATTTCGACTACAAGAATCTACTTGACTTATTTTCTTTACATGTCACCTGATTTAAATATAATCTTACGGCTATAACACTAACACAACATACACATATATGTATTTTAAAAAACTTAAATTGGAACTAATCATTTTCTTTAAGCGCTGTAGACATGGAAATTTTAGTGAAATAAACATTCACTAATTTACAGTCAATAGTCAAAATTCAAAATTTGACTAGTCAAAGATAACTGGAAAATTTGTGGATCCCACACAAATAGACGTGGCACATGACTCACGCAGACAAAAGTGTGAACCGGAGATGCACATGTTAGCATCTAAGAGCTTCATCAATCAAATGAAATCATATGCCAAAAAGGAATAAATTATCCTTATTTAGTCATCTTCCCAAATCACGAGTTAATTTCCCTAAATGAAGGATTTTGACTTAACTAAGAGCTAAATTAAATCAATTAGCTCAAATTAAATCAAATCAGAAATCAATCCCACAAATCAAGGGATTCAGATTGAGGATTCCAAACCAAGGCCCAATTCTTTGCCTATAAATACAAGGCTCATATTCAGAAGAAAGGGGCTTGGAAAAGAAAGCTTAGAGGGATCAAGTACTCAGAAGAAACAGAAAACTCTCTGCATTCTTCACCCCACTTTGGAAGAGCCACAAAGCACAACAAATACGTGCCGGTTCCTCCACCCTAGAAAAATCCAAACACCAAACAAGCCTTGTGCTACCCGTTTGATCAAGATCAAGTCTTTACAATCCTTGTATCAAACACAAATTCTCTTTAAACACTTTGGAGATCGAATCAGAGGATTTAACACAGAGATTGTAACCCTAAATTTCATTCATACAAATATTATTTTGTACACGTGTTTTTGTCTCATTTGTCGCAGGATTTTCGTGTTTACAAGCGCCTTATGCATTCCATTACATATGGGTTTCATTTATGATATTGTTGAATGAAATGCCATAAGAACATGAATTGCAACACTAAAATATCAGTTACTATCAAAAGTATTTGCAGAAGTATTAGGTTTGAAATTTTGATGTCCCACGCCCCCCTCAATCTTTTGAAATCTTTTGAAATGAGATGTGGATCATCCAAGGCACATTAGCATGACTTATTTCTCATGTTCAAACGAAGGTTTGATGTTTTTTCATTGAAGAATGGTTTTTTATCATGAGCAGGAAATATATTTTGGGAAATAACTTGATTTGGGAAGAACTCATTAAAGAGAATGATTAGTTTCCACTTTAAGCTTATATATATATATATATATATAATGTGGTTTTAGTTTTTAGCTATTAGATTAATATTTAAATGAGGTGGTATGTAGAGAAGAAAAGTCAATTAAATTATAACATACGATCCAAATCCTTTTAAATGATGGACTTTAGGCTCCATGGCTAAATTTGATAATAATAAAAAATTAAAAAACTGTATACATTTTGAATGAATTTGAAATGACTACATACAAAGAGCTATTTGAAATTTATTTGATTTCTTCATTTCCACAACACTTTTACACAAACAAGGAGCTTCTTATTAAAAAAGGCTTAATATCACAAAACGTCCCTAAGGTTTACGAAACTATCATATTGCATCCTTTTTTTTTTTTTTTTTGTCATTCGTGGTCCCTAATGTTAGTATGTGTGATCACAAATGGTCTCTGCCGTTAGGTTCCGTCAAAAACTCCGTTAGTTTGCTAACGTGACATATATATATCACAAAACATCCCTGAGGTTCACGCACTTATTACAAATGATACCTGAGAATTTTTAAAAAAATTTTATTTCAAATTCATAAAATTTTGGTTTTCTTTTTTGAATTATTTAAATATATGTATTGTATTTTAAATACACGTGACACTATATTATTGTAGATATGGGGTCCACATATATGCCACATCAACAAAATAATAGAGTTTTAAAAAAATAATTTAAAATTCGTAAAATTTAAAAATGAAAAAACCAAGGGTTTAGGGTTCATAAATGGTCCTCAAGATTAAAATCCTTTTATAAATGGTTTTATTTTTATTTTTAAATTACTTTATAAAAACTTCATTAGTTTGTTGATGTTGCATATATTTGGAGCCCACATCTTCAAAAATATAGTGTCATGTGTATTTAAAATACAATATATATATATATATATATATATATATATATATATATATATATATACAGTCCCCTTCAGTTGAGGGATCCCTCAAATAGTGTTATTTGAGGGATGGGGCGCTCAACCGTTGGATCTGTTTTAATGATCTTGTGTGGCTGAGATTGTTTTACATCTTTTAACCCGTTTTCTGCCAAATAACCCGACACATCCAATGCTGGAGAAGACCTAAGGCATGCAAGCTCTCAGATGGGAAACGAAGGAAGAGGAAGAGCCCATTGCAAGCATAAGAGAAGACCCACTCTCTCAAGATGAAGAGATGACCCACCATTTCCAACTGAGCTTGCAAGATTTCTATTTCTATAAGGTATCCACTGTCGTGGTTTTTTTCCCTTCCGAAATCTGGGTTGTGGTCATCGATTTGGAGATGTACGAGGGTTTTTCGATCTAGGTTGAGATTTCTGGGTATTTTAAAATCTAAGTTGAGATTAATCTCCAGATTTAATATGGGTTTGGGAAAATTCATGTGAATTATTATTGTTGTGCTGTTCTGATATCTGACATGGGTTTTTTTAAAATCGATTTGAAGATTTCTGCTAAAAGTTGAGATTACATCTCCAGATTTGATATGGGTTTGAAAAAATTCATGTGATTTATTTATTATTGATGTTGTTGTGGTGTTATCTGATATGGGTTTTGAATGTGGGTTTTAAAATTGATGGCAGCCGCACGAATATTTAAAACAAAAATGCTATTGTTGATATGCATCCAACCGAAAATGCAATCATATTCAGCGTTGAAATAAGAATAATGTGCAGAACTTTCTGGTTGATGACTTTAAAGTGTACTTCATGGACAATGGCAAGTGTGGCTTGTGGAATACTTGGGTTTCCATTTATATCAATAGTGCAACCATCTGAGGAGGAGCTTTAAAGGACGGAGCAAACGAGATTGATATTTTTCTTCATTATGAATCATTTACCGATCAAGAGCTTTGAAAGAGGCAACAAACATGTTCGAGTTTTTGTCATTATAATGTTTTGTAGTCTTTTTGGGTGTTGGTGTAAGCTTTTCTATTTAGATGAATAGTTGTTGGGGTCAACTTCTACAATTTATTGAAGTTCATAATCAGCTTTCCATGATTTAATTTCATATATCTTTAATCACGGCTGATGAAGGTTTAAAGTTACAATTTGTTGTTAGAAGTAGAACATATTTCACTCGTTCCTTGCTAGCTTCTTTCACAAGGGTTTGTCCTTTTCTTTTTTTGGGACAGAGGGCTTTTCCTTATGTGCTTGTACAGAAGATAATTGTGGCCTAAAATTCATGTTGCTAACAAATTCATGAACTAGTCTCGACCAGGGTACATGGCCATATTGTTGAAATCCAAGTGATCATCCTTCGTTTAATCCAAGAATCATACAACAATGAAGACAAAAAGCAACTCAATCCCAAATGGAATGAAATTTTTCAAACAACTAAATATCGCCCAAAAGAAATCCATATGCCATATGCAATCCAAACTTCATGGCATTCGCAATAACCATATGCCTGCTCAAGTAATATCCTCTAAATTGACAGCCAAGAAACAAGCCAAGGCTCGATAGATTACCACAAACACTACATATTTTGGAGAAATAATCTTCCATTTGATACAAAGTACAAATCTAAGCAAATAAAGATGATAAGAGGCAAATTAGAAGATCATTTTATCACATAGAGAACGCAATCTGACATATTGCATCAACAATTTTTATTAATACAACTAATCACAAAGTAATCAAACAAGATATGCCTTAAACAACCCTTGCTCATAGTTCAATAGAGTCGGATAAACAACAACTCAGAAAGACTTGCGCCATCTAACTACCCTAACAAAATTTTGAACCTCATATATTCCATTAATTCTTGTCTAATAAAAAATAACTCACATCTAACTGACCCTAAGAAGCCATACAACTTAGATAACCTTAAAATGGATCTCTGTCAGTGCAATCATACAACACCAGAAATATGTTGAACACAAGTAAAACTGGATATCTTTTGCCACTACTCACTAGGAGTTCAAAACATCATCCTGAAAAGACAAAGCAAATAAAAATAATTAATTCAATTTTATCAAGAACAGGCAAATTACATAGGTAGAATATGACTTGACTTACTCAAGATATATTATTACTTTGAATGAGAAGTTCCATGCCAGGAAAAAATAATATTTAATATTCTTGTGGCTGCAATCAATTTTAAAACCCATATCAGATATCACAACAACAACAACAATAATAAGTAAATCACATGAATTTTTTCAAACCCATATCAAATCTGGAGATGTAATCTCAACTTTAGCAGAAATCTTCAAATCGATTTTAAAAAAACCCATGTCAGATACCAGAACAACACAACAATAATAATTCACATGAATTTTCCCAAACCCATATTAAATCTGGAGATTAATCTCAACTCAGATTTTAAAATACCCAGAAATCTCAACCTAGATCGAAAAACCCTCGTACATCTCCAAATCGATGACCACAACCCAGATTTCGGAAGGGAAAAAAACCACGACAGTGGATACCTTATAGAAATAGAAATCTTGCAAGCTCAATTGGAAATGGTGGGTCATCTCTTCATCTTGAGAGAGTGGGTCTTCTCTTATGCTTGCAATGGGCTCTTCCTCTTCCTTCGTTTCCCATATGAGAGCCTGCTGTTGCGTAGATACAGCTGCACCAAAATGGATTCAGTTGCATCCTCAACTTGTGATACTCGCAAGTGCACGAACCGTTGGTAGTTTAGCGTATGTAAGTGCGAGGTCGATTCCACAGGGATTGGTGATTGAATGATCCAATTTAGTTTCCCTACACAAAACAGAAATGAAAAAGAAAGGAAATAAATAAAACAAGGAAGAAAGAAATAACTAACTCAAGCAAATAAGTTCCCAAGTTCAATTAGATTAATGGATTGGTTCTAGCTAAAGTATGATTAAGCCATGGTGTGTGGTCATAACCTTGTGTTCCTAATTCCCTAATTTGATCATTTGTTGTCTAACCTAAAATTAAGCATTAGGAACCCATTAAGCATAGAAGAACAATTTAAACAACCAAGCATGTATCTAATCCCTGTTGTCGAATGTCCATACATACTCTTCCTATTCATAGTTCAATTCGAATTAAAGCATGGTGTCTACTCTTAATTCAAACCAAGATAGCTAACATGCAAGCCTAAATGGTGATCAATCATTCAAACTAGCATATTAACTTATAAGCATAATGAATAAGAACAAAAACCATAATTGAAACTTGGAAACTAATCAAACTTGAAACTAAAGAAAAGAATTTACATAATGAAAAGTAAAGTGGAACTAAGAAAAACTTAAGAAGAATTTCAGCACAAATATTTCATTACAACAATTGAAAACTAGAAAATGAAACTAAGAGAATTTGAGGGAGAGAAGGGAAGGGAGCTCTAGAGAAGTGTTTGAGAGCTCCCCCCCTTGGGGTGTGTTTACAAGCTTAGAGAACTTCCCTATTTATAGGCCTAGGGGAAGTGAAAATCTGAATTCAATATGGCTAATGCATACAACACTTGTTTTATAAAATCTGAAATGGTTGATGCACTTGTATTAGAAAATCTAAATTGGGTGATGCACTTGTATTAGAAAATCTTGAATTGGTTGATGCACTTCACCAATAGATCCCACCAGCAGCCCTAGCTCATCTTCATGTCACCATGACCAAGCTTCCAACCAGAAATGATAGCTCATACCTAGCTCACCATGACCAAGCATCCAACCAGCACATGCTGAGGTCAGCATGACCAGCAACTTCAAGGGCTTACAACTTGGGCTTCTCTTAATCAAATTAGGACTTTAAGCACTCGAAATTGAAGTTCAGAATGTCTTCTTTCCAGCCATATGTTATTTGGGCCAATCCAAGGTCGGAGGAAGAAGTTAAGGCCGAAACAAATTGCTAACTCATTTTCCGCGCTGATAAGATCCATCCTGAGCATGGTTCTGTGTTTGCTAGGTAACGGACTCCAGATTTATCCAATGGGGCTGAATTTTGGATATGTTATAGTACACACCAATTGGAACAACGTTTATGAAGAATGTGGCCTCATTCGAGCTATGTAGGTTGTTGAAACAAAGCTTGAAATATGACCTACGGAACTGGACTGGCAGGGGGCTGTAGCCAAAATGAGTTTGTCTTTAAGCTCTTCATCCATTCATCCAAATTAGGCCTTAACATGCTTGAATTGCATGAATTATGCTCTCTAAAGCCATCATTATTACCTAAAGCTCAATGAACTGAAAGATAAACACAAAAAGGATTAAAAGCACAAGTTTAACTCAAAAACATAACCAAATCATAAGCTAGAAGGGTACAAAATGATATACAATTATGAACCGATCACCTGCGTGCCTTAGGTCTTCTCCAGCTTTGGATGTGTCGGGTTATTTGGCAGAAAACAGGTTAAAAGATGTAAAACAATCTCAGCCACACAAGATCATTAAAACAGATCCAACGGTTGAGCGCCCCATCCCTCAAATAACACTATTTGAGGGATCCCTCAACTGAAGGGGACTGTATATATATATATATATATATACATAAATAATTTAAAAAGAAAACCAGAATTTTATGAATTTTAAATTAAAAAATTAAAAAAATTCGAAGGGACCATTCGTGATAGGTGAGTGAACCTCGGGGATGTTTTGAGAAATATATGTCACGTTAGCAAACTAACAAAGTTTTTTTACGAAACCTAACGGCATGGACCATTTGTGATCATACATACTAGGCTTAATTATGTACATGCCCCCTGTGCTTTTCAACTTGTCTCAGATTACCACCTGTGTTTGCAAACGTCTCAAAATACCCCCCAACGTTTAAAAAAGGGTCTCAAGTTACCCGTTCCGTCAGTATTTTTGACGTTCCGTTACAAGCTTTGGGCCCCACTTCGTTTTAATCTTTAACCTCTTCGAATAAGGGTTTTTCACTTTCAGATGAGAGGAAAGAAGATAGGTATTTGGGTGAGAAGGGAGAATTTGGAGAAGGAGGCTAGGGCTTATCAAAATATGTGGTGGGGTTCGAATTTTGGGAGAATCTGGAGAAGAAATCACAGGTTGATAAAACTCTGAGGTGGAGTTCGAAATTGGGAGATTTTGGAGTAGAAGATTAGGGTTTTTAAATCTCTGAGTGGAGTTCAGATTTGGGAAAGGGGCAAGGGGGTCGCACGATTTGGGAGAAAAGGGGGAAGTGGGTCGCACGATTTTGGAGGTTTAGCTGGTTGTTCTCTCTGTGAATACACACTGAATTGAAGAATAGATAGAAACAGGAGAAGCAAGGCATGCCCAATGGTGTGATTGTGGGAAGTTAGCACGGATGCAGACTTTGTGGACTAGTTCAAACCCAGGGCGGAGATTTCTAGTCTGCCCAAAGTCAAAGGTAAGAATGTTTAAGATCAAATTTTTAGTCATTGTTTTGGGCATCACAAATTGATAGAGTTCTTATTGATGAAATATTCAGTCATTGATGAAATTGATGAAATATTCAGTCATTGATCAAATGGATCAAATTTTCAGTTATTGTTCTTGGTTGATACAGGGAAGTGGTGAAAAAGGATGTAAGTTTTTTCAGTGGTTTGATGCAGAAATGTGTGAGCGTTCAAAGTCTTTGATACCTGGTTTGCTGAGGAAGATTGTTAGGGTGGAGAAGGAAAATGCAAAGATTCGAGCAAAGTCAAAAATATTGTGGGCTGCTATGTTGCTTTCCTGGGTGGTGGTGTTTGCCATGGTGATGAATTAGGATGAATTTGGAGGAATTAAGAGTAATATGTTTTGTAATTTGGTGGGTGTAATGTGATTGAGAAGCAGTAGTTCAGTGGGCTGTAATTTGAGAACAAATGCTAATGTAATGTAGCAGTAGTTCAGTTGGTGTAATATAATCTATTTTGGTGGGAAAACAATGTAATCTGTTTTGAGTTTTATGAGTAAGCATTAATTCATTGTAATATTTGTTTAGAGTTTAGAGTTTTATTTGATCAATGATATGAATGGAAACTTGTTTAGAGGTTAGAAATGGTGACATATTGATAAGCATCATACCAAAACCAGGTTACAACCATATGTTGTTTATTGGATACCAAAAAGTCCTTTGGTACAAAAACAAGTTACTCATAGGCATATCTTATTCATGGGATACCAAAAACAAGTTACTCATAAGCATTTTTTGTTCAATGCCATATGAAATGGTTACATCAAAACAGCATATCAATATAAGCATTTTTTGTTCAATGCCATATCAATTTAAGCACAACACCAAAACAGGTTTCAACCATCACATTACATATCAAATGGTCAATTACATGCCATGTACCTGACTCAAAAACCTTGACAGACATGAAAGCCTAATAAAACCAACCATTACAGACATCAATAATCCCACAAACCAACAACCCAATTGCAACCATAATCAAACCACTAAAATCTTATAAAACTAACTAATTGTAGAATCTATAATTCCACAACATTCAAACCATTCAAAAAGAGTTTATCCTAATTCAAAAACAGGTTGCAAAAGTTGAACATCATCACATCTAAGGATGAAAAAAAGGATCTTTGACAAAATGGCTCCTCTGTTGATCTTTCATCATCCTCCTACGTTGTTGTACTCGAGATAGTTTGGCAGATTGAGATGAATCACATGTTTGAGAAGCCTGAGCTGCTTGAGATGGTTGGGATTGAGATGCTTAAGCTGCTTCAGATGGTTGAGATTGAGAAGCATGAGCTGCTTGTGATGGTTGGGATTGAGAAGCCTGCGGTGGTTGAGATTGTTGGGATTGAGAAGCCTCAGCTACTTCAGATGCCTGGGATTGAGAAGGCCCTTGGGAAGCACTTGCTTGTCTCCTTTGCCTTAGTTGCATACTTTGTTTGTCCGCTACTTTGGTCTCCACCATCTCTCATTCTTACCTAAAACAAATAATAATTAGGTAGGCATGATATGAAAATTTGAATGGTGAAAACATAGTTGAAACCGTGGCACTGACTGGAAGTTTTTCCTTGGCAACATTCCTCTTCCTAGTAGGCTTTATGTTGGGATTTCTAGGTTCCTAATAAGCAAAGTCATCAAGTCAGAAACCAAATCAAATATATTTAAATGTAAAGCAATTTTGGGTAATGACACATACCTTACAACCAATTCGATTATGCCCTTCTCCACCGCAATTGCCACATTTTAAAGGGATGCCATACCTAGGAAGCTTATATGGATTAGCAGGTTGTTTATGCTCATCAATTTTGGAGGGAGTAATGGAGCTAAATTAATCTTCATCCACTGATCTTGGCTAGTCATAGGCATAATCATTGGTTCATAGGCTCTCAAATAAGCCTTTTTCTTGTACACTGCATCACAAAAGTCCTCTGCATTCCCATGAAACCAACTTATTGCAGCACAAGCATGCAAACATGGTATTCCATTCAAATCCCAAGCACGACATGAACAAGAGTGGGCATTCAAATCAACAGCAAAGGTGCGGCCATTATGGTGCATCACTTCAAACCTATTCTGTCCAGCAGCCTTAGGAATGCACCACTGAGCTTTTCCTTTGTTTTTCTCTAATATTTTTCTAATTCTTGGCCCAACTTTTCCATGCCATTTCTCACAGTTCCATCCATCAACAACATTATATACAACCGAATTCTTTCTAGCATAGTCAAAACAGGCTTGTCTCTGGCATCCATTATGCTACGATTGAATGCCTCACAGAGGTTGTTCATAAGCATGTCACACTTGGAATCAGTCTTGAAATATGCCCTACTCCAATGCCTAGGATCTTTCTCTGCAAGCCAATCATGTGCAGGTTTAGACAATTCCAACATCTTTGTCATCTTTGCATGAAACCATGGCACTGTTGTGGCCCTAGCAATTGCTTCCATTTGCTGTTGCAAAGCAAGCCCTCTATGTTCCAAATACAAGTTTCCATGCAGATGTTTCAAACAATGTCTATGCTCTGCATGAGGGAATAGAGTATCCACAACATCTATTAAACCTTTTTGTTTGTCAGTCATAAATACATAACCATGGCTATTCCTAATATTCAGATCACCACTCAATAATTCCAAAAACCACAGCCACGTTGAATTGCTCTCATTCTCTACATATGCATACGCAAGTGGAAACATTCCGTTGTTTGCATCAACTCCCATTGCAGAAAGCACTTGCCCAGGGTGAGGCCCTTTGACATGACACCCATCCAAGCAAATCACAGGCCTACAACCATCTAAAAACCCCTTCTTGCAGGCTGCGAGACAAATGTAAATCCTCTGAAACCGTGGCCTATCACCTTCCATTTCAGATTTAATGATAACTATACTTCCAGGATTTCTGGTTCTTAACTCATGACAATAATCCCACAAAACTTCATATTGTTTACTATAAGACCCCTCTACAATGTCAACTGCCATGGCTCTTGCTCTGTACACAGTTGCTCTTGATGGTCTGTAACCATAGTCTTGGGGAACTTGCTCTATAAAAGAAGAAGCAGTCCAATTTGGATTGAGCCTTAACTGCCCAGAATATCTTTCAGCCAACCAGCTAGCAGTGGCATGTATATTTTTACTCCCCTTACTACAAACATGTGTAGGATTAAAGGTTTTCACCTGCATGTAAGTGCTACCACTCACACTTGAAGCATGGATAACAAAAGGACAGCCCTCTTCACATACTACTCTTATTTTGTTACGGTCATTATTCATAAATATCAACTCCGTTCCACAATTAATGGAGTATATCCTCACAGCTTTTCTAAACATCTCGGCAGTTGCAAACTTTAAACCTGGTTTGAAACCTAGGTTTGCCATATCAATTTCAGGTCTGAAATCTTCACCTTTTGGGATTCTATTCTTCTTCCTTTTTAGTTCACCTACTGCTCCATCTTCACTTGAAGAGCTATTTGGGCAGGTAAGTCTAGGTGACTCTTCTCCATTGTCTGACTCATCATTTTCCTTTGCATTAGGATCATTGTCAGTACAACTATGATCCACATAAACTTCAAACCACTTATCATCCTTCTTCAATAACTCAATCTCTTCATCATTATGTGCATAGTCACTGTCTTCAAAGTCTTAATGACTGCTATCATCATTCTCAGAACAAGAATATTCTGGATCACTGCTATCATTCCCCACTTGTCTTGAAGTCAGGCTCACTACTTTCAAGTACAAAACTATCACCCTGCTATTGCTTTTAGGTACCGTGCTCATACAAGCTAAAAGTGTACTATTTGATATTATTTGAATGAGTCTACCAGTTCCAAACTCTTCACCATAAAAACTCACATCATACCCATCACCATATCCCAAATCTTTAGCCATTCCATATAGCTCTAAAATGGACATATAATCAACCTCACAATAATCAAACCAGCTGACTTCACCACCCAAATAAGACCATTCATTGTCCCTTCTATTTTTAACTAGTTTACCACAACGGAAAAACTTAAATGTAACAACCTAGTCAGCATCTTCATCTGTGTAAGAGGAAGAGTCACTTAACAAATCGACAAAGGTAACAAAGACAAAACAACTATAATATTTGGCAGATTTTAGTTCAGTCTGAATACCAAGGTGTTTCTAAGGTGCTTTGTAAGGTTCAATCTAAATAAGCCATAGCACAGAGTAAAAAAGTATACCATAAAACAAAAATAATATTTGGCAGATTTTAGTTCAGTTTGAGTACCAAGGTGCTTTGTAAGGTGTTTGTAAGGTTCAGTCTAAATAAGCCATAGCAGAGAGTAAAAAAGTATACCAAAAAACAAAAAAAAACTTCAGCAACACACAAGGACCAGACAAGGAACACACAAGGGACCACATAATGCCATACCAGACCAGCACAGAATAAAAAAGTATACAACAAAACAAAACAAAAACTCCAACAACAGTCCAATGCACATGCCAAAATCAAGAAAATCGAGTGAGAATGGGTCCACTTACATATGGGTTGACAACCTCCAGATTCTCTAAGCACCACCATCTTCGCACTTTCTAGCCTTAAAGTCTAACGCTAAAGACTGATTTCTTCTCCAGATTCTCCAAAATTCGAACCCCACCTCAGATTTTGCAAAAGCCCTAGCCTTCTCCAAATCTCCCCTTCTCACCCAAATACCCAATTTCCCCCTCTCTTCTGAAAGTGAAAAACCCTTATTCGAAGAGGTTAAAGATTAAAACGAAGTGGGGCCCAAAGTTTGTAACGGAACTTCAAAAATACTGACGGAACGGGTAACTTGGGACCCTTTTTTAAACGTTGGGGGGTATTTTGAGACGTTTGCAAACATAGGTAGTAATCTGAGACAAGTTGAAAAGCACAGGGGGCATGTACATAATTAAGCATACATACTAACCTTGAGGACCACGAATGACACAAAAAAAAACATTAAGGATGCAATCTGATAGTTTCGTAAACCATAGGGACGTTTTGTGATATTAAGCCATTCAAAAATGCCCAAACAATGTGATTGGGAACTTCAATATGAGTATGGCTTAGAATAAATCACCACAAAGGGGTTTTTTTTTATTCAAAACGTCTCAATGAACTCATTCATCAACTCGAAAGGAAAAATAAGAAAAGAGATAAGAGGATAAGAGGACAAGAAGGGTCGTGACACTTCATCCTCCTCCCCCTCTATTTGGTTTTTTTTAGACTCAAAAGAGAGCGACCGGTGACAATGTCCAACAAAAAGGCTTGAGAGTTAATGCATGTTGAAAGCCCCATATTTCTCCATGCATCTATTTGCGGAGGTAGTAAAAGTCAACTCAGCAAAAGTGTAGAATTTTTTAGAACAATAGAAACTTGAATGACATGTTTACTAATCCGTAATCAGATTAGGAGGAATTGAATTGAGGAGGAGTTGGCTTGAGGAGAATTAGATTCCGAATTCCTATTGAAGTTGTTTACTAAACCATATGGATTGAGGAGAGTTAGATTCTGGATTCCTATTGAAGTTGTTTGCTAAACTAGATGGAATTGGGGCCGGAGTGGTGCTAATTACTAAAATGTCCTCATTGTTGGGTTAAAGTAGATGACAAATTTGGAATTTTAAAAATTGTGTGAGGATATAATGGGTAAAAAAATGAATTCCTAATGGTTAGTTCTTCATAAATTAAAATACCACCTCCCATTCCAAGAATTGAATTCCTCCAAATTCAGGAATTCAATTCCTAATTTGTGTGGGGTCCATTTACTTTTTAATTCTTTCATGTAAAGTAAACACAAGAATCCTTCATAATTGGAATTCAATTTATGATTCGAATTCCAATTCATGATTAGTAAACACACCAGAAGTATAATATATATATTTTTTGGTTTGAAAAACATGAAGTATATATATTTGAAAATAGAAAAACAGATATGTTTAATGCTTCAAAAAACTTATTTCAGCTGTTTTCCTCATGAAATCATTCATACATCCACATAAAGAAAAACAAAGCTTCAAAAAAACAAAATGGGTAATGTTAAGTTTGAAAGAACAAAAGTAAAAAAGGAAAACATTTGTCATTGAATTTGCTATCATCATTTGTGTGGACTTCGTAACTGAATAGGAAAAGAAAAACATCAAAAAATTGATTAAGTTGAATTGAAGAAAACAATAACTTTTGGGCTAGTTTTATAATAGTAGAGATTAATGACTATGGCAACGGTGGTGGTGGCAACATTAATGACTATGGCGGCGAGATGGTGGTGGTGATATCCGTAACAAGATGGTTGTAGTAGAGGTGGTGAAATCATATGTTGAGAATGAAAAAAAAATATCTATCAAAATTTATGGGGAAGAAAAATTTTGTAATTACCTAAAAAAAGTATAGAATCAATTGCAATTCACCATTTTATGAAGTTTCTAAAGTCATGATTAAATACATCCAAATTTCGAATTAATACACTTAAGATGTTTTTTTTTTTGTTTTTTGTTTTTTTGTTTTTTGTTTTTGTAATGAGGAACCACTACACATGGGGCCCATTGGACGCACCTAAAGGTGTCAAACAGGATGGATCGGCCCAGTACGGCATGAGTCGAGCCCGTTTAAATGAGGCACGGCATGACACAAAAGCTTGGCCCATGTTGGGTCAAAAAATGAGGTCCAATAGACCGAGTTGGCCCGTGGCCTGACATGGGCTGAGCTTGGCCCGAGCCCGCTTCAAGCACGGGCCCACTTAACTATATATTTTTTGTAACATCTAGGAAAAAATTAAAAATAAAAATAAAATAAAATAAAAGGATATTAATAAAATATGTGGTTAACTTAATTATGAGTTATAAATAAATTTAGTCTTTATATTATAAATTAATTAATTAATTATAATTATTAAAAATAAAAATAAAAAATAAAATAAAATAAAAAAAAAAGGTTTGGAGGCAACGTGTAAGCCCAGCCTTCTTCCCTCCTTCATTCCTTCCCCCTTCCCTCATACAATCCCTTCAAAAAAAATCTGGTTTGATCTCAATTGGATGAGTTGTAAACCTAGGATAGGTGAGTCACCTAGTCTAAGCTAAGAAAAATTAATTGCTAAACTAAGATAAATTTTTCGGATGAAAGAAATGGAAGTTGGGGTGAGGAAGAAAGGAGGAGATAGGAGGAAGAGAAGAAGAGAGTTTCTAAGGTGAGTTGATTTCAAAATTTCTGGTTTTAACCTTGTGGTTGTGTGATTTTAATCTCTTAAAGAATAATTTGTGTTGGCGCTAAATCTGAACAGATAGAGATGAGTGCAACTTACAATCGAGATGGACGATCGAGAGATCGATTGAATATTGGATGCCGATTCTTCCTGTCCTTGGATTCTGATCCTGAATAGAAAGAAGTCGAGACTCGTAAGGTCTATGGAACCGGTGTGGAACCAGCCTAAGACCCTCCGATGCCGAAGTAAGTTTGTTGTTTTAAGAGCTCTTGCTGTTGACTATATAGAAGTATAAAAGTCAAGCTGAAAAGTCTTACCCCTGTATTGTAGTGGAAGGGGCCTATTTATAGAGGGCATTTAGTATGCTCTTAGTGCTCATTTTCGATGTGGGACTCGTGGGAGGGCCTTCTGAGGTCGACACGAGTCCTTAGATATTTTGGGCGGGTACTTCGAGGTTGATTCTCTACAATCGGTAAGGGATGCCGA
The DNA here is from genome assembly GCF_965620075.1 of Prunus avium. Lineage (NCBI taxonomy): Eukaryota > Viridiplantae > Streptophyta > Magnoliopsida > Rosales > Rosaceae > Prunus > Prunus avium. Next base: position 1,218,055 of record NC_142285.1, read on the forward strand.
TTGTAGACGAGTTGGGCTCGTAATGGCTGTTCGCAGCTTTGAGACAATGTCATCGGTGGCCGATGCCGATTGTCCGAGGCCTTGGGTACTTGGGCGAGTTTATGAGATCCACGTGTCGTTGTACGAGTGGAGGGTCAGATATGGTACAAACAATTTGAGTCAATTGAATGTTAGGAAGATTGAATTGGAAGAGGTTGAACCTCTATTTTCGGATTGGGTGTATAGAGCATTTTTTTTCAACTATGGGTGTTGTTGATTTTGGTTTCATTTTGAGTTTTGATGAGTTCAATTGATAGGTATGAAGTTAGAAGAGTTTTAGAAGCCTTAGGAACCACTTGGGGTGTTAGAATGGTTGAAAACAACTTTGAACAAAATCTGGAAAATGTTATTTTCTGGAAATTTTCAGCATGCGAGCCTCACTTTGGATCTCTGTTTCTCCCAATCTTTTAAGTGTTTGAGGAAGTCATTTGTTGGATTGTAAACTAGACATGGCAAAGAACAAAAATAAATTAGTTTCGTCGAATTTGGTTGAGTTTTGATAGGTTGAACACTTGTGCAAAGTTTGGAAAAAAGTCTGTTTTCTGCAGAAAAACCAGTCACGAGCCTAATTTTGGATCTGGTTTTCTCCTTCGTTTTAGATCCGTTTTCAGTTTGGTTTGTTGGTTTAGAAACTACAGATACTAGGCTTCAAAACCATTTTGAGTTTGCCCATTTTCGTTGACGTTTGGTTGGTCAAAAGGCCTCACAAAATCTGGGATTAAAAACAGGAAAAAACAGGGGAAGTTGCAGGATTTTTGAAGATGATGAACAGTAACCGGAACAAGCCCACTCGCGGCTTCGGAAAGTGGCGGCGGGTGGCGGCTGTTCCGGCAGCCTCCGACGCCATATTTTTAGTCCATCCGACTCGATTTCTCGATCCGAGTCCGACGGTATAGGTTTCGGGACTTTTTGAGGGGTTTAGCTTGGAGAGTGGGGTGCACTCTCTATGTTAAGAAAGAAAAATGTTTTTATAAAAATTAGATTTTTCTAACTTCATTTATGTTATTTAATTATTTATTGTCCAAATCTAGGAACGGGAGAGAACCCGACCACCTTCGAAGGGTAATTTCGTCCTTTTAGCTTCTTGGATACAAGGTAGGGTCTCTAACTTTTCCCCAATGATTAGACTATATCACTGTTAATCTTGGTGTTTATATATAATATTAAATATGAATATCGTGTTGTTTTGCTTGGTGTGTATCGTTAGGTGAATGCTAATGTTGTTTTATGGATGTTTATTGAATATTATATGATGTTTGATGAATATTACTATCCGTGGGAATAAATTTGAAATATTATTGTTTTTATTTGAATTGTCATCATTCCACAAACAATTGAGCTGCATTTACATATGGATCATAAATACAGTTGTGTTGGGTCTGTGCGTAGTTTAAGGTATATCTAAAGGGTGGGAGAAGACTTTAGATATATCAGGAAAAAAATGTGGAATATATTCGGGTGACGGGAGCAGAGCTTGAATATATTAAGGTGATGGGAGCAGGGCCTCTAACAAAAAGTGAAAGTTGAGAAATTCGTAAACAAAATGAACTTGGGGTAAGGGATGGATGGGCACTAATTTGTATTTTAGGGTATTCGGAGCCATAGTGGTAAAATGCATGGTATGGGACATGCAGGCTTGATGCTCTAAAGTATGAATTAGTGGGTTTAGAAGGGAGTGAGTTCATGACATCATCGCATATGCATGACTTATTTATTTTGTAATTGTGTAATGCATGCCACTTTGGTTAGCGGTGATAGCTGGCTTTGAAGGGGGGGATGTTACAGTACTCTACTGGGCACTAAAATGCTCACACCCTAATAGATGTTGCAGGTTTCAATGCAAATCCCGAGGAAGGAGAAGTTCCACCAGAGGACTAGATCAGTGTTGTTAGATACTGTTTGTAAAATTATTAAGGAATAAGTTGTGTGGAATATTACTGTAGTGTGTGTAACTAACTTTGAGCTACTGTGACTCTGACTTTGTACTTATTAAAATAAGTTTGTAATATTATTGGCTCTATTTCTATCATATCATAGTTATCAGAGTTTGTTTTTATAACTATGGTATGATTCATGCCTTAATTCGGAGATAGTCCCTATTTTCGAATCGGGGCGTGACATTTTTTTTGAACTATTCTACTATGATGTCTATTTGGATAATGTTGTAATTTGAATTGATTCATGATAAAATTAGGTGATAAAGTAGACTTTATCATATTTCTTTAGGCACTGATTTCATGAAAAAATGTTTATAATTGAATTTATGGAAATTTATAAAGTTGAGACAGTTGAAAAGAAATTTTCCTGACAGATTTTGTGTTATGATTCAATATCGATGAACGACTCATCTACAAATCATGAAATGACTTGAGTTTTTGATATGTTGAACATATACATGTCTTCTTATGCACTGAAAATTTTCGTGATGATTGGATAATAATTTTATTTATTGTCTATTTTTAAGCAATCTATGTTCAGGAGAAAGTATGTGCCGGCAGATTTTATAAGTAACTTTGGAGGCCATTTTGGACTATTAATTGGAGATAAAACAACTCCACATTTTTGTTTTATAAAAATTAGTGTCCCTAGTTTGATTCTATGTAATGTTGTGTTAATCAGACTTATAAATTAAGTGTGATAATTTTTCAAGGGGAAAAAAAACCCAAGTGAAAAAAATTCAAATTAAATGGGTTGGTTCTTGGGCCCGAGCACGGGCACGCCTTGAGTCCGACCCGACCCGTTTCAATGTGGACTTGGGCTTTGGGTCGGACTGAGATCAATGATTTTACTGAATGGGCCAGCATGGCATGGCTCAATAAATTTAATCAACTGGGCTGGCCAGACATGAATACATTAAAGGCACGAGTTTAAATGGGTCCCCGACCCGTTTGACACCTCAGCACCCACCCATGTGATTTAAACCTCAGGGAGCCTAGCACATCAGCCCAACACCACGCATCCGTCACTTAAATCTTGATTTGATCATGTGGGGAATGTCATAAACTTCTATAAAACTCTGTTTGAATACCCCATAACTTTTAAACTACTTTAAAATATTTTATAATCTCAATTGAGGGCATGTTTACATATCAATAATGGGTATGAGAGGAAAGGGAATGATTTCCATTCCTGACTTCCCCTGCGTTTACTTGTAATCAATAATGAAAAAATAAATGGGCTCCACCTCAAAATCCGTAATCACATCCCCTCAAAACTAGGTATTAGATCAACTAGGGGGGGAGTAGTCGATACAATTCCCATTCCTGTTTTCTCTTAATAACTTCCAAAAATACTCTTACCACTTTACCATAATTCCAAAATAACCCAAACCATAAAATAAAATAAAAAATAAAAAAAAGACTCATGCAAAGAAGTTTCAAGACGCTCTAACTTCTTTTTCAAGTTAGCGTTGCAGACACAACCTCCTAGAAGCAACAGCAACGCCTTATGCTATGTAAGTCATTCTATCTATCTATCTTCTTCTTCTTCTTCTATCTTCTGTCTACACATTCATCACAAAACAAAGTACGATCATAGATAAAGACTTATGTGGAGATTTTATTTATTTATTTTTGTTGTAGTATGAAGATTATGTATTTAATCGTATGAAGATTATGCAGGTTATTATTATTTGATTGTTTACTAGTTACGTAGGTGAAAGATATATATTTTTTGGAGTTTATTTTTTCATTTTGAAATTGGCTCTAGAAAAAGGTATTATTAACATTATCATTGAACTGTGCTCTTGCTGTTCATCTTGTTCAGCATATTGATTATTCCTCATGTTTACACTGCCTTACTAGTTTGTTGCATGATTAGTTTTGTCTCCTTAGCCAATTTGAGAATTATATATGTGTTGTGGTGAAAATGTGCAGGGCATTTTAGTAATCAAATTAATTTGGATTCTGATTCAAGAAAATTAGTACATAATAACAATGGGAATTAACCCCATTACTTTGCTAATTCCATATGTTTAGTAAACAGCTTAATGGGAATGATTATTCCCATACCGATTCAGTAGTTCCCCGATTCATAAATTCTCTGATTCCTTACTTTCTCCATTACTGATACGTAAACATGCCCTGAATACATTCTTTAATCTCAATTTAAAATAGTTTATAATTCTGAGAGTTTTTCTAGGATAATTCAATTAAAAGGCGAAATTCAAATAGAGCTAACAATTGGGCCAAGACTGTGCTAATTCCAATCTAGGAGAGGCCCGTTAAATTCATTTTGGCCCATAACCACTTTCCCACCATCTACTCCGAGTCTTCTTCCATCGGAGTCTCACCGAGCTCTCTCTCTCTCTCTCTCTCTCTCTCTCTCTCTCTCTGCCCTTGTGCAACTTCACATCATCAACCATTTCAAACCCAAACCCTGGATCAGATCTGAGCTTGATCCGATCGCACCATGTCCTGCCTAGCCCTCTCTCTCCAACCCGCCAATGGATCCGATATCCTGCTCCAAACCCGAGAATGGTTCCCGCCGGCCCGAGCTCTCGTCGCCGTCTCCTCCTTCCGCCAAACCCGCCTAGCCTTCGCCGCCGCCAAACAACAACTCCACAGCCCCAAAGACCAGCAACACAACAACTCGGAATCTTCCTCCTCGGACGCCACCGCCGACTCCATCGCATCCCTCGGTGACGACCCACTCGCCGCCTCCAGCGGCCAGCTCATCGTCGGCGTCGAATCTCGGTACCGAGTCGTCTACCGCCTCGTCAACTCCATCTACGTACTCGGCGTCACCACCGCCGATCATGACAACTCGATCAACGTCTTCGAGTGCATCCACATCGTCAACCAAGCCGTCAGCGTTATCGTCACCGCTTGCCGTGGTGTCGATGTTACTCCGGAGAAGCTGGGTCGAAAGTATGCCGAGATCTACATGGCTCTCGACATTGTTCTGAGAGGTGTCAGCAATATTCGATTGGCGGCGATGCTTTCGTCGATGCACGGCGACGGCATTGCGAAGATGGTGCACTCGGCCTTGGATACTGAGAACAAGATTCGTGGGGCGGAAAATTGGAGAGCTGTTGAGGCGCATTCCGTCGAACACGAGGTGGGCATTGAGGCGTTCAACAATTTGGGGTTTGAATTGCCGCCGGAGACTATAGCTGCTGGAGATGAGGTGGCAGCGAGCTTGGCGCCGGTGGTGCAGAGTGAGGAGAAGGATCCGAAGTTAGAGAATGAGGAAGAAAGTCAAGTAGAGAAAGACCCATTTGCTGCGAGTGAAAAGATTAATCAGCCTGAAGAGTTGGTGAGTGGGTTCAAGAAGAATAAGGATCCTTCGGCCACGGACTTAACACTGGCGTTGGCGACACTGGAAGTGACGACATTGCCCCCAGCAGAGGCGACCCAGTCTACTCATATTGCTGTTGAAGGGTTTGAAGGGGAGTATGGTGGGATTGAATTTGGGCATGACCAGGCTTCTTTGGGTGAGACTTTTGAAGGGTTTAGTGATGCTTGGGGTGGTGGGCTGGATGCTTCCGAGTTTGTTGGAACAAAGAAGGTTGCGAAGAAGGAAGGGCTTGGCGGGCTTGAGTTGTTGCAGACCGGGCCAGATGCTCCGAAAACTGCTGATGCGGCTGCAGGTGGTGCGGCAGCGGGCAGTCCTCTTGATACCCTTCTGAAAAGTGAAATGAAGGGTCCTGAGATGCACATTGTGGAAGAGATCAGTGCTGAGTTTAGAGAGTCATTGCTTGCTAGAGTAGGATTAATGGGTGTTGTTTATTTGAAAACTTTGCCAACCAAGACTAGTGGTGATAAAGAAACCGAGTTTTCATTTCGGGTTGAGGGAACCAGTGCGGTTAAGAGGTTCATTATGCAGAATTCTCGAGTTAGTAGTCTAGGCAATGGGATGTTTCATGTAAGGACCGCAGCCTCAGATGAGCCTTTACCCGTCTTGAAGTATAGTCTGCTGCCTAGGTTGACACCGTTGCCCTTGAGGGTTCGCCTTGTGCAACGCCATACAGGGAGCTTACTTTCTGTGATGATACAATATGTGTCAAATCCTGAGCTGCCAGCGCCTTTGACTGATGTGACATTTGTTTTGAAACTCCCCCTTGATCCTACGTTGTTGAAGGTGTCCCCGAAAGCTGTATTAAGTAGGTCTGAGAAAGAACTGAAATGGCATGTCCCTGAGATTCCGTTGAATGGATCTCCGGGTAGGTTGAGAGCAAGGATGCCTGTGGATTCTAACGAAGGAGATGGCAGTGAGGACATCGAAGTTATTGCCCATGTGAAATTTTCTTGGCAAGGAAACAGATCATTGTCCGGAGTTTGTTTGCGACCGGCTTCCGAGGGTAGTACAGATTTTTATGAGGTCAATCACAGGTATGAGAGTGGGGTATATATGTGCAATTGACCCATGATGAATCACAGTTGCATTGTAGAGGGTTGTGCCTCTTTCTTCTCTGTTTATTTTGAGAGATTTATGTTGATTGTATGTTGTTGTAGCATTCTTTGATAATGAGCTTGTAGCTTAGATTATCAGTCATGTGAAGGCTTTGTGTCTTTGTGTATTGGCTTTTCATTTGTGTGAATGGATATACAAGTTTCTCGTTACATGCTTTCTTCCATCTTTTGGTTTTGAAACATATTTGCTACATAAGACAAGCAATTGGTGCTACAAGAAAAATCTAAAATTAAGATGATAAATATATTTTGAAACCAAAACACTGCATAGTTAGCAAAAATCATATAAAACCAAAAGCTAAAGGCTGCTAGAGATATATAAATGCAGGAAGGCAAAAGAAGGCCGAACCCTGTTGTTTTGTTGAAACTTTTGCAATGTCACTTAAGTTTGCAAACATGTAGGTAAGCTGTATCTTATTCCACAGCCAAAAAACTACTGCAGTTTGCCGTACCATTTCACTGCTTTCACTGTGCTTGCAGAGATTTAGAAAAAACCAAACAAAAAGAGGAAAAAGGCCTTTTTCATTGATTTTCATCATGCTCGTATTTTTATTTATTTATTTAAAGTTTTTAGTTGAAGAAAGTTTGGTGTTTTATCATATTGATGTTAATAAAACATGGAATGAATTCTGGGTTTGGCGCAAAGAATTGTGTATATATGTTGGCTTCGTCAGCTGTGTTGAGAAGGCAACAATTTTGTATAAGGTCTCTTGGAGCTTAGATTCACAAGTGGAACCTTTATGGAGGCTGATGCTGAGAGTGTTTTGAGGGTAATCACTCCACCCTTGATCCCACTAATAGACACACGGGTCAGGCTGGTAAGCTAACAATCTGCTACCAATGTCATTTCTATAACTTATTATAAGATGCATGAAAATATAAATTTATTATACATTTGTTTGTTGACATAAATCTGCGATTTTTTTTTTACTCATTTGTGAACGATGATTGTTGTGCTTGATACTGTGTAATATAGGCAAGGACCGAAATTAAAAGAATGCTACAGCATTTTGATGTATACTAGGACTAACTTGCAAATATACGACTGACTTGCGTGCTTTCTGGTTCCAACTTGAATTGGTTGTCTTATTTGTTTTACCAATCTTCTAGGCAATTCTAGCTTATATTTATCTCCCCATGCTTGTTTTACTAATCTTCTAGGCCATGTTTGAATTATGTTTAGTCCTCTTACCTCTATTTACTGTGTAAGAGGGACTCTTGCTATTTTCTAGTTACATCATGCACCAATAAGTTGTTGGCCATTTAGGTGATCAAAGGCCTCGTTCTTTCTTTGGGCATTTGCTTTCTCTTTAAAAAAGATTCTTATGTTGGAAAATTTCATTAAACAAGGATTATTCCTTATGAATGACTCAGAATGAGTGTTGTATGTGTTGCAAGCAAAAATGAGTATGTGAGTCGTCTTTCTTAATCTTGATGTATATTTCACTCATCAGATACTGACATTTTTCATATTGAAAAGTGCCATATTAGATACTGTCCTCAATTTGAAGAGACAAGGCTCAAATTTCTATTTTCTATTCACCGCAAAAGTTGCCGTATTCTGATAAAAATTTATTCCATTTTCCAGTATGTAATGATACCCATCATCTAATGTGTAAATATTAAGCAGATGAGGGTGAGGCCAGCTAGGATACTAGTGCATATTGACTTTAGGGAGCTATCAATTGGCAATTGCCCTAATTATAGAATAAGCAGGAAAATCAGCTAACTTAACAGCATATTACGTAATGCTTGAAACTTCTATTATTTCCAGAAAAAATATTTAAATTTATAAAATTGGTTGTAAGTGGAAAAGTGCAGATCTCATGGTAGTCGGGACACAAGTAAGATGTACTAGATCGTTGGCATTGGATACTTGAGGGAAGCTTTGTGACTGCACAAACTTCTACCCAGTTCAATTTTGGTTCCCTACTTTCTATTTTTGGTGAAGGGAGAGCCGCATACAAAGTTGATGTTCCTACTTGGATCTACGTGGATGAAGGTGCGCCATAATTTTCATGTTTTTCATTCAAAATCCAAAAGATCCAGCATGCAACCAGTCAACCAGAGCTGAAGTCGACATCAAGCGGTTGAAGCTGAAAGAAGTGGATGAGGTTAGGCCCTATGAAAGGAGTTCCTCATCAAGTGAAAGGGCCTTGGAGACAGAGACAAAGTGAGAGAAGGAGGCATACTTGGAGCAGTTTAAGAAAAAGATTGAAGACTTGAAGAAGACGTAGTCATAGTGAGCGCTGGCATCTTAAGTGGGGAGTATGTTAGGGGTCGCCTTGTAATGCCGCACACCATGCTTGTCCAAGTCATTAGTCAAGCCCATAGCCGCTTGATTGTGTGTGGGATGGGAGTATTTTGGTAGTTAGCAAAATATTTTATTTTCTTGTATTTGGTCATTATAAGTTAACTCTTCAAGCATTCTGATGTTTCCTTCGGTAACTTATGAAAATGCTCATCATGTATGGGTAAGCATGCTTGCCATCAATATAAGAGAAGCATTATACACTCACTCATTGCCTTGTGTGATGCACTCGCTATTGTGCTGCTTGCTTGGTGCTTGTATAATATTAATATCGGGCGCAAAGTGGTTTCTTTAATTTCCGACCTTCAGTAATCGGTTCTTTAATTTCCGACCTTCATTAATCGGTTTGTAGCTCAAGTGATCTTTAGAGTATTTAACCATGCACAATGTACTATGTTGGATTCCTCCCTCCAATATTGTTTTTATCAAAAAAAACTTTCCAGACCTTCATCCATGTTGGGCTAGCAGGATCCACTTCAGTCACTCAATTCCACGTGTCAGGATAATACCGAATTTGGACGTATCGTATGTCCAGTGCAGTACACGCAATCCTTTTCTCCCAAAAGAAAAGCGACACCATTATTACACGAATCTCCACGCAAGCGTTATTATACACTTCAAAAAGCCCAGATACAGGAACAAAATAAAAAATCTCCCGCCATACCTAAAACATTTGTAAACCCTCAAAAACCAGGAATCTCATCGAATTTTGATCCGGGTTTAAGATTTGGATCGGAAAAATGGAGCTGACGGTGGTAGATCTGAGCTTGTACTTGGGATCGAAGGGCGAAGTGAAGGAGTTGTGCGGCGAGGTGAGCCGGAGTCTGAGAGAAACAGGTGCTCTATTGGTCAAGGACCCCAGATGTACGGCCGAGGACAACGATCGCTTCCTCGATATGATGGAGAGGTACTTCGATAGACCGCCGGATTTCAAGCGACTCCAGGAGAGGCCCCAATTGCATTACCAGGTGGGTTCTGTTTGGTTCCCGAGAAAATGAAAAACTGTTGCCTAGATATCAGAAAAATGAAAAATGGAATTTCGTTATTAAAAAAAAAAAAATTGAAATTTGAAGCCCAATTCTTTGATTACTGATTGATGGCTTATCTGGGTTCTCTTTTTATTTTAATTATCTATTTCTTTTGATTTGTGGTGGGAATTGGATTGTTGTTCATAACTTGAAATGGGGATAACATTACAGGTTGGGGTGACACCAGAGGGTGTGGAAGTGCCAAGAAGCCTTGTTGATGAAGAAATGCAGGATAAATTGAAAGAAATGCCCAGAGAGTTCCAGCCATCCATTCCCAAGGGGGCAGATCGCAAATGGCGATACATGTGGAGAGTGGGTCCTCGACCCTCAGAAACCCGCTTTCAGGTCTCATTCTTTGTTTTCCTTTAGATATTCACTTTGCACTCATATGTATTGACTGTTTTAATTAAATGCTATTATTCTACTTGCCATGATGATGAGATTTTGTTATTCTTGTTTTCTAGGAACTTAACGCAGAGCCGGTCGTACCCGAGGGGTTTCCTGAATGGAAAGATACCATGGATTCATGGGGTTACAAGATGATATCCGCAATAGAGGTGAGCCATTAATTTAATTTTTCAGCTTGCTCATACCACTTGCTTGTTTTGCATATTATCTAATATTCTTCATGTAATTTATGTCTCTCTTTCTTTTCAGGCTGTTGCTGAAATGGCTGCCATTGGGTTTGGCTTGCCAAAGGATGCATTCACTTCTCTTATGAAGCAGGTGACCAATGCCACACAAATTTATGGTCTTATTAAATGCATTGGCTTGTGATCGGATATAGAGCATGTATTTTGTCTCCATGCTGCATTTTCGACAATCACCAACTTCTGAATTGAGTATCTAGAATCTCTTCCTTTCCATTTGCCAATTTCCTGGCTAAGTTCATGCGATATATGCTAAGTACCCTTTCTTTGTGAACCCAGGGACCACACCTTCTAGCTCCAACAGGAAGTGACCTTCGGCGTTACGGCCAGGAGGGTACTGTGTTTGCAGGATATCACTACGACCTGAACTTTCTAACCATTCATGGCAGAAGTAGATTTCCAGGTCTGAATATCTGGCTAAGAAATGGGCAAAAAGTTGAAGTGAAGGTTCCTGTAGGATGTCTTCTCATTCAGACTGGGAAGCAGGTAAGAGTATTTTTGACCATTGTGCTTAGTAGTTATCCAATAGTTTACAAGCTAGTTGCCCCCTGGATATGGTGGCTTTCATGGGAAAGCAATTTGGATTTCAGTTGCATCAATTAAATAACACATTATACACGTTCTATACTGCCTAACTTATGAAAAGACAAAAATTTAAACTTTTATTTTAACTATAGCAATAATGTCATGTGCAAGATCTATCTGATTATACTTTAAAATGGACAGGGAGAGGGGGAGGCGTGTTGCTTTTTGATCAATGTATCTTTGGTATATCATCATTCACGTAGATGTTTTAGTAGTACATATAGGGTTTATGCACATCTTTTGGTCAAAAAATAAAATAGAACACATGCGGAACATTTGATTAGTTGTGCTTAGTGTACCTCTGCAAAAAATAGAAGTGCTACAAAGAAAACAAATATTAGGCGTGTTAATTTTTAATTCAAGTTCCCTCTTTGATTGGAATGGCTGTTTTTAGGTTGGTTGGCTATGGCATGTGTTGCATTTTAAATCTTTAAGCTAATTGTATTCCGTTCACACAAATTTTTATGTGCAGATAGAGTGGTTGACTGCAGGAGATTGCATAGCTGGAATGCATGAAGTTGTTGTAACAAACAGGACAGTTGACGCAATCAAACTAGCAACGGAGGAACATCGCTTACTTTGGAGAGTATCTTCTACGGTGAGTGAAGCTAGTCATATTGTTGTCATTGTTACCATTTCGTTCTTCTACTTTTAGTTGGCATTTTAAAAGAGATTTATATAAATAAGATTTCTCGATGCATCGTATACTTATATGTGACATTTCTCGTGGTGTAGTTGTTTGCACACATAGCATCTGATGCTGTGTTAAAGCCCTTAGGTCGCTTTGCAGAATCCTCGCTTGCCAGTAAATATCCGGTGATTTATGCAGGAGAGTTTGTTGAACAGGAGCTTGCAGTAATCAATCTCAAAGGAAACAAAGGAGAACTTTGATAACCTGTAATATGTGAAAATCATAACTTGTTATGTCAATGATATGAAAAGCATTTGAAGAGGCCTTTGGGAATGAGATGAGTTGTAATAAAGAAGGTTGGGATCGATGATTATTCACTGTGGCCACACATGAGGAGAGATTGGAGAACTATATTCTCATTTACTGACTTTCTGTTCTTCCTCCAGAAAGAAAATTTGTACAATTTCTTTGGATTATCAAATCCAGTATATATTTCTGATTTGTTAGTCATGCTTAGCTATTTTGTTTTGGTACATTGTGCTCGCATATTTTGATTTTCCCCAAAAGTTGTCAAATGTGCTTGAAAGTAATTTCCTCGAGAATCATGCATTCAATTGAACACGGAAATTATCTTCTCAAATACTTAAAATGTTGTGAAATTATGATCATGCCACAAGTCTGGATTTGCTCCTAACTGATTTTGTATTCTGAGTTGCTATAGTGTAGCATCAATTTCATTTTCGTCTTTGTAGTTTAAAACTTCATAATCATATATACTTTTCTCAGTAATTTCAGATTGGTCTAAATCACGTACTCTTAAATACTAACTTGGAGCTAATTATCCAATATTCATATTTTGGATGGTCACACTTTGGGGTCTTTTGAAAGGTAGTTTAGGAGGTTTTCTGAGCCATTTTGTAGTTTGCCATGTTCATGCTTAATAGGTTTCAAGAAATTGATTGAAGTAAAAGTGTGCAAAGCATTATAGCATAAAAGCTAGAAGCGCATTGTTTTTGGCCTCTACACATGCAAACAATGAGAACGTAGGTGCCTTCGATTCATTTTAACTGGAGCTTCTTTGCTAATGCATTTGGAAAATGCAAAGAGTCATGAAATTTGAGTTTAACAACTGCTCCACCAGCACACCAAATGCATTTCTGGCTGGTTTTTATGCACATATCATCAGTGGCAGAGCTGGCGACAATGGCATCATATAGGTGTGACCTTTGGGTAGGATGTACCTGCATGATGGCATGACCCTCATCATAATGTCCTATATATTCGAATTCGGGACGTCTTCTCTGTAATTAATATCAGCTCAAATTAATTAAGATGAGGCTAATTACAATGACTCTTCCAGTTTTGGTGGTCATGTTAGTTTTGACAGGTTTGGTGGATCAAGGGGAGGGCACCATGTGTGCAAGCACCTTCTTCTCATCTATTGTTCAGCTAATACCTTGCAGAGCAGCAGTTGTTCCTTTTAGCCCCGTCCCACCAAGTGAGACTTGCTGCAATGCCCTCAAAGCTCTTGGCCAGCCTTGCCTATGTGTGCTTGTCAATGGCCCTCCGATTTCTGGCGTCGATCGTACCATGGCAATGCAGCTCCCTGAGAAGTGCACTGTCAACTTTGAACCATGTACTCTCTAGCTCCTCTCTGTTACTTAACACAATAGTGCTAAAAAAAAAATGGTTCATGAAGCAATATTTTTCACCCATTTGAACTAATATATTATATAATGACTTTTATTATATATGTTTATATTGAACCTGCTTGTTTATTAGTAATATTGTTAGAATCTTTAGAGGGAAAAAAGAAGAGAAAAGAAGAAAAAAGACATCTTTCCCTTGTGTATTTCTGAAAATTTATAATTGATGAATCTGGTGTTTTGTTTTCTCTAATGCAGGTGAAATCATGAATTAAAGAATTTGAAGCATAGAGCTGAGGAGTATTCTAGAATAAGTGTCTTGGAGTTATAGGGATCCTTTTGGTTGTTTAATATTTAATGCTGCTGTTAATAAGAGGCTGTATTTTTAGAACTTGAGATTATGCAGTGAACCACTTGGGTTTTAATTTGATTTCTGATGTAATAGAGTACTAGTTTAATTTAATAACTAAGTATGTATTAATTACCTGGATATCCCTTTTGGTAATTGTAATTTTTTTTTTCTTCTCATCATCATTACTTTTCCTCCTACTTTCTAAGTGATTATGCTAGTTGATGACATGCAGCAATCAAATTTGACTCTTTTACACAATCTAGAGATATTTGTCTCTATTCTTGACTTTATTTACACTAGAAAAAATCCATAATTCTTTTTTGGCATCACTGAAGAGATCTTGTAAATGCTGCAATATCTTCATTCTTGCAATTACCTCTTGTCAGGAAAACATATGTGACAAAGGGAATTTATTGCTCATAATGAGTCCCTAATCCATTATGCCTAAGTTTATTATTATTATTATTATTTTTATACAAGCTATGAGAGAATCGAAACTAGAACCTCTCCTGAGATAAATGTCTAAACTTATTTGGTATATAAAATTGACACCAGTCTCCACCAACATTTGCGGGCTTGACTAAAATGGTTCTGCATCCAAATTGGATTTCAACTGAAAATTCAGCCTTCTTATTAATTGAATATGTAACTATCCAAGGGGTTATTTGTGAGTGGCGTTCCTCTTGCAAAATTCATCAGAGTCAAATGGATCAACCATCGGGGTTATATATTGGCACCTCGACAAGGTTTGCTGCCCACATTGGTCAACTAAACCTAAAGTCTTAATTGAACGTATGTAAGGCCATCCACAATAGTTGGGGCTCTAAAGAGGGTTGATCGAGCCCCATTTAGAGCTCCGATAAAATCTTTGGGGCTCTAAAGGCATCTCTCCCACCATAGGAGGCCCTATATTCATGATAGGCTCTATATTTTTTATAAGATGTAATTTGATTTATGTGGTTGTTTTTTTGGTTAACTATTTTACTTTAATGTTTGCTCATGTTATGTTAGTTTATTTTTTTGTGAACATTTCAATAAAAAAAAATCAAAATTTGGACAAGATTTGGAAATCAACATTTATTTCATAGATACGATACAACATGGTTAAATTAAAACAAGATGCACAACATTAATTTGGTGGTCCTCCCAAAGTTGGATATGGGTCCCTTGCATTATGGCTTTCCACCCCTCTTTTATTTACATTGTCAGATAATAATTGTGGTAGCATGGTGATAGATGGATATGGGTCCCCTGCGTTATGGTCTTCCATTCCTATGCCATTTACATTTGTCAGATAATAATAGTGGTAGATGGATGTGGGTCCCATTCGTTATGGCTTCAGATAAAAAATCTAATCTTTTCATATTACATCTTACAATAACCTTTGGATCGAATTACCTCATATAAATCTCATCCGTATATTTGTTATCTCTTAAACCATCATATCCTCTATAAATGAACAACCACATTATTTTCATAACACACCACCTCCCAACTCTTGTATTCTCAATATTTCTTCTTCTACCACCGCACTAGAATGGCCAACAATGGATATGATAGCTCTTCTAGTGATGAGACAGGTGTCAACATAATGTTTTTGGAAATGTTTGAAAGCTACCAAAGGAAAAAAGCAACGAAGAAGAAGGAGAAGACCTCGATGGTTGTCCATAGGGGTACATCGTCACGACGATGTACTATACCAAGAGATCGAGTAAGTGCCCATGAAAACCTTTTTCAAAATTACTTCTCTAACCATCCGTTGTATCATCCGTCAGATTTTTGTAATAGATTTCACATGAGGCGTGAGTTGTTTAATTGAATAATTGGATCTTCACTAATGATTATCCAAGCTCGGCATAGAGCAACATCTTCATCAATGGAGTAATTTGCACCTTTTTGCTTCGAATTTTCGGCCATTGGTGGAAAAGAGATTAACAAAAAATTACAAAAAATTAAATAATCTAGTAAGTGAAAAAATTTGACAAATTGATCAAGAGTGATAAAGATGTTGTGGTGTGTAAAAATTATGAGAGATATGGTGGATATTTATAGGCATACCAAACTTCAACAATCTCCACCTTGGTAAGAAATCCACATCAGAGACCTTGATTAGCTTCCATTGCTCCACCGTTATTAAGTTTTCAGACTTGTTTAATATGCACCAAATTCAAGCAATGCTTGCACTTTGATACACCCACCAACAGTGGCGGATCTAGGATTGTTACTCTATGGCGTCATAGTGTTAAAGTTCCGATTTCCTTTTTAAGATGAAACAATGCAAAAAATATTTCTAAAAACATACCAAACTTATTCCAATTAACAAAAACATCATTCAATAAATCAAGCTCATATATGTATTATGTAAACCATAAATTTCATCAAAATAATAACACCAACCCAAATAATAAATAAACTCACCCAAAAATAACTCAAATAATAAAATACCTTGAATATTAGAAAAAAACCAAATCTTTTCAATTCAAAGACCACTATGGTAAGTGATATCTTTATGCTATTGATGTATACTTTTAGTATTTATAGGTCTACCCAACAGAATTTAAAAAATATTTAAAAAACCCTAACAAATATCTTCCTTTAAAAAAAAAATTTGTGTCAGCTTCTTTCTTCTCCCTCTCAGTCTTCTTCTTCTTCTTTCTCTCCCCCTCTCTCTCATTTCTTCTCCCTCTCAACCACTGTCTTCTTCTTCCTCTCTCTCTCTCTCTCTCTCTCTCTCTCTCTCTCTCTCTTCTTCCTCCCTATTTCTTCTCCCTAGCAACTTGCATCTTCTTTTCCATGGGGTCATCTCCCATGGCTACCAAGAGAAACCAAGGACCTCCAAGCCATTTCCATGGCTGCCATGGGGTCGTCTGACCCCATTGACCCCATGGTGGATTCGCCCCTGCTCACCACCTTAGTTAACATATCAGCATGATTATCTATCGTAGTAATTTTCTTGATACAAATGTCATCTTTAGCTATCACTTCTCAAACAAAGTGATATCTCACATCTATATGTTTGGTCCTCGCATGATGTACCTGATACTTTGCCAAGTAAATGGCACTCTGACTATTACAATACACATCCAGCTTGTGTTAATTAACACCCAAATCTTATAACAACCCTAATGTCTAGATTGCTTCCCTAATGGCTTTAGCCATTGCCATATATTCAGCCTCTGTGGTTGATAATGCAACAATTGGTTGTAATATTGATCTCCAACATATAGGACCTTTTGCCATAGTAAACACACACCCTGTCGTGAACCATCTTTTGTCTAAATCACTAGCAAAATCAGAGTCCACATGTCCAATTAAGAACTTTTCTACTCCTTTACAATTCTTCTCAAAACAAATTCCTGTCTCCCTTGTTCCATGAAAGATATCTTAGTATCCACTTAGTAGCCTCCCAATGCACCTTTCCAGGATTGTGCATAAATCTACTAACAATTCCAACTATGTGAGCAATATCGGGGCGAGTGCATACCATAGCGTACATCAACCCCCCCACCAAACTAGAATAAGGAACATCTTTCATCTTGCCTTTTTCTTCCTCGGTTTTAGGGCATAGTTGAGTACTCAATTTAAAATGGGGAGCTAGTGGTGTACAATGGCGAAGCCAGGATTTCATGTGTCTGGGGGCCTCTGACAAAATATAAATAATAAAAACTTCGAACTCACAAGACATAAAAACATCAAAAATCATATTGTCTATATTGTCTATTCATTACAATCATAATTGTCCTTAACGAGTTTTCATATTTTGAAATCATTGCATAACAACCTCGTCATTTATACTATTAAAAACGTCTTCCTCAATATATGCAACCAAGCAATCATTCATCCACAAATCCCCATTCGATTGCATAACCGATTCTTCACAATATTCATAGCAGAAAATACTCGCTCTACACTTGCGGTCACAACATGTAGGATTAGTGCTAGTGTCAGAAGCAAGTACACTAAAGGGTAGATCTGAATTTTTTTTTGTCTCAACCATCTTCTGCGCAAGATCAGTAATCCCTTTCAATTCTGTAAATTCATTGTTAGAGCTCACGTCCCAAATGTAATTCTCAAGTTGTTCTTCGAGTAATTTGAGGTCATGCTCAGAAAAATCACTTGGATAAAATTGGGCAAGTCACATCAACTTTGCTTTTATCAAAAGCAGAGAATGAATTACTTGGACTCAAGCATGCCATACAAAGAAGTAATTCAGTATTCTTCTTATTGAACCGATCATTTAACTCTCGGAGCTGAATATAAATGACATCAACGAATAAATCAACACGATAATGATGTAAGTTTGTGATGGGCTGAGCTTTACGTTTTGGTCTCCCTCCACTGGAAAAAATATCATCCATTTTAGGAATTTCAATATGATACTTGCCACAAAAAAAAGAAACTTAATCAAGTAAAGAATCCCAACCATTATCTCTCATACTTTGCAATCTTCCTTTACATATTTTGACCAAGTCCATGACATTCACAATATCTTGATCTTTCTTTTGTAATGCCTGAGACAAGTCGTTTGTGATTCCCAAAATTCTTTTCATCAAGTGTAGTCCAAAAATGAAGCTGAATGATTGCATAAAAGTCAATAGAACCTTTGCTTCAAATTTTTGTTCGTAACCTGATCCATATGTTCTTACAATTTTAAGCACATCTGTCACAAACGGGAACATTTTTTCCAAACTAATTAAACAATTATAATGAGAGCTTCATTGTGTATCACTAGACCGCTTAAGATTAGTTTCTTGATTCAAGCCTTGTCCACTTAAGAGCTCATTATTATTGAGTGCTTTAAAAATTGCATCAACATGCTTTTCTCTCAGCATATCACGGCGCTTAGCGGATGCACCCACAACATTCACCACATTAGAAACCATAGTAAATAAATCTGTAAGTTCTGAATGTTTCTTTGCCACAGCTATCAGAGCTAGCTGAAGCTGATGAGCAAAACAATGAACATAAAAAGTACAATCATTCTCATTCAGAATGAGTGTTTTAAGACCACTAAACTCACATCTCATATTACTTGCGCAATCATAACCTTGCCCTTACAATCTAGATATGCTTAATCCATGCCTCGAAAAGAAATCATCAATGGCTAACTTGAGTGAGGAAGATTTAGTATCTGTAACATGCACAATACCTACAAAACGCTCAATTACCTGACCTTTATCCACATAATGTAGCACAATGGCCATCTGCTCCTTTGAAGACATGTCACATGATTCATCAACAAGAATGGCAAATAATGAATCACCAATATCCCTGATGATTACATTGATAATTTTAGTTGAAATAGCATTTGAAATGTCCTTCTGGATATCAGGTGATGTCAACTTCATATTTTCATAAGCAATTTTTAGCGTGACAGCTTTTATATTATCATTGAAATGACATAGCCATCGTAAAAATGCAAGAAAATTCCCTTGATTGGTTGAATTTTCTGATTCATCATGCCCACGAAATGGAAGCCCTTGTTGTAAAAGTATCCTACTAACACCAACTGATGCACTTAAACGAGTTCCATAATCAATTCGATCTTGGTTTGAGTGTTTTGAGAGAATTGTTTCAATATGCTGCTTTCGGTTTAATAAGACCTCACAACTTCTCCAAGCTTTATTATGGGCACTATTCGGTCCTCTAACATGAATTTGTAGTCTATCTTTTTTCTTCCAATTCAAAAATCCGACACCAACAAAAGATTCACCACCAGATTGCTCTCAAATATCAGGTTTAAAGAGATAACAACATAGACAAAAGGCAGCATATTTTTTATGCTGTACTCTAACCAAGTAGAAAACTCACTAAACCAACCAGGATTAAATTGTCTTTGTTTTGCTCCAAATTTTTTGTAAGGAAAATTATGCCCTCGAGGTTGACAAGGACCTTTTTGGAGATAAGCTCTTCGAACTTGGTCTTGAACATTTGGATGGTAACTCAATATTTGATGATGTAATCCGGGATCAGTTGGCAGATTTTCCAAGTTAACTTCCATAGTTTGGTTTGAACTACTTTCATTTTTCTTTTGACTCTTTGCAGGTAACGACTCCGCTAACTCAGACTTTGATTTTCTTTTGAAAAATCTTTCCATAATTGAAACACATATATGAACTAAATTTAAATTGAAACAATTATGAACATCTTCTCAAACTTATAAACCGAAACAAATTGAGCATTCAAGTCAAAGCAATATATTATTTAAACCAATAGAGAATCATATATATAGAAATTTATAAAATAAAATTTAAATTTCACCGACACAAGTTCACAATTGCATTAAAGGGATAAACAATTACATACTACGCAAGAAAAATTACAAGGGATAGACAAATACATACTTGGAGTTGAATAACGATTTACCAAATATCTCCAAAGCCTTTTCCCTTTGGTAATCTACACATAAATTGAAAGACCCATTAAAATCAATAGAAATAAAAAAAAAACTTGATAATATAATTAGAATTTGAGAAGAAAAAAAACTCACAAGCAACTGGCTGGTCTGGTTGTGTTTCTGACCCAAGGAAAGAGAAAAAGGCCTAGGTTTATTGATTTATACAAGAAGGCAATATATAATAATAATAATAATAATAATAATTCTAATCCTTTTGGAAATGGGTAGTGTATGATTTTAGGATATTTAGCTGGTCAATAGGGCCCACGTTGAAATCTACTTTTGGCTAAAATCTACTTTGGCTACTGCTGGACCTCGCCACTTCATATGGTCAAAGACTTGGGCTTTCTTGTGGATTTCTTGTTTGGCCCATATGTCCACTCCTGCATACTAGTACTATTTTTTTTTAAAATAAAATTTCAGTGGGGGCCAGTGACTGCATTGGTCCCATGTGCCTCCGCCTCTAGTGGTGTACTTATAGGTTTGGTTTCCTCATTAATTCCAAATTTGTGCAGCAACTTTTCAAGGTACTGTTTCTGCGATAAATATACCAACGCTCTTCCTATTTCTCGTGATCTCCATCCCCAAAATCTTCCTTGACTCACCGAGATCTTTCATTTCAAAATCTTTATGCATCTGAGCTTTCAGTTTGTTAATCTAAGTGATATCACTAGAAGCTATGAACATATCGTCTACATAAATCAGTAAGTAGATATATGCGCCTCCTCTCAGTTTCTCGTGGTACACACAATGATCATAATGACTCCTTGTATAGCCTTAATATTTCATAAACTTATCGAATCTCAAGTACCACTGCCTAGATGATTGTTTCAAACCATATAGCAACTTGTTGAGCTTGCAGACTAAACTCTTTTCCTTTTTCTTCATACCCTTAAGGTTGTCTTATGTAAATTTCTTAAGACAAATTTCCATGTAGGAACGCAGTTTTTACATCTAGTTGTACTAACTCAAGATCAAATTGTGCTACTAAAACAAGCAAAATTCGAATGGAGGAGTGTTTCACCACAGGGGAAAATATTTCATTATAATCGATTCCTTCTTTCTGAGTGTATCCCTTAGTCACTAGCCTGGCTTTAAACAGCACCACACTCGCATCATTGACTCCCTCCTTCTTTGCATATACCCATTTGCATTCAATAACTTTTCTTCCCTTAGAGCACTTCTACTCCTATGTCACTATTCACATAAATAGTAGCAGCCCTTATAATTTATTTTCTATTCTTTATACTTAATCAATTAATTTTGATAAAATTTTCGGATAAGATTTTCAGTTGCCACGTGTTATTATTTATTATAAAATTCTCATATAAAATTTCGGATAAAATTTTTTAATAAGATTTTTGGATTAAATTTTAGGATTAAATTTTCAAATAATATTTTTGGTTGCCGCATTTCATATGTATTATAAAATTGACCTATCAAATTTCAGAAAAAATATTCGGATAAGATTTTCGGTTGCCATGTGTCCATATTTATTATAAAATTCACATCTCACTCATCATACAATTGAAATACCTACTCACTTATCATACAATTGAAATACCTACTCACTTATCATACAATTGAAATACTCTTGGTCCTCATAGTCCGACATAATCAAGTACAATGACGATTCAATCATTGGCGAAGGTGGTTCCACCGGATCACAAAGTGGGGGAGTATTTTCCTTCGAAGGACGTAATAGTGCCATTATTTCCGACACGGAACGCACCACTGGAACTAATTGCGGGCATTGTTCACTTGAGGAGCCATGTGTAATGGTTTTCCTCTTTTTTGTTTTGCCTTGAATAATCTATTAAAAAAATGAAATTGGAAATGCAAGAAGATATATATATATATATATATATATATATATATATATAAAAGACATTAAATTGAATAAAACAGCAATTAAATTATTATTTTTAACCTTGTCCCCAAGATTTTGACCACTTCGAACGTTTGTCCACGACCTTTCGGCTTCGATGGAAGAGGCCATTTGTATTTTAACACAAATGGAATTTTGTAGTAGAAATTTTGGTGTGGAAAGTGAATAATATTGGTAAGTATTTATAGACAAAATTTCCAGAAATTTTTGATATTTTTTCAATTTTTTTAAGCCAAAAAATGGGCAGCCATTGGATTGAAGGACATTTTTGGATTGTAGCCTCCAGGAGAAGCCATGTGGCTTGTAACTGTTGTTTTTTCTGGCAGTGTTGATGTCACGTTGACATTAGCTGCCCTAAAACAAGGAGACGGGCTAGATCTCCCCGTCGGCTTGCCAGGGCTCGTGGGTCCCAAGCCTTGCCTGGGCTGGGTCTTGTGCATTGGAGCTGGCTTCCAGGCCTAGGGCCCCCTCCTGCCTAGGCTAGCCCATGGTGGTGGACTTGCTCTTATACAACTCTACTAATTCCCAGGTCTTGTTCCTCTTGATACCACTTGTTATACTTTAAGCAAGAACAAGAACTAAAACAATGAACAAAGAAAAGGAACACAAACAATTTAAGGGTTCCTCCAATATATGAGTACCTGCAATGAAACCTTTTATTAAACCCAATGAAAGAGAACTAACAAACTCTCAATAGCTCTCAAAATCATAAACAGATGCCTCACTCTCTAATATTAGACTGCTCATAAGATCATCTATTTATACTAGATTGATGACAACCAAATCCTACTATACATAGGAAACCAAAAACTAAACTAAGGCAGAATCATAGACCAACTTGAAAGCTTGCGTCCAAACCTCCCAAACATATTACAACTTGGATTCCTAACTTAGCTAAGAATACATAATCGATTTCATACCAAACTTTAGCAAGTTGTTTAGAGAATGGTAAGGAAGCTAAAAAAATCAGGGGTCGCCTTGTAATGCCGCACACCATGCTTGTCTAAGTCATTAGTCAAGCCCATAGCCGCTTGATTGTGTGTGGGAGTATTTTGGTAGTTAGCAAAATATTTTATTTTCTTGTATTTGGTCATTATAAGTAACTCTTCAAGCATTTTGATTGTTTCCTTTTCTTCCGTAACTTATGAAAATGCTCGTCATGCTACTTACAAGAGGTGACTAGTCGGTGGAATGGTGAGCTAGTTCACTTGTATAGGTAAGCATGCCTGCCATCAATAAATAGAAGCATTATACAAGCACTCATTGCCTTGTGTGTTGCACTTGCTATTGTGCTTGTATAATATTTAATATCGGGTGTTTGTTGCCTACCCAGTACTAGCAAGTGCCGCAAAGTGGTTTCTTTAATTCCGACCTTCATGTAAGGGGTTGTAGCTTAAGTGGTCTTAAGAGTATTTAAGGCCAAAGAAAAACAGAAACAGCACTTTCTATCACCCTTTTATCACCTATTTCGTGAACAGTGAAAAATGAACAGTGACGACCGGTCGCATGAACAGTGACGACCGGTCGTTTTTGGCAGAGTCGAAACTCAAATTTGGACGTGATGAGCGACCGGTCGTTAGGTGAAAGCGACCGGTCGTTTTTCACAGAGTCGTTTTCTCTGTTTTTCAGTTTCGACCTCTGTCCAGTGTTTTGCCTATAACTTTCCAACCGTTTGTCCAAAATTCACGTTCTTTATACGGTTGGATTCAGCACAGAAAATGCAAGAACACAACGCGGACCAAAAGTCCAAAACAATTACAGAAACAAATAAAATTCAGTAACAAAGACACATAACGTGTCGAACACACAACTCACACACACATTGGGGGGGGGGGGGGGGGGTTTGGTTTGGTTCAAGTGACCTATTTCTATTGCATGAAAGTAAATGAACTTTGGATTTAAATGAGAATAACAGGGATGAAGTATCCAAGAGTGGAATTAAAATATAACAAACACTAGGGTTTCGGAATCCACCCTAAACAATTCTACCAATGTTCATGGATACTCAAGTGATGAACTCTAAACGTGTTGTTGAAGATGTTCGCAATCAAGACCAGTACGAGTGGCTCAAGACGCATTGATTCTCTCTAATGTACGTAAAGTGCAGTACGAGTGCTACAATACTTGTGCCTTCCCTATAATCGAATCTAGGTGTGCTTAGTACTTTGATTCAATTACAAGAAAAACCCATTAAGTTCAAAGAGAATATGAACATCACAAGAACCCTAATAGCATGGTGTTTACATTAGGTATTCAAGAAACCAATTCACATGGATGGTTCTTACTCCATCCATCTATTGCTTAGGAAAACATGAAGATACACATAATCCCAACAACCTCAAGAAGCATGCTTTCAAAGGTGATCAATCAAAGAAGAACATACATCAAGGATAGATTAATTTGGTGAATTGGAATTCATCAACAATATCTAGAAATTCATACACTCAAGCATCAAAACAATAAGGTAATCATGTTTAGGGCCTCAACCTAAGCCCTAGCTATGGAGTTTAGTTCCTCATACTTATTTCAAATACAAACTCAAAACAAAACTAGAAAGAAGTTACAGATTTTGTGAACATGGGAGCTCAAGGTCTTCAATGGTGGAAATCTCTTCCACTTCTTGCTTTGTTGCCCTTGTCCACCTCCTTGAGCTCCCTAGCTCCAAGCTTCATCTCCAGCTCCAAAATCTCTGCAAATTGTGGAATGATTCTCATTGCAATGGCTGATGCTCTTTGCACTCCTTTTGCTTCCCTCTCTCCTCCTTTCCAGCTTTTACTTTTAGTATTCTAATGCAAAGTCTTCACCCATTGTCTTCTTGTCCCCTTGCAAATGATGAAGCCTTGTCCTCACAAAGATGCCAAATGCTTCAGAAAATATCTCATCTACTAAGTTAAATTCTTGTTACCAAGTGTTATGGTAACAAGAATAATCAAGATGACACAATGGAGGTAAAAGCTGGCCAATTCCGGATTTCCAGAGCTGTGGTAACATGCTGGATTGGTTGGATAGGCAATACTTGTCCAATGGAGCTCAAATTTGGATATGTTGTAGTTAACATCCATTGGAACAAGTCTCATGAAGATCATGACCTCATCCGAGCACCAGAGCATGTTGATCCCAGGCCAAGAAGTTGACCTACGAAAATGAACAAAAACAAAGTTTATAACCAATAATGCACTTTTAGCTCATTTTCATTCCAACCAAGGTAAAATCTAAGAAAACACAAAAAGGAAGTAAAAAGCTATAAAATGTCAAGAACTAACTCAAAATAGTGGGTGAATAACATGAAAAATCATGTGTAAAAATGAACCGAACAGACCATCTCTAGCCATGGGCTATATGCCAAATATAGCCCTAAAATAATGCAAAACCCATCTCCAGTTATGGGCTAAACAAAATTTTGGCCAAATTTGGAGGGCCACATTTGGCTCTTTAACCCTCCAACCAGGCCACATGTAGCCCAGTTTTGGCCTAGGCCAAATTTTTTGTGTGCCCCATGCATGTGCTTTTCAACAGTCAACATTAAAGCATTCTGACGTAATCACAGCTGGATATATATTTTAAAGCCTTTTTAAATGTTTCAAATCGTGTTGTTTAAGAAAAATGTATAAAAAATTATTGGTCATGACCGTTGGAGGTTAGACCATTGAAACCTATCCTTTTTATTTATTTAAAATGAGGCCACCTTTTTAAATGTTTTCAATTCATGTTATGTAAGAAAAAAATATAAAAAAATATTGGCTATGACAGTTGGAGGTCAGACCATTGAAACCCATCCTTTTTTTTTTTTATTTTTTTTTTATTTTTATAAATGTTGTCACATTTTTAAATGTTTTCAAGTGTTGTTTTAAAAATATTATAAAAATCTTGTTCTTATCAACATATACGTGTCATATATGGAATATTATCTCTAAATAGTAGTTTAATTAAAGGGGAATGCTAGCAACCTTCTCTCTAACCTTCTCTTTTAGACCTTCTCCATTTTTTGCTTGACATGTGTTATTCTCCTTACACTTAAAATAATGTAATTAAGATATTATACAAGCTAACTTTTGCTTTCCAAGTTTACCCTTATTAAATGTATTCAATTTATCCAAAAAAATTTCACAACTTTCTTATCATCTTATTAATTTTTTTTTAACTTCAATTATTTTTTTTATAAAGAAAATGTATGCTTTTTTAAAAAAGAGGATGTCCCTTTTTTTTAACCTCAAATTTAGAACTTTTTTTTTCTATCTAAACCCCTTGTGTTAAAAAAAATGGACATTTCCTCTTTTTTTTTTTTTTAAATTAAATTAATTTTTTTTTTAAAGTAGACATTTTCTCTAAATAAAAAATAATTGACGTAAAAAAAATTAATGAGGTGTAAGAAAGTTGTGAATTTTTTTTGGATAAATTGAATACATTTAATAAGGGTAAATTTGGAAATCAAAAGTTAGCTTGTATAATATATTAATGACATTGTTTTAAGTGTAAAGAGAATGACACATGTCAAGCAAAAAATGGAGAAGGTCCAAAGGAGAAGGTTAGAGAGAAGATTGCTAGCATTCCCCTTTTTAGCCATGGACTACAGCCCTATGATTGAAAATAGCCTGACCAAGCACATTGCACTAGGTTCGATTCCTCCCCTCAATATCGTTTGTATCAAAAAAACTTGGGAAATAGCGGTATATACCACCAAAATTATAATCTCAATTAAAAATACCACCGGCTCCCAATTTTTTTACAACTAACATCTATAAATATACAATTATTGTACACTTATTGCTCAGCTAACACTTTTTCTGTAAATCACCTCTCGCGATCAGGTCTCTGTTTGGCTCCGTCTCGCTCCGTCTCTGTTTGGCTCCGTCTCTGTTTGGCTCCGTCTCTCGTGCTCTCAGTCTCTGGTCGCTGAAGTCTCACTCTCTCTTCTCTCTTCCTCTGCCAGCGGAATCCGTTAATTGAAGATGCATGCCATCGATTACCTGAACCAGGTACTGTTGATCGAGATTTTATTACGGCTTAGGGTTCATGGGTTTGTTTGAAATTGGTTTAGGGTTTAGGGCTTTCTCTGAAATTGGTTTAGTGAGTTCTCTGAAATGGGTATAGGGTTTAGGGGTTTTTCAGGGTTCAGGGTTGCATATTGGATATGGATAAGTTATCTTTGTTTTTCATATTCTGTTGTGATTATTTGGAATTTCAGTTTGGGGATGAATATTGAATGTGTAAACAAAGGGCAAAGAACCATATGCGGGGATGTATATTAGTTTTTGGTGCACAATGGGCTAGTTTAGAAGTTACAGTACCTGCAGATGTGTTGCTTGTGCTATCTTTTAAATGGATTTGAAGAGCCTATACTGAAATAGCAGCTCCTTCCCATTTCCCTTCTCATTCGGGAAGCATTTTCGTGTTAGGCCGTTGGTTTATCAGTGACTTATTTGTTCAAACAATATTGGATGTAACTAGTGTTTCGTATCTAATTGTAGAAACGAATTTGCAGGTTTCTAGTGAGCAGAAGTCACCATAACTTTATCTTTTGGAGACTATTGTAAAGAATAGCGGACGGGACTACATAAAATATTTTGTTGTCAGACTCCCTGAGGTTAGATTTCTGTTTTTTGTGATGCCTCTCATTTCTCAGCATGTTTTTTGTGGTTACGTAATGCAACTTCTTGATTTATTGACATGTAACAATGTCTGAATCAACCTGGAATACACAACATATTTAGTTTGAGGTTTAACTAATGGCAATTGGGATTAAATTATCTTTGATATCCACACTGCTCACTGCTTATGAATTACATTGTTTGTTTCAAATAAAATGATGTTTTTCTGCACAATGTGTCATTATTACCCCCCTGTGTCAAATTGGACGATAGGCTTCACTTCACTTCACTCCGTAGTTACTTTGTAGTCAAAAGTTTTTCCCATTTTTTGCACTTGTAGGTGTATGAAATGGGAAAAACTTTTGTAGGAAGCCTTTTGAAGATAAAATATAAGAGAAGGACGTGGGAAAATATAAGAGCACGGCTTGTGGACAGAAAATGTAACATAAGGAAATTGGAAAATATAAGAGAAGGAAATGGGAAAATATAAGAGCAAGACTTGTGGAGAGAAAAGATAAGGGTTGATTCCACAATGAATGTGTATTTTTTCTGTCATGGGCCATTGGTGAACAAACATGAATGCATATAAAGTTCTATTGGGGCTGTATTGTAGGTTTATCACTGATATATCTAGTGCATATTGCCATGAGATGCATCTGTATTGTGTGTTTATTGCTTGTAATTGTGTATATTTAAAAGGCTTGAAATTATTTGTATAATGGTGGTGTGTAGGGAAATATGGTCTCGAAAGCAAAGTTGATGATTGCTGCGGATGAAAAAATCCAGGGAAAGGCGTTGACCCTTTCCCATACAAAAACAGCGATATGTACAATTAAGGACAAATTTAGTGGGCAACAGTTACAAAGGTTCAAGGACAGTTGTTTTGGCCATTTGTTAGTAATTGAGGACCTGAAGTGGACAACACAAATTATCCATGGCTTGTTGTTGAGAAAGGCAGACCCGAGGACAGTTTCTCAAGTCAACGGGATCAAATTCATCGTTGGCAACAAGGTCATACAGTTCACAGCGCAGCAGTTTTGCGTCATCACAGGCTGCAGTTTGGAAAGCTTCCCTTCATTCCGACTGCAACTAATGACAACTGCTCATTGAAGAAGAAGTATTTCTGCAAGAATAAAACGGTCAGCCTTTCCGAACTCGAACAAGCCTTCATCGACTGCAGTGATGAGGAGGACGTCTTCAAGTTTGGGCTGTTATATTTCGCTGTTTTTGTGCTGTTGGGCAGTGAAAAGCATGTCAACATTGACATGCGCTACTTGAAATTGGCCGAAGATGTTGAAGACTTCCAGAAGTATCCGTGGGGTGCTGTGTCATATGCCAAGACAAATTCGTCATTGTTGAGGGCACTGTGCGCAGAATACCAGCGAGTCAAAGTGCCCCAGAAAGCCTTAAAAACCCAAAAATCAGCAAAGCAATCCAAGACAATGGCAAGTGGTAGACCAAGGGAGTACCACATAAAAGGATTTGGCTTTGCACTTCAGGTGAGGAAATATCCGTTTATGTATAAGTTCCATTTACTTTGTTTACAGTGATTGATATATTTTTCTTGAAAACAGATATGGGCTTTTGAGGTGTTTCCAGCATTCGCTGCATTGCATATCGTTGTGCGCGAACAGAATGCCCAAGTCCCTCGTATAGTACAATGGAGAATCAATAGTTTGCCTCGTTTTCACGAAGTAATGAGTCAAGTCTTTGAAAATGCAGAGGTTAGTTCTGTTTATAATACTAATGTTATGCTTCTGATTCAAATTATAGGTTTAATAATATGTTTTTTGTCTCTCTAAATTGCAGGTTGATGTGCAACCCCTCCGCCCATCTGTAATTGAGAAGCAGCAGCCATATTGGAGTTGGGGTGACGATGTCGACGACACTGAAGAAGTTGTTGAGTTGTTTGGCGATGACGAAGAACCGAAAACCAGCACTTCTCCCTCTGTGCAAGAAAAAGACGAGGACATTGCTGAAACTGCTAGCCGTCCATCGTCTTCTAAAGCAAGCATTACATTTTTTCCAATATATACGTCATAATACAATAGGAAAAACACTGCTGTTGATGGGAAATATTTTCGAAATATTGTAACATTTGCGTTATAACTTAATGCAGGGTAAAATCGCGTCCACTGATTTACGCTTTTTGAAGCGTGAGTTTGAAAGGACAAAGGATGAATTGGCCAAAGTAGCCGATTCGAATCGAGGACTTCGCAAGAGAGTGCATCAGTTGGAAGAAATTGTACGGACGGAGTCCTTGAAACGTGAAACAGAGTCTGCAAAATATAAAAAGTCAGTGGAGGCTTTTGGCAAGACCCTAGCTTCCATGGAACAGTATTTCAAGGGGGAGATAGAGCAGCTGAAAAAAATGAATAGTGGGTTGAATGAGGGTGGGGAAGGACATGAGGACCTCCGTAGTCCTCATATGAATGAAGGACCATTACATGACTATGGTAGTCCGCATATAGAACCGGCAGCAATGGAAACAAAAAGCCCCGGTGATGGAGCCGAACCATCCGCAGCCTTGGTAGTCGAAGAGGCACAAATGGTGACTTCCGTTCCTCACTTAGAAGTGCATGAAGCAGCTGAGCATGCACTTCTCGAGAAGCTGCCTACCCCGGAAGATGTGGCCGGGTGTGACGAAATTTGCAAAAGACTGATGTTGTTGTTAGAAGATTGGAAAATAAGTGATAGTATGGCATCGGGAGGTCCGATCAATCCTCCAAGTATACCCAAAGTGAGTATGGCTGGTGATGGAGAAGGGTCTAAAAGTGTTGAAACAAAAGAAGAGAAAGGTAAAGGCTGTAGACAGAAGCGTCCGTCCCACACTTTGTGTAGTCCATTTACTGATCCGTTGAGGAAGAAGAGGACGATGAGTGTGTCGGATGCGACTGAAACCCCGCCATGTTTTGATCCATCAAAACCCCTTCCCATTGAACATGTGAAGGCAGTAATGGAGTTTTGCATTGGGTGGAAAAATGAGATCAGGTTAGGATTCTTTACCTTCAAAATCCAATCTTCATGTTATGCTAGTATGTGCTGATATAGAAATGAGAGAATTACCAAGTTCGCTTTAATATACATGTGTATATTTGTGATGAACAAAATTCACACTTTGTTAAAGCAAACAAATATTGACTGCTGCTGTTAAATGTATTTTGTTAAATATAGGTACTAAGAAATGTTGAATTGTAGTTTATTATTATAACATTTAGACTCAAAAGAAGACAATAAAAGAGATTTAGAAGGGGTTGTAATAGCGGCTCCTTCCGCCCATGGCATCTGGTCTTCTCCTCCATGTTATGTTCCTCATGTTCCTCGACTCTGCTAGTGTCTTTCCTCAGTGATATTAATGCAGTCGAGGATCTGGAACATTTGGATGGAGCGCAATCGTAGATTTTGTCAGGGTCAGTTAGGAGTAAGGGCTGAGGAGTTATGGGATAGAGTTAAATTCCGGGCTTCTCTTTGGGCATCGGGTTCTAGGCAGTTGAAGGATTATAATTACTCTATAATCTTGAGAGACATGGCTGCTGTCTTAAGATGATGTTACCTAAAGTCTTGTTTTCTTCCTATAGTTTTATCTTCAGTCATAGCTGCCTAGATTTTCTTTAGTTGTTCTGGAGTTTTCCTTTTCATTATTTAATCGATGTTTTTTCCTCTTGATTAAATATAACGTTTCTATTGATAACAAAAAATATTAATGCAGTCGAGGATGTTTTTAAACTGTATATGGCAGTTACCTCTTGGATTATGGTTATGTGTTCAAAGAGTTTCTTAATCTGAAACAAATTATTACTCGAACAAAGAATTGAACTTATGGTCACATTTGAAGTGAAGAAAAACAGAGTTGAAATAGAAGACAAATACAATTGCTTGGTTGTCGTTACAATTTCAAGTGGAGAAACAAATAGAGATAAGTAGTTTACCTAAGAATTCTCAATTGGTGCTCAAGGGGACAAAAATGGAGACAAATAAAGTCAAGATGATTGGCATGGAGATAAAATCTAACAAGTTTTTTGTTTCCTGTTTTATCATGTTTCTTCATATTTATATGTAGAATTTGAAAGTTTTGTTACAATTGAGGCAAAATTATTCCACTCCCCAGTGAAGTAGCTTCCTACTTAGCAACAATTCTATATTTGTCTCACCTAATTGCTACATATAAGTAAATTCTATATTTGTCTGACTTTAGGGCCATATATAACTCCCTCATTCTAGCCGGACTGTAGCCGGATTTCAACTTATGCCCGTAGGGCCTCCGCATGACGGCCACGTTATTGATTGCTCACGGCCGAATGTGCTTATAGTATAATTTGACAGCATGTATACGCCTATTATTTACAATATAAACGATTTGAAATGGGAATTTACGTATTTGCCTAAGTTCTGAAAACTGTTATTTTAAATGGGACAATATTATTTTATATATGTTGTGAAAACTGTTACCACCTAAGTTCTGATCGGGAATTTACGTTTTTGCCTCTTGTAGTGCGGAGGTGCAGCTGGAGTCATGTTCGGTGGGCGCTGATTTTTTCTACAAACTGATCGATGATACGGAATGGATTAGCTCAAGGGTAAGAATACACAATTCTCTACTTTATTACGAGACTTCAATTGTTTTCTAACCTTTATTAAGTGTAAAGTTGTATGAAATTGGGCTGATATTATATACGTGAACTTTCAGCACTTGGACATGGCAACCTTTCTGATCCGGAAAAGGCAACTCGCGCATCTGTTGGTATTTGGAACTCAGTGGACAACGGCAGATTGTTGCTTGCAGGTAAACATGTTACCATTTAACATTCACTGCTTCATTTTCTTTTGATTGTCATTATGTAATATGGCTTCATTTCAATGTGTGCAGCAATTTCTAGAGCCGGTCAAAGCGACTGGCAAGACACATCGAGCGAAGAAGGCAGTTGCTGAAAACATCAGTGACCTTACACCCAGCAAGCTGAACAATATACATCACTATGTGCGCGGTACGTGGCAACACGGGTATGGCCAAGCTTGGACAAAAGTTAGGAAGGTCTATTTTCCATATAATCTGCAATTGTCCCACTGGGTTGCAATCGAACTTGATTTCGTCAATCATACTGCAACTGTGTATGACTCGTACTCTGATTTTACCACCACAAAGAAGCTGGTTGGACTGCTTCGCCCTATTTCCGAGACGCTGGCACAAGTGCTGTACAATATGAAGTTTTATGAAGCTTCTGAGCTTGAAGAGGTGAAGCAAAGGGGGCTGCAGATGTCAAGCTTTACGGCATTCTCACTTTGCACCATTGGAGATGTGCCACAACAACGAGATGGGTAAGGTTTGTTAATTTAGTGGAGTTTAGAAACTATTTTACATAAATGCAGTTCTAATTTCCCAGCTTATTGGCTTGACAGTGCGTCTTGCGGAATCCTGACCGTAAAATTCTTGGAGCATCTGAGTGCTGGGATTTCGTTGCATACAATTGACCCTTTGAAGACCAAATATTACAGACTGAAGCTTGCAATAGAGGGTTTAAGGGGGGAGGCATATGTATGAGGTATATGTCTTCATGTTTGTGAATTTAGTTCAGTGTGGACTTAGGACTTGGGAATTCATTGTGCTCATTAATTATGTCAGGAACTCGTTTATATGAAGATGCAGACGTCGATGCTTTGCTGGAAATTCCTGCCTTTTTGCTACAGCTACTAGGTGTAGTTATTATGTGTAGCAACCCGGGTCTTTGGCCCTGCTGTATATTGTGAGGTGTAATATTGTACAGTCTAGAAGCAGTGGCTAATTGCCTTACATGGCACACACACTGTTTCGATTTGGAAGGTTACCTATTTTGTACACCTCCATATATAAATATTGTTGCTCTTTATGGATGCTTTTGTAGCCATTGTTCACATTTTGTGTCTGTGGTTTTGTTTGCAATTTATGTGATATAGGTCAATTTCATTTCCTGCACTGGGAATCTGTTAGTGGACTTACTGAAGCATACAGCTTTCTTAAGATTTCGCAATTTAGTTTTGACTTAGTTCGTTTTCAATAATGTCGGCAGCAATTCTACTTTTCTGCTTAGCATTATGTTGTTATTGGAATTTGGAACCTCATACTGTGTTTGCTGATCTTAGCTGGAGCAGGTACCAATCACTCGTCGTTCCTCTTGCATATTGGATTAGTTTCCTTCTGTATTTAGCTGTATTCGATCTGAGTGATTGTTCTCTGTGTACAGGGTATACTAGCACCATCCTGCTTAAGATTGGTAAATTATCTGACTTCATCGGTGAACTTCAGGTACTATTTTCATAATTTTTACTCTGCTTTGCTAGTGGAACTTGTACCAAATTTTTATTTCGGTTTTTTTTTTATGACTTTGTAAATTTGTAATGCATTTCGTAAACTAGGGTTTTGATCAGTTAGATAGTTTATTTATTTAGGAGCTTGTGTGTTGTTGCTGAAAAATTGATGGATTTGTGTTTATTTGTGTTTTGTTTGCAGTCTTTGTTGAATGGAAGCGGAGAACAATCACAAGGTGACTTTGATGCGATCGCATGACAGGTATTGAAAAAACTGCTATACATTTAGTGTCGAAGGATGCTTTATCGTGTTCAATTTATGTTTTTTGTAATGGATATAAATTTTCCTGTGTTACTTTCTTTTAGGTGTGCCGTCTGGCAGCTGAAGGGGAATGACAGCCAAATTGGTATCTTACTTTCTCTTATGTGTTCAAATGAATTTTTTGCATGCTTTGTGCTTTTTCCTCTTGCTTATAACCACTAAATTAATGCATGGTCCTGCCCTTAGTTTTTGGTTTAGTTCTAAAACTTCTATTCCTTACACGTATGTTTTTCATAATGCAATAGAAACTTTTTATAATTGGTTATCTTTTTTCATTGATTTCTGTAGGCATACGTATGAGATGCCTTAGCTTTAATTGGTTACGTTGTTCCAAATTTTATGTACACAATCTCACAGTCACTGCCGAGTTGTTTTTCATTTCATGTATTTCTCCGTGCTTTTTTTCCCCCATTATTCTGATTATAGAGATGAAGTCAATATTACTGTGGAGCTTATAGCATGTTTACTTTATTTTGTGGGCTTAATTGTGTGAGACATGCCCTTATAATGTCAAACAAACAGTATTGACATCAATATTTTGAAATAATTGAAATCACACCGTTTATTATTATGATTATTTTTGTTTCTTCCTCCGATAACAAGCAAAGTGGTTATAAATATGAAAGATTCTGAATAAGTTTTCTTCTATCAAATTCCGCATGGACCTAGAGTTGTACGGTACCATCCGAGGATACTTCACACTGGTCTTCGAAGGACATGTAAGACGGTTATTGTGCGTTCCATTGTACAAGGTTGAATGGATATTTTTTTCTGTTGTATTTGGCCTAAGCATGCCAAAAATCATCCTGGTTTTGAATGAAGTGGAGACTTATTTGCGCAAATGCCATTGACATACGATATAATAGCAATATGAGGCCAATATACATACACTATAGAAGCAATATTAGGGCAATATAAGGATAATACGATAGCAATAGTATGACAATATACATGTAATAGTGTGCCATTATACATACACTAGCAATACAATACAAAGGCAATATTAAGCAATATATATGCAATATAACAGCAATATTAAGTGATTCTACATACGATACATACACATCCATTACAGACTACATTTGACACATGCAAAACAAATCGCCACCGAAGCTTTAACAATACTATCCCGCGAAGGGAAAACGAAGGGAACAAAAGATCTATGTACTTCGGTATTTTGTTGGTGCATTAAATTGATGGGATTGCAAACTACACCATTAACTCCTTGGCTGTAATTTACAGCAGTAGAGCATTACATTAACAACAATAAATTTGGCTTCCAAATGAAATAACCAAACCTTAATGGGAAATTGGAATTTGTGGATTTCAACCCAAAATAGGACTATGTAACTAAGCATTTATTGGGAATTTCAGAAAATAAAATAGGAAAATAGGAAATTAGGAAAATAGCAAAACTGCAAACTTGGAAAATGGGAAATAAGGAAACGTGGAAAATTCAAACTTTGGAAATATAGAAGAAAATGAAAATTGGAAATTCGGAAAAACCAAAAAATGGAAACTTGGAAAATTGGAAAATTGGAAAATTGGAAAGAGGAAAGTAGGAAATAGGATAAAAGGACACTTGGAAAATTGGAAAATTGGAAAAAGGAAAAAAGGACACTTGGAAAATAGGAAAATAGGAAATTGGAAATTGAACAAAAGGAAACTTGGATAATTGGAAAAAGGAAAAAAAGGAAACTCTGAAAACATGAAAATTGGAAAAAAGGAAAATTGGAAAATTGGAAAAAGGAAATAGGAAATAGGAAATAGAACAAAAGGAAAGTTAGCAAATTGGAAAATTGGAAAATTGGAAATAGGAAAAAAAGGAAACTTAGAAAATAGGGCAATTGGAAAAAAGAAAATTGGTTAATAGAACAATTGGATAATTGGACAAAAACTGAAAATTGGATAAATGGAAATAGGAAACAGGGACACATGGAAAAGAGGAAAATTGGAAACGAATTGAAATTGTGGAAATGGGAAATAAGACAATTACCATATTGGACAATATTAATTACTTTCTCAATTAGCCAAAGCACGCAACTTTTTTTCATTACATAATGGGAAAATAGGAACATTGAAAAATTGGAAAACTGGAAATAGAACAAAAGGAAACTTGGGAAATATAAGGATGGATAACAATTGTCGTGTCCGTGATATTTGAAATCAGGATTACTTTGAACGAAGTGGAGTGTTATTAGACCAAATGCCATTGACATACGATCTAATAGCAATATCAGACCAATATACATGCACTATAGAGCCAATACGGAAGCAATATATGGTTGATACGGTAGCAATAGTTTAACACTATACATCCAATATTCATACACTATCTATACAATACAAAGTCATTATTAAGTAATATACATGCAATATAACAGCAATATTAAGTAAATGTACATACAATACACACACATCCATTACAGTACATTTCACAGATGCAAAACAAATCGCCCCCGAACCTTAACAATACTATCCCGCGAAGGGAAAACGAAGGCAACAAAAGATCCATGTACTCGGGTCAGATGAACTGAAGCAGCACTCACCCTTACTACAGGTCCATCAAAAGATCCATGTCTTTGTTCTTTGTCCTCGCTGCACGCACGAGACTATGATGACCCATTCCCTCACCACCTATATTCAGCACCTCCCACACACCACCTACATCAATTTCACTCCAATTGTAGTTTGGTGAGATGACTGAAGCATAATCTCGGAACATTTCGAAGCCGTTGTTGAAACATTCAACCATTTCATGGTTATATTCTTCAGATTTTTTGAATTTTTCGACGGCATCTTTCTTTCGCTGTTCCAATTTCAACTTCAACGACTCTAACTTTTTGCTTCGACTTTTTGCTTTTAGAGTTTGCTTCACTTCTCCAGCAAATGCTTTGTTCAACTTGTTGGCCAAGTTTGCCATCACTTGGCCATCAAGATCACATTTGGTCTCCCACCAAGCTGTTGCCTTAGAGAAATATTGGAGCTCCTGCTTCACGGCACAGATTTTGTCAAGGGGATCAGTGCTGTCGGCCTCACTTCCAGATGAAGTGGGATCATCATTGGGAGTCAGCGGTGGAGATGGAAATGGCACATGCCACGGCATGTCCCCCGGGTAACTCACTTGCTCGTTTGGAGGCCGTACATCAGACATCTTCAAGTATTGAAGTATTGAAGTACTACAATTCACAGCTGCCGACTGCAACAAAACAAATAAACGTAGATTCTGTCTGAAGTTGTAAAGGACAATATGGTTAGCTTTAGTGGAGAATGTTTGCGTTTGAGTAAGACTGATATGAAGTACTGATATGAATGTGGAGAATGCTTGCCTTTGAGTAAGACTGATATGAAGTACTGATATGAATGTTTGCCTTTGCCTTTGAGTTAGACTGATATGAATGTTTACCTTTCCCGTTAATTAAGCTGCCTATGTTGCAGTTATATATACCAAGGTTCATATATTGGGTATTTTGTTGGTGCATTAAATTGATGGGATTGCAAACTACACCATTAACTCCTTGGCTGTAATTTACAGCAGTACAGCATTAGATTAACAACAATAAAATTGGCTTACAAACGAAAAAAAGCAAACCTTAATGGGAAATTCCAAAATTGCAAAATAGCAAAAGTGCAAAAGTGCAAACTTGGAAATTGGGAAATAAGGAAACTTGGAAAATTGGAAAATTGGAAAATTGAAAATAGAAGAAAAGGAAAATTGGAAAATCGGAAATACGAAAAAATGGAAACTTTGAAAATTGGAAAGAGGAAACTAGGAAATAGGATAAAAGGACACTTGGAAAATTTGGAAAATTGGAAAAAGGAAAAAAGGACAGTTGGAAAATAGGAAATTGGAAAATTGGGTAATTGGAAAATAAAGCAACTTGGAAAATTGGAAAATTGAACAAAAGGAAACTTGGAAAATAGGAAAAAGGAAAAAAAGGAAACTCTGAAAACATGAAAATTGGAAAAAAGGAAAATTGGAAAATTGGAAATAGGAAATAGGAAATAGGAAAAAAGGACACTTGGAAAATAGGCAAATTCGAAAATTGGAAAATTGGAAAATTGGACTATTCGATACCTGGATAATTGAAAAATAGTAAATAAGGCAACTTGGAAAATAGCAAAATAGGAAATAGAACAAAAGGAAAGTTAGCAAATTGGAAAATTGGAAAATTGGAAATAGGAAAAAAAGAAAACTTAGAAAATAGGGCAATTGGAAAAAAGAAAATTGGTTAATAGAACAATTGGATAATTGGACAAAAACTGAAAATTGGATAAATGGAAATAGGAAACAGGGACACATGGAAAAAAGGAAAATTGGAAACGAATTGAAATTGTGGAAATGGGAAATAAGACAATTACCATATTGGACCATTTTAATTACTTTCTCAATTAGGCAAAGTAAGCAACTTTTTTTAATTACATAATGGGAAAATAGGAACATTGAAAAATTGGAAAACTGGAAATAGAAGAAAAGGAAACTTGGGAAATTGCAAAATAGGCACAAATAATGAAAAAATGGATAATTTCATAATTGCATAATTTGATGACACATGGAAAATAGGAAAATATGAATAATGGAAAAATGGAAACGAATTGAGATTGCTGAAATGAGAAATAAGACAATAACCATATTGGTCAATTTGAATGAGTTGATCAATTATGCAAATAGGCAAATCCCTTATTTGGATTACATAATGGGAAAATTACCAACTTCGGAACATCCAAAATAGAAATATATTACAAAAAGGCATACAGTCAACTGGGTAATAACTCCCGCCCAATACTATCCCGCCTAAGACTCCCGCCAATCCCTCCCGCCAATGACTCCCCCTAATCCCTCCCGCCACTAACTGTCTCTGTTACTCTAGGTCATTAAAACCTGCCTATATTAATAAACCCAGCTGTTTGAAATGAAAGCTTCCATCACATTAACTCCTGCTTGCAGCCATTACCTTCCCCACTGATTTCACTCCCATCACATTTAGTCCCCCTTTTTTCCAATTAAGTCATACACCAGCCTACAATAAATATCGAAGACCATGGACCATAACCTCACACCAAACCCAACGCTTTCAATTACTGAAGGAGGGGAGACTGAAACAGAAGCCAAGTCACCCAATTCACTCACTGTAGACTTGGTCCATGGCATGCAGCAATGTCGAGGCAATACCATGTTTTGGAAAAATCTCCATGCAGACATAGTATCAAAAATTGTGGAGGGCCAAGCTAGATGGGATGTCATAAAAAAGCGCACAATTCGCTCTCGTTATCATGCCCGCATGCATCTCGTACATATAAAGGCAATCAAAGGAAAAATTGAAATTGCCCCTACCACTGCAATTATGGTATTCAAGGATTCAGAAGAAATGGCCAAGTTGAAGCAAGAACAAGTGGAAAGGGGATTTGAACTATTTCGTAAGTTTGCAAAAATAGTGGATCCGGCAGGAAACTGGGCCAACATCACTGTGGGCGGGGTCATGAATTTCATGGGTCGTGGTCGCTGCACTTGAAGAGTATGCAAACTTCGAATGTGTCAACAGTAGGGAAATGGAACTATGAGGTGGCCTCTTTTTGTATTATGTAACCATGGGGTGGCCTGTTGTTGTATTATGTAAGTTTGGAAATAGGATTTTATGGAATGATCATGCCTCTTTTTGTATTTGTGCGTATACAGTTTATCGGTGTCCAGTTGAGTGGCGATATAGCAGCAATAACTATACAATAAACAAGCGCATAATGGCAATATTATGTCAATAAGAGTACAATAGAGAGATGATAGAGTTACAATATGATCCTATTACAGTACGTACTGCATCAGAATGTTTTTCAAATTATTTGGTCCTCAACAATTTGGTGAAAAAAAAAAATAATAATTACAACCTGGAAAAAGGATGAAGTATACATCCCTTAAAAGACATATGGCCTACATTACAGACCTTCAAAATGAACTCTATATATATAATGCATGCCTTGTGGCACCATCACATCCCCCCCTAAATTACAGAAACATGACACCTCAAAACCTCATGCTCTTTCCTTTTTCAACCCCTAAATTATCCATTGGATGCCCAATACTAGATCACTGCTTGGGGGGTGGGATACCCTGCAACTCCATAACAGAATTGGTAGGGGAGAGTGGTTCCGGGAAGACGCAGCTTTGTCTCCAACTTACGGTACGAGCTCAGCTCCCACCCTCACATGGCGGACTAGGGGGCTCCTCCGTCTACATATTCACAGAATTTAGCTTCTCATTTCGTCGATTGCAACAACTAGGCAACCTTTATCATGCATCATACCCCAACTTAATAAGGTTGGAGCCATTGGAAGACATATATGTTCGTGGTGTTCATGATGCTCAAGAACTCATCCATGTCCTTGGAGACATAGAAGCATTTATTGTCATTGATCACACCCCCTACCTGTCAAACTCATTGTCATTGATTCCATTGCTGCATTGTTCTGATCACAGTATCAGACAACACCGGCCGATTTGAAACGGCGGTCTGAAATGTTCTTCAACATATTTGGGACATTGAAGGGTTTAGCAAATAAGTTTGGGTTGGCGGTGGTTGTCACCAACCAAGTGGTGGATTTTATTGGGCCACATGATGGAGTGAATGGGGTGAGGTTGGGAAACTTGGAGTCCCTGGACACATCAGGCAGACGGGTGAGTCCAGCTTTGGGACTGGCTTGGGCACATTGCATAAA
Source organism: Prunus avium (assembly GCF_965620075.1). Lineage (NCBI taxonomy): Eukaryota > Viridiplantae > Streptophyta > Magnoliopsida > Rosales > Rosaceae > Prunus > Prunus avium. The sequence continues at coordinate 1,258,898 of NC_142285.1, forward strand.
TTCACGAGTGTTCTTGGCAAGACATGAGCAATCTATTGGGGTTAACATTCGTAATGCTCCTTCAACAACTATATGTAGTGAAACACATAGGACATTTCACCTTGTATTTGCCCCACATCTGGCCTATGCATCCGCCGAATTTGTAATCAGAAAAGAAGGTTTAGTCGGAGTATCAGGGTAACTGTGTAATAAAGGAATTCTAAGAACTTTAATGTTTTGGATCCTTTTGGAATTACATTCCAGGCCCTTCAATTTCGCACTCAAATTATAATAGCAATATGGAAGCAATACCAGTGCAATAAAAGTACAATAAAATAGCAATCTGGAAGCAATACAGCATGCTGTAGCAATGCAACCCAAATTATGCAAATTTAAAACAATTCCCATTCAACATAACACGAAACCACCACAAATAAAAGTAAAGTTTACATGACCTACCAAAGCAACACAAATCATATTGTCTAAGATACATTGCGCAATGGAATATTGTTTTTACAGGTACTTTTATTGTGGCCTCCGGAACCACACCTTGAGCACTTTCTTGTAATGGTGCCCTCTCCTTGCGAGGGAATTCTTAACTTCTTTCGTCTGCCTGGCATGACCCTTGCCATGGGAGGCAGCACAACTTGACTTCCAACATCTTCAGGAATATCCCACCTTCCGTGAGGCTGTACCGGGTAGATGCTATCCGAATAAGCATCCATCCAAGTTTTCCGAGTGTAATACCGAGAAGCCTTTGAGTATACATTTACTTTCAAGAAGCGGCAAACTGCAACTACATGCTTGCAAGGTAGCTGCTCAAGCTGAAACTTTCTACAACTACAACTGTTGTTCGTAAAATCTACGAGGCCGTCCATATAACCGTCCAAAACATTATACTGTGCATTATTTACTTTAACCACATTCATCCTTGCAGCATCCTCCAACCTGTTCCTCAACTTCTTCTCTCCAAAATTGGGGCACAATGTTGTTGTGCAATTCAAAGCCAAGTCACGACGTTCGGTGAACCATTTCACAAGGAGATTCATAATTTCCCCTATCAAATGAACCACTGGCATCATCCTTGCAAACCTAAGGACTGAGTTGATTGACTCCGCAATATTTGTTGTCATTACATTGTAGCGGCGTCCATCCATGTGAGCTCTAGACCACTTATGTAACCCTGCGTCTTCAAGATATTGAGCAACATGTTCCTTTCGCTTGATCTTGCCAAAATGACAATCAAATTCAGCAATGGAATAAGATTTCGCAGCCTTCTCAAAGTGCATAAGTATGTGATCATGCTTTTTCAACTTGCAAGTGCGTTTCATGTTTCCCTTCATATGATAAAAGCATATGCCATGTTGCGCCGTTGGAAAAACTTTGTTCCACACATTCTCTATGCTAACATTGCGATCAGAAATAATAACAAGATTGGGACACTCACCAATGGCTTCATGAAGTTTAGTGAAAAACCAATGCCATGATGCATCCGTCTCCAAATCCCCGATCCCAAAAGCAAGAGGATATATATTTCGATTACCATCAAATGCATTTGCTACAAACATAACACCCTTGTACTTGGATTTTAAATGAGTGGCATCCACGGCTATCACTGGGCGCATGGAAGAACGAAACCCTCTAATACATGCGCCAACCGCCATAAAGAAATACACAAAGTGATTGTTCTCATCAGTTTGGATGTGTGTTTTTGTGCCGGGATTCATACGCTCCAATTCATAGCAATAAGCTGGAAGGATATAATATGCCTCTTCCGCTGATCCTCTAATGGACAATAGAGCTAACTCCCTTGCTTTCCAAGCTTTCGAATAATGGATGCTGAAACCAAAGTTGTGTTTCACATCTCTCATAATGTCACTTGGTGTGTATATTGTCCGAGAATCCTTAAACTTCCTTTTAAATGAAGTGGCTACAAGTGCTGCAGTTGCTTGACGATGGTTGTCACTTACAACCCTCAAATCACATTCATGGATAGTTGTACACCTCACAATCATGAAGCTGTTATCTCCAAATCTCGATGCTCGGACTCGCCATGGGCATGGACGTTGACAACAAACCACAACCAACCTCTTAGTGCAAGACGATTGCACCTTAAATTCAAAGTGGCCTCTTAATGCCATCAACTGTAACTCCGTCAACAATGCTTTCTTAGTAGAGAAAATTTGCCCAACTGTAATTTTCGGATTCCAATCACTTCGCGAAAACCCCCCATCCAAATATGCTTCTCCATCATTTACACCGGCTTCATTGTACCGGTTCTGTTCGCCTATTTCATTCGAATAATGTTCACGAATGGGTTCAGATTCTCCTCCTAAACGCATTATTGGCAGTTGGGCAGATGTGTTCAAGTAGCCCAAAATAGGAGGGGCAGAGTACACTGACACTTCATTTCTTTCAGTACCATTATCACCACCATGCATCTGATCCACCTCGCTAAAATCAATCATATCCATAAAATCTGTCCCTACTTCACCTCCCACATCAGTGCCATTTGTATTATTCCAAGTTACTTCATTGCTTTCAACAATGGCAACTGAAGAACGACCCAACCGACTACTATCTGTCGTGATATGCATACTATCAACTACATCATTTCTCAGTCCTTTATCTTCTATACTCACGAGTAAGGGAGCTAGTTTTGAAGGTGTTACCTCAGAATTGTACTTCATAAAAAATTTTACATCATCATCGTCCTCAATCTTTATGTGCTTCCACTCATTCGAGGCCACCAAAACTGAGAATTTTAAGCTAACCTTGTCTTCGCTGCTGTTTGTATTACCAATCTGATGCACACGGTCCAATAGTTCAGCAAATTTGATGGTCCGTGGAACTATTAAGCCTTTTGACTCACCCCCTTCGTATTTGCACATCTTCTTCGAGGTGACCCATTTTCCATTGTAGCACACGAGAATAACAATTGTCTCCATTTCTGACCATGACAAAACAACATTTCATTAACACAATATAACCACAATAAACATACAATACAATAGCAATATAACCACAATATAAAAACAATATAATAGCAATATAACGTCAACATAACAGCAATACGACAGTGAAATAAGAGGAACGCAACAGCAGTACACCAGTAACACATCAGCAATCACACTATACAGATATACTACATCAAATGGAAAATCCCAAGTTTCAAGATTCACATATCCAGACCAATCTAAGTGCAATTGGTACAAACCCAGATGACTGAGCATGAATATTCAACAAAACCTAACCCAAAGCAATTAAAGCCAAAACGAATTTAACACAAACCCAAACAATCAAATTATAACCCATTTCACATAATCCCACTAATTTTAAGAAAATAACCATCAACACTACCTTTTCGAGGTCGGCAATCCACTAAAGCTTCAAGGTTGCAAGCAGCTATTCAGAAGACATACCTAAAGGGAGGGGTTCCGATTCCAAACAGAGAGCAAGAGACCGAATACAGGGAGAAAGAGAGAGAGAAAGAGCTGCGCTATGAGAAAGAGAGCAAAGAGAGAGACACAGAGTTGCGCTAGAGAGAGAGAGAGCCAAGAGAGAGAGAGCCAAGAGAGACACAGAGAGCTGCGTTAGACAGAAACCTAAGAGAAAGAGAGATGTGCCAGAGAGAGAGAGAGAGCTGAGTGACCTAAGAGAGAACAAACTTTCTGAACTTGTGAAAATTCAGCAATAAGTGGACAATAATTTTATATTTATAGGTGATAGTTGTACAAAAATTGGGGAGCAGTGGTATTTTTAATTGAGATTATAAAATCAGTGGCATATACCGCTATTTCCCAAAAAACTTTCCAGACCTTCATCAACGATGAGCTGGCAGGATCCACTTCGGTCACTCCATTCCACGTGTCAGGATAATACCGAATTTGGACGTATCGTATGTCCAGTGTACTACACGCAATCCTTTTCTCCCAAAAGAAAAGCGACACCATTATTACACGAATCTCCACGCAAGCGTTATTATACACTTCAAAAAACCAAATACAGAAACAAAGAAAAAAAATCTCCCGCCATCCCTAAAACATTTGCAAACCCTCAAAAACCAGGAATCTCATCGAATTTTGATCGGGGTTGAAGATTTGGATCAGGAAAATGGAGCTGACGGTGGTAGATCTGAGCTTGTACTTGGGATCGAAGGGCGAAGTGAAGGAGTTGTGCGGCGAGGTGAGCCGGAGTCTGAGAGAAACAGGTGCTCTGTTGGTCAAGGACCCCAGATATACGGCCGAGGACAACGATCGCTTCCTCGGTATGATGGAGAGGTACTTCGATAGACCGCCAGAATTCAAGCGACTCCAGGAGAGGCCCCAATTGCATTACCAGGTGGGTTCTGTTTGGTTCCCGAGAAAATGAAAAACTGTTGCCTAGATATCAGAAAAATGAAAAATTGAATTTCGTTATAAAAAAAGAATTGAAATTTGAAGCCCAATTCTTTGATTACTGATTGGTGGCTTATCTGGGTTCTCTTTTTATTTTAATTGTCTATTTCTTTTGATTTGTGGTGGGAATTGGATTGTTGTTGTTCAAAACTTGAAGTGGGGATAAGATTACAGGTTGGGGTGACACCAGAGGGTGTGGAAGTGCCAAGAAGCCTTGTTGATGAAGAAATGCAGGAGAAATTGAAAGAAATGCCCAAAGAGTTCCAGCCATCCATTCCCAAGGGGGCAGATCGCAAATGGCGATACATGTGGAGAGTGGGTCCTCGACCCTCAGAAACCCGCTTTCAGGTCTCATTCTTTGTTTTCCTTTAGATATTCACTTTGCACTCATATGTATTGACTGTTTTAATGAAATGCTATTATTCTACTTGCCATGATGATGATGATTATGTTATTCTTGTTTTCTAGGAACTTAACGCAGAGCCGGTCGTACCCGAGGGGTTTCCTGAATGGAAAGATACCATGGATTCATGGGGTTACAAGATGATATCCGCAATAGAGGTGAGCCATTAATTTGATTTTTCAGCTTGCTCATACCACTTTCTTGTTTTGCATATTATCTAATATTCTTCATGTAATTTATCCCTCTCTTTCTTTTCAGGCTGTTGCTGAAATGGCTGCCGTTGGGTTTGGCTTGCCAAAGGATGCATTCACATCCCTTATGAAGCAGGTGACCAATGATTGCGAAGTGAAACTTACATTCATGTCTCTATGACTTTCCGCCACTAGTGGTGGGGCAGCGGTATTGAAATCAAATAATGGAATCATGATTACTGGTTGCCTACTCTGACAGTAGTTGCCTATATCCATCAGTTTCCATTGCATCTTCTATATCCATCACTTTTCTTATCTTTAGCCACTGTGACCACCTGTGTCCCCAAATTTGTGTGGCATTCTGTTGAATACCTCTTGTATTGCTCCATAATGCCACTATTATTTTATTTTATTACACTTCTATATTTTGTCTTTTTTTCTTACAAAGATGAATTTGGGCTGGGCATATTCTTCAACCACTTTATAGTCTTATTAAATACATTGGCTTATGATCGGATATAGAGCATGTATTTTGTCTCCATGCTGCTTTTTCGACAATCACCAACTTCTGAATTGAGTATCTAGAATCTCTTCCTTTCCATTTGCCAATTTCCTGGCTGAGTTCATGCGATATATGCTAAGTACCCTTTCTTTGTGAACCCAGGGACCACATCTTCTAGCTCCAACAGGAAGTGACCTTCGGCGTTACGGCCAGGAGGGTACTGTGTTTGCAGGATATCACTACGACCTGAACTTTCTAACCATTCATGGCAGAAGTAGATTTCCAGGTCTGAATATCTGGCTAAGAAATGGGCAAAAAGTTGAAGTGAAGGTTCCTGTAGGATGTCTTCTCGTTCATGCTGGGAAGCAGGTAAGAGTATTTTTGACCATCGAGCTAAGTAGTTATCCAATAGTTTACAAGCTAGTTGACTCCCTGGATATGGTGGCTTTCATGGGAAATCAATTTGGATTTCAGTTGCATCAATTAAATAACACATTATACACGTTCTTTAGTGCCTAACTTATGAAAAGACAAAAATTTAAATTTATATTCTAACTATAGCAATAATGCCATGTGCAAGATCTATCTGATTATACTTCAAAATGGACAGGGAGAGGGGGAGGGCTTTTTGATTAGTAGTACAGATAGGGTTTATGCACATCTTTTGGTCAAAAAATAAAATACAACACATGCAAAACATTTGATTAGTTGTGTTGTGCTTACCAACCCCTCCCCCCCCAAAAAAAAAGTGCTAAAAAGAAAACAAATATTAGGCGTGTTTATTTTTAATTCAAGTTCTCTCTTTGATTGGAATGGCTGTTTTAAGGTTGGTTGGCTATTACATGTGTTGTATTTTAAATCTTTAAGCTAATTGTATTCCATTCACCACAAATTTTCATGTGCAGATAGAGTGGTTGACTGCAGGAGATTGCATAGCTGGAATGCATGAAGTTGTTGTAACAAACAGGACAGTTGACGCAATGAAACTAGCAATGGAGCAACGTCGCTCACTTTGGAGAGTATCTTCTACAGTGAGTGAAGCTAGTCATATTGTTGTCATTGTTACTGTTTCGTTCTTCTACTTTTAGTTGGTATTTTAAACGAGATTTATATCAATAATATTTCTCGATGCATCATGTACTTATATGTGACATTTCTCGTGATGTAGTTGTTTGCGCACATAGCATCTGATGCTGTGTTAAAGCCCTTAGGTCGCTTTGTAGAATCCTCGCTTGCCAGTAAATATCCGGCGATTTATGCAGGAGAGTTTGTTGAGCAGGAGCTTGCAGTAATCAATCTCAAAGGAAACAAAGGAGAACTTTGATAACCTGTAATATGTGAAAATCCTAACTTGTTATGTCAATGATATGAAAAGCATTTGAAGAGGCCTTTGGGAATGAGATGAGTTGTAATAAAGAAGGTTGGGATCGATGATTATTAACTGTGGCCTGGCCACACACATGAGGAAAGATTGGAGAATTATATTGTCTCATTTACTGACTTTCTGTTTTTCCTCCAGCAAGAAAATTTGTACAATTTCTTTGGATTCCCAAATCGAATATATATATATCTCTGATTTGTTAGTCATGCTTAACTATTTGTTTTGGTACATTGTGCTCGCATATTTTGATTTTCACCAAAAGTTGTCAAATGTGCTCGAAAGCAATTTCCTCGAGAATCATGCATTCAATTGAACACGGAAATTATCTTCTTGGATTTGCTCCTAACTGATTTCATTTTCGTCCTTGTAGTTTAACACTTCATAATCGAATATACTTTTCATAGCAATTTCAGATTGGTCTAAATCACATAATCTTAAATACTAACTTGGAGCTACTTATCCGATATTAATATTTTGGGTGGTCACGCTTTGGGATCTTGTAACTGAAGCGCATTGTTTTTGGCCTCTACATATGCAAACAATGAGAACGTAGGTGCCTTCGATTCATTTTAACTGGAGCTTCTTTGCTAATGCATTTGGAAAATGCAAAGAGTCATGAAATTTGAGTTGAACAACTGCTCCACCAGCACACCAAATGCATTTTTGTCTGGTTTTTATGCGCATATCCTCAGTGGCAGAGCTGGCGACAATGGCATCATATAGGTGTGACCTTTGGGTAGGATGTACCTGCATGATGGCATGACCCTCATCATAATGTCCTATATATTCGAATTCGGGACGTCTTCTCTGTAATTAATCTCAGCTCAAATTAATTAAGATGAGGCTAATTACTATGACTCTTCCAGTTTTGGTGGTTATATTAGTTTTGACAGGTTTGGTGGATCAAGGGGAGGGCACCATGTGTGCAAGCACCTTCTTCTCATCTATTGTTCAGCTAATACCTTGCAGAGCAGCAGTTGTTCCTTTTAGCCCCATCCCACCAAGTGAGACTTGCTGCAATGCCCTCAAAGCTCTTGGCCAGCCTTGCCTATGTGTGCTTGTCAATGGCCTTTCGATTTCTGGCGTCGATCGTACCATGGCAATGCAGCTCCCTGAGAAGTGCACTGTCAACTTTGAACCATGTACTCTCTAGCTCCTCTCTGTTACTTAACACAATAGTGCTAAAAAAAAATTGGTTCCTAAATTAAGAGATTTATTTCATAGTCTATTAGGACTCTATTTCTTTCATTTTGTTAAGATATTGTGTAATTAGGATTTTATTTTGTTTCCTAGTTTAACCCTACTAGGGTTACACATTTGTATTATAAATACCTCATTTTGAAGAATGAAATACAGCCTAAAAATATTCTACTCATATTGTTTGACTTAAGATGCTGTATTTTTAGAACTTGAGATTATGCAGTGGACCACTTAGGTTTTAATTTGATTTCTGATGTAATAGATTACTAGTTTATTTTAGTAACTAAGTATGTATTATTTACTTGATTAAAGAAAAAAAAAACAAATGATTCTCCCTTGGCGGGCTTATAAAATGGGTTATAAAATTGACATCAATCTCAGCCAACACTGGCAGGCTTGACTAAAATGGTTCTGTATCCAATTCTTATTAAGTTAGTATGTAACTATCCAAGGATTACATGATAGTGATGTTCCTCTTGCAAAATTTATGTTGTGACAAGAAGACAAATTGCTCACGTTGTTATAAATCTGGGACCACATGTTCTCATCCGAGTCAAATGGATCAACATTCTTAATTATATATTAACAACTCGACAAGGTTTGCTGCCCACACTGATCAACTAAACCTAAAGTCTTAATTGAACATGATTGACCATGATGTAATAGTATGGCCTACGAATTAACGACATTATCTATCCTAAAAAATCAGAATTCAGTGACTTTTGTCCAGTGATACAATCAGTGCTCTGCTCTGAATCTAATAATCTATTTGCTCAAACATGTTGGAAGCCATGAGCACCATGACTGATTTCCAGTACTACTTCATCTGCTTGATCCTCTGCTTCCTCTCCACCATCTTGATCAAATCCTTCTTCAACAAACCCACCAAGCCAATCACCACTCTCTGCCTCCCTCCTAGTCCACCGGCTTTGCCGGTCATTGGTCACCTTCACCTCCTCTCCTCCTCCTTGTCCAAGTCCTTGCACAACCTCTCCACCAAGTATGGTCCTCTCCTCCTAGTCCGGTTCGGGGCTTCTCGGATGCTAGTGGTTTCGTCAGCCTCCATGGCTACTGAAATCTTCAAAACTCACGATCTCACTTTTGCTTCTCGTCCCTCATTTGCTTTTGCTGACGAGTTGCCGTACGGAAACTTGGGATTCTTTGCCACCCCATATGGTGAGTATTGGAGGTTCATGAAGAAGCTTTGCATGACAGAACTGCTCTCACCCAAGCAAATAGAAAGGTCACGGGCCATTCGACACGGAGAGGTTGCAAAGTTTTTGAGGAAAATGTTGGAGAGTGCTACGAGGAAAGAGATGGTTGATGTGGGTGCTGAGCTGATGAGGCTTACAAACAACAGCATATGCAGGCATGCTCTAAAGTTAATTTGATATGATCTTTGAAATTTTCTCCAATATTTCTATTTTAACAAGTGCCTGTTTAATAGCAGGATGGCTATGAGCACTAGTTGTTCAGAGAATGGTGAGGAAGCTGAAAAAATCAGGGAGTTGGTAAAAGAATCATTTGAGTTGGCTGCAAAGGTTTGTTTTGGGGATGTGTTGGGCCCACTGAAGAGGTTGGGTTTCTGGGTTTATGGGAAGCAGCTCATAGATGTGACCATGGGGTATGATAAACTTTTAGAGGGGATGCTGAAGCAGCATGAAGAGAGAGCAGAGAGAGAGGGTTGGGATAGAGAAGATAAAGATTTGATGGATATACTATTGAAGGCCTATCAAGATGATAAAGCTGAGGTCAAGATTTCCAGAACTCATGTGAAGGCTTTCTTGCTTGTAAGTGATTTCAATCCTTTCCATTTTCAAACCACATCTCCTTGTTTCTGATCAATTCATAATTACCATTATGTTAGGATCTTTTCATCGGAGGTACTGCTACCACAGCAGAGGTCATGCAATGGGCAGTAGCTGAGCTCATCAACCATCCTAACATATTCAACAAGCTTAGGGCAGAGATAAAATCGGTTGTTGGTAGTAGACTAGTTGAGGAATCGGATGTCGGAAACCTCACCTACTTGCAGGCAGTGATAAAAGAAACGCTACGATTACACCCACCAGTGCCTTTGTCAACGAGAGAGAGCCGCCAAGCTTGTAAAATAAAAGAGTTTGATATACCAGAAAAGACTGCAGTAGCAATCAACCAGTATGCAATAATGAGAGATCCAGAGTTATGGGACAATCCGGATGACTTTAGGCCAGAGAGGTTTTTGTCTCCTGACGAGAAAGCAGATGGGGAAATGAATCAGAATGAGGCCAGAGGACAGAATTTTCAATATATTCCATTCGGATCGGGAAGGAGAAGGTGTCCTGGCTCGAATTTGGCAACCATCTTGTTGAATACTTCAATTGCTGCCATGGTTCAATGCTTTGATTGGAAAGTTGGAAATGGAAATGAGGGTAAGGTTAATATGCAAGTTGGCGCAGGCATGTCTTTGCCCATGGCTCATCCACTTATACTTTTACCTGTTGATCACTTCAACCCATTTGCTTCTTCAACATAGTTCTATGTAAACTTGCATGTGGGTTATGCAAAACAAACTTATGCTAAGAATAAAGGCAAGCTATATGCGTATTTGTGTTACTCAGTACGAGATAATGAAATTTGATCATAGACGCCACTCCATGTTTAGTATGTCATTGCGAAAAGTATACGAAGTATAATGTGTTCTTGAAAAATGATTTCTCTAAAAGGTAACTCTGGATCCTAGTATAGGTGGTTTTATTTTCAAGAAATTGAGATACAATTGGCGGGCAAAATTTCTTAATTTCTCCCCGACTCCTATTCTCGTTCACAGAGTTCACATGCGCATAACTAGTAACTACTCCAATTGACCAATTCTTGATTAATAGCGAAGGCAAAACTATAGACAGAGTTAACTGGAATTATCATCAAATAGACTCATGTTGTACAATTGAATTTTTTGCATTGCAACATTGCATTACAACGAAACACAACTAACAGAAGAATAATTTGAAGTCCACGATGTCCAGGGTAAACATACAAGTTGAATGGATCTTATCATTCATTACAATTGACATGTAAATTGTACAGCCTCAAGGTTGAACAGCCTCCAGAAGTTTCTCATATACTTGCCTAGCAGACAAATCCTCCACCTGCAATAATCACCAAATGATAATGAAGAAGGCCAAGCAAGATCAGCTTTAAGCAGTTTCTTAGTTAAATTGGCATCATAACTTATACATAATTCAGGGGTCTATTGCATGCATAGCTTCTATCAGGATGCTGCCCAAGTGAGGTCCCCTAAATGAATTGTAGTTGCTCTTATTTTATAAGCAGTCGAAAAAATTAGAAAAGGAAGAAATATCATGTCTTGTTTTTATCTATGTTGCCAAAGTAGAAATGTTTGTGCAACAATACAGTAAATCGGGGAATAGTGCATGGCAGCAAAATTATTGTATACAATGCTCTGAATTTTTTTATAACAAAAATGATATTGTTCTCCTTAACATAGGCACATTTTAAACAGAGTATGATACACCCAAGCTGCCACCAACACCCACACCCATGAGAGAGAGAGAGAAAGAGAGTAAAACTTGTTTAACTCACCACAAGGAGTTTCGATTTATTATTCCACCCTCTCTGAAGAGTCATCTGGCTTAGTCTCAGACCCAACACCTGTGTAAAAAGCAAGTGTTAGATTTACACGTTCGAAAAGATTGGCTTCTTAGGTTAAATGGCCTAAGATGAAACAGAATCATACTTTGCCCATGAACTCCAAGAGTTCATTGTTTGCTTCTCCCCGAGCTGCAGGTGCAGCCACAGTAACTCTAACATCATCAGCATTCACTCCTGGCATAAGAGAAAAAAGTGGGAACATGAAATTTAAGTCAAGGAACCAGTATATTTAAAATATAATCAGTCATTTAAATTTCTGGTATAAAAAAAAACTTTCTTCTGGCAAGTTTTACATATTAAAACTGCCAAAGCAGACAGCCCTTGTAGAGGTGTATATGTAGATATCAAACTTAAAAGTCAGCAAGGACTAGTGCTCAGCGCACACGAAATCCAAAATAATCAAAAGAAGTATATGCGCGAATTGACTTATGATTTCCATTCGAACTAACGAGTTGCATGCTAAAAATAAGACAGAAATACATTAAAAAATTTCTTTTACTTGTGATGGCTGACCGTTGTGCACGGTCTTCCACTTCTATAGCCACTTGAACAAGTCCTCCATCTAGGTTTGAAATGCAGGGTGGCACAGGAGCATCCTACATCACATATCAGACTACCCAATTAGGAAATTTGGATCACACTGTAGTAGACAGTAGTCTGAACTGCCATGCTCAAGACAAACTTTCTTAATAGTTTCCCAAAATGTTTACAACCAACAGATGGATACAATGAGAAATAAGCTCCTATTTCCCTTAATTTATACGAAGGAACCCAATTTCTGAATGCAAACTAAATATGAGCACGCAAACAGTTTTTTTCACAATCAAGTCAACAGATGATGACACAAAGCCTTTATAAACTACCTTATACCTGTGGGTTGGTTTCAGCAGCAACCGTGCTTAGAGCACCATCAACAACATAGATGAAAGAAGCACCTTCCAGATCTTCTTCTGAGCGATAGAAAACAAAGAGTCCACAACCCACACAGTTCATACGAAATTGCTTCTCCATTTTCCCCTCACCCCTGGATTAATAACGAGCAAGATTTCAAAATATGAACTATGATGATACTATCACATAAATTGTACTTGAAAAAAAATCATTAAACTCTATCTTGATTGAAGAACATAATGCACTGACAGGACAATCTCGAGGAAGAACATAAGTATGAAAAGGTGTAGAAACAAAATAGTTTCACAGAAACTGTCAGACAAACTGAGGTACAAGAAACTGAAGGCAGGTGATCAGCCACTGTTAAACAGAGAGTGTCATCCAGTCCAGTATACAACACACATCAGTAAAAACCCAATTGTTTTCTTCTTCTTACAAACTGTATAACACTAAAGATATCATACTTTCATTAGAAGAAGAAAGAAGAACCTTTTCAATACAACTTTTCCAGCCTCAGCAATGTTAAGCCTTGCAAGATGTTTGCTCTTGTCCAACACATAAGCTTTGTCAGTCTTCCTTTTGGGCATTTTCTGCAACTGGGTATCTTATACAACACACACTTCAGTATAATATAAACTGCTTGCCCACAAGTATTATTCAACAAACTCTCTTTTAACAACCATTATGAAATATCCAATACCAATTAAAATGAGCAATTACACCAATTTCTTTTTTGAAACATATTAATTTCTGCTCAAAAAAAAAAACCCAACTACAATCAAAAGAGAGAGAGAGAGAGAGAGAACCAGTTATGAGGAGGTGAGATCCACAGTGCTTGCAGTAGTAGACAAAGAGATCAGAGTCAGGTCCATCTGGAGCTGCGTCCTCGCTCGAGTACGTGTGTGTTGTTCTCTTCGGCATCACTTTCTTCTCTTCTCTTCTTCTTCTCTTTCTTCTAACGCTGATCGAATTGGGTACGGCTGGAGCTCCACCAAGGCACTGTCACAAAGCTAGGATTTACTAACAGCAAGCCGAAGACTTGGACGACGTCGTTTTCATGTCATGTTATGTTCCATTAATTTAAACACGTTGGGCCGTAACCTGATTGTGTCGGCCCGGACCGGCCCATTTAGATGACTAATCCTTAAAACCCCTAGAAATCTCAAACTTTCAACAGTCTTCTCTCTCTCCTCCCCTCTGTGTAGTAGCTCCTCCTGCTTAAGGTAAGCTCAGATCCGTTGCTCAATATCCTTACTTTTGATCAAGTCAGAGTCTTTTAGGCTATATGATTCATCAATCTCTTTAGTGTTTGAAATTGGAACAGTTTTCTAGTTTTGCTTAGATTTTCAGTTTGGTTAAAGTTTATGTTTTTACGGACACACTTAGTTGCTTGTACTCCTGGAACTCAATCGTTGATAAATTTTTCCAGAATAAAATCTTCAAAAACACTTATTTTGTCAGTAATATAATGTTTGGCAATATTTGTTCTAGTGGGATTTGTCTAATTATGTATTTGTTGGGTAATTTTTGTACCTATCAGTGGGTATGTAACTCATCCATGGATGAAAGACTGAATTTTTGGTATCTGGGTTTATGTTTTTATGGATACAAATAGTTGCTTTTATCTCTGGAACTGATTGGTTGAGAAAATTTTCCAGAATAAAATCTTTAAAAGCACTTCTTTTGTCAGTAATATAATGTTTGGCAATATTTGTTCGGTTGGGCTCTGTCTAATTATGCATTAGATTAGTTGGCTGATTTTGGTACCTATCAGTGGGTGTGTAAGTTGTAACTCATCCATGGATGAAAGGCTAAATTTTTTGTATCTGGGTTTTAGGAAAATCACAAAAAGGCTTATCAATGGCAGTCACATTCCATGACATCAACTCGGCTGTTGGCCTGAAGAAACTGGATGACTACTTGCTTGCCCGCAGTTACATCACTGGCTACGAAGCTTCAAAGGATGATCTCATTGTCCATGCAGCTCTTTCAAAGCCTCCACCATCAGAATTTGTGAACGTGTCTCGGTGGTACAACCATATCACTGCACTTCTTAGGATTTCGTAAGTTCTTATAACTTGTGATGGGTTTCTTTATTATTAGATTATGATGGATTTCTTCGAAGCTCATATATTTGGGTTAAATCTTTGACTTATTTGATGATGCCTGTTGTTGTAGTGGTGTTTCTGGACAAGGCTCTGGTGTCATTGTTGAGGGATCTGCTCCCATCACAGAGGAAGCAGTTGCTACACCTCCTGTGGCTGATACAAAGGCAAGCACTTTTCTGCCCTATTTACTGAGTTCTTATTTGGATGTCTGTTTGCTTTTTTGCTTATAATGTGAAATGTTAGGGTTGGGCTATTATTGCCTTATCCGCTTTAAGAAATTGCATACAATTGTTATGCTCATGTGTTAGAATGTGATACGGTTTTCAGGCCTCAGCTGCTGAAGACGATGATGATGATGTGGATCTGTTTGGTGAAGAGACTGAAGAAGAGAAGAAGGCTGCTGAAGAGCGTGCAGCTTCTATCAAGGCATCTACAAAAAAGAAAGAATGTTAGTTTCCTATCCGATTTTCATCCCTTTCATATTAGTTTCCTATTTTGTTTTCAGCCCTTTCGTATTGGTTTCCTATCTTGTTTTCAGCCCTTTCGTATTAGTTTCCTATCTTGTTTTCTGCCCTTTAATATATCCATCTCCTTTCCCCTTTCACAGTTATTTATTTTGTTCTGAAGGTTTGTTGTTGTATTTTTCCATTGTCAGCTGGAAAGTCATCAGTCCTGTTGGATGTGAAGCCATGGGATGATGAGACTGACATGAAAAAGCTTGAGGAGGCAGTAAGAAGTGTTCACATGGAAGGCTTGCATTGGGGAGCATGTAAGTTCTTTCATCTAAGTTAATTGCAGGAATAAGCTGAGGGCCATATTTTCTAACCATAGTTAGCAACAAAATTTGGCCATTGATATGCACTTTATACATTAGCAATGTGGAAGTCAATGTTATGAAGTTTTTAGTCCTCTTGATTGATGCTAAACCAACCTTTATGTTCCTAATTTGGTTATTTATTATCTTGTTGATTCTGCAGCCAAACTTGTAGCCGTTGGGTATGGAATAAAGAAGTTGCAGATAATGCTAACAATTGTTGATGACCTGGTCTCTGTTGACACTCTTATTGAGGAACAACTTACTGTTGAACCAATTAATGAGTATGTCCAGAGCTGTGACATTGTAGCCTTCAACAAAATATGTAAGTATATTTAAAGTTTGTAATCAAGTAATCATTTAATGGACTATTTGTTCGAGATACGAATCCTCACTGTTGATTTATCCTTACCTTTGTTTCTCATTGCAGGATTGGAGCATGGAGTGTTCTAGTGTGAGAGGGGTTGCTAGGAAGATATTTTATATCTGCTCATATCTTGTTTCTTGGGGAATGATTTGAGACTTTATATTATCTTTGGTTATGATGTATTTTATTTAGCATTCCTTTGATGAATAATATGCCAGTCCTTTGTAGGTTTGATAAGACATCAGTTTATTATCATTCATATTCTCAGTTTTGTTATGTTGGTGCTTGGAAGTTTGTTTTGTTTGCTCAAGGATTTCATCTTTATGGTTCTCAAAAGAATCAATGGTTCAAGGATAATATCTGAATTTGATATATATGCTCCACACGACTGATATACCTAATAAAACATTTTGTAGTAAATTTTTAATTTAACATCACTCTCTCTTTTTCTTTGTTCCAAACCACATTACAAAATCTCCAAAATTAAGTAAAAACAAACCCATGATCTCATCCATCCAGACTCATGCGAGGAGATCTGTTATCCCATTGTGATAAAGTTCTTTAATTCTTCCTGTTGCAGTTTTTGTGGCAGGTTTCCAGTGTCTTTCACAAGAAATGCATCTGCATGGTTAAAATGACTACACTTATTATTAAACCGCAAAGTCTGGTCATATTGTGCCCTTAATCCTAAGAACAAAATTAAGCGCAAAATATGTACCTGATTCAAGATTGTGTTTATGCATTATGCAACGTACAATTGTAAAGAGCCGGGGTTGAGCTTAAGCTGTGTTGATCCTTAATACAATATTCTTTACATGCTGGACGACATTGATAGAAGGGCATACATTCTTGTAATAAGCAAAAATGCATACAATTTTGATAGCAAATAAGATCGATGACGACGTTCTCGTTAAGAGCTCTAGGTGACGCAGTGGGAGATAAGAGATGACGAGGAATAGACGACATTGTTGGTGTGGCTCTTTCAATATCTTAGACATATTTCATCAAACGGTGGTTGAGTGTGAGTGGTGTTGGTATGAGGAATATATCTTAGACATATTTCATCAACTACTTTAGTTGAGAAAAGGGAAGACAATGTTGGTCTTCCCAATACTACATGACTCTTGGAAAATGATAGTAGTTATTTAAGAAATAACATTTTTTTAAAATTAACAAAGTTAGGAAAGAAACTGGATTCTAGCGAAGAAAAAAACAACTACACTAAAGGCTCGTCTGTGACTGTTTACATTTGAAGAACTTTTACTCATAAACGTTTTTGTTAGAAGTGCTTTTATAGAAGCCTGTTGAAATTTTTTATTAAGAATCCAAATGTTTTTTTAAAAAGTACTAGAAAGTGCGTCCTCTTCGTAAAGAAGCACTTATTATTTCATTTGTCTACTGGTTGTGCATATTGTTAAGTTGGTGCAACCAACATTCTTTTTTCACCAAGAAATTTTTCCTGAACCTCAAAGAAATTTAGCTAGAAAAACCTTTGGTGGGAAGGGAAAGTTAGGATAGAAATTGAGGCAGAGGCAAGGCTGAAGAACAATCGCGAGCACATGTGATATTACAGAAAATGTAGCGAAGGAATTTAGAAAGGCCATTTTCCAAATTAAGCAAACATCTTATAATGAAATCAAGACAAGAACTTATAACAAGCCCTCATTGGAGTAATAATGTCCAAAAACACAAGATGAACACCACACCACACTCAACACACATAATTGCTTAATTGTGTTATAAATATAAAAAAGATGAGACAAAAACTTGTTGCGTCTACCCAAGTGCAAGTAGTCACACGTAGTAATAATCTTGGAAGTCCAAGTATCGTATCCTCAAGGAGCAGGTAGGCAAATCTTTGCACATAAAGAAATAATTAAACGTACCAAAATAAAAGTGACAATCAAAATGGACAAGTAATTTGATTCGATTGTTGTAGAGATTGAGTTTAAAAAATGAAATATCAATAATGGAAATGCTAAGGCATCAATGTTCAATTCTTTAAGCAAAATATGTTTCATGCTCTTTAATCCAAATTAAACTAGATTAAAATTATCATTGAGAAACTTTAACCGGAAGATAAAGAAATTAAAACCAATTTAATTTTTCAATGTTATCTTTTATTAATGATTGTTTAGAAAATGGAGTTGCTTAATTTAAAAGCATGCTAAGTCAGTTCTTAACAATGAGAAAAATATAATTGAACTCATGAAAAGATAATAGCACTTAACATCAATCAAAATAAAAGGATATGAAAATATTGAACAACCAAAAATAAAAGAATTTAGCAATTCATACCGTATATTGGATTAAAGAACAATTCACAAACTTACTCAAAGGATATTCCCTTTAGCCTTAACTAGAGTTCTAGCAACTCATTACAAAGGAAAACATAACTAAATTTTGAATGAAATGGATAAAGAAATATGTCGTAGTGGTCCCCTTGCCAAATAAGTTGATGGGTGATTTATAGTAGTCAATGAGGTGAGTGGGAAGTTAATACACTCGTGGTGGGTAATGAAGGGTTTAAGTGAGGGACTAATTGTATTAAACATGTGATGATGGTGGAGAGTTGGTGGAAAAGAAATAACGGTGAGGTAGTGGGTGTTAAATGGCTATGAATGACATGAAATAGGCTCTTTAGCTTCAACGGTTTTGTCTTCTCTTCTCCCTCTTTACTTCTCTTTATAATCACAATAATCCCACAATCAATTCTTTAATAAAATCCGCCAGCAATTCTCTTCACACCTGGCTTGAACCTGGACAAATTAATATATGTCTTCATCTTTTGGCTTTCCAACTTCCTACAGAAGATAAATTCACCTAATAAGTTCACCAAATTAATATAGAAAATTTATAAATCCAGTTGGTGAGAATAAAATGTAACATCAAGTGAAATTATATTTATTAAGCCAAAATTATATCATAAAGTCTCCAAAATAATATTAAAAAGATGTAATTTGAGACTCTCATCAATGAGATATCACTTTGTACAATCAAATAGTTCTTCATTCCTCATCGCCCAAATCATTGAACGCATCACGCAAATCATTGAGCATTTCATCCGATGTCTCCTCTACATGCAGATGAGATGAAATGAGTATCCATCAATAGGAAGAACCAAATTGTCCATACCACGAAGAATTCAGGAAATTCAAAACCCTCGCACATAAATTTACTAATATGAGACGCATGTGCTTTGACATTTCATTGTCGTTGTCATTGAAACCAGACCAATCTCTAGCGTCCAACATCACCAGTTCTTTGCATCCGCGCAGCAACGTGACAAGACCATCCCGATTAACTTTTGCACCCTTCAAATTTAAGTACTTGATATTAGGCACCAACTTCACAATTGACAATGCCTCACGTCCATGAACAGAGCCTTTGGACAAATCTAAACCATAAAAATTCTTGCAATGTGTTTGTATAATTGCAAGTATTTTCGCCAAATTTAAGCATGAACCTAATGATAACACCTCCAAATTTTTCCACTTGCCAATCGGCTCTAGGTTCGTGTGCTTGCAATGTGTTTGTATAAGTCCTGCCATCTTCCGTCGTCCATCTGCAAGAGTATGACAAGGAATTAAAAAAAAGATCGAGCACTGAGACAAAAGGATTACTAAATAATAAACGGAAACTAGGAAAACAATCACCTTAAGTTGAAGAATGCAAGGCCGAATGCATATGGTAATCATTTATAATAGGAACCAACAAGAGAATTAATTGATGGAGAGTTGGAAAATTGTTCATTCAACAAGGACTTTTCGCATTCCAATGCAGTGCATGCTCTGGATGTTCAAAAGGACTTCTCGCATTCCAATGCAGTGCATGCTTTGTAGATTCAAAAGGACTTTGCACATTTCAATGCAGTGCATTGGTTTCGGAGGCTGATTAGGGCTAAGCACAGTTTGATTAACCGGACCAAGTGGTTGGAACTACCAAACTGAAACCGATCAAGTCGATGAAGGAAATTATGGGACCAACATCGACCAGCCACTCTCATCTACCAACCACAGTCGGTTCATGACCAAGCAAATGGTTCGTTGCAGGTCAGTTTCAGCGAAGAAAGAGAGCGAGAAGAGAGAGAAAGAGAGGTTGAAGTACTAATCATACATTATTGCAATACTTAACATGTGAAGCAATAGATGTCCTGAATAATGGGGATAGCGTAAAACGGCGCGGATGCTAGTGAGGGGAATTTATTCCACCCATCAAGGAAATGCCAATTAAATTCATTTGTTGAAGACCCGATTAAGAGGTAACCATTAAAAACTAGATCCCCGATTCACTAACGATTATTCATGGATTTTGCACACGTAAAGCTCTTAATTACCAATTATTGAACACTATAAATATGGCCACATATGCATGTCCTGCATGTTGTGTATTAACCATATGCTATTGTTGAATGGAATGGTAATGATATACCAAGGTCATAAACTCATACTTGCATAGGAAAGAGAATAAGTCAACTCTAAATTAGATCATGATAATCTTTTTAAAAGTAGTTTAGTCTGCAATGCATAGAACCCTTAATTTAGCCAATCACATATTCGTAGCATAAAGTTTTCCATACCTTCAACCACCATCTCCTTCCCCTCTCTCTATATAACCTTCAAATATTGGTGAACTTCCATCCGAGAGCAGAAAGGCATCTTCCATTTGATGCTGCACACATGAAGTAACAAGGAGTGGATAATGAGAAACAGAAATATATAAGTTTAGGGTCATCATCTATAATAAGGTAACAAATCAATTAAGCAACAATAAAATTATTTTTATAAGTAAGTGGTTTTGATGAAGTCTTACCTCCGCAACAGTCTTCTGATTGTGAATGTGGTCGTTCTCAAACAAAATTATTAATGATTCAGGATCCAGGGAATGGTTTTGATGAAGTCTTACCTCCGCAGCAGTCTTCTGCTTGTGAATGTGGTCGTTCTCAAACAAAATTATTAATGATTCAGGATCCAGGGAACGGTGGTACACAAAGCATCAACCAGTTTCTGTAGATTTGTACTTCTTTTGATCCTGAAGAAAACTTCACTTTTCATCCTACAAGTGGAAACATAAAAATCACAAGACTAGAAATTGCAAGAAAAAGCATGATGCTAGATTGGCCCAAGAGATTTGACATTATTAATGGAATTGCTCGGGGGCTCCTCTATCTTCATCATGTAGGTCTTTTAAGTGTGCAGCGTAACCCGGCAGATAGGTCGAGCATGCCAGCTGCAGTTGTAATGTTGAGTGGTGAAGGGTCATTGCCTCAACCTCAAAAACCTGGTTTTTATAATGAAAGGGATCTCAATGAACTGGAAGTCGATCCTTCTTCTAAAGCATTTTCAGCTAATGAAGTCACAGTCCTTTTACACTAACGGAGGCTCGATAAACGATATTTCATGTTGGTGTGTTAATCTAGTGCTTTTGAAGTCAGTTTGAAAAGTTAAATATAATTAAGAGATTCCCAACCCATGCGTTAGCAAATGCACCCTCTAATTTTTTTATATTTGTTTTCTTAAGAGTTGAGGTGGAGTTCCCACTACAAAAACACAGACGCTGAAAAAAGAACTAATATAAAAGCTTAAATGAATTAGATTTTTCACTTGAGGTGGTGAAATATTTCAAATTTTTTTTTCTGTTCTTTGGTGGGTTGGTTTTGTGTTCCTATGCAAGAGGAGGAGGTGACAACTCTTATTATTATTATTATTATTTTTGCTCTCAGCAAACACGAGGGCATGATCAACTGTCAAAATCTATAACAGAAATGCAATATCCAAAGAATGAAAAGCAGTCCAACCAAGAAGAACCATCAATGGATGAATATTGAATGCATAAAGATTTATCAGGCTTCAAACAAGAAGAACCAAACCAATCAATCTATTGCTTAACCAAACCATAAATAAATAGTCAGAATTTGAGATTGGGGCCTAAAAATCGAACCTTGTTATTGGCAAGACCATAGAAACTCCATGATAGGATAGCTTCAGCATTTTCCTTCCACTGAAGACAGACACCAAGTCAGCAAATTTTGTATTTTTTTCTTCTGCACCATGTTGTCAATGCGAAGAGAGAAGAGAATAAGGCGGAGTTGGCAGAGGGAGGAATTGTCGTCGTTGTCGTTGGTGTGGTGAGGTGAACATGTCGTTTGGGAGAGAGCCAAGAGAGAAGAGAATAAGGTGGGAAACAGGGAGAGGAATGGAATTAGATGAATTAAGAGTCTCATGATCTCTTCTTCTATGGACCTGACTTGTGCTTCACTGCTTCGGCTTCCCAAACTCAAGCTCAAATTTGCAGCTAAATTTGTTCAATTTCGGGTTTTAGACTTTCAGTCAATCGTAGAGTTCGAAAAATTGGCCTAGGTGGGCGGCTAGGCGGCTAGGCAGTCACTAGGCGGGCGCTAGGACTCGGAGGAGAGAAGGCTCTGCCTCGGTAGACATTAAGAAAGCCCAATCCAATGGAATCAGCGCAGCAGCCGAAACCCCAAAAAAAAAAAAATCGAAGCTTGAGTTGAGAGAAAGGCTAAAGACCGAGTCTTTGAAGCTTGGAAGCACTTATAAAGAAGCGAAATGGTTGTGACTGCGAGTGCAAGCTTTGTGTTCTATTATCTGTCCCTTCATTTCACTCACGCATCACATTCCTCGGAGAGTGCAAGCTTCGTGTTTGTGAGGAATATATTTAAAGAGTATAGCCGTGCGGCTATACTTTTAAAATATTCGGATGTACTATAGTTTGAAAGGGCGTATAGCCGCGCGGCTATACTTTTAAAATATGTGAATATATTTGAACGGCTATACTCTTTAAATAAACAATTTTGTCATATTATTTTAGGGTTTAGGGCTAAAATACCATTTTAGCTCACTGGGCTAGAGTTATTTCTTCAATTATTTTATTTATACAAGCGATATTAGTGCTCAAAATGCTCGAATAGATTAATTTTTTTTTTATATAATTTTTAAAGAATTCCTAGAATACCATATAAAGAAATGAGAATATATATATAATAGTTAAATGTCAAATCTCTGGGTTTATTATTTGCATTAGCACATCCTATCGAGTAATGGTTAACTTAACTTACTTCATGCTGGATTTGGTTTTCATCTTATTAAGGTAAAAATTGTTACCCCAGCCAACAATCACAGAGAGATGGGAAAAGAGCACAGTAACTCCATGCCAAAAATTGTTAACCCTTGGCCTTGCTTTGCCTTCCATTACACGAGGAGATAGTGTGTATTCATAACAATTGGTCTGTTGAATTATTGATCAAGTATTAAATTTGCCGATTGGCAACTCCCCTTTTTATTTTCTCTTTAATTTCCAAGTACAACGTCAACTTGTTTTTATTTATAAATTTTTTATAAATTTTTTATAGTACAAGCAATAGTCTAAAGGGGAGGGAGATTTCTCTCACACACACACACAACTATGATGTCGTGGTTCGAACATGAGATCTCTGGTTTGCAAGTCATTGGCCTTTTCCACTGAGCTAGACCCCGTTTACTTGTATAATAAACAGTAGATATAAATATGATTTTCTGCATTTGTTTATAAATGCAAACTACCATTAAACACATGTACTACTAAAGCATAAAACTGCACGTCTTTATGGGAAGATATTTTCATACCTAAGCTACTGTTGCCCCTTCACATACGTCGCAAATTGTAAACCCATGACCTTCACAATATGGACATTTTGCTCCCTCTTCCACCCAATCCAAGAACTGCTGTCATTTAACAAAATAATTAAAACTTCATCCTGGATGGATAATGCTCGAAAATGAGAATACTAATCTCTGTTTGAAACCTCTAACCTGTTCCATCACATTCTGCAACAAAGAAATACAAATAAGCTACCAAGGGGACTGAGGATAGTTGAAACAAAATATGCAAAAGTACAAAAATAAAACTAATGCATATCATCATCAAAGCCATTGGTGTTCAACATTATATTTAAAAATCAGATCAAACAAAATAAATATACAAATACATAGTATGAGTGGATTTAGAGTACTTTAGCGTAGCAAGGCAATGGTTTATAAACTTGAATACAGTGACTAAGACGGGAGACAGACAGGAGGTACCTGTGCACAATAAGCGACCCTCCCCTCGACAAGTAAGACACCTTCTTGTGGTATTCATTGTCTTGCTTTCACCTCCTATTTTTTTGGTTCCTGCTAAGTCTAGAAGAATCTTCCCAGCGGTTCTCTCCAAGGAGAAAAACACGATGCTCAGATACCTCTTGATAAGTGCATTATTTACTATATTTTTATATCTCTTTTATTTGGTTTTTGTAGGGAAAGTTAATTTAAAATAGCATTATTACCTTACTTTCCTTATTTTCAGCTATTCTGCACTCTTGGAAGGATTTCGACTGAAAATCGACTTTTCAAATGAATTTTAGCGCAAGGCCAATTGGAGAAGAAAGCTAAGACATTGAAGATCATTGTATCAAAGTTTCATAATTTTCTACCAAGCCAAATGCTCCAGACTTGCAAGTCAAGACAGCCTAAGTTGAAATTCCGTCAAAACTGCACTGCTGTGGAAGATTGAAGATTTGAACACCTTTCCGATTTTTCCTAGTGGCGTGTAATATATGCCTGGAAAGCTTAGACATAAAGCTACGTTTCTCATATTTTTCCAGAATTTTCTAGGAAGTGGAATGACCCCAAAGTGTACGTGCAAGTTGGCTGACGTGTTTCCAAGTCAAAGAAGGATTCTTTCCTAATTTGTTTCCTTAATTGTTTGGGATTTTGTTTTGCTTTAGGAGAGTTTTTCCAGACCTTTTAAGAGTAGGGTTTAGTTGTTTTACACTATATAAGATCACCCTAAGGATCTCTTCAGATCATCCTCCCATATACCATATTTTTCCACCAACATTCATACACCCAGAGAAACATCAGAGAGAGCCAAGGATTTGCTGCTGCACTACTTGAGGAGCTTTCGAAGGTGTTCCTGTGGAGACTCGGAAGATCAAGTCCATCTGCCAAATTGGTTTTATGACAACAATTCTCTTGTTTATCTTTTCTTTTGTCATGAACTAATTATCCTTGCTAGGGCTACGATGTAGCCTAACCATGAATACTTAATTTTTATAGTTATATTAATTTCTGATTATTAATTTCTAATTTATAGTTATATTAATTTCTTAAACACTCTTCGATTTTGTTCTTAATTAGTTTGCTCTCATTAGGTTTGTATTGGATACTAAAGAATTCTCTTATTTTTGTAGGTGCGTCGCTTCCAAGTTGGATGGACCATGAGAGATGATGTTAGGCTATGCATGTTTTCACCCTCTAAAAGACCTTTCATCCTACCCTTTTGTGTGCGTCATTAGCCCCTTTGTAACCAAACACTTAGCCTTTCTTTCACCACCCTTATTATCTATGACCTATACAACCCGTTTCTAAGCCATACCTTATAGCTTAGGATGTGCCAAAGTGATGAAAATAAGAAGGTTGAGCTCTACACCAAAGAATTGGCGTGTACCGAGGTGTTTGTGCAAAATTGCAAGAAGAAGAAAAAAAAAATATAAGAAAAGATGAAAGAAAAAAAAAAAAGTATTTTGCAATTCAAAAGAGTAAAAGTTCAAAATCACTCCAAATGGAGTAGGAAATATGCACAATTCCTGGACGCTGAATACTACAAAATGTCAAAAGGAGCTGGCCGTGTATGTGATCATGAATAATGCTTTGGTATGTCCTAAGTTTTTGTTATTCCTTTCCTTTCTTTCATACCCCAAGCCTAGCCTTTCATTACAACCTGAGTAGAAGACCTAACTGATCTTTTGGGAAATCTTGCTTGGAGGTGAGGTATGTACTCTAGTTCTTAGTATTTGATTCTTTTCATGAGACATTATTTTCAGAAATTTCCATTCTTCAAGCTAAGCATATGTGTTAATATTTGATTTCCATTACATAACTTCATACACATATGTGACATTTGAGTGTAAGCCTAGGATTCCGAGAGAAAAAATAGAGTGATATCCGGTGAGGGATAGAGTCAAGGCGAAATAATTCCATGGCATTCGAGTGTGGTTATCTTTAAGCTTGGAAGTTATGACTTTTGGTATTACACGTTACACCATGATGCAATTATACTCAAAGTGGCATAGCTTTAGTGATGCAAATGTGATTGGCATGCATTGGTTTTTATTAGCTTGTTTAAAGTGGTGCCTTTAACGACTTTGTTTTGCAGTTAAACGTTTGTGGGTATCGTAACTGGTAAACCCTCAGGAGACACAACTCCTCCTACTAGGGACACCTAGAGGTTTAACGGCTTGTGGCACATGCTAAGTGCCATCGAGTTTACCTGCGAAAGTGGTTTAGTTAGTTTTTCGTTTTGTTTTTTTGTGTTTGTTTCTAATTTTGCTCGAGGACTAGCACCTCTACTTCTGTAACACCTTCTTTCACAAGTGTTTTCTGGACCTCTGAAATTTCTGTTGCAGAAGTAACTGCAGCTCCATTTGTATCTTCCTAAACAACAGAACCCACGCAACCATTAGAAGAATTACGATGTTTCAGCCTATGTAGTGGTTCGCTATAGCTTATAGAAACATGATCATGTTGCTAGCTCAAGGCTAACCAGGAGAAGAAAATCAGTTTACCAATATAATCAGCTTCATTTATTAGTATCCAAAATAAGTTACGGTGTGTTACCAGTTACCACAGCACATTACGTCATTGTCATATCGTATTTATTTGCATGTTAAGTGATTGTCTCATGAACTGGAACCAAGAAACCTCATGTCTGAGTTACTGAAAATAGAGTCGGAGCTTCAGGTCCGTTTCTCAATTAAGTAACAGAGCTTCTTGGTTGGTACTTAGTACTGTTTGCTACAATTCTTTACAATCTGGTTGAAGAAAATGAAGGCTTAGTTCACTTCAAATTGAACCATCAAATGAGTTTTTGGCTCCTCTTGCGGAATGCAAGTAATGACTTACCAAACCATTATGTTCAGTTCCAAGTGAGGAACGATATATTGGTACTGAAACTTAAAACATCAATGGCTTCCACTTAATAAAGGCTAATGGTATGTCGTCAAAAGGCTATACCTATACCTTTTGTGTAGCAGTCAGAGTACTCCCTTTGTTATCCAGACCCTCAATTTGTGCCACCATATATAATTGTTCAAGAAGTTCTGCAGTCACTATGGCATCTTGAGGGGCATCTAAGAAGGCCTGTCAAACAAGAGATTACAAGTTGACTAACATATATATTTTGCGTTGTGAAATTTTTGTTCAACTTGGTGATTCTGAAATTTTACTCTTCATGCATTATACACAGTAACATCTAATGATAATTGAAACTTACTTGCCAAGTCTTGACAGCACGTTCGGTCCCGCTTGAGAAGCTGGAAAACTCCATGTCTTCCTCACCCAAGTAAAATCCTAGTTTTTGCAATGCTTCCTGTCAAATAACAGGAACATTATATTAGAACAAGTCGAAATCACAAATATTACATCCAAAAACGAAGCGAATACTATAGAAAAGGAAATAACCACACAAACCCAGTTACAGAAAAAGAAAAGAAACAAAAGTTAACTACTTTCTATACTAAAGAGAAACTTAATACCCCCCTTGTAAGTTGTAATAAACTGTATGCTGCTCAGTTTTCAATTTACCAAATTTAAAAGTACCATCTTATTATTCAAAGACAACACTAAATCATAAACAAAACACAAGAAATGAATGATAGACTCTGAAAAATCAAAACTCGCCTTTCAAAAGCAAGCAGACCTGCATAGCTCGGACCTCTTCACCTTCCGACCCCTTCCTCAAAGCATTTCTTCTCTTCTTCTTCTCCTTCACTTCCGGAATGGCAGACACCTCCTCAATCTCCTCCTGAATATGGTCCAATTCTATGGCTCTGGAACTAGCTAATATTTAGCTAATATTCTGACCTCCAAGTATTTAGCTAATATTCTTTATGACTGCTTAAAGAGCACCATACGACATCTACAGTATATAGGAATAGAGCCACACTAAATATAGACTATTACACTTAGAGACATTGGAAAATAAACAGCCACAGTAATTGGGAAACCAAACCACCGACTCCACACACCAACTCACTGACTAAGACCCAATAATTCTAACAATCAGAATTTTCTTCGTCAAAATCTGCAACAAGTCGGCGATGTGGGGCTAGGCGGGGGCTAGGAGGGCGCTAGGCGGCTAGGCGGTTAGGCGGGGGCTAGGCGGCTGGGCGGGCCTCCTAGGCGGGTTGGGTCTTTTTTCGATGCCGAACCCGGAGGACGAAGCAGCCCAAACCGAAGAAAACCAATTGAAACTTGAGTTTGATGGAGAAGCGAAATGGCTGTGACTGCGAGTGCAAGCTTCGTGTTAATATTTAAAGAGTATAGCCGCCCGGCTATACTCTAAATATTCGAATATATTAATATTTAAAGAGTCTAGCCGTCCGGCTATACGTTTAAAATATTCGAATGTATTTAGAAAGTATAGCCGTGCGGCTATACCCTTTAAATATACATTTTTGTCATATCGTTTTAGGGTTTAGGGCTAAAGTACATTAAAACCCAGTTCTTCTTCCCCTCTGATGTCTCATCCGCTCCTTCCCCGCCAGATGGCCGCTCTTGGTTCAGGTTTAAAGGCAGTACCTGATTGCTGTCTCTCCCTTCTGGGGCAGAGTGATTTTGTTGATTACTTTGTGAAGAATCAATTTCTGTCTCTCTCTTCTGGGGCAGAGTGACTTTGTTGCTTACTTTGTTGATTACTTTGTTTGTTGTTCTGGTTTGTTATTGTTCTATGTCTTTGTTTCACAGCCGAGCTCTGGTAGGTTTGTTTCTTTTGGGAGTTGATTTTGTTTTTTATTACTTATATCCTTTTTAAGTTTTGTAGATTGCTGTCTATTGAGTATGCTCTTTCGCAATCTCTAGTGACTACTAGGCAGGACCATGAGGGCTTTAGTGATGATATTGATGTGCTGGCGGACTTGCGTTCGGACTTTCATTTTTGTTTGTTGAGGTGGCTCTGAGAGATGATGGAGATTGTGTGGGTCGATGCTTGCGGGTCAGAGTGAGAGTTAATTTTACCCAATCTCTTTGGAGGGGTATAAATATTTCCTTTTCCGATATTGGTGTCAAATGGGTTGATTTCACTTATGAGCGTCTGCCTGAACTCTGTCATGATTGTGGGTGTTTGGAACATCGGACGCTGGACTACTCCCGGCCTTCTCTAGATCTTCGTGTGGGTGGAGTGAAACCTTAAACTAGCATTTGGCACGCTACTTTGGAGCCTTTTGGTGGTCCAAGATTTCCTAAAAGACAAACTCGGGATCGGTCTGATCTTGTTTGCGGTCATGGAGGACACGATGGATGTTGGTGATCATCGCCTTCCTGTTCGTTTCTCTGGCGTGGATGTGCCATCGGTTGAGACGGTTGGTATTAAGTCAGTTACTAGTGGTTGTAGCGTTCTTCCTAATAACATCAAACAGTTATCAGTCACGTGGTTTTCTTTTGCCTTATTCTATTTTTAGAGGCCCAGTTTTCTGAGCCTGTTGGATTGGAGCTTTTCTGCCAAGTTTACTTTTTGTCCAACCCATGGATTTTAGTCTTCGGGGCTTTTATCCTTTTTCCTCGATTTCTTCTGTTAGTGCTGGTGGACTTGCGTTCGGACTTTCGTTTTTGTTTGGTTAGCAAAGTGTTCTCTATTCGTTGTTATCATCATGGTGTTTAGAGTTGGCAAACGGGTCGTTTTAGCGGGTTTCGGGTCGTTAACGGGTTAACCCGTTTTCTTAACGAGTTAACACGAACACGACCCGTTAAGTTAACGGGTGACAAATACTAGACCCAAACACGACCCGTTACTATTCGCGAATATCCGACACGACCCGTTAACCCATTAAGAATAAACCCAAAAAAAAAAAAAGG
This sequence comes from Prunus avium, assembly GCF_965620075.1. Lineage (NCBI taxonomy): Eukaryota > Viridiplantae > Streptophyta > Magnoliopsida > Rosales > Rosaceae > Prunus > Prunus avium. The sequence goes on from NC_142285.1 coordinate 1,288,668, forward strand.
AAAAAAAACACATAGCCAGCAACCATTGTCTCTCTCGTTTTTCTCTCAATTTCCATCTCATAAACACCATCAATAAAACTTTCATGACCATCCAGAAAACTTACATAAAGAAAAACAAGAAGAGAAAAAAATGGCTGATTAGATTAGATTATTTATATATAAAAGAAGACAGAGAGGAAGAGACGAGAGATGCAGATAAAAAGTGAAGAAGAAAAAAAAAAGAGATGGAGAATGACGGAAAGAGGAAGAAGGAAAGGAGAAAAAAGAGATGGAAAGAAGAAGAAGAAGAAGAAGAAGAAGAAGAAGAAGAGAGTGGGAGGTCACAAGAAGAGAAAAAAAAAAGGTTGATTAGATTAGATTAGATTATTTATCCAAAAAAAAAGATAGAGAGGAAAAGACGAATAAGAAGAGAAGAAAACAAAAGAGAGATGGAGAATGACGGAATGAGGAAGAAGAAAAGGAAAAATAAAAAAGAGATGGAGAGAAGAAGAAGAAGAAAAGAGAGAGTGGGAGGTGAGAGACAGTAAACGGAGAGAGAAAGAGGAAAGATGGAAAAGGAATATAAAAAAAAGAGGAATGGTGTTGGAGTTGGAGACGGATATTTTTTTAAAAACACATTTAGCAAAACTACCAAATTACCCTCCTTAACGGGTGGATGCGAATATTCGCGAATTGACCCGACCCAACCCGTTAGCTTAACGGGTGGCTAACGGGTTCACCCGTTGTCAACCCGACCCATTAAGCTCAACCCAAATACTGATAATTTCGTGCGAATTCGTGTCGTGTTAACGGGTCGTGTGCAATATTGCCAGGTCTAATGGTGTTTTCAAAACTGTGGTTGGGTACCTCTGGGATTTCAGTTTCTTTTGTTCGTGCTGATTTCCCCAAGTCAAATTTGTCCTTCGTCTATTCCTTATCCAGGTTTTCCAAGTCTATTCCTTTGGTGGTGTGCCTTCCAATTCGGTGGTGATTAGCCAAGTACAATATCTTCCTGCTGGTCGAGGCTATTGGAAGCGATTTCCGTGACTGAATAGTGGGGTTGAATCTTATCTTCCCTTGTCGGATGTTACCAATACTGTTGTTCCCTTGGGGGCTCATCCTACTAAGTCCGGTATGGGGTGCGGAGATTACGGGTCCTAAGAGAGTTAAGGTGCTTCTGTCTCAAGAAGTTCAAGTTTGGCTAGAGGATGGTCATTTATGGTTTTTTGATGTTTTGGCCAATGACAAGTTATTCTCTTATTTTTAATTTTATACTGGATGTGATGTTGTGGTACTCTTTTTCCTTGACCGGATTTTCCTCCATATGGGGGTTTTTAAAGGCAAGGTTTTAACGAGGCCACTCTTGTTTGATCGGTTCATAATTGTATATCATTTTGTACCCTTCTAGCTTATGATTTGGTTATGTTTTTTAGTTAAACTAGTGCTTTTAATCATTTTTGTGTTTATCTTTCAGTTCATTGAGCTTTAGGTAACAATGATGGCTTTGGATAGGAAATGATGCAATCCATGCATGTTAAGGCCTGATTTGGGTGAATGGAAGAAGAGCTTAAAGACAAACTAATTTTGGCTACAGCCCCTTGCCAGCCCAGTTTCTTAGGTCAACTTCTTGGCCTTGGATCACCATGCTCTGGGGCTCGGATGAGGTGATGATCTTCATGAAAGTTGTTCCAATGGGTGTGCACTATAACATATCCAAATTTCAGCCCAATTGAACATATCTGGAGTCCTTAGCCCGTCCAACACTGAACCCTGCTCAGGAAGTTTTGCAGCTGCCAGCTTTTAGCCATGTGCCTCCTTTTAGCCATGTGCCTCACCCCAGCTATAACTGACTTTGTACCCAACATAATGAGTGAAGTAGGGAGGCATTCCAGCTATGAAAGTATAAAGGAGCAAGTTGGTACATGTTGGAGCTATTATAGAGAAAGCATGTGCATGCATGTGAAGCAAAGAGAAAGGAGAGAGAGAAGAATGAGGAATGATGAGAGGGATTTTGCTTCAGCCTTTGAACGTGGGAATTTAATTGGCAGATCACTTTGGAGCTGGAGATCAGGTTTTGAGCTATTAAAGAGAAGCATGTGCATGCATGTGCATGCATGTGAAGCAAAAAGAAAGAAAAGAAATGAAATGAAGTCAATTCCAGTCTCTGTTCGGCAGCCAACTTGCAAGGCCCAAAATGCACACTTATCCTGCTCCGATGGGAATACTTTCTTCATAGAGGTTGTTCCAATGGGTGTCTAATATAACATATCTAAATTTGAGCCCCATTGGATACGTTTTGAAACCTCTGGCCTTCCAACACCAAGCCTAGTTCAGAAAACTCATTTTTGTTCAGCACCCAAAAGAAAACCACATGGGTTGGCAGCAAAAGGCAGCCACAACTGACCCATGTGAAGAAAGCTTGAGGTGCAGCAGCAAAAGATGAAGGATGGTGTGGGAATTCATCATGATGTTCCTCCCTCTTAGCCCTATAAATAAAGAAGCCTTCAAGCTTCAAAACACACCCCAAGGGGGGGAGCTCTCAAACACTTCTCTAGAGCTCCCTTCCCTTCTCTCCCTCAAATTCTCTTAGTTTCATTTCAAGTTGTCAATTGTTGTAACAAAATGATTTTACTAAATTTTCCTTCAAGTTTTCAAGTTCTACTTTAATTTTATTTGTAATGTACATTCTTTCTTAAGTATTCAAGTTTAATTAGTTTCCAAGTTTCAATTATGGTTTTTGTTCTTATTTATTATGCTTATAAGTTAATATGCTAGTTTGAATGATTGATCACCATTTAGGGTTGCATGGTAGCTATCTTGGTTTGAATTAAGAGTAGACACCATGCTTTAATTCGAACCAATAATTATTGTGTTTATAATTGATTATCATTTCATCGGTTCATAATTAATTAAGAGTAGACACCTAATGCTAAAAAATAATAATAATTAATTATTTGATCGGTTCATAATTGTATATCATTTTGTACCCTTCTAGCTTATGATTTGGTTATGTTTTTGAGTTAAACTTGTGCTTTTAATCATTTTTGTGTTTATCTTTCAGTTCATTGAGCTTTAGGTAACAATGATGGCTTTGGATAGGAAATGATGCAATCCATGCATGTTAAGGCCTGATTTGGGTGAATGGAAGAAGAGCTTAAAGACAAACTAATTTTGGCTACAGCCCCTTGCCAGCCTAGTTTCGTAGGTCAACTTCTTGGCCTTGGTTCACCATGCTCTGGGGCTCGAATGAGGTGATGATCTTCATGAAAGTTGTTCCAATGGGTGTGTACTATAACATATCTAAATTTCAGCCCAATTGAACATATCTGGAGTCCTTAGCTCGTCCAACACTGAACCCTGCTCAGGAGGATTTGTAGCTGCCAGCTTTTAGTCATGTGCCTCCTTTTAGCCATGTGCCTCACCCCAGCTATAACTGACTTTGTACCCAACATAATGAGTGAAGTAGGGAGGCATTCCAGCTATGAAAGTCTAAAGGAGCAAGTTGGTACATGCTGGAGCTATTATAGAGAAAGCATGTGCATGCATGTGAAGCAAAGAGAAAGGAGAGAGAGAAGAATGAGGAATGATGAGAGGCATTTTGCTTCAGCCTTTGAACATGGGAATTGAATTGGCAGATCACTTTGGAGCTAGAGATCAGGTTTTGAGCTATTAAAGAGAAGCATGTGCATGCATGTGAAGCAAAAAGAAAGAAAAGAAATGAAATGAAGTCAATTCCAGTCTCTGTTCGGCAGCCAACTTGCAAGGCCCAAAACGCACACTTCTACTACTCTGATGGGAATACTTTCTTCATAGACGTTGTTCCAATGGGTGTCTAGTATAACATATCCAAATTTGACCCCCATTGGGAACGTTTTGAAACCTCTGGCCTTCCTACACCAAGCCTGGTTCAGAAACCTCGTTTTTGTTCAGCACCCAAAAGAAAACCACATGGGTTGGCAGCAAAAGGCAGCCACAACTGATCACCTTTGAACCCATGTGAAGAAAGCTCCTTTATCTTTTGCTGCTGCACCTCAAGCTTTCTTCACATGGGTTCAAAGGTGATCAGTTGTGGCTGCCTTTTGCTGCCAACCCATGTGGTTTTTTTTTGGGTGTTGAACAAAAACGAGTTTTCTGAACTAGGCTTGGTGTAGGAAGGCCAGAGGTTTCAAAACGTATCCAATGGGGCTCACATTTGGATATGTTATACTAGACACCCATTGGAACAACCTCTATGAAGAAAGTATTCCCATCGGAGCCGTAGAAGTGTGCGTTTTGGGCCTTGCAAGTTGGCTGCCGAACAGAGACTGGAATTGACTTCATTTCATTTCATTTCTTTCTTTTTGCTTCACATGCATGCACATGCTTCTCTTTAATAGCTCAAAACCTGATCTCTAGCTCCAAAGTGATCTGCCAATTCAATTCCCACATTCAAAGGCTGAAGCAAAATGCCTCTCATCATTCCTCATTCTTCTCTCTCTCCTTTCTCTTTGCTTCACATGCATGCACATGCTTTCTCTATAATAGCTCCAGCATGTGTCAACTTGCTCCTTTAGACTTTCATAGCTGGAATGCCTCCCTACTTCACTCATTATGTTGGGTACAAAGTCAGTTATAGCTGGGGTGAGGCACATGGCTAAAAGGAGGCACATGACTAAAAGCTGGCAGCTACAAATCCTCCTGAGCAGGGTTCAGTGTTGGACGGGCTAAGGACTCCAGATATGTTCAATTGGGCTGAACTTTGGATATGTTATAGTACACATCCATTGGAACAATGTTCATGAAGATCATCACCTCATCCGAGCCCCAGAGCATGGTGATCCAAGGCCAAGAAGTTGACCTACGAAACTGGGCTGGCAAGGGGTTGTAGCCAAAATTAGTTTGTCTTTAAGCTCTTCTTCCATTCACCCAAATCAGGCCTTAACATGCATGGATTGCATCATTTCCTATCCAAAGCCATCATTGTTACCTAAAGCTCAATGAACTGAAAGATAAACACAAAAATGATTAAAAGCACAAGTTTAACTCAAAAGCATAACCAAATCATAAGCTAGAAGGGTACAAAATGATATACAATTATGAACCGATCAAATAATTAATTATTATTATTTTTTAGCATTAGGTGTCTACTCTTAATTAATTATGAACCGATCAAATGATAATCAATTATAAACACAATAATTATTGGTTCGAATTAAAGCATGGTGTCTACTCTTAATTCAAACCAAGGTAGCTAGCATGCAATCCTAAATGGTGATCAATCATTCAAACTAGCATATTAACTTATAAGCATAATAAATAAGAACAAAAACCATAATTGAAACTTGGAAACTAATTAAACTTGAATACTTAAGAAAGAATGTACATTACAAATAAAATTAAAGTAGAACTTGAAAACTTGAAGGAAAATTTAGTAAAATCATTTTGTTACAACAATTGACAACTTGAAATGAAACTAAGAGAATTTGAGGGAGAGAAGGGAAGGGAGCTCTAGAGAAGTGTTTGAGAGCTCCCACCCTTGGGGTGTGTTTTGAAGCTTGAAGGCTTCTCTATTTATAGGGCTAAGAGGGAGGAACATCATGATTAATTCCCACACCATCCTTCATCTTTTGCTGCTGCACCTCAAGCTTTCTTCACATGGGTTCAAAGGTGATCAGTTGTGGCTGCCTTTTGCTGCCAACCCATGTGGTTTTCTTTTGGGTGCTGAACAAAAACGAGTTTTCTGAACCAGACTTGGTTTAGGAAGGCCAGAGGTTTCAAAACGTATCCAATGGGGCTCAAATTTGGATATGTTATACTAGACACCCATTGGAACAACTGCTATGAAGAAAGTATTCCCATCGGAGCAGTAGAAGTGTGCGTTTTGGGCCTTGCAAGTTGGCTGCCGAACAGAGACTGGAATTGACTTCATTTCATTTCTTTTCTTTCTTTTTGCTTCACATGCATGCAGGGGCGGAGGTGTGCTTAGGCCTGCAAAGGCCTTGGCCCTCCCAAAATTCTGAAGTACTATATATATTGCCTTTGCATTGTACAACTTAGGACAATATATATATATATATATATAAAATTAATGCTTGTGGCCCCCCACAATAAAGAGAAGGAGGGATTTACATTTCCCCCTCTAACTAAAAGACTCTTTCCTTAGCAATATGGCAAAGTTAGTCCTAGATCCTACCAACATAATTAATAAAAATTAAAAGAAACACCCAATCAAATCTTTCTTTCACAAGTATATTTAAGAAAATAGGAAATTAAAGATAATCGGTTATTTATTTATTTACAAGCTTAACACTGGGAAAGAAATCAACCTTAAACCCTAATATATTGGCCCCTCCACACATAAAATCCTGGCTCCGCCACTGCATGCATGCACATGCTTCTCTTTAATAGCTCAAAACCTGATCTCTAGCTCCAAAGTGATCTGCCAATTCAATTCCCACGTTCAAAGGCTGAAGCAAAATGCCTCTCATCATTCCTCATTCTTCTCTGTCTCCTTTCTCTTTGCTTCACATGCATGCACATGCTTTCTCTATAATAGCTCCAGCATGTACCAACTAGCTCCTTTAGACTTTCATAGCTGGAATGCCTCCCTACTTCACTCATTATGTTGGGTACAAAGTCAGTTATAGCTGAGGTGAGGCACATGGCTAAAAGGAGGCACATGGCTAAAAGCTGGAAGCTACAAATCCTCCTAAGCAGGGTTCCGTGTTGGACGGGCTAAGGACTCCAGATATGTTCAATTGGGCTGAAATTTGGATATGTTATAGTACACACCCATTGGAACAACTTTCATGAAGATCATCACCTCATCCGAGCCCCAGAGCATGGTGATCCAAGGCCAAGAAGTTGACCTACGAAACTGGGCTGGGAAGGGGCTGTAGCCAAAATTAGTTTGTATTTAAGCTCTTCTTCCATTCACCCAAATCAGGCCTTAACATGCATGGATTGCATCATTTCCTATCCAATGCCATCATTGTTACTTAAAGCTCAATGAACTGAAAGATAAACACAAAAATGATTAAAAACACAAGTTTAACTCAAAAACATAACCAAATCATAAGCTAGAAGGGTACAAAATGATATACAATTATGAACCGATCATTGTTGCATCACTAAAGTCCAGTTTTTACTTTTTATACCCTGACATTGTTGTTTCAATAAAGTTATCTTTACTTGATCAAAAAAAAAAAAAAAAAAAAAAAAGCTATTAGCCCACTAGGCAAGAATAAAAAAATGAATTTTATTTATAACAAATAATACGGGTTAAACCCATAAATACAACAACAACAAATAGGGATCCGCCAACATTTTGTGGATCAAAGAAGGTTGAATTTCATAGTATAAAATTGCTTGGGATTGCTTTTTTTTTTTGCCAGAAACCTGCCTCACTTTAAAGTTAAGCAGTTTAAGGTGTTTGGTAAAAATAAAATATCCCAATTATTTTAAAAGAAGTGGCCTTTTGACAACAGCTTTTAAAAGCAGACTCTCGGTTGCTTTCCAAGGCTGCTTTCAAAAGAAGCAGAGATGAACCTTTAATGAATTTTTTAAATTCCCAATTATTCATTTGTAAAAATGACACCACCTCCACTTCCACATCCAACTCCACCACTTGAGTGACCTCTGCAACTAATATTTGAGTTGAGTGACCAAAATGTAACTTCGAGTATAGTTGAGGGACCATTTCAACTAATATTCATTTTAAAAAAATGACACCACCTCTACTTCCACATCTAACTCCACCACTTGCGCCACCACATTCACTACCTCCACAACCACCGCCACCGCCACCGCCACCACCATCACCACCACCACCACCTCGTCCTCCACCACCTCCACCACCACCTCCAAAACCTCAACATCCACCACCATCTCCACAATCAACACCACCACATGAGAATATATTGGGAGACGCACATACATGAGATGCCTTTCTAAATTCTAACCTTATGAACTACACAACTAGCTAGCTGAACTAAGAAATGGTTTTGGTCAAATAAAAAATTTCTTAGTCAACACCTTTTCTGGATCACCCCCACCTTTAAACATGTTATAGGTGTCTCGCATGACAGGTTTCGGATCTTGGCCAATCTGCATTCATCGAGTATGTGGTTAGAAGAATTTTATTCAACTTTTCACTCAATACATGGGAGTAAGAAGCACTTAAAAAAGTGTCAACTAGAATTATACATTCACTCATAAGTATACTTGGTTATGCTTGCTCAAAGAACTAGTACCTATCAAGATAGTAAAGTGATAGGCCCCTTTCCCAAAGATCTGATGACAACCTTAGCCAACACTATGTAACTTAATTCAGCAATTCATATCCATAGCCAACACACTTTTATAAAATAATATTCAAAGAGTATAGACTGCTATACCAGGGTAATTTTTTTAATTTTTTCAATAAATAGTATAGCCGGGCGGCTATATTCGGGACTTTTTTTATTTTTAATTTTTTTATTAAACCTATACTGGGTCCTTTTAAAAAAAAAAAAATTCTCTGATTTTCTTTTATCAATAAGAGTAGTTTAGAGCATTATCCATTACTATTACTTCATTACCCGAGTCTCCATTGTCCCTTTTTGATTTTTTACTTTTCTACAGTTTTACCCATATAAAGAATTTAGCATTTTCCCATTTAATACTTGTATTATACACGTACATATGTATTTTCAATAATACTTCCATTTTCCATACACGTTTTAAAGACTCGGTACAATACACGTTTTGTAAAAAGCAAACATACAATACACTTATTGTACACATACGTACGTATTTTTCATTTTTAGTACACGTGGTTTTTACAAAATTTTCAATAATACACACAAAATTCATGTATTATACACATAATGTTCACAAATTATTGAATAAAAATAATATATATTAAAATATTATATAGTGGCTGAACTTTTCAGTTGTAACTTGCCAAAGTTTTGCTGAATAAAACACGTATGTATTTTGTTCATAATTTCCAATTCTATATTTTACTAACTGTGAAAGAAATTGAGAGGCTGAGATTATCTCTTACTTGTTGTAAGAAAAATGCAACATGGTGATTTTGCAATCTCTTTGCCAACGAGAACAACAATGTCAAACAAAGTGTTATGGGTATAGTAGTAAGAGAAGTGGTAGTATTCTTCATGTAAAGTGTTGTTTGAAAAGTGAAGCAATTACCAAGACCACTCCAACTCAGCGTGCAATTCTCTACGACAAATAATTAGTGCAGTAACATAATTTAGTATCACTCAAGAGAATGAGGTAGATCAAAGGCAAATATTCCCACAAAAAAAAGAAGAAAAAATTAAACTCTCAGATTGATTTATTGTGAAAATTCTCTCTTTTCAATATCTACTTTGGATATGTTGAATCTAGCAAATTAATAACTATAAAGTATAAACTAATGGAAGTAGGCCACAAAATTTCAAAATTTCTAGGGAAAACTTCTTTGCAAACTCTCAAACTAGAAAGCTTTTGTTTTGCTTCATGCGTAACCTCTCTCTGTTAACTCTCTTTCCTGAGCAGAAGGGTACTTGCAATACACTTATAGTGGGACCAAAGAGGGGTAAAGTTAAGGTTTATCAGTCCAATGATTTTTGAAATCACATCAATTTCAAGTAAAGATACCCTTGTATACAGAATGACTCCTAAAACTCCAACAGCCAGTGTTATTGCAAGAGGAATTGTCAAGAGTTGATCAGGTTGAGCAATGGTGCTTCTCGTGCTCTTAGTTCTTACCGTGGAATATTTTTTATGTTTTTAAATAAATAGTATAGCCGCGTGGCGTATAACCGGGCGGCTATACTCTTTAAAAAAATTTTAAAAATAAAAAATCTGCCTCCTAGGCGCTATTAGGAGGGTCCATTTTTCTATTTAATTATTTTTAATAAATAGTACAGCCACGCGGTCATACTAGGGTCTATTTTTCTTATTTTTATAATAAATAGTCTGGCCGCACGGCTATACGGTTTAAATATATTGTATTTAAAGAGCATAGCCGCGCGGCTATACTGTGGTGTTCCGTTAAAAATGAATAGTATTGCCGCACGGCTATACGAGTAAAAAATAAAAAATGGGCCGCCTAGCCTAGGCGCTTAGAGGGTTTTTTTTTAAAAAAATTATATAAAAAAAAAATTAGTATAGACGGTCGGCTATACGTTGTAAGTATTAAAGAGTATAGCCATCCGGCTTGACTCGGGATTTTTAAAATTTTTTTTAATAAATAGTATAGCCGTGGGGCTGTGCGTTTAAATAAAATATATTTAAAGAGTATAGCCGCGCGGCGATACTCTTTAAATAGTTCCGCCACACGGCTACACGGGACTTTTATTTAAAAGTTTTTTAATGAATAGTACAGCCGTGCGGCTAAAGTAGGTCCTTTTTAAAAAAAAAGTTTCCCTAATTTTCTTTTATCGATAAGAGTAGTTTATAGGATTATCCATTATTATTAGTACATTACTCGAGTCTCTATTTTCCATACACGTCTTAAAGACTGGGCAAAATACACGTTTTGTGAAAAAACAAACATACAATACACATATTGTACACATACATATATATTTTTCATATACACGTTTTTTTTATACAAAATTTTCAATAATACACACAAAATTCACATACACGTATAAATTCTTCATATACACATATTATACACATAATTTTCACGTATTATTGAATCAAAATAATATATATTAAAATATTATATAATGGCCGAACTTTTCAGATGTAACTTGCCAAAATTTTGCCGAATAAAACACGTACATATTTTATTCTTATTTTTCCCGTTCCGTATTTTACTAACTATGAAAGAAATTGAGAGGCTGATATTTTTTCTTACTAGTTGTGAGAAAAATGCAAGATGGTGATTTTGCAATCCCTTTGCCAACAAGAACAACAATTTCAAACAAAGTTTTTGTTAGCGAGATATCCCTATTCTATTAGGATATTATTTTATTTATTTCATTTTGTATAAATATTATGTAATTAGGATACCACTTATTTTCCTAGTCTAACCCTACTAGGGTTTGTAACCTTATTATAAATACTTCCTTTCGGAGAATGAAATATATCTGAAAATATTCTACCATATTGTTTGACTTGGCATCAGAGCCGACTTTCTGGTGACCTGTGTGTGTTGTGCCCACCCATGTTCTACTGTGTGCCCTAATTTCTTTTAGGGTTCTTGTGTTTGTGCCTTTGCCGTGTTCCGCTGTGTGCTCTGTCGTGTTCGTGCCTCTACTGTGTTCGTGCATCTGCTTCTACTGTGTTTGTGCCTCTGTTGTCTTCGTACATCTGCCATATTTGTGTCTGTGCTGTGTTCTGTTGTATACTCTGCGTGATTTGTTGAGTTTCTGCTACAATCATGGGTGATAATTCCATTGTTGGTGCTGCTGCTGCTTCTGCAAAATTGCGTGTTTCTGACTCAATTCCAGGTACTGGCTCCAATACTTGGATAATTGACACTGGTGCTTCTGATCATATGACTTATGATGCTAAATTTTTTGATGAGTTGTCTAGTAACACCCGTGACCCATACATAACTAGTGCTAATGGTTTACCCTCTCCAATTACTGGCGAGGGCACCATTTCTCTCACCCCAACTCTATCCTTGTCTCGTGCGTTATTAGTTCCCAATATCCATTGTAACTTGTTATCTGTTGGTCGCTTACTTGATACACTTAATGCTTCTGCTATTTTCTATCCTACCCATTGCTCTTTTCAGGATCTCAAGACTCACGAGGTGATTGGGCATGGTAAACGGATAGGGGGGTTGTATTATTTGACATTACCTTCTACACCAGTTCGTGATCATGTCGTTAATACTGTTCAACGTTGCAGTGTCAAAGACAAACAGCAAATTTGGTTATGGCATCGTCGCTTGGGACACCCGTCATTTGGCTACCTTAAGCGTCTGTTTCCATCTTTATTTCGCTCCTGTGATGAGTCTAGCTTCAAATGTGAGACTTGTGTACTGGCCAAGAGCCACCGTACTGTTTTTCCCTTAAGTAATAATAAAGCTGCTTTGCCTTTTGAGTTAGTACATTCTGATGTTTAGGGTCCTGCTCGTGTGACTTCTAATGGTTTCCGTTGGTTTGTTACGTTTATTGATGATTGCACTCGCTTAACATGGGTGTATTTGATGAAGAATAAACAAGATGTTGCCTCTATTCTCCCTGACTTCTGTGCCATGGTCTCTACTCAGTTTCATGCTCATGTGAAAGTATTTCGGACTGATAATGGCGGTGAATATGTGAATCGTACCTTGACCCAGTTCTTTCGTGATCAAGGTATCATTCACCAAACTACCACTCCATTCACACCTCAACAGAATGGCGTGTCTGAAAGGAAGAATCGTCAATTACTTGAAGTTGCTCGCTCTCTGATGTTGGATATGTCTGTTCCCCATCATCTTTGGGGACATGGTGTCTTGGCCGCAGCCTACTTGATTAACCGTACTCCTAGTCGGGTTCTTGATTTCAAGACTCCACTTGATGTGTTGTGTGCTCATACTCCTCCGGTTTCGGTCTCTAAGTTACCTCCGAAGGTGTTTGGGTGTGTTGCGTATGTTCATGTCTACTCTCATCAACGAAGTAAACTTGATCCTTGTGCTCTCCGATGCGTCTTTATTGGCTATTCTACTACTCAAAAGGGTTATAAGTGCTATCACCCGCCTACTCAGAAGGTACATGTTACTTTGGATGTCACATTTCATGAAGAAGTACCCTATTATGTTTCCCCCTCCTCTTCAATTTAGGGGGAGAGGGGGAGTGAATTGAAGAGTTTCGGAGTGAAAAATGTGGAAAATCTTGAAAAGGAAGAAGGAATTTCGGAGGAACAGGAAGCGACCGGTCGCATGGAAGACGCGACCGGTCGTGATACAATCTGCCTGGAAACGACCGGTCGCATAGAGGAAGCGACCGGTCGCGATTCAATCTGCCCGGAAACGACCGATCGCATAGAGGAAGCGACCGGTCGCAATGCAACGATACGCGACGACGACGATGATTCGAGTCCAGCGACCGGTCGCTTGGAATGTCACGACCGGTCGCCAGACCATGTTTTGGAATTTTTCGGCTCTTCCTCAGAAGGACATGACAGTGATATTAGCGACTCTCGTATAGATGAAATTGATACAAGACCCCCCCTCTGCCCTGCCATTGCCCCAATCAACTCGTAATACTGAGGTATGTTCTAGTGATGTGTCTACTTATTCTTTGCCTCCACGCACTACCCGTGGAAAACCTAAAGTACAATATTCTCCTGATATACATGCCAAGTCCAAATATCCCATTAACCATTATATGTCAACTCATCGTTTATCTAAGTCATATGCATCATATTTGTGTCAATTATCTAGTGTATGTGTGCCAACTAAGTTGCAGGATGCTCTATCTGATCAAAATTGGGTAGATGCAATGCATATTGAAATGGAAGCCTTGAACAAGAATGCCACTTGGGAGTTAGTTCCTTTACCAAAAGGGAAGAAAGCAGTTGGATGCAGATGGGTGTTTACTTTGAAGCACAAGGCTGATGGTTCTATTGACCGTTACAAGGCAAGATTGATAGCAAAAGGGTATACTCAGACCTATGGAGTGGATTACACAGAGACTTTTGCTCCAGTAGCAAAGCTCAATACGGTGCGCGTACTCTTGTCCTTAGCCGCTAACCATGATTGGCCGCTGTTACAATTTGATGTCAAAAATGCATTCCTCCATGGTGACCTCAAGGAAGAAATATACATGGATCCTCCGCCGAGTATCCTTGTGACCTCTAAGGAGGGTATGGTGTGCAAGCTACGGAAATCCTTGTATGGATTAAAACAGTCTCCAAGAGCTTGGTTCGGGAGGTTTGCTGCATCTATGAGGAAGTCTGGGTATGTACAAAGTAACTCGGATCATACTTTGTTTCTGAAACGTCGCAGAGGTAAATTGACAGCTTTAATAATTTATGTTGATGATATGATTGTAACTGGAGATGATCAGGTAGAAATACCGAGTCTTCAGAAATATCTTGCGTCTGAGTTTGAGATGAAATCATTAGGTGACTTGAAATACTTTCTTGGAATTGAAGTTGCTAGATCTAAGCATGGTATTTTTTTTGTCCCAAAGGAAATATGTTTTGGACTTACTTGCAGAAACTGGAATGTTGGATTGTAAACCGATTGATACCCCTAGTGAGCAGAATCATAAGTTGGGGTTATATCCCGATCAAGTTCCGACTGATAAGGAACGTTATCAACGACTTGTGGGGAAGTTGATTTATTTAGCCCATACCCGTCCGGACATTGCATATGTTGTAAGTATGGTGAGTCAGTTTATGCACTCTCCTAGTGTAGATCATATGGGGGCTGTGACTCGTATTTTAAGGTATCTGAAAGTAACTCCTGGCAAGGGGTTAATTTTTTCCAAGTATGGTCATACAGATGTGGAAGGGTACACAGATGCTGATTGGGCAGGTTTAGCTACAGATAGGCGTTCGACATCTGGGTATTTTATGTTTGTTGGTGGCAATCTTGTTACGTGGAGGAGCAAGAAACAAAAAGTGGTGTCTCGATCTAGTGCCGAGGCCGAGTATCAGGGAATGGCCCATGGTGTATCTGAGTTACTATGGTTAAGGAGATTGTTGAGAGACCTTGGTTTTGGGCCTAAGAAACCCATTGATTTATATTGTGACAATACGGCTGCGATTGCAATTGCTCATAACCCTGTACAACATGACCGTACAAAGCATGTGGAAGTTGATCGAAATTTCATTAAAGAAAAGTTGGATGCGGAGATTGTGTCCTTCCCCTTCATTCGTTCTGAGTATCAGTTAGCTGATGTTCTTACGAAATCTGTTTCTACAAGTATCTTTCTCAACTCGCTTGACAAGTTGGGCATGCGTGACGTCTTTGCTCCAACTTGAGGGGGAGTGTTAGCGAGATATCCCTATTCTATTAGGATATTATTTTATTTATTTCCTTTTGTATAGATATTATGTAATTAGGATACCACTTATTTTCCTAGTCTAACCCTACTAGGGTTTGTAACCTTATTATAAATACCTCCTTTCGGAGAATGAAATATATCTGAAAATATTCTACCATATTGTTTGACTGTTTTATGGGTATAGTAGTAAGAGAGGTGGTAGTTTTCTTCATGTAAAGTGTTGTTTGAAAAGTGAAGCAATTACCAAGACCACTCCAACCCAGCATGCAATTCTCTACGAAATGAATGATAGATAAAAGAACTGGTAGATGAGCATGATATACACCATCAAACAAAACACAAGAAATGAATGATAGACTCCGAAAAATCAAAACTCGCCTTTCAAAAGCAAGCAGACCTGCATAGCTCGGACCTCTTCACCTTCCGACCCCTTTCTCAAAGCATTTCTGTTCTTCTTCTTCTCCTTCACTTTCGGAACGGCAGACACCTCCTCAATCTCCTCCTGAATATGGTCCAATTCTATGGCTCTGGAACTCGACCCTGTCTCCGCTATCAGATTTTTCTCCGTCAAAATTTGCAACAAGCCGACGATGTTGGGCTAGGCGGGCGCTAGGCGGCAAGGCGGGGGCTAGGCGGCTGGGCGGGCCTCCTAGGCGGGTTGGGTCTTTTTTCGGTGCCGAACTCGGAGGACAAAGCAGCCCAAACCGAAGAAAACCAATCGAAGCTTGAGTTTGATAGAGAAGCGAAATGGCTGTGACTGCGAGTGCAAGCTTCGAGCTAATATTTGAAGAGTATAGCCGAGCGGCTATACGCTTAAAATATTCGAATATATTAATATTTAAAGAGTCTAGCCGTTCGGCTATACGCTTAAAATATCCGAATGTATTTAGAGAGTATAGCCGTTCGGCGATACCCTTTAAATATACATTTTTGTCATATCATTTTAGGGTTTAGGGCTAAAATACCACTTTAGCCCATTGGGCTAGAGTTATTTGTTCAATTATTTTATTTATACAAGCGATATTGGGGAATGAAAATTTAAATTCTTTCCGATACCTCCCATTTCTAATGATTTCTAGTTATTAGCCCATTGGGCAAGAATAAAAAAAATGGATTTCATTTATAACAAATAATACGGGTTAAAGTTAAACCCATAAATACAACAGCAAAAAATAGGGATCCGCCAACACTTTGAGGATCAAAGAATGTTGAATTTCATAGTATAAAATTGCTTGTATAGAAATTTACTTTTTAAAATGTATCCATCGTAATTATGAACTAAACCCAATTACAGTCTTTTTTCTCATTGCACTTGACAACCCTTCTCTTCTGCTATGAGATATATCAGTCCGCGATGTATTCTATGCAGATGAAAAATTGGATACAAAACAGTCTAACGAGACAATGAAGAGAAGTTTGCAGCTCTGTTTTGAAATAAATTGAAGGTAACATAAATCATATGACATTGATATACAAACTATTATAAATGAGAATTCAAACAACATGCGCTTTTCTGACCAATAAACACTTTTTCTGTCAAACGTTTTCATAAGTGCTTTTCGCTCTTCTAAAAACAATTCCAAACAAGCCCTAAATCAAACACCAATAAAAGGTTTATTCTTGCGACTTTCCATTATCAGCTGGCAAGTCATCAGTTCTGTTGCATGATTAATGCTAGCAATTGTGGATGACCTTTTATAGTTCTCAAAAGAATTCAGTGGTTCATTTTTTTTTAATCTCTTTTTTCAAGGACTTAAACATAATATCTAATTTCACATGACTTTTTTTTTTCTTTGTTTGTTCCGAACACATATTACGAATACGAAATATCCAGAATTATTTAGTACAAGCAAACTCATGATTTCCAATACATGCATCCAGATCATACTAGAAATCTGAACCATATAGAGACTCATGCGAGCGAGGAGGTCTGGAAGCCCATTTTGTGATCATGTTCTTTAATTCCTCTTGCAGTTGTTGGGGCAGGTTTCCACATAAATTACACCTGCATTGTTGAAATGAAATTATTATTTCATATATATCCTCAACAACTCTACGAGTAGGATTTAGCTTTTGTGAAAAACAGAGAAAGGCAACAAGGAAAGGCAAGCAAGGGAGTGAGAGGCAAGGCAAGGCAAAGGGAAGGCTAGACAAAGGCAAGAAAAGGCAAAGGCAAGGCATGAGAAGGCATGAGAAAGAAAGGCAAAGGGAAGGCAAGGCAAGGGCAAGGCAAGGGAAGGGTAAGGCAAGGCAAGACATGTCAAAGAAAAGCAAAGGCAAGACAAGGCAAGGGAAAGCCAATGCAAATAAAAGGCAAGGCAAGGCAAAGACAAGGATCGGGAAGGCTAGGAAAGGCAAGGCTAGACAAGGCAAGGGAAGGCAAAGGGAGGGGAAGGCAAGGCAAGGAAAGGCAAAGCTAGGCAAGGAAAGGAAATGCAAGGGAAGGCAAGCTAAGGAAAAGCAAGGAAAGGCAAAGGCAAGGGGAGGCACATGAAGGAAAGACAAGGTAACACAAGGAAAAGACAAAGCAAGGTATGGGAAGGCAAGGCAAAGGTAAGTCAAGGCATAGTTAGGCAAGGCAAGGAAAGGCAAGTCAAGGTAAGGTAAGGCAAAGAAAGGAAAGGTGAGGCAAAGGCAAGACACATCAAAGCAAAGCAAGGCAAAGGCAAGGCAAGGAAAGGCAAAGTTTGGAGTTTAGAAACCGAATTCTGACAAAGTCCTACAATATTAATTGGAGTGAACCACGCCAAATTCTCACAGGGCCGTTGGCTTTTCTAAGGTCAGTTTCAATTCCTTTCATGTCATGTTCAAATGTCAATTAATTAATTTGATTCCATCTCCACTTGTGGTTTCCAAATCACCAAAGGAGCCACTTGATAATTAAATTCTTCGCCAATCTCTCTGAAACCCATATATTTATTAAACTTAAATTTAATGTTGGGATACTTGCTCGATGAGTATTAGCCGTGATTGCAATATACCTTACTACTTTCTATGATTAATGTCTTTATAGAAATAATAATACTATTTGTACCATATTTATTGACCATCTAATGTATATGGGACCCATATAGAGGTGATCAACAATTTGGTCCGTAAATGTAATACAAATAGCACTACTCTTATGGAAATTGACCTACAACAACCCTCAAAGACTTGTTATATTACTTGCATTGCAATCCTACAAGTATAGTTTCACTCAAACTATTCCACATGACTATAATGAAAGAAATGAGGTAGGGTTACATGGATTCCATCCCTCACGGTGCAATCATGTGATAGAGATCACTACTAGATTTTAGTATTTGCGCGACGAATACATTTTGGTCGCGCAAAGTACATTTTTGTAGCACAAATAGTAATGCGACAGCAGATTCGTCGCGCAAAATTTGTCGCGCAAAGATCGTCACGAATGACTTTGCGCGACGAAAATATTCAAATCGTCGCGCAAATGGAGAGTCGGTAAACCTACGTTGCACCAGAAGTCGCGGGACGATGAGATTTTTCGTCGGTCAAAGTTTTGTGTGACGAAAATAGGTTCGTTGCACTAACACAGCGCGAGGAATTATTATCGTCGCGCAAACCTAGCGGGACGAGAGAATCTTCATGTCTAAAATATTTGCGCGACGAAATACAGTCGTTGTAGGAACACGGCGCGAGGACTTATGTTCGTCGCTCAGGTATGGCGGGACCAGCCAATTCGTGACTCAAATATTTGCACGACGACGTATATTTGTCACAGTTACTTTGCGAGAGAAAAATTTTCGTCGCGCAAAATCGAATAAATTCTTTAAAATTTATTTTTACGGTTTTGTATTTTCAAAAAAGGAAATTTGCGCGACGGAAAATATCGTCGCGCAAAAATAAATATATTATTATTAATTTAAAATTTAATTTAATTATTTTGGTAACAAAAATAAATTTGGTTTTTTTTTTAATTTTTTTTAATAATAATAAAATGAAATTGCAATTAAAAAAGGTAATGAAGAGAAATATGTAAAATGTTATAACAGAATGTATTTAGTACAATAGAAATATTTAAAATGTAATTAAGAATGTTAAAATTTAATCAAACAACCCTCCAAGATCTACATTGTCGTGTGGCAAATGCAGCTCGGAGGTCTGGACATTGTTGACAGGGGGAGAGGTGTGGTGGCCATGCTCGGAGGTCGACGGGGGAGGAAAAGGCGGGATTGAAATGCCGGAGTGAGCGAGGGACTGTAGAATATGAGACAAATGACCCTTGAGCTCAGCCACCTCTGTCTTCAAAGCAGTCACCTCTTCGTTTGACTCCGATGATTCACGGGATCTAGGTGGCCGCTGCCTGGCATTCCCCATCCCTCGAAAATATGTCCCTGGGCGCCTCCCGAGAGTCTGATCCAAGGTTTCAATCAGGATTTGAAACCTTGCATCTGATGGAGGAACCACGGACTCGAGCGGCGTATCAGGAGGAAGCTGGGAGGCGGACTCCTGAAGAACCAACTGGCTCCTCTCAATCATCGTCGTCTGTTGAACATAACATAAAATATGAATTAAAACATTCATATAATAACCATAAAAACTTGAACTCTTACATAATAATTTAAATTAAAGGCTACTTACATGAAGGGACTCCGCCAACTCATTCCCAGGTCGAACATAAACGTCGCCAAAGACGTCAATCTCTGGGAATTTGGACCCCCCCTTAAATTGAGCAAGAGAAGAAAAATGTTAGTACGAAAAAAACAAATTAATATTAATGACATATTAAAAAATAAATAAAAACGACTTTATTATTTCCTGGCGCCGCGCCTCCATCCTATAAGAGAAGGGCTTGGAACCTGAATGGTGGAGAAGAGTCTTCCTCTGCCTATTGCCCTTATTTGCTTTGGCCTTCTTCTGTTATACAAAAATTAAAACGTATTAGTTGAAAGTAAAATGAAATATTCCAAATTAAATACACATGAGTAAGAAACATGTAATAAGTTTCAATTTAATATAAAAAAATACCACATAATCGGCCTCTTGAAAATGACCGCATAGCCACTGCCAACTGTCCTCACGGCCCTCAAGCTCCTTCGGGCAACCCTCTTGAAGAGCAACCTGCGGATCATCATATGCCTGAAAATGGTGATGCAGGTCGCTCTTCCACTGCTTGTACCTGTCAGCAAATAGTCTGTTGATGTACGCAAACAACTCTTCGCCGACGTTCTCTAAATTGTAGTTTGTCTAAAATAAATTCATTACATACATTAAGTATTAGAAATAAAATTTCAAGGGAAAAACAATTAAAAGGTATAGAATACATACCGACAGCTGTCCGAACACCTCCATCCGCACCTGATCAGGCATGACCTTCCAGGACTTCCATTTGATCAGGCAATAAGTCCGAACGACGGATCCAATGTCATGGGCCAACGAGCTGTGCTGGTCAGCTGTGGGTGCAGCACGATGCCGCGCATCGTATGCGATGTTTATACGACTGTTGGTCACCCGGGTGACTTTGGCCGTCCTCAACTGGCGACAGGGTCCTCGGGTGTTCTTCTTGGTTGCAAAGAAATATAAAATTAACGTTAAATAACAAATCCTACTAAAATTCTTGGTCTGAAACAATTGGAGTTGAAGGAAAATCTTTACCTGGTTGTGACCCCGACACACTAGCAGCAGATGGCGACGTAGTGTCGGTCGTGCTGGGAGGGCGGTGACGCCGCCTGGCACTAACTGGTTGCGCCGCTGATGACTCTGATGACACCGGCGCACGAGAGACGTGGAGAGAAACTGGCATGTCGTGCGATTGTGCTGGAGCAGTGGGAGCTGACACCATAGTCGGGGGAGCTGAACTAGGTGTCGTCATCACCGTCTTACGACGTCTGATAAGGTCTGACATATGCACAACTGATAAGGTCTTACAATTAAAAACATCCTTGGCTAAAATTATTATTTAAAAAAAAAAAAAAAAAAAAACCTCAAAGCCTAATCAACAACAAATTCAATATTTAAAAAACAAACAGAAACATGTATTCTTTATATGGCAAAAAAACAGAAGCACATTTTTGAAAGCAAACAAAACAGAAACATGTATGATATTACAAAAAACAGAAGCACATAATAAAGAAAAATCAAATTGCTGCCCAATTTTGAAATAGTCGGTATGTGATCAAAATACAAAGCAAAATACAAAATTTGGTTAGTAGCACATAGTTTAAATCCCCCGAAAAGTAATCAAAATACAAAAAACAGCAGCAGATGCTCCAATCAAATCTGAAATCTAACAGCAATACACCTACAAATTCACAAATCCAACACCACAATGCAATTTCAACACCTCTAATAAAATCTGAAATCTAAAATACAAATCCAATACAAAAACAAATTTGAAACACAGGATTCCTAACCAACCATTAGACTAAGCAGCAATTTAAACACTTACAAAATAAATATAGAAATTGAAACAGCAAAACAAATATACAATTCCAAACTTAATCCACAAATTTCAGAAACAACAATTCAGAATTGAAAAATTTGCACGGGATAGAGTTGAGAATTTTACCGAGTGGGTTTCGAGGGAGACCGGAGAGCACGCTGTCCGGCGGTGGCGAGCGAGAGAGAGAGTGGGGGGCCGTCGTCTGACAGGGATGAGCGGAGACGGAGGAGGCGACAGACTGAGAGGGGACGGAGGAGAGAGAGACTGAGAGGAATGCGAGGCGAGTTTTGTTGAGAGGGACCGAGAGGGACTGAGAGGATGAGTCGGGACGGAGGAGAGACAGCGGCATGGAGGAGCCAGGGACTGCGAGGGATGAGAGGGGTCCGACGAGAGAGGGACTGAGAGGGATGAGTGGGGACGGAGGAGAGAGGGATGAGATAGAGGGGATGAAGGAGAGAGAGCGGCTGCGAGTTAGGGTTGGAATCGGTGAGAGAAGGGGCTGCGAGTTAGGGTTCGAATCGGAGAGAGAAGGGGCTGCGTATGAGGGTTGGAGACAGAGAGAGGTTGAAGACAGAACAAAACTGCGCGTTTTTTGCCCAAAATGTTCGTGATCTTGCGCGACGAATAAAAATTAGTCGCGCAAAGTACAATATTTTAACTTTGCGCGACGAAGAAAATAAACGGCGTCGCGCAAGGAATTTTAGTTTCGCGGGATGTGGACCTCCAAAAATTTGAGGACTTGCGCGACGAAAAAAATTAATCGCCGCGCAAAATAAACCGTGAACCCTAAACCCTAAACCCTGAACCCTAAACCCACTACTACAAAAAACGAAATAGACGACGGGGATCCACCGTCTTTGTAATGCTTTGAAATCCGTCGTTAAATCGACCGCCGTCTATTTGGGTGTCAAACTACGATGGCCTTTCACCGTCGTTGTTTATCTGTAAAGACAATGGTTTTTAAAGAAAATCGTCGTTGTTTAAAGGTAAAGATCGTTAATTATAGGATGAAAGACGACGGTTTTTAAAACCGTCGTGTATTGTATGTAAAGATGACAGTTTTTTATGAAAATTGTCATCTTTACATACAATAGACGACCATTTTTAAAAAAAAACAGTCATCTTTACTTCACAATAGACGACCCTTTTTAAAAAAAACCGTCATCTTTACATATAATAGATGACCCTTTTTAAAAAAAACCGTCATCTTTACATATAATAGACGACTCTTTTTTTAAAAAAAAACGTCATCTTTACCTGTAATAGACGACCTTTTTTATAAAAACCGTCGTTAATTATCTGTAAAGATCATGATTTATTATAAAAACCGTCGTCTAATAAGTTCCCAAATTGCTACATTTTAGTTCTTTTTGATTTCCTATGATGCTATACAACGATTTTAACTAGAAAACCAACCATAATGCTTTATTAATGAATATATACACTCAAAAATAGTTTCTTTCACAAAACTTGAAGATTCAATAGTTATTACATAGTTAACCAATCTTTATTTTACAACAAACATAATTCCTAACAAGACCTACGTACTCCTAATCCAAGCCTTCCTCATCCAAACATACGAATGATGCACAATTGAAGTCTCCTCCATCATCCCTGTAAATAAATCAAAATGACAAAGAGAGAAAAAAAAAAAGGCTAAGATTATAAACATAAAAAATTAGGTGGAAGAGAAATTTTACCATTGGACCATATTTCCATAGAAAACTTGTAAAATGAGCATAAAAAAGACCATCAAGAACCTGCAAAAGAAAAAATATATAAATAAAATGATAGTGAAACGAGAAGGTAACAAATTTTCAACAACAAAAAAACATACGACTCACATAGAAAACCTGCAAAAGAAAAAGTTATAAATCTGCAAGCTTCCTCCTCATCTCCTGATAATAAAATTAGAAAATCTAAAAAGAAACCAGAAATATAAAAAAAAATATGTAAACAAACCAGACAAATCAAGAGAGACATAAAATTTGAAATCAGGGAGACAAAGAACATACTAGAAACGCAAAGAGACTAATCCAGAATTCACTAGCAAGATATAGAAGGGTATTGAGAGATTAGGTGACTTTCAAATCAAACCTTTCAACCAGCTTTGATTCTCAAATACAGAACCTCCCTCTACATCTTATGGATCTGCGAAAATCTCTCAACTCTTTCATTGATATCGATTTTCTGATGATTTTGTAGAGAGTTTCATGAGGGTGTTTTAGAGAGTGCAGGAGGGTTTCAAGGAGGGAGAGATAAGGTTTTCAGAGACGGGGGAAAATCTGAAAATTTGTCGAGCACGAATTCACTTAAGTAGCCTTTTTTTAGCGTGTTTTAAAAGACGACGCTTGTTAATGAGAGATAAGGTTTTCAAAGACAGGTGAAAATTTGAAAATTTGTTGAGCGCGAATTCACTTAAGCGGCCATTTTTTAGCGTGTTTTAAAAGACGACGCTTTAAAAAAAAAACCGTCATCTTTACATATAATAGACGACCCTTTTTAAAAAAAAAAGAGTGGTGATTTCCCCACTCCATTTTTATCCACTTACACTCCATTTTATAACTAAAAAAGGAGTGTAAGTGGATAAAAAGGGAGTGGGGAAATCATTACCCAAAAAAAACCGTCGTCTTTACATATAATAGACGACAGTTTTTTTTCTAAAAAGCGTCATCTTTACATATAATAGATGACCCTTTAAAAAAAAAAACCGTCGTCTTTACTTATAATAGACGACGGTTTTTTTTATAAAAAGCGTCATCTTTACTTCACAATAGACGACCTTTTTTTACAAAAAAGCGTCATCTTTACATATAATAGACGATCTTTTTTAAAAAAAACCGTCATCTTTACTTCACAATAGACGACATTTTTTTACAAAAAAGCGTCATCTTTACATATAATAGACGACCCTTTTAAAAAAAAAACCGTCATCTTTACTTCACAATAGACGACCCTTTTTTACAAAAAAGCGTCATCTTTACATATAATAGACGACCCTTTTTAAAAAAAAACCGTCATCTTTACTTCACAATAGACGACCCTTTTTTACAAAAAAGCGTCATCTTTACATATAATAGACGACCCCTTTTTTTAAAAAACCGTCATCTTTACTTCATAATAGACGACCCTTTTTATAAAAAAATCGTCATCTTTACATATAATAGACGACAGTTTTTTCAAAACAACCATGTCTTTACCAAAAAAAGGACACTTGATTTTTAAAAGACGACGCTTGTCATATCTGCTGTCGTCGTTTTTTGGTCAGATTTTAACTCTGAAGAAAACCTTTTTAATAAGACGACGCTTTTTTATTTGTGTGCGTCGTTATAAAAAAATATTCAATAGTACCTCCAATTTTTAGTTGTTTAAGTCACTTATCCACGACGGTTTTTTTGTTACCGTCGTCTTTTTAAACACAACGACGGTTTTTTCTTCTGCCGTCGTCTTTTTCTGGTTGTCTTTTTCACTTTTTGTAGTAGTGACCCTAAACCCAAACCCTAAATCCTGAGACTTTCATTGCGCGACGAAAATATATTTTCGTCGCGCTATAGTTGAATGCGCGACGAACCAGACATATTTTCGTTGCGCAAGTCGTGTTTAAGGAAATTTTTGAATATAATGTTTTAATGGGGCTACGTATTGTACGATACTAGTTTCACCGATCCAACTGTCAAACTTCTTTGTTTATACTTAGAGATCGTACACGCCAAAAATTGAAGAAAATATACATTCATAGATGATGTTAGAGGACCAAAATTTTCGACGGTTATAAACTAAAATTCACGATTTAACGGTTTTTTTAACTCCGATTTTGATAATTTTTTACGGGTGCACTCCTTTACTGTATATGAATATAATGATTGAATTGGATCGTCATTTAAAAATATTTACACTAGTGCATACAGCAAACTCGTATGTTCTATTTAAGAAACATATACAAAAACTTTTCATTTTTTTGAATATATTGTTTTGATGTGGTGTTGCATTCTACAAAAGTAGTGTCAACGATCCAACCGGCAGACTTGTTCTTTTATACTTAGAGATCGTACACGCCAAAAATTGGAAAAAATATACAATCATACATGCTGTAACGGGACCAAAATTTTCGACGGTTATAAACGAAAAATCACAATTTAACGGTTAATTTAACTTCAAATTTGATGATTCTTTGAGCTCTGCACACCTTGACCCCATATGAATACAATAACAGAATTTGATGTTCATTTAAAAATATTTATCATGCAATTTCGTCAATTTTTTTTATTGGAGGCTTTGAGCGACGATGAAAGATACGTCGCGAAAAGTGAAACAGAAAATAATAAAGAATTTATATTTATTAAATTTGAAACGAGGATATGCGACGAGGTCATCTGATACGTCGCGCAAAGTGAAACAGAAAATAATAAAGAATTTATATTTATTAAATTTTAAACGAGGATATGCGACGAGGCCATCTGATACGTCGCGCAAATACTATTAGCGCGACGACATAATGTGTCTTCGTCGCGTATAGAGGGTTTATATGATTTCGCAAAAAGTTGCAATTTTTTGGGGACAAATCCTTGCGCGGCGAGGCTAACTTATTCGTCGCGTAAGAGAGGGGAGATTTTTGGGCGACCAGGGTATTGAATTCGTCGCGCAAGATTAATTTTTCCCAAATAATCTCCTAATTTTGTAAAATAATTAAAATAAATGTAAAACAATGCATTTTCAAATGTAATTGACTAAAATCTACATTCTAGCAAGCGACGTGACGTTTTCACAGGTTGAAGCTGTGTTTTAAAGTTGCAAATGAAGTAAACTACATGTTTAAGTTTTTTAAGATTACCGCGTCTTGAACCATTACTTCTCTTCGTAGGGAAGTTGATAACCCTACATTAAGGTATGAATGATGCGCTTATGTAAATGAAATTGAAAAGCTTATGATTTACATGGCAAAATTCAAATTAAGGCATGGGAATAAATGGAGCTTCTGGTGAGCATTTCCAAATTTATCGAAAGTGTCTTGCGAGACGAATATTATATTCGTCGCGCAAGGGTCATTTATGTGACTTCATTTTTTAACATATTTGTTAACTTCCTCTTGTGACGCCATGACATTATTCGTCGCGCAAGGGTCATTTCTGTGACTTCATTTTTTAACATATTTGTTAACTTGCGCGACAAATATCTCCGTCCCGCAAATATTCATCTTGCGACACCATGACTTTATTCGTCGCGCAAAAGTGATTTTCTATTATTTCAACATTTTTTTTGTGAATGGGGATTTAAGGAAGCTTATCATGTTTTTAGGATAAATAACTAAAATTAAATAAATGGAAGCTCAAATGTACAAAGCAATTGCAATAGGAAGGAGACAAATTTGGTTATATTCTCAAGTACATGAGCATTGAGAGGCCTTTTGAAGTAAACCATTGGCAAGAGCATTGAGATTCTTTCTCTATTTGAGATGTATATGATGAAATTGGGAAGATGTGCAAAAATGAATGGACAAATCAACTTAGTTGACAGATTGTACGTATGCAAGGATGTTTAAATTCTTTTTTCATTTGGATTGCAACTTTTCAGACACGAGATTCATTTGTACTTTTTAAAAAATTTGCATTTACGCCATAATTAAATGTAAAAGAATTTAATTTAAAAAGTATGAATGACTTGATTTCATTGCATTTCTCCACGTACATATATAAATGGAAATTAGATATAACAAGTACATATGATTGGCTAAAAAGCAGAGTTGCCAATATATTTACAATAACATAATTACATTACAAAAAATTACATTTACTAAAACATAGTAAGTCACAAATAAATGGCATTATGCATCATCTGAACTATAATAACCTTCGTTATTATCGCTATCATCACTTTCAATCTCCCAATCCTCCTCCTCCTCCTCCTCCATAACTACATCATCGTCGTTGTTCGGGCCCACTGCAGCATCGTATCTAGGAAGCTCACCGAGGTCAATTGTAATTGACTGAATCGGTATTTCTCTTGAAGACACTCCTTCAAGCTGAAACGGTTCCTGAACAAGATTTGTGTCGCGAAGCGTTTCTGCAACATTTTCCATGCAAGATTCTGACCGTTGGTCAGCGACGTGGACGTCAGATGGGTCTAGTTCTGGTATAGCATATACGTTCCTGTGATCCATCTGCTGAACAACTTTCCACCCACTCCCTGCTTTAGGGTCATCTAGATAGACAATTTGTTTTGCCATGTTTGCCAAAATGTATGGGTCGTCATCATACCATGTTCTGTTCATGTTCACAGATAGTAACCCTTGATCGATTTTAACACTTCCCTGCCTATTCGGGTTCGTATCAAACCATCGACACTTAAACATGATCACTTGGTATCGGTCTTTGTATAACAATTGCACGACAGTTGTGAGTTTGCCATAGAAATCAATGTCCGTACTTTCGCCTCCACCTGGAACATGGACACTGCTGTTTTGCGTACACAACTTGTCATCTCGTGCAGTCCCCAAAAACTTGACGCCGTTCACAAGGCAACCCGAGAACAATTCAGCCTGAAGTGGGGCGAATGCCAAGTTATATAACTCTTCACTATACGTGGGGGAATTCTCTGATTTCAACTTATTCACCTAATATTATACAAAAATATTCACATGTTAGGTTATAAAAATTAAATACTACAATATATATGTGAATTACAAAACACTTATAACTTACATATTCCAAAAACCATTTTGGAAACAATTCACGGTGCTTCTTGGAATACAAATGCGATGGATATTCTCGCTTCATCATCTCTTCATGCTCATCTAAGTATGTCATTATCTCATCACAATTGTTCAATAAGAACCAATGAGCTACCTCCATGTCATTTCTGGAAAACGACTCTCCTCGTACAGGATCTCCAAAAGGTCGTGCGCTTTGGGCAAAAACAAAAAGTTGCTCATTTTTCACACCACCGTCATTATTGCGCTGAGGTCGATTGAAAGCTGTGTCCACATCCTTTAAATACATGCCACAGAAAGTAAGCGCCTCATATTGAACCCAAGCCTCTACAATTGATCCTTCGGGCTTCGCTCTGTTGCGTACGCTTTTTTTCAGCTCTCCGAGTAGCTTGCCAAAATAAAACGAAAAGATACAAATTAGCAAGTAGGAAGCATGAGATAATGATGCTTACACAAATGATGATGATTATATACCTTTCTATTGGATACATCCAGCGATAGTTGACTGGACCAGCAAGCAAGGCCTCTGCTGGTAAGTGAACCATCACATGAATCATACTCGTGAAGAAAGCCGGAGGGAATATCATCTCAAACTTGCATAAGACTTGAACAATATCTGTCTTTGGCAACCTTTTTGCCGTCAGTTGGGAAAAAAATCTGGACAACAATATGATTGGCTTCACTACATCTTCCGGCAATAGGTGTCGAATCCCCACAGGAAATAGGCGTTGCATAAACACATGACAGTCATGGCTCTTGAGTCCAGTAAATTTACCCCCGTCAACATTCACGCAACGTGCGATATTAGAAGCATATCCGTCAGGAAACTTTATAGACGATACAAACTGTAGAAATTCTTTTCTGTCAATCGGTTTCATGGAAAAAAATGCAAGATCTCTTATAGCTTTATCACTGCCCCTTTTAAGCCATAAACCACTTCGTATGCCCATTCTTTCCAAATCAGGACGAGCTTTTATCGTGTCCTTTGTCTTCTCCTTGATATCTAGAATTGTTCCCATCAATGTGTCAAACACTTTTTTCTCAACATGCATAACGTCGAGATTGTGCCTCAATTTTAATTTCGACCAATAAGGGAGCTCAAAAAACATAGACTTGTGCGTCCAGTTCATATGTGTAGCAGGTCTGGTCCGACTAACTGTTTTCCCGAACGGAGCAAAATCCAAACGGTTAAGCTGTTCCAAGATCTGATCACCGGACGATTCTCTAGGTCTTGCGCGACGCTCTTTGTTCCCGTCGAACTCTTTATCCTTTTCCCGCCACTCGTGGTCCCATGGCAACTATCTTCGATGCCCAAGGTAACATACTTTTCCAGCGTGCCAACCAGAAGTTACATCTTCCTTGCATACAGGGCATGCCATATAACCCTTTGTGCTCCACCCCGACACCATTGCATATGCGGGAAAATCATTCACAGTCCACATAACTGCCGCCCGCAAAGTGAACATCTTCCCAGTGAATTTATCGTACGTGCGCACACCGTTTGTCCATAAATCCTTGAGCTCATCAACCAACGGCCTTAAGTACACATCAATTGACCTGCCAGGATCCTCATTTATCAATACAATCATCATCATGTACTCTTTTTTCATGCATTTCCAAGGCGGCAAATTATATGGGAATACGAAAATCAGCCAAGTGCTGTGATGTTGGTTTAGAATCCTGTACGGATTGAATCCATCAGTGGCAAGTCCCAACCTAACATTTCGGGGATCAGCAGCAAACTCGGGGAACGTTCGATCGAACTCTTTCCATGCCTTCCCATCTGCAGGATGCCGCATCACATCGTCGTCTACCCGTTTCTCCTTATGCCATCTCATGTCTGTGGCAGTATGCGTCGACATAAACAATCGCTGCAATCTTGGTTTCAGGGGCAGATAACGCATGACTTTTTGTGGAACCTTAGTCATTTTATTCTGAGACGTCTGTTTGAACCTCGACTCATTGCATATAGGGCATGTATCCAATGTTTCATACTCTTTGTAGAATAAAATGCAATTTTTTTTGCAAGCGTGGATTTTTTCATAACCCAATCCAAGACCACTCAACATCTTCTGCGCCTGTCTGGGGTCTTTCGGCAAACAATTGTCCGTTGGAAGCACTCTCTTGAAAACTCCCAAAAAGTAATCGAAACACAGGTTCGACATACGATACTTTATTTTTCCGTGCATTAGCTCCACAATCACCGTCAGAACGGAAAAGCTCTCGCACCCCGAATATAACTCTTGGTTGGCATTTCTTAACAGTTCTTCATACTGTTCAAACTCTGCACTATCCATTGGTGTGGGCACGTCATCTTCCCTTTCCTGATTGCTACTGGTCGATGCAAATGGAAAAGTATCATGTATAATATCCATGACTTGTTCATTTGGATCCACAATAGGTTCAACATTGTCCACTCTTGTGGCCCTTGAAGACGAACCAATGTCTAATTGTTCCCCGTGATGGTTCCAAGTGCTGTATGTCTCAATCATTCCATTCATTACTAAATGAAATTGAACAGTTTCAATTGTCTCCCACAACATATTGTTACACCTCCTACAAGGACACCGGATTCTAGTTGCACCCGGGTTGTGTGACTGTGCAAAGTGAATAAAGTCCTCGATTCCATCCAAGTATTCGTCTGCGCACCTGTTAGGGTTCTGTATCCACCTTCTGCTCATAATTCCTGGAACCACAATCACAATACAACAATCATGTTGTATTCTTACAAAATCATAACATCACCTTATGCCTCTGGTAAGGGCCCTATCCCATTCGGAAATGCATATTCATGTCAAGTAATTTACAGCTACATGAGATTAGATTTCGACGTGGATGAATTTCAGCAGCATCTCGGTACAGTTCTTGAGGTATACCGTAGATATAAAATACCTACGTACCACCCGAAGAATGTACCGAGATGACACCGAAATCTCCACAATCGAAACCTAATCCTGTAGCTGTAAACTACGTGACACGACTATGCATTTCCAAACTGTCCAAAATATGGGACAATTCAAGAATTAATTGGACCGTAATCGTGGTTTACCCACCTATGCGCGGTCCAACTAACCTCGAACGGGAACTAAGCTTTACAAAAAAAAATGTACTTAGTTAATTTCAATTAACTTCGTACATCACCGTGCATAATTTAACAACAGAATAAAAATATAATTTTACAAAAACAATATATAAAGAATTAAATTAAATAAATATAAAACAAATAAAATACCTTCTTCAATATGTCCAGTTCCAAGCGTTATTCACATATAATATCCTATACACAACGAAATTAACAATGTTAATACGAATTTACAATAATATTTTTACACTAACGACAAAAAAAACTTAATCAAAACACGTAGCAGAGGCGGGAAATGAAATCCAATATCTTTCGATGTAATTTGGAGGCTGAGAAGACGGAGAGAGAGAGAGAGAGAGGGTCAGAAGCAGCAGAGGCAAAACTGTTGTTTTAGTTTGCCTCTGCAATGGCTGAAATGAATCTGTTAAAGACGATGACTTTGCGCGACGAACATGTCTCTTCGTCGCACAAATAAATTGTCGCGCAACAGACAAATTCCGTCGCGCAAAAAAATTGAGGGACGCGCAAAGGCATGCCGACATCACATCTTTGCGCGACGAATATATCATTTCGTCGCCCGAAGAAATATTCCGTCGCGCAAAATCCAATTGAGCGACGCGCAAAGGTGTGATGTCAGCACTTCTTTGCGCGACGAATATTAGATGTTTGTGCCGCAAAATTCGTCGCGCAAACGTCCTAAATCGTCGCGCAAATCCCTTGGTAGAGCGCCGATATTCACCTTACGCGACTAATACACTGTTTCGTCTCGCAAAATTGTGGCGCCAAATAGCAGATCACTGTTTCTTTTCCCACGATTTTTTTGCGCGACGAGAAAAATTCTTTGTCGCACAAACTCATTTAGGGCGTCGAATATTTTGTCGCGCAAGTTTTGCCTCCAAAATGCAACTTTCCCGGTTTTTTCCCCCATCTTTGCGCTACCATAAAATGATTTGTCGCGCAAAGTATACTTTGCGCGACAAATATTTTAGTCGCGACAGTTGAACATTATAAAATTATTATCCATGGAAGTTTGTGCGACGTTTGGTTTTTGCCGTCGCGCAAAAGGTCATTGTGCGACGGAAATATGTTCGTCACGCAAACATTTGTCGCGCAAAGTGAAAAATGTAGTAGTATGGAGAGTTTGGTGCATAGGGAGGGGACGGAAAGACTGGATTTTGGATCTGAAGCTTCAACCTTTCTGTTCACTCCAATTGTCTTATGGACCAGCGCCGTATGCTTATTTTCTTTTTACAATATACATGTCTGTTCGCATTCAGATTTTCACCAATTTTTCAAATAATCATTTTGTCCAAAAATGGATTCAACTTAGAAATGGGCTTTGGAATCACAGACATACGATTAGTAGTTTTGGGAATGAAAGATCATGTGTTTGTGTGTGTAAAATAATTGAGTTTTGGAAGCTGGTGGGTGGCCTAAGAGCGTAAAGCATTGGTTGGGCCACCTGGGCGTTTTATGAGGTTGTAAAGTTCTCGTACATTTGTGAAGAAGAGATGCCCATTGTCAATTCTTCCTTAATTACAAGTCTGCGTCGTTGCATAGGGGAAACGCCGTGGTGTCTCGGAAACAGATGCCTTTAGGGCAAGGATTCCATCCCTCACAGTGCAATCATGTGCCCCACTCATTGCCAACTTGTCTCTGTTTGCAACTACAATTATTCAATGATTTCAATTTTCAAATGGGAAAAAAGAAAAAAGAAAAGGAAACACACTTGGCAGTTGGAAGGAAAACTTCTCTGTTTTCGGTGCTCATGGAGGAGAGAAGTCATTTCCTCTTGTCAATCACGTTCTTGCTGGTGCTGCAGCACAGTTCTCTATATATGGCTGAATTAACTATCGGCACAGATGCAACACAAACCAACATCACCACGGACCAGGCTGCTCTTCTTGCTCTGAGATCCCATATCACCGGTGACCTTCACAACATCTTGGTCAACTGGTCGACCACCACCTCCATCTGCAACTGGGTTGGCGTTACTTGTGGTGCTCGCCATCTCAGAGTAGCATCATTGAATCTCTCTCACAGGGGTTTTATTGGCACCATTCCACCACACTTAGGCAACCTCTCATTCCTTGTTGCACTAAGCTTCAACAATAACAGCTTCCATAGTACTTTGCCCCATGAATTGTCTTATTTGCGTCGCTTGAGGTTTATTAGCTTCAGATACAACAATTTTATGGGATACATTCCATCGTGGTTTGGGTCCTTCCCCAAACTTCAAAGCTTCTATTTGTATGGTAATAATTTTTCAGGTTCCATACCCGCGACTATCTTCAACTTATCTACACTACAAGTAATTGATCTAAGCATTAACCTACTATCAGGTACGTATGTGTCAACAGCATTAACCAACTATCATATATAGCCTATATGTAGTCCCTACTGTTGGTCTATCATTACGTTTTAAACATTTTGATATTAATCTGTAAGTCCAGTTTGTTCTTTTTTCTTTAGAAAATTAGACTCCGTTTTTATTACTTGCACATGCAATACTAAAGAACTCTCACTTTGAAGAGATTATGTATTTGGTTTTTAATTGCGAGGGTAGTTGGGTCTATTCATGTTGGAATTTTTTTTTTATACTATATTTGAAAGTTTGTACAAAATTTACATTAATGAAACTATAGGGACTACATATAGTACTACTACAAAAAACACTTTGCGCGACGAATGATTTTTGGTCGCGCAAAGGAAAATTTCGTCGCGCAAAGTTTGCACGACGAAATTTTGGTCGCGCAAGTTCTGTCGCGCAAAACTCGTAAAGAAAGGGTTTGCGCGACGACGAAAATTCTTCGTCGCACAAAGCCACTTTGCGCGACAAAGGATAA
Source organism: Prunus avium (assembly GCF_965620075.1). Lineage (NCBI taxonomy): Eukaryota > Viridiplantae > Streptophyta > Magnoliopsida > Rosales > Rosaceae > Prunus > Prunus avium. The sequence continues at coordinate 1,322,605 of NC_142285.1, forward strand.
CAACTTGCGCGACGAATCATGCCGACTTTGCGGGACGAAAATAACAACTTTGCGCGACGAATATTATCAACTTTGAGCGACGAAAGTTAATGTCGCGCAAATGTACTTTGCGCGACGAATGTTAACGTCGCGCAAAGGTTTGCGCGACGAATTATTCATTTTTTTAATTTTTTAATTTTTTCATTTTTTGAAAATTTTAAACTAAAATAAACTAATTCAATAGTTTGCACGACGAAATATTTTGTCACGCAAGGTTTTTGACATTTTTTTATTATTATTTCTCTTATATCAATTTCATTATATTAATTTTTTAAATTTAATTTAATTGTATGATTTTATTTTTCTTAATTACTTTAATTTAAATTGACATATTCAAAATAAAATTACATAAGAAAAATAGTGGTCAAATTATCCAATATACATAATATTCAAAATGTACACTTAAATTAACAAAGTACAATAATAAAATCTACAAGCATCTTATATCAAATCCTCAACTTTAGCCTCAACAATTCCCTACCAAAAAAAAAAAACAAATATTGTCAAATAACAAAACAATAACATAAAATAATGACAAATAATTGGCATAAACTCAAAACTAACTCCAAAAACACATATTAATGAAAAAAAATTAAAATTTACAGAGAAGTGAGTGTGAGAGAATTAGAGAAGATAGTGAGAGAGAGTGAGTGAGAGTGAGAGAGTGAGTGAGAGAGAGAGAGAGAGATAGTGAAGAGAGAGATGAGAGATTAAGTGAGAGGAGTGAGTGTGAGAGAAATGGTAGGATTTGGGGAGTGGGAAAGAGAGAGAAATGGTAGGATTTAGAAGACATTGAGAAAATGGTGGAGGAGTTATTTTGCTTTTAAAGAACGTATCACTTTGCGCGACGAAATAATATATTCGTCGCGCAAAGTGTTTAAAAAAAATTTTAAAAAAAAATTCCCATTTTCGGTGCCCGCCAAATTTTTTCAGTTTTGGGCGACGAATTTCTGGTCGCCCAAACTTTTGCGCGACCAAAATATTCCCGCATCCCATTTTTGGTGCCCGCCAATTTTTTAGAGAATACTTTGCGAGACGAATACTTATATATTGGTCGCGCAAAGTCGAATTTTTTTTTAAAATTCCTATTTTTTGTGCCCGCCAAATTTTTAGAATATATACTTTGCGCGACGAATAATTATATATTGGTCGCGCAAAGTCGAAATTTTTTTTTTTTTAATTCCCATTTTTGGTACCCGCCCAAATTTTTAGAGAAAACTTTGCGCGACGAAAAACATATATTGGTCGCGCAAAGTCGTAAATTTTTTTTTTTTAAAATTTCCCATTTTTGGTACCCGCCCAAATTTTTAGAGTATACTTTGCGCGACGAAAAACATATATTGGTCGCGCAAAGTCGTAATTTTTTTTTTTTAAAATTTCCCATTTTTGGTACCCGCCAAATTTTTAGAGAATACTTTGCGCAACGAATAATTATATATTGGTCGCGCAAAGTCGAATTTTTTTTTTTAAATTCCCATTTTTGTTACCCGCCCAAATTTTTAAAGTATACTTTGCGCGACGAAACACTATATATTGGTCGCGCAAAGTCGTAATTTTTTTTTTTTTAAATTTCCCATTTTTGGTACCCGCCCAAATTTTTAGAGTATACTTTGCGCGACGAAATATTATATATTGGTCGCGCAAAGTTGTAAATTTTTTTAAAAAAATTCCCAATTTTTTGCCCTCCCAAATTTTTTTTAAAAATTTAAAGCTACTAATAAATATATATACTATTCAATTTCTTAAGTGTTATACGTTCAAAATAAACAAATTTAAAGCTACTCAACGATCCAACCATCAAACTTGTTTGTTTATACTTCGAGATCATATACGCCAAAATTCAGAAAAAATAAACATTAAGAGATCAATTAATGGGACAAAACATTTCGACGGTTATAAAAGAAAAATCAAGATTTAACGGTTATTTCAACTCTGATTTTGATGATTTTTTACAGCTACACTTCTTGACCCTATATGAATACAATGACTGCATTCGATTGTCAATTTAAAGTATTTACACTAGTAGATACCACAAAATCTTATGTTATATTTAATAAAAGTATAAATAAACTCTTAATTGTTAGTGAATATATTGTTTTGATGGGATATGTATTCTATGAAACTAGTTTCAACGATCCAACCGTCAAATTTGTTTGTTTATACTTCGAGGTCGTATATCCCAAAAATCAGAAAAAATAAATATTCAGAGATCACGTAATGGGACAAAACTTTTCGATGGTTATCAACAAAAATCACGATTTAACGGTTATTTTAACTCCGATTTTGGTGATTTTTTACAACTACACTCCTTGACCCTATATGAATACAATGACTTAATTTGATCTTCAATTTAAAATATTTACACTAGTGGATACCACAAAATCTTATGTTGTATTTAATGAAAGTATAAATAAACTCTTAATTGTTAGTGAATATATTGTTTTGATGGCATACGCATTCTACGAAACTAGTTTCAACGATCCAACCGTCAAACTTGTTTGTTTACACTTCGAGATCATATACGCCAAAAATCAGAAAAAATAAACATTCAAAGATCAAGTAATAGGACAAAACTTTTCGATGGTTATAAACGAAAAATCATGATTTAACGGTTATTTCAACTCTGATTTTGATGATTTTTTATAGCTACACTCCTTGACCCTATATGAATACAATGAATCAATTCGATTATCAATTTAAAATATTTACACTAGTGGATACCACAAAATATTATGTTACATTTAACCAAAGTATAAATAAACTCTTAATTGTTAGTGAATATATTGTTTTGATGGCATATGTATTCTATGAAACTATTTTCAACGATCCAACCATCAAACTTGTTTGTTTATACTTCGAGATCATATACGCCAAAAATCGGAAAAAATCAACATTCAGAGATCAAGTAATAGGACAAAATTTTTCGACGAAAATTCACGATTTAACGGTTATTTCAATTTCGATTTTGATGATTTTTTACAGCTACACTCCTTGACCCTATATGAATACAATGAACCAATTCGATCTTCAATTTAAAATATATATTTTCTAACAAAAACCCAATCCGAACTACAATAATATATGTTTCTAACAAAATAATTTTTTTATTTTATTTATTTTTGTACAGACTTTGCGAGACGAAGATTATTATTTGTCGCGCAAAGTCATCCAAAATATTTTAAAAATAATTTTTTGTTTTATTTATTTTTGTAAACACTTTGCGAGACGAAGATTATTATTTCGTCGCGCAAAGTCATCCAAAAATTTTTAAAAATAATTTTTTATTTTATTTATTTTTGTAAAGACTTTGCGAGACGAATGACACTTCGTCGCGCAAGACTTTGTGCACCGAATTATTGTCTTTCGTCGCGCAAAGTCATGCATAGATTTTTAAAAATAATTTTTTATGTTATTTATTTTTGAAAAGACTTTACGAGACGAACCACACTTCGTCGCGCAAGATTTTGCGCGATGAATTTAAGTGTTTCGTCGTGCAAAGTTACTTTTCGCGACGATGCTTTGTCGTCACGCAAAGTTTTGTCGCGCAAAGTGACTTTGTGCGACGATTTGTATTTCGTTGCGCAAAATTTAGTCGCGTAAGACTTTGCGTGACAAAGTTTAATTTTCGTCGCGCAAAGTCACTTTGTGCGACGAATTGTGTTTGGTCGCGCAAGGGGTTTTTTTTACTAGTAGGCTATATATGATAAAAACTTGTTGGGTATTGGGGGATAATGACATAGATAGTAAATAATGAATAATATATGAGGAATAATTAATTCTACATGGCATTTGTCCGTTCTAAATTCAGGTTCCATACCTTCGACTATCTTCAACTTATATACACTGCAAGAAATTGATCTAAGCAACAATCAGCTGTCAGGTACGTATGTATCAACAAGTTATCTACACTATACTGTTGATTGATTATTACCTTTTAACATCTTGATATTACTAGACTCAACGTCTATAAACCCAGCTCAAAAGCTTGAAACAACCTTTCCTTTTCATTCTCTGAATTTCCCAGTTGACAACTCCTGAGGAATTTTCTTTATCTTGCTCTGCCAACTCTTGGTATGATTTATTCTTCTACAAGATTGAATAGAGAAATCTTCAATCTCCATTTTAATTTTATGTACCAGGTTTGAATAGAGAAATCTTCAGGCTGTGTTGTTTATGTATTTCCTTTTTCTTTCAAGTTGTCTGAATAGAGAAATATTCCAATAAACTTCTGTCATTTCCATTACCGTTCAATTTCAGCTTCTGTAACTTACCATTTTCGCACTAGATAAATATTGAAGTCCTCTTAATTGAGGCATAGAAAAGAACCTTGTATTGGGTTAGTTCCCAGCCCAACCCACAATTGATTGATTAAAGTCAATATCGGTGCGCATATTTTCCAGTCTTACCATTTTCAGTATGTTGGAGTTTTTCACTGCCAACAATGGCACGCCTTCGCAATCGCAACAAGCAAACTCCAAGGCCAAACCCCACGCGAATGGCCGGCGGGTCCTTTTCGGGGTAAACAATTAGTTAATTCTTTTCTCTTCTTTTTCTGTGGCATGTGCACATGTTTAACAGGCATCATACCAAGAGAAATAGGGAACTTAACAATGCTCAAGGAGATACACCTTGACTCCAACAATTTCGAAGGAATGCTATTCTTATACGACTCGGCATTTTGTTGCAGAGCATTATATAGTATTCATAAACAGCTTATACATATAATCTTAGGGGCTGGTTGATGATAATGGGAATATATACATGTTGATTTTGCCAAATATAGTGTAATTGAGAGAGTTGAGAATGTAGAACAAGAAGAACAAGATAGGTTTTGCAGAGAATTCAAATCTGCCAATTGAATTACTTACTTGGTGAAGGGTTAGATATACACGTATACAAGGTGATTATTAGTTACAAACAATGCACAAGACATGGAGGGAAACATGGAGAGTTTCCATCCCTAAAACAAGGAAGAAGAAAACAAGGAAAAGTAACAAGGTGGTAGACAAGCCAATTAGGGATGTCTATGTTTTGTCTTTGTCTTTACTAACACTCCCCCTCAAGTTGGTGCAAAGATATCATGCATGCCCAACTTGTCCAGTGAGTCATGGAAAACTTTACTTGATACGGCCTTCGTCAGGATGTCAGCAAGTTGGTTTTCCGAGTTTACAAATGGAAACTTGATTATACCCCTTTCTAGTTTCTCTTTGATGAAGTGTCGGTCGACTTCCACATATTTGGTACGGTCGTGTTGTACTGGGTTATGTGCTATCTCGATAGCTGATTTATTGTCGCAGTACAAGTTTGTAGCTTTCAATGGTTTAATTCTCAGATCCTTTAGTAATCTCCGTAACCAGAGCAATTCACAAACTCCTTGAGCCATTCCCCTAAATTCTGCTTCAGCACTTGATCTAGCCACAACTTTTTGCTTCTTACTTCTCCAAGTGACTAAGTTGCCCCCCACAAATGTAAAGTATCCAGAAGTAGAACGTCTATCTGTGATGGATCCTGCCCAATCCGCATCTGTGTATCCTTCTGGGTTCATATGTGTATGTTTGGAGAATATCAACCCCTTGGCAGGGGCAGCCTTCAAGTACCTCATGATCCGAGTTACTGCATTCATGTGTGCCTCACTTGGTTGATGCATAAACTGACTCACCATACTCACAGCATAAGCTATGTCGGGGCGTGTGTGTGATAGATAAATCAGTCGCCCAACCAATCTTTGATACCTTTCTTTGTCAGTGGGTACTTGGTCTGGATACATCCCTAACTTGTGGTTCTGCTCAATAGGTGTGTCAGCTGGCTTACAATCAAGCATTCCAGTTTCTGTTAACAAGTCTAACACATATTTACGTTGGGATAGAAATATGCCATGTGTTGATCTAGCAACTTCTATGCCAAGAAAATATTGTAACTCACCTAATTCCTTCATCTCAAATTTACTAGCAAGGAGCTTCTGCAGATTCTTCATTTCTTCATTGTCATTACCAGTAACCACCATATCATCAACATAGATGATAAGGGCCGTAAGTTTGTCACCACGACGCTTTAAGAATAAAGTGTGATCCGAGTGGCTCTGAGTGTACCCAAAGCGCTTCATAGAATCTGTGAATTTTCCAAACCAGGCTCGTGGTGACTGCTTTAGCCCATATAATGATTTTCTCAGCTTGCACACGGTGTTGGGACCAAGTGCCATGGAGGTCCCTGGTGGTGGTTCCATATACACTTCTTCTTGCAATTCCCCGTGAAGAAATGCATTCTTTACATCATACTGCAATAGTGGCCAATCAAGGTTTGCAGCCAATGACATGAGAACACGTACGGTATTGATCTTGGCAACAGGTGCAAATGTCTCTTGGTAGTCAATTCCATATGTTTGTGTATACCCTTTGGCCACTAATCGAGCTTTGTATCGATCTATGGATCCATCAGCTTTGTATTTAATGGTGTATATCCACCGACATCCAACTGGTTTCTTCCCTTGTGGCAACTGGACCATTTCCCATGTAGAATTCTTTTCCAGAGCTTCCATTTCAATTGCCATTGCTTCAGCCCATCTGGAATCTGTTATAGCATCCTGCCACTTATTTGGAACACATACAGTAGATAATTGATTGACAAATGATGCATATGACTTTGACAATCTATGAGTTGAAACATGGTTATTAATGGGATATTTAGATTTGGCAGTAAGGTCAGGACAATATTGAGGTTTGGGTTTTCCTCTAGTGGTCCTAGGTGGGAGAGTGTATGGTATAGCATTAGGTGCTTCGGGAATTACCTCAAGTGTTTCCTCATCACGAGACGACTGGTCCGATGGTTGAGAAGAAGGGGTTGTATTTTGTTGTTGATTGCAGCAACCATTTGAATTGTCTCCTCCGGGATCTTCACCAAATAAGAACGACAATTTTCCAATACCTTCATCGCTGCCCAAATTTTGAAGTTCACTGGTGCTTGGCGACCGGTCGCTGGGTTCTGAACAACCGGTCGTTTTATCACAGATTTGATTTTCCTCCCTGGAGTCTGGACGACCGGTCGCTTCTGTATTACGATCGGTCGTTTTGTCACAGAGTCGATTTTCATCACCGCTGGAGCAAGGCGACCGGTTGCTGTGGTCAGTGCGACCGGTCGTTTCAGGAAAGCGACCGGTCGCTTCTGGGTTGCGACCGGTCGGATTTGCACAGACTTGGATTTTTTCTTCCTTCTCTTCATTCCTTCTCTCCCCCTGAAGAGAAGGGGGCATATCAGCTTCAAAGTAGGATAAATCTTCATGAAATGTGGCATCCATAGTGACAAAGAGCTTACGAGTAGGAGGATGGTAACACTTGTATCCTTTTTGAGTTGATCCATACCCAACGAACACACATCGAATGGCACAAGGGTCCAGCTTACTTCTTTGATGAGATGGAACATGAGCATATACAACACAACCAAATATGCGAGGAGGCAGCTTGAGGACTGTAGGAAGAGAGACATGACGAGCCAAGGTGTTCAGTGGAGTTTCAAACTTCAAAACACTACTCGGCACTCGATTAATTACATATACTGCAGAAAGAAGGGCATGTCCCCATAAGTAGTGAGGGACCGATTTATCCAGCATGTAAGCACGAGTAACCTCAAGTAATTGTCGATTCTTTCGCTCTGCAACACCATTTTGTTGCGGAGTGAAAGATGTGGAGGTTTGATGAATGATGCCTTGGTCTCGAAAGAAATGTGCCAAGACATTGTTCACATATTCCCCACCATTATCAGACCGGAATACTTTGATGGAGGCTTGGAACTGTGTGGTAATCATAGCATGAAATTCACGGATTGCAGCGGAAACGTCACTTTTATGAGCTAGTAAATATACCCAAGTCATGCGAGTACAATCATCAATAAATGTAATAAACCATCTTTTGCCATTGGAAGAAACTTTAGCAGGACCCCAAACATCAGAGTGAACCAAATCAAAAGGGAATTCCGTTTTATTATCACTTAAGGGAAAAACAGTTCGATGGCTTTTGGCCAATACACAGGTTTCACACTGAAACTGAGAATGATCTAGGCCACGAAACAAAGACGGAAACAAACATTGAAGATAGCCAAAGGACGGATGTCCTAGACGACGATGCCAAAGCCAAATCTGATGTTGATTGCGAGCTTGTGAGCTGGAACCTTGAGTATGAGCTGCCCTTGGTGGTGAAGAGACCGTCAAGGAATACAACCCCCCTCTTCGTTTACCATGCCCAATCGTCGCGTGAGTCGTGAGGTCCTGAAAAAGACAATGGGAAGAATAGAATGTGGCATAACAGTTATGTGAGTCAAGTAATTTTCCAACAGACAGCAAATTGCAATTGATGGAGGGAACAAGTAGTGTATGAGATAAAGATAAGGAAGGGGAAAGTGATATAGTTCCTTCACGAGCAACATTAGAGGGGACTCCATTGGCACTAGTGATGTAAGGATGACGAGACTTAGAAGATATTGTGGAAAACATAGTAGAGTCAAAAGTCATATGATCAGTGGCACCTGTGTCAATTATCCATGTAGTGGGTCGTGTACCTGATTCGGAGTCGGAGAGTAGGGTGGAAGATGGAGAGGCATCGGTAGTTATAACACATGCTGCCTTGGGTGTTTTGTTGCGGGATTTGAAAGCATCCCACCACTCAGGATAACCATGAAGCTTGAAGCACTTCTCAACAACATGATCACCACCACAATGAGTGCACTTCTGAGTTCCCTTTGCATCGTCAGTTTTGGGACCCCGGGGGGGAAGTCCGGAGGACGTATGGTGTGGTGGCCGATATGGCTTGACCGCCATTGCACTCCCACCGCCAAGCATGGAAGATTGGCGATTATCTTCTTCTACCACTAGTGCATAAGCTTCAATGACTGCTGGAAGCGGATTCATGGCAAGAATCCGACTACGAACGGAATCAAAGTTGGGATCGAGTCCTCCCAAAAAATCGTACACACGTTCCACCTCAAGTGCTTGTTGGTGAAGAGCCACATCATCGGGATTGGTATGTTTGCAGGGACGGAGGCTGTCAATTTCCTGCCATATTATGTGTAATTTTTCGTAGAATACATTCACAGGTTCACCACTTTGAGAGGTGGTGACTGACTGACGACGGAGTTGGTACAACTTGGAGCTATTCTGTGTGACAGTATATGTCTTCCGAGCTGCGTCCCACACCGCATAAGCCGTTGAGCAGTGATCAAATAAGGCACGTACATTTTTGGTCATGGAGTTGAGGAGCCATGACTGCACCAAACAGTTGTCTTCATCCCAAGCTTCATAGCTAGGATCATCAATGGCAGGGGCAATCTTTTTACCATTAATGAAACTAGCCATACGACGAGCAGTGATGGCCAAGCGAACACTACGAGACCATGCAGGATAGTTGGACCCATCCAACTTATCAGGAGTAATTGGAGAGTAGTCATGAGAGGACCGGGGTGGTGGTGGTGTTGTGGAGTCGATCTTGGTGGAGTCGATTTTAGAGGAGTCGCCCGTGGAGTCGTTGATGGAGTCGTTGGTGTCACCCATGAGGTAAATATATAAAAGGATGTAGAGGAAGAAATAGCTTAAAACTTCAGCAAACAAGAGCTCAAGACCAATTTTGAGGCAAGGCAAAGTATGAGGTAGGAATAATATAACAGCAAATTATGGGAAAGGATAGGTAGAGATTTAGGCAAGAACAAGGTTATGCAGAGGCAACCAAAATCGATTGCTCTGATACCATGCCAAATATAGTGTAATTGAGAGAGTTGAGAATGTAGAACAAGAAGAACAAGATAGGTTTTGCAGAGAATTCAAATCTGCCAATTGAATTACTTACTTGGTGAAGGGTTAGATATACAAGTATACAAGGTGATTATTAGTTACAAACAATGCACAAGACATGGAGGGAAACATGGAGAGTTTCCATCCCTAAAACAAGGAAGAAGAAAACAAGGAAAAGTAACAAGGTTGTAGACAAGCCAATTAGGGATGTCTATGTTTTGTCTTTGTCTTTACTAACAGATTTTTCAGAAATTCCAAACGAGATCAGCAGTTTAGATCAGTTAGAGAAGTTGTTTGTGCAGTGGAATGCCCTAGAAGGTGATATTGTTCATGCGGGTTTCTTCAACATGTCTTCTTTGATTGTTTTGGCCCTATATGAAAACGACTTGATTGGTAATCTTCCAGACAACATATGTGAGCATCTTCCTAGTATTCAACGGCTGGGTTTGCGTAACAACCAACTTGATGGTCCACTTCCATCTAAATTATAGCAATGTAGACAACTTCTTGTACTAAAGTTGAATAAAAACAATTTGACTGGAAGCATACCCAATACTTCCTCAATTTGCTTACAAAATATATTCCATTTTAAGTTTGTATGCTATGTATGCACACGCCGGCCAGATGAGATTAAACTTGGGTGCTCGGGTTTATTGCATGTGGCAGGTGAAATACCAGATGAGATTGGCGATCCACACAACTTACAGGGTTTGGCACTTCATGTTAATAATCTCAATGGTGTCATCCCATCCAGAATCTTTAATTTATCCATGATAAAATTTATTTCTCTATCTAGTAATCAGCTCTCAGGTCGCCTCCCAGCAGACATACGCACTGGGGTTCCAGACCTGCAACAACTTCTTGTAGGAGATAATAAGCTCAGGGCCGCCTAGACCCTCCTAGACCCGCCTAGCGCCGCCTAGACCCGCCTAGCTCCGCCTAGAGCCTCCCAGACCCTCCCAGATCCGCCCAGACCCGCCTAGCTCCTCCCAAACCCTCCCAGCGCCGCCTAGACCAACCCTGCAGTGCATAAGTTTGAAAAATCGCTAGGCAGTAGGCTATAAGAACAAAATAAAAGAACCAGACCCAACCTGGCAGCCAGACCCGCCTAGCGCCGCCTAGACCCGCCTAGCTCCGCCTAGACCCGCCTAGCTCCGCACAGACCCGCCTAGTGCCGCCCAAATAAACCGCCCTCTTGTTCAGCGCTTTAATTAATGGATCCAATCCTATGACATATATTTCATGCCGTTTTGTTTTGGTATAATTTTATTTAAATTTTAAAGACAATAATATATAGATGGAAATTCAATGCTTCTTACTTGGTGTGGTTGCTGCAAGCCTGCAACTATGGCCTCTTGGGTGCTTTGCCGCTTGCTTTGTAAAGAATATTTATTATTCTATTTATTAGGTTTATGATTATCTTGTTAAGTTGTGGAAGTCCTATTCTTTAGGGACTTGGTTGTTTAGTTGCTAGTTAATAGGAGAGTCCAAGTTGTCATGGAGTCATGGTTAGTGGCTGAATGTCATGGTTTAGTCGTGCATTAGTTGTTCAGTATTCAAATTAATGGTGAAGAGAAGTTTGATAGTTTTCCATATTTCTTAATATTATTTCATAAGATAAAAATTAAGAAATAAATCCAACTGTAAAAAAAGTTTGATTTCTATTTTAAAGTGGACACATGATAGTATCTCAAAATCTAAGACTTGAAAAAATCAACATACACATGAATATAATTCACGCAGTTGGGTATATGCATGGCGGTCTTGCCAAGTTTGGAAGGTGAATGTCATCAAGATCTATAGAGTTTAGTTCATGCGAGTGTGCAAGAGATTTTAATAAAGCTTCCTCTGTAATTCCTGCAAATGAATCTGGAGAATATCCATTCCATGAGAATTTATGTCAAACAAACCAGGAAATGCAGGACAAGGATAATAATGTATCAGCTCACCATCCAGTAGTTTCCCAGAAATTTACTTGGGGCAGAGGAAGATCACTTTGTAGCCAAGAGGGATTGTTTATCGTCCATTATGAGATTAGGTCTTGCTTGTTCAGCAGAATCACCAGAAGAAAGGATGAGTATGCAAGAAGTTGTGGTCACACTCAATAAAATCAAGATCAAGTTTTTGAAGGACACTGGAGTTGTTTAGTGTTAGTTTTGTTCCTATGCTTTTACATGTATAAAATGAGGAAGTTCATTTACCTCAAATAGTTCTGTTTCTATGATTTTGCATGTCCAACTAAAATCTGAATGAGGAAATTCATAGGTTGGTTCGTCCACCAGAAATTTGTCATTTGCCGTTATAGAGCTCTCTGATCACATTTCTTTGTCTAAATAGTCAACTCTTTGGATTTGTGGCGTATAATATGCTGAAATGATAGAAATCAAAATCAACCAAGGAAGAAGTCATATAATGATTAGTTACTTGTTAAGTCTTTTTTATATTAATGTATAGAAAAATATTTAAGAAGCTTACCACCATATTAATTTAATTAAGAATATTGATAAGTAATCATTCTTTTTTTTTTTAAATTTTATTTTATACCAGTGATCATTCTAAAGATAAGAAATAGGTTGTTTCATCAAATATAGTCTTCGTCAAAAACTAGTAATATTCCACAAATGTCTTCGTCAAGAAAAAAAAACAAACACAAATGTTACAACTATGAAATTTTATTTTATCAACTATGTTCATACTTTATTTGACTACAACAAAAAATTAAGATTAAAATTAAAATAGATATTTATAAAAATACCCAATCCTAGACATGTATTTATAAAAATACCCAAGCACTATTTAAACATAGAAACATACCCAAAATGGGTTTTGGGTATGTGTGTAATGATGGGTTTTGGATATGTTTATAAATGGGTTTTGAGTGTGTGTAATGATGAGTTTTGGGTATGTTTATAAAGTGTTTTGGGTGTTGGGTATTTTTATAATTTCAGCCCCCATTTTGGGTATTTTAGTGAAACTCCCAAATTAAAATTGGCAAGGATCGATTGTTTTCTTCTCTTCTTTTCCCCCCATTTTTCTTAATCGTTGAAGTTGTGATCAACCTCATCGCTTTCCCCTTCTAGCTTTTCCAGAAAGCACTGTCAACAATTCCACATTTGCATACATCTCCAGCCACATGCACAAAATGGACAGAACTCGTTTCCTCTTGTTGTCTCTTGTACACTTTTATTCTTTATATATGGCAAACTTAACCATGACAAAAGCACAAACCAACATCAGCACAGACTAGTCTGCTCTTCTTGCTCTCAAATCTCATATCACCACTGACCCTCAAAACATCTTGGTCAACTGGTCAACCACCACCTCCGTTTGCAACTGGGTTGGCGTCACTTCTTAGAGTTGCAGTCTTGAACCTTTCTTACATGGGACTCACCGGCACCATTCCTCTGCACCTCAGCAACCTCTCGTTTCTTGTTGAGCTGCGCTTGAGAAACAATAGCTTTCATGGCACCTTGCCCCAAGAATTGTCTTATTTACACCGGCTGAAATTGATTAGCTTCGGATACAACAACTTTATGGGAACCATTTGTTGGAAATTTGGCTCACATTAAGGTTGCAAGTGAAGGAGGCAGCGACCGGTCGCAAGGTTTGGGCGACCGGTCATTTTTGGACAGAGTCGAAGTCTGGAAAATTCGCAGGCAGCGACCGGTCACAAGGTATCTGCAACCGGTCGCTAGGTATCCAAATGGTCTCCACAACCGGTCCCAAGGTATCCGCGACCAGTCGCTTCTGTGCTGTGCTGATGGTTTCCTACGTGTTTTCAACTATGTTTTCGGTGGCTATCGCTTTCCACAAGATTTCAGAGGCTTAGTGGGTCACTTCTGAGGTAAAAGAAGGTGGACTACCTGCTGGATAGTTGGGAGAGCACTCATTGCCAATTGGTTGTCTTGCTTTGAAGGATCCATTCTCCATTTTCTGGTTTAGTGGAAGGTGGCTGAAGTGGGATTATATTACTTACTTGTTCTAACCTCTAGTCTAAGTGGGTGACTAAAGGAAGGAACGTGGAGGACAAGCTGATACCTTATCTCTTGTCCATTGGTTTGTGTAGGTAATGGAGATAAAGCAAGACATTATAAGATGAGAAAGCAAGTTGAAGACAAGGTGTGGCTATGGTTGTGGCTTAGTTCACCAAGGGGTGACTTAGTTCACCAAGGGAGTGCTCTTTATTCCTCAAGGGATGTGGTTAATCTCAGGTGGTCAAGTAGCTGGGAGCTATTGTGTTCCAATGGAGGTTATCTCACCAAGGTGTGGTTAAGTTCATCAAGGGATGGTCTTTATTCTCCAAGGGGTGATTAAGTTCACAAAGGGTGAGGGTAATTGTAATACCATCAAGGGTGTTTTAACCATCAAGGGAGGAAGTGTTGTAGTCATGAGAGTCTAGACACCAAAGGGGGGGAAACATCAAGGGTTGTGAGAGTGTTCACAAGTGCATCAAAGTGTTGAGCAAGGGGTGTGAGAGAAAAGAGAGCTTGGGGAGAGAATAGAGTTCTAAGGGGGTTTTCTGTGTAAAACCAAAGTTGTAACTTATTCTTTCATGAAGTGAATTTCTCAAGGGGATCACCAAGAGGATGTAGGCAATTGCTGAACCTCTATAAATTCTTGTGTCACTTTGTGCTTGGTTGTTGTCTCAAGTGTGTGTGTGTGGTTCATCCATCATTGTGTGTGTCACAAAGTCCATCAATAACAAGATCATTAGGGGAGTGAGTGAAAGTGTTTGTCCATTTTTCACAACAAGTGGTATCAGAGCTGTGTGTTGGAGCAGCAAGTTGCTAGTGTGTTGAAGATGGCAGGTGACAAGGAAGCTGAAGGAAGCTGAAGGTGGAAGCTGTTCTCTGCAGCAGAGGCAACCACAAGCTGTCAGCAAATGAAGGATGGAGTCAGCCCTTACACAGAAAAATCTCTGCATTGTTTTGGGAGGCAAGGAGAAGAAGCCAGCAGCCATGACAGAGGCGGAGTGGGGTGTGCTAGACAAGTTGACTAGATGAGTCCTGAAGGAAGACATAGCAAGTTCTTCTTGCATGCAAGTTCATCATCAAAGGTGCTTGATTTCAAAGCTGCAAAAAGTGTGGAGAGGAATATCCATAAAGGTGAAATCAAGAGAAGGGATGATGTGGAGGATGTTGTTGAAGGGAAACTTCTTGCCAAAGTGGTCATGGGAGTCTCCATTTGAGGTGGAGCTTGACACAAGGGCTGAAGAAGGAGGGCAACAACAACAAACTCACAAAGGGGTTCTACTTGAGGTGGAGCCATCTTCAAGTGCAAGGTCCGGGCCCAAGAAATCCATCGAACCGTCCCTAGGTTTTGGATGGATGGACCAAGAAGTTCCAGCCACGTTTCGGAGTGCTATAGGGAGCATGAAGCGGGAAAGTTGGAGAGGTGCATTGATGAAAAGAAAGGTGTTCTTAAATCCAAGAGCAAGGAGTGCTAAGTGGGGATTTAGTGAACAAAGGTTTGGTATGTGGTTTGCATATCAAGGGAAGTCCAAGATTCAAGGTTCCAAGGAGGCAAGGAGCAACGAATTTGGCAAGGGGGAACTCTTTTCTGCACAAGAGGTCCAGGTTACTCAAGTTTAGGCTTGGGTGGAGCATCTTCCACCAAAGGTGCATTGAGGCAAGAGGTGTATTGCCATGGTGGAGCTCTTGGAAATTACTAGAACAATTTCTAAGAAGATGAAGAGGTTCTAGAGGTCAACAATGGTTCACGGGGTGATTAATGGTTCGCCAAGGTGGAGATTGTTGGAAATTTGGCTCACATTAAGGTTCCAAGTGAAGGAGGCAGCGACCGGTCGCAAGGTTTGGGCGACCGGTCGTTTTTGGACAGAGTTGAAGTCTGGAAAGTTGGAGAGGTGCATTGATGAAAAGAAAGGTGTTCTTAAATCCAAGAGCAAGGAGTGCTAAGTGGGGATTTAGTGAACAAAGGTTTGGTATGTGGTTTGCATATCAAGGGAAGTCCAAGATTCAAGGTTCCAAGGAGGCAAGGAGCAACGAATTTGGCAAGGGGGAACTCTTTTCTGCACAAGAGGTCCAGGTTACTCAAGTTTAGGCTTGGGTGGAGCACCTTCCACCAAAGGTGCATTGAGGCAAGAGGTGTATTGCCATGGTGGAGCTCTTGGAAATTACTAGAACGATTTCTAAGAGGATGAAGAGGTTCTAGAGGTCAAAAATGGTTCACGGGGTGATTAATGGTTCGCCAAGGTGAAGATTGTTGGAAATTTGGCTCACATTAAGGTTGCAAGTGAAGGAGGCAGCGACCGGTCGCAAGGTTTAGGCGACCGGTCGTTTTTGTACAGAGTTGAAGTCTGGAAAATTCGCAGGCAGCGACCGGTCGCAAGGCATCTGCGACCGTTCGCTAGGTATCCAAATGGTCTCCACGACCGATCGCAAGGTATCCGCGACCGGTCGCTTTTGTGCTGTGCTGATGGTTTCCTACGTGTTTTCAACTGTGTTTTCGGTGGCTATCGGTTTCCACAAGATTTCAGAGGCTTAGTGGGTCACTTCTGAGGTAAAAGAAGGTGGACTACCTGCTGGATAGTTGGGAGAGCACTCATTGCCAATTGGTTGTCTTGCTTTGAAGCATCCATTCTCAAGGGGATCACCAAGAGGATGTAGGCAATTGCTGAACGTCTATAAATTCTTGTGTCACTTTGTGCTTGGTTGTTGTCTCAAGTGTGTGTGTGTGTGTGTGGTTCATCCATCATTGTGTGTGTCACAAAGTCCATCAACAACAAGATCATTAGGGGAGTGAGTGAAAGTGTTTGTCCATTTTTCACAACAAGTGCTCTGATACCACTTGTTGTGAAAAATGGACAAACACTTTCACTCACTCCCCAAATGATCTTGTTGTTGATGGACTTTGTGACACACACAATGATGGATGAACCACACACACACACACTTGAGACAACAACCAAGCACAAAGTGACACAAGAATTTATAGAGGTTCAGCAATTGCCTACATCCTCTTGGTGATCCCCTTGAGAAATTCACTTCATGAAAGAATAAGTTACAACTTTGGTTTTACACAGAAAAGCACCTTAGAACTCTATTCTCTCCCCAAGCTCTCTTTTCTCTCACACCCCTTGCTCAACACTTTGATGCACTTGTGAACACTCTCACAACCCTTGGTGTTTCCCCCCTTTGGTGTCTAGACTCTCATGACTACAACACTTCCTCCCTTGATGATTAAAACACCCTTGATGGTATTACAATTACCCTCACCCTTTGTGAACTTAATCACTCCTTGGAGAATAAAGACCATCCCTTGATGAACTTAACCACACCTTGGTGAGATAACCTCCATTGGAACACAATAGCTCCCAGCTACTTGACCACCTGAGATTAACCACACCCCTTGAGGAATAAAGAGCACTCCCTTGGTGAACTAGGTCACCCCTTGGTGAACTAAGCCACAGCCATAGCCACAACTTGTCTTCAACTTGCTTTCTCATCTTATAATGTCTTGCTTTATCTCCATTACCTACACAAACCAATGGACAAGAGATAAGGTATCAGCTTGTCCTCCACGTTCCTTCCTTTAGTCACCCACTTAGACTGAAGGTTAGAACAAGTAAGTAATATAATCCCACTTCAGCCACCTTCCACTAAACCAGAAAATGGAGAATGGATCCTTCAAAGCAAGACAACCAATTGGCAATGAGTGCTCTCCCAACTATCCAGCAGGTAGTCCACCTTCTTTTACCTCAGAAGTGACCCACTAAGCCTCTGAAATCTTGTGGAAACCGATAGCCACCGAAAACACAGTTGAAAACACGTAGGAAACCATCAGCACAGCACAGAAGCGACCGGTCGCGGATACCTTGCGACCGGTCGTGGAGACCATTTGGATACCTAGTGACCAGTCGCAGGTATCTGCGACCGGTCGCTACCTGCGAATTTTCCAGACTTCAACTCTGTCCAAAAACGACCGGTCGCCCAAACCTTGCGACCGGTCGCTGCCTCCTTCAGTTGCAACCTTAATGTGAGCCAAATTTCCAACAATCTCCACCTTGGCGAACCATTTATCACCCCGTGAACCATTGTTGACCTCTAGAACCTCTTCATCCTCTTAGAAATCGTTCTAGTAATTTCCAAGAGCTCCACCATGGCAATACACCTCTTGCCTCAATGCACCTTTGGTGGAAGGTGCTCCACCCAAGCCTAAACTTGAGTAGCCTGGACCTCTTGTGCAGAAAAGAGTTCCCCCTTGCCAAATTCGTTGCTCCTTGCCTCCTTGGAACCTTGAATCTTGGACTTCCCTTGATATGCAAACCACATACCAAACCTTTGTTCACTAAATCCCCACTTAGCACTCCTTGCTCTTGGATTTAAGAACACCTTTCTTTTCATCAATGCACCTCTCCAACTTTCCCGCTTCATGCTCCCTATCGCACTCCGAAACGTGGCTGGAACTTCTTGGTCCATCCATCCAAAACCTAGGGACGGTTCGATGGATTTCTTGGGCCCGGACCTTGCACTTGATGATGGCTCCACCTCAAGTAGAACCCCTTTGTGAGTTTGTTGTTGTTGCCCTCCTTCTTCAGCCCTTGTGTCAAGCTCCACCTCAAATGGAGACTCCCATGACCACCTTGGCAAGAAGTTTCCCTTCAACAACATCCTCCACATCATCCCTTCTCTTGACTTCACCTTTGTGGATATTCCTCTCCACACTTTCTGCACCTTTGAAATCAAGCACCTTGATGACGAACTTGCATGCAAGAAGAACTTGCTATGAAAGTGTTGAGCAAGTGTTTGTCCATTTTTGGCGCCGTTGCCGGGGATCGGTAACATTGTTTGATTCTATTTGGCTTTCCTACTTTATTATTATTATTTTCTCTTAACTGAACAATTTCTTGTTTTAAAGTTAATGACGTTAATGGACAAGTTGTGTTTGTAGTCCAACAGAAAAGGACAATTGCCCAACAAGCAAGAGAACTGGGTTTAAGTCCCAGCTTACACAACCCATTGGTGCTTGTTGCTTTGAAGCATGGAATTGGATGTGTGTTGATTTTCCTTTTCATTTTAGTTTTTATTTCCTAATCCTTTTAATTCCATTTCAAGTTTGTGTGTTTGTTTTAGCAATTTATGACAGCTTAATAAAAATGGAGAGAGATGGCAACCTCAATCATAAGAATGGGAAGTGTGGAGCAATGGGAGAAGTCGCGACCTCCAAGTGCATCACACTCAACCTAATCGCTTCAAGGGGAAGTTCTAAACTCTCTTTCTTTTATTTATTTATTTATTTATTTATTTTTTCATTTCATTCCTTTACCCTGGATTTCATGTGCATTGTATGCTTTACATGGATTCAAACATTGAGGACAATGCTTCATTTAAGTTTGGGGGTGCTGGAAAGTTTTTTAGTTTGTGTGTTTGTGTTTGAAAACGTAGGCTTCTTCATTGCTACAATTTTTTTTTTCTGCTACTGTTTTGAAAGTTTGGTCCACGCTGTATTCTTCATTTTTTCATGCTGAATCCAACGACATAAAGAACGTTAATTTTGACCAAGTGGTTTGAAAGTTACATGTCAAAACAGATTATATGTTGAAATTGAGCAGAACAGCAATTTGAAACCTCACGTTTTTCTTTTATGTTTCTTTTCTTTGAGTCATTTTCAGTTTTCCTTCCCACAACAATGATAAATCTTGAGTCTAACTTCTAATATGGCTCTTAGGAATTTGATAAGCATTGTGTTAGGTCTGAATCTTATTCTTTTGCTAGCTAAGTCTCACATAATTATGCTTGAGCTTTCTATGCACGTTAGCCATGATTATACAACTCTTGCATGTCTTACCCAATTGTATGCATTTTTGCTTGTGTGATTCACTGGAATGTCAAGTTTATAACTAAGATATGATTTAGGCCATCTTTGTTAAGCCTCTTTCTTTTTCCTCCATCAACCCATACAATACATATTCCATTGTAAACCCCTTTGTGCTCAAACACTTAGCCATTTCTTTCTATCACCTTATCATCCATTAAACATCCTACCATCTAGGGAACATGTAGAGTATGGTTGTATTTCAGATTGTATTCAAGGCAATAAATGAGCTATAAAAAAAAATCAAAAGAAAAAGAGACAAGAAGTGTGGCCAATGTAGTCACGACCCTAGGGTGATATAAGGAGAAATAAAGGTGATCTAGGGTAAAGAGCCGCAAAATTGGGCCAAATATTATACAAAGTGTGTAAATGTCAAAATCAAATTGTGAAGTGATTCAATTGCAAAATCTGGTATTGTGAGCTATTCAATTTATGTGCCTTACAAATGTCAATGATCTTGTTTATATGACATGCTCTACTTTGTTCCTTAGACTTTGTGTTTCAATATCCATTCCTTTTCTAACCATTACATTACATCCTTGAGTAAAGTCCTATTGATTTTGGTTTAGCTTGGTAAACTTGTGTTCATTCTTGCAGGAATTCATATAGTTGTTTGAGAAGCATGAGTTGTATCTTCATGGCTACTTCACACACACACCTTGAGCATGATTTTTGTGAGATTGTGGTAGCACTTGAATAATGTTTAGAACTTCCTTAGTGCTTGTTTTGTTCCTTGTTGAGCCATGTCTATGAAGTTTAAAATTTCTGTCTGGTTGGAAGGTTAACGTTTTTTTTGTTTTTTTTGTTTTTCTTAAGGACTAACAAATCTATTAAGTTTTCTAACCACTTTGTTTTGTAGAGTTAGAAAAACGTTTGTGGGTATAGTATCTGTTAAACCCTCAGGAGACACAACTCCTCCTACTAGGGATGCCTAGAGATTTAAAGGCTTGTTGCATACGCTCAATGCAATCGAGTTACCTACGAAAGTGGTCTAGTTAACTTCTTGTTTTGTTTTTAGCTTTGTTTTTCTTTTGTTTTGCTCGAGGACTAGCAAAATCTAAGTTTGGGGGTGTGTTAAGCTCATAATTTCATACATATACATGCCCTATTTACTTACTTCTTTTGCTTAGTTTCCTAGATTTCTAAGTTATTTGCCTCCCTTTGTGTGTTTTGTAGGCCAAAAGAGCAAGAGAGCATAATTCATGCAAATCAAGCATGTTAAGGCCTAATTTGGATGAAGGGAAGAAGAGCTTAAAGACAAACTCATTTTTGCTACAACCCCCTGCCAGTCCAGTTCCATAGGTCATATTGCAAGCTTTGTTTCAGCAACCTACACAGCTCGGATGAGGTCACATTCTTCATGAAAGTTGTTCCAATGGGTGTGTACTATAACATATCCAAAATGCAGCCCCATTGGATAAATCTGGAGTCCATCACCTAGCAAACACAGATCCATGCTCGGGATGGATTTTTGTCAGCGAGCAAAACGAGTTAACAATTTGTTTTGGCCTTAACTTCTTCATCCGAGCTTGGATTGGGCCAATACTTGTGTGGTTGGATCAGACACATTCTGAACTTCAATTTGGAGTGCTTAAAGTCGTCATTTGCTTAAGAGAAGCCCAATTTGTAAGCCCTTGAAGTTGCTGGTCATGCTGACCTCAGGATGAGCTGGTTGGAAGCTTGGTCATCCTCTTGGTGATCCCCTTGAGAAATTCACTTCATGAAAGAATAAGTTACAACTTGGGTTTTACATAGAAAAACCCCTTTGGAACTCTATTCTCTCCCCAAGCTCTCTTTTCTCTCACACCCCTTGCTCAACACTTTGATGCACTTGTGAACACTCTTACAACCTTGGTGTTTCCCTCCTTGGTGTCTAGACTCTCAAGACCCCAACTCAGCTCTAAACTTGAACTGATTGCTCTCTCTCACGTTCTCCCTTGGTGAGTTAACCTCCTTTGAACACAATAGCTCCCAGCTACTTGACCACCTTGAGATTAACCACACCTAACTTCAATAGATGTGTTGCTGACTTGCAAAGAATGGATGTGTTGTATAATACGGAGGATAAGGCACTCATGTTTCTAACATCCTTGCCTCCGTCTTATAAGCATTTCCGAACAACGCTTATGTTCGGAAAGAGTACCTTGAATATTGAGGAGGTGGTGCAAGATGTGATGACGCATCACAGGATGTCTCAACGTTCGGAGGAGAACTCTCAAGATGCTGGTTTGTTCGCAAGGAGTCGTTCAAGCAAGCAAGAAGGCAAGGGCAGCAAAAGGAATACTAAGTCCAAGGACAATGAAGGGTGCTTCGAGTGTGGATCTATGGATCATTGGAGACGAGATTGTCCGGTATGGAAGGAGAAGCTGAACAAGATGAAGAAAGCTGGAAGTTCAGCCCACGTGTGTGATGAGGACACATGTGATGAACTCTTGACGGTTACGGATGAGAGTAACGGGGAAGTCATGGCAAGTTCTTCGTGTAAGAATTCTTCTTCAAGTTGGATTTTAGATTCCGGGTGCTCATATCATATGTGTGCAAATAAGTTGATGTTTGACACGTATGAGGATAAGGATGCATGCAAGATTATGTTGGGAGACAAAACTACATGTGAAGTTTTGGGCATAGGGACTGTGAAGATCAAGTTGCAAAGTGGTGAAGTTTGGAGTCTTAGTGAGGTAAGGTTTGTACCTGCACTAAGAATGAATTTACTCTCTCTTGGTTCTTTGGATAGAGAAGGTTGCTCTTACAAGGCCAAAGAAGGAAAGCTCATGGTCACACAAGGTTCTGTGGTGGTTATGAGAGGGGAGATTCAACCAAACAACACATACAAGCTCTTGGGTGGTGCAGAGATCTGTACCAAGGAAGAGCAAGCAACAAGTCTTAAAGTCAAGGAGCTGGTCCAACACAATGCAGCTGCAAGTGTGCTCAAGAGAAGTTGGGCAAGGAAGGCTAGTCAAGGTTGTATGACTGACGGTTCATCATCAAGGTGCTTGATTTCAAAGGTGAAGAAAGTGTGGAGAGGAATATCCACAAAGGTGAAGTCAAGAGAAGGGATGATGTGGAGGATGTTGTTGAAGGGGAACTTCTTGCCAAGGTGGTCATGGGAGTCTCCATTTGAGGTGGAGCTTGACACAAGGGCTGAAGAAGGAGGGCAACAACAACAAACTCACAAAGGGGTTCTACTTGAGGTGGAGCCATCATCAAGTGCAAGGTCCGGGCCCAAGGAATCCATCAAACCTTCCCTAGGTTTTGGATGGATGGACCAAGAAGTTCCAGCCACGTTTCGGAGTGCTATAGGGAGCATGAAGCAGGAAAGTTGGAGAGGTGCATTGATGAAAAGAAATGTGTTCTTAAGTCCAAGAGCAAGGAGTGCTAAGTGGGGATTTAGTGAACAAAAGTTTGGTATGTGGTTTGCATATCAAGGCATGCCCAAGATTCAAGGTTCCAAGAAGGCAAGGAGCAACGAATTTGGCATGGGGGAACTCTTTTCTGCACAAGAGGTCCAAGTTACTCAAGTTTAGGCTTGGGTGGAGCACCTTCCACCAAAGGTGCATTGAGGCAAGAGGTTTATTGCCATGGTGGAGCTCTTGGAAATTACTAGAACGATTTCTAAGAGGTTGAAGAGGTTCTAGAGGTCAACAATGGTTCACGGGGTGAATAAATGGTTCGCCAAGGTGGGGATTGTTGTAAAATGGCTCACATTGAGGATGCAAATGAAGGAGGCAGCGACCGGTCGCAAGGTTTGGGCGACCGGTCATTTTTGGACAGAGTCGAAGTCTGAAGCATTCACAGGTAGCGACCGGTCGCAAGGTATCTGCGACCGGTCGCTAGGTATCCAAATGGTCGTGACGACCGGTCGCAAGGGAAAAGCGACCGGTCGTTTTGAAGCAGATTCAAAGTCTGAATCGAAAATGACGAGCGACCGGTCGCCAGCTCTTTGCGACCGGTCGCCCTAGCACAGATTCAAAGTGTTTCGACTCTGCCCAAAAGCGACCGGTCGCTAGTTCCTGGCGACCGGTCGCCCAAATCGTGCCGTGACGTTTTCTTACGTGTTTTCAACTGTGTTTTCGAGGGCTATCGCTTTCCACAAGATTTCAGAGGCTTAGTGGGTCACTTCTGAGGTAAAAGAAGGTGGACTACCTGCTGGATAGTTGGGAGAGCACTCATTGCCAATTGGTTGTCTTGCTTTGAAGGATTCACTCTCCATTTTCTGGTTTAATGGAGGTGGCTGAGTGGGATTTGATTACTTACATGATCTGATCTTTAGTCTAAGTAGGAGACTAAAGGAAGGAACGTGGAAGACAAGATTGTGCCTTATCTTATGTCCATTGGTCTGTGTAGATAATGGGGTTTGAAGCAAGATATTATAAGATGAGAAAGCAAGTTGAAGTTAGGTGTGGTTAATCTCAAGGTGGTCAAGTAGCTGGGAGCTATTGTGTTCAAAGGAGGTTAACTCACCAAGGGAGAACGTGAGAGAGAGCAATCAGTTCAAGTTTAGAGCTGAGTTGGGGTCTTGAGAGTCTAGACACCAAGGAGGGAAACACCAAGGTTGTAAGAGTGTTCACAAGTGCATCAAAGTGTTGAGCAAGGGGTGTGAGAGAAAAGAGAGCTTGGGGAGAGAATAGAGTTCTAAAGGGGTTTTTCTGTGTAAAACCAAAGTTGTAACTTATTCTTTCATGAAGTGAATTTCTCAAGGGGATCACCAAGAGGATGTAGGCAATTGCTGAACCTCTATAAATTCTTGTGTCACTTTGTGCTTGGTTGTTGTCTCAAGTGTGTGTGTGTGTGATTCATCCATCATTGTGTGTGTCACAAAGTCCATCAACAACGAGATCATTAGGGGAGTGAGTGAAAGTGTTTGTCCATTTTTCACAACAAACGTCATATGTGTCCCAAGGTTTTGCTTAGTTTCCTAGATTTCTAAGTTATTTGCCTCCCTTTGTGTGTTTTGTAGGCCAAAAGAGCAAGAGAGCATAATTCATGCAATTCAAGCGTGTTAAGGCCTAATTTGGATGAAGGGAAGAAGAGCTTAAAGACAAACTCATTTTTGCTACAGCCCCCTGCCAGTCCAGTTCCGTAGGTCATATTGCAAGCTTTGTTTCAGCAACCTACACAGCCCGGATAAGGCCGTATTCTTCATGAAAGTTGTTCCAATGGGTGTGTACGATAACATATCCAAAATGCAGCCCCATTGGATAAATCTGGAGTCCGTCACCTAGCAAACACAGATCCATGCTCAGGATGGATTTTTGTCAGCGAGCAAAACGAGTTAACAATTTGTTTTGGCCTTAACTTCTTCATCCGAGCTTGGATTGGGCCAATACTTGTGTGGTTGGATCAGACACATTCTGAAATTCAATTTGGAGTGCTTAAAGTCGTCATTTTCTTAAGAGAAGCCCAATTTGTAAGCCCTTGAAGTTGCTGGTCATGCTGACCTCAGGATGAGCTGGTTGGAAGCTTGGTCATGGTGAGCTAGGCATGAGCTATTGTTTCTGGTTGGAAGCTTGGTCATGGTGACATGAAGATGAGCTAGGGCTACTGGTGGGATTTATTGGTGAAGTGCATCAACCAATTCTGATTTTCTAATACAAGTGCATCAACCAATTCATATTTTATAATACAAGTGTTGTATGCATTAGTCATATTGAATTCAGATTTTCACTTCCCCTAGGCCTATAAATAGGGAAGTTCTCTAAGCTTGTAAACACACCCCAAGGGGGGGAGCTCTCAAACACTTCTCTAGAGCTCCCTTCCCTTCTCTCCCTCAAATTCTCTTAATTTTGCTTTCTAGTTCTCAATTCTAGCTTTCCTTTTGCTTAGTTTCCTATAATTCTAAGTTATTTGCCACCCTTTGTGTGTTTTGTAGGCCAATAGAGCAAGAGAGCATAATTCATGCAATTCAAGCATGTTAAGGCCTGATTTGGATGAAGGGAAGAAGAGCTTAAAGATAAACTCATTTTGGCTACAGCCCCCTGCCAGTCCAGTTCCGTAGGTCATATTGCAAGCTTTGTGTCAGCAACCTACACAGCTCTGATGAGGCAGAATTCTTCATGAAAGTTGTTCCAACAGGTGTATACTATAACATATCCAAAATTCAGCCCCATTGGATAAATCTGGAGTCCGTCACCTAGCAAACACAGAACCATGCTCAGGATGGATTTTTGTCAGCAAGCAAAACGAGTTAGCATTTTGTTTTGGCCTTAACTTCTTCATCCGAGCTTGGATTGGGCCAATACTTGTGTGGTTGGATCAGAAACATTCTTAAATTCAATTTGGAGTGCTTAAAGTCGTCATTTGCTTAAGAGAAGCCCAATTTGTAAGCCCTTGAAGTTGCTGGTCATGCTGACCTCAGGATGAGCTATTGTTTCTGGTTGGAAGCTTGGTCATGGTGACATGAAGATGAGCTAGGGCTGCTGGTGGGATTTATTGGTGAAGTGCAACAACCAATTCTGATTTTCTAATACAAGTGCATCAACCAATTCAGATTTTCTAATACAAGTGCATCAACCAATTCAAGATTTTATAATACAAGTGTTGTATGCATTAGCCATATTGAATTCAGATTTTCACTTCCCCTAGGCCTACAAATAGGGATGTTCTCTAAGCTTGTAGACACACCCGAAGGGAAGGGAGCTCTAGAGAAGTGTTTGAGAGCTCCTCCCCCTTGGGGTGTGTCTACAAGCTTAGAGAACATCCCTATTTATAGGCCTAGGGGAAGTGAAAATCTGAATTCAATATGGCTAATGCATACAACACTTGTATTATAAAATCTTGAATTGGTTGATGCACTTGTATTAGAAAATCTGAATTGGTTGCTGCACTTCACCAATAAATCCCACCAGCAGCCCTAGCTCATCTTCATGTCACCATGACCAAGCTTCCAACCAGAAACAATAGCTCATCCTGAGGTCAGCATGACCAGCAACTTCAAGGGCTTACAAATTGGGCTTCTCTTAAGCAAATGACGACTTTAAGCACTCCAAATTGAAGTTCAGAATGTTTTTGATCCAACCACACAAGTATTGGCCCAATCCAAGCTCGGATGAAGAAGTTAAGGCCAAAACAAAATGCTAACTCGTTTTGCTCGCTGACAAAAATCCATCATGAGCATGGTTCTGTGTTTGCTAGGTGACGGACTCCAGAGTTATCCAATGGGGTTGAATTTTGGATATGTTATAGTATACACCCATTGGAACAACTTGCATGAAGAATGCTGCCTCATCTGAGCTGTGTAGGTTGCTGAAACAAAGCTTGCAATATGACCTACGGAACTGGACTGGCAGAGGGCTGTACCCAAAATGAGTTTATCTTTAAGCTCTTCTTCCCTTCATCCAAATCAGGCCTTAACATGCTTGAATTGCATGAATTATGCTCTCTTGCTCTATTGGCCTACAAAACACACAAAGGGAGTCAAATAACTTAGAATTATAGGAAACTAAGCAAAAGAAGTAAGTAAATTGGGCATGTATATGTATGAGAAAGGGGTGGTGCAGAGAATCATCCTCCTTTGCCATAGTGTGAAGTTCTCCTTCCCTGTGAAAGGCTTCAACTCCACCTTCATGCTGACAGATTGTGGTAGCCTCTGATGCATAGAGCTACTTCCACCTTCAGCTTCCTTGTCACTTGCCATCTTCAACACACTAGCAACTTGCTGCTCCAACACACAGCTCTGATACCACTTGTTGTGAAAAATGGATAAACACTTTCACTCACTCCCCTAATGATCTTGTTGTTGATGGACTTTGTGACACACACAATGATGAATCACACACACACACACTTGAGACAACAACCAAGCACAAAGTGACACAAGAATTTATAGAGGTTCAGCAATTGCCTACATCCTCTTGGTGATCCCCTGGAGAAATTCACTTCATGAAAGAATAAGTTACAACTTTGGTTTTACACAGAAAAACCCCTTTGGAACTCTATTCTCTCCCCAAGCTCTCTTTTCTCTCACACCCCTTGCTCAACACTTTGATGCACTTGTGAACACTCTTACAACCTTGGTGTTTCCCTCCTTGGTGTCTAGACTCTCAAGACCCCAACTCAGCTCTAAACTTGAACTGATTGCTCTCTCTCACGTTCTCCCTTGGTGAGTTAACCTCCTTTGAACACAATAGCTCCCAGCTACTTGACCACCTTGAGATTAACCACACCTAACTTCAACTTGCTTTCTCATCTTATAATATCTTGCTTCAAACCCCATTACCTACACAGACCAATGGACATAAGATAAGGCACCATTTTTTTTTTTTTTTTTTTTTGGTGCAGCTGTATCCATTTTGGTGCAGCTATATCTACACAACACAGAAATGAAAAAGAAAGGAAATAAATACAACAAGAAAAAAGGAAATAACTCAAGCAAATAAGTTCCCAAGTTCAATTAGATTAATGGATTGATTCTAGCTAAAGTATGATTAAGCCATGGTGTGTGGTCATAACCTTGTGTTCCTAATTCCCTAATTTGATCATTTGTTGTCTAACCTAAAATTAAGCATTAGGAACCCATTAAGCATAGAAGAACAATTTAAACAACCAAGCATGTATCTAATCCATGTTGTCGAATGTCCATACATACTCTTCCTATTCATAGTTCAATTCGAATTAAAGCATGGTGTATACTCTTAATTCAAACCAAGATAGCTAACATGCAAGCCTAAATAGTGATCAATCATTCAAACTAGCATATTAACTTATAAGCATAATGAATAAGAACAAAAACCATAATTGAAACTTGGAAACTAATCAAACTTGAAACTAAAGAAAAGAATTTACATAATGAAAAGTAAAGTGGAACTAAGAAAAACTTAAGGAAAATTTCAGCACAAATATTTCATTACTACAATTGAAAACTAGAAAATGAAACTAAGACAATTTGAGGGAGAGAAGGGAAGGGAGCTCTAGAGAAGTGTTTGAGAGCTCCCCCCCTTGGGGTGTGTTTACAAGCTTAGAGAACATCCCTATTTATAGGCCTAGGGGAAGTGAAAATCTGAATTCAATATGGCTAATGCATACAACACTTGTATTATAAAATCTGAATTGGTTGATGCACTTGTATTAGAAAATCTGAATTGGTTGATGCACTCCACCAATAAATCCCACCAGCAGCCCTAGCTCATCTTCATGTCACCATGACCAAGCTTCCAACCAGCTACAATAGCTCATGCCTAGCTCACCATGACCAAGCTTCCAACCAGCTCATCCTCATGTCAGCATGACCAGCAACTTCAAGGGCTTACAAATTGGGCTTCTCTTAAGCAAATGACGACTTTAAGCACTCCAAATTGAAGTTCAGAATGTGTCTGATCCAACCACACAAGTATTGGCCCAATCCAAGCTCAGATGAAGAAGTTAAGTCCGAAATGAAATTCTAACTCAGTTTGCTCGCCATGTAAATTCTTTTCTTAAGTTTTCAAGTTTAATTAGTTTCCAAGTTTCAATTATGGTTTTTGTTCTTATTCATTATGCTTATAAGTTAATATGCTAATTTGAATGATTGATCACCATTTAGGCTTGCATGTTAGCTATCTTGGTTTGAATTAAGAGTATACACCATGCTTTAATTCGAATTGAACTATGAATAGGAAGAGTATGTATGGACATTCGACAACAGGGATTAGATACATGCTTGGTTGTTTAAATTGTTCTTCTATGCTTAATGGGTTCCTAATGCTTAATTTTAGGTTAGACAACAAATGATCAAATTAGGGAATTAGGAACACAAGGTTATGACCACACACCATGGCTTAATCATACTTTAGCTAGAATCAATCCATTAATCTAATTGAACTTGGGAACTTATTTGCTTGAGTTACTTTCTTATTTTCTTCCTTCTTTCATGTTCTTTGTTTTTGTTTCTGTTTTGTGTAGGGAAAATGAATTGAATCATTCAATCACCAATCCTCGTGGGATCGACCTCGCACTTACATACGCTGTACTACCGAACGGCTCGTGCACTTGCGAGTATCACAAGTTGAGGATGCAACTGAATCCATTTTGGTGCAGCTGTATCTACACAAGGGAGTGCTCTTTATTCCTCAAGGGATGTGGTTAATCTCAGGTGGTCAAGTAGCTGGGAGCTATTGTGTTCCAATGGAGGTTATCTCACCAAGGGAGAACGTGAGAGAGAGCAATCAGTTCAAGTTTAGAGCTGAGTTGGGGTCTTGAGAGTCTAGACACCAAGGAGGGAAACACCAAGGTTGTAAGAGTGTTCACAAGTGCATCAAAGTGTTGAGCAAGGGGTGTGAGAGAAAAGAGAGCTTGGGGAGAGAATAGAGTTCCAAAGGGGTTTTTCTGTGTAAAACCAAAGTTGTAACTTATTCTTTCATGAAGTGAATTTCTCAAGGGGATCACCAAGAGGATGTAGGCAATTGCTGAACCTCTATAAATTCTTGTGTCACTTTGTGCTTGGTTGTTGTCTCAAGTGTGTGTGTGTGTGATTCATCCATCATTGTGTGTGTCACAAAGTCCATCAACAACGAGATCATTAGGGGAGTGAGTGAAAGTGTTTGTCCATTTTTCACAACACCATTCCATCGTGGTTTGGCTCCTTCCCCAAACTTGAAACCTTCAACTTGTATGGCAATCAATTTTCAGGTTCCATACCCACTTCTATCTTCAACTTATCTTCACTTCAAGTAACCAATCTCAACAATAACCAACTATCAGGTACGTCCCTTTTAATTAACATATTACTAATGTATAACATAAAACTCTGTTTTTTTTCGTGCCTTTTTTATATCTTGCCAAATGCACATATAAAACAAAAGAAAAATGGCCTCAGCAAAGATAGATGAAGTTCGAAAAATGGCCAGGCTGTAGGATAAAAGAACAAAAGAAAAGAACCAGACCCACCCTGGCACCCAGACCCGCCTAGCTCCGTCTAGGGCCGCCTAGAACCGCCTAGCACCGCCTAGGGCCGCCTAGGGCCGCCTAGACCCGCCTAGCGCCGCCTAGACCCGCCTAGACCCACCTAGCTCCGCCCAGACCCGCCTAGAGCCTCCCAGACCCTCCCAGCGCATCCCAAACCCGCCCAGACCCTCCCAGCGCTGCCTAGACCAGCCCTGCAGTGCATAAGTTTGAAAAATCGCTAGGCAGTAGGCTATAAGAACAAAAAAAAAGAACCAGACCCACCCTGGCAGCCAGACCCGCCTAGCGCCGCCTAGACCCACCTAGCGATGCCCAAATAAACCGCCCTCTTGTTCAGCGCTTTAATTAATGGATCCTATCCTATGACATATATTTCATGCCGTTTTGTTTTGGTATAATTTTATTTAAATTTTAAAGGCAATGATATATAGATGGAAATTCAATGCTTCTTACTTGGTGTGGTTGCTGCAAGCCTGCAACTATGGCCTCTTGGGTGCTTTGCCGCTGCTTTGTAAAGAATATTTATTATTCTATTTATTAGGTTTATGATTATCTTGTTAAGTTGTGGAAGTCCTATTCTTTAGGGACTTGGTTGTTTAGTTGCTAGTTAATAGGAGAGTCCAAGTTGTCATGGAGTCATGGTTAGTGGCTGAATGTCATGGTTTAGTCGTGCATTAGTTGTTCAGTATTCAAATTAATGGTGAAGAGAAGTTTGAAGTTTTCCAAATTTCTTAATATTATTTCATAAGATAAAAATTAAGAAATAAATCCAACTGTAAAAAAAAGTTTGATTTCTATTTTAAAGTGGACACATGACAATATCTCAAAATCTAAGACTTGACAAAATCAACATACATATGAATATAATTCACACAGTTGGGTATATGGCTACCGAGCCTGTTCATGTTTATAAGAACTGCTCTCTGTTTTCAGATCAAATTTTAGTTAAGAAAAAAAATTAATTGTTAAAAGGAACACTATAAAAACAGGTAAGGTGCTGGTAGTTCTGCTAAAGAATTAAATGAGCATAATAACTACTGATAAGAAAATCTCACTACTACAAAAAAGGCAAAAGACGACGGGAATTCACCGTCGTGAATTTGGTTTTCAAACCGTCGTAAAATCGATCGACGTCTTTTGCAAAGTAAAACCACGACGCGAAATCACCGTCGTTGTTATAACAAACAACGTCATTAACAACCAAACAACCGACGTCTGTATACTGAAAAATGAACCAAAAAATTGTCCTGGAGAAGAATAGACGACCTATTTTATACAACCTCCGTCGTGTAAAAGAATACAATACGTCTTTAAATAAATAAAATATGACGTTATTAAATCATACGACGTCCAATGTATTTATATAACCGTCGTGCAATAGTAATGCCACTTCGTTTTTTACATTAATATTGACGTGGAAATAGCGGTTAGGGTAAATCACCGTCGTTGTTATAACAAATAACGTCATTTACAAAAAAAAACCGACGTCTGTACACTGAAAAATGAACCAAAAAATTGTCATGGAGAAGAATAGACGACTTATTTTATACAACATTCGTCGTGTAAAAGAAAACACTACGTCTTTAAATAAATAAAATATGACGTTATTAAATCATACGACGTCGAATATATTTATATAACCGTCGTGAAATAGTATTGTTACTTCACTTTTTCCATTAATATTGACGTGGAAATAGCGGTTAAGGTAAATCACCGTCGTTGTTATAATAAACAACGTCATTTACAAAAACAACCGACGTCTGTATACTGAAAAATGAACCAAAAAATTTTCATTTAGAAGAATAGACGACCTATTTTATACAAACGCAGTCGTGTGTATGTATATACTACGTCTTTAAATAAATAAAATACGACGTTATTAATATTTACTACGTCTTATATATTTACATAACCGACGTGGAAAATATGTTAGGCTCATGACTTACGACATATTTATTTCTATAAACGACGTAGTATGTGATATACAACGTCGTGATCATGTAAAAGACAGCCGTGTTTCTCTATTTATACGTTGTCTTTAGTAAAATAATAGTCGTCTAATCCATCCAAGACGTCGTCTTTTGTAACGTTCAGGTTCGATATCTGTCCTTTTAGACGTCGGTATTATTGTACTGAAGTCATGTTATTTGTAATTACATGTCGGCTCTTTATCCTTCTCCGACGTAATATCGTTAATAACTGTTTCACAATAACGTCGTCTTTTTTCACTTTTAGTTCGCTTTTAGACGTCGGTTAATTCAATGCCGTCGTTGAATGCTCCAAAACGTCGTTTTTTATTGACAATTTTATGGCAACAGACGTCTGTTTTTCACAGTTTTATAAGGACCGTCGTTTTATAATACTGAACCAGTATTTTATGTACTGATTGTTTTGTGTCCAAAACCTGCATAATGAAAGTGAAGAAAACACATTACAATTTATTGCAAAATTAATGTCATACAGTAGTGCTGTTTAGGGCATAAATAATTTCATAAATTACAAGAGCATCATTCAATCCATATATCTTCACACCCATCTCGAATATTTTGACTCCCAAACTCACCCACTAGTTCATCAAATGTGTCAACATTTGGCATCCCTCTAGTAAATGGCTCACACTCAATTCTCACATCACCTAAGACATCATCACCAATAACATCATCATTATATTCTCTATTAGGCGCTGATAACACTACCGACCAATCATGATGCATCGGGTCGTCAACAAAAAATACTTGTTTGACTTGAGAAGCCAAAACAAATTGGTCATTCCTATGTCCAATTTTACTCAAATCTACAAGGGTAAATCCAAGTTCGTCGACTACAAGGCCGGAAGTACTATCTATCCAATCGCACCTAAAGACTGGGATTGTAAACTTTTGGTAGTCAAGGTCCCAAATTTCTTGAATGACACCATAAAAACCCATATTTGAGAGAATTGGGTTTTTATCCTTGGCACTAGCAACTTGCATGGTATGTGAAAGTAAATAAACTCCACTATTTTGAACTGTCCGCACATCATCTTGTGCCTTGATGTTAAATTTAACACCTTTAATAAGATAGCTCCTATATAATGGCACTGCCATGTTTGGACCAGCTGCTAGCCACCTTAAATTTTCTAATACCCCATGATTGCCTCCCTCATCAAGTTCACTTTGAACCTGCAAATTAATCATATCTTAATTCAATCTAACATAGAAAGAAGAAAATTAAAAGTCCAATATGTTATTGAATAACATATACCTTGAAGTGTAGTCATTGAATGAAAGTGCTATTGTGCTTATCTTGCAGCCACTTTGTTCTCTTTCTAAATTTTGGATAAGCGGCCTTGATGTGGATCATATGTTCCCTACATGACACGAAAAATTCAAGCATTACGGTCCCAAACATATAAGATAAACATAAGGAATAATTTAAAATGGAAACTTAAGGAATAAAACTCATACTCGATATAAGGTAGAACTTCCTCCGTATTCTCCAAGACATATAGATGTGCTTGGTTCAACAGGTCCCGATCAACTAAGCTCACTGTGCAACCTGATAATGGCTTTGAAACTCCTATCTTCTGACTTGATGGCACTCCAATTGTACTAATATCAGATAAATGTTCAGTGCAATATTCTACAGCTTCTTCAGCTATATAACGCTCCGCAATGCAACCTTCGGGATGAGTACGGTTCTGAACATACCCCTTTAGAACTTTCATATATCTTTCGAACGGATACATCCATCTAAAATAAACTGGCCCACATAGACGAACTTCTCTAACAAGATGTACTACTAGATGAACCATGATATCGAAGAATGAAGGTGGAAAGTATTTTTCAAGCAAACACAAAGTAACTACTACATCTTCTTCCAACTTATCTAGCTTGGAAACATCAACCATCTTTGCACATATAGCATTGAAGAAGAAGCACAAACGAGTTATTGCATACCTTGCAGGCTTCTCCAAAACAGAACGAATTGCCACAGGGAGCAATTGCTGCATTAAGGTATGACAATCATGTGATTTAAGGCCAAGAAGTCTTGAATCTTGTAAAGATACAAGATTTTTTATATTTGAAGAATAACCTTCAGGGACCTTCATACCATAGAAAGAATTGCAAACCGCTCTCTTCTCTGCTCTTGACAAATTCCAAGGCCCTGGAGGCAAACGAGTACTTCTTTCTCCATACTCGAGTTGCAAATCAGTTTTGACCCCCATGTTCAATAAATCTAACCGAGCAGCAATCCCATCTTTATTTTTTCCAGGGATCTCCAGCAATGTACCAATGATACTATCACAAACATTCTTCTCAATGTGCATAACATCGAGGACATGCCTCACTGGAAGGTATTTCCAATACTCAAGATCAAAGAATTTTGACTTCTTCTTCCAACAAATTCTGTCACCATCATTTTCACCTCCACCTCCCCCTTTTTTCGATCCCCATATGTAATTAATATCTTCAACCATATGCAGCACTTCTTCTCCCCTTAATGGCTCCAAAGGCGTGCCATATTCAGGTTTCCCATTAAAAGCTGCACGTTGCCTTCTATATGGATGATTAATTGGTAACCATTTTCTATGCCCAATGTAACAAATTTTGTGGCCATTTTTCAACCTATGACTAGGTGTATCATCGCCGCATATTGGACAAGCTTTATATCCTTTAACAACACAACCAGATAAGTTTCCATAGGCGGGAAAATCATTAATGGTCCACAGTAATGCAGCTCTGAGTGTAAAATATTCTCCTATGTGTGCATCATACACTCCTCTAATCCCATCCCACAAAGATTTTAAATCATCAATCAAAGGCTCCAAGTAGACGTCTATATCATTTCCGGGTTGTTTAGGACCGGAAATCAATAAAGTCAACATCATGAACTTTCGTTTCATGCACAGCCATGGTGGGAGATTATATGTAACTAAGATAACTGGCCAGCAACTATATCTGCTACTTAGAGAACTGTGGGGATTGAATCCATCAGATGAAAGAGCCAATCTCAAGTTTCTCGGCTCATTACCAAACTCGGGCCATTTATCATCAACAAGTTTCCATGACGGGGAATCCGCCGGATGAGACATCTGACCGTCAATTGATTTTCTAGCAGCATGCCAAGTCAAATTCTTAGCTGTCTCATGTGATTGAAACATCCTTTTAAACCTTGGAATTGGAGGAAAATACCACAACACCTTCGCTGCCACACCCTCTTTCAAGAATCCATCTTTGGTTTCCTTCCACCTTGAGATACCACAAGTAGGACAATTAGTTGAATCTTCATACTCCTTCCTATACAAGATGCAATCATTGGGGCATGCGTGGATTTTCTCATAACTCAGCCCCAATGCACACAAAGTCTTTTTTGCCTCATACAAAGAGGCCGGTATTGTATTTCCTTCTGGAAGCAACTCGCCCTGAAGTATCAATAATTCTGTAAAACATACATCACTCATCCCATGTTTTGCCTTCAAATTATACAACTTCACTAATGCCGATAACTTGGTGTACTTTCTACAACCAGGGTACAATGGTTGATCTCCATCCCCAATCACATTAGCAAACTCATAAGGATCGGATCCAAAATCACCAAAATCATTATCATCCATCTCTATTTCTTCAGACACAAAACTGTACCTACTATGGTCATCATCTTCTTCAACATTTCTACTAGCATTACTAGTTGCAATTGGTTCCCAAGGTTCTCCATGAAATTTCCAATTCTTATAGCTTTGGTCAACTCCATTAAAGTATAAGTGATCCCTTATAATTCCAACCCCAAACAATTTCAAATTCGCACATTTAACACATGGACAACGGATATGCGTTGTAGTTAGAAGATTTTCTACAGAAAATTGCAAAAATGCTTCCACCCCTAACTCATATGCCTTCGATCTTCTATCCGAGTGCATCCATGACTTATCCATCTCCGACACTATATCCTATTATCTATAATAAGGTGAAAAGACAAGCAATGACTATCACTTATAGCAGATTATATAAGGTTTTAATAGCAAATAATAGAGTAAACAGACGACGGTTTTTAAACAACAACAGACGTATTACACATATATAGACGACGGTTTTGAAAAGAAACGTCGTCTAATGCTAGCAAGAAACGACGCCAGCGAACTTGAACCACGACGGTAGTTAAAAACTGCGTCGTGGTATATATTTACAAACGACGGTTTGTTAAAAAAACCGTCGTCGTATGCATAAAAAGATATCGAAATCCCAGTTTATTTTCAAGAACCCAAAATATATTCAAAACACAACATATATAAGGTGAAAAGACAAGCAATGACTATCACTATAGCAGATTATATAAGGTTTTAATAGCAAATAATATAGTAAACAGACGACGGTTTTTTAACAACAACAGACGTTTTACACATATATAGACGACGGGTTTTAAAAAAACGTTGTCTAATGCTAGCAAGAAACAGACGCCAGCGAACTTGAACCACGACGGTAGTCAAAACAAGCGTCGTGGTATATTTTTATAGACGACGGTTTGTTAAAACAAGCGTCGTCGTATGCATAAAAAATATTTCGAAATCCCAGTTTATTTTCGAAATCCATTCCCGATTCATAATAACAGAGAGTATTAAAAGATCCGACAACATTAAACCCTAAACCCGATTCATGAAAACAATAAACATTAAATCCATTAACCCATACCGTCGACAACATTAAAACATCACAAAACCCTTTACCACAGAACTGAATATCATTCAATGAATTTACAAGCATGAGATTAGGGTTTGCACTTACAGGTAGGCAGAGCTCACAGCTTATGGCCAA
The DNA here is from genome assembly GCF_965620075.1 of Prunus avium. Classification (NCBI taxonomy): domain Eukaryota; kingdom Viridiplantae; phylum Streptophyta; class Magnoliopsida; order Rosales; family Rosaceae; genus Prunus; species Prunus avium. The sequence goes on from NC_142285.1 coordinate 1,359,916, forward strand.
CTTGGATTCGACGGAGTTGTAAACTTGGCCAACTTGGATTCGACGGAGAGACCAACTTTGAATTAGAGTTGAAGTGAGAGAGCGGAGCGAAATGTTTTAGGACACAGAAATTTTGGCAACTTGTATAAGAGTTAGAGCGAAATCTGAAAATTTTAGGTCGAGGTGAAATTTTTAGAAAGCGCGCTTTTTTAAAAACATCGACGGAAACAAAAACACAATCGTCGTTAAAAGTTCAACCTAAACATGACGCTTATTTTAAAAATGACGTCGTTGTAAATATCCTTACGACGCAAAACCAAACTACCGTCGTTAAACCCTAATAGACAAATATAACCTAAACCCTAAACCCTAATAAATAAAACAACAATTATATATATATTTTTTTTAAAAAAAATAATTTCTCCAAAGGGATTAGGGTTTTATGTCCTAAAATATCTCGTCCATAAAACCCTAAACCCTAATCCCTTTTCTAAACCCTAAACCATGAAAGTATAAGTGATGTTGTGACTCATGAAAACATTTCTCTTTTTGGTTTTAATTTTAAATTTGTATAACTCAAACTTAATTTTTTAAAGCTTAAGGGGGAAGAAAATATCTCAATGACTTCATAGGAGTTGACGTTGCATTTTTTGGATTTATTTTCAATTTATTATAAATATTTTGAATTAAATAGAATAAAATATTATTAATAAAACCCACAAACCACATCGGCGTTAATAAATTAACGACGTTTTAAATTATAATAAACGACGTAATTTTTAAACAAATGTCGTTTAAAGTTAAAACCATGGCCATTTTTACACAGAAAACGACGTACAAACCATTTTCCACAACCTAAACGTGTATATGTAATTAATACACGTCGGTATATTACAAAAAACGACGTGTTAAATAATATACCATGACGCGAGAGATTAATTTATCGACTTATTATTTTGGAGCATACTACGACGGTACCTACAACACTACTGTCGTGTTTATTTACCACGTCCTAAGTTCAAATTACCGTCGTATTTTTTCAATTTATACGTTTGCCTTCTCTGTAAACCGCCGTCTTATTTTTATAGCTTTTTAAAATTAATTAATTTTTCTTTTATTTTGGTAATATCTTTCTTAACACAAAACAAAATTTAATTCTCAATCCTCAACAACATTTTCATCTTAAAAGGCAAATCTCTTCGTGTTAAATATTGATCAATATTTACACAATATATGTACACAAATTTGGCAAATACATCGTGGTTTCTTTTGTGCCTTCACCCTCAGCTTGTTCAACTGTTTCTTCCTCTCATATGCAAGCTGGGCCCTCTCCTTCCTCTTGTTCTCAAGCTCCTGCACAGCCACAGATGAATATCTAATAATTTCATAAAATCAAAATCAACAAAGTGTGAAAAGCTCACTCCTTGATTCCTGGTTACATTGTAGTCCCCTTTTCCACAGTGATCAACTTCAATCCTCCTGTGTAGCAGGGGGGAACCAGCCTTAGATCCTGTTGTGGGTTGTGCGTCTGCAAACCCATGCAGGTTCTAAAGCTGGTTCCACCCTTGCTACACAGGAGGATGTAGCAAACCCATGCTTGGTCTTGTGAGGAATCATTCTGCAAACCCATTTGCTTTCAGAAAGACAATTTCTTGTGAGGAATCATTCTGCAACCCTAATTGAAAACTGAGAGTTAAAAAACGCGTGAAAAAATCATATTTAAACAAATTATATAAGTACAACGTCGGTTCTAATATACATAGCGACGTCATATTTTAATAATCAACGTCTGTTTAGATAAACAAGCGCCGTCATAACTACATCGGAAATCCAAAAGTCACTTGGCGAGTATTAAAACGAGAACGACGTCGTTTTCAGAACCCCAAAGTAACCACGTCGGTTTATTAAAATACAGTCGTTCGGCAGTTGTGATAACTACGTCAGTTATGAATTATTTACCGTCGTTATAAATTTATAATACGACGGTTTGTAAACCCTTTTACGTCGCTTGGTAAAAACTATGACGTTGTTATGTGTGTACAACGTCATTTTAAAGAAACCAAGGTTTAGAAATGCGCTCTTCGTAAATCATCGACGGAAAACAATAAAACCGTCGTTAAATATGACATCTATACCCTAAACCCTAAACCCTAAACCCAAAACCCTAAACCATAAAATATAAACCATAAATTATATATATATTTTTAAATAATTATAGAAAAGGATTTATGGTTTTAGGGCCTAATATATATTAACCATAAACCCTAAACCCCAAAAATAAACCTTCATCCCCCTAAACCCTAAACCCTAGACCCTAAACCCTAAACCCTAAACCATTAAAGTATAAGTGATGTTGTGACTCGTGAAAACATTTTTCTTTTTGGTGGTAATTTTAAATTTGTATAACTCAAACTTAATTTTTTAAAGCTTAAGGGGGAAGAAAATATCTCAATGACTTCATAGGAGTTGACGTTGCATTTTTTGGATTTATTTTCAATTTATTATGAATATTTGAATGAAATGGAATAAAATATTATGAATAAAACCCACAAACCACGTCGGCGTTAATAAATTAACGACGTTTTAAATTATTATAAACGACTTAATTTTAAAACAAAACGTCGTTTAAATTCTAAATCATGACCATTTTTGCACATAAAACGACGTACAAAATATTTTCCACGACCACAACTCTTAACTTCTCGCCGTCTAATATCAAAAAAACAACGTCGTCTATAGAACCAAGAGCGTCGTTTGAAAAACCTCTTACGTCGCTTTTTTAAAAACTGTGACGTTGTTATGTGTATACAATGTCTTTTTGAACAAACTACGGTTTTTCACAACATGAAAACCTCAACAAATTTACAGGGACGTTGATTTCAACAAAAACTTGCGAATTCTAACCAATTTTGTACAAAAACTTGTCTAATTCTAACAAAATTTGTACATTTTATAAAAATGTTTAAGTATGCTAAAATTCCTCTACTCCATATGAACACACACAAACTCTGCCCATTCTTTCCTAACTTCTTCAATGGCAGCTTGGGGGTATGGCGCTTGATCCTTTCCTTTGGCAAACTGCAGTCCATAAACAAAGATTAATCTCACAGACGACGCTATTATTCATTCACCGACATAGTATATATATTCAACGACGGTATTTTTAATTTACCGTCGTTGATAATATAAAAACCCACATAAAAATAAATCTGAAAATTTTCTTCTTACCATCTTCTCAAATTCCAGGGAAGTATCCTTTATGATGTCTCTCATAAAGCGCATGACATAATACCCGCATTCTACACTGCTTGGTTGCTTTGGAGTGCCGGGCAGAGTTTTCCAGAGAGGTGTTTTACGGCCTACTCTGCCTATGTGTGTATTATACATTTTTAGAGCAGAGTTCACAATGTTTTTCCCGTCCTCATCCATAAACCGATTTCCAGGCAGTGGATCCAGAAAATATACGGTTTCCTTCTTTGCTCTTACAATGATCAAGACCCAATGACGGCTGCACAAAATAAATATAAAGGTTAAATAGTGTTATATGCAGAGCATCATACAAACAAAATCCTGTTTTTTTGTTTTGGAGACTAACCCTGGATTGTAAGGCATCAGGAAAATCTGTTCACCATCTGTTTTTTGAAGACGATTGGCTACGAGACGTGATCTTTCAGTTAATGAACCAGCGTCAGCACTAACTAGAGCAGGGTCTATAAAGCCAACCATATTCACCATATTTGCAGCTTTCAGATGATCAAACAGGCACCTAAATATATGAATTGAAACCATGAGTGTTTTTTTTTTTAAACAAAAGGAGAGTGTCAAATGAATATTTGATAAGGACAAACCTCATATATATTGCAACGACAGTAGCCCCAATTTCTTCCATGCCAGCAAATTGGGTAATATCTTCATGCAAGACGAAGGTGTTACGATCTATGCCAAACACCTCCTTCTCAATCATAAAGCTCATAGCCTTCTCCTGAGGCTTTAGTGTCGATTCAACATAACTACAAAGGGATTGTAAAGAAGATGGCAACTCCAGCTTTGTATAATCTGGTACTTCAGTACTCTGTTTGAACAAATAAAGCAACATAAGTGACGTGGTAAATAAATAACAACGACGGTTTAAATAACAAAACGTCGTCTTAAAATGAGTTACACGACGGTAACAAAATACCGTCGTAATGAATACTTTATTACGTCGTTTAAATAAAACCGACGTCTAATTCAAATGCAAAATTCATAATTAATGAATTTACCTTTTCAATTTTCTTTTCTCCAACACTGGATTGCTGTTTTAATAAATAAAGAGATATATATATAAGAAAGATTGTACAATAATTTAAACATTCAATTAAAACAAACGACGGTTGAAAGAAAATATAGACGTCTGAAAATTGAAAAAGAAATGAAAAAGGCAAAGTTAAGAGAATTTACCTTTTCATCTTTCTTTTCTTCAATCTTTTCACGATCCCCAGATTTCTGTTATAAGAAATAAACTCAATATATATATAAGACATAGTACAAAAAGGGCAAAAAAAAAAAAAGTAAATAAATTAAATTAAACCGTCGTGGTAATAATAACAAACGACGGTATTTAATAATTACAGACGTGTATATTTAATCACACGACGGTAAATAATAAACGTCGTGGTATTTCATATACTACGACGGTATCTAAGCTTGTACAACAATTTAAACATTCAATTAAATAATTGCAGACGTGTAACATTCATTAAACGTCGTGGTAATTCCTTTATTGAAAAAAGCAAAGTTATGAGAATTTACCTGTTCAACTATCTCAAGTATCTTTCCTTCTACTCTCTTTTCAACTTCCCCTGATTTCTGTTATAAGAAATAAAGAAATATATAAATGACATTGTAGAAAAATTAAAACAAATAAATAAACCGTCGTGGTAAACATTAACAGACGACGGTAAATATAAACAGAGAAACAGAAAATTCAAAGTTCAAAGACGTTACCATTTCCTCCTGCTGTTCCCCATTCTTGGCAGTATCCTCCTCAAATTGTAGGGCTCTAACATCAAGTGCCCCAGAACAGCTTGCTTTGTCAGACATTGGATTTTTGGGACTTTGCCCTTGGATTTGGGACAATGTATTCAGTTTCAGCAGGCTTGGATCAAAATTGGGGATGATTTTTGAAAGCTGACTCAGCAAATTTTCCCTCTCAGCTTCTACCAATTGCTTCGTCCTAGCCTCCATCTTTAAACTCTCTTCCCTTGATCTAGCCTCCATTTTCAAAGTCTCTTCTTGAAGGACAAGTCTTACACTTTCCTTCAATTGATCAGCAAACCTAACCTTCTGTTGTCTAGGTAAGTTGAAGTATTGCTTAGGGGAAACCCCAGCCCCTACACCTCTAACTCTTCCTGGATGCTCGGGACCCAAAGCCATTGTCAAAACATCATTGGATCCTGACAGAGAAATTGTGCCTTCAGAGACTTGCTTTTGCAAATCATCCTAACGAAAAGACATAATAAAAAGTCAGAATAAGGAAACAAACGACGGTTATTTATAAAAAATAGACGTAATATAATATTTTACACGACTCAATAACATAACAATCGACGTAATATAATATTTAAGACGACGCTAACTAAATACCGACGTTATTAATATATTAACACGACGTCAATAATAATACACCAACGTCTTATGTTATAATTACAAAAAACAGAGCATGGATTCCAGATTCAGACCTTTAACGTCGCCTTTTAAAATATTTCGACGTAGTAAAACTTTTCACACGACGGAAAAATATAACAGCAGAAGTAATAAAATTTTTAAAACAGAGTGAGTAGGCTTACAATTAATTTTGCTTTCTCTGCAGTCTTTGGATCCGGGATGTTACCATGTTTGTCTTCTCTTGCTTTTTTCCATAAGGTAGATCGATCAATATCTACCCCAGGCATGATTTCCTTCAAGTCCTCCTTAAAACCAACATATCCTTTTCGAGACAATCGATGATTGTACTCGAGTTTCTCCCTCCTCTGTGATTGTTCTTCATGCACAGCCTCAAATTCTTTAGATAACCTTGAAGCTACAAAGGCATCCCATTGAGCTTTCTCTATGAATTTGTATGTTTCAGGGGGCTGCCTTAATCTATCCTGCTCCTTGATGAATGGAAGGATATGAAACCTCGTTAGTGTGGACTTGAAATCTTTCCATTTCTTGGCGGCAGAAGATAGCACCATTTGCTTGCCCCCTTTACCAACCACAAAAGCCATGTCAACGGCTTCCCAAATCTGCTCTTTTATATCCTTGGATATTTGAACCCATTTCTTGTCCACAAGTGGGACTCTGGAGCGTGCCAACACACCAATGTAGGACTGCATCTCATTATGTGCACGGCCATAAGGTTTCCCTTCTTCATTGTACTCAACAACAGGCTTGATTTTCTGAATTTTTCTCTGCACAATACGGGGCATTGTGCTCATACCCCGACCTGACTTTGCCTCCTCAGAAATAGTTGTCGTGCTGGCTGGTTCTATCTCAGAAGATGAAACAAGCTTCATCTTCTTCGAGGCCTTGGTTTGAGGATTTACAACTCTAAGCTCCTTCTTCGAGGATTCATTTTTTTTCAAACCAGACTCCTTACTTTGGGATTGAGAAACCATGGTTACAGACAAATTAAACCTGCAAGTGAAAATATATCAGTGAAATTAAGAAAAACCACGACGATTATTTATAAACTACGACGTATTATAATATTTCAAACGACGTAAGAACAAAACAAACGACGTAATAATAATTTTACACGACGGTAATTAATCACCGACGTGATAAAATATTACAACGACGTCAATAATAAACAACCGACGTCTTATGATATAATAAAAACAGAGTATTAAATATTACAACGACGTTAATAATAAACATTCGCCGTGGTATTGAAAATAAAACGACGTAAATATTAATATACCGTCGTCTATACCACAAAAACAAATTAGGAACAACGTAAAATATTTTCAGCAGAAAAATAATTAAAAAGATTTTCGAAACAAAAACCATTGTTCAGAGAAATCAAACATGCGATGAAAGCTTGGAAACTTAAAATGATATCCTTAAAAATCAAAAACAAAAAAAGGATATCATTTTAAAAAACAACGACGAACACTTTCACACGACGCTAGGGTGACTGACGAACCGTCGTGGTCTATAAATCTAACCACGTAAATAATAAGCCACCGTCGTCTTATTTAGTTGAAGTAAAAGAACCAGAGTAGTGTTCAAACTTGGAAACTTTTCGTCTTTGTCTGCAACTTTTATCAAACTTGGAAAGAAAAAATGTAAAAAGATTTAAAAAAACGAAAATGATATGCGCATGCAAAACAGGAACAAAAATCCTTCCAGAAATGCTTACCCTTTGCTTGCGATGAAAGCTTTCTTCTGGAGTTTGGTGTTTCAGTTCAGAGATGAAGACGAAGAGGAGATAAGCTTGAAAGTTTGAAACAGTTCTTGGAGAATGAAAAATGAGAAAAGCTTGAAAGTTTTTCTCGGGTTTGGAACCAATGCAAGTATGGGTCAGGAAGGCGAAAAGTTTAAAATAATAAAAAACCTTTTCATAACAACGACGCTATTAATAGTATGCGCCCTAGTATGATACATTATACGGCGCTATTGTTAACACTGCCCTATAATATTACTTTCAACGACGGTATGTTTTAATGAAACGACGTTTTGAAATCGAATTACACGACGCATGTTTCTTCAAAAAAGATGAATCGTCATTTTCCAATTTACCAAACGACCTTATATTCAATAATAACGACGTTAAAAATTAATACCACGTCGTTTTAATTACTCATACCGACGTGTAATTTTTTTAATTACACAATAAATTAATTTTCCAAAAAATTACAACGTCGTTTTTATATAGCGTCGTTGTTAAATAATTTATACGACCTTATTTTAAATTTAAACGACGTGTATGTTATATATAAACGTCGATATTTTAAAACACCGACGTGGTATATAAGATTTGTTTATAAATAATGGCTTTTCTATCTTTCTGTCGTCTTCATTTTTCAATTAGGGTTTCAACTTTTTCTCAATTCTCTGGAGGCACATCACCTCTCTGTCTCATCTCGCTTTCATTTTTCAGTTTGGATGTTGATGTGTGGGCGCGTTTGTGTATCTGAAAGACACAAACACGCACACATCATCTAAAAAATTGTCTTTCTGCACAGAAGGAGAACAAGGTCTGCATCAGCCCTCTTTCTCAGCTCCTCCATGATGGGGTTCTCTGGGTTGATCTCCATGGTCTTCTTGCTCGACATGTACCCAGCCGCTCTGTTATCCCTCAAGGCCTGAGCCTTCATGATTCTTTCCATGTTGGCAGTCCAGCACGGTCAGACGGTCAGACACCACAACCTTCTCCACTCTGTCACCCAAAACATCCTTCACAACCTTGCAGAGTCCCTCAAACTTCTCCTTCAACTCTTCCTTCTTCTTTGCCTCGTCTTCACTCTCATCAAGCTTGAGACCTTCCTTGGCGGCTGAGACAAGCTTCTTGCCCTCAAACTCCTTGTGAGAGTAATTGGCACATCATCCACTTCTAAAACATTGCCTTTGTTCATTCTGGTTCGATTATGATGAGGAACAGAGTTCATTCTGGTAATGATAGACGAATAATTGCATAAAATTTGTACGTCGTTAATTTAACAAACCGTCGTGGTTAGTACAATTATGCGACAGTAGAGTTATGGATACCGTCGTAGTATATTATAATTAAAAAGTTGATAAATTTATATTTACAGTCGTGGTAACTTAATTTAAAGCGGCGATTTTTTTTGTAATTAACCGTCGTAGATTCCTTTTAATTTATGCGTCGCTGACTAAGAAAATTGGGTCGTGTTTATTAATTAATTAACACGGCGTCTTATTTTTATATCGTCGTCTTTACTTTCTACTGCGGTGATTTCATAGATGCAGTCGTTGTTTTTAGGTTCAGATTTTAACTCTGAAAATACCTTTGTAATAAGACGACGCTTTTTTAATTTGGTGCGTCGTGGTTTCAAAATATCTATACGTGTGCCGTTTTTTAGGTGTTTAAAGTATGTTTCTACGACGGGTTTCTATTACCGTCGTCTTTTAAAAAACAACGACCGTTTTTTGATCTACCGTCGTTGTTTACTGGTCGTCTTTTGCCCTTTTTGTAGTAGTGTCTGTAAGCAAAACGATTATTCTACTTCTCAACTTAAACCTAGAAAACTGGAATTTCTACCTGGAATCAAAGTAAATAATCCCATTTCTAGAGCAAACTCAAACTCAAACTCATTTATTCAGAACCATTAAGCAGGTGTCATATTTACTTAATCATATAGTAACAAATATTCCAACTTATGAGTGCAGGTATTTTTTTTTCCTTCTTAAAGGCAATATAATCATAAGTTAATAAATCCATGTTAGCATTCATCACCTACTGTAGATATGAAAAAAATAAATTAAAGTATGCTTGACGAGTAGATTATTACTTCAACTTCCTTCACATATGCATCATCGTAACCAGACTCTTCAATAACATCCAAGTATGAAACAATTAAAAAACCTCCAAGGTACTTGCGGAGGTGGCTAGTAGTAGCATGGTACCGTCCGTTCCTACATTAGACATATCAGGGGATGATAAAACTCATAATATTGTAAAAAGTAAAAAGCAAAAAAGAAATGACACAAAATAAAAATAGCATGCTCAAATATGGGTATTATGCGCACACACAAGCACAGAGTTCACCCACTTAGTCAAATCATCAGAGCATATAGCAAGCCAACGTTTCAATGAAGAGCTCTTCTTGCGGATTCCTCTGAAGGCCTTTGGCGGTCTTGCCAAGTTTGGAAGGTGAATGTCATCAAGATCTATAGAGTTTAGTTCATGTGAGTGTGCAAGAGATTTTAATAAAGCTTCCTCTGTAATTCCTGCAAATGAATCTGGAGAATATCCATTCCATGAGAATTTATGTCAAACAAACCAGGAAATGCAGGACAAGGATAATAATGTATCAGCTCCACCATCCAGTAGTTTCCCAGAAATTGTCATAAACTCCTTCAAAAGCTTACCCGAACTCCAATTTCTTGGATGCTATTAAGCAGTAGGGAATCAGTAAGATGAATTAGTATACAACATCCTATTTGAAAATCTCATACTTCTATCTTCAGTGCGTTAACATTTGCAAAGACAATTTCATCTACCACTGCTTGCATATTAGACTTCCATCGAGTCAATTAACAACAAAGGTGCGGAAGGAAATATGATATTTGCACGTTAAATCGAATAGGAGAATTTAGTAAAAACAAGAATATGAAACTCAGCTAGATTTATTAACAAATAAAGCAAAGATGTATAAAATATGAAAAACAGGCCAAGCAAGATATGGTCGCAGCAATCAGTAATACAAAGGCATGCTTACTAATATACACTATCTATTTATTTTTAACACAAAGGCATTCATACATTGATAATTTTTAAACTGATTACCTACTGTATTCTAGTTCAAAATATAGCAATACATTTGAAGTACTGACACAATGTTTAGAACAGTGAGTGTTTATTAATTAAGAAGTTTAAGTAACACAAAATGCTACTATATTTGGGTGATAAATTAGACAGCAGGGAGAATGAAGTTGGTGAGACTCAGAAACTTACTATTTATTAAGTAATATAATTCATGAAGTTAATTAAAAAATTTAATACTAATTATTCACTAAATAAATAATAATTAAAATATAATTACTAATTTAACTAATTAAATAAGGCAAATATGTTATTTAATTACTAACAATAAAATTTTAAAAAATTAATTAACCTTTAAATATCCTAAGTTTATATATATATATTTTTTTTTTAAAAGACCTCTCCCGCCGAAATTTCGTCGGCAGAGGTATTTTCGTCGCGAGAAACCTAATCCGATAAATTTTTGCCGGCATAGACTTGTGCCGATGATATTTTGTCGGGAGAAGTGTTTATTTAATTTTTATCAAAAATTTTAATTTTAAAAATATAAAATTAGTTTCTTTACTTTTTCTTTTTAGCCAACTTCTTTAATTTAACATATATGTAATTAAGTAATATCTTATCCTTTTTAAATTACTTTAATTAGTAATTATGTTTAAATTATTATTTCTTTAGTGAATATTTAAATATGTTACTTATTTCATAAATTGCTCAATAAATAATAATGAATTATTTTAAATTATTTTGTGCAATTTTCAAACCTAATTTCATTCAAATTTAAATTGAAAGGATATGTCAAAAACGAAAAAAATAAATTGCTTATTTTCGTTTGGGTGTCTTAATTAAATTTCTCCAAAGCCCAAGAGCCCCAAGGACCAGGTCTTTGATTAATATAATTATTATAAATTAGTGCCAAATCCAAAGCCGAGCCTACAGCCAAGCTCATTACCCCAACTCTCCAATGTTAACCACACTTACCAAACCACTACAGTGCTTTGTTTATAAGGACCTTCATAGGATTGTGGATTTTCGATGTGGGTGGTTCACAAAGGGCACCTCAAAAGAATATCTTCACAGTATAGCCGTGCGGCTGTACTTCAAAAAATAGAATATTTTAAAAGTCCAGCCGTGCGGCTATACCCTTTAAGTAGCTCACTTTTTTAATTACTTTGATTAGTAGTTATGTTTTACTTAGTGAATATTAAAGGAAAAAAGAAAAAAGCAAAATTGAATTACTATTTATTAAGTAATATAATTCATGAAGTCTAGCCGTTCGGCCATACTTTTAAAATATTCGAATGTATTTAGAAAGTATAGCCGTGCGGCTATACCCTTTAAATATACATTTTTGTCATATCGTTTTAGGGTTTAGGGCTAAAATACCACTTTAGCCCATTGGGCTAGAGTTAGTTCTACAATTATTTTATTTATACAAGCGATATTGGGGAATGAAAATTTAAATTCTTTATGATACCTCCCATTCTAATGATTTCTAACTATTAGCCCATTGGGCAAGAATAAAAAAATGAATTTTATTTATAACAAATAATACGGGTTAAACCCATAAATACAACAACAACAAATAGGGATCTGCCAACATTTTGTGGATCAAAGAAGGTTGAATTTCATAGTATAAAATTGCTTGGGATTGCTTTTTTTTGCCAGAAACCTGCCTCACTTTAAAGTTAGGCAGTTTAAGGTATTTGGTAAAAATAAAATATCCCAATTATTTTAAAAGAAGTGGCCTTTTGATAGCAGCTTTTAAAAGCAGACTCTGGGTTGCTTTTCAAGGCTGCTTTCAAAAGAAGCAGAGATGAACCTTTAATGAATTTTTTAAATTCCCAATCATTCATTTTTAAAAATGACACCACCTCCAGTTCCACATCCAACTCCACCACTTGAGTGACCTCTGCAACTAATATTTGAGTTGAGTGACCAACATGTAACTTCGAGTATAGTTGAGGGACCATTTCAACTAATATTCATTTTAAAAAAATGACACCACCTCTACTTCCACATCCAACTCCACCACTTGCGCCACCACATTCACTACCTCCACAACCACCGCCACCACCACCACCACCACCTCGTCCTGCACCACCACCTCCAAAACCTCAACATCCACCACCATCTCCACAACCAACACCACCACATGAGAATATATTGGGACACGCACATACACGAGATGCCTTTCTAAATTCTAACCTTATGAACTACACAACTAGCTAGCTCAGCTAAGAAATGGTTTTGGTCAAATAAAAAATTTCTTAGTCAACACCTTTTCTGGATCACCCCCACCTTTAAACATGTTATAGGTGTCTCACATGACAGGTTTCGGATCTTGGCCAATCTGCATTCATCGAGTATGTGGTTAGAAGAATTTTATTCAACTTTTCACTCAATACATGGGAGTAAGAAGCACTTAAAAAAGTGTCAGCTAGAATTATACATTCACTCATAAGTATACTTGGTTATGCTTGCTCAAAACCTAGTTTAACTTCATCCATAATCTTCCTCAGATAAAAAAATAAAATAAAAACCTTAATTTTTACTTTTATTCCAATGACATATCTAAGGCAAAAGTGACACACTTTCTAATTTTTTCTACATCAAGTATTATTGTTTTTCAAAATTTAATTATCTCAGTACCTAACAAAATCATATGGAAACAAGAACCATCAAAGAACTAGTACCTATCAAGATAGTAAAGTGATAGGCCCCTTTCCCAAAGATCTGATAACAACCTTAGCCAACACTATGTAACTTAATTCGGCAATTCATATCCATAGCCAACACACTTTTATAAAATAATATTCAAAGAGTATAGACTGCTATACCAGGATATTTGTTTTAATTTTTTCAATCAATAGTATAGACGGGCGGCTATATTCGGGACTTTTTATTTTTATTTTTTTATTAATGCTATATTGGGTCCTTTTTAAAAAAAAAAATTCTCTAATTTACTATTATCAATAAGAGTAGTTTAGAGCATTATCCATTACTATTACTTCATTACACGAGTCTCCATTGTCCCTTTTTAATTTTTTACTTTTCTACAGTTTTACCCATATAAAGAATTTAGCATTTTCCCGTTTAATACTTGTATTATACAAGTACATATGTATTTTCAATAATACTTCCATTTTCCATACACGTTTTAAAGACTCGGTACAATACACGTTTTGTAAAAAGCAAACATACAATACACTTATTGTGCACATACGTACGTATTTTTCATTTTTAATACACGTGGTTTTTACAAAATTTTCAATAATACACACAAAATTCATGTATTATACACATAATTTTCACAAATTATTGAATAAAAATAATATATATTAAAATATTATATAGTGGCCGAACTTTTCAGTTGTAACTTGCCAAAGTTTTGCTGAATAAAACACGTATGTATTTTGTTCATTATTTCCCATTCTATATTTTACTAACTATGAAAGAAATTGAGAGGCTGAGATTATCTCTTACTTGTTGTATGAAAAATGCAACATGGTGATTTTGCAATCTCTTTGCCAACGAGAACAACAATGTCAAACAAAGTGTTATGGGTATAGTAGTAAGAGAAGTGGTAGAATTCTTCATGTAAAGTGTTGTTTGAAAAGTGAAGCAATTACCAAGACCACTCCAACTCAGCGTGCAATTCTCTACGACAAATAATTAGTGCAGTAACATAATTTAGTATCACTCAAGAGAATGAGGTAGATCAAAGGCAAATATTCCCACACAAAAAAGAAGAAGAAAAAATTGAACTCTCATATTGATTTACTATGAAAATTCTCTCTTTTCAATATTTGCTTTGGATATGTTGAATCTAGCAAATTAATAACTATAAAGTATAAACTAATGGAAGTAGGCCACAAAATTTCAAAATTTCTAGGGAAAACTTCTTTGCAAACTCTCAAACTAGAAAGCTTTTGTTTTGCTTCATGCGTAACCTCTCTCTGTTAACTGTCTTTCCTGAGCAGAAGGGTACTTGCAATACACTTATAGTGGGACCAAAGGGGGGTAAAGTTAAGGTTTATCAGTCCAATGATTTTTGAAATCACATCAATTTCAAGTAAAGATTCCCTTTATATAGACTCCTAAAACTCCAACAGCCAGTGTTATTGCAAGAGGAATTGTCAAGAGTTGATCAGGTTGAGCAATGGTTCTTTTTGTGCTCTTAGTTCTTACCGTGGAATATTTTTTATTTTTTTAAATAAATAGTATAGCTGCGTGGAGTATAACCGGGCGGCTATACTCTTTAAAAAAAAATTAAAAATAAAAAATCTGCCTCCTAGGCGCTATTAGGAGGGTCCATTTTTCTATTTAATTATTTTTAATAAATCGTATAGCCGCACGGCTATCATGTGGTTTTTTAAATTTTTTAAGAAATGAATAGTATAGCCGTGCGGCTATACGAGTAAAAAAATAAAAAATGGGCCACCTAGCCTAGGCGCTTGGAGGGTCTTTTTTATTTTTTATTTTTTTAAAAAGGAGGGTCTTTTTTATTTTTTATTTTTTTAAAAAGTATAGCCGGTCGGCTATACGTTGTAAGTATCAAAGAGTATAGCCGGTCGGCTAGACTCGGGATTTTTAAAATTTGTTTTAATAAAGAGTATAGCCGCGCGGCTATACTGTAATAAATAGTACAGCCGCACGGCTATAAGCGACATTTTTTTAAATTTTTTTAATGAATAGTACAGCCGTGCGGCTAACTAGGTCCCTTTTTTAAAAAAAGTTTCCCTAATTTTCTTTTATCGATAAGAGTAGTTTATAGGATTATCCATTACTATTAGTACATTACTCGAGTCTCTATTTTCCATACACGTCTTAAAGACTGGGCAAAATACACATTTTGTGAAAAAGCAAACATACAATACACATATTGTACACATACGTTTATATTTTTCATATACACATTTTTTTTATACAAAATTTTCAATAATACACACAAAATTCACATACATGTATAAATTCTTCATATACACGTATTATACACATAATTTTCACATATTATTGAATCAAAATAATATATATTAAAATATTATATAATGGCCGAACTTTTCAGTTGTAACTTGCCAAAATTTTGCCGAATAAAACACGAACATATTTTATTCTTATTTTTCCCGTTCCGTATTTTACTAACTATGAAAGAAATTGAGAGGCTGATATTATTTCTTACTAGTTGTGAGAAAAATGCAAGATGGTGATTTTGCAATCCCTTTGCCAACGAGAACAACAATTTCAAACAAGGTTTTATGGGTATAGTAGTAAGAGAGGTGGTAGTTTTCTTCATGTAAAGTGTTGTTTGAAAAGTGAAGCAATTACCAAGACCACTCTAACCCAGAATGCAATTCTCTACGAAAAAAAGAAGAAGAAAAAATTGAACTCTCAAATTGATTTATTGTGAAATTTCTCTCTTTTCAGTATCTGCTTTGGATATGTTGAAACTTGGAGCCCCAACTCACTTTGGCCAAACCCGAAATCGGGGGTACTTTTCAAGTGTTTTGACGCGTGGCAAATGCCATTCAAGTGTTTTAGACCGCCTAGGCATTTTGAAAATGCAGCAACAAGCTAGGCGTTAAGAAACCTGACTTTCATAATAAAGCCCAGCATATAAAGAAGCGTAGAAGTAATCACTCTCTCGGCCTTTTGAAAATGCAGCAACAAGCTATGGATTAAGAACAATCACTTAAGTGTGAGGAAATTCTTGGTATTAATGCAACTAGACATGCCTCTATAAGAAACAAAAAATTATCTGAAGACCATTATGCACTGTAAAATGTACATCACAAAACATATACATGACTATTAATGCAAGATCAATGGTCTACCTGCTTTTATTGCCTCCTTAGCTAGTTGCTCATCCATCCCAGAAGAGAAGTCTTTACTTTTTGCTAGTTACTTGGCCATACAAACTCTGTTCAACCTCCTATCTCCAACTGTTTTTGCTTCGAAGAGAAATCTTTCGCGTGCAGCACATAATATATGCCTAGCCAATCAGTATTCTGGTTCTGTTTTTGCATTATTCGGGTGAGTTCACAAAAAATGATCTCTGATCTGTAAGATTACAAAGCATCTACTTGCATGTAGGGTTATTTTCTGTATTATATAGTAGGGTTTTTATTTTTGATGCATAATATAGTGGGTTTAACATGAAAGAGTCAGGTGATTGTAAATGACACATGATCTCCATGTGAAAAGCATAGTGCAAAATCTAGAAGACCCCCACATAACATTGATTTATTGCGACTTGAAACAACTCAGTATGCAAAGATATACATATGTTGTTTGAAAGGTTATTGGGTTAGTATAGGATATGAAACTAATGGAAAATATGAATCATAAACCCTATAAAAATGGGCAGGATGACTAACAAATCAGAAAATAAGGAATGATTCAATCAAGACAAGCAATACTAGTCGCTGAGACTAATATACCACATTGATATAGGTATACTCTACTTAAAAAAACATTTGAAATCCAGGAATTCAACTGTAAGCTTTTGAAAATCTCAAGGAATTTAAAACAGAAGCATGCATACCAGCGTTGTCTGAGGATGAAAGAAACATGATGAGTGTGTCAAATCTTGGAACCCTGGTTAAGTTCTCCAGATAATTGACGGCCAAATCCATTTTTTCACTGCCAAAGAAATAAATCAAAGGTGGGGCCATAAGCATTTTATCAAGCTCAACAAGAAAACATACATATCAGACATAAACATTACTTACACGAAAAAGGTTGCTACACACTTGATAATGTCAAGAAGTATGGGAACAGTCAAAGCATTTTTGAATATCTGCGGCAATGCACTTGGAGATATAGCCTGTACAGAAATAACACAAAAAATAGCATGAAACAAAGTAACAACATAAATGGAAAGTCAGAATGAGTGATGATTTCCTAAACAAATACCAACTGCATTCACAATCCTTTATGGACATTTGAAATTGTTCAAAAGGGACACAACAAATGGGGAACTTCTTGGATGGCCCCTAGCATGCAGAAGCCAGATAGGCAGACTGACAATGCAATTACTGGTATACTTCTGGCAACCATCCAAAGAGGACAATAGACGAGACTAATAGAATCTTTGCAGTGGTCAACCGCACGGATGACCACCATGCAAAAAGAACACATTCATGGTCACCTACTTTGGGATGACAACGAACATATGAATCTTGCATTTTGGTAGACTATATTTTTTTACAGTAAACCACATGAATACTTTTGCATACCTTCAACAGGCTAGTCTGTCGAGCATTATCTCCAGAGAATCCTCACCAAGAAACCTCAAATTGATATGCCGAATTTGGTGGTGTGATCTTTTCCGCAGCTACAGCCTTGACTCGGGAAGCAGCTCGAGAAGCAAGCTCTTGTACCGATGCCTTCACCCCTTGCTTCCTAGTTGTGTTATTTCTCTACAAAATTATCATAATATAGACTAGTTCAAGAGACTAAAAGACACAGATGCAAAAGAAATAAATAAAAGTTTAAAGCAAATAAGAAGATAAAGTCATTGAGTCCAGATAACATGGTAGGAGTACACAACATATAAGTCTGATAAGAAGCTATAAAGACAAAAGCAATTAATAAGGTTCATAAACAAGTCTATCTTACTTATTCACCTGTTACTAAGAAGAAACGAAAACTCAATGACAACAACAAAAAATAAAGTAAAAGGAGCAACAAAACACTTTTCTTGACACCTTAGTGTGATCTTGAACTGCAATCATTTCTATTATTTGAGCACTGCTGGAGACAAGCTGGATGCTTTGTCCGTTCACTTTGGGATCCAACTTTCCCACTTTCTGCATTTCTTGTACATAATTTTTTCGTGATCCAGATGCTTTCTGAAGAATTGTCTGGGAATTAACAATTCAAACGAGTCGATTTACTATATAAATGAACTGGTAGATGAGCATGATATACACCATCAAACAAAACACAAGAAATGAATGATAGACTCCAAAAAATCAAAACTCGCCTTTCAAAAGCAAGCAGACCTGCATAGCTCAGACCTCTTCACCTTCCGACCCCTTCCTCAAAGCATTTCTGTTCTTCTTCTTCTCCTTCACTTCCGGAACGGCAGACACCTCCTCAATCTCCTCCTGAATATGGTCCAATTCTATGGCTCTAGAACTCGACCCTGTCTCCGCTATCAGATTTTTCTCCGTCAAAATCTGCAACAAGCTGGCGATGTTGGGCTAGGCGGGCGCTAGGCGGCTAGGCGGGGGCTAGGTGGCTGGGCGGGCCTCTTAGGCGGGTTGGGTCTTTTTTCGGTGCCAAACCCGGAGGACGAAGCAGCCCAAACTGAAAAAAACCAATCGAAGCTTGAGTTTGATAGAGAAGCGAAATGGCTGTGACTGCTGCGAGTGCAAGCTTCGTGTTAATATTTGAAGCGTATAGCCGAGCGGCTATACTCTTAAAATATTCGAATATATTAATATTTAAAAAGTATAGCCGGTCGGCTATACTCTTAAAATATTCGAATGTATTTAGAAAGTATAGCCGAGCGGCTATACCCTTTAAATATACATTTTTGTCATATCATTTTAGGGTTTAGGGCTAAAATACCACTTTAGCCCATTGGGCTAGAGTTATTTCTTCAATTATTTTATTTATACAAGCGATATTGGGGAATGAAAATTTAAATTCTTTCCGATACCTCCCATTTCTTATGATTTCCAGCTATTAGCCCATTGGGCAAGAATAAAAAAAATGGATTTCATTTATAACAAATAATACAGGTTAAAGTTAAACCCATAAATACAACAACAAAAAATAGGGATCCGCCAACACTTTGAGGATCAAAGAATGTTGAATTTCATAGTATAAAATTGCTTGTATAGAAATTTACTTTTTAAAATGTATCCATCGTAATTATGAACTAAACCCAATTACAGTCTTTTTTCTCATTGCACTTGACAACCCTTCTCTTCTGCTATGAGATATATCAGTCCGCGATGTATTCTATGCAGATGAAAAATTGGATACAAAACAGTCTAACGAGACAACGAAGAGAAGTTTGCAGCTCTGTTTTGAAATAAATTGAAGGTAACATAAATCATATGACATTGATATACAAACTATTATAAATGAGAATTCAAACAACATGCGCTTTTCTGACCAATAAACACTTTTTCTATCAAACGTTTTCATAAGTACTTTTCGCTCTTCTAAAAACAATTCCAAACAAGCCCTAAATCAAACACCCATAAAAGGTTTATTCTTGCGACTTTCCATTATCAGCTGGCAAGTCATCAGTTCTGTTGCATGATTAATGCTAGCAATTGTGGATGACCTTTTATAGTTCTCAAAAGATTCAGTGGTTCTTTTTTTTTTAATCTCTTTTTTCAATGACTTAAACACAATATCTAATTTCACATCACTTTTTTTTTTCTTTGTTTGTTCCGAACACATATTACGAATACGAAATATCCAGAATTATTTAGTACAAGCAAACTCATGATTTCCAATACATGCATCCAGAACATACTAGAAATCTGAACCATATAGAGACTCATGCGAGCGAGGAGGTCTGGAAGCCCATTTTGTGATCATGTTCTTTAATTCCTCTTGCAGTTGTTGGGGCAGGTTTCCACATAAATTACACCTGCATTGTTAAAATGAAATTATTATTCCATATATATCCTCAACAACTCTACGAGTAGGATTTAGCTTTTGTGAAAAACAGAGAAAGGCAACAAGGAAAGGCAAGCAAGGGAGTGAGAGGCAAGGCAAGGCAAAGGGAAGGCTAGACAAAGGCAAGAAAAGGCAAAGGCAAGGCAAATGCAAGGCATGAGAAGGCACGAGAAAGAAAGGCAAAGGGAAGGCAAGGCAAGGGCAAGGCAAGGCAAGGGTAAGGCAAGGCAAGACATGTCAAAGCAAAGCAAAGGCAAGACAAGGCAAGGGAAAGCCAATGCAAAGAAAAGGCAAGGCAAGGCAAAGGCAAGGATCGGGAAGGCCAGGAAAGGCAAGGCTAGACAAGGCAAGGGAAGGCAAAGGGAGGGGAAGGCAAGGCAAGGAAAGGCAAAGCTAGGCAAGGAAAGGAAATGCAAGGGAAGGCAAGCTAAGGAAAAGCAAGGAAAGGCAAAGGCAAGGGGAGGCACATCAAGGAAAGACAAGGTAACACAAGGAAAAGACAAAGCAAGGTATGGGAAGGCAAGGCAAAGGTAAGTCAAGGCATAGTTAGGCAAGGCAATGAAAGGCAAGTCAAGGTAAGGTAAGGCAAAGAAAGGAAAGGTGAGGCAAAGGCAAGACACATCAAAGCAAAGCAAGGCAAAGGCAAGGCAAGGAAAGGCAAAGTTTGGCTAGGCAAGGGGAGGCAAAGGCAAAGAAAGACACGTCAAGGCAAAGCAAGGCAAGAGAAGGTAGAGGCAATGCACGTCAAGGTGCCTCAAGTCAAGGGAAGGCAAAGGCAATGCACGTCAAAGCAAGACAAGGAAATGTGAGGAACATACAAGGCAAGGCATGTCAAGGTAAGGCAGTGCAAGCAAAAGGAAAGGGAAGACAAATACAAGGCAACAAAAGGTAAGGAAAGGAAAGAGAAAGCAAAGGCAAGGAAACATAAGGGAAGGGAAGGGAAGGTAAGGAAAAAAGAGGCAAACGGAAGGCAAGGCATATCCAAGGAAATCAAGGGAAGGCAACAAGGCAAATGAAAGGTAAGGCAAGGCTAGGGAGGCACGTTAAGGTAAGGCAACATAAGGGAAAGTAAGGGAAGACAAAGACAAGGCTAGGCACGACAAGACCAGACAAAGGCAAGGCAAGACAAGATAAGGTAAAGGAAAGGCAAGGTAAAGGTAAGTCAAAGCAAAGGCAAGACTAGGCAAGTCAAGGAAAGGGCAAGGCAACGGAAAGGGGAGGCACATCAAGGAAAGACAAGGCAATGCAAGGGAAATTGAAAGCAAGGCAAGGCACATGCAAGGTACATGCAATGCATGGGAAGGCAGAGGATGATAAGGGAAGTGAAGGCAAGTCAAGGAAATGGAAGGGCAAGGCAAGGGACATGCAAGAAAAAAGAAAGTCAAGGAAAGGGAAGGCAAAGGCATGGCACGGCAAGGCATGGGATGATAAGGGAAGGGAAGGCAATGCAAGGAAAGGGAAAGCAGGGGGTAGAAAGGTAAGGCAAAGCAAAGTCGAGGCAAGGGAAGGGAAGGCAAGGCATGGGATGACAAAGCAAGGGAAGGCAAAGCAACGAAAGACGAGGGAAGGGCAAGGCAAAGGAAGGTAAAGTAAGGAAAGATGAAGGCAAGGCAAGGGAAGGGCAAGGTAAAGGACATGCAAGAAAATGGAAAGTCAAGGAAAGGGAAGGCAAAGCCATTGCAAGGCAAGGCATATGCAAGGTACATGCAAGGCATGGGAATGCATGGGATGATAAGGGAAGGGAAGGTAGGGGGTGAAATGATAAGGCGAGGCAAGGGAAGGCAAGACATAGGAAGACAAAGCAGGGGAAGGCAAATCAACGACATGCAAGGGAAGGGCAAGAAAAGGGAAGGCAAAATAAAGGAAAGGTGAAGGCAAGGCAAGGCAAGGGAAAGGTAAGAAAAGAAACATGCAAGGAAAAGACAAGTCAAGGAAAAGGAAGGAAAAAGCAAGGCTTGGGAAAGCAAGGAAAGGCAAGGTTGTGCAAGGCAAGGCAAGACAAGGAAAGGAAAGGAAAGGCAAAGGCAAGATAAGACAAGGGCAATGGAAGGGCAAGGAAATGGTAGGTAAAGGCAAGGCTTGGCAAACCAATGAAAAGTGAGGCAAAGGCAAGGCAAGGGCAAGGCAAACAAAGGTGAGGCAAATGTAAGGCAACACATGTCAAGGCATGTCAAGTCAAGGGAAGGCAAAGGCAAGGTAAAGGCAAGACAAGGAAATATCAAGGCAAGGAAAAAGCAAGACAAGACAAGGCACATCAAGGCAAAGGAAGGGAATGAGAGTCAAGAATGTTAAATTTAAAAAAGACAAGTCATCGGCCCACTACTAGCAACACCAATATTGTCCCCAACTTAACCACCTACAAAGCCATATAGGTGTGGGGTTTTAAAATAAAAGGCCTCAGTGATATTAGTAGTGTAACCATTCATTATATGTTTATTTAGTCAAGTTTCTGATGTGGGACTTATATTCTTCAACACGCCCCCTCACATGGGACCACGACATAGTGGGCCACACGTGGAGTCAAGTCCACATCGGAGTCAAACATTCAAGCCTAACACGTGAACACCACGTATTGGGTAAGGGTAAATATTCAAGCCCAACATGTGAACACCACATGCTGGGTAAGGGGTAAGGTACATGCCCGGTAACTTAGGCCCAGTCAATTAACCCGCTCTGATACCATGTTAAATTTCAAAGAGACGGGTCATCGGTCCACTACTAGTAACATCGATATTGTCCCCAACTTAACCACCTACAAAGCCCAGTAGGTCTGGGGTTTTATTACAAAAGGCCTTGGTGATATTAGTAGTGGAACCATTCATTATATGTTGTATTTTATGTAGTCAAGTTTCCGATGTGGGACTTTATATTCTTCAACAAAGGTAAGGCAAGGAAAGGCGAGAAGTAGGGCATGAAAAGTGCATCAAGGTAAGGCAATGTAAAGGGCATGAGAAGACAAAGGCAAGGCAAGGCTACACAATGCAAGGAAAGGCAAAGGCAAGGCAAGGCAAGGCAAGGCAAGGTAATTTCAGCAAAGGCAAAGCAAGGTAAGGCAACATAAGGGAAATGTAAGGGAAGGTAAATAAAAGGCTAGGTAAGACAAGGGAAGACAAGAAAAGGCAAGGCAAGGCAAGGCAAGGCAAGGCAAGGCAAAGCAAAGATGCAACAAGGGAAGGAAGGGTAAAGGAAGGCAAGGTCAGACAAAGGCAAGGCAAGACAAGACAAGGTAAAGGAAAGACAAGGCATGGAAGAGGTAAGTCAAAGCAAAGGCAAGGCTAGGCAATAACCAATAAAAAATTACATGTGTTGTAAATGGTGGATGACCCACATGTTAAAAGTGGAAAACAATGTTAGAAGTGAAACACTAAGTTTTACGTAGAGTTGAAGACTTCTTGGCTCACTCACTATTTACATACATCAAGAAGTAAATACTGTGGTTGAGGAGTAAATGTTGTGGTTGTGAGGCTTATACCCTCCATCTATAAATTGAGGCAATCTTAAGGCTTTTGAAACACACCAATAAGAAGAGAAAGGTGAGAGAGTGAAATCAAAGAGAAAATTCTATCAATGCAATACTACAAGAGTAAATACAATTTCACTCCAATATTTAGTTGTACTCTCATACTCAGTTTATTTTATAACAACATGAGTTTTATGTCACCAATTATGATCCAATTACATATTTACTTACTAGGGATAAGGGAAGTCATGAGTCACGAACTTAAGAATAGAGGTCACCATTTTTCCTACTAACATGCTAGTTTTCTCCAAAATCAGATGGTCAGAAACAAAAACAAAAAAAAAACCCCATCTCATTCATCAAATTATAACGGGCAATGTGGAACTCAATTGGTTGATCTCTTTTATCTCTAGTCATGTTGGGAAGGTTCGAACAATACCCAACAAATATTTGTGTGTAAACCCCTCCCCAATCACTTGTACTAAAAAAAAAAGAGTGCTGCTAAACAAACCCTAAAATTAACTGAGTACACCCTATGATCTAAGTACACCATAATGTTTAAATTAAAATGTAAAAATAACTAAGTACACCCTATTTAACTACCAAAAATACCCATGGTACATCCTTTTTTATTTTAAATATTTTAAAATATTTAAAATAAAAAAAATAAAGTAAAATAATAATAAAATAATATTTTAACAAAAAAACTCTCTCACTCTCTCTCTCTCTCTCTCTCTCCTCGATGCTGCAATTTTTTTTTTCTATCTCTCTCCTGTGCGACCACCACCACGTGGAATTGTAGTTCTCCACCACGACCACCATGGTTTTTTTTGGAAACATCTAAATTGGGATTGGGATTGGATTGTTGCATTTAATGAGTTGCCGTCGGAGTTGAAGGAGAAATGGTGACTAGGGTTGTTGAGGGGGGTGGTGTAGAGAATAAGGTTTCAGGGAGGGGTTGGTCGAGAAGGAGAATGAGTTTTTTTTACTTTATTTTTTGGTTTTAAATACTTTAAACGATTGAAAATTAAAGAGTTGACCATAGTTATAACAATAGACATGTGTTAAGTCTTAAGGGGGGTGTATATATTGGGGTACACAATTCAATATATATTTTTTGGTCATTTTATATTAAGATAAATTAGAGCACTTCCACTCATTTGCCATGGCAAAGGGCAAGGGCAAGGCAAGGGCTATTACTATTCATGTGAATAGTGGCAGCCCTTGCAAAAGGCTTCTTGTGTTTTCACCCATTGCCATGGCAAAGGGCAAATACTATTCACTTAATTTTTTTATAAACTTAAACGATTAATTTGAATAAGATTTTCGGTTGCCACGTGTCAATATTTAGATAAGATTTTCGGATAAGATTCTCGGTTGCCACATGTCGATATTTATTATAAAATACAAATTTCAGATTTTAGATAAGATTTTCACCCTCTAAAATTGTGCCACCGTGTTATCTCTATCTTCTAAATCCCTCTATAAAACCAGAGCCTCAACTCAAACCTCTCACACCATATCCTCTCTATCATTTCATTTCTCATATTTTAGATTTCATAGTCCACTCTCAATGTCTTACATGAGGAGGTGCTTGGAGAGGCAAGAGCGAGAAATGAAAGAAAGAAGGCGCAGACAAGCTGAAGAAGAAAGGGAGGAGGAAGAAGATGATGAACAAGTAGCTATAGCAGTGGGTATGCTCCATCTATTAAGCCAAGGCCACCACCTTGGTTCACAAGTTGGTCGTGGCCCGAATGTGGATAGATATAGGCATTCTCGGGGTAGGAATCTTTTGGAAGATTACTTTATCCCAAATTTGTTGTACTATACTGTTGATTTTTGAGGGCGATATAGAATGCAGCCACATTTCAGAATTTTCGGGTTTTTTTTAAATTTTTTTTTACACAAAAAATCGCAGTCGTTGGATTGGAAGAAAAATTATGATCGGATACACCAGGACACGACACGTGGCTTGTAGCCGTTGGAGGAAAGCAGCGCTAACTCCAGGCTGGCGCTAGCACACATGAAGTTCAAATTTTTTTACCGTTGGCGTGTGCACACCACGCGTCAACGGTAAAAAAATTAAATCCCCTGCGCTGATGTCATCGCCCCTCAGGCACGAGCTCGGACTCGTTTTGCCTTTGGGCCTGCTTGATTTGGTGGCCCCCACACACTACCCGGGCTACTTAAGCCCAGTGGAATTGCGAAATGGGGCTCAGGCGCCCTTTTATGAGGGCTAGACCCTGGCTATGGAATTACTCTTAGTAATTTAATAAATAGTTTGATTGTATGGTTCAGTTAATTTTAGCAGGAGTGCTGCTATTTCCACCCACCTGTCCTATTTTCCCACCCACTTTATTTTCAAAATTTTAAAGACAAATTTATCCCTTTATAAAATGACTTTTAAGGACTTAGGACAAAAACATTAAAATCAATTTAAAAAAAGAGAAAAAAAGAGTAAAAAAAACTAAAAAGATTAACCCCACCTCATCCTATCATCTGTCTCTTCGCCTCCACCAGCACACCCCTCCTTATTCTCTATTTTCCCTCTTTGTTTCTTTAATAGTCACCACCCCACAATCAAAAGATACCAAGCAGATCCACCCCCAAATTTTCAGTATTAATAAAATGAAGGGACTTTAACTGAGATTTGAATCAGCCCAGCAATTCTAGGCTCTCAAAGTCTGCACCTCTCAACTGTGTGTGAGAGAGAGAGAGAGAGAGAGATATATATATATATATATATATAAAGAGCAAGAGAGTAGCATCTGGGTTGAGTTGTGTGGCTAGGGTGCTGGGCTGTAGGGGGCGAGTTTGATGGGTGGGGTGTGATGAAATTGGTGGGGAGGGGATCAGGTAAAAGAGAGAGAAATAGTTTTTTTTTTGGAGTATTTTACTTGATGGGTGGAAAGATAATGGGTATTTTAGGAATAATGGTGGATGGAAAGATAAGATTGTGTTTTTTCAAATTTATATGGTGGGTGGGAAAATAGGACATGGGGGTGGAAATAGCAACACTCTTTTAGCAGCACTCAAAAAAAAATCATAACAACCATGAGATGTGGTGTGGTGGTAGCTCACCTCATTCCTTAACCATGAGGTTGGGGGTTCGATCCCCGCCCATGGGAATGGAGCGCATTTCGTGGTCAGCTGTTTACCTCCATTGGGAGAGCTCCCGCGGCGAAAGGAATTAGTTACTACTGTCGGCGGTGGATACCCTTGGGTCTCACCTAAAAATAAAATAAAATAAAATAAAATCATAACGGGCAATAGAACATTCCAAAAACCCCTGCACTTGTTTATTTCCCTTCTTTCCCCTTATCTCCTCACTTCACTTCCCTTCACTTGGTTTGTCACGAAACATCTCCTCCGACATCGTCGTTATTCAAAACCAAGTCTCGACCGAGCATAAGTTTGCGAAGGGCAACTATTATCCTTCATTAGGTCAAGCCGAACCACATTTTCGATCCTTGCCTTGTCTAAGAAGCTTCCAGTGCGCTGGGACAAGACTCTCATTCTTGCGATGAACGAAAAGCCCTGATTCACCCGAAAATTCTCAGTGATGACTTCCTACACGGCTCAAATCAACGTCCTGGGCACTGCGCATGGTTCTTCATTCAAGAGCCCCAATTTCACAACCCCAAGGGCTTTGTTTTTAGGTCAGAGACTGGGCCAAACGTCGCCGTCAAATGGCTTTATGTTTATGACCCCGACATCCAATTTCGTTAGAAGAGTCGGACAGCTTCGCATAGTCAACGAGAAAGTTGAAGATATCGATTTAGGAACAACGAACTCGGTCGTTGGGGCTTTTGAGGTATATATATATATATATTTTTTTTTTTTTCAGATTTTTGTTGCTTGTGTGTCTTTTGGTGATGGGTTGTTGTAGTTTATCTTGTTTGGGTCTGTTTAGGTATTGGGAAATTCACGGGAATATAATTAATGTGAAGAATTAAGAAAGTAATTCGGCTTCATATGCTGTTCTAATCATTGGAAAATAAGGTTTTCATATTTTTTGTTGGCAGTCAATTGTGGTCGTACAACGGTGGTTTTGGTTATGTGTTTGTGGGGGATTTGTATATAGTCTGTTTGGGGATTGGGAAAATGAAGTAAAAGGATGAATCTTAATGGTAAGTTTGATTTCTGCTGGTTTGTTTGAGTTAGAAGACTAATTCAATGAATCTAAAAGGAAAACTTGTTCAATGACAGTTATTTGGATTCTTTTACTTATTAGTTCTTCTTAATTTATAGAAATTGAAGGATGCAGAGAAACAAAGGATAAATGAGTTAGAAGAACTTGAGAACAAGGCGAATATGCAGTTAGAGAGACAGCTTGTCATGGCTTCAAATTGGAGCAGGGCCTTGTTGACTATGCGTGGGAAGTTAAGGGGATCAGAGTGGGATCCTGAGAACTCACACAGGATTGACTTCAGTGACTTTTGGAGACTCCTGAACTCAAATAATGTCCAGTTTATGGAGTACTCAAACTATGGCCAAACAATATCAGGTAGAATTTTTGTTTTCTTATCTAATGCGGTTTAAATTGCGTTCCCGGTCATTGGTACTTTTTCATTTGCTGCTATTTTTCAAATTTAGGCCATTGTTCTCAATTTTCTTCTTCTTTTAATTTCCATGCACTAAAAGTATTTCCTTGCCGTGCTTTTAGTCAATGCAGTTGTTGCTTTCAAATATCTGATGCATTTAATGTTGTATCTTATCCATTAAAAGATGGAGTAAGATGGAGTTCTTTTGCTATTGGGTATTTGCATGTATTATCATGTTTCATTGGGCACAGACTTATGGGCTTCAGTTTCTTTAGATTTTAAGCATTGGTCTTTTCATGTTTTTTATTCTGATTGGAATGTGGTTGTGAATTAGTTTTGCTTTAAATGTTTTTTTTTCATACACCTTGTTCCCTGTGTTTTCTGTTCTTTCTCTTTATAATGAATTTTTGTTTCTTATCAGAAAAATCTGTTGTAACCTCTGAAACACATTTACCTCTTCGGTTCTTTGTCTCTCTGGTGATAGTTGCATATGCCAGCACATTGCCTAGTTTGTAAACGTGTCATCTTTATTCCTTTAAATCATTGCGCTCAATAATGGCCTACTTCTGCAGTGATTCTACCTTACTACAAAGATGAGAAAATGGAAGGAGCGGAAGGAAATTCAAAAAAGGAGGTTATTTTTCGGCGTCATATTGTTGACCGAATGCCAATAGACAGTTGGAATGATGTTTGGCAGAAGTTGCATCAGCAAATAGTAAATGTTGAGGTTCTGAATGTTGATACAGTACCTGCTGAAATCTATTCTACTGTTGCAACTGCAGTCATATGGTCTATGCGGCTTGCGTTGTCTATTGTATTGTATCTCTGGATTGACAACTTGATGCGGCCAATTTATGCAAAGTTAATACCTTGTGATTTAGGAACTCCTAGCAAAAAAACTAGGCAGCCACTCAAGCGTCGTGCACTTGGATCATTAGGCAAGAGCCGGTACGTGGAGAGTAATTTCTTGGTGACATGTTGGATGCTTCATTTTGGTCCGAGTTTGCTTGTGGATAGCTGACAAGATCACCCTTTTTTTAAGGATTATTTTTACTAAATTATTATGGATTAAAAAAATTAGTAAATTTGACTTGAGTTGATGTGCCCCATAAATTTTAGTAACTCTTAAAGTTACTTGGGGTCATTATACATTAAGTTTTCAAGGAAAATTATTTCTGAAACAGCCAAGCTATGCTCACCTCTGTGCTGTCCGTTTGAATCTGATATCTTTTGAGATGGTTTTATAGTTTTATGCTATTATTTGTAGGTAGCCTAATATTCAGAAACTGCGAGGTCGCTTGTTGTTTGGGGCATTGTCAAGCATTTTTGGAATTGGTTTCATATATTATTGATTTATAAAACTCATATAGTTGTTCAAAGCGGGTCTTGGGACAGATTTTTTTCATAGTACATTATGCCCTTCTGTCGTTAGAGTTAGTGGGATGTTTTAATAAGAAGAGTTAGTTGGCTGTTTGACTTACAGGTGTTTTCATTTTGATGGGGAAAATAACTTGGACAATACTTGTTCTGTTTCTGTTTATAAAACAAATTGAGAACATGTCAAGATTCTTTAGATAGTTCAATTTTTCAGAACATGATGTTTGGAGCACCCTGCAAAATTAGAACATGACAATGTGCACAATAATCGTGTATTTAATTGGGGCATCAAATTCTGCTAACAATCACCTTTTCCAGGTCCTAATTATAGTTGCTTTTCCACCAGGGCAAAATTTATATCAGCAGAAGAATCTACTGGCATTACCTTTGATGATTTTGCTGGCCAGGAATATATAAAGCGGGAACTGCAGGAGATTGTTAGAATTTTAAAGAATGATGAAGAGTTTCAAGACAAAGGCATCTATTGCCCAAAAGGTGTACTTCTTCATGGACCTCCAGGAACTGGCAAAACACTTCTGGCTAAAGCTATTGCTGGCGAAGCAGGACTGCCTTTCTTTGCAGCAAATGGCACTGATTTTGTAGAGGTCTGAGCAGATTTTTGAAGTCATGGTTTTGAAATGGAAAGGATTAAATGCCTTTGTAAAACAAAATTTTAAGAGGATGAAACAGCATGTTATTAAAATGCATGTAGATATTTTTAGCATTTACCTGGAACAGTTAGTACGGTACTTTTTTATACTGCCTTCTTAGAGGCATATAACTGGTTGTTGTCTCCATACAGCACAATCAATACTGTGCTGCTTTATTGGTAAAAGAAGATGATCTAACTTAAATTTTCTCCAGATGTTTGTAGGTGTCGCAGCATCTCGTGTCAAGGATTTATTTGCTAGTGCCAGAAAATTCTCACCATCCATTATATTTATTGATGAGATAGATGCCATTGGTAGCAAACGTGGTGGACCTGATATTGGTGGGGTAAGTCTATAGATATTGCTTCCCTCTCTCTCTCTCTCTTCCCCCCCCTCTCCCTTTCTCCGCTTCTCTCTCTCAGTTTTCTTCTTTTTCTTTCCTACGCCTTCATAAAGAAAAGAAGGGGAGATGAAAAATAATGAATTAATGGTTGGCAGTTGCTTTGTTTTTAATTTTATTCTTGTGTGGTCTTACTGCATTAGCCTTGAAAGATAGACAAGGCTTTACAACGGCTTTTCTTGGGTTGTATATTCTTCCAAAGTCTGTTTGTTTTCGTTTTATTTACATTGCCCATGATATACATATTGTTTTGCTATGATTCTGTACCATTGCATGCATTGTGGCATTTCTCTGCTGATAACTCTAGGTAGTGGACATTTAAATTATGATGCATTCTCTGTCTCCAGCCTTCAGGAATTTCTTGTTTTCTGTAATTTTATTAGATTGGGTGCTGCTGTAAGGTACATTTTGGAGTTTTGTCAAATGATGTTAGAAATGTAATATGTTATGGTTTTGTTTTTGGTGAGAGTTGAATCATTTTGGGGTGGACCTCTCATTCACTTTGCCATGTGTGTTGTTTGAGTTTAATAAAATTTTGATTTCCATAAAAAGGACCTTTAATAATGGTACAGGTATGATTGAGATTTATGTACTCTAGATCTTATTATGTGAACAGTGGAAAACGTGACCCCCGCGAACATAATCAGTTTGATTTCAATAAAATATTTTGTTTCTTATGAAAATACAAATCAACATGCAAAAGCTAGGAGTGTACTGATTATAAAAATGTTGGTTTATCTTGTGATTATAGTAGTAGTTAGATTTCATAGAGATGGGCCAGCGGCCCACTACTAGCAACACCAATATTGTCTGCAATTTAACCACCTACAAAGCCTCATAGGTGTGGGGTTTTATCACAAAAGGCCTCGGTGATATTAGTAGTGTAACCATTCATTATATGTTTATTTAGTCAAGTTTCTGATGTGGGACTTATATTCTTCGACACACTCCATCACGTGGGACCACCACATAGTGGGCTACACATGGAGCCAAGTCCACATTGGAGTCAAATATTCAAGCCAACATGTGAACACCATGTATTGGGTAAGGGTAAACATTCAAGCCCAACATGTGAACACAAATGTTGGGTAAGGAATAAGGGGTAAGGGTAAAGGCCTAGTAATTTAGGTCCAGTCAATCAACACCATGTTAAATTTCAGAGACACGGGTCAGCGGCCCACTACTAGCAACACCGATATTATCCCCAACTTAACCACGTATAAAGCCCAGTAGGTGTTATCACAAAAGGCCTCAATGGTATTAGTAGTGTAACCATTCATTATATGTTTATTTAATCAAGTTTCCAATGTGGGACTTATATACTTCAACAATAGTTATCAGGGAAAAATTGCTTTACCCATTTATACAATTTTTTACATTTTTATTTATAAAAAAAATCATCATTTAGCTTCACATTTTTGCAAAAGTTTTATGGGTGCCACGTTTTCAAGTTGCAGTTGCAGATTCAATCATCCAAAAATGTGTGATGGTTTTACCCAAACAGATGTAATTGTCGTTCATTTTATTGGTGCCAAACAGACTTCCAAATAGGCACTCATACATGTTCATTCTTTATGAAGTTGATGAATTAGTTCACTGGTGCCATTTTGAATTTAAGAATCTTTAGTTGATTTCATGATTATAATTCACACCAGCGTTTTTGGTCTCTGCAATTGTCTTATGAAGGGTGGTGCAGAAAGGGAACAAGGCCTGCTTCAGATACTAACAGAGATGGATGGATTTAAAGAGTTTACCTCACAGGTATGTATTTTCTTCCTCCTTGAATTGAAAAGGAAATTTTGTATCTTGGCTGCTAATTTTGTCTTTTTCAGGTGCTAGTTATAGGTGCAACAAATAGATTAGATATCCTTGATCCTGCTCTATTGAGAAAGGGCCGCTTTGACAAGATTATAAGAGTTGGTTTGCCATCAAAGGATGGTAGACTGGCCATATTGAAGGTGTTTTTCTTATTGCTTCTAGCATTAGAAACTCTAGCTTCTGAAATTTGTCTAGTCCTTGCATAACGTTCTACTTTTTATGCCCCTAGGTGCATGCTAGAAATAAATTTTTTCGTTCTGAAGAGGAGAAGGAGGTTCTCCTGCAGGAAATTGCAGAGCTTACGGAGGATTTCACGGGTGCAGAGTTGCAGAACATACTGTAATTTATTCCTAATTGGTAGTTAAAATTTTCAATTCAGTAGCAATAGAGTGATGCACTGATGCTTACATTTTTCCCATCACCTGACAGGAATGAAGCTGGAATTTTGACTGCCAGGAAGGACTTAGATTTCATCGGACGAGAAGAGCTTCTGGAGGCTTTGAAAAGGGTTGGTGGAGTTTTTCCCCATCCAGCTATCCCTTTTTGGGCAATATTATGCACCCCCTGTTCCCGCTCCCCTAACAACATAGCTCGAGTAAACCAATTATATAGACTGGCTTACTGCCTCACATGTTCATGTATTTGTTTATCAATTTGCAGCAAAAGGGCACGTTTGAAACAGGTCAGGAAGATAGTACTGAAATTCCAGAGGAACTAAAACTGAGATTGGCATATCGAGAAGCAGCTGTTGCTGTCCTTGCCTGCTACTTTCCTGATCCATACCACCCTTTCACTGAGGTTAATTGTTCTACTTTGTTTTACTGTGTGTTGCATGTATTTTTGTGTCTACCAACATGCTAATTTCATAGTTTCTATCTTCTTCAGACAGATATAAAATCCATCCGTAGTCAGCCAAATATGCGCTACACTGAAATATCGGGGAAGGTCTTCTCAAGAAAATCGGATTTTGTAAACTCTATAGTGCGTGCATGTGCTCGTAAGTCAAAAAAATTTGTCTTGTTAGCAAGTTTACTTTTGAGAGCTATGTTTGTCTTTCTTGCTCATCATGCTGGAGTTTTTTTATTTTTTTTATTTTTTATAAATATGTTTCTCTTTCACTCATTTGAATATCTTAAAAACGGTTAACCTTGTATCACACAAATATTACAATAACATATGTTCGATCATCCTGTGACATGTTTTCTGTAGACTCTAGCGTTCATGGACCAAGCTCAAGTGCATATGTGAAAACCTGCATTCAAACTGTGTTTTAATTTCTGAAATTTTTTGGTCTTTTTTGGTCCAAAGAGAAGTGTCCGTGGTAAATTGGTAATGCAATAATTAGGAAATTAAAAGAGACTAGTTTTTGATATATCGATTATGAGCCCATCTACTAACCCTGAAAATTAGCAGTCACAGACACACACCCTTGCACTGTCCTGCATCATGAGCAAACCTTTGTAGGCAACCTTCAACCAATCCTAGCAACTATGATTGAACTTGACTAGACAGATTTGCGCTAGGAAATTGCCAATTGCAATATATGCCCTTAAAATTTTTATTAACCAAGTTCTGAGTTTATTGTTTCTTAGGAATCTGGGTTGTATGATTTAAGAGTTGTGTTAGCTTAGCTTTTTTCCCTCATTTGTTGTGGTCATTTAGTATAATTGCTATTAACTTTTTGCCAGAGGAGTTGATAATGAACCCCTTTTTACTTGTTCATTTCAAGTGGACACCACATATGCTGTTATCTCATGTTTCAGAAAAATTGAGGGTTTGATGGGTCTGTAGAAAAACCTGTACAATCTGAGAGGAGATTACAAAGGGTGTTATCTAAGCCCGTGGAGAAGGGTTCCTTAAGTTTATAGAAAGCATTCAAACTACTTGAACTTTACTGCTAAGATTTTAGGGTTAGGATAAACGACAGCCTATTGATATAAAATCAAAGTAGCAACTACAGCTGAATTTAGGCCTGCAGTGACCCCCTGTCTACTGGTTTTGGTCTACATGACTTAAGCATCAGTGCTTTTGATGTTGAACCAGGAGTTGTAAGGCTCACTCCTTGATATGAACCTGATTATTAAGCAATGGTACCTGGATGAATTTATTCTGCTTCTGCTTCTGTTGATTTTTTACTTTTTGGTTTTCTTGTTAAATCTAATCGTACAACTGCAGAAAGGAAGTGATATGGCTTACTGATTGCCCTAATTTGTAGCTAGAGTTATTGAGGAGGAGATGTTTGGAGTTGACAACTTGTGTTGGATCTCTGCAAAGGCCACATTAGAAGCTTCAAGGCTTGCAGAATTTCTTATTCTGCAGACAGGAATGACAGCATATGGGAAAGCAT
The DNA here is from genome assembly GCF_965620075.1 of Prunus avium. NCBI lineage: Eukaryota > Viridiplantae > Streptophyta > Magnoliopsida > Rosales > Rosaceae > Prunus > Prunus avium. Next base: position 1,394,604 of record NC_142285.1, read on the forward strand.
ACTACAGGAATCAAAGTGATCTTGTGCCAAATGTATGCTTCATAGATTTGAGTTACATTCTGTATCATTTCAGAAAAAAATACTTTTCTGGAGGACCCAAATAGCTTCAGTAATTTGTGAATTTAAAACAGCTTGCAGCCAAGCTTGAAGCACTTCGAGATGAATATATGCGTTATGCTGAGGACAAATGTTCATCTGTACTAAGGGAGTACCATTCAGCCGTAGAGACAATTACAGGTTATTAATCTGTTTGATTCAATTTAAAATTAAAAAAATAAGTAAGTTGTTGGTTAGACTTTGGTTGTGTGAGAGGTTGAGCTTCCATCCTTAGTCAAGTTGTAATCATGCACTACTTCATGGTTGGCTCAATGCTTTCATGTCATGCAGATATTTTACTTGAAAAGGGAGAGATTAAAGCTGAAGAAATTTGGGACATATATAAAAGGTCTCCTCGGATACCTCAGGTAGATCTTGAACATAGCGTTGGATAGTAATTGCTATGGCCTGCTGTATTTGTTGGCTCGTCTTTTTCAAATGGATAAGTGTTGAATTTCTTAATGTTAACATGATAATTCTGGACATAATTATTTTGAATTAGAGTGAGGTGTCTGAAACTATTTTCTTTCATTTTTTTCGGATGTGCTTTCCTTGTCTTTCCTCTCATTCATCAGTAGTTTATGTTTATTCTAAATTAATGCGGCCGACAATTCAAATGAAAAGCTATCTTTTATTGATCTATATATAAATGTGAGTTCACCCTTCTGCGATTCTTAGTACACTCCTGCTGACCCAATATATCTTTTCCCCGTCAGTGTTGATGATGTAAGATATGTAGAGGAACCTTCATTTATCTAGAAAATGTTCACATCTAATAGAAGTGTTTAAACTTTGGGTCCATGAATAGACGATTATTGAACTTCTATTGCCTTGGCATCTCCAATGATGTGTGCATTTGAAGCATTTCTTCTTGCTCATTCTTCAGCCTGCAGTGAAGCCGGTTGATGAATATGGAGCCCTAATTTACGCTGGGCGATGGGGAATCCATGGGGTCACACTCCCCGGGAGAGTTACATTTTCACCTGGAAATGCTGGATTTTCGACCTTTGGTGCACCCCGCCCTATGGAGGTATCTAGTGAATTATGCTTTACCCGGGTTTTCTATTGCAATGTTTTGTCATCATGCTAGCCAATTGTTGTCTAATTCTTTTTGCAGACCCAACGAGTCAATGATAAAACTTGGAAGCTGATAGATAACATATGGGATGAAAGGGTTCAAGAAATTAAAGCTGAAGCTTCAGCAGAGGTTGAAGAAGACAAAGAGGTCCCACAACTTTTAATGGCCAGCCATTTCTTCTGAAAGTAAGTATCTTTTCTGTATTGGAAATGCTATATCTTTTAATTAATTTTACTTATTATTTCCCTTTTACACTTATCTTGAATGGGCCCCCCTATTAAGAACGGTAAGTTTAGAAAGAAAGAAAAAAATACAACTTTACCGTTTTGTAGTCATATACCTAACTAGAAAATATTTCCTAGGAATGGTTTTTTTGTTGGAAGCCCAACTTTTGTGCACTTTCCATCATTTCACTCTTCTGGCAACATTCACACTTGTACCAGTTATACGTCAGCCCTTCTGCCCATATAGCCTGCGAAATGTAATTCAACTAAGCAATAGTAACATGTTTTAAGATTTATTTCAACCATGCTTTCCTGAGCAGGGATTTTTCGTGAAATCCACTGCACTTAAGGGGTGCAGTACATGCAAGGCACTTTCCTTGGTAAAAGGGTATTTTCCTAGGTTGACGTTCGCAGGGTCCTTGTTTTTAGTGAATCCATTGAGTTCATTTCGCTAACATGTAGAATCTCTGATATCGTTTCCTTAGCAGGAACGTTTCTTGTAAAAAGCCTGTTTTGTGAGATCAGAGGATGGTTGAACACGATTTATCCTCGAGTATATAGGATGGAGTTGGCGGCATTGTCAGATGAATTTCAACGAAGATGACTGTTCTGTGCTATGACGAAAAGCACAGGTAATCATAATCATCATCCGGCAAACTGTAGTTTATAGAACAGGTTATCAAGACATTCAAAGTCATACTAAAAGTAGGGGTTCGAACAAAATTAATTTGTTGATGATACCAGTGTTGGATAAAAGACAAAACGAGGATTATAATGCTGTAGCAAAGAAAAGTGATTATGAAAAGCAGCAGGTTTTGTTTTCAGTGGGTACTGCATGCAGGGCAGTTTTTATTACTTTGAAATGAGTTACCAATACATTCATATGAGCTACAGCTTTACTGAGGAGAAGTAGCTCTAGAATTTATTTCCCAGGGAACAAAAGAGGCTTGTATAGGAAGGAACTGAGGCTTGATGAAGTGTATTAATTCCAAGACTTCCGCTTAATGCACTTTCTTCTCGACCACTCCTATGAGCTCTCTGTATGGGTTAAAAAACTTTTCCTATTTTCTTTTTATAAGAAGCAATAACATTGAACCAGAGAGAGGTCTTGGAAGCCATTGTTTGTGCCCGCTTTCCACAAATTTTTGCTCAGAAAATGCAGTGCATCATCGTTTAAGTTGACAGAAAAAAAAGTTATGCAACAAGACAATAAAAAAGGCTAAATAATGGTGCCACCCATAGTTGGGGCCCATCCAGGACCACCTCATGGTTTAGACAAAAAAAAAAGGCTAAATAATAAAGATCAAGAGCACCATTATTATTGAGGAGTGCTGCTATTTCCACCCCTCTGTCTTATTTTCCCACCCACCTTATCTTCCAACCCATCATGTAAATCTGAAAAAAAACACAATCCTATTTTTCTACCCACCATTATTCCTAAAATGCCATTTTAATTATTAATTCAACCAAGATAAAGTAAAATATTAATGTGCTGCTATTTTCACCCACCTGTCCTATTTTTCCACCCACCTTATAATCAAAGTTTTAAAGACAAATCTACCCCTTTGTAAAATTACTTTTAAGGACTCGGGGAAAAAACCTCAAACTCTCCTTAAAATAAAATAAAATAATAAAATAAGATTTTCATTATGAAAAAAAATCTCTCTCCTTATGTCTCCCCTTCCCAAGCCACCCCCAACCCATCCTTGGAATCTCTACAGCCACCCCTAAGCAACCCTAGCCACCATTCCCCTGCAGCACTTATTTACGAGTCTTGTTCAACAGACTAGGAAACATTTAAGATTGTTGGGCCTTTTGGTAGCTGAACCAAATCTTGAAGGAAAGCTTAAGATGATGTTGCCACCATGAAAGCTTGAAACTTTACTCGATTTTTAAGCAAGACCAAGTCAGGCACAATAAATATAACAAGTAATAAAAGAAAGAAATTTTCATTTTTCTCTTTACTTTCAGGAAGAAAAAATTGCCCACAATTTGAATTTTTTTGAGAAAAATTGAAGCTCACTCTTCTATAATCCAAATTCCTAAGAGGAGGAAGACAATGGAGGCTCTGGTTTGCAAAAAATTGGAGGACCCAACAATACGTATTTTAGAAGAAGGAGCAGAGAAAGCAATAATAATAAAGAAGAGTTATCTAATGAGTGTATAGAGAGGGAATTATGGAGGCTGAAGGGGGTGGGGGAGGGAATGATGGCTAGGCTTGAGGGCTTCAAGGGTTGGGGTGGGTCGGGAAGGTGGGGAGAGAAGGAGAGAGACTTGTTTATATTTTATTTCTATGTTATTTTATTATTAATATTTTACTTTATCTTGGTTGAATTAATAATTAAAATGGCATTTTAGGAATAATGGTGGGTGGAAAAATAGGATTGTGTTTTTTTCAAATTTACATGATGGGTTGGAAGATAAGGTGGGTGGGAAAATAAGACAGAGGGGTGGAAATAGCACCACTCTAATAAAATAACATAGAAATAAAATAGAGACATCTGCGTACCACATAATAACCAAACCCAACATCTCTCATATACACAAGCTTAGAGACATCTGAATAAATTACAGCAATCATGTGTACATATATAATCCCATTCTTTGGAGGTGAAGTCTGCTGGGCAAGAATTCAAGCATCTCTCGTAGCAAGGAGTAGTAAGCACCAAAATATTGAGGCGCGCGGCATCATGGGGTTGGAGGGAGAGGAGGGAGGAGGAGAGGAATTGGTCTAGCCATTTCAATTTGCAAAACTATAATAATAACCAATATCAAACTCATGCTCTTCCAATCCATGATTGATAATTCCTCAGGAGTTTTGCCTTTTTTTTTTCTTTTTTTTTCAGCTGAACCCAAACCTGTTATTTATAAGTGCATATGAGTCCTTAATTATCTTATTAGAGAAGAAAAATTAAAAATTAAAAATGTTTGACAATCGTACATGACTCTTGGAAAGCAATACTAGCTATTAAACGGTCGATAATAATTGAGATTTTCTATTTAAACCCCACATTTCTCTTAGTTCACCCCATCTTTTAATTTAAATTTTCACAATTTCTAAGAAAACCCCACTATCTTCCCAAACTATCCTTAAATACACCCCAAACTGAAAAAATAAGAAATAAAAGAGATTTTCTATTTAAACCCCACAATTTTCTTTGTTCCTAGCAAAAAAACACACAAACAAATGGAACCCCAAACCCAAAATTTAATACTTTCGAGAGAAAGAGAACAACTTTACCTCTCTCCAAGTAGAGGAGTTTGTCCTGATCTGATCCAATTTATACTTTACCTCTGTCCTGATCCAATTTAAATAGGATGTAGAGGAGTTTGTATTTTTCTAAAACTTAATATAAAGAGTGGTGGGGTGTGTGGGTTGTGTGTATAGATGTACTAGGGTTAATTATTAAGTTGGATGACATTTTTTGTCTTTTTACACAATAATAAAACTTATTGCTTAATGATTTAAGTATTGGGGGTGAACAAAGAGAAATGCGGGGTTTAAATAGAAAATATCCAATAATTTGAGGCAAGTCTTGGCTCCAAATTTCATAGGTTAACATTCTAATATATACAGTATAGTACTTGAATTCATAAGAAAACGTGTTATACTTAACCATTGTTGGCCCAGAGAAGAGACTAAATCAGGGATTTGCATTGGATCTGCCTACTGACTATTTTTTGAACCCAGGCAAAATCTTCGTCGGCTTAAGTTTTTACTGAATTAAAAAATTCGCCGGCATTAATCCATTCTAATCCCAACGGAAAAGTATAGCTGGCTTGCGTTTTTCAAAATAATAGTATAGCCGCACGGCTATACCCCCTTTTAATATTTATTCAAACTAATAATATCGCCGTACGGCTATACTGTATTTTTTTAATATTTATTCAGAATAATAATATAGCCAAGCGCTATACTCCGTGGATTTTTAAATATTAATATTTTTTTCAAATCAGTTATACTCAACTTTTTAATATTTATTCAAATTAATTACGTGTTTTTTTTTTCAAAATATTTGTATGGTCGCCCGGCGATACTCCGTTTTTTTATATTCAAATTAATAGTATAAACGAACGGCTATACTCCGTTTTTAATATTTATTCAGATTAACAGTATAGCAGCCCGGATATACGCTGGTTTTCAAAAAAAAAAAATCAAATTGACAATATAGCCGGCCGGCTAGACCCCATTTTTTAATATTTTGTCAAATTAATAGTATAGCACTCCTGTTTTTTTTTTAAAATTTTTATTCAGTTTAATAGTATAGCCGAGCGGTTATACTCCGAGTTTTTTTTTTCAAAATAATAGTATAGCCGCCCGGCTATACGCCGTTTTTATTTTTATTCACATTAATCGTATGGCCGGGCGGCTATACTCTGCTTTTCAAACACAAATTCAAATTGATAGTATAGGCGCCCGGCTATACTCCATTTTAAATATTTATTTAAATTAATAGCATAGCACTCCCGTTTTTTTTGAAATTTTCATTCAATTTTCGGCTAAACTCTGTGTTTTTTTTTTCAAAATAATGGTATAGCCGCCCGGCTATATTCCTTTTTTATTTTTATTCAAATTAATAGTATACCCGTACGGCTATACGCCGTTTAAAAATATTTATTCATATTAATAGTATTTATTTTAATTTTTTTTCAAAATAATAGTATAGCCACCTCTATACGCCCTTTTTTACATTTATTCAAATTAATAGTTTAGCCGCTCGGCTATACTCCTTATTTTATATATATATTTATTCATATTAATAGTTTAGTATAAATAATTTAGTATTTTCCATTTAATACATGTATAATACTTCACGGTATTTTTTCCATGGTTTGTATCCTTATATTTTCCCGTTAAATACTCGTATTATACACCTTTGTATGCATTTTTCAATAATAATTCCATTTTCCGTACACGTCTTAAAGACTCCGTAAAATACAAGTTTTTTGTATAAAAAGAAAACATAAAATACCCGTATGTACGTATTTTTCATGTTTAATACACCATTTTTTTACAAAATTTTCAATAATACACACAAATTTAACATATTATACACATAATTTCAACATATTATTGAATGAAAATAATTTACATTAAAATATTAAAATAAATTATTGTAAAATATTACATAACGGCAAAAATTTTCAATTGTAACTTGCCAAAATTATCATTTTTCTAATAAATAGTACGACAGCGCAGCTATAATAGGTCTTTTTTTTTAATAAATAGTATAGTCGCGCAGCTACACTATGTTTTTTTAATATTTATTCAAACTTTTTTTTTTGGTCCATTTAAGTTTTAAATAAATAAGAGTAGTTTAGAGCATTATCCATTACTCGTAGGCCATTACCCAAGTCTCTATTGTCCTCTTTTGATATTTTTACTTTTCTAGAATTATTATTCCTATAAAGAATCAAGTAATTTTCTATTTAATACTTGTATTATATACACGTACGTATTTCTCAATAATACTTCATTTTTATTAACAGTTTGAGACTATTGTAATCATTGTCCATGTCCCTTAGTCCGCCCATATTCTATGATTTTATTTTCTGTACTTTTTTTTCTTTTGACAAAATTTTAAAAGCAAACATTAAATAAGCGATATTTTTTGGACAAATCCGTTGAGTGTACAATGAATGTTATATCATTTCATTGCCGTAATATTGTAGTATTCTATAATGACGGTATCTATGAGTTCTAAATTATTCAATTTTCAATTTAAATTTCCTCGTTTAGAACTTGAGATGGAGCTAGCTGTCTCTATCTCTCCACAACTTTCACTCTCATTGGCTTTTGTCACATTGAAATTAAGTTTGAAACCCCTATTCAACTATTTCTCAACAACTATAGCAAAAGCTATACATGCATACATAAACAAAAAGAATCAAGTCGACCTACCAAAACAAACGTGGTAGGGTTTTGGATTTTCTTTTCCATTTCTTTTTTGCACTTTGTTTCTTTTTTCATAATGAATTTTTATGTTGGTAGTTAACTCATGCTGAAGACGCCTTAGCTAATTGAAGAGAGGTTTGCTTTTTTAAGCCTCTAGTTCTGCATGATCAGCCATGCATTGGTTCGATCCAAGCTCTTGGGTTCATAGGGTGCCACGTTTTCTACAGGTGGGCCAATATATCATATGTGTAGGACACCTCTTGACCTTGCCTTAACTGAAACCCTTATCTCTTGCTTCCAATAATTAATCATGATGAGGAGGTGAAAAATGTTTAAAACATGCAAATTTTTTTCTTATTTTGGTTCGGATTATGGATTAATAAACACGTCATTAAACTTATATATTAGTAATAAATATTCTTTAGCCCACAGTACAAGTAATAGAGATTTATTATGAACCTCACTTGATTTTGTGTTACATTATATTTTCTATTTCTTAGTCAATTTTATTTTTAGAAATTGGAAGCATGGACGACAAAACAACGACGTCACGCCCTTCATTTCCTATCGCAGTGGACCTCAGTCCCGTTGGCAAGGTGAAGGGAGCATGTTTTTAAGGCCAGACTATAACGAGGGGCAAGTTATAAGGGGTAAGTTATAAGGGGTTCACTTTATAGCCATCAAATCAATCCAAGGGCTAGGGAGAATTGAGATAAAGTTTTACAATCGGGTAGGTGAGGAACCCAAACCCGAATTTAATACCCAGCATTGAAGTTGGTCAAAAAAAAATAAAGCAAGTTTGAAGTTTGAATAGAAAAAACACATAGCTCTGAGAAACCACTAAGCTCTAAACAAACGACGGTTGAAGGCCACTCTTAACGACAGTTGAAGGCAACGGTTGAATGCAACTCCATTCTCTAAACCCTAAAAAAGTACTTTGAGTGGAAGGGGCAAAGGCGTGAAGGTTGTGTGTTGCTTTGGTCTCTAAAGATGGGGGTGTTTTGTTTTTCCACAGGATTGTCATTTAATTTAAAAATTCACTAAATTATGATAGAACTGTGGTGGACTTTGTATTTCCTTCATGTTTACTTGTATTTTGTATCTGGCTTTTACATCTGAATTTTGATGTGAAACTAATCACGACGGCAAGTGCTTTGTATTTGGAATGATATTTGTTTTACTTGTGAAACCTTTTCAGTTTTTTTTAAGGTTGAAGCGGTTATAGTAAGTAGCACCTATAAAAAGCATTTTTCGACTCTCTGTTGCACATGATGAATTAAGTAGGACGATGAGTTGGGTTGTCAAATGAGTTTAAGGCTTTTGATAATGTTATTGAATGATGAAACCATATTGGAGGATATATGAGTTGGAGCCTAATTAAACTGGGATTGGGCAGTTTGATGCTCATGCGAATGTAGATCAACCAAGTAGTCATTGAGGATTGATGATGATGGTGACATTGATATTTTTTTTCTCCAATTGGAACAACAAGAATCCAACTGATCGCCTTTTTATTGTCTCTTGCCTTATCGCTACTCTAATTGGAATTTTGACTATAGCCTACATGTGGATTGCCATAGTAGCATGTCCAATGAAACAGGTGATATTTGTGATTTAGGTCTATTCAGAAGGTTGACTCTATCCCCTCTTCATGTCTGGTGGATTTTTGAGCTCCATTAATGAGATGGCATCTTCAGTATGTGCAACTGTTAAGAGTCAGAGCAACAAAAACGATGTAATGTTAAGTAACCTAGTAAGAGGATATCAGAATTTCACATTTCTGATGTCTTGCACATGATAGGTGTGGGAGCAAATTTCCTCCCACGAGAATATTCCGTTGAAAGATTCCCCTTTCTTCTTCGCCGCCTCTTTCTCCCTGCAAAATAAATCGGATAAGAGGACCACACCTGGGGGGTGTTGGCCAAAGGCCCTCCGATGCCTAAGTTAGTTCAATTAATTTAGGGAAAAATCAATAGCTAAATAGGGTACGGAGATATATATGTAAGGTGTAAACCGGGTGGCCGGAGCCTTATGTAAAAGAGAGAGAGAGAGAGAGAGAGAGAGAGAGAGAGAGAGAGAGAGAGAGAGAGACCGAGAGAGAGAGAGAGAGGAGGTGGCTAGGATTTGTGAAGGGAAGAGCTCTCTAGAGTTTTAGTAGAAATTCTGACGTACCTCATTCCTTGTGCGTGGCCAAGTATTTATAGGGGGCCTTGACGAGGTTGGTGAGGTAGGTGGGGTTGGTGAGGTTGGTGTATTTAGGGATTTGATTAATTAGGGATTTAATCAAATCCCTAATGGTGGTAGGTGAGGTTGGTGGGGTTGGTGTATTTAGGGATTTGATTAATTAGGGAGATTAATCAAATCCCTAATTGTGGTAGGTAGGTGATTAATTCCCAATCTGATTAGGTAATTCCTCATTTAATTGGGAAATGTGGTAGGAATAAAATCGGTTTTTAACTTAATTAGGTATTTCTCAATTTAATTGGATAACCCCCAATTAAATTGAATAACCCCCAATTAGGTTCAGTAATTCCCAATTAGGTCAAATAATCCCCAAATGGAAGGAATTATTCGACCTAGGGTTCTGATTTAATTTGGTTTCCACAAATGCCCCCCAACTTCTGCATGGCGCGTGGTGGCATGTAGGAGATGTAGATCATCTGTTGGGCTGTCCAGCTGTAACTGGGCTTCCTTCCTGGATTTGGGCTCCCAATAGAAGTGGGCTTTTGACTGTTCTTGGAGTTGGGTTCCCAGTAGGAATGAGCTTGCAATTCCTTCTTGACCTAGGATGCCCAACTTGTATAAATGCATGGCTTTTCTTCACTCTTCTTCACATCGCAAACTTAACTTCTCTACTTTCTAGCTTGAGAGAGATCTTGGAGAATTTGTACTGCTTGTCGAAGAGAGGAGTCGCCGTGCATCCCAAGATAAGTCGAGCTTGTATATTTCTTTTTCTTCATCTTTTCTTGTTGTTTGCTTTGAGGATCAACTAGGGGAAGCCCGGCTAGTTGTCGTCGTGACAGGCGACGGCTGGTAGTGGGCGGCAGCTGTGGTAGAGTAGGTGCATGTAGGTGGACCAGCTATTGCCTATCGTCGCAGGTCTGGGCTGAAGCATGCTTGGTCTCATGCGTTGCGGGCCTCGTCTGCTGGGCGAGTATCGGGAGGAAGTTGGTGGTCTGCCCCCTGTCCAGGATGTTTGAGAGATGGAAGTAGAATGGTCCAAACTCTGATGATCTACCCAAAGAAAGGCTGATGTCAAGTCTTCAAGAAATGGAGTTGCGACTTCGCGTGCGAATGATGTGTCTCCGTTGAGGAAGAAGCCAAAGCTCCCTTATACTGAGAAGACTCAAGTAGGAGCTGTTCCCCCGTCATCTGCTAAGGTTAAACATCTCGTTGGTGCAGATAACAGGAAGGTTGGTGGTATGCGCAGTGCTCGGGATGTTCTACTCAAGCCTCCTTCTGATAAGCTTGGAAATCGTGATCTGCTCCGTGACGTGGTCCGCTCGCAAACTAGTTCACCTGCCCAACTCTCGCGATCTAGTTGTTGAGTCACGAGTAGTCGAGCGTAGAGTTGATTCAGCATCGTCGACTCCTTTGGGGGTGAGGATGGCGGCGGCTGAGAAGACGAGAAAGTCATATGTCCAGGTGAAGAATTCTTTTACAATGTCAGTAGTTGATCCCAAGGTGGAAAAGTCCAACCTTGCAGGGGGTGCAGGTGTGTTTGATCTGCTGAAGATGAACCGTCTATCAAGTCCGTCTGCTTGCTTCAAGCTAGTTGATCATATCCATCAGGCTGGTGATCTTGACACAGTCTCAAGTCTTTCCTTGGAAAAACAAAGGGAAGCAACATTTCATCTGCTTCAAAAAAGAATAGATTTTGCTGTTGAAACTATCCGAAACTCGTCTGCTGTTGCCCCCTCTTCTGCTGCTGACTTGGTTAGTCGAAAAGATGCCTACTTTCGTCTTGAGCACAAGAATGCTGACGTCTCCTTTAGTTATGACAAGCTTCTAGCTAGATTTGGGGCATATCATAAGTCTGTTGAAAAGTCCAAGTTCGAAGTTACCATGAATGCGTACAAGTTGGCCTACTTAGACTGTTTAAATAGAAATGATCCCTTCTATGCCATTGGAGATGGAGACATCGAGATGCTCTGTTCTGACTTGCTCCATGTGAAAAGTGAGCAGGTTAATGCTGTGAACATGGAAGGAGCTGAAGAGCAGGCGGCCAAAGAGGCAGTAGCTGAAGAGGATGAAGCAGAGGAGGATGCAGCAGATGAGGTAGTGGCAGACGTCGCGGATCCAGCAGGTGGAGCTGCTGAGAACGTGGCTGATCTGGCGGACGCCGAAGAGGCTGTAGACCAAAGAGGGTGTAGATCAAGGATCTCATGCTGGCGTCTCAAAGTAAATGAAGACTCCTTTATTTCTTTTCACCTTGTAATCTGCTTTCTTGTTTAGAATAATTAGTATTGTCTGACCATCTTCTTTTTGTTGAACTTGGTAAGTGCCAGGGTCCCCCTTGAGGGACTCCGGGCATGCTCTGCATATCCTGTAGGATGTTTTCCCTTAGGAAATAGGCGAGGGCCAGGGTCCCCCTTGAGGGACTCCGGGCGTGTTCTGCGTATCTCGTAGGATGTTCTTCCCTTAAGAAATTAGCGAGGGCCAGGGTCCCCCTTGAGGGACTCTGGGCGTGTTCTGCACATCCCGTAGGATGTTTTGGTCGTTGCCCTACGTCTCCCGAAGGACGCTGCTTATGGGCAACTATGTGACTATCCTGCCTCCCTTAGGAAACGGATAGGAACCTGGATACTTCCCGCAGGAGGCATGAAGACCTCCTTTTAAGAAATTCCTGGCGCACCCTGTCTCTCCCTTAGGAAGCTTCTTGGCGGGCTGCGTCTCCCGAAGGACGCTTCTGGTTGTCGCCCTACGTCTCCCGAAGGACGCTGCTTATGGGCAACCGTATTTTGTTGTGGCACATTCTGGAATTTGCCGTAGTTGCTTCTCTTCTTCAGAAATGTACAGGGCTCAGACATCTGCTTGTTTATGCATTGTGAGTCATTGTCGGTAACTGGTGATTGTGGGCAGCCAAGCTGACATATGATGTTTCTTTAGATGAATCGTTCCACATCGGCTCTTTAGTAGAGGATAGAGCTTCGGCCTCGATCCATTTAGTAAAGTAGTCGGTGTCAACGATCATCATGTCCTTCTTGACAGGCGTCGGTGGCAAGGAACCCACTAGATCAATGGCCCATTGCATGAATGGCCATGGACTGTTTTGCGGATGGTAGACTTCGGCAGACAAGTTAGGAATTGGCTTGTATCGCTGGCAGCGATCACATTTCTTGACATATTCGGTGGAGTCGTGGCGCATGGTAGGCCAGAAGTAGCCTATCTTTAGAGCTTTCTGGGCGAGTGATTTGCCCCCAGAGTGGTTGCCACACTCGCCGTCGTGAATTTGAAAAGAACCTCAAGTGTTTGAGGGTATTTTATGCAGGTGAGATGAGGCCCGGAGTATGATCTGTAATGAGCTTGTTGCAGTGCATATAGTATCTCGCGGCCCTCTGCTGGATTTTTCTGGCTTCGGACTTGTCCGTTGGTAGAGTTCCATTCATCAAGTAGTCGATGATGGGGTCTTGCCAACTGGGATCCTCGTTGATCTGCATTGTGTTGATCGACTCTGTTTCTTCGATGCTTAACTGGTCAAGGTGTTCAACGGGATGGAGCGTCTGAACTGGGATACCTGTTGGATGGTGAAGGTTGGAAACGCCTTCAATAGCTCTTAGACTTTGTCAAGGTACAAGATCATCCTTGGGTGCTTCGCCATGTATTCACCTGACGCTTGATTCGTGATCAACTGGGAATCTGAGTAGATGGCTAGCTTCTTGATAGCTAGCTCCTTCACCAAGCGCAGGCCAGCGAGTAATGCCTCGTATTTTGCCTCGTTATTCAAGGCCGGGAAACCAAGCGTGATTGCTTGCTCCACTAGGGTTCCATCTGGGGTGATGATGATGACACCTGCTCCTGCTCCTTTTTGGTTCGACGCTCCGTCTACGCGTAATTGCCACATGTCTATAGGTTGGCCAGGTTCGGCGGAGGTGCCGCTGCTTTTGACCTTTCCTTTTTACTGTTGACCAGCTTCTCTTCATCGGCTGATGGGGTGAATTCTGCCACGAAGTCTGCTAAGGCCGGGGCTTTTATTGCAGTTTTTGGCCGGTAGAGGAGGTCATACTGGCTTAGTTCTATAGCCCACTTCATGAGTCATTGAGAAGCATCAGGGCTGTGGAGGATTGATCTCAAAGGAGAGTCGGTCATGACGATGACTCGGTGAGCTTGATAGTAAGGTCGCAACTTTCTTGCGGAAACTACAAGGGCCAGAATGAGCTTTTCCAATTTCGGATAGCGAGTCTGCATCGAGGAGAGCTTTTGACGTGTAGAATACCGGATGTTGGGCCCCCAGTTCTTCTTGGATGAGAGCCGAGTTGACGGCCGAGTTGGACACTGCCAGGTACACAAACAAGTTCTCACCAGGAACTGGTTTTGAGAGCAGGGGAGGTGAAGTGAGGTAAGTCTTTAGATTTTGGAAAGCTATTTCGCACTCCTCATCCCACTTGTCTCTTTGCCATTTCTTCAAAGCTTGAAAGAACGGTCTGCACTTGTCGGTAGATCTAGAGAGGAATCGGTTGAGGGCCGCTGCTCTGCCCATCAAACTTTGTATTTCCTTCACTGTGGAAGGCGACTTCATCTCGAGAATAGCCTTAATTTGGAGTGGATGTGCCTCGATACCTCGTTGCGTGACTAGGTATCCCATGAATCGGCCGGACGATACACCAAACGTGCATTTACTTGGATTCAGCTTCATGCGATATTGGCGGAGCAGGCTAAATGCTTCAGCGAGGTTTTTGATGTGATCTGAACGCTTGGGGGCTTTGACCAGCATGTCGTCCACGTTGACCTCCATAGTTTTGCCGATCTGTTCCTTGAAGATTTTATTCACAAGTCTCTGGTAGGTTGCTCCAGCATTCTTTAGACCAAAAGGCATAACCTTGTAGCAGTAGGTCCCTCTCTCGATGATGAAAGAGGTTTTTGCCCTGTCATCCTCGTGCATCAGGATTTGATTATAACTGGAGTAGGCGTCCATGAAGCTGAGCAACTCATTGCCGGAGGTGGAATCCACGAGTCGGTCAATTCTCGGCAATGGGAAGTTGCCTTTAGGGCATGCCTTGTTGAGGTCGGTGTAATCGACGCAAACTCTCCATTTGCCCTTTTCTTGTTTTGCCACCAGAACAACGTTGGCCAGCCACTCTGAGTAGGAGACTTCTTTGATGAAGCCGGCCGCGAGGAGTTTGTCGATCTCGGCTTCAATGATCGCGACCCTCTCGGGAGCGAAGTTGCGTCTCTTCTGCGCCACTGGCTTGCTAGCAGGGTTGACGTGGAGCCGGTGGCAGATAATGTTCGGGTCGATGCCGGGCATGTCAGATGGCGACCATGCGAACATGTCTTTGTTGTTCTGGAGGAAGGTGGTCAGCTCCACCTACTCGTCTGGGCTTAGGCGCCAGCCGATCCGCAATTTTCTGTCTGGCTGGTCAGGATCCAAGGGTATTAGCTCGACGTCCTCTTCGGGTTTCCATCCTTCTTCTGGGGAGACCTTTGGATAGATTTCCTCGGCTTGGTCCTGACCCTTTAATTGCTATAAATGAGCGAGATTCGTTTGTTCAACTTCCTTCAGATCTACCTGATTCACAGGGAGGAACTGTGTTAGCTTGCTTTTCTTCAGCCCTTGAGCCGAACATTTCCTCGCCATTGCCTGGTCGCTGTTGATCTGGCCGACTCCGCCCCCAGGAATTAAGTAGCGGATTTTCTGATGTGTGGCAGAGGTGATGGCGTTGATTTTGCCGATCCATGGTCTGCCCAAGATGCCATTGTATGGTGAGACTTCATCAATGACCATGAATGTTTGTGAGCTGATTACAGGTGGGGAGTAGACGTCAAGGTCTATCGTGCCCACGGTAACCGTTGTTGCACCATTAAAGCCAGTCAGCGATCTGGCTGATTTGTTGATCCTCGCTTCCAAGCCCATCTGTTGAATGACTGCCAGCTGCAAGATATTAGCTGCGCTGCCCTTGTCTGTATGGATTCGGTCGACCATGGCCTGAGTGATTTGAATGCTAATGATAAGGGCGTCGTTATGTGGCATGTCGAGACTGATTAGGTCTTTCTTCTGGAAGCTGATCACAGGGTCGTCTTCTGCTGGTAGAAGACCGGTCGTGATTTGGGAGATCATAGTGGCCTGTTTGATCTTCCTCTTCTTTTCTTTGCTTGTCAATCCAGACTACTCGGAGTCGGCTAGGATTGTGTTAATTCTTATGACTTTCTGAGGTGGTTCCTTGGCGGTATCCCGATCTTCAATATGCTGGATGGCCTGCTTTGCAATGAATTCCGTGCAGTGACCTTCTCTAACGAGTTCTTCAAGATGCGTCTTCCAGGCAAAGCAGTTGTTTGTAGTGTACCCGTTCGTCCCATGGAAGACACAGTATTTCCTTATATCCCTCTTGTCTGGATCTCCTTTCAAGGGTGGCGGTCTTTTTACCCAAGGTTTGTCTTTCACTTGGGCTAAGATTTGATGTATGGGGATGGAGAACTTTGTGCAGTTCTCTCCTGCCGTAGCGTCCCCTTATGGGTGTGACCTGCTTTTGTCCTTGTTTTTGTTGCTAAACCCGTCGCTTCTTTGGCCTGCCCACTTAGACGGCTGATCTTCCTGCTTAGTAGACTTCTTTGCGGCGATTCGATCATCATCCCAGAGCGCATAGCGTTCCGCGGTCACGAAGACCTCTGCCAGAGTTTGGCTGGGAGCAATAGTCAGCTCGCGGTATAAGTCGTGTTCAGCTGGAAGGCCTTTCTTGAAAGCAGAGGACGCGATTCGGTCGTCACACCCTACAATGTTGGCCTTCTCTGCTTTGAATCTCTTGATGTAGTCTCAAAGGGATTCGTCAGACTTCTTGCGTAGGTTGAACAGATGGTTCGGGTTCTTCTTAATCATTCGGTAAGAGGTGTACTCTTTGGTAAAGACTTAAGCCAGCTCCTTGAAGCTGCTGATTGACCCGGATGGTAGAGTGTGGAACCAGTCTTGGGCTGCTCCTCGCAAGGTCATTACAAACACCTTGCACATCAATGCGTCGTCGGTCTTGTGAAGGATCATGACACTTTTGAAGTATTTTAGATGGCTTTCGGGATCGGAGTCCCCTTTGAAGTGGGTAAACAAAGGCGTCGAGAATCGCTTCGGGGGAGCAGCTTGCTCAATCTCGGCAATGAAAGGCATAGAGTTTGCCTGGTCCATGTCCTTGCGTAGTGCATCTTCGAAGTTCCCGCCGATCCTCAAGTCTCGAAGTCGGTCATTCACAAGCTTCTCAACGTCTTCCGCACGCATTGCTAGTTGGTTATGTTGGCGACCCTCGCGATTTAGGCGACGCTGATCAACTTCCTCATTGACTCGCAAGGTTCGATTTTCTCGGCTGTGTTGCCTGGGCGGCGTAATGGTGGACTGCGCATGCGAAAGGTTTTCTGTAGCTTGTCGATGAGAATCGACTCTTCGAGACTGAGCAACGGAGCGCCTTTCCTCGTGATCCACATTGCGAAGGCTATTAGGTTGACGTCCCTGGGAGCCTAGCCTTTCATGAACGTTCCTCTGTGAGTGGTCAG
Source organism: Prunus avium (assembly GCF_965620075.1). Classification (NCBI taxonomy): domain Eukaryota; kingdom Viridiplantae; phylum Streptophyta; class Magnoliopsida; order Rosales; family Rosaceae; genus Prunus; species Prunus avium. The sequence goes on from NC_142285.1 coordinate 1,411,591, forward strand.
CGAAGCGCCTTTCTTCATGATCCACATTGCGATGGGTGTCAGGTTGACGTCCCTGGGAGCCTAACCTGTGAAGAACATTTCCCTACGGGCCCAGTCGGGCGCGGATGTCAAGTCGTGGGCCCAACCTTTCACGCACGTTGCCAAACTGATCACGTTGTTGTCCCTCTCCTTGTCCGCTTGCTCCTGCTCGACCTGCTTGGTACCCATCGAGCTGCCTATCGGCGCGTTCGTCAATCCTTCTCTCTTTGCCCAGTTGTCCAAGGCCAAGGTTTTGAACCAGATTGATTTGGTTGAGGAGTTGCCTCATCAAATTGCTTTGGTCGTCCATTCTCTGAGCTAGCTGGTCAACTCTCAAATTGAGGTCTGCTTGACTTCGTGGATCGGGAGGAGAGAAGTGTGTGGAGCCCAATTGCATATGGGCTAGGGTTTCATTGAAGGTGTGCACGGGAGCGTGTGTCGAGCACCAATTTGTGGGTGGAGTGGCTTTGGGTCATCGTGGATCGAGCCATCGCGGCGATTTTGCCTCTCGTCTTCTTGCTTCCAACCATGGTTGTTTGGAAGGCTTCAATGGATTGGAAAAGTGTGGAAAATGGATTTAGAGCACGCTTTGAGTATAACTTGTGCTCTCAATGAAAGCACCAATTTGTGGGAGCAAATTTCCTCCCACGAGAATATTCCGTTGAAAGATTCCCCTTTCTTCTTCGCCGCCTCTTTCTCCCTGCAAAATAAATCGGATAAGAGGACCACACCCGGGGGGTGTTGGCCAAAGGCCCTCCAATGCCTAAGTTAGTTCAATTGATTTAGGGAAAAATCAATAGCTAAATAGGGTACGGAGATATATATGTAAGGTGTAAACCGGGCGGCCGGAGTCTTATGTAAAAGAGAGAGAGAGAGAGGAGGTGGCTAGGATTTGTGAAGGGAAGAGCTCTCTAGAGTTTTAGTAGAAATTCTGACGTACCTCATTTCCTGTGCATGGCCAAGTATTTATAGGGGGCCTTGACGAGGTTGGTGAGGTTGGCGTGGTTGGTGAGGTAGGTGAGGTTGGTGAGGTTGGTGTATTTAGGGATTTGATTAATTAGGGATTTAATCAAATCCCTAATGGTGGTAGGTGAGGTTGGTGGGGTTGGTGTATTTAGGGATTTGATTAATTAGGGAGATTAATCAAATCCCTAATTGTGGTAGGTAGGTGATTAATTCCCAATCTGATTAGGTAATTCCTCATTTAATTGGGAAATGTGGTAGGAATAAAATCGGTTTTTAACTTAATTAGGTATTTCTCAATTTAATTGGATAACCCCCAATTAAATTGAATAACCCCCAATTAGGTTTAGTAATTCCCAATTAGGTCAAATAATCCCCAAATGGAAGGAATTATTCGACCTAGGGTTCTGATTTAATTTGGTTTCCACAATAGGAATAAAACATCGCTGTGGACTAGTGAAGAATCATGTGTAGGAGGAGTAGACAAAACACCTCCTGATGGAAAATAAGCCTCTTCAATTAAATCAGTGCGTATGCATGTGTGATAAGTTTACACTCAAGAAATGACAAATTATATGTAAATCATTGGGAAGTTTAAAAAGAAAATGGTAAATACCTTTGGATCTAACATGAAGCACATGGCATCGACCAACTTTTCAAGCGAGAATTCATCAGCCGGAATGGGTGCAGGACCTACTCCTTTGGCATGCACCCCCTCCCCCCAAAATGGATGGTCCCCAAAGAATGGTTCAATTAAATCAGTGCGTATGCATGTGTGATAAGTTTACACTCAAGAAATGACAAATTATATGTAAATCACTGGGAAGTTTAAAAAGAAAATGGTAAATACCTTTGGATCTAACATGAAGCACATGGCATCGACCAACTTTTCAAGCGAGAATTCATCAGCCGGAATGGGTGCAGGACCTACTCCTTTGGCATGCACCCCCTCCCCCCAAAATGGATGGTCCCCAAAGAATGGTACAATTGTGGTTGGACACTAAAAAGAACACGGAATAGAGTAACTGAATCATTTACAAATGTAAGACATTATTTACAATTGTGATTTTTATTAAAATATTTAATGCTAATTATTCCCTAAAGAAATAGTAATTAAAACGTAATCACTAATGAAAGTATTTAAACAAGGTTAAGATATTATTTAATGAATAAAAAAGAAAATTTTAAAAAGGATATTTTAAAAGTATAGCCGACCGGCTATACCCTTTGAATGGCATAATCTTGATTTCTCTTTTTTTAATTACTATTTACTTAGTGAATAATTAGTATTTAAATATTTGATAAAATAAAAAATAATAATGACTATTTATGAAGTTAATTAAAGTATTTAATTATTCACTAAAGAAATAATAATTAAATAAGTCTAAGATATTGCTCGCAAGTTTGAAGGACTGGAGCATTTTAAGAAGGCTTTTTATCACAAAACGTCCCTGACGTTTGTGAAACTATCAGATTGCATCCTTAAAGTTTTTTTGTATCACTCATGGTCCCTAACGTTAATATGAGTGCTCTTAAATAGTCCCTCCGTCAAAAAAACTGTTAAATCCAGGGATAAAATCGTCAAATCTGTATTGCTGAAATTTTCCTTCTTTTTATTTTTTTTTGCTTCCATCTCTCTCTCTCTCCTCTTGCACTTCTCTATCTCCAGTCCTCTACCCAAGCTTCTCCCTCCACAACACTCTCTTCCCTGTTGCTTTCATCCATGGCAATAGCATAACTTTTCCTTCTGTTATTTTTTTTTATATAATGGTTTTGGCTGAGTAAGCATTGATGTCTGACTAATTTATGGTTTTGAGTAAGGAATTGGTTTATTTTTATTTTTTTGGAAAGCCGAAACAAGTTAGGAAAAAAACAATAGAACATAAAAGAAAAGAAAGGAAAGGAACAGAAAAGAAAAAAAGAAAAAGGGAGAAAAGAAAACAGCAAAACAAAAGAACCAAAGCAACAACCCAAAATGGTGGAAGAGAAAGGAATAAGAAGGAAAATACAGCAACCCAAATGCTCCCCACCAGAAACACTCAAAGCCCCACAGTCAAAATCCAAACCCCCAACAAACTCTCCAAACCCAGAAGAAAGCAAACAACTGTGGAGAGGAGAGAAGAATAGGGAAGGTCAAAGAGAAGGGAAATTAGAAGGAGAGACAGAGGAGGAGCTACCGTAAGAAATGGGAGAAGAGAGGAGATGGAAGGAAAAAAAGAAAACTTCAGCCACGCAGATGGGGGAAGAAATGAGATTGGAAGAAGAAAGGGAGGAAGGAGACGAAGAGTGCGAGAGAAGGGAGGGAGATGGAAGGAAAAAAAATTAAAATAAAAGGAAGGAAAATTCAGCAACACAGATGGGAGAAGAATTGAGAATGGAGGAAGAGAGGGACAAATCTCCCTCTAGACGTATATATACATTCATATATATATTATAATTTTGGATTGATTTGACGATTATATCCCTGGATTTAACAGTTTTTTTGACAGAGGGATTATTTAAGAGCACCCATATTAACATTAGGGACCATGCGTGATACAAAAAAACTTTAAGGATGCAATTTGATAGTTTCGTAAACGTCAGTGACGTTTTGTGATAAAAAGCCTTTTAAGAATGATGAACACCCACAGTTTTGGTTGATCCAGGCAGGAAAAAAAGATGAAGAAAGAATAATTTATTTCTTGGATCTTATTATTAGTATCACACATTTTATTTATTTTAATACATGCACAAATAGAAATTAGGGAGTTTCACTAATATACCCAAAACATGAGTTGAAATTATAAAAAAACCCCATATGAAATGCACTTTAGAAACACACCCAAAATTCATTTACTACATAAAAAATGAGTGTTGAAGTTCCTATAAATTACAAGACTGCCATTGATAAACTTAAAACAAGCCCAACACAAAAACTCAAAAAAACCCAAAATAAGCCCAGCAAGCCCGAAGTACATTGTTAATACCATATTATAGAAGTACATTGTTAATACCATGTCATAGAAGTACATTGTTCATACCATGTCATGTAAGTACATGGTTAATACCATTTCATACAAAAAATTCAAAAGAAATCCAAAAAAGCCCAACAAAACATCTAATATCCTTTGCAGAAACCACCTCCAATTGTTCATAGTTTCACCTACATTGTTAATACCATGTCATAGAAGTACATGGTTAATACCATTTCATACAAAAAATTCAAAAGAAATCCAAAAAAACCCAACAAGACATCCGATATCCTTTGCAGAAACCACCTCCAATTGTTCATATTTTCACCTACATTGTTAATACCATGTCATAGAAGTACATTGTTCATACCATGTCGTATAAGTACATGGTTAATACCATTTCATACAAAAAATTCAAAAGAAATCCAAAAAAGCCCAACAAGACATTCGATATCCTTTGTAGAAACCACCTCCAATTGTTCATAGTTTCACCAGAAACAATCGCAAAGGCAAAAGAAAATACCTCTACAAGAAAAAAACAAAAGTACACTGTTAATACTATGTCATAGAACTATCTTCCTATTAAAAATCACATTATGCATATCATAAACTTCAAGTGCATAGCTATATATAGAGAGAGCAAAGTATAGAGCATGCTTTGTTACTGAAAATCTGTTAATACTATGTCATAAAAGTACACTATTAATACTATGTTATAGAAATCAACTCAATTGCAGGGTATGAACAGTATAACAACTGTTCATACCACTTACTGGAAGTTAACAACTACATCATTTAATTTGCATAATAGGTACGATAAAAGTGTAGAACTCCGTACCACTGAAAATCAATACTCAACAATGATAAAATTACAGAGAATGACCCCATCTCAACAATAGTTGCATGTCCTGACAAGGGAATTGCCTCAAAAGCATCAAAATGAAAATAATAAGTTATGTTGATCAGCATTCCCAAATTGTCAATCCTTCCATCTATTTCCAAGTCGACATATAAATTGTCTAAATTTCTTCGGCTAAATTATGCAAGTCCTTAATGAACTCAAAGAGATAAAAGCATTCCCAAAATTGCTCAGTACATATATTCATACATATATATATATATATATATATATGGACTAAAGGTAGACTTGGTTATGTCCAACCCAAAATTGCTCAGTATATATATTCATACATACATACATACTGATTGGTAAATTGTTAAATTAAAGGTAGACTTGACTTAAATTACTACATTCTCTTAAAAATTCAGCAGCAAAATCAATAGATAGAATTCTTTCTTAGGGTTGATGTGACACACCACACCCACACATAGACTATGAACCAGCAGAAGCATAATCAGCCACATTGCCCCAAGAAAATAAAACAGCCTCTTGATTTTATTAGATCGATGGACTAAACCCATTTCTACCCCAGAGACTTCTTTTAAAATTAAACAAATAAATAAATCTTTCAGGGATAAGCCCTAAATTACAGGACCGAAACCCTTAACTTCAAGCTACAATTGGTGTTTCAAGAGTAGTGGAAACATATGAACCAAAAACTAGAGTACTGATCACAACAGCTTCCAATTGGAGACATGCTTAATATAATATCCATATATATGTGAATTGATGAATTAAATAAACCTACTGGGGTGCTTCATTGTTCAATTCTGTTAATTGCAGAAGCAATCAGGGTCCATTCATCCCCATTCTTATAGAGGTTAAATGTATGAGATTTAGTTCAGATGTCATTAGAACAATTAAGACTTGTTGAGGATCAGAACAAAAAGAACAAGCCGACTTTTCTATAAAGATTAATTAACAATCAAAACTAGTCTGGAGTTTAAAGGGAAGGCCTTGAGATGATACCTGCTTGTCATTATGTAGTGTAATTGAAGGGTTATCAGTGAGCAACAACTTATCCAGATATATGGATCCTTTTGCATGGTCTGCCTTGTCCTCATAATATAAAAGCTGCTTTGTATTAGGATCTATTGCCATAAACAACTCATCAGTGCCAAGTCGAGATTGGTGAGTGATCTGAGATCAAACCGCCGATAAAAGAATCGAAATTCTGGTTCGAGATCAACCACCGATAGCCATTTTGCTCTGTACCTTTTGATGAAGCTAAAGCTCAAACAATCAACTGTTTCATCTCAACAAGCTCTCACACTATTTCAGAATTCAGAGCTCAGCAACCAAAGAACTGAATGCAAGGCAGGGAAACGACAGCATTTTCATTCTCTCAAAAGCTAAAATTGATTCCAAATAACTATACTATCAGCAAGAGCATGAGGAAAGGATTGAAATCCATACCTGGATCGGGGACAACGGTCGCCGGAATCGCCCAAAAAGGTGTCGGAAAACTCGAAACCCTCGAAGGTTCCTGGAGCTCGCGACGACGAAAGGAGGCTGAGCTCAAGCGTGGTTCGCCGGCCTCCTCTAGTCATTTTTCCGAGCAGTCACGCATCTAGCCATGGCTGGAGCACCAAGATCGCTGGCCAAAACTAGCCGACCTGGTTTCTGCGAAGGGAGAGAGACGAAAGAAAGAGTGCCCAAAATTTTTCAAAAAAACTATTTTAATACTAAAAGGATAATAAAGGTATTTCATTTAATTAATTAAACTAAAAAATTGTAACAGCTGTCAGTTTTGGGTTTCTTTTGGGTGTGTTTATATATACTGAGTGGTGTAGGGTTTCTTTATAGAATTATGGTTAGGAATGGGTATTTTACTAATTTTCTATAGAAATTATAACAGTATAGCCGTGCGGCTATATTTAGATATACTCTCTAAATACAGTATATTAACAGTGTAGCCGATCAGCTTTAAATACAATATTTTAGCATTATAGCCGCAAGGCTCGATTCTATAAATAGAAATTATAAATGTACAGCCGAACGGCTATACTGTCTAATTACATTCCAATATTTTTAAATATATTCCAACGAACACCATAAGCTTACACTCGCAGAGGATGGAACTCTCTCTCGCAGTCACTGCTTCGTCCTCCGGGTTCGGCACCGAAAAAAGACCCAACACGCCTAGGCGCCCGCCTAGCTACTACCTAGCCGCCTAGCCACCGCCTAGCCTTCTAGCCACCGCCTAGCGACGGCCTTTTGAGGAAGAAGATGGAGGGCCAGGGGGCTCCCAAGCCATGCCTGAAATCGATTACAAGTCTTGGAATTTACCTGATAATGAATCTATCTCACTTTTTCTTCGCTTCTTGAAGCAGATGATGCAGGGTAAGGCCTCCCAAGCCTGCCACATCATCCCTGAAATTGATGTCTGCAAGTACGAGCCTTCGGATTTAGCTGGTAATCCATTAATCTATCTCACTTTTGCTTCACTACCCATTTTCTCATTTCCAAGATATGATTTTTATGCATGCATAATCTTGATCAATTGTTCTTTTGAAGTGTTGAACTGTTGTTATGTACTTGGGACTTACCTGACATAATCCATTTATCTATCTCACTTTTTCTTGACTACCCATTTTCTCATTTCCAATTTAAAATTTCTACGTATACATAATTTTGTTCAGTAATTTAGTTGAATTCTGTTATTCATTACTTCGAGACTTGAATTGGGTTTGTTTCAATATCTTGTTTTGTGTTGCGTTTTGCAGAACTCTTGTTCCCCGACTCTCCATATCAACCTACGATGTGGTTTTCCTTCAGCCGACCTCATTACAAATCCATCAACAGTCTTCGTTACAACAGGGCCACAAAGAAGGGATTCTGGAAAATCACAGGCAAGCCACGAGAAATCAAGTCTCAACAACTCTCCAAATCGGTCACTTGCAAAAAGAGGACCTTGACATTCCATGAAGGTCGTGTGTCTAAGTCGACGAAGACCGACTGGGTCATGCAGGAGTATTATCTCACTCAAACTGAACCGGGTTCTATTCCCAATCGGCTGAGTGACTTTGTTCTCTGCCGCATGAAGAATAAGTCAGCTCATTATGAGTCTGATAATAAGAAGCTGAAGGATGCTTCAATCTGTGATGAATCAGCTGATCCTGGTATTGGTGGCTACATGGCCTCAAATTCTGAAGATGATCAAGCTCCCGCAAATAATATGATTCCGGAGGCCGACAGACATCTGGCAGACAAAGAGCTAGAACATGATCTGCCTGGAAGTGGCAATCATGATGCTGGTGAACCTGGTGGCTGTGTTTCATCTGATTGTGATGATATGATTCAAGAGGTGAGAATGAAACTAATTTTTGAACATTTCTGATGTAAAATTGTTAGTAGGGAGCACAATAAGTATTTCTAAACTTAACGCTCGCTTGTTTGTGATTCTTAACCTGACAGCTAAGTGCTCAGCCAGGAGAATATCTGGATTTACCTTTTCCTCCACCTGAGCCACCTGAGCCGGGAAATGCTTCTGTGCCATCTCCAATTGGGAATAATGATTCTTCTCTTCCAAATAAGAATAATTTTACAACCAATTATGACAGTAAACCAGTTAGCAACACCGCCTCTAATTTCGAGAATCAAACTAAAGATGAAAGGACTTCAGAGGTGAGAATGAACATGCTCTTTGAAATTTTCATATATGAACTTCTTAATATAGAGCACAAGAAGAACAACGAAACTTAACGCTTGCTTTTGATTCTTAATCCAGGTTTATTCTCAACCAGAAGAATATCCGGAATCATTCTTACAACTTAAGCTAGATGATTACACATGGCTTTCAAGAATATTGCAGCCAGAACCGGGAAATCTTCTGCATGCCAATAACTCTATTGGATGCAATGAGTTGCAATCTCCATATCCAGAGACTGCGGCTCTTTTCCCACAATCTTCTTGAATAACAAAAACATCATCGTATACTCTTTTCAATGACTCCAACCAACCAAAGTCATTGGGAAGGGTTTATGATGGGGATGGTGGGGTACAACAGTGAGACAAACACTAAAGTACTTCATGGAAAATATATTCTGCATTAGCTATTGGAAAAACACTCCAATATGGTTAATGAACCACAACATTTTATTTATGGGAGAATATCAAAAGAGACTTATAAACCATGAGCCCTTGTAAGAATGTGTCTCCAACTCACATTATTACAGACAGTGATATTCTCCTACAAATAATTCGAAGATTTTTCTAATAACTTCTTCGTAGTTTTGGACATTTATGTCCAAGACAAACGACACAAGTTACTAGTCTGTGACACACAGCAATGGTTTTGGGCAATTTGTCAAAATCGTTTTTGCGTGTGTAACTTGTTGGTACAAAGAAAGACCAGCAAATGCAAATGGTTGAAATGCCATCCAGAACTCTCTACCCTTCTCCGAATGCAACGAGTCCAGACAAAGTAAAGACGTCTTTTCTCAGAAGCAGTCTTTTTGGAGACGTTACTTCCTCTTCCTCTATCAGCACAAACTAGAGATATTTCTCAGATCAGTAGTCTTCTTCAACTAGTATATCTATCCTACAAATTGAAGAACACGCAACCTCCATATCAACCAATATCCATTCATGTCTTCACTGCAACCCATGGGAGATGCTCCGAGAAGAATCGGACTGCAGAGTGGCATCACAAGACAAGGTGAGAGAGAGAATCAAGCTGAAAGAATGAAACGTTTCTGACTTTCTCACAGCAATTAAATGACATCTGTTCTAATGAAACTTTGACTTTGAGGAGGCTAATTGATTTCTGTTTGCAGGTCGGGAAGCTGCAGCTCCTTGTATTGCTGTTCATACTGTTTTAAGCAGGCATGGAATGGGCAGCCGGCAGAAAATTGAAGGATTCTTTTATTTTCCTGGAAGCATCTCCTTCAAGCCATAAACCAAGTCCCTCCATGGTACAATATTTCAACACCGAGTTCTAGTTCTATAGCCTTACAGGCTTGCTTTTGTTCCAGTCACTATCAATTATTATAGAAGCGGCACTATACAGGAGGTTCTGCAACATGGCTGCTGGAGTCTCAGTTTATCTATTAGTTTAACCAGACACTGGTGTGATGTTATGGTTATTGATATAGAAGCTTTGAGCTCCATCCTTAATGGAGTAGTAGTTACTAGTTACCGCCGTTTCGAAAATGTACAATTATTTTTGTATCTTGAAGGACTTAAAACCTATCAATGACCTATATCAGTCTGAAACGTCCCACCCTTTACCACCAAAAATTGTATCCTTGTAAATATTGCTTTTGTTATTATATCCTTGTGAATGTTGTTTATTTCCAACATTTCAACGATGAATGGAATATTGTGTATTATTTCCTCTCTTTATTTTCGGTCTCACAATGTCTACCTGCTATTGCTCAGTGCAAATATTTTCCTCTTTTCTGCTAATGTAGAACAAAGGAATCAGCATCTACCACCCGAGGACAAAATAACTATGTACTCATCCACTCTCTCTCTCTCTCTCTCTCTCTCTCTCTCTCTCTCTCTCTCTCTCTTCTGAATTTGAATTCCCTCGGCTGTCCTCACCTTCAGTTCCAAATGGTCCATAGGAAATCTAAGGATTCACTCATTTTCTTTTGGATTTGAGAAATAAAACTCCAAAATATGTTGTAACCTTTGGATTCATAATGGACCACTTGAATTAGAAGCCAATGATAGATAAGAGTAAGACAATAAGATGATCTAGCTTCCTTCTCTTGCTAGAGTAAGACACATGCTTGATGCATAGAATAGCAGCACATAGTAAGTGTGAATGCTTCTAGTGTATTTGTAAGATAAATATATTCTCTTAATGGAGCTTTGAATTTGATCCACATATTAGAGTCTAAGAATGTGCCCTGCTTTGATTAGAGTCTAGGAATGTGTATTAATCTAAATTTCTAGGATTTTTATTGGAATATGAAATACTAATTATTCACTAAAGAAATAATAATTAAAACATAATCACTAATGAAATGATTTAAACAAGGCTAAGATATTATTTAATGAAAAAAAAAAAAAAAACTTTAAAAAATGATATTTTACTAGCATGCAAGGTGGCATGGCAATGATGATTTGATTAAAACAAATTCTAAGTCTCTACACATGGAAAACAAGAATGGTGTCATCTTTCAACTAAAGGGATAATCTCATACTAGGCTTAAGATTTAATGATATATAAGTCTTCACAAAAAATATTTAACTAAGAAAAGTTCATATTAATAAATAATTAATATGCAGTATGAATCATTATTATTATATATATATATTGTTTTTTTAAAAAAAAATTATACAGTTTCTCACATTATAGGTCTAGCCGCTCGGCTATACCCCATAAATACTATGTATTTCATGGTATATCCGCATGGCTGTACTGTTTATTTTTAAAAATTAAATTAAAAAAAAATAGGAACCGCCTAATAGCACCTATTCGGAAGTATTTTATTTTTTATTTTTAATTTTTTTAAAAGAATATAGCCAAGAGGCTATACAAAGGGTCTTAATTTCTCACTTTACACCCTAAAATTGAAATTTTCTCACTTAACCTTCTGGAACTGAAAAGTTCGGCCACCATATAATATTTTAATATAATTTTATGTGTATAATCTTGAATTTTGTATGTATTATTGAAAATTTTGTAAAAAAACACATGTATTAAACATGAAAAATATGTACATACGTGTATTGTACTAAGTCTTTAAGACGTGTACGCAAAACGAAAGTATTATTAAAAAAAACTAAGATATGTATTCGTGGATCAAGCTAAGGCTAGGGTTTTCTCTGAACGGCACAATCCATCTCCATCTCCTCGGAATGTCACTGTAAGTTCCCTTATTTTTATTTTTTTTCAAACACTTTCACTTTTCATTTTCTGAAATTTTCACGGTTGAATGTATTTATTGATTATTATTTCAAAATCGAGACACACTCATAGATACTATATTAGAATGTATGTACATATGTTATGCTTTTCTTTTAGACTATTCCGTTTGGTTTACGAGAAAATAGAATAGAAAGTGAAGTATGAAGCGGGTTTTGTGTGGCATGAAGGTTGTGAGTTGCTTTGGTCTCTAAAGATGGGGGTGTTTTGTTTTTCTACAGGACTGTCATTTAATTTAAAATATCACTAAATTATGACAGAACTGTGGTGGACTTTGTATTTCCTTCATGTTTACATGTATTTTGTATATGGCTTTTACATTTGAATTTTGATATGAAACTAATCATGGCAGCAAGTGCTTTGTATTTGGAATGATATTTGTTTTACTTGTGAAACGTTTTCAGTTTTCTTTTTTAAGGTTGAAGCGGTTACAGTAAGTAGTACCTATAAAAAGCATTGTTCGACTCTCTGTTGCACATGATGAATTAAGTGGGATGATGAGTTGGGTTGTCAAATGAGTTTAAGGCTTTTGATAATGTTATTGAATGATGAAACCATATTGGAGGATATATGAGTTGGAGCCTAATTAAACTGGGATTGGGCAGTTTGATGCTCATTGAGAATGGATGATGATGGTGACATTGATATTTTTTTCTCCAATTGGAACAACAAGAACCCAACTGATTGCCTTTTTATTGTCTCTTGCCTTATCGCTGCTCTAATTGGAATTTTGACTATAGCCTACATGTGGATTGCCATAGTAACATGTAGGTCTATTCATAAGGTTGACTCTATCCCCTCTTCATGTCTAGTGGATTTTTGAGCTCCATTAATGAGATGGCATCTTCAGTATGTGCAACTGTTAGGAGTCAGAGCAACAAGTCCAAGCATGGAAATGCAACCTCTGTTGTTTAACAGTAAAGCCGTGCGGCTATACGCTATAAATATAAATTGTATAAGTATAGCCGCGCGGCTATACTATTTAAATACAATATCAGGAGTCAGAGCAACAAGTCCAAGCGTGGAAATGAAACTTTTGTTGACATGGGAAATAGTGGTAGTACTGGGGGTATGTCCGCAGAAAGCACAGCTGATACTCATCAAGCTGTTAATCTCTCCTCAGTTGATTTCAATGGAGTTTGGTGAACCTATTCCTCTATTATTATTTCAGATGTATCATAAATTGTTGCTTAATTGTTGCATGTGCTTGTGTTTCGTGTAGCTTTCAGCTAACCTCAACACAAGGACCGGAGGTGGGTCTTTATTTATTCAGAAAGGTGCCGCACCACAGAAAAGCAAAACTTTGTGTCTCCTCCTCCAGTTGCTATTCTACCTACCGGTCCTTATTAACAGTATAGCCGATCAGCTTTAAATACAATATTTTAGCATTATAGCCGCAAGGCTCGACTCTATAAATAGAAATTATAAACGTACAGCCGCACGGCTATACTTTCTAATTACATTCGAATATTTTAAAAGTATAGCCGCCCGGCTATACCTTTTAAATATATTCGGCTATACCCTTTAAATATATTCCAACAAACACGAAGCTTGCACTCGCAGAGGACGGAACTTTCTCTCGCAGTCACTGCTTCGTCCTCCGGGTTCGGCACCCAAAAAAGACCTAACCCACCTAGGTGCCCGCCTAGCTACTACCTAGCTGCCTAGGCGCCCGCCTAGATACTACCTAGCTGCCTAGCCACCGCCTCGCCGCCTAGCGCCAGCCTAGCGACCGCCTAGCCGCCTAGCACCAGCCTAGGCCGACTTTTCAAACACTGTGATTGACTAAAAGTCTGAAACCCGAAATTGAATTAGACATGCCTCAGTCAAATTAAATATTGAACAACTGAACAACCAAAGGGTCGATTTGTCATCTGTCATGAATAGACCTCCACAACCTGTTTGTTGGAGACCAACATGAAGGTGGTCACTCTTTGGAGATTGTGGCTTTGGTTGATTGTTTTAATTGAGAAGGAACAAGTAATTTTTTTAGGGTAAGGACAAACAGAGCTACTCTGGGATAGAACTGGGAAAAGAATATTAAACATGAATAGAGAAAGCTGCAACAAACTCACAAGGCTATTGATCGGTGCATATTTACATATCATTTTGTACCCTTCTAGCTTATGATTTGGTTATGTTTTTGAGTTAAACTTGTGCTTTTAATCCTTTTTGTGTTTATCTTTCAGTTCATTGAGCTTTAGGTAATAATGAGGGCTTTGGATAGTAAATGATGCAATCCATGCATGTTAGGGCCTAATTTGGATGAATGGATGAAGAGCTTAAAGACAAACTCAATTTTGGCTACAGTCCCCTGCCAGCCCAGTTTCGTAGGTCATATTGCAAGCTTTGTTTCAGCAACCTACATAGCTCGGATGAGGCCACATTCTTCATGAAAGTTGTTCCAATGGGTGTGTAATATAACATATCCAAAATTCAGCCCCATTGGATAAATATGGAGTCTGTTACCTAGCAAACACAGAGCCATGCTCAGGATGGATTTTATCAGCGCGCAAAATGAGTTAGCAATTTGTTTTGGCCTTAACTTCCTCCTCCGACCTTGGATTGGCCCAAATGATATATGGCTGGAAAGAAGACATTCTGAACTTCAAGTTTGAGTGCTTAAAGTCTTAATTTGCTTAAGGGAAGCCCAATTCGTAAGCCCTTGAAGTTGCTGGTCATGCTGACCTCAGGATGAGCTATTATTTCTAGTTGGAAGCTTGGTCATGGTGACATGAAGATGAGCTAGGGCTGCTGGTGGGATTTATTAGTGAAGTGCATCAACCATTTCAGATTTTATAATGGAAGTGTTGTATGCATTAGTGAAGTGCATCAACCATTTCAGATTTTATAAAACAAGTGTTGTATGCATTAGCCATACTTAATTCAGATTTTCAGCTTCCTTAGGCCTATATATAGTGAGGTTTCCCAAGCTTGTAAACACACCCCAAGGGGGGGAGCTCTCAAACACTTCTCTAGAGCTCCCTTCCCTTCTCTCCCTCAAATTCTCTTAGTTTTGCTTTCTATAGTTCTCAATTCTAGCTTTCTTTAATGTTTTCTTAGTTGTAATTTATTTTTCTTGTAATGTACATTCTTTCTTAAGTATTCAAGTTTAATTAGTTTCCAAGTTTCAATTATGGTTTTTGTTCTTATTCATTATGCTTATAAGTTAATATGCTAGTTTGAATGATTGATCACCATTTAGGCTTGCATGTTAGCTATCTTGGTTTGAATTAAGAGTATACACCATGCTTTAATTCGAATTGAACTATGAATAGGAAGAGTATGTATGGACATTCGACAACAGGGATTAGATACATGCTTGGTTGTTTAAATTGTTCTTCTATGCTTAATGGGTTCCTAATGCTTAATTTTAGGTTAGACAACAAATGATCAAATTAGGGAATTAGGAACACAAGGTTATGACCACACACCATGGCTTAATCATACTTTAGCTAGAATCAATCCATTAATCTAAATTGAACTTGGGAACTTATTTGCTTGAGTTACTTATTTCTTTCTTCCTTGTTTTATGTTCTTTGTTTTTGTTTCTATTTTGTGTAGGGAAACTAAATTGGATCATTCAATCACCAATCCTCGTGGGATCGACCTCGCACTTACATATGCTATACTACCAAACGGCTCGTGCACTTGCGAGTATCACAAGTTGAGGATGCAGCTTAATCCATTTTGGTGCAGCTATATTTACACAACAGCTATCAAATCCAATATAGACAGGCTGTTCACCAGCTTCAAGCCACTCCGCAAGTGAATCTGGGGGTTCATAATTTGAAGCAAGGTCAAGAAAACAAAAAACAACAACATCAACCTTCGGTCCCCAATCTGCCAAACAAGTAAAACGTAGAGCATATCAGCAAATAATCAGCATACTGTGTTCTCATTTGGTCAAGCTGGTCTATTTCTACCACATCAAATCATATTCCTGAGGCTTCTGCAATATTATCAGCATACTATTGCTAGAACAAGAAGAAGCCCATGTAATAAGATATGCTTAATAATCCAAAACCACCATGAGGGTTCTGAAATGACCATGTATCTCTACCATATCTTCAGCAAGAAATTAAAAGAAAATAGTCTGACTAAGAAGGCATCTTCTGGCACTCCTTCTCCATATTAAATGAAATTATGACTTTAGTTTACTTTTAATGAAATAAATTACCTCGAAGATTCATAAACTAGTGGAGGGATCTAGTAGACAATAGATTGTGAAATTATTCACATACATTTTTAGCCAACGAGATTATCAACATACTTTAAAGTGCAAAACAAGTAAGAAACAAGGTGAAGAGTAGTAAGGAAATCCACAAGGAAAAAAATAGTAACAAGCTCTGCGAGTTCATACTTGAACTGAGAGCGTCCTTTCTGCATTTTGCATCCTTCCTTGAGTTTAAAGCAAAGAGCTCTCATAGCAGATGCTGCACGTGCCCTGGACAAAGCAAAAATGATGCGCTTTGATGAGAAAAGTAGCAACTTCTATTGTACAGAAATTGGTCGAATTGCAAGCCACTTTTATATTCAATGCTCAAGTGTTGAAACATACAATGAAATGTTGAGACGCCACATGAATGAGACTAAGGTTATTGTTTTTGTGAACTATTTTATCTGTATTTTTACTCTATTTTCCTACCAGTTACACCCCATTCATTTCTTCTATCAAACTCATTTTCAGAAAAAGAATCCTACGCAAAAATTCCTAAACATAAACTTCAGAATTTTAAACATTAATATTTAAAAGGCTATACTATTTAAATTACAGTTTCTGAGAGTGAATCCAGAAGCAGGACTCTTCTTGTCTGATTCTAGTTATCGTGGATGTATTAGTGAGCAGAATTTTACAGCCCGCGTATTGAACTGCAGAATGGTATATGCTATAAGAAGGTTTCTTTTTCCTTAGGCTCTCCTTTGTGCAATGTATGTATTTGAATGATTATTTAACTGATTGATATTTTTTTCTGCCAGGTTGTTGACTCACTCAGGCAAGGTTAACATGCAATGGTATTCGTTCATTCTCGAAAGGACACAGCAACAACAGCTCAGAAATTGGTTTACGTTTATATTCCATCTTCTTTTGTATGATACGTTTCCTTTGGAGTGGATGTGCTATTTCTTTTCTCTTATATTGTTTTTAGTTTTGGAGTTAATGATATTGCTCTGGTTCAAAAAGATAAAATTTATCAACAGAACATGACTTAAGTGAAAAATAAATATACTACTGTACTAAAAAACTAGGATCTGTATTGATGCAGTAATCATTAGAAGTTTGATTTTACACATCTAACATAGAAACAGTGGCTTTCTAAAAGGGAAATAATAATAATAATAATAACAACAATAAAAGAAACAATGGAAATAGGTTACTATTAAGCAAAGTAGTTAAGAATACGATCATCCGAAATTATACTAGAAGTGTGAGTGGCAATTGGGAAATGCATGAACTTATTGGGATAGTTTTTGAAGTTCCTTAAGGTGTGTAAATGGATTATAAACGTACAGCCGCACGGCTATACTTTCTAATTATGTTCAAATATTTTAAAAGTATAGCCGAGCGCCCGGGTTCGGCACCGAAAAAAGACCCAACCCGCCTAGGCGCCCGTCTAGCTATTACCTAGCCGCCTAGCGCCCGCCTAGCGATCGCCTAGCCACCTAGCCACAGCCTAGCCATCGCCTAGGCTGACTTTTCAAACACTGCGATTGACTGAAAGTTTGAAACCCGAAATTGAAAAAATTTAGCTGCAAATTTGAGCTTGAGATTGGGAAGCCGAAGCAGTGAAGCACGAGTCAGGTCCATAGAAGAACAAATCATGAGACTCTTAATTCATCTAATTCTATTCCTCTCACTATTTCCCGCCTTATATTCTTCTCTCTTCACACTGACGACATGGCGCAGAAGAAAAAAATACAAAATTTGTTGACTTGGTGTCTATCTTCTGTGGAAGGAAATGATGAAGTTGTCCTATCATGGAGTTTCTATGGTCTTGCCAATAACAAGGTTCTATGAATGGCATGCGTTAGGCTACTTGAATTCAAATTGTTTTTGAAGTTTAAACATTTCTGTGGTGTTGACCTGCTCACCCCCATCTTCCGTTAGCCTCTTTGATACCCCTTGGTATCGGTTACTACTCCTTGGTGGTGGTGGATCTACTCTGGTGGTGTTGCTGGCTTGCTATGTGGTGCAGCTATACCTACTTTCTAGATCTAGGGTTTTTTTGTTTAATATTTTATGGGCTTTTGTTGTTTATTTGGTTTTGTATCTTTAGGCCTGCTTTATTTGTTGGTGTTGGGCTGCATTTGGATTTAGCTTTCCTCATTTTGTAATGTTTCCCACTATTAATGAATAGAGTTCCCTTTGATTCCTCAATCTCTAATTTGAATTCTCATATTTTTCTGCTTCAGACTCGTATTGCTAAACTGCTTCAGGTTGTTTCATTTATGTTTTAATAGATCGTATTGTGTCCGTAACATTATTATTTAGCTAAATAGTGTGTGGACAGGTAAATAAGTCCCTCTAAAACTCTTCGTCCATGTCTCTTTCTTTCTTCATCTATGAGAGACCAATGTATTAAATGCCGATATTATCCGCGAGGTTTTTTGGGGGGCCGATATTTCCGCAACTAGCCATGGTGTTATCGTCAATATATCGATATTATCAGGATAATATCGGGGACGATAATTTCAACATTTTTATGAATGATTTGGGAAATATATCGTGATATTATCGATAATATCCCGATAATAGCACGATACAAAACCCAAAAAATACATGAAAAAATTTGAAAAGCCTCCCCTGTTGCGTATAGAGGAATTCGAACCCGTCCCCCTTTGTCAACAGCCACAGCGCCTTATCCATCTCGCTGAGGATGTGTTTGTGGTTATATTTTTGGTGTGTAATATTTATAACATCTTTAAAATGTCTGCAAGCTAACATTTATTATCTAGGATAAATTTTGATATATCGAAAAAAACACCAAGGGGATTCGAACCCCTCCCATTTTACTCCTTCAACACCTTAACCACCATATCACTTATGTTTTTGTGAAAATATGCTAATAAGTCTGGGCTAGTACCTGGTATCAGAGCCAAAAGTCCCTAGAAGAGTTGTTAAGTTTAAGGTTCAAACTAAGTTGTGTAGGAATTTCAAAACATTTTTCCAAAGTTCATTTGAATATTAAACATGCATTTAATCAAATTAATCGCAGCGGAAGTCTAAGGTGGTTGTTTAAATTCAAAAACAAAACTTCTTCCAAGTATCTTAAGCCATGAACATTGATATGTTTTTCATAAATGAAAATTCAAGAGAAAGGATAAGATCTAATTACCCTTGAAGCAATTATATGAACCAATTTGTGTTTGGTCTTCTCTTGATGATTTCCTCTTTGTTGATCTCCTCTTTGATCTTTGATCTTTGCTCCTTGATCTTTCTCCTCCATGTGAGCCACAAAAGTATATGGCCTCTAAGTCTCCACACCAATGGAACCTTGAGATGAGAATAAGTATCTTGAGAATACTTGGATGCTAGTGCAAGATTCTCAAGATTGGTTTCAATCTAAACCACTTTGAAAGATGAAAGTGTTTCACTCTTGAAAACTCTCTTTTTTCTCTCTTTGATCTCCCAAACCCATTTGGTTGATGTTGGATTGTGTTTGTGTGTTAATGAGCTTATAGAAACAATTCCCATACACATTCACTTAAGCATTTTCGGGCAAACCCCATTGGGCTTCCAAAATTGGGCCTTATGACACTTAAACCATAATATTTAGTTGTCATAAGCCCTTGGGCTTGATACCCAACCATTTGGGCTTTCCGCTAACTATTACTTACGCCCAAATACATTTTTACATGTAGTAAATCATCCACATCAAATCAATCAAATTGATTTCCTCATTCTCATTTGTATTACTCAAAGTTAACCATTTAAGGTGTGCGATCCATTAGGTTCTAATTAGCAAGGCAGTGGGAAAATATTAGAACTCTTTCTAACCAACTGGAATTAAAACCCCCTTTTTAATTCTTCCTTTATTTGGATCGATCACAATCAATCCTAGGACTTCCACAAGCCAAGAGTGACATCTAGCAATATATCAAGGCTACCCGAGCTAACCAGAATAGATGAAGAACCTATTCAGTTGGAATTGCAATGCAATACGGTCCTTCTCTTATACAATGTTTCAAATCATATTATTAGGGTACGGATTGATTATGTCAAACCCCTAATATGATTTACAACCTCATGTGATTCAAAAGAACGTGATTAAGAACAACTTTCTAAATCAAGCTCAAAATACTTTGGCCAAAGATTTACTGAATCACATCTTGAAACATTCTCCTTCTTTATCGAAAGTAGAGATTCCTTATTGTACATTCACATGCCCCTATGATGAATTAAGAGATCCCAACAACACTTAAGACAAATCTTTTACGGCTTGCCTTTAAGAGCTATCAAATATCAATAACGCATCACAGGACAACCATGATGCCTCAGGTCTAAGGACTAATTTGCATTATTGCAACTATGAGTTCTCATTTGACATATAGATAAATACTCCATATGAGAACTACGGTTGATCGCGTTCAGTGTACTCATTCACTAATGAGCACCCACATACTTGTATTAGTGTCAACTACACAAATGGTTTGAGACTAACCATCCTCCCAATTGAGCATACATAATATGTGCTAATCTTGACGGTTTATCAATGCCCATTTGATAACCTATGATTAGGAACATTTTGGGATGCTACAGTTAGAGATTAAAGGTCTCCCGAATCTAATCTTCTTTAGATTACTTTATCTCTTATTTAGCATACCCGGGACATTTGTTTCTTTACACGATGTAAAAGATAACAAATAAGTTTGCCCTTTATATATCATATACGAAATGTATTCTAAGGAGATTACATCAAATGTATTGGCTCTTAGGGCACATTTCTAACAATCTCCCACTTGCACTAGAGCCACATAGCCATGTATCTCATACCCATTATCTCTGTATGTCTATCCAGTTGTAACTGTGACATAGGCTTAGTGCGTGGATCTGTTACGTTGTTTGCAGATGCCCCATCTAATGGTAACATTTTTCTATGTGTTTGGATCTTTGATGAGACCTAGGTTCCTTGGCTTGAGCTATCGCCCCATTGTCATCACACAGTAAAGGTACTTGTGACATTATGGTTAGAACCTTATTTAGTTCGGTAATGAACCTTTTTATCCAAACAGATTTTATTGTAGCTTCTAAAGCGACAATGTAATCAACTTTAGTTGTTCTCCAACAACTACGTGTTCATTCAAAATGAAGACGTACCCTTAGGTGGATTTGCAATAATTGATAATAGATATATTACCCAAATCAGTAAAGGCTTCCACTTGCTACTCTGATGTTTCTCTCAGATGAGGAACATGTCCTTAGTCCTTCTTAAGTATTTAAGAACATACTTGACTGCTCCCAATTGATCCAATCATGGGCTTGATTTATATCTTCTAGTTATACTCGTATAACCGATATCATGTCTTGTACATGCTATGACATATATGAGAATCCCAATTGCATATGCATAAGAGATTTTTTTTTTTTTTTTTACTCATCTACTGTATCTCATAATGAGTTTTTGGACACATGCTCTTAGAAAAGTGAAGTCCATGTCATACTGGAAGTAAACTTTTCTTAGACTGTTCCATATGAAATCTCCTTAGCATCTTATCAACATACAAGGATTGAGATAATCCAATTATTCTCTTAGATCTATCAGGATAAATCTTTATCTCAAGTATGTAAGATGCTTCTTTAAAATCTTTCATTAAGAATGATTTTAATGAGTCACAGCTTCACTGAAGATATCATTCCTATATCGTTTCCGATAAGTAGTATGTCATCTACATACATCACTAGGAATGCTACCAAACTCCCACTGACCTTTTGTACACTCATTAGTCATCCATGTTTTGTATGAAGTCAAATGTTTTGACAACTTCATCAAATAGGATGTTTCAACTCCAAGAACCTTGCATCAACCCATAAATGGATCTATGTAGCTTGCATACCTTATGCTTATCAACTTTAGAAATGAAGCCTTCAGGTCGATCTATATATAGTTCTTCCTGAAGGTGGCCATTCAGAAAAGCCGCCTTCACATCCATTTTGACAAATCCCATAATCATGGTATGCAGCTATTGCAAGCCAAATCCGAATAGACTTTGTCATAGTGACAGGAGAGAAGGTTTCTTCATAGTCAATCCCTTCTCTTTGCTTGTAGCACTTTGCTACTAGCCTTGCTTTGTAGGTTTCTACTATCCCATCTGAGCCTATCTTCCTCTTAAAGATCCATTTATTCCCTATTGGTACAATACCAGGAGGAGGATCAACTAGAGTCTAGACTTTGTTGGTATACGTAGAATCCATTTCGGATTTCATGGTTCCAAGCCATTTCTATGAGTCAATGTCTGACATTGTCTCATTGTAGTTCGAAGGGTCTTCGATATCCTTACAATCACTTAGGAGATTCAACTCTCCTTTGTTGTCATGAAGGAAACCATAATACCTTTTAGGCATTCTTCTAACCCTTCTTGAACTACGTGGAGTCTGTGTTACAACAAGTTTGTGGATCTGGGATTGCACTTAGTTCAGTGTTGATTTCTAGCTCATTGGACAATTCCTTGAGTTCTATCTCATGTCCCCCTTTTCCCATCAAGAGTGTATTCCCTTTTAGGAAGGTAGCTGACCTTGTGATAAACAACTCTTGCTCGTCGATGTGATAGAAGTGATATCCCATAGTTTCCTTTTGGATACCCTATAAATCTACACTTCACTAACCTTGCATTTAGTTTATCCGCATATTGCCTTTACATATGCTGGACAACCCCAAATCTTGATCTAATCAAGACTTGGTTTCTTCCCAAAACACATTTCAAATGGAGTTTGTGGAATGGATTTGGAAGGCACTCTATTTAGCAAATGAATTGCAGTTTCAAGTGCATATCCCTAAAAGGATATAGGTAAATTAGTACAGCTCATGGAACTCATTTTAGAAACTCCATTATGTTGTGGAATTCCTGGTGGAGTCCATCGTGATAAGATGCCGTGTTCCTTGAGGTAATCAAGAAACTATGTGCTTAAGTATTCACATCCTAGATCGAATCTAAGGATTTTAATACTCTTGCTTGTTTGGTTTTCAACTTCATTTCTGAATTCCTGAAACTTTTCAAAATTCATATTTATGCTTCATTAAGTATAAATACCCTAACCGTGAATGATCATCGGTAAAGGTAATGAAGTATGAATAACCGCCATCTGTGTTTGTATACAAAAATCCACAAACATCTTAGTGAATTAATCCCAACAGTTCTGTAACTCTTTCTCCTTTACCAGTGAAAGGAGACTTGGTCATTTTACCATGTAGACAAGATTCACAAGTAGGCATATGAACATGATCAAATGATCCAAAAGGTTCCATCTTTTGCCATCCGGTGAATTCTATCTTGGCTAATGCCTCCAAGTTTAAGGTGTCACAATTTAGTTGATGTATCCACATCTCTAGGCCTCTCAGGTCTAGTTGCATCTTTATCCATATACAGTTAATGCTACCATTCATTTCTAAAATGAAAAGAGACCATCAATCAAAATTGCATAAGCAACGATTTGATTGATATGTGAAATAGAACAAAGCATTTTGTCAAACAAAACATCAAATCCATCTCTTAAAATATAGAGACGGATATTAAGCTCTTTACACATCTAGAAATGAAATACCAATTATTTCAAATTCAGGTCCTCTTCGGATGGTAGTTTGAGATGTTAGGTGCTTATTGCATTGGCAACTACATTAGTGCTATTTCCCACGATTAGCACCATTTCTCATTTTCCAAGTCTTCTACTCCCACTAGTCCATGCACACAATTGCATATATGTTGACTAGCTCCTGAATCAACTATTCAGTTTAGAAGCTTTAACTGTAATTACTAATTTTAGAACAAGAGAGTGACCTTCTGAAGGTTTTTCTCTTGAGGCTTGCAAGACATCTCTTGCAATTTCTCTTCCAATGTCCATTCTTGCCAAAGTGAAAAACAAATACCTTTCAGTTACTTGTCTTTCTTTTGTATTCTTTCTTCCTTGGGTTTTTAGAAAACTTTTCTTCTTCTTTCCTTTATCCTTACCTTTTGTTTGGATTTGGAAGAAGAAGAACCCTTCTAAAATTGCAACTATCCTTTTAACCCTTTATCTTTTGAGATATTCATTTAAGCTACTATAGCCATATTGAGTAGCTCATATAGGGTATCATTCATCTTTCCCATATTATAGTTCATAACATATTGGGATTAACTGATGAAGGGGATGAAAGAAAGAATCTTGTTGAACTTCAACATCAAAGAAAAATCCATATTTTTCAATATCTTAAGTAATTATATTACTTTGAGATCATGTTGATTAACCGGGAACCCACTTACCATTCTTGTCACAACAAGTTCACATATGGTATTGTAAGCTAGGAGTAGCTTCACCTTTTCATGGATGCCAACATGTAACTTTTACCTCGGTTGTCATCTGACACATGCTTCTTATAAGCCTTTGTCTCATCCTCAATGGCATATGGACCAAGAGGGGTATGTGGTGGGGTTTTTCTTATACACAACTAATCTCATCCAATTATAGGACAAGTTGGTGTTTGTGCAATCAAACCGGATAGTTCGTGTCATCTTGGACGTTTGAGTCAAGTATCTTCGAGATTGGGTTTGTGATGGTTAATTTGAAATTCTGCAAAACGTAAATAGATTTTAATTTTAGATTAATCTTCTACCAAAGACTTAGGGTCTTTAAGTCATGGTGGTAGCTCCCACTATTTTTGGCAAATTTCATATCCCTCCTGAAATCCGAGAGTTTCCGTTGAAACTCTTAGTGGGGATGGGAGTCTCACTTTCAAATAGTTTTCCTCAACCTAACAGTTTGTTGGATTGCTATGATACTAATGAGGGGATACTCTTATCCAATCACATCATTAATGTGAATACCCATCACTATGGCCTCTAGAGAACTAGACCTCAACCTAACAGTTTGTTGGTTTCGTTCGTCTTAGTTAAGTTATTCCCACCATGCTTGTGGGTATAGGGTTTCAAGTATGACCTCAACCTAACAGTTTGTTGGCCACACTCGTTATCTATCCGCACTACATCAAGTATGTGTAATAGGCTTCCCTTGGATGGTTACAAGTACTGGATGTTGCCTCACTGAGGTACAACAAGGTGTAAATGTGCCACCCAATAAGAGACTACCACGGTGGAAGGCCACAAAATAGCATTCAAAGTGCCATTTCGCTTATCAACTTAATATTGCTTTGAGGGTAGTTAAATTGGTCTCATTTTAATCCAATTTTAATCCTGTTAAAATTACCTATCTAATCTCATTAAATGGTTCCCAGTGCAATATATTAGTAGCACATAATACTCCCACTAAATGTTTTAGAAACCATTTGCTTGAGATAGTGGGAATACATGATACTACTAATTGATTAATTATCATCATTACCGAACATTCCAATTGCATTGGGCTTATAGGATGATTATGGACTTTCTTGTTGATCCAACATGAGCCACCATGTTGGATCATGGTCTTGGAAGGTGATTCATTTTAATTACGCGCGCATAAAAATAAATTAGGCATGAAAGCCATTTCATTATTACATAGCCAATCAAAATCGAATACATATCCAATAAGCGGCCAATCACATAGCTCAATTGTTTGGTCTAAGTCCATAACCATCCTTTAATTATTTAAACGTTTTAAACAATTAAACTAGCAATGTAAATACATGCTCTTGGGTTGCATACATATATATGGGTTTAATTCAAGTGGTAACCATATTCAAATAAAATAAATTTACCATGGAGTGAAAACATTTTACTACAATAGTAAATGTAATTGTAGAAACCTTTTAGGCATAGTTACATTTATCATATATTGCAACTAGGTCTAAAACTATTCAACAATTAATAATGGATCCAAAGTTGATCCACTAGGGTGTGGGGTTAAAGCATGCATTTGTATAATACAAAGTGGTGATCATAATTTTTTCAACTAAGTGAATAATCATGAATGTGACTAGGTAGGCCAACCACACTCACCAAAGTAATCAAAATTAATTTTAGTGTGGTAGGTAAAGAATTAGTGATATGAATAAATTGATCAACTTTTGCATTTTATATCAAATCACCAACATTTATACCTAGAAAGCCCCACACACTCACCAAAGTAATCTTATTAATTTTAGTGTGGTGGGTAAATGTTTATTGAGTGGAAACATTTTTGAAAAACTTTTAATTTTATAATAAAACACCATCATCAACTTTTGACCTATTTTGGTGGAAAATTCCACTAAACAAAATCATCAAGATTAGCCACCTAACTTATGGATCAAAAAGATCCCATAACAAGAACATCAAGAACACCAAGAACATGCATATGAACTTATATGAATGTTCATGCTATTTCCGGAAAAATCCATATTCCATTTTAACCATCTCATGCTCTTAATATCATATATTTCATGAAGTTAAAATCATGGGAGTTTTAATGCAACTATGCTCTAATATTCATATACATATATGAACACAAAGAGAGCATCAATCATCAAAACACAAATCCGGAAATCCAAAATCCCAAACAACCCCTTTCACTCCATTTGATTTTTATTCAATCATATCAAAATAAATCAAGTATAACTATTATACTTTTAAATGAATTCACAACCCATATATGCATCTCTAAACCCCAAAAACATATCAAGTTCATGACCTATGGCTCTGATACCAATTGTAGGAATTTCAAAACATTTTTCCAAAGTTCATTTGAATATTAAACATGCATTTAATCAAATTAATCGCAGCGGAAGTCTAAGGTGGTTGTTTAAATTCAAAAACAAAACTTCTTCCAAGTATCTTAAGCCATGAACATTGATATGTTTTTCATAAATGAAAATTCAAGAGAAAGGATAAGATCTAATTACCCTTGAAGCAATTATATGAACCAATTTGTGTTTGGTCTTCTCTTGATGATTTCCTCTTTGTTGATCTCCTCTTTGATCTTTGATCTTTGCTCCTTGATCTTTCTCCTCCATGTGAGCCACAAAAGTATATGGCCTCTAAGTCTCCACACCAATGGACCCTTGAGATGAGAATAAGTATCTTGAGAATACTTGGATGCTAGTGCAAGATTCTCAAGATTGGTTTCAATCTAAACCACTTTGAAAGATGAAAGTGTTTCACTCTTGAAAACTCTCTTTTTTCTCTCTTTGATCTCCCAAACCCATTTGGTTGATGTTGGATTGTGTTTGTGTGTTAATGAGCTTATAGAAACAATTCCCATACACATTCACTTAAGCATTTTCGGGCAAACCCCATTGGGCTTCCAAAATTGGGCCTTATGACACTTAAACCATAATATTTAGTTGTCATAAGCCCTTGGGCTTGATACCCAACCATTTGGGCTTTCCGTTAACTATTACTTACGCCCAAATACATTTTTACATGTAGTAAATCATCCACATCAAATCAATCAAATTGATTTCCTCATTCTCATTTGTATTACTCAAAGTTAACCATTTAAGGTGTGCGATCCATTAGGTTCTAATTAGCAAGGCAGTGGGAAAATATTAGAACTCTTTCTAACCAACTGGAATTAAAACCCCCTTTTTAATTCTTCCTTTATTTGGATCGATCACAATCAATCCTAGGACTTCCACAAGCCAAGAGTGACATCTAGCAATATATCAAGGCTACCCGAGCTAACCAGAATAGATGAAGAACCTATTCAGTTGGAATTGCAATGCAATACGGTCCTTCTCTTATACAATGTTTCAAATCATATTATTAGGGTACGGATTGATTATGTCAAACCCCTAATATGATTTACAACCTCATGTGATTCAAAAGAACGTGATTAAGAACAACTTTCTAAATCAAGCTCAAAATACTTTGGCCAAAGATTTACTGAATCACATCTTGAAACATTCTCCTTCTTTATCGAAAGTAGAGATTCCTTATTGTACATTCACATGCCCCTATGATGAATTAAGAGATCCCAACAACACTTAAGACAAATCTTTTACGGCTTGCCTTTAAGAGCTATCAAATATCAATAACGCATCACAGGACAACCATGATGCCTCAGGTCTAAGGACTAATTTGCATTATTGCAACTATGAGTTCTCATTTGACATATAGATAAATACTCCATATGAGAACTACGGTTGATCGCGTTCAGTGTACTCATTCACTAATGAGCACCCACATACTTGTATTAGTGTCAACTACACAAATGGTTTGAGACTAACCATCCTCCCAATTGAGCATACATAATATGTGCTAATCTTGACGGTTTATCAATGCCCATTTGATAACCTATGATTAGGAACATTTTGGGATGCTACAGTTAGAGATTAAAGGTCTCCCGAATCTAATCTTCTTTAGATTACTTTATCTCTTATTTAGCATACCCGGGACATTTGTTTCTTTACACGATGTAAAAGATAACAAATAAGTTTGCCCTTTATATATCATATACGAAATGTATTCTAAGGAGATTACATCAAATGTATTGGCTCTTAGGGCACATTTCTAACAATCTCCCACTTGCACTAGAGCCACATAGCCATGTATCTCATACCCATTATCTCTGTATGTCTATCCAGTTGTAACTGTGACATAGGCTTAGTGCGTGGATCTGTTACGTTGTTTGTAGATGCCCCATCTAATGGTAACATTTTTCTATGTGTTTGGATCTTTGATGAGACCTAGGTTCCTTGGCTTGAGCTATCGCCCCATTGTCATCACACAGTAAAGGTACTTGTGACATTATGGTTAGAACCTTATTTAGTTCGGTAATGAACCTTTTTATCCAAACAGATTTTATTGTAGCTTCTAAAGCGACAATGTAATCAACTTTAGTTGTTCTCCAACAACTACGTGTTCATTCAAAATGAAGACGTACCCTTAGGTGGATTTGCAATAATTGATAATAGATATATTACCCAAATCAGTAAAGGCTTCCACTTGCTACTCTGATGTTTCTCTCAGATGAGGAACATGTCCTTAGTCCTTCTTAAGTATTTAAGAACATACTTGACTGCTCCCAATTGATCCAATCATGGGCTTGATTTATATCTTCTAGTTATACTCGTATAACCGATATCATGTCTTGTACATGCTATGACATATATGAGAATCCCAATTGCATATGCATAAGAGATTTTTTTTTTTTTTTTTTACTCATCTACTGTATCTCATAATGAGTTTTTGGACACATGCTCTTAGAAAAGTGAAGTCCATGTCATACTGGAAGTAAACTTTTCTTAGACTATTCCATATGAAATCTCCTTAGCATCTTATCAACATACAAGGATTGAGATAATCCAATTATTCTCTTAGATCTATCAGGATAAATCTTTATCTCAAGTATGTAAGATGCTTCTTTAAAATCTTTCATTAAGAATGATTTTAATGAGTCACAGCTTCACTGAAGATATCATTCCTATATCGTTTCCGATAAGTAGTATGTCATCTACATACATCACTAGGAATGCTACCAAACTCCCACTGACCTTTTGTACACTCATTAGTCATCCATGTTTTGTATGAAGTCAAATGTTTTGACAACTTCATCAAATAGGATGTTTCAACTCCAAGAACCTTGCATCAACCCATAAATGGATCTATGTAGCTTGCATACCTTATGCTTATCAACTTTAGAAATGAAGCCTTCAGGTCGATCTATATATAGTTCTTCCTGAAGGTGGCCATTCAGAAAAGCCGCCTTCACATCCATTTTGACAAATCCCATAATCATGGTATGCAGCTATTGCAAGCCAAATCCGAATAGACTTTGTCATAGTGACAGGAGAGAAGGTTTCTTCATAGTCAATCCCTTCTCTTTGCTTGTAGCACTTTGCTACTAGCCTTGCTTTGTAGGTTTCTACTATCCCATCTGAGCCTATCTTCCTCTTAAAGATCCATTTATTCCCTATTGGTACAATACCAGGAGGAGGATCAACTAGAGTCTAGACTTTGTTGGTATACGTAGAATCCATTTCGGATTTCATGGTTCCAAGCCATTTCTATGAGTCAATGTCTGACATTGTCTCATTGTAGTTCGAAGGGTCTTCGATATCCTTACAATCACTTAGGAGATTCAACTCTCCTTTGTTGTCATGAAGGAAACCATAATACCTTTTAGGCATTCTTCTAACCCTTCTTGAACTACGTGGAGTCTGTGTTACAACAAGTTTGTGGATCTGGGATTGCACTTAGTTCAGTGTTGATTTCTAGCTCATTGGACAATTCCTTGAGTTCTATCTCATGTCCCCCTTTTCCCATCAAGAGTGTATTCCCTTTTAGGAAGGTAGCTGACCTTGTGATAAACAACTCTTGCTCGTCGATGTGATAGAAGTGATATCCCATAGTTTCCTTTTGGATACCCTATAAATCTACACTTCACTAACCTTGCATTTAGTTTATCCGCATATTGCCTTTACATATGCTGGACAACCCCAAATCTTGATCTAATCAAGACTTGGTTTCTTCCCAAAACACATTTCAAATGGAGTTTGTGGAATGGATTTGGAAGGCACTCTATTTAGCAAATGAATTGCAGTTTCAAGTGCATATCCCTAAAAGGATATAGGTAAATTAGTACAGCTCATGGAACTCATTTTAGAAACTCCATTATGTTGTGGAATTCCTGGTGGAGTCCATCGTGATAAGATGCCGTGTTCCTTGAGGTAATCAAGAAACTATGTGCTTAAGTATTCACATCCTAGATCGAATCTAAGGATTTTAATACTCTTGCTTGTTTGGTTTTCAACTTCATTTCTGAATTCCTGAAACTTTTCAAAATTCATATTTATGCTTCATTAAGTATAAATACCCTAACCGTGAATGATCATCGGTAAAGGTAATGAAGTATGAATAACCGCCATCTGTGTTTGTATACAAAAATCCACAAACATCTTAGTGAATTAATCCCAACAGTTCTGTAACTCTTTCTCCTTTACCAGTGAAAGGAGACTTGGTCATTTTACCATGTAGACAAGATTCACAAGTAGGCATATGAACATGATCAAATGATCCAAAAGGTTCCATCTTTTGCCATCCGGTGAATTCTATCTTGGCTAATGCCTCCAAGTTTAAGGTGTCACAATTTAGTTGATGTATCCACATCTCTAGGCCTCTCAGGTCTAGTTGCATCTTTATCCATATACAGTTAATGCTACCATTCATTTCTAAAATGAAAAGAGACCATCAATCAAAATTGCATAAGCAACGATTTGATTGATATGTGAAATAGAACAAAGCATTTTGTCAAACAAAACATCAAATCCATCTCTTAAAATATAGAGACGGATATTAAGCTCTTTACACATCTAGAAATGAAATACCAATTATTTCAAATTCAGGTCCTCTTCGGATGGTAGTTTGAGATGTTAGGTGCTTATTGCATTGGCAACTACATTAGTGCTATTTCCCACGATTAGCACCATTTCTCATTTTCCAAGTCTTCTACTCCCACTAGTCCATGCACACAATTGCATATATGTTGACTAGCTCCTGAATCAACTATTCAGTTTAGAAGCTTTAACTGTAATTACTAATTTTAGAACAAGAGAGTGACCTTCTGAAGGTTTTTCTCTTGAGGCTTGCAAGACATCTCTTGCAATTTCTCTTCCAATGTCCATTCTTGCCAAAGTGAAAAACAAATACCTTTCAGTTACTTGTCTTTCTTTTGTATTCTTTCTTCCTTGGGTTTTTAGAAAACTTTTCTTCTTCTTTCCTTTATCCTTACCTTTTGTTTGGATTTGGAAGAAGAAGAACCCTTCTAAAATTGCAACTATCCTTTTAACCCTTTATCTTTTGAGATATTCATTTAAGCTACTATAGCCATATTGAGTAGCTCATATAGGGTATCATTCATCTTTCCCATATTATAGTTCATAACATATTGGGATTAACTGATGAAGGGGATGAAAGAAAGAATCTTGTTGAACTTCAACATCAAAGAAAAATCCATATTTTTCAATATCTTAAGTAATTATATTACTTTGAGATCATGTTGATTAACCGGGAACCCACTTACCATTCTTGTCACAACAAGTTCACATATGGTATTGTAAGCTAGGAGTAGCTTCACCTTTTCATGGATGCCAACATGTAACTTTTACCTCGGTTGTCATCTGACACATGCTTCTTATAAGCCTTTGTCTCATCCTCAATGGCATATGGACCAAGAGGGGTATGTGGTGGGGTTTTTCTTATACACAACTAATCTCATCCAATTATAGGACAAGTTGGTGTTTGTGCAATCAAACCGGATAGTTCGTGTCATCTTGGACGTTTGAGTCAAGTATCTTCGAGATTGGGTTTGTGATGGTTAATTTGAAATTCTGCAAAACGTAAATAGATTTTAATTTTAGATTAATCTTCTACCAAAGACTTAGGGTCTTTAAGTCATGGTGGTAGCTCCCACTATTTTTGGCAAATTTCATATCCCTCCTGAAATCCGAGAGTTTCCGTTGAAACTCTTAGTGGGGATGGGAGTCTCACTTTCAAATAGTTTTCCTCAACCTAACAGTTTGTTGGATTGCTATGATACTAATGAGGGGATACTCTTATCCAATCACATCATTAATGTGAATACCCATCACTATGGCCTCTAGAGAACTAGACCTCAACCTAACAGTTTGTTGGTTTCGTTCGTCTTAGTTAAGTTATTCCCACCATGCTTGTGGGTATAGGGTTTCAAGTATGACCTCAACCTAACAGTTTGTTGGCCACACTCGTTATCTATCCGCACTACATCAAGTATGTGTAATAGGCTTCCCTTGGATGGTTACAAGTACTGGATGTTGCCTCACTGAGGTACAACAAGGTGTAAATGTGCCACCCAATAAGAGACTACCACGGTGGAAGGCCACAAAATA
The DNA here is from genome assembly GCF_965620075.1 of Prunus avium. Lineage (NCBI taxonomy): Eukaryota > Viridiplantae > Streptophyta > Magnoliopsida > Rosales > Rosaceae > Prunus > Prunus avium. Next base: position 1,444,276 of record NC_142285.1, read on the forward strand.
GCATTCAAAGTGCCATTTCGCTTATCAACTTAATATTGCTTTGAGGGTAGTTAAATTGGTCTCATTTTAATCCAATTTTAATCCTGTTAAAATTACCTATCTAATCTCATTAAATGGTTCCCAGTGCAATATATTAGTAGCACATAATACTCCCACTAAATGTTTTAGAAACCATTTGCTTGAGATAGTGGGAATACATGATACTACTAATTGATTAATTATCATCATTACCGAACATTCCAATTGCATTGGGCTTATAGGATGATTATGGACTTTCTTGTTGATCCAACATGAGCCACCATGTTGGATCATGGTCTTGGAAGGTGATTCATTTTAATTACGCGCGCATAAAAATAAATTAGGCATGAAAGCCATTTCATTATTACATAGCCAATCAAAATCGAATACATATCCAATAAGCGGCCAATCACATAGCTCAATTGTTTGGTCTAAGTCCATAACCATCCTTTAATTATTTAAACGTTTTAAACAATTAAACTAGCAATGTAAATACATGCTCTTGGGTTGCATACATATATATGGGTTTAATTCAAGTGGTAACCATATTCAAATAAAATAAATTTACCATGGAGTGAAAACATTTTACTGCAATAGTAAATGTAATTGTAGAAACCTTTTAGGCATAGTTACATTTATCATATATTGCAACTAGGTCTAAAACTATTCAACAATTAATAATGGATCCAAAGTTGATCCACTAGGGTGTGGGGTTAAAGCATGCATTTGTATAATACAAAGTGGTGATCATAATTTTTTCAATTAAGTGAATAATCATGAATGTGACTAGGTAGGCCAACCACACTCACCAAAGTAATCAAAATTAATTTTAGTGTGGTAGGTAAAGAATTAGTGATATGAATAAATTGATCAACTTTTGCATTTTATATCAAATCACCAACATTTATACCTAGAAAGCCCCACACACTCACCAAAGTAATCTTATTAATTTTAGTGTGGTGGGTAAATGTTTATTGAGTGGAAACATTTTTGAAAAACTTTTAATTTTATAATAAAACACCATCATCAACTTTTGACCTATTTTGGTGGAAAATTCCACTAAACAAAATCATCAAGATTAGCCACCTAACTTATGGATCAAAAAGATCCCATAACAAGAACATCAAGAACACCAAGAACATGCATATGAACTTATATGAATGTTCATGCTATTTCCGGAAAAATCCATATTCCATTTTAACCATCTCATGCTCTTAATATCATATATTTCATGAAGTTAAAATCATGGGAGTTTTAATGCAACTATGCTCTAATATTCATATACATATATGAACACAAAGAGAGCATCAATCATCAAAACACAAATCCGGAAATCCAAAATCCCAAACAACCCCTTTCACTCCATTTGATTTTTATTCAATCATATCAAAATAAATCAAGTATAACTATTATACTTTTAAATGAATTCACAACCCATATATGCATCTCTAAACCCCAAAAACATATCAAGTTCATGACCTATGGCTCTGATACCAATTGTAGGAATTTCAAAACATTTTTCCAAAGTTCATTTGAATATTAAACATGCATTTAATCAAATTAATCGCAGCGGAAGTCTAAGGTGGTTGTTTAAATTCAAAAACAAAACTTCTTCCAAGTATCTTAAGCCATGAACATTGATATGTTTTTCATAAATGAAAATTCAAGAGAAAGGATAAGATCTAATTACCCTTGAAGCAATTATATGAACCAATTTGTGTTTGGTCTTCTCTTGATGATTTCCTCTTTGTTGATCTCCTCTTTGATCTTTGATCTTTGCTCCTTGATCTTTCTCCTCCATGTGAGCCACAAAAGTATATGGCCTCTAAGTCTCCACACCAATGGAACCTTGAGATGAGAATAAGTATCTTGAGAATACTTGGATGCTAGTGCAAGATTCTCAAGATTGGTTTCAATCTAAACCACTTTGAAAGATGAAAGTGTTTCACTCTTGAAAACTCTCTTTTTTCTCTCTTTGATCTCCCAAACCCATTTGGTTGATGTTGGATTGTGTTTGTGTGTTAATGAGCTTATAGAAACAATTCCCATACACATTCACTTAAGCATTTTCGGGCAAACCCCATTGGGCTTCCAAAATTGGGCCTTATGACACTTAAACCATAATATTTAGTTGTCATAAGCCCTTGGGCTTGATACCCAACCATTTGGGCTTTCCGTTAACTATTACTTACGCCCAAATACATTTTTACATGTAGTAAATCATCCACATCAAATCAATCAAATTGATTTCCTCATTCTCATTTGTATTACTCAAAGTTAACCATTTAAGGTGTGCGATCCATTAGGTTCTAATTAGCAAGGCAGTGGGAAAATATTAGAACTCTTTCTAACCAACTGGAATTAAAACCCCCTTTTTAATTCTTCCTTTATTTGGATCGATCACAATCAATCCTAGGACTTCCACAAGCCAAGAGTGACATCTAGCAATATATCAAGGCTACCCGAGCTAACCAGAATAGATGAAGAACCTATTCAGTTGGAATTGCAATGCAATACGGTCCTTCTCTTATACAATGTTTCAAATCATATTATTAGGGTACGGATTGATTATGTCAAACCCCTAATATGATTTACAACCTCATGTGATTCAAAAGAACGTGATTAAGAACAACTTTCTAAATCAAGCTCAAAATACTTTGGCCAAAGATTTACTGAATCACATCTTGAAACATTCTCCTTCTTTATCGAAAGTAGAGATTCCTTATTGTACATTCACATGCCCCTATGATGAATTAAGAGATCCCAACAACACTTAAGACAAATCTTTTACGGCTTGCCTTTAAGAGCTATCAAATATCAATAACGCATCACAGGACAACCATGATGCCTCAGGTCTAAGGACTAATTTGCATTATTGCAACTATGAGTTCTCATTTGACATATAGATAAATACTCCATATGAGAACTACGGTTGATCGCGTTCAGTGTACTCATTCACTAATGAGCACCCACATACTTGTATTAGTGTCAACTACACAAATGGTTTGAGACTAACCATCCTCCCAATTGAGCATACATAATATGTGCTAATCTTGACGGTTTATCAATGCCCATTTGATAACCTATGATTAGGAACATTTTGGGATGCTACAGTTAGAGATTAAAGGTCTCCCGAATCTAATCTTCTTTAGATTACTTTATCTCTTATTTAGCATACCCGGGACATTTGTTTCTTTACACGATGTAAAAGATAACAAATAAGTTTGCCCTTTATATATCATATACGAAATGTATTCTAAGGAGATTACATCAAATGTATTGGCTCTTAGGGCACATTTCTAACAAGTTGTTGGTTTAATCTTCTGGTTTTTCTGTCAAGTTTCCTTTACTCACTAGTCATCGAGTTGTCTAGCTGTCAGATAGGCTCATTAGCCGTTGCCCGTTAAGCTAAGGCATTGAGAGACCTAGGCAGGGACTAGCAACCTTGAATTAGGAGGAGAACAGAAGGAAAGCATAAAATCCAGAATTTTAAAATGGCAAGCCTTAGGAGAATCTTGTCTATCCGTTCTTCTGGAGAAGCAAGCTCTAGTAACAGTCCTAGCCATAGAACCCTACGAGTTAAAAACTCTCAAGAAATAATCATGCGGGACGTAGAAAAGGAGTTGTGCAACTGGGATATACCCAGAGTACCCATCACTGATATATACTATAAAGGATCTTTCAAGTTCAGATCTGATTACGCAATAAAAACTGTTGAAAAAACGATATCTGTCATTGATAAAAAAGATAGTTTTCAGCTATTCACCCAGAGTCAAATCGACCAGCATCTGGAGAGAAATTATAACTATTTGCAAATAGGATTGGTGCAGGTAGCGGTGAAACCACTTACCAGAACAGGATTGCCCAGTTCAATCTTGCTTTGTGTAAGAGATGGAAGACATAGAAAGTTCACGGATTCCTTGTTAGGAATAGTTGAGTCAACCTTAGGGGAAGGTCCGATATACTTTAACTGTTTCCCAAACTTTTCTGTTGCACTTTCCGACGTAAATATCTTAAAAGCTTTAACATTGAATATTCAAACTCAGGGTTATGATATGGACCCAGGATCCCAAAATCTAGCAATCATTTATAGGGTTTCATATAAGGTTATGAACACTGTCTGTCCCAAAGCTAAAGATTTAGACAGCAAAGGTGAAACTACCTTGTTCCAAACCAACCTTGAAAAATCAAACGTAGCAGTCCCAAAAATGATAAAGTGGAGTGATATAACCCTACCAGAAAAGTGGATTTTGGATGAAGTAGTCCCAAAGAAGCCCCTTGAAAATCAAGAACCTACTCGGATCTCCCAATTCGCTGATGGAGAGGTAGAAATACAATTCTCCAACGCTAGAAAAACTAGGATTGATCTAGCACCCTTTGGATCTAACCTAGAACCACATAGGTCGAGTACCTCTAGGATTGATCTAGCACCCTCTAGATCCAACCTAGAACCCCATAGGTCGAGCACCTCCTCTGATATAGCTTACGATCTAGACCATGACAGAATGATCTTGGCAGGTCTTAGGAGAACCCAGGAACAGACACAAAGGCCAGCCTACAGGTTTGAACAAACCCTTCCAAACCCAGGAATTAGGATAAATCCACCTCAACCCGAGCCTTCCTTCTCAGATGTAGAATTTGAAATAAATATGTTAAAATCCTTTGAAATAGAACACGAAAAGATAAAAAGGAATTATCTGAGTATTGAAAATATTAATAAAAGAATCTGGTTTGAAACAGCCTTTCAGGAGCATAGGCAAAATCATCTCTGGAAAGCCCATACCGCCTTTATGAAAGAAAAGAAATTCAATTGTTTCTTTTTTACGTGGTTAGATTGGTGTGCTCAGAAATATGACATTCCTGAATATAGGAGCCATATAGAAATGATAGGAAGCCCGTTCTCAACTTACACTTCCAAAGATGGGAAATCAGTAAAAGCCGTACATCCACCCGAGATGGTAATTAAACAGAAAGATATGATAGCGGCTCCCTACAAAGAAACCACTTTCCTTGATGATAGCGCCAATAATTTTCGCACAGCTAGTAAAGAGGATATAGGCGCAGTTATTCAGCAGAATAATTACACCAACCTGTTTCTGCAGTCTCTAGGAAAGCAAGTCACTAGGATTGAAACGTCTGTTTCTGTAAAGGAGCAGAAATTCGACCCCGGTCCCTCAGAAACTAAAAGGATCAAGGAAATGAGTAGTCAGGTGTTCTTCAAACCACCTCCCCCTTTAGGAGAAATAGAAGACCTTGAAACGATGTTTAAGGAAGAACGACCTGAAATTAATAGGTTAACAAATGAAAAGAAATTCACTCAAACTGCTAAAACAAGAAATTACTACCCCAGACCCACTCCAGTAGATTTACAGTTTGAGGAAGATGGAATGTGGAATTCCGCTCAGTATGATGGAAGCTCCATAGTAGAATGGAATATTGATGGTCTAACGGAATATTAGATCATTAATGCAATGAAACATATGATGATGTACGCTACAGCCTCTAAGATAAAAGGAAATGGAGATAAGAGGGTGGCTGAAGCTATCATCGCAGGCTTTGTAGGTCAATTAAAAGGATGGTGGGATTTCCACCTAAGCGACTCAGCAAGAGCCCAAATCCTGAACGCCCAGGTGGCTATTGGTCAGCAGAATGTACAAGATCCAGTAACTGGATTAATCAAAAGTGAAAACATTTACCAGGAAGATGCGGTAAATTCACTAATTTACACAATTACTCTACATTTTGTAGGAACTACAGAATTACAGCACGACAGGTCTAGAGAACTCTTAATGAACCTTAAGTGTCCAACCTTGTCCCATTTTAGGTGGTATAAGGACGTGTTTTACTCCAAGGTATTCACTAGGCAAGACTGTAATGCTGACTTTTGGAAAGAGAAATTTCTTTCAGGATTGCCACTTCTATTCGCTGAAAAGGTTAGGAATAGAATTAAAGAGAAAAATGGTGGTGTCATTCCTTATGGGTCTTACACCTATGGGGAATTGTCCTCTGAAATCTGCGCAGAAGGATTAGCTCTTTGCACATATATGAAATTAAGAAAACAGCTTGATAAGCAAAAGGCCCTAGGAAAAAAGGAATTAGGTGACTTTTGTGAACAATTTGGTTTTGAACCAATAAAATCATATTCACATAAAACATACAAGAAGGGAAAGAAATTTGGGGGGCGTAAGACTAAAAAATACGAGAAATATAAGTCTGAACCTAAGAAGCCATATAGAACTTTCAGAAAAAGGAAATACACAGGAGATACTAGCAAAAAGGCTAGTAAAGGAAAGAAAGGAGCTGTCCCAACATGCTATAAGTGTGGAAAAGTAGGACATTATAAATCTGAGTGCAAAATGAAGGATAAAATCAGTAACCTAAGCATTAGTGAAGACCTTAAGCAACAGCTTTGCCAAATAATGCTTAATTCATCTGGTTCTGAACAAGATAGTGATGACGAACTAGCCCAACTAGAGAATGAAGAATTGTTTGAATCAGATACTGAGACTAGCTCAAGTAGCGAGGAAGAGTGCGCCTGTCTATTTAAAGATCTGAGAATATGTGTCTTAACAAAAGAAGAAAGTCTAATAGTAGACTTAATTGATAAAATAGAAGATCCAGAAAAGAAGAGAGAAGCTTTGGAAATTTATATCTCGCTAGCTAGAACCGGACCAAATAATCCCCAACCGGCCATAGCCAATGTAAGACAACTAGTTGAAAACTATAGTTTTAAGACTATAGTAAACCGAATGAATGATAAAATTCATAAAAAGGAACCTACGCTCAACGACCTTCAGTGCGAAGTCCATGATGTGAAAGAAGAACTTAGAGAGTTAAAAAATAGGGTTAGAGTTTTAGAACTCTATCGTCCTTTTTCAGAAAAAGATACAGAAGAAAAATCTGAGCAATTAGAATTCGAAAACCTAATGGAAGAATTTCAAGAGAAAATAGAACCTGTAACAAGAGAAACCCTACAGGAAGAACAAGTTAATACTATGAGATTCATTAATAGCATAGATAAGGTGATATCACAGAAATGGTATGCAATGATAACTATTGTTATTAATAAAACCTACAAGTTTACTGTTGAAGGGCTGATAGACACTGGAGCCGATCTTAATTGTATAAATGAAGGTGTTGTACCAACGAGGTATTTTCAGAAAACTACCCAAGTCCTACACACAGCAGTCAATAGTCAAAGGATGGGGATTCAGTTTAAATTATCTAACGCTGCTGTACTTAATCAGGGAATTTGCTTTGAAACCCCTTTTGTCTTGGTGAAAGGATTAAACCAGTCCCTGATATTAGGAACCCCTTTCATTAATATGTTTTATCCTTTCTCTGTTTCTGAAGAGGGAATAAGAACTGAGGTAGAGGGTCAACCTATAGTTTTTAGGTTCTCTCAACCACCCAAGCATAAGTATATTAATGAAATTCAAGAAAAGATAAAGAAGAAAGAAAGTTATCTATATCACCTGAAAGAAGAATTGCAGTACAAAAGAATAGAGGAACAACTGCAAGACAATAGGGTAAAAGAAAAGGTAGAAGAAGTCCAAAAGATGTTTGAAAATCAAGTTTGTGCCGAAATACCCAATGCTTTTTGGAATAGGAAAAAACACATAGTGGAATTGCCGTATGAGCCTGATTTTGATGAAAAGAAAATCCCAACCAAAGCTAGGCCAATTCAAATGAATGCTAGGCTAATGGAAATTTGTAAATCTGAAATTCAAGATTTATTAGGGAAAAAGTTAATTAGGAAAAGCTCATCTCCCTGGAGCTGTTCTGCCTTCTATGTAGAAAAAGCAGCAGAATTAGAAAGAGGGGTACCTAGATTGGTGATAAACTACAAACCTCTTAATAAAGCCTTAAAATGGGTTAGATATCCAATTCCTAATAAAAAGGACCTTTTGGATAGATTGAATAAGGCAGTAATTTTTTCTAAATTTGATATGAAATCGGGATATTGGCAAATTCAAATTGCGGAAAAAGACAGGTACAAAATAGCCTTTAATGTCCCCTTCGGACATTACGAATGGAATGTTTTACCGTTTGGTCTAAAAAATGCTCCCTCTAAGTTTCAAAATATTATGAATGATATATTTAATCCTTACACAGCTTTCACCATTGTTTATATTGATGATGTTTTGGTTTATTCTAATTCTTCAGAACAACACTTTAAACATCTGAATATCTTTTTGAGAGTTGTGAAGCACGCAGGATTAGTGGTTTCGGCAAAGAAAATGAAATTATTTTCTTCAAAGATTCATTTTTTGGGACACAATATTAATAAGGGACTGATAGTTCCTATTGATCGAGCAATATCCTTTGCTAAAAAGTTCCCTGATGAGATAAGGGACAAGCAACAGTTACAAAGGTTCTTAGGAAGTCTTAATTATATAAAAGATTTTTATAAAGATTTGGCTCAAGATTCAAAATTGTTATACCAAAGGTTGAAAAAGAACCCAACTCCCTGGTCAGAAGAACTGGTCAATTAAAAGGATGGTGGGATTTCCACCTAAGCAACTCAGCAAGAGCCCAAATCCTGAACGCCCAGGTGGCTATTGGTCAGCAGAATGTACAAGATCCAGTAACTGGATTAATCAAAAGTGAAAACATTTACCAGGAAGATGCGGTAAATTCACTAATTTACACAATTTTCACATGAGATGAGAATGAATCTTTGACCTTTCCTTTTCAAGTTTCTACTTTTGAACAACTCATTATATATAAATGATTATGGTGTGTTTAATCTTCTTTCATTAATTACTACATATTTTCTACACTTACAGTGTTTGCCAGCTCGCTATATAATCAACTTAAATAAGTTAAATCCATCATGCAATGCATTTTCTTCCAATTTTTTGTGATAAACTAATAGATAATTGACTAAATAAACATCCTGCAAAGTTTCAATAAAAATTTCCAAGTTTTTCTTACAATTTCCGTGGTTTTTATTCAATTTTTATCGATACCGATAATATCCCGATATTTCCATCAACATTTCCGTGTTTTTGGACTACCGATATTTCCGATATCATCAATATTTTAGACCTTGTGAGAGACTTAAGCACAAATTTTTTTGATGGACTGAGAGTTTAATAAAATACAATGTGCTTGAAATTTGGAGGTAGAAAATCATGTGTTTTTGCTACGGCTTTAAATGAAAATTATGCATGCTCAAAAAAAATTTATGGACTGAGAGTTCCTCTGGTTTCCGATGTAGACGTAAATATTCATGATCATGGTTATGACAGTTCAGCTTAGACACTACCAAATTGAAATATTTCGATATGAATTTCGATCATTTGAAGGCAATTCATGTATGAATGAGCTGCTCAAACTGTTGCCAAAAACTCCATCACAGAATGGTGAATCAATTACTTCGAAAGCAATTCATGTATCAAAAGTAAGACTCAATAAAATAGTGAAAAACAACACTGTTCCACAACCAAACTCAATCTCATTTTCTCATGAGCTACTTCTCGTTTGGTCTAGTAGTTGCATGTTTGTGGGTGAGTGTGCTCCTGGAAACCCACGAAATGCTTGTAAAAATCATAAAATATATGTGATCTTTAACTACATGCAAGTACATGTCAATTTTATCACATCACTGTGTGTTTGAGTCCGAGATTTCTGCTCCGGTCAGCTGCCAACAGCTTTTTACAAGAAGAGGGTGAAACTAATTACCAGATGTACCACGAGCTGTATTACAATTCTCTCCTGAAAGATGGAAAAATGTAACCATGTCAGACAATGACAAACGTGGAAGTTGAATGGTAAGGAATTAAAGAAAAGAGGGTAAGAAAATTACTGGATCTATAAACTGCAGTAATCCACGTTACAGGAGGTTAAAGGGCTAAATCCTATGAAGACCAGCAACAGCTATTTCCTTGAGGCTCGGGCTCTCTTCCAGGGACAACAATTTTTGTACCCTTGAGAAGTGAGGCACTCCCTTCCGACTCTGCTTCGTCATTGGCAATGAGGGACTTCTTGCCAAGGATTCGATAAATTTCCGTTAGGACTGTAATAAATGCAGATTCAACATTAGTAGCCTCGAGTGCTGATGCCTCCATAAAGAATAGGTTCTCCCTTTGGGCAAACTCTTTCGCATCCTCAGAAGGTACAGCTCTCAGTGTTCCAAGGTCAGACTTGTTACCTACAAGCATCACGACAATATTGTTGTCAGCATGCCCCCTCAATTCCTCTAACCACTTGGTTACATGATCAAATGATTGATGCTTGGTTATGTCATAGACCAGCATTGCCCCCACTGAACCTCTATAGTAAGCACTTGTCACTGCCCTGTATCTGAGATCAGCACCAGAAGTGTGAAAAGAATAAAAATTTACAAGCACAAGACTATGGACTTCAAGGCAAGAATAAAGGAGTTCATTATACATGTTAGACTCAGATGTCAGGGTAACTAAATGAAACATAGATCTAACTATCTAATTTATTCCCTCCCCTCCTCCATACACACACCGTACTTAAATTAGAATCCCTTACTAGCAAGGTGCAAATTGCGTATAAAAGTGCAACATGCATAGTGAAAAATATCAGCTCAAGAAAAGATTTTTGAAATCCTTATTTCCCTTTTCTTTCATCAAAGCAGAGGTCATGCCCATCCAGCTTACTCCATTAGCAGGGAGAAGAAAAATCTTAACAAAAGCAACTATGAAAAGGTTTTATTTTAGAAAAGAAAACCAGAGGTGAAACCTGACTAGCATACTCCACCAGCTGGGAAAACACCCTTAAAACAATAATATAACTATGGAATGAATTTATGTTAGAAAAGGGAAACGACTCTACGAGAATTTTCCAACAAGAATACCGTTAACTGCTATATTGCAACAACTTTAAACATCCAATATCACCAAAACTCTATGGGACTAGGATCACCTTAAACACTGATTATAACTTTAAATGTAAATAAGCAACTTAAGTTCCTTGGGCCTTTACATGTAACCAAGCTCACAATATCACTCCTTCCATCCTAGCATCCTCACCACAAGAGGGTCGAATCACACACCCACATATGGTTTAAGCTTTAAACTATTTTGGTTTAAATTGTTAGCTTCCTAGAATACATAGAAATCGGTACCTTTTGCATTATTGCTTTTTTCTTCTTCTTTTTTTTCATTATTGTGTGAAGTTATTAAAATTTAAGGGACCAATAGGGTGAAAATGACTCCTGGCAGTATTGAAGCACTGTTTAAACCCTAGTGTGAGATTCATATATTCTATGGACTTGTCATAGGCTTTCAAACCCAAATTTGGGGGAGTATTTGGGACATCATGATTAGCATAGAACGTTTTTCCACATTGTGGAAAATCTACTTGTTTTTGTGAAGTTTGTGAACCAATGATTTGGAAGTTGGATTTACGCCATATTTGAAAATTGAATATTAGGTGTTGATTGGCATTCTACAGGGGTTATATGTGGCAACATAGGGCTCTGCCAAAGAGACGTATGTGGAGTTTAGGCTCTAAAGTTCGAAATAACGAAAGAAAAAAAAACCGTTAGTAAAACTGTTTTGTGTTTCTAATATCCTGTGCTAATAAGTTGTAAACAAAACTTGCTCCACCCAGAAGTTAAACCATCAGGTCACTTACTGATCATATTAGTTCAATCTTGAGTGATCATAACGTCTAGTTGGCGACTCCTTTATTCAGTGATTCGTCGTTGTTATAACTCACAGAGAATGTCAGTTTATTGAGCATCTATTCTTATGTGTTTGAGGAGATTGTATTGAATTATGGTAATACTTTGCTGGTATATTGAACAAGGTTTACTAGATCTTGAAATGTTCCACAACTTGTTCATTATGTTGGATTCATATCTACATTTCCAGAATTTTTTCAGGTCAGGGGTTGTTTTGGGCTAAAGACTTTACCAAAACAAGGACTGCCCTTCTAATTCAGCAAAGTCGTGGTGACATGATCACATCTCAAACAAGAACACAAAATAAAATTCAAGCAAACCCACATGATAAATTATAAACAACAAAAAACCCACATCAAAAAACTCAAAACACCAAAGCACAGAAACTTTCTTAAATTATATAATTAAATACAAATAAATTAGAAAAGCGCTAACCTTTCTTGACCAGCGGTGTCCCAAATCTGGGCCTTGATGGTTTTGTGGTCGATCACGAGCGTCTTAGTCTGGAACTCAACCCCAATTGTTGCTTTTGACTCCAAACTGAACTCGTTCCGAGCAAAACGAGCCAAGAGCTGAGACTTTCCCACCGCTGAGTCTCCGATCAGCACCACCTTGAACACGTAGTCGATCTTCTGATTGAAATTACTTTGCAAATTCGACATCTTCTTGTATATTTGTCTAAATTTCAAATCTTAATAAACCCACCAAAAAAATTATAATACACAAACCGAAAAAGGAAAGAGGAACAAATGTATTTCTCACGTATGAAACTTTTGAAGGAAAAAAAAAAAAGAAAAAGAAAATGAAGGAATGGAGACCGAGACCAATTGATCAGTATGGGAATATGATCGAATCGGTGTAATTTAGATGTGAAAAGATATTTCGATTGCTTAGAAGAAGATAAGATAGTGAAAACTCGCAGAGTTGAGCTAGCAAAGAGTTTTGGGGTCTCTTTCCTCCTCCCCCTATTTGTGCGTAAATATTAAATTATTTTTACGGAAATGAAAGGAAATTTGCTGTTGGAATGGACATCGGAGAACAACGGCTTTTGTGTCTCTTTTCCCTTCGTCAAAGAATGATTAACAATAATTAATGAAATCATTTAACAATTAAGGAATTATTATTAAGACTCTAAACTATTGAATTTATTAGAACTAGCAATAACCCTACATTCCTAATGTCCCTATCGTTGTTTTTGTTGCATTTTAGAATGAATTCATTCACTTATGCTCCGTTTGGATGAAGGAATTGCCAATTACATAGAATTATAAAATGACGGAATTTAGATTTCCGTCATTTCAATTTCTAGCAATTGACGATTTCAGTGTTTGGATTTATGCATGTCGGATTTCGTAAATGACAAAAATTGAAAATTTCAATGTTTGGATATCTCATGTAAATTATAAATGACAGAAGTATAAAATAACATATCGTTTGATGAACTAAATAACTCAACTTAAACAAATAGAACATATTAGAAAACCAAATCACTCCCCACGTGCAATAAACATCAGCAACATACTCTCTTTTTTCTCAATTGGGAGTGCCTTCAGCATCTGAAATTGTTTGTCATTTTCTATCAGCCAAGCACATGCTTTGAGTTGTTCATTTTCATTAAGACCTGGTACTGCTTGTACTTCAGCATATACCTCTGCTGGATCAAGGTTCTTAGTATCAGCACAGATAAACTCTTCAAATGATAAAGCCATTCTAGCAATCGAATCAGCAATAACATCTTTGACAGCACCTCTTTTCTTTGTAGGAAGAATATCAGAAGAATTTGATGCACGATTTCTTCTCTTTTGACCATTTGTTGAGGTTGGTGAAATATCATCAATAACATGAATATCTTCTAAATCTTGTGTATCACCATCCAAATCAACATGAACAACTTCATCAGTAGGAGTCATAACCTCAGTTGCATCTGCACCTGTTTCAGCGCCCTCTCCAGTGGCTCTATCTTTGCCACACAAATCTACTATATCATCCCAATTTTCTATAACTTTAAATCGAAAACATCTAGCATCGTCATGAGACTACCAAACAAATAATCAAAGTCAAATAAGAATCTTATAAGTACTCTTTAACAACAGAAAAAAAAAACAGAGCACATGATTATTATCATAAATATAAAAAGCCTTCAAGCACATAAATAACCTTCAAGTTCCCTCTATTGGCGTGGGTAAAGTAAATGTTGATTTTTGGCCCAACTAGCTCAGGTAATTTGTGGCCTTTATTCCATAGGCCCTTTTATTTGGCATCAACACATTTATTGAGATTAATTTTGTCATTTTCATAAGTTTTTTAATATATCAAATCATCAATTTTTAGACCAACAATCACCAAAAACGGGTTTTGTAAAAACAATTTTAAACTTCAAGAGTTGTTTGTGTAATTTTTGAAACCTAAAGGGATTTTATGGAAACTTTGAAAACCTTGAGGGTGTTCGTGTAAATACCTCCCTTTGTTTTCTTTTTAGGGTATGTGAGAACCTTTTTTTTTCTTTTATAAATTTTTTTTTTAAAGAAATATTCATTCTACATATTAATTATTTATTAATATGGCTTTTCCTTATTTAATATTTATTATGAAGACCTAAATGTTATAAAATATTAAGCCTAGTATGAGATTATTCTTTTAGGTGAAAGATGACACCATTCTTGTTTTCCACATGTAGAGACTTGGGATTGGTTTTAATCAAATCATCATTGCCATGCCATCTTGCATGCTAGTAACAAGTGGTGTTGTGATATCATCAGCCAAAGGGGGATGAGTCACATTATTCTCTTACTTTTCTATCTTATCCTTTGGTGGTTTAAAATATTATATAACACGTTCCAAATCGGGTCGGAGGAGACTTGGAAGACGCTCTACACATAGAAGTATACCAATTGATCTCCTCCCCGTTCACCAATGAAATTGAGCAGACAGCTCCTCCAAGGCGATTCACGACACCTACCTTCACACCATTCAAAGGGGATTCCAATCTCGAAAGCCATCTTAAGCACTTTAGGAGTGTCATGATACTTTATAAAGGCGACGATGCATTGATGTGCAAGTTGTTCACTATGACCTTGCGAGAAACGGCCCAAGATTGGTTCCATACTTTAACACCCAAGTCGATCAACAGCTTCAGGGAATTAGCTCTCGTTTTCATGAAGGAGTATACTCCCTATCGAGTGATCAAGAAGCAATCTGATCACCTCTTCAACTTGAAGTAGAAGCAGGATGAGTCTCTCCAGGACTACATTAAGAGATTTCTGGCAGAGAAATCCAACATTGTGGGATGTGATGATCGAATCGCATCTTTTGCTTTTAAGAAGGGCTTACCAACTGAGCATAACTTGTACTGAGAGTTGGCCATCACTCTAAGTCAAACTCTAGTTGAAGTCTTCACAACAGCAAAGCATTACAGGCTCTTGGATGATGACTGTATCGCCACAATGACGTCTGGCAAACAAGTTGATCATCCACCAAAAGAGGCAGTACATAAGAATGACGAGTCCTACAATGGGAATAACTAAGGAAAGCGCAAGTTGTTATCTATCAGAGGCGGCTCTTTTGTTGGTAAGAACTACATAGAATTTATAATTCATATCAATCATATTCTAAACCATGTGAAGGATAAGCCATGGTTGAAGTGGCCGCCACCTCTGAAATATGATCTTGCCACAAGGGACACCTCCAAGTACCTCATCTTCCACGGAACGCATGGGCACTAAACTGGTGACTGCAAATCCTAGAAGAGGCTTCTTGAGGAGCTGGTAAAGGAGGGACATTGCATTGAGTTCGTGGCCAAGAAAGCTTTTCAGTAGATCAAGGATTGTGATGTTGCCAAAGAACCTCCTCAAAAGGTCATAAGGATCCACACTGTCCTAGGTGACTCTGAGGAGTCTGGAATGACTTACAAGAAGAAGAAGAGGAAGATTAAGTAGACAACTATAATCTCCCAAGTTCTCATCAGCTACCCAACAATGAAACATGATCCTGTAATCGGCTTCCATAAGAAAAACATGTTCGGGCTTGATTTGCCACACAACGATGTCCTTGTCATCAACAAATGTAGTGTGATACCACATCACTCTACTCAAAGGTATGTGCTTGTTTGAAATGACCAAATGCAATTACTTAACCCATCAAGGATACACATAGCTATAAAACTTATATTGTAGATTTCAAAGAAAAATATTTTAAAATTTAATTTCTAGTATATTATATACACAAATCAATTATTGCTCTTTCTAAAACGAATCGGCCAAAACATGAATTAATTAATAAATAAATAAGTTATAATCATGGGACAAAACTAACAACGGCTTCTTATCCGGTTATAGCATCTATATGACTATTATTATTTGGAAAAGTGTATTGAACATTTCATATAAATACAAGCAAGATAATCATGATGTGTTTGTTTTACGAATTAAATTGAATCCTAGTTGAATATGTTGAACATGTTTTACTCAAAATCCTTAATCATTTTGAGTTTTTTTTTTTTTAAAATAATCTTTTTCTCTTTTTCTCCATGAGGTCGTTGGAAAATATGGACCCTGTGTTTTGGGGCATAATTGTTTTAATGAGGTAGAGTTTCCAGCCAAGGGGTATTTTGAGGAAAACTTGAATGTAAAATGACACGGATAACGGGTTTTATGAGAACTTATATATCGCATATATAAAATGAGAGGTGGACAAGCTATTTATGGGACGAGCTATTAATTCTCCTTTTCCGCATTGGTTTTTTTCTTTCCTGAATTGGCATTGCTTTTCTTTTACAGGATGTAATTGAAACAACAGAGTTGACCGAAAAGTTGAAACTACAGAAGCCTACTGGATCTAAAAGCTAACATGAAATAGATTAAAATTCCCATGCACCCACAGTAAATGCTACCATCCTACTATTATCTCTTCGGTGAAATACAAAGGAGAAAAAACAAAAAGAAATTGGTTTCTTTTACTTTCCATCTTCCTATACTACAAGCTTTACATGAATATATGAGGCAGAAGGATTTGAATCAATTTATTTCTGTTTACTTGAACAACTGCACTTCGCCTTTGTCTCCCCGAGTGTCTGCATGAAAAATTGGAAACACTTTAGAGGAAGTATAGAGTTGGTTGAATTTCATGTGGATTAATTGGAATCAAAGATTATATTTTTCATTAATTGCAACTTTACCTTAACCTGTTTCTGAAGGTCTTTAATGAACTCAACCGCCAAGTCCAACATTTCTGCTGTGTTTATTTGCTGCCAAGAATACAACATGCAAGACTCAATTTCATGCATTCATTCAAGAAAACACTGAATAAAACTGTGATGTTGCAAGAGTCTCCAACTACCTTGTCCATGTTTGGGAAAAGATCCTGCAATTTCTTCATTCTTTCGCTAATCCGTGTCCTTCTCATCTGAAATACAATATTCAAAATCTGGGATATGATTTAATCCGGCTAATAGTATAAGCTAATCACTATGAGATGTAAACAAGCTCAATTAACCAATGCAAAAGATGAGATTTACCCTCTCTGCAATGCTTCGCGGGTGAGTGGCGAAACCTCTTTTGGCACGAATTTTACATGGAATCGAATCTTCAAATTGCAAAAACTTCTCCATAGCAGGCATCTCAAAACGTTTCGGCAAGCTCAAATGATGCGTCAGGCTGTGATTGCGGTTTCCAAAATCATTGTTCTGTTCAAAGAAAAATAACATTACTAATAGGGCAAGCAAGCAGATGGGCAAGCAGAAACGACTTGAGTAGTGAGTTTACAGAAAAGAAAAGTGCAAAGGCTACCTGAGTTTCCAATGCAGTTGAATTAGAAAACTTGTTCCCATCATTGTTTCTGCCTCTTTTGAGGTCATTAAATGAAGAAATGTCCCAAGAATCACTTGGGAAGTTAGAAATGCAATGTGAATTGCTAGCATTTCCCAAACCTTGATCCTGTTGGCTACCATCTCCCATGTTTCCATTCCCCATTTCAGCAATCCGAGGCATACGTCTTGAGTATGAAGATGGCCCAGATGAGAAGTTCAGTTGATTATTCAACCTAGAAGTTGATGATGGACTAGCTTCTCCATTTATACCATTGCCTGCTCTAAAACTTGCAGCATCTTTCATCACATTAAAGCCTGTATGCCAAGCAAACAAATACAATGAGTCGAGGAACCAGAAAAAGTTTCCAAATAGAGAAAATTTATCAAATCATAACCAACCACTTGTTTGTTTATTTAGCTTTTCTTCATCTGAAGCTAAACATACACAACTGCACCCAAACGCTAAATAACCCTCCAAATTGACTCCACCTAAACCTACTGTTTGCTTCTTAAATATGCACTGCAGTATCTTTTGGTGACTAGATGAGCAATTTCATGAAAAGGAAAGGAAAAAAAAAGGGGAAAAAGCAGGGAGGAAAGTATTGAAAAAGGAAGAGAAAAAAAGAGTCCAAGAAACAGCACTCATCTTATAGAGATTAGATAAATTCCACTTTCCAGCTAAGTATAGGAAAATTATAGATATTTAGATCCTTTTTCGATTTTATTTTTTACTCATTGCAGGTTGAGAAAACAATATGCAGTCAAGTTTATGCAACATTTATCCTAATTTTCTGTACTTCTTAAAACTCTTTTACAATTCCGTCAGCATTTTAACAAAGATGAATTCCAGTCAGCCAAGAAATAAGCAAGATTAATACATACCATTGTCAACGGTTAAGTCAGGAAAGAATCCAGCTGGAGAGCTACTTTGTCTCACAAGATTAGAGCGATTTCCGACACCAATTTTTGACTGCATCGAATTCTCCAACCCCGTAGAGTTGATAGCAGCAAAGGAGTTATTATCCAAAGCATGAACTTGTTCAGCTTGGTACATCATATGAGAAGAATTTGAGTAGCCATTCTGTTTAGAAACAGAGTCCCCTGCTTCCTGCTTCACAACCCTCTCTTCAAACTGATGCGGCAGACTATTGGCACCATTGTCATGATGATCTGGTTCATTACATGAAGAAATGAACCTGGCTAACACCGTTTCCACTTCGGGGCTTGAAGGTCGGAGATACCGCGAATCATCACACACAACACCACCATTGTTATCTACCAAATCCGTTAGAAATGAGCTCGGAGCAGACCGATACCGCATTAGGCCAGAGCTCTGCTGCGGCGGCTGCTGCAGCTGCTGATGTAGCTGCTGTGGCTGCTGTGGCTGGAAAATATTTGAATCCATGAACTCTGTGTGATTCTTCCTCAGCTCTGCCTCTGAACACTTAAAATTAGGATTGTATTTGTACAAAAGGCTACTCATAGTTTTTTTTTTTTTCCAGATTCTGAACAGTGCCAATAACTTCTTGTTTCCTTTCTTGTCTGCTAATCTGAATCCTTGCAAATTCAAACACTATGTAACACTTGGGTTGCTTCAAGATTCATCTGACTGAGAACAAGACCCACCCAGATAAGATCTACTTCAGCTTTGATCTAAATTGAACCCAAATCTGCAAACAAAGCAAGAGTTCATCAAAATTAATCCAATCCAAACAAAACCCTTTGGCATGTTCCTCGATCTCACTTGAAAGCCTGCAAATTTACATTACATACCACAACTCAATTCAATTTCCGTATCTGGAAATGAACTCTGAATTCTGCAGGGATTGAAAATATTTTCCAAACGACCAGAAGTGAGAATCTTTATGGATTTTTGTTCCTCTGCAATCAAAGCAGCTTCAAGACAAAAGAATCCCCATTAAGAAACAGCATGAATTGGAACAAAAAAGGAAAGAAGAAAAAACCAGTACTCGTTTGTTTGAGTTCTAATTTTTCTTTTGAGTTCTGTTTTTGTATAAGAAGTTGAATGATTGAGCTTCAACAATTCAAGTACCTACGTTTTCTCTGTGCTTCTGAATCTGAGTCAGCAACCAACAGTCTCCTTCAAAAAAACACAGATAAGAACAATGTTTTGCAATGGCTCATCTCCTTTCTTTCCACACTCACATATACACATGTCATACGATATATGTACTAACGATGTTCCATAACTACCCTCTGTTTCCAATGCTATTACCCTAATGCCATTGAGGCATGATGGCGGCCATGGCACGTCAGTACATGAGTTGACGAAACTACCCTGACCGATTTGTCTTCGGGACTTTCCATTCCAGCGATGGATTTTCACCATTTGCTTGTCGACACAATCTGATGTTTTTGTTTTCTTCTGTGATTTAACGTCACATTTATTTTTTCTTTTAAATTCTGAAAACAACGTTATCTACAGACTTTTGAGAGGATAATGGTATATTGGTATATGGTGCTTTGCTTATAGACCAAGCGACTTTAGAGTCAAAGTCCTTTAACTCCGACACCAAAACCGAAAACTGTGTGCCGCTAATAAAAACATAGCGTACCGGACGCTTCTGTTTTCTGTTCTTTGGTTTCAAGGAAGAGACGCTAATAGAGAAATACTAATCATGAGAACAAGAAGTTGCCTAACTAGTTTCATTCTATTGGTGTACTTTTAGGGGCCAAAAATGGCTGCTCACAAATCATTAAGAAAAAGTGAGCTTTCAATGGGAATCTGGATGTCATAAAATGCTATAGTAAATATCTTCCCAGTTGTGTGGTCCAATGAACCAAAAATTGGGTTCATCGACTAGTCTTAAGTCTTCATTTAATTGGAAAAGGTCTCAAATTCGATTTACAGTAAATTGTACGTTTATGATGAGTTCAATACCGAATTAAAAGTGTCTCATTGTGATGAAGTAGCTCTAATGTTCGGTATATTTTCACTAGTTTAGCTCGGATAGTTATTTAGTGGTTTATGCAAACATTTATTATCTATAATCTTATGAACAAAGAATGTTTGTCAACAGGGGTTTTTAGCCCAGGGGGTCTCAGGTTCGAACTTTAATGGCACTTTGGTAGTACGTGTAAGAAAAACCCTCCTCTTCTTATAATTTAGACTATCGCTTGTATTTAAATAAATAAAAACAACTAACCTCTTTAAAAAATTGGAAAGAGACACTTGCGAACCCAATATATTAATAATTATTTTTCATGCGTGGGTAATATATAAGAACATGACTTTTTTTTTAATTCTGTCACTCACATGAGGATATATCTGAAATATTGAAATCAGAAATTACTACTGAAAAGGCATTCAGAAACATGAAGTTGACCTTTTATTGACACATTCAAGCACGAATGCATGCATATGGAGGAGGAAGCAGCACACACAAATGACCAAGACCAAAATATTCTTCGTCCCAAAAAAAAAGACCAAAATATTCAAACAAATACAGCAGAAAAAAACGATAACTGTTACCTTTCTTTCACGCAGCAACTGGAAGTATTTAATTTATTGGTCAACCCAATAAAGTTTTCACATCCAAAGGTCTTTGTTTAATCTCTAAGGCCAACTGCTTAATTAATGTAAGACGTCCTTAAACTTTGCATAAGTCGATGAAACGTTCGTTTTCTGATGATCAAGTGGCATTGTGGTTGACATTAGTAAATAAGTTTAAGAATGTTGGAAATAAAATTCATAAATTGCAAGTGGAGAACAACCTAGGGAAGTCATCTGTTCGACTTATCCAGATATTAAGCAACTGCATCTTCTTTTATAATTAAGATCAAATTGAATCAAACGTTGGTACTACTGTTGAAGATGTAAAGTATTTTCGAAAATAGATTCCGAGTTCTCTTTTTCAATTTACTCATAAGGGAGTAAATGGTGTTGCACATTGACTTGCTCGATTTGATCTGCATAATGTGAACAGCTTTATTTAGTTTGAGGTGCGCCCGGTCTTATTCAGGATGTCCTATTATGTGATTTGTTGAGTCGAGATCAGGCGTTTGTCCTCCCGTTGTAATTCTTCATTTTATCAATAAAATTTCCCTCATTCCGTCGAGGTTCTTTAAAAAAAATCAAATTGAATCAAAGAAAACTAAATAAGAAAATGTAATGACAATTAATGCGTCTATGGTCAAATTGAGTTTAAAGTGCGACATGAACACAAAGAAGAACAATGACCTCAAATAATAAGAACCACACAACCAAAAACAAAATATTTTATGTGGACATACTTGTTTATTTCTATTATACAAATCATATAAAAATTAGTTTACCACAAGAGATGTGTAAGAAGAATAGGACAAGAAACAAACGGTGTTTGGTCAAAGAAATTTTCCATCCCCGCTGTACAACCCTAATCCCAACAAAGAGAGATAATCCTAACCGTTGGATTAACGAAAAGTATTGACCAGAAGTCGCTGAAAACTTTCTCTAATCCATAGTTAATTAATTTACACATGGCTATTTGTTGGTTGATGTTAATGAAAGCAATGTCTCTCTTACTTTGGAACCACACATTTCACTTAAACAACACATCACGTGTTGCTCGTGAATCCTAGTCAATTATGTAGCCTGACTGTGGAATTCATTGACTTAATATAAAAGTCAACCTTCTTGATTATAGGAAAAAGTCACAATTGTGTTGATTTGGTAAAACCCCTTGAGTCCATGGTCATCCTCTTGTACAATATAAAATTTAATTATTATGTAAAATATGTCACATCATTTGGGATTTATTCAGAATTTTGACGTTCTAGTAAATATAAAAACAACTTATGACGTGAATATGAATTCCTACATAGTCAATATTTCATCTATTCATTTGTTAGAATTGGAGGGAATCAAAACCTGAAAATATCATAATCCTAACTCATTACTTCTCACTCTTTGATGGGAACATGAATTTTCTAGAAAATCTATATTTATTAAACTTCTTTGTTACATCGAAGAAAATCAAGCCCTAAATATATATCCTAATTCTAACTCATTATCTCACACTCCTTCAATATGTCTACTTATGATTTTCCTTTCTTTGAAAGAAGAAAAAAAAAAAAAAAAAAAAAAAACCGCGTCCTCTTGTCTTAACAGCTTCAATATAGGAACATATTCATAATTAATGTATGTGACAACTAATTAAAATATCAAATTAAAGAGAGTTTGATATCACATTTTCAAAGAACACACTTAATAAAACCCTAGCCACTGTATCATTCTGTGAGTCACAAAGAGAAACTCCAGTGAGGTGGAGAAGTAAAAAGCATCACTGCCCCTCCTCCCCCCCTATCTTCTCGCCTTTTTTTTTGTTAGTGAATAAGTTTACTGGGGCATTTTGAATAAGAAGCTCCTTGTTGCGATTTATTCTGATCTATGTTTATATTGAAGTTCTTCATCACCTCTTTTGAACTATATTCTTAATAAAATCCTTCTCCCAAAACTCATTCTCTAACAATACTCAGGCTCTTTAAATTTGGTTCTACATCTTATTTGACGAAGGTTGCTGCAAATCACCCACTTGTTCTTTGACCGGGTTGTTTTGGTTTATTTGTTCGCTCTTATGTGCAGGTAGATCGATGGAAATCATGTTTTCTCTAGATTTTTTACGGATGCAGTGGTGGGTGTGGTCATGATAGTGCTTCTTCAGGTGGTTGTGGTAAGGGTTCGTTTAGGTTCCTAGGTTGCTTTAAGGTTTTAGCTATGTTGAGTTTGTGGGCTTTGTTTGAGGTTATGCTTAATTGTGGTGATATGGGCTAGTAGTTTTTGTGCGGCTTTTGTCCGCTTTAGTTTTGCTTAGAGCATCTCCAATAGCCTCGTCAACAACTTTGGAATGCTAAAATAAGTGAGTTACATCATCAAAACTTTCTCCAACAACCTTGTCAAACTCAGTCATTGAAGCTGCAATTTCTTTCTCTCTCTTCAGGACTGGTAAGTTGACATTCTCTCTTCAAAACTGTTAATTTTATTTTGGAAAAACAAAATCTCCTTGAAAATGTTAAAAACATGCACTTTTTTTTTTCCAGGTAATAAATACATAGACATTATTCACATGTTTTTTTTTCTTCATAAAATTACATTAATTGAATTGAAGAGTCTGCTAGGCTTAAATTATTAAAGCAGTAAACAAACCTTGTCAAATTGCCACATAGGTCAACAAAATTTAATTTCAAGGTTTAATTTGCTACTGCTATTGGAGATTTAGTACGTTAGTCTTGTTGCCCTCGTGGGATTAGTGCATTAGATGTTATGTTGAGGTCTTTGATTGTATTGTTGAAATTTGTCTAATGAAGTTTCTCATGATGAAAATAATAAAAATTTTGACCAAGAAAAAGTAGTTAGCAATATTGGACATTATTAGAAACCTAACTTTTTATTCTAGGCAAAATTTCAACGTTTAACTAACTTTCCCGTGTGAGTTGTTATCATAAATGCAAAAGTAAAATCAAAGAAACCCACTAGTTGTTCATTTGACTTTCAATCCAATTGTAAAGCATTCAAGTTTAGCACAAATAAGAAAGCCACTGTTGAATGTTTCACCACTTTTTTAAGTTGTCGTTCGAGTTGGCTTGAAAATTACTTTCAAATAATGATCACCTCTCAGCTGTGATGTCTACCCGAGAATGTTCCCAGAACAGAGGGAATGGTTCTGTTAAACCAAGGCATAAATTGGAGATGCTTTCACTCAAGGATTTGTCATGTTTCAAGGAGCAATGGAGCATCCAATTTCCCACGAGCATCTAAAAGAGTCATTATGCTTTCCCATGGGATAAATAAAGCTCGGTTTTTGTAAATTTTCCTTTTTTATTATACTTTTTAACAAAATGTGAAGGGGTTTTTGACCGAAATGGTCCTCCAACTTTTGCTCGAGTTTCATTTGATCTATCAACTAAAATTTTCATTTCAATGGTCCCCAAATTCTCCATTTAGTATCAAATTAGTCTTACCATCTAAGTCTGTCAATTTTGCCGTTAAATTGAGGGGTAAAAACATCCCTCAATTTTGGTGAATTGAAATAAAAAATTTAGTTGATGGATCGAAATGAAACTCAAGCAAAAGTTCGAGGACCATTTCGGTTAAAACCCAAAATGTGAAATTACATGAACTATTAATTGGATAATTACCAAAAAATGCCAGAAGTTATACTACATAGAATGGTGTGGTTAGGACTTAGGAGTGCTTTTTGGATGACATAGGGAAAGATGGATATGTTTTCTAAAGTTAAAGAAGGTTTTAGTGCTTATTGATAAAGCATTTATCAAGTGCGTCGTACAAGAAGCATTATTGTGGATAAGGAGAAGAATGCAACTATAAAAAGTAGTATATTAGGGTATAAAAAGTGTGACATTGTAGTAGAGGTTTGTACCTTAAGTGGTAGAACATTTTCCTCTGCATCCGAGGTCCTAGTTTGATTTTCCCCTCCCTAATATCACTTATCATGAAAGTATGAGTTAAATAGCTCCTTTTTAACTTGGAAAATACTTCCTTTCTTATCATGAAAGTAGGAGCTCCTACATTCCTGCTAATATGTGTATAAAAGTTTTTCTTTTTGTGTTTTTGATGAATTGCTTTTGCATACGTCAAACTGTAATTTGTAAAAAGGATAAGTATCTCACAAAGAAGGAAACAATCAAATATCCTTTCAACTTCATAGTCACACGTCAGGGGTCTTGAAAGCTGAATTACAAATATATGTTTAAAATAGCTACACAAACCCAACTCACATCACCACAACCACAAAGAACAAGCATAAAGCATTTGTCCCAAAAAAATATTCTTTACAAGGTCGATGGATATCGAGGAGGAGTTGTCTATTTATCTGTCCAAATTTTTTATTTTTTTTATTTGGTAGGAGGGATTCAGAATTACCTGAAGAAGTCGGTTTCTTCTTTCTAGCATGTTCTGTGAGTTTGAGACAGAATTAATAAGTATAATTAAAGTAACAAAAAGGGTGTCTCGTACGGATATTGTCCTAAACTTTTCCACCAAAGGGCAGTTTTCTAGGGCGTGCACTAACTTAATTATTGAGGATAAAGAAGTGTTCTTCTGGCCACTTACAGAAAGTGAGGACTTAAGATTACACCTTTTTCAATACTAATTTAGAAAACTTTCTCCCACCAACAACAATGGCAAGGCACAGATGATTTGATTCTCACCATTAATTAGCCACCAAGTTTGTGGCGTTTTGCTCCCACGGATCTTTTATCCACTTACAAGAAAACGTAAGTGAACAAAAGAGAAGTGAAAAAATCAGCTCCCGTACGAAAAACAAACGCATATGAAAATTCAATATTCTTCTATCTTGGTGATAAGTACTTTTTGCGCCTTTAGCTTGTTGGCGATAAACACATTTCAGGCCGCTAAAATATAGAGGGGGACATGTGATCCTAAATATAGAGGGCGATATATACCTACCCTACCCTACCCTGAATTAAGAGAAGGGTGATTATGAATCTTGATTACTTTATAATTAATAGCTAGCTGTCCCCTGAAAAGAATCGGATAAGTTGGATTGCATGTGCATATAATATTATATGCAAAGCATCTTTGGATGGCATGCATGATGGGGTTTTTGTAGGCAAAGTCCACTATGTACCTATTTGACATGTTATGAAGTACTGGAGGACAGCACGATACAAGATCTACATGTTTTATAATATTTTATTTGGAAACCTTTGATTAAAGACCACTTTAGAGACTTTTAATTTTTTTAGTAGAATTTTACATTTTTTTTAATCGAGTGAGAATTGTATTCTAAATAAATCTAGTAATTGGTCATGGCATTCAATTTAGAGATATTGTTATGCATGTTGGAGAGATATTGCAATCTAAAATAATGACTTCATGACTATATGATTCATCATTTTCACATCAATGCCAAACTGGCCTAAAGCAAGCCCAATACTCCCCCTCCCCCAAATCAGTTTCAATTGAATTTCCCCAAAAAGAAGCCTACCTTCCCAACTCCTAACCCTACCCCTCCACACTCAAACCACCATCACCATCCACACTCAAAATTTGACGTGGACAATTGTAGTTTGTAATGTGGTTTTTTCTATTAAGTATGAAATATAATATTATCGTTTCATTTTGATGGGTCTATTTTGTATGAATTTTTTTTACCTTTTACACGTTGACCCTCGAAATGGAATTTCCTGGATCCGCCACTGAGCACATCCACTCTAGCCAACTTCGCTAAGCTCATGTATGTGAAAGTACTTTATTAAAACATTAGCATTTTATGGTTTTTCATTAATACATAGTTCTTTGGAATTAATAGGTATATTTCACTTAATTATTTAAGGCAACGACAAAGAAAGGAAGAACCATATTTATATAGAGTGTTGCTATTTCCACCATTGTTCAATATTCCCACCCACCTTATCTTCCCATACTATAAATTTGAAAAAACACAATCCTATCTTTCCACCCACCATTATTCCTAAAATACCATATAATTATTCATTCATGCAAATTCCCACTATGTAATTTCCTAAAAAAACACAATCCTATATTTCCTCCCACTATTGTTCAATGGAAGAGAATTTGGGCTTTTGAGGGTTTGAGGCAGAAACTTGAGAGACAAAGAGGGTTGGTAGTTTTTGTGGTTTAGTTGGTGCTGGAAAAGGAAATGAATTTGGAAATCAATATATAAGAGGCTGGGCAATATTGCCGGGTGGAGCCATTGGGGGGGAGGGCGCAGAGAGAACTGGAGACTTGGGAAGTATCAATTTGTTCATGGCTTTAGTTTTGGATGAGTTTTGAATAGATTTTTCTTTACTCTATCCATTTTTTTTTCCTTCTCTGATGAATCTTCTTTGTAATTTGCAAGAATTGAAGATAGAAGAAAACTTAAGAGGTATGAATTTTGTAGGGGATTGAGAGACTGGGTAATTGGTTCGGTTACTATGTTGAGAGTGAAGGTGGCTGTGGATTGTCTAACTTGTTGGATAAATGTTCTTAGAAGTCATTTTACAAAGGAGTAAATTTATCTTTAAAAATTTGAAGATAAGATAGGTGGGAAAATATAGGGGGTGGAAATAGCAGCATTCTTTACATATCCAATTCTAATGAATATACGTACTCTCTTGTTGGCTTGTCGCCTAGAGGAAATCAAAATAGGTTATGAAATGAACTAACTTTCCGATTTCTCTAATTGCCGACCTGTTTCATTTTGTGGAAGGACACGGTCAGATACACGTTATGAACTATGATTATTCCAACGGTTGCTTACTCGCTTGCCCCAAAATAGGGATTAAAATGGGTTTTCAACGAACTCAATTATCTTGAAGTTTTTCATCATTTTCACATGATTGATCATTTTCTCATCAATGCCAAACTGACCTAAAGCAAGCCCAATACTCCCCTTTCCCTTCCCCCAAATTGGTTTCAATTGAATTTCCCCAAAAAGAACCCTACCCCTCCGCACTCAAACCACCACCCCCATCCACACTCAAAATTTGACGTGGAAAATTGTAGTTGTAATGTGTTTCTATTTAGTATGAAATATAATATTATCGTTTCATTTTTATGGGTCTATTTTGTTAAATTTTAGAGAGACGGGATAGCGGTCCACTACTAGCAACAACGATATTGTCTCTAACTTAACCACTGTTGAGGCCCAAAAAATCAAGGGTTGGGCCCAAATAAATCCCCGGCCCAATGCGACACCTTATTAAGAAGAAACCCGATGCAGAGCATGCGAAATTCTTCATGCACGCTTGCACGAGCCACAAACACGTGCCATGCCAAATAAATATGCAATTTATCACGCTAGGAATTAAAATGAGCCTATAAAAGGCATTGGCTCTACAAGCTCATGCTAATTATTTTGTCAAGCATTATGTCTCTTTTCAAAGACGACAAAATTCAAGCACGCCAAGCGACATGCCATGCCAAGCAGGAAATCATTATTTCACACATAGCCACGCTACAAGCTTAAGTGGGCTCAAGCCACGCAAATGCTCGGGGCTTGCTTGAGTGGGTTGTGGTATGGATGGTAACGAGCTTTCATGGGGCCCATTGATGAGCCAAGAAATGGAAGTTTTGGGCTGCTTGGGAGCCCCAAAACTCAAGCCTATTTCTTGAGCCTAAACACATGGGTTAGCATGAGAGAGGAGAGAATATGACCCAATGCCTTAGGAGAACATCCCATAGGCTGATGTAGCATTTAGGAAAATCCATGACAGTTAGAATGCCCAAAAACGGATAAGCCACTTCCAGCAGCTGGACTAGAGGTGTCAAACGGGCCGTGCCGGGCCGGCCCGTCCCATTTAAACTCGTGCTTTTAACATTTTCGTGCCGTACCGGGCCGACCCATTTAATTTATCGGGCCGTGCCGTGCCGGCCCATTTAATAAAATCATTGATCCCGACCCGGCCCAAAGCCCATGTCCATATTCAAATGGGCCGGGCCGTGCTTGTGCTCGTGCTCGTGCCATACTCGGGCCCAAGAACCAACCCATTTAATTTGATTTTTTTTCACTTGATTTTTTTTTTTCCACTAGATAATTCAAATTATAAACATTAAAAATATCATTTGAGGCAAGAAATTATGAACTATTTGAAAACATTAATCAATCAAACATCCAAACAATATGAAGGGGCGGAGGGCAAAAAGTGTCCAACTCCACAAAGTCCACTTGAACTTTTCATCTTTAAACAACTTATTATTTTATATGTAAAGAAATGTTTTGCTTTGATTATAGGAGAAACGTATATGTCATATGTATTGATTAGATATCAAGTCCAATGTTGTTTAATTAATTTGTAGTTGATATGTTTAATTAACTAAGGACCCAAGTAATTTCCCTAAAATGAAAGACATCAAATATATGTTTATGAATATATTTTTTTTAAAACATATAAACAATGACATTAGATGTCAAATTATTGCATTTTTACTTTTTGAGAAAAAAAAAAAAAAAAAGCTAAATGGGCCGTGCTTGGGCTCGTGCCTGGGCTCGTGCCGTGCTTGAAGCGGGCTCGGGCCAAGCCCGGCCCATATCGGGCCATGGGCCGGCCCGGTCCATTGGACCTATTTCTTGATCCCGGCCCGGCCCAAGTTTTCGTGCCGTGCCAAGCACGGCCCATTAATATTCGTGCTCGTGCCGTGCCGTGCCTCATTTAAACGGGCTGGGCTCGTGCCGTGCTGGGCCGGCCCGTCCCGTTTGACACCTCTAAGCTGGACGAAAGCGTGCGGGCCGCTGGAAAGGAGAACACCGATAACCCCAACACTGTACATACAAGCCCAGCCCAGTACCTTATAAAATATCTAGCATTGTCATAAGTCTCAGACCCAAGTCAAATAGCAAGCCACTGCAAAAACCAACGGAGATTCATAGGAATACCCATCGGACAAAGAACTTCCTCCATCTCTCTTTTCCTCTGCAAGCTCCATCTTGAAAACCCACAAGGAAAGCAGGTGGCGCCTCACCCTTATGGGGGAGGTCCAGCTGCGTCAAAACCTTGGAACCACAAAGGGCTCCTTACCCATGCACCTTGGATAGGAAAATTGCATCAAATAGGATCAAGTGGGAAGAAGCAACGAAAAAGGGAGGAAGAGGTTAGATAAAATTAGGGTTCTTTGTAGCTATAAAAGAGAGCCTTAGCTACCCAGAAAACCAACCCATTCTTCGGAGAGCAAGCTTCCTCTCTCACCTGCAAACCCAGTTTCAGAGCTTGACCAAGCTTTGTCAAGCAACCTGAAATTTACTCAAGCCACCCAATCCTTTTCCTCCGTGGTCTTCTTCTTTTCCTGAGATAAAAAACCTTCCTAATCTTCCTCTGCCCCAGTCTTAATTTCTGTCCTCTGTAAGAAACTCATGCTTTTCTTTCTCTCAAATTGCTAGACTTGTGAAAGCTTAGCTCCCATGCCACAAGCTCCTCATGCCAAGCCATTCCATTGCTAATTTGTCACGTTTATTTGGTTCATTGGTGAAGGGAACCAAGGTGTTTTCAAAGGGTTTTCACAAACCCTTTCAAAACTCTCTTGGAGCCTGGTCTTCGAACTTAGAAACAGGGGCAACCTCCTCAGCTCATCCTTTACAGCAGCCCAAGCCCATTCGTCTAGCTGCTGGAATAAAAAGACCCCAACATAAATGGCGACTCTGCTGGGGACCAGGCTGCCATCTTCACCAATGCCTCCAAAGAAGAAGACCAGAAGCAATAAAATAGAGAAAATGAAGAGATAAGAGCATTCTCTCTTCCTTTCTTTGTTTTTTCCTTTTGTTGACTATCTACTTTGCAAAACAAACATGATATAGATTACTCACATGCTCCATTTGTTTGTGTGTTAGATCTCCATTCTCAAGCAAAACAAGATCTTGCAAGAAGGCCCTGGAAGCGTTGGAAAATGCATTATTCATGCCATTGAGCAAACTACACATGCAAACCCCAAAATACTTGGGGGCTTCATGCCAAGCAAATTTTTTCAAAAAAAGAAAAGAAAAGAAAAAGCCAGACACAAGCCAAGCATCCGATAAAGAGAAGCCATCTTCTCTGGCCAACATTGGAGACTTGGCTAACTCTAGAACAATATAGCCATGTCTTGCACAAAACTACGCATGCTCCTCAACTTAAAATTGAACAAGTCCTCTCCGAAACCCTGCTTGCATCGTCTCTGTCTTTGGCACTGCCCACAGAATGCCTCGACTCTCTATGCCAATATTAGTTCCACAATCTACATGCCCTTTGTCGGAGGCCAACAAAAAAGATAAGAAAATTCCCTTTTCCCTACCGTTTTAGATTTCACAATAAAATATATATTATCATGCCATATGCCATTACATTTATACTTGCAAAAACAGCACGAGCATGTCATCTATTCGCATGTAAACATGTACTGATAAATTTCCTTCCTTATATATATATATATATATCATGTTTTAGGCCGATACCAACATAGTGAAGTTGGACTATTCAACTTCCTTTATTTCTTGTCTTTCACTTTGATAGGAATACAAATGCTAGGCATTTACACACTACCAAAAACACAAACATCGCCACATGCTTTAATTATTGCCAAAGCATCCCATGCTTACATATTACTGAAAGCTACCTATGTTGGTTTTAATATTGATGTGTGATTCATTCGTTATGTAATAATGTTGGATGGCATCCATTAATTATATTAATTTGCAAGCTGCAACACATGTATTATTTTAACCACCATCTGCTTTGGTTACACAGAAATTATAAATTTGTCAAGCACTTTGTTCTTCCAAGATGATGAGTACATTCCTCTACACCTCAAGCCTCAAGGAGCATGGGACTTGTGTTCCTGTACCATCAGAAAAATCTCTCTGTAATGCTAAACTTGTGGGCACTTAGCTCCCACACCACAAGCCAAGCTATGATTCCCCATGCCAAGCTCATATAGTTTATGTATCAACTCATGCATCCATGTCGTAGAAGTTCAAAAAATCTCTGGAAGAGCCACCAAAGGAGTGGCTGGAAGAAGAACAGAGCCAAGCTTGTGTAGAAATCCAAACACCACCGCTGGAAGAGCCGCTGCCAGAAGCACACCAGACATTAGATGAGGGTGACAAATCATCTAGTGACTACAATTCAGGAAAAAGAAAAGACAAGGAGATGTACCTGCCACTGCCATGCAAAGATAAAGAATTTCATGCCATTCTTGATACAATATTTGTTCATGATGCAATCAAACCCTTCATGCCTTATAAAGTCCCTAACAGAGAGGAAATGGTGCTCCTTGGTACTGCCGTTATCATTAGTTTGTGGGTCATCCAACCACTGCTTGTCAAACTTTGAGGAAGATCTTGCACGCCGAGATACGTGACGGAACTCTTGAGCTACTCTTTAAAAGGAAAGCTATTGATGAAGACCCCTTGCCAAAACAAAGGGGAAAGGAGATGGTTGTTGTCATTACATGCTTTGATGACTTGCTCGACGACGACGTATCGTGCCACCCGTGGAAGAATGACTCAAAGCCATCGGAGGCTATTCGGGAGCCTTGTGGAAACACGGAGAAAGTTTACTGGTATAAATATTCAAAAACTTCAAGTTTAACACCCCATGGCCACTTTCTGATGGATGGAAGAATGGTTCCAGCAGCGAAGTATTCACATTGGACATGCCGGAAGAACGCCACTTGGGGGCTTCATTTGGTCAGCAAGATTATCAGGAGACAGCTGCCGTAACCTCTCATAATCTCACAGAGGTTGAAGAAAGTGTAATGGGTTGTGAGCTGCAAATCACTCTTTGATCAGTTGGGTTATGATCCGCATGCTGTAAAGCAACAGCTGTTGCTCTGTTAAATATCTCCGCAGAGCATGGCAACCTAGTACAACACATGCCAAGCCAAGTCAAGCCACAAGCTTTCATGCCATTGCAAGTCATGCACACTCCTTGGCCCTTACATACTTGGGGGCTTGATTTGATTGGAGTATTCATCAATGCAAAATGGCTCAAAGTCTTACTACTGTTGAGTTGCTTTTGCACCTATTCTTTTGTTTTTGGCTTTTCAAATTTATTTCAAAAATGAACTCCTTATGTGTTTTCACCCTATGCTTTCACAAGAATGCACCACCATTAAGGCATGCCAAGGTGTAAAATGATATTTGCAATGAGAATGGAGTATTTTGGAAAAAGAGAAAAGCCTATGGAATTCTTTCCTTGCTTTTACCTTCCTCTATTTTGTAAAACTTGTTCTGCGAAAAAAAAAAATAGACAAGCAAACTTTTCTTTAAAAGACTAAACCTCTCAGCAATAACTATACCAAGCAAAGCCACTTAGATGGGATCCCAAGCTGTTAACAAGCATCATGCACAAGCAATATCATGTGTCATTCTTGAAGAAAGAGAAAAAGGGGGAAGGTCATGCTATCAAGGAAAATCATTCCAGCCCTTACAATATTTGAAGAGAGTGTATGTGTTGGGTGCTGGAAAAGAAAAATCAGATCACATAAGGAAGGCCTTGTGGAGAAAAAAAAAAAAAAAAAAGAGGCATAGAGGCAATGGGGCAAACACTTTTGTGATCCTGTAAAAAAATTGGCAGCATGTGCCTTGCACCTACCACAATCCAACTTGTTAAAATCTCAAGCAACTCATGCATTCCATCATTTACAATCAGGCGAAGTGTACAGAACAAGCTGGAAATCATTATCTCAATGCATTCCAAAACCCAACAATTCATGCATTTCATTATTTCCAACCAAGCAAAGTGTACAAGACAAGCTGAAGCTTAATATCTCAAGCATGCTAAATCAAAAATTCTGGCAGAAAGTATGTAACAAAGCTGTGTTTCAAGGTTCCAACAACATGAGCTTTAGGCTCTCCAAAAAAAAAAAAAAAAAAAAAAGGGGGTACAACTCAAGCCCAAATGCAGTCAACTGTGCTGAAGAGCGATACACCCAAAAGTTTCAAAAGAAAAAGCTACTACACATCGAGCCAGCCAACCCCTCACAACAAAGAAATGCGACCTGCGAGGTGAAATAAAGACAGGTGTTAGAGAAGGATGGTGCTGGAAGATATAGCCTTGCTATATAAAAAAAAAAGAAATTATGCATATCACGGTGCAAAGAAAGAGAATTGGGTACCTCAACTAGATCACAGCGCATTACTAAAGCAGAATAGAAGAAGCGCGGAGAGATGATCCTTTCAATATTTCTACCAAGCGCCATTATCGGTAGCTCATTTGTCAAAGAGAAGGTCTCGCAGCTTACGGCACTGGCTCTCCAATTAGTGCTCCTTCAGGCTCAACGCATTAACGACAACTCTTGCTTTAAGGGATCGAGCATGCATCTTTATGCTACAAGCAGCTCGTGCTCTAAAAGCAGCATGTGCTATACCTTCTTCTAAGTATCCAGCGGGAAGTCCACGCAAGGTCCTAATAAGACACATGCTCAAACCCTTCCAGCACGTCACTGTAGGATCAAAAGCGATGTTTCCTTGGCAACCTTCAATCATTCGGTAGTTGGGTTTGCCCACTCACGATCGAAGCACTTTGACCAGCCCTTAGTGATGCTGCAAGGGTATTGAAAAGAATCGAGAAGCCGCCGGAAACATGCATTTCTTCTATACAGCACCAGGAAAAGAAAATAACCTTCAAACCTTACCTAGTGCCTATGATCAAGTCTTGGGAAGTGTTTCTAAGCGATGAAGGTAGTCGTATCTTCTTCAGCCCATTGTGCAAGGGGAAATAGGCCATCACTCATCACAGAGGTCATTATGACTTATTATGTGAATCCCTGCAAGAATTGCCAACAAAGAAGGGCAAAGTATAAAGCTAGTTCTCTGTGTTAAAGCCAAGCAATCTTCACGCTAGCATGCAAGCCATATGAACTTTACATGCCAAGCAAAGCAAGCTATCTCATGCCAAGCGAAATGCATAAACAAAAAATATATATATTTTCGAAGCATCATGCAATCTGTTACTCGAGCCCATGACAAGCAAAGTTCTCATTCCATGCTCAATCAATCATTCCAGCATACCCTTTTTCACAAAGCAAGTGCTACAAACTAAACACTATTTACCTCCTAGTAACTATTTTCACAAAGACAAAAAAAAAAAAAAAAAAAAAAAAAAAAAAATCCCTATGAGTTACACAGCATCCTTGCAGACCCATCATACACATGTTTGTGTCTATCCCTATAGGGCCAAAAAAATAAACAGTTATCCATGACCAAGCTCTAAGCTCATAAAAAAGAAACCTATGGTGCTTTCCTCAAGCTTCCAACAGCCTCTGATCTTATGTATTAATCATGCGGTTACAAGCATATGCTTGTGATGCAATAATAAAAAAGGGGACAAGAACGTAGCACACGCAAAATATATGCCAAGCATGACAAGCCAAGCTCATGCCAAAGGAAACGCTTAAGCAAATATCCAAGCAGCATGCAATTTATTCATGGCAAGCAAAATTTTCAAGCAATTCCCATGACAAGCAAATTCTCCCTCAAAATGCAAAAAGATTCAAGCATTGCAGAGCATGCATTCTGTCAATTTCTATTTCCACAACATGGGAGAAAAGTCCAGATTTAATCATGCATGTGTTCACAAGAAAAACAAGTCTGGGCCAAGATATCAGTCTATATCTATTCCCACATAGTTAAAAAGAAGGACCTCAGATTCCAGCAAATGAGCAGAGCTACTTACCAAGAGAACAGGATGAAAGTCTAAATGCTCAAGTTACGAAGCCGGTGCGCTCAAAGCTTCCAGCAGCAGGGAATACGACGCAGGCTTCCGGCATCTTCCCTGTGCCAGAGACGTATACACCTACATAGAAAAGGCACATCGTGCATAGTTCAGCCTTTTCACTAGCACAAAGAGGGCCAATACATGATAAAAATGGGGAAGGAAAATGGAGAAAAGGAAAAGATCCAATCCATACGAGTGATTTCTTCTCGCAAATTTTGGCACTCTTCCAGCAAGCTCGCGAAAGGAAGAAATCGAAAAGAAGAGAACCCCCAAAACTGATGCGAGCCCTTCCTTGCTGACGATTACTCCAACAAAAGATGGATGGGTTAAAAAGAGTGGGTGTTTGGCTACCAAAACAAAGAGCAAAACTCATGGGCATGAAGAGCCCAACGAACCCCTCAATAAATTCTAGAAATTGCAACAGAAAAGGGCATACCTTGTTAACCCCATCAAATGACGGCCTCAGATGCACCAAGAAAGAAGGAATTGGGAATTTTGGAAGAAGAGTCTGCACAGAGACAATCTCTCCAACAACAGCAAGTGGGTTTCTTCGCGCGGGGAATGACGGAGTCGAGTTTGGCTTGAGCTCCTTTCCAACGGCTATAGAGGGGCAGCTCTCCTCGATCTCACCCTCTTTCTCGCTTTGAGTTCGCTGGAGAAAGGAAAAGGAAAGAAGAAGAAAGTGGTAGAGAGAGGGATTTACTCTGA
Organism: Prunus avium; assembly: GCF_965620075.1. Classification (NCBI taxonomy): domain Eukaryota; kingdom Viridiplantae; phylum Streptophyta; class Magnoliopsida; order Rosales; family Rosaceae; genus Prunus; species Prunus avium. Next base: position 1,480,641 of record NC_142285.1, read on the forward strand.
TGCACATAAAGAGGAAGGAAAAGAAGAAAATAATAATAAACGAAAAGAAGGTGGATGAAGTTATTACCTGGGAAACTACAAATAACTGCTGGAAGCCCATCATGACATGTCGGTCATCGTGCACGCAGGAAGAGAGGGGACACCCTGCAATTATAAATTTGATTTTTGGGTCGAGTTTAATTATTCGGCCCATTCCAGCACCTATCCATGGCCCTAATAATTAAGGGGGCTAATGTTGAGGCCCAAAAATCAAGGGTTGGGCCCAAATAAATCCCCGGCCCAATGCGACACCTTATTAAGAAGAAACCCGATGCAGAGCATGCGAAATTCTTCATGCACGCTTGCACGAGCCACAAACACGTGCCATGCCAAATAAATATGCAATTTATCACGCTAGAAATTAAAATGAGCCTATAAAAGGCATTGGCTCTACAAGCTCATGCTAATTATTTTGTCAAGCATTATGTCTCTTTTCAAAGACGACAAAATTCAAGCACGCCAAGCGACATGCCATGCCAAGCAGGAAATCATTATTTCACACATAGCCATGCTACAAGCTTAAGTGGGCCCAAGCCACGCAAATGCTCGGGGCTTGCTTGAGTGGGTTGTGGTATGGATGGTAACGAGCTTTCATGGGGCCCATTGATGAGCCAAGAAATGGAAGTTTTGGGCTGCTTGGGAGCCCAAAAACTCAAGCCTATTTCTTGAGCCCAAACACATGGGTTAGCATGAGAGAGGAGAGAATATGACCCAATGCCTTAGGAGAACATCCCATAGGCTGCTGTAGCATTTAGGAAAATCCATGACAGTTAGAATGCCCAAAAACGGATAAGCCACTTCCAGCAGCTGGACGAAAGCGTGCGGGCCGCTGGAAAGGAGAACACCGATAACCCCAACACTGTACATACAAGCCCAGCCCAATACCTTATAAAATATCTAGCATTGTCATAAGTCTCAGACCCAAGTCAAATAGCAAGCCACTGCAAAAACCAACGGAGATTCATAGGAATACCCATCGGACAAAGAACTTCCTCCATCTCTCTTTTCCTCTGCAAGCTCCATCTTGAAAACCCACAAGGAAAGCAGGTGGCGCCTCACCCTTATGGGGGAGGTCCAGCTGCGTCAAAACCTTGGAACCACAAAGGGCTCCTTACCCATGCACCTTGGATAGGAAAATTGCATCAAATAGGATCAAGTGGGAAGAAGCAACGAAAAAGGGAGGAAGAGGTTAGATAAAATTAGGGTTCTTTGTAGCTATAAAAGAGAGCCTTAGCTACCCAGAAAACCAACCCATTCTTCGGAGAGCAAGCTTCCTCTCTCACCTGCAAACCCAGTTTCAGAGCTTGACCAAGCTTTGTCAAGCAACCTGAAATTTACTCAAGCCACCCAATCCTTTTCCTCCGTGGTCTTCTTCTTTTCCTGAGATAAAAAACCTTCCTAATCTTCCTCTGCCCCAGTCTTAATTTCTGTCCTCTGTAAGAAACTCATGCTTTTCTTTCTCTCAAATTGCTAAACTTGTGAAAGCTTAGCTCCCATGCCACAAGCTCCTCATGCCAAGCCATTCCATTGCTAATTTGTCACGTTTATTTGGTTCATTGGTGAAGGGAACCAAGGTGTTTTCAAAGGGTTTTCACAAACCCTTTCAAAACTCTCTTGGAGCCTGGTCTTCGAACTTAGAAACAGGGGCAACCTCCTCAGCTCATCCTTTACAGCAGCCCAAGCCCTTTCGTCTAGCTGCTGGAACAAAAAGACCCCAACAACCACCTACAAAGCCCAATAAGTGTGGGGTTTTATCAGAAAAGGCCTCGGTGATATTAGTAATAGAACCATTCATTATATGTTGTATTTTATTTAGTTAAGTTTCCAATGTGGGACTTATATTATTCAACACGTCCCCTCACGTGGGACCACCACATAGTGGGCCACACATGGAGCCAAGTTCACATCGGAGTCAAATATTACACCACATATTTGGTAAGGAGTAAAGATAAACATTCAAGCCCAACATGTGAACACCACATATTGGGTAAGGGGTAAGGTTAAAGGCCCAATATTTCAGGCCCAATCATTCAACACGCTCTGATACCATGTTAAATTTTAGAGAGACGGACCAGCGGTCCACTACTAGCAACACCAATATTGTCCCCAACTTAACCATCTACAAAGCCCAATAAGTGTGAGGTTTTATCACAAAAGGCCTCAGTGATATTAGTAGTGGAACCATTCATTATATGTTGTATGCTATTTAGTTAAGTTTCCGATGTGGGACTTATATTCTTCAACATATTTTGTATGATTTTTTTTTTTTTACCTTTTATACGTTGACCCCCGGAATGGAATTTCTTGAATCCGCCACTGAGCACATCCTCTCTAACCAACTTAGCTAAGCCTATGTCTGTGAAAGTACTTCATTAAAACATTAGCATTTTGTGGGTTTTCATTAATACATAGTTCTTTGGCGAAAGCAAAAATTAATAGCTATATTTCACTTAACTATTTAGGTTTGCTTGGGTGGGCTAGGAGTATTACTATAGGCTAAAACAAATCAAGACACCTGGTCTATAGCCTAGATTAGCTTGGGAATGGGTCCGTTCCTGTTCGTTCCATGGCTTTAGCTTTGGATGAGTTTTGAATATTTTTTTCTTTACTGTACATATTTCTGCTAAAATATGAATACGGGTTTTCAATATGTTCAGATACTTTATTCTTCTCCATAAGGAGGTATATATATGGGTTTACAGAGTGCTTTACAAGGAATAAGATACAATCAGGGATTAGGAAAGTATCTCCTAATTATACACAGATTTGTCAACTAAAATGGAATGGGAAAGTAAATCCCTTAATTAATCAAGGAAATAATTCTCCTTGATTAATTAGGAGACTCACGTCAACACTCCTCCTCAAGTTGGTGCATATACGTCACCAATGCCCAACTTGGTAAGTGAGTCATAAAACACTCTGCTATAAACAGCTTTGGTTAAGATATCAGCTAATTGATCTTCTGATTTTACGAATGGTAGGCGGATGATCTTCTTCTCAATTTTTTCTTTGATAAAATGTCTATCCACCTCAACATGTTTGGTTCGATCATGTTGAACTAGATTATGGGCAATATCAATCGCTGACTTGTTGTCACAATGCAACTCCATTGGCTTTCCTGGCTTGAAACCCAGTTCTGTCAAGAGTCTTCTGATCCATAGCAATTCACAAACTCCATGAGCCATTCCTCGATACTCTGCTTCTGCACTAGACCGAGAAACCACATTTTGTTTTTTACTCCGCCAAGTGACTAGATTACCTCCCACGAAGGTGAAGTAGCCTGAAGTAGAGCGTCTGGTCTTGTGTGGGCTAAATATATTAACCTTCCAACAAGGCGTTGGTACTGTTCCTTATTGGTTGGTTCTTGATCCATACCTTCACACAACTTGTGATTCATCTCGATTGGTGTGTCAGCAGGCTTACATCCAAGCAATCCTGTTTCAGCAAGTAGATCCAATACATATTTCCTCTGTGACAGAAATATACCATTTGCGGACCTTGCTACTTCAATTCCAAGAAAGTACTTCAGATCACCTAAATCCTTCATCTCAAATTCCTGAGACAAATACTTCTGTAGTTTCAATTGCTCTACTGTGTCGTTTCCAGTCACAACTATGTCATCCACATAAATAATCAGTGCAGTAAGTTTCTTTCCATCACGCTTCAGGAACAAAGTGTGATCCGCATTACTATGTGTATATCCAAAAAACTTCATGGATTTAGTGAATCTACCAAACCATGCCCTGGGAGACTGCTTTAACCCATACAATGACTTTTTGAGCTTGCAAACTTGATTCCCTTTGTCACGAGTGAAGTTACATCCTGGTGGTAAGTCCATATATACTTCTTCTTCCAGGTCTCCATGTAAGAATGCATTCTTTACATCAAATTGATGTAATGGCCAATCGAGATTTGCTGCTAGAGACAGGAGGATTCTGATAGTTTTGATCTTGGCTACTGGGGCAAAGGTTTCTTGGTAGTCTATCCCATATCTCTGTGTGTATCCCTTTGCCACCAATCTAGCTTTATATCTTTCAACAGATCCATCTGCCTTGAGTTTCACAGTATAGATCCGTCTGCATCCCACTGTCTTCTTTCCATGAGGTAATGGCACGAGTTCCCATGTGCCATTCTTCTGGAGAGCTCGCATTTCTTCATTCATGGCTTCTTTCCATTTTTGATCTTCCAGTGCTTCAGTTACACTGTTGGGAACAAGTATTTCAGCTAACTGCTTCACAAAGTGTACCCGTGACTCAGATAATCTGGTGAGAGATACATAATTGTTGATGGGATATTTCCCCTTTGCATTAATATCTGCTTCGTAGTGTACTGGGGGTTTACCACGATTCTTCCTTTTTGGAATCTGATATGTAGGCTCTGCGCCTTCTGAAATGCAATCAGTTATTTTATTAATGTTATCAGTTTCAGGTAGAGAAGTTACCTGAATGACGTCCTCAGCAGATGATTGGTGTGGTACTGGAGCTGAAGAATTTTCCGGAGCAGGCATAAACTCTTCAATTCTCTCCTCCTGAGTGTGATGGCTGGGATTGGACTGAAGCGGAACAATTTCAGCAAAAACTGGGGGGACCGACCGGTCGTGAGGGTCAGGCGACCGGTCGTTTTCAGGTAGAGTCGCGATCGTGCGTGGCGACCGGTCGTGAGAAGAATGCGACCGGTCGCTTTCAGGCAGAGTCGTTATCGTGGGGGGCGACCGGTAGTGAGATACCTGCGATCGGTCGCTTTCAGGCAGAGGCGTTTGCGACCGGTCGTTTGCAGCTGGCGACTGGTCATTTTCGTCGGGCGACCGGTCGCTATAGATCGACGACCGATCGTTCTGAGTCTGGAACGAATCTGGAAAAAAAGCTGGAGGAAAAAATTCCGAAATGTGAGAAGGATCCTCCTGTGCATCCGAAAAATAGCTCTCCTGTTCCCGGAACGCAACATCCATGGAAGAATACACTTTCCGACTTGGCGGATGATAACACCGGTAACCTTTCTGATGAGGTGCATACCCAATGAACACACACTTGTCGGCACGGGGATCTAATTTGCTGCGTTGGTGATCATGTAAGTGGACAAAGACCACACAACCAAATATGCGGGGTTCCAGGTTTTGGGTGGGAGGTATTTGGCTATGGTGTTGGAGTGTTTGAAGGGGGGTTCGGAATTGGAGGATACTAGAGGGAATCCGATTGATAAGGTAAGCCGCAGAGAGGACGGCTTCGCCCCAAAAAGACCGAGGCATATTTGCACCAAAGAGGGATGCACGAACTACTTCCAGTAAGTGTCTATTCTTTCGTTCAGCCACACCATTCTATTGAGGAGTGGACGGGCATGAGCGTTGATAGATGATACCGTGAGCTTGGAAGAACTCATTAAGATCATGGTTGAGAAATTCCTCGCCATTGTTAGACCGAAGAACCTGAATTCGGGTATGAAATTGTCTCCACCATGTGATAAAACTGTTGAAACTTGGAACTGACTTCCCCTTTAGTTTTGAGAAGGGAAACCCAAGTCATGCGTGTGCAATCATCAATGAACGTGACAAACCATCTAGCTCCCCCGGGAGTGGTAATTTTAGAAGGGCCCCAAACATCAGAATGAACAAGGGAAAAAGCAATTAAACTTTTATTGGAACTTAAGGGAAAGGGAACACGATGGCTCTTGGCCAATTCACAAATGTCACACTTAAAACTAGAACTCTCTAAATCTGAAAATAATGAAGGAAATAGCTTCTGTAAATATCCAAACGAAGCATGTCCAAGACGGCAATGCCATAACCATACTTCGGAAGTTTTCTTCTCAACACTCGTCCCCCCAATTTTGTAAGCTTGACTGAGGTTGGCTTCACTGTCAGATGCCAGGTCCAAATAATAGAGTTTGCCCCTCCTAGTACCACAACCAATCGTCTTGCTGCTGAGAATGTTCTGAAAAACACAATGAGTAGGCCAAAAGGTTACAGTGCAATTCAAAGCCGTAGTAATTTGGGCAACAGACAAGAGATTATGATGTAAGGATGGAACAATTAACACAGAATCCAAAGTGAGGGAGTCAGAGAGAGAGAGGGAACCCTCCCCAATCACCGGGGAGGGGGTACCATTGGCATTAGACACCACCGATTGAGAAGGCGGTGTATGAGAAATAATTTGTCCCGGATCAAAGGTCATGTGATCAGTGGCTCCGGTGTCAATGACCCATGTGTGTTTCTTTGAGGAACTATGCAAAACATAACCTTGGGTACCTGATGTGGCTACAGAGGCAGAGGCAGGAGCCGGTGCAGGTGGAGCAGCAGGACTTACAGGATCCGTGACGGAAGATGTGTGAAGGGAGGTGCTCTTATTCCTGCGAGGAGCTTTGGAGTGGTCCCACCAATCCGGGTACCCAATTAGTTCATAACAGCGAGCACGATTATGTTTGCTCCCACCACAATGAGTGCATTTGGTTTCCGGACGAGAGCTTGTGGTCTGAGTCTGAGAAGCGCCACCGGTAGAGGGTGGAGGGCCCCTCGGACGTTGAGTGGCTAGAACCGCAGTGTCTGGAGTACTGGCCATGGTCAGTCGTTGTTGAGCTTCGCGACGTACATATGCAAAAGTTTGGTCAAGGTCCAATTTGGGGTCTTTGCACAGGATCTCCCCCCGGACTTGATCAAACTGAGGATCGAGCCCGGCAAGGAAAAGGTGAACACGAAGACGATTCAGTTCAGTCTGGCGCTCAGTGATGTCGGCGTCACAGTGCATGCGATTCGGGGCGCGATGATCAATCTCCTGAAAGATGGTTTGCAGTTGGCTATAGTATTTGTGGACGGGAGCACCATTCTGTTTAATGGTGAACGCCCGTTTGTTGAGATCAAACAGAAAAGTTTCATCCCCCCCCATCAAAGTAGGTTTTCTTCAAGGCATCCCAGATTTCTTTGGCGGTACTAAAACGGATGAACCGACCCATCAAGTCTGGAGACATGGAGTCGATGAGCCACCCTTTGACCCGAAAGTTCGCCGTACACCATTGGTTGTAAGTGGAGGAGGACTTAGGGGGCTGCGGAGTGTCGCCGGTGAGGTACCCCAATTTTTCGCGACTAGCAATACGTAACTCCATGACCTGAGACCATAAGGCATAATTGGTCTCTGTTAAGGTGATGCCGGTAGGAAACGGAGCGTTGTCACTCTGAATAGTAACAATTTGGGGGGATGAGGAAGTGGATTCGGTGGTTTGGGAAACGATATCCATGGCAGCGGAAGGAAAATGGGTAGGGCTTCGGGGTAGTGTTTAGGGTTTCGGGATACAGGATTCAGGATTCAGAGTGTGTTTAGGGTTTCGGGGTGTGTTTAGGGTTTCGGGATTCAGGATTCAGAGTTTCAGGATTCAGGGTTTCGGGATTCAGGATTCAGGATTCAGGGATTCAGGATACGAGGATACGGGTTCGTGGTTCAAGGAATTCGATACGAGGGATTCGGGTTTTGAGAAATTCAATACGAGGATTTAGAGACAACCTATGATCGATTGCTCTGATACCATGCTAAAATATGAATACAGGTTTTCAATATGTTCAGATACTTTATTCTTCTCCATAATGAGGTATATATATGGGTTTACAGAGTGCTTTACAAGGAATAAGATACAATCAGGGATTAGGAAAGTATCTCCTAATTATACACAGATTTGTCAACTAAAATGGAATGGGAAAGTAAATCCCTTAATTAATCAAGGAAATAATTCTCCTTGATTAATTAGGAGACTCACGTCAACAATTTCCATATTGTTTTCCTTCTCTGATGAGTCTTCTTTGTAATTTGCAAGAATTGAAGATAAAAGAAACTTAAGAGGTACAAATTTTTTAGTGGATTGGGAGACCAGGTAATTGGTCGGGTTACTATGTCGAGAGTGAAGGTGCCCATGGATTGTCTAACTTGTTGGATAAATGTTTCCTAAGTCCTTAGAAATCATTTTACAAAGGGTTTAAATTTATTTTTAAAAAATTGAAGATAAAATAAATAGGAAAATAAAACAGGGGGTGGAAACAGCAGCACTCTTTACATATCCAATTCTAACGAGTATACGTACTCTCTTGTCAAACCAAAAAAAAAATACGTACTCTCTTGTTGTCTTGTTGCCTAGAGGAAATCAAAATAGGTTACAAAAAATAGTAACTTTCATATTTCTCTAATTGCCGAGTTGTTTCGTTTTGTGGAAGGACACAGAGTCAAAAACACATTATGAACTACGATTATTCCAACGGTTCCTTACTCGCTTTCCCCAAAACCGGCTTAAAATGGATTTTCAACAAACCCAATTATCTTGAAGTTTTTTTGCGTCAAGTTCTAGATTTGTTTCAAATTTTAAATACGTGGGCATTTGTGCGAAGATTCTAGGAATTGATTCACTGGCTAGATTCGACTTTGCGCCTTCCAAACTGCGAATGTCAACTCATGAGCCTTAGTATTTGTTATAGGGAAATTGGCGGCTATGTCCCATGCTCCAATAATTTATTCAAGTTTGCCCTCTTTTTGAAACACATTCAAAAATACCCTCTATAAAAAGTCTCTATTAGCTGAAAATGTACCGTTGCTCGCTAAAAACCCCATTCCCATTCCCTTCTTCTTTTTCTTCTTCTTCTCTTCTCTGGTGTCGCTCTCTTGCTCTCTCTTTGGCTAAAATTTTCTCTTCTCTACTGTTGCTCGTTTTCTTCTTCTTCTTCTTCTTCTTCTTCTTCTTCACTTCAATCATCTTAACCTAAGATCAAGTCACTGGTTTGTAAATCCTATTTCCCCCAAAAAATCATATACCTTTTTGCAGGTCAGATGAAAGCCCAATTCATCAAATCATTAAATAAGGCTAAGATAGTACTTAATTGAAAATATTAAACTAAATAAACTAATTTTGTATGAAATAAAATAAAAAACAAAGTCCACAAAATAATTTAAAATAATTTATTACAATTTATTAAGTAATTTTTTAAATTAGTAAAATATTTACATACTATTTATACACTAAATAAATAATAATTAAAGTAATTGAAAAATGGTAATATATTACTTAATTACAAAAAAGAAAACCATTTTATGCCGTATAGCCGGGCGGCTATACTCTTTAAATATTAATATATTTCAACAGTATCGCCGCACGGCTATACTATTAAAATATTCGAACATATTAAACAAAATAAGCTACTGTTGTACAAAATAAAATAAAAAACAAAATCCACAAAATAATATAAAATAATTAATTACAATTTAGTAAGTGAGTTTTGAAATTAGTAAAATATTTCAATACTAATTATTCACTAAATAAATAATAATTAAAGTAATTTAAAAAGGGTAAGATATTACTTAATTACAAAAAAGAAAACCATTTTACGTAGTATAGCCGGGCGGCTATACTCTTGACATACATTCGAATATTTAAATAGTATACCACTTTAAAAATATTCGAATATATAGGGTTATTCGCTGCAATGGTCCCTCAACTATACCCATATTTACAGTTTGGTCACTCAATTCAATTATTAGTTGTAGAGGTCACTTAATTAGGTGTTTTGTTGCACCGTTAGTCCTACCGTCAAGTTTCTCTAAAGGTAGGGACTAATGGTGCAACACAACACCTAATTGAGTGATCAAAATGTAACTCCGAGTATAGTTGAGGGATCATTGCTACAAATAATCTTAACTGAAACGTCACATTTGCCCATCAATAATCTAAGAGATGCTTGCCACGTCATCATTTTAAACAGAAAAAGTAACAGACTTGACGGTAGGACTTACGGTGCAACAAAACACATAATTGAGTGACCTTTGCAACTAATATTTGAGTTGAGTGACTAAAGTGTAACTTGAGGTATAGTTGAGGGACCATTGCTGCGAATAACCCGAATATATAACAAGTATAGCCGAGCGGCTATACCCTTTAAATATTAATTTATTTTAAAAGTATACTACTTGTTTAGAATGGCGCCCGCATGATAATAACGTGCAGATGTCCAGATGAGAGAATAAATGTATATATATTCAGATTGTCTGATAATCTTCAATTAATACAGTGGAAGGATCAAAATCAAGCTGGCATACTAATCCCAGCTTCAATTGGCCAAGCATGGGGAGAAAGAATGCCCTCTTGTTGGCATCGGATTGGTTGTAGGCCAAGAAAAGTACATAGATTAGAAACTAATGCATTATCTGGACAACGATGAATTAGTGAATGTATGTTTTAACACAAGCAATTTATTTGCAAATTAAATATATTAGAATTTTATAGCTCAGAACATGTGAAGGTATCTGACCGAAGAAAAAAGACCGGTACACTCACCACAAAATCAAAAGAAATCAAAGAACACAACAATTTATCTTTAGTACTTTCTACTTCTTTAACCCAACAGTGGTAGCACAGGCAAGAGCTTTCATCATGCGAGTAATGGTGGGCTTGACATTAGAACATTGAGAGGTAAGGGGGCCTTTGTTTCCATTTCCATTGTAGGTGAGATCAATGTCACCGGGGGATAGTAAGCAAAACCTCTGGATTATAGGAAAAATAAAAAGAATATGGTCAAAAATAGATGAACTAACCACCACAATGGTGCAAATGGATTATTTTAAGTAAATGAATTAAAGTTGTTAAGATGAGGCACTTTCTAGTTGGATGATATTAGAAAAAGTATATATATAGATGGGCCAATAGTTTAGGCATGGTCTTTTCCTGTCTGGAGTATACATATATTGCGGGGTGTTGAGGAGGACATCAATACTACATACAGCTTAGCACGTTCTAGATAGAGATTTGGTGATGAATATTCTTAAGGCTAAACAGCTTACTAATTATAGGATATAAAGCTGAACTAGAATGCAACTTCGTATAAAAATAGTTAGTGATTGGTTGGATGGTTTGATGGTGTTGAGCCTTCCCAATCGGACTATAAATTGGCCTCAACTCAAAATGGAGTTGCATCATCCTTCCAAAGGAAAAAAAAACAGAGAATAAAATAACAAAGTGGAAGGAAAATCAAGATGGCTCTGAAATTAAGTTTCTTGGCAATGCTTTTGTTCTTATTGTTAGCATCTATAGCTAAAGCTCATGCTAGTGTGTTTGACGTGACAAGTGCAACATACGGTGCAACGCCTGGCTCTGATGTCAGTAATGCCTTGGCCAAGGCTTGGAGTGATGCATGTGCATCGCCATCAGCGAGTAAAGTTGTTGTTCCGAGGGGGACATACAAGTTAAAAGAAGCAAATTTCAGAGGCCCCTGTAAGGCTCCTATTGAGATGCAAGTTCAAGGCACATTGCAAGCTCCAGCAGACGCTGGCCAACTCACAAGACCGGATACTTGGGTTGGTTTTCAGTACATTGACATGCTCACCTTATCAGGTGGTGGGACTTTTGATGGCCAAGGAGCACTTGCTTGGAGTCAAAATGACTGCCGTGAAAAAACAAATTGCAAACCTATTCCCGTTAATCTACGGTTTGAATTCCTCACAAATTCCAAAGTTCAGGACATAACTTCACTTAACAGAAAAAATTTCCACATGCATGTTTTCCAGTGCAACCATACTACATTTCAACATCTTACCATCACAGCACCTGACGAGAGCAGAAACACAGATGGAATCCATATCGGGGCCTCCACTGGTATCAACATTACTCATGCAAAGATTGGAACTGGGGATGACTGTGTTTCTATTGGTGATGACTCCCACCAAATCATAGTGACTGATGTTACTTGTGGGCCAGGCCATGGAATAAGCATTGGGAGCCTTGGAAGATACAAGGAAGAAAAGGATGTGACCGGGATCATAGTTAAGAACTGCACCCTGACTAATACGCAGAACGGTGTGAGAATCAAAACATGGCCAGATTCTCCTTCGCCTAGCACTGCCTCAGATATACACTATGAGGATATTATCATGGTTAATGTCAGTAACCCTATCCTCATAGACCAATTGTACTGCCCATATACTCAGTGTGACCAAAAGCCTCCGTCAAAAGTTAAGATCAGCAATGTTAGCTTCAAGAACATTAAGGGCTCATCTTTCACTCCACTTGCAGTCAAGCTTGTATGTACCAGGGGCATACCGTGTGAGAATGTGGAGTTGACTGACATTGATCTCACCTACGGTGGAGACCGAGGCCCTCTTACCTCTCTGTGTTCTAATGTCAAACCCACAATTACTGGCGTGATAAAGGCTCTTGGTTGTGCTACGTCGTCCTTGGCACCTCTTCCTTTATCCAAGAAGTAGAAAGTACTAATTAATGTTCTCTATACATTAATTGATGTGTTCTACTTTGCTTTTGTGCTACATGTTCTCTCCTTTGTATCAAGATAAATAAATAAACAACACACTTTTCATCAATGCCAACAGGATTTAAAGCCCTCTTATAGCATTGTTGACTTGTTTGATCCCAATTTTCATCACTGAAAACTTCCCTTGTGAATTTGGCAGTAACACCGCATGATATTTCTCTGTCTTATATGAAAAAGAACCAATACATCTTTCCCGCCCAAATTTTGTCGGGACTATTGAAGTGGAAAGGGATGCACAATATATTATTACTGCTCTTGAGAAAGATGGGGAGGATTTGCGTGTGTGGAAGGTCACCTTTTTGAAGAAGCTAAGTGCCTCACGCTTTCTTTCTCTCTAGTGAGATGGCGATATGGCTCCATAGAATGTAATAAGGTGGGTCACTGCTAGGCGTGGGCACGGTCCGGATTGGTTCGGTTTTACTCTCAAACCACAGCTGAACCAATAAGAAAATAACGGTCCGGTTTGGTTCGGATTAGCCTAAAACCATAATGAAAACCGAACCAATCCAAACCACTTGTAATCGGTTTGGTTCGGATTGGTTCGGCCGGTTTGTGCCTAACACAAAACCAAGCATTTTTCAACCTGCTCTTACATTATAATGCTAACATTTCACCATTATATCATTCCATTCCATCAAAGGCTAACACAACAATATTCCATTAATCAAAAGCTATCCAATTTCTAGCATGCATCTAAGTTCACAATTTCCATCAAAACAAACATTCTAAAGTTCATAAGAAATGAATACAAGATGATAAAACTAAGAAATGAAAGGATGCCCAAAATACAAGTTCATAATTTCCATTTTATCAAAACCTGTCCAGTTTCCAGTATGCTTCTAAGTTCACAATATCCATCAAAACAAACATTCTAAAGTTCATAAGAAATGAATACATGATAAAACTAAGAAATGAAAAGCTGCCCAAAATTAGTTCATAATGAAAGGCTGCCCAGTTTCCAGTTTCCAGCATCAATTTCCAGTTTCTAGTTTCCAGTTTCCAGCATCAATTTCCAGTTTCCAGCATGTCCCCCATACTGCACATAAAAGAGTTTCAATCAACACAAATTTTAGGATACAAGATTAACCAAATAAGAAATGAATAAGAAAATTACCATAACTACAAGGTTGTGCATCAATAGAGAATCAATCAGTGAAAATGTGCACAGGTGCATTAGCATTTGATCTCCGCATTTCTATATAAGAAATATACATAATGATATATTTAGCTTCAACACAATAAAACTCACACATTATAAGCAATGAATCGAGACAAATAGATATACCTGACTCAATGGTTTCATAAAACTCCATCTCCTCAATGGTGGGCTCAACTTTTAAAGAAATTGAAGTGGACTTCAACCAATTTTGTGTACAAATTAAAGCCTCAACCATAGTAGGACTCAAGGAACTACGAAATGAGTTAATTGTTCTCCCTCCCGTGCTAAAAGTAGATTCTGAAGCAACCGTAGAGACTGGAATTGCAAGCACATCTCTTGCAATGGCTGCTAAAACTGGATATTTAGAAGCATTCACTCTCCACCAATTTAAAATATCAAACTGTTCAATATCTTGTTCTGCAGCATCTGACAAATATCTATCTATCTCATGAGATAAAACCACTGCCTCTTTATCTTCTTGTCTCTTTTTCCACTTTTCCTTCATAGCCTTTTTCCTATCACCTCCAAAGCTTGAGGAGCTAGAACTATCAGTCACTATAACGCTGCCAATACTTGAGGATGTAGTAGAACTACTAAAACTTTGATTCGGTTTACTAACGAAACCTGCCTCGTACAGCCCATAAAGTTTAAACAAAAGATCTCTCACACCAGCTGTCTTCTCGGCCACATAAGCATCATTTTCCACATACAAATCAGCAATATGCATTGATAAATTGTCCAATTTATACCTAGGATCAATCACAACAGCTATCAACAAGAATTGGTTCACACTATCAAGTGATCCCCAATACTTGTCATATTTCAATTTCATATTTTGAGCCATGTCAGATAGAAGAGGATTGCCTACTACACTCAATTCAGCCAATTCACAATCAATGGCAAATAAGTCATGAAAAGTAGTATGGGCTGTGGCATGCAAAGTGGCACTACATCTCAAAGTAAAGTCATAAAAACTTTTTAGAAACTTGACAAAGACAACAGCATTTGCCCAATCCTCCTCAACTGGTGGAGTATTCCCTCTACCAAAATAGCTTTTAAAATGTCCATCCTCATCTTCCAACCTTTTAAAAGCCTTTTTAAATTTCAAAGCAGCCTCTAACATCATGTAGGTGGAATTCCACCTAGTTGGCACATCCAAGACAACCAAGCGTTTACAATTAATCTTATCTTTTTCAATGCAAGATTTAAAAGTTTCTAATCTTTGGGGGGAAGATCTTACATACATGACAGCATCACGAATACTCTTAACAGAATTATGTAACTCTTTCAAACCATCGGTTACAATGAGATTTACAATATGAGCACAAACTCAGAAGAAAAATAATCAAATAATCAATTATTTCAAAATATACTGAACTGATAAGAAAAATCCAAACTCAGAAGACTCAAAAACTCACCTAAAGATGAATCTTTTCCAGGCCACTTGGCACAATCTTCTTCGCACCAGAAGGAAGCTTGATCCTGTTAAGAACACGTAAACAGACATAATCAGTTAGTCCCTCACCAAGTAAATGAAAAACAAAGCAGCAAATACCATCCATCATTTGGGCAAACACAATTAACATAAAACCTTACAATCATCAATGTATACCATTTCCAAGTAAAAGACGTTGAGAAAGAAAACATAGAAGTTAATTATAAAATAAATTGAAAAGCACATTCAGTAACAGATGTCAATGTATACCATTTCCAAGTAAAAGACGTTGAGAAAGAAAACATATTAGTTAATGACAAAATAAATTGAAAAGCACATTCAGTAACAGATGTCAAAAATCGAATGATCACATTGGACTAGTACTTTCTCAACCTCTATTTTTCCTTATTTCAACAATCTTCTGAACAATAACATAAACCAATCATAATCTCCATCACAAAAAGCACATTGATTCATCTAAAATGAAACGTTGAGACCCAATCCATCTAAAATTCAAAATCCGATCTTACAACTACATTGATTCATATCCACACCACTATGACTAGCCACCACAAGCATAACTCAAAATGCCAGCCAAATCAACAAAACCCAAGAAACAAACACCAGATACTGTCCCTTAATCTCAGACTGTAAGTATGAATATACCCAAGTGGGATTTTCAATAAAAATGTCATCTTTCATGCTTCATTATTGAAAAACAAGCTATATTTCATCAAAGAAAATATAATTACACTTCCGCAATACCAAAGAAATTAATCAAACGAAAACAAAACGATTGGAGAGAGAGATACCTGGAGGTATCGTTATCAGGGTTGTGGCTGATAACAACAGCGTAGTCACCAGAAGCCCTAGCAAGGGTGTGCGACGATGGTGGCTTCTCAGATTCTCTAAGGTTCAAATGGGGGTTGTGTGAGGCTGCGTAAGGAAGAAGGGTTTGGCTGCGATGGATGAGATCTCTGAATGAGAATAAGTCCGAAAATAAGTGGTTTGAAGTCCACTTCAGTGCGGCTGGGTGTACAATAATACTTCTGCTTAGCCACTCAATTATTGACACATGTAAATTAATATATATATATATATAATTAATTAATATTTACACGGTTCGGTTCGGATTAGCACAGTTTTTCAAAGTTTAAAACTGAAGCTGAACCAAACCACTCCGGTTTGGTTCGGATTTTAAAACTGTTGACTTTTTTAAAGTCAAAACCAAACCAAACCGGAAAATACGGTTTGGTTCGGCCGGTTTGATCGGATCGGCCGGATTGATGCCCACCCCTAGTCACTGCCTTGCTAGTCATGCCTTGTTGTTAGATCAAGAATCTTTTGGTTAGAGGAAGAGCCTCCGTGACTTACTTCCTTGTTATTGGATAATACTCCAAGTTTATCAAATTAATGAAATCTTTCATAATTTTAAATAAATAAATAAATAATAGGAGGGTGAAACTAGAAAACAATTTTTAGAGGGACCAAGAGTGTAAATAGCTTAGTTTGGGGGCCATTACATGTAAATCCTTTACAAATTCTTCCATGAAATGCTAGAAATGTCTTTAAATTTACGAAGAACTAAATGTAGGCTTGTTTATTGCTATTTTTTGGACGTTTGAATGAAATTCAAAGACTTTTGTCCCACATTGGTAGAAAGAAGAAAAGGCGGAGTCTTTATAAGTTTGGGAGTAATTGGAAGTTGGGCCAAGTAAAAGCCAATTGGACTTCAAATATTTAATTATAAAAAAGATGGGCCTTGGGTTCTAGAAAAATTTAAGTAAGACACCCAAACGAAAATAACTAATTTAATTTTTTGTTTTTGCACAGCAAAATTAAATCAGTAACATATTTAAATATTCACTAAAGAAATAATAATTAATACATAATTACTAATTAAAGTAATTCAAAAAGGCTAAGATATTACTTAATTACATATATTAAATTTAAAAAGTTGGCCAAAAAACAAAAGTAAAGAAACTAATTTTATATTTTTAAAATTAAAAACAAAAACAAAAAACCTCTCCCGACGAAATTCCGTCAGCAGATGTAACTTTCATCGGGAGAGGTCTAATTCGACAAATATTTGCCGACATAAACTTGTGCCGACGAAACTTCATCAAGAGAGGTCTTTTCTTAGCTTGCTATTTACAGGGTATAGCCGCACAGCTATACTTTTAAATTATTCTATTTTTATACAGCCGTACGGCTGTTATATTTTTAGGGCTCATTTGGTACACCGTATTAGACTCTGGATAGGAGTAAATAGTCTATATCAGGTGTTTGATGTCAACTTGTATTATTTAATTACCCGACTATTTTATACGGGTTGGGCTGTTAATACTCTCCTTACCTGACTAACTAATACAACTCACACACCCCGGTTTAGATAATACACGCTTAATTATACGGCTAGGAAAAAAGAACACGCGTTCTACGGAAAAAATCAGACTCTCTTTTCATCTTCTTCTCTGCTATCTTCTCCATAGGTTATTTTCTTCACTCTTCTCCAGGTATCCATCTCTCACTATATCTCTTTTTCATACTCTCTTCAATATGCTTCTTCTCTAATCTTTATATATTTCAATTTTTTATTACATTTTTGTGGAAATTAGGTTATGAATTTTTCTTTTTTGACAATTTTTTTTAAACGAATGTTTTCTTTGTATGTGATATAGTGATTCGATCCCCTTAATTTGTACAATTTCATGATAGTTTTCGGAGTTGGGAAGTTGATGTTTCTCAATTTGCAAAGGCTTGTGGATATGCCGAAGGAGAAGACACATTTGCCTGCTGTGCTACAATCTCTGGGGTGTATAGCTCAGACTGCAATGCCAGTTTTTGAAACAAGAGAGAGAAATTGAAGAGTTTATAATAGAAAATATTCTAAAATGTGATAATGTATGCCTTTCAAACTCGCTGCAACTGCACTTTGTGATATATTTTTGATTTTATGACAAGATGACAATTTGTTTTCGTGCATATACTTTTTAGAAATCAGGTGATAGTAAAAATGCGTCGTGGGATGACAAAAGCGAGCTTTGTTTGCTAAAGGTTGGTCAATTTGGAGAGATGTTTGTTTTTGTTTACCATATGGAATCTGGGTTTATTTTATTTTATTTTTCAGTTTCGATCCTCACCAAGGAATTAAAAAGAGTGTATAGTCGTTCGGCTATACTTTTAAAATATTCTATTTTGAAGTATAGCCGCGCGGCTATACCGTTAAAATATTATATTTAATATTTAAATAGTATGCCATACTATTTAGTGAAGAATTGGTATTTTAATTACATTATTTATTTAGTGAAGAATTAGTATTTAAATATTTAATTAATTTCATAAAAATTACTTGATAAATACTAATTAATTATATTTAATTATCTTAAATAATTTTGTGGAATTTAAAATTATTTTTAAAATAGTTTCAATTATTTAAAAATTCTAGAAAATTATTTTAGTATTTTAAAAATCGAATTTTAGTCTCCAAACTCTAAATCCAAGTCTCGAACCAAAAACCGTAGCTTTCGAACTTATCCGAACTTGTTCCAAAACCGTTCGCAAGCCTCAAACTCTAACTGTAAATCTACTGTATGGCACTTAGGACTCGATTAGGCTTGGATAATCACGCAACTCGAGTTAGGGCTTTACGATTTAGGTTTCACTCTCCATCTTGGGTTAGTATGACGTAATCAAACCTAAACTAGACATGTCTCCGTGAATTTTGTCGGGATAAACCTAGCCCGACTAACTTTAACGGGATAGACGGGAACTTTAATGAGATAAACCTATCCCGACGAACTTTGACGGGATAGACCTATCCCGCCGAATATGTGTTGCCTGTCACCCCCCTTTATTCCTTCACAGGCAGAGCCACTGTGTCAAAACGACCGGTCACTTTGCCCAAACGACCGGTCGTTTTATCCTTCTTTACCGAACATTAAGCCTCTGTGTAAAAATGACCGGCCGCCAGTGAAAAATAATCGGTCATCTCCACACTGCCAAAATCATTAGAAGTAAGTTGAACAGTTTTTTGAGATTTTGTCCACTCCGGACCCGCATTCAATGCTGAAATTTAGGAAAAAGCTTGGCAGGCCTTCTATCTTGTGGACTGGACATGACAGAAAGGCTTTTATAGAAAAGCTTGGTAAGGCTTCTATGGTATACCAAAATCTCTTCACAACAGCTGAGGTAACTATGCGTATGACTAGTTACAAAAATACAGAGCTGATATAAAAAGGGGTACCTGGGATTAACAAACTACAGTTTTCTCATTAATTACTAGCTAATTATCTGTAAATCTAAAGACTGAAAACAAGATATGAACAGAAAATCTAGGCATTGATCAAAGACTTATTCCTAAAGAAACGCCATCACACATTTTATATTAAAGAAAAGGAACGGATAGCCAACGGTTGTGAACAACCGAGGATGTGCATCATATTGACACTAGTGCTTGTCCTCCTTGGGGATCTCCTTCGGTGAAACTTTTGATTCCAGTTCCTTGGTGATTCTGAAAGAAAATCCATTAAGTAAAATTAATGTCTCTTGAAATGCAAGAGAAAACAGAGGAAATTGTTGCCATGATAATAAACATGAAATTTCATATCACAATTCATCGAGTCCTCAAGATCGTACTTAGGTGGTATCTTTGGCAATAATCCATGTCCAAGTTTGGCTGGACAACTTTTTAGAACTCTACACCATCATTTGATAACAAATCAATCTCGATCTATTTTAAAGACCATGGACACAAATGCCAGAACCAAAAGAACGAGTCTAGGGCAAAGCTGAAAAGCAAGAACAAAAGAAAATAAGCATGGAATGAGTACCATCTTAAAGATGCCCTTTAAAAGAAAACTATGATTCATGACAACAGCATAAATTCTCATCTAATCTGAATATAAAGCATATCAAGTGTTGCATTCTGCGGAGAATCACAATTAGCACAGTAAAGCTGAACCATTTTCATGAAACATTTGAATTAGAATGAACTACCAAAAATTTTACAAAATGGTGTCCCTCAAACATATCTACAATTTCAGAGTGAAATTTTTTTTATAGAAGAAAACGAAAATATGATAAGAGGATTACTTGGGGGCATTGGCAGAGTCTTCTTCAAGCCACTTACGGATATGTTTGACATTGCGCCTGAAGATGGTAGCCGATTGCTTCACATCACTCCTCAGCAGAAGAACCACCGCACTTACACCAGCAACAGTCAGTATGAAGTTTGTCAAAGCCATACTTCTTGTGTTTCTTACAAAACCTACTTCCAATACAATGACAGAAATGATTTAGAATGCACTCCATTAAATGTAGTTCAAAAAATTAAAACCCAAGTCTTAGCTAACTAAGCCAATAAGGATGAATGATTCATTGAGTATCAGGAATATCACTATCCTTTTTGTACCAAGAAAACTCTGTTAAAAACGATAACAAAAATATATTATTTGTAAACAGCTAATGAAATAAAACCCAACTGAGGATTGGTTAAAATCAAGGTCCAGACTTCATGGTTAACATTTGTTTTCTATTCAAGCAACTTCAAATCTTCAAAGAAACAAGATAAAGGACTAAATCCTATCAAATTACACAAACCCATCTAAAAAAACAAAAGAAAAGTGCACTCTAAGACAAACTGAAAAGTAAATAGCCTCTCAACTATGTAAACATGGAACCCATAGCCCCTATCTCAACTGGTTCAGTGCAAAAATGGAAGACATGCTGACCAACTATTATTATTATTATTTGATGAAACCCTTTACTTGAACCAAATCACATGAAACGACAACAAATCAGCACTAAAATCTAAAATTAATTCAGAAACTTAGGGCCCCTTGCCAGGATTGGATTGGATTAGATTGGATTTCATTGGATTGCATTGGATTGGAGTAGATAACACTAATCCAATCCCATGTTTGGTGTTAAACAGGATTATGTGGTTCGATCAAGTTAAAATATGCTATTTTGAGATTTATTTTTAATAAAATTGAATTAAACTATATTTTTTACGTCAAAATTAACAATTATGCAAGAACAAAAGTAAAAGCAACAAATATTCCAATAAAATAAATATAAAAAGGTATTTTCTAATAAAATCAAAATTCATAAAATTATAAATTCCAAAAATATCAAATACACATAATTAACCTAATCATTAACAACCCGTATTTTCCCTCCATTCATTAAATATTCAAATACACAGGTTCTGGTGCTTTTAGTAGGTGGCCTTGTAACCTACACACTCCATTTAAAACCGAATTGAACTATCTTCTAATAGTCTCTTCTGAACGTTCGAACATATCTTGCATTGGACGATTCTTTACATCGTGAGCAAGTATATGTAGAAAGATACACACTTGCTTCTCCACAGGCACCAATCCATCATTTTTCAACCTCCCATGACTATGAAGTAAATTACACAGCACACCAAATGTCCTCCTATCCATTCGGACACATTCACATTGTATGTCACTTGAATTTATGAATCTATGCAATCTAATACACTCAAACGAGTGTCATGCCTAACTGATGCGTGATTACTAAGAACTTTTCTTTTCTTCCGATATCTATGTATACAAACACACAAATGTAACAAAACCATTGTGCCCATCACAATTTTTTTGTAGATGCAGTTGCCTTGCCAATACAAATAACACAACTCTTCTTCTATGCATATCTAATCATCATATATGAAACAAAATTAAAAAACTTGTACATATATCCAAGGTTAAGCCAAGCAATATAACACAATGAACCAATTCCTAAATTTCTAAATTGACATGAACCAATTCCCGTGTTTGGATAAAAAAACATAGAAATTTAGAAATTCCGTGTGCGAAAAAACATGGAATTTGGAGATCATAAATCCCAACTTTAAATTCTATCTAAAAGTCGTCATTTCTAAAATCCCAAGAGATTGAGTTTTTAAAAAAGACAACTTTACAAATAAAGGTTAAATTCCGTGTTTTAAATCTGTCACCCAAACAAGAAACGTTACAAATTCTAGAACATTAATTTCCGTCATTTTAAAATCCGTCATTTATGAAATCCTTTGTACTTTTAAATTTCCTCATCCAAACGCACTGTAAGATTCCATTCAATGCACATGATGACATTAGTTCTATACTGTCTATGAACTCAATTAATCTATGGTTGTAAAACTAGATTGCACTCGCATTAAGTACACTCCCCCATTGGCTTACAATTAGACAAAAGAAAAATAAAACTATGCAATTAATCATGCATAATGTGGGAGAAATTCTCAAGGAAAATGCATATATAGCAAAAAAATTCACATAAATTAAAGCAAAACTCAGAGGCTAAAGTATATGAACCATCATCATCATCATCCAAAGAAGCATTTATGTTAAGCGAAACAGGGCAGTGCAGTCCTCGTGCATAATAAGACAATTCAAAAGAGAAGATCATATCTGTAAATTGCTGGCATAAACATAAATAAATACAGTACACTTCCAAAGCTACATATGTGCTGACTCCCAAGTGCTAAAAGCTACGCTAATATTGGCTACTTAACTTGGTTGGTAATTAAACAAGGTGCAATATGGTGGAGCTGGTATAGTACTAAACAAACAAACGATACTCTATTTTGTAAAGGAGTTTAGTTTAGATTATATATATATATATATATATATATATATATATATATATATATATATATATATATATATATATAATCTAAACTAAACAAAACTCCACCTAAAAGATTCCACAATACATTCTGTATTGTCAGTTGGAATGAACTCTTATGAGAACAATTCTAATAGTATGGATTAGCAACCAAAACAGAGGGGCTTTGCTGATTTATTGAAATAAGAATTCAAGAATTCTGACATCTTAAAGAGCTAGAACAACCATTTCTATCTGCTAGTTCTAAAAAGATAACAATATTATTAGTATTACTGGTTTTCATCCAAGGCTTCAAATTATTTATCAGTCTTCAATATTTTTTTTCCAGCAAAGCATGCAACTGTTTTGAATTTGAAGGCTTCTGTTGAGATAGGTGTGGAGTCTCTCAACTTTTTGCCATTATGCTGGAGTGAAGTGGTTAAAGCAATAGGATTAATTGGTTGGTTTATTTTCTCTTTAAAATGCAGGAAACTGCACCGACTCTAAATGCAGAGGAGCTTTTCGACTACATTTTGAACACTCATCCAAACAATAATACTCATTACAGAAACTAACAAATGCTTGGCAATAGATTAGACAAAAACTTAGCCACAAGCATCAAAAAATCTATACAAAAACTCACATCGAATCTAAACAAAAACGAAAGATCTTGAGAGAACATCAACATCATCAACTCATCAGTCAAAAATACAATGAAAACTAACAAAACTCATGGAGAAACAACGAAACCTAACAAACCTATTTGATAAAAAATTTCACTTCCAATGTTAAATCCTGAGAAAACAAGAATTACAGAAAGGAAACAAACAAATAGAGCTTGGGTTCCTGAAAAACCTTGGACATGTCAACGAGAGAGACAGCGAGTTACCTGGGCGGAGACCACTGGAGAAGGCTGAAGAAACGACAGAGGTCGAGCTCAGTTGAAGCTCTGAGCGAACGAGTCAGAGCAATTCCACCAACAACACCCAGCCCTGGCAGGACAGGGCCCGAGCCCAAAAACCAGCTTCCAGCGGGCTTGTGAAGCCCGGGCAGGCCATGGGTCCCACGAGACTGGGTCAGCAGCCCACAGGGGAAATCAGCCCAAAGGCTGCTGACATCAGCGCGGTAATTCAAAAAAAATTTAACGCTGGCACGTGTAACACACGCGTCAACGTTAAAAAAATTTCGTATTACCGCGTGCTGGCGTCGACCAACGGTAACTTGCCATGTGGCGCATTCTGGTTGCTCCGATGCTTCTTTTTTTTCAAATCCATCGGCTGGGCTTTTTTGGGCAAAAAAAATGTGAAAAAAGTTCAGAATTTTTTTAATTGTTTAGGTATTTTAAAAAAACAAAAAATGAATAGTATTTGCCCTTTGCCATGGCAACGGGTGGAAACACACATTGCTTTTTGTAAGGACAACCACTATTCATATGAATAGTATCTGCCCTAGGCCCCCCTTGCCCTTTGCCATGGCAAATGGGTGGAATTGCTCTCAAGCGTGCGAGGCTAAAGAATGAGAGTACAAGAGGGCTGGCAATAGGTCGTGTTAGAATAATAAACGTGTCAAAAATGCTCAACCCGAACCCGATCCATTTAATAAATGTGTCATATCGAGTTCGGGTAGCAACTAATAAACTTCAATGACCCTTGATTAATTAAAAAAATTATTTCACTTTAAACCCAAAAAAAAAAAAAAAAAAAAGTACTACATCACTAAAAATTAAAATTATATATATATATATATATAAACAAGAACAACATCATGATGATGCGTTTCCTGTTTCCACAACAAGAGACTCTAGTTTGGCCCTCTGGACCTTCTCTCTTGGATTTTCACGCATCACTTTTTGGGGCTCATCACTTGAGCTTCCAAAGATCACCCTCTCTCTTTTCAATTTTCGGATAACGCTCTAACAATCTTCAACCAAATTTCGTTCTGCCACCAACTGAGCTCTTAACACTTGTACTTCATGAGATTTCATAATTAGGCGATGCCTAACACTTGTGACAGATGCAGCACTATGCACGCTCAATGTCATGTCATCACTCATTACCTGGTTATCATCTCTTGTTCCCAGCACACGCACATCCTTGAGAGTCACTAAACTCCTCGCAACTCCAATGACAACATCATTGTCAAGGAGTAATGAGTTGTTTACTATAACTGACCCTTGTGAGGAAGCAAAATAGGGCATCCACACTGGTACAGCCCCTTACCCCCATGTCTGAGTTGGCTGAGCTAAGTTTAGATCGAGAGAAAATGGGAAGGAAGATGTCATTTTATTTCTAAGGTTGAGGATATGGGTTTATATCAAGATAAATGGGAAGGAAGAAAATTGGCGGAGTTAGGTTTTTTTTTTTTTTTTTGAGTTGTGATTTTGTGTTTTCCACTCATTTCCTTTTATAGACAAAGCAAAGTATGATCTTTCTGAACAAACGCGTTCAGCAAAGTCATCATGACTTTCCATGACAGCTATCACCCGTAATTTCGAAGAGATTGCCGGATTTACGGGGATTTGTCTCTATCATTATCTTGGAGTTGTCACTTGGGATTTGTGGGGGCCGCTTGGGGTTTGTGCGAGTATTAATAAATAAAAAATTTATTAAAAAAATCATAATTTAAAAAACGGACAATAAATTATACTTCTTTAAAAAAAACAGTTTGTTGAAACATTATAAATATTAAATGGTGTAGCATATAATCACAAAGATGTATGTGGCATGGTGTATAAGGTGTTTGAGAGGAATGAGAGTGATAGAAGTTTATTAAACGGGTCATGACGGGTTGACCCAAAAATGACCCAAATTTTATCGTGCGGGTTCATGCCATGTTTTTTCAGTGCAGATTTCGAGTCATGTAAAGGATTGTATCAAAAATTACCACCCCTAAGCATGAGGCATCATCTGAATTCTGACCTGTTGGTCAGGTTTTTTTTTCCTCTTATTAATATTATAGGTATTTTAAATATATAAAAAAACCACCTATAATATTAGTAGAATATTAATTAATAAGAGGGGGGGAAAAATACCCTGACCAACTGGCCAGTTGGCATGAGACTTTAAATTGTTTTAGTAGAATTTTACAGGAAATTAAGATTGTCAATTTTTTTCAATCAAGTGAGAATTGTATTCATAATCTAGTTACTGAGGGCCAATAGAACTCCAAGAGAGGTACATCAACATCATCAAGAAAATATGATTTTCCTCCAAACCAGAGCCACAAAGCGCCAATCAAGATTTGACCTTTTTTATATAAAAAAAATTCCTACAAAGTATGAAAAAACAAAAACAAAAAAGGTAGAGGAGACCCCATTTCAATGTAACAATGATTCAAGACTACCTGTAGTTCAATTGACCAAAATAGAAAAGAAGTAGAGAAGAGATGACTATTCAAAGAATTTTTTCATTATCACAAAAGCCAACTCGTTTATTGAGTAGGTGATAGCTGTTTGGATTTTGCAACAGTACTTGGTCATCATGTTGGAAATTAAATTAGAATCTGAAATCCCCATCTTCATCTTTGAAATTGATGAGCCCAGAATAATGAAAGGCTTGTATAGATCAATAATGTGAACTGCAGGCATAATATAACTTTAGCATTCAGATCGGTTGCCGGCCGGAACAATCTACGGGAACATAATAAGCAAAATGTTGGCGCCCCCCCCCCCCCCCTTCCCTTGTAGACTGATGCATTAATCGACAAAATGCATATAGTGAAAATGCCATTTGTTCTACTCAATAAATATCTTCAATTAAAAGAAAGATGATAAACAGTGTTTATTAATTAATTCACAAAACAGACTTCAGATACAAATTTAATTCCAAATTAACCTATCAAAATCTCCTTTTACCCCATAAGGTAGTTCAACTTCCAATGAACTTCAGACAACCAATCTCACAAATATATGGAAAAGCACAGTATAACCAATCCTTTAGTAATAAGCCTTCCGTGGATTGTTCTGCAACCCAAAAAGTCCAGAAAACGTATCAGAAAGTCAGAGATGACAACAAGATGAAAAAATTTCTTTATACTTCTAATGCCAAACATGGAAAAACACACAAAAGGAGAAAAAGGTAACTACCAGAGGATTGGGTCTGTATCGGTAACCAAGCATCATCCGCTTCTTATACTGCTCGTATATATCATCTTCAGGAGTCACTTCTCCAGGTTGTTGAGCACCAACCCCCAGATTGTCCTTCTTCACATTACCAGCCATTATTGGACCCGAAATTCCTCTTCTAGAGCTCCCCAGACCCTCACCTGAATTCACTTACATCATTAGGTTTCTCCCTTTGAAAAACAATGCATCACCGTAGTAGAAAGGACTGATCACTGAAAAATCTGGCAATAAATTCCAAGAATAATCTATTTTCTGGATACCATTACGAGAGTTTATGACCAACCTTCTTTCCAACCCATTTTAGACAAAAGTTTATGACCCACATTATCCGCCTGGATTTTTGCCCTATCTGCAGCTTCTTTGGCAGCTTTCTGTGAAGCTGCATCATTACAAGCGGCCATAAACTTCTCCAGCTCTTCTTGTGGGATGTAATCACCCATGTGATGACCTTTTTTAAGAGAAGGTGCTGTGAAGAAAATAGGAAAAAAAAACATCTTGAGACCAAGTATTTGCATCTATCTGACCCAAAAATAGAGCTAAAATATAAAAATGTTTCCGAATAACCATATGCAATTTCTGGTTTCCATCAGTAACAAATATGAACCTTGAAGAGAAGCAGGTGGGGGCATTTCATCTTTCGACTGTTTAGGTTGTCTCTTTCTCTCTTCCTGAGCAGCCTTTTTCACGTAGTACTCCATCATGGCAATAGGATCTGCACCTGTTGGAGCGGTGAGCTCACCTATGATTGCAGATACAAGTAGTAAATTTAGGATAAAAACCCAATCAGTAGTCCCTAAATAGTTCAATGAATACAACAGTACAAACACAGAGGTAGAGAAATCCAGACATTCCAGCAAAGGAATTACTGGCACAACTGTGTTTAAATTGTCTAACAATATAATATAGCCACTACAAAACGTAAGCTTACAAAAAAATAAAAAACACCAGCAGAATTTGGGTTTTACAAAGTGAATCACTATAACAATTTGCTCCCCATCACATACCAAATTACAAACAAATTATATAGTTGTTTCTGAATACATGAACTGAAACATTAACCATATCTAAAAAATCGAAAGGGGCAAAAAACACTGAAAAGCAACAGAAGATGTTATATCGTATACCTGTCCTTCCCTCAGTGGCGTCATATAAAGCAGAGGCAGGAGTTTGATAATTTGTATGCTTCAAAGTAGACCTTTGGGAACTACTTGTGGATTTGGAAGCGGACATGTTTGTACCTCCTACACGCAGTAACAACCCAAAATTTGAGTCTAAAAGGAAACTAATGTTACAGAATAAGGGCAACAACAGTTCAAGAAGATTGCTAAGGAGTGATACATATCTAAAAATAATATTCCAGATTTATATATTATGGATCACAAAAATGGATATCAAATCTCAACAGTGGGAAGAATACTAGGAGTCCTGAGCACATAAGGACGTCAAAGAGAGCCCACCTCCCATTAACAATCTGATAGTTTTAAATTTCTCAAGACCAAGTAGAATTCAATCAAAACAGAGATTTTCAAGAAGTAACCGTAATAAAACCAAATTTTAAAACCTATGCTAAATTATTAGGCCTTGGAAAAGGCACACAAAAAAAAAAATTGACACAAGATTTATAATTTCTCATCAATGAAAAAGCTATTCAAACAATAGTGTTGCACAATCCAGGCAAGAACTCTCAACATTGCAGAAAAAAATCTTCAAACAAATCACTTTCGGTAAACAAAAGTATTATATAAGATATTAAGCAAAATCTAGGTTCATCAGCCTATCATGGACAAGGCATGTTAGGAGGTCTACAACTGTAACAAGCAGGAATCAAACTGAAGAAAGCTATATATATTTCAGTGAAAACAATCAATACTGGTGGAAATATGAAGCCAAAAAAAAAAAAAAGACTGCAGCTGTTTGCTGTATATTAACAGAGTCTGAAAAACCAGAATTTCAGTATACTATCAGTAAAAACCAACCCAGAGTGACAGAAATTGCACCAATATACCAAAATTGGCTGATACTACCGATATTACAAAAGTTACAGTGAAATATCAGCAGCATAGGTGACAAATAAAGCTTCCCCCCCATCAAATGTTGGTACCACTATTTGGCCGAAATTTTGGCCAATCAACCGAAACTAAAATCCTAATCCTTTGTGACAAGTACAAATACACTCACATCACAGATTTAAATGCACAAATACTAACCATTACGAGATGTTTGAGAATCGCTGGTCTGTTGCAGGACTTTCTCCTCAATGGCAAGCTGATACTCATAATATTTGTAATCAGCACAGCTCTCATCAAATAAAAATCTGCAAACAAAATAAAATGCCAATGCATAGAGCATATGAGCTACCAAAAGTGGCAGGAAGAGCCAAACCAGAAAATACAATAAAGAAAATGATACCCAAAACCTATATCCATAGTGAATCATTCTCCTTTTGCATTTCATAAATGCCAACAGACAGATTGGACATAACAGAAAAAATAATTGAGTTGAAACTTCATAATGTACTTACTTGAAAGGGGTATCTCCTGGATTTCTTTGACGTGTAATATGCTCAAATTTCCTTCCATGTCTAGCCACAAAACTTGCTAGTTTGTCAGCAACTATCTTCACTGTTGAATCATTTGGGGAAGATGGTGCTGCATATCACTTATAAAACTGATTAATACCGAGAGCATGAACAAGGGAATGCAAATTACTCTTGTAGCAGGCGTGCCACATATTCCAATTCTTTCATTGAACATCTCTTTCCACCAATGTTGATAGGAACTTAAGGAATAAGCTGCATTCATGAGACAAGAAATATTCAAGAATGTTTTGTCCTCTTCATCCACACCACTTCAAGAGTAGAGAAGACAATTACTGAGATGATTTTCTCAATAACAGGGTATTTACCGGAGGGACAATTTCGATTTACTTCAATTATTTTTATTGGCCTAAATTTACTTCATATTTTAAAAAAAGATTCAGAAAGATAAGAACACCTAACAGTCCTCCTACACATCCCTTTTTCTCAACTAGCAAACCAAAAAGAGTGGTAAAATGGCTCCAGACACCACATATAAAGAAAAAAAGTTCACAAGCCCTTTCTGGATACAAGAAATCCATCAAACTGAGAACATTGGCTAGACTCCAACCCATCTTACAGATGTGAAGAAAACATTAAACAAAATCTCATCTTGGGGAAGAGATAAAACATCAACATGCATCACAAAAATTAAAGAACAGCAACCAACAGCCAATACCATCGCTTCATATTTTATAACTTCAAAATCATAGAAGCAGAGAATGAGATGCAGGATTTTTTTTTTTTTTTTAACACGAGTCAAGAAGAAAATTTAGGGTTTAGGGTAACTATTTACAATGAGGTGAAATGCAGGAAAAAGTTTGTATGATAAAGGTGCAGTTGAATTAATTTCAACAGTTAAAGCATCAGGAGTAGATATATGAAAAAAAACTCACTTTCTGCCATACAGCATTGTCTGTAGAATGCAATATACATATCTTGTGCAAAATATGAAAAACTTACTAAATAACCCATGGATAAAATTAATGGAGAAAAAGCAAAAGTCGATGTCTCAAATTATGTTCTAAAAAATCAACTGAAACTGTAAAGACCGTTCACTGCAATCAACCAAGTTAAAGGATATGCATAAAAGCAGTAATTACCAACATCCACTTGTCCGGGTGATTCCTCTGAGGCATCTGGCTGACCCAACTTTTGTCGTTTAGTTGGTGCATCGACTGAAAAATTTGCAGCATCTGCTTCATCTTCATCCTCATCTGCACCTAACTTAACAGGAGGTGCCACAATCTTTGACTTCTGTTTCAAGCTGAAAGCAAGTTTGCCACCTGAAGCAGCAGCTGCGGCCTTGCGTGTATCATTAGGCTTCAGTTCAGCACTGGTTTTACCAGTGGTAAGGTTAGGAGTCAAACTCCCTGATACAACTTTACTTGGTGTAGACTCGTCTGCTGTAGGACCCTTATCTTTCTCCTTCTCTTGTTGAAGTTGTTTGAACCTTTCCATGAATGAACCATCATTAACAAAGAGGCTAGGAGTCACTCCTTTGTCCATTGGAAAAGATCCAAGTTTGCTTAGGCTGTCAACAGGAATTCACTGTTTGACAAGTAAGCTTTCAAAGAATTTAGACATTAAAGTGATTCTTTTATCTGATCTTTTCAATTTTTTGTCTATTAATATACAGCATTGTATGAGATCATTTTTATGTCTTCAAAAGCAAATTATAACTCGAATGATGAAAAAAGGAAAAAAGAAAAAAAGAGAGATAATCCCACATTTTGGCAAAATGCTGTGAATGGGCCTTGGTTTCAGAAACAACCACACTGCTTATATCCACACAGCTTTATGAGTGGGAAGTTCAAAAGCAGTAGATATCCCGAGTGAAATTTAAGATAAATAACTGGATCTAGTGAGTCAGAAAACTGATGCCAATTCCCAGACCTCAGGTGATATTTGTTCAATCACTTATATAAACATCACAAAAGTTAAAGAAACTGATGTAGATGATACTTGATCTCCCAAAAGTTTAAGGGATTTAATGGATGGTACAAGAGAATAATCTTCTACACACCCGTGTTCAATGAAACTTAAGCTAACAATCTTTATGATTAGAAGGTAACAAAAACTGTCCTCTTAGAAATATTAGTACATAATCCCAGGTTTCGCGACCATAATAGGAATACAACTTACTCAGCGGCACCTTCCACCACTTCCGTATTCAATTTTGTTTGTCCAGTCTACTATTTATTTTCCTTTAATCTAAATAAAAAATCTATATTTCAAGAAAACAACCAAATTAATCATCATAGCATTGTCGAATTCAATTAGGCTTAAGAATCAACACAATCCTATTATGCACCTTGCATACATAAGAATCTAGCCAAACTGATATAGCAAAACACAAACCCTAAAACCAAAATCAACTTTCAAATTAAATCATTTTGCCTCTCCATCTAATGCAAAAAAAGCAAACTTCAAACCCCAATTCGCCACAGCAGTACCAAACACAGAAAACCACCACAAATCAACCCGAAAAAGCCAAAACGAAACGGAATCAATAATGGAGTAACCAACTGAAAACTAACCAGAATGAACAGATTCAATTTCAGATCGTTAATCTTCCTCCGATTGGTCAATTGGAAACACGATCTGCCTAATTAGGGATTGGAATCCGAGACCCTCTCTCTCTTTGCTTAGAGAACGAGAAAGCGAAGACCGCTTGGCTTTTGCACAGGGTCGTGTTCCTTATGTAGGACTTAATTTACGAGTACGTAAGTTTATTTTTCTTTTTTTGGATTATTTTTTTGTTTTGTCAAAGAATCCTAATTTTCTGACCCCAAAAAAAAAGGCTAAATTATTGAAATACCCCTTGTAACTCAATTTCAGTCTCAGTTTCCCCCCTGAAACTCTAAGCGTCTCACTTTCCCCCCTGAAACTCCATATATTGTCTCATTTTGCCTATACTCCATCCAGCCCTAACAGAAGTCGAAAATTGGGGAAACAGTGATGGGGACGTTGTTGAGTGAGACTCTGGGGTTGTAGGCCAAAGTGGTGACGGAGATAGAGCGGTCAGAGAGTAAAGTTGAGATCTTGGCGCCGAAAGGCAGGGACTTGAGGGATCGGAGAGAGAAATAAAGGGGGATGATGTGGAATTGCAGGAGGTTCGGCGATGGCTGACCGGAGTGAGAGAAGGCGGCGTAGGTGGGGGCGAAGATGGTGAGAGAAGGAGACTGGGAGAAGAGGAGGGTTTGAGAGGCGGGGTCGAGGGTCAGAGCAATGGAGGTGTAGCCGAAATCTGAGAGGATTTCGGCGGCGTTGACGAGGGTTTGGGTGGGGAGGGAGGAGGAGAGAGAGAGAGAACTGAGAGGACGATGATAGAGAGAAGGAGTTGGGCTGCCGCCATTGTTGGAGGTTGTTCTTCGTTTCTTGGAGTTTGGAGAGGGGTTTGGTTTTGCAAATGAGTCTGGGTGTAGTTGCAGATTCAAAGAGTATCTGAATTTGTAAGGGAAGGTTGTTTTTGGCGGGTTAAGATTTGACAACTTCTCTTAGGGCTGGATGGAGTATAGGGAAAGTGAGACAATATATGGAGTGTCAGGGGGGAAAGTGAGACACTTAGAGTTTCAGGGGGGAAACTGAGACTGAAATTGAGTTACAGGGGGCATTTCAATAATTTAGCCAAAAAAAAAAGTATCCTAGTTTTATTCGATTCAGAAAGTTATCAAACATATTCTACCAAAAAATGTAGTTAATCTCATAAAAAAATGTATTTAAGAATTTATTTTTTTTCATACATAGCTTACTTGAGTTCGAATTCCCCTCATGTAGTCTGGATTAGTTTAAGAAAAATATTTCTCTTTTTACTAAGTAAGTAGGAGCTTCTATATTCTTGCCAGTAGCAGTGTGACATGTATAAAAAAGTTTTTCTTTTTGTGTTTTTGATGAATTATTTTTGCATATGTATCAAAATGTGATTCGCATGAAGGAGGAGTATCTTCTTACCAGTAAGAGCATCCACAATGGAGGGGTGTAAATTTGGGGGTGTAAAGCCACTTTTACATCCCCTTTACACCTCCGGGGGTGTAAATATGTTTTTTGTTCCAGTGGGGGGGTGTAAATTCGGGGGTGTAGCGGTGAGTCCCAGCCTTTTATGTTGACTTTTCTTCATTTTTCTTCTCCTATCTCGGGTGGGTCCCGCCTGCAAGGGATGTAAAAATAGATGTAAATATACATTTTATTTTACATCCCCATGGTGGTGATGTATATTTACATCCATTTACATCTCCCCATTGGAGACGATTCCGGTGACTCGGTGTGTATATTTAACATACACCCCCATATACACCCCCCCACTATGGATGCTCTAAGGAGGCAAGTAGTGTTAATAAGGACCTGGAGTTCCTTAACAATGTAACAGTGCCGTACACATGAATAGTAACTATATTGGCAAATGTACTGTATGCATGAATAGACAAGTATTCATGACCTGATGAATAGTGATGTATACATAAATATTAACCATTTTGGTTAAACCGTCACTATATACACCCAAAAAAAAAAAAAAAAAAAAAAGGAACCTGCAATTCCTTAAACTCATGGATGAGCAATTAAATGAGATGCCAGAAGTTCCTCAAAACATAGACAATTATGTAAGAACCTGAAGTCCCGAAATATGTACAAGAATTTATAAAAATGTCCATACCATGAAAATATGCGATTTTGGCATGAAGTTTAAAATCTGGCAATATTAAGAACCTGAAGTTCCAACAGTGAAATGGACAACCCTTGAGGTATTATTGCAAATTGTGGTACACCACATCTTTCTTTGGCATAAGAAAATGATGAATTTAATAAAGTTCGATTCTATTACAATCGACACCTCAAGGAATGTTGGCGCTAAATCTTGAATAGATAGAGATGAGTGCAACTTACAAGTGGGATGGACGATCAAGAGATCGATTGGGTGTTGGATGCCGATTCTTCCTGTCCTTGGATGCTGATCCTGAATAGAAGATAAGCGAAGCTCGTAAAGTCTATGGAACCGGTGTGGAACCAGCCTAAGACCCTCCGATGCTCGAGTAAGATTGTTTTTAAGAGCTCTTGCTGTTGACTATATAGTAGTATAAAAGTCAAGCTGAAAAGTCTTACCCCTTTGTTGATGGTGAAGGGGTGTATTTATAGAGGGCATTTGGGATGCTTGTGGTGTTCATTTCCGATGTGGGACTCGTGGGAGGGCCCTGTGAGGTTGACACGAGTCCTTAGATATTTCGGGCGGGTGCTTCAAGGCTGATTATGTACAATCGGTATGGGGTGCCGATTGTAGACGAGCTGGGCCTGTATCGGTTGTTTGCAGCTTTGAGACAATGTCATCGGTAGCCGATGCCGATTGTTCGAGGCCTTGGGTACTTGGGTGAGCTTCTCTGATCCACGTGTCGTTGTATGAGTGGAGGGTCAGATATGGTACAAACAGTAGTCCCCCAAGTTGCCGATTGAGAAGCTTCTCGGTTGGGGACTTGAATGTGTATTCGGCATTCTGACCCGGACACAATGGTCCCATAGTTGCCGATGGTGGTATGTAGTCCCCCAAGTGCCCAAGGGACTGAGCTTGGATAAGAGATGGCATGATGTGCCGATGGCCGAAGGCTGAAGCTGATGGCTGAAGCTGATGGCCGAAGGCGGATGGCCGAAGGCTGAAGCTGATGGCCGAAGCTGATGGCCGAAGGCTGATGGCCGAAGCTGATGGCCGAAGCTGATGGCTTTGAGAAAAGGCGCTGGAGAAGTGTCTCCTAGAAGGTGCCGTTCGGCATGGCTGAAGCTGATGGCCGAAGGCTGATGGCCGAAGGCTGAAGCTGATGGCTGATGGCCGAAGGCTGAAGCTGATGGCTGAAGCTGATGGCCGAAGCTGATGGCCGAAGGCTGATGGCCGAAGCTGATGGCCGAAGGCTGATGGCCGAAGGCTGATGGCCGAAGCTGATGGCCGACGCTGATGGCTTTGAGAAAAGGCGCTGGAGAAGTGTCTCCTAGAAGGTGCCGTTCGGCATGGCTGAAGCTGATGGCCGTTGGCTGATGGCCGAAGGCTGAAGCTGATGGCCGAAGCTGATGGCTTTGAGAAAAGGCGCTGGAGAGGTGTCTCCTAGAAGGTGCCGTTCGGCATGGCTGAAGCTAATGGCCGAAGGCTGAAGCTGATGGCCGAAGGCTGATGGCTTTGAGAAAAGGCGCTGGAGAAGTGTCTCCTAGAAGGTGCCGTTCGGCATGGCTGAAGCTGATGGCCGAAGGCTGAAGCTGATGGCCGAAGGCTGAAGCTGATGGCAGATGCCGAAGGTTGATGCCAATGGCCGAATGCTGAATCATTGAGGGGATGTGAAGACATCGCACACGCCGAATGATGCAAAGGGTGTCGAAGGCCGATGGCAAATGGCAGATGGCAGATGCCGAATCATTGGGGGGATGTGAAGACATCGCACGCGCCGAATGATGCAAGGGCGCCGAAGGCCGAAGGCAGATACCGAATCATTGGGGGGATGTGAAGACATCGCACGCGCCGAATGATGCAAGGGCGCCGAAGGCCTAAGGCAGATACCGGATCATTGGGGGGATGTGAAGACATCGCACGCGCCGAATGATGCAAGGGCGCCGAAGGCCGAAGGCAGATGCCGAATCATTGGGGGGATGTGAAGACATCGCACGCGCCGAATGATGCAAGGGCGCCGAAGGCCGATTGTAGATACCGGATCATTGGGGGGATGTGAAGACATCGCACGCGCCGAATGATGCAGGGGCGCCGAAGGCCGAAGGCAGATACCGAATCATTGGGGGGATGTGAAGACATCGTACGCGCCGAATGATGCAAGGGCGCCGAAGGCCGAAGGCAGATGCCGAATCATTGGGGGGATGTGAAGACATCGCGCGCGCCGAATGATGCAAGGGCGCCGAAGGCCGAAGGCAGATACCGAATCATTGGGGGGATGTGAAGACATCGCACGCGCCGAATGATGCAAGGGCGCCGAAGGCCGAAGGCAGATGCCGAATCATTGGGGGGATGTGAAGACATCGCCCGCGCCGAATGATGCAAGGGCGCCGAAGGCCGATTGTAGGAGGTGCCGAGGGCATGGCTCAAAAGGGTGCCGAGAGCACTCGTGAAGGAGAACGACATAGCATTTTGTGTCGTTTCCCACAGACGGCGCCAATCTGTTGGGGACTTGATCTTGAATAGATAGAGATGAGTGCAACTTACAAGTGGGATGGACGATCAAGAGATCGATTGGGTGTTGGATGCCGATTCTTCCTGTCCTTGGATGCTGATCCTGAATAGAAGATAAGCGAAGCTCGTAAAGTCTATGGAACCGGTGTGGAACCAGCCTAAGACCCTCCGATGCTCGAGTAAGATTGTTTTTAAGAGCTCTTGCTGTTGACTATATAGTAGTATAAAAGTCAAGCTGAAAAGTCTTACCCCTTTGTTGATGGTGAAGGGGTGTATTTATAGAGGGCATTTGGGATGCTTGTGGTGTTCATTTCCGATGTGGGACTCGTGGGAGGGCCCTGTGAGGTTGACACGAGTCCTTAGATATTTCGGGCGGGTGCTTCAAGGCTGATTATGTACAATCGGTATGGGGTGCCGATTGTAGACGAGCTGGGCCTGTATCGGTTGTTTGCAGCTTTGAGACAATGTCATCGGTAGCCGATGCCGATTGTTCGAGGCCTTGGGTACTTGGGTGAGCTTCTCTGATCCACGTGTCGTTGTATGAGTGGAGGGTCAGATATGGTACAAACAAGGAAGAAATATATTTTGTTAATTCCGATTGTTAAGAATACGCAGTGAAATGGGTAATATCAGGATAAACCTCAAAGGATGAATTGAGGCTCCCCACATATTTTGTTATATTATACGATCTAGGTTGGAAGCCTATGGATCCAAATACATGAGAGATCCCGAATCTAAAGTTGGGTATATAGTAGTTAATGTTCTTCACTACTATATTGCAATGTTATCATGGCCTTTACTCAATTTATATTTCATGCCCATTTGAAAAGGGCAAATAAATTATGAGGTCGTGTTTTAGCCCGGGCCAGAAGTTCTGGACTCACATGCATTGAAATATGTAATTTGAGAGATTGGTTGTGGTTATTTCAACCTATAAGGCACAAGGTTCCAAACCGTCATTTTGAAAAGACATGAAAACCACAGGTGCAAATTTAAGAATTTGCCCAATTATTATAACAGAAAAGGAGCAACATTTAAATTGAAATGATTTGGGCGAGAAGCAGAGGAAGCCATTTTAAGAAGAGGCAATATATATAGGCGGAAATGTGGCACCGTTTCCAGGATCCCAATATTTCCCCGAATCCCCATATTCTCTTTCTTTCCCAGGTTCCAAAACTTCACGCAGCCTCCATTAATGTCTGTCGGCACTTTCAACGTTTTCAAGGATTATTTTCGTCAAAGCTGATCTTGCTTTGTGGATTTCACGGAGCTACTTTTTCAAATGCACCCCGAGAACCTCGCAAATTTCTGTGGTTAATTTGAAATTCACCGGATTTACTTATTCCTCTTATTTGTGTATAAATATGTTACTAACGAAATTTTCTTTGCAGTATACACCCAGTTTCCAATTTTCTCCATATCCAATGATGCAATATCCACTTGTTTTTCCTATCAGTGAGCACTCCATGTGCTTGAGAAGCGAGAATATCTCTGATCATCCATTCAGGAAGCGAGACTATCCCTGATCATGTTTCCGCTACATTAGGGAACTGTAAGAATGACCACATGCTCTGATCTCCTGGAGTTCTTCTAGGCTAGGAGAAATGAGAGTTTGTTGTTTGTTCCCACCAGCTTCCTTCCTTGATTACTTACCTTACCTTGCAATCAATATCACAATTCTTTGTATCTTTTATTTCTTTTGATAACTCTCTGTTCATAAGGGATTTTATTTCTTTAGAACGAACATCCGAAGAAAGAATCCATGTAGTGATTCTAACACTGAGGGTCATTTTTTGATAGAGACAGAAGAATTGTGATTTTTGCTCTTGCAGGATATAACTAGATCATCAAGCGTTACATTTGCTGAGCCGATACGAGCTTGAATGATATTTGGGCAAAGTTCTCCCGCCTATGGATGTAAGAAATACTTGTGTTATTTCGTGCTTGTACTATTATTTTGATATTTTGTACGACATTCTTAAAGGTAACCAAATGGGGAGATAAGGACGTTCCAGAAGAACGTCATGCAAAGAACCATTCCAGAAGAATGACTTGCATTATAGATCGTTCCAGAAGAACGACTTGTATTATGACCATTCCAGAAGAATGGCTTGTATCATTCTGATACATATTCATGAATTATTAAGGCAAATTTCACAGATTGCAAGTTGAATACATTAATGATACACTGCATAGATTGAAATCCCAAAAGAACAGAACATAAGTATAGTAGTGATCAATATGATGCACGCTTGTTGCGTAGCAAATGATATGGATTGAAGTCCCGGAAGGACAATCCTTTAACATGTCAATATTAATACGGTGCACGCCTAATGCTTAGCACATTATATGGTTTAAAGTCCCAAAAGGACAATTGATTGACATGTATGTATTAATCTGTGGCATGCCTGCAACATGACAAATATATGGATTCTAAATGTTCCAACTCCCTAAATGGAGATTATCCACGCCCTACTGTAAAATAACGCTCCATTGGAGGTTAATCCACATTCTCACATCATAAAAGCCCCCTGAAGTGGCTTGGGTACCCAAAAGCAAAAAAATGCTTATAATTAATGCATGTGCATGCACATGAGAATGGTGGGATCATGAATTGATGAATGAAAATTTTGGTTTTGGAGTAGCTACTCAAATCATCAATGGGCTGTGTTGATTGGAACCACGTTCTATTATTAAATGTCGACAATATCATTGGCCAAAATGGAAAGAGGTAATTCCATTACAAATGAGAATGAACGTGAAACAACAAACCGATAGTACGAACCCCAAAAGATGTTAATGCTGAAAGTTATACTTGGGTGTTTGGAATAAAAGGGAATATACCCACTTTGTATGACATACTGTTTCTAGCATAAACAAGAAATGTTGGGTTTCTCCATATTTACAGATGCAATCGTGCATTCTTATTGCACATTTACGGAGACCAACATATCATCTTTAAGGGTTATTAAATGCACGGAGCATATCGCCAGAAGCGATTCCCTA
This sequence comes from Prunus avium, assembly GCF_965620075.1. Lineage (NCBI taxonomy): Eukaryota > Viridiplantae > Streptophyta > Magnoliopsida > Rosales > Rosaceae > Prunus > Prunus avium. The sequence goes on from NC_142285.1 coordinate 1,520,046, forward strand.
AAGATGTACAAGCAGAACTAATAGCTGGATTTAAAGCTATATAATGTGTCATGAAGTGTAACCCCTTAAACAAAATCCATGAAGGATTGAGATTGCATGAGGCAAGTCCTTGAAGGACATGTGACTGAAGCACAAAAAATCTGTACTCAATACTAATATGTATAAATTGCCTCAGTGAGTACACTAATATGGTTGCAACACATTACAACTCCCGAAGAGTTGATAATTGATCAAAACTCCTGAAGAGTTAATACTTGGTTAAAACTCCTGAAGAGTTCAAGAAATATTTGTCTCGGCCTGAAGATCGAGCATTATGCCAATGAGATTCTTGCTTATACTAAAAATGTATTGAAGCATTTTTATGTGGATTATTTGTTAGGCACTTAAATGATTTTCCGGAAATGTACTGGACCGAACATTGTATTTTCTAGATAGAGCTCAGCTCCATCACCATCACCATCACTTTGGGATGATGTGAGACATATTTGATGCTATCTCCGCATAACACCATATACGGGCATATTCTTTCAAGTGAACTTACAAATAACCCAGATTTTGTTGGATATGCGGACTCTGGAAATTTCTATGGTCGCTTACTGGAAAAAGTTAGTCATGAAGATTTCAGGGGGAGATATTCTTGAAGGGGAGCATCCAACAATATTACAAGATTGACTCACAAAAGCAATGTCAACTATGATATTCAGAAAGATAATCGACAGTATGGCTTAAAAATATTTTGCCAAGCGTCAGGGGGAGCATGCTATCAATAAAGACCTTCACACACTGTACTCTTTTTCCTTCATCCAGGTTTTTTATCCCATTGGGTTTTTCCTGGCAAGATTTTAACGAGGCAGTATCGCACGCGTGTCAATATACACAGAATTTTATGTTACACATGGTTATGTACTCTTTTTCCCTTCGACCAGTTTTTGTCCCACCGGGTTTTATTGGCAAGGTTTTTAACAAGGCATATTCCATACATTGTGGTCTCCAAGGGGGAGTGTTGTAAAGCTAATAAGTGGAGCCCACATGATTGGAAGGGAATCTCACACACCTTCCCGAGTCTTCTATTTACCGAATTGTTAGCCAAAGCTTTGCCTATAAAACTATGGTTTCATTCTCATTTGTATACACATAAGAAAGTCTCAATGAAAATATCATATTTATATTACAGCTCAATTTATCTATATTCCCTCCACAATCTCTTCAGTTTTATAACATTTGCCTTATTATATGGATTATTGCACTTGACTTGTACTAAGTTACAAATTTTAATTATTTTATTTTATTAAGGAAAAAAGTTTAAATAAAATAGTTATCGGGTCGGTGCCGAATTTGGTGTTACCATCCCTAGTTTTGCTCTATAATATTTTCAGTTTAATTTGACAAAATTTGGCTAGTTTTATAAATTTCCTCTGATTAGATGAGAATTCATACACAAGAAAGCATAAACCAAATAGTGAAAGATTGGACTAATCATTAAAGTAGATGCTCTAGCTCATATCAATTGGTGACTCTGTATATTACCAAACACAAATCTCCAGCCAATATTAATATCACAATCGTTTACAATGAAACAAAGTACTCTCAAAATATGACAATATGCCTTACAAGTCTAAAGCTCATCAGTTCATTACATATGCTCAACTCTATGGACCAACTCCGCCATTAACTTTCTATGATACCGATGTCGACAGAGTGCACCACGGCGTTCACGGTGAGGTATGATGTGATCCATGGCCGCATCGCTATGTATTGTTTCCCTCAAGTCCATCAACATGGCAGAGTGACAAGGTTGACCAGTAACTATCTCCACGCTGTGGTTGCCAGTGACATTGAAAAAAGTCCTCTCTCGCGAAGCGACTAAGGCTTGGGCAAGAGAGGCGGCATGGGCAGCAGCCGAGCTTCGGCAGCAACGACAGCTTGGCCTTGGGCAAAGGTGGAGGCTTGGGCAGCAGCCGTAGCAGCGACAATTGCAGTAGCAGCCGCATCAACGGCAACCGTAGCATTAGTGGCAGCAGCTGCGGCTTGAGTGGCAGTCTCTTGAGCGGCAGCCGCAACAATGTCTTGAGCAGCATTCATAGTTGGAACTTGGGTGATGGTTCCATGCATGCATATTCTTAGTTATAGCTCTCATTTTTTCTTTTCTTTTTTTTACTTTTTAGGAGATTCACTATTATACCCAATATAGGAGCCCAAATTATAAATTAAAAAAACCCTATATGAAATGGACTTTAGAAACACACCCTTAAAGATGAGATGTGATTAAGTAAAAAAAACCTAAAAGAAAACACAAAAAATCCATGTGTGTGTATGTTAATTTGGCCTCTTTTATGAGAAAAGAAGAGAAGATAATATGACATACCATAACATTTTAATTTTTTCTTGATTTGGCATTAGATGGTTTCATATGCATGCTTGATTTGGCATTAGTTGGTGTAGGTAATTAATTATTCATGTTCTCTAAGATCAAAATTTCATGGAGAGTCCTCTATTGAGCTTCAATAGTATGATCAATTTAACAATATATACACTGGATTAGGCTTTACATGTTATATATTGCGTGTGCAAGAATTCTATAGTGAGAGTCTTATATATAATCCTTAGGTGATGCCCTATCTCTTAACCGTTGGATCAAATTGGTTAACTTTTGGATCAAATTAGTTAGCATGATCCAACGATTAAGAGATAGAACATCACCTAATATAAGGCCCTCACTATAGAATGACTCATTACATGTGTGTATGTGTGTGTGTGTTTTTTTTTTCCAAAAATCAAGTTGGGGAAACTGGGCCATTTACCAAGTCCACCCCCTCCTCCAAAGAGAGGCCTCCCAATTCATCAGCTGCCACCTCCAAATGAGTAGTAGCTACGTAAGCTACTAAGCTATAAGCTATTCGATTGTTAGTCTTGTTGTATTATCAACTCATGTTAATTTAGTCCAAGTAATTAATCAAATCAAAGTGTGAGGGGTTCGGCTTTTCCCTTGACTACCTCAAACTTTGTTTGTCTTTTTTCCAATTTTTAACAATTTTTTTTATTATATGGTGATGATCAAGACAATACCATTGTATTCAGAAAAAAAAAATACAAACTAAATTTGATCATATCAACGCCCTCTATATGAAGATATTTTTTAAGAAAAAAAGCTAGAAAACTAATGAAAACCCCTTTGTGGTTTTCTTTTATTATAATTTGTTTTTGGTCGAAAATACTTCATGTAAAATCACAATGACGTGTTACATACAAAATCATATATAAAACAAAGAGATATTTATTCAAAAACCCATTTTAGTATGACATATTATACAAAATCACAATGATGGGTTAGGGTTCCATTTCGGGGATATTTGGGTTTTTCGTCCTTTTGCCTGATAGTGACGGAAGTTTGAGTTTCGTGGGGGTGGTGATGCTCCTAATTACAGTAAGTGATTCTCCTATGTTGCTCTCAACTCGTCCTCCATTCCCCTCAATCTTCTAAGTAACCCATGCAGGATTTACTTTTGGTGTTATGCAATTGAAACAACACCAAACACTAATTTCATATCCAACAAGATCATTTTCTTTACTTCAGTCAATCTACTAGAAATGCAAAAATTTACCCGATCCTTGCAACATGCCTCAAACCTTCTTCCAGGATTCAAATCCGTCCATGAAGTCCGACTTTTGGTTTCCAACCCAGACTCGCAATAAGGACGGCTGCGATTTCAATATATAGAACTCTCCGACATTTTACCTTATGGTGCAAATTGGGATACTGAGCTCGCCTAGCATTTCTTCTTTTGGAGATATCTAACAACTTATGGAGGGAAGTTGACTAGGTTCTAGGTTAGCTTAGGAGACTTTTGAACTCGAGAGGACGCTTTTAACCTTCATTTTGACGAACAAATTGATAGACTTGGATGGTATGACCTAATTGGAACTACTTCTCAAGTTAACGAATGTAACTGCCTCAAAAAAAAAAAAAAAAAAAAAAAAAAAAAAAGGTTGCAAGACCTAATTGAAACTCGAGGCAAAGTTAAAAACCCTTTTGTGTTATAAATCCATAAGTTATGGGTTTATAGGTTATGGATGCCCACAATAATAGCCACTATTAACCTATCATAATAACCATCATTATATATTTGTAACCTACCAATTATGGGTGGTAAATGATTTAGATCTCTCTACCCCTATAAATAGTGGCACCAAATATGAATGAAATACAAGTTGATTTGAGCAAATTATATTATCTCTTTCTTCTTCTCATTTCTCCCTACAAATTCCCTAATTTTACAATACGTTATCAACACGAAAGCTCTTGGTAATGTTCTTCTCTATAGCTTACGTTCATCCATATATATATTTTTTCTTTTATATACAAAACTCGATGACGGCTGTTTTTGTTTTTGTTGTGAAATCATGTTTTTGACATGATTTAAATTGCCGAGAGTATCCTCTAATGAATGCATGAACATGTAGTTTTTGTTTTTTTTTTTTTGTTATTGTTATGTGACCACTATTCATTGAAAACTTGTTTGCATGCATGCTGTAGCTAATTAAAACACGAGTAGTATGCAATTTTTATTATTATTATTCTTTCTTTCTTTTCTCCTTTTAAGTTTTAATTTTTATTTTATGTAAACACAATATGTTATGATGAATTTTTTTTTAACAAGAGATCAGGGCCTGAAGTTCCTCGATGCTCATAATAGATAAGGACCTGAAGTTCTTTTATCGAATCAGAATCTAAGTTTTTGTGATTCAAAATAATTGAAGGCATGAAGTTCCTCAATCTAATTGTCTAAACATCCCAAACCAGAAGTTTTGGTGATTATATTTATGTTTACTATATCAACAATTTTTTCTTGAGCTCTAACACATTCCATTTTCTTTTATATAGAAAATGTCGAACTTGGCAAAGCTCGAATTTGTTGCACTTGACATCTCTGGAAAGAACTACATTTCATGGATCAATGGTGCTAAGGTTCATCTTGAGGCTATGAACCTAGGGGAAACCATTAAGGAAGGCAATGAGGCATCCTTTGTGGATCGAGCGAAAGCCATGCTTTTTTTCAAACGCCACATCCATGAAGGATTGAAGTGTGAATACCTTATTGTCAAGGATTCGTTAGCCATTTTGGGAAATCTCAAGGAAAGATATGACCATCAGAGGACAGTTATTCTTCCTAAGGCTCGCCATGACTGGATGCACTTGCGTTTACAAGATTTCAAATCAGTGGCTGACTATAATTTTGCTTTGTTCCGAATTAGCTCCAAGTTACGACTTTGTGGAGAGAATATAACTGATGCAAACTTATTGGAGAAAACTTTCACCACATTTCATGCCTCCAATGTGGTTTTGCAACAACAATATCGAGAGCGAGGTTTCGAGAAGTATTCAGACCTCATATCTTGTCTACTTCTAGCTGAATAGAATAATGAGCTTCTGATGCCGAACCATCAGTCCCGTCTAACTGGATCTGCACCACTCCATGAAGTGAATGCTGCCTTGGCACCATCTCATGAGGCATATGCTACCTTATCACATGGCGACTGTTGTTAATAATATGTTAACTCGCAATTGTACGAGGCAATTAGTAGTATAGCAAGACAAGTACGAGGTCGTACCCACGAAGACTGAGAAGTTCAAATTAGTTATGTACTTTAGATTACCAAATTCAAGAAGTTAGGAAGTTAAATCTAAAACAGAATTTAAAGCAAGAGTGAGTTTGAAAACAAATGCAGCAAGATTAAAATGAACTTTGAAGTGAGAATGCTTGTGATTATAGAAAGAAATGAACAAACTGAAATTGCAACGGAAAGCAAGTAAACAAAAGTAACAAAGGGTGGTTTTGAAGTTAAAACACAGGTTTGGAGACTAGGGCATTCGATTCACCATAACAATTCAATTCTGGGTTATAAAGATTCAAGTAACAAGTCTAATTCAGATTCAAAGATTGATTCTAGCTAAAGTATGATTAGGCCATGGTGTTTGGTCCTAACCTTGTGTTCCTAATTCCCTAATTTGATCATTTGTTGTCTAACCTAAAATTAAGCATTAGGAACCCATTAAGCATAGAAGAACATTTTAAACAACCAAGTATGTATCTAATCCCTGTTGTCGAATGTCCATACATACTCTTCCTATTCATAGTTCAATTCGAATTAAAGCATGGTGTATACTCTTAATTCAAACCAAGATAGTTAACAAACAAGTTCTAATGGTGATCAATCATTCAAACAAGCATGTTAACTTATAAGCATAATGAATAAGAACATGAATCATGAATCAAACTTGAAACTCCAAACTTATAAACCCAGAATATTCATGTTAGGTTACATCGAAGCCCTAGTTATGGATTTAGCTACTCATAATGGAAAAGAGACTTGAACAGAAATGAGAAAACATAATGAATGCAATAAGAGTAGAAAAACCCTTTTTCTGAAGTTCTTGTGGTGTCCAAGGCTTCTCCAAGTGCTTCTCCACTTCTAATGCTTCTCCAAGAGCTTCCCCACTTCTAGAAAGATGTATGAAGGATATGGAGGTGATTTGGGATGAGTTTGAGTGAGTGGTGATGGCTAAGGAAGATGAAATTCGTAGGGAAATGGAAGAGAAGTTTGCTGGAGTTGTTTTGGTGATTGTTGGAGTGTTTGGGATTGTGAGAGTGTTTGAGGATGGTTGGAGTGAATTGTGGGGGTTGTGAATCTCAGGATTTGTTGTGTCTTGAATGTGGAATGGATGTGGTATTTATAGGGAGAGGGGAGTGATAAATCTGAATTCAATATGGCTAATGCATACAACACTTGCATTTATAAAAGATGAATTGGTTGATGCACTTCACTAATGCATACAACACTTGCATTATAAAATCTGAATTGGTTGATGCACTTCAGCAATAAATCCCACCAGCAGCCCTAGCTCATCTTCATGTCACCATGACTAAGCTTCCAACCAGCTACAATAGCTCATGCCTAGCTCACCATGACCAAGCTTCCAACCAGCTCATCCTGAGGTCAGCATGACCAGCAACTTCAAGGGCTTACAACTTGGGCTAGGCTGAATCAAATGAAGACTTTAAGATGTCCATTGTGAAGTTAAGAATGTGTATGATCCAACCACACAAGTATTGGCCCAATCCAAGCTCGGAGGAGGAAGTTAAGGCCGAAACAAATTGCTAACTCAGTTTGCTCGCTGACAAAATCCATCCTGAGCATGGTTCTGTGTTTGCTAGGTTACGGACTCCAGATTTATCCAATGGGGCTGAATTTTGGATATGTTATAGTAAACACCCATTGGAACAACTTTCATGAAGAATGTTGCCTCATCCGAGCTATGTAGGTTGCTGAAACAAAGCTTGCAATATGACCTACGGAACTGGACTGGCAGGGGGCTGTAGCCAAAATGAGTTTGTCTTTAAGCTCTTCTTCTCTTCATCCAAATTAGGCCTTAACATGCATGAATTGCATGAATTATGCTCTCTTGCTCTTTTGGCCTACAAAACACACAAAGGGAGGCAAATAACTCAAAATTATAAGAAACTAAGCAAAAGAAGTAAGTAAATTGGGCATGTATATGTATGAAATTATGAGCTTAACAGCGACCGTCGTCGAGGACGTGGTCGTGGTAGGGGTACCCATAATGGTCAAGACCAAAATAGTAATAGCCACTGCTTGGGTCCAAGAAATACCCAAGCATCTCATAACCATCAGAAGTGGAACAAACAAGACAAGGCAAATGGCTCCCAACCTTCAGCTGACAGGGTGATTGAGGAAGCATGTCATAAGTGTGGTACAAATGGGCATTGGGCACGTGTATGCCGCACGCCAAAACATTTGGTTGATCTTTACCAAGCCTCAATCAAGGGCAAAGGAAAAAAGGTTGAGACATATTGGATGGATGCTGATCCAACAGAGTTAGAACCAGTGGATGCAACTCACCTTGATGTTTCAGACTTCTTTGTTGATACTAACGACAAATCTTTTGATCCTATGATTAGTGATGGGATGCTCCGCAATTAATTTTGTTGTAATTTTTTTTATCTTCGCTTTATGTTGTTTAAGCTAAGTTTAAATCCTGTTTTTTTTCTTTTTCATTTTCACATGTTAGTTTGGATCTTTTTCATTGAATAAAATCGAATAAAAGACTTCATTTGAATTTTTTATTTACTTATTTATTTATTTTTCTTCGAATAACATTTTAATACATATATATTTTCTTATAAATTCGAAGGCATGGAAAACAATCATGGATCCTCTCGTCTTGGGAGAAATGACGAAAATATTTGTCTTGCGGATAGTGCAACTACGCACACAATTCTTCGAGATAAAAAATATTTTGACAATTTACATTTATCAAAAGTGAAGGTAACTACAATACTAGGTTCTGCAAACCTAATTGACAACTGTAGAAGAGCTCAAATTTTGTTACCCAATGGGACTCAATTCTCCATTGATAATGCTTTGTACTCTTTGAGATCGAGAAGAAATTTGCTCAGCTTTAAAGACATTCGAATGAACGGATACCATATTGAAACTAGAAATGATCATAATGTGGAGTATCTTTGCATTACCACCAATATCAACAGCCAGAGGCGTATATCTCTGGCTGTTGATATTGGAAACACTTCCTGCTTTCTCTTCTGGGTTGTATTATACAATCATCAAAGCAGTTGAAGTCCATGCAATCATGAACCATAAGTTCATTGACCCAACGACATTCATGCTTTGGCATGATCGTCTTGGGCATCCTAGATCCACAATAATGCGTAGGATTATTTCAAATTCAAATGGACATTCTTTAAAACCTTACCATAGTACTTTGTCCATTGACCAGTCTTGCAAAGCTTGCTCCCAAGGGAAATTGATCATCAGACCTTCTCCGTCAAAACTTGACTTTGAATGTCCATCTTTCTTTCAGAGAATTCAAGGGGATATTTGTAGGCCAATTCACCCATCTTGTGGACCATTTCGTTATTTTATGGTTTTAATCGATGCATCTACAAGATGGTCACACGTTTGCCTATTGTCAACTCGTAATGTTGCTTTTGCTAGGCTCCTTGCTCAGATTATTAAATTACGAGCACAATTCCCTGATTATCCAATAAAGTCAATTCGACTTGATAACGCTGGTGAGTTTACCTCCCAAACTTTTGATGCCTATTGCATGTCACTTGTGATTGATGTTGAGCACCCAGTTTCCCATGTCGATACTCAAAATGGATTAGCAGAAGCTTTTATTAAGCGTCTCCAGCTTATTGCTCGCACTTTGCTATTGAAGATAAAGTTGCCAATTTCTGCTTGGGGACATGCAATTTTACATGGAGCATCTTTAGTCCGCTTGAGGCCGGTTACCCACCACCAATTCTCCCATTTACAACTTGCCTTTGGGAGAAAACCCAATATATCACATTTAAGGGTTTTTGGTTGTGTAGTTTATATGCCAATTGCACCCCCACAACGCACTAAAATGAGTCCTCAACGTCGATTGAGAATTTACATTGGTTTTGATTCACCAACTATCATTCGCTATCTCGAACCTATGATAGGAGATACTTTTACAGCACGTTTTGCGGACTGTCACTATGATGAGACATTCTTCTCGCCGTTAGGGGGAGAAAAGATCGTTCCTAAAGAACAGCAGGAATTGGGTTAGAACATATCCATTATGTCTCATCTTGACCCTCGTACAACTCAAAGTGAAAATGAAGTACGAAAAATTGTCCACCTTTAACAAATTTCTAATCAAATGCCAGATGCATTTACTGATACAGGAAAAGTGACAAAATCACATATACCTGCAGCAAATACACCAATAAGGATTGATATCCCAATTGGATTAACCAATGTTGCAGCAAATGAATCATCTACTGCATGCCTGAAGCGAGTTTGATCCATTGGTTCCAAGGACTCAGCTCCTAGAAAGCAAAAATCGAAAGCATACTCTAATCACAATGAAAATGCTCATGAAGATATTATTGGGAAAGAGATTCACCTTGAATCTACAATTCATCCAGAGAATGAAAGTGTCATTGAAAAGACACAAGCCACTGAAGAGGAAAAGATACCTAATACAGAAATTTCTGTAAATTTTGCATGCAATGATGAATTATGGGACCATAATGAAAAGGTTATCAATGATATTTTTTTCTTTCGCAGTAGCTGCTGAAATTATAAAAGGTCATGAAGATATTGAACCACGATCTGTTGATGAATGTAAAGGGAGGCCTGATTGGCCAAAGTGGAAAGACGCAATCCAAGTTGAGTTAAATTCCTTAAAAAACGTGGTGTATTCGGACCTGTGGTTCAAACAACACAAGGTGTAAAACCTGTGGGATATAAATGGGTGTTCACAAGAAAGCGTAATAAGAAAAATGAGATTGCAAGGTATAAGGCACGACTCGTTGCGCAAGGCTTTTCTCAAAGGTCTGAGATTGATTATAAAGAAACATATTCTTCTATTATGGATTCAATTACGTTCCGTTATTTAATAAGTCTTGCAGTTTCAGAAAAACTTGACATGCGTCTTATGGACGTTGTTACTGCATACTTGTATGGGGAGTTAGACGCTAATATTTATATGAAAGTCCCAGAAGGACTCAAGTTGGCAGTATCAAACACTAAATCACAAAACATGTACTCCATTAAGTTGAGACGTTCACTATATGGGTTGAAACAATCCAGACGAATGTGGTATAACCGTCTTAGTGAATATTTGATTAAGGAAGGCTATATCAATGATCCCATATGCCGTTGTGTTTTTATAAAGAAATCAAATTCTGGATTTGCAATCATAGCAGTGTATGCCGACGACATGAACTTAATTGGAACTCTTCAAGAGATCATTAAAACTGCTGAATATTTAACGGATGAAAGACCTTGGAAAAACTAAATATTGTCTGGGCTTGCAGATCGAGCATCACCCCAATGTTATTCTTGTCCATCAATCAACTTACACTGAAAAAATTTTGAAGCTATTTTATATGGATAATGCCCACCCGTTGAGCACTCCAATGGTAGTTCGTCCATTAGACACAAATAAAGATCCATTCCGTCCTAAAGAAGATGATGAAATGACACTTGGTCCAGAAGTTCCATATCTTAGTGCAATAGGTGCTTTATTATATTTAGCCCAATGTACTAGGCCAGATATTGCATTTCCAGTAAATTTATTAGCCAGGTATAGCTCGGCTCTAACATGTAGACACTGGAATGGTATAAAGTATATATTGCGCTACCTTCATGGAACAACTGATATGGGCCTGTTTAATTCGAACGAACCTTCCAACAGTCCAAATCTTGTTGGATACGCGAATTCTAGGTATCTCTCCGATCCACACAAGGGTCGCTCCCAAACTGGTTATGTGTTTACTTGTGGAAATACAGCAATCTCATGGCGATCTACAAAACAAACTTTGGTTGCTACCTCTTCTAATCATGCAGAAATTCTTGCGCTCCATGAGGCCAGTAGAGAATGTGTTTGGTTAAGATCCCTAGTTCATCATATTCGGAAAACATGTGATCTTTCTTCAACAACAAAAGCTCCGACAATCATGTATGAAGACAATGCTGCTTATATAGCTCAAATTAAAGAATGGTTTATTAAGGGTGACAGAACCAAACATATACCACCAAAGTTCTTCTACCCACATGAGCTTCAGAAGAATCAAGAGATTGAAGTCAAACAAATTCGTTCCCAAGATAACCTGGCAAACCTCTTCACCAAAGCTCTTCCGAAGTCTATATTTCAAAAGTTGGTATATGGTATAGGAATGCGACGACTTTACAAGCAATCAGATTGTTGAAGATCCGGGGGAGATATCAATCGCGGAAACTCCTTAGTTTTACTACATTGGATGTATGTGCAATGTACTCTTTTTTCCTTCGATCAGGTTTTTATCCCGTGTGGTTTTTCCTGACAAGGTTTTCTAACGAGGCAACATTTAGCACGTTCAACATAATGTCATTGTATGGTGGACATCCAAGGGGGAGTGTTATAAATCCATATGTTATGGATGCCCACAATAATAGCCACTATTAACCTATCATAATATCCATCATTATATATTTGTAACATACCAATTATGGGTGGTAAATGATTTAGGTCTCTCTACCCCTATAAATAGTAACACCAAATATGAATAAAATACAAGTTGATTTGAGCAAATTATACTGTCTCTTTCTTCATCTTATTTCTCCTTACAAATTTCCTAGTTTTATAACATTTTATATAATATGTCATGTTAAAATGGACTTAAATATACTTATCGCAACCCCTATCCTTTCTCCTTTTTCTTCCATTCCAACCCTTAAAATAAAGAGTGAACTGTCGAAATCTCACCCTTCCTAACTCTGACAACCAAAATAACTCTCGAAATCTCCCCTGAATTTGGAGCTAATTTTCAATTTTTCTCTTAATTTTTCTTTCAGAATAATTGTCCCATTAACTTATAATTCAGTTTTTTTTCTTTTTCTTTTTCGATGTGTTTCGAACCAAAATAAAAATAAAAAAATAAAAAAAGAGTTTAAACTCTGTGTCGACTGTGGAGCGAAGGTAAGATAAAGAAGCAAAGAAAGTGGGAAGGCCATAGCCGCCGATAGACATAATAAGCCAATGGACACAAGCGGCTTGAGAATCCTAACCCCTTTCTCTCCTTTCCGAATGCGCTCAATGAAAGCTCCTCTCTTTGGTTCTCTATACTTGGCTCATCTCAACCGCAAACTTCGCCTCTCTCTGCACTCCACTCGTTTCTCTGCCCTCTGCTCTCTCTGTACTCTCTCTCTCTCTCTCTCTCTCTCTCTCTCTCTCTCTCTATATATATATATATATATATACACACATATATAATATGTGTGTTTATTGTTAGTGATTTAATGGGTATGTGTTATATTATGGTGCAGCTGATGGGGGCAAAGAGTGTTCTCTGGCACATGGGGTAGGGGAGGCAGTGAAGGAAGTCTCACAAAACAAGATTCTTCAAGTGGTTCTAGTGTCTCCTCAGGTATCAAGTACAAATTTTTAGGGTGGCTAACTAAAATTCACAGTTATTTAAGAACTGGGTAACTTTCTTATATAATTTGGCTTTTTGCTTTTTGCTTTTCATTATGTCGAAATATGATCTGGTGTGTGTATCCATGACTCACTGTGATAAATTGTATCCATTGTTGTTACATTGCGGAGCAACAGCATTGTTAGTGGAATAATGGGTGGGATGAATCTGTGTTTTGAGTAATTTGTGCACAAGTGGTTTTCTAAATGCAACGAATACTAACAATGATAGATTGAGTAATAACCGTATTTTCGATTCATCAGGGTCTGTAAGCATGATGCTAATTCGATCTTGGATGGTTTAAACCTCCTTGTTAAGAAAATGTGAGGATTAACTCATTTTGTTGTTGGAGGCTATTATTGGTTGATAATAAGCTCAAAATTCGTAAATTGGTCCGACTGCCTACCTGAGTTTGTTGCTATGGATTTTCCCAATGATGTGTTCCCAATTGGTGGAAATGATTATTTTAGCAACCATGGACACTGGTAGGATTACATGGAGAACTTTTCTTTTCTTGAACTCTCAGTTTTTACATGAAAAAAAGGGTATATTGAAATCCTAATTGTGCATGGCACTTCCCCATCTTACCTTTTCTTTTTATATTAAGTTATTCTAATCTTACCCAAACTTTTCAGTTGCTGGAAAATGTGGTGACTCAAAGAGTATAATTTGTGTACCTCTTCCTTTAGGTCACGAATCTCTCAATTTCACGAGGCTGGCTCTGAGATTTCTATTGTCCTTGGCAGATTCCTGGAAATACAGGTTGCATTGCCAGAACATGTGCAGCATCAGCTGTTGGACTTCACCTAGTTGGGGTATTTATTGTCTATTTGCGTTCAGTTTCCCTTTAATCTTTATTCTATTCTTTATAGATGAGATAAGAAAAAAGAAAATACAATTGTCCTGTACTAGTCACTTAACATGCTTTTGTTCTTCATTAGCCATTAGGATTCAAGGTTGATGATGCAAAGTTAAAGCGAGCTGGATTGGACTATTGGCCGTATCCTAACAATTCCTAGTATATGTTAAATATGTTGCTTCTTGTTTCTTATCAAAAGATAATGTTAAATAGTTCATTTCTTCTGTAACTTTATTGAGTACTTAGTGAAAATAGAATTTCAGAATGATGTTTTTATTAATCTGTGAATTAGCTATGCACATACATAAAATCTGAAAGCCATGATATCAATGGTTTTATCATTACTGTAAAATTGCACGTCATTTCCTCATCTTACTTTTGACTCACCCTCCTTTTTTAATTTTCTTCCAAGATACACTTCTAGTCTAGGCAAGGTTTTGCATGCATGCCTTTGTTTCTTGACACTGCTGAAGTTATCTCGACTGGTTCTGTTATGTAAATTCCAATTGCCCAATGGCTTTACACAGTTTTACCATGTTTACTTCTTGTATAATCAATGTTCTTGATGCGTTTAATTTCACATGAAAATTCTGCTTATTTTTAACAATTAACTTCCAATTTTAGATATGTGGTTGTTAAAGTTCACAGCTCATGGGCAGAGTTCCAAGACTATTTCAGGCAACAGGTTTGTCCATCTTCAAATGTCAAAGAATGGATTTCGGAGGCCTTTCTCATAGTTTTCCTTTGACTTTTTTTTCCTGCTCTCTGTTCCTTTATGTCTACAGGATGGTGAAAAGCGGTTGCTCGCATTTACAAAGAGAGGAACAAGTTTTCATTCAGTAAGTTATTGCCATTTAAGTCTCACCGTCCTTCAGGATTTTATCCTGATAAATCTTTGTAACAATTAAACCAGCAGTGATAACCTTTGTCTGCTCGTTTTTTGTTTTTTCTGCTGTCTATGTTCGTAGTTAGTTAAATACCTCTGATATGTATTAGTGCCTTTACTTTTCTTTCTGCCTGAACATTCCCTTTTAGGGAGAGAGCTTAATCATTCTTGGTTTGGGTTCCTTGGTAAACATCAATGTTCTGAATCAAACCTAACTTGAACAATGAATTTATTTTTCTTATGTAGATGTCTTTTATTTGTGACATTGGCCGGTTGATCTAATATGTTGTAAATGCTGGCAGTAATTGCATTTCATACACTCGATTTTCATTTTTCTTTCCTTGAATCTTTTAGAGTCTTTTACATTTGTCCATTATTCCAATAAACTTGGGAAGAAAGGATGCAGCATGCTCGCAAGCAGTTGGCTGGTAAATTTTGATACTTGGTCACTCACATAGAAAGCAATACTGAATTTCAAGGTGTTTGGTGGTCATTGATGGCTACATCCCATTAACTGTCATGAGATCATGCGAACTGATAGGCTGTCAATTTGACAATAGTCATGCTGCCAAAACACTTTCCACAATATGCTTCTCTCATATTAAACAAGTGTAAACAATTTACTCACATTTCAGACCATAGTATTTACTTCTTTCACCGATATGATGGATTATATACCATGAACCATGGACTCTTGCAGTGTTTGGATCTACTTGGAAATGTCTCAAGATAATCCTCTTTTGTGATAAGAATTTATGTATTTTTTCACAAAGGCTTTGTCGCCTTTCTTTTATATAATTACTCTCTCTTAGCGGAGCGATGCACATGCTCCTCCAAAGTACTCGTTTACTTTAGTGTGGAGATGTATTTGCACTCCCATACTAAAGCACAGAAGAATACTGGAGAGTGCCATCCGCACTGCTCGTTTCCTGTCATGAAACTGAAATTTTAGCAACTCTTCTGTTTTTGTTGACATAACACTGTTGGCTGGCCAATGAAATAAGTATTTGAAACTGACTACACTAGTTCAACTTTTCAGGATTTTTCTTACAGAAGAGGTGATTTTCTCATATTTGGCTCAGAAACCTCTGGCCTACCACCTGAAGTCCTCCAAGATTGCAAAAGTGAAACATTTGGCGGTGGGACCATTAGGATTCCAATGGTTGAAACTTATGTAAGATGTCTGAATCTCTCTGTAAGTGTTGGCATTGCTTTGTATGAAGCTTCCAGACAGCTAAGTTACGAGCAGCTTCAATTTCCAAATGAAAACTGTATTGATCATGAACAGTCATTTGTCACCGAGGATATTTTTGCCTAATGGATTGTACTAGAATTCATTTACTGTCAACTAGAACTGGAGAGAACATAAATAGAGCATTTGCTAATGTGAATTTTGCAGGACATAGCACTCAATTAAATTTTAACGGACAAAAAAATGATTAAAAAACTTTCTTCTTTTTCACCCACTTCTTCACCCTTCCTTGATACTACTTGAGCTAGAGAGAGAGATCATGAGTAAGATTATAGACAGAAATGTTCAAGCACAAATCAGTATGTAATTTAGAACATTTTATCATTGTTTTTGGGTATGCCTCACAATCTAGTCTTATGATCTACAGTGGGTTTTTTTTTGTTTTTTTTAAATTAGGAATGAAAAATTTTGGTTAACATGTTTCGAAATGTTGGGAAATTGTTTTCATGAAATACCTTTTATTATCATTTGGAATATATGACCGCCACTGATTTTATTTTTCATTGTTCTATAGTTTATTTGGAGTTATTGGTTATTGGTTATTCCAAAAGGTCCAGTCAAATGTGAAGGTACATACAATTTTTTTTATTTGGAATTTGTACAAGCATTTGATCAAATGTGAAGGTGCATACAAAAACCTAGCTGCCCATCATCTTCCAACAAAGATGCTTATCAAATTATAATCCTCCTAATTCAGCTTTTCTACCTATTCAAAAGGTACAGACCTTTTCCTCAAGTGCAAAATAAAGAAATAAACTCAACTAATATTTCTGATTTTTCGTTTATAAATAAGAATAGTTTAGAGCATTATCCATTACTATTAGGCCATTACCCAAGTCTCTATTGTCCCCTTTTGATTTTTTACTTTTCTAGAGTTATTATTCGTATAAAAAATTTAGTATTTTCCCGTTTAATACTCATTATATACATACATATGTATTTTTCAATAATACTTCCATTTTCCATACACGTTTTAAAGGCTTGGTAAAATACAAGTTTTTTTTTTTAAAGCAAACATAAAATACACGTACGTACGTGTTTTTCATGTTTAATACACTTTTTTTTAAACAACATTTTCAATAATACACACAAATTTCATGTATTATGGACATAATTTCCACATATTATTGATTTAAAATAATATATATTAAAATATTACAATAAATTATTGTAAAATATTATATAATGGCGGAATTTTTCAGTTGTAACTTGCCAAAATTATAATTTTTCTAATAAATAGTACGACTACGACAATACTAGGTCTTTTCTTTTTTTTTAAAAATAAATAGTACAACCGGGGGCTATATTGTTGAAATATAAAATATTAAAAGCGTATAACCGTGCGGCTATACTTCGTTTTTTAAATTTTTATTCAAATTAATAGTATAGCCGCCGGGCTATACTCCGTTTTTAATTATTTATTCAAATTAATGGTATCGCCGCACGGCTATACTCTGTTTTTATTATTTATTAAAATGAATAGTACGGCCGCGCGGCTATACTCCATGTTTTGTAAATTTTTGTCTGAAATATATAGTATAGCCAGGGTGGCTATACCCGGTTCCCTTTTTCTATAATAATTAGTATAGCCGGCCGGCTATACTGGGGTCCTTTTTTAAATTATTTTTTAATGAATAGTATAGCCGCGCGACAATACTCCTTATATACATACTGGGGTTTTATTTTTTTCCCAATTTTTGTTTATAAATAAGAGTAGTTTAGAGCATTATCCATTACTATTAGGTCATTACCCAAGCCTCTATTGTCCCCTTTTGAGTTTTTTTTACTTTTCTAGAGTTATTATTCATATAAAGAATTTAGTATTTTCAATTTTAATACTTGTATTATACACGTACATATGTATCTTTCAATAATACTTCCGTTTTCCGTACACGTTTTAAAGCTCGGTAAAATATAAGTTTTTTTTTATAAAGTAAACATAAAAACCACGTACGTACGTGTTTTTCATGTTTGATACACGTATTTTTTTAATGAAATTTTCAATAATACACACAAACTTCACATATTATAGACATAATTTCTACATATTATTGATTAAAAATAATATATATTACAATATTAAAATAAATTATTGTAAAATATTATATAATGGCGGAATTTTTCAGTTGTAACTTGCCAAAATTATAATTTTTCTTATAAATAGACCGACCACAATACTAGATCTTTTTTTCCTAAATAAATAGTATAGCCGGGGGGCTATACCGTTGGAATAGAAAATATTAAAACCGTATAGACACGCGGCTATACTTCGTGTTTTTTTTAGTTTTTGTTCAAATTAATAGTATAGCCGCATGGCTATAAGCTAGACTCCTTTTTCAATATTTCTTCAGTTTAATAGTACTGCCGCCCGGCTATACCCTTTTTTGGTTCATTTTTGTTTTAAATAAATCGTATAGCCGCACGGCTACACTCCCTGTTTTTTAAATTGTTTCGTAGAATATATAGTATAGCCGGGCGGTTATACCCGGTTCCCTTTTTTATAATGAATAGTATAGCCAGGCCGTACTGGGGTCCTTTTTTTAAATATTTTAAATGAATAGTATAGCCACGCGGCTATACGCTTTACATATTGTGGTTTTTATTTTATAAAAACTTTTTTTTTCCGATTTTCATTTATAAATAAGAGTTTATAGCATTATCCATTACTATTAGGCTATTACCCAAGTCTCTATTGTCCCCTTTTGATTTTTTTACTTTTCTAGAGTTATTATTTGTAAAAAGAATTTAGTATTTTTCCCGTTTAATACTCGTATTATACATTTATGTATGTATTTTTCAATAATACTTCCATTTTCTGTACATGTTTTAAAGGCTCGGTAAAATACGAGTTTTTTTTAAAAAGCAAATATAAAATACACGTACATACTTGTTTTTCATTTTAATACGAGTATTTATTTACGAAATTTTCGTTTAATACTCGTATTATACACAAGAATAATGGGGAAATGGTCAAGAGTGATTCAAATTAATAGTATGGCCGCCGGCTATACGCCTTTTTTAATATTTATTCAAATTAATAGTATAGCCGCACGGCGATACAGTTTTTGTTCATTTTTGTTTTAAATAAATAGTATAGCCGCCCGGCTATACGCCGTGTTTTGTAAATTTTTTCCTCAATTTCCTCAAAACGAGTTAAAAAAATTTGTTTTAAATACGAGTTAAAAAATACGCTGTGTTTTGTAACTCTTTATAAACGTATTTTTTTTATAAAAATTATTTTTTCCTCAATTTCGTTTATAAATAAGAGTAGTTTAGAACATTATCCATTACTATTAGGCCATTACCCAAGTCTCTATTGTCCCCTTTTAATTTTTTTACTTTTCCAAAGTTATTATTCATATAAAGAATTTAATATTTTTCATTTAATACTCATATTATACACAAGAATAATGGGGAAACGGTCAAGAAGACCACAAAACAAACTTTGGAAAAATAATATTTACCTATTCGTAGAAATAGTGGGAAAACTGCCAAGAAGACTGCAAAACGAGGGCCCCAACCACAAGTGGGAACGGCAAGTTGATGGGCTATATAGGTTTAATTTTGTTTTTCTTTAAAAACAACATGGATTACAATAATTTTATAAAAAAAATCTTCAAAACTACCTGGGCTACAGCCCAAGGTAGACTTGTAGAGTTGAATGTAATCCATATGCTCTGGGGGTAGGCTACTATAAAGAAGAATACTGAAAGTCCTATTCCAACTCTTTCTCTTAATTATGTTCTAGAGAGTACGATTAGCAATACCTTTTTATTACTCAAGTTGCAGCATAAGCATGTTGCATGCGTCAATCAAAACCACTGTTTCTAAACCAAAAAACGAAGAAAATCTCATTTCGTTCTCGCCAAAAAAAATCCTTCAAGCATTCCAAAAGCCATTTGCTACATTGAAATTTTACCTCACCATCCTTAAAAGCCAAATACACTGCTTGCCTGGCATCACTAGCAGAGCCGGCCCTTGGCCAGGGCAACTAGGGCCATTGCCCGGAGCCCAAGATTAAAGGGGCCCAAAAAAAAAATTATATATAGCTCATATTATATGTATAAAAAAAAAATTAATTCCTCATAAAAAAAAAAACTCAAACTTCTTATAGAAAACTAAAAGTAATGGGTTATGGGTTATATAATATACTAATGCTATATGGGTATGGGCTGTCAGCTTTCGAGCTAAACAAGCAAAAGCAGTGCTTTATGTCATTTCAATTAATTCTCAACAGGCTCAAGAACCAGGCGTGCTGCGTGATGATGGGTATGTGTGGTTTATTTTATTTTTGTTTTATATGGGTATTTGTGTTGTGGTATATTTTCTGTAATAAGAAGTCTGCACATGCTCTTTTCCCAGAGACAGAGAGAGAGAATAACGATATTGAGAAAGCAATTGATCTTGAAAGCAATTTAATTAGTTCTACTGGCTGGTTCTTCCGTCTTGGTAAAAACTGCAATAGAAAGCATTGGCAGCCAGCAATCAGGTTTTATTGTTCTTTCCTTGCTATTTTAATTTGCTATTGCTGTCTGTTTATGCTACAAATTTAAACATGTTTAAGAAACAACTTTCTGGAAACCTCAAGAGACAAAGAAAGAAAAAAGAATTAAAGATTGCTCAAAGCCTAAGAGGAACTTTGAACAAATATTTTCTTAAACAAACTGATACTAGTTCACTTGAAAATTTAGCTGAAGATTTACCACCACCAAATGAAAATCAAATTGATGTAAATGAAAATCAAAGTGATGACATAGATGAAAATGAGAATGAAAGAGCAGAAAATGAAAATGCAAATGCTAATGATTTAAACATTTATGATCCAAGAGTTTGGGATAATCTTGATGTTAAAATGAGAGATTTGCTTTTAGAAAATGGGCCTGTAAGAGAAACTAATTTGAAATTCCCTTTGGATGAACACTCTATATATTTTTCCTATAATTTTTATACTAGAACATTAACAAATGGGGAGACTCATGATAGAAGATGGCTAGTGTACTCAAAAGAGTTGGATAAGGTGTTCTGTTTTAGTTGTAAGTTGTTTAAAACAATGCAAGCTAGAAGTCAATTAGCAAGTGAAGGATCCAGAGATTGGAAACATCTTGGTGACAAGCTTAAACAACATGAAAATAGTATTGAACACCTCACTAACTTAAGGTCTTGTGATTCACTAGCAAACACCGCAAGGCTTAACCATCAAACCCTTTATACATGGACGTCAAAATATACATATAAGAGTCATAAATTCATAATCGCAGCTCATCTGTTTTCAAAAATTATAATTAGCTTCTTCACACTACTCCTAGCCCTAGCAGCACAACCAGCAGGACGCCAGTGTAAAACAAAAGAATGCTTCGCCTTGAATGTTGATGTTTGCTGCACAGAGCTGGAGGATTTGGTTGAGCCGTGTCGATGCCCGCTGATGATGGAAATGGTGGAAGCGCAGAGATTATTTTATAACGAGACAAAAGTCGAAGAAATGAGCCAAAAAGCAAAGAAGTTACCTGCTTTCTTCCACTTAGCACAGACCGGGTGCCCATAATCCCTCTCAGGGCCGGCCCGGAGGGGTGGGCGCGAAGGGCGACGGCCATGGGCCTCCGATTTTTGGGGCCTCAAATTTTTATATATTAAGTAGTAATAAAGTGTTATATTAATTTAAAAAAAACATAAAGAAAACAAATTGAGCCGTTGAATAAACAATCATCATCACGCATGCCTTCTTTATCTTTTGTTGTGCATTATTTTTATCTTTTGTACATCCTCATCTCATCTGTCTCCCACCCTCATCTGTCTCCCACCCCACGCATGCCTTCTTTTAACTTTTGTTCTTTTTTCTGCCCAGTGCCCAGCAGCTTCTTTTAAAACATCTCAAATAATTCTCTCCCAAACACCTCTCAACTCTCAAATCCGTCAGCCCTGTTCACAGATCCAAAGCATCAACTTCCTAAGCTCAAATCGAAATTCTCCCTCTATCAAACTTGTTCCTCTTCATCTCTACTATAACATGTCTAAAAATTAGCCCAATCAAAGAAATTTAGACACCTGAAATGCAGTTTTAGTGTAAGTATGTCGTTTGATTTTTTTTATATACATATTTGAATTCTTTATACATATTTTTTATATTATTGCAGATGTGAAATATAGATCAATTGAAGTGAAAGCTCTGCAAGATTGAAGCGGTTTAATACAACTTAAGCATAAATCAGGTTGTATTGGTTTTTTTTATTGCTTAAATTTAGTTTTTTTCCTTTGGTGGTTGTGTTTGGTTGCTTCCTGGTTGTGTTTGGTGTGGTGTGTTTATTTTGTTCATTTGTTGTCTGTCACTTTTTAGATTTAAGAGTTGCAGTAACAAAAATGGTTAGAAAACATGAATCTGGAAGTCAAAAAAGAAATAAAATGAGAAAAATAGAAAAAATGATTCAAACTCAAAAAGGAGCTCTTGATAAGTTTTTTAAAACTAGTTCTTCAATTGAAGATCCATCTGATGAATTAGTTAATGAATCACAACAACCAATTAGTCAGGAAGAAGAAATGAGAGAGAATGATACCAATGAAATGAATGTGGTTGGTGATCAATTTGAGAATGAAAATGAAACAAAACAAATAATTCATGCTTTGAATATCTATGATCCAAGAATGTGGGATAACATTGATAACAAAATAAAGGATATTTTAATAGAAAAGGGTCCTGTAAGAGAAAGTAATCTCCAGTTTCCTGTTGATGGCCTCTCTAGGCATTTTTCATATTCTTATTATACAAGAAAGTTATCAAATGGGGAGGGTCAAGATAGAAAATGGCTAGTGTACTCAAAAGATGTGGACAAAGTATATTGTTTTTGTTGTAAGTTATTTAAATCTGTGAAAGTTAGAAGTTTGTTGGCAAATGAAGGGCTTAATGACTGGAAACGTTTAAGTGAGAGGCTTAAACAACATGAAACTAGTACTGAGCATATCAATAACATGAGAACTTGGATTGACATGCAAATTAGATTGAAAAAGAATGAAACAATTGATAAAGAGCTACAAGTGCAAATTAAAAAAGAGAAGGAACATTGGAAATTGGTTTTAGCAAGAATAATTTCTGTTGTGAGATGTCTTGCTAAAAGAAATTTAGCTTTTCGTGGAGAGAATGAGAAAATTTACCAAGATAACAATGGTAACTTTTTGGGGCTGCTTGAATTAATTGCAGAATTTGATTTGGTATTGCAAGAGCATTTTAGACGTATTCAAAATAATGAGATTCATTATCACTATCTTAGTCATAAAATTCAAAATGAGTTTATTGGTATGTTAGGCTCCAAGGTTAGAAGTGCTATCATTGAAAAAATCAAAGAGGCAAAATATTTTTCTGTAATACTTGATTGTACTCCAGATGTAAGTAACCATGAGCAAATGACTTTAATAATTTGATGTGTAGATGTGTCAAATGCTCCCATAAAGGTAGAAGAGTATTTTTTAGAATTCTTGAAAGTGGATGATACATCTGGATGTGGGCTTTTTAATGAGTTACAAGCTGTATTAAAGTGTCTTAAACTTGATATTAATAATGTAAGGGGCCAAGGTTATGATAATGGAGCTAACATGAAGGGGAAAAATAATGGTGTGCAAACAAGGTTTCTAAAAATAAATCCTAGGGCATTTTATATGCCATGTGCTTGTCATTCTCTTAATTTAACAGTTTGTGATATGGCAAACTCTTGTGTTAAAGCTGTGTCATTTTTTGGTGTTGTGCAACGTTTGTATACTCTATTTGCTAGTTCTACAAAGAGGTGGAAAAATTTTCAAGATCATGTCCATTAGTTTAAGATTTAATCCATCAAAATTTTTCAAAATTTTTCAAAATCAAACATTTTTGGTTTAAGATTTAATCCATGGACATGATCTTGAAAAATTTTCCACCTCTTTGTAGAACTAGCAAATAGAGTATACAAACGTTGCACAACACCAAAAAATGACACAGCTTTAACACAAGAGTTTGCCATATCACAAACTGTTAAATTAAGAGAATGACAAGCACATGGCATATAAAATGCCCTAGGATTTATTTTTAGAAACCTTGTTTGCACACCATTATTTTTCCCCTTCATGTTAGCTCCATTATCATAACCTTGGCCCCTTACATTATTAATATCAAGTTTAAGACACTTTAATACAGCTTGTAACTCATTAAAAAGCCCACATCCAAATGTATCATCCACTTTCAAGAATTCTACTCTTCTACCTTTATGGGAGCATTTGACACATCTACACATCAAATTATTAAAGTCATTTGCTCATGGTTACTTACATCTGGAGTACAATCAAGTATTACAGAAAAATATTTTGCCTCTTTGATTTTTTCAATGATAGCACTTCTAACCTTGGAGCCTAACATACCAATAAACTCATTTTGAATTTTATGACTAAGATAGTGATAATGAATCTCATTATTTTGAATACGTCTAAAATGCCAACATGAAACGTCAAATTCTGCAATTAATTCAAGCAGCCCCAAAAAGTTACCATTGTTATCTTGGTAAATTTTCTCATTCTCTCCACGAAAAACTAAATTTCTTTTAGCAAGACATCTCACAACAGAAATTATTCTTGCTAAAACCAATTTCCAATGTTCCTTCTCTTTTTTAATTTGCACTTGTAGCTCTTTATCAATTGTTTCATTCTTTTTCAATCTAATTTGCATGTCAATCCAAGTTCTCATGTTATTGATATGCTCAGTACTAGTTTCATGTTGTTTAAGCCTCTCACTTAAACGTTTCCAGTCATTAAGCCCTTCATTTGCCAACAAGCTTCTAACTTTCACAAATTTAAATAACTTACAACAAAAACAATATACTTTGTCCACATCTTTTGAGTACACTAGCCATTTTCTATCTTGACCCTCCCCATTTGATAACTTTCTTGTATAATAAGAATATGAAAAATGCCTAGAGAGGCCATCAACAGGAAACTGGAGATTACTTTCTCTTACAGGACCATTTTCTATTAAAATATCCTTTATTTTGTTATCAATGTTATCCCACATTCTTGGATCATAGATATTCAAAGCATGAATTATTTGTTTTGTTTCATTTTCATTCTCAAATTGATCACCAACCACATTCATTTCATTGGTATCATTCTCTCTCATTTCTTCCTCCTGACTAATTGGTTGTTGTGATTCATTAACTAATTCATCAGATGGATCTTCAATTGAAGAACTAGTTTTAAAAAACTTATCAAGAGCTCCTTTTTGAGTTTGAATCATTTTTTCTATTTTTCTCATTTTATTTCTTTTTTGACTTCCAGATTCATGTTTCCTAATCATTTTTGTTACTGCAACTCTTAAATCTAAAAAGTGACAGACAACAAATGAACAAAATAAACACACCACACCAAACACAACCAGGAAGCAACCACCAAAGGAAAAAAACTAAATTTAAGCAATAAAAAAAACCAATACAACCTGATTTATGCTTAAGTTGTATTAAACCGCTTCAATCTTGCAGAGCTTTCACTTCAATTGATCTATATTTCACATCTGCAATAATATAAAAAATATGTATAAAGAATTCAAATATGTATAAATAAAAAATCAAACGACATACTTACACTAAAACTGCATTCGCCGCGGCTCAGGTGGGAACTCCTTTTTGCGAACCCCTATTTGCTGCTTCATCTCAGCCATCAAAGTAATCTCAACGGCTGGAAAGAAAAAGAGAGCTTACAATAGAAATGGGTACGCTGCACTTCCCCTTAAGGCACGTATCCTGGCACGCCTTTTCTAATCCCGCCTTTTTCCATCCAATCGCGCCTATTTTTTTCGGACTCCCTCTTTTTCCTCTCAGACAAATTCTCCTCTCTCTCACCTCACCTGTTTATTCTCTCTGTGAGTGGCGATTAGGTTAGGGTTGATAACAGTTACTGTTCACGTTTTTCCCATCTCCTTCACCTCCTCCACGCACATAGTACCCATACACCGACATCGCCTCCTCAGACATCTATGAATCCCAAGAAAATCTTTAAGTTTTTAGAATTCTAACCTTCAAATATATTTCATAAAATCCTAATTTTAATTTTTTGTGTTCTTTCTCTCTCACGACTGCCTTCCTTGCCCGCCAGTGTAGGAGGTAAAGTGAGGGGCCTTGGCTCTGTCTTGGGCCTGTTTCCCTGTTACTTGGATCTGTTACTGTATTTTGCTGTTTCAGTGAGCTTTTGTTGTTGTTTGGGATCGTAATATGTTTTTCCGTAGACTAGTTTTGGCCTCGACGGCTCTCTTTCTCGCCGGCGCTCTCTTTCTTGATGTCTCTCTCTCTCTCTCTGGTTCGCTCGGTCTCGCGCTCTCTCTCCATGGGAGCCTCCCTTCCTCCATGGATCCATAGGTAACAACTGTCCTTCCTTCACTTATTATTATTTTCTATGTTTTTTGAAAATTCAATTTCTATGTCCCTAATTTGATTTAGGGTTAAAATGTTTGGGTATTTAATTGTAAATTATCTGTGAAAAACATTATTTTTTTGTATATATTTTCGGTATTTAATTGTATAATTATCTGTAAATTATGACTGTCAAATTCCCTTGAAGTTCCATTTTTTGATCAAATTAGGCACTTTTCAGTTCAGTTGTTGGTTTTTTAATGCGAACCTACACTGAGTTTTGCCCGTGCAATTTCATCATTCACATTTAGGAAACCCTGACTGTCTCTCCATCTCTCTCTCGCCGGCTCTGTCTTTCGACTGGTCTCTCTCGCCGTCAAACCTTCCTCTATTCCATAGGTAACAAATGTCCTTCGTCCTCCTAGAATTATTTTCTATAATTTTTGAAAAATCAATTTATATATCCCTAATTTGATTTAGGGTTAAAATATTTGTGTATTTAATTGTAAATTATATGCGAAATCATTATCTTTTTCTATATATTTTCGATTTACATAGAAATATTAGTGATTATATGTGGATATGCGTTTGTTCCTCAATTGTTTATGAGATTCTAAATCAGATGTCCTGTTGTTTGTGATTTGTTGTTGTAACAAGAGATGAGAATCAGATCTCTTGGTGTTTGTGATGACTTTACCTTCCAACTTCCTACCAACTGTCTTATGTTAATGGAAATTACAGAAACCCATTTGATTGAAACTTGGCAACAAAGAGAATGCTCTGTGTAAGTTTCTGAACCAATATTTCTTTTTTGCTTTTTCTCCGTTTCCTTTGTATCTGCCAGGAAATGCATTTAATTATTCACTATCGATGTGACTTGGGCAACAGATGAGATGAATAAGGGCATTTTGTTGATATGGGGCAGTATTATGAGATAAATATGCAATATTTTGCTGATAATTCAAAGCTTAAGAAACATGGCTGTAAGGTGAGAAAACACTATCTCTAACTTAGCACAAAAGTATTGGCAAAATGTGAATTATGCCATTTTTACGTTTTGTTTCTCCATCAATTTGATGACTTTGTATCTGTATTCAGTTTTAAGTTTTAACAGGTTTGACCACCTAAGCTGTCTCCACCACCACCATATCCCTTTAGTTTTCTAATTGTTAATTTAGTTTGTTATGTAATTTTGATATATTGTTCATGTTTGGGTAGTGTTTGAGTATTTCTAGTTTAAGCCTCAATCTAAAACTGTGATGTGTACAGGTTTTCTGTTTTCTTAAAAAAATAGAACAGAGACTTTGGCACATCTTTTCTCAAATCGGCTGATTCCTTTGCTGCACTGCAATGTATGTCCCTCTCCTTATTGATTGTTTTTTCATAAATTTTATGCTAATTTTTTTGGGTACATGTATGTTTGTGGATACTGGTGATTTTGGATATAAGGTTAACAGTTGATCCTACGTTTCTTTTATTTGTATTGTCACAGAGGTCAAGGCCTTCCTACTGCAAACTCTCCTTCTTTTGGTCCTTCACTTTGAGCTCAAAATGGTTAGCGTGCTCCATTATAGCCTTTAGTACAGTTGGAGTTGGATTAATAAATCTAATGGTTTCTGATACACTATTGATGGGTTATTGATACAATATTGACAAATTATGCACGTGTTATTACTGATAAAATAGACTAGAGTGATAATCTATTCACCTGTTGTTGACAAATTATTGATGGCTTCTTGGCATTCATAAGTATCCTAAAAGGTAGCTTCAACTATGATTTGTGAAACTAAAATTTTAACTTTGGGAAATTTGAAGTAATAATTGGAGGAAGAGTTGTTGTAAGGGAGAGTAATGGTGTAAGGGAGAGTAATGGTGGTCAACATAGTAGTATTGGTAGTATAGAAATAAACTTGACTTTGAGAAATTATTTGAAATTTGTATATGTCAAAATTATATTTTAAGGCTTAAAAGATGAAGGAAATGTGATTAGAAGTTTGTAGGATTTTTTGGTGAATGTGTCTAATTTTGTATAAATTTATTATGATTTTTGGAAGTTAAAGCATTGGAAAATACTAATAAATTAAAGAGAATGACACATAGCAGTGTTAGATTGGTGCATCATCAGAGTTTTTGACATGTGTCAGTATCATGTAGCAATACGTGTCATCACAGGTTCATTTTTGTATCTTAAACTTAAAAAATTCACACACAAAAATGATGAAAAATCAGAAAAATGCACCAAAAATTTATAGAAACTTATTGATATCTGCCAATGATAACGAGAGCAGTACTGATAGCACCTCCCTTCCAGTTCCTTTACTAGTAAGGGGAGCCATCACCATGGCACATTATCTTCGACTATGATGTGTGAAAATAAAATTTTGAAGTTGGGAAATTTGAAGTAATAATTGGAGAAAGAGTTGTTGTAAGGGAGAGTAATAATGTTCAACATGGTATTATTGTTAGTATAGAACTTTCAGAAATTATTTGAATTTTTTATATTTAAAAATTATATTTTCAACTTAAAAGATAACAAAATGCCACAAGGAATTCATAGGATTTTAACGATATTTTGTTGTTGTTGTAGCTCATCATCTTTTGAAACAGATGTGGCTGCTTCAGTTACTGAGAATATGCACCCTACCTAGAAGACGCAGAATAGTGAACGTATTGTGCAGCCTAATACGACAAAGGCATTTTTTGCAAGACTTTGATTTAATGCACGGACCCTGCATTTGAGTAGTTATCGTTACATTTTCACATGATTGTTGAATTTTAATCAATCGTTTGTGAGACTTTTTTTTTTGGTCTGAATCGTTTGTGAGACTTATGTATGTTCATATCTGATACTGAAGGTTAATCTAAAATTGACATAAACTAGCCTGTACTTGTGTTGAAGCCATAGTGAATCCATTGGGAAACAGATAAACACACTCAAACATGCTCCAAAGTAATCTGAGAAGCTGAAACCATTTTTTGAAGTCGAACGCAGTCAATAGAGTATCAACCGGCATTCTGCTGTGTCAGTCAGTTGTTCCATTATGCTCCATTAAGCTCCAATCTTGGTTATGAAAATTTGGATCTAAAAGTTGATGTGCATGTGGTGGAGGATTTGCCTCCATTTTTAAGCTTGTAGAAAAAAATGAAAATGCATTTCTAATAGTGTAATACGATGCCCAAAAAATGGAGACACCCAAAGCGGATGGAGACATTCATTACGTGCTAAGTTGGGAATTCACACCTAAAGCAATAGTTCTGTGCTCCATATTAAACAATGTGCTCTCACAAGTTGTTTTCATACTACAAAACCCTTATCTTGCATTCATGCATGGAAAAACTTGGATGCAACAACCATTATGTTGTAAGTAATACAAAGGACATATAATTGAAACCAAAAACCTTTCTTCTGATATTCTGTTTAGCAAATTTTAACAAAAATTTAAAAAACAAAGCAGATGAGCCAGCAACATAACACAAGTAAATGAAACGATGAGTTCGAATAAAATTGAACAAGAAAATGATTTTAATGTATGAAAGTGGTTGTTAACCTCCGATGTCCCAACATCTGTTGGAAATCCCTCTTTAGTGTGAAGTCAAGATATGCGGCTGGTATTTTTCCCTTTGCAAAGCACATGGATGAATGTATGGAATATGCATGCATGGTCATTAATTTCGGCGCCTTGGGTTTCCTCTTTAGTGGAGGAATATTTTTTGTATTAATGATGTCTTTGGTGGGAGACAAGGTGTAATGATGGGCAACATCATTATGGTTTCTTTAGCATGCACGTGGCCTGTTTTTTGGGAGTTGAAAATCAGCCTTTCTTTTATGGTTTTTTTTACCAACATAATAGTTACCAAATTTGCAGGCAACCAGAGCTTCCTCCCTGCTTAGGATGGTGAAACTTACAAGAAGTGCCAAATTTGCAAGACCCTCTCCTCATATAATACTGCCACTAAAGAATCATAGCACATCTTATCCGGAAAAAAAAAATTCACAACACAATCAAACAAAGGAGATTCACAAACTTTCAAGGACTATCAAGATCTGCTACTTTTTCTACCATCAATCTGTACAATTACCTTACTTAAGATAGTTGAAAATTTATCAAAATCGTGAACTAGATACAATGAACCAACAACAATATACCCATTTTTTCAGAACAAATACAGAAAAATTAATCAAGAAACATGTAAAGAAAAAACAAATTGGCATTTAGGAATTGATACAAACCATGAGTGAGAGGGTTACTGGAACGAAGAGGGAGAAAGTAGACAAACCAACCTAGATTCTGCAAAAATAAAAATAAAACTTGAAACCCAAATACGAAATAAGAGATTGAATTCTTGAAATGGATACTTACAAAGCAATCATACTTCTTCTTGGAGCATGTAGCCACAGAGAGAGAGAGAGAGAGAGAGATGAGGAGAGGGAGAGGGAGAGCATATAGTGGGTCTGGAAAAGATATAAGGAGAGAGGAGGAGGGAAGTGGTTTCAATTTGGGGCTGAAAAGAGAAAAGAAGCGTCAATTTTTTTAGGATGAGGGGAACAAGATGGGTAGCGCGAAAATAGAATTTCGCCCAAAAAAAAGAGCGGCAGCGAAAAAAAAGGAAGGAGAAATCAATGTCCAGACTCTGCCACGTGTCAATCTATTACATTTCATATTATTTCTCTATAATTTAATTTCTAAAATTCATAATAAATAAATTTTTAAAAAAAACATAGAAAATTCCTATGAACATCTTGTGATATTCTCTTCTCCTTAAAGCTCCAAAATGCTAATTCTAAATTATAAAAATGCAAATCAATAATAACAACTCAACTTTGTTCATAGATATGAATCAAAACATTCTTTCACATACACTCTTGTTTCTTTTATCAAATGATTCTCATTAATTTAAATATATGAAATCATAATTTTAGATCTCCATAATCGAATGTTGTGTCATAAGAAATTTGTAGCAATTTGTAGTATATTTTTCTGATTTTTATATAATTTTTTAAGAATTGTTTAAGATAAAACACAATAAATTACAAAAACATGACACGTGTTATCATCTTATAAGGCCACACATGAGAAATACTCACAGGGTGCTCTAAAATTCATAATAAAAAAATTAAAAATCATAAAAATACACCGAAAATTCATATATTCTCTTCTCCTTAAAGCTCCAAAATTCTAATTCTGAATTATAAAAATACAAGCTCAATGATAAAAACTCAACTTTGTTCACAGACAAATCAAAACATTCTATCATATACACTCTTTTTTTATGATTTAACTTCAAAAATTCACAATAAATAAATTAAAAATTAGAAAATTACAACAAACATTCAGAATATTATTTAATACCCATCCCAAGTTATTATGTTTTGATAGCATAAAAACACACACATATATATAGCATGAAAAGTTTGTCATATGAAAACCCTAAACCCAAAACCCTAACCCCTAACCACTAAACTCTACCATTTTAAATCAATTTTAAAGTAAAAAGAAATAGTTAATTGCATGAGATGCCAGGTGGCTGCGTCCCTTGCTGACACGTGGAAGTGGATGGGATGTTGGGCTCACCTTTTGCTGACACGTGTCATATTTGTTATATTTTATTGTAAAATTGTTTAAAATATAACAATAAATGAAAAAAATACAAAAAATATACATACATATTTCTCAGCACCAATACTTGTATCCCAATTCCAAAAAGTGGTTTACAATTGTTTTAAAATTAAAATTTGGGGGTCATCCCTAAATGTGAATGATGCAAATAAAAACATAACTATATTTTGTAAACCCTAAGCTATTGTTTGTTTGATCACATAAGGATCGAATCAAAATTTGAATTCACTGGCGAAATTTGACGTACGTGCTCGAAGAAAATGTCATACCAATCCCGACATTATTTTTTGGGAATTTTTTGAATTATAAACGATTTTTAAATCAATTTTGAAGTAAAAAGAAATAGTTAATTGGATGAGATGCCAGGTGGCGGCTTACCTTGCCGACACATGGAAATGGATGGGATGCTAGGCTCTCCTTGTGCTGACATGTGTTACGTTTGTTATATTTTAATCATATTTTGTTGTAAAATCGTTTAAAATATTAAAATAAATGGAAAAAATACAACAAAAAATTACATACATATTTTTCAACATCAATACTTCGTATCCCAAGTCCAAAAAGTGGTTTACAAAGTATTGATCACTACTTTACAACAACTTTTCCTCTAATTATTACTTCAAATTTCCCAAAGTCAAAATCTTGTTTTCACACCTCATAGTTTAAGTTTCAAAAATCACAATCACCATAAATTCTCACAAACTCATTATGACATTTTCTTTATCTTTTAAGCTTTAAAATATAATTTTTACACATAAAAAAATTCAAATAGTTTATCAAAGTTTCAATTTTCTTCCTCTTGCAGCACCACATGTCATCATATGTTCTTTTTTTTTTTGTTTAACTGACAAAATTCACAAAAAATGATTAAAAAAAACACCGTAAATTTTCTCCCTATATTTTCGCGTATTTATTTGAAGATAATCATGTTTTGGAAAGTGTAGAGTGTCATAAATGTAATTTTACTTAATTTTCTCCCTAGATTCTCCTTAGTAAAAATGTAAAGTGTCATAAATGACTGAAAAGATTATCAACAGTTTATCATATTTTGGAATTTTAATATACATATTATGTCACAAACACTGATATGATTTGATTTTAATCTCTTGTTGTGCCACGTGTAATATGATTATGATTATATTTGTTTTCATAAAATTCATAATCCCCTTTTTTTTGTTAGCATATGAAGAATCCTATGACTTAAGAGTTGTCATCATGTGAGTTGTCGTCATGTGAAACACCAAGACCAAACATAAGTCCCTACACTTGACCAAACCTTTCCCTCCTTAATTCATGGAGGACACTTTCCCTACACCTTTTCTACTTGTCTCATGGAATACTTGTTTCATGGAAGACTTTCTCTCCTTGTCTAATGGAGACCTTGTTTCATGGAGGAATCCCAGATAGAAGTTGTGTAATTAATAACACTTGTATAAATGTATCATGAGAAATAGAAAGTAATAACAAGAAAGGAAACCAGAAAACATCTTTGTGCTATTCTCATTCTCGACATTTCTTACTTGTTCTGTCG
This sequence comes from Prunus avium, assembly GCF_965620075.1. Lineage (NCBI taxonomy): Eukaryota > Viridiplantae > Streptophyta > Magnoliopsida > Rosales > Rosaceae > Prunus > Prunus avium. Next base: position 1,553,572 of record NC_142285.1, read on the forward strand.
AAACCAGAAACCATCCTTATGATACCTTTGTGATACTCTCCTGATACTATTTTGACATTTTTAGGGTGGGGCATGTGCCAGATATATCTCTAAAACCCCACACAAATCTCTTCAACTCCTCCTCTTCTCCGCCTTCTTCTTGGCTCTTCGGAAAATCCAATCTTCTAAACAATGTTTTGATACAGTGATGTTGAATATGTGTTGTAGGGTGCATAACGATAACCATAATGATACATAATCCTCATAGACAGCCTGAAATATGCAACAAGCATGATACACAATGATGCCATGATACAAAAGAGTTTCTCAGTGAATATTATCCTGCTTTTAGTGCATACAGATCATACAGCTTCAACGCATCCTCAAGGGAATCAAATTCAAGTCCTAGTTTTGGTTTGAACTCCACACTAACTTCCTGTTTCACCTCTGCTTCAGACTCCATTTCACAATTCTTGCAATTTAACCTTGAAAATCATATCATCATCATAATAATATTGCCACATGCGTTTAAAGAGCATTCAAATGTATATTAACCACAATATTATAAACACAGAAATATCAAAATTTCAACAAATATCAAATAGACTATCAAACATTAGTAAATAATCGAGTCTGAAACGAAATAAGCTACGAACCATTAGTGAATGCACGTGCTTCACCTACGAAGCTGTTTGGAGTCACTAGTGAAACCTTAAACAACCTACATCCAAACTAGCGTAAATTATGTCCATATACTCAAATTAACAATTACTGGATATCAGTTACCTCGTAAGTGATTTTGATCTTCAAATTTTCACCAAATATCAAATAGACTATCAAACATTAGTAAATAATGAAGTATAAAACGAAATAAGCTATGAACTATTAGTGAATACAAGTGCTATATCTACGAAGCCTTTTGGAGTCTCTAGTGAAATATTAAACAACCGACATCCAAAATAACGTAAATTATGCAAATATATTCGGTAAAAACATTTCCTCCAGGATACCAAAATTAACAAATACAAGATATCAATTACCTCATAAGTGATTTTGATCTTCAAATTTTCCACAAATATCAACTAGACTATGCAACATTAGTAAATCGTGGAGTCTGAAACGAAATAATCTATGAACCTATTACTGAATATAAATGCTACACCCAGGAGGCCTTTTGAAGTCTCTACTGAAACTTTAAACAACCTACATCCAAACTAGCGTAAATTATGCTCATATATTTGGTCAAAACATTTTCTCAAGTATAAATAGAGGCTTACCTCGTAATTGATTTTGAGCTTTTAAATTTCAACAAATATGATATTGTCGTCGATTTGAAGCGACAACCCCAAACAAATTTGATCTTCGTCTTCTCAACTATTCGAACTCAACGCTAGTTTCCAGTTTGCTCCAACACTTTCAAACGACGACTCTAGTTTCCGATTTGCTCCAACACTTTTTCCTCCAAGTCAATGCTAGTTTCGACTGTGCTCAACGATTCTATCAAGGTGTTACGCGCACCAGTTTTTTTGGTACCAGATGGGTCCTCAAGTCTTCACAAGTGCACAGAACACAATCATCAAACCAGAAAAATGAAAACACAAAATGAATTACACTGCATGTGCTCATCAGGATAATACCTTGCTTTGTATTATTTGAATCACCAAACCAGAAAACTGAACAGCTCTCTTTCCTCAAACAAAATAGCAAATCAGAAAAAAGAAGAAAACCATGTTCTTTGAGAGAGAGAGAGAGAGAGAGAGAGAGAGAGAGAGACAAATAAAGACAGAGAAACAGAACTTTTTTTGGAGGGAGATATTGTGGTCTTCAAGAGCACAATGTGTTTGTTTTGGAGGGAGGAAGCCACGTTCCAGTGGTATGGTTTTACCCACTTTCAGTTACACTTGCTTCTTATCATCCGTTAGATTTGATCCAACGGTGTTCTGATTTAGAGGTTCGCAAAATGACGTTCCCACCAGAGAATAGCCCAACTGCATTTCAGGTGTCTAAATTTCTTTGATTGGGCTAATTTTTAGACATGTTATAGTAGAGATGAAGAGGAACAAGTTTGATAGAGGGAGAATTTCGATTTGAGCTTAGGAAGTTGATGCTTTGGATCTGTGAACAGGGCTGACGGATTTGAGAGTTGAGAGGTGTTTGGGAGAGAATTATTTGAGATGTTTTAAAAGAAGCTGCTGGGCACTGGGCAGAAAAAAGAACAAAAGTTAAAAGAAGGCATGCGTGGGGTGGGAGACAGATGAGGGTGGGAGACAGATGAGATGAGGATGTACAAAAGATAAAAATAATGCACAACAAAAGATAAAGAAGGCATGCGTGATGATGATTGTTTATTCAACGGCTCAATTTGTTTTCTTTATGTTTTTTTTTATAATTAATATAACACTTTATTACTACTTTATTACTACTTAATATATAAAAATTTGAGGCCCCAAAAATCGGAGGCCCATGGCCGTCGCCCTTCGCGCCCACCCCTCCGGGCCGGCCTGCTAACAGACTTGGGCCTTACTGTTATTGGATTGGGTCCATTCTACGACAATGATAGAACTAGTAGCAGCAGCAGCAGCAATAATGGTGACCATAAACTAGGTTTCACTATATTTGAGGAGCCTCTAGACAGAGGTTTTAGTGTTCAGTACTTAGGTGTGTGCGGCGGATACGTGCGAATGTGCAACTTGTGCATGACGACCGGAAGTCTGTATGTGTATGAGTTGAAAGAATCACAAGATGCAGCTGCTGGCAAAAAGTTGTGTTTGAGTAAAAGCTGGGTTTATTCATTGGACCCTGAAATGTTTGGGAACCGTCAATCGTGTTGTGTACTGCATGCTTTTGACCCAAACAATGAGGATATTTTGTATCTGCGTGTGTATGCAGATATTATCAAGTGCAACATTCGCACAGGAAAGTGGTAAAAGATAGTTAAAAACTGTGCAACACATCGTTACTATTACACGGTTGTGCTCCCATGGTGGCCGACGCCAGTTCCTAGACTAGCGCAGCTAGTTGATAGCAAGAATTAAAGTACTAACTTTTATCTTTTGATTATTTGTATTGCGTTGTTCATAACATCTAATTTCTTTCTTGTTATAGTTTCCTGCTCTCTCTCTCTCTCTCTCTCTCTAGATTTACAAAACTTACAAATTCTATAACTTCCAGTGCATTGGAACACAATACTGATTTTTCAACTGAGATGATCTTCAAAATATATATATATATATATATATATGCAGTCTGATAAAGTGTATGTAACTATAGTTGACTTCATTGTCAAACATGAAAAGAGTATCTTACTTTCGTTTCCCTTTTCCTTGGTAACCAAGCAAGCATACGCATAGACGAAACCTTCCAACCAGAAGCACCAGCCACCTGCACACAATCTAACAGTCAACATTCAACTAAAAAGTGAACCTTTTTTGTCAACATTGCCACATCATCTTTGTGTGCGCTGCAAGTATGCATGCCTTCTTCCCAAGCCAGCACAAATGTTATAAGAAACCACTCATCGCCCTCTCAATGCCCCATCAATTACATTACCCCATTTCTTCTTTAAAATTGAACACCAAAAAAATCGCTTGCTTATTTTTTTTTAAACAAAAAAAAAAGGCGGCCATGTCCACTGCTGGTTATAGTCTTGCTGAAGCACATGTGCTGAGATGCCTCCACAAGAAGAAAATGAATATGGAAGAAGAAGAAAGAGGCAAGCTGGGCACAGTTAAAGGTGAAACGGTTGGCTTGAGTACTAGTTGTTTCTTCTGGATGTACTTAAAGAAGAAAGTGCATCCAAGAAATGCTCAGTCAGGGGACTTGTTCAGCTCAAACGTCAGAAGTTAGGACTTTGGACCATGAAGTTTGACCCTGCTCAAGCTCATGCTAATTATCTGCTGCTTGCAGTAATTGGGTTGGGTTGTCCATATTAATGAAGTTAATGAAGTCCAATTAGAGCTTTGTGTAATTTGCTACTAGGCTGTTGCCTTTATTATTTTCCATTGTTCTGTTTTAGCTATGTCTGAAATGTCTCAAGACATTTGGTTTTGACTGAATGTCTCAAGACATTAATACAAGTTGCTGCAATAAAGTTGTTATATATGGGCTAACATTTCTATGCCACCGAGAAACTATATTCTCGGAGGGGGATCCTGAGTTTCTACATTCAGAGTTTACACATTTACCTGCATTTCGCAAAATCTTAACCATCCTAATAATCTAACCGTTTAAAACAGGACACATCATCAAACCTTAAAAATATTTATTTAAAAAATCTATTAACTTCAAATATTTAAAATTTTAATTTAAAACTAAAGAAATAAGATTAAAAAAATCACATAACCTAAAAATTAAAAACCAGATATGCAACTCCCCTCCCCACCCCTATCCCCGCCGCCCCTACCAACCCCAACACACCCAAACAAACATAACATCCACCATCTCTCTCCACACATACCCCAACAAAACACCACCCAAGCCGCTACCATTCACCATCTCTCTCTCTGTATTGCTCGCAACCCCCTTCCCTTTTTGATAATCTCTCTCTGTATTCCTTGCAGGCCCCCCTTAATTACCCCTCACCTTTCAAGAAACCTATATCCCTCCCTCCCCCTCACCTTCCCTGGAAAGGGCGGAGTGGATTTTTTATATTTATTTATGTTTTTTTGTTTAAAGAATTAAAGAGTTGTTAAATTTAAATAATTTCTGATGAAAAGGAAAATTAAATATTTACGTTGTTAATATGTCATCTCTTTAAACGGTTATATATTATTAGAATGGTTAAGATTTTGCGAACTGCCGGTAAATACGTAAACTGTAAATGCAAAGGCTCGGGATCATGGGAGGGAGGCTTCAAGAAGTTTAAAAAAATAAATAAATAAACTAAAATTATTTGGTGGTGACAAAGAAGGGGATGCAGCATAGGCATATAGAGGAATCGCAGATAATAGAACTCAGTAAACTTCACTCTCCAGCTTCTTGCATTCAAAATGATTTTTTTTTTCTATATATATTTGAAGTTATATTTCTTAATTAACCTTCTTAACATTAACAGGAAGAGAAAAATCCAACCAGATAGAGAGAGGAACGTTTGATGAAAGTAGACAAAATGCAGTTAAGAGGTAAAAGCAATTGATTCCACCAAAAGAGTTTGTTCTTATCAAATTGGAAACTTCATAATAATAATTAAATTTATAATTAAAATACCCGATTTGTTATTATAGCCACATTATTCTGATATCTTCTTCTTTAATTACTTGCATGGTAATGACTAGGTTGGTAGGTTTTTTTTTTTTTTTTTTCAAAGGGTTGGTAGGTTAATTTCTACAAAACCACAAGTACCCTGCACTGGGTTGGTAGTTTTTTTTTTTTTTTTTTTCAAAGGGTTGGTAGGTTAATTTCTACAAAACCACAAGTACCTTGCACTAGGTTGGTAGGTTTTTTTTTTTCTTTTTTTCAAAGGGTTGGTAGGTTAATTTCTACAAAACCACAAGTACCCTGCATAAGCTAGCCATTAAACTAGCTAGCCCCTTTTGTTATCTTGACTGTAGAATTTAGCATGAGTCGTAGGAATGAAGCTAAGAGCACTCGGAGTACTACTACTCAAAGGAGTGAAAGGATCAAGAGAGAATATCCACCAACAATACCATTGCTTGCACAGACTGGGAACTTGCGAGGTCGTATGCCCTGGATTTTGACCAAGCATTATGATCACTCTAATGGAAGGCTTGTCCTTAAAGGAGAGAGAGTGAAGCACCATGAGTACTTCGAAGTCAATCGGGAGGACGGTCGCCTTATTTTGAACCTTGTACCTCTGGACAATGCCTTAGCATGTTTTGACAGTGCCCTAACATGTTGTGATGAAGAAAATGAAGAAGAGCTTGAAATGGACGAAGACCTCCAATCCGTCGATGAAGAAAATGGAGATGATGAGGAGGATGACGAAGATGAATGTGATCAGAACAAGGTGAATGAGACTCACCAGGATGTGGAGAAGAAAGCAATGGATGTGATATCGGGTTATAATTCGGTGCCTCAATCACATTTGAAGAATACAGGTGAGAACAATATGGTGGAGTTTGGTTCAACTTCATTTTGTGATGTTGCTCAAAATATGCATGAGCACCTGCAGAGTTGCTTAGGCCACCCTGCTTCCGCTCCTCTTCGTCCAATGACCCCTCTCATGTAAGCTTTGGGTGTTATAAGCAATAATAGGTGCCTGGAGTTAGCAGTATATGCAAGGGCGGAACCAGGAATTTTTCAATGGGTGAGCTAGCTAAAGTTATTAGCTTAAAATCTAAGGACCAAGTTTTGTTTGGGTACTCACTGTTTCTCTAGTTTTTCTAGAAATAAAAGTATACATTGGGATAAAATAGTAAAAGGTTGAGAGTTAAAATCATGAGTGTTTATTAAGAGATTATGTTTCCTAATTGAGCAAACAAATTAAATATAAAATGATTATAGGCCTACAAAATTGAGTGGACAATGAGTTACAAGGCTACATTTGAGTGGGCTACTAAGTTTTTATGGGATGAATAACATTAAAATACATGTAATATATTTTAATTTTATAAAAAGGCTACCTAGGCTAAAGCCCATGGTAGCCCTCTACCTAGTTCCGCCCCTGAGTATATGTAGTCACAGAGAGCACATTAGTACACAGTAGCTATGAAAACTTTCAATTATATATGATGCTATGTATGTAACCCAAGTAGAGGAAAACTTTCGTGCAAAGCTTTCCTTCCAAAATTAAAATTAAAATTAAAAGCGTAGCTTCTTTTGCTATTTGTTTGTTCTTTTTTTATTTTTTTTATTTATCAAATTATAGAATATTTAAAGATATACTTTACCACGGGGCAATGCATTCATAACAAAAATAATATTTACGTAACGCATTGGAACAAGTCACAACCAAGTATCAAACTCATGACAAATATATATATTTGAATACCACACTGTCATCTTCTTCTTTTTTCTTTTTTTTTAAGGACACAACAATATAAGCAAGGATATATACGATAAAAATTTCTCAGAAGAATATTAATGTATGATCAATGCTATGAATATATAGATAAATACATAACATACTCATAGTAATCAATATATAGGTAGATTGTAATTCTATTTTTCCAAAATATTATGTATTTTTGTTGCGTAGATATACAACATAATGAAGGTCTCCCGATTTTTTAGGTAATTTCCTAGCCTCATTCTCAAGCAAACCACCAAATTAAAACTCTTGATATAGGCACTAGTATGTTAATAACTAACTATGACGACCACGATAGCAGGGGAATTGTATATATCTTATTTTTGCATAAATGGTGTAATTAAGGATAAGGATTTATATTTCATATAGAGTGTCTATTTCCTCATCCACCTTATCTTTTCACCTTCCATGTAAATTTAAAAAAATACAATCCTATCTTTCCACCCAAAGACGGCCCTGGGATAGTGCAAGTGGATAGTGGTGGCCGACGCCAGTTCCTAGACTAGCGCAGCAGCAGTATAGCAGCATGCCCATCCATCCGTGGCAGAGGAAGCAGCAGCAGCTAGTAGATAGCAAGAACTAGAGTAGTAAACTTTTATTTGTATTTGATATTCAATTCAATGATCCAAGTCCCCTTTCAGAATGAAAAAAGACCAAATTACCCGTACAATTTCAATTCCCACCTTCCGTCACATTATTAGCGGGAATTGATGCCAACTAAGTATTCCAATACAAATTTAAAAAGATAAGTGAAGACATGCTGACGCCGACAGAAATTAGAATGGATATATAGTCTGAAATTTAATAGAGATTTTTCTTGCAAAAAATGAACAAAGGAAAATAAAGAAAGATTGAGATTTGTAATCCATTGACTAGAATACCCTCACTTATAAATGATTATTAGTAAACACGTCTCTCATGTACATACTTTCTATCGTCATTTTTGTTTCTCTACGTACAAATTTGGCTCGGAGAATTTGGTTGTTGTTTTAGGCCCAAATTTGGGAATTGGTGTGTGGCACCATGTTTAATTGAGTAATTTTTTGGTGTGATCGTTACATTATCACGTGTTGTTATAGTCCATTCATGATACGATATGCTCATTAGTGGATTGTGAAAGTATCAATCATGTTACCCATCCATATTAACACGTGGGATAAGGGATGTGTAACGGTGTGATGGTTGCGCTCAAGTATTGTCGCAACTGGAGATAGTTGGCCTTGCTATTTTTAATTGTTTTTCAAATTTATAAGAAATTTAAAAACAATAGAAAAGATCAGCCTATCGCGATATAATATTATTTTGAAATTTGCTAGTGATTGGAAATCCAGTGACCAGAATACCCTCAATGACATTGATAATGATTATGTAGTACACGAATCCTTTGTGTACATTACTTACACGTGTGAAGCATGTGCCACTTTGTGGACGCAACGACTAAGATTTAAAATCGATCCCCATTTGGCTTTGACCTTATTTTCTCAACTACTCGATGCGAAAGAAAGAGAGAAAGAAGATCCCCACTTTGCCCTGACATAATTTGCTCAACTACTCGATGTGAGAAAGAGAGAAAGAAACTTTAATTGATGAAACAAAACTCATTCAGCCATCAAATGCAAAAGAAGAGCCCTAAATTCTCCCTTGCAAAACCCCTACTATACAGGTATTGCCTTTGCAATTTACACAATCTTCTTTGTAGGGTTTTTGTGTAAGAGACTCATATGATTTGTATAAGTTGTATTTCAGGTTTTCCTTTTTTCTAGTACCAGGTGGCCCATAAAGCAGCATACCCTTTACATTCTTGATCCCTAATCTGGAACATCAAAGTCTTTCCAATTAGGAGTATAGTATACAGATAGACCAAAAGGATACCAATACAGCTAGAAAAATCAGTTATCTTACTTATTTGTCACGTGTGGAGGGAATACACGGGAGGCAAAAGCTCTTCGAAATATGTCTGCAAACTCGTCACCTAAGCCACCAATTCCAAGAGTTTGAAGATTAAATTCTTTATGCCTGAATATGCTGCTACTTGCAGCTTCACGCTGATTTACAATCTGGAAAACACAAGTCAGTATATCAAATTTCAAAACATTATTCAATATTGTTTACTACTCAAAGTGATATTGAGTATTATCCATCATATCAAATTGATCACAACTCTGATTGAAATAGGATATGCAGCTAAAAACGTGATCGAAGGTGCAAGTGCAAAACTGATTCATCATTGGGAGACCTTCACAACCATGTACCTAGTGCGTTCAACCAACCTAGGATAGGATTAATCTATTCTTATTGTAAACAAAACCTATAATGGCAACCATTACAAACTACATGAAGTAATTTTTTTTTTCCTAAACATAGAAATAAAAATATATGTAGCCTGCCAAGACAAATATACAAAAATGTAACATAACTGCCCTTTCCACTATTTATAGTTATTGAGCTTGACATCATTTCACAAATTACAGGAAAATTTAAAGATAGATAGCTCACCTTTATACCACTTGCATTTGATGTCTCGAAGCTTTGTTGAAAAACTTTGGACTCTGAAGGGAACACCGCAAGGCTTAAGCATCAAACCCTTTATATATGGACGTCAAAATATACATATAAGAGTCATAAATTCATAATCGCAGCTCATCTGTTTTCAAAAATTATAATTAGCTTCTTCACACTACTCCTAGCCCTAGCAGCACAACCAGCAGGACGCCAGTGTAAAACAAAAGAATGCTTCGCCTTGAATGTTGATGTTTGCTGCACAGAGCTGGAGGATTTGGTTGAGCCGTGTCGATGCCCGCTGATGATGGAAATGGTGGAAGCGCAGAGATTATTTTACAACGAGACAAAAGTCGAAGAAATGAGCCAAAAAGCAAAGAAGTTACCTGCTTTCTTCCACTTAGCACAGACCGGGTGCCCATAATCCCTCTTAATTTATAGCTTGTAGTTTTGTTCTTATAAGTTCAGGAGAACAAAGCTACATATATGGCCATCCTATTAATTTGACATCTCTTTCAAATGCCTATTGTTAAAATATTCGGGGTAATTTTAAATGATTTACTCCTCTCCACAGTACAATAATGAGTCAACTATACAAAATTATGGAGGAAATATCTGATGTAGAAGCAATGTAGGCAAACTTGGCTGCTGTAAGTTCGGGCTTTGAGCTTAAGATTTAGAACAATGGCCCTTTGTTTATAAGAAGTTTGGGCTTTGAGCTTAGATTTAGAACAATGGCCCGTCGTTTATAAGCAAACAGCAAGACGAGTGAAACTCACTAGGTCAAAACAACATTTTCATTTTTGAGATCATTTTTGGAATTTTATTATTTTCATTTTTAGACTTTTAATTATAATTCCTAGTGCTTCTATTGTTTGAGGTACTATTTCAACTTTAGTTGGGTTTAAGTTGTTATCCCTATTCTCAACTTTCTAGTGGATTCCAGTTTTCATGCGGCGATCGCTTGATATCCTTTGATTCTCATGTTGTATCAATCTCGTTATTAAATACAATACAACTCATGGTAACACTCCCCTTTGTTAGAAATATGTCCTAAAGTCAAACATGTGATGTTGCTTTCTAAATATTTCACCATTTTTTATGGGCAATATCGTTGTTTTTAACCATGATCTTTGGTCTATAACCATAGCAGTAAAACAACAATCCTTGGAATATGAAATAGTGTGAGGGTTATGCAATGATATTGGATATAAGAAGACCTCTCATACTTACACATTATTTCCTAAACGTTCATGATCATAGGATTATCAATTGGGCATTGATCATCCGCAAAGACTGGTACACATTATATCTGCTTAATTGGGAGGATGACTAGTCTCAAGTCATTACATGTAGAGACACTAAGATAAGTGTGTAGATGCTTGTAAAGATAAGTACATTGAACGCACTACAAAAAAGAGTGACAACAGTTACCATTATTTGGTGACATTTGGTGACTGTTGTGGGGGTTACTTAAGGCTTTAGTCACTAAATAAAGCAAAAAAAGTAACTAAAAGCCTTTTTAGTCATCAAAAAAGTCAAAAAAGGTGACTAATGCCTTTTGTTATGGCCACAAATGTAACCAAATAATGGTGACTGTTGCCACTTTTTTTACTAGTGACGCGATCAAACCACGAGTTCTAGGATTGAGATCTTTACTCATATGTCAAACTACAACTCATAAGTTACAGTAGTACAAACTAGGCCTCAGACCTGAAACATCATAATTGTCTTATGGGTGAATCGTTTGTCTTTGAAAACGCTATAAAGTTCGATATGACTCAAAGGTGATATCAGAATTCTCGACGAACTCAAAGAGGCAAGTGAATTAATGTACAATTAATGAATTTCTACTCTCGGCAAGGAGAGTGAATGCTATAAATATATTAGGTGATTTCAAGCACATTGAATTAGTAAGTTGACCAATTTAGTGCCATCTTCCCTTGTTTCATTTGACTGAATTGGTGGAGTTTTCCCAACAGTGATATGCCATGTGTATGGGACCTACAACTTGTCTCCGTCACCTCCATCAGCATCAATTTCGTTGTAAATTCGTCGTCCTCACTAGTCTTGCCATACACAGTTATCATAGCCAGATCACATTGTAGTCGTCATTGTTGATCTAAACCGAAAATCGAAACTAACATGCATTGAGCCATTTATTTGGTGACTGATCAGTGCGGCGGTTCCATGCCGGTTCTGATTTCTCCAACATCTCACTAACCACTAGTTGATTCAAAAAAAAATTATTGAGAGTCATCTCCTCTCCATAGTTGAACTCATCTTCCCTAGCATCATCAACACGAAAAACTCCTCCTCAAACTCATTTTCATGTCACTAGAATGAGCTACATAAAGGGTCTTACAAAACAATGAATTGGCCTAACAAATTAGGGCAAGCAACCAATTTTCTTTTTTTATTTCAATTATTGCCGCATATAGCTAACTTGGGTCACTCTAAACGATAGTTTAAACTAAAGGGGAGGGAGGCTTCTCACACACATATTACCAAGATGTCGTGGAGGTTGTATCCTCTATCCATTTACTTATTCATTGAATTAATATTTGAAAGAATGAAGAATGATTTTCTGGAGTGGGTAGCAGCTCCAAAGAAAAAAACCAAACACGCTCGTTTCATGAAAGTAGCTACTAAAATTTATAACTTCAGCCAAAGTCCCATGCCTTCTTTCCTAAGAAAAGAAAGGGGAAAATAAAAAAATTGAAGGGGCTGACCACTGTCACGTGAGGACTTTGAATCATGTTGTAATGGAGACGACACAACCCATGTGAGGTCATGAGGTCCACCAAACCAAGCTTTTATTTTTTGCTCAAGAACCCAACTTCTTCCTTAACCTTAACGTTATTTTCTCTTTGCTTTGCACAAAATGTGCTGTTTCTTGAAGCTAATCACCTACTTATAACATGATAGACCTGCAGAGTACTCGTCTGGCACATCTAATGCACCGGTGTATTACACTTTTTAGTCATTAAAAATGAAAATAAAAAAATTTAAAGATCAAAATTCGACCGTCAATAAAACAATACATCCAATCTCGCATGATGGCTCCGTTTTGATTATCCACACAAAGAAATAGAAGTCTTGCTTTTGTTGTCAAAAAACATAACTCTTTGCTTAAGTAGTGAGCCTGATTTGCAATCATTTTTAACTTGACTAAGGAAAATGAGAGGGAAAATTAAGAAGAGAAATTAAATGAACTAATGCTGAAATAATGAACCTACATATATGAAAAATTCAGTGCACCATTACAGCACTTCAGGCCTGGGCTGCCGACCGGGCCATGACAAATTAAACAGTGGGGACAAAGCTTCAAGGACCAAGACATGTTCTATCCCATCTTTATTATATTATAATGTTGAAGGCCAGGGCCGAAAGGTTGGATAAGACACGAATATATAGGAAATCTATGATCTTGAACAAAAATAAACTTTAAATCTATAATCTAAAGAAGAAAAAATAGCAAACCATTGACAAGACAATCATTCAACCAACTTTTAGCATTGGCTCCTGTTATTTTACCCTTGATTTTTTTAAAAAATTATTTTTGGAATTGCATTCATAATTCAGCTAAAAACAACAATAGCCACAAAGAGCCAATACAAACTAGTCACAAAAAGAGCGGACGAAAGAACTCTACGTCACCACACACACAAAAAAAATCCAAGAAATTAAAGAAATGTTCATGGGAAGGGTAGGTGTTGAATAATTTTTAGCTAAGATACTAATCATGATTGTATTGTTGTCACAATCTAGGTAAAAAAAAATATAACAGCACAAACAATCATGATCATGTGTTTAAAAAACTTTTCTTCTCATTGAAGCTTTTGATCAACCGATGTCAGTTGATTGTATCATTTGGAATGCAAATGGGGGATGTAATTAACAAAGTAAACCCATTATGATTTTGTAGAAAACTTTTCTGTCGGTGTCAGAAATTCATTAGGAATTCATAAAAACACTTGTTTAAGTGTTTGAAGATGATGATCATACAATCTACGTAGGGACAAAAATAAAATTAGGAAGAGAAAGGCCTTCAATCATTGAGATCATGGTGGGGCATACATATATTTTGTGGATCATCATCATGCTATAATGCGCTAGATAATGAAAACTTGTATATTTCGTTTTAAAGATGTCTTCTAAATATGAGGAAATTAGCAAATGCCAGTGGAGAAAGGGACCCATGCCTCTGCCTATGCGTGATTATGAGGCAAGCCTCCCAATTGGAACTATTAATTTGAGGTATAACATGGCCACATTGGTCAGTTTTAGGTTTGGTTTGGTTTTGCGGCAAAAAATTAAAGCTAATATGAAATCATACGACTGATCGAGCTTGGAAAAAATTAGAGTGAAGTGATATTCTAAACTACTCTAATATACAGATAGAAGAATCAAACTCGAAAGCAAAGAAACGAACATACGACCTTAACCGACTGACATATTTGTCACATTTCTTCTCTATCGCATATAAATTCACAACAACTCGTTATATTTGCATTCAATGCAAATTCAGACTGGTGGCACCCTTCTTTCACAACCAAACCAAATTGCATTGGTAAATGGTGAATGGTGAATATTATATAATATTTCATGGGATTCACAGTCCAGAAAGCCTTAACCTGTATTTGCATGTGATGTGTTGTTAATCAGCAAATACATGTGCAAACCATATTCAATTACATCCTTAAACCTGTAATCACATGCACAGTGATAGTGAGTGAACCAATCTCACTATACTCCAAACTCCTTGTATATATACCAACCCCAAAACTCCAACTCCCAAACCCATCTTCCTCTCTCTCTCTCTCTCTCTCTCTCTCTCTCTCTCTCTAAACATCTAAAACTTGCAGACATCCTCTCTACTTCCAACCATGCAAATGAAAATGAGGTGGTTGTTAATCTCAGTGACAATATTTTGTGCCATTATCTCAAGCGTGAACTCTTGTTCACCAGCAGACTTGGCAGCTCTTAAAGCCATCAAAACCGGCCTCACCGATTCCCATTTGGGCCTCTTCAACTCCTGGGTAGGAACCGACTGCTGCGTAAACTGGTACGGCGTCAGCTGCGACCCCGGAACTAAGCGAGTCGTCGACATTAACCTCCGAGGCGAGTCGGAGGACCCGATACTCACCAAATCGGGTCAGTCCGGGTTCATGTCAGGCTCCATCTCGCCCGAAATTTGCAAACTCGACCGCCTCACCACCCTCATTGTCGCAGACTGGAAGGGAATCACCGGCGAGATCCCCAAATGCCTCACTTCACTCTCCAATCTCCGAGTCCTCGACCTTATCGGAAACAAGATTTCGGGAGATATTCCGGCCGATATCGGAAACCTCAAGATGCTCGCCGTCCTCAATCTGGCCGACAACCAGATATCCGGCAAGATTCCGGCTAGCATAGTAAGCCTGTCCGGGTTAATGCACCTGGACCTCAGCAACAACCAAATCTCGGGCGAAATGCCGGCCGATTTCGGGAAACTCAAGATGCTGAGCAGGGCTTTGCTGAACCGGAACCAGCTCACCGGGTCGATCCCCGTTTCCATCGGCAACATGAACCGGTTAGCCGACTTGGACCTGTCCAGGAACCGGATCTCAGGTTCTGTACCGGACTGTCTCGGAAAAATGCAGGTTCTTTCGACGCTGAATTTGGACGGGAACTTAATTTCGGGTCAATTGCCTTCCCCCCTTATGAGCAATCGGGGTTTGGGCATCTTGAACTTGAGCCGAAACAGCATTGGAGGTAACATACCGGACGTTTTCCACGGAAATTCGTATTTCATGGTGCTGGATTTATCGTACAACAACTTGAAGGGCCCGATACCCGGTTCGCTATCGGCGGCCAAATATATCGGGCACTTGGATCTGAGCCACAACCACCTGTGTGGGGCCATTCCGGTCGGCAACCCATTCGATCACCTCGAAGCGTCGTCGTTTGCCAACAATGATTGTCTATGCGGGAATCCATTAAGGACTTGTTAATCATGGTAATGATTAAATGAATATGATTCGGCCGATAGGGATTGTAAGTTATTGTATCGGTTTCGTTTCGCTTCGTTTCGGTCCAAGGTTCCGGGCAGTTGTTTTTTATTTTATAATATGTGTGTAATTGTAACAATTTTTATTATGTGGTTTACTTTTTCAAAGCTGTAATGAAATTTAAAAGCTACACCTACAAGAATTTGTCGCTTGTGTCGTCAGTTGAAAGGGACATAGATAAGGCAGAATCCAGAATGCAGATGCATGCACGTGAAACAGAGCATCGTATACTCAATAACTGTTCATAAGATTCGTAGAGTGAGTTAGCAAACTTCACCTACTTTATTATTTGTATATTTCGTATTTGAATTATCTACAAGGTAATGCATCCTATTATTTTCATTTGCAGTATCTTTGGTCTTGGAAACGTCCAGATCATATTGCCGAACTGTTAATTTGGATCATTGATCATCTGAAATCTTTATTTGAACGCGTTACGTGTAACTCATATTAACAGTTTGACAGCATAACATTTTCAAATAAAATGAATGAACGAATGAATGTTATGATGTTACAGTACTTGGAAAAAGAGAGTCCCAACTTTAGTTCTTTTGTGATGGAACCTTGATTTAAGGATTTTTATCTGCTTTCTTGGTTAAAGTAGTGATTTAGCTTTAACTTTGGAGTTCACAAAAATGCAAGCACATGAAATTCCATCATAAGTTTCAGACAAACAGATCTGAAGTTAGTGGAAAAAGATGCCGACAACCATATCTCTGTGATGTCTGTGTGGAATAATTGGAAATGGGATATTGATGATATGACTCGGAAAGTTAGGGTGTTACAAATCTCAAAGCGGAAAAGATTTCAACCTTTTATTTCTTGATATATTAAAAAATGAGAATAAAAAAAGGTTAAAAAGTCTTTTCCAACAGAAAACAAGGCAATTAGATACAGAATTATGGTTCGAATTTGTTCACTTTAGGCCTCAAATTATTTGGATAACGCGACTAAATCAATCTATCTGTTTGGTTTGGTCGGTCTCCTCAACATTGCCTATTCTCGTGCATGTATAAAAGAGCATCTTCAATGGAGTATGCAAATAAAATAGGTAAAACTGTACTACAACAACTTAGGTTGCATGTTGCATACCTATTTGTTTCACGAAAATAGTTGGTCACTTCAAGAGACTAGGCTTACAATTGTACAACCCATTGTTAAGTTATTTACTGTTATCTTTTACATTTACTATTCTATTTTATAAAAAGTAGGTAAGAGAGTGAAGATATGAGAGTATGTATATTTTGCTTACCCATTTATCTGTTCGCTCGGAGCATGAAAATGCTAATAAATAAAGTTTGTCTATTCTTTGACTTCATCCCTTGGAGATGCTCAAAATAGTTGATGAAAGAACTTCATTAAAAGAAAAAAAAAGATGGAGAAATTTCAAGAAAGAGATGTATAATGATGGACATCAAAGCGTGGAATGCAACACAATTATAGATGATAACAATAACAAAAATTCCATGTCTGAAAACAATTATAGAGTTAATATAGGCGATTTCCAAGTATGTCAGATCAATAACCAAACCCTAAATTGCAATTTGGTCCAATTCGGTTCAAAACTAACCAAATCGGAAAAAAAAAACAACCAAACCAAACCAAACCAAACCATCTGAATTGGTTTAAGTTGGTCTGTTCAAACAATTTTGGGCGGGTTTTGACCCACGAGATCACAAACAATAAATCAACATATGCAAGGTGGGTAGTTGCAAGCATTAACTTGCCACCATTTATGTTGGGTTGAGCAGAAGTTCCCAAAACTGGAAGGCTAAGACAGCCTGCACTTCCTCTTAACTACGATATGTCCTAGTCCTACAGAGCACTTCCTCTTAACTATTCCCACATTGAATTGAATTTACGCACCAAGACAGCCAGTCGCCCGACACTGCCTGCCCCCACTCCCACAGTACACAAACAACTTAACTCACAGCGCACGGTGGCAAAGATAAGTATGCTTTTACTAGCATGCGCCGGTTTACACCATTACCCCCCCTCCCTACCTTTTACCCTATAGGAGGACAAGAGTCACAAGAGTCACAAGAGTCGACCAGTCAGGATCTGAAGCTGAAGAGGCCAAAAAGGGAATATTGATAGGGAAAATTTGGCTCCCAATAATTCAATTCAGAATTCAATATCAATAGCACGGTCTGTCAGTCTGTACCTCCACTCATCAACCTCCTTAAATACAGTAATGGGGACATCTTCCTCATCCCATGCTTCACCATAAATCAACTCTCACATTTTTCTTACTTTTTTTTTTCTTGGACTTAATAATGAGGCATGCAATACAAGCCTGGTTGTTAGAATTGTGTGGTTGAAGCACCCTAAACACTAAAATGTTGTCATAATGTTATTGAATCTGTTCCTGAAAATTTTATGATCATTCTATAATAACAGAAAATCTGTCTTTTTTTATTTTATTTTTTATCATTTACTAGGGAAAGGAAGGGGCGAGTATTATATTGAGTTGACTCAAAATTGTCTCCTGCATGAATCAAACCCAAGTGCACTGCATTATTGAATCAGCAGAAAATTACTTTCAATTTTATTTTTTTTTCGCACTACAGCAAAGAACAGCACATGCACATCCAAGATTCTAATGATAAAGGACTCATTTAACTTAATTACACACCTGATTATGTATTTTCAAGGGTATATCAATAAGGAAACTATACCTAATACAAGAGGAAAAAATAAGACCAGCTCAAACGCACACTTAATTTGCTTCATCTAATAATGACACATTTGGCCTGGATACTAGTAATGATGAAATCAGAGAATTGGATGCTATAGTAATGACATCAGAGAGTTTAAAAGATAGGAAGTAGGTACCAACAATTTACTTTATATGGATAAACTAGGGTATGAATACCAAAATGATATATTGACCTTTTCTTTCTGCAAAACAATTAAACAATTATAGTGACAATGAAATCAATCACTTGAATTACTCCCACTAACATGAAGAGGTTTTCCTTTTCCCTAACATCTAATTCACTAAAGGAAGCTGTTGTGATGCACAATCAGAACAAACAGGCTTTTCAAACCAAGGAAATTCCACAAAAAAGAAATAAAAAATCAATATAAAAATTTTCCTACCAAACACCTATGCTATACATAAGGTTCAGTTCTCAACACAACATATCTAACAGATGAGTTTATATGTAAAACTATGAAACTATTCTTTCTAGAATAGACAAATGTTTGGGAAAAAGAGTTATTTGACAAATACAAGAACTATCCTTTCTGGCATGGCTCCTACTCTACCTTTTTGGTATAATACTCCCTATTTGAGTCCTTTAAGACCCACAGAGTTGGAAATATGAAATTAAATATCAATACAAGTTATTGCTCTCTGAAAAAATAAAATAAAAATCAATGAACAACGAATTTCTCAATATCACATTTCAGATTCAAATCCAATATTCCAAAATCCTTCCGGAGTCAGAGGAGGGGCATACCTATACCGATGTCGAGAAACACCTTCATGGTGCTCACAGCGGAAATTATGCTTATTTTTATCAGTGTCCTTACCACCACCATCACTGGGAAGAACAGCATCATAGAACTTTTTGCACTGCTTGCATTCAACTCCTTTCAAATTTTCCCGCTCAGCTTTCTTTCTCACAGGTTCCACAAACTTGAAACCATTTTTGCCGGCCACTGGAACTGGAATCTGCTGCTTCTGTGGTCTAATTACAGCATTCACATCCTGTGTTTCATCATCTGAGCTATCTAGGTTCATGTCATTTGGAACTGGAAGATCAGGAACTTGTTCCATTGTGGCTTTATTCAAGTTTCCTCTGATGTTCTCAAGTGGGGTATCAAGAAAATCATCATGCGGGTCAGGCCCACCTTGGCCATGACGGGACCTAGTATCTATCCAGCAGGCAGCGGGCCTTTTTCTCCCAGCTACTGGGGCAGATTTTGCAGTGGGAGGGCATTTTGGTGCAACGGGGAAGGTGGAAGTAGGAGAGTGAGGACTAGTTTCTTGAATTAGCTTGCCTCCTTTCTCATCCTCCAAGTTATTGTTACAACTGATTTCATTCTTCACTTTTTTCGCGTAACCAGCTGCTGCAGAAGCATGCTGATTTTTGTCTACAAAACCTACCATTTTTGCAATAGGTTAATGGATGAAACAAAGGATACCAGCAAATGAAATCATAGTGGTAAAACCAACCATAGGCTAAAAGTAAATGCATGGCTACTATTCGCCTAATTCTATGAAATTAGGAACCAAAGAAAGTTCTTAAAAGTAAAAGATACAACTGAGACTTCATATCAAAAGTTACAGACGAAGATCAGCCAACCAAAAATCATCTAGCAAAACTCTATTTGGTAGATCACCATGATTTTTTGTAATAATTAATAGTTTCTGACAGTGTATTATATTTCATTTTGCAAAAAAAAAAAAAGTAATAAAGTTGGAAAAAAGAAAAAAGCAAGAGCATCATACCATGGGAAGTTGATGGATTGTGATCATTTCTCGATGAATCACTTCCACCTTCCAACTTGTTTTGGGGGAGCATATTCTCCCTAGTAAGACCATGCTTTGTGCGGAGATAATTGTGCTGAGATTTCAGCCTTTTGTAAGCAACAGTAAGATCCGTGTACTTCTTCCTCTCAGCCAGTAAATTCGAGTTCATTGATTCAATTTGTTCATGTAACTTTTCCTCCGAATCCCTTCTTTTGGTCACTTCGCTGAGATCCTCCTGTAGCTCATTAACTTTCTCCTCTAAACCAGTTACTTTGACCAGAAGCAGTTTTTTCTCCTTCACACAACCCTCCACTTCGTCGTTCTTTGTTAGGAGATCCTTTTGGAGTTGACCAACATTTTCCTCCAAAAGTTTAAATTTGGCCAGAATAAGTTTTTTCTCTTCTTCCTGATCCTTCAAAAGCTTTTCTTTATTCATTATCTCGGCATCCTGATACTCAATCTTCCGGAATAAATTTTCTTTAAGCTCATTTCCCTTGGTTACTAGGTCAATCTTTTCTCCGAGCTCCTCTTGGAGTTCATCGACTCTTTTTTCAAGATCACTCAGTTTGGCAAGAAGCACATTTCTACCTTCTTCATTCTCTTTCAGTTGTTTTTCCTTATCCACAATGACAGAATCTTTTGACTGAATCACTACGAGCAACTTACTCTGCAATTCCATTCCCTCATCGACCTCCATAGACTTCTGCTTAAGCATTTGTTCAAGCTCATTACCTTTGAGTTGTACACTTTTCAGTTCAGCAAGTAGTTGATTCATCTTCTCTTCCTGAATCTTGGATGGATTTTCCTTGTCAAGCTTGAGTAAGCGGTTCTCTTCAAGGGTTTGTTGCTTTTCAGCTCGAAGTGTTTCAATTTGACGAAAGAGATCATTTTCCTTGTCTTTCCGTTCATCTTCAAATTTCTGAAAGCTTTTAGACTTAGATTGGAAATAGGGGTAGAGCTGGCTGCAGAACACATATTCAATCTGAGAAATCCTGTCTTTGGCTTCCTGAATGGTGGCAACAAGTAAAGTACTAAGGCCAGAGACATAGTCGACATCATCCAATTCGCTGTCAATTGGGTCACAGCCCATCTCTGAGTTTTGACATGAAAAAATAAATAAATATCACAAAACCAAAAATAAGTAAAACAAGTAACCACAGCGACAAAAATCACCATGTTCCAGAAACATAAAACGTCTGTAGTAGTGAGAAAGAATTAAAATTCAGCCAATTGGAAGTGACAAACATTTTCTGAAAGTTGAAAGATGCGGTGAGAAATCAACCAGGTCAAATGAGAGCAATGCTAAGAAAACACACAATAATCAAGCAAAGCAAATGCAATTAATTTCACATAAATCTCGGCAAAATGCAAGGAACAAATATAGCTCAAGATTCAGATTAATAAAAAATTAAAAAAACATACACAACAAGTTGAATTAAAGAGATCATTACCGATCTGGACTTTGGGCATTGCAATGCCGAATTCGCGATTCCAATTCCAATTGCCCTCTCTTTGCAA
Source organism: Prunus avium (assembly GCF_965620075.1). Classification (NCBI taxonomy): domain Eukaryota; kingdom Viridiplantae; phylum Streptophyta; class Magnoliopsida; order Rosales; family Rosaceae; genus Prunus; species Prunus avium. The sequence continues at coordinate 1,575,089 of NC_142285.1, forward strand.
TATCCCAATCGCTCGCTCTCTCTATCTCTCTCACTGTGTATGTGTTTGGCTCTGCAACTTCTAGGGTTTAGGTGCGAGGGAGGGCAGATGATATCTGAAGCAAGTCTGTTATTACTGGCGCAGGACCAGATTGGACTGGCGGGACGATATAGTTTTATATACTCGTGTTTCAAACAGAGCTTCGCGGGCACGATTGCTTCAATTTCCACTTTTCCCCCTAAACTTTCTTTCTTTCACCAAAAAAAAATTTAAAAAAAATATCTACAGCATTAATACAAACGTGCAAAAAAGAATCTTATCTATATATAAAAGAGATATTTAGTCAAATACCCATTCTTAGCACTAAAACTATAAATAAACCCTACACCATTTAATTTCTATAAACAAATCCAAAAAAAACCCAAAAAATGACAATTGGTCATATTGAATTTAATTTTGATTATTAAATTACTTTGATGTCCTATTGAGTATTTTAGGCTTGTTTATATGTTTTGGGGTTGGGTTTGTTTTGAGAAATCAATGACAGTTTTGTAATTTAAAAGAAGTTAAAAGTCTTTTTGTTATGTTATAAATGGGTTTTTGGTGTGTTTCTAAAGTCCATTTCATATAGGATATTTTTATAATTTGGGCTCATATATTGGGTATATTAGTGAATCTCTCTATATAAAAAGCAAAAGGCAGAGAATGGTGAAACATTCAAAATACCATAAAATACCCTTGGTTAATGCAAACATTAAGAATTGAAATTATTAATTAAATGAGGATAATATAATAAATTCACACTTTTTCATATTTTAAAATTTTAAAATTAAAAGAAAAATCAGATAATGCATCCTCTTTTTATGGAACACAACTACCCATTATCTTTTTTAATTCTAAAATAAATTTAAATTTTTTTAAAAAAAAACCTCTCGCAGGCGTGGAAGCGCGTGCAGAGAGGCTAGTGTTTTACTATGTGGTAATATATATATATTTTTAGCTACCTATTGGTTTAGTGGTAATTTTTACAATATATATATATATAACATTTTTCTAATTAAAAATATATTACTACCTCCTTCCATGCCTACAATTTACAATTTGACACATATGTAAAAATAATTCATCAAAAACACAACAAAAAAAAAAAAAACTTATGTACGCATGTGACACTACTATTGACAGGAATGTAAGAGCTCATACTTACATGGTAATGAGGGAAGTATTATCATAATGGAAAAAAGAAAAACAAAAAAATCCTTTCTAATTTTACTGAAATTAATATAGAATAAATTGTTTTTGTTAAATAATTGGACACGTTATGTTGTTAAAATGCCAATAAATATGTTGTACAAAAGTTGGTAAAACCTTGTAATTAGTCCAAGTTAAGATGTGTTAGTGGGTATGGATTCATGAATTGGCCACCCACCCACAACCTTGTTATTTTGCTTATTTTTCCAATTAATTAAATGAAGGGAAGAAATTAACGAATGAAAAGAAAAGATAGTTCTTGGTTTTGATTTGTACTTTTCAAAAGACAATTAAAGTTCGGAATTCATGAAAACTAGCCAAGACAATCAATCAAAGCCAGACTACACAGAAAAGAAGAATTCCGAAAAATCTGACGAGACCGAAATCATGAACCACATAAGAATTTTGCAATGCTCTGCTGAAGAAATTTCCAAGACGGACAAAACCAGACCACACATCCTCAAGTAAATAAAAGTACAGCCAAAATTGGAATTACCTAGCTAGAAGGAAAAAAAAACAAGGGATTTAAACTAGTTCAGTCCTCTTCGTCGATCACCTTGGTGCCCAAACCAGTAAATCCCTCTGGAGGGACCTCTGTAACAGTGACTAGTGAGTATAACTCCTCCTTGGCATCTTCTTCATCATTTCTCTTCCGGGCAATGCGGACGCGTATCCTTCTAGGCACACTTCGAATCCCACGGCTCCAAATGTGCTTGTTGAGCTTAACATCCACTCTAACATCTGTAGTACCCATAGCCTTTTCAGCAAACTTCCTGATTTCCTTTATCGCATTTGGAGCCTTCTTTTTAAATGTGCTGCATGAGAGAGAATCCAGATATAGGTTACTAAACATTTGCACAGCTAATGCCTAACATAGGAAAAACAAATGAATACAGCAGAAATGGAGTCTGCAACATTACACTCAGATATCCAGAAATTTTCTAAGCAAAACTAAACTGTGACGGGTTCTCATATCAAGTTAACCTTTCATTCTTTTACATCGGTTGGTTTCTCAACAATGCATCATTCAGAAAGACATTATAAGAACACAGGAAAATTGATCTAAACATATTCAAATTTTGTGACACACAAAGTCTAGAAATGTAATGTCATCACATAACCACCCAAATACATTTGAATTTAGGCACAGACGTGTATACAAAAGCAAATGTTTTTTAACCAGCTTTGGCTTTGGCTATTACTGCCGAAATTCAATTGAAGTCAGAGATCAATTCACACAACTAAAATAAATTTTATAAACAAGTAAACAACTGCTTGTGCAAAACGATACCGACTGGGGACGTATCAAGCACAACAAAAACACAAACGAATACGAAAATATGATCATGAAACTTCATATAATACATAATAAAATCCATTTAAAGCAAACAAATTTCCTGAGAGGGAACAAAATAACAGTTTATAACGACAACAGGGTTCTCTACCATCATTTTGAGACTCATAAGCAGCAGCCACTGACTTTTAAAAATGGATGTAATGCTTTGAAAATAAGTCATCTCAATGCCTTTTGATATAAAATTTATAACACCCTATAGCTTCTACATCTTGGTAATCAAATTCTTTTGATTTCAGTCTCAACAATCACAAATTATAATAGGAGACGCACAAGATCAAAATCAAATAAACTATGTAAGCACATATTGCTCAGAAAACACGAAGAATATAAGCATTAAAAATAAATAAATACAAGACTAAATTAAACTCCTTCAACGCAGATCTTAACCCATTAGCAAGAACAGTACAAAAGTAACGAACATGGACGGAAGGATTACCATCCATGCAAGCGTTTGTGGAGGTTGATGGTGTACTCTCTGGTAACGACCTCCTCCTTCCTTCCTTTTCCGCCCTTCTCCGCCATTGTTGAAGCTCTGCGATCTCCAAACCAGACGACGACGACGACGACCTCCACTCACCAGCAATGAACTTGCTCCCTCGGCTGCTAAACAAGACCTAGGGCGTTAACGGCAGATCATATACTGATGGGCTTTTCATGAAATGCCCTTTACTTTTCTTTTAAACTACAGCATTGCCCTTACAAGTACACGAAAGCTCAAGGTTGTTTTTGTCTTTCCATTTGCTGTATTTTCTTTGTGGGTAAAACTGGGTCAGGCCCAACCAAACACCACAGCCCAAACTGCTTCCGTAGCATCCTCAAGCATATGAGACCCAAACAATTGGTTAAAAATGAAATTTATTGTAGCTCAAGTAGAGTAGTTAAGAGTAATTACTCATGCACCCGACATTTTGTGTTTAAATTCACTTTCTTCAATATCACTTGTATTAAAACAACATGAAATTTAAGAGTCCATTAGATGAAACAATTTCAAATTTATGGATTTAGAGCATCCACAATGAGATCCCTAAACCACTTCCTTATATCACTATATGGTTGTTTTGTTTAGAATACTACAATTCATATATATATGTCAAGATTTAAATAAGAAGGAAACGAGAAAAACAAATAAATTTTAATAACTCATTGTACATAATGGATATCCAATTAAAATCTAAAAAATAGTAATTTGGTGGTATTCAATCATAATTTGGCAAAAATAATCATTCAAAAATTCAATTTTTAAGGGAATTGAAAAGTAGTGATTTTTGCCAATGAGAGTTGGTTCAATTGGTAAGATCCATGTACTGTGTGTTGCCCCATTAGTGTTTGAGTCCCACTACCAGCAGTCTTCATTGGCGCAATCTATAATTTCATACATAAATTTATACATGTGACAACTAGCAGTTGAGTGTCATACGTAAGTCCTTCCGGCTAGAGGTTGTGGGTTTGCCCTAACACGTGGTGAGAGTAGCCAATTTCTCCCAAAACTTTATCTCATTTATAAAAAAAATAGTGATTTTTGTAACGAAAAAGTAGTGATTTTTGTGGATTTTTAGAATGAAGATTCAAGACTCAAACCCTTACTTATAATTGACCCCCCAAAAAAAACCCTTACTCATAAAATAAAAATAATAAATAAATAAAAGAGACTCAAACCCTTGTTAAGCTCCCGCTCCCACTCTCTGTCTGGTGCTGCCTCTCATCTTCGTCATTGTCTCATATCTCCCAACTTCCAAAGGAAGGCAACCGATCAGCTCCTTTCCCGTTAAACCCGCAATTGGAAGATAAGCAGAGAGACAAAGGTACTGATTTTCACCTCTTATGCTTGAGTTCTTTATTATTTTCCGTTAAATTTTAATTTTCTCATTATATTAATGTGTTCGTGGTTATATATAGCTTGAAAAAGTTATCTTTCCTGGGTTTCAGAAACCCTAAAGGAAACCCTAATGTTTGATAAGTGTTTATACATGTCTACACTCAAAAGGTCAATTGGTGTGTTGCCATTTGGTACTTGTCAAATCTTTCATTCAATTGAATAAGTTTTTTTGTTCTGATGCTTTATTTTCTCTTCCTGATTACTTTTATATTTGTCATTCAATTGTCTAACTTTTGTTTTTTGTTTTTATTAAATATTTTCCAAGTTTTGCTTTTTAGGGTTTTTTAGTAGAACTTCATCATCCAATTGAAGAACTGAACAGAGCCAAATAAGATGGTAAGTTTGAAACCCACGAGAAAAAGACACTGAAACTTTTGATTGTATATCCTGGCTTGGCTTACATGTGGATTTGGTGTTTATATTTTGTGGGTGAAACTGTGTTTTGTATTTCAGTCAGGGAGGAAAGAAACAGTCTTGGACCTGGCCAAGTTTGTGGACAAAGGTGTCCAAGTCAAGCTCACTGGTGGTAGACAAGGTTAGTATACTTTGCTCAACTCCTCATTTCTCTTTCTCAAATAATTACTATCTAGTTTATGTTGAATTCTTGATCAATGTGTAAAAGATTCTAGCTATATCTAGCCTATAGCCTACTGGTATGTCTCTCTGCTCAATTTTTCGTGGATTTATAGGGGTTATGGGTTATCTGATTACCGTTACGGTTAAGGAAGTATTTTCCCTGCTTTAGAGGGTCAAAGTTCAAGCAGTCTTCAGTTCTAAACCAAGAAATAGGAGTTGTAACATCCTATCAAACATTGTTTAAGATTCAGAATGTAGAAATTTACACCATTTGTAGGTTGTAGAGTAAATATTTTATTAATCTGGGGTATGCGGCAACACTGAATAGATACTAGCTGAGTAATAATAGGTTGTCCCACCTCTTTGCTTCAAACATAGTGTCAACAGGATTTACATTTTTCTGTTTAGGAAAATATCAATGAGAAATTTATATATTTTTATAATTATCTGTTGTGTGGACACAATTTAATTTTCTGTTTTGAATTTGATTACAGTAACAGGGACTCTAAAAGGATATGACCAGTTGTTAAACCTTGTCCTAGACGAAGCAGTAGAGTTTCTAAGAGGTAAATGTTTTGTAGCCTTCTGGAAACTGTTTTTGCCTTGTGTGCGTTTAAATTTATAGCATCCTTGTACTCAAGAAAGACCAACTTACAGCACAGAAGGCAGGAATTAGATGACTTTGAAAATTTTATAGGAGTTTTAGTCTCTTCAGGTTCTTGTCATGATAAATTTTATAACTTTTCTATACTAGTGGATATGATAAATTTGACGTAAGAATTTTCCACCTTCATTGCAGATTCTGATGATCCATTGAAGACTACGGATCAGACCAGGCGCCTTGGCCTAATAGTATGTATTCTTCTAGTATATCTCTGATGTTGAATCTTAAACCAGCGCCTAAAGCTTCAAGCATGCATACATATATACATAGATGTTCGGTGGTAGTTTAATGGTAGTGAACTATGACTAATATTGTTAGGATTTGGGGTGTGGCTGGTTCTGATACTTTCTGAAAGTCTGATCACATCACGACGGTGAGAATATAGTATTAAGGGGAGAGATGATAATTGCTGGATAAAATTAGAAAAGAAAGAATCTAAGGATCATGTTATTATCATGCAAACTATGGCCTTTCCAACAGAATGTAACCTCATAGGCTCCTTATCACACTTCATCTTCAATCCCATGATATAATATAGTTAAACATCTGGAAGTGACTGGTACATCATTTCCTTTCCAAATTCAGTAGCCAACATCAAATACTGACTCTAGTAACACTTAGTATTCCTCTTCACTCTCTGGTGTTCACCCATCATAGTGGTTATGTATAGGAACAGTTTCCCTCTGCTTAAAAGAGTAAGAACAACATTGCAACTTGCTGACAACCTCATAAGAGTTTGAAAGAAAGCTGGTTTTAGCATCATCTCTCACTATTTCCTTCCCTTTCTCACATTGGTCAATATTAGCAACATGTCTACCATCTGTTTGTTAGTTTAGGTAGCATCTTGTCCCAGCTTCATTGCTTTGCTCACTTGAAACACTCCAAACAACAGCTAGATTCACAGGTGCTGCACCATCATTCTTTCCTGGAAGGGCCTCTTGCACCATAGCACCATGCCTCTTTCTCTCATTGAGGCATATTGGATCCATTTGGGTTGAACAAACGCAAAACTCCCATCTCATCTGTAGTTGATTGATTTAACCCTGCAAGATAAAGAGATGTTAAATGCTCGGTACTTAACCAATTCAATTTGAGGGATTACAGAATGCATAATTGTACTCCTCTAGGGTCCTACTCCTTCATCCTTTTGCTTTAGTGAGTGAATTTTCTGATACAACTCAATCATGTAGTCAGCTGCTAAAAGTTTCTCTGCATTTTTATTTTCCCAATGTTCAGAAAAGTGCCCTTTTCAGCTTTCTTCTCCCATTGAAGACCAGTATTTTTCAATTTAGGCTTCACAAATTTCACTTTTCTTTTTTTGGCCATCAGCATTACACAAAGTAAGTCTTCGAACTAGTTTCATCCGAATAATCCTCCATGTGCATTTTTCGATGAAATCATCAACTTCTACTTCAATTCCTCCGTTAATGTCAACTGCTAGTGCCCAGGGAACTATCCAAAACCATAAGTTATTTAGCAAGTAAAATAACCTTCTTGAATTCACTAGTGTTTCAGAGCGAAAAAAAGAAAAGAATTCAGTAGTGCTTATGCATTTCTCCATCTTGCATACTTAATGTTGTCATTTTTTTCTGGCTGCCTAACTTGTTTAGAAAGCTATCCTGTTATTTTTTAGCTATGCTAAAGCTGCTCTAATGTGTATTTGTGAAGAAATATTCATTGGTAATATTTGTATGATCAAGTAAAACAAAAAGACAAAAAAGAGGAAGTTGATACTGGAGCTCTTGACTTTTTTTCTTCTTTTCTCAAATTATTCTCTACAACAAGTTTTGAGTGTGCATTATTGTCCCGCAGGTTTGTAGGGGAACTGCTGTAATGCTTGTGTCGCCAACAGATGGTACAGATGAGATTGCGAACCCTTTTAGCCAGCCAAATGGTGCCTAAAAAGTAGAACTTGCTTTGCCTCTCCTCACAACACAGATTTTAAGAAACCATGATGGGGTGATTGTGGGGACCTTGGTCTTTAAATACCATGAACATTTGATTATCAACTAATGTAAAACATTAAAATGTTTGTTACTCTGTGTTCGTTTTAGATTCTAGTAGTAAATCTGTTCTAGGTGTTATTGGATGCTTCTAAAAATGAAACTCATTGTCTTTTGGGTGTCATCCTGTCAATGTAGTTATGTAACATTGTAAAATTTGATTCCTACCTGATTTTCATACAATTCTAGTAGGATTTTCTTTGTTGCTTCATTTGTTTTCACCGTGAAGTGTGTCGTTCTTTGGCATTGGTGCAGAATGATATAGTGAGAGATGCTTCAGAAACCACTGTACTAATATTTGATGTGCACAGAAAGAGGTTAAAGCTGTGACCAATAAGCATTATTTAGTTGAACAGGCGTGGAAGATGTCATCAAGGATACTGCTTAATCATTTGGCCGGTGAAGAGGATTTTCTGAAGATTCTTTTGCACTGAATGGCATTTAATCATTTGGATCAAACAAACTTTTGATACAACTTTTCCATTTTTTATTTTTATTTTTTTTAAAATAAAAAGATAATTAACTTTAAAACTTTTGATATTATAGAATACTAGCCTTTTCTACGAGAGGGTTTTTTTTTTATAAAAAAATTAAATTTATTTTAGAATTAAAAAAGATAATGGGTAGTTGTGTTCTATAAAAATAGGATCCATTATCTTCTTCTTTTTTTAAATTTTAATTTTTTAAATATGAAAAAGTGTGAATTTACTATATTATCCTCATTTAAATTTAATTAATAATTTCAATTCTATATGTTTGCATTAACCAAGGGCATTTTATGGTATTTTGAATGTTTTACCATTCTCAGTTTTTTGCTCTATATCTATATATATAAAGCAAAAGGCAGAGAATGGTGAAACATTCAAAATACTAGAAAATACCCTTGGTTAATGCAAACATTAAGAATTGAAATTATTAATTAAATGAGGATAATATAGTAAATTCACACTTTTTCATATTTAAAAAAATAAAAATAAAAATAAAAATAAGATAATGGATCTTATTTTTATGGAACACAACTACCCATGATCTTTTTTAATTTTAAAATAAAATAAATTTTTTTTTAAAAAAAGCCTCTCGCAGGCGCTGAAGCGCGTGCAGAAAGGCTAGTATAGATTACGGTAGTACGACCACCTGTTATAATATTAGTGGATATTTATTGATACTATTCCCTAAAGCCAAAAAAGGGGAAAATAAACTTTGTCGCCCATCCATATTATATAACACGTGTACAAAATGTGTCACATGACTATACTACCGTAGTATTCTATAATTTCTCCTGTTTACTGGGCCTCTCCTCCACTAACCTTTTAATAAAAGAATTTTCGATGGGGTCGGCTGTCCTCATGCGCACTTGAATATAAAGTTGTTATTTCACATTGCTTTCTGTATATGGATTCCATTGCAGGAATATGTTATGGGGTTTTTGGGAGCTTCTGGTAACAAAATTGCCAGATCTGATGAAGCTGTCCATTTAAATGATCTTGACCATGGTGCAAGGTGGAGGCATTATCCATGAAAATAAGTGGCTTGTATTGTATGAGAAGTATATATAAAGTAGTCCAGTGGAAACATGAATCGCTTAGAACCACTCTTGGGGAAAAACCAATGAGATGTCTTTTGATTTTTTTGACAGCCATTTTGGGCAATTGAAAATGTGCTGCATAGCTGTATGGTGCCCTACCCCTTACGACCCACTTTGTTGATTGGAATTCTGATCTTCTCTCAAATCTAGTGGCTCTTTGACATATATGCTTTTCCCCCATTTTTTACAAATTACCATCCTATCTACATAGAGATATGTTCTTTTCAGTTCCACTAAATTTGCAATGTTGGACTCAACATTTCTACGCTCCGCCCACTTTACGCGAGAAGGTTGAAAAAGTAGTCGGGTGTCAAATATGGCGTTGGAATAAATGTTCTTAATCACTTAAATTACAAACTCATTTAATTAACTAAATATCTCGTTGTTGCATAAATATCGACCTAGGCGACAACTTGGCATGCCAGATCAGCTAGGCATGAGAAACATGTGGAGCAAGTAAGGGTGAGAGGAGATGTGTGAAACATAAGGAAACAAGAAGGAGATGGCGAATAGTGTCGCATTGTAGTTGATGTTTACAAAACACAACCAAATTATTGAACTCTAAGAAAAGCTTCCCACACAAGGAGTCGGCAACTTCAGCTCTCTATGGACAGCTGGAAACCCAACAACTGCTATGACATGACCATCACTACACCCATAAAAACTGGTTAAACCCTAAATTCTCATAAATAAAAAATTATCAAACTATATCTTTTTATTTAAAACCATTTTAATAAAGAGGTTTCGAGTTCAAATATCGTATAAGTTGTTAGATTCGAGGTTTCGGGTTCGAATTCATCATATGTCACTCTTCACTCCTTTGATTATGTACTTATCTTTAATATAACTTCATTATTAAGTATATCGATTGAATGGTATGGGCTGCTAATAAGTCAAGTGATGACATGATTTTGGTGATTAGGAAAGTGGGTCCTTGTGCACCTTTTCTTTTAATTTTTTAATTGTATGTTTTGGCCCTTGTGAAATAAAAGGCATGAAATTGGGTCCAAAAATTGGTTCTATAATTTGTCCCCTGGATTTGACCCCTAAAACAATAAAAATAAAAAATCAACACGGGGAGCCTCCTCCTAATTGACCACAATTTTAGGCTTTACCTTACTCGAGGACAAATAAAATAAACAAATACGACAGTTTTATTTTTACCTGATTTTGAAGGATTCAGGGGTTCGAATTGGATTATTTTTATGACAAGAAGTTACGTGGAGTACACGGCAACATGCATGTGGTCAACGCTTAAATATTTTATATTTGAACCATATATATATATATATATATATATATATGAATCTGTATTTTATTAGCTAACATATATTTTCAACAATTCGGTTTTTCATATTACCATCCGTACTACAGTTTTCAAAATTAGCCAACCTCAATTAATTTGCAAGATAGGTCATGGTGCGTCATGTAGACAATTTAGCCTTAGATTGGGTGGATTTTCCCGTCAATGGAAAACATGTTTCACTTCTATTATGGGGGAAAAAGAGCCTTTGCATTAGCTGCTCCCAACAAACATTGCCAAGAATGACCCTCAACATCTTCTTCGTTGTGACTAAGAGGGTCGGAATTGCGCCTTTAAGGTCTCGTTTGGTTGCTCGATTTGTACTGAATTGAAATTAAATTCAAGTCCGTCTTTATGAATCATGTTTCTTAGACAAGATTCATACGCATAATATTACGAATTGTTATTCAATTTAATAAGTCTAATCCGATTATTTATAAGTTCACCAAACAACGATCACGTCACGAAACCAGATTTCGAAACAGGGTTTGGTTCCAGTCTAGTCTTACGAGTCCAATCCAACCATTTAATTCATGCGTGGCCAAAATTGGTGGGAGGCTAATTAATTTTGTATGTGATGCCACACGCATTTGGTCGCATGCCTCGTCGTCCAAACACTTTCCACTGCCTAGCAGGAAACAACTCATGCTTCCAAGTTCCAACCAACCCAAACTCCCCATAGGCAAAACTCAGCACTTTGACGACGTCGTTACATGCATTATACATACACACACCTACACATTAACAAGGTACATTTTTACTCATCACTTTAACTCAATATGTACTCTCACCATCCTTCTCAACACTTGACACGTGTCCCTTGGCATAACCATAGTTGCATAAATACAAAGTAAAGAGTCAACTATGATTATGCCAAAGAACACGTGTCAAAAGTTAAGAAATGTCGTGAGAGTACATCTTGGTTAAAGTTCATAGCAAAAATATACCCTTCACAGATAATACATTATATTATACATATGTACTTTTCTGACAGCTTTTCATGTGACTGAAAGGTCACGAAAGGCGGACCTACCTACATGTGGTCCCCACACAAACCCCCCCAATGCATGGCCCACCATGCAAGTGTATGCATGCGCACTCATCCACGTCATCTATTCTTTACACCCACCACCGCCACTCAATCTCGGCCGTCAGATCTCTCAAGCCCTCGAGATCCTCGCCCCCACTCTTCCTTTATGTTGAAAACAGCGACCAGTTACCATACGCAAATGTTCCCTGCACCTCACTTCATACTTTACAGCTTTAATGGTTTATGCCATGCACACGTGTCACCCTCCCATACGCCCTCTTCAACTCGTCTAGGCAATATACCCACTCGTATCAAGTTATCATCTCGTTCCATCGCGAGAAATAAATAATTGTAAGAACCCCTTAAGTTGCCCATACGGTGGGCCCCATAGCTTCCAACCCTCCTCTCTCCCAACTGGATTTTCCAGTTGCAAACTTTCGAAATGACATAAAACACCCTGTCTCTTCTTCGAATTAACATTCAACTGCCATTCAAACATCGCAGAAAAAAGAAATATTAAAACTAGAAAAAGCTGAACACCAACTATTACCAACAAACACATCGAATATCGTAAATCACAATAATTTTATCATTTTCCAAGCCAAAGAAAAGAAAACACAATAAAATTTAAAAAAAATAATTATCAGAGAGAATTTGATTTTCTTCAATAACGAAGCGATCTCTCTCTCCGTCGTCTCTTCTGCTCCTAAAACTGTTTCTCTCAATCTAAACGATCGGTGATGATCTCCGAGAGAGAGACGCCTTGATAATCCAGCACAAATTTCCTCTGAAACTTTCTCGAGAATTAATTTTAATTTTCCCGAGAAAATTCAGAAATGTTTTCGGTTCCATTTCTACAAATTTAATTATCAAACCCGGACGATCTTCGCTGCCTTGACCACGGGGTTTTCTCTCGCGATGGCCTCGCGACCCGCGGCCTTGTAGTCGTAGCTGCACACGTGACGGTCGGAGTACCGGTGCTCAGAGCAGAAGAGTTCGCCGCACCGGCACCGGAATCCGGTCAACCCGACCTTTCTCCGGCATCCGGAGCAACGGTTTACCACTCGCCGATTCGCCGATTCGTCCGATCTCACGACCTCGGACGCCGTCGTTCTGCGGGTGATCTCGGCCGGAGCCTCGAAGCTAAAGGAGCTAGATCTCGGACTTTTCTCGCCGGAAAACTTCAAAGTCACAGCCGAAGATGAGGTTGCTGTGGTGGTGGCTGAGGAGGCGTTGAAGCACTTCTGGCACATGTTGTTGGTGGAGGGATTGCCTGTGACGCCGCAGTTGTTGACGCAGTGCGTTAGAGTTTCGGGGACCTTGAACTCCGTCTCTTCCTTCTCCGTTCTCTGAGCCATTTTTTTCATTCAGATTCCGATCGATCGATCGATCTCTCTTCTCTTCGCTTCTCTGATTTTTTTCTTTTTTTTTTTCTTTTGAGATATAGATAGAAAGGATATGGAGGTTGAGGTTTTCTAGAGAGAGAAAAAGAAAGTTGTGGTTTCTAGAGAGAGAGAGAGAGAAGAGAGAGGTTTGAGAGGTTTGGGTGGGCGAGGGAGGAGACAGAGAAATGGGGATATGAAGGACTGAAAGGTCGGTAATGGCGATGGAATATGGGCCTCATAGAGACGCGTATAAAACATTTCTGCGTTTTATTTTTACCAAAATACCCTGCCTACTTTTCTTTAATTATGACCTTTTGCTTAAAGAACTAAATTAAATTAAGTTAAAATTTAAATTTAATTATTTTGGCTCTTTGGTTTGGCTTAGGTTGCTTGCTCTAGATTGGTTCTGACGTGGTAATCGTCATTATTGAGAAAAGGCTTATCCCTGACAAAGCTTATTTTAAGGTTCGGTGGGACCCGCATTTTTTACCCACATGCAGCATGATATCAATATGCAGCCGTCTGATTGATTCTATTGGTGGCGGATGTTCTAATTTCTTTTTCATTTCTTTATTTCTAATCTAAATAACTCGAAAGATTAAAGATGAATTCGTTCTGTCTGGATTTTTATTTGAATAATTGTTCATCAATCATACAATAATTTATTTATTCATTTGTTTACACAAATTAATTGGTTTCTACTCTTATGCAATTGTTCTCATGTCATTGTTATGTAGTGGACTCACATGCACATTATTAGAAAAACTACTTTATACCTTCTTGATGTACCATTTCGGTAATAGATAGCAGAATAAAAAAATAAACGATATAGTCATTAAGATGGTTCAAATAACAACAATCAAATTAAGAGAAGGATTATGGGTGTTCCAAGTAGGGCAATATGAACAAATCAACGATTTTGGGAAATCTTAGATACTTTAGTAGTTTTTAGTTCAACTTTTGTCCGTTTTAGTTTTGTTTTTAGCATTTTAGTTTGTTGTTCTTTTGAAATTGGTGCTTTAGATGTCATGTTGATGTCTTTAATTGTATAGTTGAAGTTAATTTCCTGAAATTGCTCTTTTGATCTAAAAAACAAAACTCAATTTATATTATAACGGATGCATGCAAATATTTTGATTTTATTTTAACAGTTCAAAAATTAGTGAGATTTTAAGTTATCTTACAACAATTGCTTCCAAATTACGAAACCCCCTTATTTAGTCATTCTCATGATTTGCTATAAAGCTATCATATATAAAAAGAACGCTTGAAAAGCAATTTCTTACTTCCTTGGTTTTTTTTCTTTCTACCTTTAGTTATCCTGCATTGGAATAAAAGCTGCCTCATGGATGCCTTCCCAATTTAGGGTGATTGACATCTTTAGCCTACAAGAATTTATTTCATATGGTAAAGTATGTATGTCTTATAAAGCTTCATATTCTTTTTCTTTTTCTTCATTCTTTAAGAAAGTTTTTTTAAAATAAAAAATAAAAAAAACCAAAAAAATCATCATGAAATTAAGCTGAATCTATATATTTAAAGCAGAAGACAGATAATGGTAAAACATTCAAAATTCTAGAAAATGTCATTAGTTAATGTGAACATTAAGAATTGAAATTATTAATTAAATGAGGATAATATAATAAATTCATACTTTTTCATATTAAAAAAAATTATAATGGTTCTTATTTTTATGGTTATCTTTTTTAATTTTAAAATAAATTTAAATTATAAGTGTGAAAGCGCGTGGGAAGAGATTAGTATTAATTAAACAAGAATTTGAAAAAGATAATTAAAAAAAGTGGGTGTGAGGTGAGAGGGATATTTCCTGTCTTCCACTAGGAAGAAAGGAGTAAATAGTTTATTGTTTTCTGTTGTTGCCTTGCGTGGGTTAAAGAAGAGCAAAACAAAAATTAAAAAAAATTAAAAATGTACGGGATCCTAGAAGAATTGCAATGCAAGTGGAAGGGTAAAATGGGAAACGGGGAAAAATTAGAAAGCCCCACTGGGGAATAGTGGTGACAGGGGCAATTTCTCGCGTCCTGCTTTATGAGGCGAAGCCGCCCTATCTGACTGGACCCATTTCGTCGTCTCAGGAAGAAGTCGCTCTCTCCGTTTTCGTCCAACACACACGTGTACGTCACACGCGTCGTCGTCTCCCCTCCTCTACGTGTGCCAATATGAGGAGCCTAACTAAATTCCTGTTCACCGCAAAAACAAAACAAGACAAAAGAGAAAAAAACACAACGCAAAAACTATTTCTGTTTCATTCACCTACTTTCCCCATGTTACGTTAAGATTTTCTATTTTGGTTAATATAAGTTTGTAACAATATCAATGTATGGAAATTATGATATTGATTCAACGTTGTAACTACATAATAGGAACGGAGGGAAAAGCCAACGGGGTCTAGCCAAATTAAAAAAAACATTAAACAATGATTTCACAACCGTACATTTCGCTCGATGAGATTTCTTTATCCCGTGCAAATCGTTTATTCGTAAGTATAAAATATCTTGTGGAAAAAAAGCTAATTGATATTTTTAAAATGATTAATAATTTGGGCATGAGGACATACATCCAAGATTTCGAAGTATTCACGATATAAATATGGTTTGTACTTGGTCATTTTTGATAAATTATTTATGCATATATGTCAAAATTTGATTTGTAGAAAGTAAGAATACTTCGTTCGTGGTAAGTTGGGAAATAATGTCCTTTTTCAAAAAAGGTTGTGTTGTTAGAGCATCTCCGAGCTGTCAAAAGCCAGGTGGAGTGCTAAATGGCTAGAAAAGGCGGCTGACTCATATCCACCCGAAGTGCTATATCCGACGTGTAAATAACGTCTTGTGAACCAGCGGCAATTTTGACAGCATGTAACAAAGACGTTATTTCAATTATCGAGAGTTTTTTAATGAATGGGCCCCGCCTGCTATGTATAAAAGTGACGTTTTCAAGCTTCCATGTGCTTTTCTCTTACCATATTTTCTTTGTTTTTCATTTATTCTTTAATAAAATAATAATTTTATTTAACAGTTCGGGTGGAATAAGAAGTTGTTCATGATGTTAAATTGCCACATAGGCCGTCAAATTCAAATTTGATGTTTTTTATTTGACATTTTCCTTGGAGATGCTCTTAGGGAATTTCAAAGTCTTTTCACGGCCATGGTTTTGAAAGAGTGCAGCTGTTTCTCTCTCTCAGCACTAATAATAAAATAAATAAATGCAGCGGCATAATCTGAGAACCGCTGTGGTTTGAGCTTGAGCCCACCACTTGACTGGGTCCAAAGGATAGTGACTAGTTGTTATCGCAAAGTCAAACACGGTGAGATCGAAGGCTCTGATTGGATGCCACGCGGTTCACACGTGGCCGATGTACCTTGTTGGATAGCAAGTGGGCAAAAAGGGTCGGTCATAGATGACCCAGCCCCACCACCACCGTCTGACTCACCTCAACTTCCAACAATATTAAGATTGGGATGGGCGTGTGTGGGCCCTACTATGCTCTTCCTACCTAAAGGTTCATCATATACATCTTATTATTTATGTTAAAGTATAAGTATTAGGCTTAATTAAGATACAGATTAATCTGGTCCATATAGTGTTAATTGGCATGCTATTCAGTACCGAGGAATGCTAGCTACATTCTCCTTGTATTCGTCGTCTAATTTTTTACACGTATATTCCATTTATATATAAATCTATGTGCCAGCTACATACTTCTTGCATTCTTTATTTAATTTATTCCACGTGTACTCCATTTATACATAAATCTATATAAGAAGAGGAGAAGATGGAAGGTAGTTAGCATTCTTCATTCGGTACTGTCCTGTCGAAAAGGTAACTAAGATAAATATTAATCTAGTCAACAGCATGTGTTTCACGTTTTATAAAAACATGACTGAACAGCAAATTTATATTTAAAGTTAGGGCGAATAGTATTAAGAAGTTCTAAGAATTTTTTAAAATTCTTCTATTTTCCAACTTTTAGTAGGTTTGATTGAACTATTTTCACTATTGTTTGATGAACTTATAAATGTTGGATTCAAAGAGACCTTGACTAGTAATCAACTCCAATTCAATCCAAGCCGAACAACCAAATGAGGGTAAGGTCGAGAGAAAAAAAAACTACAAGCATTACATGCGTGTTACTTGAGCGTACTACTACTTGGGCTTAAATTAAATACTCAAGAAGCAAAATAAACAAGATCCAAAACATCATCCATAGCAAAGCCCAGTGACAGCCTCCTGGCCCTCACCAACGGCTGGGATTATTACACACAATCGTTCCTGACATTTGAAATACTCCCACAACAGCTTCCAACCACATCTATAACACAAGAGACCTAACATAACAAGATCAACTTAACATAAGCAGAAGCCACATGGGTAGAAATGAGAGCATGTGTGCAATAGATAAAAAGATGAACCCTCATTCCGAGACATTTATCAGATTTTGTCCAGCTTTTCTGCCTTCACAACCGGGTTGGCTTTTGCTATAGCATCCTGAGCAGCACTTCGGTAATCATAGGGGCAGTTGTGTTTATCCGAGTAGCGATGGAGTGAACAAAAGAGATTTCCACAACGACAATTGAAGCCGGTTAGACCAACACGTTTCTTGCAAGTTCCGCACTTGTTTGGAGTCTCTTTCACCTTCTCCTCACTCTTAATGTCCAAAGATGGAGTAGAGGAAGCCTGTGTTGAGATGAGCATCAAATCTGCAGACCCAGCTTGTACATCTACATCAACAGTAGCAATAGGCTCCTTCCCTCTGTCATTGGGATTGCCATTCACAGCACAATCAATGGATGCTGCAGCCACTTTAGCCTGTTCTTGCTTCAATACCAAGTCCTTGTGGCATTTGGAACACAAATTCATTGTTGCTGCACTTCCAAAGAATCCGCAGTTGTTGGCACAGAGCTTGGGAGCTTCAGGAGGAGCTTGGCACCCTGTCTCGTTGTGCTCCATTTTTTTAAAATTTTCCTGCACCATAATTCCTTAAGGTCTCCAAAAATATATGATAACACAACCACAGGGTAGAAATCTCTCCCCACCTGACATCTACAATTCACCCACTAAATTAAATTCAACATAGTAGTTTAAATCTTTAGAACAAGACATGAAACGACCAGTCCATATCTTTGCTGTGACGGAAAAACTATATGGAAATGTAAATCGTCATTTCTAAGTACCATACTTAAGGGAAAATGACTCTTTAATGTATGCTTTAACCATGACACCCTAACAGGATCTTATCAGTTACCTAAACTTAGTTTGAGGTTGGCTCTCAATACTCATCTTGGTTATTTAAATATTATTACATTGGTTTCACAAAAACAAAAACAAAATTCACATGGATAATCAAGAAAGACCTTAAGGTTTCACTTGTACATAAAGGAAACAGGAGCAGATAAGTTTCCATTAGAAATCATTTTTCAGGGCCCTGCATATTAATAG
Source organism: Prunus avium (assembly GCF_965620075.1). Lineage (NCBI taxonomy): Eukaryota > Viridiplantae > Streptophyta > Magnoliopsida > Rosales > Rosaceae > Prunus > Prunus avium. The sequence goes on from NC_142285.1 coordinate 1,593,555, forward strand.
GAATTTTTTTACATTTTAAAAAGTATAATACAACATCAGATGCATCAATCAAGAGTATGCTCCCTCAAACTTTACCAAAGAAATCAAACAGAAAATCAGTGTGTCCCTTCCTTTACTATATACCCTTCCAAAGAACCATATTATTAGATGGTCAACCCTATTCAATGACAAATTTATGAAGAAAAAGATGGCTTTCTGCTTTATTCTTATTGTTCACAAATGATGATTTAATCATGCTTTGCTATCTTCATTGATGATTAATGGCTTCATAGTTGGATTAAAAAGACCTTATACTTCTAACCAGATACTTTCATGACATTCAACAAAATAAAGAGAGAAACAAAGAAATTATAGCAGCAACTGTCCAATATTCGACACATACAAAAGAGACGGACAATGACACCCCATAAGGCGTAGACATTTCTAACTTCCGCTGTCCCAAATCAAAGTGAAACCATACTGACAAATAAACAATTCATTGTTTACAGGACAAAGCAAAAAGTAGAGAACACCATTCCTGCAACTACCTAGCAATACAAGTATAAAATATCTGCAATTCCTGCAAGTATATGAGTATAAAACATGCAAAATCTGAAATGTATATTCAATTCACTGGATGCCAAAACCCACAGATACAGTATTGGAAACCCAAAAACTCAACAACAATAATAAATTCAATCCCTTTATTTCATTCCAAGAAGAAAACCTACCATTTCTTCAACTGACTCTTGACAAAGACTAACAAGCCATTACTGTCACCAACTTCCAACAAACACCCTTGTATCACACAACAAAATGTCTTCTGTTCCATCTATTGTTGTTTTGTTTTTGCCTTACTTTTTTCCCTAATGCTTTCATTGCCTTCATATAATATTTGCACGTCTTCTAATATTTCATAACCTTCTAATTTGTGGTTCGGACTTCCATTCAGTCACACTGGACAGAAGCATGCCTCATGTGTCACAATGACTTGGCTAAAGTTGAGATAATTATTGAAGCTGTATTGACAATTCTAACTATGAAGCCTGAATATGAAACTCATACAAATGAAAGAGTTCCATTTAACTAGACATATCATTTAAAAGTTAGGAACGAAAAAGAATGGTCGCTTTTTACTTTTCTTTTTCTGCTAGGGAAAATTAACCCTTGGTGTATGACAGTATTAGTAGTTTTCACTTTGCCACCCTATGATTTAGAAGGTGAAAACCTTCGGCAACATTCTTTATTCTTTTAATTGTTCAACGGGTTAAACAGAAAATGCAAATTTGAAAGAACATGAATGTCCATTGAAAAGAAAAGTGTGTAGTTCATCCATCATGACAGAGAGAGAGACAGATACAGATACAGAGACAGAGACAGACAGACAGAGACAGGTTAACAGAAGAGCAGGGAATAAATTTTGCAATTTTTTCATCTTGTCCGAGAGAGTTCCATCAATGTAAATTCAGAGATTAGCTTTTCTGATTGGTTATGCTTTGCAACTCAAGAGCTACGCATCAGCTTATGCCTATTTGTGGGCATTTGATACAACAAGCCTTGGCTAAAACCTTCATGAAAATAACAGGCTAAAACCTTCATGAAAATTCGCCAGTCAGCATAATAACCACATAATCATACTTCTGCTAAAATGCTTTACCGAAAAAAATAAAACACAATAATCCAAACATTAAACACATATATTTGCTCAACATTGGGGCAGATAGTAGCGATTGAAGCATACAACTATTGATAGGAACATTGCCCTCTTTGTCCTAGAAAATTAAAATACCTAGTTAAGGTAAAATCACCATCAGAAGAAAATACGTGGATCTTTCTGTAAACTCAATGAACCTTGCAAAAAACCTCAAAACAACAATTGAAACTAATCCCCTTGTTCTCGATACAAGGCTAGGAAACATTGAGACAATCTAAAAACTCATATAAATATTGCGCTCCATAGCTTTCAAGAAATTAGCTTCTCAGACAGCTCATGAACAATACTCAAAAGCCCTTCCACATGCTTGTTCCTACCTTTCATTTTCTCTCTCTATTTTTTTTAAAGAAAGAAGAGAGTAAATGGATGGTTTTAACGAATTCGAATTCTTTTTCGTGGTACTGAGTCATTGATTTCTTCATAGATTTATATTAATACAGAAAACATACTCATCAGAAAACCTAACCTCTTACATACATATCCCCTTTTCAAGTCTTGAAAGAAGAAGTCACGCAATCAACTTTAAGCTAATTCACCATGGCCAATGAAAAAATTAAAAACACAAACCACTTTAACCAACTCATCAAGCTAATAACTTGCAAAAAAAATCATAATCTGCACAAAAGAACCTTGATTTCTTATTCTTAACATCACAAACTTGGAATTAGCACCTGGGTTTCCATCAAAACACAAAACCCACCATCATACTCACATTTCATTTTCAAAAAATCACATCTGTTATCATATACATAAAGTTCTGAGCGTCTTCCAACATTTTGAACATGTTTCATCAAAACAAGCAGAACCCAAAAACGATTAGTGACAGAAGAGCAATCTACGACTCACCTGTTCGCAGAGAAACCAACCTCCTCAAAGTAGAACCTGTAATTCACAGAGAGATGGTCCCTATCCGCTCCCCTTCAATGAATAAATAATTAAATTATCAAAATTTTGAAAAATCGAACACTCAAATACACAGAGAGAGAGAGAGAGAGAGAGACGAACCCTAAAGCGAACAGGAAAGAGAAAGGTGTCAGAGGAGGAGAAGTCGAAGCCACCTGTTCCAGCTGGGATTTATAGGCGATGAGGGAGCGTGGAGGTTGAGCGCGAGCAATGATTTGATGTGTTCAACATGTTAAGATATTAGCCACGTTTCTGATTTTCATTGGGTGTGGGGGAAAACCGTCAGAAAAATGGTTTTAACGCATTTGAAATAAGAAGTAGTAAACCAATCAGGTTCTGAAAAACACAGATTTCACATAGACTCGGCCTTACCTGATATTTTTTGTCCTGGAGTGGAAGTGAGTTACGTGCTCAGTAATGTTTTGTTTCTGTTGGGTTTTTTCTTTCTTGATGTTACGTGCGCAGTGTTTTGTCAGTTTCTTCAAAATGTTATTTTTTGGTGTGGTTTTATCGGAAAACCTTGAAGAGGAAAAGAGAGCGACTCATGTACAATTTCTTTACTAAATTACCGATCGTCAATTACGCCATTTTTGTATAATAGGCGTCACGAAATATTTTAAAAAAAAGTCATTCAATTTGCTATAAAAGAAGTGTAATCTTGATCCAAATAAACCGCAATCTAAATACTTCAATGCCTGGTTTTGTATTTCGAAAACTGCCCAACTCAAAATGACTATCCCATATTATTTTTTTCAACACTTTTTGTTTTTGTTTTTTTAGGAGCAATAAGTTTTGAAATTTGTGCATGATTCGCATTTTAGTCATTGAACTCGAAAAATGATTATTGTAGCACCTCACCAGTTCTATTTTCAAATACCAAAATACAAATCTTGCACAAATTTATATACTATTGCTTCTAAAAAGCCTTTTTTTATTTATTGATTGTCACATTTTGAGTGTTAAATCTCATATTTGAACAATAATATGAGATTTGAATTCATGTTAAGGGGGAACCATATGTTGGAAAATAGTGTCTAATTACTATATTATTCTCATATAAAATTCAAGAAACATTAATGTAATTAAATGCACAGTTTAATGCATACACATGAGCAAAAATAATGCTACATATACATTAAGTACTTGACCAAAAAAAGACATGAAGTAGAGGCAAAAAAACATGATAATAGGTCAAGATAGGTTATACTATGTCCTTAGTACAATTTGCGCCCACTATGTTGCTCATGGTTGACCAATACTTGTCTTTTAGAATACAATAATCATGCCCTTACAGTAGTAGCACCCTAAGCTATAAGACTCTAGCGAACCACAATTATACTGAACACTCTCTCGTATAAACTCAAACCCTTATTTAGAGTGCAAGTGACTCACAAAATGCTATGACTTCATTTAGGGAATGTTTGTGAGTGCTTCCGGATTGGCTAAAAGCGTTTTATGACAACCAAAAGCGCTCCTAGTTGTCTTTGGCATAACAATTAAAACGTACTTATGGGTCATAAAAACACTTTATGAAAAAGCACCTATCATGTGCTTTTTAGGAAGTACTTGGATTTTTAACAAAAATTTCAACGTTATTCCAATAAAAGTGTTTCTAACAAAAGTACTTATAAGCAGAAGTGCTTCATAAAGAAGAAGTCCAAAATAATTACATTTTATAGACGTGGAAGCGATTGTTTATAATCAAATGTATATTCTTCAAAGGACGATTTGCTTAGTTTCACTTATAATCAAATGGTCACTACTTTTCATGAAAACCCACATCCCATGCAAGGCCACATCCTTAAGGGTGGACCTACGAAGGGGCTTAACTGGGCTTTAGCTTAGTGCTGGTTTTGTACTTTAGTCTTTATTGTACAACAAAATTCACTACAATTTCCCAACAACAAAAAAAAATTAGCCCACATTTAGAAAAATTAATGGGTCCGCCATTGCACATCCTAATTGACATAGCATTTACATTCAAATTTGAATTATTTAATTAATTCAAAATTAAATTAATTAACAATCCCTTACATGAATGAAAACTTCTTGTACAAGATGCAAAATAATATGCAAACACTTGCGAAAATTTATGACTGAAAAATAAGGTATCAAGATAGGTAGCTTTAGGTTTTGAGTTTTCCGCTAAAGGGGCAATGGAAAAATACTTTGATTTGCATACTAATGGTTTTAGGTTCGAACTCTTATGGCACCGTGGTAGAGTGTGTGTGAGAAACCCCTATGGTAGTTTAGACTATCGCTTGTATTATATATAAAAAAGGTTTTGAGTTTTCCACTATTTAATTTTATTTGGACCGTTAGATATCGAGATGAAAAAGTATTTTGAATTTGGACCATTGGATAACAATAGTCAAGAAATCCTCTGTTCAGCAGTTAAAAAAAAGCAGCAAATTTTAGGTTTGGATCTTTGGGTTGGAGATAGCCTAAAAAAAGCCCAAATTAAAATTGGACCGGATTGTCTAAATCTTTGAGAAGCTGACCTAAATAAGAATAAGAATACATGAAAAAGAGTTGGCAAAAAAGGGAAAAAGCCCATAAACAACCATACGAATTATTATCCCCAACCTGCAGCAAACAAAGAAAGCACAGCATTCCCACTCTCAGTAGAAAACTATAATTTGCGATATATAATTTCCCAAAAGGCACCTCTCAATCAAAACACTCTCTCTTCTCTCTCAAAATTCCATTTTCTCCCCGGAAATTTGCTCCCGGGGGGTTTTTTCCCATGAAACCCTGTAACCCAATAACCTAGGAATTCTTTTCCATCGTTTTCCCGGGAAAATCCCCTATCTTTCCGTTCACAGTTATCGCCCAGTTCCGGAGGAGGGAGGGATTTGATTCGGTTGCGGATATTTATAAACCCGAGAGCTAGGGGTTTGCAATTGGTTGAGGTTTCTGAAGCATTTGGTAAGAGGGGTTATTTTGAGGCCGGAAATTAGGGTTTTGTGGAGATGGGCAGCGTAGATCGAGTCGATGATAGGACCTTTAGGGTTAATTTGACGGGCGATTCAGTTGTCAAGTTGAGAGCGAGTGTGAGGGAGAAGCTTAAGGAATTCATGGGGGATTACACCGACGACACTCTTGTGGTACGGACTCTCTCATTTGGCTTTTGGTCCCTTTTGCGCGTTGTTCGTAAATTTACGATGATTGTTGGCCAGTTTTCAGTGGTTTGATTGCGTTTTGGAGCATTTGTCGGTTTGATTTTATGTTTTAATTGGGTGATTGCATATGGTTTTCTTGGTTATTACTTTGTGTGGAGGAAAGATTTAGCTTTGGCTTTGGTTTTGGCTTCGCCGTCTAAATTATACTTATCCTGGAATTTAATATATTTGGCTGCCAATATTGATGCCATGAATTGGGTTTAGTGAACGTTGGCTAGGAAATGTTGCCATTTGCTTTAAGATAGGCGATCAGGTCCGACTTGGAGATGCTAAGCATTGCAGTACTCTTGAATTTTGGTTTCATCTAAGTCATTACCCAGATGTTTGAGTTTATACTATTAGTTGGTATGACCGTATGAGTATGTAGAGAATGTTTGCATTTCTCTTGCCTCAGGTCAGGTACATTTTATGATTGAAAAAAGTTAAGATACCTCACTCCTTTGGATTTTCTTGAGGAATATATGCCCATTGTTCAAAATGTGAGCTGTAAGTGTGCCATATGTTTTAGGCTTTTGTTTATGACTGCATTGCTTGGGCATTTTTATACGGAATCTTTTAAGGTGGTTGTCTGTGTGGGGAGTTTTAAGAGGCACAAAGCTTCCAAGATAGTTTATTTTTGAGAGGGAGGGAGAACATACCCTTGTGAAAAAGTCTTCTTGCAGTATTGCTCATGACCTATACGTGCAATGAATTTGAAACATCATTTTCAAGGATTGGTGCTGGCCCTAGACTTATGAGGAATAGAGGCTTCGAGCCTAGGGTTTACTTGGGGTCTTGAGATTAAGCTACTGTGGAGGTGGTATGTCCAACACACCATTAGGCATGATGTAAGGGACATGCTTTTTAAGGTTTCCATAATTGAAAGTTTAAAACATAATTTTAGCAAGCTTCGGGTACTTCTTGGACTTTCTTGGGACACATTGAGATTGCTTTCTGATCTTATTATGTTTTTTTTCTTTCAAGGATGATCCTCATCTGTATATTATAAAAGTGACAGGACCAAAAAAATTAAACAAAAAAATTAAATATCCTGAAGTAGTCTACCAATTTACTTATCTTTTACACAACACAGTTGAGAAGTTGCATATAAGTACATGTATATGTCTCTGTTTTTGGTTGTGGCATTGCAGATGTATTTTTTGTGTAAACGAACCATTTTATATGTGCAAGTTTTGTGTTTCTTGAGATTTACAGTCTTGTTTAATCCATTGTGTTGTTTCTTTTGCCCCATATTTCATACGGTAAATGATATGAATGCAGTTTTTCAGGGTTGGTATATAAAAATGACTAACTGGCATATAACCGTATTGTATTTTTATTTGTTTTAGATGTGTATGGGTGGCACCTAAGGTCTATAGTATAAGTTTATTAGTTCAAGATGATGCGAGTATTCTGAGTCTTGTCCAGTTCCATCTCAGACCTATAAGTATAAACTTCTAAACTACATCTTTGATAATGAAGGGTTTCTAGGAACCAAGGCTTATTATTTAGGAATATACTTGTAAATTCCTCCTCCCTCACTCTGTCCTTCTCCTTGCCTTCACCCCCTTCTCTCTAGATATTTATGTGTATATAAGCTTAAACTGCATACACCTATTCTCTAGTTCTCTTGTTTTGGGCAGAAATCATAGAATAGGAATAAATGTAACTTGGCTTATTTAGGGGCAAGATATTTTGTCTCTCTCCCCCGCCTCGCCCTCCTTTTAATATCATTTTTGCTCAATTTGGTGACCATGGGGAGATGCAAGGTATATTTGGGTTGAATTTGATTGATCAAACTTGGGTGTTGCTCTTGGTGTAAGTTGTATACTGGTTATGCTTTATGTTGGATTTATATTTGGTTTTCTTCTTATCTTGTAAATTTGGGTGTAATTTAGTCCCTGGTTGTTAACAAATGGGTTGCTGGTTTTTAGGTTTCACTTTTTTAGGCTTTATGGTGGTTGTGTAATTGGTTAGGCTTGGGTTAGCACATTTGATAGGGCCGGGTTTTATTTTATTTTATTAATTTTTCCCCCGCGTGGGTGGGCTGGTTGGGTTCAAATTGCAATCCTTTTACGCCTTATGTTGGACCTATATTTGGTTAGCGCCGGATAGAAGACTCATGGCTGTTCAGTGTCTTGCAGAATAGGGGTCTACTGGGTTTGTGGTGGCATATTTTGAGGGATTAGAAGAACTGAATTTGATAGTTACGAAGTTTGTGGATTGTGGAAGGTAAAGTTATGCCAGGCATAGAGGGGTTATTATTATACCTACATGGTAGTTTTTTTCTTTAATAAAGTGATTCTTAGTTGTCGGATACTTTTTATAGTACAGAAACATGTGTCACTCCACTAGTTTGACTAGAATTATTTCCACTTAAAGGACCATAAGTTATGTCATGTGATGGGATTTTGTACATTTGAGATTTTTCCTCACGTGTATAATGTGGAAGTAATGCCATTAGAAGAGAGTTATATGCATACTATTTAATGTTTAGTGATATGACAGAATTTCTTCTCATCTCATTTGTTTAATATACACATTTCAGTGGAGTTTAATTTGCATAAGATGAGAGTGAAACATTCCTTTTGTGGATGCTTTTCTTCTGGATGACCAGTTGGCTGTCCTCTCCATTTTTGTTTGTGTTTCATTGTCTACTTGGGTTCATCCTCTTGGTTTTTTCTTTATGTAGAATTATGCACAACTTATGCCATTAGAACTGTAGCTCAGTTTTCTAACTTATGTTGCAGGAATATGTAATTGTCCTTTTAAGGAATGGCAGGCGGAAAGAAGAAGCGAAGAATGAGTTGAATGTATTTTTGGGGGATGACAGTGATTCTTTTGTTTCTTGGTAATTGGTTATTTTCCCTCTTTTATGACCAATGTTAGTTCATAGATAATGGTTGTTTAGCAACCTAGCTCTGGTCACACATGTATTGTGGACAAAAGTTTTAATTATTTGTTTAAAATTTTCCTCAATAGGTTGTGGGATCATCTGGCTTCAAATTTGGATTTGCATGTGCAATCTCAGGATTCTGATATGGAAGATGCGAGTAAAAGAAAAACTACATCAGGTGACCAAACAGGAAATACTGATTCTTACCATTTGGGTTCTGAGCCAGAAAGAGAGAAGTCTAATAAATTAACTAGAAGCCGGCACAATAGGGAATGGAAAGGACTAGCGAGGGATGCAGCTGAACCCCCTCCTTTTCTAAGCTCTGAGATTGGAGATATTCATGTAGATGAAAAAAGTCATAGCAAAGTCAGTCGTGCAAAATCTCCTTTGCGCCAACCTGCAGCTCAGAGGAAAAGGATTCGGCCTGATGAGCGACATAATACAGAGGTTTGAATTTGTAATTTTTTCTTTTATGATCCTGAAGCAGGGTCTAGTTGAATTTGACTCTGATAATTTGACCTTGGGTCTTGCAGCTGTTTTTGATCAGTGACATATGATTAATGTTATAATTATCTGTTCTTCAGTTGTATTGACTGGTAAATTTTTTTTGTCAATGTATTAAATAGTTATAATTAATATATGCTGAAGTTTGGCATAGACTGCTATATTAAAGTATTCAAGGCTGATATTCAGTTCTGGAACTATCCTATCTGTAATTTGGAGTTTTCAATTTTATACTAATAAAATCTGAAAATTTGTTCAAGTACTCTTGTAAGCGATTGTCTTGTTTATTATTCTTCAATCAGTCTGTGGTCCATTATTGATCACGTTTTATGTGGAACTGAAACAGCAATTTCCTATAATTTTCTTTTTAGAAATTTTGCTGTTGATATCATGGATTGGCTTTCATGTTGTTGCTTGGGTGTCAATAAACTGTCTTTGAACGTATTAACGGTTTTCAATGTACATACAGCTGATCTTGTCCGCTTTTGCTAATCCTCCCTCTGTTAAGATGATATTGTAGACTAGAGTAACTATGCTATTTATGTGTTTTTAAGGAAGATCATTTTGGACTGCTATAACGGGTACAACTAGCCTTCTTCTGACATATCGATGGGTTGAATCTTAAAACACTACTTGCTCTCAGGCTTGACAAGCCAAACAAAACGATAGACTATATTTATTCTGCTCACAACTTTTTTGGTATAGAAAGTATGTACTTTGATAACTATTATCCAACTTTCTCATTTAATTTCTTGACAGAGGGAACCAGTTTCTCAAGTGAATATTGATGCCCCTCGACGGTTACTCCAATTTGCCATGCGTGATGCGCTGACAACCTCAAGGCAATCAAATTCAACAATGCAGCCCACATTGAAGCGTCTCCGTTCTGTGGTTTCTACACCCACTGTTGACTCATCAGTGGCTGATCGTCCTCGACGAATTCAATCTGTTGCCAGGGTGCCAAATCCCATGTCAACTGTAATGAAAGCTGTTGCAGAAGCTGCTGAAAATGTAACAAGAGTTAAATCATCAGGTAGTGTGTTTGACCGACTTGGTCGTGGAATGGATGTCTCAGAGGCGAGTGGCCCACTTGCATCGTTTAGAGAAGCTGCTACTGAGGATGGTGTATATGAAGATGCCATCCAAATTCGTGAGCAAATGCGATCAGCATATCCAAAAAAAAGTGAACACAGTGGGCAGTATGTAAGGAATGCAATCTTAGAAAGTGAAACTGGTTTGGCTTCTGATTGTATATCAGACAATGAAGGGTTTGATGATGTCAATGTTATGGGTCGTAGAGTTACTGATGTTTCTCAAACTGGGACATCTGGTGGAAGCAAGGGCGCTGACGATGTTATGCGGATATCAAGGAATAAAGATCAGGGTCAACCTACTGCACCTGCAAATTCTGCTCAGAAGATTGTGAACATATCTGTGAATGTCAATACTTGGAAACCACCCCATTATCAGGAGCCAAGAGAAGTTGCTGACTCAGATGACTGGACTTCCATACAGGATGGTGAGGTAGGGGTTCCCAAATCTGATTTACGGGTCATGAAAGAGAACAGCAACCCTGTCACCGTTAGTAATGGAAATGTAAGATCCATCTCCCCAACCCCCACGCGGCACTTTTTTTTTCCCGTCCACAGTACTTTTTTTTTTGGGGTGCCCTGGAGACTGCCATTGAATATGTTGTTTTGATGATAACAGGCGAACCCTGCTGCAGATTCTCAAAGGATGCTTTCCTCTTCTACTGGTGTGTTTTGAAACTCTGAAATAGTCAGCTCTCTTTTTGCTTCCATGCTAATATCGTAATTCCTGTTACTGTTCCCCCTTATTTAGGGGAGTCAGGACCCTGTTTCTAGCTCCTCAAACAATTGATTTCCTTATTGGTGCTGTATCATCTTGATTTGAGCACTTTGCAACTTTACATCTTATTAATTTTTGTTCTTGGAATATCGTGCAGGTCTATATGCTGCTGGACGTCCTTTGGAGGATGCAGAATCTCGAACCATCTTTGTTAACAATGTAATAGCTCCTCTTCTTGTTCAAGGTTTGACATATTGTCTTGGTTCTGTGCATTATCAGTTTCGATTATATTTTGTTATGAATGCACAGGTCCATTTTGCTGCTACAAAAGATAGTCTTTCTCGACATTTCAACAAGTTTGGGGAAGTGCTAAAAGTGGTGATACTTACTGATGCAGCAACTGGGCAACCTAAAGGGTAAGATGTGTCATCTCATCCGAATCCTTCCTTTTTCTTTGCAGATAATACATATTCAGTTGTTTTTCTTTGCTAAATAACTTTACTTGAGCAGGTCGGCTTATGTAGAGTTCACACGGAAGGAGGCGGCAGACAATGCATTATCTCTGGATGGCACCTCCTTCATGTCACGGATCCTTAAGGTAATGATTACCTCTGATTGTTTTTGCTATTGTGAGCTCTTTGGGAACATACATCATATTTAGCTTGCTTCTTAACATATGATCTTGTAAGGTAAATTGTTCATAGCAGGGAATATGTGTGCTGATTGCATTTTGGGCTGTGACCGAAAATGAACATGGAATGGTTTTATTTTTTAGGGTTTAAAAGGTAGTTACTTTGCAACAAAATATTGACCCTTGTTGTCATCCTATTGCAGGTTGTGAAGAGGGGCGCTGCTCATCAAGAAGCAGCTCCTGTCATGACATGGCCACGGATTGCCCGGGGCTCCCCATTTGCCACTGCGAGGTTTGCTAGGTCGCCTTTCCCAAGAGGCATGTCTGGTGCATATAGGCCTCGTCCCCTGATCAAACCTGGTGCCAGAAGCATGCAGTGGAAGCGGGATACTCAAGCCACTCCAGGTGAGAGTGGTGCTCCAGTCACTAGCAATCCTGTTCCTTCACCGACAGCTCGTAGTCTAACCTACGTGCGAACAGAACCTAAGCCAGAGGGCAACTAGTCCAAAAATGTTACCTTCTGCAATATGCCCGACTTGAAATTGCACCACTTGAAATGCTGGAGGTTGTTGGAAATCCAATAAATTGGAGTACATTCTTTTTGTAAATGGTGGAGAACATTGTTACATGGAGGCTGAAGTGGAGGGGAAGGTTTCCCTACTCGCAAATTTTTGGTTTATTTTTTTGATTTGGAGATATAAGAGGGGTTTGGTTGTTATGGCATGGGATAAAGCGAGGGAAAATATTTTGGATCGAGTCCTTAGGTGTTTTTTCCGGAGATAATATTGTTCGCGATAAAATTTGTGAATAGGGCGGACGGATAAATGGTTTCTTTTTTGAAGGATAATCTGTTAATTTTGCTTTGTAATATTTATACATTGATAAACAAAAAAAAAAAGGGTAAAAAGGATGAAAAGAGAGATTAGTTGCCTCGTATGTTAGCAAAGCTTCTTGGTACTTGTTTTTCTTTATTGTGGTGTTCTTTTCTTTTTTCGTTTAGAGATATTGCAAATTCAATTTAGTAATGTCTGTCATGATATGCCGCGTTTTTCAGTAATGAAGATGCTAAATATTCTTGAATGAATCACTGCCAAATAAGAAAATTAGAATAATATATCCCAAAAAGAAGATAATAGGGTTAGTTATTCCAATTGTTCCCCTCTCACTCCCATTAAATTTTATGTTTCTCATTTTTTTTTTGGTACTAGTAATTGTTTAGCTTGCTTCCTGCGCATGTAGGAACATTTTAGTCTCCAAGTCCATTACAATTGTTGCCACCATATATTTTGCCAGTTACAATTGCAAAACAGACCACTGCATCCTAAACATAATTTCCTAAGACATTTCCAAATGACCTTCACAAGGGAAATGCTCTCTTGCCAAACGGTTCGACAACATAAGATTTTGATTATATCGCCGTAAAATGAATCTGGACCATTGATTGAGTTGATTATGGTCTAAATGTAACAACATACATGTAGCAGGAACTGCTGGTATTTTCAGATGGTTGAACTGATAATGCCATTGGCTTGATTTATAGGCTGGTTTGGTAGATAAAGATGGGATTATTAGATTCGTTTTCACTTCCCGTAAAATAAAAGGATACAAAAATCCAATAACATAACAATCATTTATCAAAATTCATGAAAACAATCTCATGAACAAGAATTAAAACTCATCTTGTAAGCACAGCAAACAAGACTCCAACTGACAAACCAGCAATACACAAGAAAGAAACCCCGCGAGCCCGAACAAAGAAGACATTCAAATTCTTAGCAACCTGAAGAGTGAGTGTCAAAATCTGCAACCTACCTTGCTCCTCCATCTTCTTAAAGAAGTAGATCGGCTTCAGACTCTGCCTCAACATGAATGCCAATGAGATCGGCAACCCAAATGCCAAAATGCTCTGAATTGTGACCTCTGGAATTGGCGTGGACTTGGTTATGTATGAAATCCAAGCTCCAACGCCAAGCTGGACCAACCCCAGAAGAGCAAATGCCCTGCTCAGATTATACATGTTCTTTGCCATCCCTTCAAGAACTTCTCTGGTCTCATTGGCCAAGGATGATAAGTCTCGCTCCACGGTCGGTCCTTCAATTTCTTGGTGCTTGAAATCAGGGTTTTGACTAGGGTATTCACTTGGGGTTTGGGGCTTTTCAGATTCTGATGGTGGTGAACTAGAGGTTGAAAGAAATCTGGGTCTTTGATCTGATAACCATAAATTGGTACTGTAACTTGAACATGACTGTGTAAAACCAAAATTGGGTTTTTTGGGTTGTGGATCAAAAACCCTTTGGTGCATAAATTCAGGGTGTTGAGTACTGGATTTTCTAGTTGGTACCCAAATGAGATTGGGGTTTATGGGTTTTGGATTTGGTGCTGTTTTGTAGTCTTTGACAATGGTGGTGGGGTTTGAGGGTGTTTGTGAGAAAGTGGAGTTGGAGGAGTGGGTGAAGGGTTTAGGCGTAGAGTCTTGGAGATTTTGGGTGATGAGGTAGGTGGAGGATACAGACCATGATGAATAAGGATGAGAGAGCCTTGCAAGCTTGGAGCTGAATCTGCGTGAGATCATGGCGGCCATTTTTGGTGAAACAAAAATTCAGAAAGACGCAGAGACAGAGACAGAGGGTTGGGAGACAGTGAGAGCCGTGAGGTAAGAGTTTAGGCTTTTCAGCCGAATGACCCCAATGTAGACACCCGGCCCAAAATTATTTCAAGCGGGCCATTGTGCAGACCCAAATTGGAATATTTGATTGAGGAAGGAGTTTAATAAATAAATAAATAAGGATTATTTGATTCGATTTTCTATGTGTAGTTTCTACTTGCTTGTTACTGCGTTATTTTAAAATAAAATAAAATAAAATAACTGGTTTATGTGTTAGGATATTGATTGATGTCATATCTCAAAAGTGGAAAATCTTAATTCTGTCGTCTAGTTCATTCATATTATAACACGTGAATAAATTCTCACATTATAACACGTGAATAAATGAGTTCTAATGTTATATAAAGTAAAAGAGTTATACTATGTAACTGTATCTCAATAATTCCTCGTTTTCTAGAATTTTTAGGCATTATATGATAACCACTGTGTGAAAGTGTGACCGTAATAAAAATGGGCCTGAAATAATTAGGGCGGGTCGAATCAAATCAAAGAAAGATTCATGTTACCCGCTAATAAGATTTTGACTTGATTTGGATTAACAATATGGGGCCAAATGTCCTATTAAGGAAGTTTATGAAATCTCATCCAAAAGGTAATAAACTTTCTCAAATCATTCCATAGAATTCAGAATAGATAAAGTGGCTCAAATTGAGGACTAAGATATAGTAAGAAATCCTTAGATTCCCAACGAAATGAGGTAAGAGATCAATCAATGCGATTATGCGACAATATATTTGGTATTAAGGATAGTATTTAGACCTAAATACGAGCTCAGCCAAGATTTCTACAATACAACTCGCACTTTGCAGTTGTGAGATTAAAAAAGTAATTGGAACACATTCTCACTATAGGTAGCTAACAATATCAATTGAAAGCTTGGAAAATGGAGATCATGCACCAAAAATAAATAAAAAAAGAACAAGAAAGAAAAAGAGAAAAACCCAGAACCAGAAGCTCTTTTAACTTATTGCATTATAAGTAAAAACAAATGAGATTCAAGAGAGACACCCTCCAATCTCTATGAAGTAGTCAATAATTCATGAGCTAGCTCTCTCTTAACTCTCATTCTTTTATTTTTTATTTTTACATAAATTTATTTACTGCATGTAGTAAGCAATGAAGGACACAATGTAGGCACCAACCAAGGACCCCAAGACAGGGAGGCTGGCAGAGGCATCATTTGCGGCTCCTTCTGGTCCTGGGGCAGGGGCAGGGCTGTGGGTGTAGGCGTGACCCTCATGAGCCATCACAGCGCTGACAGAGGCGGCGGCGAAGAGGACAGCGCAGACAATCTTCTTCATTTCCATGGTGGCCTTGTGGTGGAATTTGTTGGGCTGAGATCGGTGAAACTTGACGTTGAAGATGAGCAGTGAAGAATATTCGCTGAAAACGCCTTGGAGTTGAGAGTGCTGCCTTAGGAGTTTGGTGGGGGGTTTATGATGGATTTAAGGGAGATTTTCATGCCTTTCTTTTTGGAATATCGCAATTGATAGGTAATATTTTTATATATACCATTTTTGGCATTTTCTGTTTTGGGGTAAATCATAATATTGTTGGTAAGGCTAACTCTTTTGTATATTAGTAATAAAATAATAAAATAATTATAAATATCGGATCAGTACGGATTTTCGTCGGGTTAGAAATATTGTTACTTGACTTTTTAACCAAACATTTCGGTACGGATCGGATCAAAATAATTAAATAAAAAATAATTATTTAACAAAACCAAATCATACCAAACAATCGATACAATACGGTTGGTATGAGGATAATTCGGATGAAATGTCCACCCCTAAACGTGATATAAGTAGGGGTGGGCACGATATGGTACGGTACAGTATTGGGCTCGTACCGCTATCGATACCGAAAATTAAAACCGGTATGGTTCGGTATGGGATTATGGTTTGCCAAAGTTGGTACCATACCATATCGTACCAAATCAGTATCGATATGGTACGGTACCATTTCGGTATCAAAATGATAAAACTAAAAAAATGAACCAATTGAATATTCAACCTATTCATTCACCAAAGATTCAAAGATTCAACAAATTCAACATCCAAATCCTAATCAACCAAATCAATATCCATCAACAAATTCAATATCCAAATCAACCACTGTGGTGGGGCTTCTGGCTGCACAGCACACTGTGGTGGTGTTGGTGATGTTGCCGTTGAAGAAATAGCAAGCCCACTATTCTCCTGATGCTTACTTGATCGAGACTGCATGACAAGAATTAACAAAAATCAAAATTAACCCCAAAATAAAGTTTCTGCTTCACATGCATACTTTCCAACATATTTAATCAATTCAGCAACATTTCAATGCAAATCATCAAATCAACAATTCTTTCCAAAATAAATGTAGATATTGTCTTAATTCATCAATTCAGCAACATTTCAATGCAAATCAAAAGCTTATTATCAAAAGTTTCAATTCCAGACAGAGAATTTGTTGAACATAAACTTACCATTTGAGTTTGAGTCTTCGATTTGGGGCTTCTAGTTCCAGACAGAGAGAGTGATCGAGAGGAGCAGCCTTCGTCGATTTGGGGCTTCCAGACAGATTGAGAGATCGACAGGTCGTCAATTTGGGGCTTCAAAGACAGAGAGAGAAAGATCGAGAGATTGAGACAGAGAGAGATCGAGAGAGAGATACATAGATCGAGTCGAGAGAGAGAGAGAGAGAGATTGAATCGAGAGTGAGACAGAGATCGAGAGATCGATCAAATTCGAGAGATTGAGTGAGTGAGACAGAGATCGTGAGAGTGAGAGAGTGAGAAAGAGACAGAGATCCAAGGGTTTGGCCTAGTTTGATCGATCGAGGGCGACTGAGAAAGATCGAGAGTTTGAGAGAAAGAGAGAGTTGGCTAGGAGTGGGAGGAGAGTTCGAGAGTCTGGGTCTGGGTGAGAGATCGAGTTGAGAGTGAAAAAAACTCGCGTATAATTTTGTTTAGGGTTACTATTCGGTACGGTACGGTGGCATACGGTGGCAGATATATGGTACCACACCTGTGTCATACAAGACTGGTACGGTACGGTATGATACCATATTAATTCGGTAGGCATACGGTACGGTAGTAAACGGTATGGTATGACACGATATTGATACGGTTTCGGTATATACGGTATAGATGCCCAGCCCTAGATATAAGGGATTATAAAAAATGTTAGGGTATATTGGGTGTTGTGGTAAAGTGTTTGGTCATCTATAAAAAAAAGGAAGACAAGAACAATTAATGCATTGGATATTAATTACTGACAATATGATGCAATATTTCCGAGTTTGTGCTAAGGAAATCCATTTCTCATGTTTATTTGACGTATGATTAAGTCTAATGTCTGTTAAAACAAATTTGCAAATAAATTTTGGGACATTGAGATTTATAATAAATTACAATAGTTAGGGGTGTTCCGTTTCACTCCCAAATCATGGGCAATTAATAGTGAATCAAAATAAGAGGAGAAACGAAATCAAACCAACCTCTTGTGCGGTTTAGGCCTAAGCTCAACACTCTTTTGGTTTTCTTTTCTTGTTTGTAATTTAGCCCAATTACATTACAAAGTTTTATATTTTTGTTTACCCTCTATTTGGATGAAGGAATTAAAAATGATATATAATTCTAAAATGACAGAATTTAGATTTTCATTTCTCATATTTTCATTCTCATGAGAAACACTCAAAACATGGAGAGAGAGAGAGAGAGAGAGAGAGAGAGAGAGAGAGAGAGAGAGAGAGAGAGAGAGAGAGAGAGAGGGTTTAGGCCGGAGCTTCCCGAGCTCAGACCGGCGGCTATGGCAATGAATTGCGTCGATTAAGATAGGGGGAAGATAGAGGGAGGAGAGGGCTACTACTTTTCCAAGTGGTGGCGCAGCTTGAGGTGACAGCGACTGGGTAGTTTTCCAGTCAAAATCCGGCACGATCTTGAGTCTCGATTGATGAGTGGGTTAGGTAGAGGAGGAAGAGAGGAAGAGCTTGGGGGTGATGGTGCCGGTCGCCGTGATTGGATGGCGACGAATTGTCGGTTTGAAAGTGAGACAGAGTGGGGGAGAGAAAGATGAGAGAGAGAGAAGAGGAAGAAAGAAAGGAGGAGAAAAAAACAAAATAAAAGAAATAAAAATAGTTTAAAATTTTAAAAGTAATATAATTTTTTATTTGTTAAATTATACATTTAAAAAAAAATCCTTTTAGAACATAAATTAGCAAAAATTCACTTGAAAAATAACACACATATTATATTTTCAAATTGTACTACCAGACACGTTTTCATTGTTTTTATTTTTTGAAGATATTTTCTAATTAATCTATCAGACGCATTTTCAATTCCTGAAAATGCAAATTCATATTCTTGTTTTTATTTTCTGGAAACATTCTTTGAAAACGTTGCTCAAAGGGCCTTAAATCTCTAACATCCTAACAACATTCAAGATTACATCAAGGTATATATTGAAGGTTGATATCAACGTGTACGGTGAAACATAATAATACATGATAATAACTAATAAGGAAATGCCAAGTATCATACAATATACATTATAATATAGGCAGTTTGTTTCGATGATTTATGTGATTTTCAAATAGGCAAAACTAAACCAAACCAAACAAAATTATGGTCCGTAGGTTAAGGTGGTACTTTATAAACTGAACAAAATCGATGAGATTGATTTGGTTTGACCAGTTTAAACCTTAGCACATGTGCTAAAGGCTCATCAGATTAAGCAAATGATGTCTGAAAAACAAATGACAACAACAGATTTGAGAATAATTTGCCTAAATACATTTTGGTTACTCTAATTGTTACTATGAAAAAAAATCTAAAACATTCCAAAAGACGTGAAAGAAATGAGAAGTCCTCTGACAAAAATGAAGTAGAACAAAACAAGAGAAACCCTATTCCAATTCAACCTTATTCCCTTCCTTAGTTCCTAATATATATGAAAGAACTCTTCATTCAAGGCAGGCAGCAAGTAGTAGTAGGTAAGGTATGATACAAGGCAGGCAGCAACTAAGGAACCCCAGGTGGGCGGGCCAGAAGAGATATCGCTGCTTGATTTTTGTGCTTTTGCAGGTTTTGGTGCTCCGGCGGCTTTGTCCTTGCCTTTCTTACGAGCCATCACAACGCTGACAAATGCAGCAGCAAAGAGGACAAAGCAAGCAATCTTCTTCATCTTCATTCCCATGGCTAAGTTGGTGTTTTGTTATTAGGCAAATACTAGCCGAGCTCCAAGAGGAATATTGAGAGTGTGATTAATATTGTCAATGATCACTGAGTCCAGTCCGAGGAAAGTGGTGAGATTGTGAGTGATTTATGTATGGGAGGAGAGGTTCATGATGTTTTGGGTTTGAGTACAGTTAATCTTTTCCACATTTAGTCTTTTCTTTTTCAACTCCTGATCAGTGCCGGTCCTGAATTTTTCAAGGCCCAGGGCAAAAGTAAAAATTAGGCCCTATATATATATATATATTTTTTTTTGGCTTTTTATCACAAAACATCCCTGACGTTTACGAAACTATCAGATTGCATCCTTAAAGTTTTTTTGTATCACTTATGGTCCCTAACGTTAATATGGGTGCTCTTAAATGGTCCCTCCGTCAAAAAAATCGTTAAATCTCCAATTTTATGAGGGGTATAATCGTCAGATCAACTCACTTTTACTTTGACCCAAAAAAAAACTCACTTTTACCTCTCACAATTCAAATATATTTCCTCTAGGTCGTCGTCAACATCATCAGACCCATTTCTATGCTTTTTCTTTGAAATAAGGTTTTTCAGTCGTGGGAAATTGGGCGGTAAAGCTCATCTGCAAAAGTGATTGAGAGAAGATGGATGAGGCAAATGAAAACTATCGAAAAGGGGGAAAGGCTCCAACGTATAAAGGTAAGAATCTTTTGAAGAGTGAAAAAGCAAAGTGTTCATATTTGACTATTTGCTTCTGATGAGAATTTTTATGCTTTAACCTGTGGCTTTATGCTTTGGGTGTGGTCCATATTTGACTAGTTTGTGTCATATTCAAACATGGGGGTTTGTTTATTGTTTTGTTGCTTTGGTACTTTGGCTGTTGTCAGTGTGTGGTTGTGGTTTGTCATATATGGTTTGTTTTCATGTGGTTGGTGTACGTATTTATTATAGAAAGGCTTTGAAATAGGTAATGAAGGAAAAAAAACAGACTTCAATTCTTGGGATTAATTGTTTGTTATGGCAGATCCTGACAAGCTTACTCTTGAGATTCACTATGGAGGTACACTGATGCAAGTAGCTGTCGGAAAAGAGGATGAATATTGTGGAGGGGAGGTTGTGTGTCTTGACAATATAGATGGAGATAAATTATCGTGGATTGAGCTGGTTAGGATTGCAAAAGAAATAGGTTATACAGGGGAGAACATATGCTTTTACTACAAGTTGCCTCGTGATAAGGATTACAAATTAATAGGTAATGATAAAAATGTGTTGCAGATGGTTGCAGAAAGGCCTAACAGCAAAATTATCCCTCTATATGTTGTTTCATTTGATGTGGCACTTTATGAGTTGTCATGGCAAGGTCAGCATGGGGATTTACTAAGTGAAACAGCAAGTGGCACCTACAAAGAAGCTGAAGGTCAGAACGGGGAATATGAAGGGCAAAATGAGGGACAAGATGGTAATGGTACAAAAAATGGAGAAGTTAATATGCAGGAAGAAAGGGAAAGAGCTGGGAATGCTAGTGAAAATGAAGAGAGTGATGAAGAAGATGATACAGAGTTCATAGATAGTGACTATGAGCAAGACACAGATGCAGAAGAGGTGGAGGTTGATGATACAATGTTTGAGGAGTGCATTGACAATCCAATTGAAGAAGAGCCTGAAGAAATGGGTTATGCAGGGGAGATTTCAGATGATGTCCAGAATTCAGAAGATCTTCATAGCAAACAAGACAATGATGACGAGTGTGATGAGAATGGTGAAGTCACCAGCAATAGGAGGAAAAGAAATGTTCCAAACTTCAGACAATGGAGGAGAGAAGCTATGCTAAAAAATCCAACCTTTGATATTGGGATGCACTTTGCCAACAAAACAGTATTTAAAGAGGCTGTGCAACACTATACTTGCATGGTAGGGAAGAACATATGGTTTAAAAAGGATGACAAACAAAGAGTAAGGGCTGCATGTGAGGTGGGCTGCCCTTTTGTGATATTTGCTTCGAGAATTGATGACTCACCAACAATGGTCATCAAAACCTTGAATTTGGAGCACGAGTGTTCAAGGGATCAGAGAAATTATTGGCTGAATTCTACTTTTTTTGCTCAAAGGTATGCAAATGAGTTAAGGGCTGATCCGGATTGGTCAGTTCCTGGATTTACAGCTGCAATTCAGAGAGATTTTGGCTTGGAGCCGAGTATGCAACAAATATATAGAGCTAAGCTGAAGGCAACGAAGTTAAACAAAGGTAGTTTTGTTGAGCAATTCCACAAGCTGCACGATTACTGTGAGGAATTGAAGAGGGCAAATCCAAGAAGCACAGTTTTGCTTAAAACTGAGTTGGATGGTGATCAAAGAAGGTTTCATAGGCTGTATATTTGTTTGGAAGCATGCAAGACTGGATTTTTGCAAGGTTGTAGGCCTGTAATTGGTATGGATGGGTGTTTCATTAAGGGACCACATCCTGGTCAGTTATTGGCAGCAGTAGGGATTGATGGGAACAATGGAATGTTCCCGCTAGCTTATGCTGTTGTAGAGATAGAGAATAAAGAGACATGGGACTGGTTCATAAGAAATCTGATGGCGGACTTAGCCATTGAAAATGGACATGGTTATGCTTTCATTTCAGATAAACAAAAGGGTTTAGGACTTGCCCTTGGTGATTTACTTCCCAATGCAGAACATAGGCATTGTGTCCGTCATTTTTACAACAATTTCAAGACTTCACATAGTGGCCTGACATTGAAACAACTTATGTGGGATGCAGCTAGGGCAACAACAATCCCTTGGTGGCAATGCCATATGGAGAGGATGAAGCAAGAGAGTGAAGTTGCTTGGAAGTGGTTGCACCCAAAATCTGCAGTTCATTGGAGTAGATCACACTTTAGAACCCAGTATAAGTGTGATATTTTGCTGAATAATCTTTGTGAGGCTTTCAATTCTTCAATATTAAAGGCAAGGGACAAGCCAATTCTTTCAATGCTTGAGGGTATAAGGACAAATCTCATGGTGAGGATGGCAAACAGGAGGGTTGCAGCTTGGAAGTGGAAAAGGCATGTTGGTCCAAGGATTGAACAAATTATGGAGAAGAACAAGCTGGAGGCTGGTTATTGTATTCCTACTTTGTCTGGGGATATGAAGTATCAAGTCACAAATATGCATGGGGGGCAATTTGCAGTGGATCTTGCAATAAAAACATGCTCATGTAGGAGATGGGATCTTTGTGGGCTCCCATGTCCACATGCAATCAGTTGCATTCTTAGAAGGAAGCATGACCCTTACTCATATGTAGATGAGTGCTATAAAAGGGAAGCTTATCTTAAGTGCTATAACCCTATTATTTCTCCAATGCCTAGCATGGATCAGTGGCTAAGCACTGGTCCTCACCCATTGTTGCCTCCTCTATTTAAGAAGCAAACTGGGAGGCCAAGAAAGAAAAGGGCTAGGGAGCAGGGTGATCCACCAGCTGCAACCAAAGGAAACAAACTATCTAAGTGGGTTCATGACAAATTTAGTTGCAGCAAATGTGGCCAAGCTGGCCATAATAAGAAAACATGTGGCAAATCAACAAGTCAACAGGTATATTATATTCTTACTTCAAGGAATTATATTATTCATTTGCTTATTGATTAATTACTAAAATTCTTCATATGCTTTGCAGCCTCCAAGTGCCCAAGTGGTCCCTAAACCTAGACAAAGGAAACCAAAACTTAAGGTTTTACAAAATCGTTGTATTGTGATTAAAATAGTTCTAATTATTGTATTATAGTTTGACTTTAATTGTTGTCTAGGTGGCAAGAGGAGGGAGGAAAATACAGCAATCAAGGTCAAACTCTAATGCTCCAATGGGAACAAGTATTTCACAACCTTCTCTAGCAGTTGTCAGGTTTTCACAACCCTCTCCAGCACCTCAAGTGGCATCACAACCTCCTACTGCACACAATTCTTCATCCCAGCAAGCCTCAACATCACAAACTGTCCAAAGAAGGAAATTAAAGTCTCCAGCAAAGAAAGGAAGGCCATGGAGAGTTTGAGATGATGTTTTATGGAACTGTAATTGGAAGTGGTCTAAGGTTTTTGATGTATGATATTGTTTTTTGATGGAAGCTTTCTAGGGGTTAAAGTGATGGAACTGAAAGTGGTTTTTGATGGAAGTGGTCTAGGATTTTTGTATGTATGGAAGTGAAATCCTACTTTCTGACCAAAAAAAAAAGGAAGTGATTTTTGATGGAAGTCATGTAGGGGTTAATGTGATGGAACTGAATGTGGTTGATGATGTAATTGAAAGTAGTTTTTTATGTATGGAAGTGGTTTTTGATGTATGCAGTTGGTTCAATTTGTTCATAGTGGTTGGTAGTTTAGTTTATTCAATTTGTTCAACGTGAGTTGTTTATAGTCCAATTTGTTTTTGTTATTCCCTTTCATTTTTAGCGCTTTTAGCATGTGAAAATGAACAGCAGCTTTAGTTGCCCGCCAATTCCAATAAGAAATGGAGGGAAATGGTTCCAAATTGGTGGCAAATAGGTCTAAGGCATTGAAGAGGTCAAAGGGATTGATTTGACGATTATATCCCTCATAAAATAGGGATTTAACAGATTTTTTGACGGAGGGACTATTTAAGAGCACCCATATTAACGTTAGGGACCATTTGTGATACAAAAAAACCTTAAGGATGCAATCTGATAGTTTCGCAAACGTCAGGGACGTTTTGTGATAAAAAGCCTATTTTTTTTTTTGGATGAAAACCCTATATATATTTAAACTTAGTGATAACTCTCTTATTTTTCAACCAAGATCTAATCTGTCCATCGATTCAAACTTCAATATATTAAAATTTAGAATAAAAGGCTACAATGTATAAACAAGATAAATACTTATAACAATTCAATAAGTTCTTTTTCAACCACCAACAAGCAACCAACCAAAAGAAAAAAATTCTCTACATGCTGAATAGCCTAAGCAAAATAACATCAATCTATATGAAACCCTTTTGCATCCTTAGCAACCAGCAAAACAAAAATGTCTTTACATTCTCAATAGCCAAAGCAAAGTGCAGCAGCCTACTTGAATCTCTTTGCATCCTCAGCAACCAGCAAAATATCAACATCACCACCTGCAAGATAAGGTGAAAAACAACAAAATCACAACTGAAAAGGTATTATGTAAATGATTTTCTTCTTGCATTTTGAGAAGCAAAATCCTCAATGATGCTTTCAAATTCAAGCTTTTCTAACATCTCCTTTTCAATGGATAAGATTGCTAGCCCATTTAGCCTTTCTTGTGACATGGTAGACCTCAAGTAAGATTTCAATAATTTTAATTTAGAACAACTTACAGCAAAAACAAAATACCTTATCCAATTCCTTTGAGTATACTAGCCATTTTCTATCATGAGTCTCTCCATTTGGTAACTTTCTCATGTAATAAGTTGAGGAAAAATGTCTGAAGTTTTCATCCCTAGGATATTTGATATTATTATCTCTTGCAGGACCTTTTTCCACAAGTAAAGCTCTCATTTTTTCATCTAGATTATCCCAAATTCGAGGATAAAAAATGTTTAAAGGAAAACTTGGTTCTACACTCTCAGGTTTAGTGTCTTCATTATTACAAAGATTGTCAAAATCTTCATTCTCAACATGTTGATCTTCACCTAAGTCACCTACCTGTGCATTAAAATCATTCTCAGTTCCTACCAATTCTTCCACATGATTTTGTTGTTCAGATTCATTGACTAAATCATTATCAATTCCTACAATTTCTTCAACATGATTTTGCTGCTCAGATTCATTGACTAAATCTTCAGTTGAGTTATCAAGTGAACTATTTGTTTTGTTTTGAAAAAATTTATCCAGAACACCCTTTTGAGATTGAGTTAATTCTTCTCTCTGTCTTTTTTTTTTCTTTTCTGACTTCCAGATGGGTGTTTCTTAGGGAACATTGTTACACCGAAAACAGAAACAATACAAGGAAAGCCAATGCAATTTTAATACTTCAAAGAATAAATAAAAAACAACATAACCTGGAATTTGAGAAACCCCCTTTGAGAAATCGCTCTCCACATAAACAAATTTGCAATCAATTAGAGCTTAAAAGAATCCCTGCAAAGAGAATATGTAATTTCATGAGTTCACAAATCTACAAACAAAAAAAAAAAAAATCATATTTCCCTTTTCATTTGATATATCAAATCATAAAAAAATTACCTTCAATTGATAAAAGCCCACACTTTGGATTTTGGAATCTCCCAAATCTACCAACAGAAAAATTAATTTAGGAATTCACAACTTTGTAACTTGTAGGAGAGAGGCTTAGATGAGATGAGATGAAGGGGATTCACAACTTTGTAACTTGTAGGAGAGAGAGAGGCTTAGATGAGATGAAATGAAGGGGATTCAAAATTCTGTAGAGGAAGAGGAAGAATAAGAAGAAGAATAAGAAGCACCAGCAAAAGCGACGAACTGGAGGAGTAGAACAGATGCAACGTTCTTCTTCTTGAGGAGTGGAACAGATGTTCTTCTTGAGCAGTGGAATGGAACAGATGCAAATGTTCTTTTTCTTGAGCAGTGGAATGGAATAGATCCAAATATTCTTCTTCTTGAAGAGTGAAACAGACCATCGTTGGTCTTTTTTTTTCTTTTCAAAATATTAAATTAGTTAATAGTTATAATAATCTAATATAATACTTACTAAAAAAAAAAATTGGGCCCTCTGAATATTGGGCCCAGGGCGATCGTACTGTTTGCCCCTGCCCAGGGCCGGGCCTGCTCCTGATAAATATTGATAGGGCATAGCTATATTTAGGTGCATGCTACACTGTGTTTACTTTGCATGTTGAGAATTTCATGTGGACAGAAGTGATTGTAGCATGTTTGGGTTGTGTGGGTCTTGTCGTTAACAGTTGGGTCACTTTATCAAAAAAGGAAAGGAAAACGAAGCAGGCAAGGATTGGAGGAAAAAAAAAAAAAACCATTTTGAGACATCGTGTATTGCTGCAAAATGGCATTTGAAAGTGCAAAATTTGAGTATGGAACATGTTGGGTTGGAGAGAGTCTTATACATGGATTTTCATTTCATATAGGTTTTTTTTTTTATATCACAAAACGTTCCATGAAATTATCAAATTGCGTATCCTTGTTTTTTTTTGAGTCATTCATGGTTCTCAAGGTTAATATGTGTGCTCACAAATAGTCCTTCCGTCAAAAACTTCGTTAGTATGCTGATGCTCCACATATCCAATAATATAGTGTCACGTGTATTTAAAATACAATATATATATTTTAAAAATAATTTAAATTTTAAAATACAACTTTTCTTTTGGTTTTTTAATTTTTAATTTTTATGAATTATAAATTATAAATTATTTTTAATATATATATTGTATTTTAAATACACATGGCACTACATTATTGGATATGTGGACTCCACATATATGCATAAGCAAACTAACGGAAATTATAAATTATTTTTAAAATATATATTGTAATTTAAATACACATGGCACTACATTATTGGATATGTGCAGGGTTGGAGGTGTGCTTAGGCCTGCAAGGGTCTTGGCCCTCCCAAAATTCTGAAATACTATATATATATTGCCTTTGCATTGTACAACTTAGGACAATATATATATTAAATTAATGCTTGTGGCCCCGAACAATAAAGAGAAGGAGGGATTTACATTTCCCCCTCCAACTAAAAGACTCTTTCCATAGCAATATGGCAAAGTTACTCCTAGATCCTACCAACATAATTAATAAAAATTAAAAGAAACAGCCAATCAAATCTTTCTTTCACAAGTATATTTAAGAAAATAGGAAATTAAAGATAATCGGTTATTTATTTATTTACAAGCTTAACACTGGGAAAGAAATCAACCTTAAACCCTAATATATTGGCCCCTCCACACATAAAATCCTGGCTCCGCCACTGGATATGTGGACTCCACATATATGCCACATCAGCTAACTAACGAAGTTTTGACGGAACCTAATGGCAGAGATTATTTGTGAGAACACATATTAACTTTGAGGAACATGAATAACACAAAAAAAAAAAAAAAACAAGGACACAATCTGATAGTTTTATGAACCTCAGAGACGTTTTGTGATATAAAGCCTTTTATTTAAATACTGAATATTAAACTTGATGCAGACTTTGAAATATCTAGATCTTCTAGTTCTAGGTGTATGACTGAATTATTAATTTCCTGTATACAACTTTGTCCAAACGTATGCACATGCATTTCTGAAAGCTCTGACAAAGGTAAAAACAAAGAAAATGGTTTCATTTCAGAAAATCTCTTCAAAACCAAACATATATAATGGGATCCACAAGACTGGTTTCATAATTTTTGAGAAAAAAAAAAAAAACAAGGTTCTATCTTCATAAGCTAATAAGTTATACTAGGGGTGGGCGCATTATGGGTTTTCTCTTGAATTGGAACCGAAACCGAAAATTACACACGGTCTATATCAGTTCAGTTTCATAGAAAATGTCTAGAAAAACTGAACCAAATTGAATAGGTCCGGTTTGGTTATGCCGGTTTCCGGTTTGGAAAGATAAAAATATTGTCACGCCCCGGACCTGGGGGTAGGTGGAAATCCCGCGCCCGGTGCGTGAGAAAATAATAAATAAAAAGAAATAAAAGAAAAGTCGAAGACATAAAATAAACTTTTCTTATGAAAATAGCTCCCAAAAATCTTACAACTTTACAAGAAATAAATAAAACTATATCAATCTCATCTAATCATCTTCAACTGGTTTAGTCCTTGTCTTACCCACTAACTTATCTGAAAAATTAAACAGAGTGAGGGATGAGCAACCACCGCTCAGTAGGGGCATGAGACCTTACCACAGTAGATTGATATAACTAAATTAAGTGACATGCAATCACATAGCCAAATATCATATAATTATGAATAATGCATGAATGAATGCTCTTCATCTAATCCCATTAATTCATATAACTGGACAAGCAGACCTGCACGTCCCATACCATGCTTATACCACTTGGTCCCGGATGCCCATTTATATGAACTAACACCCATCTCAATCATCCCATAATTCCCCTTTTGTTAGTCATCTTGTCTAACTCCCTTTCGCCAGTCCCGAATCACCCAATAAAAACCATATGCACTGTGGGATCCCTGAGACCTGGTACCTGCCAAGAGTTAGACTCAACTACACAAAAGATCCTTCCCATTACCCTATTTTCCATACTTTCTTTATCAACCCAAGAATTCCAGCCATCACCGATAACATATGATCATGTCAATATTAATAAGATAATATAATGATAACTAACAACACTTAACCACCAAATATTAATAATAATCAAATAATAATATCATCTTGATATATTGCTCACAAAATTTAATTAAATCAATCTCTGCAAAAGGCCCCCAAGAAACCCCTACCTCGATTCCAAAGTATAACTCCAAATTAGTAAAACACAAGCAAACCTCTCTATCTCCTCCAATATCATATTTCCTTGCATCTCTCTTTCACTTTTGTTTTTCCCATATTTCTTTCTGTTAGAAATGTGCCCTAAGAGCCAATACATTTGATGTGATCTCCTTAGAATACATTTCATATATGATATATAAAGGGCAAACTTAATTTGTTATCTTTTACATCGTGTAAAGAAACAAATGTCCAGTGTATGCTAAATAAGAGATAAAGTAATCTAAAGAAGATTAGATTCGGGAGACCTTTAATCTCTAACTGTAGCATCCCAAAATGTTCCTAATCATAGGTTATCAAATGGGCATTGATAAACCGTCAAGATTATTTGATCATGTTCCTATGCCTACTTGTGAATCTTATCTACATGGCAAAATGACCAAGTCTCCTTTCACTAGTAAAGGAGAAAGAGTTACAGAACTGTTGGGATTAATTCACTAAGATGTTTGTGGATTTTTGTATACAAACACAGAGGGTGGTTATTCATACTTCATTACCTTTACCGATGATCATTCACGGTTAGGGTATTTATACTTAATGAAGCATAAATCTGAATTTTGAAAAACTTTCAGGAATTCAGAAATGAAGTTGAAAACCAAACAGGCAAGAGTATTAAAATCCTTAGATTCGATCGAGGGTGTGAATACTTAAGCACAGAGTTTCTTGATTACCTTAAGGAACGTGGCATCTTATCACGATGGACTCCACCAGGAATTCCACAACATAATGGAGTTTCTAAAATGAGTTCTATGAGCTGTACTAATTTACCTATATCCTTTTAGGGATATGCACTTGAAACTGCAATTCATTTGCTAAATAGAGTGCCTTCCAAATCCATTCCACAAACTCCATTTGAAATGTGATTTGGGAAGAAACCAAGTCTTGATTAGATCAAGATTTGGGGTTGTCCAGCATATGTCAAAAGGCAAGATGCGGATAAACTAAATGCAGTCCCAAATCCACAAACTGTTGTAACACAGACTCCACGTAGTTCAAGTAGGGTTAGCAGAATGCCTAAAAGGTATTGTTGTTTCCTTCACGACAACAAAGGAGAGTTAAATCTCCTAAGTGATTGTAAGGATATCGAAGACCCTTTGAACTACAATGAGGCAATGTCAGACATTGACTCATAGAAATGGCTTGGAGCCATGAAATCCGAAATGGATTCTATATATACCAACCAAGTCTGGACTCTAGTTGATCCTCCTCCTGGTACTGTACCAATAGGCAATAAATGGATCTTTAAGAGGAAGATAGGCTTAGATGGGAAATTAGAAACCTACAAGGCAAGGCTAGTAGCAAAGGGCTACAAGCAGAGAGAAAGGATTGACTATGAAGAAACCTTCTCTCTTGTCACTATGACAAAGTTTATTCGGATTTTTCTTACAATAGATGCATACCACGATTATGAGATTTGTCAAAATGGATGTGAAGACGGCCTTTTTGAATGGCCACCTTCAGGAAGAACTATATATAGATCAACTTGAAGGCTTCATTTCTGAAGTTGATAAGCATAAGGTATGCAAACCACATTGATCCATTTATGGGTTGATGCAAGGTTCTTGGAGTTGAAACATCCTATTTGATGAAGTTGTCAAATCGTTTGACTTCATACAAAACATGGATGACCAATGAGTGTACAAAAAGGTCAGTGGGAGTTTGGTAGTATTCCTAATAATGTATGTATATGACATACTACTTGTCGGAAACGATATAGGAATGATATCTTCAGTGAAGCTGTGACTCATTAAATCATTCTTAACGAAAGATTTTAAAGAAGCATCTTACATACTTGAGATAAAGATTTATCCTGATAGATCTAAGAGTATAATTGGATTATCTCAATCCTTGTATGCTGATAAGATGCTAAAGAAATTTCATATGGAACAGTCTAAGAAAAGTTTATTTCCAGTACGACATGGACTTCACTTTTCTAAGAGCATGTGTCCAAAAACTCATTATGAGATACAGCAGTTGAATAAAATCTCTTATGCATATGCAATAGGGATTCTCATATATGTCATAGCATGTACAAGACATGATATCGGTTATATGAGTATAACTAGAAGATATAAATCAATCCCATGATTAGATCAATTGGGAGCAGTCAAGTATGTTCTTAAATACTTAAGAAGGACTAAGGACATGTTCCTCATCTGGGAGGAACATCAGAGTAGCAAGTGGAAGCATTTACTGATTCGGATAATGTATCTAATATCAACAATTGCAAATCCACCTAAGGGTACGTCTTCATTTTGAATGGACACGTAGTTAGTTAGAGAACAACTGAAGTTGATTACATTGTCGCTTTAGAAGCTACAGTAAAATCTGTTTGGATAAAAGGTTCATTACCGAACTAAATGTGGTTCTAACCATAATGTCACAAGTACCTTTACTGTGTGATGACAATGGGGTGATAGCTCAAGCCAAGGAACCTAGGTCTCATCAGAGATCCAAACACATAGAAAAATGTTACCATTAGATGGGGCATCTGCAAATATTTAAATATTTTTTGGAGTTACTAATGTGATTTGAATATTAATTAATTAGGCTTACTAATAATTTTGGATATAAATGAACAAGTAAACTTAACATAATAAGTCCGGTTCGGTTACCGATTTTTTCAAGACAAGAATCGGGATGGGAACCGATCCAAAGCGATCCTGTTCAGTTTTTTTTAATCTTAAGTTGACTTTTTGATCAACACAATTTTTATTCCAAGTCGGTTCGGTTTAGTTCACCAGTTCAAATACCCGCCCTTAAGTTATACTACAAATTTTTTGGTAACCTGCCATGGATTGTAAATGTTAAAATTTGACTTTATTTTTAGGCTATTTAAATGGATTGGGTCCAATATGAAGCCGTGCATTTTGTTTGCAGTTTGTCATTTGAGAGGTACTTGTGTTTACCCGTTTCTGTTTGTTTCCTATGTTGGTAGGTAAAGTTCCCCATTAATTCGAAGACCATGGTTTGGTCAGCAAATTAACTTTCTTTATGTGTCGAGCGTGCCACTGTTAGCAATTTTTGATTCTAACAGACTTGAGAATAAGCATAGCTTGCGCCCCAAGCTATTGACTTTGATAAAACGATTGTGAATTTGGGTGAGGAATATCTCCCAAGTAAGTTCTTTTCTATGCCTTAGACTGGTAAGGACTTCATACTTTTTCTCAACATAAAACTGGTAGTTCTGGCCGGAATAAATGATAACGATTGAACTGATTTCAGGCAGAACTCCTTTTTACAAGACTCAAAAAGGGAAAACTGACTATACAAAGATACGAAGAGGACTGTGTTTCCATTTCTGCCTGGGTAGTTGCCTTTGTTCTGGGCTGGACTGGGTGTGCCTGTGCTGGACTGGACTTCCAACAATTTCAACTGATGGGTTTTGGCTGCAAATCGATACCAAAGCTTGAGTTTGGCAGAGCTTCAATCTATTTCAAGCCCTGGAAGGCTTTTGGATGGGCAGAACTGGAATTTCTCCAGTCTGAAAGGGGCAGAAGTGGCTGGACTTGAGCTGGGGGTGTACTGTAGTACCTGTGCTGCTTAGTCAGGGTTCTTCATAAATTTGTTGAGTTTTTTATATTTGAAAATCCTCAAACTCTGCTAGTCTTGGCTTTTGCTGAACCAAATTTGTAACGAGAGAAATCTCGTTATTGTTGACTTATGAACTGGGATTCAACTCAGAAGTAGTGGTCTAATTGCCTCTGCTGGGAGAAAAACAAGATGATTCTGCAAGCTTGTTGGAAAGCTTTTGGAGTACTTCAGACTCTGAGTCTGTTGGAACTTTGTTTTGGGATTTTGCGATCAAGTGACCATTTGAATGTTTGTCTTTTGACTGAATTTTGGGTTGTGTTGGTTGATTGTGTGTTGTTTCTCTGTTCACCCCCTCTTATATATATATGAAATGTTCTTTGAGAGTGGGTGGCAAGTAATCAAAAGATCTTTTTAATTTTTAATTAAAATAAACAAGGGTTCCATCCATTTTCTGGCAAGAAAACACTCAATGATTAGTTTTCTGAGGTGACTGCTTCTGCATTTTTGATGGGGCGCCATGCTTGTTCTTCCATTTTACCTGCTTCTGCAAGAGTTTGGAATTTTGAGGTAGCTAGTTCTCAGCTTTCGAACAGTTTCCTGTTTCACGCTTATCTCTCTTTTCATAAAAGCAGAGTCTGTTTATCCTTGAAAATGGCGTTCCTAAAAAATATCCAGATTATCTTTAGATAATCTAAGCGGAATATGATCTCTTGGCAGCAAAGCCACTTCTGAGTTGTTCTTTTTTTGCCTGCTCCTGTTCAAACTTTATCTCGAGCCGATTTCATTGACTTTTCTAAGTCAGGGTCACGTGGGTATGTTTCTTTTTAACCCAAATCGTCAAGCCCATTTCTTCTTTCGGCTGTTTTGGTTTCTATTGTGGCCCAGTTTTCCTAACGTCTTTTGGGCCACGTGATATTGGCCTGTTTGCTTTGCTTAATAGACTGGACGTGCTGATGGGTTGAAATCGTTTCAAGCGGCCCAGGAAGTGATGTGGGCTCTTTGCTTTTGGTTTTGGCGTGTCAAATTTGGGCCCAAACAACTTGTTTAGGTTTTCTTGGCCGCATTTGGTTAGAGAGAAATCTCTTTTTTATTTTTCACAAAAAAAAAATCTCTCTTTTTTGTTTGGGTAGAGGTCACCATTTGAGAGAATTACACTATATCCTATTTGGCTGTGAGTGTGATTATTGGTTCTTTGCTTTGATTGAGAGACATTGGATGTACTTGATCTATGGGCTATGTGTAGGAATTTCAAAACATTTTTCCAAAGTTCATTTGAATATTAAACATGCATTTAATCAAATTAATCGCAGCGGAAGTCTAAGGTGGTTGTTTAAATTCAAAAACAAAACTTCTTCCAAGTATCTTAAGCCATGAACATTGATATGTTTTTCATAAATGAAAATTCAAGAGAAAAGGATAAGATCTAATTACCCTTGAAGCAATTATATGAATCAATTTGTGTTTGGTCTTCTCTTGATGATTTCCTCTTTGTTGATCTCCTCTTTGATCTTTGATCTTTGCTCCTTGATCTTTCTCCTCCATGTGAGCCACAAAAGTATATGGCCTCTAAGTCTCCACACCAATGGAACCTTGAGATGAGAATAAGTATCTTGAGAATACTTGGATGCTAGTGCAAGATTCTCAAGATTGGTTTCAATCTAAACCACTTTGAAAGATGAAAGTGTTTCACTCTTGAAAACTCTCATTTTTCTCTCTTTGATCTTCCAAACCCATTTGGTTGATGTTGGATTGTGTTTGTGTGTCAATAAGCTTATGGAAACAATTCCCATACACATTCACTTAACCATTTTCGGCCGAACCCCATTGGGCTTCCAAAATTGGGCCTTATGACACTTAAACCATAATATTTAGGTGTCTTAAGCCCTTGGGCTTGATACCCAACCATTTGGACTTTCCTTAATTATTACCGAGGCCCAAATACGTTTTTACACGTAGTAAATCATCCACATCAAATCAATCAAATTGATTTCCTCATTCTCATTTGTATTACTCAAAGTTAACCATTTAAAGTGTGCGATCCATTAGGTTCTAATTAGCAAGGCAGTGGGAAAATATTAGAACTCTTTCTAACCAACTGGAATTAAAACCCCTTTTTAATTCTTCCTTTATTTGGATCGATCACAATCAATCTTAGGACTTCCACAAGCCAAGAGTGACATCTAGCAATATATCAAGGCTACCCAAGCTAACCAGAATAGATGAAGAACCTATTCAGTTGGAATTGCAATGCAATACGGTCCTTCTCTTATACAATGTTTCAAATCATATTATTAGGGTACAGATTGTTTATGTCAAACCCCTAATATGATTTATAACCTCATGTGATTCAAAAGAACATGATTAAGAACAACTTTCTAAATCAAGCTCAAAATACTTTGGCCAAAGATTTACTGAATCACATCTTGAAACATTCTCCTTCTTTATCGAAAGTAGAGATTCCTTATTGTACATTCACATGCCCCTATGATGAATTAAGAGATCCCAACAACACTTAAGACAAATCTTTTACGGCTTGCCTTTAAGAGCTATCAAAGATCAATAACGCATCACAAGACAACCATGATGCCTCAGGTCTAAGGACTAATTTGCATTATTGCAACTATGAGTTCTCATTTGACATGTAGATAAATACTCCATATGAGAACTACGGTTGATCGCGTTCAGTGTACTCATTCACTAATGAGCACCCACATACTTGTATTAGTGTCAACTACACAAATGGTTTGAGACTAACCATCCTCCCAATTGAGCATACATAATATGCGCTAATCTTGACGGTTTATCAATGCCCATTTGATAACCTATGATTAGGAACATTTTGGGATACTACAATTAGAGATTAAAGGTCTCATGAATCTAATCTTCTTTAGATTACTTTATCTCTTATTTAGCATACCCTGGACATTTGTTTCTTTACACGATGTAAAAGATAACAAATTAAGTTTGCCCTTTATATATCATATACGAAATGTATTCTAAGGAGATTACATCAAATGTATTGGCTCTTAGGGCACATTTCTAACAATCTCCCACTTGCACTAGAGCCACAGAGCCATGTATCTCATACCCATTATCTCTGTATGTCTATCCAGTTGTGACTGTGACATAGGCTTAGTGCGTGGATCTGTTACGTTGTTTGCAGATGCCCCATCTAATGATAACATTTTTCTATGTGTTTGGATCTCTGATGTGACCTAGGTTCCTTGGCTTGAGCTATCGCCCCATTGTCATCACACAGTAAAGGTACTTGTGACATTATGGTTAGAACCACATTTAGTTCGGTAATGAACCATTTTATCCAAACAGATTTTATTGTAGCTTCTAAAGCGACAATGTAATCAACTTCAGTTGTTCTCTAACTAACTACGTGTCCATTCAAAATGAAGACGTACCCTTAGGTGGATTTGCAATTGTTGATATTAGATACATTATCCAAATCAGTAAATGCTTCCACTTGCTACTTTGATGTTCCTCCCAGATGAGGAACATGTCCTTAGTCCTTCTTAAGTATTTAAGAACATACTTGATTGCTCTCAATTGATCTAATCATTGGCTTGATTTATATCTTCTAGTTATACTCGTATAACCAATATCATGTCTTGTACATGCTATGATATATATGAGAATCCCTATTGCATATGCATAAGAGATTTTACTCATCTGCTGTATCTCATAATGAGTTTTTGGACACATGCTCTTAGAAAAGTGAAGTGTATGTCGTACTGGAAGTAAACTTTTCTTAGACTGTTCCATTTGAAATCTCCTTAGCATCTTATCAGCATACAAGGATTGAGATAACCCAATTATACTCTTAGATCTATCAGGATAAATCTTTATTCCGAGTATGTAAGATGCTTCTCTAAAATCTTTCATTGAGAATGATTTAATGAGTCACAGCTTCACTGAAGATATCATTCCTATATCGTTTCCGATAAGTAGTATGTCATATACATACATTACTAGGAATACTACCAAACTCCCACTGACCTTTTTGTACACTCATTGGTCATCCATGTTTTGTATGAAGTCAAACGATTTGACAACTTCATCAAATAGGATGTTTCAACTCCAAGAACCTTGCATCAACCCATAAATGGATCTATGTAGCTTGCATACCTTATTCTTATCAACTTTAGAAATGAAGCCTTCAGGTCGATCTATATATAGTTCTTCCTGAAGGTGGTCATTCAGAAAAGCCGCCTTCACATCCATTTTGACAAATCCCATAATCATGGTATGCAGCTATTGCATGCCAAATCCGAATACACTTTGTCATAGTGACAGGAGAGAAGGTTTCTTCATAGTCAATCCCTTCTCTTTACTTGTAGAACTTTGCTACTAGCCTTGCTTGTAGATTTCTACTATTCCATTTGAGCCTATCTTCCTCTTAAAGATCCATTTATTCCCTATTGGTACAATACCAGGAGGAGGATCACTAGAGTCCAGACTTAGTTGGTATACATAGAATCCATTTCGGATTTCATGGCTCCAAGCCATTTCGTGAAGGAAACCACAATACCTTTTAGGCATTCTGCTAACCCTTCTTGAACTACGTGGAGTTTGTGTTACAACAGGTTTGTGGATCTGGGATTGCACTTAGTTCAGTGTTGATTTCTAGCTCATTGGACAATTCCTTGAGTTCTATCTCATGTCCCCTTTTTCCCATCAAGAGTGTATTCTCTTTTTAGGAAGGTAGCTGACCTTGCGACAAACAACTTTTGCTTGTTGATGTGATAGAAGTAATATCCCATAGTTTCCTTGGGATACCCTATAAATCTACACTTCACTAACCTTGCATTTAGTTTATCCACATATTGCCTTTTTGACATATGCCGGACAACCCCAAATCTTGATCTAATCAAGACTTGGTTTATTCCCAAATCACATTTCGAATGGAGTTTGTGGAACGGATTTTGGAAGGCACTCTATTTAGCAAATGAATTGCAGTTTCAAGTGCATATCCCTAAAAAGGATATAAGTAAATCAGTACAGCTCATGGAACTCATTTTAGAAACTCTGTTATGTTGTGGAGTTCCTGGTGGAGTCCATTGTGATAAGATGCCATGTTCCTTGAGGTAATCAAGAAACTCTGTGTTTAAGTATTCACATCCTCGATCGAATCTAAGGATTTTAATACTCTTGCCTGTTTGGTTTTCAACTTCATTTCTGAATTCCTGAAACTTTTCAAAATTCAGATTTATGCTTTATTAAGTATAAATACCCTAACCGTGAATTATCATCGGTAAAGGTAATGAAGTATGAATAACCGCCCTCTGTGTTTGTATACAAAAATTCACAAACATCTTAGTGAATTAATCCCAACAGTTCTGTAACTCTTTCTCCTATACCAGTGAAAGGAGACTTAGTCATTTTACCATATAGACAAGATTCACAAGTAGGCATAGGAACATGATCAAATGATCCAAAAGGTTCCATCTTTTGCCATCCGGTGAATTCTATCTTGGCTAATGCCTCCAAGTTTAAGGTGTCACAATTTAGTTGCGGTATCCACATCTCTAGGCCTCTCAGGTCTAGTTGCATCTTTATCCATATACAGTTAATGCTACCATTCATTTCTAAAATGAAAAGAGACCATCAATCAAAATTGCATAAGCAA
The DNA here is from genome assembly GCF_965620075.1 of Prunus avium. NCBI lineage: Eukaryota > Viridiplantae > Streptophyta > Magnoliopsida > Rosales > Rosaceae > Prunus > Prunus avium. The sequence continues at coordinate 1,631,624 of NC_142285.1, forward strand.
CTATTTGATTGATATGTGAAATAGAACAAAACATTTTGTCAAACAAAACATCAAATCCATCTCTTAAAAATATAGAGATGGATATTAAGTTCTTTACATATCCAGAAATGAAATAACAATGATTTCAAATTCAGGTCCTCTTCGAATGGTAGTTTGAGATGTTAGGTGCCTATTGCATTGGCAACTACATTAGTGCTATTTCCCACGGTTAGCACCATTTCTCATTTTCCAAGTCTTCTACTCCCACTAGTCCATGCACACAATTGCATATATGTTGATTAGCTCCTGAATCAACTATTCAGTTTAGAAGCTTTAACTGTAATTACTAATTTTAGAACAAGAGAGTGACCTTCTGAAGGTTTTTCTCTTAAGGCTTGCAAGACATCTTTTGCAATTCTTCTTCCAATGTCCATCCTTGCCACAGTGAAAACAAGTACATTTTAGTTACTTGTTTTTCTTTTGTATTCTTTCTTCCTTGGGTTTTTAGAAAATCTTTCTTCTTATTTCCTTTATCCTTACCTTTTGTTTGGATTTGAAAGAAGAAGAACCCTTCTAAAATTGCAACTATCCTTTTAACCCTTTATCTTTTGAGATATTCATTTAAGCTACTATAGCCATGTTGAGTAGCTCATATAGGGTTTCATTCATCTTTCCCATTTTATAGTTCATAACATATTGGGATTAACTGATGAAGGGGATGAAAGAAAGAATCTTGTTGAACTTCAACATCAAAGAAAAATCCATATTTTTCAATATCTTAAGTAATTATATTACTTTGAGATCATGTTGATTAACCGGGAACCCACTTACCATTCTTGTCACAACAAGTTCACATATGGTATTGTAAGCTAGGAGTAGCTTCACCTTTTCATGGATGCCAACATGTAACTTTTACCTCGGTTGTCATCTGACACATGCTTCTTATAAGCCTTTGTCTCCTCCTCAATGGCATATGGACCAAGAGGGGTATGTGGTGGGGTTTTTCTTATACACAACTAATCTTATCCAATTATAGGACAAGTTGGTGTTTGTGCAATCAAACCGGATAGTTCATGTCATCTTGGACGTTTGAGTCAAGTATCTTCGAGATTGGGTTTGTGATGGTTAATTTGAAATTATGCAAAAACGTAAATAGATTTTAATTTAGATTAATCTTCTACCAAGGACTTAGGGTCTTTAAGTCATGATGGTAGCTCCCACTATTTTTGGCAAATTTCATATCCCTCCTGAAATCCGAGAGTTTCCGTTGAAACTCTTAGTGGGGATGGGAGTCTCACTTTCACATACTTTTCCTCAACCTAACAGTTTGTTGGATTGCTATGATACTAATGAGAGGATACTCTTATCCAATCACATCATTAATGTGAATACCCATCACTATGGCCTCTAGAGAACTAGACCTCAACCTAACAGTTTGTTGGTTTCGTTCGTCTTAGTTAAGTTATTCCCACCATGCTTGTGGGTATAGGGTTTCAAGCATGACCTCAACCTAACAGTTTGTTGGCCACACTCGTTATCTATCCGCACTACATCAAGTATGTGTAATAGGCTTCCCTTGGATGGTTACAAGTACTGGATGTTGCCTCACTGAGGTCCAACAAGGTGTAAATGTGCCACCCAATAAGAGACTACCACGGTGGAAGGCCACAAAATAGCATTCAAAGTGCCATTTCGCTTATCAACTTAATATTGCTTTGAGGGTAGTTAAATTGGTCTCATTTTAATCCAATTTTAATCCTGTTAAAAATACCTATCTAATCTCATTAAATGGTTCCCATTGCAATATATTAGTAGCACATAATACTCCCACTAAATGTTTTAGAAACCATTTGCTTGAGATAGTGGAAATACATGATACTACTAATTGATTAATTATCATCATTACCGAACATTCCAATTGCATTGGGCTTGTAGGATGATTATGGACTTTCTTGTTGATCCAACACGAGCCACCATGTTGGATCATGGTCTTGGATGGTGATTCATTTTAATTACGCGTGCATAAAAATAAATTAGGCATGAAAGCCATTTCATTATTACATAGCCAATCAAAATCGAATACATATCCAATAAGCGGCCAATCTCATAGCTCAATTGTTTGGTCTAAGTCCATAACCATCCTTTAATTATTTAAACGCTTTAAACAATTAAACTAGCAATGTAAAACCATGCTCTTGGGTTGCAAACATATATATGGGTTTAATTCAAGTGGTAACCATATTCAAATAAAATAAATTTACCATGGAGTGAAAACGTTTTACTACAATAGCAAAAGTAATTGTGAAAATCTTTTGGACATAGTTACATTTATCATATATTGCAAGTCCAAAATTATTCATCAATTAATAATGGATCCAAAGTTGATCCACTAGGGTGTGGGGTTAATGCATGCATTTATTTAACACAAAGTGGTGATCATGATTATTCCAACAAGGTGAATAATCATGAATGTGACTAGGTAGGCCAACCACACTCACCAAAGTAATCAAAATTAATTTTAGTGTGGTAGGTAAATAAATAGTGATATGAATAAAATGATCAACTTTTGCATTTTATATCAAATCATCATAATATAAATCTAGATAGCCCCACACACTCACCAAAGTAATCTTATTAATTTTAGTGTGGTGGGTAAATGTTTATTGAGTGGAAACATTTTTGAAAAACTTTTAATTTTATAATAAAACACCATCATCATCTTTTGACCTATCTTGGTGGAAAATTCCACTAAACACAATCATCAAAATTAGTCACCTAACTTATGGATCAAAAAGATCCCATAACAAGAACATCAAGAATACCAAGAACATGCATATGAACTAATATGAATGTTCATGCTATTTCCGGAAAAATCCATATTCCATTTTAACCATCTCATGCTCTTAATATCATATATTTCATGAAGTTAAAATCATGGGGTTTTAATGCAACTATGCTATAATATTCATACATACAATTATGAATACAAAGAGAGCATCAATCATCAAAACATAAATCCGGAAATTCAAAATCCCAAACAACCCCTTTCACTCCATTTGATTTTTATTCAATCATATCAAAATAAATCAAGTATAACTATTATACTTTTAAATGAATTCACAACCCATATATGCATCTCTAAACCCAAAAACATATCAAGTTCATGACCTATGGCTCTGATACCAATTGTAGGAATTTCAAAACATTTTTCCAAAGTTCATTTGAATATTAAACATGCATTTAATCAAATTAATCACAGCGGAAGTCTAAGGTGGTTGTTTAAATTCAAAAACAAAACTTCTTCCAAGTATCTTAAGCCATGAACATTGATATGTCTTTCATAAATGAAAATTCAAGAGAAAAGGATAAGATCTAATTACCCTTGAAGCAATTATATGAACCAATTTGTGTTTGGTCTTCTCTTGATGATTTCCTCTTTGTTGATCTCCTCTTTGATCTTTGATCTTTGCTCCTTGATCTTTCTCCTCCATGTGAGCCACAAAAGTATATGGCCTCTAAGTCTCCACACCAATGGAACCTTGAGATGAGAATAAGTATCTTGAGAATACTTGGATGCTAGTGCAAGATTCTCAAGATTGGTTTCAATCTAAACCACTTTGAAAGATGAAAGTGTTTCACTCTTGAAAACTCTCATTTTTCTCTCTTTGATCTTCCAAACCCATTTGGTTGATGTTGGATTGTGTTTGTGTGTCAATAAGCTTATGGAAACAATTCTCATACACATTCACTTAACCATTTTCGGCCAAACCCCATTGGGCTTCCAAAATTGGGCCTTATGACACTTAAACCATAATATTTAGGTGTCTTAAGCCCTTGGGCTTGATACCCAACCATTTGGACTTTCCTTAATTATTACCGAGGCCCAAATACGTTTTTACACGTAGTAAATCATCCACATCAAATCAATCAAATTGATTTCCTCATTCTCATTTGTATTACTCAAAGTTAACCATTTAAAGTGTGCGATCCATTAGGTTCTAATTAGCAAGGCAGTGGGAAAATATTAGAACTCTTTCTAACCAACTGGAATTAAAACCCCTTTTTAATTCTTCCTTTATTTGGATCGATCACAATCAATCTTAGGACTTCCACAAGCCAAGAGTGACATCTAGCAATATATCAAGGCTACCCAAGCTAACCAGAATAGATGAAGAACCTATTCAGTTGGAATTGCAATGCAATACGGTCCTTCTCTTATACAATGTTTCAAATCATATTATTAGGGTACAGATTGTTTATGTCAAACCCCTAATATGATTTATAACCTCATGTGATTCAAAAGAACATGATTAAGAACAACTTTCTAAATCAAGCTCAAAATACTTTGGCCAAAGATTTACTGAATCACATCTTGAAACATTCTCCTTCTTTATCGAAAGTAGAGATTCCTTATTGTACATTCACATGCCCCTATGATGAATTAAGAGATCCCAACAACACTTAAGACAAATCTTTTACGGCTTGCCTTTAAGAGCTATCAAAGATCAATAACGCATCACAAGACAACCATGATGCCTCAGGTCTAAGGACTAATTTGCATTATTGCAACTATGAGTTCTCATTTGACATGTAGATAAATACTCCATATGAGAACTACGGTTGATCGCGTTCAGTGTACTCATTCACTAATGAGCACCCACATACTTGTATTAGTGTCAACTACACAAATGGTTTGAGACTAACCATCCTCCCAATTGAGCATACATAATATGCGCTAATCTTGACGGTTTATCAATGCCCATTTGATAACCTATGATTAGGAACATTTTGGGATACTACAATTAGAGATTAAAGGTCTCATGAATCTAATCTTCTTTAGATTACTTTATCTCTTATTTAGCATACCCTGGACATTTGTTTCTTTACACGATGTAAAAGATAACAAATTAAGTTTGCCCTTTATATATCATATACAAAATGTATTCTAAGGAGATTACATCAAATGTATTGGCTCTTAGGGCACATTTCTAACACTATGGGTCAAATATAGCCCTCAAAATGTGTAAAAATCAACTCCAAACATGGGCAAAACGAAAAAAACCAACCCCTTGGACAGTGAGCACATTTTTTCAAATATAAAGAACCTAAAATATGTCTATAAATACCTTCAAATTTCATAAATCATTTCACTCATTTCATTCAACATTTCTTACGATTTTTATCACATTCTCTATTTATTCACAATTTTCCACACTCAATTTTTTTTTTTGGTCAAATATTTTCCACACTTCAGAAATATTGTTAAATACAAATGTACTATGCTTCAAAAGCAATAATGCGAATGTACTTTTTTTTGGCAACAAAAAATTGCACTTATATGGGACTGAAAAGAAAGAAAGAGTAGAATATCGGTGATGATCACAATTTTAGAAACTGAAAAGGATCTATCTAGAGGCGACAACTACCTTTCACGTGATACATACATTAATACTATGAGTGCAATTAAAGGAATGATTATCAACATGAGTTCTTCACGGCTATAAATTCAATTTAACTGATTATTTAACTGATTACCATTTTTGGTCCATGTAGTGTACCACTTTTACCACTTTGGTCCTTGTAGTTTCAATTTGATCAATTTTGTCATTGTAGTTTCAATTCTGAGCAATTCAAGGACAATTCCCAATTTTTTGTTAAATTACTCTAATATGGAGCGGCATTTTGGTCCAACTCACAACCCCTCCACAACCACTCCCACAAAAACCCAGCAGCCCCTACCCAACCACCTTCTCTCATCCCTCCTCCCTCCTCCCCTTCCCCACCCAACCTCCTCCTCCTCCTCCTCCTAACTCAACCCACTCCCTATCTTATAGCCACGACCGAACCACCCCCACAATCACCTTATCCCCTCCCTCCACAACCACCTTTTCCCTTCACTATCTCTCTCTCTCTCTCTCTCTCTCTCTCTCTCTCTCTCTCTCTCACACACACACATCAAACTCCATAACTAATTACATGCATTGCCTAAAACCTCTCATCATGAATCCAAGATAAAGTAGGGGCTTGAGACTTGAAAGCATAAGAAAAACTACATTAGGGATTGCTTGGGTGGCTAGGGAGTAGTTGTGGAGGGGATGCAAGATTGGACCGAAATGCCCCTCCATATTAAAGTGATTTGACAAAAAATTGGGGATTATCCTTGAATTGCTCAGAATTGAAACTACATGGACAAAATTGATCAAATTGAAACGACATTAACCAAAGTGGTAAAAGTGGCAAACTACAGGAACCAAAAATAACTTTTTGCTTGTATTAAACTCATGATAAGACTCGAACCCATGATACGAACTTTCATGTGAGAATAATTATTCCAAATCATTATAGTGGTCCTTTGCCAATTTTACTCATTATAATAACAACCAATGGGGACGCATTGAACTCTCCACAGGCCCCACTCCCCACAACCAACCGACACTTTTATATAATTGAGAAGTGAAAGGTGCTAATGTATGGCCAGAGTGGCTCTTTGATGTCTGGCTACAGATAAACTTTCCTATCGTTTGATTTAAAAAAAAAAAATATGTGAAACGTGCTTCTAATTTTAATTAAATAAGTTGGCCCAGCACTCAGATTATTTATACACACAATTCTTGGCTGAACGTAGAAAGAAAGCAATTTCTTGAGCACTAATCAAAGTTCAACTTCTATTTGTGTGTTCACCCTTGTCTCTCTTTTTCATCCATGGCTAGACTCTCCAAAGTCAAAGTTCTTGAGCAATGCCAAGTCTCTCCCCCACCAAACTCCTGCTCACCTGATATTTCACAAACCTCTCTCCCTCTGACCTTCCTTGACATACCATGGCTCTTCTTCTCTCCAAGCCTACCTCTTTTCTTCTATGAATTCCCATTTCCCACTTGTCATTTCACTTCCACCGTCCTCCCAAACCTCAAGCACTCTCTCTCCCGCACTCTCCAACACTTTTACCCTTTCGCCGGAACCCTAGTGGCCCGGCCCAAACCCGGCATTCCCGAGCTCGTCTACACCCAAGGTGACTCGGTTTCGGTGACCGTTGTCGAGTCAGATGGAGACTTTGTATATCTTTCAAGCAATTTCCCAAGAGAAGTGGAGGAATTTTACACACTTGTGCCTGAACTAGCATCAAGTAGTAGTTTTGCACCTATTAGTAATGCTACACAAGCAGCCAAACTTCCTTTGTCAAGTGTTCAAATTACAGTGTTCCCAAATTGTGGGATTTGCATTGGACTTGCATATCATCATGTTGTTGCTGATGGGAGGACCTTCAACAATTTCATCAAGGCTTGGGCCTCATTCTCTAGGCTTGGAGATTCATCAACAGTAGACGCACGATCAAAACCCTCTTATGATCGTACGGCTATTGTTGATCCATATGGGTTGGAGGCTATTTTCTTGAAGGAGTGGTGGAAGCGAGTTTCTTCACAAGGCTTGGTTCTTCTTGGTCCTAGATATAATAATGGACATTCAACGAACGTGGTTAGGGCCACTATTTTGGTGGACTTGGCCCAAATGGAGGGCATCAAGAACTGGATTATTGCTTTATGCAACGAGGGAAATGAGCCACATCCGGTACATTTATCGCCATATGTCCTAACATGTGCATTTGTGTGGGTTTGCTTGGTCAAAAGCCAAGAAAATGATCTTAATCACAACATTTGGTGTGGTGAAGATCCGAACTATTTTGGGTTCATTGCGGGCGGGTTAACCCGTATGGGTCATCCAGTACCGCCTACATATGTCGGTAATTGCGTTGGGTTTGGCCGGTCGATGGCGGTGAGTAAGGACTTGCTGGGGGAAAATGGAATTGTTGTTGCGACAAGGGCAATTGGAAACACTATTAAGAAGCTAGACAAGGCAATTTTGGGAGGGGCAGAGAAGTGGATATCGGAGTGGGAGGTGATGTTCGGGTCGGAGCTTCATGTTATGGTTTTTGGGTCACCTAAGGTGGATCTTTATGAGACAGATTTTGGATGGGGAAGGCCCAAAAAGATAGAGGATATTGGAATTGATGGTGCAAAAGCTATTTCACTCACTGAGAGTAGAGACATATTGGGTGGGATTGAGGTTGGCTTGGTCCTACCAAAGCCCCAAATGGAGGCTTTTACAACTTTTCTCATCGAGGGACTCGATGCTTTTTCTTGATTTCATCTTTGTAATGTAGGTGTGTGTACATAATTATTGAGACTCATTTTTTTTCCTTTTGATTTGTCAGTTTATGGTTGTTGGGGAAGCGAGGTGAACTGTTAAAATGGGGTCAATGAATTTATATTATCAGTGAAGGATTTATTTTTACATTAGTGCCCCGCATTTTTTTAACTGTCATCACATTACACATGCATTTTACGTGTTATCTATTTTGATAAAAGTGCTATTTTTGAGAGGGAACGAGATTCGAAATCGAATCTATTACCTCAGATGCAAAAATAAATACTCTTAATCACTCGTCATCTATATAATAGAATAAATGAAACATCATTGCATGATTTGAAAACAAATTATAGTCATTCCAATTCCCCCATTAGGCCCATAGTGCCACCGACCTCACCTGCAAGGTCTTATTACTTCTCAGCTAAGAAGAACAATGATTTACGCAGAAGGCAATTGTGGGAAGAAAATAAAGTAAGTTGGTGAACCAACGGCTTTCAAAATTAAAAATCAAAGCAAATTCTAGCCGTTAGTTTTCTGCTTTTGTGACGCCACAACGTGGCCAGCCCACAAATCCAGCTCTTGCCCCATGTTCTCTCTCCACTCTGTGGGCCCCACTCCCTTCCCCAAATATCACTATATATTTGGGGAAGCAAGCAATCAGCCCAACTCTCTTCTTTATTTGTTCTCTCTAGCTAAAACTAAAAGCTTTTCTTTTCTTCATTCAAATTAAATCTTTGATTTGCAATGGCACATTTGAGCAGCAGTGTGATGAAGATGAAGGTCTTGGTCTTTGCCTTTGCCGTGGTGGGTTTCTTTGCGGCTATGTCTTCGGCCCAAGATTTTGATGGTGCGCCCGCTCCCGCGCCGTCTCAAGACAAAGGAGCCGCTCACTCTGTGGTGGCCTCAGGGGCTATGATCCTCTGCCTCCCGTTTTTCATGTCCATGGTTGCTCTCCTCAACCACTAAATTTTTATTATTATTTCCATCCATTTATTACTTGCTAGTATTAATTCTTTGGGGTTTTCAAATGAATTTCATGGAAGTGACTCGGTGATTCTTTTATTTTATGTATGTATTCATCATGTGTGTATTTTCCTCTACCATTCTTTGTTGATGTGATACCATATTATAAATACAGACAAGTATTGAAGGTTCTGAAACAAATTGTAGTTTTGGGAGAATTTATAAGCACTGCTTAATACAACTAACACAGTCCCTCCAGCTGGAGTGATTCTGAGAAATCCCGGTGATAAAATGATTTGAGATAAAGGATTTAGATTTGAGAAATGAAGGATTGAGAATAAATTTTCAAATCACTTCGGTGATAACAGAGATCGAGAATCAAAAGAACGAACAAACATTCACGCACAACTTCAACACCACAGTTTTACGTGGTGCACTCATAATTGAGCTACGTCCACGGAGTTGCTAGGGGTTTTCACTAATTGAAGAAGAAGATTACAAGTACAAGAGCACTCAAGTGTGTTTCCAAACTCAATTTCGTCATGTTTATTGGCCTCTGAATTGGAGTCGAAATAGGGAAAAAAAAAGAACATCAAAAATACGAAATTAGAAAGCTCCCGACACTGCAACATACCAAACTGGGGCATACTGAAGCTTTCACTCAAACTGTTCAAGTGCCCCACAAGTCTTGAGCGCATTTCTGCTGCTATTACTCTTCTGATTGCCATATCAAATTCAAATGCGATACGGTAAAGGGGGAAGGAGAAGGCCACTATGAAATACAAAGTAAATATTAATTAAACACTGAATAATGGACAAACAAAAAAGAAGAAAGTGGGTTTCAGAAGGAAGGAAAGACATTTCATCAGAAAGAAACAATTCAAGGGAGAGAGAGATGACCAGAAGGTGATATATGTCAAGTACGTACTTTGTTGCAGTCATATTATATATGTGTGTGCTTCAACTCATTGGCCAGCACGTAAAATGCCGCTCTGAAAAGAAGGATAAATCACCAAATAAAAATGAACAGAAAAGAAAATGAACAAGTGAGGTTGGCATCTAAATCAAGACAAGTTAGAAAAACTCACTCGACTTTGAATCTTGTCTAGGTCGAGGAGGCGAAGAAATCCAAATGTTTGGGATGTGAGCAATCTTAGGCCAGTCCTCGCCTGTTTCTACGTTGCATCTTTGATGTAAGATGGGGGAGCAATATGTAATATCCAATTCTTGTAAAGAGGTGTGACGACTCATCCTTTCAGGCAGTGACGTCAAATTAGAGCAACCGTAGATGAAAAGTCTGCGAAGTGACCTGAGATTTCCTATCCCTTCTGGCAGCGATGCCAATTTAGGGCACATTGAAATTTCCAGTTCCCTTAAAGAGATGAGGCATCCCATACCTTGGTCGGGCAGTGACTCCAAATTAGGGCAATCATCAATCTTTAGTTTCTGTAAAGAGGTGAGGCGACTCATCCCGTGATCTGGTAGTGATGCCAAACTATTGCAAATTTCCATTGAAAGCACCTCAAGTGATGTGAGGTTGCCTATCCCTTCCGGCAGTGATGCCAAACTAAAACATCTGTAAATTTTAAGCGATTTGAGTGATGTGAGGTTGTCTATCCCTTCAGGAAGTGATACTGGCTTGTCGCAATCTTTGATCTTGAGTTTCTGTAACGAGATGAAGGGACCACCCAATGAGCTCAAATTAGGGCAATTTTCCATCTTCAGTTTCTGTAAAGAGATGAGGCTACCCATCGATTTCGGTAGCGAGGTCAAATTAGGGCAATAGGTAATTTTAAGGGATTCAAGTGAAATGAGCTTGCCAATGGCCTCGGACACACATTCTATATCCTCATCATCTGTCATAATTTCAAGGGATTTCAATGTGGAATGAGGGGAAGAGGAGACATGTGCATCAAGGATTTTCCAGGTGGAATCCATCAATTTTAATTTGTCAAGATATGGATATAATGGAACGGAAGTAAGGTAAGGACAATTACAAACCTCTAATTCAGACAAACAAGGAAATGAAGGTTGTTGTTCCTTTTCACACTTTGCCGTTGACCTCCACCATCCTTTAAGATTAGGGCAAAATGATAGAATGAGTTTCTTTAGGGAGGGGAAAAATGGTGCTAACAGGCAAATAATATGGGTAGAATATTTTCAGGTTGTATTTCATAATTCTCCAAAAGGAGGTATTTATAATATAAGGATGTAACCCTAGTATGGTCAAACTAGGAAAAAAGATAAAATCCTAATTACCCAATATCTGTATAAAAAGGAAAGAAATATAGCCATAATAAATAAGGAAATAAATCTCCTAATTAAGATAGGATCTCGCTAACACTCCCCCTCAAGTTGGAGCAAAGATGTCGCGCATGCCCAACTTGTCAAGCGAGTTGAGAAAAACTGCAGTAGACACAGCTTTCATAAGAACATCTGCCAGTTGATACTCGGATGATATAAACGGAAAAGAAATAATTTCTGCATCCAACTTATCTTTAACAAAATGTCGATCAACCTCCACGTGCTTTGTACGATCATGTTGCACAGAGTTATGCGCAATTGCAATTGCAACTTTATTATCACAATACAAATCCATGGGTTTCTGGGGTCCAAACCCAAAATCTCTCAACAATCTTCGCAACCATAGTAGCTCGCAAACACCTTGAGCCATCCCACGGTACTTGGCTTCAGCACTAGACCTAGACACCACTTTTTGCTTTTTACTCCTCTAAGTAACAAGATTATCACCAACAAATGTGAAATATCTAGACGTAGAACGTCTATCAGTGATTAAACCAGCCCAATCAGCATCTTTATACCCTTCCATATCTGTATGACCATATATACTTGCAAAACATTAACCCCTTGCCAGGAGTTACTTTTAGATATCTCAAAATGCGCATCACAGCACCCATATGATCTTCACTAGGATAATGCACAAACTGACTCACTACACTCACTGCATATGCAATATCAGGACGTGTATGAGCTAAATAAATTAATTTCCCAAAAAGTCGTTGATAACGCTCTTTACCTGTAGGGACTTGATCAGGATACAACCACAACTTATGATTTTGTTCACTAGGGGTATCAATTGGTTTACAATCCAACATTCCAGTCTTTGCAAGTAAATCTAAAATGTATTTTCTTTGAGACATAAAGATACCATGTTTAGATCTGGCAACTTCAATACCCAGAAAGTACTTCAAATCACCCAATGACTTCATCTCAAACTTGGAAGCCAGATACTTTTGAAGATTTTGCATTTCTGCCTGATCATCTCCAGTTACAATCATATCATCAACATAAATAATTAAAGCAGTCAATTTACCTTTATGACGCTTTAGAAACAAAGTATGGTCTGAGTTACCTTGCACATACCCAAATTTCTTCATAGATGCTGCAAATCTCCCAAACCACGCTCTTGGAGACTGTTTCAATCCATATAAAGACTTTCGCAGCTTACACACAACACCATCTTTAGAGGTTACAAGAATACCAAGAGGGAGATCCATGTAAATCTCCTCATTGAGGTCACCATATAGAAATACATTTTTGACATCGAACTGCAATAAGGGCCAGTCGCGGTTAGTAGCCAGGGACAATAGTACACGCACAGTATTGAGCTTTGCCACATGAGCAAAAGTCTCCAAATAATCAACTCCATAGGTCTGAGTATAACCCTTTGCTACAAATCTAGCCTTGTAACGGTCAATGGAACCATCAGCCTTATGCTTCAAAGTAAACACCCATTTGCATCCAACAACTTTCTTCCCTCGTGGTAAATGAACCAAATCCCATGTTTTATTCTTGTTCAAGGCATCCATTTCAACATTCATGACATCCATCCATTTGGGGTTAGATAAAGCATCCTGCAGCTTAGTTGGCACACATATACTAGATAATTGACACAAATATGATGCATATGACTTAGACAAACGATGAGTTGACACATAATGGCTAATGGGACATTTAGACTTGACATGTATATCATGAGAATATTGTACTTTACGTTTTCCATGAGTGGTTCGTGGGGGTAACTGATAATTTGACACAGATAGATCATTAAAAATTATCTCACTTGATTCACTATCACGAGTAGATTGGGGCACTGGCAAGGTAGATGGGGTATTGCATCAAACTCTTCCATACAAGAATCACTGTCACTATTTTCAGATACTGGCGATTGGTCGCTTGCTTCAATGCCACGGGTTATTTCAACATTGAGAGCACCTGCTTTATCTCTAGATATGGGCGACTGGTCGAGTTCCAAAGGGCGACTGGTCGTTTCTTCACAGAAACCACATGTTTCATCTTCAGATATGGGCGACTGGTCACTTGCTTCAGTGCTACTGGTCGTTTCCTTCTCAAGAGCAGTATCTTCAAACACATCATTCTCCAATTCAAGTCCAAGACTCTTCAATTCACTCCCTCTTTTCCCATGAATTGGAGAGGAGGGAGAGACATAATAAGACACTTCTTCATGGAAAGTCACGTCCAAAGTAACATGCACATTCTGGGTAGGTGGATGATAGCACTTATAGCCATTTTGAGTAGAAGAGTAACCAATAAAGAGACATCGCAGAGCACAATGATCAAGTTTACTCCGTTGATAAGAGTAAACATGAACATATGCAACACACCCAAAAACTTTAGGGGGTAACTTGGAGACGGAGACAGAGGAAACATGGTTACCAAACACATCATGCGGAGTCTTGAAATCAAGAACTTGGCTAGGAGTACGATTAATCAAATAGGTAGCAGACAGAACAACATGCCCCCAAAGATGATGGGGAACAGACATATCTAATATGAGTGAGCGGTGTTGCGTAGATACAGCTGCACCAAAATGGGTTCAACTGCATCCTCAACTTGTGATACTCGCAAGTGCACGAGCCGTTTGGTAGTATAGAATATGTAAGTGCGAGGTCGATCCCACGAGGATTGGTGATTGAATGATTCAATTCATTTTCCCTACACAAAACAGAAATGAAAAAGAAGGGAAATAAATAAAACAAGGAAGAAAGAAAATAACTAACTCAAGCAGATAAGTTCCCAAGTTCAATTAGATTAACGGATTGATTCTAGCTAATGTATGATTAAGCCATGGTGTGTGGTCATAACCTTGTGTTCCTAATTCCCTAATTTGATCATTTGTTGTCTAACCTAAAATTAAGCATTAGGAACCCATTAAGCATAGAAGAACAATTTAAACAACCAAGCATGTATCTAATCCCTGTTGTCGAATGTCCATACATACTCTTCCTATTCATAGTTCAATTCGAATTAAAGCATGGTGTCTACTCTTAATTCAAACCAAGATAGCTAACATGCAAGCCTAAATGGTGATCAATCATTCAAACTAGCATATTAACTTATAAGCATAATGAATAAGAACAAAAACCATAATTGAAACTTGGAAACTAATCAAACTTGAAACTAAAGAAAAGAATTTACATAACGAAAAGTTAAGTGGAACTAAGAAAACTTAAGAAGAATTTCAGCACAAATATTTCATTACAACAATTGAAAACTAGAAAATGAAACTAAGAGAATTTGAGGGAGAGAAGGGAAGGGAGCTCTAGAGAAGTGTTTGAGAGCTCCCCCCCTTGGGGTGTGTTTACAAGCTTAGAGAACTTCCCTATTTATAGGCCTAGGGGAAGTGAAAATCTGAATTCAATATGACTAATGCATACAACACTTGTGTTATAAAATCTGAATTGGTTGATGCACTTGTAATAAAAAATCAGAATTGGTTGATGCACTTGTATTAGAAAATCAGAATTGGTTGCTGCACTTCACCAATAAATCCCACCAGCAGCCCTAGCTCATCTTCATGTCACCATGACCAAGCTTCCAACCAGAAACAATAGCTCATCCTGAGGTCAGCATGACCAGCAACTTCAAGGGCTTACAAATTGGGCTTCCCTTAAGCAAATAACGACTTTAAGCACTCAAACTTGAAGTTCAGAATGTCTTCTTTCCAGCCATATATCATTTGGGCCAATCCAAGGTCGGAGGAGGAAGTTAAGGCCAAAACAAATTGCTAACTCATTTTGCGCGCTGATAAAATCCATCCTGAGCATGGCTCTGTGTTTGCTAGGTAACAGACTCCATATTTATCCAATGGGGCTTAATTTTGGATATGTTATAGTACACACCCATTGGAACAACTTTCATGAAGAATGTGGCCTCATCCAAGCTGTGTAGGTTGCTGAAACAAAGCTTGCAATATGACCTACGGAACTGGACTGGCAGGGGGCTGTAGCCAAAATGAGTTTGTCTTTAAGCTCTTCATCCATTCATCCAAATTAGGCCTTAACATGCTTGAATTGCATGAATTATGCTCTCTAAAGCCATCATTATTACCTAAAGCTCAATGAACTGAAAGATAAACACAAAAAGGATTAAAAGCACAAGTTTAACTCAAAAACATAACCAAATCATAAGCTAGAAGGGTACAAAATGATATACAATTATGAACCGATCAAATACCCCCAAACCTAGATTTTGCTAGTCCTCGAGCAAAACAAAAGGAAAATGAAGAAAAACAAAACAAAATAAGAAGTTAACTAGACCACTTTCGTAGGTAACTCGATTGCATTGAGCGTATGCAACAAGCCTTTAAATCTCTAGGCATCCCTAGTAGGAGGAGTTGTGTCTCCTGAGGGTTTAACATATACGATACCCACAAACGTTTTTCTAACTCTACAAAACAAAATGGTTAGAAAACTTAATAGATTTGTTAGTCCTTAAGAAAAAAAAAAACAAAAACAAAAACAAAAACAAAAAACAAAAAAAAACGTTAACCTTCCAACCAGACAGAAATTTTAAACTTCGTAGACATGGCTCAATAAGGAACAAAACAAACACTAAGGAAGTTCTAAACATTATTCAAGTGCTACCACAATCTCACTCAAATCATGCTCAAGGTGTGTGTGTGAAATAGCCATGAAGATACAACTCATGCTTCTCAAACAACGATATGAATTCCTGCAAGAATGAACACAAGTTTGCCAAGCTAAACCAAGATCAATAGGACTTTACTCATGGCTGTAATGCGGTTATGGTAATGGTTAGACAAAGAATGGATATGAAAACACAAAGTCTAAGGAGCAAAGTAGAGCATGACATGTAAACAAGATCATGGACGTTTGAAATGTAAGGCACATAAATTGAAAAGCTCACAACACCAGATTTTGCAATTGAATTACTTCACAATTTGATTTTGACATTTACACTCTTTGTATAATATTTGGCCCAATTTTGCGGCTCTTTACCCTAGATCACCTTGATTTCTCCTTATATCACCCTAGGGTCGTGACTACATTGGCCACACTTCTTTTCTCTTTTTCTTCTGAATTTTTTTTTAATAGCTCATTTATTGCCTTGAATACAATCTGAAATACAATCATACTCTACATGTTCCCTAGATGGTAGGATGTTTAATGGATGATAAGGTGATAAAAAGAAATGGCTAAGTGTTTGAGCACAAAGGGGTTTACAATGGAATATGTATTGTATGGGTTGATGGAGGAAAAAGAAAGAGGCTTAACAAAGATGGCCTAAATCATATCTTAGTTATAAACTTGACATTCCAGTGAATCACACAAGCAAAAATGCATACAATTGGGTAAGACATGCAAGAGTTGTATAATCATGGCTAAAGTGCATAGAAAGCTCAAGTATAATTATGTGAGACTTAGCTAGCAAAAGAATAAGATTCAGACCTAACACAATGCTTATCAAATTCCTAAGAGCCATATTAGAAGTTAGACTCAAGAAATGTCCAGCCTCCGCTAGTTTATTTCTTTGGCTGCTTCCTTTTTCTTTATTTTTGTTTTCCATTCTCTAAGATTTACTCCTTCAACACCTTAACCACTATATCACTTATGTTTTTGTGAAAATATGCTAAAATATTTATATATATACATGGTTTTGTTTTGAATTTTTTTTGCAAGAAACTACATATTTTCTACACTCAGAGTGTTTGCCAGCTCACTATATAACCAACTTAAATAAGTTAAATCCATCATGCAATGCATTTCATTCCAATTTTTTATGATAAACTAATAGATAATTGACTAAATAAACATCCTGCAAAATTTCAATAAAAATTTCCAAGTTTTTCTTACAATTTCCGTGGTTTTTATTCAATTTTTATCGATATCGATAATATCCCGATATTTCCATCGAAATTTCCGTGTTTTTGGCCTACCGATATTTCCGATATCACCGATATTTTAGACCTTGGTTTCAGGAAGAGTTTCAACTAGCACTATTCAGAACTCCCTATGGTGAAAATATTTTCCTGGACATGGTATATGCTTCATACCAACATCTTGAACTAATTGACTAGGATATATATAATTCCATGCACCTACTTAAGCGAATTGGATTTTGCTTTTCTAGGTTTTTGATCTCTTTGATGAAAAGAAAAATGGTGTCTTTGAATTTGATGAGTTTGTTCATGCACTCAATGTCTTCCATCCATATGCCCCTACAGATGATAAAATTGATTGTAAGTCTTACTACTATAAGAGGCAAAGCTAAATGTTGTGCGTGTGTGTGTCTTTCTTGTTATCTTATGTTGTTTGTTAATTACTTGCAGTTGCATTTTGGCTCTACGATATGAGACAAACCGGGTTCATTGAGCAAGAAGAAGTGAGTCTTGTACTACTTTTTTACTGTCTAAGTCTCCGAGGAAATTTATGTTTTTATGGTTATTTTTACGTTTGATACCTTGTATGAACACGGACACGATATTTAAATTAAGCGGCCTCTGTTTGGTTTCAGGTTAAGCAAATGGTGATTGCCATAATGATGGAATCTGACTTGAAATTGTCAGATGATCTTCTTGAGTCTATCATTGATAATGTAAGCACTACGTAGTTGTGTAAGTTTGGATGTTGTTTTACTGGGTGGTAATCAAAGCTTGTGGAGAATTTAGTACTCACGACATCTTCTATGACAAAGTATTAACAGTGTACTTCTATGACATTGTATTAACAGTGTACTTTTTTTTCTTTCTTGTAGAGGTATTTCCTTTTGCCTTTGCAATTGTATGTGGTGAAACTATGGACAATTGGAGGTGGTTTCTGCAAAAGATATCAGATGTCTTGCTGGGGTTTTTTGGGTTTTTTAATTTTTTTTGGTATGAAATGGTATTAACAATGTACTTCTATGACATGGTATTAATAGTGTACAGAGGTTCGGTGGAGAAGGGTAGTAAGGATAGCTCCTTGATTTTCGTTATTTTTTATTTATTTATTTATTTAAAGTTCGGGTTTTTATAAAAAAAATTGAGTTGGGCTTGTTTTGGATTGTTTTTTGAGTTTTTTTTGTGTTGGGTTTGTTTTAAGTTAATCAATGGTAGAGATGTAATTTATAAGAACTTCAACACTCATTTCTTATGTTGTAAATAATTTTTGGGTATGTTTCTAAAGTGCATTCCATGTGGAGTTTTTATATATTATAATTTCAGCCCTTATTTTGGGTATATTACTAAAGCTCCCTAAAACTTATTTGTCCTTCTATTGGTTCGAATTGATTCTTCTCGATGATGCAAAACCCCTAGTAACAAATACAGGATCGATGCTATTGGAATGTTGGACACAAGAATTAATCCGTCAACCTACCTAAGATGATCTGCTACGACCATCTGAGACATCCAAGTTGTTAATTTGTCCACCAATAAGAACCAGAGCCATGCCTTGTAGCTCACACTTCCAATGAAAAAGCTTACAACTCTCCCAAGTTCAATTTTGAACCACATGGGCTCGCCATTTTTTCTTGGGCTAGGACCAGAACCATTATTTTCTTCGGGCCAGGCCCATTGTGGCTACTGAAGACTATCAGCGTTGCTCCAACAAGGCATAATTTGTGGATCTTTGTGTTGACATACCAAATACAACTTGTGCCATTAAACCAAAATTGTGAGAAATTCCTAATTTCTTCTATAAAGAATTCAACTTTCTGTCATTGATCATGGTTTCTGCAAATCAACTCTAAATTTTGCAGTCCCCAATTTTGTCCTTTTAAGTGTTAAACTAGATGATACAAAACAAATTATGTGACTTGGATATTTCAAATGGAGATGATGTGCTAGACGTACATGGAATTATGGGATTTGTTAATGGTTTCTTTTATAGAAAATGTGATTGATGATTCTGGGGTTACTGAAGATTCAAAGCTTAGTTGCTTGATAAACACATAATTATTACAATTTCTATCCCTAATCTATATTTGTTAATACTTTGTTTCACTGAATTTTGAACCAATTAGAATGTTACCTTGCATTTTACAAATCTAATTGCACTTCATTGAAATAAAGGCTAATTTAGTTGAATTTTCTATTAGGTAGCATTCTCTTTGCAAGCAGCCCAAGGAGAGAAAAGAAATGAAGCCTAAACTCCAGTCCATTTTCGGCAGTCAGTTTGCAAGCCCCAAAACACACGTTTTACTGCTCGGATGGGAATGTATTCTTCATGAAAGTTGTTCTAATGGGTGTCTATTATAATATTTCCAAATTTGAGCCCCATTGGATACATATTGAAACCTCAGGCCTTCCTACACTAAACCTGGTGCAGAATAATTCGTTTTTCCAGCAACACATGTGCAGCAGCAAAAGAACTTTAGCAGTCAGCAATTTTGGACAGAAACACATGGGTTGGCAGCAAATAAAGAGCCAGACCTCCATGCTAAAAGAAGAATGGACAGCACCATGTGTGCAGCTGCCAACATGTGAAGATGATGATTATGTTGATGCTTTAGTTGCTTTCCTTCCTTTATAAATAGAAGGTAATGCAAAGAGATTGAGAGTAAAATTGTAGAGCAGATTTTAGTAGAATAGAGTGCAGATTTTGTGCAATTCTTAGGCACCAAGGGAGAGGAAAAATGGCAATATAATTGGAGAGAACCTTGGGGAGCCATGAGGCAAGGAACCAAGGG
The DNA here is from genome assembly GCF_965620075.1 of Prunus avium. Taxonomy (NCBI): domain Eukaryota; kingdom Viridiplantae; phylum Streptophyta; class Magnoliopsida; order Rosales; family Rosaceae; genus Prunus; species Prunus avium. The sequence continues at coordinate 1,651,664 of NC_142285.1, forward strand.
GTTGATGATGCAATTTTTCCTTCTCCTCTTTGTTCTTCATTTTTATCTTGTATTGTTATTTTATTTATGTCTAGTTAAACTTTTTTAATGATGAAATACCATTATGAAATGAAGTTTTAGTTCTTAACTTTCAATTCCCAACTATTATATTCTTCAATGTTTATAATTTCACCTTCACATGATTAATGGGATAATTTTCTTTTTACCACTTCTATCATGTATTTGTGGTAGTTAGGAATAAAAGTTAATCTATTAATGCATCCTTGGTTTTGTATTACTAATATACAATTTTCTTTGATCCTTTGTAGTTAAACAATATTTTTCACATAGGATGGCTTAGAATTTGTAATTATGAAGGGAATGGGAATTTACATAAGATTCATAAAAATGCATGCTTAATTGATATATCTTGAGAAAATAGTAGATTGATTTCTTGATTGCTACTCCGTGGGAATTGTTAGAGTTTATGGAATAATGGTATGGAATCTAAAACCTTAGTTTTCCCCCTATTTTAGTTTATTTGCCTTTTCAATTCTTTGCTTTATTTCATTTTCTTTTTCAACTTTGAATTAACTTGGGTTAGGTTTGTTTTCCATCTTTTTCACGCACTCCCTGTGGGTACGACCTCGCACTTACACACACTTATTCTACAAACGATTCGTGTACTTGCGAGTTTTATAAATTTAAAACATGCACTTTCGGGTGGCCAACAAGTTTTTGGCGCCGTTGCCGGGGAGTGCAATGGAAAACTAATCAAATATGAAGTAATTTAATTTTTTCTTTTAGTTTTATTTTGTGGGGAACTAACTCCCTAGCTAAGGCTAGGGAGAAAGCTTTTAATATGAGTGTGTAATTTTTATTAGTTTGATCCAAACTTAAACTTTAATGTGAATTTGTCATTTTTGTTCAAATGGAATTTGTAGTTTTCTTTTTAATTAGTTGATGAATGTTTGATAATCTAATTCATGGGTTCAATCATGTTTTTTCCATTGTGTAGTAAAAACTTTCATGCTTTTAAAAGAGAAGAGAATTACTTAGATTAATAGAATTTCGATGAAGATTATTTTTTGATAGTTTGTTGCCAATGGTACAAGTTATGCTTAGAATACTTATAAAGGAAATTAAAAAGAACTTTAATTATTTTGAACAACTACATTGGAAAATATTTTGTGGATCAAATTATTAAGAGTTGCATGCTTATGTTAAAAGTGGAACCCCAATGCCTTAGTGTTTTAATCAATTGAATTTTCTTTAAATCAAATCTTGCATAAATCTACTTCTCAATCACACTTGTTCTTTTTCATCTCTGTTATTTTCTTTACACCGCTCTCTGTGGAAACGACACTCGGACTTCCGAGCTACACTACTATACGACACCTTCCCTTAGGTTTTGCAAAGTGGTACGAACAAATTGGCGCCGTTGCTGGGGATCGAACCCGGGTCACCCGCGTGACAGGCAGGAATACTTACCACTACACTTGTTGGCCACCCGAAGGTGCATGTTTTAAATTTATAAAACTCGCAAGTGCACGAATCGTTTGTAGAATAAGTGTGTGTAAGTGCGAGGTCGTACCCACAGGGAGTGCGTGAAAAAGATGGAAAACAAACCTAACCCAAGTTAATTCAAAGTTGAAAAAGAAAAAGAAATAAAGCAAAGAATTGAAAATGCAAATAAACTAAAATAAGGGGAAAACTAAGGTTTTAGATTCCATACCATTATTCCATAAACTCTAACAATTCCCACGGAGTACGGAGTAGCAATCAAGAAATCAATCTACTATTTTCTCAAGATATATCAATTAAGCATGCATTTTTATGAATCTTATGTAAATTCCCCTTCCCTTCATAATTACAAATTCTAAGCCATCCTATGTGAAAAATATTGTTTAACTACAAAGGATCAAAGAAAATTGTATATTAGTAATACAAAACCAAGGATGCATTAATAGATTAACTTTTATTCCTAACTACCACAAATACATGATAGAAGTGGTGAAAAGAAAATTAACCCATTAATCATGTGAAGGTGAAATTATAAACATTGAAGAATATAATAGTTGGGAATTGAAAGTTAAGAACTAGAACTTCATTTCATAATGGTATTTCATCATTAAAAAAGTTTAACTAGACATAAATAAAATAACAATACAAGATAAAAATGAAGAACAAAGAGGAGAAGGAAAAATTGCATCATCAACCCCTTGGTTCCTTGCCTCATGGCTCCCCAAGGTTCTCTCCAATTATATTGCCATTTTTCCTCTCCCTTGGTGCCTAAGAATTGCACAAAATCTGCACTCTATTCTACTAAAATATGCTCTACAGTTCTACTCTCAATCTCTTTGCATTACCTTCTGTTTATAGAGGAAGGAAAGCAATTAAAGCATCAACATAATCATCATCTTCACATGTTGGCAGCTGCACACATGGTGCTGCCCATTCTTCTTTTAGCATGGAGGTCTGGCTCTTTATTTGCTGCCAACCAATGTGTTGCTGTCCAAAGTTGCTGACTGCTAAAGTTCTTTTGCTGCTACACATGTGTTGCTGGAAAAATGAATTCTGCATCTGGCTTGGTGTAGGAAGGCCCGAGGTTTCAATATGTATCCAATGAGGCTCAAATTTGGATATGTTATAATAGACACCCATTGGAACAACTTTCATGAATAATGCATTCCCATCCGAGCAGTAAAAACGTGTGTTTTGGGGCTTGCAAGCTGACTGCCGAAAATGGACTGGAGTTTGGGCTTCATTTCTTTTCTCTCCTTGGGCTGCTTGCAAAGAGAGAGCTACCTAATAGAAAATTCAACTAAATTAGCCTTTATTTCAATGAAGTGCAATTAGATTTGTAAAATGCAAGGTAACATTCTAATTGGTTCAAAATTCAGTGAAACAAAGTATTAACAAATATAGATTAGGGATAGAAATTGTAATAATTATGTGTTTATCAAATACCCCCAAACCTATAATTTGCTAGTCCTCAAGCAAACTAAAATTAAAAACTAAGAATAAATGAAAACTAATTAAGCCACTTCCGCAGGGATCTCGATTGCATTTAGTATATGCAATAAGCCTTTAAACCCCTGGGTTGCCCTAGTGGACGAGAGTTATAGTCTCGTGAGGGTTTTCAGTGATGATACCCACAAACATCGAAATGGAGGTTAAACTTAAGGTTATTTCAAATAGCCAGCAAATCATCAAGAAGAATACAAAGCAGTAAAAATCCAAATTTTCAACTCATGGACAATTTTTAAAAGAGCAAACACATTTTTTAAAAACTCATCCCAACTTAAAGTCAAAGGCACTTATAACCATTTAGTAAATTTTTCATTTGTTTCCTTTGGTGTAATGTGAACCAACACAGTTGAGAGACCAAAATAAACTTCAATCATACTAACCTCATTATTTCAAGTATAGTTCAAATTTCATTGCAAATAACAAACCAAGGCATTATTATTATAATTTTTTTAAATTTATAAACAAATAAACATTTTTTTTTTGTACATTTCTTTTGGGTGACCGTGCAATGTTTAGTTTCATTAAGCTTTCTAATTAACCCATGTAACGAGTTTTAGGCTAACAACTCTCAAACCGAAGGTTTTAAGGCATTAGGTGTTGAACACCCCCAAGAGCTTACTAACTCGAGTTAAAAAGGCTACGAAACTAAACTAGTCACAACACAAATTTATACCAAAACCCTACGGGTTGACGCGAACACTCACTGCTAATTAGGCAAGAGGCCCGGTTACTAAGTAAAGTTTGGATAAATTTTATTTCACAATATTTTTTTTTGCAATTAACTTTTTTTTTTATAAAATTTTTAATAATGAGAATACCAAGGTAAACAAGAGCAATGCCATCTAACTTCTCTTAAAACAACAAGGCTAAAATAATTGATCTTTCTTTTATTCTCTCAAAAGTGTTAGTGTGCATGTGTGAATTCAAAGTACAACTCACGACTCATCCACTAAACAGAAATAAGTGAAAAAGACTAAAAAGAAAGAGATGAAGTTAATCACACATGTTTCCAATCGTAAAAACCGTCCATGAATATCAAATCTTAATTTATATGCAAAGAATTCTAATTGATGATAAAATGACTTAACCTCAAATTTTTTATTTTTTAATTTTTTTTTATTTTGTGAACAAATTTGCAATCTAACAAATTGCCAAAAAAAATAATTCCACTTCCCCCCAACTTGAATGAAACATTGTCCTCAATGTTGAAAATGTAGGCATCAACAATGTTAAAACAAGAAACGAAAGGATTAAAGCAATTAAATAAAAGAACAAACAAGAATTAAAACTACACACAGTTGCAAAAATAAAAACAAAACAAAACAGTAAGCCCTAACAGACAGTTCTACGCAACTGAAACCCAAACTTTGAAGAAGTCCAACCCATTGGAACGCCCAAACCAATTGAAAACCCAACCCAAACGAAAGCCCAAAAGAGAAGAAAACAAAAACAAAGAAGCGTTTTCAGAAGCACAAGGAGCGAGAATTCTGAAAAAAAAAAGAAAAAAAAAGGGCCCCGATGTCTCGGCTTCTGTGAGTCACGGGCAACAAAGCGAGGGACGTGTCTTGTGCAGAGGCCCCTCGCACATCCCTAAGCTAGAATTATTGGCTTCTCAGGAAGATGTGATGAATTTTTGTGTTTTTGAAAGCGCTGAAAGGTAGAAATGCAATTAAAGGGGTTGGGGAACAGGTGAGGTGATAGAGGGGGATAGGCCGTAAGGGCCGCGCGAAACTCAGAAGCGCAGTGGGCTAGGGTTAAGCAGAAACTAAGTCTATAAAAGAGAAAGAGAAAGAGGGGAAAAAACACACAAACTCAGAAACACACAAAAGAGAAAAGAAAGTGAGAAATCAAAGCAAGAAATCAAATGGCCTCTTCCTACCCATTTTCATTGGATCTCAACCTAGCTCCACCAACTCAGACATGGGGCCAAGCAGCGGCATTGCTTGCTAAGGAAGCATCCATTGAATGCGTCTCTAAATAGATACCTTGCTTGGCTATACTGCAATGTTTACTAAGAACCAAGATCAGGGCTCCACATGTTCCTAATTTCTTGCCAATGTTGGCTAAGAATCAAGACCAGGATTCTCTTGGATCAGGATTTTATAGCTCAAATTCTGAATCCTTTGTGGTCTAATTCGCAACAAAGAGGGCTTCAGAGGCTGTGGTAACTCTTGCTGCACCTCATCGGTTTTGATATTTCCTCTTTAATACTTGATCAAGCACAAATTTATGTTACAAAAGATGCACATCTGTCTATATGTCTATCTTGAGATGGCAAATTGTCAAAATTGCCTTTTTTAGTCTTTGCTTACATTCTGAATCAATTCTCTACTTCTATTAAAACATTCCAAAGTGATTTGGTCAAGGAAGAATATATAAGCACTGCCGAATACAACTATCACAGTCCCTCTAGCTTGAGTGATTGTGAGAAATTGAAATTCCTAAGGCTGCATTTGGATGAAAGGATTTGAGATGGAGTTGGATTTGAGAAATAAAGGGTTGAGAAAAAAAATTTAAACATTCACGAGATAAAAGAGATCGAGAATCAAAATAACAAACAAACAAACATTCACACACAAATCAAACACCACAGTTTTACGTGGTTCACTCATAATTGAGCTACGTCCACGAGGTTGCTAGGGGTTTTCACTAATTGAATAAGATTACAAGTATAAGAGCACTCAAGTCTGTTTCTTGGCCTCCTCAAGTCTTATTTATAGTTTATAAGACGTGGGGTTACAATCTGGTTCAGAATGGGAAACAAAATAAAACAAAAAATAAATAAAAAAACACGAAATCAGAACGGAGGAACGTTGCTCGACAATGCAGCACAAGATAGCACACTTGGGATACTGAAGCTCTCTCAATTGCTGAAGTGCCCCACAAGACTTGAGCACACTTCGAACCACACTCTTCCGGCACTCTTGCAATTTTCCAATACTCTTAGAAGGTAGATTTTTAATTCCCTGTTCCACAAAAGCTATTATCAACTTAATAGAACTAGAATGAAGTTTATGCGAGTGTAGGATATAACCTAGCACAGAAAATGATAAGGCACGCAAACCAGACACACACAAGGATATAATATGTGAAACAAAAATCACATGCACATCCTATAGAATGTAGCCATGGAGAGAGAGAGAGAGAGAGAGAGAGAGAGAGAGAGAGAGAGAGAGAGAGAGAGAGAGAGAGAGAGAGAGAGAGAGAGAGAGAGAGAGAGAGCCATGGGAGCTTTGAAATTGGGTCAGAAGTGGAGAGGAAGACATTGGGACCTTCAATTTAATAAAGAGAATGGGTGTTTCGAAGCAACTATTGGAAAAAGGCTCGGGTCTTTCAAAGACCCTTTAACAATAGATTACAAGGAACAAATCTATAAACTATGCTATTTTGTATGTTTTATATATACGAGTATTTAATAAATAATAAATAACAAATAACAAATGAAAAATAAATATTATACTATTTGTTTGTAAGTATCATGCTAATTTTTCACTATAATATGTATTTTCAATTTTTTAATATTACGCTTTGGCAGATCCATAATTGAAAGCTCATGGAGTAATGTGAGGTTGCCGGTCCAAAATATGAATAATGTAGGGAATTAACGTCATTCTTGGTAAATCAATCTGAATTTAATTCATAAATATCAGCCATCATGAACGACATCAATTTCAAAAGCTATAAGGAAATTTGAGAGTTAGAATTACCTAAATTCATCACATGTACAACTGAGTCACTTGTATGATCAAAGCCAGGATGCCTAATTAGTTTCTTCTTTTAATCACTGCATATCCATGAAAGAAAAATAAGAAACAAAACCGAATGTTATTATCATGTCAACATACCAACAACAAAACAATGTTAGGATCAAGGGCTCATCATCTAATACATACATACCACTTTCCTGGTGACCTGCTATTGCACAATCACAATCAAGCCATAAGAGTTTTTAATGGGGACCCAATCTGCACTGACCCAACCCTTAATAAAAATAGTCTTCAAGATCAACTGACAAAGAAGAAAATGAACAAGCTGAGGTTGGTTGCCATTTGAATGAAAGTCTCAATGCAAAAGAAAGAAATTAGTAAGAAAAACGCACCAGGCTGTGGATCAATGCGAATGTCGGGGATGTGAGCAATCTTGGACCAGTCCTCACCTGTTTCTTTCTGGCATCTTTGCTTTAAGATGGGGCAATCCTTAATTATCAACCTTTTTAATGAGGCGAGGCAACAAGGCCCTTCTGGGAGTGATGCCAAATTAGGGCAATCTGATATCGAAAGCAACTGAAGTGATTTGAGGTTGCCCATCCCTTCTGGTAGTGACGCCAATTTCAGGCAATCCCAAATTTCCAGTTCTTGTAAGGAGATTAGGCATCGAAGCCCTACTGGGAGTGATGCCAGATTGGGAAGGCATCGAATTCGAAGATTGGAAAGTGACTTGAGGTTGCTGATCCCTTCTGGTAGTGATGCCAATTTAGGACAATTTGAAATATGCAGTCTCTGTAAGGAGATGAGACGACCCATCCCTTGATCTGGTAGTGATACCAAATTAGGGAAATCTTCAATTTCAAACTCCTGAAGTAATGTGAGGTTGCCGATCCCTTCTGGTAGTGATGCCAATTTAGGACAATTTGAAATATGCAGTCTCTGTAAGGAGATGAGACGACCCATCCCTTGATCAGGTAGTGATACCAAATTAGGGAAATCTTCAATCTCAACGCTCGTAATATACATATATTTTAATTTGGAGAGAACAAAGGAGGAGGGAAGGACCTTCCAGCTGCTTCCCTGTAACGATAGTCTGTCAAGATTTGGGTACAACGGCATGGAAGTTAGGTTAGGACAATCACGTATAGTTAAAGTAGAAAGACAAGGAAATGAAGAAGCTGAAGCTGATGCTGTTTCATTCCTCCACCAACCCTTGAGATTAAAGCAACAAATTAGATTAAGACTCTCTAAGGAGGGAAAGAAGGTCGTCGATGGAGAAGCAACTGATATCATCTCATTACTGGCAAAGTCTTTAACCATGTCTTCTGATATGTGCTCCAAATTCCTTAACCCGAAAAGCTCAAGACTCTTGAGAAAAGGTAAATGATCCAACAGTGGAAGATGTTGGCATCTGTCACATTGAGACAATTTGAGATTAACAATATTTGTGAGAGAATGAAACCAACTCGCAAACCTCGCACCCATATAGTACTCCAGGGTTAACTCTTTCAGACTTGAATGGGGCTGCAGCGCTTCCATTGACTTAATAATTACATCACTCTCCTTCTCAACCGCATCACTATTTTCTCTTTCGATGTGCATCCAATGTAAAGTCAACGAATAGAGATGTTGTTTCTCCTTCAAAACTACACCATCATAATTCAATTCTGACACCATATCTTTCTTGTACCTCAAATTTCTGATCTTCAACTCTCCTCTTAAATCCTTTAGCTTCCCCAACTCACTGAGCCCTGCACTGTCCCTCAACATGGAATTGTTTTCGCTCAAAACAAATATACTCAAAGTACGAAGACAAGTCAATTCACCTAGTCCACGAGGAATCCGAGCCAAGTTATTACAACCTTCCAAAATGAGATGCCTCAAGTTGATCAATTTCTTAATATCTCTAGGCAGTTCCACAAGAGAGTCACATCTTGAGAGATCTAGAGTTTCCAAATTTTGAAGTTTGACTATCCAATTTGGAAGTCTCTCAATGGGATTACGACTAAGATCAAAATATCTTAAATGTATCATTTTCCTAAGACATTTTGGCAATTTTTTAATTTCCAATCCATTCAAACTCAACATATGCAATGACTTAAAATTTGAAGCAATTGTAGCACAAAATGACTTGTGGAATGACTTCCCGTGCCACCAGCTTTGGCTTAGGAAAAGAAAAGTCCTTAGCTTATTTGATTCCAGCAAGGATGCTGGTATTTTCCATTTCGAAAAATCAACATCAAAATCGAAAGATACATGAAGAAGACGTTTTGCATTAAAATCAGTCTTCTTGCCATCTATTATTCTGCTTCCCTCCCCTGCCACTTTAACAGCAAGTTCATTCATGAGATCATGCATTTTACAGCTTTTTATTATACCAAACCTATCTTTTTCTTCTTCTTGGAAAAAAGATCTCCAAACTAGTTCGTTATAATATTCATAACCAACATCTTCCAAGCACTCATTAGGATTTGAAGACTTAACGAACCCTTGTGCCACCCACAGCTTAATTAATTTCTCTACGGGAATCTCATAATCAGGCGGGAACAAACTACAATAAGCAAAACAATGTTTCAAATGTGATGGGAGAACATCATAACTCAGCTTTAGAGTTGGTAAAATATCATTTTCTTCTTGCCTTATTGTTGAAAGCTTGTTATTCTTGAAAGCCAACCACTCAGTTTCTGGATCTCTAGTGTACAACATCCGTCCTATGGTCCTTATAGCAAGAGGAACCCCCTTACATTTTGTAGCAATCTCCTCCCCAATCACCTTAAAGGTTGAACTCGTTGGCCCTTTTCCATTTTGAAATGCCATTTTCGTAAATAAAGACCAAGACTGTTCTTCATTCAATCCCTTTAACTTATATGGTTTAGCTGTGTTTGTTATCTTTGCAACTGTATCAATACGAGTAGTTATTAGTATTTTACTACCTCTTGCACCACCCATCAACAAGTCTTTCAAGGCAAGCCATTTTTCACGATTATCATTCCACACATCGTCTAACACAAGGAGGTATCTCTTCCCATCGATCTTCTTCCTAAGCTCATTTTGCAACTGATCCATGTCAAGGCTTTTGGCTATGTCATTAGTTGCAGATTGAATGATTTTCTTAACAAGTATATCCAACTCAAATACATTTGACACACATATCCACATTTTCAGCTCAAAATGTTTCTCAACCATCTCATCGTTTAAAACTAGTTGGGCAAGTGCAGTTTTTCCCAATCCTCCAAATCCAACTATGGAAATAGTTGAGACATTTTCTGTAGAGATGGGATCCAAATCCAACAAAAGTTGAAGAATTGCTCTTTTATCTTCATCTCTCCCTATTATATTATCCTCGCGGACAAATGAGTGGGTGACCCTCTCTTTTATAACAAATCGTGCATCTTCGTGGTTCAATTCTAATTGAACAAACATTCTATTGGAGGCAATCACATGCAGCCTCTGGTTGATATTTTTAATCTTATGACCCATCTTCAGCTGAAAAGCAAGCTGGTTTGAGCTAGAGAAGAAGATGCGTACCTGCTTTGACATTTTATTATTTCCAGGCACCATTTGTCTCCACTGAGCTTCAGTATAAAACTCATCAAGCACGTCATCAGCTTCATAAACTGCATCTTCTACACTATGGAGCCACTCTTTGACTGCTTCACTGTTGGCTTGCTTTTGCTCAGCATCAAGAAGAACAGCTTGGAGTTGGGAAACTACAAGCTTAAGCTTTTGGAGCTCATCGTTGACACCCGAAACCAATCCAATCTCTTCAAAGGCACGGGAGACTAACCTTTCAATGATCCCTTGTGCAATGTTGAAGAGGACTCCTTCTGCCATTGCTGTGATTCAGAACAAAACACAGAGGCGGTGAGGTGAATTAAAGTAGAGACTTGAGGTGTTTTATGTCAACAACAATTCTTTCTTTCTCCTTGTTTATTGTTTCCAAGTGGATGTGGGTGCTTTACGTCAACAACAATAATGACTCTTGCTGCGGTTTTGGTTTCATGTCTGTGTATTATGTGCTTTACACGGCAATTCCAATAGAGGCCAGCTATCTATTTTTATATTAAATAACTAATACTATACAATATCATGTAATGTAATGGTTTTCATATAAATTATTATCTTCATGTGAATGAAAAGACGATAGAGTTGAATACCTAAGTATATATGATTAACTCCATTTGATGACTATACACACACATGAAATGATACATGACCAGCTAGCTGCCATACAATAATTTGTCAGCCGTCCACACTGGCGGTGATGTAGTTGAGTCAAATATTCTTTTGCCATGCACGTCAAGCCAATCACAATTTTATTATGCAGGCTGCGGGGTAAAGAGGAATCCAAAGACTATTTATTTATAACCAAGGTGGTTGGTGTGAGTGGTTCGGCACTCTCATTCCTTAAGAGATGTTAGGGGTTCGATCCCTGCTCTCGTACGGAGTCACCACTTTGGCCAACACTTTACCCCTTACGGGCCGACTCGGTATGAGTGGCGATTAGTCTGGGTTGTGGTTAAGGCTTAAAGGTGCCACCCATAGTTGGGGCCCATCCAGGACCACCTCATGGTTCAGACAAAAAAAAAAGACTATTTATTTATTTATTCAAAACCCTCTTATGATCATACGGCTATTGTTGATCCATATGGGTTGGAGGCTATCTTCTTGAAGGAGTGGTGGAAGCGAATTTCTTCACGAGGCTTGCTTCTTCTTGGTCCTATTATAATAATGGACATTCAACGATCGTGGTTAAGGCCACTTTTTTGGTGGACTTGGCCCAAATGGAGGGCATCAAGAACTGGATTATTACTTTATGCAACAAGGCAAATGAGCCACATCCGGTACATTTATCGCCATGTGTCCCAACATGTGCATGTCCGTGGGTTTGTTTGGTCAAAATCCAAGAAAATTATCTTAATCACAACATCTGGTGTGGTGAAAATCCGAATTATTTTGGGTTTATTGCGGGCGGGTTAACCTGTATGGATCATCTAGTACCGCCTACATATGTCGGTAATTGCGTCGGGTTTGGCCGGTCGATGGCGGTGAGTAAGGACTTGTTGGGGGAAAATTGAATTGTTGTTGCGGCAAGGGCAATTGGAAACACTATTAAGAAGCTAGACAAGGCAATTTTGGGAGGGGCAGAGAAGTTGATATCGGAGTGGGAGGTGATGTTCGGGTCGGAGCTTCATGTTATGGTTTTTGGGTCACCTAAAGTGGATCTTTATGAGACAGATTTTGGATGGGAAAGGCCCAAAAAGATAGAGGATATTGGAATTGATGTTGCAAAAGCTATGTCACTCACCCAGAGTAGAGACATACTGGGTGTGATTGAGGTTGGCTTGGTCCTACCAAAGCCTCAAATGGAGGCTTTTACAACTTTTCTCATCAAAGGGACTCAATGCTTTTTCTTGACTTCATCTTTGTATTGTAGGTGTGTGTGTATATAATTATTGAGATTTTTTTTTTTGCTTTTGATTCGTCAATTTATGGTTATTGGTAGGGCTGGGCATCTATACCGTATATACCGAAACCGTACCGATACCATGTCATACCATACCGTTTAATACCGTACCGTATACCTACCGAATTAATATGGTATCATACCGTACCGTACCAATCTTGTATGACATGGGTGCGGTACCATATATCAGCCACCGAATGCCACCGTACCGTACCGAATAGTAACCCTAAACAAAAAATACGCGAGTTTTTTTCACTCTGTCGTCAACTCGATCTCTCACTCACCCAACAGACCCGAACTCTCGAACTCTCCTCCCACTCCCAGCCAGCTCTCTCTTTCTCTCAAACTCTCGATCTTTCTCAGTCACCCACCCTCAATCGATCGAACCAGGCCAAAACAAACCCTTGGGTCTCTGTCTCTTTGTCACTCTCTCACTTTCACGATCTCTGTCTCAGTCACTCAATCTCTCGAATTTGATCGATCTCTCGATCTATGTCTCACTCTCGATTCAATCTCTGTCTCTCTCTCTCGACTCGATCTCTGTCTCTCTCTCAATCTCTCTCTGTCTCAGTCTCTCGATCTTCCTCTCTCTGTCTTTGAAGCCCCAAATTGACGATCTATCGATCTCTCAATCTGTCTGGAAGCCCCAAATCGACGAAGCCTGCTCCTCTCGATCACTCTCTCTGTCTGGAACTGGAAGCCCCAAATCGAAGACTCAAACTCAAATGGTAAGTTTATGTTCAACAAATTCTCTGTCTAGAATTGAAACTTTTGATAATAAGCTTTTGATTTGAATTGAAATGTTGCTGAATTGATGAATTAGGACAATATTTGCATTTATTTTGGAAAGAATTGCTGAATTGATTATTTGCAAATGTTGCTGAATTGCTGAATTGAAATGTTGCTGAATTGCTAATCTGATATTTCGGTATTTAATTTTTCAATTTTCTAAAAAATGTCACTAATTAAAAACTATTGGTCATTGGTGTTTGTATAAATCTGATATTGCATTTAGCTTCATCGATTGTATTTTCAGTGTGTGTTGTTTGACTGCTTACTTGTGAATGTGATTCTATGATGTCTCCTGTTGTCTCTCTTACAATTTGTCTGCTTGCATTTGTTGGTTTGTTATTTGATTCTGGGGTACCAAATATTTTGTTTTCTGTTAGTAATATGTCTTCAGGTTCATGAATGAACAATTTGAGACCTAGAATACGAGGGTGATTCTTCATTCTATTTTCTAAGAATTCATTTGCATATGAACTCTCAGAAAACAATAATGTTGTCTCTCAACTTAGACTTTTCCCATTTATGATCAGAAAAGTAGTTGTTGCGGTTGCAGTTCTATATATGTTGATGTTCTTGCAGCTCATTTTGGTGCTATAAGCCTTGTAGACTTTCAAGATAATTATTTCTGGCATGTCTCATATTGAGGGTGTTATTATTACAGTACAAAATATTTCTTAAGTGTCCTGTTGATTACAATTTTTGGACGATAAAGCATGTGATCATAAAGCAATGCATGCTTGTAAACTTGAACTTTGCAGAAAGCAATTGCTCAAATGTTTTAATAACTGAGAAGTGTGATACAGTTACAGTATATGTTTTTGTTGCATCAGTTTGTTCAAATTTGATTGCTCACGTGTATGTTTGTAAACAATAAGTGTGTCTGAACTATAGAAGGTGAAACCTGCGCTGCTAATAATTGTTTGTTTGGGTAATTTGCAGAAATTGCAAATGATGGGGATACTTGAATCCAAATTGTGGGCTGCAAATGAAGCTTGGATTGCATAACTTTCTGTTTTTGTCATTTATGTTTGGATTGTGTTTGTAATTTTGTAAGCCATAAGGCATAATTATCATTTATTTTGGTTTGTTGATGTATATTGATTTGGTTGATTATGATTTGGATGTTGAATTTGTTGATGGATATTGATTTGGATGTTGAATTTGTTGAATCTTTGGTGAATGAATAGGTTGAATATTCAATTGGTTCATTTCTGAGTTTTGTCATTTTGAATACCGAAATGGTACCATACCATACCCATACCGATTCGGTACGGTATGGTACGGTACCAACTTTGGCAAACCATAATCCCATACCGAACCATACCGGTTTTAATTTCCGGTATCGGTAGCGGTATGAGCCCAATACCGTACCGTACCGAACCGTGCCCACCCCTAGTTATTGGGGCGCGAGGTGAACTATTAAAATTCGGCCAGTGAATTTAATTTAATTTATTCTTTTCACGCAATGTTCTCTGTCGGCATGATGAATATTGTCTTGTTTTCACTATTTTCAGTGAAGAATTTATTTTTACATTAGTGCTCTGCAATTTTTTTTCTCCCCAAAACTCACGCGAACATGTTGAGTGTTTGTTTTAACGGGCTTCCTCCTTTTCTCAGTGAACGTGTTTCATCCAGCAATTTTTTTAGAACTTTTTACTGGTTCGAGCTTTCTTTGTAGTTTCAATTGCCACAACAAAGATATATGTCGAAATATATTATTAACATAGGATCACTTGGTCAATAGAGAATGATCTTTGGTGGTAAGCAATCGGAAGATGGCTGAACTCTTGCATATTATAACATCCAAAAAAGTCAACGCTTCACCTGGTTTGATATCGATCTCAGTTTCTTCACGGGTAATTTGGAATTGCAGTTTTAATTCCAAAGTTTCTTTAATACAAACTATTGGAACTACTGTTTTTATTAAGACGACAGACTAAGTTGGACAATATTTGGAATTAAGGTAGTTGATTGAAACCACAAAGCTCAAACCAGGAAGAAAAAAATGTTAAAAAGGGAAAAAGAAGAAGAGAAGAGCACGTTGGATGAAACACACTCGTGAGAGGAGGAAGCCTGTCAAAAACCTCAACGATGTTAACGTGAATTTTGGAAGGAAAAAAAAAACCTCATTTAAAGTTTGATGACGTGTCATGTGTTAAGTGGTTAGATTGTTTTAATGATTTAAATTTAATGAAATGCAGGTAAATGCACGGGACCTAAATGCAGAGGCTCATGATCTTAAATTACAAAAGTGCTATTTTTGAGGAGATTGGATTTGAAATCGAATCTAGGATCTCGGATACAGAGATAAATGCTCTTAATCACTTGTCATCTAAATAATTGAATAAATGAAACATCACCATGTCATGATTTGAGAGCAAATTCTACTCCAATTCCCCCATTAGGCCAATAGTACCACCGACCTCACCTGCAAGGTCTCACTTGTCAACTAAGAAGAACAAAGATTTACGCAGAAGGCAATTGTGGGAAGAAAATAAGTAAGTGGGTGAACCAACGGCTTTCAAAATTGAAAAATCAAAGCAAATTCTAGCCGTTAGTTTTCTGCTTTTGTGACACCTCTACGTGGCCACCCCATAAATCCAGCTGTTGACCTATGTTCTCTCTCCACTATATATTTGGGGAAGCAAGCAATCAGCCCAACTCTCTTCTTCATTTGTTCTCTCTAGCTAAAACTAAAAGCTTTTCTTTTCTTTCATTCAAATTAAATCTTTGATTTGCAATGGCACATTTGAGCAGCATTGTGATGAAGACGAAGGCCTTGGTCTTTGCCTTTGCCGTGGTGGCTTTCTTTGCGGCTGTGTCTTCGGCCCAAAATTTTGATGCTGCGCCCGCTCCCGCGCCGGCTCAAGACAAAGGAGCAGCTCACTCTGTGGTGGCCTCAGGGGCTATGATCCTCTGCCTCCCGTTTTTCATGTCCATGGTTGCTCTCGTCAACCACTAGATTTTAATTATTATTTCCACCCATTTATTACTTGCTAGTATTTATTACTTGGTGATTCTTTTATTTTACGTATGTATTTATAATGCGTGTATTTTCCTTTATCATTCTTTGTTGATGTGATACCATATTATAAATACAGACAAGTATTGAAGGTTCTGAAACAAATTGTGGTTTTGGGAGAATTTGTAAGCACTGCTTAATACAACTAACACAGTCCCTCCAGGTGATTAAATGATTTAGATTTGATAAATGAAGGACAAACAAACAAACATTCACACACAAATCAAACACCACAGTTTTACGTGGTTCACTCATAATTGAGCTACGTCCACGAGGTTGCTAGGGTTTTTCAGTAATTGAATAAGAAGCACAAGATACCACACTTGGGATACTGAAGCTCTCTCAACTGCTGAAGTGCCCCACAAGACTGGAGCACACTTCGAACCACACTCTTTCGGCACTCTTGCAATTTTCCAGTACTCTTACAAGGTCCCTGTTCCACAAAAGTTATTATCAACTTAATAGAACTAGAATGAAGTTTATGCAAGTGTAGGATATAACCAAGCACAGAAAATGATAATGCACGCAAACCAGACACAAGGATATAATATGTGAAACAAAAATCACATGCACAACATATAGAATGGAACATTATCTATCTGTTTGTGTATATAAGCCTAAATGTAGTAGCTCAAGGGTCGAGTCAATCTTATGATCAAATACCCAGGTGCATTAACAGGGTGCATACATTTGAATGATGGCTATTGGCTTTCTTCACTCCATCTGTTTCTTCTTCTCTCCACTGCACATGTATGGAAGTAACTGGATCGAAAGTAAACCAATGTTAGTACCATATGAACAATTTTTTTGAGATTTAATAATTGAAAAATGTTTGTTCACCTGTGTGGAAATATATAACAATTACATATGATGAAGTAGCTACCTATTATTCTTTTCCTAGTTCTTCATAAGCCATAACGCCATCTAAGCTTAAAGAACACTTGGTCATGTTCGTTTCAGTATTTTATTTATGCTCATGAATACGGGTTCAAGTGAACTTCAATTCCCCTCATGCACACCGTTCAAGGGAACTTCATTTCTCACACAGGACCTGAAAAGACAAGGAAGAAGGGAGAGTTAGCTGGGAATTGATTTCTTTAGAAAAGGACTAAGAAACAGAGATGTACAAACCCGAAAAATCTGCCCTCTTTGTTTTTGCTTCTCTGTATAAAGGAATAGTATCCAATTTCGAACTGGCTTAAAACGGTGAGGCGGAGCATCCGTTCGGGCACTGTCTGACATCTTCAATTCCAAGATGACAAAGCACTACTCTCTCCACCCAGCCATCTCGCTACACTGCATGTTCAAAAACCAATGAAAACTCTCATTTAAGCATTCAAAGCATAAACCAGCACAGGAAATGATAATGCATGCAAAGAAGACAGAAGGATATGATGGGGTAAATGAGTATCAAAGAAACAAACAACACAATTAACTTCATTGGAACAACAAGTCGGTAGCAGAGGGCAGCATGATAGAAGTATCAATGTTTTAAATGACGCGCACAAGTAATAGGTGCGCTTTGTGGCGGGCCTCTTGGCGAGGCGGTTTTCTAGTGTTTTCTCTAGCAACATAGTGGCTATAACATAGTGGCTATTGTATAATTTCTCAAAGTAATCCCCTTCATCCAAAAACAAAAAAACAAAAAAAAAAAAATCAAGATTTTCCTTTACTAGCACCCAAGTAATTGGGCTAATTCTTCATCAGCTTTTTGAAGAAGCAACATGACAGCTCTTCATAGCATTAAATGGCCAAAAAATCTTGCAGAAATGGCATTGGCTTGGTAACACCAATTAATGTTACTTCTCTCAATTGTAGTTGCTGCCCAGATGTCATTATCTCATTCGTCCGTACTACCACACGGCAACACGTGGTACTATTGTATAAATTCTCCAGAAGTGGAGAGGAAGACATTGGGTCCTTCAATTTAATAAAGAGGGTGGGTGTCTCGAACCATTGGAAAAAGCCTTCTTTTTAATAATAGATTACAAAGAACAAATCTATAAACTATATTATTTTTTATTACGCAGATCCATAATTGAAAGCTCATGGAGTAATATGAGGTTGCCGATCCAACAGATGAATAATGAAGGGAATTAAATGTTTAATTCATAAATACCAGCCATCATGACATAATACAAACTGCTTTCATAACATGGCACCAATTTCAAAAGCCATAAGGAAATTTGAGAGTTAGAATTACCTAAATTCATCACAATTACAACTGAGAGTCACTTGTATGATCAAAGCCAGGATGCCTAATCAATTTCTTCTTTTAATCACTGCATATCCATGAAAGAAAATTAAGAAACAAAACCGAATGTTATTATCATGTGAACATACCAACAACAAAACAATGTTAGGATCAAGGGTTCATCATCTAATACATACATACCACTTTCTTGGTGACCTGCTGTTACCCAATCAACAAATCATCTGAAAAAGAAGAAAATGAACAAGCTGAGGTTGGTTGCCATTTGAATGAAAGTGTGAATGCAAAAGAAAGAATTTAGTTAGAAAAACGCACCAATGCGGATGTTTGAGATGTGAGCAATCTTGGACCAGTCCTCACCTGTTTCTTTCTGGCATCTTTGCTTTAAGATGGGGCAACCGTCAATCGTCAACCTTTTTAATGAGGCAAGGCAACGAAACCCTTCTGGGAGTGATGCCAAATTAGGGCAATCGAATATCCAAAGCTCCTGAAGTGATTTGAGGTTGCCCATCCCTTCTGGTAGTAATGTCAGATTGGGGAAGCGTCCAATTGTAAGATCGGAAAGTGATTTGAGGTTGCCGATCCATTCTGGTAGAGATGTTAAATTAGGAAAATTGTTAATATGGAGCTGCTGGAGTAATGCGAGGTTGCCGATCCATTCTGGTAGAGATGCCAAATTCGGAAAACCGCTAATTTGGAGGCTCTGGAGTAATGTGAGGTTGCCGATCCATTCTGGTGGTGATGCCAAATTAGGACAATCGTTAATTAGGAGGTCCTGGAGTAATGTGAGGTTGCCGATCCCTTCTGGTAGTGATGCCAATTTAGGACAATTTGAAATATCCAGTCTCTGTAAGGAGATGAGGCGACCCATCCCTTCATCTGGTAGTGATACCAAATTAGGGCAATCTAAAATTACAAGCTGCCCAAGTAATGTGAGGTTGCCAATCACTTCTTCTGGCACGTATTCTATATCCTCAACGCCGCTAATATCCAGAGATTTTAATTTGGAGAGAACAAAGGAGGAGGGAAGGACCTTCCAGCTGCTTCTCTCTAACTTTAGGCTATCAAGATTTGGGTACAACGGCATGGAAGTTAGGTTAGGACAATTTTGTATATCTAAAGTAGAAAGACAAGGAAATGAAGAAGCTGAAGCTGAAGCTGTTTCATTCCTCCACCATCCCTTGAGATTAGGGCAATGACTTAGACGAAGACTATCCAAGGAGGGAAAGAAGGTCATCGATGGAGAAGCAGCTGACATCATCATCATCTCATCACTCGCAAAGTCCTTAACCTTGTCTTCTGCTGATATGTACTCCAAATTCGTTAAACTTAAAAGCTCTAGACTCTTAAGAAGAGGTAAATGATCCAACGGTGGAAGATGTTGGCATCTAACACAGCCAAACAATTTGAGATTAACAATATTTGAGAGAGAGAGAAACCAACTCGCAACCCTCGCACCCATATAGTACTCCACGGTTAACTGTTTTAGACTTGAATGGGGCTGCAGCGCTTCCATTGAGTTAATAATTACATCACTCTCCTCCTCAACCGCAGCACTATTTTCTCTTTCGATGAGCATCCAATGTAAAGTCAACGAATAGAGATGTCGTTTCTCCTTCAAAACTGCACCATCATAATTCAATTCTGACACCATATCTTTCTTGTACCTCAAATTTCTGATCTCCAACTCTCCTCTTAAATCCTTCAGCTTCCCCAACTCACTGAGCCCTGCACTGTCCCTCAACTTGGAATTGCTTTTGCTCAAAACAAATCTACTCAAAGTACGAAGACGAGTCAATTCACCCAATCCACCAGGAATCCGAGCCAATTTATGACATCTTTTCAAAATGAGATGTCTCAAG
The DNA here is from genome assembly GCF_965620075.1 of Prunus avium. Lineage (NCBI taxonomy): Eukaryota > Viridiplantae > Streptophyta > Magnoliopsida > Rosales > Rosaceae > Prunus > Prunus avium. Next base: position 1,671,735 of record NC_142285.1, read on the forward strand.
TTGATCAATTTCTTGATATCTCTAGGCAATTCCATAAGAGAGCCACATCCTGAGAGATCTAGTGTTTCCAAATTTTGAAGTTTGACTATCCAATTTGGAAGTCTCTCCATTTTTTGGTTATCATTAAGATCAAGATATCTTAAATGTTTCATTTTCCTAAGACATTTTGGTAATGTTGTAATATTCAATCCATTCAAACTCAACATACGCAATGACTTAAAATTTGAAGCAATTGTAGCACAAAATGACTTATGGAATGACTTCAGCCACCACTCCCAGTTTTGGCTCAGGAAAAGGAAAGTCCTTAGCTTATTTGATTCCAGCAAGGATGTTGGTATTTTCCATTTCGACGAATCAACATCAAAATCAAAAGATACATGAAGAAGACGTTTTGCATCAAAATCAGTCTTATTGCGATCTATTATTGTGCTTCCCTTCCCTGCCACTTTAACAGCAAGTTCATTCATGAGATCATGCATTTTACAGCTTTTTATTATACCAAACTCATCTTTTTCTTCTTCTTGGAAAAAAGATCTCCAAACTAGTTCGTTATAATATTCATAACCAACATCTTCCAAGCACTCATTAGGATTTGAAGACTTAACGAACCCTTGTGCCACCCACAGCTTAATTAAATTCTCTACGGGAATCTCATAATCAGGCGGGAACAAACTACAATAAGCAAAACAATGTTTCAAATGTGATGGGAGAACATCATAACTCAGCCTAAGTGTTGGTAAAATATCATCTTCTTTTTGCCTTATTGTTGAAAGCTTGTTATTCTTGAATGTCAACCATTTAGATTCTTGATGTTCGGAGTACAACATACTTCCTATGGTCCTTATAGCAAGCGGAACCCCCTTACATTTTCTAGCAATCTCCTCCCCAATAGCCTTAATGGTTGAACTCGTTGGCTCTTTTCCATCTTGGAATGCCATTTTCTTGAACAAATTCCAAGACTCCGCATCACTTAAACCCCCTAAGTTATACGGTTTAGTTGTATCTGTTATCTTTGCAACTTTTTTACTACGAGTAGTTATTAGTATTTTACTACCTCTTGCACCACCCATCAACAAGTCTTTCAAGCTAAGCCATTTTTCACGATCTTCATTCCACACATCGTCTAACATAAGGAGGTATTTCTTTCCATCTATCTTTCCCATAAGGTTCCTTTGCAATTGATCCATCCTAAGGTTTTTTGGTTCCTCATTAGTTGCAGATTGAATGATTTTCTCAGTAAGTACATTCAATTCAAACTTATTGGAGACACATATCCACATTTTCAGATCAAAATGATCTTGAACCTCCTTATCGTTGAAGACAAGTTTGCCAAGTGCAGTTTTTCCCAATCCTCCAAATCCAACTATGGAAATAGTTGAGACATTTTCTGTAGAGATGGGATCCAAATCCTTCAAAAGTTGAATAATTGCTGTTTTATCTTGATCTCTCCCTATTATATTATCCTCCTGGACAGATGAGTGGTTGACCTTCTCTCTTCTTACAAATTCTACATTTTCATGATTCCCTTCTAATAGACCAAATGTTCTATTCGAGGCAATCTCATGGAGTCTCTTGTTAAGATCTTTTATCTTATGACCGATTTTCAGCCCAAAAAAAAGCTGGTTTGAGCTAGAGAAGAAGATGCGTACCTGCTTTGACACTTTATTATTTCCAGGCACCATTTGTCTCCATTGAGCTTCAGTATAAAACTCATCGAGCACGTCATCAGCTTCATAAACTGCATCTTCTACGCTTTCAAGCCACACTTTGACTTCATTATTGTTGGCTTGTTTTTGCTCAGCATCAAGAAGAACAGCTTGGAGTTGGGCAACTTTCTCCTTCAGCTTTTGGAGGTCATCTTTGACACCCCAAAGCAACGCAATCTCTTGGAAAACAAGATTGCCTAACCTTTCAATGATCCCTTGTGCAATGTTGAAGAGGACTCCTTCGGCCATTGGAGAAAGGAAAAGAGTATTCACTTGGAGAAAGGAAAAGAGTATTCTTGCCGAAAGTTGTTTGTTGATAGAGTTATTTGGTGTGGAACAGCAAGTGGAGCAAGAGTATTAATAATTGGACAAAGGAAGGAGGAAACATGCATCAAATCAGGTGGGAAAGCTTTGAATATTTGGTGTGGAACAGCAAGTGGAGCAAGTTGAAGAGGAAATGCCGAAATGTCATCTTTGACTGTTTTTGTCATTATTTTAATGGAGGAGTCCAATTGGTTGGTGACATGTGTGATAGCCGTTGGTGTTTGTTGTTTCCAATTGGTTGGTGACGTCAACAACAATAATGACTCTTGGTTTTGGTTTCATGTCTGTGTATTATGTGTTTTACACGGCAATTCCAATAGATGGCCGGCATATCTACTTTCATATCTACTTTTATATTAATCTCTTTGTTTCCAATAGATGGCCGGCTATCTACTTTCATATCATGTAATGGTTGCATATCAATTATTATTTATTTATTCAATATCATGTGAATGTAAAGACGATAGAGTTGAATACCTGAGCAATTATTATTTATTTATTCAATATCTTGTCTGTGTATTATGTGTTTTACACGGCAATTCCAATAGATGCCATTGCCGGCTATCTACTTTCATATTAATCTCTTTTTTTATATATTAAATTACTAATAACATGACATATAACTTGTCATGTAATAATTTGTCAGCCGTCCACACTAGCTGCCATGTAGTTGAGTCAAATATTCTTTAGTCCAATCACAATTTTATTATGCAGGCTGCAGGGTAAAGAGGAATCCAAAGACTATTTATTTATTTGTTAATTTCTTCAACAACAAAAAATTCATTTTGGACCAAAAACAACATCAAAATTTCAAGGGAATGTGATGTAACACGATAAATATAATACATCATTTTTTGTATAGTTTTATATGTATGTATATGAATACGCATGATTTAAACCATTAATTGTGTAATCCTAATAATATGTCATAAAAAATGTAGAGCCATAGCAAATTTAATTATATTATTAGCACACGTTCTATGATTAATAGGCTTTTGGATGGAAACTTATATAACAATGTTATGTTATATATATATTGTTAGAATTAACGTCAATATTTTCATTTTAATATATTAGTGTGATATTTGCAGCTCAACAACATGTACTAAAATATTTAGGGTAAGACACATTGGAAGGAAAAGAAGAAAACAAAAACAACTTATTACTTATGCATTCAACATCAACATGATGTAGTTTTAGATGTCCACCTAGTAATAATAAGGTTTGTCTAAGCGCCCATGGCATGCGTGTTGTTGTTTGTATTCTAATATAAAGGGGAGAACTTTTATTTGTTAATGTTCTTTCTTGTGGAATATTTGCCCTTCTACTGTAAAAAAAAATATTGTCTCCAACTTAACCACTTATTAGCAATACTAATATTATCCTTAATTTACTTACTTGAAAAGTTCAGTACGTGTATGGTTTTATCACAAAAGGCCTCGACAATATTAATAGTGAAACCACTCATTATTTATTTTATCAAATTTCTGACCAGGACATTATACATCAAGCTATACATTACTCTTTAATAATTCATGGTCTTGGTTGGTAAAACATGACCATCCATAGTCATGACCCACTTTTAATTTTCATTAAATTTTTGGGACAACATTTTGGCACATTCTCTAGCTCGCATGCCAGTTTGCCACATGATCTCCTCATCATTTTGCGCATTAAAAAAGGATATTAAAAAATAATAATATTATAGATAGATGACCTCAGAGTGAGTGTCATTTTATTTAATTGGCGTTATCTCAATGTCTTGATATATCTCTCATAAATTTTTAGTAAGAATTACGTGGTCGTATACATGCTTCAATAGAAAACAAGTTTTAAATGCAAACGTACGCTTCATTATAAACAACTCAAAATGCAAGATGGTGATGAAAACATGCATTTTAAAAAAGTATATGTGGTAGTTTAAATGTAAGGATCATGGCAATATTTGACTTATTGTTTATTATTATTTTATTTTTCTTGCTCTACCATATGCTGCAGGTTATTTGAATCCAAAATTATTTATCAAGTTGTAATTGTCATTGCTTAACTACTCTAATTATATTTTCATAAACAATTATTGGGTGGTTATAACCAATTAATCTGCACTACCAACCGTAGTTAGTGCCGGTTTGGCATTGCTTATTTTGGGTGATAAGTGATTTTTAAAAAATTTTGAGAAGCCCAGCCCGTTTGGTAAACTATGAGAAAATCACTTATTATTAAAAATTGCTGTGAGAGAAAGCTATAAGGGAAAGCAGCTAATGAGGTGCTTTCATTTTCTGATTATGCAGGAATCAGTTTCGAAGAGGCGCTGGGTTTAATGATTATGCTGCAATTTTTTTTCTAATTATGCTAGAATCAGTACCAACAATACTTCTAACAAAAAGTTTACCAAACGCTAAACTGCTTTCTCTTACAGCTGATTTCTCTCACAGCAAATCTGACAGCGATTATTTTCACAGCATAGCAATGCCAAACTGTCTCTTAGTCTTAACAAGTTTACCTCAATTATGTCATTTCTAAAGTGGGAGTAGGTGCTAGCTCGCTGTCTCTGCCAATTTTGTTATTTCCTGCTTCTTTGCCAAAAAAAAAGGATGCAGCGTAATAATGGGTTGGTGATCAAATGAAATCTGGAATTCACCATAAAATTGAGAAAAGTCTGATGATTTATTGATAATTATACTCGGAATAACAACCCTAATCTCTTAGTTAAAGTTTGTTTAAATACTACCTCAAACCCTAGTACTACTAGGAATACTAATTGGATTCAAAAATTCCAAAATTATTCTTAATACTAAAAATGATGATTTAACTTACCAAACAACGATATTCGGCCTGCAACAATTAGATTTTGATGTTACGCTTATCAAACAGCTCCTCGATCATCTCGACTATATATATATGCTCTACATCAGAAAATTTACAGACGCAAGAATGATATACTGATTTGTTCAACAATAGTATAAGCTAATAATTAATTATCTGCTTCAATTTGGAGTACCATACACATAGCAGTAAATATAGGATATATATATATATATATATATATATATATATATATACCGCGATGGAACTAGTTAATTGAGACCAATGGATTAACTGCTCACATTCTAATAATTTGCCCTCTTTGTGAACTAGATAAAATGCTAAATCATCATTATTGTTAGGACTCGCCAAATTAATTATTCACATAATAAGAATATAACAAACAAATATAGAGATTATATTAATCCAATGGGGTTGTTGAGTGGTTAAGATCATATGAATAAGAAGTTGAACAACCAGGGTTTTAAATCAATGGAAAATAAGAGTGGAGAAGATGCATGATTTTCATCTGGAGCTCTTCACAATTCTATTTCTTAGAGTAGTTGAGGAGGTCAGGTTGGATCGTGGAGCTGCCCCACCTGACGTACCATGCCATTGATAAAAAACAAAAAACCCATACATACACATTATGGCCATGACTTCCAACTTCTCATATGTTTTCCTCTTGAGAGATATATGATAGTTCCTTTTCTTGGAAGTTGGAAATGAAGTGTCACATGAATATTGACTTTGAATGGCAGTTTGTAAAACAAGGTAGGATATGAACGAAAGAATAGTTCTGACAGAATGAGTTTTCATTAGTGTGATATTGTAATTTATAGAGATGTGATTCTATCATTTAGGGGTACAAGAAAGGTAAATATATATACAAATCAAATCAGATATTTATTCCTACAGTCTTGTAATTCTACTGCTGATAGTCAAGGGATTGCATAATCAAATCAATCCCCTAACATCTTGTATCGTATCAATTTCTTAACACTCCCCCTCAAGTTGGAGACTGAATGTCAAGAACTTCCAACTTGCGCAACATGGCTGAAAAGGCATCTTTCCCCAATGGCTTCGTGAATACATCTGCTACTTGTTGGGATGAAGCCACATACTTCGTAAAGATTGAACCGTCCAAGACAATTTGGTAGGGTTATGAATCCCATGAAATTCAGACTCAACATACGCAATGACTTAAAATTTGAAGCAATTACGTTGCAAGACGACTTGGACCTTTTCTCATCAATACGGCTACATAATTTATTTTGAAAAAGAAAAGTGCGTATCTTATTTGCCTTTAGCAAGGGGGTTGGGATTTTCCATTGTGAAGGATAATAACCATCAAAGCAAAAAGAAACATGACGCAGTTTTTCATCAACATTCTTTTGATTTGAATCTATTATTGTACTTTCCGTTCCCTGATGCTGAAATTGCAAGTTCATGCATCAAATCATGCATTTTACACCAGCTTATCATACCAAATTCGTCTTCTCTTTCTTCTTGGAAAAAGGATCTCCAAAGTAATTCCTTAAAATATTCATAACCAACATCTTCCAAACCCTCATTCTCATGTGAAGACTGAATAAACCCTTGTGCCATCCGTAGTTTAATTAACCTCTCCACAGGAATCTCATAATCAGATGGGAAGAGGCTACAATAAGCAAAGCAATGTTTCAAATGTGATGGGAGAGCATCATAACTTAGCTTAAGTGTTGGTAAAATACATGCTATTCTTGAAAGCCAACCATTCATTTTCTTGATGTTTGGAGTACAACATTCGTCCTGTTGTTCTTATAGCAAGCGGAACTCCTCGGCATTTTTTAGCAATCTCCTCCCCAATGGCCTTGATTTTTGAACTCGTTGGCTCTTTTCCATCTTGGAATGCCATTTTCTTAAATAAAGACCAGGACTGATTTTCATCCAAACCCCTTAATTAGTAATGTATTTTTGCTCTATCCCTTATCTTTGCAACTATTTCACTACGAGTGGTTATTAATATTTTGCTACCTTTTGCACCACCCAACAACAAGTTTTGCAAGCCAAACCATTTTTCACGATTCTCGTTCCAAACATCATCTAACACAAGGAGGTATCTCTTCCCATCTATTATTTTCCTCAGTTCTTTTTGCAACTGATCAATCTCAAGGCTTTTGGCTATGTCATTAGTTGCAGATTGAATGATTTTCTTAACTAGTATATCCAACTCAAATACATTAGAGACACATATCCATATTTTCAGCTCAAAAAAGGGTTGGACTTCTGGATCGTTGAATATGAGTTGGGCAAGTGCAGTTTTTCCCAATCCTCCGAATCCGACTACGGAAATGACTGATACATTCTCTTCAGAATGGTATCAAACAAGAGTTGTTTAATTGCATTTTTATCTTCTTTTTTTTTTGGTCAGAAGATGAACTTCATTTCAAAGCCTCACCCAAAACGGGGAGGGAACAGTACAACAAACAGGGCAACCCAGTAAGGAAGCCAGAGAAACTAAACTAATCTGCAATATCAGGTAAGCAGGAACAAAGAGGTTGTCCCAGATGATGATATCACCAGATAAAACAAACTTAAAAAAGACAAACCAAGCTGAAATAAAAGGGGCAAAAGAGCCCAGTGAACAAAGCAACAACAAGTTCGAAAAAAATACAAATCCACCACAAATCAGCCACCATAAGCCAACCACAATCCTAGCAGGCCCAAGGCAAGGGGAGCAGGAACAGGACCATGAGATTGGAAGAAGGTGGTGCAAGCACCCGAGCCGTAGCAAAGCCGTGGCTCTACACAAATTCCATGTTGTACGAGATTTCTCGTTTTGCGGTATCACAGCAGAAGCCAATAGATGGAACCAGATCGAGCTGGGAGAGAGGGGGTCTGAGTGAATGTCCACCCGAGATTCTCCATCTCCACCCGAACCGAAGTCACCAGTACACCTAGAGGAGGAAAGCAGGAACCGATCGAAGGGCAACCAAGGAACCACGCCGAGAGGATTGGAATGGGGGAGATCTGGGGAATAAAACTGGAAGGGAGGCATAAAGCCCCAAATCAGAGGCAAAAAGCCCCAGAAGCGAGCATTAAAGCTCAAGTACATCACCATCTCCTCACAATGAGAGAGAATCGGACACAGCAAAACAAGCCAGATAGGAGGCCTGAAGCCAAGGAGAACAAAACTCCCGCAAAGGGAGAGTAGAGCACCCACAGAGGGGAGAGCAGACCACCCACAGAGGGGGGAACAGGTACACCCACAAAGGGGAAAGCGGAAGCACCCACAAAGGGGAAAGCGGAAGCACCCGCAAAGGGGTGAGCAGGAACACCCACGAGAGGGGGAGAAGATGGGTCGGCAGATCTCAGCAAGGAGATACACCAGCTGCAGTAACAGGATAGAGAAGAGAAATCCAGAGGAGAGGGGAGGAGGAGCGGACCTCCTTTCCCCCCCCCCCAAGGTAGAGCGGCGCAGAGAGAAAAAGTTTAGTTAGGGTTTTGTCGTCCCTTTCTTTCTGAATTGCATTTTTATCTTCATTTCTCCCTATAATGGTTTCCGTAGGGGCAAAAGAGTGAGTTACCCTCTCTCTAGTTATAAATCGTGTATCTTCACGACTCACTTCTAAGTTGAAGTTTCTACGAGATGCAATCACATTAAGTCTCTCCTAAATACGTTTAATCTTATGATCCATCTTTAGCCGAAAAGCAAGCTGGTTTGAGCTAGAGAAGAAGATGCATACCTGCTTTGACACTTGATTATTTATAGGCATCATTTGTCTCCACTGTACTTCAGCATAAAATTCATCTAGCACGTCATCAGCTTCATAAACAACATCTTCTAGGCTTTGAAGCCACAGTTTGACTGCATGAGTCGCTTGCTTTTGCTCTGCATCAAGAAGAACAGCTTGGATTTGGGCAACTGTCTCTTGAAGCTTCAGGAGCTCACCTTTGACACCCCAAATCAATCCCATCTCTTGGAACCCACGGGAGGTCAACCTGCCAATGATCCCTTCTGCAATGTTGAAGAGGACTCCTTCAGCCATTGCTTTGATTCAGAATAAAAACAGAGGTGGATTAAATTACAACAACTTCAAGTGTTTGTTTCAAATATGGGGTTGTGGAAAATGGATCCTCATTGCTAGTCTTTATAAGGCCCTGTAATTGGAATCTTTCAAGTAAATACTGGTTAAGCAACGCACATGATTCTAGCCTACTAGTTACTCTAAAGCATTTGTTGCTAGCAAGCAAAGATTGTTAATTGGCACAGGTTCAAACTGTTGAATTATAAGTTCTTTAGCTGATTTAGGAGTTAGTTAAAACAGTATTTTACTCTTTTATTTTTCATAGCCAAGTGTAAAGATCCTATTGGATACTTAGATGGATTGCTGAGATCGTCTTGTGATGTAAGAGATCCAGCTACTGTGCCTAACGGTTACATTCCTCATTCCAAGTGCGTGAGGTTGCAATGAAATAGAAAGAGAACCTTCCTCTGCTTCAGTGTAGCAGAGCAGTAAGGGGAACGTTTCATTCCTTTTGCCATTCTCATGTTTCTTCTTCTCTCTTTCGTCACTATCACTCTCATACATCAGAAAACACTAACAAAAACTTGATCTCAAGTAAAGTACTTGGAATGTAGTTAATTAAGCTTCCTTCACATCAGACAATTAGAGACATTTTACCACGAGTTGAAGTAAACAATAAAATCATACATAAAAATCCTTCTATCGGTTCGATTTGATTCTTCTCGATGATGCAAAACCCCTAGCAACAAATATAGGATCGATGCTATCGGAATGTTGGACACAAGAATTAATCCAGCAACCTACCTATGATGATCTGCTACGGCCATCTGAAACATCCAAGTTGTTAATTTGTCTGCTGAATATGCAGAGTTATTCAATCTTTAATGTTCTTCGGGCCAGGTCCACTGTGGCTACGGACGACTATCTACGTTGCTCCAACACGGCAGAATTTGTAGATCTTTCTGTTAACATATCAAATACAAGTTGTGCCATTAAACCAAAATTGTGAGAAATTCCAAATTTCTTCTATAAAGAACTCAACTTTCTGTCATTGATCATGGTTTCTGCAAATCAACTCAAAATCTTGCAATCCCCAATCTTGTCCTTGATTCCTGCTGTTAGTAGTTGAGTAAGTGTTAAACTAGATGATACAAAACAAATTATATGACTTGGAAATTTCAAATGGAGATGATGTGCTACAGATACATGGAATTATGGGATTTGTTTATGGTTTCTTTTACAGCAAATGTGATTGATGATTTTGGGGTTACTGAAGATTCAGAGCTCAGTTACTTGCTGAGGAAGCATCCCTTGAACGAGTCTCTAAACAGATACCTTGCTTGGTGATGAGCACAAAATTAATACAAGTTTTATCCTTAAATTTATATTTGTTAGTATTTTCTTTTGTTTTATATAAATCTATTAAAGTATTTTTATTGTTTCTTTCCAATCTTTGTTTTTATATTTAATGAGTGGTTGTTTGTAGATATTAAGTGTCTTCCACCAATAGCATGTTGAGGAAAAGAAGTAAGTAATGTGTTGCAAGAAGAAAGTAAAGGATGAGAAGAAATATGTGCAGCAGCAAATGCAATTGAAGATAAAACAAATGAAAAGAAGAAGCAATCAATTGCATGAATATACTCTAGGACATGCATGCAAAGCTTCCATCATTGAAGAAATAAAGAAAGAATGAATAAACAATGAAGGAGAAGTTCAAATTGACTACTTGCAACCAATGAATGCAAAGAAGAATGATGATGCTTGAGTTGTTATCTAGCTACAATTTGAGGAAAGTTGCTGCAGTTTTTATGAGAAGATACGATAGATGAGCAAGTGGAGCAATTGATAAGAAGACTCAAAGATCTTTGTGAAAACCAAAGTCAAGGAACTAGGCCAAGATTAAGGAATATATTTGAAAATGATGGGTACTTATTTGAAATGATAAAAGCTTGGAGTAAAGAAGCAAGTGGAGAGTGGTGTGGAGAAATTCAAGAGTGATACCCGACAATGAGAAGAAGGAAAGTATGGAAATGCATGACAAAGTGTTCAAGTGGAAGAAAGTTTTGAAGAATTTAGATAAGGAGTCATCATCACAATGAATTAATTAAAGAAAGCAACTTGGCAATTGGTTTGATGGCAAGTGGAAGACATATTAAAATCATGAATATTGCTCCCATCCTCCTATAAATAGATGGAGCTACGGCATTGTAAAACTACACCAAGCTCCACAATCTTGAGCTTTTTCTCTTTTCCCTCCATATTTCTAAGTCTTAAATTCTGTTTTTAGTTTTATTTTATTATGGGGAACTAACTCCCTAGCTAGGGCTAGGGAGGAAACTTTTAATATAAGTGTGTAATTTTTATTAGTTTGATCCAAACTTAAGCTTTAATGTGAATTTGTAGTTTTTGTTCAAATGGAATTTGTAGTTTTCTTTTTAATTAATTGATGAATGTTTGATAATCTATTTCATGGGTTCAATCATGTTTTTCCCATAGTGTAGTAAAAACTTTCATGCTTTTAAAAGAGAAGAGAATTACTAAAGATTAATAGAATTTTGATGAAGATTATTTTTTTGATAGTTTGTTGCCAATGGTACAAGTTATTCTTAGAATACTTCTAAAGGAAATTAAAAATAGCTTTAATTATTTTGAACAACTACAATGGAAAATATTTTGTGGATCAAATTATTAAGAGTTGCATGCTTATGTTAAAAGTGGAAACCCAATGCCTTAGTGTTTTAATCAATTAAATTTTCTCCAAATCAAATCTTGCATAATTCTACCTCTCAATCACACTTGTTCTTTTTCATCTCTGTTATTTTCTTTACACTGCTCTCTGTGGATACGACACTCGGACTTCCGAGCTACACTACTATACGATACTATCTCCTTTGATTTTTGTAAAAGTGGTACGAACAAATTGGCGCCGTTGCCGGGGAGCGGCTTGTCAAAGAGTGCAGAGATCCCCTTGGTCAAAGGTTTGCTGGTTATGTGAAATTCTTCACATCTGGTACACTCTTTCCAAACTTATCTCATTGTTAATATATATTTGTATTTGTATTTTTTGTTTATCTATTTATTTTCTTTATGCGACCTAGAGATCATCTAGGAAGGTTTGTCAAAAAGTCTGAAACTGTTAATTTAGAACATTCTGCTTCAACTTCTTCAACTGAAAATTCCAACAAATCTGAAAGCATGGCAGCAATTGTGAATGATGAACAAGAAATTGCGAATAATGAACAAGAAATTAATGCTCATATTGAAAATAATGAGATTGAGAATAATGAAATGAGAGAAGTAGTTGCACCTAGAACTTTAGAGACATTTTTGCATCCTATTCGTGCACCAAATCCGTCATGCATCATGTTTCCACCTAACATGCCAAATTATGATTTCAAACCTGGAATGATTCAACTGCTTCCCATTTTTCATGGCATGGAAAGTGAAAATCCTTATGTGCATGTTAGGGAATTTGAAGAGGCTATTGGCACTTTTTACAATGTTCAACTTGATAGGCTTAATTTCATAAGGTTGAAATTTTTTCCTTTTTCCTTAAAAGAAAAGGCTAAAAGTTGGTTGTATTCATTAAGGGCTAGATCCATAGGTTCTTGGGGGGAAATGACTCAAGCATTTTTTAACAAGTATTTTCCTAATCACAAGACGATTGCTCTTAAGAAAAGAATCTCAAATTTCTCTCAAAAGGAAAATGAAACTTTGTATCAAACTTGGGAAAAATTTAAAGAGCTTTTGAATTTGTGCCCACACCATGGTTTTGAAAATTGGCGTCTTGCTAGTTATATCTATGAGGGACTTCTCCCTCGTGATCGCCAATTTGTTGAGTCAATGTGTAATGGAAATTTTATGCAAAAAGACCCTGATGATGCCCTAGAATTTTTGGATGAAATTGCTGAAAAAGCTCATCAATGGACTGTCCCCAGTCCAGTTGAGACCACTGATCGGTCAAGAATTGCCACATCTTCTACTAATAAAGGAATTTATCAATTAAAAGAAGAAGATGATTGGAAATTAAAATTTGAGGTTTTGACTAAAGAGATAGCTGCTTTGAAAACGGAAAAATCAAATTTGCCTCAACCTGTTTTTCAAGCTGATGTTAATCAAGTATGTGATTCTTGTTATGAGATTGGTCATACTGTTAAAAATTGCCCAATTTTTCAGGAAATGAAAGGAGCTTATGAGGAGCGTTGTGCTGCTGTTGGAAACTTCAAACAACAATATTCTCCTTTTTCCAACACTTACAATCCAGCGACAAGGAATCATCCAAATTTTCGTTGGAGCAATGATTCACAACCTCAGGTAAGTGAGAGAAATTCTTTCAATCATCAATTTCCTACAACTAATACATTTAATGCTAGACCATCTTTGAGCGATACTCTTCAAGCATTTATGCAGGAACAACAGAAGCAAAATCAAAGGTATGATACCTTGTTTGGTCAAATGGTTGATGAAAATAAAGAAATTAAAAGCCAAATTTCTAAATTGACAAATTCTTTTGCAATAAATGAAAAAGGGAAATTTCCTTCTCAAACTCAACCAAATCCAAAAAATGTTAATTTGTGTGAAACCTCAATTGAACATGCTAAGTCTGTCATTGCTCTTAAAAGTGGTAAAATAATTGATACAACACCTTCACCAAAGGAAGTTGAAAAATCTAAGAATAATGATGAACTAAACAAGTCCAAATTGAGTGAATTAAATGAAAATAATTTTCCTGCTCCTTTTCCCCAAGCTTTAAATCCTCCAAAGAAATTGAATCAAAATCATGAAATTTTGGATGTTTTTAAAGAAGTCAAAGTTAATATTCCTCTGTTAGATGCTATTAAACAGATTCCTTCTTATGCTAAATTTTTAAAAGATCTGTGCACATTTAAAAGAAAGCATCAGGTGAAGAAAACTGCATTTTTGACTGAACATGTGAGTGCATTGTTGCAACATAAGGTCCCTCCTAAATACAAAGATCCAGGAAGTCCCACTCTTTCATGTGTAATTGGAAAAAATTACATCAATTGTGCTTTGCTTGATTTGGGGGCTAGTGTAAATTTGTTGCCATATTCAGTGTATTTGCAGTTAGGTCTTGGTGAATTGAAGCCCACAACAATGAAGTTGCAACTTGCTGATCGTTCTGTACGAGTGCCGAGAGGGGTAATTGAGGATGTATTGGTCCAAGTGGACAAATTTTACTACCCTGTTGACTTTGTTGTTTTTGATACACAACCTGTTTTGCATTCTGAAAATGAAATTCCTGTCATTTTAGGACGTCCCTTCCTTGCTACATGTGATGCACACATCAGTTGTAGGAGTGGGATAATGAAACTCAGTTTTGGTAACATGACATTGGAAATTAACATTTTTAATGTTTTCAGGAAACCTTATGAAGATGATGAATGTGGAGTGGTGAACTTGATTGAAGTTCTTGTACAGGATCAATTTGAGAAGACTAGTATTTCTGAACCTTTTGAGACTCTTTTATTGAATTCTAAAGAATCCGAATTACTTGAGGAGCCAGAAATTGCTTATCTTAATTCGTTGTTTAATTCCTTACAGGCTGATAAATGGACTCCAAGGTTTGAGAAGCTTCCACCTCGAAAGGAAAAGACATTGCCATCAAATGTGGAAGTTCCTAATCTAGAATTGAAGCCTTTACCCATGGGACTTAAACATGCCTTCTTGGGGTCCAACAACACTTTTCCAGTGGTAATATCTTCTGAACTTGACTCTTTGCAAGAAGGTAAGTTACTTAATGTGTTGAATTCTCACAGATCTGCCATTGGTTGGACTCTTGCTGACATTAAGGGAATTAGTCCTCTTGTTTGGTTTAAATGATGCAAGTTCAAATAGGAAGCTTCAGTTGAGTGAGTTGGCAGAATTAAGGAATGATGCTTACGAAAACTCTCGAATTTACAAAGAGAAAATGAAGGTTTTTCATGATAGAAATATTTTGAGGAAAAACTTTGAACCATCACAGAAAGTTCTCTTATATAATTCGAGATTGCATATTTTTCCTGGTAAACTTCGTTCCAGATGGACAGGTCCATTTGTGGTCACAAGAGTTTTTCCTTTTGGAGCAGTGGAGATTGAGGATCCAAAAAATGGTAATGTTTTTAAAGTTAATGGTCAACGTCTTAAACCATTTTTGGATAATTTTGTTATGCAGGATGACACGATTCACTTGGAGAATCCTGTTTATCAGGATTGAATTCTCAGACTATCTTTAGTTTCGTATTTATTATTTATTTGTGCTATTTATGTTTTTTTAGATATTCATAAGCTGTAGAAATTACCCACACACACAAAAAAAAAAAAAAAAAAAAAGATTTTTCATATGAGCTGACTTTTGGTAACTCCAGTGAGTGTCTTCGTCAATACAGTGTCTAGGAGTTCTATAGGCGACACCTTTGGTGTTTAAGAAGTTTGGGTTTTAAGCGGGACCATTGTGACCCCTCCAACCTTCCCGGATCCCCTGGCTGTGTTTTCTGAGGCCCTTAACTGGTCATCCGTGAGTTGCTTGTATATTTGTGTTTTTAAAATAAGTTATTTTTTACAAAGTGTTAAAAATAAAAAAATAATTTTAAAAAAAAAAAACAATATAATTTTTGCTTATTTCTTTGTGTGGTTATTTTTGTATTTTTTTTATGACTGTTTATTTTGTATTTGTATAGATTTTAGTTTTCTTTTTGTGTGTTTTATTTTATTTTGGTCTTTATTTCTTTTTGCTTGGATTTTATTTATTTATTATTTTTGTCTTTCATTCTGTACGGGATAAATACCAAAGGGATTGACACGCATATTTTCCAGGTATTATCTTTCTATTTAAGTACTGTAAAAAAAATAAAAATAAAAATAATAAATAAATAAATAAACAGATCGGAACCCGATCTCCAACTAAGGCAATTCTGAATTTCTTGTTTCTCTTTGCTTTTATTACTGTAATTCTTTCTTTCTTTCTTTTACTTGTTTATGTATTTAATTTGTTGTTAAGTTTGGGAAGTAGATTGCTTCTTGATTGCACACACGGAAATTTGGCTCGAATACTTATTCATTTCATAAACATGTGATTACATACATAGACGTGAAAATGCATACATATATTTAAAAATCACATGTTTCTTCCCAGATATTGAGCCACCTGAGGCATCATACTAATTGCCTCTATTTTCTCTTATTTGTAGAATCTGCAAAAGCTCTGCATGATCATTGTTTCTCTTCCACAGTGCTTCTACTTGCTGGTTGGCACAGTAGAGCCGCTTTTGCAAATCCGCCACCTGAGCCTTCAAAGAGGCTACTTCCTCGGTCAGAACTGCGCACTCTCGCGTCCTCGCCAGTAATCTTATGCCCAGATTTGTGGAGGAGGTTGCGTGGAGAACAGTTAAATCATGAGACTCCTCCACCGCGGCCTTGTCTGACCTCTGTGTCATGTACAGATGATCTGCCGGTGTGAGTCTCCTAACAGTCATCCCTCCTGGCAGCACTACTCTTCTCGGCATTGCCTCAGCAAAGTTTGAGGCCGAGCCATGATGATATGTGGAGTTTGGGAAGACGGATTGAGGAGGAGCACTTACTTGAGCCACTGATGGCGCAAGGGCCAACTCTAGATTCAAATCATCGAGGGAAGTGGGTGAGGTTGCCATTGTGATTTGTGTTTCTTGCTTATTGATGTTTTACTCTGAGTTTTCAGGATGAAACACAGACGCAAGCTCAACTCCACAAAGACGGGTTAAATAGACTTCGGCTTCTGCGTTTGTTTCTCTCGGATTCCCTAACGTTTTGCAGCCGCGTGTTTTTAGAGGGGAGACAATTTTTTTTCTTTTACCTTCATGTTTTTTACTTTCACTTTCACTTTTACTTTCACTTTCACTTTCCGTGTTTTCTGCTTAATTATTGAACGCTGTCTCTGCACGCCGACACATCCCTTCCTTCTTTTATCCGTGACCTTCCCTTTCCAGTTTTTGTTTTTATTTTTCTATATATATATATATATTTTTAAAATTTTGGAAATGTGTTTATTTTTCTTTTTCTTTTTCTTTTATAACTTAGTTTATTTTCTTTCCGAAAAAAAAAAAAAAAAAATTTGGGCTTTCGTTTGGATTGGGTTTTCAATTGATTTGGAGGTTCCAATGGGCTGGACTTCTTCGTCTTTTGGGTTTCGGTTTGCGTAGAACTGTTTGTTAGGGTTTACTGTTTTGTTTGGTTATTTTTGTTTTCCTTTATTTTTATTTTTATTTTTTATTATTTTTGCAACTAAATTATAATTTTAATTCTTTTTTGTTCTTTTATTTAATTGCTTTACTCCATTTCATTTCTTGTTATAACTTTGTTGATACCTACATTCTTCAACATTGAGGACAATGATTGATTTAGGTTTGGGGGTAAGGTTTAGAAGTTTTGTTTTGTTTTTTTTTATTATTTTATTTCACCCAAAAATTAAAAAAAAATTAATTAAAAAATAAAAATGGTGTTATCTCTAGATTTTTATGCTTACTATCATCAAATCAGATTTAACACTCATGAATGATTTTTACGATTGGAAACATATTATTAAATTTTAAACCCATAATTTTAGTTTTTTTTTTTTTCACTTATTTCTATTTAGTGGATAATTCATGAGTTATACTTTGAACTCTCACATGCACATCAACACTTTAGTGAGAATGAAAGAAAAGATCAATTATAGTTAACTTTGTTGTTTTAAGTAGAGTTAGAAGACATTGCTCTTGATTGACCTTGGCGTAAAAAAACAAATAAGTAAATAAATAAAATAATAATAATGATGTTAATTTATCCAGAGTTTTACTTAGTAACCGGGCCTCTTGCCTAAACAGGAGCGAGTGTTCGCGTCAAACGGTAAAGTTTTGGGGTAAATACATTTTGTGACTAGTTTAGTTCTGTAGCCTTTTTAACTCGAGTTAATAAGCCCTTAGGGGTGTTTCTACACCTAATGCCTTAAAACCTTTGGTTTGAGAGTCGTTGGCCTAAATCTCGCTACATGGGTTAATTAGAAAGCTTAATGGAACTAAACATTGCACAGTCACAATCAAAAAAAAAAAAAAAAAAAAAAAAAAAAAAAATTGTATATATATGCTTTGGTTAGTTATTTGCACTGAATTTTGATAATGATTGAAATAATGAGGTTACTATGATTGAAATTAACTTTTGTCTCTAAAATGTGTTGGTTCACTTAAACACCAAAGGAAACAAATGACAAATTTACTAAATGATTATAAGTGATCAAAACTTTATGTGGGGATTAATTTGAAGCATGTTTGCTCTTTTAAAAATTGTTCATGAATTTTTCAATCCAAATAGCTTTTGATGATGGTTAAGCATTTGTTTAAATTTTCAAATTTTGTTGTAGCATAAATTTTTAAACTCTCATTTCGATGTTTGTGGGTATCATCACTGAAAAGCCCTCACGAGACTATACTCGTCCACTAGGGTAACCTAGGGGTTTAAAGGCTTGTTGCATATGCTAAATGCAATCGAGATCCCTGCGAAAGTGGCTTAGTTTTCTTTTCTACTTAGTTTTTATTTTCTTTTGCTCGAGGACTAGCAAAATATAGGTTTGGGGGTATTTGATGAGCACAAAATTAATACAAGTTTTATCCTTAAATTTATATTTGTTAGTATTTTCTTTTGTTTTATATAAATCTATTAAAGTATTTTTATTGTTTCTTTCCAATCTTTGTTTTTATATTTAATGAGTGGTTGTTTGTAGATATTAAGTGTCTTCCACCAATAGCATGTTGAGGAAAAGAAGTAAGTAATGTGTTGCAAGAAGAAAGTAAAGGATGAGAAGAAATATGTGCAGCAACAAATGCAATTGAAGATAAAACAAATGAAAAGAAGAAGCAATCAATTGCATGAATATACTCTAGGACATGCATGCAAAGCTTCCATCATTGAAGAAATAAAGAAAGAATGAATAAACAATGAAGGAGAAGTTCAAATTGACTACTTGCAACCAATGAATGCAAAGAAGAATGATGATGCTTGAGTTGTTATCTAGCTACAATTTGAGGAAAGTTGCTGCAGTTTTTATGAGAAGATACAATAGATGAGCAAGTGGAGCAATTGATAAGAAGACTCAAAGATCTTTGTGAAAACCAAAGTCAAGGAACTAGGCCAAGATTAAGGAATATATTTGAAAATGATGGGTACTTATTTGAAATGATAAAAGCTTGGAGTAAAGAAGCAAGTGGAGAGTGGTGTGGAGAAATTCAAGAGTGATACCCGACAATGAGAAGAAGGAAAGTATGGAAATGCATGACAAAGTGTTCAAGTGGAAGAAAGTTTTGAAGAATTTAGATAAGGAGTCATCATCACAATGAATTAATTAAAGAAAGCAACTTGGCAATTGGTTTGATGGCAAGTGGAAGACATATTAAAATCATGAATATTGCTCCCATCCTCCTATAAATAGATGGAGCTACGGCATTGTAAAACTACACCAAGCTCCACAATCTTGAGCTTTTTCTCTTTTCCCTCCATATTTCTAAGTCTTAAATTCTGTTTTTAGTTTTATTTTATTATGGGGAACTAACTCCCTAGCTAGGGCTAGGGAGGAAACTTTTAATATAAGTGTGTAATTTTTATTAGTTTGATCCAAACTTAAGCTTTAATGTGAATTTGTAGTTTTTGTTCAAATGGAATTTGTAGTTTTCTTTTTAATTAATTGATGAATGTTTGATAATCTATTTCATGGGTTCAATCATGTTTTTCCCATAGTGTAGTAAAAACTTTCATGCTTTTAAAAGAGAAGAGAATTACTAAAGATTAATAGAATTTTGATGAAGATTATTTTTTTGATAGTTTGTTGCCAATGGTACAAGTTATGCTTAGAATACTTCTAAAGGAAATTAAAAATAGCTTTAATTATTTTGAACAACTACAATGGAAAATATTTTGTGGATCAAATTATTAAGAGTTGCATGCTTATGTTAAAAGTGGAAACCTAATGCCTTAGTGTTTTAATCAATTAAATTTTCTCCAAATCAAATCTTGCATAATTCTACCTCTCAATCACACTTGTTCTTTTTCATCTCTGTTATTTTCTTTACACTGCTCTCTGTGGATACGACACTCGGACTTCCGAGCTACACTACTATACGATACTATCTCCTTTGATTTTTGTAAAAGTGGTACGAACACTTGGCTACACTACACCCTAAACCCTTTGCTCTTCAAGACCAGTCTGTCAAAAACACCCTTTTTCTCTCAAACCCTAGCGCCGCACCCTCTCTCTCAAACCCTCAGTGTTTCAACGCAGCAAGGGGGGAGGTGGTCACTATCCCTCCTTCCCTCCCCCCTTACACCCCTTTTCAATTTCCAATTTTCATCTTCCATCTTCCTCTTCTTTCCATCTCTCCCCCCTTACACCCCTTTTCAATTTCCATCTTCCATCTTCCAACTTCCTTTTCTTTCCATCTCTGTTATCATCCATCTTCCTTTCTTCCTCTGTTTGTCAGACCTCTTCTTTCCACCTCTGTTATCTTCTTTTTTATTTTCCCAGCCCCTTTAATTTCCACCCTCCGTATATGGCTTCTTCAAGGACTCTATCTCCCTCTTGGATCTATCGAACCCCATGGGCTGCAGCGATTCCTCTCAAACACGATTTTTCGTGTCCCCTTCGGAAGATGTGTAGAGCTCTTGCTCGGGTGCTTGCACCACCTCCTTCCACTCTTGGGTTGTTACCACCTCCTTTCTTGCTAAGGATGTTGGTTTCTTTGGCTTTGGGAAGTGTTTTCCCTGGTTTGCTCTTGGATTGGCTGTTGGTTCCCTCTTGGTGCTTTGGTGGTTTCGTTTTTGTAGGAGTTATTGGGTCTTTGATGGTCGGTTTATGTATTGCAAGGAATTTTCAGATTTGTACCTTTTGTTTTTGTTTTGTGTGTTTTGTTATGTTTGCAGTTCTTTCACTCATCATTAGTCCTGGTGGCGATGTCTCGGTTTTCATGGAAGCTGCGGCAGCGGTACTTTGGCGTTTGGTGGTGTTTCTGCCTTTGGTTGGCTCTGGCTTTATGCCAGCTTTGTACTCTGACTTTATGTCAGTTTTGTGTTCTGGCTTTATGCCTGTTTAAGTTTTATTTCTAGTAGGCTTTTACTGTTGCATTTGTTTGGACTCATTTTATGAGTTTCACTATCTTGTAATGGGCATTGCCTTTCTATCAATGAAACTTGATTCTGACCAAAAAAAAAAACACTACAATGTTTGCTAAGAACCAAGATCAGGGTTCCACATGTTCCGCTACTAAATTTTAGGTTCAGATTCTGGTTCTTTTGAATATAATCAAGTTCCTAATTTCTTGCCAATGTTGGCTAAGAATCAAGACCAGGGTTCTCTTGGATCAGGATATTATGGCTCAAATTCTGAATCCTTTGTTGTCTAATTCCTGTCGGCAACAAAGAGGGGTTCAGAGGCTGTGGTAACTCACGCCGCACCTCATCGGTTATGATATTTCCTCTTTAATACTTGATCAAGCAAAATTTTATGTTACAATAGATGCACATCAGTCTATATGTCTATCTTGTTTAGATGGCAACTTGTCAAAATTGCCTTTTTCAGTCTCTGCTTACATTCTGAATCAGTTCTCTACTTCTATTAAAACATTCCAAAGTGATTTGGGGAAGGAAGAATATATAAGCACTGCTGAATACAACTATCACAGTCCCTCCAGCTTGAGTGATTGTGAGAAATTGAAATTCCTATGGCTGCATTTGGATGAAAGTATTTGAGATGGAGATGGATTTGAGAAATAAAGGGTTGAGAAATAAATTTCAAACACTCCGGAGATGAGAGAGATCGAGAATCAAAAGAACAAACAAACATTCACACACAAATCAAACAACACAGTTTTACGTGGTTCACTCATAATTGAGCTACGTCCACGAGGTTGCAAGGGTTTTTCACTAATTGAATAAGAAGATTACAAGTACAAGAGCACTCAAGTCTGTTCCAATCTGGTTCGGAATAGGAAACAAAACAAAATAAAACAAAAAATAAATTTAAAAACACGAAATCAGAACAGAGGAACGTTGCTCGACACTGCAGCACAAGATACCACACTTGGAATACTGAAGCTCTCTCAACTGCTGAAGTGCCCAACAAGACTTGGGAGCTTTGAAATTGGGTCAGAAGTGGAGAGGAATGCATTGGGTCCTTCAATTTAATAAAGAGAGCAACTGTTGGAAAAAGCCTTCTTTTTAATAATAGATTACAAAGAACAAATCTACATATTTAATCTGCTATAAACTATGTTATTATGTTATATATATATGAGTATTTAATAAGTAACAAATAACAAATAACAAATAAATATTATACTATTTTTTATTACGCTTTGGCAGATCCATAATTGAAAGCTCATGGAGTAATATGAGGTTGCCGATCCAAAAGATGAATAATGAAGGGAAGTAACTGAATTTAATTCATACTTATCAGCCATCATGACAAAATACAAACTGCTTTCACAATTTCAAAAGCCATTAGGAAATTTGAGAGAGTTACGATTACCTAAATTCATCACATGTACAATGGAGTCACTTGTATGATCAAAGCCAGGATGCCTAATCAGTTTCTTCTTTTAATCACTGCATATCCATGAAAGAAAAATAAGAAACAAAACCGAATGTTATTACCATGTGAGCATACCAACAACAAAAAAAGAACCAAGGGGTCATCATCTAATACATACATACCACTTTCTTGGTGACCTGTTGTTGCACAATCACAATCAAGCCATAAGAATTTTTAGTGGGGACCCAATCTCCACTGACCCAACTCTTGATCAGAATGGTATTCATAATCATCTGAAAATGAAGAAAATGAACGAGCTGAGGTTGGGAAGGCATCGATTCGAAGATTGGAAATAAGCGATTTGAGGTTGCTGATCCCTTCTGGTGGAGATGCCAATTTAGGACAATCAATAATTTGGAGGTGGTGGAGTAATGTGAGGTTGCCGATCCCTTCTGGTAGTGATGCCAATTTAGGACAATTTGAAATATGCAGTCTTTGTAAGGAGATGAGGCGACCCATCCCTTGATCTGGTAGTGATACCAAATTAGGGCAATCTTTAATTTCAAGCTTCTCAAGTAATGTGAGGTTGCCAATCCCTTCTTCTGGCACATATTCTATATCCTCAACGCTCTTAATCTCCAGAGATTTTAATTTGGAGAAGGGAACAAAGGAGGAGGGAAGGACCTTCCAGCTGCTTCTCAATAACTCCAGACTATCAAGATTTGGGTACAGCGGCATGGAAGTTAGGTTAGGACAATACTTTATATGTAAAGTAGAAAGACAAGGAAACGAAGAAGCTGAAGCTGAAGCTGTTTCATTCCTCCACCATCCCTTGAGATTAGGGCAATCAAATAGATAAAGACTCTCTAAGGAGGGAAAGAAGGTCGTCGATGGAGAAGCAGCTGACATCATCATCTCATCACTGGCAAAGTCTTTAACCATGTCTTCTGATATGTGCTCCAAATTCCTTAACCCGTTAAGCTCAAGACTCTTAAGAAAAGGTAAATGATCCAACGGTGGAAGATGTTGGCATCTGTCACAGCCAGACAATCTGAGATTAACAATATTTGTGAGAGAATGAAACCAACTCGCAAACCTCACACCCAGGTACCCGTCCACGACTAACTGTTTTAGATTTGAATGGGGCTGCAGCGCTTCCATTGACTCAATAATTACATCACTCCCCTCCTCAACCGCATCACTATTTTCTCTTTCGATGCGCATCCATTGTAAAGTCAACGAATAGAGATGTCGTTTCTCCTTCAAAACTGCCCCATCATAATTCAATTCTGACACCATATCTTTCTTGTACCTCAAATTGCTGATCTCCAACTTTCCTCTTATATCATTCAGCTTCCCCAACTCACTGAGCCCTGCACTGCCCCTCAACATGGATTTGTTTTCACTCAAAACAAATATACTCAAAGTACGAAGACAAGTCAATTCACCCAATCCACGAGGAATCCGAGCCAATTTATAACATCCTTCCAAAATGAGATGCCTCAAGTTGATCAATTTCTTGATATCTCTAGGCAGTTCCACAAGAGAGGAACACCATTTGAGATCTAGTGTTTCCAAATTTTGAAGTTTGACTATCCCATATGGAAGTCTCTCAATGGGATTTTCACTAAGATCAAAATATCTTAAATGTTTCATTTTCCTAAGACATTTTGGCAATTTTGTAATTCCCAATTTATTCAAACTCAACATACGCAATGACTTAAAATTTGAAGCAATTGTAGCACAAAATGACTTACGGAATGACTTCCACCACAAATCTTGGCTTAGGAAAAGAAAAGTCCTCAGCTTATTTGATTCCAGCAAGGATGTTGGTATTTTCCATTCCGACGAATCAACATCAAAATCGAAAGATACATGAAGAAGATATTTTGCATCAAAATCAGTCTTATTGCCATCTATTAATCTGGTTCCCTCCCCCGCCACTTTAATAGCAAGTTCATTCATGAGATCATGCATTTTACAGCTTTCTATTATACCAAACTCATCTTTTTCTTCTTCTTGGAAAAAAGATCTCCAAACTAGTTCGTTATAATATGCATAACCAACATCTTCCAAGCCCTCATTAAGATTTGAAGACTTAACGAACCCTTGTGCCACCCACAACTTAATTAAATTCTGTACGGGAATCTCATAATCAGGAGGGAACAAGCTACAATAAGCAAAGCAATGTTTCAAATGTGATGGGAGAACATCATAACTCAGCCTAAGTGTTGGTATAATATCATCTTCTTCTTGACTTATTGTTGAAAGCTTGTTATTCTTGAAAGCAGACCAATCAGTTTCTTGATGTTTAGAGTACAACATCCGTCCTATGGTCCTTATAGCAAGAGGAACCCCTTGACATTTTCTAGCAACACTACTACAAAAATTGCAATAGACGACGGTAATCCACCGTCGTGTATTCCGTTTTTCAACCGTCGTGAAATCCACCGACATCTTTTGATGCATAAAACCACGACGGTAAATCCCCGTCGTCTATTATTTGTAAAGACGACGGTTTTGAGAAAAACCGTCGTCTATTTCATATAATAGACGACGGTTCTTTAATCAAAACCGTCGTCTTTACACCTAATAGACGACAGTTTTGAGAAAAACCGTCGTCTATTATATGTAATAGACAACGGTTTTGAGAAAAAACCGTCGTCTATTATATGAAATAGACGACGGTTTTGAGAAAAACCGTCGTCTATTAGGTGTAAAGACGACGGGTTTGAGAAAAACCGTCGTCTATTAGGTGTAAAGACGACGGGTTTTTTTTAAAAGAATTGTGTTTTATTATATCCAAAGACGTCGGTTTTGTTAAAAAAGCATCGTTGATTGTATATAAAGAAGACGGTATGGTGTTACATTTTTAGTTATTTTTAGTTTTTTGTTTCCTATGATTCTATACAACAATTTTAACTAGAATACCAATTATAATGCTGTATTAATAAATACATACACTCAAAAATTATTTCTTTCATAAAACTTGATGATTCAATAGTTATTACATAGTCAACCAATTTTTGTTCCATTACATACATACTTCCTACCTATAATTAGAAATAATGGAGCTCACAAATTCTGCTAATTTGATTTTAACTTCATCAATTTGTTCTTCAGTGTATGAGTTGGCTTTGCCTTCGTGCACATTTTCCAAGCTGCTTTATTCCCCTCCCAGCAATATCAGCAACAGGTTATGTGCATATCTGAAATCATAGTTGCAGATGATTCTGAATTAACAAAGAGGAAAACCATTTTCTTTTATAACTTTTGTTTTGAAATATATAACAAAATGCAAACCATTGATGACAACAGTTACAAATTGGGCTAACACTATTTCACAATGAAGCAACAGTAACCTGTTCAGATATTTCATCAATAACCTTCTTGTCACCAGCACCATCAAGAATTACAGTGTCATCTTTTGAATTTGTGACCTGTAGTATTACCCCATTCGTTAGGAGAGTGGAAGAAAAACAAGATATGGAAAAATATCATTAAATCGAATGGGAAACTCCATTAAAAATTCTCCTCATCAAAGAACTACATGTCATGGTTAGACTGACAACAACGCAAACAAAACCTCAAGTATATCAAAGCTCACCTTTTTCCAAGTGCCGAGCATATTCAATTCCACTTTGTCAAGATTCAACCAAGCTCCTCTCCTCAGTAATAATCTAAAATACAAAAGAGATGTCATTTCCAGGTCAATAAAATTCAAAAGAGATGCATTTGATTAGGTCAGGTAATAATAATACAAAGCTAATAATGAGAAAAATAAACTTACAGAACCCCCAGTGAGAACGGCAAGATCCTGGAGACTGGATTTCCTATTTTCACCAAAACCAGGGGCTTTGATTGCACAGACCTGTAGCAAATCACATTAGATTAGCAAAAGCTGACTTCCCTACACAAAGAACCAAACGATTACATAGGAAAGAAAAAAAAAACCTCAAACAAGAGCATAAAAACAACTGAAAGCAAACCTTGATTCTAGCACGAAGCTTATTTAGAATAAGGTCACTCTCCACATATGCGGCGACAATCAGCAAAGGCCTTTGCTTCTGAAAAGGAGGAGCAAAAGTTTGTCAACCAATTGAAAAAAGAAAAAAAAAAACTAGTGAACCTAACCAGAGAAATGCTAACCTGCAAAGCCAACTCCAATACTTTAACCACGACATTAATACTTGAGATTTTCTTCTCATGGATTATGATTAGAGGATTTTCCAATTCCTATCAGCACATACAGTTGTTTGAAGATAATCAGCATCAAGCAAAAAGGGACTTGAGGTGCTGCTAACTTTAACAAGCAGCCCTCTAACAGTTTCAAGATATAGTTATCGCTGAGTCAAACTAAAACTTACACATTTCTGATTTTTCTGGTTGGTGATGAAATAAGGGGATATGTAGCCCTGTCTAGCTTCATTTGGGAATAAAAAAACTAAAATAAAATTAGTTGGAGTAGTGCTACTTCCATTTCTCTATGCATATTTTACTATTATGACTCAAATCTCGACATGAATAACATAAGATGCAAGCACCACCCACACTTCTGCATATTAACTCAAGCTAAGCATGACTTAGACCATATAAACAGCACCAACAAAAGTTAACTTACCATATTGAAACTGCCAATCGAGATAAGTTATGCTCCCCTTTTTTAAATCCCTTTGTCTCAGTTTTCACAGCATCCAAATAGAAACTCAAATCGACACAATCACAAGCAAAATCTGTTCTCCATAGACGCTTTGTTTCCAAGCTTCAATCAAATGGATTTCTCTGATTCAGAATCTCATAAACAATGGAGGAACAAACACAAATTCACACATATATAAATCCCTAAAACAGAAAGAAAAAAATTTAAAAAAAAATCAGAAAAGTTGCCTTAATTTCTATACAAATCGAAAATATTTACAAAAAATATAACAATTTGCCCAGATAATTTACAATTAAACACCCAAATATTTTAACCCTAAATCATATTAGAGATATAGAAATTTATTCTTCAAAAATTATAGAAAATAATCCTAAGAGAAGGAGAGTTGTTACCTGGGGAATGGAGGAAGGGAGGCTCTCATGGAGCCAGCCAGCGAGAGAGATGGAGCGAGCCAGCGAAGAGATAGAGTGAGCTAGAGAGAGACAACAAGAAAGATAGCGCCAGCAAGAGAGAGCCATCGAGAGATAGACGACGAGAGAGAGCCGTCGAGAGGAAGATGGAGAGGGAGCCATCAAGAGAGAGACGGAGAGAGGAAGATGGAGAGACAGAGAGCCATCGAGACAGAGAGTCGTTGAGAGAGCCAGAGTGAAGATAGCTAGAGAGTTATCGCGATATTGAAACCAAAATGGCGACCTCAGTGACCTGGAAGGTGAGATCTGTGACCTGGATGGCGAGATTTGTGACCTGGACGGTGAGCTCGTAACCAAGACGGCTTTTCAGAGATGAGAAAGGGAATTGAGAGTGAGAGAGAGAGAGAGAGAGAGAGAGAGAGAGAGAGCGATTTCTGAAAACGTCGCGAGAGGAGTGTTTGAGAGAGAGAGCTGTCCGTGAAAATTTAAAACTTAAATGAAATTTTGGTCCAGCGCGTTTTAAAGCACGACGGTTATATAAATGAATGGTCGTAATTTTTATCTCCTCCTTTTAAAGCACGACGGTGTTTTTAAAAACAAGACGCTTTTTAGTTTTACGGTCGTCTAATACGGGTCGTGGTTTCCCATAATTGTAGTAGTGCAATCTCCTCCCCAATGGCTTTAATTGTTGAACTCTCTGGCTCTTTTCCCTCTTTGAACGCCATTTTCTTAAATAAAAACCAGGACTGCTCTTCATTCAAGCCCCTTAAGTTATATGGTTCAGCTGTATCTGCTATATTTGCAACGTTTTTACTACGAGTAGTTATTAGAATTCTACTCCCTTCTGCACCACCCATCAACAAGTCTTTCAAGCTAAGCCATTTGTTACGATTCTCATTCCACACATCGTCTAACACAAGGAGGTATCTCTTCCCATCTATTATTTTCCTCAGTTCTTTTTGCAACTGATCCATGTCGAACATGTCAGTTTTTAGGATTTTCTTAACAAGTATATCCAACTGAAATGAATTAGAGACACTTGTCCACATTTTCGGCTCAAAATGCTTTTGAACCTCTTCATCGTTGAATACGAGTTGGGCAAGTGCAGTTTTTCCCATTCCTCCAAATCCCGCAATGGAAATGACAGACACATTCTCTGTATTCTCTGTAGAGATGGGATGCAACATAAGTTGAATAATTGCTCTTTTATCTTCATCTCTCCCTATTATATTATCCTCGCGGACAAATGAGTGGGTGACCCTCTCTCTTATTTCAAATCCTGCATCTTCGTGGTTCACTTGTTCTAATTGAATAAACATTCTGTTGGAGGCAATCACATGCAGCCTCTGGTTGATATTTTTAATCTTATGACCGATTTTCAGCCCAAAAACATGCTGATTTGAGCTAGAGAAGAAGATGCGTACCTGCTTTGACACTTTATTATTTCCGGGCACCATTTGTCTCCACTGAGCTTCAGTATAAAACTCATCGAGCACGTCATCAGCTTCATAAACTGTATCTTCTACGCTTTGGAGCCACTCTTTGACTGCTTCACTGTTGGCTTGCTTTTGCTCAGCATCAAGAAGAACAGCTCGGAGTTGGGAAACTACAAGTTTAAGCTTTTGGAGCTCATCGTTGACACCCAAAACCAATCCAATCTCTTCAAAAGCACGGGAGCCTAACCTTTCAATGATCCCTTGTGCAATGTTGAAGAGGACTCCTTCTGCCATTGGAGAAAGGAAGAGTATTCACTTGGAGAAAAGGAAAAGAGTATTCTTGACGAAAGTTGTGGTTTGTTGATAAGAGTTATTTGGTGAGGAACAGCAAGTGGAGCAAGAGTATTAACAATTGGACAAAGGAAAGAGGAAACATGCTTCAAATCACGTGGGAAAGCTTTGAATATTTGGTGTCGAAAATCTAATGAATTTTAATAACCCCACATCATCATAATTTTATTAAACCAAAAATAACCATTTGCACCTTATCATATCTATCCAGTAACTTTGAAATAAAAAATAAAATATCCCAACACCAGCACCAGCACCAGCACCTTACCCCCTCTCGATCTGTGAGAAATTCCCAATTTCTTCTATAAAGAATTCAACTTTCTATCATTGATCATGGTTTCTTCAAATCAACTCAAAATCCTGCAATCCCCAATTTTGTCCTTGATTCCTACAGTTAGTAGTTGAGTAAGTGTTAAACTAGATGATACAAAACAAATTATGTGACTTGGAAATTTCAAATGGAGATGATGTGCTAGACGAACATGGAATAAGGGGATTTGTTAATGGTTTCTTTTACCGCAAATGTGATTGATGATTATGGGGTTACTGAAGATTCAGATCTCAGTTCCTTGCTGAGGAAGCATCCCTTGAACGAGTCTCTAAACAGATACCTTGCTTGGCTACGCTACAATGTTTGCTAAGAACCAAGATCAGGGTTGCACATGTTCCCCTACTAAATTTTAGGTTCAGATTCTGGTTCTTTTGAATATAATCAAGTTCCTAATTTCTTGCAAATGTTGGCTAAGAATCAAGACCAGAGTTCTCTTGGATCAGGATCTTATGGCTCAAATTATGAATCCTTTGTGGTCTAATTCCTGTCGGCAACAAAGAGGGGTTCTCTTTGATCCGTTATGATATTTCCTGTTTAATACTTGATAAAGCACAAATTTATGTTACGAAAGATGCACATCAGTCTATATGTCTATTTTGTTTAGATGGCAAGTTGTCAAAAATTACCTTTTTCAGTCTATGCTTACATTCTGAATCAGTTCTCTACTTCTATTTAAACATTCCCTCCAGCTTGTGTGATTGTGAGAAATTGAAATTCCTAAGGCTGCATTTTTTTTTTTTGGTCGAAAGGCAAATTCATTGAAAACCCACAAAAGGGCAAGGAACACAACCAAAGGGCCAAGCAAGGAGCACCCGCAAAAGACAAACGCAACAACACCAAAACAGGACCAGATCTAACTAAAACCCAGGCATAGGCATAGCATGAAGATCATGATCCCGCCGGAAACAAAATTAAGCTGGCAAAAAGCATTTGGATGAAAGTATTTGAGATGGAGATTGATTTGAGAAATAAAGGGTTGAGTAAAAAATTTCAAACACGAACAAACAAACATTTACACACAAATCAAACAACACAGTTTTACGTGGTTCACTAATAATTGAGCTACGTCCACGAGGTTGCTTGGGTTTTTCACTAATTGAATAAGAAGATTACAAGTACATTGCTCGACAAAATAAAACAAAAAATGAATTTAAAAACATGAAATCAGAACAGAGGAACGTTGCTCGACACTGCAACACAAGATACCACACTTGGGATAATGAAGCTCTCTCAACTGCTGAAGTGCCCCACAAGACTTGAGCACACTTCGAACCACTCTTCCGGCACTCTTGCAATTTTCCAGTACTCTTACAACGTCCCTGTTCCACAAAAGCTATTTTCAACTGAATAGAACTAGAACGAAGTTTATAATGCACGCAAACCAAACACAAGGATATAATATGTGAAACAAACACATGCACATCATATAGAATGGAACATTATCTATCTGTTTGTGTATATAACCAAGCCTAAATGTAGTAGCTCAAGGGTCGAGTCAATCTTATGATCAATACCCAGTTGCATTAACAGGGAACATACATTTGAATGATGGCTATTGGAGGACTGTTCTCTAGGCCACAACTTTTGAAATTTTTTCCATGCCTTCAAGTGGAGGTGGGGATGGGGTCGGCATCATTATGCGACAATGATCTGACCAATGTCATTATTTGACAATGACCTCTTGTAGATGTAACTGTGCGGGAATAACATCCAATCGATGTCCTGGGCTATTTGAAATTTGAATTTAAAATCCAATTTGAATAAATTGGCTTTATCTTCACATTCATAACTGGAGCAAATCTTGCATAATCTTGCATCATGCCTTCGCAAAATTTTGGGGCTTTTGAATACTCTGGAAGCTGATGCGTTCTTCACTGCAATAAGATTCCGAAACTTCAAATTTTTAAATTTTTTATTTTTTATTTTTTTGTGAATAACAGTCTGTTTTTCTTATTGTGATGTTCTTGTTTGTGAATTGAAAATGGATACAGTGTGAAAACAGAATAATTTCCAGGACTGTTCTCTGGGACATAAACTTTGAAAACTTTTTTGTGTCCACACACACATGGGGATGGGGACGGGGTCGTCATAGCTTCTGAGAAATTGTCGGTTGGTGTACCAAATATCTCATTGGCGTTCTATTCTTCATTGGTTTTTTTTTTTTTTTTTTGTCTTTTCTTGCGTTAGAATTCTTGTGAAAATTCATTGGGTTTGACATTCAGCACCAGAAGAAAGCCAGAAACTCTTTCATACAATGAGAGCAGCAAACCACCAACTTTTCATGATAAACAGTAGCAGGAAAACAAAAGAAATTGGATAATACAACTTTTTTGTTTTCAGGTTCGTGTTCCGCAGAAGCTACATTCAACTTGAAAAATGAAATTACGAAAAATAAATCATGATACAACTTTTTTGGTTAGATGCACAATCGTGCTTTCATGAATCTCTTACATCATTCATTGGCAGTAAGACTTGCAGAGAGATTTGGCTTAGTCTGCTAGAAACATCCAAAATGGGACAGATTCAATACAAGTGGCCAATGTAGAGCTGTTTATGCCACATTTTGGACATGGGCGAAAAATGGTCTATTTCTTAAAATACTATATTTTTATGGCCCTGGCCCAGGCCCAGCATTCTTTTTCTGTTCTTGAAAGCCGAAGGACCCTTTTTTTCTTAGAGGGCCATCAATATATAAAAGAAATTAATGAAAGCCCATAAAGACATAAAGCCCAAATTTTTGAGTCCCACTAAAGTTAAAAAGATCGGTAACCGTTACACATTGACTCACGTGAGGGACTGAAAGAGATTGTCACCATTAATGACGACATGACTATTCTTCGCGTCCAGCAAGGAAACAAGCTGTACAAAAGCCACCATTGCCAGAAAGAGCCGAATTGCTAACCAGACTTTCGAATACAAAGGATTCAAGCCAGGGGATTATCACAAAAGACCAGTGGTTTTTATCAGAAACATCCCATCATCCTGACTATAGACCAGTCCAGATCAACAAATCAGCAACTAACTCTGGACAGCATCCACATACCCTCTCTTCAGCCTTCATCATTGAAGCTCTCCTTACCTATAAATAAAGAGCCTCCGCCACAGAAGAAAAGGACTCTCTAAAAACTAGACGCAACGTCTCGAGAACACTTGAAAAACTCAAGATCTTTTCAAATCAGCTTACATAATTTCCAGATAACCAGTTAACAACTCCTGCATTCATCTTTTGTTGCTCTGCCATCATCATGGTATGGTTTTTTTTTTAATGATCAGTTTGAATTCATGTATCTATTTGACTTGATAGAGAAATCTCCAGTCATTTAATCGCTTTATATATATATATTATAAATTGTTCGGTAGATTAATTTAATTTCCCGCTTGCGCACTCTTAAATTTATCATTTGGATCCGAAAGGAAGGGTCTAGGCCCGAATAGGGCTATATTAGTCCGGAAATAGAAGGTTGATTGGGCCCAAATTGACTATTGGCCCAGTTTGAGGGCTGCTTGAATTCGAACTAGGTTTCTAAACTTAAACAGGGTATTTCTGACCACAATCTCGGTTTTCTCCCTTGCTTGATCAGGTATTGCTCGCACCTGTTAAGATGATATGCACGAATGAAAGAATATTGAAGTCCTCTTAGTTGAGGCATAGAAAAGAACTAATCCAGGCCTACCCCCTTGGACCACAATGGCTTGAGCAGAGGTCCAGAACAAAGCGCAAACACAACAAATCAACCATTACACCAGGTCTATTGGGCTGGTCTCATACCCAATAGTGGAACGCCTACAGGATTCCCAAATCAGGACGGAAGGAGTTGGAAGACGAGGCCCAACCCCAAGTTCGCTCGCTCCTGTCAACCTGATTCAACTTTCAATTTTGTTCAAAAGATTGAGAGAATCCCCTTCCATGAGCCAAGAAGATCCAATCGGGGCATTGGTGTTGATCCAGCAACCTCCTTACCCCTTGTAGAGCAATCCAATCCGCTCGGAATCACCGAAAGGAGCGTTCGCAGGAAAAAGGACCAACAAGAGCCTTGTCAAATTTGCTGGAAGAAGGGTCACGCTGCTTTGAACTGCTATGACAGAGATGATTTGAACAATGCTAAATTTGCTACAATAACAAGAACCACATTAAATTGAATGTATTTGAAATAACTAAATGTCATACATTTGAAATTGATTTAAAATGACTACATATGAGGAATCATTTGAAATCAATTTATTTTCTTCCTTTCTTTCTTGTCTAGATCTTGGCATACATGAATTACAATAATCCATACAAACAACTTTGCCTTATAATTTTATCTAAATTCATTGTTTTGAAGTTCCTCCATGTAGCCAAATTAAGTTGAGAATAAATATTCGAACACTCTGGTGGTAAACGAGATTGAGAATCAAAAGAATAAACAACACAAATCAATCACTATAGTTTTACGTGGTTTACTCATAATTGAGCTACGTCCACGAGGTTGTTTAGTTCTTTTTGTTCTGGCCCTTTTGGCCTCTATCTCACCAAAAAAAAAAAAAACAGAGAGGATATAATATGTGAAACAAAAAGCAGATGCACATCAAACAGAATGGAATATTAACTATCTGTTTGCGTATATAAACCTAAATGTAGTAGCTCAAGGGTCGAGTCGATTTTATGATCACAACCCAGGTGCATTAACAGGAAACGTACATTTGAATGATGGTTATTGGCTTTTCTTCACTCAAATCTGTTTCTTCTTTTCTCCACAGCATATGTATGAAAGTAATTAGAAACAAAAAAAAAAGGAAGTAAAATAAGAAATAAGAAACAAAATTGAAAGTAAACCAACGTTAGTATCATATGAGGTTCAATTCTCACAAGGGAACTTGAATTCTCCTCATGCATACTGTTCAAATAAAGTTCAATTCTCCTCATGCATACGGGTCAAGGGAACTTCAATTCTCACAAGGGACCTGAAAAGAAAGGGAAGAAGGGAGAGTTAGCTGGGAAATGATTTCTTTAGAAAAGAACTAAGAAACAGAGATGTACAAATCCGAAAAATCTTTCCTCTTTGTTTTTACTTTTCTGTATAAAAGAATATTCAATTTTCAATTAGTACAGAGTAGAACTTAATGTCACAGTCTGACATCTTCAATTCGAAGGTGACAAAGCACTACTTTCTCCACACAGACAGCCATCTCATGTTCAAAAAAATTACTACACTACTTGGGTGCTTACAGTTATCGGGTCAAGTTCTACTTTGATACCAGCAATTTTTGGGAACAAAGTAGTCCCTTAAACTGTGCATTCTGTTTGGAAAATGAGCACATGAGGAACACAAGCAACAGTTGAGACTTTTTAGATGCAAAAATCACCTCAAATGTGCCCTTGACATGCTCATTTCATCGAATCGCAGTCGACAAAATTAAAGCCATATTTGACGACTAAGATTGGATTGAATTATGGGATTGCATTGTATTAGATTGTATTGGATTGAAGAGGATTACACAAATTCAATGACATGTTTAATAGTACTACACATGATTAAAGGGCTGGATAAACTAAAATATGTTCTTACATAGTCTGGCAGCATAATCCAATCCAACTTAATCCCAAATTTTAAATAGGATT
Source organism: Prunus avium (assembly GCF_965620075.1). Lineage (NCBI taxonomy): Eukaryota > Viridiplantae > Streptophyta > Magnoliopsida > Rosales > Rosaceae > Prunus > Prunus avium. The sequence continues at coordinate 1,706,895 of NC_142285.1, forward strand.
CATAATCCTACTACATTTTTGCCTAGGATTATATGGTTAGTAGATGACTGAAGAAGCAAAATTAATAAAACTGTGACTACATCATAGTAGAGCTTCACTCCAAACTGGACGAAAATCATTACAAAGGCTACACCATATTCTGAATCCAAAATGTGGTCGAAAAACCAATGAATATCTAAATATGACAATAACCCAGGCAACACCCTCTAAACAAAAACACGTCTTATTTTATTCAAAGCATCTATCACCTCCACCATTGATGATGAAAAAAACCCATTTGAATCCCACTATCCATTTTTATAATTTATATACAGTCCCCAACCAACCAGTTTGATATTGGCATGCTGTCCATACATCCTATCCTTTATTCAATTTCATTTTGACCCAATCTGTAGACACTTATTGAAGCCACAGGCAGGCACAAATATAATTGTCAAAATCCTCAACATATGCTCATCCACTCCATAATTACTTTTATTTTGAATTCTGTTACATGTATGCTTTCTCCAAAAACTGGATCACCATCAAGCAAGCAATTCTGCACGACACATCAGAGTATAAATTACACAAGCATACGTTAGTGACGAAAGAGATAAAAATTGCCAAAAAATGCATACACACCTAACAAGACTGTAAAAAAAATTGCAAGACCAGCCATTGTATTTTAAATTTTTCCTAAATTAACATGTGAAAGACAAATCCTTAGATTATTTCTTTTTTTAGTGACCCCCAACTGCACAATAAACTATCAAACCCGTATCCCGATTACATCCAGCACCAGAAGAAAGCCAGAAACTCTTTTATACAAGGCTTTTAAACACTATGGCCAACAGGTAATTTCTGGCACTATTTAAACAATGAGAGCAGCAGACCACCAACTTTTCATGTAAAGAAAGGCCATGTTATGAGTAAAACCAGAAGCAGGAACTAAGTGAGACTTGAAATCATGATAAAGTGCACAACAAAAGAAATTGGATAATACAACTTTTTAGTTTTCAGCCTCATGTTCCACAAAAGCTACAATCAACTTGAAAAATGAAATTACAAAAAGTAAATTCATAATTTCTATATCATTCAAGGGAAATAAACAGTGCTGGGAACTTTATCAAACAAAGAAAAACTCAAGGTACATGAACCACACCTTTCAAACCACTGGAGTATTCCACTTGCAATTGAAACACCAGCATGAGAGCTGCGCATATGTTCTTGATGTAAAAAAATCCTGCACATATAGGCAAGATTGAAGCAGACACATCATTTTTCAGTGATTCATATAGGCAAAATCATACAACACTGCCATTAATCAATATGATCATCAACTACTAAAGAAAAACATTCAGTTTGTCTAAGTTCACAGTCCCATTTACCACTGCAAGACAAATTACAGAACATTATGGTATCAAGGTGTGGTCATCATGCATAATGGCTACTACTTTACTGATAGGCCATCCCTGTTGTATACAAAACTTTGTATTTGTTATTTGACAACTTAACCTTCTGATTAGAGGTCTGCCATAAATGAACTATTACATTTATGGAAAGCAGTTGTAGTAAAGAATCAGAATCAAACCAGAGCAAAAACTTACATTGGAATGTTGAAACGGCGTTATTCACCTTATGTGTAGATCAGCAAGAAAGTCTGACAGCCTGAAAATGCCAAAAATTTAGTAAGAAAAGAAAATTAAATGATCGAAAAAAATAATCAGAAGGCACAAAGCAAACCTAATATTTGTAGCTATCACCGTCTGACCATCTTCATTTCCAAGATGGCGCAGTGCTACTTCCTCCAGACGGCCATCCCTGTATGCATGCTGCAATCAGACAACAGCCATGTTCAATGCATAATTATTGTAAGTAAACAGGACCTGCTCCAGAATAGAAAACAAAAATACACACAAATGAGACACGGATAAGAAATGTAAGAGCACAAGAGTGAACACCACATTTGAACAGACAACAGACCAGCTCAGGAAGTAAAAAGTAGATGCAAAACATACTTTGAGATGGAAATGTGCACATGACAGTAGAAGGAATATAATCTGAAAAGTACAGAAAATTCAGGAGGTTACCATACAAGAAAAAAAGTGTCATCAGTGACAGCCCAAGGCGACAACAAAGTGACTTCAAAAAGTACCTCAACTTAGAGAAACCTCAAATAAAAGCCGTGTCGCATATAAAACAAGAAGAGATTGCCATATACATCCAACAACCCAAACTTTATGGGCCAAACACAAAAATACGACAAAATGGTGATTGGTCAGAAAGATTGTACAACTGAAAAATTAAAGCACAAATGCAAATCATAGCCATATAACAGTTTCTTTCCTTTTCATTTTTATCAGTTAGACTGGATGCCTTTGAAAGTTATAAAATGGTTAGCATAAATATCACGTCACACCAATAAAAACTATTAGAGATTCAGAGAACATAACCCCATCACTGGAGAATAAATCTATATTTCATTCATAAATAGGAGTTGTCAAAATACAAACTACAATCAAAACACAGCAACTCCAAAACCCATAAGGAAATTTGAGAAGATACAACTGGCTAAATCTAGTAGCTCACGGGCCATAAATCTATCTCATCTTCACTCGAGTCACTTGTATCAAAACCCATGTGCATTAACAACTCCCTCTCCAATGGGTTTAAATCTTCATTTTCTAAATCTTCAAGTATATAATCATCCCATTCTTCTAAGTGCTCGAACATATGAAATATGACATCCATAGGCACAATATCATATCGCCGTGGAGGAGGCCTTCTTGGAGGTGGCCTGTGAAATTTCCATACATATGAGCCTGGCTTGACCGTATGCTGGAACACAAAAAATTCTACCCATTAAAGGTGTCACAAAGCTAATCCTCTCCGAGATGAAAGTAAAATGAAAACAAAAAACGGCACATGATTCTAAGGCCAACATTCAGGAGAAGCTAGTTTGATGCCTCTCCTCGAATATGACCAAATACAACTATAAAAGCAATAGAAGGTTTTAATTTCCATGACAGACTATGTCAATAACACAGGAGGGTGAGAGAGAGAGAGAGAGAGAGAGAGAAAGAGCATTACTTCTGTTTCCCCAAGTATCAATTATTAAAAGCACAGATTATTTTCAAAATCGCAAACAAGCATCAAATTGATATTCACTTAGTATATTGATGTAGACCTTAGCAATGACAAACTACATCAGTCAGTTTTTACAATTCATCAGTGTCAGTTACGTCAAGGATGGAAAACCTTTGCCAATAGGTATATCATAAAAAGCATGACCATAGTAAACCTCAAGAAGACCATACAAACGTCAAATGACCAATATTGAGTTGAGGTATTTGCAATGAAAAGGGAAAGAACAAGTTACATATTGAACCAGAGGAAAGAGGAAAGATCCAAGAATAAGACCCCAAATGTATAAGAGAAGCCTAAAAAATAAACAAACAGATATCATGATGCTCCTATTGCCCCAAAAGTATTTATACCAAATACTAGTATTACGTAGAAAGCAATGTGTTGTCCTATATAACCCCGTGTTATTAAACCGAGGCTTGGTTGATTTTGGTTATAAGGAATCTAGAGGGAGCCATCTGACTATAATTTTTATCATGCAGACACAATTGCAAGCCCTTGGAAGCCTGAAAAACATCTCAACAGGTTATTCAACAACTGGTAATGCATTGATTCTACATGTTATTAGAGTCCTAGACCGACCAGAAACAACAGGCACAAGGACAGAACATGTGCAAAGATTAAAGGGAAAAATGCGTACAAGAAATTAAAGTTCTTAAAGACCGAATACAACCACATCAGTAAATGCAGTTATATAAACTCTGGACTATATAATAATAAATACATTTTTTTCCTGCTCCAACTATGTTGCATGGGGATGGGCATAAATCAGACAAAATATTTAAACACAGATATTGCAAAGGCCTGAAAGACCAAAGCATCAAGTGTATATAAACAGCAGTATAACATATACCACATAAAAACTCAATACGCAACCCCTTATCCCCACCTACCACTCACTCATACAAGTGCAGGTACTTCAACACATGATTGGACTTGGTGACACGGAAATAATGTTTTCATCAAATGAACTAAGAGTAGTATTAGTTAAAGAAACGTGCTTCATCAATAAAATACAAATCACAATATATTGATCTCAATATCCTCAGGTAAATAACAAAAGGCCACCTAATTAGGCCACAAAGAAGGCATCCACCCGCAATCAATCACAACAAAAAATAATAATAAATAAAGCAAGTTTCAAAATAAGCAAATAAAATCAAAGGGGCCACACCAAAATCCATCACAAAGTATATCAAATGGCTCCACAAACACAAGGAATAAAAAGATAAGGGGAACAGAGTTTATGATTTTAGGTTTGGGGCTTAAGAGGCAAGTAGACTAGCCATCACATACTTGTCCAAGTCATCAGTAGATTCTTTACATGGTAAATTGCACTCAACATAACAGAAAAACCAATGTGAATGACAATTGCAGCAGCATAATTCACTGTAGCATTTCTATTACCTTATAAAAGCAACTAGTTCCAAATGGGCAGTTCCCATTTCCAAAATCGAAGTGCTTGCAATCAATTGACCTGCAAGATAAAAGAAATATAAGCACAAACAAAACAAAATATAATGAGAGAGAGAGAGAGAGATTCCACTGTTTCCCACTCTCGAGGCCTTTCCAACTTCAAATCAAAAGAGCAATACAAAGCTGTTATTTCTGTCCTCCAAATTCAGTATTTTATATATAAACAAAAGTTAAACTATAATATTTCCATTCTGAAAAAATAAATTGTGAAAAATATCCAAGGTACAACACAGTGCACTGCTAATTGAACCGCAGCTTTAAAAAGAACAAAAGGACAATTAAGCACAAAATTACCTGAGCCTTGACTTGTAGCTGTCAATAATTTCCTGTTTCTCTTCTTTTGTGTTATACCAAATGACACTTGGAATGACAAAGTATGACAGCTTCCGACATATTGGGCACGCTCTCAATGCACTATTGACATCCATACCAGAAGTTGGGGAACTACTACGCCAATTTCGAATACAAGATACGCAAAAAGGATGATCACATTCTGAGAGTATCCCAAACTTCCGCTCAGCAACTGTGGGCTTTGACAAAACACGTTCCAGGCAAACACTGCATTCTATTTCTTGACTGCGTTTCAAAGCCTCAAGTTGCTTCTGCTTTTCCTCACATGTCTTCATATGCTCCTCCCTTTCCATAGGTCTGTAAGGATGCAAGCAATGTTTTCCACAGCTGGGGCATATATCTCCATGAATATGAGGACATTTTTCTCCACGAGGACAATTACCCGCTGCAGCAAATGAACAAATAGCATGATCTTCTGGCCTAGTACTCCTAGTCGCCCCAGCACCATCATCATCATTGTCACCATTATCATCATAATCATCATCATCCAGGGAACCATTCCAGGCAGGCTTAGAGGGAGGTAAGAAAGGACTACTTGAAGCAGAGAGTTCCGAAAGAATTCCCGGGGCAAGAGCAACTCCACTTGATGAGGTTCTTGAAGGATGAGCCAGAGATAAAGAATCAACAGCCAGAGATTGCTGAGAAATTGTTGATGAAGACGAACCAGAAGACTGAGCCCGAGAAGCTTTAACATGTTCATATCTGCATCGACTACCAAATGCACAAGCGCCTTTCTGATAAAAGGTACATATCTGTCATGATGAACCAGAAAGCAAAAAGTTTAGAAGGTAATAATAACTGTTGATTGTTATTACTTAACACAAATGCAACTAAGGGTAAGTAGAATAAATAGTTTACATTATTTGGTGTTGCCTTCCAATCATGTGAAAACTCACAATGCTCCCCTTTCAAACAGGCTCCATGGGCAAAAAATTTGCAGAGAACCCTGAAGAAAATTGAAATGACAAAAGAACTAGTTCAATTACCGTCAACAAAGACCAACCAAATGAGCCATGGAATGCCTCTTGAAATGTGACAATAAAGAAGTTTGCTAAAACACTATTAAAGGATTTGATCAAATATTCATAATTTCACAGATATAATTTCACAAATGCATTCCTTTCCAATACCACCCCAACTCTTCAGATAAGTTCTAAAAAACCAAATGAAGAGCCACTTAAACTACAGAAAAATAAAAAATAAAAAACAATATGAACTAAAGGAGTTTTACAATCACTTTTCTTTACATATCTTTAAATAATTCAGATTTCAAAATCATATCACGACTCAAAATTACTCATTTATCCAATATTTTGCACAAATGGGATTATACAACCATTTCATTGATGTTAAACAGAATGGAAAGGTGTTATAAATTCACAAAAGCAGCAAATATAAAGACAGAAAATTTATTTTCACGTGGGAATTTCCACAATATTGATTCCCAAAGGACCTCTAACCAACATTACCCAACAAATTAATCAAAGGACAACAACTCCAATACCAGTACTGTTCAACATTTCAAATTTAATTTCTTTTTCCTATTTTCATCCTCGTCATTTCCTCCATTTTCTCAGCAACCAATTAATTTTTAAAAAATTTAAAACAAAATAAAAATTAGCAATTCCAAGAATCTTTTAGGAACAGAAAAATACCAAATTCAGCAAATTACATATGTAAAATCACATATCCAAAAATTAGAAGATTCAACAATATTCATTTTACGATCAATGGTCATCTTCAAAACAAAACTCACCTTTTGGACATGGCGATCAAGAAACCGAGGGATAAGCCAGAGCCTTTCCACAGGAACAAAAATTGGAAACCCTGAAAAGCTTGAGAATGATAAAGAAACAGAGGGAGCAATGAATCAACAAGTCTTAATTATTCATTCCGAGTCTCTGACAAAAGAGAGAGAGGAAAAAGTCTCTCTGCGAGTCTCAAAATTGTGAGTATCTAGGGTTTTTTTGGCGGTCGGTGTACGATATGAAATGGCCATTGGTTTTGGGATATAATTACGGGCATACCCCTATGCACAGAAGAGGATTGAGAATCGCGGACGAAACGGTAGGTTGTAAGAAATTATGGTATTGGTGGGTCGGGTGCGACCAAAATAAGAAATAACGGAGGGCCGAAACGCAAATATTAATAAATAATTATAAATTTTCTAAAAGAAAATAGACAGATTTTGTATGAAAAACAAGAAAGTTCTATATTGACATCCATGCGACTCGTATTCTCCATGGGTTCACGCTATAATTAAAGCAAAGGCATATAATTTCAAATTTTCATTTTAGATTAGATTTATTTAGAGTCATTTAGACTATTGTTTGTATAAAAAAATATATATTTTTAAAATTTTATGTGGATTATTAATTTTAGTCTCAAAAAAAAAAAATTACAATACAAACAATATTGAGAGAAAAGAGAACCAAATCTAAGACCTCTGATATAAAAGTAAAGACTATTAACCATTTGAACTAATAGAGCAAAGCAATGTTTAGAAGTTCCGACAAATAAATAAATAAATAAATACAACATTTTAAATAGATGTGGAGTAAAGACTATTAACTATTTGAACTAATAGAGCAAAGCAATGTTTAGAAGTTCCGACAAATAAATAAATAAATAAATACAACATTTTAAATAGATGTGGAGCCTATCAGTATATTTTAAAGATATTATACAATGTAGTACAATAATATGGTTTCCTAAGTATTTTTCTTGCGAACAATATACAAACTTATATTGTATTAACTTTCGGAGCATACACTTCATGTATAAAACTTTTCATTTAGTGGAAAAGTGCCTTGATTTGCAGACTATAAGTCTCAAGTTCAAATCCTTATGACATCTTAGTTGTGTGTGTGAGTTTAGACTATCGCTTATAAGTTGTACTAAAAAATAAAAATAAACCACTTTTCGGCCTTATTTAGTGGCTCAACCTAAATTAAATTGAAATTTAGCCCAAGTTAGTTTTTGTGAGTCTTATTCATCATAATAGGACTTATAATATGTTGAATTCTTGTCAATTTTAATAAGTTCAATTCCAACATTTATAAGTTCAACAAACAAATTGCACCGAACCATGACATTCGTCAAACTCAATTGAAATAGAGTACATAGCGAGCCACCAAACGAAGTCTTCTTATATAGGAGAATCTAGACATCTTCAAATATTATGAAGAAAAAAAACCCTCCAACACCAAGAATTAGTTCGTGAATAATAAACATTGATAAACATTTTAAAGAAATAGAGGGAGATAGTATGTTACACTGTCACTAACGCTGTTGTAGCCCATCCATCCTAAGGGGTCCCTCTTGCGGTTTGCATGATTGGTCAATGGCCAAATACCCCAACTTTTTCCCACCACATGGGATAAGGAAAATCTTAAATTAAAGATAAGAAAGACAAGGAAAGAACCACAACCCTCTATCCAATCCCATCCCATGGCTACCATGTTCTCCCCTTCCACCTTCTTCTCTGCAACCACCACCAACACCCCCAATACCACCATCACTTCTCCAAAACCACCTCAAACTCCACCACCATCCAAATCCCACCTCTCCATCCCACCCTCCAAACCACTCCTAACTACCTTAACCGCCACATTAACAGCCACCGCTGCCACCGCCGCCATCCTAACCGCCACTCCACCCTCATTAGCAGACTCCACAGCAGCAACAACTTACCAAGTCTACTACGGCACTGCCGCCAGCGCAGCCAACTATGGCGGCTACGGTGGCAACTCTAACAAGAAAGACTCCGCCGAGTATGTCTTTGACGTGCCAGATGGTTGGAAAGAGCGTTTGGTATCGAAAGTCGAAAAGGGTACATATATACATATATACGCTACTATATACATTTGTTGCGACACTTAATTATATATAAATGTTATGTTGTGAGACTGTGAATCTAAATCGAAGAAAAATGTGACTCGGTTACTATTTGTTGATGAACAGGTACGAATGGAACTGATAGCGAATTTTATAACCCGAAGAAGAAGTCAGAGAAAGAGTACTTGACGTTCCTTTCTGGGTTTAGGCAACTAGCACCAAAGGACTTGGTACTGAACAATTTGGCTCTGTCAGATGTGAACTTGCAGGACTTGCTAGCTAGCGCGGACAATGTGACGTCGGAGGAGAAGAAGGACGAGAAGGGACAAGTTTACTACGTGTATGAAATCGACGGCGTTGCTGCTCATAGTTTGATTTCAGTGACTTGTGCTCAGAACAAGCTCTATGCTCATTTTGTGAATGCGCCTACGCCTGAGTGGAACCGTGACCATGACATGTTGAAGCATGTTCATGAGTCTTTTAAAACTATTGGCTCCTTCTAGTTTGCGTTGATGCCTTCTTTTTCTTCTAACAATGTGGTTCTGCTGTGCACATTTGAAATACAATATAGATTTCAATTATGAAATAAAAAGACTTCTGATCCCACCTGTCCATGGGCTTTCTCATCTGCTTATACAATTTTACAAGTGCTGGAGTTGGGGGGAAAAGAGCCAAAGGAATTTGAAGTAAATCTTTTCAGATTTTATGTGGATGGGTGGTTGTTAGAATTTGGAAATAAGATTTGTAAATGTAAGTGCTATGAGTTATGTGGGGCTTACATATATAGGCTATAGCTTAGCTTCTGCATATATGAGAAGCTCCCTGTTAATCATTTTCGTCTACTTCAACCATTTTCGAACACCTCATGGCATTATACGTGTGTTCGAGGCTTCTATCATTTATGTATGATTTGATTTCTCGTACAACGCCCCTTATTTTGAATGACTTTCGTTTTCTAAAGTGTCCAAATTGAACTAGCAAAATGATGAACAATTGGCTGAATGCCAATGTAGTTTTGATGGACTTCAAGTTAACCAAAACAGAGGATTATTTCAAATTTCAATGGACTCTGCTCACATCCATCAAAGCAAAGTTGAATGCAAAAAGGAAATTACAAAAGCAGATTGATATAGGCATTTGTGAACCATATAACATACTCTAAATTAACAAGTGATGATACATTAATTATTTGAAGCAATTGAATTGTGGTTGTGGCTAACTAATACAAAGTGAAGCCATCATCATAGGAAACATGGCATCCCCTTTGACAAGGTGTGGCATTTTCATCATACTCTTGACAACAGCTCCATCTCTTCTTCCAATTCCCACTTCCAGTGTTTGGTCTCTTGCTCTTCTCATTCCATCGGTACACAATAACTCCAGACCTATCACTCCACTCTCCATCAATCCCTTGGTGTGGTGGGGCGATTGCAAATAATCCCTTCTCTCCTACACAATCCAAAACCAATTATCATTTTAATGCGCTTATTCAAAAACGAGTTTACTCTGAATCTCATTTATTTCTAACAAAAGTTGTGACACATTATTTAACGAACAAATTTATTGTTACTATTTATATCATTCAATCATAAGGAAAGATACTTTTAGTAGGCCTCACATGGTCCCAATGAGCATGTGGGGGCAGAAATCAAAAGGCGAAGCATCTGAATTTGTGATATGTATATTACCAGTGGTGTGGCCATGAAAGGAGCAAGCAGTAGGGGAATTGTCTTTGTCTGTGTAGAGGGTGTTGCACCTCAAGCACCGCTTCTTCGTTTGGGTTTGGGATGTGCTTGTTTTGCCGTCGCTAATATTTGAGCTCAGCTTGATCTTTGAGCTATTTGATGTCCTGCATAAGAAGCTTTGAGGAATACCCAGAGCCAGAGCCATGAAAAATGTTCTATTGTTGTGAGAGACAGAGAGAGCTGCTGAAATGAAATTGGGGTACCGGAAAGGGGGTGGCATGTTTCCTATGATGATGGCTTCGCTTCTGTGGTTGAACAATCTGGGTCAGCCCATTTTTATTGGCAGTGCTAAAAAGCCCAGTTTTTTTTTTTGTGTGGGTTTGCCCTCCACCCGTGAATCTAAGCACTACACCCAGCTTCAAAAAATAAAATCCAAACAGCCCAGTTTTAAAAACTCAAAATTGACTAATCATATCTTAAGTTATTAGATTATTGAAAATGTTTAGATGTTGCGAAAGAGATGAAACACTCAAACATAATTAAAGACGTTACTCTGTCACTCAAACATGATGTTGGGCAATTGCTCTTGTTTTTTCCCCCAAAGGACTGCACGAATAAATTTTTTAAGAAAGGTCTTAATTATGTAAAAATAAAAGTCTATAACTTTTTTTTTAAACAAAAGAAATTATAAGAAAGGACTTAATAGAGATGTGGGCTGATTGGGTTTTCTTTAATGGGCTTAAGCATATATGTAAACTTGTCTTGCACTCCAAGACTTAAAAGTCTTGTGCATCAAGTCGCATAGATAAAATCTTTGTATATATATTGAGTGGCTGATCAATGGAAGATGATCTCATTTTTCTTTCATCATTTCCTTCTCATGGTTCTTTCACATGGAGCATAGCCAAATCGTTCAACAGCTTTTGGAGAGGGAAAACCCCAAAGCCGCCCCAACCCCCTTCCTAACTGGCAATGGCTTCTTACGTTGTATACCATTCCACTCATTCTATTCAAGCTCTCCACCCCAAAGCTCTCCTTGCCCATGAGAGGAAAAAGCCAAAAAAATCCTTGATCAACTAATTTACCCACCAAACTCACCCTCATCTAATATCACTTTTTGAAACATACTCGATCTGTTGATATAAACTTTTTCCAATGCTCACCTCTTGAAAATACAACGTGTGCCAATTCATTTTATTTGCACATATAATCACTTGTTTGAATCACATCGTAAAATCCACCGATGACATTTGGAAAATTTTAACATAGTGATCATAGTGGTTGTTTTTCTTACCGACAGTAATTAGATAGTACAACGGTGAGCATGTGCCTAATATAAAGATGAAGATCAACGAGACTTGTAGCTCGAGTGGTAGAGAATTTCTCCCACACCCTTTTCTACACCCGAAAGGAAAAACGAAAAAGTTCAATATACTTTTTGGGTTTAGGGCACAAGCATATACGGTATCCAAACTATTCAATTTTTTGAGCCTAGCCCAACACATCTCCCAAGTTGGGCTAACCCATTACATAGTCGTCACGGCGCCGTCTACTTTGACATACAGTACACAACCTTTTCATGTGAAATACGAACCGTTAGATCAGAAAGTTAACGGCTGTGATTTCAGCCATTCAACACTTGTTCTCTTTGGAAAGGTCAGCGGTCAGCCAATAAAAAGGGTAGCTTCGCTGCTCCCAAAAACTCGTCTCCTCCACACAAAGTCTCTGTCTTTGAGCATTTCTGCGTAGAGCTCAAAGCTTAGACCCCGGCAGACATCAATCGCTTCTCATTTCCTCCAAAGGTATACGAAATTCAATGAAAATATCTGCTAGTTATTTTTAGATCTGAAACTTCTCTATATCTCCGTGAGAATATTTTTTTCTCTTTCAGATCTGTGTTCTTTTTCATTTTCGAAGGTAAATTATAGTATCGTTCCTATAGTTTCAAGATCTGATTTTTTTGTTTCTGTTTTTCTGCATTTGCAACCTGTTGTAGTGAAATCTGATATACTGGATTTGTATGCTTTTAATGTTTAATTTCTGTTCATCTGTCTCAGATCTGAGTTTTTAAGTGTCATTTCTGTGGTAGACTTGTTTTCATGTTCATTCTAGTTGCTTATTTGTTGATTACAGATCTGGATCCGTTAAGATCTGGTCTGTTTTGGTCATTTTCAAACTTTTTGTTTTTATATTTTTACTAAATTTCAAATTTATTTGGATTTCGGCACGAAGAGCGTGAGTGATAATATAGTGTTGCAATTATAAAATAATAATTTTATTCCGGGTTTTAACTCTTGATCCAATGATCTCAGATTTGTTCGCCATTTTTGATTGGGAATTTTTGGTGTTTTGAGCTTTACGCAACTAGTTTTTATAATTGCACAATTGCGCTTAAACTACCTTGTGTGTATGTGAATTCGATTTCCAATCAGTAAGTTGCTACCACGGTAACAAGGAAATGATTTGTTTTGATGCTAAATGCTATCACTCAAAGTAGTTAATTTGTTTAGTTGGATCCTTTGTCTACTGAAGTCATTTTTCGATGATATGGGTTTTTTTCGTGTATACTGTCAAATTGGATTGACATTCTTTGTACCCTGCATTACATATGTGATCTAGGTTAATAGATTGGATATTTGTAATTTTGTTACTGTTCAAAACCAAAAGTGGATTCCCATTCAGTTTATGTTATTTTTTTTAATGACATCATAATGTTGTCTGCATCTGTAACAGAAAAAAGTATGAAGATCATTAGACAGATTATAGAATATATGTATTTTATAAATACATATATGGTTTTAACTATCGTAACTCCTACCCTTTGAGATCATCCATTAATCAATCAAGGCTCGTCCTCTTTTGGTATCTGTCTCTATGAAAGAATGATTGATTTTATAGCTGTTAGTTTGGTTTGATTTGATGCTTTTATACAATATTTTATGGCAGTTAGTTTTTGAACGAATAGTGTTGTCTTTTATTGAAATTATATTTTACTTGGTTCAGGAAGGTTTATTATTTTCCTTTCTCTGGGTTTAAAATTGTTTTGTGCACATTCTTGTAGGATAAGTCACAATGGTTGATCAGGTTCAACACCCTTCTGTTGTTCAGAAGGTAGCTGGCCAGCTCCTTCAGCAATCTATTCAGGGATACGATAGTGGCTTCCAAAGGCCGGGGATGTACCAAAGGCGTGCATATGGAAACTACTCTAATGCTGCATTGCAGTATCCCTTTATGCCAGCATGCAGAGCTACCACTGATCTATCTTTGGTTCCATCAACTGCATCCCCAATCTTTGTCCAAGCCCCTGCAGAGAAAGGCCACTTTCTTATTGATTTTCTTATGGGTGGAGTCTCTGCTGCTGTATCTAAAACTGCTGCTGCTCCAATTGAGCGTGTCAAACTTTTGATTCAGAACCAGGATGAAATGATCAAAACTGGTCGGTTGTCTGAACCCTACAAGGGCATTGGTGAGTGCTTTAGCAGGACAATCAAGGAAGAGGGGTTTGGTTCATTGTGGAGAGGGAACACTGCCAATGTCATCCGTTACTTCCCTACACAGGTTCGCTCACAATGTTATTTTCTGGATTTTTTTTTTATTCATATCAACATTTGCTAAAATTTCTTCTTGGAATTTATTACAGGCCTTGAACTTTGCCTTCAAGGATTACTTTAAGAGGCTATTCAACTTCAAGAAAGACAGGGATGGTTACTGGAAATGGTTCGCTGGTAACTTGGCTTCAGGAGGTGCTGCTGGTGCTTCTTCTCTTCTCTTTGTGTACTCGTTGGATTATGCCCGTACCCGTTTGGCTAATGATGCCAAAGCTGCAAAGAAGGGAGGAGAAAGACAATTCAATGGTCTTGTTGATGTCTACAAGAAGACATTAAAATCTGATGGCCTTGCTGGTCTTTACCGTGGATTCAACATATCTTGTGTTGGTATTATTGTGTACCGTGGTCTCTACTTTGGATTGTATGATTCATTGAAGCCTGTGGTCCTGACTGGAGGTTTGCAGGTTAGTGGACTACTCTGATTCATAACCTCTTGGTTCATGGTTATATGGTCTTATAGTAGGGTTGCATTTACCAACGTGGCTTGTTGCATGAATTATGATATTTTTCGTTGCTTTCTGCGTAATTATCATATATTTTGTCTGCATACTTATGGCACAATTTTTCTTATATTAGTCATTATTTTACTTTCTCAAAATTATAAGTCTTTTGGCATATTGCTGTATGATTTGTCAATTGTTCTGCTTGTTATTTTTGGCTTCCCCTTGTTTTACTTAGTGTCAGTTGTGAAGCATTAGAAATAGTCCTATAAAGCATTTATTGTTTTGTTGTTTCTTAAAGGATCATATGTCACAATGGTGCAATTTGTTGACCTTAGCCCTTGTCTATTTTCAATTAATTGAGTCAAGGATAAGTTGTGTTTCCCTATTATTGTTTGGATTGGCTTTATTGACCTTATGAACTGCAATATGCATGTAAAACCTTTTGCTTTCAACTTTTTGACGTTTTGCTTTTTTGTTTGTTTTAAAAACTACAGGATAGTTTCTTCGCCAGCTTTGCCCTTGGTTGGCTCATCACCAATGGTGCTGGTCTTGCTTCCTACCCAATTGACACTGTTCGCAGAAGAATGATGATGACCTCCGGTGAAGCTGTCAAGTACAAGAGCTCCCTGGATGCCTTCAAGCAGATCCTGAAGAATGAGGGTGCCAAGTCTCTCTTTAAGGGTGCTGGTGCCAACATCCTCCGTGCCATTGCTGGTGCTGGTGTCCTTTCTGGTTATGATAAGCTACAGCTGGTTGTGTTCGGGAAGAAGTATGGATCTGGTGGTGCCTAAGAATGTAGTTCCTCCCAAGCCAGATAGCATTATTAGATGGTGATGAAAATCTTTTTGAGTTTGAAGAACTTGTTTCGGCAAAATTTTCCTTAAAATAATTCAGTTATAGGGGAGTTAATCCCAAACCGATTTTTACAATGGAATTGAGTTTTGTTCCCATAAAACCAGATTATTGAGTGGTGGAAAATGCCACTTATTTTGGGAGTTTCATTCATATGATTTGCAGGTTATTTATGTGTGTTTTTGTTTTGGCTTTTTTCTACTTTATGAAAGTCAAAAAATTCTTTTTTCCTTCAATGATGTCAAATTGTTGTACTCCCGGAACAATTTGGTTGGTCTAGCAAATAATTGCTTCTGAAATTAGTATAATCTCATTATACAACAAATGCTGGTGTATGCAAATCCGTAGTGAACAGAAAGTTTTAAGATTCTTGGCTTTTCCACAAACTGCTTTTAGTCTGTTTTAGTTTCTTTGATTCCTAAAACAAGATTTTGATGAATCCTTCTGTGCTTGCTTTTGGAAAGATATTCTGCAATACGATTCTCACTTTGTTTTCTTCTTTTAAATAATTTATTTTGAATACCTCCGTGCAAATGGAGCTTAAGATGCATGTTATTGCATTCAACACCTGAACATTCCATCAAAATAATGGGAAGATGCGTGTCTGAAATAATTCTCTCATGCTTAGGCTGTCGTTATTTGGATTGGAGAAAAACTACCTTAGGATGTGTGGTATCATGGGCTTTCTTTTTTACCCTCATTGCCACTTATCCGCAAGCAAATATATTTCTCAACCATTTTCTCAGTTTCAGAGTTTTTGCAATGCATACATACCTTGCAAAATTCGATACACCACCCACGAACCAAAAGCCAAAATTATGTCATGTTTATCAGACGATCTTCTCTATGCCATCCATCCAAAAACCAACGAACAAAGAGATGATGTCATGCTTATCAGATGATCTTCTTTGATTTCTCATTTCAATGCACCAGTAAAGATAACGAATGCTACAAACTTACAAAACTTTTTATGATACATTCAATATGGTGCTTTGAGGTGTCGATATCTTACCATTTTTTAGGGATTAAAATGTGTTAAGCTTGCTTAATGACTACTCTGTTCTTCTGCAAGAGACTTGTAATTCAAATGGTTAAGAGCATTTACTCATGCATCCGATGTCCTAAGTTCGTTTCCCTCTCTCTCAATATCGTTTGCATTTAAAAAAATGCGATTAATCCATCTTCTACAACTTAGACCAAATTTGGAAGTTAGACCTCCAATTTTTCCCTCAACATACCTAGAATCTAGTTGGTTATCCAATCTAAACCAATCCTTAGCAGCAAATGATGGTATAAAACAAACCAAGCTGTTATAAAAAAAAATTAAATAAATAAAAAAACCCAACTAACTTTAAGTAATGGAGTTGAGTCATCGACATCGACCCTTTGGAATAACTGTTGTGTTTCATAAAACACTGTCTTGCATTAGATGCCTCAAATCCCTTTTCTGTATAATTTTGACCAGCTTTTGGAAGCCCCGTGAATTCCTTGCTTGTGGTGCAAGTGCTAGTATGGTCCCTCCCCATCATCCCATTGAACTTCTAACATTGAATGAGCTTTATGAACCAGATTAACCAACATATTTATTTTACGAAATTAATATAATATTGATGAACAGCGGTTTCTCTTCTTTTTATCTGTCTCTGGGTTCCTTTTTTTATTATGTTATAAATATTGTTCCAGTATGTCCCTGCGGTCCCAAGAACTGCTGGATTTTACGAATGTTTCTATTGGTTGAACGACAGAAAGAGAGAAAGTTGAATGTCACATTCTTCTTGTGGCATGTGGGTTCCAAATTTTAAAATTTAACCGCACAAATTTGATTGAAAATGGAACCATAGGTTGGTGGGTTAGCATTGAATGCTTAAGTTCATCACCCACAACCTAATAAATGCATGAGCCGGTTCAAGAACGAGTCCTTTTGCAAGGGATTTGTAGCTTAAAAGTGGTAAAGAGTAGTTACCTTTGTATGTCTTCGAGTCCCTCTCTCTCAATATCACTTATATAGAAAATAATAATTTTTTTAATTGAAAAAAATTGAGTTCTTCTTAAAGACTCAAAAGTGATTTTGCGATATATGCTTTCAAAAATTTCAAAATAATCACTTATTATGACCCCAAATAAGCAATGCCAAACAGACACTAACTGATTTTTTTTCTTTTTTTCTTTTGTCAATCTGCCTTTGCAACATAAGTTGCTTGTGTTGTCGAGCTATGAATCTAAAACACTCATAAACCTGATTCTCATTTGAATTTGCGGTCTAGTTCCACAGTCTGAAAATATTAGTCTTCCAAGAGTACATCAGGCCGCTCAACTTATATTTACTTTTGCTGTTCAAATTGTTGATGAACCAACCAACTTGTTGTACGATCAGAGCAGTTGGAAAGTTAAAACAAATTAGTAGAATCTCAAACACTTCTCTAGATAACACTTTCTGGTTATGCCTAAATATATGCATGTATAAGACAATCCATTCTTTTATATTTGGAGTGAGAATCAAATACCCAAAGATTCTTTCATTGGTTCAAGTATTGACTTAATCCAAGTTAAAATATTTTTCTGCAATTTTTTTTTAAAATGTTATAAATCTTCAGAAACAGAAAAAAGAAATGCTAGAACAACAACTCTCCAGTGGCTCAAGGGGTCAAGATCATTTTCTATTGTATCTTCCTTGCATTGCGTACAAACAAAGCTTTCAATGGACCCATATTGGGGAGAATCAACCTGGTGTATCAATTACATAATTTTGTAATGACTCATTCAAAAGTTCAAAGCTGGCATTTAAATTTGTGGACCTTACTTAAATATACCCTTTTAGATTATATATCCCCAGCGATTACCAATGAAAGACTAAAATATTTCAAAGTCTAGTTGCCCAAGAGACTTTTGAAATATTTTAATGATCAATAGGGTCTAACCGAGTAAAAATGACCTTGATTTGCAGATCAATATGTGTGTGAGAAACTCCACCTCTTTTAGTATCACTTATATATAAAATAAATAAATAAATAAAGTTATGTATCAACGAACTCTTAAATTAACTTCTCCGATAACTCTCTAAACGAGCTCGTAAATTAAAATTTAGAGATGAATTGAAACTATGCTCCATTTCCCCCTCCAAAGAGACAGCAACACATTCAAAACATTTATCCTTCCTAACTTTGACCGTGCACCGTAGTTTATTTATGGGAGTCTTAAAGAAACAAGGACATGGGAAATTAAATTTGGTACTTCAAACCAGAGGGTAGTTGGGACCAAAGTTTGTTTACAATTTGTGGGTACTTTTGTTATTAATTAAGCTTATCCTGTTTTCCACTTTAAAGCTGTTTGGGGAATAGCGACCAGACAACTTTTGCTTTTAGGTGAACAAATTGTAGGGATCAGAAACCTCGAAGATTTTACAGCACAGTTTTGAGCTGATCTGAGCTGAGCTGTACGGCAAAGATTGAATAGAGACAGACAAGTTTGCCTCTGGTGAGTGCGGCTTGCCCTGCCTGCCCCAACAGAAACAGATGTCACCGGCTGTAAAAACGGCTTTTTACCTCCCTGTCTTGGTCAATCACTCAACGCCAACCTCTGGTTTTCTTTTCTTTTCTTTTCTTTTTGGTATTTTCTAAGATAAAAACACTTTCTTCTTTCTTTGTTTTCTTTTCCCCACTATCCAAACTAGTATAAACTTGGAAACTATCAATTTGTCCACAAGTAACGGCTCTTTTGAGTGACTGATGAGGAGGTAAATATTATTTATTTTATTTTCCATTTTGAGCTTTGAGCTTTGTAACGTGTTAATAATGAACATCACAATTTTAAAGAGAATTAGAGTTCAAGTCTTTACATGACATTTTCTCCATACATACTCATAAAAAGGTCAAAGAAAGTGGAACTTAATCTACTTATCTCAAACTCATGTAACAATAACCTAAATGATATTTTTCAAGCACATTGTTGTCGTGTAAATTATGTTAAATCTCCACACAAAGAGACATTTTTATGTAAGTCAGATCGAGCAAAACTTAAGGGGAAAAAATGTGTTGGGCCCCTCAATTTGCTTAAATATATTAACTCAGGCCGGTTTCTAATTATCTCTTAGTATACTCGTATTTCTCTTATAAATATTGAAAGAATTCTTAAATTCGAATCTCTAATCTCTCGATTGATTAAACGTAAATACTCACCTCGGTTAAGTGGTTTTTGTTGAGTGTGATCATAATTACCACATAAAATAAAACTATGGGCAGACATCATGACCATGGCCGTCTAAAACAGCGACAATATAATATTAGTAAGTATTATTTGTGAAATGAAATTTCAAAATCTATAATCTATAGCTGCTCTGCAAAGTACATATAGGCTTCTGCTGCATAAAACAGAAAAGATGGATGGATTATAGAATAGATTGCACATTAATAAATAAAACCCAAACGCAACAACCGCAACCAAACCAACACACACTCTTTCTCTCTCTCTATACGGATAATACACAACTACTTTAGAGAGAGAGAGAAGAAAGAGAGAGAGTCTCTATCACACACAGTGACACAGGGACTCGCTCACTGAGAGAGAAGAAAGAGACAGTAGTCTTCTGTGTGTGTCTCTTGTGTATGCAAAGCAAGTGTAAACTTAAAGCCCCATTTCTACTCTCTCTCTCTCTCTCTCTCTCTCTCTCTCCACCAACCCCATCAATGTATGTTCTCTCTCTCTCTCCGAGTTCAAGCATTTCGTTTTTTTGTTGTTAATTGTGTAATTCAACAAATTAAAGATGAGTTCATTATCTTTTTTTTGCTTCTGTTTCTTTATGAGTGCAATTTCTCTGGCTTCTCTAAGATACTGATTCAGTCTCATTTTTGTTTGCTGCGATTATCTCAGATTTTTGTTTCGCTGCAAAATGAGAAGGGAGTTTTCTGCTGAATGAGGTACCGTTTCTTAACCAAAGCCTTCTCGTGCGTTTGGTTACCGAGAAAAACAAAACAAAAAGAAGGAAAATTTTACTTCTTCAAAGTATGGAAGCTTTGATTTCTTTGATTTTCGTGCATTTTATTGGTAGCCAAACAAGAATACAAAATTAGGAGATGAAACAGGGCTTTAAATTCTGCTTCTGTCTTTCTGAGCATGTGCTTGTTTTGCCCTAAATTTGGCAAATTTCGAGAATATATGTTTTAACATTGTCACACATTTATTTTCCAATGCTGGAAAAAAAGATTTTTTTTTTAATTTTTTTTATTAATTTGTAGTTAGACAACTCAGTCCATGAGCATAATACTACACTATACACATACAACATACAAACACAAATATAAATAAATTGTGAAAGTTTCTCTTGTTCTTTAAATTTGGATTTTTTTTTTTTGGTGAGCAAGTCCTGAAGGATTTCATTTCCGTTTTGTAGCTTGTTATGTGAATCTCAGTTTAATTAGTGGTGCCAAAATGAACGGGAATGGACAAATGGATGTGCATTACATAGACACCGACTTTCCTTACACGCCTACTGAAAGCTTCATGGACTTCTTTGGAGGTGTTACCCATGTACCGATGGACTATGGCCACACCATGACGATGCATGATCAGGCATGTTTGATTTATCCATTTTGGATCCGTACTTTTGTTATGAAAGTTATTCTGTGATGTCATGTTGTTTGCTGCCTCATTAGGTTGTTCATGCTTTTGGCAGTGGTTGGATAGTGTAAGGTTGTTTCAGATCCATCTTGCTTGTGAACTTGGGAAGTTTGTTTCCTTTGATGCATTTGTTTAGCCTTTCTATTTTACATGCATTAAATTGTTTGCTTTTCGATAAAAGGGAAGTCTAAAATGATCATTAATGGAATTCATGGAATTTTTGTTTGTCTCACAAGTTAATGAGGTTGTCATGATCATTATCACTGTGAAGCAAGGCCAAGTCTGCTCGCATTTTGATCTTTAGTTTCTAGTGCAAGATGTTGTTTCCTACGGCAATTAATTTTGAAACAACTGGGAAGATAATATGTTCTGACGCATATTACTATTGTTCTATGTATATTTGGATTGTCAACTTTGAGTTTTCACACAAATTTTCTGAACCATACAGAACACTAGGAGTTGTATTCAAGTTGTCACCGTATCGTTTTATCATTTTTCTGAGGGAAATACGGTATAATTTTGATGAACTGAAATTTTCGCTATGCTGAAGTGTTATTTTTATATTCTGTCTGTCCAGGAAACTGCATACTGGTCAATGAATATGCATTCATACAAATTTGGACCCTCTGGTCAGGGGAGTAATTCTTATTACGGTAATTATTATGAGGTAAATGATCATTTGCCCAGAATGGATGTCAGCAGGAGGACTTGGGAACACCCTTCAGTGATGAATTCAGAAGAGCCTGCAAACATTGATTCACATCCAGAAGAAGAAGATGCAGTCGCAGAAGCTGTACCTGAAGAATGTTAGTCAGAACTTACTTCTGCCTATTTGTATCCCACTTATTGTATGGACTCAAATATTATGCTACTGGCCAATTGGAGTTGTCAAAGACCATTTTTCCTTGATATTCCACATGGCAGTTTTCGCTAGCTGTTAAAACCAAAAGTGCATTTTGTTGCAATTTATTTCTACATGGATCTTCAATGTCCTTATTTCATTTTACTTTTCATTGAAGCTTTACTTCATTCTTGTTTTCTGAAGTAATTTTTGACCAGTCATTGGAACACTATATCTCTAACCATAAAGAAATCTATTTTCCTTTTTAGGCATTCAGAATCAGCAAAATACAAATACTTCTCAGGTATGGATCTTGCTTTGTGGTTTGTGCAGTTTCATGTTTTCCTTCTGCTGTATTACATATGGTCAGTTTTTATGCATATTTACTGTGCACCAAGTCCAGTACTAATTTGTTTTGGAATAAATGCACCTAGGTATTTCAAATTTGAATTCCTGCACTATTTTTATGTTAAATTCAGCCTTTTGTTCTCTGCATTTATGCAGGTCGTATGGCAAGAGGATATTGATACTGATAACATGACCTATGAGGTTTGTTATGTATACACACTATCCTCCATTGTTGCTATGGCATGCTTTTTTCAGATGAAGTATATCTTGTTGGAAGTAGAACTTCTTTACCTTTGTTTTTTGGTCTACATCAGGAATGTAAGCATTAACACAAACCTGGGCAGTTGCACATTCATGCCCACCCTAAACTTTGTTCGCCTGCTTCTTTCAAGTTATTAGTGCATAAAACTGGCTTTTCATGATTCTTTAGATTCTGAAATCAAGGGGAACACTGTTTTTATTGTACGCAAACCACAAATATTGTGCATTAACAAGATTTTAACTGTAGGTACTTTAGAGGCTTCAGAAACTAGTATAATATGATAAACGTAAACAGGTGAATGAGTTGTTATCTTTTATGTCTCAATACCAAGGCTGGTGATATTTTGATATACATACCGTAGAAAATTATTGCAATATTCGATAAACTTCTGTATACCTTGGCAAGGGTATGAGACATATTGAAGTCACCTACATTTTCTGTATAGAAGCTTAATATACTTGGGGCAAGGTTTGTCATTGTCCTCTTGTGACATTCGGGTTTGAGGGTTTATTTTTGGAAACATAGACTGAATTTCAATTACCAAAAGTTTTAGTAAAACGCTGGTTCATGAATGAAAGTTCGAAATCAATGGGGGTACTAAAGACAAGCAGGTTCCTTATAAACTTCAAGCGTATCTTGTATATTACCACCTCTTTTATTTATTTATTTTTAACCATAGGTCTGACATGCCTAGTCAGACTATAGATTTTACAAGCTTTACATGAATGTTATCGATATGTTTTATTTTATGTTGGTTGCAGGAATTACTTGACTTGGGTGAGGCAGTTGGCATTCAAAGCCGAGGTCTTTCTGACGAACTTATTAGTTTGCTTCCAACGTCAAAATACAAGTGTGGAAGCTTCTTCTCAAGAAAGAAATCTGGAGAGAGGTAACATTCTAACTCTTGGAGAATTGAGTAATGCAGACTTTTATCTGCCTGCAAAAGTAAAACTAAATGCAGACCTTACCTTTTCATTGCCTTTCTTGTCCTCATCTCAGAAGTAAACGCAATTGCATCTATCTTTTTCATTTTTCCTCTCTAGACACTCTGGAATTACAACAAATTTGGTAGGGTTCTATTGGTAAATCATTTTGTCGTACTAACGCAGATATTTTGTCATAAAAACTTACCTTACCAAAAATGACAATTTTTCCTGCTTGAACTCTATGTATTTGAAGGACTACTTGTGAAAGAGGCTGATTTATCTTATCATCATCATCATCATCATCATTAACAATGCACTTTAGAAGTCTATAGTGACTGGGAATGTCATTTCTCGTCAAGAGTTGTCTTAACAACCTCTAAAGAAGGACCCTCTTACCTTATCCTTAACACTGTTTTCACAAAAAAGAAAAAGAAAAAGAAAAAGAAAATAATATTGGCATAAAATTGCTGTGACAAAATGGACAAGTTTGTGCCCCAATTGGTCTCCTTAATTTGATAAGTCGTTCACTTTGTGTAGTAGAAGTTATTGAAAAGCTAGTGCTGATTGGTAAACATGTGGAAGAACATATTTTCCCTTTTCTTTTAGCAGTTTCAGTTTCAGAAAACTTGAGAGGGAGAGAGAGAGATGGGAAACATCTTTTTCTTTTAAGCTTTTGGCATCTGCCCATTAACACTAGTTTTGGAAAAGCAGGTGTGTGATTTGCCAGATGAGGTATAAAAGAGGAGATCGACAAATCAACTTGCCATGCAAACATGTTTACCATAGTGAATGCATCAGCAAATGGCTCGGTATCAACAAGGTTGGCTAATGCCTTAAATCTGGCCTTTCAGAATTCAGAAGGTTGCTATGTTCATTTTGTAATTCGACGGCCACAAACTCACTCTCATTTCCTTTTATTGTATTTGTTTAGGTATGCCCAGTTTGCAACCTCGAGGTTTCCGATGAGGAATCAAGGCGTTAAAGCATCAATTGGAAAGAAAAGATTAGGCAAAACCAGTGCTCATTTTCAAGTTGAAAATTTATTTTCCTTAGAATTCGTTTTTTTTCCCTTCTTATACATAGACTAGTTGAAGACTACGGGTTTTTCTTGTTCTGTCTTTTAACACGTTCTACTGAAGTAGTAAAGAGAACAAACAAGCCATATAATTCAACGTCCTACAAGTGAATATGAGATTCAGATTAGACTGCCACCCTCCAGCCACTGTGTTAGCTTTCTTGAAATTTGCCTGAGTTTTCATGCGAATGACAACATCAACTTTCAGTCAATTTTAATACTTTCGAAAAACAAATCGTCCAAACATGTATATTTGCTCCGGAATCCAGTCACCAATCACCATTACTTAATATGTGAGGTTAACTAAAGGCTCAGAATTATACCTCGCATTGGGTTCATTTTGATCCTCTTGATCCATCAACATATTCACTTGGGCTTTTGGACTACTTTTTTATTTGTTCCACTTGGGTTTTGGCTTGTAGACGAGGTCTTCTTGAAATATCAGTCTAAGGCCCATTGATTGTTTTCTCCTACATACGAAGAGTGTAAGGCCCAGTGATTTTTTTCTCCTACATACGAAGAAGCGGGAGCTTCTATAATGAGGGTTTATAGTGAGGAGGCTATTTGAGGAGGCCCATCTCACCATCAAAAGGGGTGTGGACCCCCCAATGCACCCCCCCCATGTACTTTGTTTTTAGTTGTTGATGGTGAGATTTCACCTCCTCAAATAACCTCCTCACTCAACCTCCTCATTCTAGCCTCTCCAACGAAGAAGCATTATTGATCTCTATTGACGTTTGTGAGGTCAGACCCTTAGCTCTAAAAGTCTATAGTCTAAGACCTCGGGTGGTTGAAGTAGGCAATATGATAATATTAATAACTTACCTTTTTAAAATTTAAGTACTTTAAAGGCACATGAATAAACACAAACAATGATGTGGTGAATAAAGAACAACCAAAAGTATTAACTAAATAACGTACAACAGTTGTTGACCTAGAAACCCTACAAGGGGAAAAAGTGGGGGCACCAAATCAGGAGAGTTCTAATCTACTCAGTTAAAAAGTACAAGAAAGATTTAGCTCAAACTATCACCTATAGGCAGCTACAATCTAACTTTCAGCAAGCGCATTTTCTTTACCTCTTAGCAGCAAATCCTCTCCAAGTCTTTACAAGAACACCAAGCTCAAGTTGCACGTAATTTGATGTATAAAGTGAGTTGTGGTTTCACAAATTCATCTTTCTTAATCACAAATGATGATTAAGCTAGACAAATGAAACCAAGTGTTGTGAATGTACTTGGAGGAATTTTATGTGTATGCAATCATACTCATACTCTCAAGTAATCAACAATGGATGAAGCAATAAAAGTAGTTTTTGAATGCTAAAATAGTCCCAAGTTGATTAAAAAGAAACTTAGTAAGTTGTTCACTCGATTAAGTTCTATAGCTTTTAATGGGTCATTGAAAGCTCAAGGGTCAGTAAAATTGTTAGAAGAGAAAGGCTTTTTGGTACTGTGGAATGTACTAGGAACCTTTCTAGCACATAGTGTAAGAAGTGCCTTCATGTTGCAGTAATTGAACTTATACATCGTGGTTATCAAATGAAAAGGGGACGTGTTATTTATGGAAGTTGTTACATTAGATTTGAATTGTACCCATTTTGCTATAGTTTGTCGTAGGTAATAAACTATAGGGTTCATAAATGTTGGTTATGGTAATCACACAACAATTTCTATTCACGTTCCTATGTTTTATTTGTGGAGTAATGCAAATTAAAATATGTTTATATCTACCTTTCTCTCTTTAATTTCAAGTATGGTACTTTGTAATGCACATTAAGTCTTTGAACCTCAAGATCCTTTGAAAGGTTTTGTTTATAGGCTATAGAATTTTCTTTAAAGTCTTCCATTGCATATCAAATGAATTTTTGATAAACTAGATGTCTAAATGAACCTCGTTTTTGAGAAAAACACAATATATCCTTCATATAGAAAGTTATGGCCCTTGTTGTGTAGATACAGCTGCACCAAAATGGATTCAGCTGCATCCTCAACTTGTGATACTCGCAAGTGCACGAGCCGTTCTGTAGTATAGCGTATGTAAGTGCGAGGTCGATCCCACGAGGATTGGTGATTGAATGATTCAATTCATTTTCCCTACACAAAACAGAAATGAAAAAGAAGGGAAATAAATAAAACAAGGAAGAAAGAAAATAACTAACTCAAGCAGATAAGTTCCCAAGTTCAATTAGATTAACGGATTGATTCTAGCTAATGTATGATTAAGCCATGGTGTGTGGTCATAACCTTGTGTTCCTAATTCCCTAATTTGATCATTTGTTGTCTAACCTAAAATTAAGCATTAGGAACCCATTAAGCATAGAAGAACAATTTAAACAACCAAGCATGTATCTAATCCCTGTTGTCGAATGTCCATACATACTCTTCCTATTCATAGTTCAATTCGAATTAAAGCATGGTGTATACTCTTAATTCAAACCAAGATAGCTAACATGCAAGCCTAAATGGTGATCAATCATTCAAACTAGCATATTAACTTATAAACATAATGAATAAGAACATGAACCATAATTGAAACTTGGAAACTAATCAAACTTGAAAAACTAAAGAAAAGAATTTACATAATGAAAAGTAAAGTGGAACTAAGAAAAACTTAGGGAGAATTTCAGCACAAATATTTCATTACAACAATTGAAAACTAGAAAATGAAACTAAGAGAATTTGAGGGAGAGAAGGGAAGGGAGCTCTAGAGAAGTGTTTGAGAGCTCCCCCCCTTGGGGTGTGTTTACAAGCTTAGAGAACTTCCCTATTTATAGGCCTAGGGGAAGTGAAAATCTGAATTCAATATGGCTAATGCATACAACACTTGTTTTATAAAATCTGAAATGGTTGATGCACTTGTATTAGAAAATCTAAATTGGGTGATGCACTTGTATTAGAAAATCTTGAATTGGTTGATGCACTTCACCAATAGATCCCACCAGCAGCCCTAGCTCATCTTCATGTCACCATGACCAAGCTTCCAACCAGAAATGATAGCTCATACCTAGCTCACCATGACCAAGCATCCAACCAGCACATGCTGAGGTCAGCATGACCAGCAACTTAAAGGGCTTACAACTTGGGCTTCTCTTAATCAAATTAGGACTTTAAGCACTCGAAATTGAAGTTCAGAATGTCTTCTTTCCAGCCATATGTTATTTGGGCCAATCCAAGGTCGGAGGAAGAAGTTAAGGCCAAAACAAATTGCTAACTCATTTTGCGCGCTGATAAAATCCATCCTGAGCATGGCTCTGTGTTTGCTAGGTAACAGACTCCATATTTATCCAATGGGGCTGAATTTTGGATATGTTATAGTACACACCGATTGGAACAAATTTCATGAAGAATGTGGCCTCATTAGAGCTATGTAGGTTGTTGAAACAAAGCTTGCAATATGACCTACGGAACTGGACTGACAGGGGGCTGTAGCAAAAATGAGTTTGTCTTTAAGCTCTTCATCCATTCATCCAAATTAGGCCTTAACATGCTTGAATTGCATGAATTATGCTCTCTAAAGCCATCATTATTACCTAAAGCTCAATGAACTGAAAGATAAACACAAAAAGGATTAAAAGCATAAGTTTAACTCAAAAACATAACCAAATCATAAGCTAGAAGGGTACAAAATGATATACAATTATGAACCGATCAAATACCCCCAAACCTAGATTTTGCTAGTCCTCGAGCAAAACAACAAGAAAAACAAAGATAAAAACAAAACAAGAAGTTTAACTAGACCACTTTCGTAGGTAACTCGATTGCATTGAGCGTATGCAACAAGCCTTTAAACCTCTAGGCATCCCTAGTAGGAGGAGTTGTTTCTCCTGAGGGTTTAACAGATACGATACCCACAAACGTTTTACTGACTCTACAAAACAAAGTGGTTAGAAAACTTAATAGATTTGTTAGTCCTTAAGAAAAACAAAAACAAAAACAAAACAAAAACAAAAACGTTAACCTTCCAACCGAACAGAAATTTTAAACTTCATAGACATGGCTCAACAAGGAACAAAACAAGCACTAAGGAAGTTCCAAACATTATTCAAGTGCTACCACAATCTCACAAAAATCATGCTCAAGGTGTGTGTGTGAAATAGCCATGAAGATACAACTCATGCTTCTCAAACAACGATATGAATTCCTGCAAGAATGAACACAAGTTTGCCAAGCTAAACCAAAATCAATAGGACTTTACTCATGGATGTAATGTAATGGTTAGAAAAGGAATGGATATTGGAACACAAAGTCTAAGGAACAAAGTAGAGCATATCATGTAAACAAGATCATTGACATTTGAAATGTAAGGCACATAAATTGAAAAGCTCACAATACCAGATTTTGCAATTGAATCACTTCACAATTTGATTTTGACATTTACACACTTTGTATAATATTTGGCCCAATTTTGCGGCTCTTTACCCTAGATCACCTTGATTTCTCCTTATATCACCCTAGGGTCGTGACTACATTGGCCACACTTCTTTTCTCTTTTTCTTCTGAATTTTTTTTTAATAGCTCATTTATTGCCTTGAATACATTACAATCTCAAATACAATCATACTCTACATGTCCCCTAGATGGTAGGATATTTAATAGATGATAAGGTGATAGAAAGAAATGGCTAAGTGTTTGGGCACAAAAGGGTTTACAATGGAATATGTATTGTATGGGTTGATGGAGGAAAAAGAAAGAGGCTTAACAAAGATGGCCTGAATCATATCTTAGTTATAACTTAACATTCCAGTGAATCACACAAGCAAAAATGCATACAATTGGGTAAGACATGCAAGAGTTGTATAATCATGGCTAAAGTGCATAGAAAGCTCAAGCATAATTATGTGAGACTTAGCTACAAAAGAATAAGATTCAGACCTAACACAATGCTTATCAAATTCCTAAGAGCCATATTAGAAGTTAGACTCAAGATTTATCATTGGTGTGGGAAGGAAAACTGAAAATGACTCAAAGAAAAGAAACATAAAAGAAAAACGTGAGGTTTCAAATTGCTATTCTGCTCAATTTCAACATATAATCTGTTTTGACATGTAACTTTCAAACCACTTGGTCAAATTTAACGTTCTTTACGTCGTTGGATTCAGCATGAAAAAATGAAGAATACAACGTGGACCAAACTTTCAAAACAGTAGCAGAAAAAAAAAATTTGTAGCAATGAAGAAGCCTACGTTTTCAGACACAAACACAAAAGCTAAAAACTTTCCAGCACCCCCAAACTTAAATGAAGCATTGTCCTCAATGTTTAAGCAAAGTAAAGATGATTGAGAACATGTAAATGATAAGGGGAAAAGTTAAGAAGAAGGTTTAGAAAGAAAAAAAAAAGAAAAAAGAATATATAAGCAACTCACGGATGACCAGTTAAGGGCCTCAGAAAACACAGCCAGGGGATCCGGGAAGGTTGGAGGGGTCACAATGGTCCCGCTTAAAACCCAAACTTCTTAGACACCGAAGGTGTCGCCTAAAGAACTCCTAGACACTGTATTGACGGAAGTGCTCACTGGAGTTACCATAAGTCAGCTCATATGAAAAATCTTTTTAAATTTTTAAATTCTTTATTTTTTTTAAATTTTTATAAAAAAAGAAACAAAAATTTAAAATAATAACAAGTAAAGAGAAAGGATTGAAATGCTCCCCCTTGAAGCGATTAGGTCGAGCGTGATGCATTTGGAGGTCGCGACTTCTCCCACTACTCCACACTTCCTATCTTTGAAGTTGCCATCTCTCTCCATTTTTATTGAGCTATTTACATTGCTAAAACAAACACACAGAAAAACTTGAAACGGAATTAAAGGATTATGAAATATAAAAAAAAAAACTAAAAATGAAAAGGAAAAATCAACACAAGTCCAATTCCATGCTTCAAAGCAACAAGCACCAATGGGTTGTGTAAGCTGGGACTTAAACCCAGTTCTCTTGCTTGTTGGGCAATTGTCCTTTTCTGTTGGACTACAAACACAACTTGTCCATTAACGTCATTAACTTTAAAACTTGAAATTGTCCAGTTAAGAAAAAAAAATAATAATAAAGTAGGAAAGCCAAATAGAATCAAACAATGTTACCGATCCCCGGCAACGGCGCCAAAAACTTGTTGTGTAGATACAGCTGCACCAAAATGGATTCAGCTGCATCCTCAACTTGTGATACTCGCAAGTGCACGAGCCGTTCGGTAGTATAGCGTATGTAAGTGCGAGGTCGATCCCACGAGGATTGGTGATTGAATGATTCAATTCATTTTCCCTACACAAAACAGAAATGAAAAAGAAGGGAAATAAATAAAACAAGGAAGAAAGAAAATAACTAACTCAAGCAGATAAGTTCCCAAGTTCAATTAGATTAACGGATTGATTCTAGCTAATGTATGATTAAGCCATGGTGTGTGGTCATAACCTTGTGTTCCTAATTCCCTAATTTGATCATTTGTTGTCTAACCTAAAATTAAGCATTAGGAACCCATTAAGCATAGAAGAACAATTTAAACACTCGAAATTGAAGATCAGAATGTCTTCTTTCCAACCATATGTTATTTGGGCCAATCCAAGGTCGGAGGAAGAAGTTAAGGCCAAAACAAATTGCTAACTCATTTTGCGCGCTGATAAAATCCATCCTGAGCATGGCTCTGTGTTTGCTAGGTAACAGACTCCATATTTATCCAATGGGGCTGAATTTTGGATATGTTATAGTACACACCAATTGGAACAAATTTCATGAAGAATGTGGCCTCATTAGAGCTATGTAGGTTGTTGAAACAAAGCTTGCAATATGACCTACGGAACTGGACTGACAGGGGGCTATAGCAAAAATGAGTTTGTCTTTAAGCTCTTCATCCATTCATCCAAATTAGGCCTTAACATGCTTGAATTGCATGAATTATGCTCTCTAAAGCCATCATTATTACCTAAAGCTCAATGAACTGAAAGATAAACACAAAAAGGATTAAAAGCATAAGTTTAACTCAAAAACATAACCAAATCATAAGCTAGAAGGGTACAAAATGATATACAATTATGAACCGATCAGCCCTCTAGACAGTGTTTGTCTAGGATCTTGGTGAATGTGGTTACAGACATATCTACAAATATATATAGCCAAGTCTTAGATTGATTTTTAGATTACTATTGACTTGGGTCTTTAAGTCAAATAGTATCTCCCACTATTTTTGGCAAATTCCACATACCTCAAGATGAAATCTGAGAGTTTCAGTTAAAACTCTTAGTGGGATGGGAGGCTCCCTATTATCTGGATCACCGCACCATAATAGGTCATTGGGATTTCTCATATAGTAAAGAAAGGGCGCGTTTGCCCATTCACATCATGAAGTGATTGCCCATTTCGTTCGACCTCTAGCAAATGTGAACTTCTGAATGTTATTGTGAAGCACCATTGTACTAGTTAATTCTTAGCCCACCATACTTGCTTTGTGTAAAGTTTCAAATATGTCCTCATCTTAATAGAATATCGGTCATACTTGTTATTTACCATTGCAACATCATATGTATGAAATGAACCTCCTTTTAAGTGAGAGTCCTATGTTTTAGGCCCCTCAGAACTGAGTACAAGCCTTTATGCATTGGTCACACTTAATTGGGAGTTTCAGTATGGTGGAAGGCCACACAAAGACATCAAAATGCCTTTTGTTTATTCGACTTAATATTAGCATTTGATTGAGGGAGTTTTAAGGTCTCATTTTTTAATTTTGTTTAAACAATTTAAAATATATTGTCCTAGGATAACTATTACTCCATAAAGCATATCAATAATTACACTATACTCCCACTATTTTGTTTCAAAAACTAAATCAATATCATAAAATGATTTTTATTTTGAAATTGGGATTATGTGTTAGTATTAACGATGTGCTTTGCATTCCTCAAGTATGGTTAAATAGTTGTCTATAGGCTTATGGATGATTATGGACTTATAATTTCAATTCAACATCGAGTCGATGTTGAATCTTGGTCTAAGGTGGGTGATTGATTTTATTACACATCTTAACTACTTTAAAATATTCATGGTTGGTGGGAGTTGAACCCAAGACTAATCTTAGAATCCCTAACTAATCTTCTTTCTCCTTTTGTTTCCTTCTCCGGGCCTCCATCTTCCTATTATATAACTAATTGAAATAGAAAACTCAAAGCCCAATGGGCCTTGAGGAAATTACAATTCAAGGGAGATAGAATTTACATCGGAGAATAAGAGAGGAGCAGAAATACTATAATGAGAAGTTTAGAGTGAGGAGCTTACTTGAGGAGTTCAATCCCACCATCAGCAAATATGAGGAAATCAATGGACTTAAACATTTTAAATAGTTTGATGGTGGGATTGAACCTCTCAAATAAGCTCCTCACTCTGAACTCCTCATTGTAGAAACTCCCAAAGAAGAGAAGCCTACAAGCCTATATTTAATTTACAAACCCAATCGCTAGTTACAACTCAATCATTCAATCATTCAATCAAACTCATTCATCTAATGAATAACGGCTCACATAGCTCAATTTGGTTTTGGGACCTTAAGTCCGTAATCATTCTTAATTCAATTAAATAATAAAGAGAATGCAACATTAAACAATTGAGACTTAGAACATATGGGCCTATTTTAAATGGAACATATAATTCAAATAAGAAATTGGTTGAAGTTTGATGATCAAATTTTGTTTGCCATTGACTGCACTTTTGGGTTTTGTGAAGAGGGAGAACATGTATCTTATAAACATTCATACATTTCACAAGCGAAAATTTACTTATGGAAATGAGAAATGTGATGTGAGATTTCTTTTTTATGTTTGGTAATTTAATGAAAGTAACCATAACATATAATTTTATTTCCTTTATGAGGTTTGGTTTGTAGAAAAATTAAAAACAAAATTTATTTGGTTTTTAAATTATATCCCTAAATTAAAATGTCATTCCATCTAGCAACTCAGGAAAATAGGCTAAAAGCCACGTGTAACTCCGAAACCAGCTGGTTGCAGAGTCGACCAGATCCAAGAATGGCAATCTCCCACCTGATCAAAGCAAAAACTAAATCCTCACTCGGCCAAAGCCGCGACCCCAATAATCAATTATTTAATTAATCTCCAACGGTCGAAAATTTAGTAGAACCCCTCGCCGACCCCACCAACGTTCACCGTCTCTTGTAACGGTCACTTCTTCTTCCACTGTCTCCCCACCTTCTCCTCCAAATCCAAACCCAAAACCCAAAACCCAAAACGTCAACACCTCTCTCTCTCTCTCTCTCTCTCTCTCTCTCTCTCTCTTGCAGTGTACAGCTCCCTTTGTTTCTGGGTCTTTGTCTGTGTCACTCTGTGTGTGATATGGAACCAGCAAAAATTGATTGGAAAAACGTAGAATGGAAATTTGTAGAGGATAAAGCCTATGAGCAAATAAACGCACCCAAGTGGTTCGATTTCTTGAACCCAGATCAAAACTCTGTGGACGACCAGGCCTGGTTCTGCAGACCCGGTAGCTTAAATCATTACAAATTTACTTCAATTCTTCTTCTTTTTTTATACTAATTTTTATTGACCATTATTTTCTTGTTGCAGAATGCAAGCATCCAAAGACGGCTGAAGATTTTCTCAAATCATCACCTCCCAAGGTTCTTACTTTTACTGCCTTTCTTTCTTTTTGGTTGGTTTTATTATGAGGGTTTTGCTTTCTCGTTTTGTTGGTACTCTGTTTGGTTGCTAAGAAATTGTGAGGAAAAAGAAAAATCAAGATTTTGATTCTTTGGCATACGTTTCTATGGGCCTAGGAAACACAAATCCAGTTTCACTTTGCAGTTCCAACCACAGCATAAGATCGAATTTTCATTTTCCTCACATTTCATTTCAGAGCTACCAAGCAGAGGTTTTGTATAATTTCTTTTTTTTAAAATTTCTTTCTGAAGTTTCCCAATTTCTTTGTTTGTTGATTTCCAGAAGGTTTCAAGCCCAGCTGTTGTTTCTGAAGTTCCCCCACTTGGTGATAAAATCCAGAGGTAACAAGAAAATCCCATGAACCCTTGTATTTCACAGTACAACATAATTCAACTTTCACAGAACTTAACTTATTTTCTTTTCTAATTTAGAGATGTGAAATTGAAGAGAAGAGGGTTCACTCAGTCTTCAATTTACCCGACTAATAATTCTAGAGTCAAGGAAGACAGCGAAAATCAGAACCCCAACCTATCAACTCCTCCAATTAACCAAGCTAAGTCCATGAAGGCAACAATCAAATCTAGCGCAGAGAAGACACAGCCAATTGAAAGGGCACCACAGAACAGTGAGGTTCTTCCGAGGCTGAGAAGCACGCTGTCAGCGAGGAATTTATTTGCAGGGCGAGATATTCTGAATCAGATTACAGACTTCTGCAGCGAATTGAAGAGAATGGCGATGAGAGCAAGGGAAAGAGAGGATGTGGAGAGGTTGGATGTGAGGAAAAGCCTAGGGGTTTTGAAGGAAGAGGTGGTGAAGAAGGAGGAGTGTAATGGTGAGGTTTTGGGTGAGTTGAATGGCAGGAAAACAGAGAGAGTGCCATTGCTTGAGGTGGGTAAAGGAAAAACTCAGAGGCAAACAGAGAGAATGCCATTTCTTGAGGTTGGTAGAGGGAAAACTCAGAGGCAAACAGAGAACATGCCATTGCTTGAGGTGAAAACTGAAGGAATGGAGGGGACCATTATCAAGGAGAAGCAGAGGAGGAACAAGTAAGTTTATTCTTCCTCTATTTTCTGTCTTTAATGTACATGCATTTGTTTATGATGCACGTCTCTATATTTATGTGTCTATGTCTCTGTATATGCGTATATGCAAGTATGCGAATATGGTCACTTTCAGTTGTGATGGTAGAAACAGTTGAGGCAGTTGATATATGATCACCTGATATGATTGATATGGTTGATATGGTGGCAAGAAATGCTTTTAAAATGCTGAAACACCTAGGTTAAGACCATCTAATTTCAAGTAATTGATTGCTACGAGCAGGCCATGACATTGATGCAAAATGGAAGGATTTTCTTGCACTAAATTTTAGGGCATGATACTTTATTTATGAATAGGCGTCTCAGTCTGTCAGTTTACCCCTTGCGATATGGCTAATTGTACTTTGTTATACAATTCATTTATGCTAATAGAGATGCACAAGGATTCTTCTTGTTACAACTTCTAGGCTGGAAGTTGACAAGTTGGCTGGTTATATGACGAGAACTGTCAGACTGATATGCAAAGATAACAATCCAATTACTGTACAAACTTGCTGGTAGTCATTGTATGATTAAACTTTCTGATGACATTGATCTTTCTAGGTATCCTTGAATGCCATTGATATATGTTTTTTCCTAAACTTGCTCATTTGATGGTTGAAAGTATTGTTAACTTTTGATGACCACATCATGCAGAAGAATTGACGAAACAGAGAACATCCCAATCTCTCTGAATTTGGAGAATGTAAAGCGCAAAGGAGGGGAGAGCTTGCTGCAAATCCGAACCAACCCTCCCTCTCCTCAATGCTTTTCTGCCCCGAGGCCCCCCAGCAAACTGACACCTTCACAAGCTTCCAAGTCCAAGCTGATGGTATGTAGTCCTTCTACTTCTTCATATTATATTATTTTTGTTTTACCAAGATCAGTGGCATGAAGAATTAAACTATGGTTCTGATTCTTGCTCTAACAATGATTTACAAAAGTTGGGGTGGGGAAGGAAATATGAGGACTGAAAATTTACATCTAAGGGTTGTAAGTTAGTTGATGACAATCTCTTTTTATGGCCACAACAAAATGCTAAATGAGCCGGTGAAGAAATAAAATAGCACCCATATATATTTATTACCCCAACAAAACCTGAATAAAGCTAGTCCAAGTAATGTAAGCTTGCCCTTTGATCTAGTCAAGCCAATCTCTAACATGGACTGAGATATCCGTGTCTTCTTTTCTGCAAAAGCTTGGAAACTGATCATTGAATGCGCACCATTTCTACTTTATAGCTTTGTGTTAATCAAAACCCTAGCTCTTTTTAGCCTAGCTATCTTAGTTGAAATGATGAAACTAAAATTTCAATCATGGACACTGGAACACATAAATCAATCTCGTCATCACCTGTTCTGCATCCTTCCTTCTTTAAAGCTCAGAAGATCCTCTTCCAGTTTATCATCATAAACTATGGTAGATATGAATATGATTTTGGCCATTACATTACGCCTGCATAATGATCTTCTTATATTTGCTCCTCACCCTGGGCTGTTTTGTTAATTTTATGCATAACCATGCTTCATATACTTGTCAATTTATGCATTACCTTATTAATTTACTTGTGATTTTTTAATTCAATTTTCCTATCACCTTCCGTATTGTATTTTGGATTTGACTTGACTTCTGCTTGAACTAAGATCACCTCATAGAGGAGACTTATGTGCTGGCTTAGTTATAAATCAAGCATTTTCTGTCAGTTTTCATAATTGACTTCTTATATTGAATGAGCAGGAAAGGGGAATCCTTGCAGACGCAGAGCAAAACAATAAAGTGACCAAGGAGGATTCCACAGAGAAAGGGAAAACTCCTTGCATTGTTGATGGAAGAGAAGCAAGAACCGTGGACGTTTTTTGGTTTCTAAAACCTTGCACAACGCTGTCCAACTAAAAAGGGACAACATTGAGCAAGAATTTGATGCTCATTATTTCATTCTTTTCATTTTTCTTTAATCTCTTTGCTTTGTTACGATTCATTGATTCTTTTTCCATTATAGAGTATAGTTTCGGTTTTTTCTTGATTAATGTGGAGTTGATAAATAAAACTGTAATGTACTAACCACACAATAATTGTACTGGGCTCAGTCAGTTCCCATGAATAAAATTTCAATTTTTACCATTGAGACCCGTTTCTGTTGAGTTTATGGTATTCATGTACCGGAGGCCTTCAGTTGTGGGCTTACTTCTAATTTCATACATTGTTGAGGAGAAATTCTTTGGTCCGGCCGTGGCAACGTCTGCCGTTCATTCACCCTCACAACCAAGTGGGGTTCCCGTGTATTGGACAGACCTGGATGTACCCTACTAGAGGGGGTCCACCTAGTTGTGAGAGTGGGTGAACGACTGACTTAATCCCACTGTCGGACCAAAATATTTCTCCTTACAAGAGGCTGCCCATGTGTTAAATTTGTCTTAAAGATAAACGAGGTTAGCAGCTGCCATTGTAACTGTTTAGTGTAAGATATATCAAATTCATTGGTTCCAATCAAATAGGTCAAGTCAACGGTTACTTGACAATGAGTTACAATTCTTAAACATTTTATTTTATTTAAAAAAAGAAAAAAAACAAAAGGGGGAGAAAAG
Source organism: Prunus avium (assembly GCF_965620075.1). Lineage (NCBI taxonomy): Eukaryota > Viridiplantae > Streptophyta > Magnoliopsida > Rosales > Rosaceae > Prunus > Prunus avium. The sequence goes on from NC_142285.1 coordinate 1,744,651, forward strand.
ATAAACCCTAGCAAACTCTGGTTTTAAGCCACATGGCATGGCCAAGGGTTACTTGTTAAAGGTTCCCTTTCGTTTTGTCTTTTGTCCTTCAATTTTAGCATACAAGTTAATTTCTTAGGCGTGCCAATTTCAGATGGGAACCGTAAACCAACAATGACAAACCTCCAAAACTTTGCCAACCTAATCCACATACAAATCAAAACAAAAAGCCACCTCACAACCCTTTTTTGTTTGTTTTGGCCTCGCCTGCAAACCTATAATTGGAGGCTACAAATGAGAACATTTATTTTGTATTCATCTGCCGCATTTTATACCCTTCATATCTATCTATTTATCAGTTAAATTCATTCTCATACTTATAGCCATTAATCTGCACTCTTTGTTTCTTTCATCTTCTATTATAATCAGAAGAATGGGTAAGATTAGAGCTCAAAATCCCACATTAATTCTCAAAGAAAACCATGAGCCATCACATATGTACCCTTATCCTCAACTTAAATCGTAAGGGTTTACAAAAATCGAACTCTTGTTGTAAATGTCGAGTAAGTATTTTATCACTCAAGTTCTAGTCCAACCTAATTGCAAGTGTCGGATAACATAATATTTGTTACATGTTTTCTAAGATTATTTATACGCAATTTACTTGTAACTCAAGTGTGCAATTTACTTGTAACTCAAGTGTGCAATTTACTTGTAACTCAAGTGATTAAGAGCAGTTACTCATGTATTCAAGGTCCTGTATTCGAGCTCTTACTTCCCTAATTACAAATACGAGCCAACCAACTAGCTCTTAGCCCTTATGATTTCTTTTTCTACTAATGTTGGGACATGAACTAAGTTTGAATCTTTCCTTCTGTTTATAAACATAAAAATGAAACGCCATATATGCCCAGCTGCCCATGACAACTCAGATATAGACCCCAAAAATCCAGATTGGAAAATCCTGTGTATTTCTAACCAACAGCGAAAAAGAAAGCAATCAAAGCAATAAACATATCACCTCTGCAATGGCATGAAAAGATTCACATGAAATTACAAGACACAAACTTTACAACATAAACAGATCATCCGGCTGGCAAAGTAACAACACCACCACAAACACCAAAAACCAACTCTTCATCACACCTTATTTACCACAACAAAAAGAAAAATTCAAAAACAAAAACAAAAACAAAAAGCTAAAACAAGATTCAGAAGTTTGTTTGTGGGATGTAACCAATTACATGGTACCAAGTGAAATCGATTGAAAAGTCTTGATGATCTATGATATATGTGTAATCTACCTTGTGCTGCAAAGTAAACAATCCAAGATCCTAACCCAAAGATGGCGTACACGTGGGTAGACCCTATTGGTGTATGACCTTGACTCGGAGAAGAGCTCCTCCATGGTCTCTACAAAGGGGTTTAGGCTTCTGAGTGGTGGAACATACAGAGTCAGAGGCACTGCAGAGAAGGCCACTGTGAAGAACAGCTGCAACATGATCATCTACCAAAACTCCAAATTGGTTGTTCAAGACTGGATTTTGATGGAAACCCAAATGAGTTTAAAGGGTGTTGAAGATTGATATGCAAAGAAGTAGAAAGTTTGGATTTGGATTTGAAGAGAAGGAGAGGAGGAGGTTCTGGAAATTCAAAGAAGAAGGTATAGAGTGAGAGAGAGAGAGAGAGATAGAAATGTTGAATGTGTGAGTCTCTCCGTCTGACTGGTGGTTGGGGTTGTGGGGCTGACTTTGTTGTGTGAGTGCGAGCTTTTGGCTCCTTGATGTTTCCAGCTCGCTGTCTCTGTGCAGCCCCTTAACTATTCCTTGGCTCGCGTTTATAGCAAGTCGAGAAAAATACTATTTGCGGAATCTTTTTTTTTCTTTTTCCTTTTGCTCTTTTTCTCTTTCTATTTACCAAGAATTTTGATACATCTGATTCTGACATGAGAATCCATATTTTTACTTTATACAATTTTAATATCATAAATCTTTTATCATGACGTAATCCTCACCATCGAGCTTCGGATACTAATAAACTAGCAAATTTCAGTAAATAAATTTTCAACAACATAACTAATAATGCAATACTAAAGTTGATAAGAGGCGCACAAAAAACTACCAAACTCATATCACTAACATTAAGCGTCATTTTAAGCCACGCCCACAACTCAGAAACGCTTCTTCTTCCTCGTCTCTCCTCAATTCGGGATGTTCTTGAACTCTTATAGAGGGTTTTCTTTGCAACTAGGGTTTATTTCTATTTTTAGTTTGATTATTCCAAGAAATTGATTAGCTTTTTATGTATTTATTGACTAAGAAACATTCTATAATCTGTCTCTCATCTCAACTAACAAAAGTAAAAAAAGAAACATGGAGAGAAGCTCTTGCTTGTAAGTGCCAGGTTAGGTTATGCCCCAACAATGAGTGTGGGTTGAGGATGTTGGGTTGTACCGGCCCACTTCCAATCCAGTCCCTTTGTAATTCTTTTCCTTATTTTTCAATGAATTTAATTTTCAACAAAATAGAAAGAAAAAAGAAAAAAAATTAATTAATTGATGGTGATCAATTAATTATGTGCTATGTTTATCCAAGACACTTGGAGAGCAATTTGCTTTTGAAGTCGGTTTTGTGAATTTGGACGCAATTATATAAAAAAAGGCTGCAATCTGATGCACCAAACCAAAGTATCCATCCATGTCCTTTTGTGGCTGAAAGGCTAGACACGCAAACTATTGGGAGACAATTGTCGTTTCATGGCCCACGAAAGCAAATGCCTTTTTTTGGTAACAAAAAGCAAATGCCTTTCAAGGAAGAATCGACAATGCATTTCATACATATTCATATTTGGATAATGTTCAAAATTCCCCATAAAGTGTTAGGGAGTTTACCATTTTTACTTCCGACAATACTGAATCAACATATGTTTAAAGTATAAATGATACCGAGGAGAGGGAATTCGAACCTAAAACTTTTGAGTTATAAATTTTTAACTATTCTTTGGTTTGGGGTAGAATAATGCCTAAATTATCAATAAACAAAATCATACCGAGTATTATAATTTAACATAAAATACTTTTTTTTTACTACACATGTCACACGAGGGCAACATGAGAATCTCGAGTAAATCGAATTGAACTAAATTGATAACGTTTTGTTGGTTACAGTTGAGAAAATCATTACATGATAGGTTCTAAATTGAACCTTACCCTCCTTTACCAATAACATTACTTACAAAAGAGTTCATTATACATTTGCCTTTTCTTTTTTTTCTTTTTTTTGTTGAGGTTGTTCAACTTTGGTTCTAATTTTTTTTTTTCGTCGCAATTTGGTCTCTGAAATTGTAAAAATGTACTTAATAAGGACAACACTATAAAATTTGACAAAGTTAGGGGGTAAGCGTTATTCAATTTGACAGTGTTGTAGGTTAAAACCAACCACCACCCCCAACTATGTTTTTAATGAAGCATCTAGTTTGAAAATTGAGCTGTCTCAGCTTCTACCAATCAGAGAGAGATGAAAGACAAAGAGAGGGTTGGAGGTTGCGGGTATGGAATGAGATGGATTAGGGTTCTTAGTAGGGCTGGCAATGGGTCGTGTCGTGTCGTGTCGTGTCAAGATTATATACATGTTAGGAATGCTCAACCCAAACCGTTTAATAAACGTGTCGGGTTTGTGTTGTGCCAAGATTATATACATGTCGGATTCGTGTCGTGTCAATATTATATACGTGTCAGGAATGCTCAATCCAAACTCGAACTGTTTAATAAACGTGTTGGGTTCGTGTCGTGTCAAGATTATATACGTGTCAGGAATGCTCAACCCAAACTCGACCCGTTAAGTCCTCGTGCGGGTTTCGGGTCTTATCAGGTTGACCCACTAAGTGATAGAAACTAAAAGACATTACAAAAAAAGAAAAAAGAAAGAAGAATAAACAAATAAACAGGTTAGTGGGTTGGCAAGTTACACAGATATTTTAGCGAGTTAGTGGGTTACATAGGTATTTTAGCGGGTTGACGGGTTGACTTACCATGACCCGTTTTGTTAAACAGGTTATATAAGTATTTTAGTGGGTTGGCGGGTTGACCCAAAACCCACCCATTTATTAAACAGGTCATGATGGGTTGACCCAAAAAAGACCCAAATTTTAATCGTGTGAGTTGAACCAGCTAAATTCTCGTGCGGGTTTCAAGTCGTGCCCGAAATTGCCACCCCTAGTTCTTAGGTGTTTCACAAACCAAGATAACATTGAGACGACCACTCAAATCGGGACACAAAAAAAGAAGAAGTTAAATCTTATTATCTAGTAAGGCAAGTTGCAATTGATTTTCTTATGTGAAAACCAATTTTTTCGATTCTCTATTTTGGTTTGCTAAATAACGTACAACACCAAATCGAGCCACATGATTCCAAATAAGGTGAACCAAATCAAATTAAATGTGATTTGGCTTAATTTGATTCAAGATTACACCTTTTAAATGTAATGACTAAACCAAACTGCTAATGCTAGTTTGGTTTGAATGGTTTTAGTTTGTGCAATTTTTTGCCCACCCCGAATCCAAAAAGAAAGAAAGTTTTTTTTATTTTTTTATTTTATTTTTATCATAAATGGTCCCTGAGGTTTGCGAAATTATCACATTTCATCTTTAACCTTTTTTTGTGACACTAATGGTGCTTAATGTTATCCTCCACACATCAAAATGGTCCATGTCGTTAACTTTCGTCAAATATTCTGTTAAATTATTGACGTGGCACATGTGGGAAGCTCACACATCCAATGATATAGAGCCACATGATTTTAAGTATAATATACTATACCATTGGATGTGTGGGCTCCTCACATATGCCACGTCAGTAATTTAACAGAATATTTAACGAAAGCTAATGACAATGACCATTTTAATAAGGACAACACTATAAAATTTGACAAAGTTAGGGGGTAAGCGTTATTCAATTCGACAGTGTTGTAGGTTAAAACCAACCACCACCCCCAACTACGTTTTTAATGAAGCATCTAGTTTGAAAATTGAGCCATCTCAGCTTCTACCAATCAGAGAGAGATGAAAGACAAAGAGAGTGTTGGAGGTTGCGGGTATGGAATGAGATGGATTAGGGTTCTTAGTAGGGCTAGCAATAGGTCGCGTCGTGTCGGGTTCGTGTCGTGTCAAGATTATATACATGTTAGGAATGCTCAACCCAAATCGTTTAATAAACGTGTCGTGTTCGTGTCGTGCCAAGATTATATACATGTCGGATTCGTGTCATGTCAATATTATATACGTGTCATGAATGCTCAATCCAAACTCGAACCGTTTAATAAACGTGTTGGATTCGTGTCGTGTCAAGATTATATACGTGTCAGGAATGCTCAACCCAAACCCAACCCGTTAAGTCCTCGTGTGAGTTTCGAGTCTTATTGGGTTGACCCGCTAAGTGATATCAACTAAAATACATTTTTAAAAAATAGAAAAATGAAGAACAAACAAATAAACGGGTTAGTGGGTTGGTAGGTTACACAGGTATTTTAGCGAGTTAGTGGGTTACATAGGTATTTTAGCGGGTTGGCGGGTTGACTCACCATGACCCGTTTTGTTAAACGGGTTAATAGGTATTTTAGTGGGTTGGCGGGTTGACCCAAAACCCACCCGTTTATTAAACAGGTCATGCGGGTTGACCCAAAAAAGACCTGAATTTTAATCGTGCGAGTTGAACCAGCTAAATTCTCGTGCGGGTTTCGAGTCGTGCCTGAAATTGCCACCCCTAGTTCTTAAGTGTTTCACAAACCAAGATAACATTGAGACGACCACTCAAATCGAGACACAAAAAAAAAAAAAAAAAAGAAGTTAAATCTTATTATCTAGTAAGGCAAGTTGCAATTGATTTTCTTATGTGAAAACCAATTTTTTTGATTCTCTATTTTGGTTTGCTAAATAATGTACAGCACCAAATCGAGCCACCTGATTCCAAATAAGGTGAACCGAATCAAATTAAATGCGATTTGGCTTAATTTGATTCATGCTAGTTTGGTTTGAATGGTTTTAGTTTGTGCAATTTTTTGCCCACCCCGAATCCAAAAAGAAAGAAAGGTTTTTTTTATTATCATAAATGGTCTCTGAGATTTGCGAAATTATCACATTTCATCTTTAACGTTTTTTTGTGACACTAATGGTGCTTTTTTTTTTGGTCATAAAGGATACTTCATTAACCCCAACCAGGGGAGCCAAAAGGAGAATACTAGAAAAGCATACGCTGGGAAAGGAGCACATGCTGGACAAAGCTTAGTGCAGGAATCCTAACCCAGCAAAACAGAATATTAAATGACAAGGGGGCAAGGAAGCCCATCAGAGGTTAAAACACCCATAAGAGACGGTGGTGGCTGATCCAGCCAGGTGACCCTATGCACCGCTCTTGTACCAAACGAAGCCGCAGCGTGAGCCGCCGGGTTCTTTTCGCGAGGGATCCAACTCCACTCGACAGCATCAAACGAAGCTTCCATGCGCCTGATTTCCAGTATGATAGGAAGAATTTCCCAAGCGCGGTTTTCATACTTCCCATCAACACCGGCCTTGAGGACAAGAGAATCAGTCTCCATATTAACCTTACGATAATTGGAGTCCAAAGCCAACTTAAGCCCACCCAAAGCCGCTTTTGCCTCTGCCAACAACACCGAAGGACAGATTATACCTTCCGCTGAACCATCACATAACAAACCTTCTGAGTCACGAATCATCACTCCAAGACCAGCACGATTGGTATCCTTTCTCCAAGCCACATTAGAATTTACTTTAAACCAACCTCTCCTTGGAGGAGACCAACGGACAGAGAGGTTATCCACACTTCGACTGACAAAAGAAGCTTGAGCTGCAGTTTTTTGAACCTCCATAAATTCCCTTGTTGAAGAGGATGCAGACCTCAACACTTCAATAGGCTCTAGCTTAACACCTTCAAAAATAAAACGACACCTGCTTTTCCAAATAGCCCACAAGATAAAGCTTATATAGGTTAAGTGTTGCGTAGATTCAGCTGCACCAAAATGGATTAAGCTGCATCCTCAACTTGTGATACTCGCAAGTGCACGAGCCGTTCGGTAGTATAGCGTATGTAAGTGCGAGGTCGATCCCACGAGGATTGGTGATTGAATGATCCCATTCATTTCTCCTACACAAAATACAAATGAAAAAGAAAGGAAATAAATACAACAAGAAAGAAAGAAAATAACTAACTCAAGCAGATAAGTTCCCAAGTTCAATTTAGATTAATGGATTGATTCTAGCTAAAGTATGATTAAGCCATGGTGTGTGGTCATAACCTTGTGTTCCTAATTCCCTAATTTGATCATTTGTTGTCTAACCTAAAATTAAGCATTAGGAACCCATTAAGCATAGAAGAACATTTTAAACAACCAAGTATGTATCTAATCCCTGTTGTCGAATGTCCATACATACTCTTCCTATTCATAGTTCAATTCGAATTAAAGCATGGTGTATACTCTTAATTCAAACCAAGATAGCTAACATGCAAGCCTAAATGGTGATCAATCATTCAAACTAGCATATTAACTTATAAGCATAATGAATAAGAACATGAACCATAATTGAAACTTGGAAACTAATTCAACTTGAAAACTTAAGAAAAGAATTTACATAACAAGAAAAATAAATTACAACTAAGAAAACATTAAAGAAAGCTAGAATTGAGAACTAGAAAGCAAAACTAAGAGAATTTGAGGGAGAGAAGGGAAGGGAGCTCTAGAGAAGTGTTTGAGAGCTCCCCCCCTTGGGGTGTGTTTACAAGCTTGGGAAACCTCACTATATATAGACCTAAGGAAGCTGAAAATCTGAATTAAGTATGGCTAATGCATACAACACTTGTTTTATAAAATCTGAAATGGTTGATGCACTTCACTAATGCATACAACACTTCCATTATAAAATCTGAAATGGTTGATGCACTTCACTAATAAATCCCACCAGCAGCCCTAGCTCATCTTCATGTCACCATGACCAAGCTTCCAACCAGAAATAATAGCTCATCCTGAGGTCAGCATGACCAGCAACTTCAAGGGCTTACGAATTGGGCTTCCCTTAAGCAAATTAAGACTTTAAGCACTCAAACTTGAAGTTCAGAATGTCTTCTTTCCAGCCATATATCATTTGGGCCAATCCAAGGTCGGAGGAGGAAGTTAAGGCCAAAACAAATTGCTAACTCATTTTGCACGCTGATAAAATCCATCCTGAGCATGGCTCTGTGTTTGCTAGGTAACAGACTCCACAATTATCCAATGGGGCTGAATTTTGGATATGTTATAGTATACACCCATTGGAACAACTTTCATGAATAATGTGGCCTCATCAGAGCTATGTAGGTTGCTGAAACAAAGCTTGCAATATGACCTACGAAACTGGGCTGGCAGGGGACTGTAGCCAAAATTGAGTTTGTCTTTAAGCTCTTCATCCATTCATCCAAATTAGGCCCTAACATGCATGGATTGCATCATTTACTATCCAAAGCCCTCATTATTACCTAAAGCTCAATGAACTGAAAGATAAACACAAAAAGGATTAAAAGCACAAGTTTAACTCAAAAACATAACCAAATCATAAGCTAGAAGGGTACAAAATGATATACAATTATGAACCGATCAAATACCCCCAAACCTAGATTTTGCTAGTCCTCAAGCAAAACAACACAAAACAAAGTTAAAAACAAAACAAGAAGTTAACTAGACGACTTTCGTAGGTAACTCGATTGCATTGAGCGAATGCAACAAGCCTTTAAACCTCTAGGCATCCCTAGTAGGAGGAGTTGTGTCTCCTGAGGGTTTAACAGTTACGATACCCACAAACGTTTTTCTAACTCTACAAAACAAAATGGTTAGAAAACTTATTAGATTTGTTAGTTCTTAAGCAAAACCAAAACCAAAAACAAACATAAAAATAAAAACAAAACACAAAACACAAAAATAATTACAAAAACAAAACAAAAACAAAAACAAAAATAAAAAAATAAAAACTCAAAACAATCTTTCCGAACATTTTATGAAGAGAAATGACTCATGCACATGACTCAAAAGTTTAAAAGCTCAATTTTAGACATTATTTACAAGGCGGCAAAGTTCAAAACATAATATGCTCAAAGTGTAGTAGTGTGATAGCCAAATGCAACAAATTCCCCAATCTTAGTTTCCACACAATTTCAAAAATCATACCAAGCACAAATGCAACTTCAAATCTCACCAAAGTTGTCCTCTCACAAATGAATCACTCAGAAGAGGGCTACAATGCAACACTCAGTTATAAACATGAGATTAGAGTTAAACCATAAGGGACTTAACTCGCAATAGAAAGATGAAGAACTTGCATTAATATGATCTCAAGAAGGATGCCAAACACTTAAAAGTAGAAAAATAAATGCAATTCAACCACATGACATTTAAGATCAATTTAGGTCTTTATTATAGGTTGTAATGGGGCCAAGGGTGTAAGGTGAGTGAGAAATGAAAGGTATGGATAATACAAAGTCCAAGGAACTCACAATGTAAGAGCATAAAAAAAATTGTTTACAAGACTTCGAATCATCACGATTAGATTTTTTTTCTTTTACATGATCAAAACTCCTTATACCTTCATTTACAGTGATTTAAACTCCTTTCCAAACACCAATGAAACCCAAAAACAAAATTTCATTCAATTACCATTTAATCATAACTTTTTTCTTTTCTTTTCTTTCACCAATTGTGTGATTTTCTTTTTTTTCTCTTTTTTTTTTTCTTCTATGTAATATCCCTTCCCAAACTTAGCATGAAAAACACATCCGAATTAGAGCTCATGAGTTCCTTAGAAAGGTAAATATTTGTTTTTCGGGCTAAGGCGAGGAAATATAATTGGTAAAATGAAAGAAAAGGTTTACATGTAGGCTCAAAATGGTTAACAATGGAAAATCATGCTTAAGCATGCATAAGGTTAGCTTGAAAGGCACAAACGATCCAAAGAAGGCCTTAATATCATTTCTTTAAATGTCATGAAATCAAATTGCATAAGAATGAATGACTTTTAAGTGTTCAACCAAATCAATGAATAATGAGATCAAACAACAACTTTGATGACAAGAAAATAAGAGTATGTGTATAACACTCATGAAATGAAGCACAAGGCTCAAAAGCTCACATTATATGGTTATATAAGTCTAATTTATGCTTGATACAATTCTTTGGGTCATGGAAATCCTTTAATTGGAAAATTATGAAACAAATGGCAAGTGCAAAGAAGGTTTCGAACATATCATGCTAGAACGATGCCAAATTAATTAATTAATGAATTATTTTATTTATTTTATTTTACAAGAAGAATTTACAAGGAACAAAAAATAAATAAATAATAAATAAATAAAATTCAATTTTCATTTAAGTCATGCAAACATTTATCACAATCTCATCAAATGTGTTCGGAAAGTGACTCAAAACAAAACAAGACTCAAAATATAGAAAAAGAAAAAAAAACAAGCAAGAAATATATATATATTTTTTTAATAAGAGAAACTAAATTTACTTGGTAAACTCTAATACCCCCAAACCTAGATATGAACATTGTCCTCAATGTTTAAAGATTAGGAACAAGCAATGTCATAACAAGAAATGAAATGTACTAAAGTAAATATAAAATCACAAAACACACAAGAATTGAAATAAAATAATTATAAAATAAAAATTACAAACAAACAAAAAAAAATAAAAATAAAAAAAACGAAACAGTAAAACACTCGAAACAGAAAACAAACAGTCTTACACAAACCAAAACCCAAACGATTGAAAGCCCAACCCAAAAGAAGTTAACACACTTTGAAACCTAACAACGGTGAAAACCCGAAGCCCACAATGAAGTCCGAAGCCCACATGTTATTATTAATTTATTTTATTTATTTATTTATTTTAATTTAATGAAACATGAATTGGGAGTGCGAAGGCGGGTATTTACGAAACAGAAAAAGTGTGGTCCTTGATGCCTTGATTCCTGGGAAGTCACGGGGAAAATAGGTGAGGGACGTGTCGGCGTGCAGAGGCCGCTTTCACATCCCCCAAGCTAGAATTATTAGACTCGTAGGAAGGCGCGACGACTTTTTCACTTGAAGGTGGTGAAAGGTGAAAATGCAATTAAGGGGGTTGGGAAACGGGTGCGGCGACATATAGAGATAAGCGGTAAGGGCCGCACAGAACTCAGAACTGCAGCGGCTAGGGTTTAGCAGACTAAGTCTATAAAAGGTAAAAAGAAAGGGTAAAAAAAACACAAACTCAGAAACACACAAACGAGAAAAGAAAGAAAGAAGAAAAGAGAGTGAGAAATCAAATGGCCTCTAACTACCCATTTTCGTTGGATCTCAACCTAGCTCCACCGACTCAGACACGAGGCCAAGCAGCGGCACCAGTATGGATGCCCTACTTTGCTTCCGCACGGGGGCCTGTGACAGTAACTGACTCAATACTCCTGGACAACGATGTTGCCATTGGAGTGGCTAGAAATTTAGTGACTCCTAAAGATATACGTGTTCTGGGGACAAGGGATGACAACCGGGTCGTGAGCGATGCCCTGGCACTGAGCGTGCAGAGTACGGCAACAGTCGCAAGTTTGGGTCATCGCCTACTTGCGAAGTCCCATGAGGTAGAGGTGCTGAAAGGTCAGTTGGCGGCGGAGCGAAGTATGGTTGAGGAGTGTCAGACTGCTATAAAAAGCTTGAAAAGGGAGAGGTCAAGGATAGTGGAGGTGAATCGACACCAGCTAGAAGTATTGCGGGACGAGAATAAAAACCTATCAAAAATGGTAGAGTTGTACTCTCGCGACATGCGAAAACAGCTGGAAGACCTAGACAGACCGGGTAAACGCAAACAAGCAGATCGCGAGAGTAGTTACGCTCAAGCTAAGATTGCGATCTTTGGGAGCTCAAGTGATGAGCCCCAAGAAGCTGTGCGTGAAGCTCAGGAAGAGGACAGCCATAGGGCCAAACTCAAAGCTCCAATGGTCGAGACACCGAGCACTGTGAAGAAATGACTTCTACTACATTATTGATGTTTTTATTTTAATTTATTTTATTTTTTTTGGTTGTTTTTGTTTTTATTTTGTTTTGGAAATAAAAGAGTAAATTTGCATAAGGAAAAAGAAAACGGAAAAGAAAGCACACTTTCCAAACTTAAATCAAACGAAGACGACAAACGGAAATGGAAGCAGAGTTCCCTAACTAAAATAAAATAAAGATGATAGCCGAAAGGGAAAGGCAAAAACACAAAGCTCTAGAAAATGAAAGTAACGGGCAAAACAATAAAACACCAGAAAACACGGAAAAAAGAAAAGTAAAGTGAAAGTAAAGGTGCTCCCCCTTGAAGCGATTAGGTCGAGCATGCCCGGGAAATCCGAAATGGTGTTGGCACCTTCATCAGCATATGTCTATTTAAAGCACGCCTCTACAAGCGGATGATACCCAGCATTTCTTCCTGCAAACTCAAGGAAAAACATCAAAAAATCCAGAAACAAAAAAATGGCATCCTCATGCACTCACCTTGATGATCTCGACCTTGAGCTGTCCCTTGCACCTCCGAATGCCCAGATAAGGGCTCCTCCAAACCGTGTCTTCCCAAACTCCACATATCATCACGGTACGGCCTCAAACTTTGCTGAGGCAATACCGAACTTTTCTGAGGCACTGCCGAACAGAGCAGTGCTACTAGGAGGCATGATTAGCAGCAAGCTCACTCCGACAGATCATCTGCATGTGGCACAGAGGTCTGACAAGGCAGCGGTAGAGGAGTCCCACAATTTAACTGTGCTCCACGCGGTCTCCGCTACCAATTTGGGCATGCGCCTACTAGCGAGGACAAGGGAGTGTGCCGCGATGAGCGAGGAAATAGCTTCCTTGAAGGCTATGGTGGCGGACTTGCAGAAGCGGCTCTACTGTGCCAATCAGCACGTGGAAGCACTGCAAAGAAAAAATGAGGACCATGTGGAGCTGCTGCAGATTCTACAAGTGCGAGAAAATAGAGGCAAGCCATGATGATGAAGAAGATGAAGAAGATGAAGAATATTTCTTTTTTTTGTTTTGTTTTGTTTTTTGTTTTTTGTTTTTTGTTTTTTTTTTATTTATGCAATGTTTGAAATAAAAATGTGTTTTAACACTCAGAAATAAACTAACCAACCAAACCACGTAAATAAAAACATAAACTAACTTAACGAAACAAAAACAAAAACAAATCAAAAACAAAGACTCAACAGAAAAGAAAACAAAGAAAATAAAAATAAACTTAATTTAAAAACACACGAATATACAAGCAACTCACGGATGACCAGTTAAGGGCCTCAGAAAACACAGCCAGGGGATCCGGGAAGGTTGGAGGGGTCACAATGGTCCCGCTTAAAACCCAAACTTCTTAGACACCGAAGGTGTCGCCTATAGAACTCCTAGACACTGTATTGACGGAAGTGCTCACTGGAGTTACCATAAGTCAGCTCATATGAAAATCTTTTTAAAATTTTTAAGATAAGAAACAAAAACAAATTAAGATAAAATGGAACAACAAACCATAAACGAAAATGAACTAAGTACTCTAAACAAATTCAAACAAACAACATAAATTGTTGTACTAAAAGAAACAAACCAATAAACCAAAGAAAAACACAAACAGCACTTTCTATCACCCGTTTATCACCATTTGGACAGATTCGTTTCTCTGTTTTTCAGCTTCGACCTGTGTTCAGTTTTTAGGCTATAACTTTCCAACCGTAAGTCCAAATTTCACGTTCTTTATATGGTTGGATTCAGCACAGAAAAACAAAGAACTCAACGCGGACCAAAAGGTAAAAACAATGACGGAAATAAACATAATTCAAAGAAGAGAAAGGATTGAAATGCTCCCCCTTGAAGCGATTAGGTCGAATGTGATGCACTTGGAGGTCGCGACTTCTCCCATTGCTCCACACTTCCCATTCTTGTGATTGAGATTGCCATCTCTCTCCATTTTTATTAAGCTATCATAAATTGCTCAAACAAACACACAAACTTGAAATGGAATTAAAAGGATTAGGAAATAAAAACTAAAATGAAAAGGAAAATTAACACACATCCAATTCCATGCTTCAAAGCAACAAGCACCAATGGGTTGTGTAAGCTGGGACTTAAACCCAGTTCTCTTGCTTGTTGGGCAATTGTCCTTTTCTGTTGGACTACAAACACAACTTGTCCATTAACGTCATTAACTTTAAAACTTGAAATTGTCTAGAAAAACATGAAAATGAAAAATAAAAATAAAACAAGTAGGGAAAAGAAATAGAACCAAACTATGTTGCCAATCCCCGGCAACGGCGCCAAAAACTTGTTGCGTAGATTCAGCTGCACCAAAATGGATTAAGCTGCATCCTCAACTTGTGATACTCGCAAGTGCACGAGCCGTTCGGTAGTATAGCGTATGTAAGTGCGAGGTCGATCCCACGAGGATTGGTGATTGAATGATCCCATTCATTTCTCCTACACAAAATACAAATGAAAAAGAAAGGAAATAAATACAACAAGAAAGAAAGAAAATAACTAACTCAAGCAGATAAGTTCCCAAGTTCAATTAGATTAATGGATTGATTCTAGCTAAAGTATGATTAAGCCATGGTGTGTGGTCATAACCTTGTGTTCCTAATTCCCTAATTTGATCATTTGTTGTCTAACCTAAAATTAAGCATTAGGAACCCATTAAGCATAGAAGAACATTTTAAACAACCAAGTATGTATCTAATCCCTGTTGTCGAATGTCCATACATACTCTTCCTATTCATAGTTCAATTCGAATTAAAGCATGGTGTATACTCTTAATTCAAACCAAGATAGCTAACATGCAAGCCTAAATGGTGATCAATCATTCAAACTAGCATATTAACTTATAAGCATAATGAATAAGAACATGAACCATAATTGAAACTTGGAAACTAATTCAACTTGAAAACTTAAGAAAAGAATTTACATAACAAGAAAAATAAATTACAACTAAGAAAACATTAAAGAAAGCTAGAATTGAGAACTAGAAAGCAAAACTAAGAGAATTTGAGGGAGAGAAGGGAAGGGAGCTCTAGAGAAGTGTTTGAGAGCTCCCCCCCTTGGGGTGTGTTTACAAGCTTGGGAAACCTCACTATATATAGGCCTAAGGAAGCTGAAAATCTGAATTAAGTATGGCTAATGCATACAACACTTGTTTTATAAAATCTGAAATGGTTGATGCACTTCACTAATGCATACAACACTTCCATTATAAAATCTGAAATGGTTGATGCACTTCACTAATAAATCCCACCAGCAGCCCTAGCTCATCTTCATGTCACCATGACCAAGCTTCCAACCAGAAATAATAGCTCATCCTGAGGTCAGCATGACCAGCAACTTCAAGGGCTTACGAATTGGGCTTCCCTTAAGTAAATTAAGACTTTAAGCACTCAAACTTGAAGTTCAGAATGTCTTCTTTCCAGCCATATATCATTTGGGCCAATCCAAGGTCGGAGGAGGAAGTTAAGGCCAAAACAAATTGCTAACTCATTTTGCACGCTGATAAAATCCATCCTGAGCATGGCTCTGTGTTTGCTAGGTAACAGACTCCACAATTATCCAATGGGGCTGAATTTTGGATATGTTATAGTATACACCCATTGGAACAACTTTCATGAATAATGTGGCCTCATCAGAGCTATGTAGGTTGCTGAAACAAAGCTTGCAATATGACCTACGAAACTGGGCTGGCAGGGGACTGTAGCCAAAATTGAGTTTGTCTTTAAGCTCTTCATCCATTCATCCAAATTAGGCCCTAACATGCATGGATTGCATCATTTACTATCCAAAGCCCTCATTATTACCTAAAGCTCAATGAACTGAAAGATAAACACAAAAAGGATTAAAAGCACAAGTTTAACTCAAAAACATAACCAAATCATAAGCTAGAAGGGTACAAAATGATATACAATTATGAACCGATCATTAAGCACCAATTTTTATCTACTTTAGACGAGAACTCCATTTGGGTCAAGTTAAGAAACCACTGATCAAAGGTTCGAAAGCTTTGGGGATTGATTCTATAGTTTAACTCAGAGCCAAACCAAACTGTTCGGACCCAAGGGCACAAGAAAAACAAATGTTCCTCTGATTCTTCCAATTCCTCACAGATAAGGCATAAAGGAGACTCCCTAATTTTTCTTCGAAAGAGATTGAGACAAGTAGCCAGAGAGCGAGAGAGCAGTCTCCACAGGAACATTTTAATTTTTGGTTGAGAAACCAAACTCCACAACTCCTTCCACACCACCGGGTTTATGATATGAGAAGAGTGAGCACTGACTCCAGACAGATCAAATCTTAGAGCATGAATTCGGTGGTACCCAGACTTAACATAGTATTCACCATTAGCACTCCAGGGCCATACTATATGGTTTGGATTACCAACATTACCAATGGGAATGCTCCTGATTGCATCCATAGTTTCACGATCAAGAACCATACCTACATTTTGGAAGTTCCATTGGTGGGAGACTTTGTCTATAATTTCTGCCACCAACTGGGGTGAATTCACAGGGACAGAACTGGTAGGATGAATGACTCCGCAATGAGGAGCAGGAAGCCATTTATCCGTCCATATATTAGTATTTTCAACACTCAAGATCTGGACCCTAGCATGATTTAGCACCTCATCTCTTCCTGCGATAAGACTTGCCCAAATCCAGGAGGCACGATGACCTTTCTTAGCTTTCCAAAAATCCACATCCTGGAAATAGCGTGCTTTGAGAACTTGAGCCCATAGGGCATTTTGGTTTTGGATTAAACGCCAGCACTGTTTGCCGAGTAAGGCAAGGTTGAAATCCTGTAAGTCACGAAAGCCTAACCCCCCATTCATCTTACTCATGCACAGGGTGTGCCAAGCTTTCCAATGCATACCTGAATCATTCTCTTGATTAGCCCACCAAAATCTCGCAATAACACTGTTGATTTCTTTGCATAAACTAGCAGGGAATTCAAAACACATCATAGGATAGGCAGGAATTGCCATAGCCACAGCTTTAATGAGGACCTCTTTTCCTGCTAAAGAGAGGGAGCTAGATTTCCATCCTTGCACTTTCTTTCTCATTCTTTCTTTGATATAACCAAGAGCAGATTTTTTTGATCTTCCCCATATGGACGGAAGACCCAGGTAGACCCCTGGATTAACGACACCTTTTATGCCAAAAACATAACAGATACCAGCTTGCCTTTCCATGGGAGTATTGTTGCTGAAAAAAAATGCAAGATTTGTCAAAGTTAATCTCTTGCCCTGACGCATGGCAGTAATCTTGGAAAAGCTTCTTCAATTGAAAACTATTAGATCTTTCCGCCCTGAAGAAAAACAGAGCATCATCAGCAAAAAACAAATGCGACAAAGTCGGACCCCCATGGCCCATTTTTATCCCTTTTGTAACTCCGTCGTTGATGAGTTTCCTTAGATTCTGGGACAAGGCTTCACAAATGATTAAAAACAGATACGGAGACAGAGGGTTTCCTTGTCTAAGGCCACGAGAAGGAGAGAAAGGAGAGCCTGGTTTGCCATTCAGAAGGACAGAGAATGAGACCGAAGAGATACAGGTCATCACCAGATGTATCCAAAAGTTACTGAAGCCCATTTTTGCCATAACAGCTCTCAAAAAATCTCATTCGACTATGTCATAAGCCTTGCTCATATCCATCTTTAAGCTTGCTTCAAATTTGCTTCCTTTTCGTTTCAGCCTCAAGTAGTGATAAACCTCATGAGCAACCACAATATTATCCTGAATTTGTCTTCCTTGAACAAAGGCATTCTGGGTATCCGAGATAATTGAAGGAATGACCATTTTTAGATGGTTGGCCAGCATCTTAGAGAGAATCTTGTAAGAACTATTGAAGAGGCTAATTGGTCTGAATTGGTTGGGAAACTCAGGAGCAGCCACTTTAGGAATAAGGGCAATATACATTTTGTTTAGTTCTTTGAGATGAGACCGACCGCTAAACCAATCTGCAGCAGCTGAATTCACAGTATCCTTCACTTCATGCCAATATTTATGGTAAAAAAGACTTGGGAAACCATCTGGACCAGGAGACCTGAGGGAGCCTAATTGATGTGCTGCTATAGAAATCTCCTCCTCAGAAAAAGGAGCCACCAAAAGAGCATTCATATCAGCACTGATAGTCACAGGGATACAATCCAAAAAAGTAC
The DNA here is from genome assembly GCF_965620075.1 of Prunus avium. Lineage (NCBI taxonomy): Eukaryota > Viridiplantae > Streptophyta > Magnoliopsida > Rosales > Rosaceae > Prunus > Prunus avium. Next base: position 1,762,855 of record NC_142285.1, read on the forward strand.
CCCAATTCCGATTACCAACTGACGTGAACACCCGAGAAAAGTAGAGTTTAAATTCAGCACCAATAGCTTTATCACCCGAAAGCCAACTACCTCTCCCATTTTTCAGACGTGAAACTTTGTTCCTTTGCCTACGTTGAATAGTTGAAAGGTGGAAGAAACGAGTGTTCTTGTCCCCAGCACTGAGCCAATTGACACGAGCTCGCTGGCACCAATAAAGTTCCTCAGCCTTCCATAACTTTTCGAGATCAGCTTTGATTAACTCTTGTTGTTGCAGAGTGCTATCGGAAGCCACAGCCATATGAAGACTCTCTAGCTCCCTAAGCTTGACTTGGATTTTTTGTTTATTATTAGCTCCCATGTCGCGACGCCACTGGATCAACTTCATTTTACAAGTCGATAGTTTGTGTTGCCACCCTGAAATGCCAGATTCTTCACTATTTTCACTCCAGCACCCTCCGATAAGCTCCTTACAAACTGGATCTTCCGCCCAACTAGCCTCAAACCAAAATAATTTATTCTTTTTACCAGGGGACGAGGAGTTGTCAATAATCAGGGGGACATGATCCGATCCCACTCTTAAGCCATGCAAAATTTAAGTATTAGGCCAACGGAGCACCCAATCAGCATTACCCAAGGAACGATCCAATCTTTCTCTAACAACAACATTATCAGTACACTTCTTCTCCCAAGTAAAGCATTGCCCGCTGAAGCCCAAGTCAATCAACGAGTTAGATTCCATAAACTCTAGAAGATATCGACGTCTTCTAGGATTCCAAGGGGCACCACCCTCTTTTTCAAAATTCCATAACACTTCATTCATATCACCGCTAACAAACCATGACATTTGTTCCCCCTTATCCCACTCAAGAATACTTTCATAAAAAGCGGTCTTCTCCATATTATATGGAGTGCCATACAACTAAGTGAATCTTCCAAAGATATGATCTGTGTCAGATTTTACACAAGTATCAATCCAATTTTTGCTCCAGTCTAATATTTCCACTTCCACCCAAGGTTTCCACCACAAACAAAGCCCTCCAGCAGTCCCTACCGGGTCAACAACAAAACTTTTACAAAAACCACATTGCCTCATAATTTGATTCATTATGTACCTATTCATCTTTGTTTCCATGAGAAATAGAACAGAAGGGTTTTTGGAGTGAATCAACTCCTTCAAATACAGAACTGTCCTGGGGTTCCCCAAACCTTGACAGTTCCAGACTATCTGTATCATTGATTCCGTGTGGCTATTGAAGGCCAGCCACCACGACCTTGGAGCCTATTTCGCTCCTCCGGATTCAGCTTCTTCCATCTCTTTGGAGGGGCTAACAACCACATCTCGCAGATTTGTTTCCCTTGTGTTACATATTTGGCGTTGGTCGACATTTCCTCCTCGAGCTTTGACTTTTCGTCCTCTATTTTTCTGATGAGTAATGTACCCTCCTCTATTTGAGAACCGTAGAGAAACACCGGGATTAGGGCTCAAATTTAACTTAGCCTTTTTAACTGATGAGATGGGTCTTCCTTCACCCATGAGTTTCTTTTTTCCTTTTCTCACAATTTCCTGATAAACTTGGTCATCTTCAAGTGGGCCAGTTTCCTCCAAGTCACCCACCACCTCAATACAAGGCTTATTGACTAGGGGAGAGGGGTCAATATGGGCTCGGAAGTTGGGCTCCCCCTGAGTATCCGAAAGTGCTACACGTGCGCCCCTATTCAAAGCCCATGGAGGAATAGTGTCTGGGTCACACCAATTTTGATTAAGAGAGAGCCCCCCCTATGGCAAGTCTAAGAGATCCGTTTCTGTAGTGGGTACCAACGCTTTCCGGGTCCCACATTCTTATAACTCTTGATTTTATCACTCCATTCATAGGATTAGCAGCATTGTCAGTCCCAGGAAGCACAGCTGTTGATTGAGACGAAGCATAGGCCTGAGACATAGCAGGTGGCACAGGAAGCATGGAGTCTGAAACCTGTGAGGGGTTAGGCGCAGGAAGCAAGGAGTCTGAAGCCTGTGGGGGGTCAGACACAGGAAGCATGGAGCCTGTAGCCTGAGAAAGGTCAGAAGGGACAGTTGTCTCCTTAGCTGGCTCATTGACTGTGACTGGAACAGAGATTTGTTTGTTGCGCTCATCGTCGGAGAAACCGTATAGGCCACCGTCCTCTTGCTCCAGCATATGTCTCTAATGGTTTTTATCAAAGATTCCGGTATCTCCACCGTTTATTTTTGGTTTGAAAAAGAAAGTAGACCTTCTAGAGATTGACGGAGCCCGCAATTCTTCATCATACTTCCAGCCCTCCTTTTTCAGCCTTGCATTTGGTTTCAAGAGGCAACCCCTAGAGTGTCCCAATCTGCCACATCTCATGCAGAAGTCTTTTAAGCCTTCATATCTCAATCGAATTTTTCTACGGCCCTGAACTTGGCATGGCATCGAAAAACCTGGAGGAAGAGGTTTTGATGCATCAATGTCAATGCGCATTCTGAGAAAGCCACGAAAACCCACTTCCTCGACATCTTCGATTTCCATAACAGAGCCAATTTGAGCACCCAGTTTCCTTGCAGTTCCGGACGAACACAAACTTCTTGGGAGGCCATGGGCTTGAACCCAGAAGATAGCACAATTTGGAACAATGTCATCAAGTGAATGATAAATTGGCCAACTTTTAACTGTAAAAATATTACCTTTGATGATCCATGGATTACCATCCAACAATCTCCTAGCCACTGCCTCGTCTCCTACACAAATGGAATAAACATTCTCCTTGGACCACATAACTTTGATCGTCCCCATATTACTCCATATTGCACACAACACATTCTTGACCAGAGATTGTGGTAATTCATGATCTGCGATTAGTAGACCCACTAGTGTGATCTGATTATTTATACGCTCTTGCACCTCATAGCTACCATCAAAGTGATAATTTGGCTCATCTATGAGTAAATCATCCCACTCACTATCTTGGACCTCCATGATGAGAACCAGAACTAAGATGGATCAAGATCCAACACAAGAAAATCTCTTGGGAGATTTCACCAGAGACAAAATCTATTCTGCACTTACAATAGGACCATTCCAGCCAAACTTAAGAAAAGAAGAAAAATCTAGAAACAAGTGTTATAGAAGAAAAGGAAATTTGAAAGCTTATGCATAAGAGCTGCTCTCTGAAAACTGGGCCAAAGGTAAAGAAAAAGTTAGAGAAAACAAAGGGCAAATAGAAGAGTCTGTAATTTGGAAGGGATGAACTGGAGTTTGGAAAGAACAAGGATACCTTGTTAGCCTTATAGTTATACGGTGAAGTATACTATTTCTGATCAGGAGGATACAAACACCCTGATGTAGTAACATCGGTACCCATCAAAAAGGAATCAAGAAAGGAGGGCGGAGAAAGGCTGGGGAGAGGCTGGGGGAGGAAGGAGGGCGGAGAGGCTGGGGATGTAAGTAATTACTACGATGCCCTTAAGGTTATTCTCCACACATCAAAATGGTCCTTGTCGTTAGCTTTCGTCAAATATTCTATTAAATTACTGACGTGGTACATGTGGGAGCCCACACATCCGATGGTATAGAACCACATGGTTTTAAGTATAATATACTATACCATGGATGTGTGAGCTCCCCACATGTGCCACGTCAGTAATTTAACAGAATATTTAACGAAAGCTAATGATAGGGACCATTTTGATGTGCGGAAAGTAACCTTATCATTAGTGTCACAAAAAATCATTAAAAAGATGATAATTTGTCGGCAACTATTTGTGATAAAAAGCCAAGAAAAGAAGGAACTACGTTTGTAATACAAACGAAATAAATTGTTGCTCAACAAAAATTTAGTGGTTTGACCAAACCTAACCCGCGCTTTTTTAATGGAACTGCCCAACAAAAAAAACAATTGAACTGAAATGGCGCACTTTTATTGCCCCTCTAAAATTCGTAAGATTTTCTCGTCTCTTCAGAGTCCAGTCCACTGTCCATTGTGCCAACCAAGAAAAAAGTTCACTTTTCAGACCTCCAATTTTTCTGCCCACTTTCCGAGAAATGCGGAAGAAACGCCGCGTTCCGGAGGTCCTCCGCCGGCTATTCCATAACCGGCCGCACACATTGGCCGACGCCATCACCTCCTTACTCCCTCCTCATTCCTCGTCGTCAGTCCCTGACCACTGTCGTTTTTGCAAGGGCCGCCGTTGCCTCAGCTGCAGCGGGCCCAACGGCATGTCGTTCATTCTCCGACCCAACGACCCCTCCGATTACCGCAACCTCCTCAACCACTGCTACGTCGTCTGGGAACGCGCCCCTACGCTTGCTCACTTTTCCCCCGACTCTCATTGGTCCCAAATTGAGGTACTCGTAGTCATACACGTGAATATATATTTGGTTCCTTGTGTTGTTTTTGTTTGTGTATTTGTGTAAAAATTGCGTTTTACTGTGTTCAGATTGTGAGGGCGGTGATTGAAGTGATGATGCTTGAGCAACCTCTGTCTTCCAATGTGATATGTACTGGTTATGATAAGGTAAATACTTTTTCTTTTTCTTTTTTCATTATGTATATTTTGAATTTATGGAATTTCATTATAGACATACAAAATATAATGTTTTTTTTTTTAATTGTTTGTATTTGGCAGTGTAATCAGTCAAGCCCCATTGTGGAGCTTCTTAATTCTTCGGCTTGGTGTCTTCTATTAGAAAGGGTATGTTAGTGTTACACATTGATTACTTGTGTTTAATGATGCAATTTAGTTTTATGTTCGGATTTTGAAATTCAATTATGGTGGAAATTTTGTATGGCAGGTTGGGGATGGTATTATGGTTTATTTACTAAGGAATGCGTCTATATTTTTGCCAATTCAGCGTAAGAAACATGAGCAGGTCACAGGTCTTCCTATTAGTAACTTATGTCCAAAGAAGTTGAAGCCTGCACCGCAGGCACTACATCAACAGTCATTGCAAAATCCATGTGGTAATCGTGAGTTTATAATGTAATGTACTGTGTTTTGAAGTACTCAGAAGATGTATACATATCTTCAATTATCTTGAGAAAATCATGATTCATATATATGCAGTCATGCTTTGTGTTTAGGAGATAAAAAGATCAATTTTTTTGGCATTCCATTGTGTTTTGAGCATGTATATGTGGCAATTCCCTTTCTCTCTTGATCAATGCAGGGGATTGGATTGTTCCATTTTTCAAGTGATATATTGGGTATTAGACATATTAAACGGTTAGCGCAGGAAGTCAATAGATTATACAATTCTAGACACACAAGGAATAGAGAATATAAGATAAATATCTGTTCTTCAGAGATGCGAAATATGGCTAGAATAGTAAATAACATGCTAATCCTTTAACATGTTACTAATTGATCATGGTTCTTAGTTATGCCCTCAGCATAATTGCAGGATTTAGGGAATTTACAATGCCTGATCTTTCTTGGTCTGCTCTTACTCAGTGTGTTTCTACGTCCATGTTGATTTATAATGTGTTTTCATGGAGCCACTTCTTTTCTTATGATCTCTCCAGGTCTCTGATTTATGATTTTTAAGCTTTTTGTTCTTCTTATGTTGTTCTACTTGCTCATATCTAGAATTAGCCCTTAAAGGATGATCGAACTGCAACTTTATCTCAGGACCCCGGAAAAAGAGGGAAAGAGATGATAACATACAGTCAATGTTGAAGAGACAGCAGCTCGGTAGTTCTTTCAGCACTGATGAAACATTCAGTTCTGTTACCTGCAATGGCTGCTGCAGTGATAGTGGATTTGATAGGAATAAGCATGGCCATACTGAAGCAGCTATGGAAACAACCAGCACTGTTAGCGATGGCAATGAGGGTAATTTAAATCATGAACTTCAACAGAGTTCAGAAAGGCTTAAAAAGCGTAATAGACCATTTAGATGGCAGCGCTGCAGGAAGCGCAGACAATTAACTTCTCAAGAAACCAGCGTTAAGGGTCCTTTCACAACAGTTCTCGCTGACAAAGAAAGCTTACCTGGCAGGCTTTCTTGTTGCTTGAAACCGAGCTCAGGTCATCATGATACAAAGGTGCTTTGACAAATCCTCCAATTTTCTTACTCAAAATTTGTGTAAAATGTCTGATTCCTGCCTCTCTGGAGGGGCTCCTCAATACTGTTTGATTGGAAAAAAAAGGTCTGAAATGTTGGAGGCTTACAGACTTTAGCAAGTTTCTTTTCTGTTTATTTGCCGTCCTTGTGTACTTTACTCAAGTGTTTTTATATGGCAGTGCTGTTGTTTGGGGTTCCAGGTTCCACAAAAGGTTGCCAAAGGGGCTGAAATAGACAGAAAATCCATGTTCTTTAACTTGGAACGCTCGTTATCAGTTTTCCCCAAAAGACGTATCCTTTTGTACTAGTTTTGGTGTGTGGTATATATCTATACATATACATACATACATACTTACTAGAAAGATGCACAGTTCCAGTCTCTTGACTACCATTGACCATAAGAATCCATGGTGACCATATGTTGGATTAAATTCCAATGGTTGGCATTAATTCTATAAATTTTTAGGATTTGAAGAAACTATTGGATTTTGACCTAATGATTGGTTTGGATTTTCAAGGTCGATAGTGACCAAGTGATCAAAATCTATATGTATATATTCTTTGCATTTTATTTTGTTTATTTATGCAATGTTGTCCATTTTAATTATACCTTACCATCTCAGCATATATTTATCTCAACAATAAATTGTTGAGATAATTACTTTTCATGCATAATTCCCTGAAAAATGATGATTATGTATGGTGCAATCTTGTTCTTTTCTTTTCCTATTATAATATATTCCCCAAGAATCTTAGGTTTTTTTTGGCTGTACACTTATGCGTTCCTGCTGCCATTTTTGTGTATTATTATTATCTTTTTCAAACGATATTGAATGCATTGTCCTTAATGATCTTCAGATGTGCTGAATTCTGTAAAGCCCAATTCTGTCGGTGCAGAGTCTCTTGTTAAGAGTATTTTTGGTATGTCGGACATAGAAAGTGCTCTGTCCAAGATATGTCCTCATGGAAGTGGTCTTTGTCTCATGGGTTCTGCATGCCTGTAAGCTGCTCATTATTCTTGATAACAGTTTGGAGTTACAACATAATCTTTAATTTTATGCTGTTCAGGAATAATGGTTTGTATTTTTAATTTTGGTGATGCCTTATGGTTTTGGCTTCAATTTCAGTGGTACCGGACTATCTGTTGTAGTTGTTTTATAAGGAATGCGTAAATGGTAGCTTTTAGTTACTAGCCAGTATGAGTCTAATGGCTAAGGACCTGTTTGGTTCACAGATTAGTGACTTGGGAATGGGTATGAGATTCCCTTCCCATGTTTAGCAAGCATATTCATAGGAATGTCTTATCTGCTGCGTGGTTAACAACTTATCAACTTCCCATGAAACAGGGAACGTGAAACCCTTTGACCTCCTTGGGTTTGCTTTTCCCTTGCTTTGGAAATGGATCTATTTCATTTTCTTGTGACTGAATTGCCCCCATTATAAACTAAAAATACAACTTTTGGCTTTAAAAATGATTGGCATTTCTTCCTTTTTAATAAGGGTATTATTGAAAATCTGAACAAATTTTAATTCCTATTTCTGCACAAATGAAACATGGGAATGGGAATAAAAGGTATTCCCTGGTTTTTGCTTCGCAGAATTTTTAAACACTGGAATGGAAGTCTTTCATTCCATGCCCCTGGAATGTGCATTCATTCTGAGGTGCAGTTTTCATATTTTCTTGTTATTTTAACATGATAAGGTATGCCTTTCAGTAGGAGAGTTTTTTGAGAAAACCCGTTTCTTGTTTTTACTGTTTAGCTGCCTCAATAAAATGATAGTCATCGGTCAATGAAATAATAATTGATGTGCCTTCATTGGCTTCTATCAAATTGATGGGACCAGATTTTGGATAAATATGTTGATGACGATTATTGGTTGCAGTTGTTTCAGGTTTGTAACTTGGAGCACACAAACCTGATATATTATGCTGACTATGAGGAATGACTATTTGGATTGCTGATTATAGGCCTACAACCTTTGTTTTTAAGTAGTTTTGTATATATGACTTTTTTTATTTCTCTTCTCTGTGTGTGGGAGAACTTGTTTAGATCATTATGGTCATCTTAGGCTTGTAATCTTTGTTTTTAAGCCATTTATAATGTCTTTCCTATCAAATTTCTTGTGTGTGTGTGTGTGTGTGTGTGGTCTTCCTGTTCATGAACGTTAATTGCCTGCTTATGTTTTCCAGGTATCACTCACTTGTTAAGTCGCTTAAAATTCTCATACGCAGAGCTCGGCATTGCCATCATTTGAGATTATTGGAGAAGCATTGTTTTATTACATCTCCAAATCCGAATGCTATTAAAAATTCTGGTTGCATCTTTGAGGTCAGCATTCTATTTTGATATTTTGTGAGATGTATGATGGTAGTGTACGAGGCATGAAGTTGGCTTACTAAGTGCTTTTAGTTTCAACATTTTATATTTCTTGATTTATGTTTTGCGATACTTTCCCCCTTCTTATAAGAAGGTAACATGATTTTGACTCTCATCAGGGAGAAAGGCGGGGTAACAGTGTACTGAAGAAATCTCAGTGTTGTACTACTGATTCTTGCAATGGTTCTCCAGCAGCCATTGATTCTCATTCTGAGGAAATTAAGTCTTACTGCTTGAAAAGTCAGGTGGTGTCCTTTGTATGGGCTGTTTGTAGGAGTATTATTCCACCAGATTTGCTAGGAACTCCTTCTAACTGGAGAATGTTGAGGAGAAATATTTCCAAGTTCATTTGTCTTAGAAGATTTGAAAAATTTTCTTTAAAGCAATGTATGCATAAATTGAAAACATCTAGGTTCCCATTTTTATCAGATAAACAGTATTTCTGCTGCATGAATAATCAGGCACCAAAGGGCATAGTTGGAAAAAGTTCAGAAATTAATAAAGGATCCACTAAATTGAATGATGCCGCACATCTTGTAAAACAAAAAGTCTTAGAAAGCTGGATTTATTGGTTCTTTTCATCTATAATTGTTCCTTTGTTGCAAGCCAACTTCTATGTCACTGAAAGTGAGAATGGGAAGCAAGATTTATATTACTATCAAAAGTCAGTTTGGGAGAAAGTGAAGAATAAGACCGTTACTTGCATGAAAGCTCAGAACTATCATTACTTGGATACTGCAACAACTAGAAGGATTATAAGAAAAAGATTGTTTGGTTTTTCAAAGCTCCGGATTTGTCCAAAAGAATATGGAGTGAGGTTGCTAGCAAATTTAAAAGCATCATCAAGAATGCCAAGGCAAGAGTTCTATTTGGGAGATCGGTCCGGTGGAAGACTAGGAAGAACAAAAATGCATCAGAGAAAGGTCAGATTTGAACATTTTAAGTCAGTGAATCGTGTTCTTCGTGATACACATGCTGTTTTAAAATCTATACGATTCAAGGAGCCAGAGAAGTTAGGTTCATCAGTGTTTGATTACAATGATGTCTACAGAAAGTTGTGCCCTTTTGTAATTGGTTTGAAGAATGGATCGGCAATGATGCCTGATGTATTTATTGTTGTTTCTGATGTGTCAAAAGCCTTTGATTCTGTTGACCAGGATAAGCTGCTTTGTGTAATGAAAGATGTCCTAAGAACAGATGAATACTTTCTCAAACATGCTTATGAAGTTCTTTGCACAAAGAAATCTTTGTGGGTTCATGAGAAGCCTATATTAGTGGATCAAAATACCAGCTCGAGATTTAAATCTTCTGTCATACACCGATCATTGCACAGTGTCCTTGTTAATCAGGTAATTTTGGGTATTCTGGAAAAAGTGTCTGGCATGGTTTTGTAAACTAATTTTATATCTTTTGAATATGTCACTATTTATTCTGTTTTTTTCTGTTAGTTTATGTAGTTTGTGTACTTTGTATATTCATGAACTTCTTATCCCCAAGCCATCCCAGAAAAATAAACTGCTTGATATCAATGAAGTAGTAATTGTAACTGAAGAAAAAATAGTATTCAAAACACTATAATTGAACATAGGATTGAGATGGTACTAGTTTGTTAAATTTACTACTGGAAGATTTGATTTTTAGTGACTTTATATCTGCTACCATGAAGGCCTCGTTTAGGTTGATCATGGGGAAGGGGATGGAGATTTGTGTAGTTGCTTAAAATTTCTTCAGCATCTTGATGGATTCTGATTCCTTTCTTGTTCTTTTTAGCTTTAGCTGATAGTTTTGTTTTTTCAATGCTTAGGAGTGTAGCAGGTCTGTGAAGAAGCAGGAGCTATTTTTTAATCTAAATCAACATGTGAAGCGCAATGTTCTGCAGTTGGATAAGAAGTTTTATTTGCAAGGTGTAGGCATTCCTCAAGGAAGTGTTTTGTCTTCTTTGCTTTGCTCATTATACTATGGACATCTGGACAGGAATGTGATATTTCCATTTCTTGAAAAAACTTGGGAACCTATGAGAGTAGATTTATCAAGAGGACATACTTTTGAAGATGCTTCTGCTGCACAGAGTGGTAGTGAGGATAAAATTGGTTCGTCCTCTAGTCATTTTCTAGTAAGATTTATTGATGACTTTCTTTTCATTTCAACTTCAAAGAAGCAGGCTTCTAGCTTCTACTCCAGGTTGCAAAGAGGATTTCGGGATTACAACTGCTTCATGAATGAGAAAAAGTTTGGTGTAAATTTTAATATTCGACAGATGCCTAGGCTGCCATCAAACAGGGTATACCTTGGTGAAGACGGCATATCATTCCTTCGATATTGTGGTTTGCTTATCAATTCTTGCACTCTCGAAGTTCAGGCAGACTACACAAAGTTAATTCCCTTATATGATTAATTTTATATTTCATAATTTATTAGGACTAATAACAATTATATTTATTGTTTTATGCATGCACTGCCGAAGAGGTTATAAATTTCTCATGTCTGCAGTCTACCAAAGCAATGTCTGTTTTAAACTACCCATTTTTCCAGGATGACGATTATCTGTTGCATGTTTGTAATGGTTGTGGCCTTTTGTAATGGTAACACTATGATCAAGTGTGTCAAAACAATATCATTCCTGGTGTAAGTTTTTTGAGTAACCTGTTTCATCTGTTTATCAGGTATTTGAGCAACCATTTAAGTTCAACTCTTACTGTCAGCTGGCAAGGCCAACCTAGTCATCATTTGAAGGAAAAATTGTGTGACTATATGAGACCTAAATGTCATCCGATATTCTTTGATTCCAACATTAATTCAGCATCTGTTGTGAGATTAAATATCTACCAAGCGTTCTTGTTATGTGCAATGAAGTTCCATTGTTATGTTCGCGACTTATCAAACATATGGAAACTTTGCAATAGATCCTATGCTAACATGATCAAGAGATCTTTGAGGTATGCTTCTGTTACTTTGTCTTTTATCTTTTCTAAGTCTTTCGTCAATAATAAGCAGTCTTTCCACATGGAAGTTAGTTGAGCTTTAATAATTGACTAAGATCTTGATATACTTAAAGCTAGCTACAACTGGTTTTCCTTACGAGGTATCTCATTCATCAGTTATCCAAAATGTTAAGTATAACAAGATTTCTTACATCCTCTTTTTGGAGGAGTTATGATCTTTTTGTTGCATTGATTTTAGGTACATGTACGTGCTCATAAAGAGAAGGATGCGTTCTGTGTATAATGGTTCTGACTTCCAACCAATACTTCAATTGGAAAAGGGAGAAGTTGAGTGGCTTGGTTTATTTGCTTATATCCAAGTACTGAAGAGAAAGCAATCACGGCATAAGGAGTTGCTCTCCTTATTGACGTCTAAGTTGTTGAGTCATAAAATAACGGGGTCTGTGTCTTCTCAACTAAGTTATGCTGTTGATAGATCACATTCCTCTCTAATGTGGAAGATCAAGTATTAGAAGATTCTTAGAGGTATGTACATATTGCATGAGTAAACCATCCTAATTTCGTTCGATCACTCTTGTAGTTTTTTAAAATGCTATTGGGTGTAGACTAATATTGCTAGTGTTTGTTATATCCTCTACAAGTTGTCTCTGGTATTAAAACTATACTATTATGAATTATTTTGGTAGATACAAAATATACATATATTATTCTGTAATGCTATGTCATACCATTCTTTTTCTTTTTCTTTTCTTTTCTTTTTGTCAAAGTTCAAATGCTTATTGGATTCAAACATTCTATAGATCCTCTACAACTGCTATGTATAGTTAGCATAATCATGCTAGTCACCTATGCAGGTAAAATTTGTTAAAGTGATTTACATACATTCTATGTCTTGTTTTACAAACTAAACTGGGGTTTGTCTTTTCTTTAATTCTATTAACAAGATTTCTGTTATTTTTTAATGTGAGGTTTAATTTTTTCCTTAACTCTTCAATCTTGCTTAGCTTTAAACATTTAAAGTGCAGCTTTCATTTTGTACACCTTCTTCTCAATTGTAAATTTTCCTTTCTTTCTTCTCTATCTCCCGATTTCGATTACAGTGTAGTGTTGCTTGAACAAAGAGGCCGTGAAAGTGGAGAAAGCACGATGTATCTGACGATGAACTCTACAAGACCGATGCTACATGACCACATTCAATTCTTACAGGGGTCAGAGTTGTGTGTCTCTCACATATGATGGGAGGATGTGGTCACCAATGTGGTACAATTCACATTCGGCAATGTGGTATAGTTAGGTTTAGTGAATTTGCAAATTCAGCTTTCAAATGTCGATTTGCCAAGTCGTTTATGTTTTTTTATCATCTTTTCTATGCTATTATTTTCCCTACTAAAGCGAGCATTTGGGAAAGACTTTTGTGCAGTACGAAGATTGTCCAAATTCTTGTGTTTTGTTTTGCATGTGGAACAGCACGTACCTCAATTGTAAACAATTTCAGCTTCAGCTTCAGCTTGTCCGATTTGTATACCAAGCAAACGGAGCTAAACCACGTACTGGGCCTAAATCATTGTGCATTTACTCTTACATTTTACTCAATATGTGGTTTTCGAGTGTGGGCTTGACTGATTAACTGGACCCTCATATAGAGCACCAATAACAACCGATGTGACATTGGCTGTACGCACAGTCCACTATATGGCGGTCTTATGTGAGGGGCCATGAAATCTCACATATCGGTTTTGACCAAAAAAAAATTCTCATATATCAGAATTTGACAAAATAAATCCAATATATAATGAGTGGTTCCATTATTAATAACACCGAAGTCTTTTGTGTAAAATCCCACATATAGTGGACTATGCAAGTGATGAATAAGTTGGACACAATATCGGTGTTAGTAGTAGTGAACCACTACTCCATTTGTCTGGAATCTAACATGGATCATCAAACAAAGAAAAAAGCAATCTAAATTACACAAGATGGATGGGATGCAGTAGATAGATGGTAATTGTTTATCGACCTTCACTCAAGTGACATGGGTGTGGATGAAGTGATAGTAAAGTAATTCAAAGTTATAACTAAGGGTGTGCAAGATCCAATCCAATCCGTCCAAATCGACCAATCTAATTCAATCCAATCCAATCCAATCCAATTCAACTTTAATCGGTTTTGATGATTTGGTGGATTGGATTGGATCCCTAATCTCCAAAACTGATATGATTTGATCGGATGACGGATTTGCTTGTGAGGATCCCATCAAATCCAATCCAATCTAGTTAGTTTCATGCTTATTTTGCTCATTAAGTAATTTTCATTAGGAAGGTTATACACATTTTAAGTAATTTTATGGAATTATGTTTGATATATTATAAAATTAAAATAATTTTCTCTAGCATTTCATTTATATTTTATGTTTTTAAATATTTGATTATATTAAACTTGACGATAAATGTTTCATATTTCATTATTATATTTTTCCATTATGAAAACCGATCATCCAATTCAATATCAATTGGATGGGATCAGATTGGATTTAAATCTCTAATATGATTGGATTGGATTGAAAAAATCATAATCCAATATATATTGGATCGGATGTGAATTGGTAAAATTATATCGATTTCGAACTAAAGTACACCCTAGTTATAAACTTATAACTTCACCCTACCATTGAACTCTTGCACAAGCAGCAAAAGTTCGACTATCATACTTTATATATATATATATCCAACTGAAAAAGAAAGAAAATCACATGAGGTCTCATACAAATTGCTACTCTTTCGATCAAAGAAAGAAAGAAAGAAATCAACTAGGCTTTGGTATGGTAGTAGTATTTGTCTTTATTTTGTTGGAAGAAGTCGCAGGTTCGTTCACGTGAATGACTAAAATTATATATTTTTGTGATGAATTTGATACCTAGTTGTTATTAACACTGGCGGATCTAGAAACATTTTAGCGGAGGTGCAATTTGAAAGGCTAAAAAAGCTTTATATAAAAAAATTTACAATAAAATATCCTTATAATTTAAACAATACCAATGTCATTCATAAGTCATAAAAAAAAAATAGCATTACAAATAACCAATTGTTGTAGAAGAAAAAGGAAGTATTGTTGTTAAAAGCCCTAAAGTTTAAAGCCTTTTGTCCTTTTTTATGCAGGCCCTAGATAGAAATAGGTTAAAGCCCAAGCAATGGCAGCCCAAGTTTCTTTTTTTAAAAATAAAAAATAAAAAATCTTGGCCCAAAACAGCATCGTTTTGCCCAGGATAAAAAATATATATATATGTGCACAAACTTTGTTTAAGCTTTTCATCGAACACCTAGAGTGCGTCTTAGCACTTACAATGACTTTTCTGGTGAGAGAAGATGTAGCTCCTTGCGCCTTAATAGGTCCGTCAATAGTTGTTAGACCATTGTAGTGGTGTAGCTTTGCTTGGGTATTTTGACCCGTTGTAAGAGTATTCTGTAATTATTTTTTTGTTAAAAAAAGTTTAGATAATTTTTATCAATAAAAGGTTTTTTTTTTTAATTATAGGGAAAGATGGAATTCCATTAATACCAAACGAAACAGTTACAGTTTTAATCTTACGAAAAAAATATAACCAGTGTTTGTGAACCTTATTCCAAAGGTGAGTACGCTATTGTTTCACCTTAGCAGACACGTGTTGGGCTCCCGTACTAGTAGCATACAAAGTCAGTACCACTTGGTAATATTCTCGCCTGGATGACTAATTACTATTCGCTACTTGTCCCAGCCTCTATTTTAGTTTTCATTTTCGAAGCTCTGTTTGGCTACGCAGAAAGTGCAGGACTGTGCGAGAGAGAAACAGACAGAAAATTAGGGTTTCTTGACAATGGCTTTTGCTAATCGAATCCGATCGAGCCTTCCTCTCGTAACCAAGATTCTCAAATCGGATTCGCTCTCCGCCGCCCACGGGTCCAGTGCCCAGCGGTCTGTACTTTGCCCTACTTTCACCAATTCTGAGGTACAGAGATTCTCAAATCACAGAAATGCAAAGAACAGATTTTTACATGTCTGATCTAGTTTGCTTACTTTCTTCATTAGAAATTTTAATAATTAAAAAAAAAACTCATTTCTGTTTTTGTTTCTAGATGGCGAAAAATGTGCGTTAACTGAGCCAAACCGATAGATTAGAATCGGTGGAAATTTGAAAGGAAGAAGATTTATGATTCACATTATATGAATTTGCTTTCTTTATTCCTCAGCGTCTCTCTTTGTGTGTTTTAATATAAGTTTTAAAAATAAAATTTAGGAGGTCTTTATGTCAACTACAGTTGAATTTTCATTGTTTCACATTTGGTACTTGCAGTTGTCAAAGAATTTTTCTACCGCACCTGGGAAGAAGGAAGTGAAGGTTAAGGTAATGGAATTCTTTGGCTTAACATTTTCTGGGATTTTATGCCTTACAATTTTCATTTTGAAAGAAAATTAAATCCTTATCAAGTGCAGGAGTGATGTTTATTATTGAGCAGGGCTCGAAGATGTTATACATTTCTTGGATGTTATATCTTTTGTTATGTATACTTTTTAATACGAATTAGTGTGTCATTTGTTCGGTTTTAATGGTGTTTGGAAAAAGGAAAACAAATATCTAAATTTATGTTTCGAGGTACAGTGAGATTCAATAGACTTATAATTAGATTTTGTGAAGTGTTAGTAATATAAAACAACTGATGTATGTGCTTACTGTGTCAGAATTCAATCATATTATTTATATTATATTGATTTGTTCTGCCATGAATGCCAGGTGCCTCTGGTGTTGTTTGGGGGTTCTGGGAACTATGCCTCTGCTTTGTACATTGCTGCAGTAAAAGCTAATGCCTTGGAGAAGGTTGAGTCTGAGATTCTTGACATTGTTGAGTCTACGAAGAGAAGTCCTACGTTTTCTCAGTTCACAAAGGATTTGTCAGTGCCAGCAGATACTAGAGTGAAGGCAATCAGTGACATTTCTACTCAAGCTAAATTTTCAGATGTTACAAAGAACTTTTTGGGTATGATTAGTGACTCTTTCTTGTTTTAGATTTATTCTTTGGTTTTTTTCATGTTTTTTTTTCCTGTATTTCTTTGTACTTTCAAGACTTAAGAGCATCGAATCAAGCAAAGGAAAGTCAGATGTGCTCCCTCCCAATAGAAAGTTAAACCAAAAAAATCATAATCCCAAATTAATTTCGTCTTTGGCAGCTCCAAACCCAAATCCTTGTCAGCTCTAAGCCTCAAAAACTCTAATCGCTAAGCATTTTACTTTCTTTGTTCATTTGTCTGCAATTTTTTTCCTATCTGAAAAATTTCAGTAACAATGCAGTGGGTATTTCTAAGTATAAACCGACCTAATTGGGTCCTAAAGGGCTTATGCCTCACCTTGCGGGGATTAAAACCTCTTGTGTTACACCTTCATCTTTGAAACATTCATTATTATTTGTTTTGTTATTGTTATCAAAGTAGTTACGTATTTAACATGTTTGTATGTAATTGAACTTGGGTAAATATAATCTTCTGTATTATATGTGCCCTGTAAATTTGACAGCTATTTTAGCAAAATTGTGTCCTGGTATGTGCAATGTACTGTTCACACCAAGCCTTTTTGTCTGCGTTATATATGAACACTAATTTGAGAGCTATTATTAAGATTTTGACCTGGCTATGCGCTGTTAACATAATGGCTTTAATAACTGTCTTCGCCGAGGTGTTTTATAATGTTTGCAAGTATGTTCATTAAATTAGGTTTTCTTTTCCTTATTGATCTTTCACTCAACTTTGATCTTGCTTTTAATTCTAATTGTTCTCATGGTTGCTTAATTAAAACTCTCTCTCTCTCTCTCTCTCTCTCTCTCTCTCTCTCTCTCTCTCTATACATGTATATGTATATGTTATATGTGTACATACACACATACTAACCCATATACATTTTTTTTTTGTAGTTATCTTGTCTCAGAATGGTAGGCTAAAGAACCTTGAAACCATAGCAAAGAGATTTGTGGAGTTGACCATGGCACATAAGGGAGAAGTGAAAGCTATTGTTACATCTGTCATTGTAAGTTGTAGTGCTTTGATGGTAAATTTATTTTTCGTAACAAGTTATATTGCTCGAGTTGGTCTGTCATTTCTAATGTGACTGGTCAATGGTCATTAATTTTAATATTGGTTGTAAATGATCAAGATCTATATTATATACTGCCATTTAGTTTGATATTTAAAAGAAGAAAGTATCACTGGAATAGTTTTGATTTGTTGCAACTTTTTTGGGTAAAAGTACAATGTATGTAGAAGTTTTGTACTCACGAAAATAAAAAGATTGCTTACAACTATGCTGGTTTTTTGTATTTGAAATGTTGGACTTGGCATAGTGGTTTGCAATGCAAGAAGTACTTATACTTCATAGTATCTGTTTTACATAAACTTGTCGTGATGGTATTATGATTCGCTATGCTTTTCTCTACAGAAACGGAAATTGTTTCT
The DNA here is from genome assembly GCF_965620075.1 of Prunus avium. Taxonomy (NCBI): domain Eukaryota; kingdom Viridiplantae; phylum Streptophyta; class Magnoliopsida; order Rosales; family Rosaceae; genus Prunus; species Prunus avium. The sequence goes on from NC_142285.1 coordinate 1,780,711, forward strand.
GAGTTTTATTCCAAAGGACATAACTGACATTAGTCTTTTTAGTACTTTTAAGTTGTTCTCTTATTACACAATACTTTATTGTGTTTTCTTTGAAATGATTTTTGATTGTTGAAATGTGTATCAGAATTTGGTATGAAACACTTAAACGAAATTAGCATGGTCATTGGTGTCCCTAATGACTTTGGGCTCTAGTCCATGGTTATTTTGTTCTAGTTTTTTCAAGTATAATGTGGGCTGCCTGCTTTGAAGCGATATGTTTAAACAAAATGATTAATAACCAGTTAGCTAAATAGGGTGCTCAGCTCACCTTTATGCTGGCTTGTTCCTTGGACCTTTTGGGGCTCCATAGTTACAGGTTTACTTGACTCTCTTTTGTTTTTGTTTGGTTTAGCTTTTCTTTGACTTTGAGGGGTTAGGTTTATGTTCCCTCCCGGGCTAGGCGTCTCCTTTTTTCATATAAAAAAATTTCCTTGTTCCTTGGAGGTTCAATTTCAGAAACTTATGCTGTTTTTGCTTGAATTACTTTTGTGCTGATTTTGTGCTTGTTTGGGAAACAAATAGTCGTAAATCTCATGGAAAAACTTACTTTGTCATTAATTAGACTTCTTATTATTGGGGTGTTGTTATGAGACGTTTGAGTTTGATTTGTGTTCTGTTTTTTTTTTACTGTGTTTTGAAGTATCCGAGGAATTGGTGTTGTATCTAATGCTGTCTTATTGCTGGGGTATCATGAGATGTTGTATGGGTTTGATTTGTGTTCTGTTTTTGTACTGCGTTTTGAAGTATCATTTGTGATGACATTGATTATGCCCTGCTACAATTCAGTTGGAAAGATAACTTGATACAAGATGGTAGAATTTTCATGGAAAGGAAATTGAGTTGACTAACAAGTACCAAACTATGCATTGTATATATTTTATGCCATATTCTGTCTAATTTTTATTCTATGACCAGCCCCTTCCTGCTGTGGAGGAGAAAGAATTGAAGGAGACACTGCAGGAATTAATTGGACAGGGAAAGAAGGTCATACTTGAGCAGAAGGTATGTAGTGGTCTTTTCATCTGCTCTTCAATGCACCAATTGTTTTATAATGGATGGAAATTTGATTCTGTTTTACATGCCAGATTGATCCTAGTATTCTGGGTGGGCTTGTGGTAGAGTTTGATAAGAAGGTGTTTGACATGTCCATTAAGACCAGGGCACGCCAGATGGAGAGGTATTTGCGGGAACCCGCAAACCTTGACAGCCTCTAAAAGGTGTTCACGGACTGATACTGCGGTCTCCCCCATTTTTCATGTATCTGTTATTGTCAAAGTTCTAAGAAGGAAAAAAAAATGTTTAATTTTGGTGCTTGAACCCTTTCTAAAAAGATGGAAAGCAACTTGATCTGGATGCCATCCATTTGCAAATAAAAGCTTGTTTTCCGCATTGTTCTGGGCAAGAGACTCGCTAGTTTCATGTTCTTTATCTTCCTGTTTTGTCGCGTTTTCGCCTTTGAAGTCAAAGCTTGTTAAGTTCTGTTATATTGCTGCACAAATATTTATATAGAGAGCTGTTCATTGGCTGTGTTTTACAAACGTTCCTTAATTAGTAATGTGGTGATTGGTGTCATCACACTCATTTCAATCGTGGATTATTGAAGTATGAGTAGTTCAAAACTAAGATTGGTATGAATTAAGTATCGGTTAATTTGCCTAATTGCTAACCAAAAACCCCACATCTTAACCTGTCACAATCATTTCAGAATCCCCTTCGACAATGTGAACTGATCCTCCAACTGTGGCAGAGCTTCAGCCTTCTTTTTGCCTTAAAATTTTCATGGGGGCTTTTGGCCGGAAGATTGGATTGATGAAATGTCTATTCACTTCAATATGGCTAAATCAAGTGCATATACAGAATTTGAAGCCATGCGTCATGGTATGTGCGAGACATTATTTCTCGAGGTTTTGTTCAAAGAATTGGGATCCGATGAACGTAACGCTTTACTTAGATAACAGAGTTGCCATCAACATTTACTCACAACCAAGGTTCAGACATGATTTGCACGAAACAAAACATATTGAAGTGGACAGACATTTCATTGATATGAGCCAATGTACTTCGTTTGACAAAGAGAGTGTCAAGCAAGAGTTTTAATTTAACTAAATTTGCCGTCAATTACGTAATTATAAATATATAATTAAGTTTCGATTATGGAATTTGAGTAAATTATGTAATTAGTCAATGACTAATTAGATGCTTTTTATTTTCCAGAGTGTAATCCAGTATTTTCTTGTGTAAATAGCTTTATGATTCATAGTCCAAAAAATAAAAAAGTTGCAATTCTAACATGTGATGTGCCTTTTCCTTCTCTACTAGAATTTGGATGAACTTTTTGTCTCATTTGTTTTTTGTGCTCATGCCTCCCTCCACTTTTCCCCCATAAAAAAAGTATAATGATAGAAACTCCACAATCTATGTGCAAACAGAGGTATAAACGGTCAAACCAGATCAATCTCTCCACCTTTTTCTTTGGTCATGAGTTTTCTGAGCATTGCTTTTTCACCCCATGGTTTGTTGAGGCAGTGTGCGGAAATTTGGTATTTTTCTGCACCTAGCCAGATTTTAAGATACAGATTCTTTTAATGGTACATTCACTTTTGTAAGGTTTGTAGTACAAGGTGTGAGATTGAATGAATTCGGGTCATGAGTTGGTGTTTCTTGTCTTTGTAACCAAGCAGGCATGTTGCTTCGGACATCCTCAAAAGCATGAGATATAGATTCTATCCTGGGACAGCTGTAGAAGGACACAGGGCTTTTTACAAACACTTGAGTAGCTTGAGAGTTTTGCACTCACTTTTCCCCCAGAAAAAAATGTGACAGTGTCGTTTTTGGTTAACAAACATAAGTAACTGAATATTTCATTGGAATTATCTGGAAGAATTGAATATGACTCCCTTGTAAACCTGATTTGCCATTTGGCTTTGAAAATGACTGGGAAGTCACAGCTCTTAGCATGCAGGGACAGGAAAATTAGGTGACACAACATACAGGACAGCGAAATTTCGGGTTTATCTAAACGCATGCATACTCCAAGTTAAAAAGAAATCGCAAATTTTTTATTTTTTATTTTTAATTTAAATTTTTATGATTAATGCATAACGATGGATTAGCGGAAGCCATTTTATATATGATTATGAGAAATCTTAAGTTTGGGTAAATTTAGACTACACAATCATACAAAGAGTCGTCTTGATAGATAGTTTAGATTAGTAATGGGGAAACACTGATTATATCGAGATAGTATGGTAAGAGAACATATATCTTATGCACGGGAAATACTCTCTTCTCAAACTTAAGTTGCCTGATTGTGAATCTAATTAAACATAAGATTGGGGATAACTCAATTATGAAATGTTCTCAAGCAACATAAGATATACTTGCTAGAACTGCTTGACAAGCGAGCATGTAAATAAAAGAAAATGCTAGCGATATAATTACTAGGATAAATTTCTTTCCAATTAGTGAACAATATGCCAAGTTATAAGCAAAGGCTGCGCAAATAATGTTGCACAGTTTCTGGAATGAAATTATAAGGTGCCTTTCTTTTATTTTGTTTCTGGTTATTCTTTTTACCCTTTGATCTTCTTCCCTTATAATAATAGAAAAGACTTGAAGCAATCAATTAACAACACTGATGGGATGTTCAGTCGAAATTCTTAACAATGATGAAACTTGAAATAAAGGAAGAGCAGTTATATATATATCTGGTGAAACTATATCTAGTCTATATATCATGATGCCTATAATTGGTTGTTTCTTCTTTTAGTTAACAAATGAACAAGTGTTGCAAAAGCAATCTTTATTTGTATTTTTATTTGTATTTATTTTGGGTTCGTTTGAGTTGATTTGATCGGATGATTTCTTGTGATTGGATTTTAAGCTCGGGACAGGGTTGTGTGCAGGTAAGAAACTATTAATTCTCATTCACTTTGAGTCGGGCCATGGCAACGACTAAAGCAATTATTTTATTGCATGCCATGCCCATGCCAGTAGTAGTGGGGACTGGGAGGATATATGTTTAAGGAATATTGCTAGCTGCGCAATCTTAACTTCTAATATGAGATTGAGAATGCAATTTTGACCAAAGAGAACAACTGTAATTGATCCCAAAGTGAGAGAGTTTGCTTGAGAAGCATGCTTTTCATAATTGAGTTATCCCCAATAAGTTTCATGCAACCACTTAAACAATCCACAACACACAAAACAAACTAATTAAGTACAAACATGTGGCAAAAGTGCATGCCACACTTTGCCGAGAGTGTACAAAGAGTACTCTTGTACTCTCTCTCTCTCTCTCTCTCTCTCTCTCTCTCTCTCTCTCTCTCTCTCTCTCCATATACTTCAAATTCACGTGTATGTTGATAGGGGGGAGGGTTTGGTCTTCTTGTCTTTGACTCTTTCTTGTCTTTTTCGATGCATTTTTCTTCACTCACAAGGTAATTATATATCATCTTTTGTATATGAGACAGCTACATTTTTGCTTCCACTTCACATAATCATCTCTCTCTCTCTCTCTCTCTCTCTCTCTCTCTCTCTCTCTCTCTCTCTCTCATATGGGAATTAATGGAGCCATGGAGGTCCCCCTCCAATCCGTTTTCCACTCCACCCATCGACCAACAAACACAATCTCTCTCTCTCTCAAACTTTTATATTCATTCATATTTTAAGCAAACCCCACAACCATCACCATCATCATCACCATTACCACCCAATGAAGCCTTCTCATCATCTTATATAGCTTTCTTTTAGATCTCCATCTTTCCAACTAACCACTTAAATCAGAAACCCCTCAGAAACTGGTCTAGCAATTATAATGCGAAAGCCAGAGTCCATGGGAAAAGAGGAGGGAGCAAACAATATTAACAAGAAGAAGAAGATGATAATGAGCAAGCTTAGGAAGGGGTTGTGGTCGCCTGAGGAAGATGAGAAGCTGATGAGGTACATGTTGACGAATGGACAAGGATGTTGGAGTGACATTGCTAGAAATGCTGGTCTCCAAAGGTGTGGAAAGAGTTGCCGTCTTCGATGGATTAACTACTTGAGGCCTGACCTCAAGCGTGGTGCATTTTCACCCCAAGAGGAAGAACTTATCGTCCATTTCCATTCAATTCTTGGCAACAGGTACCCTCTCTCTCTCTCTCTCTCTCTCTCTCTCTCTCTCTCTCTCTCTCTCTCTCTCTCTCTATTATAATGCTTTAACGCATAAACATATATAGCACCATTTCGAAATGCTTCACCCTAGAATATTATTGAGTCCTGTTGCTTTTCTTCCCCTTAGTACTATTTTCTTTTCTATTCATTATCAGCCTAGTCATTATGAACTACTTGAAAAAATCAACTTAACCAACGGTAGGTTTACAGTTTGGCAAGCTTTTCCCAACATTAATATTTATGTAATTTTTTTTGGGTGAGATTAAACAATTCCCCATATACATAAATACATTTCAAATCTAAAATTATTATATGCAATATATGATCCCCATATATACAGATAGGTTGTTTGTCAGCAAGCTTTTCCACATGCATGCCTCATTTGATGTGGGAAATGAAGTTCAACAAAGTTGATGATGAAATTAACATTACCCCATTATATCCACTTTATATTGGATATAAATTAACTTATATGACGTTGTAACATATACTTGTTACTGACATACACATATACATCCTAATTAACATCTACATATTTCCCCCTCTGTTTATTATAAAACAGTTGAAGCCTGAAGTGCAAACTGAAAAACAAAAACTGAAATGGGGGTTCAAACACCTGGGCTTGAGTGTTTGAATCCTCAATGCTTCTTTTTTTTCGGGTTCGCACTATGCGGACCTAAATTTAAGGAAGTCTAGCATAAGTGTTGATGGTATATCACATCTAAGAATGAAAGTCTAGCATAAGAGTTTACAAGATCTTGGGCCTCTTCACCCATTGTCAATTGATTTTCGGTCGCATTCTAATATAATATCAAAAACCTCTTGATCTTAAATTAATGCATGTTGAAACCTTGACATCAAACTTGAATTAGCGTCTTTAGTTTGTAGCTTGTTTGAGATCTCAATTGACATTTACGCACTAGTATAATTTAAGCAACTAATTAAACATTGCCGTGCATTTGTTTTGGCCGCAGAAAAGTCATGCATACATCTTTTAAAACTAATGAAGAGTATATCCTCCTTTTATATGTCTTAACGTTTTTTCTCATTATCAATTTAGGTGGTCACAGATTGCTGCACGTCTTCCAGGACGAACGGACAACGAAATAAAAAACTTTTGGAATTCTGCATTGAAGAAAAGGTTGAAAAAGAACAATATTTCCACGTCCTTATCATCACCAAACGATAGTGATTCATCAGAGCCTAGAGATGTCAACATTACTGGAGGGACGTTTATGCCCATGCATGACCCTGACATGATGACCATGACCATGTACAACATAGATTCATCTTCCTCATCATCTGCATCCATGCAAGCCATGTTCGTCAACAGCAACACATTATTCGATCCCCTCTCCATGCTTGACCATCGCTATGACATGGCCCATGCAGATGCTACATTGAACGCTAATCCCACATGCTTAGCAAACTTACCAAATATTGGAGACCAGGGGTATTGTGGGGATTATGGAAACTTAGGGGCTGGCCATAAAATGGGGTTAGAAGGTGACCTTTGTGTTCCTGCACTTGAGAGTAGAAGCGTCGAGAGTAATATGAATGGTCAAGTAGCTGAGAATATAAGCAAGACTATTAACAACCACTTCCATAATAATTGCTTCAACAGCACGACGGAAATGATCGGGTTTAAAGTAGATGAGGACATGCTTGGGTTTGGAAATAATGGGCAGGGAGAAAACTTGAGAATGGGAGAATGGGATTTTGAGGGTTTCATGCAAGATATATCCTCCTTTCTCTCTTAGTCCAAGCCATTTTGCAAAGCAAATTTTGGCATACATCATTTCCTTCTTTACCAAATTCAAACAACCCTCTTTTTGGTACATGCATGCAATAATATATCTCATCGTTCGTTTAGAGATCAGAAGTGTCAATAGTGATGTAGAAAATAGAATAAGACATGAGGAATATTTGTAATTTGTTAATTGTTTTGTACACAAAAGAATAAAAATGTGGTGGAAGTTGTTAGTGGAATATGTGAAGATGTAATCAGACGTTAATAAGGAGCAAAATAGATTCAATATATTCAATGCTCTCTCTCTCTCTCTCTCTCTCTCTCTCTCTCTCTCTCTCTCTCTCTCTCTCTCTCTCTCTCTCTCTCTCTCTCTCTCTCTCTCTCTCTCTCTCTCTCTCTCTCTCTCTCTCTCTCTCATATTTTTCTTTTGATGATATCTCTCTCATGCATATTTATTTCATATAAGTTCACACTTACCTTCCATTTGGATGGAGGAAATGGGTATTTTAAAGAGGCTAGCACCACCAGCCGTTAGATTAAATCCGACGGATGTAACAAGTTTGGACCTTACTAGTCCTCAAAATATTGTCCTCAAGAGAGCAATATTGTTTGAATGAATACCTAAAAAATAGATGGTTCAAATTATTGATATGTAAATATATAGTCCCTTTCCATTGATGGATCTCTCAAATTTTTTTATTTGAGGGACACCCTTTAGGGTACGATTGTTTTTTTTTAACGATCCAAATTGCCATTTTTCAAATCTTCATAGATCATCCTTACAAAAAAAATCAGGCAAATTGAAAATCATTAAGGCATCTAATCTGGACCAACAAAATAAACGAATACGGTGCTTCAAGTAAAGACTATAATAACAACATCTAATTGAGTGATTAAATGGTTTCAGATTTAAGTAATTTTTTTTGTAGAGATGATATTTGAGTCAATATTTAAAAATTAGACGGTTCAGATTATTGTAATATAATGCGTAGTGAGGCCTACAAGGATGTCCCTTAAATAAGTTTATTTGAAGAATCCATCAACTGAAACTCTGTATATATATATATATATATATATCTTTGGGGGTGGTTTCAAACCCAACCTTACAAATGAAACACTCTGTTACCCAATTCGTCATAGACTCAGAGAAGAGTCGAAGTAGTGAAGGCAATAAAAATAGGTGGAGAGTCAGTCTCAATATTTGGCTGTCACGTCACATCATTTAAATGAAAATAAATGTCAAGTTTTCCAGCAAAAAGTAAAAAAACCAAAACATAAAAAGGTGAGAACGTCGCCTGAGAGATTCGAACTCTCGCGGGGAAACCCCATGTACTTAGCAGGCACACGCCTTAACCACTCGGCCAAAGCGACTACTTGTTCGTTATCAGCACTTTTTGTTTATTACTATGCATACCATTTATTTAAACCTGTCACAATGATCAACAACAAGATAAAATAAATTCTAAACCACCCCCCCCCAAAATTTAAACTAATTGATAATTTTTCTTTGTAAAAAAAATCATTTGGAACAATTCCAGAAAAAAAGAAGGAGCAAATGGCAGCATTGCTCTAGACTAAAACGATGCCGTTTTTAATTAAAGAACAATAGAACTCCCTATTCATTCTCCATTCCCTTTCACCAAGTGCAACAAGTTCTTCATAGAAACCCTAAAATTGAAATGCCTTCCTCCTCCCAGTAGAGAGACCTAATTCCTCTGCAAAGCCCTAATTGCTTTTTGGAGAAGTATTCAGGAAGTACTTGGATTTTTAACAAAAAATTCAACCTGCTTCTATCAAAAGCACTTTTAATAAAAGCGTTTTGACCAGAAATATTTTCTATAGAAGCTATTCCTAATATGCATATCTTCCAGTGCTGCCTTCTTTTATTATTATTATGTTTTGGTTGAGAAAAGAGCGGTAGTATTATTGATGAAAGAAATAGGTAACAAGTACCAAAAAAAATTAGGCTATGTCGGAGATTAGGCAAGTTTCTCTACACATACGGGCTCGGTTGTCGGACTAACTGAGTAGCCTTATCCGCACAACCGCAAAAACAGGGTCAAGAACCTTACCACAGATAGAGTACCCCGAAGCGCTTTGAGCAGAAACATTTTCTATAGAAGCTGTTCCTAGCATGCATATCTTCCAGTGCTACTTTAACACTGATATTGCTTATTATTGGAAAACAAGCCCAATAAGGAAACCGGCCGTAAAGAAATTGTATGCTAGACCTTAAGTTCAAGCCCATGAGGTGTTTAACTTGTCGGCTGATTCATGAGACTCAAGCCCACCAACTGTGCTTCCAAGTTTCCCACGAATGATAAATATAACCAATAATTTGATGTTCATAACCCTTAAAAAAAAAAAAAAAATTCATAATGTTCAAGAGTGTTGCTAAACGAATCTTAAAATTAACTGAGTACACCTTACTACCAAACTATTTATTGAATTACTAATTTACCCTAATATACAATGACAAAAAAGGATACATTGAATTGTGAAACAAATATAGTTTTAATAAGTACACCTACTCTCCATATTCAACCCTAATCAAATGTAGAGAAGTTTTGGCATTACTTTGTGCTCACAGCGAACAACGCAACGAGCAAGATAAACGCCGAGCGAATTTCGCGACGATTTGATGTCAGCTCAGATGAACTTCCTGGTGGGTTATGTCCTTGCGGAAAGGGTGTATTTTGGTTTTTGAATTTCTTACTGTGAATAGCTTTGGTTCTTCGTTTTTTCATAACTAGAATAGACGGCTTTCATTTTCATTTTAAATGCTTTATGTTACTTAATATTTTCTCTTCTCGTCCATGTTACTTTTGTTTTTGTGTGTGTGGGTATTATTCATCTTTGAGTTGTGTGAACATCATCATTCTTACTGTTATTGTGCCCCACATTTCGAAGTAGACTGTAGTGTATGGTAAATATTAACACTTAGAGCATCCACAGTGGGGAGGTGTATAACGGGGTGTATGTTAAATATACACTCATTGTGATCGGAATCACCCACAATGGGGGGTGTAAATGAATGTATAATTACATTACCACCATGAGATGTAAATTTAGATGCAATTGTACATCTTTTTTTACATCTCCTCCGAGTGGGACCCAGCTGAGAAAAAGAGAGGAAAAATAGAGAAAAGTCAGCATAAAAAGGTGGGACCCACGGCTTCAGTAACTGTTGGACAAAAATTCATATGCTGCGCAATTTTTTGGTTGTCATCTTCCCCCCCAAACGGCTAGATTGCAATAGCCAACATTTAAATCAAGTCCAACAGCTTTAATTTTTGAAAAACATGCCAACAACAAACAGCTTGAATTAGGCAGCAGCTTTAATTTTACAATCCAACTATTCTTTTTGGATGAAATCATATCTTCTCCGAATTTAAATATTTTTAGATCTATTTATTTTAAAAAATAAAATTAACCTAATACAAAAAAAATTAATTTTATAAAGTTAACACAAAATAAAAATTTAACACAAAAACGAATTAAGACAAACAAATCAATTATACATATTTAGATTTACATCGTTTCCCATTGAAGCAAAAAGCATATTTACACCCCCCGGAAGTTTAAAGGGGATGTAAAAATGGCTTTACACCCCCGAAAATACACCCCCCCCACTGTGGATGCTCTTATAGCTGCGTTTTGCAAATTTGATGAATTTCACTTTTCAAAGTGTTCAACGATACATTATGTTGTTGAATTATTTTGTGAAATACATCTATTCAGAGTCTGTCTTTGAATTAATTTTACCCCAAAAAAGAAAGAAAAATAACCCATAAAACTTTCATAAGATAATAGAACATATTTGAAGGGCAACAAGTTCAATCCGAAAATAAGAAATAAATAAAGAAAATCATTAGGATTTATAAGAATCAAGCTTTGAATGGAAGGAGCTAGCAAATCTACTCCCACAACAGTTTGTGAAATTAAAGATTTTGATACAAACCCAAAATATGAAAAAGGGCACGAATTCATGTAAAAAAGATAAACTTGGTTTAAGATTGGTATTAGGGTGTTGTGTGATAGTGTATTACGGTGTACCAAGGGTATTTTTGGTAGTTAAATAGGGTGTACTTAGTTAATTTTACGTTTTCATTTAAATATTAGGGTGTACTCAACTAATTTTAGGATTCAACAGCACTCTAAGGAAAACATGGTTTGTATGCGAAAATAATAACAAGGATACCAAACGTGTTAAGAATATTATCCTATATCAGAAATAAAAACCTTGACTTAGTAATGTAAATGATCTTAGGTCTCTCTACCCATTATCAATTGATTTCGAGTGGATGCTATGCTAGACAAGGTAAAACCCTAAAAACTTTGAATTTTAGTGCAAACGAAAGGCAAGACAGAGATCATAGAATTGCATATATATGGCAGAAACCATGGCTCTTCATGGCTCGGGTGTTACAATTAAGATCCTCACCACCCCAATTGTTCAATAAATCTCTTCATCCTCCGATGATGCAAACGCTCTTCGGCCGCTTATATATGTTTTGAATTATTTCACATTGAAGCTAGTTTGTTTACCAAACAACCTACTACTATTTTTCACTATATATTTACCATTTTTTCCCCTTAAAAGATAACTGTGATCCGTTGCTCACTATTTTTTTTTCCGTCTTATCCAATCGGCAAGCTAGCATAGCAACAGATGGATTGAAAGAGTCAAATCTAATTCCACAGTCAGCTATCTCTGCTCGCCCCATTCTAACTTGGGCTAGCGCTAACAAATTAAGCCATGTATTACCTGCATTTCATGGATGATCGATGTAAAAGCTTTTCATCTTTATTGTTTATAATGCGTACGATGGATGAGGTTGTAATTATATTTGTATATATGTGAGATCTGGTTTGTGAGCAAATGATGATGATGATGGTAGTGAGGGAGTTGAATTCATAATGTCTTGGTCTGCAAAAGCAAAAGCTATCCTCATATTGGATTAATATATGTACACCTTACTTTAATTCTATAATCATCACTACCATACATGGCCAACCTTGAACCTTCTATCTCAATCCATCTCGTCTATCTTTAAAAGAAAGCAATATGTCTCTCTCTCTCTCTCTCTCTCTCTCTCTCTCTCTCCTCTTTTAAACGAATTTTTTACTTTGAAAATCATCATGTATGTGAACAATTTAAGTGATAAAAAAGGAAATCAGTAGAGGATCATATTTTGCATCCGATAATATTAAAATTTGTTTGAACTCAGAATACATAAAACTTGGATTTTAAACTTCAATGCATTAATTAACCACCTTCAAATGTATAAACTGGTTCTTTTTTGCTTTTCTTTTCTTGATGAGCGGGGAGAGGTAAGAAAGTTAAGATCTCTTATAGCATATAGAGAAGAGAAATACCACTAAATGATAATTAGATTAGTTAGACCCATATAGACATTTTCTTCTAATAATCTCACTTTAGTGGTTATATAACTAATGGGGCACATTAGCATAAAATTAATTAAGGGCATGTTTGATAACCATTTCGGTTTTCAATTTTCAGTTTCTCGGGGATCATTAAGAGGACGTAGGCACAACGCTGAACCTCTATAAATTCTTGAGTTCTTTGTGTGCGTGTGTACCTTTCAATTTGTGTGTTCTTTATCTTTGCGTGGCTTGTGTGTGATAGTTGCGTAGTCGATCAACAACAAGATCTTGGAGTGTTTTCGCATAACAAAAAGAAAAAGAAAACGAAAAACACTCTCAAGATGTTTTAAAAAATAAAGGTGACTTTGAAAACTAGTTTTCAACTTTTCTAAAGTAGAAAACGAAATTTGTTTCCAAATAAGTTTTTATTTTTCAGTGTTTTCTTTTTCTTAAAAAAAAGTAAAAATAAAATAATTATCAAACGGATATATATCTAGAAGGGAGTGAAGGTCAGCGTTCGGTTATAATAATATTAGTTATTTTCCTGGAAAAAAAGAAGTAGCCCTGGGTGCTGCCTTTAACATTAGCATAATATTTATTTATTGTCGGGCTTTTAGTGTTGTTGAATTAAAGAAAGGAAAACAAACTGAAAAGTGGAAAGGATATAGAGGAAATGCTAAAGCGTGCTTACTTTGCTATAATTCCTTAGACGTAAAAGGAGAGACAATTCGGTGTAAAGCAAATACTAAAGACTAGATCAAGAGACCCTCTCCCGTAATTCTCGGATTAAATTTCAAAGTGTATGGAATATGGCTCCACTGAGCATCATGGCTGATTTATTAGCGTGGCTCAGACCTAATAATTATATGGCTTTTCATCATCCAGCAGATTTCTTACCTAGGGCATTGATTGATTTTTTTTTTTTTATAAAAAAAATTCCCTTTAAAGATTATATTTTACATTTTGAAACATTTTAGAGGGTGGCGCACTGCATAGGCCGTTATCAGAAAATGTCGGGGTGTTATTAGCCACATAAGGCCAGAGAAATTTTGGCATAAAAGTCACAAGCTTAAACAAGTAAGATATAAACCACAGTGCCTAAAATTACCAATACAACTACAACTTTTAAACTCTCCCAAATTGAAACTATATGTAGAGAGTAGACTACAAACAAACACCAAACTCACAAAGAGTTGAAGCAATTATTACAACTAAAGAAATTGTAAACACACACACACACACAAGTAAACAACCCCAAGAGAGAGGGAAGGACATGGAGGAGAGGGAAGGAGAGGAGGGGAGAAAGGGGATGGCCGGAGGGGCGGGGAAGGAGGCCACCAAGCCCAAATATTGTTTTGTTAAGTTTCCAATATGATATTTTTACATTCTTCAACACACCTCCTCATGTTCGATCGACCATTAGTGGCGCACATGTACAACCAATTCCACATCGTTCATTCAAGTCAAGCACGTGAATATCATGTACTGGGTAGACACCCAATAATTTGGACACAATTAATCAACTTGATGTGATACCATGTTAAGATTTCAAAGAGACCGGTAGATACCCTACTTATAATTGGCCCAACACCTATTTTGTCCCTCATTTAACCACATTCATAGTCCATCATGTGAGCGTTATATCACAAAAAGTCTCAGTGTTATTAGTAGTGGAACCCCTCACTTATATATCGTGTTTTATTTTGTTAAGTTTTTATTATTATATATTTTCACATTCTTAGAATTTTGGTACAAGAGATTAAGAGATATTGTCAAACTTATGTGTGGAAATAAATCATTCAAATAGTTTTTTTTTTCTTTTTTGCCAAAGTTAGGAAGGGTGATGGGTGTTTTCTCATACACATACTATTAAGGTGTCATGAGGGTTAGAGACCACATGTCAGCAAATCAAAGCTCTTTTCCACTAAGCTAGACCCGTTGACAAATCATTCAAATAGTTAAGTAGTGTAATTATGTGTGACAAACTGTATAGGAAAGCAAGGTTCAATAGCTAGAAAATCAAAGGTGAATTATTTGGTGTAACTTATACAAGTTTGTAATAAAAATTGTATGATTATTCTTTGTGATCAATGGTTTCAATCTTTCCTACTAAGCGAAGCATTCTTTGACTCATAGCCACATATCCTCACAACCTAAAGCCAATTATAGCCAAGCCAACCCCACAACAGAAAACAAAAGCAACTTCTCTTTATCCAGTTTAAAACCCCTCCAAAAACCCCATTCCCATGTCAGAGTTTCAATTCTCTCTCTCTCTCTCTCTCTCTCTCTCTCTCTATTATGGAGCATGATCAAGACCAAGAAGCTCTATTTCATTCATACCCTTTTGCATATTACGTGCAAAGCCCATCAACTGTCTCCCATGCCAACAGTGCTGATATCCGGAACACGATCCCCGAATCTGAATTCCACTCCCCAACCCGACCTGAACCAACAAACCCGACCCTTCACGAAGAGGCCTCCCGCTTCACTCTCTCACACTACTCCTCCTCCCGTGGATCCAGCCACTCATTCTTGCACCAGAAGAAGATCTCATACGACGCACGTAGCAACGTTACAGGCACCGAAAATGGAGAAAACCGTTTGATTATTGTGGACGGTGGTGGCAAGGGCGATGATGGTGGTGATGAAGACGATGATGAGGAATATTATGGGGTGAGAAAAACAGCAGGGTGGTGGAAGACGTATTGTTCATATCGTAATTCAGATTCGTGTGTATGGATTTGTATGCAAATAAGTTGGAGGGCTATGTTGAGCTTGTGCGTTGCATTGCTTGTGTTTTACATTGCTACAAAGCCCCCTCCACCCAAAGTGTCACTTAAGGTACGTTCAAATATTGATCCATCTCTCCAAAAGTACTCTCTTTTATTTTTCAAATTTTGTATGTTGCATTAATTTGATGCTTATAAAAAAAATTTCCCCCTAGAAATTAGAATTTAGGAAATATTAAACATATATATTCTAGCACAATAATATTTTAACAAATATTATGATTTAATTTAATATTTAAATTATATGCTCCTTACTGCTTGTGTTGAGGCCTAAAATATCACGAAAAGTTCAAAGATATTTAAAACCCAATATAACATATAATATTGGTCATATAATGGGGTGAGAAACTGTTTAGCATGTGACATATGATGAGTGAGGTGTGGCCCAAAAGAATATAATAATGGATTAAAGTAGTATGATAAACGACCACAATAATATTCTAACAAATATGATTTTCTTTTTTGGGATTATACCATTTGAGTTGGTTGGAATTTGTCTCCATTTTATTGTAAGAGTTGTAATTTGTTTAATCAACGAGGAAAAATGAGATATTCGAATTCGGTATCTGTTTCAACATTAGAAAGAGGAATACTATTAGACTAGTAAATAGTTAGTGTATTAGAAAAGGTTATAAGTTTAAATTTCATAATAAATTTAGGGTTTTATACTTAGTTTGTAAATCAATACCCTTGTGTTTGATAACTGAAAAGTTGTCTCGTTGGTTGAATTGAAGAACAAGAAAAGGCCTAGAAATTAATGGAAACAGGCCATAAGAAATTCGTATATGCTTGACCTTGGGATTGACTTGAGATGTGTTAACCCAATAAAGAAGAAGCAACTTAATTAAAGTTCATGCGTCAAGTGACTCAAAGCACAAGACTAATATAAACTCAAATCACATAAAATGGCCCACAGACAGAGCTTCTAGTTGGCCCAAACTTCTCCCTTTAACATTGTTATGCCACCTAGTAATATTGGTGGAGGAATCATGAAATTTTCGGAATGATCTTCATGCCTAAGCCGCAAGGACCAAAGCCCCCAAAAAAAAAAAAGAAAAAAAAAAAAGCCGAAACGGTGGATAATAAGTCAACCAACAAAGTATCAAAGTTTATATGTGGACAAGAGGTCTCTTCTAGTTGTATATGGTTTAGTAATTTTCCGAGGGAAGTAAATTTTAGAATTCATTGTGATATGTCCATAGAGGATCTAGTTTGTAATTTACTTTATGTTTCAAAAAAATAAAAGTTTATGTTGTTTTTTTTTTTTAGTACAAGCGATAGTCTAAATTATAAGGGTTTCTCATACACACACTACTATAATGCCATGAGGGCTCGAATATGAGACTACTAGTCTACAAGTCAATGTCTTTTTTCATTGGGCTAGACCCGCAAAAGTTTATGTTGTTAAATTGTCAATTCGGACCACTAACTTTTTAATTTTTTATAGTCAAAGAGAAACTTCATTAGAAGTTGTTTATGAGAAAGGCTAAGATTTATAAGAAGAAAGTTATCTTTGTAGTGTTATCATAAAAGTTTTATACCTAGAACTCGTGGATATCAACAAATAAAAGCACTCATAAAAAGAACAAAAATATAAATTATAAATTAAAAAAAAACTAGAAAAATGGACGAGAACGCTGTATTTTGTTGTGTTTTTATAATACTACCCTTATGAGCTTTGAATATAAATTTCACATCAATTTTTAGTTCTTTTGTGTGAGGGGTGTTTTTGTCCAATTTTTTTAGTGAAGCTTGTGACTCCAATTATTTTTGGCCTGACTTTATAATAGTAGAGATGTTGCTTCACTTAGAGCCTTGTCCAATAAAAATCCACCTGATCACACCGTTGGATAAGAAAAAAAATTATGTATACACAATATTGTTTCTAACTATAGTTTCTAGGCAGTTCCTACTCTACTATTGAGTGATATATGATGTTCAAAACTGCATGCAGATGGCAGGAATTGGCGAATTTGGGCTAGGGGAAGGAGTGGATGGCTCGGGTGTTACAACTAAGATCCTCACCTGCAATTGTTCCATAAATCTAATAATAGACAACAAATCGAAGATCTTTGGCCTTCACATTCATCCTCCAACGATCCAAATGCGCTTCGGCCGCTTACCTTTTGCTTTGTCACATGTAAGGATCAATATGGATGAAGTCACTTCTTAATTTAGTGCCAAAGTTTTTGCTGAATTCCCTTTATTTTTATGTGCTAAGAGTAAATTGTAGCTATAGTCCTTGAATTATTACTTGATTTTTAAATTGTATAGTCCTCAAATATTTAATAATGGTGTGTCACTTTGGTTCTTCCGTTAATGTTTATTAGTTTTTCTGTCTTGTTTAGAGCAAAATGTCTACTCCCGCCGAACACCCTTCACTTTTCTTCTTATATTTCATCAAAAATTAGAGTTGCAACTTCAATTCAGGATGAAAAAGAGCATGGCAACTCGAACTTGAGATGAAATAGGAGAATAAATAATGAAAGGTGAACGGTTACGTGAGTGCACATTTACCCTTAATTTGACAGAAAAGCAAATGGATTAATTTTAAGAGAAGAACCAAAGTGATACACAATTAAAAGAGGATTGCAGCTACAATTTACTCAAGTCCATTGTCATTGATTAAATTTTGCAGGGACCAAAGCTATATGCTGCTGAGAGTGGGTCATCAAAATTCAAGTTATATGTTGGAACAAGGAATAAGCCAATGTATGGTGCCGGAAGAAGCATGCAGGACATGCTAGAGTCAGGGAATGGTTTGCCATTGGTCCTTCGAGTGAGCTTGCACTCAAGTTTTCATGTCGTTTGGAGCCTTATTAAGCCTAAATTCCACCACCAAGCTGAATGCTTGCTTGTCCTTCATAGAGCATATGATAAAAAGCATCGCACTCAGGCATACGATAGCACCTGCGTAATGACTTAGTCCATCAATTATGTACACCCCTCTCTACAAGAAATCTGAGAAATTTTTTTTTTTTTTTTTCTGCAACCAAAAAGGAAAAAGAAAGAGAGAGACCGAAAAATCTCAGCCAGAAAAGAAAAAGGGACTCAGATGTTGCTGACACAAGACAGTCCTCTTGAAACTTTACATGTGATGTCGTAAGAAATCTACATAGAAATGTATAATCTCAAAAAGTTCTGTTCAGTGGACATGTTTTCTCTTTTAGTCTTGGCAATTAAAATCGATCACGTATAATTATGTTTTAATACGCGATTATAATTGACAGTAGGATAACACAATACATCATATTACTACTTAGCACAAAAACATTATACTATATTTTCAGTTATATATTTGTTGATCCCAAATTTGTATATATTTTTTGTTTCTTTCAAAACTATGAAACAAGAACTGAGAAAACAGTGTTTGAACAATTGATCGGGGTAAAGAAGAATTGGTGGCAGAGATCATTGGAATGCGACTATATTCGGCAAATGTGGCATGCATAGATCATAATAAAGCCTGTGTTTAGTGTACGATCCAACTGCCATGCACTAAAGTCATTCGGAGTTAGAGCATGATGATGTAACGGAAGTGCATGCCTTGTTTTCAACATGTGACATGTGACATTTAGTTTTCCATTTGCAATGATTGACAGCCACAACATCCCACCTTTCAATTACAAAATGAAATATATATTTAATGTCAATTTAATCAGCATTAATATTATAATGCCTAAATGGAGGCTGCAGTAGGTGATTAGTCAATTAGTTTGGTCAATCAACACATTAGTTAGGTATTGTGTTGATAATTAGCCTTTGTTCTAACGAGTGCATACAATGTCACGTATCTTTGAGTTTACTCTTTTTACGATGATTTAACAAAGCAAGTTATCCGCTAACGAGTGCATACGATGTCACATATCTTTGAGTTTACTCTTTTTACGATGATTTAAACAAAGAAAGTTATTCGCGTGTTAGGTTCAAATGCCACTGTACACGCACATCATCCAATATATGTTGTCTATACTTTTTGCTTGAGTGAAGCAACATATGAAGGGGCGTATTGAAAGTATTATACCACATAAAAAATGAAAACATCCTATTAATTAATAGTTTAATGATTGTGGGTCTCTCTCCAACACTTTCATTTACACCTTCTCTATCTCCAGGCTCCCGAGCTTTTCTATATACAATGTAATCGTATCTTCTCTATATACAATGTATTCGTATCGTTATTTGTATGTAACACACTTCATTTTGACAAACACTTAATCCTTTTCGTACATAATTGTATGTAATTGATTTGTATGACAGATCAACTGTAGTAGCAAATTTAAGGAGGTAGCAAATTTAAGGATAATTACCTTTTTTTATATTTTTAAATCAAATAATAACGTCATAAGATAACTTTCATTGATACAACTATATATCAACAAGACGTCCAAATCACCTAGGCCGAAAGGGCAACAAAACTAACACAAGTTAATTATCTAAGGACAATTACTTGATTAACAACTCTTGGTTTCATTGTATTTATCTATTTGAAGTTGTTTCAATCTCCAATGACTTATGTATAATAACATATTGTAATCATAGCTTGTTAATCAGTTGTAAAATCACAAGTGTCCCACCCTATAGTGGCCATCCCTACAACCATAATTAAATTGATAAGTTGTATTGGTTATAATAATTAATATGATGTTTTATACAAAAAGTCCTTTCATATAAAAATTATCATATAATTGGATAGTGACATCTTCATGGGGGGTTTATTTTTTATCCTAATGTTTTGGGTAACATTTTTACCCAATTATAATTTCGAAAGTGGATCATACGTATAGTACATTTGTTTTATTTGGTAGTTAGGTATTTAGTAAGTTCGTCACAAACCTATAGATAAAACATAACAATTAATACGATTCCCATCCATGACACTAGCTAGTGTGCTTTTAGGTGCAACGCAGACCTAATGGGGGCAGATTTTTATTATATAAGCAAACCAATTTAGAGAATATTATGTTACTCTAATAATGGGTCGACACTCCATTCTCATTGATTTGGAGTCTAATAATTGTGCTTCTATAATTTATTATGTTACCCTACAAGATCAACTAGCTCATGATGGCATGTTTGAATATTGTTGAAAATAAATTTGAAATTTAAGCAAAGCTCATGTTATGATAATAATTTTGTTAGGTTTTGTTTACCTAATGTTTTTAGGTTTCTATGACAAACATGTAATTTCACATGTATGATTAAGTTCAAAAAATTTAGGTTAGTTCAAGTTAGTGCAAAGTTGACTACTGTGGCTGAGATCAACTTCATAATTGACCAATACAATTAAGCTCAACGAGGATAATATTTTTAGGTATGCATTGCATGCATTATAGTGTTCTCTTGTATACATCATTAGTTGTCATGTATGTAATTCCTCTTAGCTCATCTTTTGAAATTAAGACTTGAGTATTTACTAGAAAGTTGAAGTACATTGAAGAGCTTATGAGGCTACAAAACCAAGATAATTTGCACATTCATTTATAATGGGCATCATTAGGAAAATCAACATCTGCATCACAATACTTTGTCTAGATGACCAGTCATATAGGCCAAATTTATAGCACGAGATTTTTAATAGGCACGCGATTTTGCTTATTATAAGTCCAATCATTGGCTACCAAGTGTCCTTTTGACCTGCCAAAATGGCTGGGGATAACCAACTCTCTCATGTTACTTGTGAGAGTTTAAAAGTAGTAGTTTTGTGCGCTGAGGTCTTTACTTGGTTTTTTAGGCTTGTGGCTTTATGCTGAAATTTATTTGGGCATGTGTGACTATGAGCGGAGGTGCACCTTGTACACTTGTTGTATCCGGTGGACTCCTCTATATTTGAATTATCCCTTTGTAGTTATTGTACTTTCGCATTTGTATTAACCCCATGTGGTTATTTTATTTATATATTGGTTTCTGTGGTGGACGGCCTTTAGGCCCAAATAAGGAATACAATCTTTGGCCTTTCTCTTTTTTTTTTTTTTCAAAAAAAAAAAAACCTTTGAAGGCTAGGCAGTTAATAGTCATTTTTTTCCCTTTAAAAAATTAATCACTTTAAGTTAATAACTTTAAATTTCGTAATCATTGTGACTATTGACCACATTGCCACAATTAAGCATAAACTTCAACAATACAATTAAAGACATCAACATGACATCTAAAGTACCAATACCAAGAGGGCAAAAAACTAACATGCTAAAACCAAAACTATAGCGACAAAAACAGCACTAAAACCATCACATAACCACAATTAAGCATAATCCCAAACAAAGCCCGCAAGCCCAACATAGTCGGAACCCTATAACAACACAGGAGCCTAACTGAAACCTACCACAACCACCTGAAGAGCAGCCGTTACGGCTGCATCCACAACTGCATAAAGACAAGAAGAGAGGAGGGGAGGTGACACTTCTTCCTCCTCCTCATTTGTGGAGTTTTTCTTTGGAATTCACAAAGGAAGAGACCTTTGTTTTCATTTCAAATATCTTTTGATGAGATTCAAACAAATCAAACTCTTAACCTATTCAATCCAATTTATGCAAACCATTGCATCCAATGTAATCCAATTAAATCATGATTGGTTTGGATAACTTTAGTGTATTGGATTGAATCTCTAAATTCAACAAACGACAATGTTGTGATAAATTGGACATCTAAATTCAAATCCCATCTAATCTAGTTTGTTTGGCTTCATGCTCTTCTATTCTTAAAGGCATTTGAAAGTTAATAAATTATGAATAACCTAATCCATTGGACATAATTATGCTTAGTATATTCTAGAATGTATGATTGGACTAAATTTGAAGCGTTTCATTTTCATTTTAATCATCGAAAAATTGATCCTCCAATCTAATATCAATTGGATCAGAATTGTTCTTAAAAATAGACACAATGCACATTCAACTCAAAACTAATTGAAATTGAGTGGAGAAGCTTAAGATCTATTTAAACACTATTACAAAACTTCCATCTTTCAATATGGGACACTCTCAACAATATAATGAGAAGTCGGGGATGCAAGGCCAGCATCAATGGACAAAGGGGTTTTGCTTTTCGAAAAATGTTGTCCTGTACTTGGAAGCTATATGTATGTGGGAACATAAATCGTGCTGAAATATGTAGTAGGAAGTTAGATATATGTGAGTGGGTTTAATCTTTTTTTCTTTTCAATGTACTGGAAATGGCAACATTGTCTTCCACGCGAAAGTTGAATGGACTCTTGTTAGTTTAATCAAGTCTAGTGTGGTGGTATCGTGGCTTCCACACGAAAGTGGACTGCTTTTTCTAAATTTTATGATTACATTGTGGGCCACTTTCGTGTCAATATGTTTCTAGCTTAGGTCTAAAAGTATTAAAAAAATAAAAACCTTTTTCGTCGAAACATATCTTTAATGAAATTAACGGAATTGAACATTTGACATAATTTGCTAACAATTGCAAATACGAAAAATTAAAATTTCGGTGATCAAAATTGAATTAGACTCTAACCCCAATGACCAAAAATATAATTACCTCTAACTAAAATACACTTGAAAATAAGTTCCTATTTATTTCCGAGATGTTTCTAAACGTTACAATTTCTGAATGGACCTCTAACCCACTGAAGGGAACAAAAAATAAAAATTCACACGCACACAGAAGAAAGAGCAGCTAGAAAAAATATTTGTAGACATATAGCAATGTGTATATAATAACTTATCTTTACAGTTACATGCAAACATAAAATGTTGGGTCCCCCCATTAATTTCACTCCAATCTTAAGTTGGTGGTCCTAGAAATAAAGTATTTTGTCACTACGTAAAGTGGCTAGAAAGCAGGCTTTTGAGATAAAATTAACAAATACATCATGGGATGGGATGTCTCTCTCTCTCTCTCTCTCTCTCTCTCTGTGTAGACAAGTCGAGTGCTAATTCTCTGTGAACACCACTTCTGGTTATTGTTGTGGTGAGTTTTATAAATGTTAAGACGAATGATGACAACCATCAAGCAGAGTCTTCAAAATATATGTAGTCATAGGTTATTAGGTTTAATTGGTCTACGCACATTGTTTCCCTAAGACAATATACGTTACGTAATGGAAATTGTTTGTTTTTGTTGTGAAGATATCTGGTACGTCATTGGCTATTACATGAATAATTAAAATCAACTAAACTGCAGATGTAAATTAGACAAGTTATAGTGTGGGCAGTGAGTCGGCTTTCTTTGTATCTAACAAATAGCCGACATTGGATCCTCTAGTGTAATGGTTTGGAGTAATTGGTCCATCAGGAACGGTCATGAGTTCGAATCCTAGCATCCGTGTAGTCAGTTGCGGATCCAGAATTGTTACTCTATACTCTATGGGGTCATAGTGTTAAAGTTCCGATTTTCTTTTTAAGATGAAACAATGCAAAAAATAAAAAATAAAAAAGGCACCAAACTTATTCCAATTAACAAAAACATCATTCAATAAATCAAGCTCATATATGTATTATGTAAACCATAAATTTCATCAAAATAATAACACCAACCCAAATAATAAATAAACTCACCCAAAAATAACCCAAATAATAAAATACCTTGAATATTACAAAAAGAAAGGAGCACAATGAGTGTTAAATTCCTTTTCAATTCAAAAACTGCTATGGTAAGTGATATCTTTATGCTATTGATGTATACTTTTAGTATTTATAGGTCTATCCAACAAAATTTAAAAAAATATTTAAAAAACCCTAACATATACCTTACTTTTTTTTTTTTTAGAATTCATGTCTGCGCTTCTGCCTTCCCCTTCTCAGTCTTCTTCTTCTTCCTCCCCCTCTCTCTCTCTTTTCTTCTCCCTCTTAACCACTGTCTTCTTCTTCCTCCCTTTGTCTCTGTCTCTCTCTCTTCTTCCTCCTTATTTCTTCTCCCTAGCAGCTTACATCTTCTTCTCCATAGGGTCGTCTCCCATGGCTGCCAAGAGAAACCAAGGACCTCCAAGCCATTTCTAGGATTGCCATGGGGTCGTCTGACCCCATTGACCCCATGGTGGATTCATTACTGCATGTAATGTGTGTGAATGTAGTATATTATTTCTTCTTTCAATAGGAAATGTCCTTAAAAAAATGAAGAAAAAAGAAAAGCCTAATCAATATATTTCTAAAGAGTAATGCTATTTAGATACACAACATTGACCACTTTAGCTGACCACCTTATTTTTTATGTTAACTACCTATACCCCAGATTCAAGTGTCGTGTCGTGGTCTACCTCAAAAAAGTTTACAATGCTGACAAGTCAGCTCATTTTTTGAATTGGATAGTTGAACTTTTCTAAATGCCCATATTACCTCTAATAATCTATGTTGCATAGACACGGATATATGACACGGGACACGTGGATACGGAAAATATCAAAAAATAAAACATGGACATATGGCATTAAAATAAATATTTATGTTCATACTTCAATTTCATAAAATCATGTATAGTGAAATCCAAGCTTTTGAAACCTTTCAAATGTAGCTTATTAATTTAACACGTTAATTATATATATAATCTAAATAGCAAATAGATTGTTGGGTTGAGGTACACAGGCCCAAGTGAGAATTTTTTCCCACCCAATTAGTAAAACTCACCGTTTCACTAAAAGGATGGATATCATCTTTGCCAGGGCATCATCTGCACATCATCTTCACTAAAAGGATGGATATCATCTTTTAATGGATTTTTTCTTGTTGTAGGTGAGTTATGAAAACAATGCAAAGTTCGTAATTCAAATTTTGAATAGTAAAAGATGCAATAAATTAGGATTTTCATTTTTTTGCCACATATATTTCAAGCGGCAAAACGGGCAATAAAAAAATGAGGTATAAATGCTAATGGCTCTAGATCAACAAAAGAAAAGATCTGGGTTAAACCTAATAAGAACCAAAATTGTTGGACTTGGATCTAAAGAGCCAAAAGAAAAAAGAAAGAAAAGGAACTACATTGATTAACCTAGTTGATGAATTAGCCAATCATATATGCATGGCTCATAATGTGTAGCCGGTTTAAAAAAGTAGGTCACGAGGAAATGAAATCCAGGCATGGGAGATATTGGGAATCCTACGTAGCCCCCATTTTGGAAAAAAACGTTTTATTGTTACCAGCACTTCATTTTGCATCACAAAGTAGGACAAATCATATATAAAAAAATCAAGAAATGCTTTGTAGCTTACGTTCCATGGTGGACTGTCCACCTTTCAGATGATCCAACTCACAATTATTCGTGAGCTCCCTCTAAATTTATGCAAATCCTAAAGCTGTCATTCAAGTCAATATTCAATCTAAAGCTTTTTCCTTGTTTGTCGCTCTCTCTATCTCTCTCTGAGTCTGTGAGTCTGCGTGTGTGGGTTAAGCAATATACCAATTTTTTATTAATTTGGGAGAGATAAGAGAAGTGAAGGAAGAGTACTTATAAAGCGTAGGCAGGGCTCTGTGTACAAAGTGTGAAAAAGGAAGTTGGTGAAAAGAGCTCTCTCTCTCTCTCTCTCCTCTCTCTCTCTCTCTCTCTCTCAGAGCACAAAGAACAATAAGCGCAAAGGTATGCAAGTTTCTTGTAAAAGATGAGCTCTCCTTTCCTTGCCTTTCAGTCTACAACTCTTACTTTATTTGGTATATTTCTTGCTTTCAACTTCTTCCTCTTCTGTGCATGCATGCTTCTCATAATACTTGTTTGTGCGTACATGCACCTGTTTTTATTTAATATATACATTACATGTAAATCCATCGATATCGTAACTTTTTTTTTTCCGTGATTTTTAAGTACGTATCAGATGCATTGCGTCAAACTCTAACAAAAAATAAATAAGATTGATCCACTGTTATTACTTCATGGTTCAAATGCATTTCGCCAAATATATGTAAAACTCTATCAAAATTGATGTTAGAATTAACTTAAGAAAAATCTTTTTTTTTTAAATTTTTGGACGAAACTTATACAAAAGCCTAACAACAATTTAACCCAAAGTTTTATTGAAAGTGGATTTGGATGCTCCTCGTGCTCTCCCATTGTGGGCCTTCCACAATGGGCTTCCTCCATGTCGTTTTTTTGTGGGCCCACTTAATACACAAGTTCTCCCCACACTATTGGAACCTACGAACCCCCGTACTGGACGGTTAAGTACGGAATTATTTGGTTCATGTCACTGTCGTCAATGGTAATTAAAAATGTTTGTAGTCCCTATCTCCTGTCTCCTCAGGGTGACAGAGTTGTCAATTAGTTCTCGTGACCTCTAAGGATGAGCCACGTGTCTCCAACTAAATCCGCCCCCAATCTCAATGCTGCTTGCTTTTTTTCTTCTTCTTTTTCTTGCTTATGCAGATTCCACTACTCGCATGCTTGACCAAATCCACCACTCTATATACAGATTTTTTTCTTGAAAGCATGTATATGGTATACTATTGTGATAATTTGCTTAAATGACTATTCTGAAAATTTTAAATAAATAAATAAAAATATTTCTTTGTTAAAATTTGACTGCCTTTACCAATTATAATTTGCATAATTGTAATTTGTATGTAAAAACAAATCATCTTTACTAATTTTCTTGTTGTTCTCTTCACTTGCAACTTTTAATTGATACCTTATGCATTATATTTCCTTTCAGCTGGTGTCTAATTGGTAAAAGTTTAGATAAGTGTGATGCAATTGGGAATAAAAATTACTAAAAGCTTTGGATTTAAAAGATAATGATGACTGATAAAAATATGTTACTACACTTATAAAGCTAAGTGCGATTCTCAAAAAAATAAAGCTAAGGACAAGAGGTTTGTAGCTGAGGTTATTAAGAGTATTTATCTTTCCATCTAAAGTCCTAGGTTCGATTCCCCCTATCCCAATATCACTTCTGTTTAAATTAAAAAAAAACTTATAAAGCTGACTGATAGATTCAATGAATGTTCATATGAACTAGTTAATTAAGTTTGGGGTTTATAACTCTGGTGGTAGAGCTAAGAAGGAAGCAAGTTTTGTGGGTAACTATAACCCTCTCCTAATGATCATGTGATCATTTTGAATCCTGTTTTTTCATGTCTTCCCAAACATCCATCTAAGCCTCTCCTTAATAATTCGTTTCACTCCTTAGTATGAACATGGTTTTTATTTTCCTTTCTATTTTATCGATGTGTTGGCTATTATATAAAGTTAGTTCTTCTATTTTCGAGACATTTAATGATCGTAAGACACGTACAATGGATGCACTGTCCAATATTCACCTAAACTTTGTTTTGATTCTAACTTGTATTAAGAGTATCTCACTTGGACTGACAGATAGATATAATATCAACTAGTATTTGGTTTAATTGTAGTTATTTTTCTTAGTTTGAGGAGATCTCAGGTTCGACTAACATAAATTAATATGAGAAAATACACAAAAAGAAATGAAAACTCATTAAATGGGAGTGTCCTAAAATATAAGATAATTGTTCATTCACTTTTTAATAGGTTTTTTTTTGTCCTTTTAATACAAGCAAATTAAAGAAGGAGAGAATCAAACTTAATCATTAAGCGACGATTCTCTCGCATATCCTAAAAGTTTAAGCTTTTAGAAATAGGACAAAAATCATACCCATCACCTAGCCCATAGCCCTCCATTAAGAATTAAACCAGTCCCATTTAAAAGACAGGTCGGATCTTCTTTTTCCAAGCAAGGTTCACACAGACATGGACATAAGGATCTCTCTCTCTCTCTCTCTCTCTCTCTCTCTAATCTTTTTGTGTGATTTATTTTGAATGATAAATAAGAATTAAGTTTTGTTTGTACTCGATATTAGAAGACACCTGCCGTAATTCTCGTGGTGCTATCAGGGGATTGAAAACCCAAGGGAGGTATATATGCAGTATCCAAGTTTGGTCACACCTACCTTGTCCCTTCCCTCTTCTACATTATTGTGTTTAGCCATTGTACTCCTTCCTTTGCTTACAGCTTTATTTATACTCATTTTTGTCCTTAGCTAATCCCATTTAGCCAAATGGCATTGGAAAATGGAAACACTTTTCGGTACCAGATTCAAATTTTAAGTCTTGCAACTACAAAATTAGTATATACATTAAAACTTTTAGTCCAAAGCTTCACCCTTTATGCGTTGATTACATGCCAATTATATATATATATATATATATATATATATAATATACACATATAATGCTTTTATGTAGGTGGGAAAATATCAGGAACCTTTCTTTGTTTGTTTGGTTTTTTTGTTCTTTCAATAGGACCTAAATTATGCTGCGGTTATTGCAGTCCTATGGAGAATATATAAAATCGCATATTAGACTTTTTAAGCATTGGATGTTTTTCTTTTCGAAGACATTTGGAATGTTACTTGCCAACTTATCAATTGTTGTCTAGATTGGAAGCTTCAAATTCACAGTCTGGCAAAATTACATACTAAACTTAAGTTGTCAGTTCGATTTAAATTATAGAACATACTAAACTGTTTTATAAGAGAAATTTTCCTTTTAAGTTAGAATTTTTTAAAATTCTTATTTAATTGAAATTTGGTACAAGCACACACAAATGGGAAAAACAATCCATTTAGAGAAAAATGCTAAAATATAGCAATTGTCCTTAAATTAAAACCCAACTTTACTTTTCGTATCCGGTAGGCCAATATTTCTATTGGCAAATAGGAAGTTTCCGAGTCCATGCTCAAGTACTTATTACTTCTTGGGTCGTAATTTCTATTCCCTAGCATACACATACACAACCTTAACTTTGACTCTAACATAGTAAGTCAGTAAGAGAGCACACAATTCATACAACGTGTCTTGCCCACGCATTCCAAGCAAAGTTTAGCAGGTCCTTTGCGCCAACTTTGAATTTCTCGCAAAAGTTTTGGTACTTTTTTTTTTGCAAAAAACAAATCATGTTAAAGGCTTGTATTGATTGATGAGTCTACAAAACATCATAACTGAGGAAGGTTCTATTATCACCGACCCCAAGTCATGCAACTATAAATCTCCCTTCAACTTGTAGTGTCTTTGTGTCACACTCCTGGCGTTAATTCTCAGGCGCTCGCATTTTAGCTTCTTCAACATCTGAGCGACTCCTGAGATATCGCCATTGTTATAACTTGAACTCAAATTTATTTGACAGTTCATTTTACATAGAAGGGTATATTTTCCTCTTTTTTGTTTTGTTTTTTTTTCCTTCTCTGTTAAACCGAGCACTTCATTTGGTATATGAGTTAAATTGAGCTTAGTTTGTGAGAGCTGCATTTTTAAAGTGACATCAAAAGCTCAGTTGAATTGACCACATCAGAAACATTTTGAACTTGCAGTATCAACTTAAACATGGCTGAGGAGCAAGATTTGCATGAATCAGTGAGCAAGTGGAAGTTACCTGTTGGTGTTTTCTTCAAAGATGCAAGGTACAGTTTCAATTCTACAATGTTTAATTAGTGCTTTGCTCTCTCTCTCTAATTTACTGCTCTGTGGGCAGCCTTTGCTGTCTCAAATTAAGGTTGATAGGGCCTTCCCTTCTCATTGCTTATTAGTATATGGTTTTTTTGAATTAATTCATTGCAGGCGGGTTTTCAAGTGGGATATTCTCGGTAAGGAGATACTAGAGATTGCATTCCCTGCTGCTCTGGCTGTAGCTGCTGATCCTGTCGCTTCTTTGATTGATACGGCATTCATAGGTCACATAGGTACATACGCTTGCTTTTGCTTTCTTGATTTTTTGAAGCACTTAAATTTGGAGGATTCAATTTTTAGGACAGTTTTGTTCATATTTATGTCTGCATGTTCACATTAAGTTACAATTGTATGGTGTTTGGATATTTGTTTCAAGTGGAGTGACTTAAAAACATGAATTTGGGGTTGTATAGGTCCTGTGGAACTTGCAGCAGCAGGAGTATCTATTGCCCTGTTCAATCAAGCTTCAAGAATTACTATATTCCCATTGGTCAGTATTACAACTTCCTTTGTTGCTGAGGAAGATACTGTTGCAAAAATGAACATCAAATCAGAAAAAGGTGAGCAATTGCAAAAGGCAGACATGCTTGATGACTTGGAAAAAGGGGCTGCTGAACCAAATGGTACAGCTAAAGAAAATGGTAAGCATCTGGAAAAGTTTTCAACTGAAAACAGTAGGATGGAAGAGGCTTCTGCTGAGGATGATGAGCATGTGGTGGTGGGAAAAGGTGCACTTGAAGCGAAAGGTGAGAGCTCAGACAACGGATTACCTGAAAGCAGTGAAGCAAACAAAGCCATAGCGGAAAATGTTAAGCTTGAGAAGGCAGAGAAGGGTGCTGCTAAAAACAGTGATCCACTAGAAAATGGTACTCTTTCCTCACTCATTCTCTAGCTCTCTGACAGATATGCAAATTGAAACACAGAGATCTAAACATCTTGAATAATATTATCATTGTGACATTTAGTAATTGTGATTTCTTGATTAGGTTCTAGAACAACGGTTGACAAGCGCCCTTCTGATCTCATGAGCACCAATAAGAAGGCAAAAATCAAGAAACAGAAGCGACACATTGCATCAGCATCGACAGCACTCATCTTTGGAGCAATACTAGGCCTTTTGCAAGCCATATTTCTCATGTTTACAGCCAAAGTTCTCCTGGGCGTCATGGGTGTGAAATCAGTAAGTGATTTATATTTCTTATACTAAGTGCTTTACTAATAAACAAATGAAGCTGTATACAATTTGAAGATATGGAAACAAATCAGTGAGAAAGAAAACTACAGAATTAGAACATTTAGGAACTCCCTTAACCCAAAAGGCAGGCTTAATCAACTGACCTTATTAACATTTTTTTTACTTTAAAGATCATTATGGAATGAGGGAAATAATTACAGCTCTTCTTATGGAGCAGGATTCCCCTATGCTAGCCCCAGCACAGAAGTACTTGAGAATAAGATCAATTGGTGCACCTGCAGTTCTTCTCACATTGGCCATGCAAGGGATCTTCCGAGGTTTTAAGGATACCAAAACTCCTTTATATGTCATTGGTAGGCCAAAAAACATACTGTATATAAGTAAAAACCTGTAGTAATGGCCAATTTTTCTTACTACTTAATCGGGTTTATTTGTTTCATTTGTTCGTATCTAGTTGTGGGATATGCAGTTAACATTGCCTTGGATCCACTGCTCATCTTTGTCTGTGGCTTGGGCATCAGAGGTGCAGCTATTGCACATGTTCTTTCACAGTGAGTAGTGTGACCCTTGTCATGGTATTATTTTTATTGTTTCATATTTACAGCCGCTATTGAAGTACTGTTTGTACTTTAATATCTTATTTGATGCATCTTTCCTAAGATTAAATTTTTTTATTCGTTTTAGGTACTTGATGGCACTGGTACTCTTCATAATCTTAACAACAAAAATTGATCTCTTACCTCCGAGTATTAAAGATTTGCAGTTTGGTCGGTTTCTGAGGAATGGTAATGAGCTCAATTCTTATTGTACTTGCATAAATGTTACCTCCATCCCTCAATAATCCAAAATTGAGATTGGAGATTCAGTGAATATCTTATATCATTATTGTGCTTACATACATACATATATAATTCTTACTTGGTTGGCTTCTGTTTAATTTTTCTTTATTCTTGGTTACAGGTACTCTGTTGTTGGCTAGGGTGGTTGCTGTGACATTCTGTGTGACCTTGGCAGCATCGCTGGCTGCACGGGAAGGTCCAACTCCTATGGCTGCATTTCAGACTTGCCTGCAGGTTTGGTTGACATCATCTCTTCTTGCTGATGGCTTGGCTGTTGCAGGGCAGGTATTTCTTTTTTCTTTTTCTCCATTTAAACATATATCATCTCGAGTGACTTACAGCTATTTTAGTTGCAAGTAAGTAAGCTTCATACTCAAACAATCTTCGTGTCATTGTTCCCTGCTCTTTAGGCTATTCTAGCATGTGCATTTGCTGAGAAAGACTACAAGAAGGCCACAGCTACCGCAACCAGGGTATTACAGGTACTTCAGTTTGTACACAGAGCAGCAGAGACTATTTATCTATAAACCATTCAGGACTTGAAGTTTATAACTAACCTACTATTTCTTTTTAACAATTTCATTACGTTCTGCATTTGCGAAAACAATCAGCATTTTAATTTGTGGAAGAATATTTGTGCAGATGAGCTTTATCCTAGGTGTGGGGCTTGCTTTTGTTGTCGGAATTGGTTTGTACTTTGGAGCTGGAATCTTTTCTAGAGATGTTAATGTTTTGCACCTTATAAGGATTGGCCTCCCGGTATATAATTTTAGCTCATCTAAAAGCTCTCTCTTTCTCAATATTTTTTTTGAATGATGAAAGAATCTTCAAACTAAATTGTTTTCTATCCATCAGTTTGTAGCAGCCACACAACCGATCAATTCACTGTCTTTTGTCTTTGATGGTGTGAACTTTGGAGCATCTGACTTTGCTTATTCTGCATACTCCTTGGCAAGTCTCTTGTAAACCATTTACCACACTCCTTGGCAATTCTCTTTTCACAAATTCTGTTACTAATTCTTCAAACCAAATTCTTTGTTCCTTCTCACAGGTTCTGGTGGCCATAGCAAGCATTGCATCCTTGTTCCTTCTCTCCAAATCCCATGGTTTCGTTGGAATTTGGATTGCTTTAACCATTTATATGGCGCTGCGTGCATTTGCTGGTGTATGGAGGTAATTATCTTTTATGTACTTACTTTTCTTTTATCAATGGACGAGAGATTCGAATTTGAAACCTCTTCCAACACTCGGCACATAATTAGTATCATCACTAATTGATTTTGGACCCTACACTTGCAGGATGGGGACTGGAACAGGGCCTTGGCGCTTCCTCAAGGGTCGATCACCCCCATAGGAATATTTAAGACTCTGTACTCCCATGATTAATTTTTTGCCTTATCATCTTTTCCTTACTGTTATTAGTATACAGGCATAAAAACTCAACTTTCAATCTGCAATTTTTCCTCCTTTTTCTATCATGGTGGTGACCTGTCCAGGATGTTTGGTGATTACATATTATTGTACTATATAGTCCATAATTTCACATAGTCATTGTATTTGCTGCCCCTCCTCTTTCTTTGGGGTAGATGGATTGATTGGAATGAAATGACAACCCCCAGTTTTTACTCTATGCTTTACCAATGAAAATAAAGGAAGCAAATATCTGGTTCCTACCTTCCTCCATCTCTCTATATCATTTATATCATCACTAACTAAAAAAAAAAAATCTCCCTTGGAGATGCTCTAATGGAACTTTTGGCATTCCAACCAGATTCAGTTCTAAAATGAAATTCAAGCTATTATTACCAATAAAAACTTATTAAAATGAGATTTGACTCCTCACTTTGGTTGCTGTCCAAAATTCAAGCCTTCAAATCCTTGTCAACATTAACTCTTCGATTGGAACATTATGTGATGTCAAATTTTACCATGAAAACTCCACCTCGCGTTTTAACATCTCGGTTGGAGATGCTTTTATTCAGTTCGTTCACCTATTATTTCTACACACCTATATTCCTAACTTTCCCACCTATATCCCTAACCCTAATCGGGAATTTTTTTTTCATTTCTTTGGATAGTTAGAGATGATAATGGCTATGCCTGCCACCTGCCAGCATCACCTGTCTAAAGTTTAGGTCTTACCTCCTTCATACACTAGTAAAGAACAATAATAATAACAGAGTTGAGGCGATCGAGTCTCTTTCAGCACGTGATAATTACTTTGACCAACTGATCTCTTGGAAGAGAGACAAGCCGAATCATATCTACGAGGAAGGATCCTAGCTACAAATCATATTGAAAGGACCATTAATTCTTTCTTTATGACTTTTGCTGAGACTTGAGAAGACATATGCTCCTGCGCTTATATTTGATGATCAAGACACTACCAGGGCATTGTAGAACCAAGGGAGGTTCATGCAGCCGGTTTCACAGGGGACCACAATTCTTGGTACAAAAGTACAACAGATTATGTAATCAAAAGTCTTGTAAGTACAATCTAATAATATATCGGAGTTGAAAACACCAGTTTCTTCTTCTATATGTACTTTGTTATGACTCGTTTACGGTAGCTGGTTCAACTTTGAATTTCTCGAATGGCTGGCTTTCGGGTTTTAATAAGAAAAAATACTAAAGTTTCATGCTAGAGACTTCTATATAGTTATCCGGAACAACATAACTAAGGAAGGTTCTGTATATAATATTATCACCGACTTTGTTTAACAAAATGGCGTCGGATAATCCAACAAATCAGATGTGGATCTAGTTGTGAATGATCCATCGGATTTTCAGATCGGATCGGGTTGAATTTTTTTTGAAATCGAGTTGGATTTCAAGTGCTCCGCTCCAACTTTGACCCGTTTACAGGTTAACTACTTCAGCTAGAAGCCCCTTGCTAATTCTTACCTACTTAATGAAGTGACACACCAACAAATATTGTAAATTATTTAATTGAAAAACAATTTATAAGAGTGATTTCATTTCTCATTTACTCAAACATTCAAATATTTTATAGAAGAGTAATGCTATTTAGACACACAAAATTGACTACATCAGCTACCACATACATTAGCTTACCACCTTATGTGGTAACTGATGTGTATATGTCATGTCACTTAAATGTGGCCAACTGTGCTTTTCTTTTTTCCTTTTAAAATTAAGTAATTTATATTTTCAACTTTTCTTCTTCTTCTTCGTTGTATCCCTTTGGCTGCCCTTCTCTTTCCCTTTTGGCCTCTGCTCATCCTTCTGTGATCTCTATCATAACTCTCCCTCCAAAAAGTGACGTGGCACAAACAACTTATATCAATGGCAGCTGAAGTGTATATGCGATCTCTGTGACCACCTTATATCAATGGCAACATTACCAAGGTGATCATACGGGCATGTCCAAAATTCTAAAATGGGTCTGCCCTTCGATTGTATACCTCTAGTCCAAATTCCCATTTTATTTATGGAGTCGTTCTATGGTAAGGGTGTCATATATGGACCATAGATATGAACCTTCATATTAGCCACATGATTAATCTAAATAGTAATTTCACTTAAGTTTATTAAAATGATCATGTGGCTAATATAAATGTCAACATGAGCAATCTATATATGGCACCATCACTATAGAATTTTGCTTTATTCATGTTTTTGTTACTCTTACGATTGGGTCTTAAACAACCCATCTTCTTGTTGTTTGGGTTGATTTAAGCTCAAAGCATTAATCACATGGGGTTTCATATTTGGTTTTTCCTCTCTTTTTTTTCCCCTTATTTGTTTTTTTTTTCTTTAATACTCAGTGCACTCATATTTGGCTCTTTCCTCTCTTCATGGGTCAATAGCTCTTCGACTTCAAAAGTTCTATCTTACTTCATGCGTGCGACTTGTGCTTTGAACTGCCCAAGCCCAATAAGTACACTTTACAACAATTCATGAATTGAAGACTCTATAACATCATCAAATTTGGATATAATGCATGAAACCCTTCTCTTGGTTCTACAAATTCAGGTTGATTAATTGAATTTAAAGCAACCAGAAATATAAACATTTTAAAAGGCAGTGGAAAACTTAGAATGGCTTTGTATTTATTTATATGGAAAATGGCAATTTATATAATAGATTAAGATTACGAAACTTAATGCTAATGGATATGCAGTTTTGATTGTTTGTTAATCAGTGTATAATTCTAATAGAAAATTTGGGATAAGTCCAAAATTTAGAACATAAGTTGGGTTTAATCCTCGTATTTGTTGTCATTGATATAAGTTGTTTGTGCAAATATCTCACGGGAGAATATTTGCGACATTCTTCCACCCTTCGAGCTTCCTTCTCTTTCTTCTTCTTCGGTTCCTGTAAAATAGACTGGAGTCAACGGACCACACACAGGGGATGTTGGCCAAAGGCCCTCTGATGCCCAAGTAACTTAGATGATCTTTAGGAAGATATGAAAATAACATAAATGTTGGAGTTTTCTCTCACGGGGAGAGTGGGGTGGTCAGAGCCGTGTGTGTGGTGGCGCATGGCTATGAAGGAGAGAAAGGAGAGAGAGTGGCGTGAGAGAGAGATGAGTTTGGCTAAGGTTTTAGAATTACCTCTTGTGTGTTGTGTAACCATCTATTTATAGACTCCTTGCTTGGCTAGGGTTTGAAGAATAATCCTTTAATTAGGATTATTCTTACCCAAAAATAGGTGATAGGAATAATCAAGGAGATTTGGTGGAAATCTCATCCTTGATTTGGGGAGATGTTCCTATCTTAAATCAAATATAATTTTCCTAATTAAATAGGGTAATTAGTTGACCTAAGGAATTTCCTTTTTCCACGTGTCACTCATTCATTGGCTGCCGAAATATGTGCTTGGACTTCCTTAGTAGGTTGAGCTCCTTTTGTGAGTTAGGCTCCTAATTGGAGGAGGCCTTTGATTCCTTCTTGACCAAGGATGCCCAGCTATTATAAATACAAGGCTCCTCTTCATATCACAAAACTTGTCTTCCTCTACTTCCTTGCTTGTGAGAAAGATGTTGGAGGAGAGAATTCCTTGTCAAGGAGAGGAATTTCCGTGCACACCAAGGTAGGTCATGTTTGGTTTTTCTTTTTCTTTGATTTTCTTCGCGGCGAGGACTAGCTGACCTTGGTTGGTGGTTGTTGTTGTGATGTGACGACTAGAGCGACGTGACGACTGCTGCCACAACCTTTTATTTATTTATTTCTACTGTACTGCATCGTGGGCCAAGCCTATTGGCTGGTTGAGGTGGCGTGGTGCTATTGTGGGCCGTAGCTTGGGTTGCACTGGTGCCGCGTCGTAGGCCTAGTTACTGGAGCTGTAGCACGGTCTGGTGTCGTGAAGGTGCTATGGCTTGGGGTTTGATGGTGGCTCAGGCCACGTAGGCCAACCCCGAACTAGGGTTTTTTACTTGTAATTTGACTTGTGAAATTCTTACTTTTTGCAGTTGTTCAACCATCATGTCATTTGACAAAGGAAGTCGGTCATCAGGTTCACAAGTGCCTTCGTGTTTGTGGGGCGGTTCTCGGGTTCATAAGAGGAAGTTCGTGGAGAACTTGCGTCGCATCACCACCGAGGCTCAATTCCAGAAGTGGCACGCCAACAGACGGTGTGGCTTATACTGACCCAGATGTTCCTGATGCGAGGATCATCACATTTTGGCCATTCAACTTCTCTTTGGGCTTTCGATTTTCGATGTCGAGGTTTTTCAAGAGAGTGTTGATGAGAGTCTCAAATTACATCTTTTTAATATTATTTTGGAGACTTTATGATATAATTTTGGCTTAATAAAGATAATATCACTTGTTGTTACATTTTATTCTCACCAATTGGATTTATGAATTTTCTTTATTAATTTGGTGAACTTATTAGGTGAATTTATCTTTTGTAGGAAGTTGGAAAGCCAAAAGATGAAGACATACATTTGTCCAAGTTCAAGCCAGGTGTGAAGAGAATTGTTGGTGGATTTTATTGAAGAATTGATTGTGGGATTATTGTGATTATAAAGAGAAGTAAAAAGGGAGA
This sequence comes from Prunus avium, assembly GCF_965620075.1. Lineage (NCBI taxonomy): Eukaryota > Viridiplantae > Streptophyta > Magnoliopsida > Rosales > Rosaceae > Prunus > Prunus avium. The sequence continues at coordinate 1,818,290 of NC_142285.1, forward strand.
AGAGAAGACAAAACCGTTGAAGCTAAAGAGCCTATTTCATGTCATTCATAGCCATTTAACGCCCACTACCTCACCGTTATTTCTTTTCCACTAACTCTCCACCATCAACACATGTTTAATCCAATTAATTCCTCACTTAAACCCTTCATTACCCACCATGAATGTATTAACTTCCCACTCACCTCATTGACTACTATAAATCACCCATAAACTTATTTGGCAAGGGGACCACTACGACAGATTTTTTTAATCCATTTCATTCAAAATTTAGTTATGTTTTCCTTTGTAATGAGTTGCTAGAACTCTAGCTAAGGCTAAAGGGAATGTCCTTTGAGTAAGTTTGTGAATTGTTCTTTAATCCAATATAAGGTATGAATTGCTAAATTCTTTTATTTTTGGTTGTTCAATATTTTCATATCCTTTTATTTTGATTGATGTTAAGTGCTACTATCTTTTCATGAGTTGAATTATATTTTTCTCATTGTTAAGAACTGACTTAGCATGCTTTTAAATTAAAAGAGTAGATATTAAGCAATTCCATTTTCTAAACAATCATGAATAAAAGATAACATTGAAAAATTAAATTGGTTTTAATTTCTTTATCTTCCGGTTAAAGTTTCTCAATGATAATTTTAATCAAGTTATAATTTGGATTAAAGAGCATGAAACGTATTTTGCTTAAAGAATTGAACCTTGATGCCTTAGCATTTCCATTATTGATATTTCATTTTAAAACTCAATCTCTACAACAATCAAATCAAATTACTTTCCCATTTTGCTTGTCACTTTTATTTTTGATACTTTTAATTATTTCTTTGTGTGCATATATTTGCCTACCTGCTCCTTGAGGATACGATACTTGGATTTCCAAGATTATTACTACGTGTGACTACTTGCACTTGGGTAGACGCAACAAGTGTTCCATGCCATGGAGTGTGCTCCTAGTCAGTGTACTCTGAACGTCTATCGGGCAGTCATATGCTTTGACAACCTGAATAACTTCTTTAAGCTGGGCTTGACCTTGTGGGAGTTTTTCTACTTCTGTAAGGTGGTGTAACGTTGCGAGAAATATACCCACTTTTGTGCGCATAAGGGGAATCTATTCAACAGCCTTAGCTCCTGTGACCTTGTGTGGAGTACTGACGTGCTAGTGGTTAGCAGAAAATGGGAAGACGAAGGAGATAATGGTCAGCAAGTTCCCATCACCTACTCCCCTAGTATTTCATTTGAATTCTTTAATGTGTAGTTAATTGAATTATGTCTTCTGTCTGCAGAGGATGACATTAGCAAAAATCTCGATCTCGAACCAAAAATAGTTCGCCAAGCCATGAACATCCATGCGAAGATTCGCGAATGGCGTTGGTCATTAAGCGAGTACCGAAGGAAAACTGGTGGTCTGCCCCCGACAGAAGATATTGAGAGGTGGAAACTGCATTGCCCCGACTCAGATGATTTGCCTGACGAACAGGAGGAGTTTTTGACTGAACTCCCCGGAAAGAGGAAGGCTGCTCCCAAGCTTTCCAAAGATGAAGTTGAGACCTCACGAGCAAGAGATGTGTCTCTGTTAAGAAAGAAGTGTAGACTTCCTTCTATTGTGATAAAGTCTTCTTCGAAAGAGATCCCACCTACTTAGAAGACTAAAGCGAGAACTACTTCTTCATCATTTGCAACGATTAAACACCTTGTAGGCATAGATATCAATAAGATTAGTGGCATACAGAACATTCCGGACATTTTTCCATGCAAAGACATTTGATCAAGACCTTGTTCATTTGCCGAGAAGCAAATGGCTCATGACTTTCCTCACAGGAGTTCGAGTCGCCTACATCAATCAAGGGATGAGGATCTAACTGGGAAGGCTACTCCGCTGTCTGGCAAGTGTGCGTCATCCGTTGAGTTACAAGATGTCATGGTGGTGTGCATTGGATTCGCCCGTGAGGTCGTATGGATGATGGCTACTAGAATCGGCCGCAAGGCGATACAGAGGGATCGACTGTGGATGGAGCCACACCTACGGCTTTAGGGCCGTGGAGAGGAAGTGTGGTCCTGACCATGGGGACGTGCGGAGGAGGACTGGTGCTCACGACCATGGGGCCATGAGGTGGAGCTATAGTGTTGACCTTGAGGCTGTAAGAAGGATGGCTTTGGCTCGTAGCGGATTGAGTCACCGCGAAGGCCTTGCTTCTAGTGCGCATGCTTTTGGCCATGGTTGTTCGGAAGGCTTTGGTTGAGTGATGAACGGAAAGAAACAGATTCTGTAATATGAGAAAAAGAAGTCTGAAGATGAGCGAAGACTTATTGGAAGTTTGGTGTTGTACTGCACCAAACAACTGCTTAAAATTCAGTCATATCCCAACCAGTCAGTGTAATATAAAAAGGTTAATCCAATCCAGTCTAGCTTACCAAACAGGACCATGGTTCCTTCTTTGTTGTCCATATAGTGCCTCTTTAATGCAAGTGGGCTATTTTAAAATAAAAGTTGTGAAAAAGGCTATTTTAGCCAATTTCACTCGAATGAATTACGATTTAAGTGGGTCAAAAAACATCCTAGCTTGAATGGACAAAAATAACCCTAGATTGGAACGGATGAATTAAAGAACTTGATAGAAGGGGCACATTGACACGTTTTAGTGACCGTTTGGCATTGCTTATTTGGGGTGATAAGTTATTTTAAAAAATATTTGGGAAACCCAGCCCGTTTGGTAAACTATGAGAAAATCACTTATTGTTAAAAATTGTTGTGAGAGAAAGTTATAAGGGAAAGCACATAATGAGGTGCTTTCATTTTCTGATTATGCAGGAATCAGTTTTGAAGAGGCGTTGGGTTTAATGATTATGCTGCAATCTTTTTCTGATTATGCAGGAATCAGTACCAATAACACTTTTAACAAAAAATTTACCAAACGCCAAACTGTTTTCTCTCACAGCTGATTTCTATCACAGCAAATCTAACATCGATTATTTTCACAGCACAGCATTGCCAAACTGGCCCTTAGAAGATTAGGGGCCCTCAAAATCAATTTGAAAATTCGAAGGGCAAAGTGGAATAAGGATAGTTTAGGAGATATTGCTTTTAAAAAACCATAAAATTTTCCATTTCTTTTTCAGTTAGAATTTTTTTTAATAATCAATTATATGAAGCCGGGACAAGTTTCCTTGTTAAGAAAATGATACAAAGTATATATTTTTAACAATTATTAGATAGGCAAACGGGTCTAACCAAGTGGAAAATGGCCTTAATTTGTAGATCAAAGGTCTCATGTTCGAATCCCTACGGCATCATAGTTGTGTGTGTGTGAGAAATCCCTCTCCCTTGTAGTTTGGACCGTGGCTTGTAGTTAAAAAAACAATTATCATATACAAACTGCAGGCACACACCCCAGATACCAGCTAGGTCAATTATCAGATACAACATAAAGTACACTTCCAAATCCACATAATCCCCCTACAAATCGCCGCCCACTCATTCCCATCCCATCCATCTCTCAAATCTTTTTTCTACGCCTTCCCCATCTGATTCATATCATATCAGTCAAAAAGAAAATGAAAAAAGTTGGACCCTTCTTCTTCTGCTACGTGGTTTCGCTTCAACCATCAACAACATGGACAGTGATGAAATATATGACGCTGCTGGAGTTTTCATTGGCGTCCTCGCCATAATCTTACTTATAGTCTTGATCTTTTGCTGCAAACTGAAGGCAATCTCCCGTTGACCCGTCTGACCAGGACTAAAGCTCTGCAACCATTGAACAAGGCCTTGATGAAGCCACAATCTGCATTGATCATTCCCTATCTAAATTCTCTGATTCATAGTAATAGGACAAAAATATACCGACCACATATCCATAGCCCTCCATTAATTAAACTCATTCTCATATATAAGACAGGTCGACTCTTCAAGCAAGGTTCACGCACCTTGCGGTTGTGATATATTTTGGATGATAAATAAGAATTAAGTTTTGTTGGTATGTATTGCTTGGGGTGCTATCAGGGGATTGTAAGCCCAAGGGAATATGCAGCATCCAAGCTGCTTTCGTCAGGAGTCTCTTTCAATTATTAAAAAAAAAAAGTTTTGTTTTTTTTGGGTGGTTGAGTATATTCATTCATCCATTTACGAATGAGATTGAAGAATGAAGTTTTCATTTGGTTGCAAATTGTCATAGTGGTTAATTACGTCTCAAAAGTTAAGTGAGAAAAATAAACATTCATTTTGCTTTTTTCTTTTCTTAATCTCGTGATTGAATAATCTATAGATATAGATTTAACCAATTCATTTTGCTTCAAATATGTGAAATTGTTACAACTATATTTATCAAGTCAAGGAAATAGAGGATATTAATGCATTAATGCATACAAATGGAGTTGAAGGCTTGAAGCATGCTTTGAATGAAAGCAAGGGGCATGTTGCAGACTAAAGGGGTGTCTTTCGGGATTTGTTTTCTTGAATTGGGATTAAAGAAGAAGAATAGGAAGAGGTTTTGTATTTTCTTGAATTGGGGTATCTTTTTTAACTTTTTGCTTGATTTCTTAATCTTGCTTGAATTAATAATTAAAGGGTATTTTAGGAATAATGGAGAGTGAAAATATAGGATTTTGTTTTTTCAAATTTACAAGGTGGATGGGGAAATAGGACATGGGGTGGAAATAGCAGTACTTCTTTATTATATGCAAAAAATAAAGCATGTAAGCCAATGGGTATGGCTCAGTTAGAGCATTTCCACCCATTTGTCATGGCAAAAGGCAAGGGAAGGCAAGTGCTGTTATTATTCACATAAATAGTGCTTGACCTAGCAATTTTTTTGCTGGTTTTCCACCCATTGTCATGGCAACCTAAGGGCAACCATGATTTACATGAGATATGAGTAGAGGAATTTGTATAGAGTTTTAGTGTGGGAAGTGAAAAATATGGCACCAACAGGAGTTGGTCCAAGTGGAAGGGGCTTGGATCCTTTAAACAAGAGGTCCTGGGTTCGATCCCAGGCGCTTGCGAATAGAGCAGACTTTGTTGGGAGAGGTCCCCGCTTTGCGCTCGACAGTACCTCGAGGGTTAGTCCCCGCAATTGCGCGGGGGATACCTTGGCTTTCACAAAAAAAAAAAATATGGCTAGATATTTAAATATATAATTCTGAAATTTTTGAAATTTTTGGTTTTTTTTTTCCCTTTTTTTTATAAATAAATTTTTTGTTGTTTAAATTGGATGTTGACGTCGGTCAACTTGCTCAGGCAACAACCCAAGCTAGTCTTGCCTTTGGGCTTATCCAGGTTGGTGGAGCCTAGTTCTTGCCCTGGCAAGACTTGGGAGCAGGAAATCGAATTGGGGGCCTAGGGGACCTCTTGCCCAGGCTTGGGCCTCCCGGTGGAATTGCTCTTAGTTGAACTCTTCGAATTCCACTCATGTGGTCAGAAATTTGAAACGTCTATGCACCTAAAGAATATTTGTGTAAACTCCCCTCCCACAATTGATTGTACTTATAAATAAAAAATAAAATAACAAAAAGCATGTTGGAGGCTTATATTGATTGATGAGTCTACAAAACATCATAACTGAGAAAGGTTCTATTATCACCAACCCCAACTCATGCAACTATAAATCCCCCTTCAAGTTGTAGTGACTTTGTGTCACCCACATTTTAGCTTCTTCAACATTTGAGCACTTTCATTTGGTATATGAGTTAAATTGAGCTTAGTTTGTGATAAAACCCCACACTATTAGCAAAATCGATATTGTCCTCAATTTAATCATCTACAAAGCATAGTAGGTGTGGAGTTTTATCACAAAAAGTCATGGTGATATTAGTAGAGGAACCATTCATTATATGTTGTATTTTATTTAGTCAAGATTCTTCAACATCATAAACATTTTGAACTTGCAGTATCAACTTAAACATGGCTGAGGAGCAAGATTTGCATGCACCAGTAAGCAAGTGGAAGATGCCTGTTGGCGTTTTCTTCAGAGATGCAAGGTGCAGTTTCAAGTTGTTTCTTTGCTGTATCAAATTAAGGTTGATAAGGCCTTCCCTTCTGATTGATTATTAATATTAGTATTTGAAATAATTCATTGCAGGCGGGTTTTCAAGTGGGATATTCTTGGTAAGGAGATCCTAGAGATTGCATTCCCTGCTGCTCTGGCTACAGCTGCTGATCCTATCGCTTCTTTGATTGACACGGCATTCATAGGTCACATAGGTACGTACGCTTGCTTTTGCTTTCTTGATTTTTTGAAGCACTTAAATTTGGAGGCTTTCTTGTTCATATTTATGTCTGCATGTTCACAATAAGATACAATTGTATGGTGTTTGGCTATATTGACTAGCTAGTTGATAGCGAAATATACGGAGTGATATCTGTTTCAAGTGGAGTGACTTTAAAACATGAATTTGGTTTTGTATAGGTCCTGTGGAACTTGCAGCAGCAGGAGTATCTATTGCCCTGTACAATCAAGCTTCAAGAATTACTATATTCCCAGTGGTCAGTATTACAACTTCCTTTGTTGCTGAGGAAGATACTGTTGCAAAAATGAACATGAAATCAGAAAAAGGTGAGCAACTGCAAAAGGGTTCAGACATGCTTGATGACTTGGAAAAAGGGGCTGCCAAACCAAGTGCTGCAGCCAAAGAAAATGGTAAGCATCTGGAAAAGTTTTTACCTGAAAACAGTAAGATGGAAGAGGTTTCTGCTGAGGATAATGAGCATGCGGCTTTGGGAAAAGGTGCACCTGAAGCGAAAGGTGAGAGCTCAGACAACGGATTACCTGAAAGCAGTGAAGCAAACAAAGCCATAGCGGAAAATGTTAAGCTTGAGAAGGCAGAGAATGGTACTCTTTCCTCACTCATTCTCTAGCTCTCTGAAAGATATGCAAATTGAAACACAGAGATCTAAACATCTTGAATAATATTATCAATGTGACATTTAGTAATTGTGATTTCGTGATTTAGGTTCGAGAACAACAGTTGACAAGCGCCCTTCTGATCTTATGAGCACCAATAAGAAGGCAAAAACCAAGAAACAGAAGCGACATATTGCTTCAGCATCGACAGCACTCATCTTTGGGGCAATACTTGGCCTTCTGCAAGCTATATTTCTCATTTTTTCAACTAAAGTTCTCCTGGGTGTCATGGGTGTGAAATCAGTAAGTGATTTATATTTCTTATACTAATAATAAACAAATGAAGATGTATACAATTTGAAGATATGGAAACAAATCAATGAGAAAGAAAAATTAAAACAAACTTCTCCCATATGATCTCTAGAATGTAGAAAAGTTTTTTATATACATTTTGTAGTTAATTAAACATTTAGGAACTCCCTTAACCCAAAAGGCAGGCTTAATCAACTGACCTTATTAACATTTTTTTTTACTTTAAAGATCATTATGGAATGAGGGAAATAATTACAGCTCTGCTTATGGAGCAGGATTCCCCTATGCTAGCCCCAGCACAGAAGTACTTGAAAATTAGATCGATTGGTGCACCTGCAGTTCTTCTCACATTGACCATGCAAGGGATCTTCCGAGGTTTTAAGGATACCAAAACTCCTTTATATGTCATTGGTAGGCCAAAAAACAAACTGTATATAAGTAAAAACCTGTCTGTAGTAATGACCAATTCTTCTTACTACTTACTCGGGTTTATTTGTTTCATTTGTTCGTAATGCAGTTGTGGGATATGGAGTTAACATTGCCTTGGATCCACTGCTCATCTTTGTCTGTGGCTTGGGCATCAGAGGTGCAGCTTTGGCACATGTTCTTTCTCAGTGAGTAGTGTGACCTTTGTCAGGGTATTATTTTTATTGTTTCATATTTACAGCTGCTATTGAAGTAGTGTTTGTACTTTAATATGTTATTTGATGCATCTTTGCTAAGATTAAATTTTTTTATTCGTTTTAGGTACTTGATGGCACTGGTACTCTTCATAATCTTAACAACAAAAATTGATCTCATACCTCCAAGTATTAAAGATTTGCAGTATGGTCGGTTTCTGAGGAATGGTAATGAGCTCAATTCTTATATCACTATTGTACTTGCATAAATGTTACCTCCATCCCTCAATAATCCAAAATTGGGAGTGGAGAGATTCAGTGAATATATTATTCTTACATACATACATATCTAATTCTTACTTGGTTGGCTTCTGTTTAATTTTTCTTTATTCTTGGTTACAGGTACTCTGTTGTTGGCTAGGGTGGTTGCTGTGACATTCTGTGTGACCTTGGCAGCATCGCTGGCCGCACGGGAAGGTCCAACTCCTATGGCTGCATTTCAGACTTGCCTGCAGGTTTGGTTGACATCATCTCTTCTTGCTGATGGCTTGGCTGTTGCAGGGCAGGTATTTCCTTTTTCTTTTTCTCCATTTAAACATATATCCTCTCGAGTGACTTACAGCTATTTTAGTTGCAAGTAAGTAAGCTTCGTACTCAAACAATCTTTGTGTCATTGTCCCCTGCTCTTTAGGCTATTCTAGCATGTGCATTTGCTGAGAAAGACTACAAGAAGGCCGCAGCTACCGCAACCAGGGTATTACAGGTACTTCAGTTTGTACACATAGCATCAGAGGCTATTTCTTTTTAACATACGTTCCACATTTGCGAAAACAATCAATCAGCATTTTAATTTGTGAAAGAATATTTGTGCAGATGAGCTTTATCCTTGGTGTGGGGCTTACTTTTGTTGTCGGAATTGGTTTGTACCTTGGAGCTGGAATCTTTTCTAGGGATGTCAATGTTTTGCACCTTATAAGGATTGGCCTCCCGGTATGTCAATGTGTTGCTCATCTAAAAGTTTTCTCTTTCTCAATATATTTTTTTTGAATGATGAAAGAATCTTTAAACTAAATTGTTTTCTATCCATCAGTTTGTTGCAGCCACACAACCGATCAATTCACTGTCTTTTGTCTTTGATGGAGTGAACTTTGGAGCATCTGACTTTGCGTATTGTGCATACTCCTTGGCAAGTCTCTTGTAAACCATTTACCACACTATAAATGATACTACAAGTTTTGCAATTGATGTTTCTGAATTCTCTTTTCACAAATTGTGTTACTAATTCTTCGAACCAAATTCTCTGTTCCTTGTCAGGTTCTGGTGGCCATAGCAAGCATTGTATCCTTGTTCCTTCTCTCCAAATCCCATGGTTTCATTGGAATTTGGATTGCTTTAACCATCTATATGGCGCTGCGTACATTTGCTGGTGTATGGAGGTAATTATCTTTTGTGTACTTTTCTTTTATCAACGGGTGAGAGATTTGAATTTGAAACCTCTTCCAACACTTGGCACATAATTAGTATCGTCACTAGACTAGAATGTAGTTGGTAATTAGAACATTGATTTTGGACCCTACACACTTGCAGGATGGGGACTGGAACAGGGCCTTGGCGCTTCCTCAAGGGTCGATCACCCCCATAGGAATATTTAAGACTCTGTACTCCCATGATTAATTTTTTTGCCTTATCATCTTTTCCTTACTGTTATTAGTATACAGGCATAAAAACTCAACTTTCAATCTGCAATTTTTCCTCCTTTTTCTATCATGGTGGTGACCTGTCCAGGATGTTTGGTGATTACATATTATTGTACTATATAGTCTATAATTTCACATAGTCATTGTATTTGCTGCCCCTCCTCTTTATTTGGGGTAGATGGATTGATTGGAATGAAATGACAACCCCCAGTTTTTACTCTATGCTTTACCAATGAAAATAAAGGAAGCAAATATATGGTTCCTACCTTCCTCCATCTCTCTATATCATTTATATCATCACTAACTAAAAAAAATAAAAAAAATCTCCCTTGGAGATGCTCTAACGGAACTTTTGGCATTCCAACCAGATTCAGTTCTAAATTGAAACACTATGTGATGTCAAATTTTACCATTAAAACTCCACCTTGCGTTTTAACATCTCAGTTGGAGATGCTTTTATTCAGTTCGTTCACCTATTATTTCTACACACCTATATTCCTGACTTTCCCACCTATATCCCTAACCCTAATCGGGATTTCTTTTTTTAATTTCTTTGGATAGTTAGAGATGATAATGGCTATGCCTGCCACCTGCCAACAGGCATCACCTGTCTCAAGTTTAGGTCTTACCTCCTTCATACACTACTAAAGAACAATAATAATAATAGAGTTGAGGCGATCAAGTCTCTCTCATCACGTGATAAATTTTACTTCCTTGATTACTTTGACCAACTGATCTCTTGGGAGAGAGACAAGCCGAATCATATCTACGAGGAAGGATCCTAGCTACAAATCATATTGAAAGGACCATTAATTCTTTCTTTATGACTTTTGCCGAGACTTGAGAAGACATGCTCCTGCGCTTATATTTGATGATCAAGACACTACCAGGGCATTGTAGAACCGAGGGAGGTTCATGCAGCCGGTTTCACAGGGGACCACAATTGGTACAAAAGTACAACAGATTATGTAGTCAAAAGTCTTGCAAGTACAATCAAATAATATATCGGAGTTGAAAACACCAGTTACTTCTTCTATATGTACTTTGTTATGACTCGTTTACGGTAGCTGATTCAACTTTGAATTCCTCGAATGTCTGGCTTTCGGGTTTTAATATAAGAAAAAAATGCTAAAGTTTCACCGACTTTGGAAGTTTCTGTATATATTATCACCGACTTTGTTTAACAAAATGGCGTGACACTAATCGGTCTCAGTCTATCAAAATCTGTCACGTAAATTTCTTTTGTGTCATGTTGACCACCTAAACTATTTTTTAATTAGTACCAGCATTGTCTTCGCTTCCTATCCCGCTCAAATTAGAGGTATATAACAGGCCAATTATTTTTCAGTTTGTGATTCTTACCTACCTTTAATATATATATATATATATATGTATATAATACGATGTAATTAATATGAGATGGATTTGGTGGCATATCCGATAACCCGGTTATGTTCCGAATCCGTTAACCCGTTATGTTAACTAAACAAATCTAGATCTTACCTAATCTAATTCGATTTGATATAATATATATTTTATTTTTACTTACTTAATATATATGCATGAACGTTTTGTAAATAAATAAAAAATATTTTTCAACTATTTGGATATATGACATAAAAGAATTCGAATCGGATTCTAATATCAGATAATCCAACAAATCAGATGTGGATCTAGTTGTGAGTGATATGTCGAATTTTCGGTTCGAATCGGGTTGAATATCTTTTGAAATCGAGTCAGGTTTCAAGTGCTCCGCTTCAACTCCGACCTGTTTACAGGTTAACTACTTTAGCTAGAAGCCCTTTGCTAATTCTTACCTACTTAATAAAGTGACACACCAACAAATATTTTAATTAATTTAATTGAAAAGCAACTTATAAGAGTGATTTCATTTCGCATTTACTCAAACATTCAAATATTTGATAGAAGAGTAATGTGTATATGTGTATAGACACACAAGATTGACCACATTAGCTGACCACCTTATGTGGCACCTAATGTGTATATGCCACGTCACTTAAATGTGGTCAACTATGTTTTTCTTTTTTCCTTTTTAAATTAAGTAATTTATATTTTCGACTTTTCTTCTTCTTCGTTGTATCCCTTTGGCTGCCCTTCTCCTTCCCTTTTGGCCTTTCCTCATCCTTCTGTGATCTCTATCATAACTCTCCCTCCAAAAAGTGACGTGGCACAAACAACTTATATCAATGGCAGCTGATGTGTATTTGCGATCTCCATGACCACCTTATATCAAGGGCAACATTACCAAGGTGGTCATATGGGGATGTCCGAAATTCTTAAATGGGTCGGCCCTGTCAGTTGTATACCTCTAATCCAAATTCCCATTTTATTTATGAAGTCGTTCTATGGTGAGGGTGTTTAGATGGACTATAGATGTGGACCTTCATATTAGCCACATGATTAATCTAAATAGTAACTTCACTTAAATTTAATGAAATGATCATGTGGCTAATATGAAGGTCCACTTGAATGGTCCATAAATGACACCCTCACTATAGAATTTTGATTTATTCATGTTTTTGTTACTCTTACGATTGGGTCTTAAACAGCCCATCTTCTTCTTGTTTGGGTTGATTTAAGCTCAAAAGCCTTAATCACATGGGGTTTCATATTTGGTTTTTCCTCTCTCTTTTTTCCCCTTATTTGTTTTTTTCCTTAATACTCAGTGCACTTATATTTGGTTCTTTCCTCTCTTCATGGGTCAATAGCTCTTCGACTTCCAAAGTTCTATCTTACTTCATGAGTGCGACTTGTGCTTTGACCTGCCCCAGCCTAATTACATGAATAAGTACTTTACAACAATTCATGAATTGAAGACTCTATAACATCATCAAACTTGGATATAATGCATGAAACCCTTCTCTTGGTTCTACAAATTCAGGTTGATTAATTGAATTTAAAGCAACTAGAAATATAAACATTTTAAAAAAGCAGTGGAAAACTTAGAATGGTTTTTTTTTTATTATAAAAAAAATAAGCAAAATGGCAATTTATATAATAGATCAAGATTACGAAACTTAATGCTAATGGATATGCAGTTTTGATTGTTTGTTAGAGCATCTATAATGGGCTCTCTAAGCCACCTCCTTAGACAAATTTTAGGGAGGATTTGGAAAAATACAAATCCAACCATGCTCCCAATCCACCTCCTAAAATAGGGAGATCTCTAAGAGCTCCTAAATCTGAGGAGACAGAAAGGACTCCTAGTGGCTCCCTATAATTTAATGCTGCTTTATTTAATGAGTATTTCATATCTTTAATTAATGTTTATTATTTTTTATATTATTTTTTAATAGAGATGGATCAATTAAAAAAGAGTTATAGCATTTATGACTCCCTAAACTAGAGAGCATGATTGTAGTTTAAATTTTATAGAGAGCTCATAAAATAACTTTGATATGTTTTTAGCTAAAATTTAACTAAAAAATAGAGAGCATGATTGCGGATGCTCTTAATCAGTGTATAATTCTTATAGAAAATTTGGAATAAGTGCAAAATTTAGAACATAAGTTGGGTCTAATCCTCGTATTTGTTGTCATTGATATAAGTTGTTTGTGCAAATATCTCATGGGAGAATATTTGCGAGATTCCTCCACCTTTCGAGCTTCCTTCTCTTTCTTCTTCCTCAATTCCTGTAAAATAGATTGGAGTCAACGGACCACACCCGGGGGATGTTGGCTAAAGGCCCTCTGATGCCTAAGTCACTTAAATGATCTTTAGGAAGATACAAAAATAATGGAAAGGTCGGAGTTTTCTCCCACGGAGAGAGCCGGGTGGTCGGAGCCATATGTGTGGTGGCAGGTGGCCATGAAGGAGAGAGAAAGAGATGAATTTTGCTAGGGTTTCAAAATTACCTCTTGTGCGTTGTGTAGCCACCTATTTATAGACTCCTTGCTTGGCTAGGGTTTGAAGAATAATCCTTTATTTAATTAGGTTATTCTTACCAAAATGAATGATAGGAATAATCAGGGAGATTTGGTGGAAATCTCATCCTTCATTTGGGAAGATAATTCAATCTTAAATTAGGGTAATTAGTTGACCTAAGGAATTTCTTTTTTCCACATGTAACCCATTCATTGGTTGCTGAAATATGTGTTCCCAAATATGTGCTTGGACTTCCTTAGTAGGTTGAGCTGCTTTTTTTAGTTGGGCTCCTAATTGGAGTAGGCCTTTGATTCCTTCTTGACCAAGGATGCCTAACCATCAAAAATTACAAGGCTCCTCTTCATATCACAAAAGTTTTCTTCCTTTACTTCCTTGCCTGTGAGAAAGATCTTGGAGGAGAGAATTGCTTGTCGAGGAGAGGAATTTCTGTGCACACCAAAATAGGTCACGCATGGTTTTTTTTCCATTTGATTTTCTTCACGGCGAGGACCGGTTGACCTTGGTTGGTCGGTTGTTGTCATTATGTGGCGGCTGGAGCTACGACGAGGGCTGCTGGTTTATTTATTTATTTATGTTGTGTTGCATCGTGGGCCAAGCCCAGTGGCTGGCTAAGGTGGCATGGTGCTAGCGTGGGTCGGGCTGCACTGGTGCCGCATCAAAGGCCTTACTTCTTGAGCGGTGGCATTGTCTGGTGTTGTGAATGTGCTACGGCTTGGGCCGTGCTGGCTACTCAGGTCGCGTAGGCCATTAATTTTTTTACCGCAAACTAGGGTTTTTAATTTGAAATTTGACTTGTGAATTTCTTTCTTTTTCCATTGTTCAACCATCATGTCATCTGACAAGGGAAGCCGGTCATCAAGTTCACAAGTGCCTATGTATTTGTGGGGCAGTTCTCGTGTTCATAAGAGGAAGTTCATGGCAAACTTGCATCTCGTCACGACAGAGGCTCAGTTCTAGAAGTGGCACGCTAATTTTTCTTCTACCATACATGATAACATGCATGTCAAGTTGGTGGAGCCTTCAACAAACGGTGCAGCTCGTATGGACCCGAATGATCCTAATGCAAGGATCATCACATTCCGGCCATTCTACTTCTCTTTGGGCTTCCGATTCCTCATGTCGAGGTTTTTCAAGAGAGTATTTCATGCTATGGTGTGTGCTCCTAGTTAGTGTACTCCGAATGTCTACCGGGCGGTCATCTGCTTTGACAACCTGAATCGCTTATTTAAGCTAGGATTGACCTTGTGGGAGTTTTTCTACTTCTTCGAGGTGAGATGTTGCGAGAAATATGCCCAAAATGGGAAGGCTTGATCATGTGTGGAGAACTGACGTACTGGTGGTCAGTAGAAAATATGAAGGCAAAGCAGATAATGGTCCACAAGTTCCCACCACCTACTGTCTTGGTATGTCATGATCTGTTGATCTGCTTCAATTTCATTTGAATTATTTAATGTGTGGCTAATTGACTTATGTTTTCTTCTTGGAGAGCATGACATCATCAAAAAACTCGATCTCGAACCGAACATAGCGAAGGTCCGCTAAGCCATGAACATCCTTGCAAAGTTTAGTGAATGACGTTGGTTATTAAGTGAATACCGAAGGAAAGCATGTGGTCTACCCTCGGCCAAAGATATTTAGAGGTGGAAACTGCATGGCCTCAACTCAGATGATCTGCCTAACTAATGGGAGGAGTCTTTGACCAAACTCCCAGGAAAGAGGAAGGCTGCTCCCAATCTTTCCGAAGATGAAGTTGCGACCTCATGAGCAAGAGATGTGTCTATGTTAAGAAAAAAACGTAGACTTCCTCCTGTTGTGATCAAGTCTTCTTCGAAAGAGATCTAGAATGTTGATAAGACTAAAGCGAGAACTGCTTCTTCGTCATCTGCTAGGGTTAAGCACCTCATAGGCAAGAAGATTGGTGGCATACAGAACATTCGGGATATTCTGCTCAAGTCTTCAACTAAAAAGCTCAAGACCTGGTACATTGGTGGCAAAGACATCTGCCCAAGACCTGGTTCATTTGCCGACAAGCAAAGGGCTGCTGACTTTCCTCACAGGAGTTCGAGTCACCTGCATCGGTCAAGGAATGAGGATAGAACTGGGAAGGCTGCTCCTCTGCTTGGCAAGCTTGCACCTTTCGTCGAGTTACAAGAATTCAAGCATAGAGCTTATCCAACGTCGTTGATTCCCCTCGAGGCGAAGATGGCTAGTCGCTTAGCTCTGCTAGGGATGCATGCATGTCTAATCTTCTCAAGAGGAACTTTTTATCGAGCCCATCAGCATGCGCCATATTGGTTGATAATATACATCAGGCTAGTGATCTTGGCTCATTCTTGACCCTTTCTCCTGAGAAGAAGAAGGAAACGGCTACCGCTTTGCTTCAAAAATGAGTGATTTTTGCTGTTGAGGCTATCTGGAGCTCATCTGTTGTTGCCCTATCTTTTGCTCAACTTGAGGAGTTGGATAAGAAGAATGCATATTTGACAGGCAAGCTCAGCTGAGCAGACTCACCATGAGACGAAGATGTCTTTCTTGAAAAGGGACATGTCTTTGCTGAAGAGTTCGCTTACTCAAAAATATAGTGAACTCGACTCTTCTACTATCGCCCTTCATGAGCAAAAATAGGCCTATCTCCGTCTTGAGCACGAGTTTGTTGACATGACCCACAGTTATGATAAGTTGTTGGCCAAGTTTGACTCCTGCTGAATAATCCAAGTATGAGGCCATCTTTGATGCATGCAAGCTGGGCTACTTGGATTGCAAGAGTGGAGCTGCTCCTTGTCATTCTATCGAATCTATCGAAGATGAAGATGTCGAGTTATTCTGCCATGAGATGTCCCTTGCTCAAGATGAGCATATTAATACTGCGGACATATAGGCAGTTGAAGAGCAAGTAGCTGACGAGACTGTGACTGATGAGCTTGTAGTTGAAAAGGACGACTCCACGGAGGGTGTAGTTGGTGAAATGGCGGTTGAGTCCATGGAGCAGATGGCCGAAGTAAGTGAGCAGACGACTGCAACTGATGAGCTGGTGACCGCAACTAATGAGCAGATGATAGAGCTAGATGGAGTCGTGGAAGGCATAGCTAACTAGGCTGAAGTTAAGGAGGGAGCTAACCTTGAGTCACCTGCTGGAGTCTCATAGTAAATGAAGACTTGTTTATCTTTTCATGCTTTGTAGCTTTGTTTTTCTTTTTAATAATTGGTCTCGGTTGAACATCTTCTTTTTGTTGAACTTTGGCCAGTTGGTCACTTTTCTATGAAAATTTCAGTTATTTCTTTAACCAAAATTTGTGCTAAGTCTTGTGAACTGCTTGAGTGGCCTGCTGGCGTCTTGGTTGGGCATCTCCCTTAGGATGCCTGAATGTTTACCCACCGCTCACTTAAATGGTGCTCTTCTGCATCTCGCTCAGGATGCTTGGATGTTGTCATATGTCTCCCTTAGGATGCTTTGGTTGCTGTCATGCGTCTCCCTTAGGACTCTTTAGTTATGTCCTATGTCTCTATTAGGACGCTTTGGACGTTGGCATGCGTCTCCCTTAGGACGTTTTGGTTGTTGTCACACGTCTCCCTTAAGACACTTTGGATGTTAGCATGCGTCTCCTTTAGGATGCTTTGGATGTTGGCATGTGTCTCCTTTAGGACGCTTTGGTTGTTATTATGCATCTCCCTTAGGACGATTTGGACATTAACGTGTGTCTCCCTTAGAACGTTTTAGTCAGTTTCCTGCATCTCCCTTACAATTCTTTGGATTGATTTTTTCTCGAACACTTCTTTGGATGAAGAACTGAACTTACATTGATGTTTATGTGATTACATCGCTTTATTGAATGAAAACAACTGGATGAAATACTTGCAAAACATCAAAAGTAATCCTTCTTCTAACCAAAGTAGAGAGGGCTTAGTCGCCTGCTAAGAACTAACCTAGAAGCTTCACGAGTAGTACCTTCAGAGGTGATAAGTATTCTACTTTCTCGGGACTTCTTTCCCTTCCAGAGTATCAAGTGTACAGCTTATTTTGCCCCTAGATCGGTTGATCATGTAAGGGCCTTTCCAACTGGGCTTCACCTTCTTCGACCCCTGCCTTTGTACTGAAATGAAGGCTTTCAAAGCACAAGGTCCCCAAGTTGGAATTGTCTAACTTTAGTTCTCTTGTTGTAGTAAGACATCAACTGTTGCTGATAAGCTGCAACTTGAACAATGACATTTTCTTGTTCTTCCTCAAGCAAGTCAAGGTTGACCTTCATATGCTCGTAGTTCTGATTAATGTTACCCATCTTGATACTCATGAATGGAATAGTGATGTGAGGGAGAATGATCGTCTCAATTCCGTAGGCTAAGAAAAATGGGATTTCACCAGTGGATCTTCCTTTGGTGGTGCTATAAGCCCATATGACTCCCTTCGATGCCTTCAAATCTTTTCTTTAGGTAGTCCAACACGATATTGTTGGATGCTTCTACCTAGCCATTGCCTTGCAGATATCTTAGAGTTGATAAGTGCTACATGATGTCATACTTTGCAAAGAATGCGGTGATCTGCTTGCCGATGAACTGTGACCCATTGTCAGTGACCAGCGATGTGGGCAGCCAAACCGAAAAATGATGTTCTTCCAGACGAATTGTTCCACGTCGGCTTCTTTAGTAGAGGATAAAGCTTTTTCCTCAATTCATTTAGTAAAGTAGTTGATGGCGATGATCATCATGTCTTTCTTGGCAACTGTTGATGGCATGGGACCCACTAAGTCAATGGTCTATTACATGAACGACTATGTGTTGTTCTGCAAATAGTATACTTCGACAAGTAGACTTGGGACTAGCTTGTAGCGTTGGCATCGATCCCATCTTTTGACATACTCCGTAGAGTCATGGTGCATGGTAGGCCATAAGTAGCCTATGCTGAGGTCCTTCTAGGCTAGTGATCTGCCCCAACATGATTTCCATGTTCGCCATCATGAATTTTGCAGAGCACTTCGAGAGTTTGTGGGTACTTTATGCATGTGAAATGAGGACCGGAATATGATCTATGAACAAGTTTGTTGTCCTTCATGTAGTATCTTGCAGCTTTTTGCTTGATTTTTCTAGCCCAGGACTTCTCTGTTAGCAAATTTTCATTCACCAAGTAGTCGATGATAAGGTCTTGCCAGTTGGGATTCTCATCGGTCTTCATTGAGTCGATATGCTCTACTTCTTAGATGCTTGGTTGATCAAGGTGCTTGACCAGGATTGAGTGCCTGAATTGGGTTTCTAGCGCTGATCCTACACTTGCCAGCAAATCTGCATGTGTGTTCTTTGCCTGGGGAACTTGTTTGATGGTGAAGGTGGGTAATGTCTTCAAAAGCTCTTGAACTTTATCATTCTTAGGTGTTTTGCCATGTACTCCCATGAAACTTGATTGGTGATCAGCTGGGAATCTGAATAGATGGTCAACCTCTTGATCGATAGTTCTTTTGCTAAGCACAATCGAGTAAGCAATGCCTCATACTCTACTTCGTTGTTTGAGGCTGGAAAGCCTAGTGTGATGGCTTGCTCCAACACAGTTCTGTTTTGGGTGATTATGACAATGCCTACTCTAACCCCCTTGTGATTTAATGCTCCATCTAGGCGCAACTGCCACATGTCCTTGGGTAGGTTAGGTTCGGCGGGGGAGGTCTCGTCTGCTCTTGAACTTTCCTTGTTTATGTTAACCAGCTTCCTTTCTTCGGCTGATGATAAAGTGAATTCTGCAACGAAATATGCTAAAGCCAGAGCTTTTATAGCAGTCTTCATCCAGTAGAATAGGTCATACTGACTCAATTAGATAGCGAGTCTCTATATCGAGGACAACTTTTGACGTGTAGAATACCAAATGTTGAGCCCCCAGTTCTTCTTTGATGAGAGTTGAGCTGACCGCTGGGTCGGACACAGCCAGGTAGGCGAACAGGTCTTCGCCTAACAATGGCTTTAACAGTAGGAGAGGTGAAGTGAGGTATGCCTTCAAGTCTTGGAAGGTTGCTTTGCACTCTTCATCCCGCTTGTCCTTCTGTCATTTCTTCAAGGTTTTAAAAAATGGAGTGCACTTGTCGATAGATCTTGAAAGAAATCGGTTGAGAGCAGCTGCTCTACTTGTCAAACTTTGTATTTGCATTGTTGCATCAGGCGACTTCATGTTGAGGATGGACTTGATTTGATTTGATTTAGATGTGATTCGATGCCCAATTTGGGTGACTAAGTATCCCAAAATTGGCCAAATGAGACTCCAAATGTACACTTACTCGGATTCAACTTCATGCGGTATTTTTGAAGCATGCCAAAGGCTTCGGCGAGGTTCTTGATGTGATCTGCTCATTAGGGAGCTTTGACCAACATGTCATCTACGTAAACCTCCACAGTATTGCTAATCTGCTCATTGAAAATCTTGTTCACAAGCCTCTAGTAGGGTGCTCTTGCGTTCTTCAGCCCAAAGGGCATGATTTTGTAACATATGACCTTTTTCAATTATGAAAGAAGTTTTCGCTTTTTCATCTTTGTGCATCATAATCTAATTATAGCCGGAGTAGGCGTACATGAAGCTGAGTAACTGGTTGTCGAAAGTTGAATCTACGAGTTGATCAATTTTTGGCAGTGGAAAGTTGTCTTTTGGGCATGCCTTATTGAGGTCAGTGTAGTCGACGTACACTCTCCACTTTCCTTGGTTTTTCTTTGCCACCTGAACAACATTGGCTAGCCACTTTAAGTAGCAAAATTCTTCGATGAAGCCGGTAGCTAAGAGCCTGTTAGCTCCATTTTCTCTTTTGGGTTTAGGCGCGAGCCAATCCGCATTTTTCTCTCTCGCTTATTAGGATCAAGAAGTACTAACTCAACGTCCTCTTCGGGCCTCCATCATTCTTCGAGATACGCCTTTTAGAGGATTCCCTCGTCTCGATCCTAGCTCTTTGATTGCTATTGAGGAATGGCAATCTCTTTTCCCTTTTGCTCTTCTAAGCTTACGAGAGTGAAATGAGCTTGTTTTCTTTTCTTCAACTCTTGGGTTGAACATCTTTTCGTCATTGCCAAATCACTGTTGATCTGCCCGACACCACCCACGGAGATTGGTAGCGAATTTTTTGATGTATGGCAGAAGTGATGAGGTTGATCTTGCCAATCCATGGTCTGCCTAGGGTGCCATTGTAGGAGGAGACTTCGTCGATGATCATGAAGGTTCGCGAGCTCTACTATTCCCAAGGTAATCTAGGTCGCGTCGTTGAAGCCGGTTAGTGACCTTGCTAATTTTTTTAATCTTGGTCAACATGCCCATTTGCTAGACAATCGAAAGT
This sequence comes from Prunus avium, assembly GCF_965620075.1. Taxonomy (NCBI): domain Eukaryota; kingdom Viridiplantae; phylum Streptophyta; class Magnoliopsida; order Rosales; family Rosaceae; genus Prunus; species Prunus avium. The sequence goes on from NC_142285.1 coordinate 1,838,944, forward strand.
TGCAGGATATTGGATACGCTACACTCGTCCATGTGAATTCGGTCGATCACAGCTTGCTCGATTTGGATGCTGATGATGAGAGCGTCATTGTGCGGTAGATCAAGCTTGATCATTTCTTTCTTCTGGAAGTCAATTATGGGATTGTTTTCAATTGCTGGACAGCTGGTTAAGACTTGAGATACCATAGTTGCCTGCTTAATCGTCCTCTTTTATCTCTGCTGGTCAGCCCGGATTCCTCGGAGTCGGCCAGGATTGTATTAATCCTTATGACTCTCTGTGGAGGTTCATTAGCAGCATCGCGGTCCTCAATCTGTTGGAAGCCTTCTTCACCACAAACTCTATGCAGTGGCCTTCTCTTGTAAGCTCCTCGAGGTGCATCTTCCACGACCGGCAGTTGGCCGTGTCATGCCCATGTGTCCCATGGAAGGCGCAGTACTTGTTGGTATCCTTCTTATCAGGCGGGGTTTGTATTTCACTTGGGCCAGGATTTGATGTATCGAGATTACAAATTTTGTATAGCTCTAATCGGCTGAAGCACCTACTTAGGGTTGTGTCTTGCGTTTTCCCCCATGGTTCCTACTTCTGGATCTATCATTCCTCTGACCTGCTTCCTTGGGCGGTTGGTTGGCTTGCTTGGCAGACTTTTTGGAGGCGATTCGATCATCATCCCAGTGCGCTTATCGTTCCGTGGCCGCGAAGACCTCTGCCAGAGTCTGATTGGAAGGGAAGGTCGGCTGCAGGTCGTGCTCGGCTGACAAGCCCTTCCTGAAAGTAGAGGATGCGATCCGATCATCGCATCCCACAATGTTAGCTTTTTCCGTCTTGAATCTTTTGATGTAGTCTTGGAGAGACTCATCACGTTTCTTGCGCATGTTGAATAGATGGTCAGGGTTCTTGATCGTCCGGTAGGAGGTGTACTCATTTGTGAAGATGAGTGCTAGCTCTCTAAAGCTGTTGATCGACCCGGACGATAAGGTATGGAACCAATCTTGAGTTGCTCCTCACAGGGTCATTGCAAATACCTTGCACATCAGCGCGTCTTCAGCCTTATAGAGCATTATGGCACTCTTGAAGTGCTTGAGTTGGCTCTCGAGATCGGAATCCCTTTTGAAATGTGTGAAAGATGGTGTTGAGAATCGCTTTGGCAAGGTCGCTTGCCCGATCTCGTCAGTGAATGGTGAGGAGTTCAATTGGTGTACCTCCTTACGTAGACCATCTTCTAAATCTCCTCCAATCTTCAAGACTCAAAGCCTGTCATTCACGAGATTCTCGACATCATCTGCCCGTAACGCTCGCTATCCCTATTGATGTTGTCAATGACGCGGGCATCATTGGTCTACTTCCTCATTTCCTCTAGGGAGCTAACCTCTTCGGTTGTCTTGCCTATGTGATGTATGGGTGGACTGAGCTTGCCAAGGACTTCTTGTGGTTTGTTGTCATGTACTGAATCTTCCGGAGTAGGCTAGTGAGTGTCTTTCTACACTTATTTCAAGAGCAGGATCTTGAGGCTGATCTCCTTGAGAGCCCAAGCGGGCATGAACATCGGATCGAGGGCCCAAACCTTTGTGAACATTAGTCCTTGGACCTAATCTCGAACCGAGACTCGATCTGCTCTGGCCGGGGCTCATAGAAGATTGTGACATGCCTGCCACTGGGCAGCTTGCACTTGTCCTTCTCCCTACCTGCTGGTTCTTGCTCAACCTGCTGGGACCTTTCGAACCCCTTGCTGGTGCGTTCGTCCATCCTTCTATCTTCACCATTGGATCCAAGGCCAAGGTCTCAGACCAAGTCGATCAGCCTGAGGAAATGTCCAACCAAGTTGTTTTGGTAGTCTACTTTTTGGGTCAACTGGTTGACTCTAAGACTGAGGTGTGCTTGACTGCTAGGACTAATGGGAGAGAATTACGTAAAGCCTAATTGCAAGCGGCCTAGGGTTTTGTTGGAGGTGTACACATAAGCAAACAAAAAGCACGGTTACAAGGGAGGGAATGGTCGCACTTGCTCCAAGATTGCACTGTAGTCGGCAGCGTTGACAAGATGGATATGAGTGGCGGCATCAACGTGGGTCGTGGCATAGGCATGATGGTGTGCATCGGATCCGGCCGTGAGGCCGTATGGATGATGGCTACTAAAACCGGCCGTAGGGCTATGTGGTTGTAAGGTTGTGGCAGCCAAGGTATTAAATGTCAATATTATCAGCGATATTATCCCGATAATATCGGATTTTTGGGGGGCCGATATTTTCGCAATAAAGCATGGTGTTATCGTCAATATATCAATATTTTTATTGATATTATCCCGATAATATCGAGGACGACAATATCAACATTTTTATGAATGATTTGGGCAATATATCGCGATATTATCGATAATATCCTGATAATATCGCGATACGAAACCCAAAAATATTTATATACATGGTTTTTGTGAAAACCATTTTACTCCTTCAAATGATTATGCTTATGAACAACGTCAACCAATCTCGAATCCATATGGGTGGCACGTTAACAATTACATGCAAAACTATTTTGGGGATTTATCATTTGATGACTACTCTTCACAATATACTTACTCTACACATAGAGATGATGAAGATAGTGAAATTTTTGAACCTCATAGGAACTCTATGTGGTACTAAGTCACTCATGTATCTTACCATGCAATGTATAAAGTGTAAAATATTGTAGTTATTCATTATATATAAATGATTATGGTGTGTTTAATCTTCTTTCATTAATTACTACATATTTTCTACACTTACAGTGTTTGCCAGCTCGCTATATAATTAACTTAAATCAGTTAAATCCATCATGCAATGCATTTCCTTCCAATTTTTTGCGATAAACTAATAGATAATTGACTAAATAAACATCTTGCAAAGTTTCAATAAAAAATTCCAAGTTTTTCTTACAATTTCCGTGGTTTTTATTCAATTTTTACTGATACCGATAATATCCCGATATTTCCATCGTCATTTCCGTGTTTTTGGACTTCCGATATTTCCGATACCATCGATATTTTAAACCTTGGTGGCGGCCACGAGGCTGTGAGGCGGTGCGGCAGGATCAACTATGGATGGAGCCACGCCTATGGCCATGGGGTCGTGGAGAGGAAGTGTGGTCCTGGCCATGGGGTCGTGCACGGGATGACTGGTGCTCATGGCCAGAGGGCCATGAGTTGGAGCTGTAGTCTCGATCGTGAGACCGTGAGATGGATGGCCTTGGCCCATAGTGGATTGAGTCGTCGTGGCGGCCATGCTTCTCATGTGCATGTTTCCGGCATGGTTATTCGGAAGGCTTTGGTTAAGTGATGAACAAAAGGAAATAAATTCTCTATTCTTAGAAAAAGAAGTCTGAAGATGAGCGACGACTTATTGGAAGTTTGAAAATCTTTTTTTTTTAATAATTATTGTGCATCGATTTTGTTGTAATTAATTTGGGAATGAGAATATAAATTTTTTTTTTTAAAAATGGTAGTCCAGACTAATCTCAATTTTGGTGTTGTACTACACCAAACAACTGCTTAAATCCAGTCATATCCCGACCAGTCTAGTATAATATAAAAAGGTTAATCTAATCCAATCCAATCTAGCTTACCAAACGGGACTATAATTCCTTTTTTGTTGTCCATATAGTGCCTCTTTAATGCAAGTGGACTATTTTAGAATAGAAGTTGTGAAAAGGGCAATTTTATCTAATTTCACTTGAATGAATTACGGTTTAAGTGGGTCAAACAAAATCCTAACTTGAATGGACAAATATATCCCTCAATTGGAATGGATGAATTAATAAACTTGATGGAAGAGGGCACATTGACACGTTTTAAAAAATTAGGGGCCCTCAAAATCAAATTGAAAGTTCAGAGGGCAAAGTAAAATAAGGATAGTTTAGGGGGTATTGCTTTAAAAAATATAAAAAATAAAAAATAAAAAAACCATAAATTTTTCCATTTCTTTTTCAGTCAGAATTTTTTTTATAATCAATTATATAAAGCTGGGACATGTTTCCTTGTTAAGAAAATGATAGAAAGTATATATTTTTAACAATTATAAGGTAGGCAAATCGGGTTTAGCCCAGTGGAAAATGGTCTTGATTTGCATACCAAAGATCTCAAGTTCGAATCCCTATGACATCATAGTTGTGTGTGAGGAGAAATCCCTCTCCCTAGTGGTTTAGACCATCACTTGTACTAAAAAAAATAAATTATCAGATACAAACTCCCCAGATACCAGCTAGGTCAATTACCATATACAATATACAGTATACTTCCAAATCCACATAATCCCCCTACAAATCGCCTCCCTCTCATTCCCGTCCCATCCATCTCTCAATTATTTTTTCTACGCCTTCCTCATCTGATTCATATCATATCAGTAAAAAAGAAAATGAAAAAATTTGGACCCTTTTTCTTCTTCTGCTACATGGTTTCACTTCAGCCATCAACAACATGGACAGTGACGAAATATATGACGCTGCTGGAGTTTTCATTGGCGTCCTTGCCATAATCTTACTCATAGTCTTGATCTTTTGCTGCAACCGAAGGCAATCTTCCGTTGACCCGTCTAACCACGACGAAAGCTCTGCAACCATTGAACAAGGCCTTGATGAAGCCACAATTTGCAGCTACTCGAAGCTGCTTTACTCTGAGGCTAAGCGGCGAATGGTTGGCTCGGTTTCAGCTCCTTCTTGTTGTTGCATATGCTTGGCAGACTTTGTTGGAAGTTTGAAAGCAAATGTCCCACATTGGAAAAACCAAAAGGTTCCACATGCTTTATAAGCATGAAACCTTAACATCAATTAAATAAAGATTGGTGGGTTGATGGGCTTGGATGGTTGGCTTGCTTGATTAATAATAATATTTAAATAATCAAGACTTGGGCTTTGGGGTCTCTGAAATTAAAAGGAATTCACCTAGCTCGAAAATAAAATAAATATTTTTTATTTTTATTTTTCAGTTTTTCTTTTAGCAAAAGTTAGATTCAAACCAAAAGACTTATCTTTTCGTTTGAATTTTGAACAGGTATAACTATTGTTAACTGCTATTCTGAAGGGGTGCAATTCTGTTATAAGAGCACAAGTCCTATGCCATAATACGATCATCTTTTTTTCCATCTATTTCATACTGCTTTAAATTACATACTGTATTGGAGAGAAGCACACCACTGTTCACCAGAATCCAAGGATCCGGTGTTGGACCCTTGGGTTATAGATAGTTGAATCCTGGGAGATAGACGCCTGTTGAACTTCAAGCACTGAGAAGAGACGAAATTCTGTCTTTAGAACATTGCGAAATACGCAAGCCTCTATCTTCAATAAAAGTCAGTTTCCTGTACTTACTTTGTATTTCTACATTTTCCTGGCTTGTTTTAGGTGTCGCACCGAACGATGTTGCTACTATGCCCTCCAGATGACGAGGCGGTGAGAACTAGACGACAAGGCCATGAGAACCACACAGTGATGAAGTCGAGGCAGAGAAGAGGTGATGAAGTAGAGGGAGACGCAGGCCAGATTGAGGCTTCAGATCTCCAAAGATGGAGAGAGGCAATGAGACAGAGTGACAGAGGAGAGAAGAAGAAAAAGAAGGAGAGAAGAAAAAGAAAAAATAATAAAGAAAGAAAGAAGAAAAAGACGAAGAGAGAGAGGGAAGTGAAAATTGGTTGGCGACTGCACTTTGATGAAGAATGAGGAAGATGAGTTAGGGTTTGAGTTGTGCACTTTTGTTATTTATTTTTTTAATTCCTTGGAACTATATACCCTTATATACATTTGTTATATGGAATTAACACAACCAAGTTTTGTACTTCAGTGATTTGAGGACTTAACTCCAACATGGAGGTACGGGGTAAACCAGTGACTTGGAAAATCTTAAATCGTGACCTGGATCAATCTAGTCAATTCAGTCCAGTTTGACATCGAAATTAAAATAAAAATAATATTAAAAAATTGGACCAAATCAACCCAATCGATTTGGTTCAGTTGGTTTTTCGATTGTTCGGTTTGATTGCCCACCCCTAACCAGTACAGTAAATGACATCAACATGACATCTAAAGTATCAATCCCAAAACAAAACTGAAGCGTGCAAAAACTGCACCAAAACTACTAGCTCACATTACCACAATTAATCATAAGCCCAAACAACGCCCACATACCCAACATAACCGAAACCCTAAAGCAACTCAGGAGCCTAAACAAACCCTACCACCACCACATGAAAAAGCATTGGCGTGGCCACACCCACTATCGCATTCGTAACAGATCTGAGAAAAACATGTTGGGTGATTTGCAGCAACCTCTGCCAAAGATGTAGACCCAAAATTGGACAAAACTTTAGAAAAATCATTTTTTTAATCAATAACTTCAAAAAAAATATTAGATAAAAAATACTTGTTTTCCCATGTTTGGTAAGTCCAAGCATGGGAAATGGTTGAATGGCAATGGCAGTGGCACATGGGAAAATAGGGGGGGAAATGTAACCCTCCTCCCTCCTTGGGTTTCATTTCCCCTTCCCATGAGAAAGTTCGGGAAAACAAGCCAATATTAAATAGACACTTTTCATGACCATTTGGTCCCCATTAGAGCATTTCCACCCATTGTGCCATGGCAAAGGGCAAGGGCAGACACTATTCATATGAATAGTGATTACAAAAAAAATTCTGGATTTTGTGGTTTTTTTTTTCCTTCAATTTTTTGGTATTAAATTGGTCGCTGATGTCAGCATGACGTCAACTTGCCCAGGCAAGTCTTGCCTTCACGCTTGCCCAATTTCATGGCCCACTTCTTGCCATGGCAATTTTTCCTCGGGTGGAGGTTGTTTTTTGAGCCTAGGTTACCTTTTGCCATGGCAAAAAGGGATGGGGTGGAAGTGCTCTTAACAATTTAGAATTACAATATAGCATTAAATGCATTCTTTTATTATTTGATTTCATATGTGTATAATTGGAAAATTAAACAAACTTTGTTTTACATTCCTACACAAACCAAACATGGGAAAGGAAATAAAGTGGTATTTTCCAGTTACTTTCACAACATTACCAAACATGGAAAGGAATCTTCAATTTCCCATCCCTTGGAAAATATCATGGGAAATGATTTCCCATTAAATCCTTTCCGTGAACCAAACGGGGTCTAAAATATTATTTTGACAAATTAGAAAAAATAGTATATAAATAATTCTTTAATTGTATGTATGCAAAACAAATAATCTTGAATCCGATATCGTTTGACTACTCAATTGTGTTATTAAAAGCTTTAGTACTTTCTTGAAGCACTGTGTTCATTGATTTTGTAGGATACAATTGGAAAATCGAAACGGTTTCCGATTTGTCTAATTTTTTGCAAGGATGATCTATGAATGTAGACTTAAAAAATAGATGCTTTGGATCGTTGGAAAAAAAAAATTCATAAGGTACCCCAAAGGGTGTCCCTAAAATACTCAATAGAAGGTAACTATATAACTATATATATAAGACCAACTAGTATTTGGTTTTTTTTTTTTTTTTTTTTTTGGGTAAGAAACAGTTCTTTCATTCCAGAGGGGAGTAGCCAAGAAGCCAAACCCAGGAAAAATACAAAAGCAACAAACAAGGAAGTCCAAGCCACAAGGGGGACAACAAAACCAAAATGCAATACAAAGACAAACTAGGAGGGGAAGAAGAAAGACACAGCAGCACTAGGAACCACCGTGTTCATAGGCCTCCTAGCCAGCACCAGACTAATCATTTGTTGGAGGGCACGGAAGGCCATCCTTATTCAAGATGAACGTGAGAGAGGATGGAGGCCTAAAGGCCCAAACTTCATTGCACATCCTCGACTTAGCAAGCTCTGCCAAGTGATCTACCGCCTCATTTGCGGTTCTGCAAATCCAAGTCTAGCTATAAGATCTGAACGCCAAGAGAAAGTCTCTTATATTACTAAGGATTGGGTAAATCTCCCACTTCCCCCAAGAGATGTCACCATTTATACTTTTAACGGCTTCAAGGCAATCAGACTCGAAAGAGACCATTTGATCACCCCTATCCGAAGCAAATTTGCACCCTTCTAGGCAAGCTAAACATTTAGCCATTAGAGCTGAGTTCGCTTGAGCCAGCAGAGATTTACAAGCCAAAAACTGTCCATTGTGGTCCCTGACCACCATTCCAATACCCACAAATTTAGAGATCGGGTCCTAAGCCGCGTCCACGTTTAGTTTTACCAAGGGGCTGAGAGGTGGTGACCATGCCGTAGTATGTGCCAAGTTTTGGGGCCTAGGACTACAGTTTGCTTGGCGACGCACCATAGAGGAGAGGAACTCGTTAGCTGTGTTTGAAGCCTGTTGGATAGTGTCCCTAGGGGAGGGGGAGCGTTGCTCCATTACTGCCTTGCACCTCTCCTTCCATATGTGCCAGCAGAAAAAGCATATAATGGTTTTGATCCTATCCACATCATTCTGCTCAGTGCCGATAGTAGAAAACATACTGCATAGCCAGACGTCCAGAGTAGAAATAGAGCATTTATCCACTCTAAGACTTAATGGGCTGCCAAACCAAACTGGCTCGACCCATGGGCAGAGAAGAAGCATGTGCTCCATAGTCTCAGGGTAGCAATTACACAAAGGGCATAGAGGAGTCTGTGCGCATTTCCTTATGAATAGGTTTGAAAATGTGGTAATAGCATTCCGAAGCGCCCGCCACAAGAAGGTTTTTATTTTGGGAGGGACATTGGTTTTCCACATCATTTTCCAGCAATCGGTGTCCACAGTTGTAGACAAGGAGGGGTGGTGAAGGCGCCTGGCAGCGTAAACACTATGAAGCCAATGATACCCGAATTTCACAGAGTAGCAGCCATTTCTATCCCGGGGCCATACCAGTCGGTCTGACAACCAACCACTTCCTATCTGGACTGAACAAATGGCAGAAGCACCCTCCGTAGATAGGGCATGAAGGATAGGCTCTAAATTCTAATTTCCAGTATCACGATCAATGATGGTTTCTACTCGTTGATCCCAATCAACCTCCACCCCTTCAACTGGTTTCAGACTAGCATCCGGGAGGCAAAGTAGCCATCTGTCCACCCAAACACGGATTTTATCACCCCTCATGACTTGCCACGTAGCCCCACGGAGGAGGATGTCTCTTCCAGGTAGAAGACTAACCCATGTCCAAGAAGCTCTTCCACTTTGCTTGGCATCCAGGAAATTCTCATGGGAGAAGTATCTGCATTTTAGGACCTGGGCCCAAAGAGCGTTCGGCTCGTGAAGGAGTCTCTAGCACTGTTTTGCCAAAAGGGCAATATTGAACTCTTGAATATTGCGGAAACCCATTCCTCCGTCCTGTTTTGCTTGGCCCATAGAGTCCTAACTCACCCAATGTATTCTTCGTTCATCCACCTTTTGACCCCACCAGAAATTAGCAAGGATAGAGTTGATTTCCTTGCACAGTGAGTTTGGGAAGAGGAAGATGTTCATCGGGTAAGCTGGCACAGCAAGGGCAACAGCTTTGATAAGGGTCTCTCGGCCAGCCTGTGAGAGGAGTTGATGCTTCCAGCTCTGAACCTTCTGCAGGATTTTGTCTTTGACGAACCCAAGGGCATCCTTCTTTGCCTGCCCCCAAATGGTTGGGAGGCCCAGATATTTCCCAGGATCAGTTACAATTGGCATGCGAAGGATACCGCTGAGGGATGAGCAAATTAGGTCAGGTGTGTTGGGGCTGAAGTAGACACTTGACTTCTCCAAGCTCACTTGTTGACCATAGGCGTAGCAAAAGTCATGAAGGATTCTTGTGATGTTGTGGCAATTCTGTTCATTAGCCTTCAGAAAAAGTAATGTGTCGTCTGCAAAGAGGAGGTGCAATAGGAGAGGTCCACCGGGCGCAAGTCTAATTCCCTGAATCAAGTTAGCATTACATGCATGATTTATTAATAGGGAGAGAACTTCACTGATCATTAGGAAAAGGTAAGGTGAAATGGGATCTTCCTGACGGATGCCCCGAGAAGGGGAGAAGTATCTGACAGGTTTGTCGTTGATCACCAACACAAACCTAATAGACTTTACGCAATTCATGATAAGCTGGATCCAAACTTCAGCAAAGCCCATTTCTGCCATGACAACACCAAGGAAATCCCACTCAACACGGTCATATGCCTTGTTCATGTCAAGCTTTATGCCCATCTCAAATTTCTTGGTTGACTTTACTGAGTTTTTTTTCTTAGTTGAAAGAAGTTTGAAGTTCGATTAACATAAATATGAGGAAATATAAGAGAAAGTACTGAAAACTAATAAAATGGGAGTTGTTCATCCACTTCTTAATAGTTTTTTTTTCCTTTTAATGCAAGCATATTATAGGGAGGGACAATCAAACTTAATCATCAATGACATGTTTACTCATCAGGAATGAGTATCGAAATGATTCCAATTTCCTCTTTTTCCTGTGTTTACTCATACAAAATAATATTGGAATGTTTTCAATTCCTAACTTCCCTAGGATTTAACACATAACATATGAAAAATTATGCGGGTTCTACCTAAAAATCCATAATCGAATTAATATCCTCAAAATCAAAAATGGGATTAACTAAGGAGAGTAGTTGATGATATGATTCCAATGCATTGATTCCCTTTCTAAATTCTTTTATTCATATTAATAGGACAAAAATATACCGACCACATATCCATAGCCCTCCATTAATTAAACCCATTATTATATATAAGACAGGTCGACTCTTCAAGCGTGGTTCACGCACCTTGTGGTTGTGATTTATTGCTTGTGGTGCTATCAGGGGATTGTAAGCCCAAGGGAATATGCAGTATCCAAGCTGCTTTCGTCGGGAGTCTCTCCCGATTTTTATTTTTATTTTTAAAAGTTTGGTCACCTATCTTGTCCCTTCTCTCTTCTACATTGTGTTTAGCCATTGTACGAGTTCCCTAGCTTACAGGTTTATTTATACTAATTTTTTTTCCTTGCCTAACCGGTACTAGATTCAACTTTTAAGTCTTGCAACTACAAATTTGTTTCACCCAGTTATTATATGTGGATTACGTCTTCCCATTTTTAATATATAATTGGCAAGGAATCTTTGCAATATCAGGAACCTTTGTTTGATCTTCCAATAAGACCTAAACTATGCTGCGGTTATTGTATATCAGAAACCTTTGTTTGGTCTTTTTTTTCAATTTTTTTTGGTATTTAAATTGGTCGTTGACGCCACACTGATGTTAGCATGACGTCAACTTGCTCAAGCAAGTCTTGCTTTCGCACTTGCCCAATTTCATGTTCCACTTCTTCCCAAATATCCATCTATACCTCCTTATTTCGTTTCTCCTTTTTATGAACATGGGTTTTTTTTCCTTTTTATTTTGTCGATATATTGGTTATTAGTTTTATATAAAGTTAGTTCTTCAATGCTCGAGACATTTAATTATCACAAGACATGTAACCTGTATGCACTCTCTAATTCACCTAAACTTTGTTTGATTCTGACTTGTTAAAAGTATCCCACCTGAAATGAAGAAATTTAATTATATATATATATATATATATACTATGCTGCGGTTATTGTATAGTCCTATTGGGAATAGACAATCACATATTAGGCATTTTAAGCATTGGATGTTTTCCCTTTCCAAGACATTTGGAATGTTACTTGCCAGCTTCTCAATTTTTGTCTAGATTGGAAGGTTCAGATTTACAGTCTGCAAAATTACATACCGAACTTAAGTTCTCAATTCGATTTAAACTGTAGAACATACTAAAATGTCTGATAAGAGAAACTTCCTTTTAAGTTCGACTTTTTAAAAATTCTTATTTAATGGAAATTTGGTGAATTGCACACACAAATTGGAAAAATCCGTTTAGGAAAAAAAAAATTAGATTGTAAAAGAAAAACAAAAAACCCGTAAAAAAAACACACACATAGACCTAAACTCTGACTCTGACAGTAAGTAAGAGAGCACACAATTCATACAACGTGTCTTGCCCACGCATTCCGAGCAAACTTTAGCAAGTCAGGTCGTTTGCTCCAACTTCGAATTTCTCGCAAAAGTTTTGGTAATTTATAATAGTGCTGCTATTTCCACTTTGTTCTATTTTTCTACTCATTTTATTATCGAAATTTTAAAGACAAATTCACTCATTTGTACAATGACTTCTAAGACTTAAACCCACCCCGCCCCCCTCCCCGCGGTCTCCCTTCTCACTTTTCTTCATTCTTGGCGCCACATGAGGACGCCTCCTTCTCCCTCTCACTTTTCTTCATTCCTCGCACAACTTGAGAACGGGGCATTATATATATGTCTCTGTTTTTTTTTTTCTCTGTAACTTTGGTTTTCAATATATGCATGCATCTGGACATGGATTCTTTTGTTTTTTTTTTTTTTGGGTGGTTGAGTATATTCATTATCATTCATCCATTTACGAATGAAGATTGAAGAATGAAATTTTGGTTGCAAATTGTCGTAGTGGTTAATTACGTCTCGAAAGTTAGGTGAGAAAAAGAAACATTCATTTTGCTTTTTTCTTTTCTTAATGTCGTGATTGAAAGTATAATCCAGATATAGATTTAGAGGAAACAATTGATGTGTAGTTTAACCAATTGAATGAAGCTTCAAATATGTGAAATTGTTATAACTATATTTATCTCTACTAAAAGTGTCTGTATCAAGTCAAGGAAATAGAGGATTTTTTTTTTTGTCAGGGCGTCAAGGAAATAGAGGATATTAATGCATTAATGCATACAAATGGGGTTGAAGGCTTGAAGCATGCTTTGAATGAAAGCAAGGGGCATGCTGGATATTAATGCATTAATGCATACTAAAGGGGTGTCTTTCGGGATTTTTTTTTCTGGAATTGGGATTGAAGAAGAAGAATAGAAAGAGGTTGTTGGGTTTGTTTGAGTTATCTTTTTTAACTTTTTGCTTGATTTTTGATTGGATTGGATTAATAATTAAATGATATTTTAGGAATAATGGCCCTAAATAGTGGATGCCATAGCAATTTTTTTGTTGGTTTTCCACCTATTGTCATGGCAACACAAGGGCAACCACTATTCACATGAAATATGAGGAAAGGAATTTGTATAGAGTTTTGGTGTGGGAAGTGAAGAATATGGCTAGGTATTAAAAATTCTAGAATTTTTTCCTTTTTTTTTTCAATTTTATTTGTAATTTAAATTAGCTGCTGATGCCACAATGACATCAGCATTTGATGCCACAATGACATCAGCATTAGGTCAGCTTGCCCAAGCAGCATCCCAGGCAAGTCTTGCCTTTGGGCTTGCCCGGGTTGTGGAGCCTAGCTCTTGCCCTGGCAAGACTTAGGCACTGGAAACCAGATTGGGGGCCTAGGGGGCCTCTTGCTCAAGCTGGGACCTCCCGGTGAAATTGCTCTTAGTTGAGCTCTTCCACCTCTACTCATGTGGTCAGAGGTTCGAAACGCCCAGGCACCTAATGAGTATTTGTATAAACTCCCCTCCCACAATTGATTGTACTTTTATAAAAAAAGAAAAAAAAAAACAAAAGCATGTTAGAGGCTTGTATTTATTGATGAGTCTACAAAACATCATAACTCAGGAAGGTTCTATTATCACCGATCCCAACTCATGCAACTATAAATACCCCTTCAAGTTGTAGTGTCTTTGTGTCACCTTCCAGGCGTTAATTCTCAGGCACTCCCATTTTAGCTTCTTCAACATTTGAGCACTTCATTTGGTATATGAGTTAAATTGAGCTTAGTTTGTGATAAAATCACACACCACTAGCAGATATTGTCTTCGACTTAACCATCTACAAAGCCTAGTGGAACCATTCATTATATGTTGTATTTTATTTAGTCAAATTTCCGATGTGGGACTTATATTTTTCAACATTATAATCTTCAACATCATAAACATTTTGAACTTGCAGTATCAACTTAAACATGGCTGAGGAGCAAGATTTGCATGCACCAGTGAGCAAATGGAAGATGCCTGTTGGCGTTTTCTTCAAAGATGCAAGGTGCAGTTGCAATTTTACAATGTTTAATTAGTGCTTTGCTCTCTCTCTCTCTCTCTCTCTCTCTTTCTCTCTCTCTCTCTCTCTCTCTCTCTCTCTCTCTGTGTGGAGCCTTTGCTGTATCAAATTAAGGTTGATAGGGCCTTCCCTTCTCATTGATTGTTAATATTAGTATATGGTTTCTTTGAAATAATTTACTGCAGGCGGGTTTTCAAGTGGGACATTCTTGGTAAGGAGATCCTAGATATTGCATTACCTGCTGCTCTGGCTACAGCTGCTGATCCTATCGCTTCTTTGATTGACACGGCATTCATAGGTCACATAGGTACGTACGCTTGCTTTTGCTTTCTTGATTTTTTGAAGCATTTAAATTTGGAGGCTTCAATTTTTAAGACAGTTTTGTTCATATTTATGTCTGCATGTTCACAATAAGATACAATTGTGTATGGTGTTTGGCAATATTGACTAGCTAGTTGATATCAAAATATACGGAGTGATATCTGTTTCAAGTGGAGTGACTTAAAAACATGAATTTGGTTTTGTCTAGGTCCTGTGGAACTTGCAGCAGCAGGAGTATCTATTGCCCTGTTCAATCAAGCTTCAAGAATTACTATATTCCCATTGGTCAGTATTACAACTTCCTTTGTTGCTGAGGAAGATACTGTTGCAAAAATGAACATCAAATCAGAAAAAAGTGAGCAATTGCAAAAGGCAGACATGCTTGATGACCTGGAAAAAGGGGCTGCTAAACCAAATGGTACAGCTAAAGAAAATGGTAAGCATCTGGGAAATGGAAAGATGGAAGAGGCTTCTGCTGAGGATGATGAGCAGGTGGTGGCGGGAAAAGGTGCACCTGAGGCGAAAGGTGAGAGCTCAGACAACGGATTACCTGAAAGCAGTGAAGCAAACAAAGCCATAGCGGAAAATCTTAAGCTTGAGAAGGCAGAGAAGGGTGCTGCTAAAAACAGTAATCTAATAGAAAATGGTACTCTTTCCTCACTCATTCTCTAGCTCTCTGACAGATATGTAAATTGAAACACAAAGATCTAATAATCTTGAATAATATTATCATTGTGACTTTTAGTAATTGTGATTTCTTGATTTAGGTTCGAGAACCAATAAGAAGGAAAAAATCAAGAAACAGAAGCGACATATTGCTTCAGCATCGACAGCACTCATCTTTGGGACAATACTTGGCCTTTTGCAAACTATATTTCTCATTTTTTCAACTAAAGTTCTCCTGGGTGTCATGGGTGTGAAATCAGTAAGTGATTCATATTTCTTATACTAATAATAAACAAATGAAGATGTATACAATTTGAAGATTAAAACAAACTTCTCCCATATGATCTCTAGAATGTAGAAACGTTTTTTATATACATTTTGTAGCTCCCTTAACCCAAAAGGCAGGCTTAATCAACTGAACTTATTAACAGTTTTTAACTTTAAAGATCATTATGGAATGAGGGAAATAATTACAGCTCTTCTTATGGAGCAGGATTCCCCTATGCTAGCCCCAGCACAGAAGTACTTGAAAATTAGATCGATTGGTGCACCAGCTGTTCTTCTCACATTGGCCATGCAAGGGATCTTCCGAGGTTTTAAGGATACCAAAACTCCTTTATATGTCATTGGTAGGCCAAAAAACTTACTGTATATAAGTAAAAACCTGTAGTAATGATCAATTCTTCTTGCTACTTACTCGGGTTTATTTGTTTCATTTGTTCATGTCGCAGTTGTGGGATATGGAGTTAACATTGCCTTGGATCCACTGCTCATCTTTGTCTGTGGCTTGGGTATCAGAGGTGCAGCTTTGGCACATGTTCTTTCTCAGTGAGTAGTGTGACCCTTGTCATGGTATTATTTTTATTGTTTCATATTTACAGCTGCTATTGAAGTATAGCTGTTTGTAACTTTAATATGTTATTTGATGCATCTTTGCTAAGATTAAATTTTTTTTATTCGTTTTAGGTACTTGATGGCACTGGTACTCTTCATAATCTTAACCAAAAAAATTGATCTCTTACCTCCAAGTATTAAAGATTTGCAGTTTGGTCGGTTTCTGAGGAATGGTAATGAGCTCAATTCTTATATCACTATTGCACTTGCATAACTGTTACCTCCATCCCTCAATAATCCAAAATTGGGAGTGGAGATTCAGTGAATATATTATTCTTACATACATACATATATAATTCTTACTTGGTTGGCTTTTGTTTAATTTTTCTTTATTCTTGGTTACAGGTACTCTGTTGTTGGCTAGGGTGGTTGCTGTGACATTCTGTGTGACCTTGGCAGCATCGCTGGCTGCACGGGAAGGTCCAACTCCTATGGCTGCATTTCAGACTTGCCTGCAGGTTTGGTTGACATCATCTCTTCTTGCTGATGGCTTGGCTGTTGCAGGGCAGGTATTTCTTTTTTCTTTTTCTCCATTTAAACATATATCATCTCGAGTGACTTACAGCTATTTTAGTTGCAAGTAAGTAAGCTTCATACTCAAACAATCTTCGTGTCATTGTTCCCTGCTCTTTAGGCTATTCTAGCATGTGCATTTGCTGAGAAAGACTACAAGAAGGCCCTAGCTACCGCAACCAGGGTATTACAGGTACTTCAGTTAGTACACATAACAGCAGAGGCTATGTATCTATAAACCATTCATGACCTGAACTTTATAACTAACCTACTATTTCTTTTTAACAACTTCGTTACGTTCCACATTTGCGAAAACAATCAGCATTTTAATTTGTGAAAGAATATTTGTGCAGATGAGCTTTATCCTTGGCGTGGGGCTTACTTTTGTTGTCGGAATTGGTTTGTACTTTGGAGCTGGAATCTTTTCTAGCGATGTCAATGTTTTGCACCTTATAAGGATTGGCCTCCCGGTATGTAATTTAAGCTCATCTAAAAGCTTTCTCTTTCTCAATATATTTTTTTGAATGATGAAAGAATCTTTAAACTAAATTGTTTTCTATCCATCAGTTTGTAGCAGCCACACAACCGATCAATTCACTGTCTTTTGTCTTTGATGGTGTGAACTTTGGAGCATCTGACTTTGCGTATTGTGCATACTCCTTGGCAAGTCTCTTGTAAACCATTTACCACACTATATGATACTACAAGTTTTGCAATTGATGTTTCTGAATTCTCTTTTCACAAATTGTGTTACTAATTCTTCAAAACCAAATTCTCTGTTCCTTCTCAGGTTCTGGTGGCCATAGCAAGCATTGTATCCTTGTTCCTTCTCTCCAAATCCCATGGTTTCATTGGAATTTGGATTGCTTTAACCATCTATATGGCGCTGCGTACATTTGCTGGTGTATGGAGGTAATTATCTTTTATGTACTTACTTTTCTTTTATCAATGAAAGAGAGATTTGAATTTGAAACCTCTTTTAACACTGGGCACATAATTAGTATCGTCACTAGACTAGGATGTAGTTGGTAATTAGAAAATTGATTTTGGACCCTACATTTGCAGGATGGGGACTGGAACAGGGCCTTGGCGCTTTCTCAAAGGTGGATCCCCACCATAGGTTTCATCAGTCTAGTAATACAGCAATATTACGACAGTGCACTCCCATGATTAATTTTTTGCCTTTGTCATCTTTTCGTTACTGTTATTCGTTAGAGTCATAAAAACTCAACTTTCTATCTGCAATTTTTCCTGTATCATGGTAACCTGTCAAGGATGTTTGGTGTTTAGATATGATTGTAATAGTCTATAACTTCACAGTCATTGTATTTGGGGAATGAAATGAGACAACCCCCAGTTTTTACCCTATATGCTTTACCAATAATAAAAAAGGAAGCAAATATATGGTTCCTACCTTTCTGCATCTCTCTATATCATTTATGTTAGTTATTTTGCAAAGCCAGCTCTGGGCCAGTAGAAAGATCCCCATGCAATAACTCTAATGACGCGCGATAACACTTCAACGTGGCATAGCATGCTATTCCTATTGCAACTAAGTTTTTCTCCTGAGTGAGGGTAGGAGATGCCACTTATATAGATAACTGCAGTATTGTTGATAGGTTGACTCCAGCACCCATGGTTTAGTGCTTTTTTAATTCCAATCTAACCCAGGTTTCGAATCCTAGCATAGGTGGTGTGTATGCGTTTAGCATATGTGTGTATGTGTTTAGTAACCATAGTAACCATATGTGTAGTGTGTACATTCTCTCTCTTTTTATCTCACCAATCGCATGATAAGTTTTACTCACTTAATTACTTTGACCAACTAATATGTTGGGAGAGAGACAAGCTGAATCATATCTACGAGGAAGGATCCTCTTCCTAGTTACAAATCATTTTGAAAGATTAATTAATTCTTTATTTATGACATTTGCTGAGACTTGAGAAGGCATATGCACCTGCGCTTATATTTTTGAACACAAGATCATATCATATGCATGAAAAAAACCTAACCCTATTATTTTCGCTCGGCTCTTCTCGCCCTTGCTTATTCTTACCCACTTAATGAAGGGACACACCAAAAAATATTTTAATTCTCTCACCCTTGCTAATTCTTACCTACTTAATGAAGGGACGCACCAAAAAATAATTTACAAGACCTTTCAAATACACCCAATATTTGATCGGTTTGACTAGTACACAAACTTCACAAGACCTTTCAAAATACACCTTCTGTTACTAATTCCGCCATGAGAGACATTAAATCATGACGTGGCAAATGTATTCTCATTTTTATGTTGATGTGGCATAAAAAAATTAATAAAAACTAATAAAATGAATTTCTTTAAAAAATAACTTATTTTTATTTTTATTTAAAAAAAACATTTGTCTCTCTCTCTCTCTCAGCCCCACGAACCCTGCCACCAACCGCCTTCCCCAGCCACCTAGTCTCCACACCATCGTCATCTTCTCCGACGTTGGCAAGTCTGGCTTCATCGAGCACAAGATCTCCCAAACCCTCATCTCCCTCGACCTCTGCTCAGACTTCCTTTCCCCCCTCGATGCCCTCTAAAAGCGACATCTTAGAGCTCTTTAGCAAGTCCAGCACCACCGAAGAGCTCCTCCGCTTTGTCCCCTGTGTTAGGTTGTAATTAGAATTATTACTGCTTGGTTAATAAATCCCTATTGTTTAGGGAGTATCTGTTTGTTTTGACTTAGTCTGTTACCACGTAATAGGTTTGTTAAACGTGGGCTGCTTTTCCATTCTTAGGTTACTCTTTGTAAGGCTATTTAAACAGTCGTTGCTTCTATTATTTATCTATCAAGTTTTCTTCTAAATTCTTGTGATTTGAAAACCTCTTGGTATCAGAGCTTCCTTCCAGGGAGCCAGATTTGAAATCAGAAGAAGTAGCAGTCTTCTAGGTGTGAATATGACATCAGAGAACAGCTATGCATAGCCAGCGATTCTAAGTTGATGGGCACTATGATCACTGGTCTATGCTCATGGAAAATTTCTTGTGATCAAAGGAATATTGGGGTCTGGTGGAGAATGAGATCCCTGTAGTAGCAGGATAAGCAGATCTCACAGAAGGGCAGAGGAAAGTCGTTGAAGATCATAAGCTAAAGGACCTGAAAGCCAAGAACTATCTGTTTCAAGCAATCGACCGTTCAATCCTACAAACAATTTTGAACAAAGACACGTCAAAGAATATCTGGGATTCTTTGAAACATAAGTATTAAGGCACTACACGGGTCAAGCGAGCACAGTTACAAGCTCTTCCTAAAGAGTTTGAGATTCTTCACATAATGGCAGGAGAATCCGTGAATGAATACTTCGCTAACAAAATGAGGCTACATGGTGAAAAAATGGGAGATGTGTTAGTCATTGAAAAGATTTTGAGGTCAATGACTTCTAAGTTTGACTATGTTGTTTGCTCCATTGAAGAGTCACATGATTTAGACTCTATGTCCATCGACGAGTTACAAAGTAGTCTACTCATGCATGAGCAACGTATGAATGATCACGTCACAGAAGAACAAGCACTGAAGGTCACGTATGATGAGTCCTCTGGAGGAAGAGGTAGTGGACATGGAAGTTTTAGAGGAAGAGGTTGAGGGAGAGGCAGGAGCTTTGACAAATCCACAGTGGAATGTTACCACTGCCATATATTAGGGCATTTTCAATATGAATGCCCAAGCAAGGAGAAAGGAGCAAATTTTGTAGAGGCTGAAGAAGTGATATTGTTGATGGCCTATGTTGATGATAAAAAGATGAACAGGGAAGATTTGTGGTATCTTGACTCAGGTTGCAGTAATCATATGTGCTGGAAGAAGGAATGCTTCTTAGATTTGGATGCGGCTTCAGAGAATCAGTAAAGCTTGGAAACAACTCAAGCATGGCAGTATATGGAAAAGGCAATATAAGGCTGCGAGTCAATGGGGTTGATCAAATCATCACTTGAGTGTTTTATGTACCGGAGCTAAAGAATAATTTGTTGAGTATTAGACAACTTCTACATAAGGGACTTACAATTGTATTTCAACGTGGAAAGTGCAAGATCTTTCATCTTGAAAGAGGCTTTCTTATGGAGTTCAGAATGTCATCCAACATGATGTTTGTTCTACTTGCTGCATCTCAGCCAAGAGAGTCTACGTGTTTCAATACAGTCACAGAGGATCAAACACATCTTTGGCATTGCAGGTATGGACACTTGAATTTCCAAGGTTTGAAAACTCTCCAACATAAGCAAATGGTGAAAGGATTACCCCAACTCAAGACTCCTTCCAAAGTATGTAAAGATTGTTTGGTGGGCAAACAACACAGGGATTCATTCCCAACAATGAGCACTTGGAGGGCCTCTCAAATACTTCAACTCGTTCATGCTGACATTTGTGGGCCAATCACGCCAATCTCAAATAGCAAGAAAAGGTACGTGATCAGTTTTATTGATGATTTCAGTCGCAAGACATGGATTTATTTTATGGTAGAAAAATCAGAAGCTTTTATTACTTTCAAAAGCTATAAAAATCATGTAGAAAAGGAAACAGGTATATAAGGGGGCTACGAACAGATAGAGGTGGTGAATTTACATCACAAGAGTTCAACAATTTTTGTAATGACAGTGGGATACGCAGGCAATTGACGGCATCATATACTCCACAACATAATGGAGTTACAGAGAGGAAAAATAGAACCATAATGAACATGGTTCGTAGCAAGCTCTCGAAGAAGAAAATTCCCAAAATTTTCTGGCAAGAAGCAGTTGACTGGATAATACATGTGTTGAATAGAAGCCAAACTTTTTCTGTCAAGAATCAAACTCCTGAAAAAGCCTGGAGTAGAGTTAAACCATCAGTGGAGTATTTCAAGGTCTTTGGGTGTATCTCACATGTGCATGTACTTGATAGCAAAAGAACAAAGTTGGATGATAAAAGCTTAAGTTGCCTCTTGCTTGGCATCAGTGAGGAGTCTAAGGTTTACAGATTGTATGATCCAGTCTCTCAGAAAATACTTGTAAGCAGAGATGTTGTGTTTGAAAAGGATAAAAGTTGGGATTGGGACAAAAGACATAAAGAAGTAATAATAGCTGATCTGGAATGGGGTGACAATGAAAAAGGAGCAACCATAGTCGCTGAAAATGAAGAAGAATGTCCTGCTGACTTTAACAATAACACAGGAGAAGAATTGGGAAATTCTTCTTCAGATGAACCAGTTTTAGAAAATTCTCCCAATTCAAATGAAGGAAGAAATAGAAGACTGCCAGTCTAGATGGAAGATTATGACATAGGAGAGGGTCTCTCTGAAGAAGATGACGTGACTCATTTTTTCATTGCGGCTGCTGATCCAGTTCATTTTGAAGATGCAGTGAAAAGTGAAAAATGGAGAAAAGCCATGGACTCAGAAATCAAAGCAATAGAAAAGAATGATACATGGGAATTGAAGGAGTTGCCTGTTGTAGGAAAGAAGATTGGAGTGAAGTGGGTATATAAAATGAAGCTTAATGAGAATGGAGAAGTAGACAAGTATAAGGCAAAGCTCGTAGCAAAAGGCTATTCTCAACAACATGGGATAGACTATACATAAGTGTTTGCACCTGTGGCACGGTTGGATACGATTCGTCTTGTAATAGCACTTGCAGCTCAAAGATAATGGACAATCTACGAGCTCGACGTGAAGTCTGCCTTCTTGCATGGGGAATTAAATGAGGAAGTGTTTGTTGAGCAGGCTCGAGGTTATGTGCACAAGGGCAATGAACAGAAAGTCTATAGGCTCAAAAAGGCTTTATAAAGACTTAGGCAAGCTCCACGAGCTTGGTATAGTTGTATATAGGCTTATTTCGTGAAGGAAGGATTTGAAGGATGTCATTATGAACACGCCTTGTTCACAAAGACAGCAAAGGAAGGTAAAATTCTAATTGTGAGTCTTTATGTTGATGATCTCATATTTACTGGAAATGATGAATCTATGTTTGCTGAGTTTAAGAGATCAATGATGCTTGAGTTTGACATGACTGATCTTGGGAAGATGAGGTACTTTCTTGGTATAGAAGTTATGCAAAGGACTGATGGAATATTCATTAGCCAAAAGAAATATGCTTTGGTGGAGCTTGAAAAATTTGGAATGAATAAAAGCAATCCGGCTCTTAATCACGTTGTCCCAGGTTGCAAACTTTTGAGAGATGAAGATGGAGTAAAAGTATACAATACCATCTACAAACAAATTGTGGGAAGCCTCATGTATTTAACTACTACTCGACCAGACATGATGTTTGTGGTAAGTCTTATTAGCAGGTATATGAGTAATCCTACTGAGCTTCACATAGAGGTAGCAAAGAGAATTTTAAGGTATCTAGGAGGAACAACCAATTTTGGGGTGTTCTACAATAAAGGAGGAAAAATAGAGTTGAATGCTTATACGGATAATGACTATGCTGGAGACCAAGAAGACAGGAAGAGCACCTCAGGTTACGTTTTCTTATTCAATTCAGCGGTGGTATCCTGGTCATCAAAGAAACAGCCGATAGTAACTCTATCTACCACTGAGGCAGAGTTCATTGCTGCTGCCTCTTGTGCATGTCAGGTAGTATGGTTGAGAAGGATTTTTGAGATGCTTGGTAAAAAGCAAGACAGCCATACAATTGTTCGCTGTGATAGTAGCTCAGCAATCAAACTTGCAAAGAATCCATTAATGCATGGACGTAGCAAGCATATAGACGTTCATTTCCATTTTCTTTGTGAGTTTATAAAGGGGAGAACTGTGGAAATGGTGCATTGCAACAGTCAAGAACAAATTGCAAATGTGATGATAAAACCTCTCAAGTTGGATGCATTTGTGAAGCTGCGAAGTATGTTAGGTGTTTGGCCAGAACCATGTGTAAACTGATTACAAGCTGCATTCAATTTAAGGGAGGAATTGTTAGGTTGCAGTTAGAATTAATATGAGTGTGTTACTGCTTGGTTCATAAATCCCTATTGTTTAGGGAGTATCTATTTGTTTTGACTTAGTCTGTTACCACGTAATAGGTTTGTTAAACGTGGGCTGCTTTTCCATTCTTAGGTTACTCTTTGTAAGGCTATTTAAACAATCGTTGCTTCTATTATTTATCTATCAAGTTTTCTTCTAAATACTTGTGATATGAAAATCTCTTGTTTCCAACACCCTGAGCCAAGGCCAATGGGGCCTTCCTCATCTCCGTCACCTCTGTCGCCGGCATCCCCCTCACCATCGTCTACAACATGAATATGCATTTACCCTTGGAGAGAGAATTATGCCCCTTCGATTTGGCTCTGGTCACCTCCACCGCCATCCAAATGGTCTTTGGTGACATGGTTCAAAAGCAGAACATGCCATAACCCATGAGCAAAAAGATAAACAAATCAAAATGATTTCTGAGTTCCTAGTAAACAAGAAAGGACAACAATTTATGTACTTCCCAACGCAAAGCCTCACCCCTATGTCTTAAACTAACAAAAAGTCATGCCATTTCTACCATGCTCTCAAAAAGTCATGCCATTTCTACCAGGCTCTCACCATAAATACATCTTCATACCCTTTTTTAGCTATTGCTTCTCCTAGATTCAATTTACCTAACTTAGGCATCGAAGGGCATTTGGCCAACACCCCCCAGGTGGTCTATTTACTCCGGTCTTTTTTTACAGAAACCGATGAAGAGAGAGAAGGAAGATCAAAGGTTGAAGAATCCACAAGTGTATATTCTCCTGTGATGATTTTTGCACAAACAATGACTCTTTAAATATGCAAATAAGGCTCACCACAAACATTAAATCAGGTTGTGTGGTAGTTAGGTACATCAGACTTCCCAACATATACTTAAAATATGTGTTGTTAACCTTTGTGCCACAATGTCTCTAGTCAGCTTAACTCCTGGAACTATAGGATTCTGTACTGAATTGCACTCACTCATCTGAAACCTATCAAGAACTTCCTGAGCATACTTCTTTTTCCCAACAAAAATTCCATCAGTTGTTTGCTTAACTTCCATACCTAGGAAATAATGCATCTTTCCTAGATCTGTCATCTCAAATTCAACAATAATATCCTTCTTAAATTCAACACACGTTGCCTCATCATTCCCAGTATATATAAGATCATCTACATAGAGACATATTATTAAAATTTTACCTCCATTTATATGCTTGATGAACAATGTGTGTTCGTAAGGACACTTCTTGAAGCCCATCTTTGTGAAGTAGGACTCAATACGACTGTACCAAGCTTGAGGAACTAGTTTCAGTCCATATAAAGCCTTTTTTAATTTGTACACCTTCTGTTCTTCTCCCTTCTTAACATACCCTGATGGTTGATCTACAAAAACCTGCTCATTTAATTCTCCATGCAAGAAAGCTGACTTCACGTCTAGTTGATTAATACACCAATTGTTTTGAGCTGCCAATGACACCACCAATCGAATTGTATCATGTCTAGCCACAGGTGCAAAAACTTTGGCATAGTCTATTCCATATTCTTGTGTGTAACCCTTTGCCACTAACCTGACTTTGTATCAACTTCTCCATTTTCCTTCAGCTTTGTCTTGTATATCCATTTAACGCCAATAGTCTTCTCTCTTGTTGATAGCTCAGTAAGTTCCCAAGTGTTATTCTTTACAATTGCTTCAATCTCTAAGTCCATGGCTTTCCTCCATTTTGAACTTCTCATAGCATCATCAAAGGTGATTGGATCACTGTCAACAAGCAAGGCTAGTTGAGCAATATTTTCTTCATCTGATAATTCATCTCCACTCAAATAATCAGTCATCCAAGCAGGTGGTCTTCTTAATCGTGGTTCTCTGATTATGTGCTCTTCTTGGTTCTCATCAGCTGAACCTTCTGAGTTAGTTTCTGCAACTGAATTCTCCTCATTCCCTTCAAGATCCGCAACTATCTCTTCAACTCCTTCATCTGTCCAGTTCCAGCAAGCTTTTTCATCAAAATTACATCTATGTTGACTATGATCCTCTTGGTAGCTGGATTATACAACCTGTAAGCCTTGGACTCATCACTAATCCCAAGCATAACACACGACACACTCTTGTCATCAAGTTTGCTTCTTAGCTTATCATTGACATGAGAATAAGCTAAGCATCCAAACACTTTGAAATGAGCAACTCCTAGTTTGTTCCCACTCCAAGCTTCTTCTGGAGTTATATCCTTCACAACTAGTGTTGGACATCTATTTAAGATGTGAACACTCCAATTCACAGCTTCATGTCAAAAAGTCTTAGGCACCTTTGTTCTTGCAAGCATGCTACGTACCATATTCATAACGATACGATTTTTCCTTTCTGAAACCCTATTTTGCTAAGGAGTGTAGGTTGTAGTTAACTATCCATGAACACCATTCTCCTCACTAAAGGTGATGAATTCATGTGAAGTGAATTCTCCTCCATGATCAGTACGTAATGCTTTGATAAACACCCCAACTTGTTTCTCAACCATAGCTTTAAACTTCTTAAAAACAATTATAGCCTCAGACTTTTCAGATAAAAAGTACACCCAAGTCTTCCTACTAAAATCATCAATGAAAGTTATAAAGTACCTCTTGCTGCTATTGGAGATAAGATTAATAGATCCACATATGTCTGAATGGACCAATTGAAGGATATATGAGGACTTCCAAGTGCTCTTCTGAGGAAAAGTATCACAGTGTTGCTTCCCAATCATGCATTCTTCACAAATTTTTTAGGGAGCTTGCAGCCTAGGTAATCTAGTATCCATATGCTTTTGTTCCAAAGTTTTCAAACCATTAAAACTTAAATGTCCATGCCTATAATGCCACAGCCAGCTTGCATGCTCTTGAGTGGTAGATTTGAAGCACTTAGGATCATCACATGAGGCCTTTATTTGCAATGGAAACATCCTGTTTGGACCCATCTCAACTTCTATTATTAAACCTTTCTCATGATGATGGATCTGACACACATTCTTTTGAATTAGAATAGCAAGTCCCTTTTCTTGCAACTGACCAAGGCTAATTAGATTGCTCTTCAATTCAAGTACATAAAAAACTCCAAAGATGCAGAGCTTTACCCCATTTACTTCAATGTTGATGTTTCCTCTCCCTTTGACACATAGGCTAGAATTGTCTCCCAGCTTCACCTTCTCTATGAATGTTTCATCAAGTGTTGCAAAAAGCTTCTTGTCTCCACTCATGTGGTTACTGCATCCAGAATCAAGATACCATAGCTTGTTGGTGGTATCTTCTTGCATATTTACATAAGACATGATTACCATCTCTTCTTCAGCTTCAGTAAAATTTGCCTTGTTGTCATGCCCCTTATTAGGGCACTCATATTGAAAATGCCCCAATTCATGGCAATTGTAACACTCAATAGCCGACTTATCAAATGATCCTTGTCTCCATGTTCCTCTTCCACGACCTCTATAGCCTCCACGACCCCTTCCTCTTGTAGGTGAATTATTTTCTTGACTCACTTTCAGAATTTTTTCCTCCATTACATGGCCAATAATTCTTTGCTCATGCACAAGTAGATTGCTTTGAAATTCATCAATTGAGAGATCATCTATCTCGTTAGATTCTTCAATGGAACAAACCACATAGTCAAATTTTTATGTCATTGACCTCAGGATCTTTTCAATCACCACTACATCACTCATCTTTTCTCCATGGATTCTCATCTTGTTGGCTACTGTGAGCACCCTTGCAAAGTAGTCATTGACTGTTTCTCCCACCTTCATGTGAAGCATCTCAAACTTTTTATGAAGTGTCTGCAACTGTGCACGCTTAACTCTAGTTGTGCCTTGATACTTCTTTTTCATCGAATCTGATATGTCTTTTGTTGTGTCCTTCGCCAGGATTGTCTCCAAAATGGCTCGATCTATGGCTTGGAAGAGATAATTCTTGGTCTTCAAGTCCTTCAGTTTCTGATCATCGAAGGCCTTGAGTTGAGTTTCATTTAGAGCAGTTCCCTCAGCATACTGTGTGATCCCATTCTCCACCAAGCCCTAATACTCTTTGGAGCGCAAGAAATTCTCCATAAGCATGGACCAATGATAATAATGCCCATCGAAACATGGAATAGCTGGTTGCACAAAATTACTTCCTTCTCTTGCCATTGCTTCTTGCTGCTGCAAGTCAAAAGCTGTTGCTTTCTTCGAATGTTCAGGCTCCAATGAGGAGCTCTGATACCAAATGTCAATTTTCTAGCGTTCTTAATTTAAAGAATGATCAATTAGGAGGAATGAAATCATTCAATGAAAGACAAGGCTTAAATAACCTTACAACTTGAAACTAACATAAAGATAATAACGTGCAAAATTCCATGACCAACAATCCCTAATATTATGGGATTCTCTCCTAAAGAAACGTTCAACAAGCAAAGACCATTGTAAAGACTTTCAAAACCTAGCTAATTTCCCTAAACCTTAGGGATTTATTCAACATAAGTATCAAATACTTTAAGCAAACTAACACTTTAACACCTTAACATCGTGCCCATGAGTTGTATTGGTCCAACATGGTGGTGGAAGAGTAATAAGACTATGCGAAAAGTAGATGAAAACATCTATCAAATACCAATGCCATATCGCATACGCATTCAAATTAGTCCCTCCTTGGACCCACCTGTCATCTCCGTAGCCAGCCAGTAGCCATGTTACGGCAGTGGCACACAATCACTCTCAGCTTATTGGGTAGCGGAGAAGTAGACGACGCAAATTGGAGAGCAACCGAGGCTTTGTTGAAAGGGTAGTGAAAGGGCAGGCTTGGACATTTTTAAGAAGAGGACGAAAGTTTGGCTTTTCGGTGAATTAGTCTGAGGAAGTTAAGGAGAGAGACTAGGGTTTTACAAACGATATAGGCACGAAGATGAGGAAGAGGCATTGCCTGAGAGAGAGAGAGAGAGAGAGAGAGAGAGAGAGAGAGAGACTTTCAGGTGGTTGTTGTGCTGATGCTAGGTGAAGATGACGAATAGAACGCCGCCAACCACCCTGCCAGTCACATCGGCAAGCATCTCATCTTCAAGTTCCGATCTTGCTTGTGGGGGAGGAGGTTGGTGGTTGGGTTCATGGGGGTGTGTGTGTGTGAGAGAGAGAGAGAGAGAGAGAGAGAGAGAGAGAGGCTTTTTTTTCATTTTTAAAAAATAATAAGTAATTTTTTTAAGGAAATCTTTTTTCTTATTAATTTTTTATCCCACATCGGCATTAAAAAATGGGATTACAATTGCCACGTCATAGCTTAACACCTCTCCTAACGGAATTAGTAACGGATGGTGTATTTTAAAAAGTCTCGTGAATTTTGTGTACTAGTCAAACCGGTCAATATACATTGGGTATGAATTTGTAATTCCCCTCGTAGTTTGAGGGATTTACTGTAGTTAATCCTATTTTAATTCTCTCGCTCTCGCTAATTCTTACCTACTTAATGAAGGGACACACCAAAAAATATTTTCATTAATTTAATTGAAAAACAATTTATAAGAGTAATTTCATTTCTCATTTACTCAACCATTCAAATATTTTATACAAACATTATCAAGGGGCTTGGCCGAAAGATGTAAGATAAACGGGCATGTCCGAAATTCTTAAACGGGTCGGCCCTGTTGGTTTTACACCTCTAGTCCAAAACTCCCATTTTATTCTTTTTTTTTGGTACTCTTACGATCGGGCTGGGTATTAAACAGCCCATCTTCTTGTTGTTTGGGTTGATTTAAGCTCAAAGCCTTAATCACATGGGGTTTCATGTTTGGTTTTTCCTCTCTCTTTTTTTACCTTAATCCTCAGTGCACGCGTATTTGGTTCTTTCCTCTCTTCAGGAGTCAAAATCAAAAGCGTCTTCGACTTCAAAAGCTCTATCAAATAAACCCCTTTCATGCAGTTGTGTGTGCGCCACAGGCTGTGTGGATGGTGGACCAGATTGGGTTACCCGGACACTTAGCAAGGTTTAGCTGTTTCTTGAATTGTGTTCAAGCAAAGTACGTCAAGCAACCTCACTCAATTCATTTTTATGTACTTTTATTATAACATATTGTACTTGATTTATGTAATTCTTTACGTTTCAACTATTAAGTTAGCAATATTTTATGCTCAATTATTACACTTTGCTGCAATCTCCATCACTAACCTAGCACCACATTGAAAGGTATATCAAAACAGAGGACGCACAAAATTATTTAAAAACTTGTCACGAATCTTTATGTCTCGGACTTTATATTATATTTATAGACAGTAGTTTAGAATATCTACCGGCATATATTCAAACAAGGAGAGAATCAGATAGGAAAAAAAAAGTACAGAATATATTATAACATTGCCACTTGCAGCTATCTTGACGACCTAGTTTAAATTTTCTCATTACTTTGAAAAGAAAAAAAAGCTAGTGTAGCCTTTTTTTTTAGTACAAGTGATAGTTTAAATTATACGAATGGCGGAATTTCCTCATATACACGCTATCAAAGTGTCATGGGAATCTACCTCACCAGTCTAGTTCAAATCTTCCTTGAGTAATTTATATGGCATCTGGAATTACATGCCATTTTTACCAAGTTTGGTCTAGCTAGTGGAACTCTCTTCTTCTTCTTCTTCTTTTTTTTTCTTTTTTTCTTTTTTTGCAGGCAGCTAGTAGAACTCTCTTCTCAATGGAAAAAGCTCTTAAGTTTGTATTTCCTCTTATTCATTAATTAAAGAAAATTAAACTAGTCTAGCCTTTTAATAAAAGCAAAATTGGACAAAAAGCAGTCTTGCATACAAATTTTTCGTTTCCTTAGAAAAACCAAATTTCCATATAGAAATAGTATATGCCCAAAATTTGGCCATCGATCATATTCCAAAATTCCCATGATGTATGTTTGCTTACTTGAAAAAAATGAAAAATTATAATACCCACATGTTTGTAGTTTTAGCATAGTTTAGATTAGATGAACAAAAAAGACCCTAGCATCTTGATCCCCTTCACGATCTGCAAAGCGATTTCTATCCTTTAGACACCTTTTATAGACATAATGTCCTTTCAATCTTTTGATCCGGAGAATATTTGTATGGACGGTCATTAAAGAGATTCCTAAGAGATAAATGACCCATCATATTTAAGTGCAATTGTGTGATGCATGAGAGAATAAAAATGCATATGAAGTGCGCCAACGAGATTTAGCCCAATGAAAAAAGATCTTAATTTGCAAACGAGTAATCTTAGGTTCAAATCCGTATAATTCCTTGGTAGAGTGTGTAAGAAACCATTATCCCCTTTCTAATTTAGATTATCGCTTATACTAAAAAAATGCATCTCAAGTTTTTCACTATTTGTCCACTCTTCAGCCTTCTTCTTTTATTGGGATATATAAATTTTCGCATTATTTTTTCTGTCAGAATTTTATTATAATCAATTATATAAAGCCGCGACAAGCTTCCTTGTTAAGAAAATGATAGAAATTATATATTATTAACAATGATCAGATACAAACTCCACAGCTTGGCACACCCCCAGATAACAGCTAGGTCAATTACCAGATACAACATATAGTATTTCCAAATCCAAAACAACCCCCCTACAAATCGCCGCCCTCTCATTCCCATCCCATCCATCTCTAAATTCGTTTTTCTACGCCTTCCCCATATCTGATAAAGAAGAAAATGAAAAAATTTGGACCCTTCTACTTCTCCTACATGGTTGTGCTTCAGCCAACAACAACATGGACAGCGATGAAATATATGACGCTGCTGGAGTTGTCATTGGCGTCCTCGCCATAATCTTACTCATAGTCTTGATCTCCTGCTGCAACCGAAGGCAATCACCCGTTGACCCGTCTGACCACAACGAAAGCTCTGCAACAATCGAACAAGGCCTTGATGAAGCCACCATCTGCAGCTACCCGAAGCTACTTTACTCTGAGGCCAAGCTGCGAATGGTTGGATCTGTTTCAGCTCCTTCCTGTTGTTGCATATGCTTGGCAGACTTCGAAGACAAAGACGTCTTGCGATCTGTGCCTAATTGTGGCCATTTCTTTCATCAAATTTGTGTAGACAAATGGCTGCAGCTTCATCCCACTTGCCCAATTTGCAGAAACTCGCCTCTGGATCCATCTGCAGTTTCGGTGAATTCTGCTGAGGTAGTTGAGGTATAAATGATAGTCGATTGTTGATTGTCGATTAGATGATTTGGAGTTTTGGGTTGTAATTTGTAA
Source organism: Prunus avium (assembly GCF_965620075.1). NCBI lineage: Eukaryota > Viridiplantae > Streptophyta > Magnoliopsida > Rosales > Rosaceae > Prunus > Prunus avium. Next base: position 1,870,471 of record NC_142285.1, read on the forward strand.
ACATTTCTTTCTTTTTTTAAGAATATTTGTGAATCAAGGCAGACTGATAAACAATTGACTTGTCCATTTCTAAGATGTTGATCAAATCACATCTCTCTTGTTCTTGTTGATTCGACCCCAATGTAAGATTTGACGGATATTTCATGAACTAGTGAGTGATTTTTTTTATTTTTTATTTTTTATTTTGGGATTAATATTTAAATTGAAAATTTTAATTTGAGGATTTGCATCTTATCCCTTCAAAAAAAAGTCCCTTCAAAAAAAATTTAAAACTTTTTTATTTTATTATACAAGGCTTACAAGCAATATTTTTGAAAATTTATGTGCCTAGCCCGCGTATGTCTCGTCCCTTCAAATTTAGCAAAGGTCATTTGTTTATTTTGTGGTTTATGACTAGTAAAGAAGGAAAGGATAAACACTTTCCTAGTAAAAAGTAAAGTTAGGTGGAAAAGACATTGTCCTTTTTTTTCTTTTTTCTTTTTTTATCAAAAGAAGACATTGTCCTTGTAATCTCTATTTTATTTGTAGCAATTATTTGGCCAAATTACTACAATGCCCCTTAAAATATTGGTCAAATCTCACATTGTCCTTAAAAATTAAAGTCACTAACTTTGCCAACTTAACAAAGATTTAATGTCACTTTGCCCCATATCGCCAACTTCATCCCAAACTCAGTTACCCTCTATTTGGATGAGGGAAAATAATTTGAAATTTAGCTAAAAGTCGGGAATGTAAGAGGAGAAATTGACAATTCTCTTGTTTGGCAACTTAAATGTGGAATTTATTAAATGACATGTGGAAAAAATCATGGAAGTTGGGGCATCAAATTCCTGAGTATAATTTCCACCAAAATAGGAGGCAGCATTTCACAATTTCTATATTTACAAAATTCTGTCATTTAAAAAATTCGACATACATAAATCCAAACACTGAAATCTTCAATTGTCATAAGTTGAAATGATGGAAATCTAAACTCCATCATTTTAGAATTTTATGTAATTTTTAATTCCTTTCCACCCCCTCCCTCCGTACCTATCTAATTTAATATAATCATGTGGTTGAGATGAATTTGGTCCTCACTAGACCTTATTTTAAATCCTTAGGTGAGCAGGACTGGTGAAATGAAATTAAGGGGAAATCACCATGCCAAAATATATATATATATATATATATATATATATATATATATAGGGAGCTTCCATTGGGGGATCCCTAAAATAAGTTTATTTGGAGGACATCCTTATAGGGCCCCACTCCACATTGTATTCCACTAATGCAAACCGTCTATTTTTTAGATAATCATTCAAAGATCATCTCTACAAAAAAAATCACTTGAATTCGATATCATTTGAGCACTCAATTGAGTTCTTAAAATTTTAGTACTTTCTTGAAACATCGTGTTCATTGATTTTGTAGGACACAATTGGATATTGAAACGGTTTCCGATTTGTCTAATTTTTTGCAAGGATGATCTATGAATGTAGACTTAAAAAATATATGGTTTGGATTGTTGAAAAAAAAAATTGTAGGGGACCCTAAAGGGTGTCCCTCAAATAAAATTATTTGAGGGATCCCTCAATAGAAGGGGACTATATATATATATATATATATATATATATTGAAGAAGAAAAAAGGTGTATTTGATTGCTTAGTACTTTTCTTTTTGTTGGGAAAGATGTTTTATTAAACACCATAAGAGTATACAGTGAAGAGGATGAAAACATCATAAAACCAATGTGAAAACCAGAAACAAGAGCATGATCTTAAAAAGATTCGCTGCCTGAACCAATCACGAAGAAACAATGAAAAAGAGAAAAAAAACACTATTGCCCAAAACAATACATCATGCTACATTAGATGAAGCAATAGTAGCCTCGTTAAAACTTGCCTTAAAAAATCCCAAATGGAGGAAAATCCAGTCAAGAAAAAAGAGTACCAATGTAAAGCTTGCTCAACAACAACAACCAACATGCAAATTTGGGCCAGTAGACAATGAACAAATGTTGCACCAAATGGGATGAAAAAACACCAACTGCAACGTCACAACCAACAGGTGACTGCTCCACTGCAAAGTTGTCTTGTAACCGCTTCACAGCAAAATTGTTTTTTAACTGCTCAACCGCCGACGAACAATGGCCGCCATGGCTAAACCAAGTTGTCTAAACAAATGATCATCACAACCAAACAGAAAAAACCAACCACAATGAAATAAATAAAACTTGAGATTTTTTGACATGATTCTTCCACAAAACAGAACATCACAAACAGAGACAAGAACAAATAGATGAAGTAAATAAAGAAAAATGCAGAAAACAAAAGACATTTGGAAAAAAACAACAACAACAAAGGAAAAACTACACGCTGAACTGAATTTAATTTTATAAAATCAAACGGGGTCTAGCCTATTGGAGAAATCTCATGACACATTGCGTGTGTGTGATTTGCATATTTATGATATATAAATCTATGGTTATGATGATGAAAAAAATTAAAAAAACGAGACCCAGCGAATCGCATTCCAGTACCACCTTAAAGTTTGAGCAACAGCCAGGCCGTCGAGAAGAGACTCAGCATGCGCATGAGAAGAAACATGCAAGAAACGTCGAGCTCTGCCCCACACAACTGGTTTCATGCTCACAAGAATCACATATTCCCCAAAAACCTTTTTTTTTGGTCAGACCCTAAAACATTTTTCTTTCCTTTGAATTGGTGTTAAACTGAAAAATAAATTGGTGCCGTAGCATTACTTTTAAATAATTTTAAGCAACGTTCATTTTCTTAATTACATATATAGGGGCCTAATTAAGAACAATTGATCAAGAAACGTTCAATTTCATATTAAGAAAAATGAAAAAAAAAAAAAAAACTACAAAAGGGCCTAATAATCAGAGGAGCTTTAACCAAATCACATTACCAACATCTCTCACTCGCAATTGCTAATTACCACAATACCACAGTTCTACAACATCCCACCAAATTGACCAAGGCTGCACCACTCTCACTGGCTTGCCTAATTGTCCTGGTTATTGCAGCAAGTAATTTTTCCTTCTCTATTTTTGTGCGCATATGGTGAATTTAGAATGGAAGTTGACTGTTGAATTGATGGACAGGTTTGAGCGAGAGAAGCGAAGGTCGAAAGCAACACCAAGTGGTGATGGATTCGAAAGAGGCAAAGTTTGTAACAGCAGCAGCAACAACAGATGATGCTGATGATTGTGTTTTTGACAAAGATTGCAACAAAGTGTGCGGTCCCCAAATGCAACTTCGGATGTGAAAATGGAAGTTGCGTATGTAGTTGTTAGTTTGTACCACAACAAATTTTTAATGGCTTCTACAACAAAAAAGGGACCATTCCATTGATAGATGTCCAAAAAGTATTAGCCACCTTTGGCTTTAATCCATCTCTTTTCCTTGTTGTTTGAAGTCCATTCACTATTTGCCACCTATATTTTCTTACTTATGTTGGGATGATGAGTCAGCAGAATTTGATAACTTGTGTACTCGTGAGGACCTTTTTAATAAAGGCCATTAGATTAATTTAACGACACATATAATTAGTACACACACCGTGAAGAAAGATAAAACGAGTACACAAGAACACAAAGATTTATAAAGCTTCATCAACGTGCCCTCTGGTGATTTCCTGAGAAATTTCACTAGAAGAATAAGAACAATTTTGGGTTAAATTGGCCAATATGAATGGGCCATTCATATGCTTTCATATATGCATTAAACGAGTTGTTGCTGGCTGTACATCAAATAGTTGTTTCTTTCATATATGTATTGAACGAATTGTTGCTGTAATTAGTTAATCTCTTCTCTTTTTCTAAGCTTTTATTTTTTCTATTTTACCTTCTTTTTTATTTATTTTTTGTTTTGGTTGCTATTAATTTTTCTTTTTCTGTACATCATATATATGATAGCCTTCTTTATCGATCTACAGGCATCCTTTATTTATTTATTAGTATCCTTTATTTATTTATTAGTTGTTGTCATTTGGTATTTGTTTCTGTACAGTATATATATTGTATATATGATGGTAACAAATATATATAATGACCTTCTTTATCAATGTGCAATTGGCAATGGAACAGCTGCTAGGAAAAACTCAATTGAATTTGATGATGATACCGATGCTAGAACGTAGGAAGTTGGAGAAAATAGACCTACTAGATTCATGAAAAAAATTGATAAACAACTCAAAAAAAAAAAAAAACATTTTAGAACTCTAATAAACTCTGACAAATACCATTAAAATCAATCTAGAAATTCAATCAAACTCTATGTGAAAATCAAAATATATTGAACTCTATAAACTTTATAATTCCATTCTCTTTAAAATTTTAATTGAATACATAATTGAAAGAGGAAGATAGGTTATGTATTAATTGAGATTTTATAGAAGTATAAAAATTCTATAGGCACCGTCATCGCCGCCGCCACCACCACCACCACCGCCCTCACCACTACTGCCACTACCTCCACCACCACTTTCCCAATCTTTAGAGATTATCGAGTCATTTTTAGATATTTTCAGCTAAAGCAGAAATCTAGTTACTTCCCTAAAAGATATTTTCAGCTAAAACAGAAATCTAGATATTTTCCTCATAAAATCATGCGATAAATATACACGCTTGAATTTCCATTATTAATTGAAGCTTTTTTTTTTTTTTTTTTCATGTGTTATGCCATGTGCTGAAATTAAAATAAAAATAAAAATGTAAGGACAAAATTAATTAACACCACCAAAGGCATCTCTCGATTGTCTCTTGTGCTTTCGCTTTGATTTACACACTCACCAATCAATCTCCAAACAAAAGTGGAGAAGTGGGAGAACCAAAACCAAAAAAAAAAAACAAAACAAAACCATCTGAATTATTACGTGAACTTATTGATTTATTGGGTTTATCTTTTTCCCATAAGATACTGCTTCACAAGTTGCTTTAACCCCTTCTCTTTCTTCTTCTTGACATGAACCTGACTCTTTTCAATCTCATCGATGATGATCTTCTCCTCTCTCTCACTCCTCTTCATGATCTCCTCCTCATCTCTCTTCTTCTCGGCGCTCTCCGTCAACTCCTCCTCCAGCTGCATGCACAGCTTCAGCACGCGGTCCTCCACGTGATCCAGCCTCTCGATCAGCGTCCCCTTCACGTCCGTCTCCATCATCACGTGCTCCATCGGACGGCAGTGCTTCTCTAGGCTCTCCGGAGATATCAGCTCCGCAGATGACGACACGTGCCCCACTCCGTCGCTCGTCCTCGACGGTGTGGATGCGAAGGAACTGCTCTTGGGCGAATGTGATGCCCTCGTATTATTACTATTATTGCACCCTCTGATTTCCTCCAATTGCCTTAGCACGTTGTCAAGGCGGTCTATTCTGCACAAAATTGGTTCCTCAGCGTTGCCCGTTGTCATTGCCACCATTATTTTCCCGGGAAACAAACACTCCTTGATATTCTTTCTTCCAACTCTTTTCCTCTTCTCTCTCTTGTCTTGATAGAATCTATATGTATATCCAAATTATTGCAACTTGCTTAAATAACGAAATTGATTGATATGTCGCCACGTGTGAGAAGGATAGGTGATAAACGTGTCGAGCAAATGTGGTGGTGTGTGGGAAATTACTGTGTCAGATACACGTGGTGCATGCAAGGGAGGAGGACAGGCCACGTGTGCTGTCACGTGATTGTTCGCCGGCTGGATTGTGGATAGAGATAGAGATATCATCGGACGGCTTTTGTTTACGTGTGTGTGTGTACGTGTCTGCGGCGTATCATTCGAGTCGCTCTCCTTGCTTCACACGCAATGTTTTCACAGGATGTAGGCAATTTGATATTGACACGTGGACGACGGCAGGAAGCTTAGGATAGAATTGTGACGTAGAACGGCGCGGCGTCGTATTGGCTTGGCAGCGTTGGTTTTTGGCCTTTTTGCTTGATTCCAACTGTTTCTAATTTTAATCACTCCATATCCACGAAAGTGAAATTAAGAAACAAAACCTTTGTTAAGAAAAAAGAGAAGAAACAAAACCGAATATAAAACCATGTTATAATGATGCCGACATATATTTTCTAGCCTATTTTCTATTTGTTCAACAACCAAAAAAGTTGAAAATATTTGAACTTGTTTGAGAACCGTTACGCCATATCCAATGTTAAAGTACTAAACCCAAATTTACACTCTTTAAAATATAACTATTTATTTATTGCTCGTATTCAAATATTTTTTTCCCTTAACCCTCTAGACTCAAATTTTGAGCCCATAAACTTATTAAAATGTTTTAAAATAGTTTTAACTCTAATGGATCTACAAAAATGACTTTGCACATGGGGTAGTGGTTGTGTGAGTGGGCTCTACCAAATTTCAATCTAGGCAAAACGCGGACTGCTATTCCACCCAAGATATTGACTGGATTGATATTTTGACTGGCCCTAAACATACGTTGGGGGCCCCATCCAGATTATATTGCCAAAATTTGACATTTGGCCCTCTCCATTAGAGATGGCCTTATCATGTATGAATCCACAACACCAAATGTTATAGTGTCTGGCATCTTCCCAAGAAATTTTCACTTTCTGTCAAAATGTATAAACTCTTTATAAAAAAAAAAGGGAAGGGGGGAGGGGGTTCTTGACTTGTAGATTAGTGGTATCAGGTTGAACTCACATCTTAATAGCGTGTGTGAGAAACTCATTCTTCCTTATAATTTAATTTATTGCTTGTATTTAAAAAAACAAGAAAAAAACTACGATTTTAATTTGAGGAACTTCTAAAATCAGGCACAGAGCCGGCCTTGGCTAGGGTCCAATGAAGCAAGGGGGCACAACCTAATTTTTTTTTTTTGAGTTGGGCATATATATATATAAGTGTTCCTATTTAAACCCATCAAAGGAAAAACCAAGTTGACCCCTTCGACATAAAAATTAAAAAGAGAGTCATAAAAGAAGAAAAGAAAAGAGGCAATCCCAGCAGGCCCACGCCCGAGCTTCCACTCCCATCCTTGCCCCTAGGGATGGCAATGAGTCGGGTAGGAGTAATGGGTTGTGTAGGGGCCGAGCATGACAATACCATCCCCGTCCCCTCTCTCCATCCCTGCCCCCGTCCCCGAACCCATCCACATTTAATCGATTTTTGGGGAATTCCCATACCCGTCCCCATCGGTGGACTATCCCCCATACCCGCCCCGAATCCTTGATGTTTTTTGCAAAAAAAATATTTATCATACATTTTAACATTAAGTTTCATATTAAATTATCATTCAATACATCCAAATTAACTATAAAGTTCAACGCAACTATTCAAAATCACATCAATTCAATTTGACAAAACATATATATATATATATATATATATATATATATATATATATATATAAAATCCAAATGTGCATCATGATCATCTTACAAATTTTGGAATCTCACAAAAATAAATAAGTCTACAACTTAATAAAAAGTAAGCACAAATATTATAATTATAAGCATGTATTAGGAAGAATTAGGAGAGGGAGATTAACTTAAGGTTAAACATAAATATTACAATTAAATATTTATTTATTTGAATATAAACATATATATTTTCTAGTCGGGTTCGGGTACGGTGACGCCAATACCATCCCCGCCTCATACCCGTCGGGGATTTTTCAAGTTCAAGGATCCTTGTACCTGATACCCGTTTTGCCCCGAAATCTCCTCCCGTTAGGGTCGGGGACCCGACGGATACCCGCCTCCGTGGAGATTTTTGCCATCCTTACCTGCCCCCTCCTCTCCTTCACTCTTTCGTTTTGTTATATGAAACTTCACTCTCTTTCTCTTACTCCATTGACAAATCTTTCATTTTCATCATCTCCTTTTCTAGCCAGAACAAAATCTAACTTCACCTAAAAAAATTTCAAGCCATAACCAGATTACAAAACCAAAATTTTCCAAGCATGGACGCAGATACGGATACAACAATACAATACGACACGACATGGAGATATGGCAAATCTCCAAAAATTAGGATACGATATGTCATGGATACGGTTATTAAAAATATATATATTAATAAATCTACATATATAAAGCAAAATACAGAGAATGGTGAAAACATTCAAAATACCAGAAAATACCCTTAGTTAATTCAAATATTAAGAATTGAAATTATTAATTAAATGAAGATAATATGGTAAATTCAAATTTTTTCATATTAAAAAAAGTTAAAATAAAAAACAAAATCAGATAATAGGTCATACTTTTATGAAACATAACTACCCATATTATCTTTTCTTAATTCTAAAAATAAAATAAAAAAGAAAACCAATTGGCACATGCTCACGCATGTGCCATGGGGCTATTTTATCTTAAAACAAATTTGAAATAAAAAAAAATGAAAATTATAAATATAGTGTAGCATTTTGGGCTTTCTTTTCTGATTCTTTATAGTTTTGTAGGCCATAATGGCTTTTTTCACCAAAACATATCATTAACCAAAGCCCATTTTAATAATCTATATATATAAAAGCAAAAGACAGAGAATGGTGAAACATTCAAAATATCAGAAAATGCCCTTAGTTAATGCAAACATTAAGAATTGAAATTATTAATTAAATGAGGATAATATGGTAAATTCACACTTTTTCATATTTAAAAAAATTAAAATTAAAAGAAAAATCGGATAATGAATCCTATTTTTATGGAGAACAACAACCCATTATCTTTTTTAATTCTAAAAGAAATTTTAAATTAAAAAAAAAACCTCTCGCAAGTGCGGAAGCACGTGCGGAGAGGTTAGTATTGCTTAAGACCCAACCCATAAAAAGATCTATGTAAAAAAATATATTAAAAAAAAAAAAAAATTCTGTTTTAGCAAACGACGTCGTCACTTGAGATAAAAATTAGGTCAGTCGACATCTTCTTCTTCCTCGCGCGCGCGCTGATTTCTCTCACTCTCTCTCTCTCTCTCTCTCTCTCTCTCTTCCTCTTCACACGCAGTGCCCAGGGTCTCCTCAACAGCCCCTCAACAGTCCCTCAACGGCAAACTTCGTCCGGAGGAACGTATCCTAAAAATTCAGATACTCGTGTCCGGAATGTCGGATACACATATCAGTTAGTCAACTAACGTATCCGATGCGTATCGGACCGTATCCGAACAAGTATCCGATACGTGATACGCCAATTTAAATTTTATTTTGTTAAGAATTGTTTCCAGTTTTTGAAATTTGCCCCTCATTCTAAAATGTTTTCTTTGACTACCCATTTTCCCAAAATCGAATCTTTGCCTCTCAAACACTGCGAATCCGGGTGAAATTTTGAAGAAAAAGGAACTTGGTTGTCCAGAAAACCATGAAACAAAGCATTTTGAGCATATACAATAGGTTTTGAGCGGCCCTGATCATGCACAGACCTATGTAAGTACATTGTAGTTGAACGTGCATTTATACGGCATCAGCATTACATGACCTTGTTCGCATTTTTACTTTTTTTTACAGAGCGAGGGTTCCATTGCGGTCAATTGCAGATTCTCTTTTAAAGTCACAACCAGAGTACCATGTATGTCGTATATATATATATATGGTTTCGGGGAAAATTTCGTTAGAGAAACGAGTGGAAGTAGAATTCTAATTTTCTTGTGATCTTACTATTGTTGTTTTTGCAGGGACGAAGATTGGAGTATTCTCGAACTCTTACAACCTCAAATGGTAATGTTTCAAAATTCTTCAACTTGTGCGGGGTACCTAGATTAGTAAATATGCATGTTTTATAGTAAATATGCATGTCAAATCAAGCTTCAACTGCAATTTTTAAAATTTCTTATAAAGAAAATTCAATTATTTCTAGTTGGCTTGACATATTTTTCTTCTCGTTTTCTTAGCCTTGGTTATATCTTGAAGCAGGATAAATGTGCAGACCATTTACTTTATGTCTTTACAGTAACCTTTGGTTAATTTGAGTGCAAGATGATAAATGCAGGTCATGAAGTGTCGTGGCACAGCGCAGAATCAATTACCAGGTCCATGCAGATGCAAATTGTTGATGCACTACGCTTGGGTGAGAGAGGCAAAGCTTCCAATCTGCTTTTGAATGTTGGCCATGGGAATGATTCGTTAAGAGCTGATGATTTCATCTATATTCTTAATTACTGTGCTAAGTCACCTGATCCATTGGTAAGCTGAAGAACATGCAATTAGTTGAGACACACTGTGTATGCGTGTTTATGTGTCTGATTCTACTACGTATTGTATACATTGTTTAAGTAGGTTGATTTGTTTTGTTAGTGTTTAATCACACCATTTAACCTATATGTTTGACATACATAGGATTGAGTTCACTTGTGTGTTAGCTGAGATAATGAGAGTTAGTGCATTTGAGTTGTTGATATTTGTGCCTGATTATGGTAATGTGAAGAGTGTCAAAGGAAAACCTAGCAAACTATATATAGACACTTTCTGTGCAATGAACATGTTTATATCGGTAGGATCACATTGCCAACTTTATTTGACTTAAATAACTTTGGGAAAATGCCATTGCGAAGGTAAGCATGGCGTTCTACAATTTTTCTGCATGTCAATAGTTGCTTTTTATAGGTACCTAGTTTCAGCGTGTAAGTGTATCTTATTTGGCAGTTGTTTCCTTTTCATGCAGTTTGTCATGGAGACTTGGAGAATAATGGATGAAAAAGAGATTAGCCTGAATAACATATGCTCTTTGCTTATGGTGCAAGCTCTATGTAAAGGAGGATATTTGGAGGAGGTAGGATTCATGCTATATACTTAAAAGGTATTGTCTGGCTAGCTTAGTCAGCTGGTAATAGTAAAACTATCTTGTTCGGATTACTGTAATATTATTAATGTAGTTATCAGAACCACCATTAAGATGCAACCATACTTTTACCATCATTCTTTGTTAGTTGTTAGTATTTTAATATTCTTGTGTCCACATGTGTTGTTCTTTGATCAGGCATTTAAGTTGATAAATTTCCTTGGAGAAAGTCCTGGCATCTATCCAGTTCTACCTATCTACAACAGTTTCTTAAGGGCTTGTGCCAAAAGGCAGAGTATAAAAAATGCCAATCAGTGTTTGGACTTGATGGAGCGTCAAATGGTGGGGAAGAATGAAGTTACATATTCAGAGCTTCTCAAGGTATGTAAAGCAAAATGGTTTTGTGTTTGTTCAAATATTATTTCGTTCCTCTTTTCAAGCACAAAGCCTTTGACTCATCACTTTAATAGTTGTTTTATTTTTTCTAACATGACAATTAGTTTGGGTGACTCATGTAATGTATTTAGATTACTATTAATCTCCCCATTCATGGCTTCAAATAATTTGTGTTGTACTGCTTCAATGTGCTTGTAAGGGGATAAAAGGATCAGTTTTAATTTCTAAGTGAAGCCCCAACTATAGCATAAAACTTTTCAATCAAAAGTAGGTCTGGAACTATCCTGTTTGATTGACATTTTTCTCTTTGATGATTATGATGTGCTTCTCTCTTGAATATTTGCAATGTCCGTATGGTGATGTGAATAGTTTTCCTTGTAGTTCACTTTTTCCTTGCATTTTGTGAAATATTTACAGTGGACCAATATATTCTAAAGTTATTTGGGTCATTGATAGTTACCCTGTATTTTCATTTCTTTCAGCTTGCAGTTTGGCAGCAAAACCTGCCTGCGGCCCATGAAATTTGGAAGGATTATATCAAACACTACAGTCTGAGCATTATTCCTCTACGGAAGTTTATTTGGTCTTTTACTAGGTTGGGAGATTTAAAATCTGCGTATGAGAAGTTGCAATATATGATGGCTTTAGCCATCGGGGGAAACACTTATGTTAATAAAACTTCTGAAGGAAAGTTGTATTCGTCAAGATTAGACATTCCTATACCTTCAATCTGTGAATTAAACTTGAAGAAACTTGATTTGGAGGAGAATAAACATTCTGTTCCTTCCATATACTGTGAGAATTTGGATGACCATGCTGTTAATGCAGATCAGTGCACTACTTTTGGCTTGGGAGTTGGAGAAGTTGAAAATGTTCGAATGGATATGCTTGATATACATATAAGCCAGCCTGTTATGAAAATTTTAAGATGGTCATTCAGTGATGTTATTCATGCTTGTGCACGATTAAGAAATGGTGGCTTGGCAGAACAGTTGATCCTACAGGTATAATAACCTTTCTATAGAATCTTGTGTTGGTTTGTGTAATATATTACAATGTTTGGAATTTTCCTTTTTATGTGAAAATCTTACATATGGTACCTTCACTGAATATGATATTCCTTCTTCTTTTTTTTTTTTTTTGGAAAAGAATGCTAAATATGATATTCTTGTTTGGAGAACAATGTAGTTATAAGCTTCAGAAGTTTAGTTTTGTATGTTTTGATTGTGATGGCTATTTTCTTTGCTGATTTCATCTTTTTGTTTTACTTATGTGATTCTCTATCCTGCCCTTTTTTATTTATTTATCTATTTTGTATGTACCTCGTTCAGATATCATCTTATGACATACTAAAGGAGCCCATTTTTGTCTAGATGCAAAAATTTGGGTTGCAGCCGTCAAGCCATACATATGATGGCTTTGTCAGAGCAATTACTTCTGAGCAAGGTTTCAGTAGTGGAATGGAAATTGTAAGTTATATTGGTTTATTGCATAGGCCAATCATCTTAAAAAGACTGATCTTGCAATTGTTGGCAATGTATTTTGTGCATTTTGGTTTTGTTTTTAATTAGAGATTTTTGCAACATTGTTGTTATCCTTCTGCAGTTAAGAATTATGCAGCAGAGAAATTTGAAGCCGTATGATTCTACTCTGGCAAGCCTTTCTATAGGTTGCAGCAAAGTGCTCGAATTGGATTACGCTGAGGCTCTGCTGGATCAAATATCTGAATGTTCATATCCACATCCTTTCAATGCTTTTCTTGCAGCATGTGACACAGTGGTGAGTCATATTTTATAGAACTGAATTCTCGTATCAGAAAATTTTCTTTTATGTGGCCTTGTTAATTAAAACTTCTAAAATTATAAAATTAATATCCACCAGAAATAGGTAGTCTATGATGTAGGGTGCTGACCCTGGTCCCTATACAAAAGAAAAGAAAAGATCCTGGTCCCTGAACTTTTTGAATACCTTATAAGAGTAAGAGTAGAGTTAGTTGGATGCTAATTTAAGAGATTTAGTTATGGTTTTCAATATTGTAAATGTTAGGAAGAGCTTTGTTCAAGTTATGCTTCTTCATTCTTGTTCTCATAGGAAATGAATGTGTTTGGCTCTAATAATAGGCATTATGTAACATGGGCATATCAAAACTCGGTATATATGCTAGCAGAGGGCAGCATGATAGAAGTATCAATGAGGATCAATGTTTTAAATAACTCGCCTTGGGCGTGCTTTGTGGTGCGCCTCTTGGCGAGGCGGTCGGAATGCCTCTTGGCGTATGCTTTTGGACTGAGGCGTACGCCTTTCTTCGAGGCTTACACATCCCCTTAGAGGCGTATGCCTTTTGGGAAGACTCAGAAAAACGATGTCGTTTGGCCTGGGATTTGAAAACCCAACATTAAAAACAAAACATTTTTGGCATCTCTGAGGTGATTTTCTAATGTTTTCTCCAGCAACATAGTGGCTAGAACCACAGTTACCGAATTTGAGATGGAGAGGGAGAGCCATGGAGAGAGAGAGCCATGGGAGCTTTGAAATTGGGTCAGAAGTGGTGAGTAAGACACTGGGTCCTTCAATTTAATAAGAGAGTGGGTGTTTCGAAGCAACTGTTGGAAAAAGGCTTGGGTCTTTCAAAGACCCTTTCCAACAACTTTACCATGAAATAAATAACAAAATTAATTAGCTATTTAATCTCCATATGTAATAGATTACAAAGAACAAATTACATATTCAAAGTTCTTTTCAAGGCACAGGTCTTTTTTTTTTTTTTGGTCTGAACCATGAGGTGGTCCTGGATGGGCCCCAACTTTGGGTGGCACCTTTAAGCCTTAACCACAACCCAGACTAATCCCCACTCACACCGGGTCGGCCCGTAAGGGGTAAAGTGTTGGCCAAAGTGGTGACTCCGTACGAGAGCAGGGATCGAACCCCTTACCTCTCTTAAGGATTGAGAGTGCCGAACCACTCACACCAACCACCTTAGTTAAGGCACAGGTCTTTCAAAGACCCTTTAAAGCCTTCTTTTTAATAATAGATTACGTATTTAATTTAGTTAATCTGCTATACACTATATGTTTTTTTAATGTTTTATATATATGAGTATTTAATAAGTAACAAATAACAAATAAATATTATACTATTTATTTGTAAGTATCATGCTATTTTTTTCACTATTTTCATATATATTTTTATTACGCTTTGAAATGCCTAAAAATCTTACACTTCGAGGCTTACGCCTCCCCTCATGGGAGGTAACGCTTTAGCGATTTAAAACACTGATTAGGATATGTTTTTCTGTTTTCTTATTTTCGTCATCTTATGAAAGTTTCATCTGTTTTATGCTCAGTTGTAATTCTCCAGCGCTTGAAAGCTTTTTCCATGTTTGTCTCCAGTAAATTCAAATATTGTTGCATGAACTATGCAGGATCAACCTGAACGAGCAGTGCAGATGTTGGCTAAAATGAAACAATTAAAAGTTATGCCTGATATTAGGACATACGAGCTGCTGTTTTCATTATTTGGTAACGTGAATGCCCCATACGAAGAGGGTGACATGTTGTCACAGGTGGATGCTGCTAAACGTATTAATGCTATAGAAATGGATATGGCCAGATATGGTATTCAGCACAGTTATTTATCAATGAAGAACTTGGTAACCCCCTACCCTCATGTATACTTCCTTTTAGTTTAGAGAATGAAATGGAGCATTGATAGGTGGCATATTCCTGCCTCTGATTGACAAGGGTCATTGGTATGTGTATGGTGGAAGACAGTATGGAATTTGTCTTCTGCTTCCACTGTACAACATAAGCATTTGTTATTATCCTTTTTTTTTATTTATTTTTTTTTTTTAAAAAAATTATCGTTTTTATATATTTATTTATTTATTTTACACTGGTTCCTTAGTATCTGCTATGGTTAAGATGTTTTAGTGGTTATGATGTTTATCTACGGAAACACTGCATGAAACATGGTGCATAGTTTTGTACATGGAAACCTTAAGAATATCAGCATGACTGCACACTTAGAAAATTTTATAGTTTGATAGGTGACTGGAGAAAATCTTGCGTATTTTACATGGTTTATCAAATAGTATAGGTAAGATAATACAGATTCTCCATTCAAAATGAAGGTATAAGGAGCATGATTATATACACTTTTTTCATTAAAAAATTCATATACGAACTTCATCTTTCACCTATTGTGGCTGTTAGTTTCGCTTGCAGCTAAGGAGAAAGGGAACAATGGATACTGTGATAGAATTTTATTTGGTGTAGTAAAAAATTATAGCTGTGTGCGTACAACACTAATGCCAATTATTTAAAGACGTACGTCATATGCATCATTACTTTTTCGGGGATATCGTTTCCATGCCTCTTAGGCCTGGTCTCTGTAGTTATTTCCTTGAGCTTGCGCATCAAAGCTTGTGGAAAAAGTTTTAAAAGGGGAACATAGACCATCTAGAGAAGGAAGATAAATTATGGTGTTTAAAAACTTTTGTGTGAATGCAGGGAGTTTCACTCATGACTTCTTATTTTTGCATGAATATTGATTATTTGAGATCAATATACAACTTTTGTGTTGTCTTCTAGAAGCTTATTTGCTTGAAAAGAGTAAAACTTGTGTTCTTTGTACCAGCTTCCTTTCTGCAACATTCCACCAAGGGGTCTGTCGTTATTTTATTTATTTTTCCTTATCTAGAACCCTACTCTAGCATTCTTTCCTTTTCTTTTCCTTCTTTTTCCCCTGTCCCACTAGCCTCATCTATGACATTCAATTTTTGTTTTTCCAGTTGAAAGCACTTGGAGCAGAGGGGATGATAAGAGAGCTGATCCAGTATTTGGATGTGGCAGAGAATATATTTTGTCGTAATAACATTTATCTGGGAACACCTATTTATAATACGGTGCTGCATTCACTCGTTGAGGCTAAGGAGGTAGGTGTTTTCATCACCATTGGTTTTCCTTTCATTTGCAACTTCATGATATGTGAAATATTGGACCAGTGTTCATCTACTTTTCTGTTTCTGATTACATGCAGAGTCAAATGGCAATTAAGATATTTAAAAATATGAAGTCATTTGGTTTCCCGGCAGATGCTGCGACTTATCATATAATGATTGATTGTTGTAGCATTCTAGGATGTTACAGATCTGCTTGCGCATTGGTCTCCATGATGTTGCGAGATGGCTTTTATCCATTAACAGTGACTTATACCATTCTCATAAAGGTAGCTTTAATATTATGATTACTCAGTCTGAATTATCAAGCATCCTAGGAAACTGCTACCATTTATGTATGTGATCGAAAAGTGTAATTTTTCCAACTCTTGATGTGCAAACTAGTTACATTTTAGTTCTGCTTTGTTTACATAAAACCCCTTCCTTCATCCTTCTTCATGCTTTCTTTAATTTTTTTTTTCTGACTAGAGTATTTGCAATATATAAATGCACTTAATTTCTTCTTCTTTTTTTTTTTCTTTTTTTTTTGGGTCTGAGAATGCACTTAATTTCAAGTTGAATAGATAAGCTATAGAAATTCTTCGATAGCCCTTTGCATGACCACATTTTTGGATGAAGTAAGTAATTTAATGAATAGATAAGCTATAGAAAAGAAAAGGAAAGTTACATTTTTGTCTTCTCTGAAAATATAAGTAATTTAATTAAAGATGATGACTTTGAGGAAGATGTTGAATCTTGTTTTGTTCCAGATTCTGTTGGAAGATGATGACATTGAGGAAGCATTGAATCTTTTGGATCAAGCCAGTTCAGAACGCAATGAACTTGATACCTTGCTATTTAATACCATTCTTGAAAAAGCCTGTGAAAAGGTATAATCTCATAAGATCAAAAGAGCAGCATGGTTCTCGATATACATGATTATAATTTGATCAACGACAAAAATTGTGGTTGCATTATTCGTTAGTAATATATATTTTTCTTCTCCCCTGCAATAAATGTCAGGAAGTGATTGAGGTAGTTGAATTTGTCGTTGAGTGGATGGACCAAGAAAAAGTCCAGCCGGATCCAGCGACCTGCCATTTTGTTTTCTCTGCATATGCCAACAGTGGTTTTCACAGCACGGCCATGGAAGCACTGCAGGTTTTGAGTATGCGCATGATATGTGAAGAAGATGGCAGCTTTCCAGAAAAGGCAGAATTTGAGGATGACTTCATCTTTGCTGAAGACACGGAAGCTGAATCACGAATAGTACAGCTTTTTAAAGATTCTGAAGAGGACCTTGCTGTTGCCCTTTTGAATCTAAGATGGTGCGCCGTGCTTGGCTTCCCAATTTCATGGTCAGCTAATCAAAGCCCATGGGCCAGAAGACTGTCATCTAACTACACTGCCAGGAAAGGAGCCACCTAATCATGATTTATATATAGGTGGCATTATGACTCCAGTGAGTTTCCCTTTATTATTATTATTTTTTGTTGTGGTCGAACGAAACGTAAGGCCTCCTCAGGAAGGAAGGGGAGAGGGTGAGAGGCACAGATGAGGTCTTGGTGAGGGTGTTAAATACCTAGTTAGTGACTGACTAATGTTGAATTAAAAAAACAAGACCGCGGATTTGTATTAAGGGATGCCTTTTATCTTTTTTGTTTCATTACGTTACTTTGTAAGTTACTGCTTGTATATTTAAAAGGTGAAATCGTGCTGCAGCTCTCTAAACTAGATCAACTGTGCCTAAGAGGAGGAGAAGGCACGTTTTGTTGTTAATTTAACAAAAAAAGCACAAAAAAGCATTGATATTTTCTTTATGCTTTTATTCTTTCGCAAGTTTGCTTTGACCGCTATCTTCTGTTGTCATTGTACTTTTGTTATGGTTCAAATCAGTTACCCGCAAGGGAGGAGGCATTTTCTCCGCAGCTTAGAATGAGTTGCTCTCCTCTATGGAGGGAAAGAAGGGTGCTGCCGGCAAATTCTTTAAATATTCTCTTCCGATCCACATCTAGGGGTTGTTAGACAAAAAAACTTGTAAAAATAAATCGATAATTTTATCATTCACAATTTATGGGATAAACAACATTACAAATTATAGTTGTTCACGATAAGTTTTCAAATTTTTGTATGAAAACGATAATTGGATTAATTAACAAGATGAATGTTTACATATCTCAATTTAAACAACCAAACTATCACTCAATTATATTTTTGTATGAAAACGATAATTGGATTAATTAACAAGATGAATGTTTACATCTCTCAATTTAAACAACCAAACTATCACTCAATTATTAACTAAAGTACAACCAAAAGATGAGTAATGAAGGGAATTAACCTCATTCTTGGCAGATATCTGAATTTAATTCATATCATGACAAAATACAAACTGCTTTCACAAGACGACACGAATTTGAAAGCCATAAGGAAATTTGAGAGTTACAATTACCTAAATTCATCACATGTACACCTGAGTCACTTGTATGACCAAAGTGTTATTTATAGTTTATAAGACTTGAGGGTACAATCTGGTTTGGAATAGGAAACAAAATAAAACAAAAAATAAATAAAAAAACATGAAATCAGAAGGGAGGAACGTTGCTCGACACTGCAGCACAAGACACCACACTTGGGATACTGAAAGCTCTCTCAACTGCTGAAGTGCCCCACAAGACTTGAGCACACTTCGAACCACACTCTTCCGGCACTCTTGCAATTTGCCAGTACTTTTACAACGTCCCTGTTCCAGAAAAGCTATTATCAACTGAATAGAACTAGAATGAAGTTTATGCAAGTGTCGGATATAACCAAGCACAGAAAATGATAATGCACGCAAACCAGACATCACATGCACATCATATAGAATGGAACATTATCTATCTGTTTGTGTATATAAGCCTAAATGTAGTAGCTAAAAGGTCGAGTCAATCTTATGATCAATACCCAGTTGCATTAACAGGGAACATACATTTGAATGATGGCTATTGGCTTTCTTCACTCCATCTGTTTCTTCTTCTCTTCACTGCATATGTATGGAAGTAACTAGATCGAAAGTAAACCAATGTTAGTACCATCTGAGAAATTTTTTTGAGAATTGAATAATTGAAAATTGTTTGTTTGATCGGTGGAAATATATAACAATTGCATATGATGAAGTAGTTACCTATTATTCTTTTCCTAGTTCTTCAGAAGCCGTAACGCCATCTAAGCGCTTAAAGAACACTTGGTCATGTCCGTTTCAGTATTTTATTTATGCTCATGAATACGGTTCAAGTGAACTTCAATTCTCCTCATGCACCCCGTTCAAGGGAACTTCATTTCTCACACGGGACCTGAAAAGACAAGGAAGAAGGGAGAGTTAGCTGGGAATTGATTTCTTTAGAAAAGGACTAAGAAACAGAGATGTACAAACCCAAAAAATCTGCCCTCTTTGTTTTTGCTTTTCTGTATAAAGGAATAGTATCCAATTTCGAACTGGCTTAAAACGGTGGGGCGTCGCATCCGTTTGGGCAGTGATGCTGAACTCTGAATTGAAAGCCATTGAAGTTATGTGAGGTTCTCTGTCTCTTCTGGAAGGTAATGACAAACTAAAGGAATACTCAATTTCCAACTGATACAGAGTAGAACCTAGTGTCACTGTCTGACATCTTCAATTCCAAGATGACAAAGCACTACGCTCTCTACCCAGCCATCTCGCTACACTGCATGTTCAAAAACCAATGAAAACTCTCATTTAAGCATTCAAAGTATAAACCAGCACAGGAAATGACAAAGCATGCAAAGAAGACAGAAGGATATGATGTGAAGAAGCAACATATTTTGGGTTAATTATTCATCAGATTTGTGAAGAAGCAACATGACTGCTTTTCATAGCATTAAAAGGCACCAATTTCAAAAGCCATAAGGAAATCTGAGAGTTAGAATTACCTAAATTCATCACATGTACAACTGGGTCACTTGTATGATCAAAGCCAGGATGCCTAATCAGTTTCTTCTTTTAATCACTGCATATCCATGAAAGAAAAATAAGAAACAAAACCGAATGTTATTATCATGTGAACATACCAACAACAAAACAATGTTAGGATCAAGGGCTCATCATCTAATACAGACATACCACTTTCTTGGTGACTTGCTGTTGCACAATCACAATCAAGCCATAAGAGTTTTTAGTGGGGACCCAATCTCCACTGACCCAACCCTTAATAATAGAATTCAGGATCATCTGAAAAAGAAGAAAATGAACAAGCTGAGGTTGGTTGCCATTTGAATGAAAGTGTGAATGCAAAAGAAATAAATTAGTTACAAAAACGCACCAGGCGATGGATCAATGCGAATGTCTAGGATGTGAGCAATCTTGGACCAGTCCTCACCTGTTTCTTTCTGGCATCTTTGCTCTAAGATGGGACATTTACAAATGTACAAACTTTTTAATGAGGTGAGGCAACGAAGCCCTTCTGGGAGTGATGCCAAATTAGGGCAATCCCATATCCTAAGCAACTGAAGTGACTTGAGGTTGCCCATCCCTTATGGGAGTGATGCCAATTTAGGACAATTTGAAATATGCAGTCTCTGTAAGGAGATGAGGCGACCCATCCCTTGATCTGGTAGTGATACCAAATTAGGGCAATCTTCAATTCTAAGCTCCTGAAGTAATGTGAGGTTGCCGATCCCTTCTGGCAGTGATGCCAATTTAGGACAATCACTAATTCGGAGGTGCTGGAGTACTGTGAGGTTGCCGATCCATTCTGGTAGAGATGCCAAATTAGGAAAATTGCTAATATGGAGGGACTGGAGTAATGTGAGGTTGCCGATCCCTTCTGGCAGTGATGCCAATTTAGGACAATCACTAATTCGGAGGTGCTGGAGTACTGTGAGGTTGCCGATCCATTCTGGTAGAGATGCCAAATTAGGAAAATTGCTAATATGGAGGTGCTGGAGTACTGTGAGGTTGCCGATCCATTCTGGTAGAGATGCCAAATTAGGAAAATTGCTAATATGGAGGGACTGAAGTAATGTGAGGTTGCCGATCCCTTCTGGCAGTGATGCCAATTTAGGACAATCACTAATTCGGAGGTGCTGGAGTACTGTGAGGTTGCCGATCCATTCTGGTAGAGATGCCAAATTAGGAAAATTGCTAATATGGAGGGACTGGAGTAATGTGAGGTTGCCGATCCCTTCTGGCAGTGATGCCAATTTAGGACAATCACTAATTCGGAGGTGCTGGAGTACTGTGAGGTTGCCGATCCATTCTGGTAGAGATGCCAAATTAGGAAAATTGCTAATATGGAGGGACTGGAGTAATGTGAGGTTGCCGATCCCTTCTGGTAGTAATGTCAGATTGGGGAAGCTTCCAATTATAAGATCAGAAAGTGATTTGAGGTTGCAAATCCCTTCTGGTAGTGATGCCAAATTAGGACACTTCGAAATTTCGAGGTGCTGGAGTAATGTGAGGTTGCCAATCCCTTCTGGTAGTGATGCCAAATTAGGGCAATTTGAAATATGCAGTCTCTGTAAGGAGATGAGGCGACCCATCCCTTGATCTGGTAGTGATACCAAATTAGGGCAATCTTTAATTTCAAGCTCCTCAAGTAATGTGAGGTTGCCAATATCTTCTGGCACGTATTCTATATCCCCAACGCTGCAAATCTCCAGATATTTTAATTTGGAGAGAACAGAGGAGGAGGGAAGGACCTTCCAGCTGCTTCTCTCTAACAGCAGTTTATCAAGATTTGGGTACAACGGCATGGAAGTTAGGTTAGGACAATCACCTATAATTAAAGTAGAAAGACAAGGAAATGAAGAAGCTGAAGCTGAAGCTGTTTCATTCCTCCACCATCCCTTGAGATTAGGGCAATGACTTAGACGAAGACTATCCAAGGAGGGAAAGAAGGTCATCGATGGAGAAGCAGCTGACATCATCATCATCTCATCACTCGCAAAGTCCTTAACCTTGTCTTCTGCTGATATGTACTCCAAATTCGTTAAACTTAAAAGCTCTAGACTCTTAAGAAGAGGTAAATGATCCAACGGTGGAAGATGTTGGCATCTAACACAGCCAAACAATTTGAGATTAACAATATTTGAGAGAGAGAGAAACCAACTCGCAACCCTCGCACCCATATAGTACTCCACGGTTAACTGTTTTAGACTTGAATGGGGCTGCAGCGCTTCCATTGAGTTAATAATTACATCACTCTCCTCCTCAACCGCAGCACTATTTTCTCTTTCGATGAGCATCCAATGTAAAGTCAACGAATAGAGATGTCGTTTCTCCTTCAAAACTGCACCATCATAATTCAATTCTGACACCATATCTTTCTTGTACCTCAAATTTCTGATCTCCAACTCTCCTCTTAAATCCTTCAGCTTCCCCAACTCACTGAGCTCTGCACTGTCCCTCAACTTGGAATTGCTTTTGCTCAAAACAAATCTACTCAAAGTACGAAGACGAGTCAATTCACCCAATCCACCAGGAATCCGAGCCAATTTATGACATCTTTTCAAAATGAGATGTCTCAAGTTGATCAATTTCTTGATATCTCTAGGCAATTCCATAAGAGAGCCACATCCTGAGAGATCTAGTGTTTCCAAATTTTGAAGTTTGACTATCCAATTTGGAAGTCTCTCCATTTTTTGGTTATCATTAAGATCAAGATATCTTAAATGTTTCATTTTCCTAAGACATTTTGGTAATGTTGTAATATTCAATCCATTCAAACTCAACATACGCAATGACTTAAAATTTGAAGCAATTGTAGCACAAAATGACTTATGGAATGACTTCAGCCACCACTCCCAGTTTTGGCTCAGGAAAAGGAAAGTCCTTAGCTTATTTGATTCCAGCAAGGATGTTGGTATTTTCCATTTCGACGAATCAACATCAAAATCAAAAGATACATGAAGAAGACGTTTTGCATCAAAATCAGTCTTATTGCGATCTATTATTGTGCTTCCCTTCCCTGCCACTTTAACAGCAAGTTCATTCATGAGATCATGCATTTTACAGCTTTTTATTATACCAAACTCATCTTTTTCTTCTTCTTGGAAAAAAGATCTCCAAACTAGTTCGTTATAATATTCATAACCAACATCTTCCAAGCACTCATTAGGATTTGAAGACTTAACGAACCCTTGTGCCACCCACAGCTTAATTAAATTCTCTACGGGAATCTCATAATCAGGCGGGAACAAACTACAATAAGCAAAACAATGTTTCAAATGTGATGGGAGAACATCATAACTCAGCTGAAGTGTTGGTAAAATATCATCTTCTTCTTGACTTATTGTTGAAAGCTTGTTATTCTTGAAAGCTGACCACTCAGTTTCTGGATCTCTAGTGTACAACATCCCTCCTATGGTCCTTATAGCAAGCGGAACCCCCTTACATTTTCTAGCAATCTCCTCCCCAATCTCCTTAATGGTTGAACTCTCTGGCTCTTTTCCCTCTTCGAACGCCATTTTCTTAAATAAAACCCAGGACTGCTCTTTATTCAAGCCAATTAAGTTATGTGGTTCAGCTGTATCTGCTATATTTGCAACCTTTTTACTACGGGTAGTTATTAGAATTCTACTCCCATCTGCACCACCCATCAACAAGTCTTTCAATCTAAGCCATTTGTTACGATTCTCATTCCACACATCGTCTAAGACAAGGAGGTATCTCTTCCCATCGATCTTCTTCCTAAGCTCATTTTGCAACTGATCCATGTCAAGGTTATTCGCTTTTAGGATTTTCTTAACAAGTATATCCAACTGAAATGAATTAGAGACACACGTCCACATTTTCAGCTCAAAATGGTTTTGAACCTCTTCATCGTTGTATACGAGTTGGGCAAGTGCAGTTTTTCCCATTCCTCCAAATCCCACAATGGAAATGGCGGACACATTCTCTGTATTCTCTGTAGAGATGGGATGCAACAGAAGTTGAATAATTGCTCTTTTATCTTCATCTCTCCCTATTATATTATCCTCCCGGACAAATGAGTGAGTGACCCTCTCTCTTCTTACAAATTCTACATCTTCACGATTCCTTTCTAATTGACCAAATGTTCTATTCGAGGCAATCTCATGGAGTCTCTTGTTAAGATCTTTTATCTTATGACCGATTTTCCGCCCAAAAACAAGCTGGTTTGAGCTAGAGAAGAAGATGCGTACCTGCTTTGACACTTTATTATTTCCAGGCACCATTTGTCTCCACTGAGCTTCAGTATAAAACTCATCGAGCACGTCATCAGCTTCATAAACTGCATCTCCTACGCTTTCGAGCCACACTTTGACTTCATTATCGTTGGCTTGCTTTTGCTCAGCATCAAGAAGAACAGCTTGGAGTTGGGCAACTTTTTCCTTGAGCTTTCGGATCTCATCTTTGACACCCCAAGGCAATGCAATCTCTTGCAAAACAAGGGAGCCTAACCTTCCAATGATCCGTTCTGCAACGTTGAAGAGGACTCCTTCTGCCATTGGAGAAAGGAAAAGAGTATTATTCTTGACGAAAGTTGTGGTTTGTTGATAGAGTTTATTTGGTGTGGAACAGCAGCAAGTGGAGCAAGATTATAAATAATTGGACAAAGGAAAGAGGAAACATGTATCAAATCACGTGGGAAAGCTTTCAATATTTGGTGTGGAACAGCAAGTGGAGCAAGTTGACTGGTTTTGTCATTATGTTAATGGAGTCCAATTGGTTGGTGTTGTCATTATTTTAAAGAAAGATACACTGAATTAAAAAGCTTAGCTGTGTTCACCAACAAAAAAAAAAAAGCTTAGCTGTTTTCTAAAACGTTGTTTGTCTTTCCGTTTCAACTTAAGTTGCTTTACATTACTAATTAATAATTAAATAACTTGTTATGAGCGTACAATTAGTCTCTTTCACTTTCAAGGACTGTTCTCTGGGCCACAACTTTTGAAAATTTTTCCATGCCTTCACGTGGAGGTGGGTGGGGATGGGGTCGTCTAATGAAAAGCAGAATTCTAATTGACAGTGCCACAACAAGTCTTTCCACATGGGTCGTTGTGTCATGCTAGCTTTTTTTGTCTGTGTTACCTTTTGTAAGTGCATTCCAGCTTGGTTTTGGCACCGCACATGGCGATGGGGACGGGTCGTCATAGCTTCTGAGAAATTGTCGGTGAGGTCCCTCCCCATTCTCCTTCCCCCCTTGGTCACCTGTTCGAATCCGAGGAAAAAGTTATCCCCTCCCTAATCGCTGTAATTCAAAAAAGAAAAAGAAAAAAAAAAGAAGCCATTTCCTTTCAAAAGAAAAAAAGGCCACTTTTTCTTTTACCCTCAGTTCAGGTGTAAATGATTTTATACAAGGCTTTTTTTGCGTTAGAATTCTTGTGAAAATTCGTTAAGTCTGACATTCAGCACCATTTAAACAATGAGAGCAGCAAACCACCAACTTTTCATGTAAAACCAGCAGATGTAGAACTGCTATGACATAGATGATTTGAACAATCTAAATTTGCTACAATAACAAGAATCACATTATATTGAATGTATTTGAAATAACTACATGTCGTACATTTGAAATTGATTTAAAATGACTACAAGCAAGGAATCATTTGAAATCAATTTATTTTCTCCCTATCTTTTTTTTCCTCAATAATCTCAAAATGCCAGCTGGCAAAACGGTACTTTTTCCATGTTGGCATCACCTTCCACGTGTCAGACAGTGACTCCTCAATTCCCCTGCCACATTGGCTTTTTTTTTTTCGCTTTGGTAGGGCCGGCCCATGAAATTGCTTAGTCCCAGGTAGATAGATGCCATCATAGTTGGATTTGAGACCAAGCAATGTATATATAATGGTGTTAATTAATTCCTCTGTTTTGTAAATGGATTATTTCTTGAGTGCATGTTCATAGAAAAACAAAATGAAAAATTACTTCTGTAACCAAAAATAAATATATAAAAAAGAAAAGAACTATTATTACTTTGCACTTGCGCCAAAATGCCCAAAACCAATGTGGGTTGTAGGTAGGGACTAGGGAATAGCAAATACTTAATGAAGAAATGCTTCACAATGAAATGATGCATAAAGATTAAAGAAATAGAGAACTAATGTAAAACACAAAAAAGGGACTATTATGTAAACTCATTTAAGCTAAGATCCATTAAGTGTGGAAGTGGAACATCCCAACTAAAAATAAAAAATAAAAATCTTTTGGGTCTAGCTAAATAAAAAACTCCTAACTAAATAAAAATCTTTTGGGTCTAGCTAAACTGCTCTGGTTTCACATTCGAAAGACTATTTTGTGTCGGTAAAACTAAATATCCAGATAAATAACCAAAATTCTAACTAAATAAGAACCCCTCAACAGTTTTCATATCATGCTTCTTACCTTGTAGTGATTACATGCATTAGCGGGTGATTGCTGATTAATCAACCAAAGTGGAAAAGTACCAAACTGAAGCATGAAGCCATTGATATGGACACCATTGCATAATTTGGATTATTGGAAGTTGTGTCAAAAACAAAAAAGCAGAAAAAATAAACCCCACAGCCTCCTTACAGGCTCCAGCCGTGCCTTTTGTTTCTGTTTGGCCGATGGCTTTTTAGTGGGGACCCAATCTCCACTGACCCAACCCTTAAAGATCATAAAAATAGATCATAAAAAGAAGAAAACGAACAAGCTGAGCTGAGGTTAGTTAAAAACTTTCTTTTAAAAATTGCACATTCAAAAAAGTAAACAGAAAAAGCTCCCATCAGATGACTATGTTACCCTTTCACCTAATTCCCATACAGTTCTGATTCTTCTGAGTATCTTATGATCACTCTGCAGCTGTGTTTAGGAACTTGGTTAATTGCAAACATGGATTCATTTCCATGCTCAAGAAATTTCAGCTTGAATCTTGATCAACTATGTATTAATTTCTGAATAATTATCATTTTGCTGGTTACTCATCTGCATATCTGGGAAAATTCATAACAAGGGGCCTATAAAATTGTGAAACCATAGAAGGATATTAGTGTCAATGTAATGAAAACTTTAAAAGATTCCTATGATATATGTTGGCGTGCATTACTTTTAATAAGTTTTATACCTTTATTATGTTGCATCAGTGGTACCACTAACTCATCTACTCCTTTTTCCAACTCCAATCCCCTTAATTACCCACTAACCCTAAGCCGAATTTCCTTTTGCATACTATTGATGGCTTGGTGAGCCAGACCAATAATTGAACTAATGTGATATGAACCCATAATGGAAATTTCAGCTCAAGCTGATTCTTGGTTGTGGAAAAAGGTTTAAAACGAGAACATACACCATCTACAGAAGGAAGATAAATTATAGTGTTTAAAAACTTTCGTGTGCATGCACTCATGACTTCTTATTTTTGCATAAATATTGATTATATGAGAGCAATATACAACTTTTGTCATTGAGTGGATGCACCAAGAAAAAGTCCAGCCGGATCCAGCGACCTGCCAATTTGTTTTCTCTGCATATGCCAGCTGTGGTTTTCACAGCACGGCCATGGAAGCACTGCAGGTTTTGAGTATGCGCATGATATGTGAAGAAGATGGCAGCTTTCCCGAAAAGGCAGAATTTGAGGATGACTTCATCTTTGCTGAAGACACGGAAGCTGAATCACGAATAGTACAGCTTTTTAAAGATTCTGAAGAGAACCTTGCTGTTGCCCTTTTGAATCTAAGATGGTGCGCCGTGCTTGGCTTCCCAATTTCATGGTCACCTAATCAAAGCCCGTGGGCCAGAAGACTGTCATCTAACTACACTGCCAGGAAAGGAGCCACCTAATCATGATTCATATATAGGTGGCATTATGACTCCAGTGAGTTTTCGTTTATTATTATTATTATTATTTGTTGTGGTCGAACGAAGCGTAAGGCCTTCTCAGGAAGGAAGGGGAGAGGGTGAGAGGCACAGATGAGGTCTTGATGAGGGTGTTAAATACCTAGTGCAACTATATTAGATTTGTATTAGGCTAGGCTATATTTATGAAAATTAAGGGATGCCTTTTATTTTTTGTTTCATTTAAAAGGTGAAATCGTGCTGCAGCTCTCTGAACAAGATCAACTGTGACTAGGAGGAGGAGGAGGCACGTTTTGTTGTTAATTTAACAAAAAAAAGGCACAAAAAAGCATTGATATTTTCTTTATGCTTTTATTCTTTCGCAAGTTTGCTTTGACCACTATCTTCTGTTGTCATTGTACTTTTGTTATGGTTCAAATCAGTGATGCTGGTGTGCGGTATGAATCCGCAAGGGAGGAGGCATTTTCTCCGCAGCTTAGATTGAGTT
Organism: Prunus avium; assembly: GCF_965620075.1. Classification (NCBI taxonomy): domain Eukaryota; kingdom Viridiplantae; phylum Streptophyta; class Magnoliopsida; order Rosales; family Rosaceae; genus Prunus; species Prunus avium. Next base: position 1,898,805 of record NC_142285.1, read on the forward strand.
GCTCTCCTCTATGGAGGGAAAGAAGGGTGCTGCTGGCAAATTCTTTAAATATTCTCTTCCAATCCACATCTAGGGGTTGTTAGACAAAAAAACTTGTAAAAATAAATCGATAATTTTATCATTCACAATTTATGGGATAAACAACATTACAAATTATAGTTGTTCACGATAAGTTTTCAATTTTTTGTATGAAAACGATAATTGGATTAATTAACAAGATGAATGTTTACATCTCTCAATTTAAACAACCAACCTATCACTCAATTATTAACAGCTTTCAACCAAAGGATGAGTAATGAAGGGAATTAACCTCATTCTTGGCAGATAGATATCTGAATTTAATTCATATCATGACAAAATACAAACTGTTTTCACAAGACGACACGAATTTGAAAGCCATAAGGAAATTTGAGAGTTACAATTACCTAAATTCATCACATGTACAACTGAGTCACTTGTATGACCAAAGTCTTATTTATAGTTTATAAGACTTGAGGGTACAATCTGGTTCAGAATAGGAAACAAAATAAAACAATAAATAAATTAAAAAAAACATGAAATCAGAAGGGAGGAACGTTGCTCGACACTGCAGCACAAGACACCACACTTGGGATACTGAAAGCTCTCTCAACTGCTGAAGTGCCCCACAAGACTTGAGCACACTTCGAACCACACTCTTCCGGCACTCTTGCAATTTGCCAGTACTTTTACAACGTTCCTGTTCCACAAAAGCTATTATCAACTGAACAGAACTAGAATGAAGTTTATGCAAGTGTCGGATATAACCAAGCACAGAAAATGATAATGCACGCAAACCAGACATAAGGATATAATATGTGAAACAAAAATCACATGCACATCATATAGAATGGAACATTATCTATCTGTTTGTGTATATAAGCCTAAATGTAGTAGCTCAAAGGTCGAGTCAATCCTATAATCAATACCCAGTTGCATTAACAGGGAACATACATTTGAATGATGGCTATTGGCTTTCTTCACTCCCTCTGTTTCTTCTTCTCTTCACTGCATATGCATGGAAGTAACTAGATCGAAAGTAAACCAATGTTAGTACCATCTGAGCAATTTTGTTGAGAATTGAATAATTGAAAATTGTTTGTTTGATTGGTGGAAATATATAACAATTGCATATGATGTAGTTACCTATTATTCTTTTCCTAGTTCTTCAGAAGCCGTAACGCCATCTAAGCGCTTAAAGAACACTTGGTTATGTCCGTTTCAATATTTTATTTATGCTCATGAATACGGTTCAAGTGAACTTCAATTCTCCTCATGTTCAAGGGAACTTCATTTCTCACACGGGACCTGAAAAGACAAGGAAGAAGGGAGAGTTAGCTGGGAATTGATTTCTTTAGAAAAGGACTAAGAAACAGAGATGTGCAAACCCGAAAAATCTGCCCTCTTTGTTTTTGCTTTTCTGTAGAAAGGAATAGTATCCAATTTCGAACTGGCTTAAAACGGTGAGGCGTCGCATCTGTTCAAGCAGTGATGCTGAACTCTGAATTGAAAGCCATTGAAGTTATGTGAGGTTGTCTGTCTCTTCTGGAAGGTAATGCCAAACTAAAGGAATACTCAATTTCCAATTGATACAGAGTAGAACCTAGTGTCACTGTCTGACATCTTCAATTCCAAGATGACAAAGCACTACTCTCTCCACCCAGCCATCTCGCTACACTGCATGTTCAAAAACCAACGAAAACTTATTCAAAGTATAAACCAGCACAGGAAATGATAATGCATGCAAAGAAGACAGAAGGATATGATGTGGTAAATGAGTATCAAAGACCACATTCAACAGAAAGCGTATGACATCCTACCAACAATGTACATAACCAAAGAAACAAAGAACACAATTAACTTCATTCCTGGTAGATCAATCTGAATTTCATTCATAAATAACAAAAGCGGCGTACGCCTTTCTTCGAGGCTTACGCAAAGGAAAGAAATTAGTTAGAAAAACGCACCAATGTGTATCTCTGGGATGTGAGCAATCTTGGACCAGTCCTCACCTGTTTCTTTCTGGCATCTTTGCTTTAAGATGGGGCAATCTTTAATTATCAATTTTTTTAATGAGGCGAGGCAACGAAGCCCTTCTGGGAGTGATGCTCAAGAAATTTCAGCTTGAATCTTGATCAACTATGTATTAATTTCTGAATAATTATTATTTTGCTGGTTACTCATCTGCATATCTGGGAAAATTCATAACAAGGGGCCTATAAAATTGTGAAACCATAGAAGGATATTAGTGTCAATGTAATGAAAACTTTAAAAGATTCCTATGATATATGTTGGCGTGCATTACTTTTAATAAGTTTTATACCTTTATTATGTTGCATCAGTGGTACCACTAACTCATCTACTCCTTTTTCCAACTCCAATCCCCTTAATTACCCACTAACCCTAAGCCGAATTTCCTTTTGCATACTATTGATGGCTTGGTGAGCCAGACCAATAATTGAACTAATGTGATATGAACCCATAATGGAAATTTCAGCTCAAGCTGATTCTTGGTTGTGGAAAAAGGTTTAAAACGAGAACATACACCATCTACAGAAGGAAGATAAATTATAGTGTTTAAAAACTTTCGTGTGCATGCACTCATGACTTCTTATTTTTGCATAAATATTGATTATATGAGAGCAATATACAACTTTTGTCATTGAGTGGATGCACCAAGAAAAAGTCCAGCCGGATCCAGCGACCTGCCAATTTGTTTTCTCTGCATATGCCAGCTGTGGTTTTCACGGCACGGCCATGGAAGCACTGCAGGTTTTGAGTATGCGCATGATATGTGAAGAAGATGGTAGCTTTCCAGAAAAGGCAGAATTTGAGGATGACTTCATCTTTGCTGAAGACACGGAAGCTGAATCACGAATAGTACAGCTTTTTAAAGGTTCTGAAGAGAACCTTGCTGTTGCCCTTTTGAATCTAACATGGTGCGCCGTGCTTGGCTTCCCAATTTCATGGTCACCTAATCAAAGCCCATGGGCCAGAAGACTGTCATCTAACTACACTGCCAGGAAAGGAGCTACCTAATCATGATTTATATAGGTGGCATTATGACTCCAGTGAGTTTCCCTTTATTATTATTATTATTTTTTGTTGTGGTCGAACGAAGCGTAAGGCCTCCTCGGGAGGAAGGGGAGAGGGTGAGAGGCACATACGAGGTCTTGATGAGGGTGTTAAATACCTAGTGCAACTAACTAATGTTGAATTAAAAAAACAAGATCTCGATTTATTAGATTTGTATCAGGTGATGCCCTTTTATCCTTTTTGTTTCATTACGTTATTTTGTAAGTTACTGCTTGTATATTTAAAAGGTGAAATCGTGCTGTAGCTCTCCAAACAAGATCAACTGTGCCTAGGAGGAGGAGGAGGAGGAGGCATGTTTTGTTGTTGATTTAAACAAAAAAGCACAAAAAAGCATTGATATTTTCTTTATGCTTTTATTCTTTCGCAAGCTTGCTTTGACCGCTATCTTCTGTTGTCATTGTACTTTTGTTATGGTTCAAATCAGTGATGCCAGTGCGGTATGAATCCGCAAGGGAGGAGGCATTTTCTCCGCAGCTTAGAATGAGTTGCTCTCCTCTATGGAGGGAAAGAAGGGTGCTGCTGGCAAATTCTTTAAATATTCTCTTCCGATCCACATCTAGGGGTTGTCAGACAAAAAAACTTGTAAAAATAAATCGATAATTTTATCATTCACAATTTATGGGATAAACAACATTACAAATTATAGTTGTTCACGATAAGTTTTCAAATTTTTGTATGAAAACGATAATTGGATTAATTAACAAGATGAATGTTTACATCTCTCAATTTAAACAACCAAACTATCACTCAATTATTAACTAAAGTACAACCAAAAGATGAGTAATGAAGGGATTTAACCTCATTCTTGGCAGATATCTAAATTTAATTCATATCATGACAAAATACAAATTGCTTTCACAAGACGATACGAATTTGAAAGCCATAAGGAAATTTGAGACTTGAGGGTAAAATCTGGTTCGGAATAGGAAACAAAATAAAACAAAAAATAAATAAAAAAACATGAAATCAGAAGGGAGGAACGTTGCTCGACACTGCAGCACAAGATACCACACTTGGGATACTGAAAGCTCTCTCAACTGCTGAAGTGTCCCACAAGACTTGAGCACACTTCGAACCACACTCTTCCGGCACTCTTGCAATTTGCCAGTACTCTTACAACGTCCCTGTTCCACAAAAGCTATTATCAACTGAATAGAACTAGAATGAAGTTTATGCAAGTGTCGGATATAACCAAGCACAGAAAATGATATTGCACGCAAACCAGAAGCCGTAACGCCATATAAGCGCTTAAAGAACACTTGGTCATGTCCGTTTCAGTATTTTATTTATGCTCATGAATACGGTTCAAGTGAACTTCAATTCTCCTCATGCACCCCGTTCAAGGGAACTTCATTTCTCACACGGGACCTGAAAAGACAAGGAAGAAGGGAGAGTGAGTTGGGAATTTATTTCTTTAGAAAAGGACTAAGAAACAGAGATGTACAAACCCGAAAAATCTGCCCTCTTTGTTTTTGCTTTTCTGTATAAAGGAATAGTATTCAATTTCAAACTGGCTTAAAACGGTGAGGCGTCGCATCCGTTCGGGCAGTGATGCTGAACTCTGAATTGAAAGCCATTGAAGTTATGTGAGGTTCTCTGTCTCTTGTGGAAGGTAATGCCAACCTAGTGTCACTGTCTGACATCTTCAATTCCAAGATGACAAAGCACTACTCTCTCCACCCAGCCATCTCGCTACACTGCATGTTCAAAAACCAACGAAAACTTGTTCAAAGTATAAACCAGCACAGGAAATGATAATGCAAGCAAAGAAGACAGAAGGATATGATGTGGTAAATGAGTATCAAAGACCACATTCAACAGAAAGAGTATGACATCCTACCAACAATGTACATAACCAAAGAAACAAAGAACACAATTAACTTCATTCCTGGTAGATCAATCTGAATTTCATTCATAAATACCAAAAGCGGCGTACGCCTTTCTTCAAGGCTTACGCCTATGTAAGCCTTTTAGGAAGAAGATGAGTCAGAAAAATGATGTCGTTTGGCCTGGAATATGAAAACACAACATTAAAAAAAAAAACATTTTTGGCATCTCTGAGGTGATTTTCTAGTGTTTTCTCCAGCAAGATAGTGGCTAGAACCACAGTTACCGAAATCGAGATGGAGTGGGAGAGCCATGGAGAGAGAGAGAGCCATAGAGAGCCATGTGAGCTTTGAAATTGGGTCAGAAGTGGGAGAAATTATACAATACACGTGGTAGTACTGTACTATTGTATAATTTCTCAAAGTAATCCCTGTAAACTTTATTGACTGCACATAAGTAGAACACATATCTTTGGTATGTCATAGAAACTGTCGACATATCAAGAATATACACAAGAGCTCTTCTCCTCAATCCGATCCCTCATACACTCATTCTAGATGGGGTGAATTCTTTTGTGTGGGTTGGCTTAATCGGTTGAGCAGGGGCACTTGTATTTATATGCATATTCCTAAGAGTCTTGCCCATCAAGAAACTCTTAAGAAGTCCTTATTGCATTAGGTTTATAACTTCTAATCCACAATTAAGATAGGAATCCTTCTAGCTCTTATATTAGCCTTAAAACACTAACTTTAATAGAGCTGCAGGTTTAGTTGTATTTGAACTCCTAATTGATATCAAGTCTTAGAATCCTTTGATGATTATAAGACCACACTTTAATGGGTTAGACATCTACACGTCTAACATTCTCCCACTTGGTCTAATGATCATCAAGAACTCAATATCAATTACTGTAAGGCCTATGGAATTCAATTCAACTATAATTCCTAATCAAGTCACTGTCAATCAAAAGAACATGCATGGAACTATCAAGACTTATTGAACATTTCTATATTTCAAGGTCTTTACAATTACACATACAAGCTCTCAAGATCACATGAGACTTCCGTCAAGACTAGAATGCAGAATGATCATGACCAAACTTAATTTGTGTTTACAAAGGTCACTTTCATTCATACGCCCTCCCTTTAGAGATTACCAAGATCTCTCCTTAATGACTCTGGTATGAATTCATGTCTTATGCAGTGACTGTAGCTAGCTATACTGCATGATGACATGTAACTGGATTCATTTGTCAAGAATAATAAATATAAAACTGAAGTCACATAATTTATTAAAAGAATTGAACCAAACAGTAGTAAACAAAATAACTGAACTGTCTCCAAGAAAATAACGAAATTAAGTGGAATAAAACTCAAACTCCCACTAATTCTACATATCAAAACTTAACGGCATAACCATAATTGTAACAAGTATGAAACAACCTTATTCAATGAATCAATGAACCACTGGAAAAAAAAAATTCTTTCTTTTGCCTTCTCCCTTACAAGCATGAACCAAAATCCAAATGCTTATTAGCAATCACAAATTTCAATTGAAAAGGCAAAAGTCATTGATTAACTACTGAAGATTTGAACAAAACTGCATGAAATAATAAGAACATATAACATACGTAAACCAAACTTTGTTCTTATTAGCCTTAAAATCCTTAATGCAAAACTAGATTGTTAAGCGATTAATCAGAAATATCCAAATTACCGAATACATCCTCAAAGAAGATCATTAAACGCTCCCACTCATCAAAACATATATTTTGCATGTTACAAAATTGGATCAATACCATATAAAATGAATGAATACATTATAAAACTTTATCGCAGTCCAATCCTTAGAGTTGGAGTTCAAATTTAATTTATTCAATTCTTTCTCAAACAACACTTTACATGTAAGTTGCATGTAGATGAGAAAAACAAAAACTGTAATTGAAGCATTCAACTTTATTCCACTCGTATCTTAAACACCGATATTCAATTTTCTTTAAGCAATACAAGTAGAAAACAATAAGCATGGTAAGAATTTTAATAGCCAAAACGAAACAGTCAGTCATCCAAACAGTTCCAAGTATGCTTATTAGTACTCAGAAAACTTCAATGTGTCAAAAACCAGAAAAGATAATAAGGTATTGAGTGTGAAGCCCAAAACTTTACATTCACTTCTCCCACTTGGGCAAACACTCACTACTTTGCTACTTCAATATATAGTGCACCAATAACCTTATGATTAGAAAAACTGTGACAAAAAAGTGTAAAAGAACTTTCAAGGCGGGCTCCTAATGTACTTCACAGTATAAGCCTAAATGCACAAAACTGTCAAGAAATTTCCAGAAATGATATGTGATTACTTGAGAATTTACCATAATTAATTTATAAATCGGATTAGTATCAAATTTAATGCAAACAAACTAGAGTCATTAATATTCAAACAGAAAAATTAATGAGTCGTTTTATAGCTAATTAAAAAGTCTGAAATTGACCTACAAGGTTACTCAGAAAATCTGTCAGCACATACTTTTCCTGAACACAGATCACTAATAAAATTCTCACAAATAATCTATACATCCAATAATCACGAGACTTTGCAGAATTCACGAAGACACGTATATGCTCAACATATCAAAAATTCAGTTCATTTGAAGATCTTTAAGTGAGTCATTCAACAATCTTTATTCATAATGCAGAAACTGTCAGGAAAATTCCTGTGCATCTGTTTCAACTTTATAAATTCACCAAAAATTCAATTCTCAATATATTTTCATGAATTCAGCGTCTAAAGAAAGCTTAGAAAAAGATCCTTATCGCCTAATTTTATCACAAATTAATTCGTACTACAACATTATGTAAATAGACATCATAGCAGCATGGTTCAAAACTGGAAAAATTAGTTAACTATAGAATTATGAATGCTATCAATATGCTCCTCAAAATTTAATTATCCTTATTTCTAATGCAAGATCTAAACTTCATATAGCATGACATTTTCCTCATATTAAAACAAAAAAGTTTATCCAAAAAATTTGCCATGCAAAACCCAAGTTTTTCTTTAGGTTATCATTCAAAATTATCCTTTCTTGGGTGAAACGATCATATTTCTTAATATCAAGCATGAATACTATATAACATGACATATAATTAGACGTCGATAAACTGAGAATTGAAAACTATAATGGCAATAAAATGGTGATATTCCTTAAATGCAAGTGATATAACCACAATTAATACTTGTAAATATATATTCACAAGGCAAGTTTGCCTTTATCCAATACTGAAAGCATCAAATATAACACCAATCATGCCTCAAAAACACTTGCAGCAGTGCGCCATACCATTTAAAACAAGCCAACTTTATTTTATTTCATTCTATATGACGAACACAACCTTACAGATCAATCCAACTTTACTTGATTCAATCCAATTAAATATGTATCAATCCTTTTACACGTATGAATCAATCCAGCTGTATGTTATAAAACAGTCACTTGATTGCATATGAAAAATAGCCAAGTATCAAAACATGTCCATACATAACCAAATAAGAAAACACAAATTTTTGATCAATCAAGTCATAAATACCAAAATTGCATACATTCTATGAATATGCATAAACCTTGATGTGAACTAATAGTGATCAGAAACTGTAGTGTAACTTGAGAGAATATTTGATATGAGAAATTAATGCAATCAATTTTTCATACTCATATCTCCTTTATGTGATCAACCAAAAATCTATTTCTTTGTCATACCATTAACTTTCATGACTATTCAAGATCACCAATATCAAATTATCATCAACAACTTAAACATGTTACAATCCGTATAACAAGAACAAAAATTTGTATGCCAATGGAGTTAAGGTTCATTGTGACATAACTGAAATCTTCCAAAATATATCATACAATCAATCTGTCCCCATATCCTCAATCAAACATAATTAATTCACACCTTTGGGTAGAGAATTAAACATGTTTTCAACACTAGGACATGAACATACACGAATTTCCTGAACAAAGAAACTCCCACATCTTTGGACTGAAGAAATTCCTTGCTAATTCATGCAGTTCATCTCCCATGCTGTTCCATTATAAGTGTACTCATGTTAAACCACTCACATCTTTGGACAGAGAGTTTTTAACACGCCTTCACCTACAATGCCAATTATGATCAATTCCTTAAATCCAGAAAACTATTAATGATTGAGTTGCTTTGGCTCACTCAACCATTGCGAGAATATCTGTAGACTATGATCATAAAACTTCCAAATATGATAAAGTTAAAACTTTATACTTTTATCACATTTAATAACCAATCTTATTAGAATCAAAGGTTCTTTAATCAACTAGGTTGCTTTCGCTCTTTAAATTGAAACAAGAACTCTTGAAACTTTGATCTCAACCCTTCAAGCATGAACGAGAAAAGCTGTATATCGAAACACGCTTAACAAAATATGTTGGTGTAATAAAGGTTAATAAAACAATACATTGCTTCTGTAACTTTCAGTTTTAGGTTTTATCCTTCTGGTTTGGTACTTTATAACCTTTCGCATATGTACACTTTTATGCTGATATTAAAACCTAGAACTGAGTTAAATTAATCATGGAATAAATAAATGAATTTCTCCAAATAAGTCACAGAAAAACAGTTCATGACATGCGATTACTTAATCAACACAAAACATGCTTGGGTCAATTTAACATCAATGACTGAAGCTGAAACTAAAAACCCCAATTTTATCTTAAATATATATATACTTGTGTATGTATTCTTTTGCCGCAAAGAAAATACTTATCCAACTTATGAAATTTAAGCATGCTTGAGGAGATATCAAAACTGAAGCCATGTTTATCATGCTGCAAAATTTGAGATTGAAACTAAAACCATATACATGCTTAAGTCAATTTCCATAGGACCTCAAAACTTTTCCTTAGTTTGCTTTATTATTATACATTATTAATGGGAAGAGATATGCCGCATAGATGTTGATAAGTCAAAAGGTAAGTCAAACGAAAACAAGCCAACATCAATCTGCATGTTAACTAAGGATACAAATAAAATAAAAAACACAAACTTTATGTTTACTTTTAGTGAGGCATAAAACCATGGACAACACAAGTCTGTTGAAGCCAATTCAAAAGCAGCGCAATCAAGTTAGATTCAATAAAAACGGCCATACCTCAAAATCAGAATAGTGGATCTTGTCAAGAGGTAGCAAAAGAGGAAGAATTGTCGCCTTATTAATTCCAAAGAGCCGTATTGCAGAGTAACAGAAAAGGTGGGTAATTTCTATCGGTTCTAAAATATGCAGCCTAGGCTCTGATACCACATGTAAACTTTATTGACTGCACATAAGTAGAACACATATCTTTGGTATGTCATAGAAACTGTCGACATATCAAGAATATACACAAGAGCTCTTCTCCTCAATCCGATCCCTCATACACTCATTCTAGATGGGGTGAATTCTTTTGTGTGGGTTGGCTTAATCGGTTGAGCAGGGGCACTTGTATTTATATGCATATTCCTAAGAGTCTTGCCCATCAAGAAACTCTTAAGAAGTCCTTATTGCATTAGGTTTATAACTTCTAATCCACAATTAAGATAGGAATCCTTCTAGCTCTTATATTAGCCTTAAAACACTAACTTTAATAGAGCTGCAGGTTTAGTTGTATTTGAACTCCTAATTGATATCAAGTCTTAGAATCCTTTGATGATTATAAGACCACACTTTAATGGGTTAGACATCTACACGTCTAACAATCCCCTCTATCAAAAACAAAAAACAAAAACAAAAATTCATGATTTTCCTTTACTAGCACCCAAGTAATTGGGGCAAGGGTAATTTCAATTAAATTTAAAGAAAGGAAACAGATAGAGTCACTGATGACCCATTTTTTGGGTTAATTCTTCATCAGCTTTGTGAAGAAGCAACATGACTGCTTTTCATAGCATTAAAAGACACCAATTTCGTTTTAACGTTGCAGTGGATTTTCCTTTTAATCCTAGGAAAACCATCTTTACTGCGGTTGTTGAGTGGGTTAAAGCCGCTATTGGCTCTGGCAAGAAACCTGATAGAGTACTTGTCTTTTTGGCTTGGGCACCTCCTACAATTGGTCAACTTAAGCTGAATGTGGATGGTTCTAGAAGGGCTGCCACTAATATTATTGGAGCAGGAGGTGTTATCCGTGACTCCTCAGGTGACTGGATTGCCGGGTTTGCTGTGAATTTGGGCCAAGGTCATATCTTGGAGGCTGAGGTTTGGGGCCTATATTTTGGGCTAAAACTTGCTGTTGAAAAAGGTGTCACTAACCTTGCTATTGAAATGGATGCTGCTGTTGCTGTCTCACTTGTTCAACAAATCAATTCATTGCAATGCCATCCTCTTGCTGCTTTGGTGCATAGTTGTTGTGATCTCATGCGACAAATTGGAACTTGTCACCTTGTCCACATTTACAGGGAAAAGAATTGTGTTGCCGATTGTTTGGCAAACTGGAGTTATAATCTGGATTTGGGAATTTGCTTCTTTGATGAGGCTCCTGTCTGGGTTAGCTATCTGTTGATGGATGACTTACTTGGTCTTGCTAGGCCTCGACTCATGTGCGGGGCTTAGTTGTTTTCTGGGGGTTTCCCTTATTTCACCAAAAAAAAAAAAAAGACACCAATTTCAAAAGCCATAAGGAAATCTGAGAGTTAGAATTATCTAAATTCATCACATGTACAACTGAGTCACTTGTATGATCAAAGCCAGGATGCCTAATCAGTTTCTTCTTTTAATCACTGCATATCCATGAAAGAAAATTAAGAAACAAAACCGAATGTTATTATCATGTCAACATACCAACAACAAAACAATGTTAGGATCAAGGGCTCATCATCTAATACATACATACCACTTTATTGGTGACCTGCTGTTGCACAATCTCAGTCAAGCCATAAAAGTTTTTAGTGGGGACCCAATCTCCACTCACCCAATCCTTAATATTTATGATTATCTGAAAAAGAAGAAAATGAACAAGCTGAGGTTGGTTGCCATTTGAATGAAAGTGTGAATGCAAAAGAAAGAAATTAGTTAGAAAAACGCACCAATGCTGATGTTTGGGATGTGAGCAATCTTGGACCAGTCCTCACCTGTTTCTTTCTGGCATCTTTGCTTTAAGATGGGGGGGCAACACCCAATTATCAACCGTTGTAATGAGGTGAGGCAACGAAGCCCTTCTGGGAGTGATGCCAAATTAGGGCAATCCAATATCCAAAGCAACTGAAGTGATTTGAGGTTGCCCATCCCTTCTGGTAGTGAGGCCAATTTCGGCAAACTCCAAATTTTCAGTTCCCTTAAGGAGATGAGGCATCGAAACCATTCTGGTAGTGATACCAAATTAGGCCAATGTTCAATTTCAAGCGCCCGAAGTAATGTGAGGTTGCAGATCCCTTCTGGTAGTGATGCCAATTTAGGACAATTTGAAATATGCAATCTCTGTAAGGAGATGAGGCGACCCATCCCTTCATCTGGTAGTGATGCCAATTTAGGACAATTTGAAATATGCAGTCTCTGTAAGGAGATGAGGCGACCCATCCCTTGATCTGGTAGTGATACCAAATTAGGGCAATCTTTAATTTCAAGCTCCTCAAGTAATGTGAGGTTGCCAATCCCTTCTTCTGGCACATATTCTATATCCTCAACGCTCCTAATATACAGAGATTTTAATTTGGAGGAGGGAACAAAGGAGGAGGGAAGGACCTTCCAGCTGCTGCTCTCTAACTTCAGTGTATCAAGATTTGGGTACAGTGGCATGGAAGTTAGGTTAGGACATTGCCTTATATTTAAAGTAGAAAGACAAGGAAAGGAAGAAGCTGAAGCTGAAGCTGTTTCATTCCTCCACCATCCCTTGAGATTAGGGCAACTAATTAGATCAAGACTCTCTAAGGAGGGAAAGAAGGTCGTCGATGGAGAAGCAGCTGACATCATCATCTCACTGGCAAAGTCCTTAACCTTGTCTTCTGATGATATGTACTCCAAATTCCATAAACAGAAAAGCATAAGACGCTTAAGAAAAGGTAAATCATCCAACGGTGGAAGATGTTGGCATCTGTCACAGTAATACAATCGGAGATTAACAATATTTGTGAGAGAATGAAACCAACTCGCAAGCCTCTCACCCGGGAATCCTTCCACGACTAATTGTTTTAGACTTGAATGGGGCTGCAGCGCTTCCATTGACTTAATAATTACATCACTCTCCTCCTCAATCGCATCACTATTTACTCTTTCAACACGCATCCAATGTAAAGTCAACGAATAGAGATGTTGCTTCTCCTTCAAAACTGCACCATCATAATTCAATTCTAACACCATATCTTGCTCGCACCTCAAATTTCTAATCTCCAACTCTCCTCTTAAATTCTTCAACTTCCCCAACTCACTGAGCCCTGCACTGTCCCTCAACATGGAATTATTTTTGCTCAAAACAAATCTACTCAAAGTACGAAGACAAGCCAAATCACCCAATCCATGAGGAATTCGAGCCAATTCATAACAGCGTTCCAGAATGAGATGCCTCAAGTTGATCAATTTCTTGATATCTCTAGGCAATTCCACAAGAGACTTACATCTTGAGAGATCTAGTGTTTCCAAATTTTGAAGTTTGACTATCCAATTTGGAAGTCTCTCCATTTTTTTGTTATCACTAAGATCAAGATATCTTAAATGTTTCATTTTCCTAAGACATTTTGGCAATTTTGTAATTCCCAATTTATTCAAACTCAACGTACGCAATGACTTAAAATTTGAAGCAAGTGTAGCACAAAATGACTTCTCCTGCCGCTCTTGTCTTAGGAAAAGAAAAGTCCGCTTCAACTTTAAAGCAATTCTAGCCCAAAATGACCTCTCCTGCCACTCTTGTCTTAGGAAAAGAAAAGTCCTTAGCTTATTTGATTCCAGCAAGGATGTTGGTATCTTCCATTTCGACAAATCAACCTTAAAATCGAAAGATACATGAAGAAGACATTTTGCATCAAAATCAGTCTTATTGCGATCTATTATTGTGCTTCCCTCCCCTGCCACTTTAACAGCAAGTTCATTCATGAGATCATGCATTTTACAGCTTTGTATTATACCAAACTCATCTTTTTCTTCTTCTTGCAAAAAAGATCTCCAAACTAGTTCGTTATAATATGCATAACCAACATCTTCCAAGCACTCATTAGGATTTGAAGACTTAACAAACCCTTGTGCCACCCACAGCTTAATTAAATTATGTACGGGAATCTTATAATCAGGCGGGAACAAACTACAATAAGCAAAACAATGTTTCAAATGTGATGGGAGAACATCATAACTCAGCTGAAGTGTTGGTAAAATATCAGTTTCTTCTTGCCTTATTGTTGAAAGCTTGTTATTCTTGAAAGCTAACCACTCAGTTTCTGGATCTCTAGTGTACAACATCCGTCCTATGGTCCTTATAGCAAGCGGAACCCCCTTACATTTTCTAGCAATCTCCTCCCCAAGGGCCTTAATGGTTGAACTCGTTGGCTCTTTTCCATCTTGGAATGCCATTTTCTTAAACAAATACCAAGACTGCGCTTCACTTAAGCCCCTAATGTTATATGGTTTAGATGTGTCTGTTATTTTTGCAACTATTTCACTACGAGTGGTTATTAGTATTTTGCTACCTTTTGCACCACCCAACAACAAGTTTTGCAAGCCAAACCATTTTTCACGATTCTCGTTCCAAACATCATCTAACACAAGGAGGTATCTCTTCCCGTCTATTAATTTCCTCAGTTCTTTTTGCAACTGATCAATCTCAAGACTTTTGGCTATGTCATTAGTTGCAGATTGAATGATTTTCTTAACTAGTACATCCAACTCAAATACATTAGAGACACATATCCACATTTTCAGCTCAAAATAAGTTTGGACCTCTGGATCGTTGAATAAGAGTTGGGCAAGTGCAGTTTTTCCCAATCCTCCGAATCCGACTATGGAAATGATTGATACATTCTCTTCAGAGACGGTATCAAACAAGAGTTGTTTAATTGCATTTTTATCTTCATTTCTCCCTATAATAGTTTCCGTAGGGGCAAAAGAGTGAGTTACCCTTCTAAATCGTGTATCTTCACGACTCACTTCTAAGTGAAAGTTTCTACGAGATGCAATCACATTAAGTCTCTCCTTAATACTTTTAATCTTATGACCCATCTTTAGCCGAAAAGCAAGCTGGTTTGAGCTAGAGAAGAAGATGCATACCTGCTTTAACACTTGATTATTTCCGGGCATCATTTGTCTCCACTGTCCTTCAGCATAAAATTCATCTAGCACGTCATCAGCTTGATAAACAGCATCTTCTAGGCTTTGAAGCCACAATTTGACTGCATGAGTCGCTTGCTTTTGCTCTGCATCAAGAAGAACAGCTTGGATTTGGGCAACTGTCTCCTCAAGCTTCAGGAGCTCATCTTTGACACCCCAAATCAATCCCATCTCTTGGAACGCATGGGAGGTCAACCTGCCAATGATCCCTTCTGCAATGTTGAAGAGGACTCCTTCTGCCATCGCCTTGATGCAGAATAAAAGCAGAGGTGAATTAATTACAAAAAATTCAAGTGTTTGTTTCAAATGGTGATCGTGGAAAATGGATCATCATGGCTAGTCTTATATATAAGGCCCTGTAATTCGCATCTTTCAAGTAAATATTGGTTAGGCAAGGCATATGATTCTAGCCTACTATGTTAGTCTAAAGAATTTGTTGCTAGCAAGCAAAGATTGGTAATAGAATTAGGATCACACTTGATCTCAAGTAAAGCAATTGGAGATTAGTGAAGGACACATGCCTTGCCTCCCTTGTTAGCATATGATTCTAGCCTAAAACTTCCTACAAGTTTGTACCACCCATATACTATTCCCTGCAAGATGTACCACGTGACCATACTTAATTAAGCTTCATTCTCATCGGAGAAATATAGAGACACTTTACCACGAGTTGAAGTAAAGAATATATCCTACCTAAAACTTATTTCTCTGTCTGTGGGTCTGATTTGATTCTTGCCACTGGCCTAAGATTGCTCACATCCAAATACAAATACGTTGATATTTATACGTCTAAAGATCAAGATTCAAAACATGGTGCTTCTGTTTGCTAACTTGTTCTACTGAACACTTTTTGGACTTATCAGATACGCCAACCTCACTTGTTGATTTTCTTCTTTGCTGATTCATATGACATACCATCGGTTCCACCAAAAACCTAAAGACATACCATCTGGTACATCTCAACCAAAGATGATTTGGTTGGAAAATATAGCAAATTGGGGTAGTATAGTCACGTGGTACATCTTGTACACGTGTTATAATATAGATGGACGACAACGGTTATTTTCCTCCCTTTTAGGGAATAGTATCAATAAATATCCACTTATATTATAGCACGTATACAAGATGTACCACGTGGCTATATTACCATAATATTCTATAATCACTCTAGCTCTAGAGAGAATTAATTAATTTCCAAGGGCTTCTAAGGCACTCTATAACAAGTGTATTACTTGTTTATCCATCTTTATTCCTCCACAATTAACCATAAATGAAACAACAATTTCACTATTTTGGTAATAGTACTTGTTTTTTCTAATACAAAACAATATCAATCAAACAAAGTAAGGACTTTTTTTCACCCAAAAAAAAGTAAGAAATTTTGGAGGAAGAACCAAATTGGGTCAGCCCAACATTGCTTTGTTGCTGCAAGAAATTCAAGTGGGGAATTCACTTTAAATCTGCTGATCAGCTTGAGCTTGAGGAGGTTCTTGTCCATCAGAGTTCATGAGGGCAACTTCAGCACGTGTTTTAGCTAATTGGCATTCTGTATCTTGTATTTGTTGATGTAATTGGGAAATAACCCCAACGCAGCCAGAGATAGGATCCTGTATTCTACACTGAGCCTCATAACGCAAGGTCTCTGCTGCTTGAGCTCTTAGATGGGGCATGAGTTCCTGATAATTAATCATGAGAAAAATCACAGTTAGAGATTTAAAACGAGAAACCAATAGATAATTTTAATGAAAAATACCTTTTTAAGAAAAGAACCGAAAAAAAAAGGCTTCAGCTCTTCAAATAGATCATGTCAATTAGATCATGAAATTATTTACAAGAAGGCCAAAAATACATTGCTTTAATAAGCTACTACAATTGTTGCATTAAAAATTTCAGAACATGACCTTCTATTCATTTCTTTCTCAAATATAATGTCTTGCTCCCAATGTGCCTTCTCTTCTCCCTCCCACATCGTACTATCATAGTGTGGTAGTATCCCAAACTAATCATGTATTGTCATTTGAAAAAATTATCACTCGTGGTACCCTGGTATAAATAAGTTTTTACGGTGCTTATCGCTAAGTAATAAAAATAGTAAAGTGTCGAATGGGTGATACTACCTGGAGCATTTTGGCAACATTGCTGGCACCATAGATTCTATGAACAGAAGCAAATCTTTGAGGATCACTGGACGGAAAATAGGGAGAGAGTATGCAATCTGAAGGGCATCTCCTTCTCAAATACTTGCACCCAGCACAACGACCAGACATATTCATTTTGATCAAAATCTAGAGAATGATATCAAAATCTCATTCACATATATTTTCTCAATCTTTTTTCTGAAGAAGATCAAATCTTAACTAGATTTTTGGTGTCTTGACTTGAGGTATTTGTATTGAGGGCTGTGTTAGCTCTAGCTAGAGAAATTTCCAACGGCTGCTTTTTTCTTTTTGAAACTGAAGACTTATAAGGAAATGTTCTTGGCATGGTAATACTAGACTCGTAATTAGGGTTTGGTTTCTCATGTAAATTTCTTTTTTTTCATATCGTAGTCTTCCATTCAGGAAACCAATACCTTTCTTTTATTCGACCTGCAACTTTATTTTGATTGGACCAAACCCGCTATTTGTTTATGGAAACTAACCGGATTGAGTTGACTGACTTTCATTTCTTTCTTAGTTTTGCCACAGCATGCTGCATGTGTAATAAGAAAAACCAAAAGTCACATAACCAATTATTTGCAGCTCTTCTTTTATCCCGGCGCGCTTGATATATAATAATCCTCAAGTTGGAGAAGATATTAAGCAGTGAACGGTTAAAAAGAATATATGTAACATCGGAAATTTGACAAAATAAAATACAGTATATAATGAATGATCCCACTATTAATATCACCAAGAACTTTTGTGATAAAACTCCTCGGTGATATTGGTAGTGAGACCATTCATTATATATTTTATTTTATTTTGTCAAATTTCCAATAAGAGACATTTTATTTTATTTTGTCAAGCTGAAAAAGGTCCAAGAGAGAAGATTAAAGAGAAAGTTGTTATCTTACTCTATTAAACAAACACCAAGAGGCCCATGAAATGCACGCACGCGCGATTGGAATCATGAAAGTTAAACGAGATTCTAGTTTACTTTCTGTCTTATATCCCCGAGAGAAAAATAATAGTAACACCAAAAAAGAAAGTGATGGCTAGTTCAAATAGCTTGTGAAGCAAATTTGTTGAACAGAACAAAAGGTAGTGAGAGTACAGAACAAAGTTGCCACAAAATTCTAAAACTGTAATAAATTACTGTTCCACTGACAGTCCTCAGATCTCACATAAAAATAAGTTATGTTCAAAGTAGTATTACATGAAATTCACCCTTCTTACATTACAATAAATAAAAACATATTCTTTTTTAACCTCCTATCATCTACAGACACTGTGTAAGCTTCAAATGGACAAACAGTTGACCGAAAGAACGATAAGAACAAAATATAAGACAATTACGTAACTCCTCCCACCTCTCCAGCTTTAATTGGGCGAACAAAATAAATTTGAATTTGAATTTAACGAAAGTGACTTCGTCTTTATGTCTAGCAGTTGATTCCACACTGCTCAACATCTGGACCAGTGACTCTTGTGGTAAAGGGATCAACCCTCACCCATAACAAAGAGAAAATCGAAGCAAGCAGAATCGACCACACGATGACAATGGTAGGAGTACGGTTCTGGCGTCCCATGAGACCTTTGAGGAAGGGATATAAATGGACGATCACCCAAAAGGCAAAGAAGAGCTTACCAAAGAGGGGACCCCATGACTGGTAACCACTGTTGATGGCATAGGATATACCCGCAACAACTCCCACCAAGTTTATGATGAGGAGAGTTGTTGGTGGGATGAGAAGGGTTGTCCATTTAAACATGTAGAGTTCAGTAAAGTCCCCGTCTTCGTCTGATGCCTTGGAGGTGACAGTGAAGTTGGTGTCAATACCAGCAAGGACTTTGAGGAGACCTTGGACGACGGCAAAAAGATGGGCTGAAACACCACCAATAACCCAAAACTGTTCATTTCTCCACCACTCATCAATTCCGACACCACTCCACCTCATCTCTAGAATACCAGTTGCAAAGATGGAAAGAAAGAGGGAGATGAACCATATACTCGCAATGTTGCTAATCTGCAAACAGAATGAGCCAAAAAAATTAGTGAAGCCGTACAACTATCTTTTAATAAAATTTCACAGTACACGCAAATTGACTTGCAGAAGATATATATTCTAAGGTACATCAATATACAAAACCTATCTACTCTTAAACAAGTAGAGTTGCACTAGCACCCCTGCACTGAGAAGAGAGACTACATTGAGGCCATGTTTGATAGGGAGGATTGGATTGGACTAGCTTGGACTAGTAAAATGCTTCGATTTCATGTGCAATCAAGGAAGAATGCGGGTCTTCTAACTTGGAGGATTAAGGTGGACTATTCATATGAGATTGATGTCTAAAACTTATCCCCACTAATCCCCTTGAAAATGGTGGGATTAATAGATAAGTTTTAGGCATGAACCTCTTATGAATAGTCCATCCTAATCCTTCCAAGTTAGAAAACAACACCCATACTAGTCGTTGATTGCACATGAAATCTAAACATTTTACTAGTCCAAGCTAATCCTCCCTCTCAAACATGGCATGAGAGGGTTCTCTATAAGGGCAACAAGGTAAAAAAAAAATTAAACAAAGGCCGAGAGAACAGTCTAGCAAACAAGGAAATTATGATGACAAACCTGTGGAATGATGAACTTGTTCGTAAGAAGACAGACAGCTGGCAGTGTACAGTACATCAGAAGAGGTATGGAAGTGATTGGGTAAATGGTAGTGTTGACATATGCAAATCTCTCCAGCCATTTTAGCCTACCGCTGTAACCATACCAGATAGGACAATGCCGACTAAGAAGAATTTCCACGGAACCCAAGGCCCATCGAAGCACTTGGTTCAGACGATCTGAAAGATTAATAGGAGCAGACCCTTTAAAGGCTGGGCGCTTAGGCATGCAGTATATAGACCTCCACCCACGGGCATGCATCTTGAATCCCGTGAGAATATCTTCTGTGACAGAACCATAGATCCATCCAATCTGTGGGAGACAGATAATCATCATCTTAAGAGTGAACAAAAATGAGGAAAAGAAACAGAAAATAAAAGGAAAACCATGGTCCACTGAAATTTTCACCCAATAGCAAAAGCTTTCAGGATGAGAGAATACACAACATGAGCAGACTAAGTCCATTGAAGATATCAGTAAGAACTGTATTTGGTGGCCCGCCTTTGTTAAAGTAGGCCATCATAAGTACTTTATTTTTTTTTTTAAAGAATGACTGCTCCTAAAAAATATTAAGAAAGTATAACCAGAAAGCGAGGAGGAAAAAGAAAGAACATCAGAACGTATATGAAAATTTATAAGAATTCGCTAGGACTATAATTTTCTTATGTGTAACAAGTCTCCACAGATACAGGCATATTTGACGCATGCCAAATTAGACCAAGGTAGTTCAATATTTACAAAACCACAGTTTTCCACGCAGCCAACATGTTTATAGAGACAATTGGATTTCAAAGGTGATACTTGTAACTACATTTGCAATTATTTCCTTGTTGCAATGGATGCATTGAAAAGAATGTCATACCTCATTTCCCCAATCAGTTTTGTCTTCATATCCACAGCTGATAACATGAATAGCTTCTTTAAGAAGAGTTTCTGGAGTCGCAGATTGAGGAACACCACCGTTCTCCATCAGTGTGGAGGCAACAAAAACGGCAGACTGACCAAACCTCTTTTCCAGGCTCATTTGAGACATCAATAATGACTTCTCATCATCAAATCCAGCACCTGATTTTGAAAATGTGCATATGAAATGTTAAGAGTCCCAAATAATAGAATTAACAACGGAAACAACAGAAAACAAGCAAATTTCCTGCATTGACCCATGATTATGCCACCTAAAAGTAGGCATGATGTGTAATCGACTACCTCAATTATATTAGATGAAATTATGTACAAGCTAACACAGAGAATACACGGCAGTTGGGTTTAATGATGAGCATTTCTACATGTAAACTAAAAGGAGTACATTATTATACAGTCCAAACCACTCTTTCTGGGAGGAACAAAGTATAAAACCGTACAATTAGTTAGACATTGATATGAAACATTATACCCAGAATGTTCATCAGATATGCTGCCATAAATGAGACATAGCATAAATGATATATACATGCTACCCACAAAGATGACTCAGTCAACTTTGTAGTAAAAATTACTCAAGCACTGTTTAGGTAAAAAGCTAAAAAAGAAACAGAAGACTGGCAATTAGTATCACTTTTCCATCTGTAGTACTATACTCAATAACCCCTTTACACAGCCCAAAACAGATGCGACCCATACATCTACTAATGATACAAAACAGAAATTCATAAATTACCTTCCACCCCCTCTTCAATATCCTCTAGACTGAAAATCGGCACAGTAGGATCCACATGCTTGTTTGATTTCTTCTTGTCTGAGCCCTTTTTACTTGATTTTGAACCCTTCTTCCGTGATCCTCCACAAAGTGAAGATACAAACCCAGCTTTCTTATGCTTAGGCTTAACAGGAGGTTCATAACCATACAAGGCTGTTCTATTGAAGACACATCCAGTACCCACATAAACCGGACCTTGAATGCCATCTAAACCTCTCAAGTTAATCTGAAAAGAAGGAAATGTATAAACATACAAATCAGGCTATGCAAACCCACTGTGCAAGACTTGTAACTACTTAATACAGAAATCTCTT
Organism: Prunus avium; assembly: GCF_965620075.1. NCBI lineage: Eukaryota > Viridiplantae > Streptophyta > Magnoliopsida > Rosales > Rosaceae > Prunus > Prunus avium. The sequence continues at coordinate 1,920,883 of NC_142285.1, forward strand.
TTCTGTGATGACTGTAAGGATGGAGAACTTACATCAAAGAAAACAGTATTACGATTGGCATATCGATCATTTCTATCAATACCATCAAATCTCTGTGGAAACTGAACATAGCACACATTTTTTCCAAGGTTAGGATCCATTAGAAAGCACATAGCTTCCCTCAAGGCCTTACTGTTGTTAATGTAGTGATCACAATCAAGATTCAACAAGAAAGGTCCATTGGTGAGGACTGCTGATACTCGAACCTACAAGAGAGTTGTTTTGACCATCAGACGGAGACAAACCTAATTCTGAAGAGAAAAACTAACTCTAAAAATAAAAATAAAAAATACGCACAAGTGAATTCATAGCACCAGCCTTCTTGTGATGTTGGAAACCTGGACGCTTTTCACGAGAAACATAGACTAAACGTGGCAGTTCATTACCATCAGCATCGAGCCCTCCACTTTGGCCTAAGAAAACCTGAAAGGTGGCAAAATAAACACAAATCTTAGTACAAAATGATGCTGATACAAGGAATCATATAATTTAAACTTTCCTTCAGCATTCCGAATGAGCTATCAATCAGTATCAACTTCAATAACTAGCCCCCTGAAGCATAAAGAGATTTGTCACGCAATATATAGCAACCTGAATCATTCCTGGATGGTCTCTAGTATTATTTCCAGGCCATGGAGTACCATCTTGCATGATCCATCCTTCTTCAGGTATTTTTGTGGCCTTTGCAACAAGCCCATTAACACGAACTTTAAATTCTTCATATTCTCTCTGAAACCAAAAAGGGAAGAATATCAATAAGGAGCAGCACTGTTTTTGAAGGGGCAGAGTGAATGGAGCAGCTATTTAGACTTGTATGCTGAGGACTTACCTTCATCGCTCTACGCTCTTTGACGAATGATGGTTGAACTTTATCCTTCAAGTAATCAATCTTCTGTGTAAAGTACCATTCAGGAGCCCGAGGCTCAATGGCATACTTCTTGCAGAAAGGGACCCATTTCCTAGCAAATTCTGAAGTTTCAGACAGAGCTTCAAACGTCAACATTGCTGCTCCATCATCAGAAACATAGCAGGAAACCTTGTCAACTGGGTAGTCAACTGCAAGAATAGATAGCACAGTATTTGCTGTCACCATAGGAGGCTCCTTCAATGGATCGACAGTACTGACAAAGATGTCAACAGCAGCTAACTGTGATGGTTCTCCTTCTCGGTCATATCTGAAACCCAAACGGAATTGGAATTAAAACTCAAAATACAAGGACAACTTCAAAGCTGAACTGACACTGCTACTTGACACATTTTATCACTCATATATAACTGAGGTATAACTGCAAAGAAATTTTTCCCACCTCAAAGAAAGTCTGTCAAGATATGTTTCACGATTTACAGGGAGCCATTTGGGGAACTGATCGAATATCCAGGATATTGCAAACCAAATCTCACATATGACTGATATTAACCACAGAGCGTAGGCATTGGGCACAGGATTTGTTAATCGATAGTGCAAGAAAATACAGAGGATAACAAGCCGCAGAACAATGACCATCCGGTAAGGATTTATTCTAGATGATGGAATAGAGACCTTTCTGGAGAGAGGCTGCCTTGCTTCATCATTCCTGCAAAATAGAAGAGTATATATATGAAAATCAGCTCTTGCTACACTGTTATTAGATAACAAGGGAGAAAACATGTCACTTAAATTAGGATACAGCAAAGTTATGTGCTACAGATTACTATGTTCACAAATACGGGTATAACAAAGGTTAGAGTTGAATTTTCATGTACCAGGAAAGCTTATGTAACCAAGACAAGTAGCAAGTTTTAAGGTTCTCGGCCTTGCTAAAAACTATCAACAAACCCAGATACTAAAGCAGCCTCAATTATAGTACAGAGAACAATAAGAAATTTCTCAGTTCAATCAAGACAGAACCCATAATAACAAGTCGTCAACAAGCACATCAGTGCTGGTGTCTATATCTCCACCTGACATTGTATTAGATTTTGAACACTGTGTTCACAACTACTGATATAAAGAAGCTTTCCTAGCCTCCCCATTTCTTATTAGATTTTAAATTGTCCTGGTGCAGTAAACCTTACATCCCCAAAACAAGAACAAACTTTAAATTTATGTGTCTTGGCAAAAAAAACACTATTAACAAGACTAGACACAAAAGCAGGCTAATTATAACTACAAAGGAAAAGAAAATTCAAAAGAAACAGAACCCACAATAAAGAGTCGTCCACAATCACATCGGATCTGGCGTCAATATCTCCACCCCCTCTTTCTGAAGTAGCTTGGCCAGTGCTCATTGGAATAACATTCTTCTCCTGCTTCATCTTCCAGCCATCCACTCTCTCTTTCCAAGCTACATTTCCAATCCCAGGAGAACCAAACTCCCTCACAGGATCGACAACCCTTATATTAGCTGCAAAAATAATATAATTAAGGACCTTGGAACAATATTGGCAGGAAACCACATAAAGAAACAGAGAACGCGTCACATAAGAGATGTGGAGAGACATACGGGATTGATTTACATCTGATGCATAAGGAATAGGATGGGCACGCTTTCCAGCACCAACTCCAGGAGATGCCATAGAAAGGCGCTCTGGTGATGCGGCAGATAGTTCTCCGGAAACCTAAAATTGGCAATTTGAAATGGTAAATTCCAGTACAAATTCCACGTTAAGAATGAAAATAGCTCTCCAAATGTATTGGCCTACCTCTTGTCCATTGGTGAGTAAAGGGATATGATTGTGAGAAACCTCTTTATCGTAATTTGGAGCCCCAATATCCTCTCCTCGGCCATATGTCATATGCCAGCTCAACATGCGCTCCGCAATCTTTTGCTTCTCATTTTGATTTTCTGAAGTATAGTTGAAGTCACTGGTACCATCATCACCATCACCATCCTCTTCTCTATCGCCAAGAATTGCAGGACTTCCTAAAATCAACCACACACAAAAAATGAAGTAATTACAGCCACAAAATCGTGATAAAAACAATCAATGTCTCGCAATATAGCAATAATTCAAGAAGATGTGATGAAAAGTTCTTTCCCATCAATTAATCAAAGAGAACTTCCAAATGAAGTTAAAACCTCTTGCGTGTATAGGAATATCCTTTGGCATGTGTATTGGTATAGAATAAGCACAAATTCACATTCTATAAAATTAAGTAGTTTGGCCTTTTTTCAGACAGATTTATGACTGTAACATGTATAATCAACTCAAAATCTAATGATAGACACAATCGAAGAAATCCAGATGTCATCAACTTAAACAGAAAATTTTGGAATAGCAAACAACTTCACTAAAAAAATTTCCACGTGATGGAAAATAAAGAAATTAAACTAATTAGGAATCTTACTAACCTTTGTGCCTCTTGTATCTGGTTTTGCATTGAGGGCAAGACTGATTCCCATCCTTCCTCTCGTACTCATAGCACGGCCTACAAACAGGAAAGGCACAGACGTCGCAGGCAATGAATGGTTCCCCATCTGCAGTCTTCCCAACATTATCCCCACAGATCTGACAGACCTGACCCCCCAGGCTCTTGACGGGCTTTGCCTAAGTAGTTAAACATGAATAAACAAAATTTAGTGAAATGCAATGATGATGACTGTCATGACGATGGTCATGGAACTGGTGCTGGTCGTGATAGTGATAGTGAACAACCAAAATTAGTTACAATATCAGTCCCTTCACACACTCCTGGAATCACAACAATATCCACTCCAACCATTTCACCCATTAGGGGAACTTTGTTGCTTTCTCCCAATTTCTCATCGAACAGAAGGAAAATTGCAAAACCAATAGAATGCTTGGGATACTTACCCCAGTTTCTCCTTCTGACTCCATTGACACCCTCTCCTTTGCTTAGATGTGAACAATGGATCACAATGCTTGTTAAGTCTCAACAAGATCTATACATGCTCTCAGTACTTTTTTTCCACTTCAAAATCCCCAGATCTGGGTTAAGCACCTGGAAAAAGGAAGGTGAAATCAGATTTTGCACCACTCAACAAGCAATCTCTGCACCATAGATCAATTCTGAAAAGTGAAAATTTCTTCGTAAATGGAAGAGAACAAGGGGAAGTAAAATTTGAAACTTTGGAGTTTCCATTATTAAGAAGCCAATCACACTGAATAGTTTATTCAACTCTGGAAAATTAAAATACGGCTTTTCCTCGGTTTTCTCGGCAACCAAACAGTTCGTAATTTGTGACATCCAGTGCAGAACAGCACAGTCAACATTTCCAAATCCTATCTTTAATGTAAGAACAACATAAAGATGAAGAATAAAGATAAAACAAAAACTGATCAAAGCTAAAATCCGCCAACAACAGAAACACACCTTACCTCAACAAGAACCGATCTTTATCACTAATCTTTTAAACAGGAAACCCAATTGAATCCACTTGCAAATAAACCCAAATCGATCCAATTCTCCACCAGATCTCAGAAAAAGAGAGAAATTGAAAAACCCAGAAAACAAGTTCACTGCTTTGGAGACCAAAGATCAGAGAAGAGACAGAGAGAAAGGGAGGGAGTGATTTTATTGACCGACTGAAGCAGACAAAACCACAATGCCAATCACAACTCTCTCTCTAAAAAGTGTCTCACTCCGTGTATAGCTGTAAATGTTTATATAATAATGGGTTGGTATAGAAGGAAATGGCTTCAGAGAGACGAAAGAGACGGAGCAACTACAAGCTTGTAGACTCTCTCACTACCCAAAGTCCCACCGACAGTCTTAGATACAGAGCTGCATTGGTTGTATTGTACAAGAAGAAAACACATCCACTACCTCAATAATTTGATCTTCTGATTACCTCATAAAATTGCAATTTTATGTTTAAAAAATGTGAAATTAATAAAAATTGCAAAACAAGAAATAAAAGTAAACGCAAAACAGTTCTAGGTTGTAGCATGTAACAGCCGAGCTGGATGACTTGTGAGGTTATTTTACTGACAGTGTTTTGTTGTCTGTCTTAGAAGACTTTGGATTTGCCCGAACAAAAAAGGACTTTACAGTTGTCCACACGGTACAATAGTGCTGGTTTTTTTTTACCATGGTTAATTAGCTCCTGCAACCTCACTCCTATTTTTTTTTCCTATATAATGTTTTTTTTAATACAAAGAATTCCTACATAATGTTTATGGTAAGAAGAAGATAAATGTTTTACAATATCTGTTTTTATCAATTGATTTATCTGTCATTTCTTTATAAAAGAAAAATATTTGAACTCCTTGTATGAAATAAGCTTCTTATTTTTATTGAAATATTTATGTATTAAACTGTAATTTGCAGCTAAAAAATCATGTGGTGCTACCATGCATTATAATTGATCATACAAATTCAGGAATTTCATTATGAAAAGTAAGAAAACACTATTACTAATCAATCGACTCTTAATGTAAAAAAAAAAAACACATTATATAAACATATGCATGTTTTAATATGCTTAACCTAAATTTGTATTTAGAAATTATTTCCAAGTATTCAACAACTGTGTTAGCATTTTATTTTTATCGGAATAATGGTTCTTTTTGGTAATTACGTAATCAAATAGTGTTATTAGTATCTACTATTTTTAATCATTTACCAAGTATATGCATAAAGAAAATATGATAAATGAATGAAATACACAAGATGCTGAATTCCCCTAATCTCAATCAATGTTGCTTTATTTAACAAGCAAAACACATGCGCCATTCTTTATTTATTTATTTCATCTTAACATGGCATTCTAATGCATGCGTCTTGCTTGGTTGATGATGTTTACAACTTTCTTATTACAAATCTTGGTGGTTACAAAGATATTTTCAAATATTTTTTTTAGTTTGGATAAATTGCATGAAATTTTAACAAAAATTAAATGAAAGTTTTGAAATGAAAAGTTTATAGTAAATATAATTTCAACACATAGACTGAGGGTTCAAGCTTTTACAATATAACTCAATAGTCATTAGATAGCATGAGATCTGACTTATAACTCAAGTGGTTAAGAGTGTATATGCTACACTCGAACACTCGAAATTTTGTGTTAGAATCTCCTTTCTCCAATATCATTTATAAAAGAAAAATAATTATCATTACACACTCACAATATTTACGTAATTATATACCATAAATACTATGGAAAATGTTATTTTAAATGGGTTAATTAACCCATCATGTACTTTGTTATAGCCTTTAACATGCACATTTATCTATGAAACACACTCACATATATTTTTAAATGGTTATGTAACCACTCCATTATAATTTCTTGTTAGTGAGTCAATTGGCTAACCGATCATATAAACTATTTTGTGGGCCACATCAACTATATCAAGTGCTTAAAAAATACTAGTAATAAATGTCGAAAATGACATAAAATGAGTCGACAAATAAAAACAAGGTCTTAGCTCTGGTAAAAAAATGCGTACATCAAATTCAAAGGTAACTTCATATTATAAGTTGAACAATAGTTGTAAAAAAACATATTAGCCTTGGAGATAGAGATATTTTTTATAAAAAAAAATATAAGGTTATTCGTAGCAATGGTCCCTAAACTATACCCGTAGTTACACTTTGGTCCACCAATTCAATTATTAGTTGCAGGAGTCACTCAACTAGGTGCTACGTTGCACCAGTAGTCCCTCCGTCAAACTCTGTTAAATTTTCTGTCAAAAATGAGGGTAAATTCGGAACAGCTTTTCTTTTTAGCATATCACCTGCATATCACCTTTTCTTTTTAGCACAGAAACTAAAGAACTCTGCAAGAACAGCTTTTTCATCAAAAACCCACTCGATTGTGAGTCCATTCCCATCCCCCAACTCCATCAATTGTTGGGTTGCAACTTCAGCCAACGTATCCAAGGAAGAAGAAGAAGATGATGATGATGAAAAAACCCTTTTGTTTTGCTTGACCATGGCCTTCTAAGGAATCAAACACCCATCAAATCCATATCCACGAAGTGGGTTGCAGTAGCAATTTCTCATAGCCATGGCCATGGCCTTCTTAACATCATCTTTCTTCCAATTTTTGATGATAACAAAAACCTCAGAGAGAAGATTCAACGAATTTGAATCATGCCCAAATTGAAAATCACTCTTCATTCCCATAACCAAAATGCAAAAACAGAACTTTCACCTAAAAGATTAAGAACACAAAAATAAACCCAACTCGATTTGTGCAGTAAAAGCCTTCGGCACTTCCAGACCCAATTTTCACTCTCTCGACGACTCTCGCTTCGCACCAAAACAAACGCTCGCAAGCCAAGGTAGCGTTTCACCACTTCTCGTCCGTTTGGTTAGAGAGAAAAGAAGAGAAAATCAAAGCTGCGAAAGTTCGATCCATGGCCCATCTTCTTCAAGCGTGAGTGGAGGAGGAAGGCGTGGGTTGAGCCAATTCGGCCTTGCCCCATGCCGCGACGATCATCTTGTCCTCGATCCATGTACATAGGCCGGTTATAATCTTTTGGTGGTGAAGAATCCAACCGATCGAACTTGGTTCTTCCTCTATGGTTGTCTGAGTAATCCAATCGATCTCTTCGCATTTGATGGTCAGGAAACCTGCCTTCATGCCTTGGAGGTGGCATCCCAGCGCCAAAATCTCTAGGGCCATCTATAGCCCAGCCACGAGGTGGAGACCTATAGCCACCATTCAAGCTCCTTCCAAGTGGAGGATCAACTGGAGGACCAGGGAAGCATCTAGGAGGACCACTGGGAGGAAGGGGAGGATTGTTGAGGAAAGGGAGGGTTGTGGATGAATTTTCGAATTTATCCTCATTTTTAACGAAAAAAGTCACAAACTTGACGGAAGGACTACTGGTGCAACATAGCACCTAGTTGAGTGACCCCTGCAACTAATAATTGAATTGGTGGACCAAAGTGTAACTACGAGTATAGTTAAGCACCATTGCTACGAATAACCCAAAAATATAATGAGCCGAAGTGTTTGCCAAGAGAAAAAGCAGTAGCGGGGAGGGCAAAAGGACAGGCCTTTGTTTCGTAGAGTGTCTTCCGTCCGCCTCCTAATAGGTTCTCGGCGATCGAGCCGCTTGAAAGCTCCTTCTGGCCCCTTCACTTGGAGTTGGATTCATATAGTGTGAATTAGGGTCTGGGGTTCACTGAAGCAAACGCAACAACAACGAAAGAGAAACTATGGCGTCGTTTGGGTCTTTAAAATCTGTAATCTTCGACAGAGAAGCGAGAAAACAGTACCTTTCTCCCTCTTTAACTTTCTCTCTCTGACCAATTTTGCTTTGAAGTTTTTGATTCAATCTTTTCTTTCTTTTGGGGTTTCAGGCAGTACCAGGCTCACATTCTCGGCCTCAACGCATACGACCGTCACAAAAAGTTCGTTAAAGATTACGGTTCGATTTTTCAATCCAATTTTCTTAACTAGTAATTTTTGTGATATATATATATATACAAGTATGTATCATTTTGGCGTTGGTATAATGAAAATCCCTGAAAAAATGGCAATTTTGGAACTTCGAATGATACATGTATGCATCATTTGAAGCTAAATTTTTGTTAAGAAAGGACAGTAAGGAAGCATACACAAATAGTGAGCTCTTTATTTGTTGAATCCTAATGTCCTAAAGCAAATGGATGATGAACAGTCTCCTCCACTTAGAAGGAAGGGAGGCTACAGTTGTCCATACAAGTACATACATCATTGTTTAATTCATTGGTTTTTTTGTTTGTTTGAATAAAACCATGTAAGCAGTCTAAGCTACTGGATCCTTGGGAAGGTAGCTTTAATATGGTCATGTGCTTATTGCTGGACTTTGGAGTTATTAGATGTTTAAAAACCATGTTAGCTGCTGTCTGGAAGCTTCATTTTTAATGCCATTTTAGCGTTTACAATTTTGTTCTATAAGTTTTTTGTTCATCTGCATGTATATGCTTTACCTTTTAAGCTTTCCACTTTATCAATGTGAATATTTTTTCTCTCCTAATCCAAATTCCATCGTGTTGTTTCTGGGACTTGAACAGGACTTTTTTCTTGTATTTTTTCTTATTTTTTGTTGACTGTAGTGTATGCACAACTTTGTATCTGGTTTCAACACTGTAATATTTTTTTTACTTTTATCATTTAATCCTGTTTATTTGAAGCACAAATTAGATTTTACCATATGGCTGAGGCTCCAATTTGTTGTTTCTTTATAGTTCAGCTTTGGCAATTGGATAGTAGTTATCAATACCACTGCGTTTTCCTCTTGCAGTTATAGCACATCTTGATGAATACTTTATGTTGCAGTTAGCTTTTATGGTAGAGAAGAATCTTCACATGTCAAGCTGCCGGTCAAAACTGATCAAGACACTCTAAGAGAAGGGTATCGGTATGTAAGCTGTATTCCTTGTTCTTTCATGTGGTAGGTTGCACCTGCATTTTTAACATTCATACTTGTTGGTATCATTTGTTTATGATAGGTTCATAAGATCCGAGGAAGATGATATGGACCGCTCTTGGGAGCAAAGGCTGGTTAAGCGATACTATGACAAGCTGTTTAAAGAGTATCCTTTGCAAACTGGTGCTATTTTCCTGTAATTGGTTTGAATATTGAAATTTATATCAACTTGTTTAGCCTATGGATGCCTTAAACTTATTCAAGATACTGCATAGCGGACATGTCACATTACAAGAGTGGTAAGGTCAGTAGTTACATCAATACAAAAATAATTCCGAAGATCATGTTTTGTTTTGTTTTTTTTGGGTAGTTGGATGGAGTATATAATGTATACTAAGCCATATTGTGTTAAAAAGAACGTTTCTGATTTTCCACAATTCTCTCTTTAGATTGGTCTAAGGTGGAGGACAGAAAAGGAAGTTGTATCTGGTAAAGGTAATGTAATTCTCTTCATTGACTACAAGGATACCCCTACTTCTAACTTCTCTTAGTTACTTAAACAAATATGTTCCCTTGCCCTCTCTAAAGTCTCAAAATTCTTGTTCATTGAGTATACAATCGAAGTTGATATTTCTTTCCAAGATTGTTGGTAGTGACTAGATCTTTCTTTTGAAGGATCAGTTTGCCTTTTAAAAAATAAAAAATAAATTCTGGAAGATACTATTAGTTAGTGCTTGTTAATTAAACCATCAAGTTTGTGAAAACTAGGATGCAGAATTGTGTGATTCAAATATGAAGTTGACAATTTTGTAAATTTAAAAAAAAGGGAAAAGAATATGTATAAGATAATGAAATAGAGAAATAGATGATTTAATCTAAAAAATTCAGTAGGACCCCTGTGGGGCAACAATTACTAAACATTGGGGATCTATATACACTGAAACTTGAAGAATTTCTTGAAAGGAGTGGGAAGAAGCAACACCCCTAACCCTTTTAAGACTTGATTCAATTTCCTATAAAAAAAAATCCTAATGGGATTGTGGATCTCAAAGAAAATCTCACAATGAAAAAGAACAGTAATCACCAACTGATCAGAATGATGCAAAGGTGAAGCCTAGGGACTTTTGACCACATTTTTTTTAGAGTACGAAAAATAGAGACAGACTTTTGACCAGAATCATCATTATAATCTCAGGCATAAAAAATTACTGTATATTTCATGACTTTGTCAATTACCTCTATTATCACTTTTAATAACACGAGTCTGGTTAACAAGACTTTGTTTTGGCTGGCTGTTTTACATGTTGTAAAATACCCTTTCACCTGTCATTTTCACTATTATTGCACAAAATGTGATTTTGTCACCACCTGAATCTCTTTCAATTGTAGTTTCATTCTTATAGTATTTCTCTTATAAGCACAATAAAATGCTTATTCTCTGATGCCATGTGCATTCTCTTATGCTAATCAGAAATTTTCCATTCATTCTTATATCAAATCAGAATGAGTAATATTAGTTCATATCATTATTTATTTATAGTAAATAACAGTATAATTAAAGTATAACTATGATTACTTTTTATTTATATTAGATTATAATATAATTAGAGCATGTGGATCCTCCACCTTCTAAAATGCAAGTAGAATGCCACATCTTGCAGAATTAAATTTTGGCCTGCACTTTCACACATGTCATTCAAAATTTCAAAGTAATTTGATTGCCTTTGTTTGGAAAACCTACAGTTTTTGAGTTCGTCAAAATTATTTCTCTTGCATAAAGTAGTTGAAATGCCACCATATTACTGCCTTGTAGAATAACAATAGCCAATTTGGCTTCAGTAATCGAAGAGATGTTAAGTTCCCTACATTCCTTCATTCTTCTCCCCTTCGCCCAACTCTTACTAATTCTTTATTCTCAAGAAGCCAAAAGAAAAAGAGAGGGCCTTCCACTTCCAAGAGAAAAAACGGCCATATGCAAACTAAAAACTCCTAGGCCGACCCTGTTTGACTTAACTTTTACCTTGCAGTGTTTATGATGTATCATTTTATTCGTAATGAGTCTCAAAAAGGGAATGGAGCTGGAGTTTAGAATTGACTTGATACCGTTTTCTGACAGGGCAGTTTGTATGTGGTAACAAACATTGTGATGTAAAAGATGGTTTAGCAAGCTACGAGGCAAGTGTCTACTAATTAGTCATGCTGATTGATCTTTAAGTATTTAATGGGGTGCAAAATTTATTGACTTATTTGAAAAGGCGAGCTGGTAGTTGTGCATTTCATGTCATGTAGGAGTAGGCATTTGTGGTGAATTTTTGTATATAAATGTAGAAGTCCATGTGAATAATAATCTTGGTAGAGGTCTCTCTCTCTCTCAATATTTTCTTCAATAGTTTTGGTAAGATGACCTGCCATATGACATTAATATTTAAAAAAAAATTCATCAGCTCTGAACTTCTATTTTAAATCTCAAAATATATGTTATTTATTTTTAGTATTTAAGCTGTTGGACTAGGATAGATAACTTTTCCTGCATCTTTTAACTATATTTACGCCATTTATAAAAAATTTGTGGCTTAATTGTTTTGAATGTTATTTTTTAGGTGAACTTTTCTTATTTTGAAGCTGGAGAAAACAAACAAGCCCTTGTCAAATTGGTAACTTGTGAGAGGTAGTTAGTGTTTACTAATACTGTTTTAGGTTATTTCTGTATTTTCTGTTGTTAGTTCTCATTAGATAAAATTCATCATGTGTTATGCTGGCATAAATCAAATTTCATTTGCTTATAATTATTAAAATTTACTTTAGACCCTCTTCGTGTAATATTTTTTTTAATGTCTTCTGTCAATTCCTTCAGTGGTGCCCTGTGTCACTATATGTCACTCTGTCTGCATCCTTGATTGATTTGTTCTATTTAAAATGACTAGCTCTGATTGTATGCCCTTTGATGTTAACGGTTCCTAACAGATGTTCAGAAAAGCTTCATTACAAAAGACGGAAAGAGAAAGAGCAACTGGAAAAAGAAAAGAAGGAAGGGAACAGAAGAAAGAGGTATCAGCTTGATTTGCGTCTTTTTCACATAGAACTCTTCCTTTTTTGGGGGGTTCTTTTAGTAAGGGTAATCTGATTTTTGCTATTAGACTGTACAAAAGCTAACTGACACTCTACTTGCAGAAGTCGGTCCGGGGATGATGATGATGATACTGATAATGAGGGGAACAAAGAAAGGAGTAAAGGTTTGGATGGATTTCTATTTATACATATTTTTCAAATACTAGTAAGTTTACATGCTGAGATGACATTGTGTACATGCAGATTGCAAATGATCGAATATCTTTCTTCTGATTGTGGCTTTTTTCTATTTTAAATAAAAAAAAGTTTTTATCATGCATCTTTATTGGCCCTTTGCATTTTTTCAATAGACAGTAGGAAACACATTTAACATGGCTATAAAGCTGAGACATCATTCTGTATTCCATACTCGTAACTGTAGCTTACACCGGTTAGAAATTTTGTTGCAGGGAAAAAGGCTTCAATCTCTACTAGTGAACATAGAGCTGATGATGATGATGATGACTTTGATGAGTTTCTTGAGGGAATGTTTCCTTGATGTTTGCTAGTTAAGGGCTGCCCTCAATCTTCCAAATTGCCAATGCCATTAAACATAATGGAAGGGGATAAAATTTGACTAAAGTGATAGTTGAGTTCTGAATTATAGGTCAGCTGGATCATTTGAGTTGTAAAAATTTTGTCAAGCTGCCGCGGTTATCACACTCACTGACAGAAAGCAAAGTGAAACCTATACCTGAGGCAGGTTGAAGAATATCTAAATATGACATCATTTGTGGAGGGGCCATGAAATGCTGAATTGTTTTGCCTTTTATATTGAAAGGTTTTTAGCATGTGCAATTTGTGAGGCAGACAGTTTCAAAGCCATCTAGAAGAGGCACAGAGACAATAGAACAGCTATGTTCAGCATAGTGTTCTTGTTTGTAATTTGAATACAGCAACAATCTAATAGTGTTCTAATCATCACCATAATAAATAGATAGCGTCCGGTTCATCTTTCATAGGGAATGCGGTGTCTTATATAGACTTGCTTCTGCAACTTGAAAAACTGGAAGCTCTTTTTTTAGGTTTCGCTATTGTTGGTTTGGTTCTTTCATTGTATTAGGGATGTATATATTTGTGCTATAATCGTTATTAGAAGAAAATCTTTCTTTCTTTCTTTCTTACAATTAAATGGAAATTGTCGTACACTAATGATAGGATTGATTTGTGTTATTTCTTGGTACTATTTTCTTCCTTTTTGGCTATTTTTGTGTTATTTGAGCCCGTTTACTGGGCAACAATACTCGTGGGCAAGAAGTCTATAATAAGGGCCTTATATATGATTCTTAGGTGAGGTTCTATTTTTTAGCTGTTGGATCAAATTGGTTAGTTTGATCCAACAGTTAAGATATATGACCTCACCCCCTCACTACAGAATGACTCGTATGGTGGGCTGGTGGGCTGGTGGGCTAGTTGGTCGCATGATAGAATATGAGGGAATATTCTTTCTCAGTTAACGTAAGAAACAAGTTGTCAACATCTGCTGCCCGAGCACACATAAGTTTTTCCTAATGTTTGTGTACGAAAATGTCAACATCTGCTGCCCAAGCACACATAAGTTTTTCCTAATGTTTGTATACGAAAATGTTATGGAACACAACGTTACTTCTCTGTTCCTTTTGTTTTCAAGTTCAAATTAAATCCTACGTTTGATTTGCAATATGATAAATTGCACTTGCGTTACGAAATTGAAAAGAAAAAAAGTTATGCTATCATTAATCGCACATGTGCATGATTTGATGCTAGTCATTGATTTGTATGTTACGTATCACACATACTATAGATCAAATGACTAGTATCCAATCATTATTACAAATCAATGCTAGCATTTGTAAACTTGAAAGTGAAGAAGGCATTTTACTTTTCATTGACGCGAGTGTTGGGAAGAAAGAGCACAAAATTCTTGCGAACAAAGTTGATGACACCACGACACGAGAAAAGTTAAAAAAGACACAACAATAACACTAAAAAAGATTTATTAAATGTGTTTTCCACTCTAGAACAAGATCTAGCTTTTTTTAACATTTCTTTAACGTTACATTTGGATCCTTGAAGAAGAAGGAAGAATGAATGTATGGTGCAAACTTTCGCCACGTGTTGCCACCCTAATGTTCATGAGAGGGCCAACCTACCAGCACGTGCTACGAGACACGTGGGTGCCCATCTGATGCCCAAGTCTCATACGTGGCAGAAGTAGCACAGGCTTTGGCTGCTACCCTTGTTCATTGGGCTAAATGCTTGGTGGGCTTTGTCGACAATAATAAACTATTAATAAAAAGTGGCAGATTTTGAGTTGTGGGACCCACTAGACACGCTACTATACTGACACGTTGTGGCATCCATACAGTGACAAAGTTCACGCTGGCAAAGTTTTGAGACTTTAAAACACTCGATTAATTATTATTCTTTTCAGAGTAGAAAATATAATATCAAAAAAGCTTTAGCTGCCTTTGACTACTAGTTGGAGAGCAATTGATTCTATTGTCCAAATTACCCCTGCCATTTATTCAGGAGGATATTTTATTTTTATTTTTTATATTCAGGGTAATTTATTTTTCATTTTTTTAATACAAGTAATAATCAAAATTACTCAAAATTAATTTAATTTACAGTAAGGGAAATTCGAACTTGAGGTCTCGTGTAATAGGGCGAGCACAGTGCACTGGCCAACTTGTCTAACCAACTTTTGCATGTGGGTGTAGTGAGGAGAGAGAGTAATGGACATGAACTACTCTCCCTTAAATTACTTAGGTGGAATTAGTTTTTTAATTTCTTGTAATTTAGCAAATTAGTTTTTTACTATTTTACCCTCATTATATTAGATTGTGATATTCTAATATTTTCGTTAACACTGCCTATATATATATATATAACGAATTTGATATCTCTTTAATTTTTATTAATTTGTATTAAATCTTCATAGAAGGGGTCAAGTAAAAATATTACTAGATTCTCAAGTTGCATGTTGGAGGTGCCTATTTTTATTTTATTCATTTCTCGTCTTCCCTAGCAACCACAAAGTACAACTTGGCTTTGTATCTACATAAATCTTATGGTATCATACTTTCTTTTGGTAGGATCATTTTCACCTCACACTACAACTATAAATACATGATTTGGAACCTTATTTATTTATTTATTTTTTTGACGGAAGGTGGTCGTATTTTATTGAAGAAGGATAAATAACAAGTACAAAAAAAGGCTATGTTGTCGAAATTAGGCGAGTGTCTCTACACCAATGGGCTCGATTATCGGACTAACTAAGCAACCTTACCCACTCAACAACAAGCTGTTTGTGGTTAATAAATCTCGGCCAATAAAACCGACCGAAGGAACTCCCTCTCGGCCCTAGTACCTACCCATACGCCGAACGTGGCAAGTCGTTGTTTGCTTGCTTTCGTAAAAACAAAGGTGAGCTGTGAAGGCAAAGCCGTCAAGCTCACGCCCTCGGTGATCCCGGTTGAGGACGAAGGGAGTGATAGCTCCTCAGATACACGGCCGAGATGGGAAAGTCAAGTGGCATCGCCGCGTGGCGTCAAGGCCCCACGCTTCATTTAATGAAGTAACACTTCTGACTACAGCAGAAGACCCACGTCACATAAAAGCATTTAATGTGCAAGAGGAGAGAGGAAGTGATTGAAGTTAGGGTATAGTGATTGAAGTCAGGGCAATTAGGTGCAAAAATCTTACGACTTGTAGGATTAAGTCACCAACCATCATACCAGGGCATTAAATGCTCCTCCAAGGCCCAAGTTGCAGAGCCCACCATCAGAGCGGTGGCCGGGGTTTATGGGGGTCACACCACCATGCTTCACGTTCCTAAATGCTGACTCGACTATCCACTAGCCTTGGTCAACCTCATCATGCAGATTTTCAACCTTGCTGCCCCTTTAGGACTTCCCCTATAAATACTAAGCTCAAGTTATGTTTAAAACGTTCACCACCAAACACAAGCCTCCCACGGAGCAGATTATATTTTCCTGTCATTTATCTTCTTGTAATGCATTTTCAATACTTTTACTAGCTTTCTTAGAAGTAGTGACAGTTTGTAGGAAAATTCATTCATCAATATATCATACGACCCTTGATTTTCAAGGTGCCGGAGCACCCCCTTTGTCACTCTTTCGTTCATCTCACATATCATACGGCCATTGCCACCCAACAGCGCGCCGAAGCATCACCTAAAAACCCACCATCAACACCACCATTAACGACCTTGTAGCTCAGGCCGAGAACCTGACGGCTGAGATCAGTTCCTCTCTCGGCCATAGTCGCTCTGATTAGAAATCAGACTCAAACAGGCGCAAAACTCATCTATTCACCCAACCGCATCACCCTCAAACGCACGGTAAACCGTGCTGGCATGCCCGCGCACAATCGCACTACACCAAAGAAGGATGACTCGTGTTGACGCAGATCCCTTCGGCCCGGAACACCAGGCCGTGAGATTCGCGACATCAACACAAGCGAGAGCAGGAATCGAGCTATGTCGTCGAAACTAGGTGAGTGTCTCTACACCAATGGGCTCGGTTGTCGGACTAACTAAGCAGCCTTACCCGCTTAAAAATAAGCGGAAGCAAGAACCTTTGGTAGAGTCACCAAAAAATTCCCCTCAGATCATGCCCAAAAAAAATTATTAGTTACAATCCTCAACTAAAAAATCAACAATGAAATCTGGTGGTTCTTAAAAATTTACGACATTGATCAACGTATTAGGTGCAAGATTTAGAAGTTAATTTAACAACGTATATAGTTTAACCCAATTTGAAGGATGTGTTGTTGTGCTTCTTAAAAAATTTACGACATTGATCAATCCTAATCATCAATAATTTGGTAAAGAGTGCCTAATTTCAGGATGGATAAATCTTTTAGCCCTTTCAGGGCTAGGACCCCATTCTTCCAAGGAAATAACATTTAGAATTTGGATTTTGGAAAAGGCTATTGTATTGGTATTTTCACCCCTATGACGATGAACTATATTAACAGATTTAGTTTCAATTAGGAGAGTTTCATAGAATAGACGGGGCTTATTTAAGGGAGGAAGGTTATCCCTTAAATATTTTTCAGCTAGAAAATTCGGATGTTTGTCCAGATCATTCATTTCAATAATTGCTACAGACATATTCATATATTCACGGAATGGATTTTCAGCAATCTGCTTCTCCTTACCCTTATTATATGGAGAAGAAGTCATCAAGGGCTTTGGATCAGTCGGGGAAGACCTAGCAAGAGCTCCTGAAGAGCTCCTACTTGGAGTCATTTGTCCGGAACTCCTGGTTCGCACCCTGCAAAAATTCTCGAGTTAAGAAATCAGGGAGCGCATTAGTTTCACCTTTAATAAATTCAATATCAAAATCGAAATCAGGGAGCGTATTCCTTGCCATCTTGCGAAAATTTGTTTTGATGCTAAATTTTTTACATCTTTAAACAGAATGTCTTTTGCAGCCTTGCAATCCACTCTTATCAGGAATTTTTTATTTAAAAGATCACTTTCGAATATATATATATATATATATATATATATATATATATATATATATATATATATATATATATATATATATATATAGATTCACTATTATACCCAATATAGGAGTCCAAATTATAAAAAAAATCCTATATTAAATAGACTTTAGAAACACACCCAAAGCCCATTTACAACATAACAAAAAGGCTTTTAACTTCTTTTAAATTACAAAAGTGTCATTGATTTCTTAAAACAAATACAACCCCAAAACCTCATAAAAAGCCCCAAAACACTCAATAGGGCATCAAAGTAATTTAATAATCAAAATTAAATTCAATAGGGCCAACTATCATTTTTTGGGTTTTTGTTTTGGTTTGTTTATAGAAATTAAATGGTGTAGGGTTTATTTATAGTTTTAGTGCTAAGAATGGGTATATGACTAAATATAATTGCAAAAAAAAGTCTTATATATAAAAGAAATATTTTTTTCCTTCCATATAATGTCATTGTTAAGTTGGACTGTTGATCAAGTGAATTTTAATTAAAAATGGGATTCATATTAAGAAAAAAACCATTCAACATTACATCACATGTTCTTATCAACAATGGGTATACTAATAATCTGGCAAAGGTTCCAATTCCTTCAACCTAGTCGTTATTTTTTCCTTCTAATATTAACATGTCATATTGTGAATGTTATAGAACTAGATTTTTCTCTTTCATAAACAATAAATTCAATTAGCTTAAAGAAAGGAAAAACTAAAGTAGACAAAGTCATACAAAAACAACTAATTTCACATCAGTAAAATTAAACATATCTCAAGTCAAGCTATAGAATCCAAAACATCCAAAAGCATAAAACAACCTATAAGCCTAGGGTTCATTTGTGAGTGATTTTGGATAGACCAATAATCACTTCGATGAAGAATCACTTTAAGTGGTGTTAAGTGATTTTATGGAGAAGAACATGGGAAGTGCTATGTGCTTCTCCCCAGAGTTGCTTAAAATCACTCAAAGTGATTATATGGAGAAGCATGTAGGAGGTGCTTCTCCCTATAAGTGATTTTGGCCCTCCCAGAATCACTTGCAAACATAATGAGCACTACCACCACCATCACCTGATAGTAATTGAACTCTCAGATTGATTTATTGTGAAATTTCTCTATCTTCAATATCCACTTTAGATATGTTGAAACTAGCCAATTAATATCAATAAAGTATAAACTAATGCAACTACGAAGGTACCTTTAAAATATATATATATATATATATATATATATATATATATTTATAATTTTTAAATAAAAGGTATAGTTGCGCACCTAATCGCTAGGTAGGTGCCTTTTATTTTCCTATAAATAGTATATCCGCGCGGCTATACTATTTTTAAAAAATAAAAAATACCTGGGAGTATAGCCGGCCGGCTATACTTATTTATCATATAATGTTTTTGTCTGATTGAATTTGTCCTTATCTGATACCAGTTATGTTGGAACAGGTATCGGCCACTCTATTTAAACACAAGCCATGGGTATGTACAATTACATCATATTCACAAAGAACATCCATATCATCATTCCTATATAGCCTCAGAGATAAACCCACAAATTTTGCCAGAAATCAAAGCTCTAGTGCTAGGACTTTGATTTGGATAGTTGTATCCTGGTGGAGCAAATGCCTACAAAACTACAAGCACTAAGGGCCAATTTGGCATTGCTGTGCTGTGAAAATAATCACTGTCAGTTTTTCTATGAGAGAAAGCAATTTGATGTTTGGTAAACTTTTTGTTAAATGTGTTGTTGGTACTGATTCCCGTATAATCAGAAAATGATTCCTTCATAATTATCAAACCAGCGCCTCTTCGAAATTGATTCATGCATAATCAGAAAATGAAATCACCTCATTAGCTGTTTTCCCTTATAGCTTTCTCTCACAACAATTTTTAACAATGAGTAATTTTTTCATAGTTTACCAAAAGGGCTAGGCTTCCCAAATTTTTTTAAAAATCACTTATCACCCCAAATAAGCAATGCCAAATAGGCACTAAGTAGGGGTGAAATTCTATTTCAAAGACATTGCAATTCTGCAAGAACATTCAGTTTTTAATTTACTGCCATATTTAATTTCATTATTCTATTTATTGTTTAATTTAATTGTTTAATTAAATTATTTGAATAATATTGATTGTTGTTCTTCCAACAATTTCACTTGAGAGAACGAGTTAGATCAAAGGCAAACATTCCCACAAAAGAGAAGAAGAAGAAAAAATTGAACTCTCAGATTGATTTTATTGTGAAATTTATTTATCTTTTATATCCACTTTGGATATGTTTAAGCTAACCAATTAATATCAATAAAGTATAAACTAATGCAACTAGGAGGGTACTTTTTAAATTTTTTATTTATTAAAAAGTATAGTCGAGCGGCTATACCTATTAAATATAATAGAGAAAAAAATCACTTTTGGTCCCTACAGTTTGACACTTTTACCACTTGGGTCTCTATCATTTCAATTTGGTCAATTTTGTCCCTGTGATTTCAATTTGAAGCAATTCAAGGCAATCCTTAATTTCTGTCAAATATTTTTAACTGTTAGTTGTGGAGGGGTAATTCAGGGTGGGTATTTTTTTTTTTTTTTTAAATAGCATAGCTGAGCGGCTATACTGATTTTGACACGCTGGGTGGGTCTTTTTTTTTTTTAAAAATCGGTATAGCCGCACGGTGATACTTTCGTTTTTCCCCCCCCCCAAAATAAGTATATCTGCACGGCGTTACGTGGGTAATTTTTTATTTTTTTTTATAAATAAATAGTATGTCTGAGCAGCTATACTCTTTATATATATAAATACTAGGTTCTTAAATAATAATAAAAAAACAGTATACCGCCTGGCCATTCGATGGTAATTGTGTTTGTCAAAAATAATATAGCCTTGCGGCTTTACTCGGGTATTTTTAAAAAAAATAAATAAATAGTATACCCAAGCGGCCTTTATATATATATATTGGGATCCTTTAAAAAAATATTTCCCGATTTTCTTTTATCGATAAGAGTAGTTTATAGCACCATCCATTACTATTAGGCCATCTAGTGCATCTAGCCTTGAAAAAAATGCAGAACAAGAAGCAGTTCTGGGGAAACCTCGGTTTGCAATGAGCCAACTACGCATAATTGCAAACAAATGTCCTAAATTGATAACAATTGACAACAACATATAGGTAGATGATAACAAACTCTTTCAAATCTGAAGTAGAACTAGATTTAGATGAAATGAGAAATTTTAGAAAGAGAGTTATAAGAGAATGATTTCATTGAGGATTTAGCAAAAAAGAGATACTCAGATTTGAGAATGGACTTGTTATTCATTAATTCAAAATAAGAAAAAAGAAAGAAAGAAAAGTGTACAGGGAAAGAGGAAAAACATAGACGCTTTTCTTCCTCTCCCCTCTTTGTTTGTTTGTTTGTTTTTTTCCAAACGAAAGAGAGATTTATTAAAGAAGAATAGAAAGGTTTACATCACTAGCAAGAGTATAAAAAATCCACTCAGGCCACACATGGTCCCTTATAGGGGTGGTTGCGGTTCGGTAACCGCGAATTTTTGCCCAAACCGCAAACCGACTATTTGCGGTATGGTGATTTTTGAAACCGCAAATGCGGTTCGGTTTTAAATACCGCAAATGCGGTTCGGTTTACCGCGATTGCGGTTTTATTGCGGTAAATTATCGGTTGGTTTTTGCGGTTTTTCGGTATAAAATGCCACTCCTAGTCCCTTATGTGGTTACCTCCTACTTTGGAGACAAAGGCCGCAACCTGGTGCGCTGCCTTATTACATTGTCGGGGAGTATCCATAAAAACCACCTGTTGCAAAAGGCCAGTAAATGTCTTAATATCCAATATAATGGCCTCCATAGAAATATCAATTGGTCTTTCACCTTTTAGCATTTGCATGAGGAGCCTCGAGTCGGACTCCACTTCCACATGCATCAGCTGAGTCTTCACATAGGTATGTAAAGCTTCTCTGATAGCTTCCAGTTCCATAACCAAAGCCATGCTACCTTGTAAACCACCCATATCGCCAGCTAGAAACATCCAACCGCAATCATCTCGGATTACCCACCCAATGCCGCCCTTTTGCGTCTGCTTTAACCATGCGCTATCACAATTAGCTTTCACCCAGCCTTGTGCGGGGTTAGTCCACGTGCTGTTGGATCGTTCCTATTGCTCAGGTGGTCGAGGCAACTCATTAATCAAAGGTTTCATTGACGTCTAAGTAGCCCTGTACTGCATTTGAGAGTGAAATTGGTCCACACAGTCTCCAGGATCTCAGATGCACCCATCAAAAATAGCACTATTCCTACTCTTCCATAGCCACCACAACCCAAAAACAACGCACTTGAGTATCTCTTTACAATACTCCACCCTACCATACTTCCTTAACAGACTGTCCCAAGATGCGCGAAAATCTGCTCCTTCAATTTGTGAAACATCAAGCTGCAGGGAACTGGCAAACCAAAACAATCTAGCATACTCGCATCTAAAAAAAAAATATATGCACTTGGGATTTCCCTTCCTGACCACATAGAGCACACGTGTTGTCTACATCCACTCGTTGGCGCCGTAAATTTTCTTTCACAGCAAGGGCATTATGGCAGCCTCTCCACATGAAAGCTCGCAGTTTTGGAGGCGTCGGCAATCTCCAGATGCTCTTCTAGAATCTCTTCTGTCCAAAATCACCGCTACCTTCCCCTCCGCTGTCCTCCCCAATTCGCCCTTCTTTTGCAAATCAAGTACGACATCATACCCATATCGTACGGAGTAGCCTCCATGCGCCGAAAAATGCCAGATCATCTTATCTTCACATCCCCACCTACTAGTAAGTAACGATAAAATCGTTTGAGCCTCCTCACCATTGAAACATAGCATAACCAAGTCTCGATTCCACGTTTGAGTCCCAGGGTCAATTAGCCCCTGCACCAAGTCCGGCATATTTGGGTGTCTAGAGTAGATTTTAAAAGTCGACGATTTGGGTACCCATCGATCCTAACATATGTGAACCTTTCCGCCATTACCAATGCGCCATCTCATTAGCTTTCTGTCAGGAGGAAACATCACTTATGTAAGAAGAGTCATAATTAAGCATAATTAATTCATACGAACTCCAAATGACGAACCGTCAGTTGTGTTGGATGTATCTCAACATCACGAATGTCCCAGTAATCTCTCTTTTGTTAATTTTCCTTTCTCTTCTTCTTCTTCTTTTTTTCTCTCCTCTATGTCGACACTCTTTCTCTCTCTTGTTTTTTTTTTCTATTCCTCTCTTCTTCTCTGTTCTTCATTTTCTTCTTTCTCTTCCTCTTTATGGTTCTAATTTTCTTTCTCTCTCTCTCTCTCTCTCTCTCTCTCTCTCTCTGTATTTTTTTGGTTTTATTATTTTCTGCTTCTCTCTTCTCTCTTTCCCCTTTCTTTCTTTCTCCTTTGTTCTTCCTCTTTTGGGTTCCGATTTCCTTTCTTTATTCTTTCTGAGTCAGGTCAACTCCCCCAATTAATTTCTTTCGAACAACTCCTAGGGTTCAATTTGCCGTCTTCTTCACTCTAGCAGCCGTGTCCCTCATGTTTCTCTTAGTCAGCCACATCTCTCTCTTCCTAGCATACACTTAACTCTCTCTATACAGCTCCTCAGTCTCCGATTTGCGTTGTCAAATCCTTCTAGCAATTTGGTGTGGGCTAACACAGTTTGAGTGGTCCGACTTGAAGGGAAATGAATTTTGCGCGTGCTCTGCGAAATAAAGTATACATACATAATGAGTCACTATCTAAGTTTCGAGAAAAACATAAAATGTTTGAAATTGATAAGGGAAATGAATTTCAATACCTCATTATCAAGTCATCATAAAAAATTTGATATATAATATATGTGAGAGGATGGAAACCAATGGTCCTAAAGGGAGTATGGATGAGGAGACCATTATAATACTCAACAGGTATAAAGTAAAGCTTCCAGCTTCCTCATCTGATCAAGAAACGTATTTGGCTGGTTTCGAAACTTTGATTGCAAACATGTTTCCCACTTATCTAACTTTCGATGCAACATATGTTAAGTTAAACGACATTAAAATGCTAATAACTGACTTCAAGCTTCAAGTTCAGCATGCTGCATCAAAGAATGATGCTTTCAGTTTCAGATTTGTACGATGTCATCCCTTACTTCAAGGGAGCATGCAAAAAATTATTTACCATATTGCAACAGTGCTTATGTTTGAATACCACAAATCTTATGGTAATTACCTTTGGTCTCGATACAATAGTTTTGTTACGAGGACAAGGACGATAGATATTTTAGGTTCTATTAATGGATCAGAGGATTTTGAGGAGATTTACCACCGGGGTGGTAGAATGTATACAAATACCGGAAAAGATGAACTTGAATATATTCAAAATTGGTATATGCACATCAATTGAGGAGTTCGCAATGCTGCTATGAATGAAGAGCACATTGAGCATGTTCTTGCTCAATTGTTTCCTATGGTCTTGAAAAACTTGAATGCATTTTGTGCTCTCGAAAAATTAAGCTTCGACTTCTTGCAATAGAGCTTTGCAAGCCTAGCACAATATAGAAGTCTGAATGTTGTTCGGTTCACAGACATTTGATATCAATGTAGAAGAGTAATTTTAATACCTCATTATCAAGTCATCATAAAAGATTTGATATATAATATATGTGAGATGATGGAAACCAATACTCCTAAAGGGAGTATGGATGAGAAGACCATTATAATACTTGACATGTATAAAGTAAAGCTTCCGGCTTCCTTATTTGATCAAGAAACTTATTTGGCTGGTTTCAAAACTTTGATTGCAAACATGTTTCCCACTTATCTAACTTTTGATGGGACAGATGTTAAGTTAAACGACATTAAAATGCTAGTAACTTACTTCAAGCTTCAAGTTCAGTGTGCTGCATCAAAGAATGATGCTTTCAGTTTCAGATTTATAAGATGTCATCCCTTACTTCAAGGGAGCAGGCAAAGATTCATTTACCCTATTGCAACAGTGCTTCTATTTGAATACCACAAATCCCATGGTAATTACCTATGGTCCCGGTACAATAATTTTATTACAAGGACAAGGATGATAGATATTTTAAGTGCTATTAATGGATTAGAGGATTTGGAGGAGATTTACCACCGAGGTGGCAGCACGTATATAAATACCGCAAGAGATGAATTTGAATATATTCGAAATGGGTATATGCACATCAATCGAGGAGTTCGTGAAGTTGCTATGAATGAAGATCAAATTAAGCATGTTCGTGTTCAATTGTTTCCTATGGTCTTGAAAAACTTGAATTCATTTTGTGCTCTCGAAAAATTAAGTTTGGAATTCTTGCAATAGAACTTTATAAGCCTAGAACAGTATAGAAGTCTGAATGTTGTTCGGTTCACTGACACTTAATTGACTATTGGACTTTGGATGCTTGGTTTTTTTTTTTTTTTTTTTTTTTTTTTTTTTTTTTTTCTATCCCTTTCTTCTTCTTCCTTTTTCCTCTTCCTCTTTTATGGTTTTGATTTTCTCTCTCTCTCTCTCTCTCTCTCTTTCTGTATTTTTTTTGTTCTATTAATTTTTGCTTCTCTCTTCTCTCTTCTCTCTTTCCCTTTTCTTCTTCCTCGTTCGGGTTCCGATTTCCTTTCTTTCTTCCTCTTTCTGAGTTAGGTCAACTCTCGTAATTAATTTCTCGCTCTCTTTTTAGCATACACTTAACTCTCTCTATACAGCTCCTCAATCTCCGATCTGCGTCGTCAGCTCCTTCTAGCAATTTGGTGTGGGCTAACACAGTTTGAGTGGTCCGACTTGAAGAGGAAATGGATTTTTCGCGTTCTCTGCGAAACAATGTATGCATACATAATGAGTCACTATCTAAGTTTTGGGTAAAATATAAAAGGTTCGAATTTGATCAATGTAAAAGAATAATTTTAATACCTTATTATCAAGTCAACACAAAAGATTTGATATATAATATATGTGAGAGGATGGAAACCAATGCTCCTAAATGGAGTATGGATGAGGAGACCATTATAATACTCGATAGGTATAAACTAAAGCTTCCAGCTTCCTCATCTGATCAAGAAACGTATTTGGCTGGTTTCGAAACTTTAATTGCAAACATGTCTCCCACTTATCTAACTTTTTGATGTGACGGATGTTGAGTTAAACGACATTAAAATGCTAGTAACTAACTTCAAGTTTCAAGTTCAGCGTGTTGCATCAAATAATGATGCTTTCAGTTTCAGATTTGTACGATGTCATACCTTACTTCAAGGTAGGCAAAGATTCATTTACCTTATTGCAACAGTGCTTATGTTTGAATACCACAAATCCAATGGTAATTACCTTTGGTCTCGGTACAATAATTTTGTTACTAGGACAAGGACGATAGATTTTTTAGGTACTATTAATGGATCAGAGGATTTTGAGGAGATTTATCACCGGGGTGGTAGAACGTATACAAATACTGCAAGAGATGAACTTGAATATATTCAAAATGGGTATATGCACATCAACCGAGGAGTTCGCAATGCTGCTACGAATGAAGGGCACATTGAGCATGTTCTTGCTAATTATTTTTTATGGTCTTGAAAAACTTGAATGCATTTTGTGCTCTCAAAAAATTAAGCTTGGACTTCTTGCAATAGAGTTTTGCAAGCATACCACAACATAGAAGTCTAAATGTTGTTCGGTTCATAGACACTTGATTGACTATTGGACTTTGGATGCTTGATTTTTTTTTTCTATCCCTTTCTTCTTCTTCCTTTTTCCTCTTCCTGTTCCTCTTTCTTCTTCTTCTTCTTCTTCCTCTTTCTCTTTAAGTTTATGATTTTCCCTCTCTCTCTTTCTGTATTTTTTTTTGTTTTATTATTTTATGCTTATCTCTTCTTTCTTTCCCCTTTCTTCTTCCTCTTTCTGGTTCCGATTTCATTTCTTTCTTCCTTTTTCTGAGTTAGGTTCATTTATTTCGAACGACTTCGAGGGTTCTATATGCTGTCTTCCTCACTCTGGCAGCCATTTCCCTCATGTTTCTTTCAGTTGGCCACCTCTCTCTTTTCTTAGCATACACTTAACTCTCTCTCTATACAGCCCCCCAATCTCCAATCTGCGTCGTCAGCTCCTTCTAGCAATTTGGTGTGGGCTAACACAGTTTGAGTGGTCCGACTTGAAGAGGAAATGGATTTTGTGCGTGCTCTGCGAAACAAAGTATACATACAGAATGAGTCACTATCTAAGTTTCGGGTAAAACATAAAATGTTTGAATTTGATCAATGTAGAAGAGTAATTTTACTACCTCATTATCAAGTCATCATAAAAGATTTGATATATAATATATGTGAGAGGATGGAAACCAAAGGTCCTAAAGGGAGTATGGATGAGGAGATCATTATAATACTCGACAGGTATAAAGTAAAGCTTCCGGCTTCCTCATTTGATCAAGAAACGTATTTGGCTGGTTTCAAAACTTTGATTGCAAACATGTTTCTCACTTATCTATCTTTCAATGTGACGAATGTTAAGTTAAACGACATTAAAATGCTAGTAACTGACTTCAAGCTTCAAGTTCAGCATGCTGCATCAAAGAATGATGTTTTCAGTTTCAGATTTGTACGATGTCATCCCTTACTTCAAGGGAGCATGCAAAGATTCATTTACCTTATTGCAACAGTGCTTATGTTTGAATACTACAAATCCCATGGTAATTACCTTTGGTTCCGGTACAATAATTTTGTTACTAGAACAAGGACAATAGATATTTTAGGTGCTATTAATGGATCAGAGGATTTTGAGGAGATTTACCACCAGAGTGGTAGAACGTATACAAATACCGCAAGAGATGAACTTGAAAATATTAGAAATGGGTATATGCACATCAACCGAGGAGTTCGCGATGCTGCTACGAATGAAGGGCACATTGAGCATGTTCTTGCTCAATTGTTTCCTGTGATCTTGAAAAACTCGAATGCATTTTGTGCTCTCGAAAAATTAAGCTTGGACTTCTTGCAATAGAGCTTGGCAAACCTACCACAACATAGAAGTCCAAATGTTCTTCGGTTCACAAACACTTGATTGACTATTGGACTTTTTATGCTTGATTTTTTTTATTTATATCCCTCTCTTCTTCTTCTTCCACTTCCCCTTAAGGTTCTAATTTTCCCTCTCTATCCCTTTCTGTATTGTTTTTGTTTTATTATTTTCTGCTTATATCTTCTTTCTTTCCCCTTTCTTCTTCCTCTTTCTGGTTCCGACTTCCTTTCTTTCTTCCTTTTTCTGAGTTAGGTTCATTTCTTTCGAACGAGTCCTAGGGTTCTATTTGCTGTCTTCTTCACTCTGGCAGCCGCGTCCCTCATGTTTCTTTCAGTCGGCCACCTCTCTCTCTTCTTAGCGTACACTTAACTCTCTCTATATAGCCCCTCAATCTCCGATATGCATCGTCAGCTTCTTCTAGCAATTTGGTGTGGGCTAACATAGTTTGAGTGGTCCGACTTGAAGAGGAAATGGATTTTGCGCGTGCTCTGCGAAACAAAGTATACATACATAATGAGTCACTATATAAGTTTCAGGTAAAACATAAAATGTTTGAATTTGATCAATGTAGAAGAGTAATTTTAATACCTCATTATCTAGTCATCAGAAAAGATTTGATATATAATATATGTGAGAGGATGGAAACCAATGCTCCTAAAGTGAGTATGGATGAGGAGACCATTATAATACTTGACAGTTATAAAGTAAAGCTTCCGGCTTCCTCATCTGATCAAGAAACGTATTTGGCTGGTTTGAAAACTTTAATTGCAAACATGTTTCCCACTTATCTAACTTTTGATGCGACGAATGTTAAGTTAAACGACATTAAAATGCTAGTAATTGACTTCAAGCTTCAAGTTCAGCATGTTGTATCAAAGAATGATGCTTTCAGTTTCAGATTTGTACGATGTCATCCCTTACTTCAAGGGAGCAGACAAAGATTTATTTACCATATTGCAACAGTGCTTATGTTTGAATACCACAAATCCCATGGTAATTACCTTTGGTCCCGGTACAATAATTTTGTTATAAGGACAATGACGATAGATATTTTAGGTGCTATTAATATATCAGAGTATTTTGAGGAAATTTACCACCAAGGTGGTAGAACGTATTCAAATACCGCAAAAGATGAACTTGAATATATTCAAAATGGGTATATGCACATCTACCGAGGAGTTCGCGATGTTGTTATGAATGAAGAGCACATTGAGCATGTTCTTGCTCAATTGTTTCCTATGGTCTTGAAAAACTTGAATGCATTTTGTGTTCTCAAAAAATTAAGCTTGGACTTCTTGCAATAGAGCTTTGCAAGCCTACCACAACATAGAAGTCTGAATGTTATTCGGTTTACAAACACTTGATGAACTATTAGATTTTGAGTGCTTGGTTTTGAAGGACACTAAAAGACCAAGGACAAAGTCTGCCACTTTGTCCGTGAAAACATGTAAACATCTTCTTGATGAAACCCATGGAGAAATGCATTTTTGAGATTAAGTTAATGAAGGGAGCAATCACGAGAAATTGCAAGACTGAGAACAGTGCGAATGGTGGCATGTTTGACAACATGATTGAAATTTCAGCATAGTCTATGCCCGGATGTTGATGAAAACCCTTGGCAACTAGACGGGCATTTTAGCATTCAATAGAGCCGTCAGAGTGACACTTAATCTGAAAAACCCACTTTTGAGAAGTACATTGACCTCTTCAGTCATGGCGTCACGCCATTTAGGATGCTTAGTAGCATGTGAAAAATACGTGGGTTTAGTATGATCAATAGCAGTTAATAAGGCACAGGGAAGGGGTATTTAACAGTGCCGTCGGTATGAAGCTTGGGCTTTTGAATGCCATCCTAAAGGCGGGTGCGCATGCGAGGAACAGGGGCAAGAGTGGGAGATTGCGGAGTGGCTGGAACTGGGTGGTTCGTAGCTGCTAGGATCGGTGGGTTCGGAGCTGCTGGAACCGGGGGGTTCGGAGTTGCTGGAATTAGGGGGTTCGGAGTTGCTGGAATAGGAGCAAGCACAAGTGAAGAAAGGTGTATGCGAGGAGGTCAGGAATAAGTTTGTTGCAATGGCTAGGTTGACGCTGAAGAAGTGTCGCAGAGTGGACTTGGGGGTGCGGCGGGGCCGAGGTCATGGCTTATGATTGCAACAACTGGAAAGGTGCGCACCAGGGAGGTGCCGTGAGTTTGAGAGTCTGGGTCTGCGACAGGAGTGATTGATTCGGGCCCAGATGCGGAGGAGGGCAGAATTGGGTGGAATTCAATACCCACAAACTTTGAAGAAGATGATACCTGTAAATGCTCAAATGGAAAATGTGTTTCGTTAAATAAAACATGATGGAACATGTAAACACGACTCGTGGAGGGATGTAAACAACGGTAACCTTTGTGGTGAGAATTGTATCTAAGGAAAACACGTTCAAGGGTGCAAGAACACCCAAACACTCGGAGATGAGAGTAGGAGGGAGGATGTTAGAAGAGACGAGTGTATGTGGTGTCTAATTGAAGATTATGAGTAGGTAGGAGGTTGATGAGATAGACAACATTGAGGGAAGCTTCGACCCAGAGATTGTGGGGAGTGTGAGAAGTGGTGAGGAGGGTGGATCATGGTGGCAATGTGTCGATTTTTACATTCAGCTAGGTGATCGGTGCATATTTACATATCATTTTGTACCCTTCTAGCTTATGATTTGGTTATGTTTTTGAGTTAAACTTGTGCTTTTAATCCTTTTTGTGTTTATCTTTCAGTTCATTGAGCTTTAGGTAATAATGAGGGCTTTGGATAGTAAATGATGCAATCCATGCATGTTAGGGCCTAATTTGGATGAATGGATGAAGAGCTTAAAGACAAACTCAATTTTGGCTACAGTCCCCTGCCAGCTCAGTTTCGTAGGTCATATTGCAAGCTTTGTTTCAGCAACCTACATAGCTCGTATGAGACCACATTCTTCATGAAAGTTGTTCCAATGGGTGTGTAATATAACATATCCAAAATTCAGCCCCATTGGATAAATATGGAGTCTGTTACATAGCAAACACAGAGCCATGCTCAGGATGGATTTTATCAGCGCGCAAAATGAGTTAGCAATTTGTTTTGGCCTTAACTTCCTCCTCCGACCTTGGATTGGCCCAAATGATATATGGCTGGAAAGAAGACATTCTGAGCTTCAAGTTTGAGTGCTTAAAGTCTTAATTTGCTTAAGGGAAGCCCAATAGTGCTTAAAGTCTTAATTTGCTTAAGGGAAGCCCAATTCGTAAGCCCTTGAAGTTGCTGGTCATGCTGACCTCAGGATGAGCTATTATTTCTGGTTGGAAGCTTGGTCATGGTGACATGAAGATGAGCTAGGGCTGCTGGTGGGATTTATTAGTGAAGTGCATCAACCATTTCAGATTTTATAATGGAAGTGTTGTATGCATTAGTGAAGTGCATCAACCATTTCAGATTTTATAAAACAAGTGTTGTATGCATTAGCCATACTTAATTCAGATTTTCAGCTTCCTTAGGCCTATATATAGTGAGGTTTCCCAAGCTTGTAAACACACCCCAAGGGGGGGAGCTCTCAAACACTTCTCTAGAGCTCCCTTCCCTTCTCTCCCTCAAATTCTCTTAGTTTTGCTTTCTAGTTCTCAATTCTAGCTTTCTTTAATGTTTTCTTAGTTGTAATTTATTTTTCTTGTTATGTAAATTCTTTTCTTAAGTTTTCAAGTTGAATTAGTTTCCAAGTTTCAATTATGGTTTTTGTTCTTATTCATTATGCTTATAAGTTAATATGCTAGTTTGAATGATTGATCACCATTTAGGCTTGCATGTTAGCTATCTTGGTTTGAATTAAGAGTAGACACCATGCTTTAATTCGAATTGAACTATGAATAGGAAGAGTATGTATGGACATTCGACAACAGGGATTAGATACATGCTTGGTTGTTTAAATTGTTCTTCTATGCTTAATGGGTTCCTAATGCTTAATTTTAGGTTAGACAACAAATGATCAAATTAGGGAATTAGGAACACAAGGTTATGACCACACACCATGGCTTAATCATACTTTAGCTAGAACCAATCCATTAATCTAATTGAACTTGGGAACTTATTTGCTTGAGTTAGTTATTTCTTTCTTCCTTGTTTTATTTATTTCCTTTCTTTTTCATTTCTGTTTTGTGTAGGGAAACTAAATTGGATCATTCAATCACCAATCCCTGTGGAATCGACCTCGCACTTACATACGCTAAACTACCAACGGTTCGTGCACTTGCGAGTATCACAAGTTGAGGATGCAGCTGAATCCATTTTGGTGCAGCTGTATCGACACAACACTAGGCCATTTTGTTGAGGAGTGTGGGGACATGAGAAACGTTGGTGGATGCCTAGTTGACTGCAAAGATAAGAGAAAGCATTATTGACATATTCAGTGCCATTGTCACTTTGAAGGATTTGCACAGTTGTGTGAAATTGATTTTCAACCATGGCAAGAAAGGTTTGAAATTGAGAAAAGATCTCATTTTTACGGTGCATAGGATAAATCCAAGAGTAGCGGGAAACGTCATCTGTAAACAAGACATAATAACGATAACCAGTGACAGAAGTGACCGGGGACATCCATACATCATAGTGAATAAAATAAAAGGGAGAAGGGGCAAAAGTTGGATTACTAATAAAGGATAGTTTGGTGTATTTTCTATGTGCACAATCCTTACAGAAAGCATGAGAAACTTTAAGCCTAGAGATGGCGCTAAGTGAGAGAACACATGATGGGATGGATGGCCAAGGCAACGATGCCAAGCATGAGATTGCACGGTGGTAAGGGCACATGGGATGGTGGATGAGTGAAAGGAAAGGGATAGTGGGTAAAGACCATCTTTAGAAAGGCCTTGAAAAAGTAACAAACCAGTACGTAAGTCATAGATTTGATAAAAGTTAGGAGTAAAGACAAAGAAAACTAAATTATCACGAGTAAAACGGCAACAGAGAGTAGATTAGTACGGAGATAGGGAAGACAAAAGACATTTTTAAGAGAAAATTTTTGAGAACCTAAAGGAAGAGGAAGATAGCCAGTATGAGAGATAGAGAGAGAATCTCCATTACCAAGAAATACAGAATTATTACCCTGATATGGCTGTTGATTTTGAAGATTAGAAGGACTACCATTCATGTGATGAGTGGCACTTGTGTCAGGGGACCAAGTGAAGTCAGGTGGCTGCTTGAATTGAGCCCCAGCAAAGGAAAGAAAGGATTATGGGCCATTGTAGGGTCCCAAGACACCAGGAGTTGAGTTGGGCCGGGCAGAGTGTTTGCTAGAAGCGGCAGATTGGGCCCAAATGGGCTGAAAGGAAGGCCAGTTGCTTTGGGGGTCTAGAACTTGGAGCAAGAGGAGGCCACGGTTGATTAGGCTATTGGGGCTGCTGGGAGCCATTCCACATGTTGCTCTAGGAAGGTGAGAAGTTGGGCCAGCCGCCACAGCCGCGACCACGCCAGCCACCACGGTCACCAAGCCTGTTGCTGGAGGAGAAGAATGGGTGGCCATTATCGCCGTGTTTTGATTAGGAGAGATTCGAGGAGCTTGTGCGTCGAAAGCTAACAAATAAGCACGAAGATCAGCAAAGCCAGGAAGCAGAGGAAAATTGAGAATTGCCGTGACAAGCATTTTGTAATCAGGTCCTAAGCCCTATAGCACAACAGTGACAAGTTCTTTTGGGGAGACAGGTTCATTGATGGGAGCCAGTGAATCGGCAAGGGCCTTATCATGACGAAGGTAAGCATCAATAGGTTGAGAGCATTTCTGCATATCCATGAGTTGAAAACGGAGAGCAGATTCACTGGCCATATTGGATTGAGAGAAGTGGCATTGGAGACACTCCCAGAGATCCTGGGCAAAGGTGCAGCCGACAGTGAGGGAGAGAATGGACTCAGAGAGTGTACATGTGATGTAGCTAACAATGAGTTGGTCTTGTTAGTACCACTGAGCATGGGCGGGATTGGTTTGGGTAAGAGTGGCGGTGGTGGTTGTGGGTGTTGCGGTGGTAGAAGTGAGGGTTTGGGCAGAAGGTTGTTACAAAAGAAATAAAGTAAACTTGAAAGAGCAACCTTTTCACGGACAAAGTGATAGTCCAACTCAATATGACGTGTGTGGGCATGGAAAACTGGATTGGCAACCATATACGTGATGTTGAGATTGTCACAAAAGAGTTGGACTGGGAACTGAAGATGCACACCCAATTCATGAAGAATGGAGCAGAGCCGGCACAAGCATGAGAGAGGGCACGATATTCCGATTCTGTACTAGAGTGCAAGACTGTGGCTTGTTTCTTGGAACACCATGAGATGAGGTTAGTTCCAAGAGTAATCACATATCCAGTGGTTGACTGACGAGAATCAGGACACCCAGCTCAGTCGGCATCAGAGTAGGCGGAGAGGCAAGCTGCGGCATTTTAAGGAGTGAAGTGAGGCCAAGATAAATAGTGCCCTTAATGTACCTTAGTATCCGTTTAGCGGCAATAAGGTGAGAGGTGCGAGGGGCACTCATGAACTGAGCAACAGTGTTGACGACAAAAGATATGTCAGGGTGAGTAAGAGTGAGATACTGTAAACTGCCAACAAGCTCGCGATACTCAGTTGGGCACCATTAGAGACAAAGAGGAGAACCTTGGCAGCCACCAAACTATCCTTTATTAGTAATCCAACTTTTGCTCCTTCTCCCTTTTATTTAATTCATTGTGATGTATGGGTGTCCCTAGTCACTTCTGTCACTCGTTATCGCTATTATGACTTGTTTACAGATGACTTTTCCCGCTACTCCTGGATCTATCCTATGCACCGTAAAAATGAGGTCTTTTCTCACTTTCAAACCTTTATTGCCATGGTTAAAAATCAATTTCACACAACTGTGCAAATCCTTCAAAGTGACAATGGCACTGAATATGTCAATAATGCTTTCTTTGATCTTTGCAATCAACTAGGCATCCACCAACGTTTCTCATGTCCCCACACTCCCCAACAAAATGGCCTAGCTGAACGTAAACACCGACACATTGCCACCATAATCCGTACCCTCTTTACCACTTCTCACACTCCGCATAATCTCTGGGTCGAAGCTGCCCTCAATGTTGTCCATCTCATCAACCTCCTACCTACTCCTAATCTTCAATGGGACACCCCATACACTCGTCTCTTCTAACATCCTCCATCCTACTCTCATCTCTGAGTGTTTGGGTGTTCTTGTTTCCCTTACCTTGGATCATATACTGAAAATAAACTCACCAATCGCACCCTTGAATGTGTTTTCCTTAGATACAGTTCTCACCACAAAGGTTACCGTTGTTTACACCCCTTCACGGGTCGTGTTTACATGTCCCGTCATGTTTTATTTAATGAAATGCATTTTTCATTTGATCATTTACAGGTATCATCTTCTTTAGAGTATGTGGATATTGAATTCCACCCAATTCTGCCCTCCTCCGCACTTGGGCTCGAATCAATCACTCCTGCCACAGACCCAGACTCGCAAACTCACGACACCTCCCTGGTGTGCACCTTTCCAACTGCTGCAGTCACAAGCCATGACCCCGGCCACGCCTCAGCCCATCCATTGCTCCAAACTTATTCCCGACGCCCTCGCATACACCTCTCTCCACTTGTGCCTGCTCCTGTTCCCGTAGCTCCGAACCCCCAATTCCAGCAGCTCCGAACCCACCGGTTCCAGTAGCTTCGAACACACCTGTTCCAACAGCTATGAACCACCAAGTTCCAGCAACTCTTCAATCTCCCGCTCCTGCCCCTGTTCCTTGCATGCGCACCTGCCTTCAGGATGGCATTCAAAAGCCCAAGCTTCATACCGACGACACTATTAAATACCCCTTTCCCCATGCCTTATTAACTGCTGTTCATCATACTGAACCCACTTGTTTTTCACATGCTACTAAGCATCTTGAATAGCATGACGCCATGACTGAAGAGGTCAATGCCCTTCTCAAAAATCATACATGGTCTTTGGTTCCTTCCTCTCCTTCTCAGAACTTGGTTGGGTGCAAGTGGGTTTTTCGGATTAAGTGTCACTCTGTCAGCTCCATTGAAGGCTACAAAGCCTGTTTAGTTGCCAAGGGTTTTCATCAACGTTCAGGTGTAGACTATGCTGAAACCTTCAGTCATGTTGTCAAGCTTGTCACCATTTGCACTATTCTTAGTCTTGCAGTTTCTTGTGATTGATCCTTTCGTCAATTTGATGTCAAAAATGCATTTCTCCATGGGTTTCTTCAAGAAGATGTCTACATGGCTCAACCCCCTGGTTTCATTGATCCCACTCGTCCGTTCATGTTTGCAATCTCCATAAAGCACTCTATGACCTCAAACAAGTATCTCTCCCCTCTCAATCAACTCTTTTTCTCTTTGAGATTGGAAGAGAGAGATTATTTTTTGTGGCTAAAATTTCACCCACGTTATTTGTCTTGAAAAAAATATTACTTCCAAATATATAATTTAATAACTGAAATTAGATTGTATGACGGGAAATTAATTGGAGCAATTGTAAAATCAGAATGATTATGATTATAATGAATTAAAAGTAATATTACAACAAGAGAGATGAGAGAAATAACACCAAGAAGTATTAATTTTTCTGTAAAGAGAAGAAGAATTGTAAGGGTAGTTTGGTAAAGTCATGTTTATAGTTTAAACTGAGAAATATTAATTTTGTTTCCTTAAAATTTAGAAAGGATATCATATTTTAAAAAATTTGTGTCTGCGTCATCTTCCACTGTCTCTCTTGAGGTTGCAGAGAGAGAAGAGAGAAGACACAGAGAGAGAAAAAGAGACTTACCTCGACGACTTCGAATCCCTGAAAATAAAACTTCTTAGGGTTCCTGTCTGCTACTTCGCTCACCACTGTATGATTTTCCCTCTCAAGTTTTTCTCGACTGTTCGAATTCTCTTAATTTCTTTCATTTTGGTTCAAATCAATGTTTCTTGTTTGAATTTTTGTTTTTTTATTATTATAGAGAATGGTCCTTCTATCTCTGTTTGGTTAGTGAGAAAACGGGGGAATTATAAAGAAAATAACACAAATTTCGAAGTTTGGTTTTGGAAAGGAAAAGGGAGCTCAAACTTTTCACTTTCTTTTTGTATTTTTTGGTTAATTTTTTATTTAGTAATATATGTATTGGAAACAGGTGTGTTGCATGTAGAACAATTTGGGTACCCAGATGGAAAAGGTTTTGAAAATTTAGTCTGGTTTAGTGAAGTGGGACAATGAATTTTACATGCTTTGACATTTATAAATTTGATATTTTTTGTTCATACTGGTCTTTTCTTTCAGCAACCAACGGAAGCTGAACTTAGAATCCATTTGAAGTTGTGAATCATTAAAACTTGATTAAAGATGTAATTGCATGTTAAAGGTACCAAAATGAGTTGCACTTATATTTGTGAGATCCGGCGGTTGTTATTTTGTATTTACTTATTTATATATTAATTTGAGTTTTGCTCTTGGATTCTCTGTATTGGAGCATTTTGAGACAGTGGCAGCGAATTGAACTGTTTGTGTTTTTTAGATGATTGGACAACAAGTGTGGAATTTGTTGGTTTTTCATGGGGACTTACAGAATACTGTTGAGTAGATGATTCGTTGTAGATTTAGATGCTCGTTATATTGATTCTGGACCAGGTTGCTCGTTTATTTGGAAAATAATATCTCTGAAGTTTTGGATATGGAAAAGATTTAGGATTTGTTGGCATTGGGATCAAATAATATTTGCCTTCATTAAAGTGGATGAGTTAAAGATTTTCCCTAGTCATTAACATTGTAATTACCTGGCTACTCAAGAAATGAGTTAAAGAGAAATGTCGGATGATTAGAAAATACTAAACAGAAAAGATGTCCTTCATAACTTAAATGATTTAACAACTCCTAGTTTTTGCATTAATATGCTTGTCAACTTCTGTCAATTTGCATGCTTGAATTTGTGCGTCAGTGTCTTTATTTCTCAAGCTCATAATAGGACAGTTATGATATCCCCAAAGGAGGGGAGATTGCGGTACCCCTTAATGTCACATCAACTATGAGCTAGCAATATTTAGAGTGTTTAAGGAAGCAGTTATTCTTTATACACGGCGTTCCATCTTTCTTAAAGATGAGATTTCTTGTGAAAACCTCACTTCCACTAAATTTTGTTAAACTTTGATCCCATTTGTTGACATGGTTGATTGTTTTAGGGACTAGAATCATCATTTAGAGCTTAGACTTTAGGTTCTAGTCTCGTATTGGTTAAATTGCTCCCAAAATTTGATACTTAAAACCTAAAACCGAAGATCTAAAGGGTCATTCTATACCCTAAATAATCAACCATGTCAATAAAATGGGATCAAAATTGAAGGAAATTAAGTAGAAGTGAGGTTTTCTCAACGCATCCTGTCTTTAACAAAGATAGGCGTTGTGTATAGAGAATCTCTGTTTAAGAAAGGCCCTGGAAATTAAATGTCAGCTAGAGTTGGCACTTTTGAATGGGATCACCATAAATAGCATCAAAGTGGCCAAACCCAATTCCTACCAGTCAATTGGGGACATGGATACAGCAACTACTTCATGCTAATGAGGGAAAAGGTGTCAGTTCCCCCTATGCTATGAGGTAATGGATTTTTGACGTGAGAGCCAAGGTTCCTTGATTGGATAAGCTATGATTTCCTAAGATGGACATGCCAAGATAGTTGCAGTGATTGGAAGACAGGTGAGATGAACACAAATTCATGTGTCCCACAATGCCTTGTTAAGTTGAAGTGAAGTGCTATATGCAGGTCTATCATTTCCAAGGCCTAGGGACCTTTGAACCTGCAAGGGTTGGGTTAAGCCCAAAGCAGGCAACACCTAACTTTGTTCTGAATTGTTGCATGTGGGTTGGTAAACAGTTGGGTATCATGTTACAAAGGCCCATGCATTGCTATGTGTGTGATTTTATTCCTGATTCGGTTGCTAACGCCTAGAGTAAGGGGGGTGGGGATACCGAAAGAAGGGATAATTTTGATATTCCTGAAGGAGGGAGGATTGTGACTCCCCTGAATCTTACATTGGATATGCATGAGGGAGATCTAGAGTACTCAAGTAAGGCTTAGGGATCCATATGTGAATTTGGAGTTAACATTTCTGGGAGGAGCATTGGTCCTTACAGCATTTGATTGATGTATTTATGCCTAGCTTTGTCCTCAAGCAATTTGGTAACAAGTTTGTCATCCTTTTTATACTGTAGAAGGAATAGGAATAATATGATTAAATGTGGAACATCCATCATTACTATTTTGTTCCATTTGTTTTGCTGGATTAATTTGTGATTCACCTGTATATTTGATTTTTTTTTTTTTTTTTGCTTTTTGTATTTATTTTGAGTTCTTATCTCCATACAATATTTCTATTAGTGAACTACTGGGTGATTCTTTGGTTCAAATAATATTTTTTGGATGCGCTAGCAGATTTACTTACCGTAGTGTTTTTCTGTCATTTGCTTCTATGCAATGACTGTTGATCAGTAGTTGGTTTTGGTTTCTTTCCTCATCTTCCTTACTTTTGTTTTATGTTAAAACTCATGGTTATATTTTTCCAGGAGAAAGTGGTGAATGATGCCAGCTAAATCTAAAGATGAAGATCCACATATAGAACACGGTACCCAGACTGTGCTGGAATCAGCTATCTACGCCCAACCTTGGTGGCGTGGAGTGGGGAACAGTTCATCGTCAGGTGAAAGTGCTACAGCATCATCTTTGGTGGATCATCGTGATAGTATGGTCATGAATGGAGCTATGCAGTCACAAGTTAATGCTAGGCTGGATGGTGGAGCCAACTTCAACAAAGAATTGCGGACTACAGTAGGATCACAGTCTGGTAGTTACTTTTACATTATCATTTCCCATGGGAAAATTGCATGTGAACTTCTTTTTCTGAATTGGAAATTTTCACACTTGCTACTATACGAAATTAACTATAAAGTCATCATTCTGAGAAACCTTTCTTTAAAAAAAGAAAAATTATATATGATTATTTACTAAGCCTTTGTCTTCTTTGTGAGATTGAAGGACAGAAAGCATTATCCAGGAATGTTATATCTTCTTTCATATATTAACTCAACTGCCCATATACTTTTTAATGCAAGTTTCCTTTTATTCAGACCAGAAAAATGGATGCAAAAACCAGCAAATCAAAAGCGTTTCGTCGTCGGTGGTTCCTACAATGGGTGAACACCTGGATCCAAATTCACAAATGGAACTTGTTGGTCACTCAATCGTAAGTACTTTCTCTTTCCCTCATGCATTCTACATGTATAAACCTTCAATACATGGAAACAATCACAGAAATGTGAACAGCAGGAATTTGTATCCATTACCATTAAAGACATGCAAATTTCTTGTGGAAAAAGTTCTGTTCAACTTATGGTTTTCCTTCGCTGTATGGGGTTATGCATAGAAGGTTTACAAGCCTCATTAAATTTTGCAGGTTTTGACATCATATCCATATTCGGATCCACAATATGGCGGGATGTTGACTCCTTATGGGGCACAAGCTATGGTATGCAATCTGCAGTAATATATATTGTTGCAGTAGTGTATGTTGTATCCAAGTCAGCAGGAAGTCTTCAATGAACTACGACAACTGCACTTTAGGTGATACTGTTCAGAAAACATGGAGGGAATGAGATACATTAATTATAATATCAATAGGGTTTATATATATCAAATCATAATAGGAAACTGAATAACCAAATCACTTAATAAAGTAGATCAAACCCTTGAAAATACAAGGAAACCAGATAATTCTCCCTAACTTAGAATCCTAATTACAGTTTACTCACGGTCTCCAAAACTTCTCCCCAAGTTAGAGGATAGAGGATTATTATTCTCAGCTTGTTACATTACTCGGAAATATGATTAAGAACTAAAAAACATAACTCTTCCTTTTCTTAATGAAGAGTTCTGTTTCTTATATAAAAAGAGAAACATAAAACAAATTAAAAGACATTAAGCCTCGACTTTCCTTGAATGTTCTCTACTCAACACTTCTCTTCAGACTCATAGGGAATAGATTTTCATGAAGTTTAAACCAAACCTTTTAAATTTTTTGATTCTGCTTAAGAAATATTAGTGTCCTCTTCAACAACTTGGTATCATGTGTCATTGGTGTACGTTTCATGTGACGCACTACCATGGGCCTTGACACTTTTCGGCTGCAAAACTGATCGTATATTAATACCGTGGGTAAACATATCAGTAACCAAACTTCAATACCAAATCCAACTAAAACACTAGGCTGAATTTGATAAATTCATTGAGTAACCAACATTCAATTATCAATAAGTAATCAATAATTTTTGTAACCATTTTGAGAAAAATTAATCATAACCTGAAACAGTTAGATAGTGTATACCTCTAACCAAAATAAAAAACTAAATTATAACCGAATCAATTAATTTAGGAAGTAGTTCACGAATGTAGACAAATTGGGAAACCAAATACTTAAAGTGATGTATTCAATTAAGATTTTAATGGATTGTTTTGAAGCTTAAAGGTACAATGATATTCAATTAGGATTTTTAAGTAATCAATTAAAGTATGGTGGTATTCAATTAGGATTTTTAAATAATCAATACAAGTATGGTGGTATTCAATTACGACTTTTAAAATTAAGAAAAAGTACTGTGGTATTCAAAAACTTACTGATTCTGAGATATTTTATTAAATGGTGTATTGTGTGAGACTTTTGAGTGTGTTATATAAATACCAAATCACATAACAAATCCCGCCCTCCTATGCGTGATTCTCATATGTGCTCTCATACTTCTTCTATTTTTCCCACTTTTTTTTCTTGCTTTAAACTGTACCCAAAAAAAGAAAAAGAAAAAACTTTTCATAAGAGAGGCGATAAAGAAACATTAACAAGAGAGAAGATATTGCCTTTTCTGGAGGTAATGGGCAAAATTATATTTTCGATACTTTTTCAGAATCTCCTGGTCTTTGGGGTTGAAAATATCAAAAGCACAGATGTTAAGAAGTCATCAGAATACATTTTGACTTGCTCTCATGCCACAATCATGATATTTCCTTATGTATAGTTTAATGATATATGTCTTCAGATGGTTATGTATTTATGTGAATGATGCTGGGTGATAGAGTTCAAGCTTGTATAGAAACATACAAGTATTTATTTCAGATGCATGACTATATTCCATATGTTTTCTGCTTATTTTTAACTGTTAATGTTGGCATTTAAAACAACATAGAAATTCATGATTTAGAGTTAGTAGCTTCAAATACGGAGTCACAGAGGTGGAGCCACAAAGTTAGTAGCTTCAATTTCTCTTATATATATGCAAAGAATTCTGGTTTGGTGCTAGTGGCGGAGCCACAGAGGCGCAAGGAGGTGTAATCCCTCACCGGAAAAGTCATTGTAGATGAAGGAATATGCCCTCTGCAGCTCTGCTGGTGTGCCCACAAGGTGCTCGATCTAATGCCTCAAAGAGGCTTTTTTTTGTTGCGCAGCTGCTGCGCGCACAGCGCACATCGGCTAAATAATTTTTCTAATTCCCTTTCCCAGAACGTTTGGGACTAGGACCAACAAAAAAAAAAGAAAAAGAAAAGAGAAGCCTTACCCACAATGTAGAAGAATGCTGATAAGGTGCAAGGTATTTTTTCACTCCACAGTTTTGGGCCAAGCCTCGACAAAAACTAGGAGTAGTCATGGGGTTGGGTGAACGTGGCTAACTTGAATCCAATCCACACTTTGGGCAAATCTATTTTGGAGAATACGAAAAAGTATCAAAATCATAAGTAAAATCCTGTAATTACAATCTATTAAAATCATAAGTAAAATCTTATAATTAAAAATCCAGCATAAATCCATTACATTAAAATCATGTAATTACAATCTATTAAAATCTAAATTGAATACACCCCCTTAGATTGAACAACATACTTTTTATTCTCCAAAGATTGCCTTTATGCACATGCATACATCATAATTTGTCTCTCAGGACAGATTACAAATGTAATGAACTAGTATGTCTATGTGTTTGGCGATCAATGTTCCAGTCAAACAATATAAGCAAATTTTGTGCTTTGTAGTTTCTTGTATAAGCAATAGCGTGAAAATCTTTTATACTGCACTTTGAATATGAGAAAAGTTGTCTTTTATTATCTGATGGTTCTTAGCGTGATGCCAGCTGCCTCCCCACTTCTATGGCATTCATCATGGTAGAATGCCTTTGCCCCTTGAAATGGAAGAGGAGCCTGTTTATGTAAATGCCAAGCAGTACCATGGCATTTTGAGACGAAGACAGTCACGTGCTAAAACTGAGCTTGAAAAGAAACTTATAAAAGCTCGAAAGGTAAACTAATTTTTAATTTGTTCGTTCTGTGGACTCTAGTAGCATTTCCTAGAATTAGACATGAACACATTTGTGCGCACATGTACATATACACAAGACACAAGACACAAGATAATCTTAAAACTTAATGCTATTTTATTTTCTCTAGTTGAAAGTGAATCTAACATATTTTTGAGACATTATGATGGTCATGTTGCGTTAGGTACAAGCAACTAGCTAGGATGAAATATTGATATCAATGCATATGTTGGTGGTCTAGACTTATGGGAATTTTTGTTCACTATGTTTATAGGTAAAAATTGATCAAAATGTTGGTAATTCACCTCAAAACATTCCAAAATATAGAATTTCTGAATGTAACCAATTTAAAATGCTTCACAATTTCGCAAAAGAAAGTATTCTTGCCAAATATATGACATGTATCAATTGTTTGACAAAGTTTTACTATCTTGGAAGTTAGAAATATGGAAATATCTATGGAAACACTAATGTTGGTAAATGTTGGTGAGTAGCAGTCTTTTAAGACTCTTCACCAATGTGGATTTATCCATGTATATGGGTAATATCAGAGAAATATCGGCAGTATCCTGGAAGAAAATGTCTTTCGTTCATATCCAGAAAAAGAGATGAACTAAACATAGCTAGGGAATATGCTTGAATGGTGGGGAAAATAAAACAGACTTGCTAAGTTCTGGACAGGGATGTTGATGAGAAATATACCCTTAGAGGAATGGCTGAAACCAAGTATGAGGAATAAAGAATAAAATGACCCATGCATGCAAGCAGACACATACTTTATACATATGGACATGACTATGTACCTTTTCAAGGGGTGTTGAGCCTTTTGTATTCAGCTGAGTGAATGATAGTACTCACATGCGCATGCGCATGCGTGCACACACACACACACACACACACACACACACACACACACACACTATATTGTGTATATGAATGATTAAATGACCATATAACTTTTCAAGGACAGCTAACATGTGCGCGCGCACACACACACGTATGTATGGCCATTTAACTTGTCAAGGTGTTTTAAGAACACTCACATTCTAGCGGTGTTAACACACACAGACAACTTTTCAAGGAGTGTTAACACACACATACAAACACACATGTATGTATGGCCATTTAACTTTTCGAGGGGTTTTAAGAAACATTCACATTCAAGGGGTGTTAACACACACAAATACACACACTTTACGTATATGAATGACCGTATAACTTTCCAAGAGGTGTTAAGCCGTATTCAGCTAACTGAATGATTGTCTGTAAACAGCGTAAGGGTTTGTTTGATATTTGATTTTGTATTCATTCTACAGCCGTATCTTCATGAGTCTCGGCACCTACATGCATTGAGGAGGGCAAGGGGTTGTGGAGGTCGTTTCCTTAATACAAAGAAACAAGATGATAATGACGAAAATTCCTCACTAGAAAAAAGCATGACTTTGGATGCAAATGATTCAGCCCAATCTGCCAAATCTAGTTTTGAGTGCTTTCCCAATACCAGCAATGGGAATTTTGATTCCTCAAATGTCCAGCAAGAAGGATCAGATCCATGGTTCAGGGCACACAAGAACCACACACT
Organism: Prunus avium; assembly: GCF_965620075.1. Lineage (NCBI taxonomy): Eukaryota > Viridiplantae > Streptophyta > Magnoliopsida > Rosales > Rosaceae > Prunus > Prunus avium. Next base: position 1,965,827 of record NC_142285.1, read on the forward strand.
CTCTAGTGATAATGGCAATGGCCATGGCCCATCGTCAGCATACCCTTCAACGTTTGGTGACAGCAAGGAAAGTGTTTTCCTGGGTCAGCAGAGGGAAAACATGCAGTTGAATGGGTCGTCTCGTGGGGCCATCCCCAGTAAATGAGATTCCTCTATGAGGTCGGGGTACCCCTCTGGCAGTGGTTTCAGTTTATATGACAAACCATGATATTCGATCCGGTAAATTGTTTGTTTATTGTCTTCTATTAATAGAGGCTTGCTTATATACTGCAGGTGAAGCTGAAGGCATGTGCAGTCTCTCTTGGGGGGAAACCCTGCTGTGCAATGTCTATATCAGGCAAATCATTCTTGGCTTTGGTTACTTTTGTAATTATTGGGGTGTTGTGGAAGGAGATAGGTGTGAAGTCCATGTTGTCTTCAGTCAGCCATCACTTGCACTCACTTGTGTTGTAGAAACAGTTAAGAAAGCATCAGTTGGAAACTCAAGTAGAAATTAGATGTGAATGTGTAGATTTTAAACACTGCAGTTCTGTTTGAAAAGTGTGTTGTGACTTTCGTGTGAGACAAGAATCTGCCTCTTGTTTATTGTATACTATCCAATGTAGTGGTTGTGGTGACTTTGCAAAGGCTACTTCATCCATCGTGGAAGGGTATAATTTGACCTATATTTCTTCAGTTTATTTGAGAAGAAACTATATGATCTAGATTTCTATATCTATTTTATGTTTTGATTACTCTATTTATTTTCTGGTATCGGTCCATTCATTTTATAAGCACTAATGATGGTTTGATTGTTTGGTCCAATTGTGTTCCAAACAAGGTCTTGCGCGCGTACGGGAGCTACTATTTTTTTTTTCTTTCTCACATAAAGGCTTGAAACTGTCACATCCTCGTGTTCCTTTGGGGTTTTTATTTTTTTGGGTTCTTCGTTGTTCTGTTTGGCTGTGGATGTATCAACCTTTTTAATATATCGTCTCTCTTCAAAAGAAAAAAAGTAGAAAGAAAAAACAACATATGAAAATTTCCATTGAACAAAAATAAATAGAAAGTTGCAATGGAAAGTAGTTCAAGTGATTAAGAGTATTTGTTCTGCACTTGAGATTTTAGGTTTGATTTCTCCCTCAATAAATATTGCTGGTATAAAAAAATAAGGCTTTTTATTACAAATGGTCCTTGACGTTTACGAAATTATCACGAATGGTCCTTGAGGTTTTTTTGTGACACTAATAGTCCTTAACGTTTGGACTTTTTATCACAAATGGTCCTTGCCGTCAAAAATTATGTTATGTGTATGATGTGGAAGATAAGTGGAGCCCACATGTACAATCACATCGTGACATGTGGATTAAATAAATAAATAAATATTTTTTTATTATGAAAATCCATTAAAAAAACCATTTAGAGAGAGAGAGAGAGAGAGAGAGAGAGAGAGGCTAAATGGTTTTTTAATGGATTTTCATAAAAAAAAATTATTTATTTATTTATTTAATCCACATGTCACGATATGATTGTACATGTGGGCTTCACTTATCTTCCACATCATACACTTAACAGAATTTTTGGCAGCAAGGACCATTTGTGATAAAAAGTTCAAACGTTAAGGACTATTAGTGTCACAAAAAAACCTCAAGGACCATTCGTGATAATTTCATAAACGTCAAGGACCATTTGTGATAAAAAGCCAAAAAATAAATATAAAAAATGAGTATGAATGTTGTGAGCTGTTGGGTTCCAAGAAAGAAGTTTCAAAGCTCTCAACAAAGGCCCAACCCAAATCGGAAGATCTCCAACTCAATACTGGGCCACGGGCTATATATGACCGCAAGTCCCGACAAAGCAAAACCCTAAAACACCCACCATTCGCCTCCATCATCCATATCAACAGCGCTGCTCTCTCTCTCTCTCTCTCTCTCTCTCTCTCTCTCTGCTCGGCATATACTAAACAAAAATGTCCCAATGATGATAAATTTAGTAATCTGAGAAATTTGCATGAAATTGCAGTTAAAAGATTGGTGCTCCCTTGTGCAAAGCTCATTTTTAGTAATTTGCAGAGGTTGAGGAGCCATTCTTAATTGCTTTGCTTTCATGCTCTCCAGGTTGAAATCAGGCTTTTCTGAGGGATTTTCTTCTTTTTCCTCTCTCTCTCTCTCTCTCTCTCTCTCTCTCTCTCACCATTTTTAACTTTAACAAGGTTATACTTTAATTTTAGACATTTTGCTTTAATGAAAAATAAATTATTATAAATGTAATTGGGTATGTAGTGGTTGTTGAACTATTTGCCTTGCCTGTTGCATATGTGAATTCGTCCTTGAGTTTTATTAACAGGCAGCTTTAGCTTCTTGTGGATTTTATTTCCACCTCGAAATGCTCTCGAATACCAGTATTATTGTAGCATACTTTTTAAATAGAAATTATTACAGTTTGCAGTCAAAATAAGGGTTTTTATCATAAATGGTTCCTGAAATTTGCCAAATTATCACCTTTTGTTCTTTATGTTTTTTTTTTTTTGATATTATTGGTCTCTTATGTTACACCTCACACATCAATTTGGTCCAGTCTCAGTCAAAATTTTCCATTAGATTGTTGATGTGGACATCGCATGGATTAAATAATGTTTTAAATATTTTGGGTTTTTCACAAATGGTCCTCGAAGTTTGCGAAATTATCACATTTGGTCATTTATATTTTTTTGTCTAGCATTATTGGTCCTATATATATTTTTAAAATATTTAACATTTAAAATATTTTAGAAAAAATTTAATTAATAAAAAGAGCAAATTTTCAAAACATAATTTGTTTTTTTATTCAAATCCACTTGGCATGTTATTATTGGACATGCCATATACATGTCGTGTCATGTATGTGGAGCGTACATGTCCAATAATAACATGCCAAGTGGATTTGAATAAAAAAAAATTATGTTTTGAAAATTTTCTCTCTTTTTAAAATATTTTAAATGTTAAACTATTTTTTGAAGGGTTTAGGGGTTTTAAACAAAACCTAACGGATTTGATGCGGAATGTATGTGGAGCCTACATGTCCATTAATAAAATGCCAAGTGGATTGGAATTAAAAAAATGTATGTTTAGAAATTTCTCTCTTTTTAAAAAAAGATTTTAAATGTTAAACTAATATTTTTTTTTTTATAAAAACATTTCTTCATTTATATCTGCTTGTCATTTTCTCATTGGCTATGTGTGCACCACATATGTGTCATGTCAGCAATTTAACAAAAAAATTTAACAAAATCTCACGGTGGGATCAAATTGATGTGTGAGGTGTAACATAAAGCTCCAATAATGTCAGAAAAAAAATATAAAGGACCAAATGTGATAATTTCGCAAACCTCAGGGACCATTTGTGATAAAACCTAAAATATTTAAAACATTGTTTAATCCAAGTGGCATCCACGTCAGCAATCTAACGGAAAATTTTGACGGAACGTGACGACGGGACCAAATTGATGTGTGAGGTGTAACATAAGGGATCAATAATGTTAGAAAAAAAATATAAAGCACCAAACGTGATAATTTGAAAAACCTCAGGGACCATTTGTGATAAAAAGCATCTAAATAATGAGACAATTGTTGAGAGTGTTTGTGTTTATAAGGAGTTGGGCTACTCCCCTTTGCCAATTGGTTTTGGGTTGGAACCTCAACTTCCTTCATGGTATTAGAGCAAGACTTCACGTGTTGGGCGCAACAGCCACTCATTCTCCCACGTCACTCAATATGTATTGTCCACGTGTTAGACTTGAAAGTTAGCCACATGTGCGGGGGCGAGTTGAAAGTGTTTGTATTTATAAGGAGTTAGGCTACTTCCCCATCGCCAATTAGTTTTGGGGTGGAACTTCAACTACCTTCAATATCGACAACATATAGAGATCACATTGATATTACGGAACAATTTGTTACGGTGGAGAACTTTATTTTTCGACCAAAAAAAAAAAACCAAATGGCAAGCATGAATAACGAATTCTTTCTGGGTTGTAGTGAATCGAAGGGCAAACATTCCTTCCTCAAATCACAAAAACTGTGACCATGAACTATTTTTGGTCATTTCTACAATTTTCCTTCAGATTTGGAGCCTTATATATCTGCCGCATTTGTGCAATTCTGTGCAAACTTCTCTATCTCATTTGTGAGATTTAGCAGTGACAACAAATTCTGCTGCTGTTATCGACATTGAAAGCAACAAAACAAATCCCTTGCTATTAAGAAAGGTTTGCTCAATAAAAATGCCTTCAAAGTCGTGTAAGCGAAAACAGTAGGGCCATTATATAACCCCATTGATGTGCGTTCTTTTTTGTGTCCAAGTAATTAAGCACAGTGGAATGCTTTGTATGCATGTATTATTGGTGGAGATGTGAAGCACACCATCTACACAACAGGTTCAATTTACACAGCTCTGCCTTTCTCTTGCAGGTTCTTTCAATGATCGAGCAATTAGAGCTTTGCTTGTTCTTGCAATTGCTCCTGTTCAAGGAAACCGTAATTCGGATCAGAAATACTAACAAAAAAAAGAAGGCAGATTTAAGTCCAATTAAATGTAAAATGAAAATTACACTGCATCCCAAAGTTGTGTCAATCTGTGCATTGCATGATGCACATCAAATTAAAAATTAAAAGTGCATCTTAGGAACAATTGAAGTGGCACTGACCTCTGTGACGAAGAAGGCATGGAAACCATATGGAACTCTATGTGGCAATTCAACAACTGCGACCGGGTCAGATGACATTGTCTTTGCATCAATTACATGGATTGATGATTTTCTGCATGGTGAAAATTCAAGATTAGATTGCAGTCTGTCCTCAAGAAAATTCAACTTCAAAAGCAAGCTGCATAACCACTGGTAAACCCAGTTTACTCTACTTGTAAAGCATGAACACCATAGCTATAATAAAAGTGATGACATTAAGATCGACGATATATATTAAGCCGGAGTTAAACTGAGACTCACGCTTGTTTAGAGTATGGAATTTAAGATTCAATTTTTAAGAGAAAGCATTATGTGGTACTAAACAGTCCCTTTTAACGTGAGAGACTAAAATATTACCCAGTTTTCTCGTCATGTACAAAGAATATTAAGTAGCCATCATCTTCTTCAGAGGTAACTCCGGGAACACGAGGGACAAAAATAGCCTCAGAGCCAAATCTGCCAGGTCCCAGGTCATAGAGGCCTTGGACGTTTCCTCCAACCTCAATTTTTGTTTTTCCAAGCTCTGGTGCAGCATGCAGATCAAACTTCACTACCCCTGTCACCTTTGCAATGCTGTCCAGTAAGGTTCCATACACATAACGCTGCTTCCTGCTTTCACACAAGTTAATTAGTGAAAAGAAGTGAAAATGAATATTACACTAGCTTTTCCAAAATGATGGCAATAGTACCACACACACACACACACACACACACACACATATGTATATATTTTTACTTTTCAATCCAGAAATCTCCCTGCGAGGACAGGAGATGCATACCTGCCAGTGTAGCTCTCATTCACCCTGGGAAAATCCACAGCTGATTCTGATAGTTTCTTCTGGGATGCTAGACCAGTTTTTAAATTGAATCTCATCTCGTACCTGAAAATAGTTAGAACAGTCAGAAGCACCATCATGTCTAATAGCAATTTACATTAGTAACACGGGTCAAAATCTCTTACAGCTCATTTTTGAAGTTTTCAAGCTTTTCTTTGACAGACCCATTGACCATGTCTAAATCTAGATTCTCAAGGCGGCATGTGATTAAAACAATTTCGTCCTCCTCCTCCCAAGCATTAGCTATGAAAAAAATGAAGTCACAAAAACAGTCAGAATGTAGACAGTAAAAAGCTTTAGGCATAGCTTAATCACCAACCATGAAAGATCACATGCATTTATTTATTGTTAAACGACATTAACTATACCATACCAAGTTACACAATTGAACAAAAATCCATAATGGTTAGTTGGTTTAGTTCTATGGGACTAGAACAGCTAGAGGATTTGATAACTTCATTAAAATAACTAGAGCAGGGGGACTAAAATAACTTCAGTAAGCCTTGAGAAGTTTGGAAGGTCTGAAATTCCAGCTAGAGGAATTGAAGGATAATCTGGAAACTAAGAGCAGTACTACTCTAAGGAGCCCAAGAAGAAAAACTGAATTAAGAAATATGAATGAAACTAAAGAAGAATACTAAAACTCTTGATTGCCAAAGAAATTCCAGCACAATAAAAAAGACCAAAATACTCCTTTCAAGCTTCCAGCAATTCTGCAGCCTGAGGCAGACAGTCAGAACTAATATGAAAAGAGCAGGTTAAGCCTCAAGAAGCAAAGAGAGTAGACATAACCCTACGTAGAGCATATTGGTACGAATAGGTCCACCTAGCCAACTCCAAGTAGCCAGGATTGAATGTTTACAACATTTTTAGCAGAAGTGAGCATGTTCCTTAGATGAATCTTAGTAATGCCTCAAAAGCAGGATAGACCATAGGAATTGCAGCACTTATTTAACAGTGTCAGCTGCGTACCAGCTTCACCAATTTTAGTTAAAAGAATGCAGAGTTATTGGAAAACTTAATCAAAAAAACAATAGTTGTTTCAAAGACATTGATCCTTGCATTAAGATAGGAAGACAATATGCGCACCATTATGGAAAATGAAGCAATTTGGAAGCTCGAACCATCTGATTAGCAACTCATCCTTTGCATACCGTGGAAGTACACCAAAGCGAGCTTTTTTTGTTGGATCAAATGTGAATATCAGCTTCTTTTCCTTCACCATTTCCTGGAAACATGAATTTTTTTATAATAACATGTTAAGATTCATTTTATGTGACTGTTTGATGCTCAATAATTATTGTTAAGTTATCCATTGTTCCAGGAACTTAAGTCGATAGGAAATAGGCCTAACAATGTACATCACGCTAAAACAACATGCCCAATCTCCATGAGCCACTGCTGGTTTATATGTATAAAACCGAAGAAATTCCAAAAAAGGGTAAATTTTTTTAACATAATACCATTAATATGTTAAGTAATGTTGATCCTAAAATCTTTAATGTGACAAGCCCCACAATGCATAGAAAACCAAGATTTGGTCCCCCTCATTTCCAACTCCAACCTCTCACCCTTTGCCTATGACTAGTTTGAAGATTATTTGGTTGGTATGCATGCTCAAATTTATTGGTGATTAATCTTTACATAATGGATATAACTAGTTGAAATGAATAAAAAACACTAATTTTGAAACTTCCATACCTTTGGTCTGAAGTACAAGGGGAGATCCATGAAAATTGCATAGTTCTCAGTAATTGCAAAATCATGCATCATGATGGGGTCTGCTACTGTTATGGGTATAGGATCATGCATGAAACCCTCCTTGGAAATAACTCTATAAGTGATATATGGCGGAGTATGTGAATAGCCAAATGTAAACATCTCGCCTGCATTAGGTACATCATAAGTTGAGAGGAAAATTTCCTTATAAAGGCAGAATAAATTTCTTTCTATAAGAATGTGCTTACCAGTGAATGGGTCAACCTTTGGATGAGCAGTGAAGGAATGTGTCAGTCTCTTGTCATAATCCAGTAAGCCAACTGTTTGCAGATCTCCATCTTCCAGAACTTTGAGGACATCTACATAATGCAACATAAACAATTTCATTTCCACACTAGAAATAAACAAAAGTAAAATTATTATTTGAGCGCCCACAAAGATATAGGAGGCAACACAAAGGCTGTAATTTTTATGTTCTTTTCTTTTTCTGAACTGTGAAAAACATCAGTTACATCTTTATGGCATCAAAAGCAGTGGTGAAATCCGAAGAAAAATGAAGAAAAATTATTCCCCTAATCTTTTCATCCCATTAGATTATCGAATTGATTGAAATTGAAAAGTAGATGCAAGAACATGGATGAGTTCTTACAAGGCTTATCTGCCTCTGAAAGAGCTAGAAGCTTCCCATGGTGATATATGAGAGCTGTATTACCTGGAAAAGGGTAGGAAATAGTTAGTTAAAGATACTGCTTCTTAGGCCAGTAACAGGAGATACTTTCCTACTTCACCAGTATTTCAAAGATACATTTGCAAGGGGTATACAAAATTCATAAATGTTTCAAATTGAACAGAAAACTATGCACACAGTTTCAACTGTATCATTAAGTTTTCAACCAAGGTGTGGGGGATAAAAATATTAAGTACTCAAAACTTTGATGTCCATGCATGCTAAAGTATGGTGTATGGATCACAAGGATTAAATTCCTATTAAAATACCAGTGCAACAAAGGCATTACAGTCAATGAGTTGTGACAGTTCAGAATTGTACTGAAAAGAAGTTGTTATTGCGTTTCAAAAACATTGCGCGCAAGAACACCCTACCTGTCCCATTTCCATAAGACATATCTAATACTTTCAGTTTTGCTCTCAGGATTTGCATGTTAACCATGAGTAAGCCAAAAAGCCCCTTAAGGTCTCCAATCTGGAATGACACATTCAGGAACATAAGAATGGAATCTCCGAACTAAACATCTATGGCACACGCTTAATCTAAAATTGCAACTGTAACGGCTGAAGTGGTGTTACTGACATACCTTCATAAATTTAGCACCTCCAAAGTATTCTTCTTGCTTAAGACGGGATGTCCTAACATAGCGGGAGACATATGTTGCTTTTCCATCTTTGATGCGCATACCATGAACCATACTGCAAAATGTTAAATATATAAAGCAATGCTGGATCACATCTATCACTTTACTAATTCAGCCAGAGACATGGCTAATGAACAGAAACTATTTACTTTTGTTTCTATCCCACTTGTTAACATGAAAACTGAATTCGATAAGATAATCAGCCTACATATAAATTGTTCAAAAGATTCAAATTCAAATAAGGCTGTGAATAAAGAAGCAGGGGACTCACCCATCTCCATCAAACCTGCAAATGGAGCAACAAAAGGCATCAGCACAAAACCCACATGGCTAAGAATCACTGAAATTTATTTCCAAAAATTAAAAGAGACCCAGAAAAGAGAGAGGAAAAAAGACATACCAGTGATATCCAGCAACTGGGGCAAACTTTGGGTTGGGGCCCACCCTGACAAACTCTCCATTCAAGCACTCCTGTAATTCATACATGGCATGGCATTGGCAATTGGCAATTGAGAGCACATGGCAAAATTAAGCATCGAAGAATTTGATCATAAAGAGAGAGAGAGAGAGAGAGAGAGAGAGAGAGACGTACAGGAAGAGAGCCTATAACAGGGAGGTTGTTGGTGGGAGGAGTTTCATCAAGAACAGGAGCGAAGTTGCCAGCCAGATAGTGGTGAGGCTGAGAAGAATCATACATCAACTTCACAATCAGATTCTCTATCAAGTCCACGACTTTTGAAGCAAATCCCTTGTTGGGTATTGGGTTGGGCACCGCTATGCCACTGCTCTTGATCTGCTGCTTCTTCTCATTTTCAACCTCCGCCATTGTTGTTGGGTTTTCAGAAGCAAATGAGTCAAGACCAAACTGCTGGTGGTGCCTGGCACAGTGTGTGGTGGAAAATGTGTAAAGTGGTGGGCATTTTATCTCTTCTTGTCCTGTTTCGATTGGAGGTTTTGTTGGTAATGCGACCGCCACGTTTAACGTTTTGTTGTGGAACTCAGAGACCTCATGAGACTGAGAGGCTGAGATAACATAAATGAGATACTGTTTTCTCGAACTTTTAAAGATGCTGCCGTTACAGTACAATATAGCCGCTTGTATGCCACTTCATCAAGTCTTTACGTCATTTTTGTTGGGTTATATTAAAGTTTGAGTTTTGGTTTTAGGATTTTATATTAGAGAAACAAGTGAAGATTTTGAGACTGAGGTAAGTAGGTGCGTTTCGGTTTGGTTTGGTTTAGATCTCAAATCACCGTTGATGGGGAGACATTTTGAGAGAGATGATTTCAAATTCGTAGGGATTTAAGTTTTGGGTATTAAATGTTGAGTTTTTATATTTAAATATGTACTTTTCTTTGTTCACTCTAATAGTTAAAGAGTGCTGTTAAACAAACCCTCAAATTAATTGAGTACACCCTACTACCAAACTATTTATTGAATTACTAATTTACTCTAATATAAAATGATCAAAAAAGATATATTGAATTGTGAAATAAATATAATTTTAATAAGTACACCTTATTTGCCACATATTCAACCATAATCAAATAGCGTGCAACTAGCGGAGGGACAAGAAGGTGTTCGAAGGTCCTGTGGTGAACTTGAATTGATTCTTACGCTGAATTATTGCCTTGCCTTGAAACTTGTAAGAGGCTATTTCTCTGTTCTATTTATCTGCTAAACTTGAATTATAGTCTTGCCTCCTCGATTCCTTATTGTAGATGATGGTTGGCAACTTACTGAAAATAAAGACAAGGTTACTGATGTTGTTGTACAAGAAACATGAAGATGATTTTCTAGAGACGTGGTTGTGGTTCCAATTGAGGTGATATTTTGTTTGGTTCAATTAATTTTGTGGTTTTTGTGCAGGTAAGACTTTGGCGTTTAAGGTATACAAGCTAAGAGCTGAATGAAACACTTTGGCATTTGGTTTCTTTCACTTTGTGGTTGTGGGAGGAACTGACTATTGGTAGGATATATTTCTCTTTTTTCTTTCCGAAGGCTTTCGATTTTGTTTCTTTACTTTGTGTGATAGAATTAGGGTGTACTAAGGGTATTTTTGGTAGTTACATATAGGGTGTACTTAGTTAATTGGGTTATTCGAACATGGAGAATTTACTTCAAAACTACCAGTCGCCAGTGGAAAGCGACTGGTAGTTAGAGAAGCTGTTTCAAACTGACCGGTTGCCAAAATCCAGCGATCGGTCACCAGAGGAAAACGATAAGTTTTCTCCACGTTATCAAATCAGGAGGAGGAAATTGAACCGTCTTATGAGATTTTGCCCGCTTCAGCTCCAGTACCACACCAATCACCTGCTGAAGAAGTCATTTAGTGTGCCGGTTGACACACCCATTGAGATGAATCACAAGTTGTGTGAAGACATGGACCAATAACCAACCAATAAGGAACAATATCAAACACCTTATTGGAAGGTTGATATACCTGGCACACACAAGACTAGATAGTGCATATGCTGTGAGTGTGGTTAGTCAGTTTATGCATTCACCCAATGTTTCTCATATGAATGTTGTTGATCGAATCTTAAGATACTTAAAGTTAGCTCTTGGAAAGGTTTTAATGTGATCAAAACATGAAGATCTTGAAGTTTTCGGATATACATATGCTGATTAGGCTGGGTCCATTACAGATAGACGCTCTACTTCTGGTTACTTTACATTCGTTGGAGGTAACCTAGTCACTTGGCGGAGTAAAAAATAAAATTTGGTTTCTCGGTCTAGTGCAGAAGCAGAGTATAGAGGAATGACTCAAAGAGGTTGTGAATTATTGTGAATCAGAAGACTCTTGACAGAATTGGGTTTCAAGCCAGAAAAGCCAATGGAGTTACATTGTGATAACAAGTCAGCCATTGATATTGCCCATAATCTAGTTCAACATGATCGAACCAAACATGTTGAGGTGGATAGACATTTTATCAAAGAAAAAATTGAGAAGAAGATCATCCGCCTACCATTCATAAATCAGAAAATCAACTGGCAGATATCTTAACCAAAGCTGTTTGTGGCAGAGTATTTCATGACTCACTTACCAAGTTGGGCATTTGTGACATATATGCACCAACTTGAGGAGGAGTGTTGAAGTGAGTCTCCTAATTAATCAAGGAGATTTATTTCCTTGATTAATTAAGGGATTTACTTTCCTATTTTATATAGTTGTCAAATCATTGTATAATTAGGAGATACTTTCCTAATCCTTTACTGTGTCTAATTCCTTGTAAAGCACTCATGTAAACTCTTATATATACCTCCTTATGGAGAAGAATAAAAAAAGAACCTAACATATTCAAAACCATATTCATATTTTAGCAACAAAAAGCATGTCTGCCTTTGATTGACTATAGCTCTATGAGCACCAAAATAAAATTGAGAGGGGAACATGCATGCCTATTAAATTAATTATCGATGATCAGGTTAAATACATATTATTTATATTGTAATTTAATTAATTAAAACCAGATCTCTCTCTATAAACCATCACCTGAGTAATTGGGAGATCATAATCATCCTTCTACATTTCCAGCTCTTATTCACCCTTGTTTTCATGATCATGCTTCACAACTTCTGTCTCTTTACCATCGTCTCATGACAATCAGTGACGGATCCAGGAAAAAAATTCCCTTTATTTTATTAGAAAATGTTAAATTGTGATGCTTAATTTAGAGAACTTGCACTTAATATGGCAAAACTCAATACCCAAAAAAATCTATTATATTATATTGACTAGTTATGGGTTAAAAGAGTTTTTGGGCTCGTTTGGTACACCGTATTAGACTTTGAATATGAGTAAATAGTCCATGTCGGGTGTTTGGTGTTGTTGGGGCTTTTTCGTTCCGGCAGGTACAGATGAGCCTAGACTGCTGTAAAGAGCAAGTGGGTGAAATTGCCCCTTGTGTCTGAGTTCAAGAATCAGACCCCAATAGTGTTTCGAAAAGGTTGTGGAGCCTTAGGAAACACCTTGGTCTCCTTCACCAACGAAACCAACAGTTGCTTACAGATAAATATATGGCTTGGCTTGAGAAGCTTGTGGCATGAAAGCTAAGCATTCATGAGTTTAGCATTAAAGAGAGAGAGGGATGTGATTTCCTATGAGAAACAGGGTTTTAAAATAAGGAGAGAATGGATTTGGAGAGAATTGGTTGAGGGGAGAGAGGAAAAGATGAGGGAGGAGAAGTGGGTGGTTTGAGCAATTTTCCGGCAGCTTGACGAAAGCTTTGTCAGGCTCTGGAATGGCTTGCCATAAGAGAAAATGGGAAGAGATGATGGAATAGGGCTCGAAATTGAAGGGTTCCAGGGATGAGAGGTGATGCTTGCTATCTCTGGATGTGGTTGCTTGCCTTCAATGAGTTGTTTTGCTGGGTAGAAGGTGCCTCTCTTTTATAGGCGTTGGAAGCTCCTTCTTCCCAAGAAACCTTAGTTGGTTCTCTCCAATTTTGCCAAGTCTTCTCCTCCATTTCTCTTCTCTTCCTTCAAGTCAACCTCTTTTTATGAAATCTCCCCCAATCCAAACACACAGAGACAAGATTTTTGGGAGCTCAAAAGTCTTCCTGCAACTGTTCCAGTGGTAATCTCCTATCTCTGGTTATCACATCTCCTTCTTTCCTCCCCTATTTCATGACAAGAGCTGGTAAGGGAAGGAAATAGATAACAACGTTGGTCTGAAGGATACTTTTTCTCCTAGCAACCTACGCGTGCTAATAATACCCTTTGGTTTTTCGGGCGGTCTACCTTGGGTTTGTTTCTTGGCCATGTGCTGGAGGCTCGCAGCAACCTGCATACATGAGTAACCCTTGGCTTTTGTCGTGGTTTTGTCTCCAACCATGTGCTGGAGACTTTCAGATATTTTGTTGGTCATTTGGGCCTTTCCCTAAGGCAATGGGCTAGTTTACTAAAGAGATGGGCCAACCTTCTAGAGTTTTTTACTAAGGTAATTGGCCAATTTTCTAAGGTAATGGGCTATATTTTTCTCTCTTTCATGTTTACCCACATATTTGGGCTCAGTAAGACGACGGTTGTCTTTTGTGTTTGACGTTTTAATGTGTAAACCACTTCGGTTTTTAGACTTAATACCCGACGTGGTGTATCAATTAATACGTCATGAACGAGATAAAACCGTCGTCCTATTGTCATACATGGTATGAGAGAACTGTTTAAGACGTCGGTGTTTTCTTGGTACAGTCGTGGTATTTTTGTACGACGACGGTGTTGTTTTACAACTGTCGTCCTAAATTTAATATCACGGCCGTCTTTTTCCGACGTATTTTATTTATTATTACGTCGATCTGTTTAATTAACCGTCGTTGTTTTTCTTGCAGATTAATTAAAAATGGTTTTGAAATCTCAAAGCAAAGAAGCTCAAGTGTCAAAGGCTCAAAGGGATGAAGCCAAATTAGTTTTAAAGGCTCAAATGGATGAAGGCAAATCAGCTCAATGCAAACCCTCGAAGAGGATGAGATTTTCTTCAACCTCCGAGAAAGACCTGAGCACAGCCACATTTGTTGAGGAACCAAAATCGACTCGTGGTATCAACACAATGAGCCGTGTTGAGAAGAGGAAAATTCAGAAGATTGAGCATGTGGTTGAGTTCAATAAAGGGGCAGACCACATGGCAAGGCTGCTGTTGAGATGTAGTCTTACATTGGTGTTTTGGCACGCACCAGAGTCCTTCTTGTAGACAACAAATGAACTCAATTGCCCAAGGACCTGAAGGATCAGATTTGGGAAGCTGTTCAAATGGCTTATGCTATTGGGGAAGGGTGCAAGAAGATGGTGATGTCGTCTGCCACCAAAAAATGGAAGGATTTCAAGTATAACTTAACTAGGCAATTTATCCTTCCAGAACCCCCTCAGCTTTATAAGTTCATAGAGAAATCGCAATGGGATGCCTTTGTAGTTCAAGGTTATCCCCAGATTTTGAGGCTGTGCATTCTGAGCAAAAATAGAGAAGGGAAAAATGCGAGTACAACCATAGGTTGTCTAGAAAAGGGTTTGTTGGTTTGGAGGACCAATTGTAAGAAACCATGCCCGGTGAAGAAATCGATCGATCTCTGCTATGGAAGAAGGCAAGAGAAGATAAAACGGGAAACATCCCTGATCCAAAGGTTGCAGAGAAGGCAAAATTAATCGTAAGTCTCACTAACTCTGTTCTAAATTAGAAAAATAGAGTGTTTTATTTTGGTATAGACGTCGCATGTTTAAATAACCGTCGTTATAACTTAAACACCACGACGGTTTCTATTTACCGCTGTTTCAAAGATAATAGCATGTCGGTTTTTACATGAATTAGACGTCTAGATTGAATTAATACGACGGCTTAAATTCCTGAGACGACTGTCTTTTTTAAAGTTTACTCACGCACACACTCGCCCTCTCTCTGTCTATTTCACTGAAATTTGTGGTGCACAATTTCTGGAAAAAAATGCATATTTCTATTAAGTTTTTTCACTTCTTCATTAAAATTTACGACGGTTTTATTTCATCTAGACGTTAGAATGCGTATACAACGATGGTAATTTTATGCCGCCCTTTGAAATTATGTATTACGTTAGTTTTTTCAACAGTCTGTTGTCTTAATTGAAATACTACGACGGTACATGTTTTTTTTATTTATGTTCTATTTATTTGTTTATAGCTTTTGAATATACGACGGTTTTTTCTACGGACGTTGGAATTGTTACACAAGGACGATATTTTAATATTGATGTGTGAAATCAATACTACGTCAGTTTTGTAAAAAAACTGTCGTTGTAACTGATATATTACGTCGGTTTATTTATTTGTTTTACATTCTGTTCAATGTCTAACATTCTCTCTCTCTCTCTCTCTCTCTCTCTCTCTCTCTTTTAGGATGATTTGCAAAAACAAGTCTCCGAGGGCACTCTGACTGTCTCCGGGAGCAATGATCTTTTGACTTTGGCTTTGGGAACCCCCGAGCATGGTGGGAGAGTCAGAGGAGTTGGAGCTGGCGTTTCCCCAACTCAATTCTTCAATTTGCCGAGACAGCAGAGAGTAAAATTTGCTGACAAATTGAAGGAAAGTCTTATGGAGGCAGTCAGAGAAGAGACATTGAGGATGGAGGCTAGGTCAAGGGAAAATGTTTAGGAAGCAGTTAGAGCAGAGAGGGAAATTATGTTGGCACAATTCCGTCAACTAATTCCTAATTTTGATCCCATCATGCTCAAAACCCCAATTACCCCAATTACCCCAATTCCTTTACCACCTCAAGAACAAAGCCCAAAAAATCCAATGTCTGATAAGGCAAGCTGCTTTGGAGCCACTAATGTCAGACCCCTAGTTTTGGGGGAAGAAGATCCAAAGCTTGATGCTGATACTACTGAAAAACAGCAAGATGAAACAGTAAAATCTCTGATATTTTCTTTTTTTGCTTTTTAAATTTTAAATAGACGTCACTCTTTTAAATATCCGATGTTAAAATTTAAAACCAACGACGGTATATCTTTACCGATGTCTGAAAACGATAATACGTCTGTTTCTTCCAAGAACCGTCGTTGTGAGTGAAATACCATGACGCTTTTACTTGTTTTGCATTTATTATGCCTTGAAAATAACGACGGTCATTTTTGCCGTCGTCTCATTCTTTTATAAACTGTCGTCTATTTCATTAAAGCATTCATTGCATTTTAATTAGACGACATTAGAACCTTTACACAACGACGGTTATGTCTTTACCGTCGTCTATAACCTTTCCTTCGTCAGTATGTTCTAGAAACCGTCGTTTATATTATATACCACATCAGTTTGTTTGGTTTAGTTAGAGTCGTTTATTTTACTTGGTGTACAAACTACCTTATATTTCTTTATTTATTTCTTGTAACAGGATCTCTCAAAGATAGACATGCCACCTCCTCTGTTAGCCCTATGCCAATTTGTCCAGACCAAGTTGCAGCCTGCTAACGAGACTGTGAAAGTTCACATTACAAAGGAAGTGTTTGGCATATTGATCGTGATACCTTCATCTTGTGTGAAGATATTTTATAGTTTGCTTCCATGGTTGAGATTGGAGTCACAGTGATTGCTATATACATGAGGTAATTCTAGAAATCCTATATTTTGTTTTACATTTCCCTTTCTTTTAAATTAAAATCTCATTTAATTGAATTTCATATATTTAGGTACCTATTTGACTATTTAAAAATGGCAAATATGGTAAACCTTGTTGGTCTCGTCGACCCTGGACAAGTCAGCGCTCAATCTGGATCTCTATCTTACCGAACAAAACAACTGTCAGACCGCCTGAAAACAGCAGATGGGGATCAATTTTTCTTGGTCCCTTATAATCCAGGGTTAGTCCCCGTAATTATTTAAATTATTTTCCTTGTAATATTTTTCTTTGTACTATTTAACCTATATGGATCATTATAAGTAGGGGTGATTGGGTGTTGTTAATTGTGAGGCCAGCAAAGGAGACTGTGCATTACATGAATTCACTGCCAAACCGCTCTGTTGACGACGACATGAGAAGTATAGTGAATACGTAAGTTGATTTATTCCAATCTAAGATTTTTTTATCTGTGCATTTGAATTATACAACGGGTTTTTATAATACCGACGTTATAATGAAAATACAACGACGGTAATTTATTACCGACGTTTGAAAAGATTTATTACGTCAGTATTTTCTTGAAAACATCGTCTTAATTAAACTACCACGTCGTTTGGGTTTTATTTAAGGACGTTTTAATTTTTTCTGTTCAATTTTTTGTTATACGACGTTTTTCCTGGTTACCGACGTTATAATGTTACACAATGACGGTAGTTTCATACCGCCGTTTGAAATAAAATACCATGTCATTTAAAAAAAAAATTAAAAATCTGTCGTCTTCACTGCTTTACCACATCGGTTACTTTTTTTTATTTAGATTTTTCGTTTTGTCATTAACACTCTTTGTTTTCTTGAAACAGGTCAATGAAAATGTTTAACTCTCATCTAAACAAAAATTCATCACGTAAAACAAACATTTGGAAAACTCTACAAGGCACTCCTGAACAACCAACAAGTGTAGAGTATGGCTATTACGTGATGCGATTCATGAGAGATATAATTCATGATCCAAACCTAGCTTTTGAGAAGAAGGTAAAAGACAAAATTTAAGATATAATTTCTTTATTTTACTACGTCAACTTTTCTTTAAAACCGTCGTTTGTATCTTTATAACACATCAGTGTTTTCGTTTATTTTGTAGTTTGAAAAGAAAAAAGATCGAGTTTAGTATAAACAAGAACATATTGACGAAGTTAGGTTGGAATGGGCAAAATTCGTTAACAGGCAATTACATAATGATAAGTGATATACATAAATATTTATTAACAATGTTTAGGTTTATTTTAATGTATTAACAATGTACATAAATATTTTTGTTGTAATCAATCGAACAACCATAAAAAAAAATTAAATTTTTTTAGTTAAGGATATTTATGTCTTTAAATAAATTCAAAGGACAGTAATTCATAAAAACTTAATTTAATTCCCAAAAACCAACGTCTCATTCTCATTTACACGTCTCATATGTGTACACAATGGTCATCTTATTATAACGGGAAATATAACATCAACGGCAATTCTTAAAAACGACATGTAACATGAATAAACACGACGGTTTATATTTACTTCATCTTGTACGGAAAAATTTTGTACCGATATACTATGTCTGTTAGTACAACCTTATTGACGTCTTAAAGACATACAAAGGCGGTTATCTTACAAAATTTGACGTTGTATATGTAAACAACAGCAGTAACAACTTTAAAACACGTTGTATATACAATCCACCGTTGGTTATATAAAACAAGATGACGTGTTAACGTAATAACCCACGTCGGTGATTCAAAACAAAATGACGTGGTAACGTAATAACGTCGTTTTGTGTTCTTTTCGACGTCTAAAATAATTTAGGACGTCGTTTTGTGTTGTTTAACATCGTTGTAAAGAGATCCAACGTCGGTTATGCCATTTGTCATTTCATTTTAATATGACTTTTATATTTCATTTAATTCGTAATATTCATAATAAATTCAAAACTAATTCCAAAAAATAAACTGACAACTACCATGCACTCATTGAAATATTTTCTCTCCCCTAAAGCTTAAAAAAATTATGATTTTACAAATATTTTTTTATTGTATTTAATTACTAAATTTTACATGTTTTAAATAAATAATAATTAAAAAAATAATAATTTTTTTAATTTTTAAAAAAGGCAAAGAACCTCTCCCGACGAAAGTTCGTCGGCAAAGGTCTATCCCGGCGAAAAGTCATCGGATTAGAGTTCTTGCAACGAACTTTCGTCAGCAAAGGTAATTTTGTAGGGCAAGTCCTACACCTGTGCAGACAAAATTTTGTCGGGAGAGATTTTATTTAAAAATAAATATAAATTTAGTATCTTTTAGGTCCAATAAATTTTCTTTTTAGTAATTAAATAATATCTTAGACTTATTTAATTATTATTTCTTTAGTGAATAATTAAATACTTTAATTAACTTAATCAAATAATCAAATATAAATATTTAAATACCAATTATTCAGTAAGTAAATAGTAATTAAAAAAGAGAAATCAAGATTATGCTATTCAAAGGGTATAGCCGGTCGGCTATACTTTTAAAATATCATTTTTAAAATATTCTTTTTTATTCATTAAATAATATCTTAGCCTTGCTTAAATACTTTCATTAGATTACATTTTAATTATTATTTCTTTTGTGAATAATTAGCATTAAATATTTTAATAAAAATCCTAGAAATTTAGTTTTATTACCCAAAATATTTTAGTATTCCAAAAATGGATTTTAGCCTCAGAACTTAAATCCAAGTCACAACGTGATTCGATAATATCAACTACTTGTTGGAGTTTGATTGAAATACATGAACTTGAGTACCACATTGGAAAAGGAGAGAAAGTATCTACTCCTTAGTAGGGCTTATGGTTTGGGTTCGAGGCTTAAGAAAGGTTTGGGAACAATTTCGGAAGCTCGGGTTTTTAGTTCGAGACTTCGAATCGCCCAAACTAATTTTGTGAAAACAAAAATTTAAAACAAATTCCTGCAAATAAATAAATAAATATAATATTTACTATTCATTAAGTAATTTATGAAATGAGTAAAATATTTAAATATTCACTAAAGAAATAATAATTAAACATATTTAAATATTAAACAGTATAGCCGTGCGGCTATACGTTCAAAATTCTATTTAAATAGTACAGCCGCGCGGCAATACTCTTGAAACGGAACAGTACGGCCGCTCGGCTGTACTCTTAAAATATCATTTTTTTAAGTTTTCTTTTTTATTCATTAAATAATATCTTAGCCTTGTTTAAATACTTTCATTAGTGATTATGTTTTAATTATTATTTCTTTAGTCAATATTTAGTATTAAATATTCTAATAAAAATCCTAGAAATTTAGTTTAATACACATTCCTAGACTCTAATCAAAGCAGGGCACATTCTTAGACTCTAATATGTGGATCAAATTCAAAGCACCATTAAGAGAATATATTTATCTTACAAATACACTAGAAGCATTCACACTTACTATGTGCTGCTATGCTATGCATCAAGCATGTGTCTTACTCTAGCAAGAAGGAGGCTAGATCATCTTATTGTCTTACTCTTATCTATCATTGGCTTCTAATTCAAGTGGTCCATTATGAATCCAAAGGTTACAACATATTTTGGAGTTTTATTTCTCAAATCCAAAAGAAAATGAGTGAATCCTTAGATTTCCTATGGACCATTTGGAACTGAAGTTCAGGATAGCCGAAATAAGAAGGGAATTCAAATTCAGAAGGGAGAGAGAGAGAGAGAGAGAGAGAGAGAGTGGATGAGTACATAGTTATTTTGTCCTCGGGTGGAAGATGCTGATTCATTTGTTCTACATTACCAGAAAAGAGGAAAATATTTGCACTGAGCAATAGCAGGTAGACATTGTGAGACCGAAAATAAAGAGAGGAAATAATACACAATATTCCATTCATAGTTGAAATGTTGGAAATAAACAACATTCACAAGGATATAATAACAAAAGCAATATTTACAAGGATACAATTTTTGGTGGTAAAGGGTGGGATGTTTCAGACTGATATAGGTCATTGATAGGTTTAAGTCCTTCAAGATACAAAAATAATCGTACATTTTCGAAACAACTGTAACTAGTAACTACTACTCCATCAAGGACGGAGCTCAAAGCTTCTATATCAATAACCATAACATCACACTAGTGTCTGGTTAAACTAATAGATAAACTGAGACTCCAGCAGCCATGTAGCAGAAGCTCCTGTATAGTGCCACTTCTATAATGATTGATAGTGACTGGAACAAAAGCAAGCCTGTAAGGCTATAGAACTAGAACTTGGTGTTGAAATATTGTACCATGGGGGGACTTGGTTTATGGCTTGAAGGAGATGCTTCCAGGAAAATAAAAGAATCCTTCAATTTTCTGCCGGCTGCCCATTCCATGCCTGCTTAAAACAGTATGAACAGCAATACAAGGAGCTGCAGCTTCCCTGACCTGCAGACAGAAATCAATTAGCCTCCTCAAAGTCGAAGCTTCATTAGAACAGATGTCATTTAATTGCTGTGAGAAAGTCAGAAACGTTTCATTCTTTCAGCTTGATTCTCTCTCACCTTGTCTTGTGATGCCACTCTGCAGTCGGATTCTTCTCGGAGCATCTCCCATGGGTGCAGTGAAGACATGAATGGATATTGGAAATATCTCTAGTTTGTGCTGATAGAGGAAGAGGAAGTGACGTCTCCAAAAAAAGCTGCTTCTGAGAAAAGACATCTTTACTCTGTCTGGACTCGTTGCATTCGGAGAAGGGTAGAGAGTTCTGGATGGCATTTCAACCATTTGCATTTGCTGGTCTTTCTTTGTACCAATAAGTTGCACAAGCATAAACGATTTTTGACAAATTGCCCAAAACCATTGCTGTGTGTCACAGACTAGTAACTTGTGTCATTTGTCTTGGACATAAATGTCCAAAACTACGAAGAAGTTATTAGAAAAATCTTCGAATTATTTGTAGGAGAATGTCACTGTCTGTAATAATGTGAGTTGGAGACACATTCTTACAAGGGCTGGCTGCAATATTCTTGAAAGCCATGTGTAATCATCTAGCTTAAGTTGTAAGAATGATTCCGGATATTCTTCTGGTTGAGAATAAACCTGGATTAAGAATCAAAAGCAAGCGTTAAGTTTCGTTGTTCTTCTTGTGCTCTATATAAAGAAGTTCATATATGAAAATTTCAAAGAGCATGTTCATTCTCACCTCTGATGTCCTTGTTAGCAATATTGACTTCTTGTGTGATTGTCCTTTGTGGAACACAAAGACATGAAACACAAGACACCCCTTGTCTCATGGCACTTGTCTCATTCCTTGTTTTAGGGAATACTTTTCTTGAACAATGTAATCCTTGTTTTAGGGAATGTTTCATGGAATGTCTTAGGGAATGTTTCATGGAATGTTTTAGGGTTATTACATGTATATATGTTTTAATGTGTAATAGAATTAACACAAGTTGAAATCAGAAAATATGCGTAGCTCCCAAATTCTCTACACTCTCCATTATCTCTACTCAACCTTCAATATCTCTTCCTAATTTGACATGGTATCAGAGCAGCGATCTTGCTGACTCTAGTCTCGAATCGTTGCTGCAAACATGGGAGAAAACGATTTCTTTCCCACTGAAAGTAGCACCACCGATCCGGCTACTCCTTATTAACCTACCTTCACAGAATTTGCTACTCAAATGGCTGAGTTGATGAAGACACAAGCATCAACATCGACTACGACTCCGACTCCGACAATTACCTACGAAACCTCCTCTGTACAAATTGGCATTAAATTGGATGGCTCCAACTATGCCTTATGGTCTCAAGTTATTGAGATGTATGTTGCTGGCAAAGACAAGCTGGGATATCTCACGGGTGAGCTCCCAGCACCTCCTCAGACAGACTCTACATTCAACCGATGGCGGACAGAAAATGCAATTGTGAAAGGGTGGCTAATCAACTCCATGGAGCCAAGGTTGATTGGCAACTTCATTAGATTCCCGACGGCCAAAGGAGTATGGGATGCAATTGCCACAACTTACTTTGATGGCACTAACACCTCCCAGGTGTATGATCTTAAAAGGCGAATCTCCCGTATGCGACAAGGGGGAGGTTCGATTGAAACTTACTACAATGATCTCCAAGGCTTATGGAGAGAAATCGATTTTCGTCGTCCAAATGAAATGAAGTGTGAGCTGGATATCAAGAAATACTATGATATCATCCAAGAAGATCGAGTTTATATTTTCTTGGATGGTTTGGATGACCGACTTGACAAAGCCCGAAGTGATGTGCTCCAAATGAGTCCATTCCCTACAGTAGAGCAAGCCTATGCTCATGTTCGACGAGAAGATATTCGACAAGCTGTGATGTTAGGAGCTCCAACACCAACCGGAGTAGGATTGGCAACAAAAGGAACATACCGACCCTCTCGCCCAACTTCAACCCCAGTTGCTGCTTCTCTCCAACTACAGACCACTACCAACAAGACGATTACTCCACCATCTTCTCGACCCAAGGCTCCCACAAATGGGAATGGTTGCACTCACTGCGGGAATCCAAAACACACTCGAGAAACCTGTTTTAAACTACATGGCTATCTAGAGTGGTGGGAGGGTCTCAAGGCTCGTAAACTTGCTACTGGAGGAACGGGTCGTGCTGCCCTTGTCACCATGGACTCTCCGGTAACATTAATTCCTCATGAAGAATCTACCTCAGCACCAGAAAAGAACTCTCCATCTCTTAGTGACTCAGGTAACTGTGGATATGTATTTCATACATCATATACAAGTGACTCCACATGTTGGATTATTGATTCAGGAACCACATATCATATGACGTTCGATCCAACTGATTTTCTAAGTACAACTACACCACAACGAACAAGTATTGCCAACGCAAATGGTGTTACCTCTCCCGTGGTCGGTGCTGGAACCATTGGCCTCTCTCCATCCCTTACTCTTCAAAATACTTTGCTTGTCCCATCATTGTCTAATAAATTGATGTCTGTTGGCCAAGCTACTGAGCAACTAAATTGTTGTGTACTCATGTATCCCGATTTCTGTCTATTTCAGGATATTCTCACGAAGGAGATCATTGGTCGTGGTACTAAGAGAGGGGGGTTGTACTATGTGGATGATTTCAGTATGGGAAAGGCACATAGTGTGAAGCACTCATCGACTTGGAAGGATCGACAACTTTGGCTATGGCACCGATGTTTGGGGCATCCGTCTTTTGGCTATATGAGACATCTATTTCCAGATTTGTTTTCAAATTCCTGTACCACTGATTTCCAATGTGATACTTGTATCTTGGCCAAGAGCCACAGAGCCTCTTATCCATTAAGTACAAATAAAAGTGTTGCTCCATTTGCTTTGATACATTCTGATGTTTGGGGTCCTTCACCTATCTCCACAACTTCTGGCTTCCGATGGTTTATTACCTTTGTGGATGATTGTACCCGCATGACTTGGCTCTTCATGATGAAAAATAAAACTGATGTGTTCCCTATATTTCAGTCATTTCATAAGCAAATTGACACTCAATTCTCTACCAAGATTCAAGTCCTCCATTCTGACAATGGAGGTGAATATATCAACCATGATTTTCAGACCTACTTCCAAATGCATGGCATCATTCATGAGACCACTTGTCCTCAAACTCCTCAACAGAATGGTGTTGCGGAAAGAAAAAATCGACACCTCCTTGAAACAGCACGAGCTCTTTTGATTGGAGCTCATGTTCCTCGCCATTATTGGGATGATGCTATAGTCACTGCAGTCTACCTCATCAACCGAATGCCTTCCAAAGTTTTAGACTTCCGGACTCCATTACAAGCACTTGCCCAACATGGGCCCTTGCCCTCTGTTCAGATGCTTCCGCCCCGAATCTTTGGTTGTGTGGCATTCGTACACCTCCATAAGAATCAACGTGGCAAGCTTGATCCATGTGCTATCAGATGTGTTTTTGTAGGCTATGCTGCCCATCAGAAGGGATATCGATGCTATCACCCCTCCAGTCGTCGTACATATGTCACTTTGGATGTCACTTTTATGGAATCGGAAATGTTTTTTCATGATCCGATGTCCAACTCTCCGCCTCACAGAGACATACAAAGAGAACCACTGGGCAAGGAGACCCTGGAAATTCAAGAACTTGAAGATTGGAGCAAAACGGATCCCAAAAGTCCAGAAGAAAATGTAACCTGCCCAAAAGCGACCGGTCGCCAGGAGCCTAGCGACCGGTCGCATAGAAGTTCTGAAGGTGAAAATCGAATCTGTACAAAAACGACCGGTCGCCAAGAGCCCAGCGACCGGTCGCTTCCAAGCGCTGAAGCTGAGTTTCGAATCTGTCCAGAAACGACCGGTCGCCAGGAGCCCAGCGACCGGTCGCTTCCAAGCGCTGAAGCTGAAATTCGAACCTGTACAAAAACGACCGGTCGCCAGGAGCCCAGCGACCGGTCGCTTCCAAGCGCTGAAACTAAGTTTCGAATCTGTCCAGAAACGACCGGTCGCCAGGAGCCCAGCGACCGGTCGCTTCCAAGCGCTGAAGCTGAAATTCGAATCTGTACAAAAACGACCGGTCGCCAGGAGCCCAGCGACCGGTCGCTCCACAGCAGAGAACACAATATTTTTTCCTACTTCGCCGACGATAATGATGAAGACCCCCCTCACATCTCAGTACCAGCTGATCAATCTCCTGAGAATACTCCTGAGGTACGTGATTCTACTACATCTAATGTTTTAGTTGATGAAACTGTTAGATATCAATTACCCAATAGACAGAACCGGGGAAAACCACCAATTCGGTATTCACCGGATAATGGCAAAGCATCGAAGTATCCAATTGCAAACTATGTTTCTGCTGAAAAATTATCTGCACCTCTCCAAGGCTTTGTACACCAATTATCTGCAATTTATATTCCAACCAAAGTGAGTGAGGCATTGAAGGATCCAAAATGGGTTCACGCAATGAAGGAAGAGATGCATGCTCTGGAGAAAAATCACACATGGACACTGGAGAGTTTACCTCGGGGAAAAAGGACTGTCGGATGCAGATAGGTTTACACCTTGAAATACAATGCTGATGGGTCAATTGAACGCTACAAAGCACGACTTGTGGCAAAGGGTTACACGCAAACATATGGTATTGACTATGAAGAAACCTTTGCCCCAGTTGCAAAACTTAACACTGTTCGAGTGCTATTGTCCCTTGCAACAAATCTTGATTGGCCTCTCCACTAATTTGATGTGAAGAATGCCTTTCTCCATGGAGAACTCACAGAAGAAGTCTACATGGATATCCCACCAGGATATGTTATATCTACTCCTGCTAATGTGGTGTGCAGATTACGGAAGACATTATATGGATTGAAACAGTCTCCCCGGGCATGGTTTGGGCGTTTTACCTTGGCAATGAAGAATTATGGTTTTAAGCAGAGTAATTCTGACCATACTCTGTTCTTAAAACACAAGGGAGGAAAGGTAACAGCTCTTATCATTTATGTTGATGATATGATTATTACTGGGAATGATAAGCAGGAAATTTCTCAACTCCAACAATGTTTAGCAAAGGAGTTTGAAATGAAAAATCTTGGTGGACTCAAGTACTTCTTGGGCATTGAAGTTGCTCGATCAAAGCAAGGCATTTTTCTCTCACAAAGGAAGTATGTTCTAGATTTATTGGCAGAAACGGGAATGTTGGATTGCAAACCTGTGGACACTCCAATCGTTCAGAATCACCGCCTTGGGGAATATCCCAATCAAGTACCCACTAACAAAGAAAGATATCAGAGATTGGTGGGACAACTGATCTACCTATCCCATACCCGACCCGACATTGCGTATGCTGTAAGTGTTGCTAGTCAGTTTATGCATTGTCCGAGTGAAGATCATATGGATGCGGTTCTTAGAATTCTTAAATATTTGAAGTCCGCACCGGGTAAAGGACTTATGTTCTCTAAAAATGGTCATCTAAATATCAGTGGCTATACAGATGCAGATTGGGCAGGGAATGTCACTGATAGACGATCAACATCAGGGTACTTCACATTTGTTGGTGGTAACTTGGTTACTTGGAGAAGCAAGAAACAGAATGTTGTTGCTTTGTCTAGTGCAGAAGCCGAATTCAGAGGCATGACCAAAGGAATTTGCGAACTCCTTTGGTTAAAGAAATTGCTTACAGAGATTGGATATGCACCTACATTAGGAATGCATCTACAGTGTGATAACAAGGCTTCAATATCCATTGCACACAATCCAGTCCAACATGATCGTACTAAACATGTTGAAGTGGATCGACACTTCATTAAAGAAAAACTTGACAATAAAGAAATTCAGCTTCCATTTGTCAGGTCCGAAGACCAGCTGGCCGATATTTTGACAAAAGCAGTTTCTAGCAGGGTATTCCACAACTCACTGGTCAAGTTGGGCATTGGTGATATCTATGCACCAACTTGAGGGGGAGTGTTAGCAATATTGACTTCTTGTGTGATTGTCCTTTGTGGAACACAAAGACATGAAACACAAGACACCCCTTGTCTCATGGCACTTGTCTCATTCCTTGTTTTAGGGAATACTTTTCTTGAACAATGTAATCCTTGTTTTAGGGAATGTTTCATGGAATGTCTTAGGGAATGTTTCATGGAATGTTTTAGGGTTATTACATGTATATATGTTTTAATGTGTAATAGAATTAACACAAGTTGAAATCAGAAAATATGCATAGCTCCCAAATTCTCTACACTCTCCATTATCTCTACTCAACCTTCAATATCTCTTCCTAATTTGACAGTCCTTTCATCTTTAGTTTGATTCTTGAAATTAGAGGCGGTGTTGCTAACTGGTTTACTGTCATAATTGGTTGTAATATTATTCTTATTTGGAAGAGAAGAATCATTATTCCCAATTGGAGATGGCACAGAAGCATTTCCCGGCTCAGGTGGCTCAGGTGGAGGAAAAGGTAAATCCAGATATTCTCCTGGCTGAGCACTTAGCTGTCAGATTAAGAATCACAAACAAGTAAGCTTTAAGTTTTGAAATACTTATTGTGCTCCCTACTAACAATTTTACATCAGAAATGTTCAAAAATTAGTTTCATTCTCACCTCTTGAATCATATCATCACAATCAGATGAAACACAGCCACCAGGTTCACCAGCATCATGATTGCCACTTCCAGGCAGATCATGTTCTAGCTCTTTGTCTGCCAGATGTCTGTCGGCCTCCGGAATCATATTATTTGCAGGAGCTTGATCATCTTCAGAATTTGAGGCCATGTAGCCACCAATACCAGGATCAGCTGATTCATCACAGATTGAAGCATCCTTCAGCTTCTTATTATCAGACTCATAATGAGCTGACTTATTCTTCGTGCGGCAGAGAACAAAGTCACTCAGCTGATTGGGAATAGAAACCAGTTCAGTTTGAGTGAGATAATACTCCTGGATGACCCAGTCGGTCTTCGTCGACTTAGACACACAACCTTCATGGAATGTCAAGGTCCTCTTTTTGCAAGTGACCAATTTGGAGAGTTGTTGAGACTTGATTTCTCGTGGCTTGCCTGTGATTTTCCAGAATCCCTTCTTTGTGACCCTGTTGTAACGAAGACTGTTGATGGATTTGTAATGAGGTCGGCTGAAGGAAAACCACATCCTAGGTTGATATGGAGAGTCTGGGAACAAGAGCTCTGCAAAACGCAACACAAAAAAAGATATTGAAACAAACCCAATTCAAGTCTAGAAGTAATGAATAACAGAATTCAACTAAATTATGTATACATAGAAATTTTAAATTGGAAATGAGAAAATGGGTAGTCCAGAAAAAGTGAGATAGATAAATGGATTATGTCAGGTAAGTCCCAAGTACATATATAACAACAGTTCAACACTTCAAAAGAACAATTGATCAAGATTATGCATGCATAAAAATCATATCTTGGAAATGAGAAAATGGGTAGTGAAGCAAAAGTGAGATAGACTAATGGATTACCAGCTAAATCCGAAGGCTCGTACTTGCAGACATCAATTTCAGGGATGATGTGGCAGGCTTGGGAGGCCTTACCCTGCATCATCTGCTTCAAGAAGCGAAGAATAAGTGAGATAGATTCATTATCAGGTAAATTCCAAGGCTTGTAATCGATTTCAGGCATGGCTTGGGAGCCCTGGCCCTCCATCTTCTTGCTCAAAAGGTTCACCATTTCCTCCTCAGGGGGATGGAATCTGAATCCACGCAGCAAGGGAAGCAACCATTCTTCTGTTGTTGTGCTTCTCATCCCTCCTGCAACTGTTTTGGAAAATTGGAATAAGATTATCGAATGTTTGGCTTCAGAGAAGAAGCAGCAGAGCAGTGAAGTTGTATTTATAAACAAACTCACCAACCCACAGAGGAGATTCTTGTTCTGGTTGATTATTTTTGCCTCCCAACTGAAGAATTTCTTCTTTGTTCTGAAGCTATAGAAGCCGCCGCCACGGGCTGTGTTGTCGCTGGCCGAAAAACGTCACTGGTTTTTTCTTCTGAAAATAGCTGGAATCAATTCCAAACATGAAAAGTAAAATAAGATTAGTTGACAGCCAAATCATCCCCAAAACTTCAAACAACAAGACTTACAAATCTCACCTGCAGACACTGGTTTTTTGGTGTAATTTCCTTGGAAAACAGAGGACTAACTTTATCATCATCTTTGCAGCTGTCACCAACTTCTAAAAATTCAAATGCATCTTTGTGTAACCGTGAAGCATGAGTTTCTACTCTTTCAATTCTCGCAGCTGACATTTCTGGAGGAGACAGTTCATGCAATACAGTGGCATTATTTCTGCTGGCAGAATCCAAGGAGTCCCATATAGTTTTTGGCGCAGCCAGGTCAGGTTGCTTCTGAGAACCCAAGTTTAAGTCAACATTGCATTCCACAGTGCCACATGAATCTGCTAGTAAGAATTCTTTTAGATAAAGTATTGTAAGTTAAACACAATGTGAATTGATAATGTTACTGGTTCAAATGCATTCCTAGAAATTAATGAAGTCCTACCAGTGGGGATAACAGACAAGTCCAAATAAGGAAGTGATCTGCCTAAATGAGGGGTTTCTGTTGCTTTAAGATCAGCACTTGATAAAACTTGAGCTTCATCTCTTATCAATGCATGGGTTTTTTCCTGGTTTACATAGAGTTGCAGCTTCAGAAGAGGAATCTCTAATATCTCTACTTTTTCTTAAATGATCCATGCAAAGAACTTCAACATCCATTGCACTTCGAGCACTCTGGCCAAGTACTTCTCCAGCCTGTTGTAAGCCGTCGCTGCCTGTCTTTTCATCATCATGAAGTTGTTCTTCTTCATGCATCAAACTGTCCCGATGAATGAAGTAAGCAATTAAAATGCAAGAAACCAATAAGTTTTGAAGTTAATGTGAACCTACATTTTAGTTCCAGCGGCAGCAGATCCAGCACGAGCATATGTAAAATCAATGATCTGCAGCAAAGAAATTAGATCGGTGATTACAAATTACATATACAGAAATGAAGTATCAGGTTAAGAATGCACATAATAGTGGAGTCAATCAGCCACTCGAGGGCAACTAAGCATTAACAATGATGCACCTTTTATTTTGACCTTGTTTTTATACATATGTATTATTACAGAATACATGTAAATGAGAATGTATTTTCCATGTCGCATCTTATTTTCTATTTCTCATTTCACATGATTGTGTTTGTGCTCATAGGCAGATACATTATTTCCAAATTGACAAAAGATAGGCTTCATATTACATACCTCTCTGGAGTGCTTCAAATCTGCTTCATGATCTACTGAGCAGTTTTCAGGGGAAGTTTCTTCATAAGAACTGGTATTAGTACAAACAGAATTATTCAATTTGGTTATCAATGAGCAGCTATTTACCACCGGCAGTGATTTCCTTTGTATATTAGACTCATCCATATGCCTTCAGTCGTATCATCTCCACCGGCAGTGATTTCCTTTGTGTCCTGTGTTCATCTCAACTAGATACGCTTTCAAGGGTCGGTTGAATAGGGCACATTCTGGTGGTATCTGGTAATCCCTTAAAACCTTTTTCTTTTCAGTATATTTTTCAAGAACAAAATTATTAGAGGAAAAATAGGGAAGGATGGATTATTAAGTTATCTACATAAAGATGATTGACATACAACATATATCCCTACGAAACAAACTAAAAAAAGTGAACAGGTTCCAACTTTCTAAAATCTCACCACAGAATTTCTATTGTAATGTTCTGATGAACGCTTATCAATCAAATGAACTTGCAAGTTTGGTGGTTTTCTTAAAGAAGTATCATCGGGAGCAACAAAAAGTGAATTACGGACTCATGTCCCTGTACTGGATCTGTTCTTGATTGCCGCTTTCGCTTATACATTAACAACACTTTGCTTCCTGACATTTAAGCTTCCAAAAAGAAATCTTGCTGCAATTCCAAACACTTGGACCACATTTTTCACATGAAATTTGTATTTATTCCACTATGTTCAGTCTCATTTCAACATAGAAAAACCTGCATATGTTAAGGAAGAATATCCAATTAACTAAACAGCAAGTCATGACTCATATAGTTAATATAGTTATGAGTACCAACACAATGATAGCTGAAGGGCAAAAGACGGATTTCGACTACTCTGAAATAGTGAATCACTATTACGAGGAATGCGGCAAACAAAAATTGTACTAACATTCTCCACCTAAAACACAGGCAGTGAGGTACAAGCATAAATGCCATTTGCATATTAAAGAATAAGCATAGCAAGAGAAGCTAAACACATGCCATTCACAGAAATGTTTAAACTTCAGAATCAATTTGAATTCAAGTAGTCTAACGCATGCATTCACAGAACCTTGTTATTGGCAAGACCATAGAAACTCCATGATAGGACAACTTCATCATTTCCTCACCAAGTCAGCAAATTCTGTATTCTTTTTCTTCTGCGCCATGTCGTCAGTGCGAAGAGAGAAGAATATAAGGCGGGAAACAGGGAGAGGAATGGAATTAGATGAATTAAGAGTCTCATGATCTGTTCTTCGATGGACCTGGCTTGTGCTTCACTGCTTCGGCTTCCCAATCTCAAGCTCAAATTTGCAGCTAAATTTTTTCAATTTCGGGTTTCAGACTTTCAGTCAATCGTAGTGTTTGAAAAGTCGGCCTAGGCGGGCGGCTAGGTGGCTAGGCGGGCGCTAGGCGGCTAGGCGGCTAGGCGGTGGCTAGGTGGCTAGGTGGCTAGGTAATAGCTAGGCGGGTTGGGTCTTTTTTCGGTGCCGAACTCGGAGGACGCAGCAGTGACTGCGAGAGAAAGTTCCGTCCTCTGCGAGCGCAAGCTTCGTGTTTGTTCGAATATTTTTAAAGAGTACAGCCGCTCGGCTATACGTTTAAAATATTTGAATATAATTAGAAAGTATAGCCGTGCGGCTGTACATTTATAATCCATTTACCTGGCACCTTAAGGAACTTCAAAAACTATCCCAATAAGTTTATGCATTTCCCAATTGCCACTCACACTGCTAGTATAATTTCGGATGATCGTATTCTTAACTACTCTGCTTAATAGTAACCTATTTCCATTGTTTCTTTTATTATTATTATTATTATTTCCCTTTTAGAAATCCACTGTTTCTATGTTTAGATGTGTAAAATCAAACTTCTAATGATTACTGCATCAATACAAATCCTAGTTTTTTAGTACAGTAGTATATTTATTTTTCACTTAAGTCATGTTCTGTTGATAAATTTTATCTTTTTGAACCAGAGCAATATCATTAACTCCAAAACTAAAAACAATATAAGAGAAAAGAAATGGCACATCTCCAAAGGAAACGTATCATACAAAAGAAGATGGAATATAAACGTATACCAATTTCTGAGTTGTTGTTGCTGTGTCCTTTCGAGAATGACGAATACCATTGCATGTTAACCTTGCCTGAGTGAGTCAACAACCTGGCAGAAAAAATATCAATCAGTTAAATAATCATTCAAATACATACATTACACAAAGGAGAGCCTAAGGAAAAAGAAACCTTCTTGCAACATATACCATTCTGCAGTTCAATATGCGGGCTGTAAAATTCTGCTCACTAATACATCGGCAATAACTAGAATCAAACAAGAAGAGTCTTGCTTCTGGATTCACTTTCAGAAACTGTAATTTAAATAGTATAGCCTTTTAAATATCAATGTTTAAAATTCTAAAGTGTATTTTTAGGAATTTTTGCGTAGGATTCTTTTCTGAAAACGAGTTTGATAGAAGAAATGAATGGGGTGTAACTGGTAGGAAAATATAGTAAAAATACAGATAAAATAGTTCACAAAAACAATAACCTTAGTCTCATTCATGTGGCGTCTCAACATTTCATTGTATGTTTCCACACTTGAGCATTGAATATAAGGATGGTGTATTCAATTGAGATTTTAAAAGACTATTTATGGATAAATAAGTCTAGTAGATTTTAATTATTTAGGAATGTAATGACTTAAAAGATTTTTTTAAAATATTTTTATAATCATGATTTTTTATGTTTGGATTTTAAAAGATTTATATCAAAAGAATTTATAAGATTTGAAAGGACCACATGGATTTTTTACTTTTATGATGCTAACCAACCAATGATGAGCAATTTGTTGATTCCTCCGGCTAGTCTAGTGCAGATCTCATGTGCAAGTAGCTGTTTATTTCATTAGTTTCATTTTATTTTACAGAAAACTTGCATTTGAGAAGGAAGATAGGTTTGAAGCCTTATTGGTATGTGTAGAAAGGTCAACAATAACATCACATGCGCCCTCATATATTTGACTTATAGGACGACTTACTAACCAAGTTGGCAAACTGCAAGCCATCTAGCCAAGTTGTATATCAAGAAACCATTCGTTATTCATATTTTTTTAAATTTATCATCACCCCTTTTCCTAGTCATTGTGTTTTCTGTTTTTCATTCCTTCCTCCAAACCCCATACAATCACCATTTGATTTGAACAATAACACGTAACATCAAGAAATCGTCAAATAATGATAGCTTGCCTAGAAATTCGTTGAGCATGCATAAGATACATACAAAGCAAACTAGGTAGCTGCAGCCTGTAGGTTCACTAGTAGCAAAGCTAACTGAAATAGTTTTCTATGTTGCTTTCTCGACTAGACATAGAGCAAAGAATGCACCCATTAATTACATTCCAAAAATACATTTGCTCTCTTTTCATGATTCATGATCGAACACAACCAAAAAGGAAGCACTATTCAAAATAAAAAGAACCTGGGTCATTGGGACATAATCACAAACACCTACCATGCCAGATTTTTGGGTTAAATGTCTGCTTGCTCTTTTCTATTTCTGATTTTTGTTTGAATATTGGGTTTTTTGGGTTTCTTGGCGGGGAAACATGTGATTTGGCTTGGCGCCAAGGAGTTTAACAATTCCCCGTTGTTATTTTTAGCATTTGAAGTTGGTGAGTTTCTGGGAAAAGCTCGGCTTGGGCTTGCTGCTTGCTTAGTTGTTCATCTTCTTCAGCAGGTAGAGAGAGAGAGAGAGAGAGAAAAATCCCACATGAAAAATCCGATGGGTTAGGGTGGGATTTGAGATAGGGCTTGGTATTTATACCTTCTATTAAAAAATCTCACACAATCTCACATTTAAAACAATCCGTCGAAATTAGCAAGTTTTTGAATACCATAAAACTTTTTGTTACTTGTTTAAAGTCTTGATTGAATACCACTAGATTTCGACACCCTCATTTAAAAGTGGCTTGCAATTCGACCAATTTCTGTACAATAGAAGTTGCTACTTTTCTCATCTAAGCGGATCATTTTAGCTTTGTCCAGGGCACGTGCAGCATCTGCTATGAGAGCTCTTTGCTTTAAACTCAAGGAAGGATGCAAAATGCACAAAGGACGCTCTGATACCACTTGATGCAGTTCAAGTATGAACTCGCAGAGCTTGTTACTATTTTTTTGCTTGTGGATTTCCTTACTACTCTTCACCTTGTTTCTTACTTGTTTTGCACTATACAAATGACTACTAGATCCCTCCACTAGTTTATGAATCTTCGAGGTAATTTATTTCATTAAAAAGTAAACTAAAGTCATAATTTCATTTAACATGGAGAAAGAGTACCAGAAGATGCCTTCTGCCATTACTCAGACTATTTTTTTATTTATAATTTCTTGCTGAAGATATGATAGAGATACATGGTCATTTCAGAATCCTCATGGTGGTTTTGGATTATTAAGCATATCTTATTACCTGGGCTTCTTCTTGTTCTAGCAATAGTATGCTGATAATATTGCAGAAGCCTCAGGAATATGATTTGATGTGGTAGAAATAGACCAGCTTGACCAAATGAGAATACAGTATGCTGATTATTTGCTGATATGCTCTACGTTTTACTTGTTAGGCAGATTGGGGACCGAAGGTTGATGTTGTTGTTTTTTGTTTTCTTGACCTTGCTTCAAATTATGAACCCCCAGATTCACTTGCGGAGTGGCTTGAAGCTGGTGAACAGCCTGTCTATATTGGATTTGATAGCCTTGTGAGTTTGTTGCAGCTTTCTCTATTCATGTTTAATATTCTTTTCCCAGTTCTATCCCAGAGTAGCTCTGTTTGTCCTTACCCTAAAAAAATTACTTGTTCCTTCTCAATTAAAACAATCAACCAAAGCCACAATCTCCAAAGAGTGACCACCTTCATGTTGGTCCCCAACGAACAGGTTGTGGAGGTCTATTCATGGCAGATGACAAATCGACCCTTTGGTTGTTCAGTTGTTCAATATTTAATTTGACTGAGGCATGTCTAATTCAATTTCGAGTTTCAGACTTTCAGTCAATCGCAGTGTTTGAAAAGTCCGCCTAGGCTGGCGCTAGGCGGCTAGGCGGTGGCTAGGCGGGTTGGGTCTTTTTTCGGTGCCGAACCTGGAGGACGAAGCAGTGACTGCGAGAGAAAGTTCCGTCCTCTGCGAGTGCAAGCTTCATGTTCGTTGGAATATATTTAAAGGATTAAAATATTCGAATGTAATTAGAAAGTATAGCCGTGCGGCTGTACGTTTATAATTTCTATTTATAGAGTGGAGCCTTGCGGCTATAATGCTAAAATATTGTATTTAAAGCTGATCGGCTCTACTGTTAAATAAAGACCGGGAGGTAGAATAGCAACTGGAGGAGGAGACACAAAGTTTTGCTTTTCTATGGTGTGGCACCTTTCTGAATAAATAAAGACCCACCTCCGGTCCTTGTGTTGAGGTCAGCTGAAAAACCTACATGAAACACAAGCACATGCAACAATTAAGCAACAATTTATGATACACCCGAAATAATAATAGAGGAATAGGTTCACCAAACTCCATTGAAATCAACTAAGGAGAGATTAACAACTTGATGAGTATCAGCTGTGCTTTCTGTGGACATACCCCTAGTACTACCACTATTTCCAGTGTCAACAGAGGTTTCATTTCCATGCTTGGACTTGTTGCTCTGACTCCTAATATTGTATTGAAATAGTAGAGCCGCTTAGCTATACTTATATAATTTCTATTTATAGAGTACAGCCGTGCGGCTATACTTTTAAAATTTCTATTTATAACGTATAGCCGAACGGCTATACTTTGAGTTAAACAACAAAGGTTGCATTTCCATGAAAACTACTCCCTTCATTGAAAGCTCTTGCTCGGCTTGCAATACTATCATGCATAAGCTTGTGTCTCAATACTGACGATAAATGGCTCGAGGAAGATTGGATAAATTCTCTGTTTTCAATGACAGTTCAAGAAGGGAAATCCACTGAAGCAGGTATTGGTTGCACATCCTGCAGTTGGAAGGGTTTTCGGATAAGGATAGACCTAGTAACAGAGGAGATTCTTGTTCTGGTTGATTATTTTTGCCTCCCAACTGAAGAATTTCTTCTTCGTTCTGAAGCTATAAGCCGCCGCCACGGGCTGTGTTTGCCAAACAAAGTGTAGAGATTTGTGTAGAGATAAGCTAGAATATGAGAATGTGAGAATGAGAGAAGATAATTTTCTGGTTTTAGAATTCTTTCTTATATCTCACATTACTTACAATCAACACATATATATACAAGTTCCTAAGCCCCCCAAGTTAGGCAACCAACCTAGTCAAGCCCCCCAAATATTGTAGGTGCCAAACATAGTAGGTGCCAAACATTAATTGACTACATAATCAACACATTAATTGACTACATAATTAACACATTAATTGACTACATAATTAACACTCCCCCTCAAGTTGGTGCAAAGATGTCACGCATGCCCAACTTGTCAATAGACTCATTGAAAACTCTACTTGACACTGCCTTTGTCAGAATATCAGCCAGTTGATTTTCTGAGTTTACGAACGGAAACTTAATCATCTTTTTTTCCAATTTTTCTTTGATGAAGTGTCGATCGACTTCCACATGTTTAGTACGGTCGTGTTGTACTGGATTATGTGCTATCTCGATGGCAGCTTTATTGTCACAATATAGGTTTGTGGCATTCACTTGTTTAATGCCAAGATTCTTTAGTAATCTCCGCAACCAAAGCAATTCACATACTCCTTGAGCCATTCCTCTAAACTCGGCTTCAGCACTGGATCTTGCTACAACTCTTTGTTTCTTACTCCTCCAAGTAACTAAGTTACCACCCACAAATGTAAAATATCCAGAAGTTGAACGTCTATCCGTGATACACCCTGCCCAATCAGCATCAGTGTATCCTTCAAGATCCATGTGTGTATGTTTGGAGAACATCAATCCTTTTCCAGGGGCAGTCTTCAAGTATCGCATTATCCGTATTACTCCATTCATGTGAGCTTCACTTGGTTGATGCATGAATTGGCTTACCATACTCACAGCATAAGCTATGTCAGGGCGTGTGTGGGATAGATAAATCAATCGCCCAACTAACCTTTGATACCTTTCTTTATCAGTAGGAGCTTGATCTGGATACATTCCCAATTTGTGATTCTGTTCAATAGGTGTGTCAGCTGGCTTGCAATCCAGCATTCCTGTTTCTGTCAACAAATCTAACACATACTTTCTTTGGGATAGAAATATGCCATGTTTAGATCTAGCAACCTCAATGCCAAGAAAGTATTGTAACTCACCCAGTTCCTTCATCTCAAATTCACTTCCAAGGAGCTTCTGTAGATTCTGCATCTCTTCATTGTCATTACCAGTAACCACCATATCATCTACATAGATGATCAGGGCCGTAAGCTTTCCACCACGACGCTTTAAGAACAATGTGTGATCTGAGCTACTCGGAGTGTACCCAAATCGCTTCATGGAATCAGTAAATCTCCCAAACCAGGCTCGGGGTGATTGCTTTAGCCCATACAGAGATTTTCTTAGCTTGCATACGGTATTAGGACCGGATGTCATAGGAATCCCTGGTGGTGGATCCATATATACTTCTTCTTGTAAGTTCCCATGAAGAAATGCATTTTTTACATCATATTGCAGCAGTGGCCAGTCAAGATTTGCAGCCAAGGATATGAGAACACGTACAGTATTGATTTTGGCAACTGGTGCAAACGTCTCCTGGTAGTCAATTCCATATGTTTGTGTATATCCCTTGGCCACTAATCGAGCTTTGTATCGGTCTATGGATCCATCAGCTTTGTATTTAACAGTGTATATCCACCGACATCCAACTGGTTTCTTCCCATGTGGTAAAGGAATCATTTCCCATGTAGAATTCTTTTTCAAAGCTTCCATTTCAATTTCCATTGCTTCAGTCTATCTAGAATCTGTCACAGCATCCTGCCACTTACTTGGAACACATACAGTAGATAATTGATTGACAAATGATGCATATGACTTTGACAATCTATGAGTGGACACATGGTTATTGATGGGATATTTAGATTTAGCATTAAGGTCAGGGCAATATTGAGGTTTAGGTTTTCCCCTAGTGGATCTAGGTGGAAGTGTATATGGTGCAACATTAGGTGGTTCAGTGATTACCTCAAGTACTTCTTCATCACTAGACGAATGATGCGATGGCAGGGCAGGAAGGGTTGTATTTTGTAGTTGATCATCAGGGGCATCTGGATCACCTTCTGGTTCCATAGTCTCAAGGTCTTCACTGAGGTCAGGACTGAACAAATCATGATTTTCTTCAGAATTTTCAACTCTATGAAAAAACAACCGGTCACTAGATTCTTCACGACCGGTTGCATGGGGTACTTCGTGACTGGTTGTCAATGGGTCACGACCGGTCGCCTGGGGCACTTCGTGAGAATCTTCAACGTTTTTTTCAGCATTTGTTTCGATCTTCTCTTCAAATGACAAGTCCTTCTCTTCACTCCCCCTCTCCCCCTGAAGAGAAGGGGTCTTGGAAACCATAAAGTAAGCCAAATCTTCATGAAAAGTGGTATCCATAGTGACAAAGAGTTTTTGAGTAGGAGGATGGTAACACTTGTATCCTTTTTGATTCAAGCCATATCCAACGAACACACATCGGAGGGCACATGGATCCAGCTTACTCCGTTGATGAGAAGGAACATGAGCATAAACAACACAACCGAACACACGAGGAGGCAACTTGAGGATGGTAGGAAGAGAGATGTGATGAGCCAAGGTATCTAGTGGAGTTTGGAAATTCAAAACGCTACTAGGTACCCGATTAATCACATAGACTGCAGAGAGAAGAGCATGACCCCATAAGTGGTGAGGAACAGATTTATCAAGCATGTAGGCACGGGCAACTTCAAGTAATTGGCGATTCTTCCGTTCGGCGACACCATTTTGTTGTGGAGTGAAGGGTGTGGAGGTTTGATGGATGATGCCTTGGTCCTTGAAGAATTGAGCCAAGGCACCATTTACATACTCCCCACCATTGTCGGACCGGAACACTTTGATGGATGTTTGGAACTGAGTGGTGATCATAGCATGGAATTCACGAATTGTGGTAGTAACATCACTTTTATGGGTGAGCAAGTACACCCATGTCATGCGGGTGCAGTCATCTATAAATGTAACAAACCACCTCTTGCCAGTAGAAGAGACTTTAGCAGGGCCCCAAACATCGGAGTGAATCAACTCAAAAGGAAATTCTGTTTTACTATCACTTGATGGAAATACAGTGCGATGGCTCTTGGCCAACACACAGGTTTCACACTGAAACTGAGAATCAACTAAACCTCGGAATAAAGATGGAAACAGTCGTCGAAGGTAGCCAAATGATGGATGTCCTAAGCGACGATGCCATAGCCAAATCTGTTGTTGAGCACGTGAGTTTTGAACATGGACAGCTCGTGGTGGTGATGAGACCGTCAAGGTATACAACCCCCCTCTCCGTTTACCATGCCCAATCGTCTCGTGAGTCGTAAGGTCCTGAAACTTACAATGAGAAGGATAGAATGTGGCATAACAATTATGTGAGTCAAGGAATTTCCCAACAGACAACAAATTGCATTTAATAGAGGGGACAAGTAGTGTATGAGATAAAGATAATTTAGGGGAAAGTGATATAGTCCCTTCTCCAGCAACATTAGAAGAAGCCCCATTGGCACTAGTGATGTAAGGATAATGAGATTTAGGAGATAAGGTGGAAAAAACAGTGGAGTCAAAAGTCATATGATCAGTGGCACCAGTATCAATTATCCATGTAGTAGAGCGTGTACCTGAGTCGGGGTTGGAGTCGGAGAGTAAGGCAGGAGATGGAGACTCACCGGTAGTCATGACATAAGCAGCCTTGGGTGCCATGTTGCGGGTCTTGTGTGAAAGTATGGATACGTAAATGTAGCGGAAGATTTAAAGAACACAATAGGGGTACAACAGAACAAAGTAACCAAAGGGACACGAGTTTGAATTATGTAGGGACAAGGTTATGGAAGATAAGGTTATGCATAGGCACAGCAAGGCAAGGACAAGATTTAAGCAAAGGCAAAGCAATGGCAAGGATAAGGGAAAAACAAAATTACGTAGGGATAAGTATATGCAGCGGAAGGATAAAACAACAAAGGGAACTCAACACAAATTTTGTGTTGGAACAATATAGGAGCAAAGAAGTAAGGGCAAGATTAAGTAGAGGCAAGGTAAGGCAAGAACAAGGTAAGAGCAAGGTAAAACAAGGTTATGCAGAGGCAACCAAAATCGATTGCTCTGATACCATGCCAAACAAAGTGTAGAGATTTGTGTAGAGATAAGCTAGAATATGAGAATGTGAGAATGAGAGAAGATAATTTTCTGGTTTTAGAATTCTTTCTTATATCTCACATTACTTACAATCAACACATATATATACAAGTTCCTAAGCCCCCCAAGTTAGGCAACCAACCAAGTTAGGCAACCAACCTAGTCAAGCCCCCCAAATATTGTAGGTGCCAAACATAGTAGGTGCCAAACATTAATTGACTACATAATCAACACATTAATTGACTACATAATTAACACATTAATTGACTACATAATTAACAGTGTTGTCACTGGCCGAAAAACGTCACTGGTTTTTTCTTCTGAAAATAGCTGGAATCAATTCCAAACATGAAAAGTAAAATAAGATTAGTTGACAGCCAAATCATCCCCAAAACTTCAAACAACAAGACTTACAAATCTCACCTGCAGACACTGGTTTTTTGGTGTAATTTCCTTGGAAAACAGAGGACTAACTTTATCATCATCTTTGCAGCTGTCACCAACTTCTAAAAATTCAAATGCATCTTTGTGTAACCGTGAAGCATGAGTTTCTACTCTTTCAATTCTCGCAGCTGGCATTTCTGGAGGAGACAGTTCATGCAATACAGTGGCATTATTTCTGCTGGCAGAATCCAAGGAGTCCCACATAGTTTTTGGCGCAGCCAGGTCAGGTTGCTTCTGAGAACACAAGTTTAAGTCAACATTGCATTCCACAGTGCCACATGAATCTGC
Organism: Prunus avium; assembly: GCF_965620075.1. Lineage (NCBI taxonomy): Eukaryota > Viridiplantae > Streptophyta > Magnoliopsida > Rosales > Rosaceae > Prunus > Prunus avium. Next base: position 2,007,398 of record NC_142285.1, read on the forward strand.
TAGTAAGAATTCTTTTAGATAAAGTATTGTAAGTTAAACACAATGTGAATTGATAATGTTACTGGTTCAAATGCATTCCTAGAAATTAATGAAGTCCTACCAGTGGGGATAACAAACAAGTCCAAATAAGGAAGTGATCTGCCTAAATGAGGGGTTTCTGTTGCTTTAAGATCAGCACTTGATAAAACTTGAGCTTCATAGTGTTGCAGCTTCAGAAGAGGAGTCTCTAGTATCACTACTTTTTCTTAAATGATCCATGCAAAGAACTTCAACATCCATTGCACTTTGAGCACTCTGGCCAAGTACTTCTCCAGCCTGTTGTAAGGCGTCACTGCCTGTCTTTTCGTCATCATGAAGTTGTTCTTCTTCATGCATCAAACTGTCCCAATGAATGAAGTAAGCAATTAAAATATAAGAAACCAATAAGTTTTGAAGTTAATGTGAACCTTCATTTTAGTTCAAGTGGCAGCAGATCCAGCACGAGCATATGTAAAATCAATGATCCGTAGCAAAGAAAATTAGATCGGTGATTACAAATTACATATACCGAAATGAAGTATCAGGTTAAGAATGCACATAATAGTGGAGTCAGTCAGCCAGTCGAGGGCAACTAAGCACTAACAATGATGCACCTTTTATTCTGACCTTGTTTTTATACATATGTATTATTACAGAATACATGTAAATGAGAATGTATTTTCCATGTCGCATCTTATTTTCTATTTCTCATTTCACATGATTGTGTTTGTGCTCATAGGCAGATACATTATTTCCAAATTGACAAAAGATAGGCTTCATATTACATACCTCTCTGGAGTGCTTCAAATCTGCTTCATGATCTACTGAGTAGTTTTCAGGGGAAGTTTCTTCATAAGAACTGGTATTAGTACAAACAGAATTATTCAATTTGGTTATCAATGAGCAGCTATTTTCCACGGGCAGTGATTTCCTTTGTATATTAGACTCATACATATCCTTTTTTCCTTTATTCCTTCGGCAGAAAGTAATCAATCGGGTGGTCAACTTGTTTCACACAAGCTGAACCACCACCTAATTTATCTAACTTATTTCTAGAGAATGAATCAGTGTCTTCTAAGTTTGATGTACCATCACATTCAGAGCTGCTTTTTCATTCAAATGATGCTGCTGCTGATGATGATATTTGTGTTACAAAATCAGCAGTAATTACAGCGGAATTCATCACCAAATGAGAAACTAACCTCCCCCCAACATTATTATCATCAACCAATGCTCCAGCATTAGCATTTGACGATGAGCCTACTTTCTTCCCACTAGACTTATTCCCATATGCATCCCTCTGGGAAGGAACCTCATCAAGACTTGTCGGAACGGTTTTAATTGGTATTTGTCTTGTGCCAGATACTTCAATGTGTTTCTTTTCCTTATGGGTCTTATCTAGGCATTGGAGATGATACGACTGAAGGCATTTTCCACAGTGCTTGAGGTTACCACCAACACAGCACACAAAACATACACGGCATACGGTACCTGCAAGAAAAAGAGGCAGGTGAGACAGAATTTGCATATTAAAGAATAAGCATAGCAAGAGAAGCTAAACGAATGCCATTCACAATAATGTTTAAACTTCAGAATCATTTCTTCTATGGACCTGACTTGTGCTTCACTGCTTCGGCTTCCCAATCTCAAGCTCAAATTTGCAGCTAAATTTTTTCAATTTCGGGTTTCAGACTTTCAATCAATCACAGTGTTTGAAAAGTCGGCCTAGGCGGGCGGCTAGGCGGCTGGACGGTGGCTAGGCGGCTAGGCGGGCTCTAGGCGGTGGCTAGGCGGCTAGGGTAGTAGCTAGGCGGGCGCCTAGGCGGGTTGGGTCTTTTTCCGGTGCCGAACCCCGGAGGACGAAGCAATGACTGCAAGAGAAAGTTCCGTCCTCTACGAGTGCAAGCTTCGTGTTGGTTTAAATATATTTAAAGCGGCTATACGTTAAAATATTCGAATATAATTAGAGAGTATGGCCGTGCGGCTGTACGTTTATAATTTCTATTTATAGAGTAGAGCCTTGCGGCTATAATGCTAAAATATTGTATTTAAAGCTGATCGGCTATACTGTTATAATTTCTATTTGTGCATGTATTAAAATAAATAAAAGGTGTGATACTAATAATAAGATCCAGGAAATAAATTATTCTTTCTTCATCTTTTTTTCGCCTGGATCAACGAAAACCTTAAAATGCTCCAGTCCTCAAAAAAAAAAAAAAAAAGCTCCAATCCTTCAAACTTGCGAGCAAAATCTTAGACTTATTTAATTATTATTTCTTTAGTGAATAATTAAATACTTTAATTAACTTAATAAATGGTAATTATTATTTTTATTTAATCAAATATTTAAATACTAATTATTCACTGAGTAAATAGTTTTTAAAAAAGAGAAATCAAGATTATGCTATTCAAAGGGTATAGCCGGGCGGCTATACTTTTAAAATATTCTATCTAAAATATCATTTTTAAAATATTCTTTTTTATTCATTAAATAATATCTTAGCCTTGTTTAAATACTTTCATTAGTGATTACGTTTTAATCCAAGATTACGTAAATCTGTGGATTGGGGCGTGACAAGTAAGCTAGCTAATTACCTAAATTGAGCCAAGTATGGATTTGGGCTCAGATATATAATCTAAAAGAGTATCCCCTCCAAGTGGTAAACTTAGTTCAAGGTGATTGGGCCCTTTTTCATAAGAATTTTGTAACGAGGGCCTTTTAAAGCCCTAGGTGAGGCCCTATCTCTAATCGTTGGATTAAATTGGTTAGTAGTTGGATCAAATTAGTTAGTTTGATCCAACGGTTATGAAATAGGACCTTATCTAAGGGCCTTAGGCCCGCACTATAGAATGACTCTTTGCTACCAATACTTGTTTGTGGCGTTTTGAGTTTTTGCCCCCATACAATCGAAGAAAAAAATGAAAGAAAAAAAAAAGGCTTAAAATCACAAATGATTTATTTGGTTGACATAAGTCGTCTAGTTTTTATTTTGCTAAGAATACCTTTGTGGCCAATGGGGTCTAGCTCAGTGGGAAAAAGGCATTGACTTGGAAACCAGTGGTCTCAAGTTCAAAACCCCCATGACACACCTTGGTGGTAAACCTCATCCCCTTTATAGTTTAGACTATCGCTTGTATTTAATATATATGAGTTTTTCTATTTAAACCCCACACTTTTCTTTGTTCACCCCAATACCTAAATCATTAAGCTCTTAAGTTTTATTATTGTGTAAAAAGACAAAAAAGTCATCCAACTTAATACTTAACCCTAATACATCTATACATACACCCCACACTCCCACTCTTCATATTTGATTATGGTAACTTATATGAGAGCAATTTTCCTGTGCCTTCTTGTTTCGATTGAATAATAAACCAAATATTGATCAAAAGAAACTTTTTTATTTTTATGGACTCTTCATCTTCTTCCTCTGGCTTTCTAATCCCCCAATGAGAAAAACCCAAAGATAATTAGAATTTGGGAGAATAGGAAGAATAGAAACAGACCTAATTGCCAAAGAAATAATTGGCCATGATTTTAATGTGAATGAAGTTGAAAGACCCAAACAAGAGTTCAACAACCATCAACAAATGATTTACTACTGCTCCTCAACTTCCCAATGGTGGCAGCGGCTGCTTTCGGATGGATAGAGGAAGAAGATGAATAGGCAAGTTTTTAATTTTCATTTTTAATATATATTTTTTTGTTACAATATTGAACTCAACTTATATATCAATTTAACTGTGTTTTTATAATAATGTGAGATTGAGGTGAACTTAGAATGGTAAAGGGCAAGATAACATGGTGTGGGGTGTGAAGTTGATGAGTTTTTTTTGTTTTTTTTTTATGCTAGGTGTCTATTTAGGGGTAGTTTAGGAAGATAGTGGGGTTTTCTTAGAAATTGTGAAAATTTGAATTAAAAGTTGGGGTGAACTTAGAATATGGGGTGAAGAAAGAGAAGTACGGGGTTTTAATAGAAAAACTCTATATATATACCTTTGTGGTGTACATTTACTACTAAGCTTAATCAAATATATCCAATTTCCGTACGTCAGTTTGTGTAATGAGACAAATTAACAGAATACCTCAATACAAAATTATGGAAAAATTAGTCAGGTCTCTATGACTTCATGAAAGTGATGTCAAACGACCAAAATACCGTTTGTATAACTTATTTTAATTTATACTATAAATTAACAAAAAAGTTGGCGTGGTAAGACTGCTAGGCTAGCTAGCAAATGAAGACAACATCCACAAGGATATTCTTCACAAAATTAAAATCAGATGACTAATCTTGACATATGAGATAAACCAACAAGGACCATTTGTGATTTTAAGCCGATAAAATAAATCTATGATATAAGGGTATTCTTGTGGCAACTAAATTACTGCATTCTTAGGCCACAAAGAAATGCAATTGTGACATAATTAAGGAGAACTTTGTGGCTTCTGATTATGTCATAGAGATAAGATCCATAGAGACAAAAAGCCTTGTTGGAATGGCAACAACAACTAATAACGCAATATTTCATCAACTATTTCACTCCAACCTCCCCATCCCTCTACTTCTCCCCAAACACACCACGCCAATTCTTAGGTGATGCCAATTACAATACAAGCACTCTTCCTTGTTATATATTCATCCCCAAAAAAACCTATATAACTACACGCAAATCCCATCTCTTACCACAACCCATCTTACTTTCTCTCACCTTTTTCAGTTTTCTTACCCAAATACCTAATTTACCTAATTGCCTGCTAACTTCCCTAACTTTCGTTGCTCTTTGCCTCTCTCTCTTTGACATCATGCGTATGCCCTACAATGCTTGTATGCCCATAATCATATTCAGAGGGACTTGGACAACATGATGATGTATTAATAATGATCATGACACGTATTTGCTTTAGCTAAGATTTTCAACCCACAACCAACAAATGTGCCTTATTGGAACTTTTTTGACACGTAATACATAAACTTAGTTTCCTCTCTCCTAAATAACGTCTTTCCTTTTATATTAATTTGGGGTCACATTCTACTATTTCATGACGCCGGAGTGACGATATCATGCATATTTCTGTGCATGGGGAAACATATTACTCATGTATAAATGTATGGATGGTAAAAAGTTATATGTCATTTTTTCAAAGTCACGACTTTAAGAGAAATTTTTGATTGATAAAAGCAAAAACATAGCTGGGGATAGCAGCCTGAAGTCAATGACAATCATCATCATCTACTTGTCCCAAAGAAAATGACACCTCAAAACAAACAAAAGGAACCCATGTGCAGATAGACTCGCCTAGACTCGCCTAATCCTCTTGGTCTCTGTCTTTTTTTTCTAACCCCTTTCAATATTATATTATCGCTAAATTTCAACCAAAAAAAAAACAAATGAAAGACTGCGAAATCATCTATTACATTGTTTGTTGACTAAATTGTAGAAAGAAAACAAATTTGTGTATATCTAATATTATAGAAAAGTTATTTGTAAAAACGGGAATTTAAATATTAATTTTATATAGGTTTGAGTGGGTTGTGAAGGGTATTATGACTGAAGATCAAGAAGGCTGAACGGGGTCCAAATTGGATGACTGGCTGAATGAAGAATCCTTCATTTGGTCCAAAAGTGGGATTGTGAGTCTATATAGATTAATATGTAGGATCAAGAGGAAATTTAACAGAAGAAGAGGAAGAGAGAAACAACTAAGAGGAAGGAAGGAAGAAAGAGAAGATTGAACAAAAAAAGGATTTTAGTATTATATTTTAAAAAATTATCAATCAAACTTCAAGGTCCAGACAAGATCTAAAGTATTCTAAAAAATATTATGTTTTATTTGTGATGAGCTCAAATATATGTTTGTGTTTTCTATACGGTAGAAATTTAGTGTTTCTTATCACAACCTTTTTTCGTAGCAGAAGTATTTACCGGTTTCCCCAGGAAAATATATTGGTCTAGTAGAAACGATTCTTTATTAGCCTGTGGTATTTGATTCGCCAAATACATCATTATTGTATACACTTTCATATGTATGGCGCAATCCAATGTTTGTTTTTCAAGTTTCTAATATCTTACTTTTTTTTAATCAAAATATCTAAATAATATGAAATTGAGTCGAGAAGGGCAATCACTCATTCTTAAAACTAGCATTCTTAAGACCAAAGAGTGGGGTGGAAAAGTGTTTACCTAATTAACCAACCTCCTAACAATTCTAACAGCTCTAACCAACTCTAACCGTTGGGTAAATAGAAAGCTCTCCGTTCATATGGTCACATGGTACATTTTGTACACGTGTTATAATATGAGTGGATAATATGATTTATTTTCTTCCATTTTAGAAAATAATATCAATAACTATTCACTTATATTATAACATGCGTAAAAACACTACTTTAAAAGGCATTAGTTCGCCACAGTTTTAAAGTACTGGCTCACAAACAATATTACCCGTTCGGTAACGTTTTAAGAGGTTGTTTTCATTTTCAGAGAACAAAAATGAGGCAAAAACACGTTCGGTGGCCCAAAAACAGAAAACACTGAGAATGTTTTCATAAAATGAAAACAAGTTCATGTGTACTTGCAGAAAACAGAAAAAAGTTCTTTTCATTCTCGTGGAAAACGTTTTCATAAAAATAACTCACATATTATTATTTCAAATTGTACTACCAGACATGTTTTCATTGTTTTTGTTTTTTAAAGATGTTTTCTAATTAATCTACCAGACACATTTTCATTTTCTGAAAATGCAAATTCGTTTTCTTGTTTTCATTCTCTGAAAATATTCTCATAAAACACTCTCCGAAAACGTTACCAGACGGGCCCTTAATATTTGCAAGAGTGAGAAGGCATGGTGGGATCCACCATTTATAGGCCACGAACACTGTTTACCGTGGCCAAAAGTAAATTAAGCTGTAGTTTATAAACGGTTTTTCTAGTAGTGAAAATGTATCACGTGACCGTACTACTGTAATATTTTATAATTCCTCGCACAACACATGATATGGGTAAATGAGTTGACAACATTTTCAGACTTGCCAACCACCGGGCTCATATTTCGGCACTAAAAGTGGGAAATTAGATTTCCAAGTCAGAATCATAATTAGTTGAATGCATGTCAACGGGAATTTAAAAAAAACCTTAAAAGTGGAAAAATACCTTTTAGCATTCAACAAATGTCAAATTATACCTAACAGAGAGCAAAATCAACAAACCTCAACCTACTGAAGGCATCCAAAGCTGTGCCTCTCAAAGCACTCAAGACACCCTTTGTACTAGCTGCAAGGACAGCAAGTGACACTTAAGGCAAGAAGACCATATCAATGAACAGACAAACTTTCTCTTGATTCAGAATGGTTATGTCCATTCTTTTGAAACATCATCAGTATAACTATCAACTAAAAGGAAACGAAGAGAAGAGAAACTTTGGTAAATCTATCATTCGATATCTATTTAATTAACTTTTTAGAAGGGAAATAAGTATAAATTCCGATTTTTTAGATAGAAAATGTTCCAGCGTGCTAGTGAGTTTAGAAAAAGTTCCACGCGAGTAATTTGTATTCACATGTATGTTTGTGTGTTGGTAAACAAGCACAAACACCAGTAACGAACTAAACTCAATGCATCCAATTAATATATTACGTCATATTTCTTCAGTGGAGAGAAAACTAATGTGAGACCAGAGAGTCGGCTACCAGCCAGCCAAGTAATTCTTTCGTCTCAATTTCCTGCTTCTCAAGCTCCATACTTCTCTGACTCAAGCACTCTTTGCTTCTAATTCACAATCTCTCTCTCTCTCTCTCTCTCTCTAGAAACTTTGACTTCTCTTCTATAAATATGTATTAGGTCTTCATGATCACATCCCATATCCTCCAAGTGTCTGTCTTGAACGTTTGTGAATTTGGACATGCAATTGTTTTTGTATCCAAAACTTTTGAAAGCTCAGATGAATTCACGAAGCCATTTTCTCTCCGTACTTCTGATAGTTTTCTTAGCCTCTTTTTCCTTCTCTTTTAGCAGTAACGTCCCAGAGGACCCACTTGTACTTGATCATCATCACCATCAAACTAATTCTAGTGGTGATCATGATGAATATATAAAACCCTCCCCTACAATATCAAGGACAAGCAGGCTAGCTATTCTCAGCAGAGCAAGTGCTGCTCATCATTCAGCTTCAGCAAAGCATATTGTTGTTATTGTGGATACTTTTGGAGCTAAGGGAGATGGCGGGGATGATACCCAGGTAACCCATCTAAATTATTTATTTAATTTTCTCTTTTTTTATTATTTTTGTTGGCAAAAGTTAATATTTTCTCTTTAATTATTTAATATATATATATATATATATAGATTTTAAATGTCCTTATTCATTCTTTTTTTACTTGTTTAAGGGCTCAGTTATTTTGGATGGTCTTGTTTTAAATTATAAGAGAGATTAATGAGTAGAATGGGGTTTGTTGAAAGGTTGGCGTTTTCATTTTTTATTTTTGTGTTTTATTAGGCGTTTAGAAAAGCTTGGACGAAGGCTTGTTCTTCTCAAAGGGGCGTTGATCTCGTGGTTCCTAAGAACAGGAACTATCACCTGAAACCAAACAATTTCTCTGGTCCTTGCAAATCTCCTATCACGCTCAAGGTGAGTTCATAAATTAATTGAACCACATACATGCCATGCCTACATTATTAGTTATATATACATTACATATACTGTACAATACAGCACTCATAAAATGCATGATGCATGCTTGTATAAATTTGGACTATATGCATCCACAAGTAAACTTTTTTACCCCCTAAGTTGCTTCTTGTGGGACCCACACCGTTTGTTTCAAAGATGAAATTTAAAAAAATTAGAAAAAAGAAGCGTTGTTCGAGTGGCGTGGGGATCTTTGTCTAAAGTTACTTGTTGATTTTGACGTTGTTTGGGTAGCTTAATCACATATTGTGATTTTTTTTATAAAAAACTTTAAATACAAGCGATAGTCTAAATTACAACGGGAAGGGGGATTTTTTATACACACATCCTACCAAAGTGCCATGGGAATTCAACCTGAGACCACTAGTCTGCATGTCAATGTGCCATTTTCCAATGAACTACACCCCGTTCGCACATGGTACATTGGTAATGTATGTGTGAGAAACCCCCCCTCCCTTTATAGCTTAGACTATCATTTGTATTTTAAAAAAATATATATATATTATTTATACGTTCTACAATTTACTTTTTTACAACGTAAAATAATATGCTCTTAATTGGATCCATTTTCCAGATCTATGGAACAATCAAAGCCTCTCCCAACCGATCAGATTACAGAAATGACAGACGGCACTGGATTGTGTTTGAAAATGTGACAAACTTTAGAGTCGAAGGTGGTGGCACCATCGATGGAAATGGAAGGATATGGTGGCAAAACTCTTGCAAGGTTAACGAAGCCCTTGTAAGTAATTCGATAAGCTAATCAAGTTCTTGTGCATACTTTAATTTTGATGTTGATTTTTTTTATAACCCAATTCTAGATGCAAAGACTAACTACAGTTTATTTTCTTTTGTGGAACAACCTTTCATTATGTCACAGCCTTGCACGATCGCACCAGATGTAAGTTTATGGGTCCTATTTATTTCCAAGAACTAATCATCATACCTACAGCACTGAGATTAGAATTTTTTTATTTTATTTTAAAAGCACTCTATTATTTAATTACTGAAATTTGTTTACTTGTCTTTTTTCTTTTTCTTGTTCAAAGGCCGTGACTTTCTTCGGGTGCATCAATTTGCAAGTAGACAATATAAGGTTCCAAAATCCCCAAAAAATGCATCTTTTGTTTCGCGAATGTGTGAATGTGAAAGCTTCGAATCTCATAGTAACAGCACCAGAGGATAGCCCCAACACAGATGGAATCCATGTCACAGGAACACAAAATATTCAGATAAAGAATTGTCTCATTAGGACAGGTACGGGTCATAAACTCATGCCGTCAAAAGCGCAATATGTTTTCAAATAATAATCTAATAGCATAATATGTTGGGCTCTGAAATATTAGGGCGTAATTAAAAACGCACTTTACTATTAATAAAGAGCCAATATTTGAGAACAACATAAATACTTGCTTGGAAAAATTATCTGAGCTAATAAAATGAATGAAAGAAATATCAATTCACCAGAACTAATGTTTTTTTTTCTTTTTTAATCTATTGCAGGGGATGATTGTATTTCAATAGTAAGTGGGTCACGAAATGTTCAAGCCACGGATATAATCTGCGGACCAGGTCATGGAATCAGGTCTTCCATTGGACGCATTCTACACGACAACTTTTTTAAATTTTTTTAAAAAAATTTATTATACTAATTTTGATACATAATCTGGTGATTTAATTGCAGCATTGGAAGCTTAGGTGCTGGGAATTCAGAAGCAGAGGTTTCAGATGTGATAGTTTCTGGAGCGAAAATGACGGACACCACCAATGGACTAAGAATAAAGACTTGGCAGGTAAGACTTCATTTTCAAATATACATATGTAATTTTGGGCATCTCCAACTTTGTCATTTAATTTCATGTACATAGATGTCTATTTTGCTTCATGCATATAGGGCGGTTCTGGATATGCCTATAACATCAGATTCAAAAATATTATGATGGACAACGTGAGCAATCCAATAATCATAAACCAATATTACTGTGATCAGGACGAGCCATGCCAAGAACAGGTACGGTTTAGTTTAGACTCACTTCTGTCAAAACACACAGTTTACAATCTGACAACATAACATACTAGACTGTCTTTATATTTGCAGCTATGTACACGATGTAAAAGTTGAGCATTTATAAATATATAATATTGATCATTTGAGGTGTCTTCGCATGCATGCAGGCTTCAGCTGTGAAAATAAGCAATGTGGTGTATGATAACGTAAAAGGCACAAGTGCTTCAAAAGTGGCAGTGAAATTTGACTGCAGCAAGCGCTTCGGATGCAAAGGAATCTTGTTACGAAACGTTAACATACAAACTCTAGGCGAAGGAACGGCCATAGCTTCCTGTGAGAATGTTAGACTAAGCCATAGTGGGAGTGTTTCTCCAAAGTGCTCTTCAACAATTTAAAAAGTTTATTTATTATTTACACATTCATTATACTTTGATTTCTCAGTCACAATATAAATGAAACCAAATTGTAGCTTTTACTGCAAATAGCAAAGAAAAATAAATCTATGCTATGCAGAATTCTCTGTGTTTAACTAAAATTTGTTATGAAGAAAAATAAAGCCAAGCATGGCAATAATTTCTGATACAAACGATATTGGGGGTAGGGGAAATTGAACCTTGGACTTCGGTGGAGGTGGAGGGGTAAATGCTCTTAAGCATGGCAATAATTTCAAAAGTTAATGTGAAGCTTGAAAGGTTTCCAAAACCTCCGTTCATATGAAGTAAACCTTTCCTTGCTCTCCAATATGGTCAGGAATTGGTGGTGATCTTAGGCATAAAGACATAAGCCCTCTAAGGGTGAACACACTAAGAAATATCTTCAGCAAATGGAGATGAAGAGACGGAAGAAATGGCCAGAATTCTGCAATCTCTCTATGGACCCTAACATTTAAAAAGGACGAAAAAAACCCTATAACATTAAATTTACAATTAAAAGAAAACAAACAAACAAAGGAAAACCCCCAGCAGCATCCCCAATTCCCTCAGAAACTAGTTGGTGGAAGTATTTGGGGTCTGCATATGTTTGGATATGAAGAAACACTTTTCCCTACAATTGAAGAGATGTCACTGAAATTACGTTCCACAAATCAAATGCAGATGAAATAATGGACGCACATATACAAGAGCATGTGGAGGTTGCATGAGTCCGGCAATTATGTTTCGACAAATTAACAGAATACCTCAATACAAATTTATGGAAGTTAGGTCTCTATGACTTCATGAAAGTGATGTCAAACGACCAAAATACCGTTTGTATAACTTACTTGCTTTAGCTAAGATTTTCAACCCACAACCAACCAATGTGCCTTATTGGAACTTTTTTGAAACGTAATACATAAACTTAGGTTTCTCTCTCCTAATTAACGTCTTTCCTTTTATATTAATTTGGAGTCACAATCTACTATTGCGTAAGGCTAGGCTTACCACATTTTTCATACCATATTTGTACCATATCTCTAATAGAGGTGGAGCCCACTAATACAATGGAGCCCGCCTCTATTAGAGAGGAGGTACAAAACGTTGTATGAAAAACATGGTAAACTTAGCATTTTCCTCTACTATTTCATGACGCCGGAGTGATGATATCATTCATATCTCTGTGCATGGGGAAACATATTACTCATGTATAAACGAATGGATGGTAAAAAGTTATATATCATTTTTTCAGAGTCACGACTTTAAGATAAATTTTTTATTGATAAAAGAAAAAACTTTGCGCTAGGGATAGCAACCTGAAGTCAATGACAATCATCATCTACTAGGACGTCCCAAAGAATAATATATGAGTATGACACCTCAAAACAAACAAAAGAGGCCTATGTGCAGATAGACTCGCCTAATCCTCTTGGTTTATGTCTTCTTTTTCTAACCCCTTTTAATAATATATTAGCGCTAAATTTTCAACCCAAAAATAAAAACAAATGACACTGCGAAATCATCTATTAAATTGTTTGTTGACTAAATTGTAGAAAGAATTTTTTGTGTGTATATCTAATATTATAGAAAAGTTGTTTGTAAAACGTGAATTCTAATATTAATTATTATATAGGTTTGAGTGGATTGTGAAGGGTATTATGACTGAAGATCAAGAAGGCTGAAGTACGGGTTCCAAATTGGATGACTGACTGAATGAAGAATATTTCATTTGGTCCAAAAGTGGGATTAATATGTAGGACTAAGAGGAAATTTAACAGAAGAAGAGGAAGAGAGAAACAACTAAAAGGAAGGAAGAAAGAGAAGATTGAACAAAAAAAGGATTTTAGTATTCTGAAAAATAATCAATCAAACTTCAAGGTCCAGACAAGGATCTCAAGTATTCTAAAAAATATTATGTTTTATTTGAGGTCAAATATATATATTTGTGTTTTTTATACGGTAGTATGGTCACGTGGTATATTTTGTACGCGTGTTATAATACGGGTGGATAACATAGTTTATTTTCTCCCCTTTTAGGGAATAATATCAATAAATATCCACTTATATTATAACACGTGTACAAACATCAATTTAAAAGGTATTAGTTGGTTATAGTTTTATAGTAGTGGCTCACAAACAATATTAATATTTGCAAGAGTGAGAAGGCATGGTGGGATCCACCACTTAATTATAGGCCACGAACACTGTTTGCCGTGGCCAAAAGTAAATGGCAACAGCCTCAACTACCTTCATTTTTTGTTATGCGGCCAATATGGATATAGGCCACAGGTAATCTATAACTTATGCGTGACTTTTTCATAGTGAAAATATATCACATGACCGTACTACTATAATATTTTATAATCCCTCGCACAACACATGATATGGGTAAATGAGTTGACAACATTTTCGGAGACTTGCCAACCAACGGGCTCATATTTCGGCGCTAAAAGTGGGAAATTAGATTTCCAAGTCAGAATCATAATTACTTGAATGCATGTCAACGGGAATTTCAAAACAACCTTAAAAGTGGAAAAATACCTATTAGCGTTCAACAAATGCCAAATTATACCTAACAGGGAGCAAAATCAACAAAGTACGTCCCTCAATCTACTGAAGGCACCCAAAGCTGTGCCTCTCGAAGAGCTCAAGACACGCTTTGTACTAGCTCAAGGACAGCATGACACTTTAGGCAAGAAGACTATAGCAATGAACAGACAAACTTTCTCTTGATTCAGAATGGTTCTGTCCATTCTTGTGAAACTTCATCAGAACCATTCTGAATCAAGAGAAAGTTTGTCTGTTCCAGCGTGGTAGTGAGTTTAGAAAATGTTCCACGCGAGTAATTTGTATTCACATGTACGTTTGTGTGTTGGTAAACAAGCACAAACACCAGTAACCAACTAAACTCAATGCATCCAATTAATATATTACGTTCATATTTCCTTCAGTGGAGAGAAAACTAATAATGTGAGACCAGAGAGTCGGCTACCAGCCAGCCAAGTAATTCTTTCGTCTCAATTTCCTGCTTCTCAATCTCCATACTTCTCTGACTCAAGCACTCTTTGCTTCTAATTCACAATCTCTCTCTCTCTCTCTCTCTCTAGAAACTTTGACTGCTCTTCTATAAATATGTATTATACTTCATGATCACATCCCATATCCTCCAAGCGTCTGTCTTGAACGTTTTTGAATTTGGACATGCAATTGTTTCTGTATCCAAAACTTTTGAAAGCTCAGATGAATTCACAAAGCCATTTTCTCTCCATACTTCTGATAGTTTTCTTAGCCTCTTTTTCCTTCTCTTTTAGCAGTAACGTCCCAGAGGGCCCACTTTTACTTGATCATCATCACCATCAAACTAATTCTAGTGATCATGATGAATACATAAAACCCTCCCCTACAATATCAAGGACAAGCAGGCTAGCTATTCTCAGCAGAGCAAGTGCTGCTTATCATTCAGCTTCAGCAAAGAATATTGTTGTTAATGTGGATAGTTTTGGAGCTAAAGGAGATGGCGGGGATGATACCCAGGTAACCCATCTAAATTATTTATTTAATTTTCTATTTTTTTATTTTTTATTTTTTGCAAAAGTTAATATTTTCTAGTTAATTATTTTATATATATAGATTTTAAATGTCCTTATTCATTCTTTTTTTACTTGTTTAAGGGCTCAGTTATTTTGGATGGTCTTGTTTTAAATTATATGAGAGATTAATGAGTAGCATGGGGTTTGTTGAAAGGCTGGCGTTTTTATCTTTTATTATTGTGTTTTATTAGGCGTTTATAAAAGCATGGAAGAAGGCTTGTTCTTCGCAAAGGGGCGTTGATCTCGTGGTTCCTAAGAACAGGATTTATCACCTGAAACCAATCAATCTCTCTGGTCCTTGCAAATCTCCTATCACCCTCAAGGTGAGTTCATAAATTAATTGAACTACATACATGCCATGCCTACATTATTAGTTATATATACATTACATACTGTACAATACAGCACTCATAAAATGCATGATGCATGCTTGTATAAATTTGGACTATGCATCCACAAGTAAACTTTTTTACCCCCTAAGTTGCTTCTTGTGGGACCCACACCGTTCGTTTCAAAGATGAAATTAAAAAAATTAGAAAAAAGAATTTTTGTTCGAGTGGCGAGGGGATCTTTGTCTAAAGTACTTGTTGATTATTTTGACGTTGTTCAGGTAGCTTAATTGCATATTGTGAATTTTTTAAAATTTATTTAAATACAAGCGAAAGTCTAATTTACAAAGAGAATGAGGATTTCTCATACACACACCCTACCAAAGTGTCATGGGAGTTCGACCTTAGATCACTAGTCTGCAAGTTAATGCCATTTTTCAATGAACTAGACCCCGTTGGCACATGGTGGTAATTTATGTGTGAGAAACCCCCCATCCCTATCGTTTGTATTTTTAAAAAAAATTATATATTATTTATACGTTTTACAATTTACTTTTTTACAATGTAAAATAATATGCTCTTAATTGGATTCATTTTCCAGATCTATGGAACAATCAAAGCCTCTCCCAACCGATCAGATTACAGAAATGATACACGGCATTGGATTGTGTTTGAAAATGTGGCAAACTTTAGAGTCGAAGGTGGTGGCACCATCGATGGAAATGGAAGGATATGGTGGCAAAACTCTTGCAAGGTTAACGAATCCCTTGTAAGTAATTCGATAAACTAATCAAGTTCTTGTGCATACTTTAATTTTGATGTTGATTTGTTTTATAACCCAATTCTAGATGCAAAGACTAACTACAGTTTATTTTCTTTTGTGGAACAACCTTTCATTATGTCACAGCCTTGCACGATCGCACCAGATGTAAGTTTATGGGTCCTATTTATTTCCAAGAACTAATCATCATACCTACAGCACTGAGACTAGACTATTATTTTTAATTAAAAAAGCACTCTATTATTTAATTACTGAAATTTGTTTACTTGTCTTTGTTCTTTTTCTTGTTCAAAGGCCATGACTTTCTCCGGGTGCATCAACTTGCAAGTAGACAATGTAAGGTTCCAAAATCCCCAAAAAATGCATCTTCGGTTTCACAAATGTGTGAATGTGAAAGCTTCGAATCTCATAGTAACTGCACCAGAGGATAGCCCCAACACAGATGGAATCCATGTCACAGGAACACAAAATATTCAGATAACGAACTGTCTCATTAGGACAGGTACGGGTCATAAACTCATGCCGTCAAACGCTCAATATGTTTTCAAATAATAATCTAATAGCATAACATGTTCGGCTCTCAATTAGCATAAAGAGCCAATATTTGAGAACAACATAAATACTTGCTTGGAAAAATTATCTGAGCTAGTAAAATGAACGAAAGAAATATCAATTCACCAGAACTAATGTTTTCTTTTTTCCTTTTTAATCTATTGAAGGGGATGATTGTATTTCAATAGTAAGTGGGTCACGAAATGTTCGAGCCACGGATATAATCTGCGGACCAGGTCATGGAATCAGGTCTTCCCTTAGACACATTCTACACGACAACTTCTTTTAATTTTTTTTAAAATAAATTTATTGTACTAATTTTGATACATATTCTGGTGATTTAATTGCAGCATTGGAAGCTTAGGTGCTGGGAATTCAGAAGCAGAGGTTTCAGATGTGATAGTTTCTAGAGCGAAAATGATGGGTACCACCAATGGATTAAGAATAAAGACTTGGCAGGTAAGACTTCATTTTCAAATATACATGTGTAATTTTGGGCATTCTCCAACTTTGTCACACTTCAATGACACAAACATGTCTATTTTGCTTCATGCATATAACATGTCTATTTTGCTTCATGCATATAGGGCGGTTCTGGATATGCCAACAACATCAGATTCAAAAATATTATGATGCACAACGTGAGCAATCCAATAATCATAAACCAAAATTACTGTGATCGGGACGAGCCATGCCAAGAACAGGTACAGTTTAGTTTAGACTCGCTTATGTCAAAACGCATTGTTTACAGTCTGACAACATAACATACTAAATGTAAAAGTTGAGCATTTATAAATATATAATATTGATCATTTGAGGTGTCGCATCCAGGTTTCAGCTGTGAAAATAAGCAATGTGGTGTATGAGAACGTAAAAGGCACAAGTGCTTCAAAAGTGGCGATGAAATTCGACTGCAGCAAGCGCTTCGGATGCAAAGGAATCTTGTTACGAAACGTTAACATAAAACCTCTAGGCGAAGGAACGGCCAATGCTTCCTGTGAGAATGTTAGACTAAGCCATAGGGGGAGGGTTTCTCCAAAGTGCTCTTCAACAATTTAAGAAGTTTCTTTATTATTTACACATTCATTATACTTTGATTTTTCAGTCACAATATAAATGAAACCAAATTGTAGCCTTTACTGTAAATAGCAAAGAAGAATAAATCTATGCTATGCAGAATTCTTTGTGTTTAACTTAAATTTGTTATGAAGAAAAATAAAGCCAAGCATGGCAATAATTTTTGATACAAACGATATTGGGGGCGGGGGATATTGAACCTTGGACTTCGGTGGAGGGGTAAATGCTCTTACGCATGGCAATAATTTCAAAAGTTAATGTGAAGCTTGAAAGGTTTCCAAAACCTCCGTTCATATGAAGTAAACCTTAAGCTCCTAGTTTTCCACCCTATCCTTGCTTCATAAGCTCCTAGGGCTCGTTTGGTACACAGGACTGTCTTGGCATGGACTATGCTTAGGGACTGTCTTGGCTTGGCTTGGCTTGGTCTAAGTTGGATAACACTTATCCTGCGTTTGGTGTACGCTTGGACTAGGACTAGATTTTTTTTATTTTTTCAAAACTATCTATGTATATGTATATATGTATAAATACATATATTATGTATGTGTACATATGTATTTTATAATATATGTGACATGTATGTGTATATACATGTATATATGTATATTATAAATAATATAAACATATGTATGTATATATATATATATATGTACACATACATGTATATACATGTATATATATTATAAAATACATATATATATATATATATATATATATTATATTATAAAATACATATATATATATATATGTATTAATTATACCTATGTATATATGTATATTATATATATACATACATTATACACATATATATATGTATTTTATAATATATATATATATATATATATATATATATATACATGTATATATATTATAAAATACATATATATATTATATTATGTATATATATGTATTTTATAATATATATATACATGTATATATGTATATTACAATATATATAATACATATATAATGTATATGTGTATATATGTGTGTATATGTATATTATAATACATACATGGGTATAATATATACACATATATGTATATATATATGTATTATAATATATAATATATAATATATATTACATATATACATGTATGCTATTATTATAATATTAATATGTATATGTGTATATGGGTATATTATAATAATAATATACATGTATATATGTATATGTATATTTTATATATATATATATATATATATATTATATGTATATATGTGTGTATATATATACACATATATGTACATATATACATATATTATATATTTATGTGTATATACATGTATATATGTACATTATAGTATATGTGTAAGTAAGTTTAATAATAATAATAATATATGTTATTAATTTTACAATATAATATATGCATTTATACATTGGTGAGCATTGGGACTAGCTAATCCTCCCCTTCCACATGGGATTAGTAGTCCCCTCCTAAGGAGGTGTTTTTGGTAGGCCCGGTATTAGCAATCCCATCTAAGACTAGGATTAGATAAAACAAACATGGTACTAAATTTAGTCCAAGCCAGTCCAAGCCAATCCCGTGTACCAAACGAGCCCCTGTAGTTTCCTTGCTCTCCAATAAGGTCAGGAATTGGTGGTGATCTTAGGCATAAAGACTTAAGCCCTCTAAGGGTGAACACACTACGAAATATCTTCAGCAAATGGAGATGAAGAGACGGAAGAAATGGCCAGAATTCTGCAATCTCTCTATGGACCCTAACATTTAAAAAGGGGAAAAAAACCCTATAACATTAAATTTAAAATTTTAAAAATACAAACAAACAAACAAAGGAAAACCCCCAGCAGCATCCCCAATTCCCTCAGAAACTAGTTGGTGGAAGTATTTGGGGTCTGCATATGTTTGGATATGAAGAAACACTTTTCCCTACAATTGAAGAGATGCCACTGAAATTACGTCCCACAAATCAAATGCAGATGAAATAATGGGCGCACATATACAAGAGCATGTGCAGGTTGCATGAGTCCGGCAATTATGTTCCAAACCAAAAGTTGATTGAACCTTTCAATTCATGCCCGAAAGGGCTAAAGCTGGAGTAGATAATGAAACTAATTGACGGAGCCATCAAAGCACTATAATTCTGAAATTAGAATCCTAGCCAATAATTTTCCGTTACCATTATCATGCATTATAATACAAGTATATTAGTCAAACTAAACTAGACTTCCAAGAACTCACTCATACCGACAAAGAATCCTCAGAAGCATTTCCGATGAACAACGGAAGGTCCAGTTTCATCATAGTCTGCTTTGGTTACATGCTGATTTTGTGGGAACACAACTTTGGCTAGTATGGCACCTCCCACCCATGCTGAATACATTGACAAATTCTCCGGCATATATTCTGGAGGCTGTAACCCACACCAAAGGATCAGAACAAGAATTTGGCAATGTAGCTAGTACAAAGAAAACAGTGTTGGGAAAATGTTATGCGTTAACCATAAAGTATTCTTCTCGCATAAACCCTTCGTGTCAAAAACCACTTCCAAATCAATGAACATTTTAATTTTTTCAAGATATTAGACATACATTCTACCGGAAATATCAGAAACACCAAACTGCCAACTGTCTGTAAAAAATTATGAAATATATAGCATCATCACTTATTAACATGTAACCAAAAAGATAGGGAAATACCATACAACAGAAACTGTCACAACCATCAGTGTGGGCTGTGAAATATAGATGGCCTCAGAAACAAATATGAAAACTAGCAATACTTACATTTTTTGTATATGGACCTCAAATTTGAAATTCAAAAGGTTATTTCATCATAATTATCAAGAATTTGTGGTTTTTTGACAGGGTCCTAGTGACAGTAAACAATAGGTGCGATGTCATGACCTATGAAGATGACATCATGTGGAAGAATGTTGACAATGTTTAGCAGATCAATTTTCAGATGTGCCCGGCCACAGTTGAACTTTAAATCTACCCCACCCTATCTCAAGCTAAAACCAAATTGCAGTTTTTAATGAAAATAAATTACCTTAATTAAAGCAGGACGGACAGCAGATGAGCATAGACCAGCTTCTTTCTGAAACCTTTCTTCAAAACCTGATATAAAAAGTAACCCAACTGCCAATCAGCAATGACAGAGCCAAGTTTCTATTTCTTCTGAAACAAGAAAGTCAAACTCAAATTTGGTAATGCTCTTATAACAATTGTATTGTAAAATATGTCAAACAAGAAAAATGTAAAAGGAACTCTAAACCCACGGATCCTTACAACTTCGTGAATCCATTTATTAAATCGATATAGATGATAATGATAATGAAAGCGTCCAAAGAAAGGGCCTTGCAGTGCAGAGATGTAAATATAAAAAAGTCCAATGTATTCTAACAAGAACTAATTATTCAGGGAAAGAAAAAAAGATAAAAGATAAAGAAAATATATCATACTAATTACTGCATCTGAAATGCACAAACATCTGACTATAAAACTTACCAGTCATAGAAGCAGTGCCACCACACAGTACAGTATTTTCCAGCAATTGACGGTGATTATCAGATGACACTGTTGAAATACAACGAACAAGCTGCTCAACAATCCCATGAGCCTCTAACCCCAATATAGATGGTTGGAATAAAGCCTCACCAACAGTATATTTTTCTCTTCCAATCGTAATGACCTAAACAATAACCAGTATCACATTCAGAACGTTGGCATAAAGCAGAGTGATGAAAACGGGCAAAAGGAGGATTTGGGGAAGAGACATAGTTATACTTGGATCACTATCATTGTTGTGTCTAAACAAAACAAAAATTCCACCTCTTTTAAGTAGAAAAAGAAAGAAGTGTTTTGAACTTTAAACATCATTCACTAGATCTTTCTTTAGGATACAACAATATTAGAGAAGATCTCAGTGTGGATAATTTTGCGTTAACACTATTTATACATGTAAAACATAATGAACAGATCCTGGATACAAATTAAACAAAACCAGCTAATTATGACAAGTGCAAGCCAGTTACAACATATATAACGGTGACTTATAGGCATACTATGATGTACTCAGGTTAACAAATCCTTAACCCAAATAAGCTACATGCCTACATCTGTATCTTTTCCATCTATCCAAATCAAAATTTCATAAAATTAACCAGACCTGTCCATCAGGAAGAGTATGTTGCTCTGTCTGGCATGCATTTTTGGTCTTTTCATAAGCAAGTTCATCTTCAGCACAACATGAATATTGCTCTTTTATTTTCTCAATATCAGACATCTTGATATTCACCAAAGGATTGGATTTCCCAAGTTCTTCAGCAAGTAACTTCGTCAAATCCATACCTCCAATTTCAAACCTTCTTGAGGCAATGTGCTGAACAGCACCTTCAATTACTGGTGCAATATCTGTGAAAAATGGCCAACGATACAAAAAGGCACAGTTAAAAGACAATCAGTTTTGTTCCTTTTACATAACCCAGAGCAATATTCCATTGAATAATAATATTGACCACTAGCTTGCACATCAAGATGAATCAAATGACATTAACAGGACATGCTGGCGAACCAAAACTCGCCAGCCTTAGTTCAGTCACCAATGCATCTTTATGACTATTATTGCCGTAGGTCACCTAATGCACTGAATTGCTTAATGGATTGTTCTAGCTTGGGATAGAAACACAATATCAACTATCAATAATATACTTAAAACACAAATTTTGATGAGATAGATTTATAGCTTGGCATAGCAACACAATATCTTCTATTCCTAGATTTGTGCATTAAAAAAAATACAAATTTTGAAGTGCAAATGATTTGATTGATTGTATGCTAGACAGGATAAATTGAATTTTGATGAGATAGATTTATTATATTTAAAATACACATAACATAGCCTGCAGTCAAGAAGACGTAAGAATAGTTCAAACATCACTATGTATTCAATAAACAAGATTTCATAGGTTCCCTTCTGCAAGGTATATATACCTATCTTTCCATGGCCAATATCAACAGTGCATCCCGAGATACGCCCTACAGCATAAAGTGACAATACTGCTTGCTCTGATGCATAGAAGCCCGAAATGTTAAACGTTTCAAACATCAGTTGCACCAACTGCTCTCTGACAGCCTGGTAGAAAAATTGTATTTCATTTTTTTTTAGAAGGAAATATATTAACTACACTAACAAAAAAAATGGAATTATGTAGCAGCAGAAATTGCTATTACTAGGCTTTTTCTTTCTAGACAGATAGATTGACAACTTCAATTTACTTCAATTTAGGGTCATCAATCACTTTAAGGCACTTCAAAACCACCCAAGCCTTCCCTATCCCTCCTGTACAAGAGTTTTCACACCCACAAAATAAGGCAGCATGCTTACATTCATGCACAAAGACAAGCAACAAGCAACAAACAGTGAAATAATGTTAGAAAGGCAACTCTCACCACCATGCACTGACAACAAACTGATTCAAAGCATAAAAACTTGAGGCCACAGAATTTCTTCTTTAAATTTACTTAAACAAGAATAGTAATGATTATAATCATGATACTGACACTAAGAGAGTTTGCACAATGCCACCAGTCTAGATCACAGTCTTTCAACATAATCCATTGCTTTTCCAAGTTAAACTATATAAGAATGATAAAACAGCAAAAATAACCACAATACTTAGGTTTTCAGCAAAGACTTGCACAATGACACCTTTCTATTCCATATTCATTTAATGTGTTCAACAAATAGCAGATTAGCTAACCTTGGGGGTACATAGTGGATCAGTAAATAATATCTGCCCTTCGTTGCCCATTTCCCATCCAAGGCCAGTATATAGAACATGATGCAACAGATCTTCCATGGCATCCCAATCTCTAATAAGACCTCGCACAACTGGATCAACAATGGTATCTTCAGATGATGAATTATCATTCATTGATCCATCATCAAGCATGCGCTTCATTTGGTTAGGAATTATCTGAAACATATGGACAGAAAATAAAAGTTAAGCGGAAAAACTAGAAAAGAAAAATGAGGTTTAGACCACAGCTATCTCATCAGCTTAGATTAGTCGAATTGAATTGTCATTATGTTGAATGCAAGCCCATGATAACCTTCGGTATAAATGAAAATTTTCTTTTCCTAATACGCAATTTCTAGAAATGGTTGTAAAATACACAAATTTGGGTTCATTAAGAACAAAAAAAATATTTTTTTTCCGAATATTATACACATTTTGAAAATAATATTTTATACTTACTCAAAATGTTTTACAAAGTCCTCATCTATGACAGAAACAGTCAATTGCTTGTTTAGTTTCTAAGAACTAAAAGGATCACAAAGCAATGCAAGTGTAACTTGATAAGAATTATAGCAGGATGGGAGGAGTGAGATATATGTGATAAGAGAAGATTGGTTGGAAGAAGGAAAATGGAAGTAAGAACAAGACCCAATTGGAAGTGAAATTTTGAGGCAAAAAATCATCCACTCAACACACTGAGAGAATCTTTATCCATGCCACAGGGGTAAACAAAAAAGAAACCCTCATAATTCGGCCATTATATTGCTAAAATTTTCACTGTGCCCACAACAAACCATATTTTTCCTTGTCTTTTCCACAACTTCCCCAGAAACCAAGCACAATCTACCGCGAAATCTTTGCCACTAAACTGACCTCAAACAGCAGGTTAACTTGTCCCTTTAAAGTACCCACTTTAAGAAATCAAAAGAAAGCCTAGCTTACCCTACTAAGATAAATTGGATTTTCATTTCCCCGACACCACCAACCATAGCTTATCGCAGCTGGAGTTTCCCATTTCCCAAAAAACCAAAACTTTTCTGAGAAACCAAACGGAGAATAGAAAGTGCAAAAAGATGGAAACTTTACCATGGAAGGAGCTTGATCGGGAATAGCAGGTCCTGCTTTGAGGAGCTTCGAGCCGGCGTCGACCACCGCAGCCTCCATCTTGCTCTTTACCACAAAACCCTAACCCTAGATTTCAGTTTCTGCAATGTTCAATGGG
The DNA here is from genome assembly GCF_965620075.1 of Prunus avium. Taxonomy (NCBI): domain Eukaryota; kingdom Viridiplantae; phylum Streptophyta; class Magnoliopsida; order Rosales; family Rosaceae; genus Prunus; species Prunus avium. The sequence goes on from NC_142285.1 coordinate 2,031,843, forward strand.
CAAAGGATTTAGCTGAGCATTTGAGAAGTAAATATGTTCTACACACAGCACCAAACTACAAGCGGGGGATATGTCTTTTCAAATTTCACAAGATTAATGGAAATTCAAATATCAGCTCTCTCCTTTTTTTCTTTTTCTTCCTGTCGTTTTTTTTTTTTTTTTTTTGGATCTGACGGAAGGAAAAACGCTGTATGTAGGACCTACGTCGATTGGGCCTTTAGGATATTGACACGTGTTACTAAAAGTTAGCAAATGACACAGAGGTCCCAGCGTCAGGTGGTGGATTCTCATTAATACGGGACAAAAAGATTATGACAAACTACAGTAAACTCCCCAACTTATAGGGTCATTTATGAGTTTATATCCGATTTTGGGGACATTTATGAGTACATGCTCAACGTCGCGGAAAACCTACAATTTGCCCCCTCCGTTAGCCAAATTGTTAGTAAGCCTGTTAAATGTTGATATGTCAAAAGTGGGACACCTTTTTTTGATGACGTGGACTTCCACATGGACCAAAATTTAATAAAAAATTATATATTTATTAAAATAAAATAAAATAAAACTAAAAAACCACCTTTTTTTGATGATGTGAGCTCAAATGGAAACCTTTCTTCGCGGGTCAAATTTGGGGCTCGTCAGATATGATGCATCGCATGTGGGTTGAGTTTTGGGCTCGTCGGATCTAGTGGCGGCCAAAGAACTTCATAACTAGATGGTGGCGTGAACGTGACAGTGATGGTGGAGTGGCTGGGTAGGAGGGGTGTCTTCCACCATCTCGATATCGATATCAATTTCTGCAAATAAATCAAATAATAACATGTTTAGAGGATTAGTGATGGCTGGGTTTTGGTTTGGGGATAGGTTTGGTTTGTTTTTCATTGGCAATCCCATGTCAATAACCTGTTTGGGTTTGCAAAAAGTCTTCATCTTTAATTGTTCTTATTGCTAATGGTGTTATGGGTATGCAACGTTCACTCTTGAGATCAAGGAAAGGAGGTTTGATTTCACAAGCCATGGAATGCAAATGTGCTGCTCTACTGTGAGGACAACTTAAGTGTTTTTTTCTTCAGTTATTCACTTGTTGAGATCCATTCGATTTCCAGATCTAATTATTCTCATCATCTTAGCCTTGTTTAGTTTTGCTGTTGTTACTACCATGGGTGGGTGTTGAGGGAGGGTTGCAACGGCGGAGGGTGGATTCTGGGTTTGTTTTTATGTTAATTATTCAATTTTTAATTTTTTTTAATAAGTAAATAATTTTCCATTACTTTTTTGGGTGTTGAGAGAGAGAGAGATTTTTTAAAATAATTTAAACAGTAAAATAATTTATTATTAATTTTTGGTCCACGTGGAAGTCCACGTCATTAAAAAAAGGGGTCCCACTTTTGACACGTTAGCATTTAACAAACTCACTAACAGTTTAGCTAACGGAGGAGGCAAATTGTAAGTTTTCCGCGACGTTGAGTATGTACTCGTAAATGTCCTCAAAATCGGGTATGAACTCGTAAATGACCCTATAGGTTGGGGGGTTTACTGTATTTTGTCCTAAATATTATACGTGAAAATTATGTACATGTACATGCATATTCGTATTTTTCAAAATCTTTTTACCATATGCTTATTATTAAAGGTTTTTATCACTTTTAACTAATTTTTCTTGTAAGGGGTAGGTTAAGTGATGAATAGAGAAATGAGGAAGGGAGGCTGGGAGAGAACGAGTCAAATAGAGAGCCATAGAGAGAGCGAGCCCGAGTGCGTGGTAGAGAACTCCTCCTCCTTTCTGAAATTTCAGAGGGAGCAAAGAAGAAGAAGTGAATGAGGAAGACGAATTTGTGTGATCAAGAGAAGAAAAAAAAGAATATTTAAATAGTAGAGACGTACGGCTATACTTGTTAAATATATTCTGTTTTGCGATAATATTAACCTTTTGTTCATTAACATATAGTCCCTTGACAATTATATTAAATGGTGTGACTACTTATGTAAGTGGGGAATTATTTCTTCAATTAATTAATTTACATCCTTGTTTCTTTTGCAAACCCCGCAACTTCATCTTCAAAAATGTGAGTGCAGGTGCTTGGAAGGAGGGGCTGAGGAGTTTCTTTTGAAGCCACTTCAGCTATCGGATTTGAAGAAGCTTCAACCTTACCTGCTCAAATCCCTTGAACATCATTCTTGTAACGACAACGACAACAATGTCGTAGTAAATGAGGTCCAAGATGGAGGGGTTAGCTCTGGTAGTACAAGATTAGTATACAATTACTTTACTGGGGTGATTAATTATTACATATTACCATAATCACATCCTTAATTATATTCATATATGTATTTGGTGCTATTGGTTTGGTGGTGTCTTTTAGTTGAAAAGTATTATCCATTGATCCAATTTTAAGCCAAGGATTAACAGTCTCTCTATTTTAGATCCAATTGATGTATGCCTTACAAGAATCTTCCACGAATAAAGAAGAAAAACTAAAACAAAGAAAATAATCAATTATGCCTACATGACCAATAACCTTGTCAATAATACAAAGGATAATATTGAACATCCTCCTTGTCCCAAGGGCTATCACAAAAGATATTCACGAGAATGAGCACACAAGTGCAAGCAGCCACAAGAGCTACCAAAAGAATCCAATTCTCTATCACCTCTCTCTGCCAAGAAAATCCACGCGACTGAACCTTTGTCACAACGGTGTCGTACTGCGGATACAATAGGGTTTGGAAAGCTGGATCGAAGAAGTCCTCAACCCCATGAACAATGAGCCGTCCGTTATTGTAGACACCCCATTCAGTGATTTTGACTCGATTAATAGACGCGTATGATCCACCAGTGCGGGTTGGTAAAGAAGTAATGACAAGAGAATGACCATGCAGAAGAGTGCGAACGTTGGAACCATGACCAACAAACGCCTCTATTGTATCTCTGTCGAACTTGAACGGCACAACGTGGTACTTAAGGAGAGTCAATGGAGGCTGTGGATACTTAGAGTTGAAGAAAGCTTGGTCCCGAGGGCAAAAGAGGGTAAAAGTGGTGTTGGTGTGGTTTACGGATTGTAATGAGGGCATGATCACGGACTCAAGAATCATGTCTAGGGTTAGTGACATGGCATGATAGCCCTTGTCAGAGAGTACGGCTGAGGGTTTGGGTTGCTGTGTTTGCTCGACAGCTTGACTGGTACTAATAACAAAGAGACTTGAAGAGAGAAGAAGAAAACAGATTGAAAACTTGATGGAAGCCATAGGAGAAGAGAAAGCAAATGCAAAGCTATGTGTAATTGCAAGGGATTTTGGTGTGAATCGAAAGGCTGAGGCTAAGCACATATATATACTGATAGCCAGTTTCCAAATCCTACCGTGTTTCTAATTGGTTTCCAAATCCTACCGTGTTTCTAATTGGTTTCCAAATCCCTTTAGGATTCCTTATTCTTTTCCGATAAATATTTACCAAAATGTAAGACATTATTGTAAACCGAATGGGCCAAATGGGTTTTGTACCCTTCGTTTTGGGCCGAATTAGTAGCAGCTTGGGTAACAAGCAATTAAAATTCATCACTACACCCAAACCGCATAATAAAACAGAATTAAGGGCATCTGACTCTCTCAAAATGCAGAAGATTAGAGATAATTACACTTAAATCATAATTGCAAAGAGATAATTAACTTCAGGACTTGTAAATTAAACTGCTTCTTCAAGGGTCTCTACATTACCAAAACTGCACACTGTTACCCTAAGCTATCCCTGAAACTAGTGTTGACGAAAACACCTCCCACTTTATTCAAATTTAAAAAGATAAAAAAACATAACTACTGATAGATAGGGATGAGGAGGGATATTGCAACCATGTGAAGACAACAGTGGCAGATATTAAATAGACACTAATTAAAATATGTATCAAGTTTCAGTTTCTTCTGGAATAAGACATTAACAAACCACTACCTTATTCTATTTTATCGGATAGGAAGATCTATGAAAAACGAAAAATAAATAAACAATAAATGAGGGAGATAAAATGTTCAACCATTTATGCAGCCAGGAAGAATGCAAGGTGTAATAAACTCCCAAGAAACTTTTGGCTATTTTATTAGACAATAAATTACCACACAATAGAACTTTCAAGCCACTGAGCATAATTAAATGTTGTTAAAATCCGAAAACTCCATCATTTTTTATGTGAATCCCCAAAATTTAGTGTCATAGAATCAAGGTAAGGTATTTAGAGCAAGTGTTGTTCTCCTCAAGGTAATTGTCTCTCAGAGGTAGTAATAATGTAGTCAATCAAGAAAATCATATAATAAACAGATAACCCAGAGAAATACTAACAAAAACAAGACCCAAAAAACAAAAAAAACAAAAACAAAAAGGGCACACTAGTACACAACATTCAAGTTTTTCCCAGACTTGAGAACAACGTCCTGGATGCTGTCAACGACTACCACTTTTACAGGCTCACTGTTAGGCTCAGGAATAGGTTCAGACTTCTTGTATGGTGATACTTTCCCTTCCTGCAGTTACGCGATTCAGTAAATAGGTATCAACAGATAAAAGCTTTAATGAACCTTTACTCGAATCGGCATATAAAAAATTAGTGATTATCATAATATCACTCGCAGGCCAAGTGCATTACAAGAAAAAAGCAGACTTATTGAATGGAGTTTGATGATGGAGACTTACTGAATAACTCAATTTTGTGCAGTTTGTAGGTAGTTAGCAAGTAAAAAAAGTTACTATATATATATATATATATATATTTCAGTGTACTTTCTGATCTGGGGTGAAGCAGCCAATGTCAGATTCCTTCCGGAATGCTTGTGCTACATATTTCATCATGCGATGTGAGTAAGCCTTTATTTCATCGTCGTGAGGACTTTGTTGTTGGTCTCTAAGAGTAACCCAATTTTATTGTGGTTGATGATGACTTGCAATAGTATTAGTATGTCACTGTTCCTGAGGCGCCCTTAATAGTATAGCCGGCCGGCTATACTCTTTGAATATATTAGAATATTTAATTAGTATAGCCGCGCGAGTATACCCTTTGAATAATATTCGAATTTTTAAAACAGTACAGCCGCGCGGTTATACTCGTTGAACATATTCGAATATTTACAAAGTATAGCCGTGCGGCTATACCCTTTGAATATATGCAAATATTTAAATAGTATAGCCGCGCGGCTATACCGTTTGAAGTTATTTAAATATTTAAATATTACAGCCGCGCGGCTATACTATTAAATATTCGAATATATTTAATAGTATAGCCGCGCAGCGATACTCGTTGAATATATTCAAACATATTTAAAGAGTATAGCCGCGGGGCTATACTGCAAATAGATACCCTATTTATTTGAAAATACATGAAAAAACATGCATGCATGTATAATACGTTCGGTTTTAAAAATGCGTATTTCTCCGTATCATAAAAAAAATGTTCTAAAAAGGAAGTATTTAAAAAAATATATATGAACATACTTGTATACTAGTCGTTCTATACGCAAATTTACTAACTAGAGTCAACACTAATTTTCCATTTAATTAATTTATTGCTAATTATATTAGATAAGTCAACAGTAACTTAGAAGTTGTCATTGGCATTCTAGAAAAGTTATCATGTTAAGCACTTGTAAGAGTAGATGACCTTAAAGTAGCAACAACAATTGCCTCAACTGATTCACACAGATAGCAAGTTGGTTCTTATGGCTCATTTCCAAATCAACTCATTCACACTTTCTTCAATTCAACGTTGTTTACTGTTGACTCTCTCAGCTTGTCATATAAACTCTATAATTCCTATTTTATATATTAATTTCAGGGTTCACACATCTACGATTCACAATTGAGGATTCAAAATACCTCAATACGAATTGGTTTATACGAGTAATGACGAAGAGAAGAAACAGACCACAATCAGTATTACACAACCAACTCTTGTCTTAGTGTCTAGCCCAGATTTATGTACAGAAGATTAACAAAGTTGTGAAGAGACAGAGTCATCAAATGAGACTTGCTGCAAATGTCTCATGGCTATTGCATGTATCGTCATCCCACATGCTCAAAGGTTCTCCTACACTATAGAAATCCATATCCACAGAGAATTTACCATCGGGGGCAGGACCAACTGGCTCCTCATCCTCCACCAAAATCAACTTACAACCCTCACCAACCGGGGCCGCATCATCAGTTTCCTTGACAGAAGGAGCTTCAGTCTTTGATTCTGGCAACTCAGCTAAAAGAGCTTCAAGAGAAAAATAGGGGCTATCGTAACTATCCTGAGAAGTGAATTTCACATCCAGAACTGGAGTCCCAAAATCCACCACGGAAGCAGCGCGTGAAAGTTCAAGGATATTCTTCAGAATATCTTTGTCAGGATTCTCTTCTGCCGCTTCCTTTGGAGTAGTTAAATCAGACTCTGTATAAGTATCTTCCTGGGTGTTATCGTGTCCATCATCAGTCTGATCTTGAGGCAACGAGTTTGGTATATCAGTTTTATCAAGATCCAGGATGTTGCTTATCTCCATGCTGACTTCTCCGTTTTCAATCTCTTCTGTTATCTGACAAAAATCAGTTCTAGACATCATGCCACGATTGGCTAGATCAACTGCATTCCCAATGCTCTTGCCATCAACAAGTTTTCCTTCTTCTCCACCCTCATAACGCTGGTGCAGTCCATCAACTCCGAGTGTTTTATCAGTGTGCTCATCATTAGGAGATCTTATCACATTCCCCTCACGCTCTGAAGAACTTTTCACTGAATCAGCAACTGAATCTTTTACGCTCTTTGTCTCATTAATTGCACCAGAGCACATGGAAGGATCTGCGCCTACATCATTTTCAACACTTGCTGGAGATTTTCTGTCAACACTACCATCTTCCTCATTTAAAAAATCAGGAGCTTTAACCGAAAGGGTTTGGGTATATTTCACAGGCTGGGTTGAAGTCAAAGACATGAATCCAGCTAGTGCAGATGCTAAAGCATCATCAATTGTCAAAGCAGGCCTTGGTTTATTTTCTGAAGGAGTTACCACTACATCTGATTCATGATCTTCTTCTTCTTCCTCCTCCTCATCATCACCATTTGAAAATTCAGGAGCAGTTACTACTAGACTTGGGAACAAATGAGGGGAATTTGAACCAGACATGTCATAAGGTGTGGTCGGGAGTGCATCCAATTGAACGTCATTCTTACCTGATTCAAAAGCCTCCCAACGGCGATAATCATTTCCACTATTGTAGAAAGAGTTGGATTCAGACTCAATGCATGAGAAAGAAGGTGCACAGAATCTTGAGCATGTTGGCAACCCGGAATTCTGTGATTTTCTTGTGAGTACTTCAAGTTGCTGCTCTACCCTTTCAAGCCTTGCCTCAATACTGCTTATTGGTTTCAGCATATTTTCTTCAAACCTCAAAAATAGATCCTCTATTCTACCCATTCGAGAACAAAGCTGGTCCACAGCTCTTTCTACATGACTATATGGAGGGGAATCAGGTTTGCTTTCTCTAAAAGGAACTAGTGGCGGGATCTGTAATTGGGCTGTACCCACAGTAGCCCTATTCACATCCTGAACCTTTACTTCTTGGTGATCAGGTATGCTGGCTTTTCCTTCCTCCTGAATCTTAGTTGCAGCACTGGTAGAACCAACTGTTTGTGACCCAATCTCTAGGGAGTTCTGTTTTTCCCATGTATCAGAATTGCCCCTGTCTTGTGTTCGGTGAGCACCGCTTGTTTTAGAAAATTGTAAAAGAGTAGGCACAAGCATGGCCATGAGGGAACTCCCAGCTGAGCTTTCCACGGCACTCACTTGATTTTCTGAATCAGCTGAATCAACAGGGTCAGAAAACACGTAGACCTCATCAACACAAACACAATCTTTCCTCTCAAGCGACAGTAGACGAAGTGTGAGCGATACACAAGGACTTGCATCACTAATCTGTGCTGTAGCTTCATAAAAAGCCTGAAAAAATTACCTTGATCAGCAAAGATAATAATCAATATAGATTAGGACTCTGATGTTTGGTCACTCATACCCAGCCCATTATCACAAAACCTCTCTCTCCTTCCCCCTCCCCCCCTCTCCCTCCAAACACAAGCACTAAAGGGGCACTACCAGTGGCAAGAATTGCCTAAAAAGGCCTTGAACCAGTAATAATATACCCTAAATTTGGCAAAGTGTAATAGAAATTGGCCAAAGAACACACCAATAAGCTGATTTGAAACTTAGATAGTTTGCACTCATAAATACAAATTAGTTTTATCCTCTCAACTGCAACGGCACACAGGCTTCTTCAGAATTTCCAAACCTGTTTCTTAGTTTTTCTTTGAAAAGGGAGGATGGACAAACACATCAATACAAGTGGCCACAAGCATGAGGGGTACCATTTGACGAAATTGACTAGACGGGGGAAAAAAGAAACAGGAGGGGTTTCACTGGGATTAATAAAAATGGACAGCTAAGCAACATACCTGTGCAGAACCCAACTTTAATGGCAAGGATTTGATTTTATTATCAAGCACATGAGTATCTGGGACTTTCACTTCAATCCAGTCATCTTCACTGGTGTTCAGACCATTTCCATTTCTTGAGTTTTCTTCAGATGGGTCCTTAAGAGACCCATTTGAATTTGTGGAACGTACTTCTTCATTATCACCTGTATGAAGCACTTCTTCATCTCTGTCAGCAATTCCACAGCGAACCGTACAGAGATACTCATTGCCACTCTGCAAATCAGGTGCATAGTATATCTCATAGACTCGGGCAGTACTCCGAACATAAACCTGCTGGATCTCATGTTTCCGCATGAAATTAACTGCAGCAAAATTTGTTGGTCATTTGCAAGGAGACTACATGGTAAGTTGAGTCACTTGAACTTTGACCATTTTGATTCTTCTTTTTTCTTTTTCTTTTTCCCAAAAGGACATTGATGCATAATGTACAGAAAGAAATAAAGGTGTTGAGAAGTTTTTGTGCAAAAGAAGAATAAACACTATTATAAGAAAACCAAGAAAATAGCCCCAAAAACTGACCAAAAGGGGGAAAAGGGAGCAAAATATATATTTTCAACAGCAACTCAGACTGTTTTATGATTAAAATGCTTGTAGCATGTACTAAGTGATGAACTGTTTACATCAGAGGACAACAATCTTAACAAAACAAAAAGCTGCATTCACAACTCTACCTTATAGGTTTAGATATATCTAAGCCATTCCAAAACTTAAACCAGAAGGTTCAAGTGCATTGTTGCATGTACAATATTTCTATTATCCTTCTTCTTTTTCATAGCTAGGTGAATTGACCATGCCATATTTACCTTGGCTTAACACTCTAGGATATTTTCCAAGAATAAACTAATTTGAATAAGATTGAGCTATATAGTGTCTTCAAATATCACTAGTCATATGAACCGAGAAATCCATCCTTAATAAAATCAATAGTTGTGTGGAGAAAAAAAACGTCTGAGTACATCATCGAAGGTTTTTTAACTAATTACTCTGTCGAAACAGTTGAGTCAGACATTCTTCATGCATTTTGCACAACCCTAATAACATCATGTGCTCCAACAAATGTTCTTTCTACTTTAAGCTACTAAAATGTTCTTGTTGAACTCATCTTAGGCACTATTCCACAGAGTTCCGGTTTATCCTCTGTTTTCAACATACCAGATGCAGCTCCTACTTTCAGCTCCATCTACATATTCGCTATTTTAATAACTAGGCAATCCGCATCCTAATTGAAATCTACTTTAGCATCAAATGTCATTAACATAAAATCTTAATCCTAAAATGAAAACCAGACGAATACATATACGGTTTCTCTAATACACTTGCTCCAAAAGTTGAAAATAGGTGCCTACAGACTATGTTACCAAACTGTTAATCAAGATGTTAATGTTACTATTTCAAATTCTTAACCTACAATAAGGATGTAAAGGACCGCAATTGATATAATATTGTTTTCCTTCATTTTCTCGCACCCCAAACAGAGAGTTAAACCTCACATTTTTTACCATAAACTGAAAATGTAAACAATGCACATAATCGTTTTAATCACAACATTTCAACAAAGAATTAACGCATAAAATATCTGACGAAAATGTAAAATTTTCAGAGAAAAATAAGTTCCAGAACGTACTGGTGATCTCGCAAGGGACAGAATCGGGTGATGGAGGGTGCAGAATAAGAGAGGATTCAGAGGTGGACTTTAGAGTCTCGTCGTCGATCGGAGAAAAAGACGACTCGAAAGAGACGCAATTTACGAGAGAGCCACCGGCGATGTTCCAGTTTGCGGCGGAACTCCATGAAGAGGTGCTGTTGAGGTTTTCGATCTCGTTGTCTTGCGTTTCCATGGCGTTGTTTGATTTTGGTTTTGGGTTTGTTCTCTTCTGTGTGATCTTATTGGTTACAGAGAGCTGCTTACGGAGAGAGAAGAAGTGTGAGGTAAAGTCGTAAATTTTGGACTTTTAATGGCGTTTTATCAAATTGAATCACATTCTCAAATGCACATGTGGCGTTTGTTGGACGTTCGAAGATTGCTTTTTCACTTTGTAACTCGTTTTTCCAAATTAATTACTTTTGGTCATTTCCAAAAAAGATTAGTTTTATCAAATTCGTTAAGGGTTTTAAGAAAGTTTACAACAACAAAAATATATCAAAATTATTGGGATTTTAAAATCTGTTCATTAGATTTGCATACTATGTACAGTTAATTTTGATTGAGGTATTAACCTATAAACAAGATGAAGTATGGAGTTTACAACTGATCTTGGTGAATGCATCAACTTCTAGATAATTAGTAGTGATGGTATCAACGGAGTCTAGCTGAGTGGAAAAGGACTTGACTTGCAGACTAGAGGTTCACGTGCGAACCCTTATAGCATTATTTATGTGTATATGTGAGAAATTCCCGTCCCCTCTAGTTTAGACAATCGCAAAAGTGATCATACTAGAGACGATGGTGAGGATAGGGTGGCGTTAATGATATGGTTGTAGTTTTTTTTTTATTTTTTATTTATTCTAAAGCTCAGTTTTGAGATTTTAGAAATAACATCCATTTATGTGGAATTTAATTTTGGATTTACAACTCAAATAGTTATTTTCCACGTACAAATGATAAATTTCTTTGTTTATTAAGTCAAACAAGAAAATTGGCATACGTTCAGAAATTTCTGAGTCTTGTTCAACTTACATTGTTGGTTTGAAAAGAGATGTTATATTCAAAACAATAGAAGCACCTTTGAGAAAATACGAAGGATAACAATGAACCATCCTAAACCCACACTGAGAATCAAAAAGCGTGATCTTAAAAAAAGATTCGCGGCTTACAATCACGGGGAAACGAAAAAACAAAAATGAAAGAAGAGAAAACTTGGACACTTCTTCAATCTACACACCAAAATGGCCATGCCAGTAGCAGAAATCATCACCCTACAACAGAAAATTATCATGAAAAATAAAAAACAAAAGAGAAAAATAAAACATAAACAACAAAAAGTGAGAAGAAAAACAAATTGACGTTAGGCCTCTCAAAGATACTCTCAAAATAGACAACAATGAACCAAGGTGGTTGGTGTGAGTGGTTCGGCACTCTCATTCCTTAAGAGAGGTCAGGGGTTCGATTCCTGCTCTTGTACGGAGTCACCACTTTGGCCAGCACTTTACCCCTTACGGGCCGACCCGGTGTGAGCGGGGATTAGTCTGGGTTGTGGTTAAGGCTTAAAGGTGCCACCTATAGTTGGGGCCCATCTAGGACCACCTCGTGGTTCAGACCAAAAAAAAAAAAAAAAAAAAAAAAAAGACAACAATGAGTGACACCGGATAAATGCACAATGAATCAAATCAAAAGCATCGAACTAGACTTTAAATTAAATAAGATAAATGCACCAAAACGCATTAATCAGATGGGCTAGATTCGGTGTCAATGAAGAACAACAGAAAAGGAAACTTGTTGATAACCTGCCCAACATCTAAACAAGAGAAAGTTTAAAAAACTACAACAAAGAAAGCAAAACTGCAAGACATGGGCTTAGCCAGTGGCTAGAACAGTTGTGCTCCCCACTCTCCACCCGAGTTTGAAACCCCCTCCCCATAGTTTAGATTACATTAAAGTAGAATATCGCTTGTATAAAAAAATAAAAAAAAGCAAAACTTATAAAAGTGGCAAGAAGAAACCAAATACAAATTGGAACAAACTTAAGCACATGTAAGAAAACCCAAAAAAAAAAAAAAAAACTGAAGATTGCAACAGAAGCTATCAGTGAAAACTACCTCGGCAACCCAAAATCAAAAAAAGTTCTAAAGCAAAACAACTAACCAATTAAAAGAACTTAGCCAAATGGAAAATCAATGGAAAAACTTGGCCAAAAGAACCAGAAAGAAGACAGACAACAACAAAAGTACGAAGACAAAAAAAGAAAACTAAAAAACCTGATGCAATCTAAAACCTAACACAACCTAGCTAGAGGACCAAAGAACTTGAAACAAAACAAACTAATGTAAGGACCAGTACCAACTGAAAAAACAACACTTTCCTATCCTAGAAAACCAGCAAGAGGGAAGAATAAAGACTCCAGAAGCTTTGTAGCACAATAAAAAAAAACTTTGACAAATAAAAATGTATAAACCAGGAACAAAGAAAGGCCTACAAAATAAAATAATAAAATGCAATTATTGTTGTTGCAAAACAGCAAATAAAGTTAAAAGAAAAATAAAACACCAAACGAAGGACACCTAAAAGGAAATAGAACAAGACAAACATAAAACTTAAACACAAACAATAGATCAGAAAACCTACAAAAAATGGCCAATGAACATAGATCAAAGTACTCAAAACCAAAGAAATGTAGAAAAATTAATGCAAAAGTTGCACCAACAAAACAGCAAAAACTAAAATGAAAGAAGTTTTGAATAAACAAAAAAGACTGACAATAGAAGCCTAAAAAAGAACAAAACCTCAACTAATGCATATGCAAAAATGAAACTAACCAAATTAAACAGAAGAACACAAAACGAAAGAAAACAAGGCAAGGATGAGAATTAATCAAAGTAGAAACAAAATACCTGTTCTTTCTTCTCTTTTTTTTGGGGAGTATTATATAACCTGTTAAGTCTGATGCCTTAGAAAATATTCATGCAGAAGCAAACAGAAAACAGAAGCAATCCATATTGTAATATTCAGAAAGAGTGTACGCAACAAAATATTGCAATATGTGGTTCCTGTTTAACTTTTACCACAAAGCTACATTTTCTTTCCTGCTTCTATTTATGAGACTGCTCCAAATTAGTAATAAAATGATTTTCCCAATATAGGAAAATCTAGAAAGCTCTTGCATTTACCTTATCGCTCTTATTTTTTATACTCACTTTTCAGCTTGCTAACCATCCATCTGCCTACATTATATTTGACAGTTAAATTTGTGTTTAATATTCTTTTATCTGACTGATGAAGCTTTGTACCGTAAACCATGTCCTCTTTTTCTTTTTGGACCTATTCTTTTTAATTTCATTTTTGAATAACTCAGATAATTTGAATTCTATGATAAGAAAACTAAGAAGAAGCACCAGACTCTGAGTAGATCTAAACTCATAATAATTTTTTTTTTTTAATAGAAACATTTGTATTGATAATCAAGAGGAAAAATTATCCTTGATCATAAAACAAAAGGAAAACAGACTCATTAAGCACCAGAATACCTAATAAAAAAAACAACTAACCTATTGCACCCGAAAATGTATCTGTAACTAGAAAACAACTTATGTAAAATCATCTTAAGACTGCCGCCATATCTCTCATGATGATACAGTAGTCATAATCCTTGAATGGCCCAGAAACCAATGCCCAAAACAGACTCACAATAATTTATAGATTCTGTAGAACTGAATGCCTTCATATTTCCACGGTATAACAGCACAATCATAAAGAACCAAACAATGAAAATATTTTGAAAGGTAAACTCAATCACGGAATGCAAAATTAAAGCATAATATTTTTGTAGAATGCAAAAACTATTTGTCCATAGTTTATCATTCACTGGATCTTCCAATGTCCTTTTTTGTTCTATCATAGAAATATTGACTAGTTTATTGACTATATAGAAGGTATTCAGACACCTTACAGAGCTAATTATACGAATCGTGACCATCAACACCAATTTGACACTTAACACTGACAGGGGCACCTGTGTACGCAGCAATCACTGACACAGACTCAGCAACAAACTTTCCTTGTAATGACCAAATGTCTTTATCGGAACACAGTGTACAGAAAACAATCATATATATATATATATATATTCGTTGCAATTAACAATATAATGAGAAATGTGATCAAACCTTTGGATCAAGCATAAGGTGAGCACCAAAGCACCCACGTCCAGCCACTCTTGGACTTGGACATCCACAACTGGTAAAACATAGAAGGTCAAATAAGGGGTCAAGGAAAAAAATGAAAGTGAAGTAAATTTAGTGAATAAAAAGGATAGGTAATAGCAAGTGCACAAACTTAAAATTGATCTCATCATATTTGTAAGGTTCAGAAAGCTCAGTCGCTTTGGCCAGGTTTTCCAAATTATTCCCACCAATTTGAAGAACAATATGATGTTGTTCTGGAGAATATTCCAAGAATCTGTCCTGATAAAAAGTCAAGCTATCAGTTGTCTCAATCCCAACTAATCAGATGCACAAAAGATTGACAGTAACCGTTAATGGCAGTTCATAAATTTAAATAGATAAATAAAAGACAAACTGAACTTTAATCCGCATTCCAGCCTGCTACCTTCAGAAAATAAAGTATTTACTCAATCGAAGAAGATGGAAATACGAAGGAAAGACATATATAAAAACCTGTGCATCCTTTTGTGATATGTGTACGACGTACGCTCAAGAGACGAGCATTAAAATTGAAATGCAAACAGTTCCATCATAGTGTATGCATTACCACCCAAGCCACTCAACATCAACCCTTAAGAAAAGATAACTACCAAAAAAACAAAAAAAAATCTTAAGAATTCTACTTGGGACATTTAGCCCCACTCAACTCCAATTTTGAACTTTGGAACTCACAAAGTTGATCTAGTTTCTTCATTTGTCTGAAATTGTTGAAAACAGAAGCAATCCACAGTTGAACTTTAATAAAAATAAATAATAAATAAAAGAAAAACCCACACAAGTTAAGTGAGCAAACTAATCTGACAAAGAGAGTTCTCTACGTAAATTGTAGATATAAACCAAAAAGATTATAGCTAATTAACAGGTCAAGAAGATGGTCGTTGGACTTCCAGGGGATGGAGGGTTTTGCTCTATCTGTTTCACATGAGAGCCCGCTTTAGCACGATCATCTGGGTTGGTAGCAGACAAAACTTCCACCTCTTCAAGTTTGACTTGTCTCTTAACCAAGTCTAAGTTCTGTTGAAGGACCTCAATCTCTCCGAATGGTAGCTTTAAGTCTAAGGCCTGAGCTCCAAGTTCAACTGCATCCTTCTTCTTTGACTTCAAGAAAGGCATACAAAGCTTTTGGGTTTGTCTAAAATCTTTACCCTGATTGAGAGAACTACTTTGCAATGCCTCCAATATGACACTGTCTGCAGCAAAACAACAAGTCTCTCTGTTGAAGTTATTCTGGAGTATCCTCAAGCACTCTACCTTCCATTCATCAAATTGTTCCTTAACATATATCAAGCCTATCACCTTCTTATTGGTCAAATTTGCCTTTTGCTTGTTGTACAGCTTGATCATTGAACCAATCAAGTCTTCCACATACTTTTTCGCACTCTGGAGGGTTAAGTCTGGAGCATCAGCTGTAGGCCAGCCTGCATTTACCACAAACCCATCCTTCTTCAAAAGCTCCCTCCAGACATATTCTGCATAATGTGGACAGATTGGAGCAATCATACGTGTCTGTACATCCATAAAGCGCCACACCAAATCACGGTTCATTTCTTGAGAGCCACATGAAACCCAGTACCACTTCCTAGCAGCTTGAAGACCAACAAAGCCAGTAATAAGGGCATCTCGGAACTTGCAAGCCTGGTAATTCTGCTCAGTCATCTTCACAGCAATATTCATCTCATTAGCAAAGACCCTGTCAGCAAAAGTAGAAGGGGGACCTATTCTCAACATGTTTGCACCCAATTGTTCTTCCATCCATGAGATCTCTTTACTGAGATCAAGGATGGCCTTATTTGCAGTACTAGAAACAAAATTTGCATCATCAACACCGTCACCAGCATCAGCCAAAGAGAACCGTGTGGCATCAGCAGAATATTCTGCAATTGCCTCGCGCAATGTCATAAAGTTCCCTGTGGACTTGGACATCTTCATTGAATCGAGCATGAGGTGCCCATTGCATCTAAATCCACGAGGCCAGTGCTTCTTGGACATAATTGCTGTGTGGTTGTAAATGCAAAAGGTTAAATGATTCTGGATTAGATCCTTACCAGACACTCGAAGATCAAAAGGATACCAGTACTCAAACTCCTGCTTCATCTTATTCAGAATTGATTGTGACACCTCAGATGATTTTGGAAATGGGCCATCACAGAAAATAAAATCCCAAACTTCATTGGTCATTTGCTCAGGTGTAACCCCAGATGTGCTGGAACCCCCATACATGTCTTCATTGTGCAACAAGTGAGCAATGGTGTAATAAGCCATGTAAATGGTGGAATCAGACAACGATTCGACCAAGTACTTTTCATCCCAGGGAATGCGTGTCCCAAGCCCAAATGATCGTGAGCAAGCCCACTGATTCAACCAAGTCAATGTATGTTCAAATCCATGCCGTGTCATGTCAGAATAAAAGTTCATGCTGGATAAGCACTCCTGAGCCTGTTTTTTCCATTCTGCTTCGCCATATGTGATGTACCATTGCTCTGTACATGCCACAACACATTCATCACCCGACCTTGACACTACGCGCTTCTCAGGTTCACTATACATAATTGCATCACCTGCCTCTATCAGCTTGCTCCTTAACAGTGCTTTCGCCTCCTGAACTTTCCTTCCGTTGAATTCTCCCACAAGCATTGTTCCTTCTGTAAATCCTTTCAAGTATGTCAACCTCTTGGCTTCTCCTAGCTTCTCTCTGTCATTCTGGCTTTTGATTTTGAGATCTACACACACCTTTTCTGCAGCCTTATCTCCAAATTCGGGAATGTCAATGATTGGGATAATCTCAAAAGGCATGACCCATTCATCCCTCACACCATATTTTGACCTGAAAGCCGGCTTCGATTTTAAATCATGCAAGGCCATAAAATCATCAGGAGCATCAGAAGGGACACTGGTCACAATCCCAGTACCTTTGTCTGTTAGGATTGTCAACATTGGAAGGGCGTATATGATCTGATTAAGTGCAAGTGGCGATTTCAATGGAAGACCAATCAAATCATAACCAGTGAGCTCAACCAAGCAAGTAGGCTTCTCAGGGACTCTAGAATACTCCTGATAGGCGAGGTTAAGTGCTGCTCTCTGCGTAAGAACAAATACATCAGTGTCGTTGATTTCAAAGGCTCCATACTTTCCATCGGGCAAAACCCATGCATTTGTTTGTCCATACATGGTTTCTGGTCTCAAAGTTGCTGCAGCAAGGAACACTTTCCTCCCTTCCAATATTCTCAACTTAGCAGGAAAAGGTGCCACTACCTCCATTTTGATGATTGTGTATTCTTGGGGCTGAACTCCTTCACCAGTTGCCCTATCATGATCTGCACATGGTTGTCCATCCAATGGAGAGTAGATTGTGTAACGTTTATCTTTCACAATCTTACCTATTTC
This sequence comes from Prunus avium, assembly GCF_965620075.1. Taxonomy (NCBI): domain Eukaryota; kingdom Viridiplantae; phylum Streptophyta; class Magnoliopsida; order Rosales; family Rosaceae; genus Prunus; species Prunus avium. The sequence goes on from NC_142285.1 coordinate 2,049,608, forward strand.
TTTCAATTTCCACATCTGCCACCTCACAAATTTATCAAAATATGGATTCAAGTCTGTAGTAACAAAGGAGCGGCTCCAGTCACATCCCAAGCCAAAAGCCTTTAGGTCTTCCACTGCCAATGGAGGGAAATAGTTCAACCACTTAGATGGTTCTTGGAATTCAGGTATCTCACTGTCAGAGAGGCCGAGACTACGCATAATTTGCCATTGGTATGCTTGTCCACTTGATTTTGATGCAGCCTTGGACTTCTTTCCCTTGAACTTATTATCTGGAGGTGCACCTGCTTTTTCATCTTCTGCTTCCTGCTGGTTCCCTTGCTCCTCTTCGTCACTTTGGGGAAACACTGGCGGGTTCCCAAACTGTTTGATCTCTCGTGCAAGCTTATCAGCTGAGGCTTTGATGGGCATGCCAGTGCCGTGAAAAGCAAAAGGCAAGAGAACATTGGCGCCTCTTAACCTATGATAATGTGCAGAAAACTCTAGCTTTGAGAGTGAGAATGCATGTCCAAGATGCAAAGAACCATTCATGTAAGGGAATGGGAAGTTTCCAAAGAACTTCTCCCCTGGTTCAGGAGGCTTTTCACAAGATTCAGCCCTGTAAACATCATGCTCTTTCCACAACATTTGAATCTTTACTTCATTGTCTCTGAGAAAGTTTCTCTTAACTAAGCTCTTCTCAGCTTCAGCTTCCATGTCAGTGATCTTACAGGAACTGAAAAAAAAAAAAAAAGCAATGATTTCCATGAGCAAACCAGCTATTCCATGAGATTATTATCAAAATTTTAAAACATAAAAAATTATATGAACATATAAACAGCCCTCAAGTCATAAAGATTTACTACAGCCATGTTCTAATCAAATTAAACAAGTTTTTGTTTGGTTGGTTCACACAATCCGCAGCATAACAACTCTGACTATTTATTTATTTAATTACATCAAATACTAATAAAGTAAAATCATGCTGGCCTAAGCGCAGCATAAATTTAAATAAATAAAACAAAAACTAGTTTTTATACGAACTCCATAGATGAAGTATGTGATAAACATGGTTTGTTTCAATATTTTCCTTGTTTCATTAAACAATAAAAAATGGGGGAGAATAGAAAAGAAGATGCTGTGATTTTGCCAAGCTAAACCAGCATGACAGAAACTAATAATTAACTACAAAAATTAATGAATGAAGGATATAGTAGTGAATCTCAATATGAATTCAATAAAGAAGGTAGATCGATAGAGATACCGCTAAAGGCGATGGCGGAGGAAGCAACGGCGCAGGCCTGGTGAAGGGTTGGTTGAAGAGGCCACACCAGTCGAGTTAACAGAGTTCTCTCCCCTTTCAAAACCTGGATTTGAAATCAAAGGTTGAGAAATTGAAACAAAAGAGATTTTAGGGTTAGGGACTGGGGATGGAAGACTGGATTAGGGATTTTAGCGTTTATTTCGTACCTGGAATCGGGTTTTACGAAGCAGCTAGGAATCTCTGCTTTGTGTGCTCTGTGAAGATTGATTACAACGGGAAAGAGCTTTCTCTTCTGCTAAACTCGTCTCTTCCTCTTCTTTTGCTGTGTAATTGTAATATTCTGCCCTTTTGGTGTTTTCTTTTCTCTACTTGCCCTCTTTTGGGTTTTCAACCCAAAAAAAAAAAAGTTCCGGTTTTTTTTCCTCTTTCATTTTGGAGGTTGGGCTGAGGGTTTAGGGTTTTAGGGTGCTCAAATTCGACCGTTAGAGTTTTGGTTCGGGTTACCCGGGCAAAAAGGGAAACATCATATTTTTGGAGAATTTACGAAAGAGAGTTGTCAATATAGACACAAATTTAAATTTAAAATTGTGAATTAATTAGAAAGTTATATGTGCATATAACTTTTTTTTTCTTTTTATATATCTACAAATATAAATGGGAAATATGAGGCGGGAACATGAATGAGAATTTCCGACCTCATTTAAAAACAAAATTTTTTGATATATAGGGAAGGGGTTGGACAAATTGCCTTTTTTGTTGTTGGTTTTGACAAGATGATATTCTAAACTACTACATCACGGGAATATGGATCATACTCAGGTGCAAGAGGATTGACGCAATGCATTGATTAACTAGCTTAACTCACCTATACGGGTTGCACAAATTACCTTTCTTTTATCCCTTAAACTGTATCTTTTGATTTTCATGGCATAATGTTGTCAATCTATTCTCTAATTGGGTCATGCCTTAGAATTAGCACTTGTTATTCTTTATTTGACTAATGTGGATGGGAAATTCGAACTTGGGAGTCAGAAAATCTTCCAACTCTGAAAATGGTATGTTTCATCTTAATAAGAGGAGGTATTCGATTAAAGCAGAGGTGGTGATGCTGAGAATTGAAAGGGGTAGTGTTAGCTCCATTTGGTGGCCCATAATTGCTTTTTGATTTACTTCATAGAGCATGTTCTTGCTTACAAAAATCACCAAAGACAACTAGAATGCTCAGATTAACATCTGACAGAAGCATTAGAGCAAACTGAGTATCTCCCCAAGAGAAGATGACGAGCACATAAATAGGGCACCATTACATTTGGCTCAAACTAATTCAGCATAAAATACAACAAATTATAGAGCTTCATCTGCGACAGATCTTAGCTGTGGGCATGGTAACACAAACTGAAGCAAAGGCTTTCCTAGCTTCTGGGTGGGTGGTACCCAGTTTCGGCGCACCGGCCAATGCAATCCCGGCAGCAGAGCAACTCCCTTGTCCTCTTTCTTGGTGTCATAGTTTATCTTCACCTTTTGCTCTTCAGCTGCTCCTGCATCCTTGGCCGACAAACGTCCGACGGGCGTGATAGGAGAACAGCCGGAGGGCGTTGCGCCGCCAAGGAATGACGCTGTCATGGTTGCATAGGCAATGGCCTATAGTAGTTTGTTTTCTTAAGGTTGAATTGAAACGAGTTAAAAGAAGACGAGCAATACAATACAACGCAACTATACAAGATTGGAGGGAAAGGGTATAATGAGCACATTATCTCTTATCCAAGAGGCAGGCGCAACAATTGAGAACATCCAATACTGAGAATTGAGATTTCATATTTCTTTATCCGAGAGGTAGGCGCAACAATTTCAGTTCTAATTTCTCATTTCACACCTAGGGATGCCATTAGAAGGGAAAAAGAAAAGAAAAGAGAGATCCACCATTTAACTAAGAGCTATAGAAGTGGATATCAAATTGGCAGTATTTAGACCTATAGAATTCAGATAAAAGATCAAGTTATAAATGACAATTCCAAGGGCTCAATCAAGATCGCGTTTACAATGATTGCAAAAATAGCCCATATCATATATTTAAAAAATCAGTGAAACAGATTCGTGAAGTTAAGAGTTTCTCATTATAGAGGACATGTAGCACCCAAAAGAAAAATTGCTAGTCACCATCCAGAAGATTTTTAAGATGGACTGACTGCTTCACAACAAAAAAATTCTGACTGTGCACTGACATATATTAGTGCATATTGCTACATGGGATCAATCAGGTTAAATTCCAAAAATGTAAAGAATAGCCTAAACTTGATATTTTGAACAGATACAGACTAGGCATATAGTAGTTCTTGCTCCCTTGATTCGTATGCTGGAGGCAGCAAAGTATGAATATTGGCAAAAGGATCTTCACCTCCTGATGATGGCTCCCCAATAGGTGAATCTAGAACATGGTCAGGAATTGCCACAAGCGTTTCCTCAAAAAATGATTTCATAGTCTGCAAGGTTCAAGAGCTGTCTCAGAAACTTGAGCAATTTTGAAAAGAGAAAATAAGACGAGTCCTGGAAGATCAGAGGAAAAATCCACCGGAAAAGAATGAATGACAGTAATGAATGCCATTGATGTACAATCGAGACAACTAAAGTTTTTATGGAATTACTGTATTATCCTTTCTTCTCATAACTTTCATCATGCTTGTCATGCTTGCTGTAAAAAGATTGCTCTCTATACAGCTCCTTTTCAAAATAGAAAAGAGGATCTCTTTTATACTTCATTATGACATGTTGATAAATGTCAACTAAAAACACCAATATTGATCTTGTTAGGTGAAATCAATATATTCTATACTAGATGACATTTCATTTGTGCTGCACTTTTATTGATTATATATTGAGTACAACCTACATATCACAACGGCAACATGATCGAGTTTGGAGATTGCTTTTAAAATCTTCTTAAACACTTTATCAGTATACATTGCCAATGACGCAGCATTGAATAGCTAGGAGGGTTAGGAGAAAGGTTGGCTTTTTATCCTAGCAGAGCTTCAGTTAGAGAGTTAAGAGACATATATGTATCACGTATAATAGTATAACATAGACTGCTCCCCTAAAAAGATTCTCATAAAATGAGGCATAAAGACACATTAATGATGTGATGTTGTGTTTATGGGGAGTCACTGTTTCCTCCACACACTCATGCCAATCAAACCTCTGCAATAAATATTTATCCAAACCGAATTCTGATGATGTTGGCTGCTTACATATGTATTTTTTATTAAGAAAAATGTAGTGTGCTGTTTCTTTGATTGACATTAACTTTAAAAACATTTCAAGCTGAGAAGCATTATTCATAAACACTTAGGCATGAAAGTGGAAGCAAATAATGAAGACGATTGCTACCTTGACCAGAACTAATGAAAATGGTTGATAGTTTACATGGGGTGGAAAGTGAAAGCAAATTATGTTAATGAATATTGTTTTTTTTTTTTTTTTGGGTGATTAGAACTTTAAGGTCCTGTGTTTGGGAAACTTCCCTTAAATTTTGATAATAGATTAAATACTAAGAATGGAACTATATAGGTGTAAAATGATGATAATAATACCGTGCAATGCAGGAAAGCAGCATCAGCTTTGCGCTTCCACACACCATTCCCAGGTTCTGAATGGAAGAGACCAAGCAAAGGCTGCAGCAGAACAAAACGAGGATAATGTAACTGAACCAAAAGTAATTATGGTAGGAGAAACTGAGGTCATAAGAGACTAGCTTAAGATATTGTACCCCAGTCAACCAAAAAAAAAAGGTGAAAGACGGAATGATAGAGACACAAGGATAACTTGGCATTTCATGAATTGATCCATATTGCAAAAGTATTTACACCTATTTTCATAATCACATATCCCAGAGTAGACCCATGGGGTGACAACTACATTGAACAAGGCTGTCAGAATGAGTCAGATGACCAACTCATGTCAAAATTCATAATCCATGATGCCCTTCCAGTATGACAGGATGAATGCAACATAGCCTTCAGAGATGGGGTGAGATATTCAGACAAACGAAAAGAGACCCATGTTATTGAATGCAAAATGACATCAACAAAAAATCTGTTGACAGCTTCCTAATTTTTGTTCTTTCCATTTTTTTTTTCAGAAAGAAGTCATTTATGACTCATGAAAATATGGCAAACAATAGCATAATATTGTCAGCTCCACGTTTTAGAGTTTGCAGAAAAAAAAGTTCTTGGCATACTCTATTCATTCTTCTATGACTTGTAATATATAAGGGTAGTGGCACATTTTCCAGACTGAAACATAATATCATGATGATGATAGTGTAACCCACCCTTGCCACATCTCGCACGGTTGGTTTGCGTCCATATTTTCCCACAGCAGAATCACCATACACTTGAAACTTCTCAAGTATCTAAAAGTGGAGAAAAGAAAAGGAAAGAAAATATGAGCTGTAGGTAAAACAAAAAATACACTGATTTCACAGCCAAGTTTGCAACTGAACCTGACGCCGTGTCACACCACTGCTCGGTGCACCATAAATGGCAGTATCAACATGTCCCAAAGTATGCCAGGGTCTGTGGAAAATGTACAACAGTTGTCAGTTAACTTTTTGAGTCACAAAGTAGTGGCATTACAATAGAGAGGATTATCAGAAATCCAAATATTTAGAAATTAAAGTTAAATAGAATATCCGAACTCATACTTATGGGGGACATTTTGATATGGTGTAATCATTAACGCTAGTCGTCAGTTAGTCTTATACAAGTTTTGACCTTTTTCCAGTAACTTTCCTCTTTCGCACATGCAAGACCCGCATTTGGTTCTAAGGTAGTGTATGGACTTGAACTACATATAACCAACTTAAAGGTTCTTGCAACAATAAGCATACCGAAAAGGAAAAGAAAATCTAAATTATGAATATTTACGTACTTTTGAAATGCAGCACGTCCAACCATTACACCATGAGCTCCTGCCCTTCTAGCTGCATTGACCTAAAATCAGACGGAGGAAAAAGACATGAGAAATAGGCGAATGGAATCAACATAAAGTATCTGTATCAATTAACATAAAGGACAAGCTACAGCTTTGTTGTATGTATTCCCAAGTCATGTTGGAAACCAGAATGAGATGCTAAACAACTACTTTGTTCATATATTATCACAAAGTTAAAACATGCATAAAATTGTCATATATAAGCATCAAGATAGTAACTTTTAAATTCAGCAAATATAATGACAGAAAGGTTCAGAAAATAAAATTTTGGGATAACCTTTCTCAACAATAAGGAAATGTTAGCACAGACACAAAAGTCCAAGTTCCAACTGATGTACCATTGGACTGCGGGAAATTTTCATAAAACAGAAAAAATACAACAAAGAATTGAACAAAATGTAGCTAGAAAAACGATATCCTCTGAAGGACAAAATAACAGTTCAATCGACAAGGTTCACCTCATCAACGGTGTTTATGCCCCCATTTATCGTAAATCTTAAGTCTGGAAAGTCACGCAAAAGGCCATAAAAGTACTCGTATCTGCAAATAAAGTAAGATGCGGTCAATAATAAGAAGCAGCATGTTAGCTGTGAATGTGATCTACATATGTTTACAAATATCCAAGCATTTTTAGGATAGCAGTTTTGGGATACGCATACCAGTAAAACATTTCTCTAATAAACATAGGTCAGCTGATTTAATTATAAGTTGACAAAATATGAAATCACACAATACATACTTAAGAGGTGGAATACTTCGATTTTCAGCTGGGCTAATTCCATTGAGTAGTGCCTTCCGTGAATGTATTATGAAATGCCTAGTTGGTGATTGAGAAGAAACCTTGTAAATAAAGTCACCTGAAAAGCAGACAGGTGGTGGCAAAATAAAATGAGGATGCAACTCCTGAAACTAACATAACCATAGCTACAGTCTTTGAAATTCAGATAAGCAACAATATGGAATTAGATTTGCTCAGCAACAAGCACTAAACCAATAAATAATGTTCTACATTTATCATTCAACAGGCATATAAAACAAAAGTGTGGAAAGAGTGTACGCAACAAAATATTGCAATATGCAGTTCCTGTTAACTTTGACTACAAAGCTACATTTTCTTTCCTGCTTCATTTTCTGACTGCTCCAAAATAGTAATACATGTTTCCCTATATAGGAAAATCTAAAAAGCTCTTGCATTTACCTTATCTCTCCAATTTTCATACTCTTTCTTCAGTTTGCTAACTATCCATCTACCTATACTACATTTGACTGTTAAATTTGTTTTTAACATTCTTTTATCCATCCAAAATCAAAGCATAATATATTTGTAAGATGCAAAAAACTATTTGTCCATAGTTTATCATTCACTGGCTCTTCCAATTTCCTTTTCTTTTATATCATAAGAAATATTGAATAGTTTGTTGACTATATAGATAAAATATTCGGACAAAAAGGACCTTACAGAGCTCATTATATGAATCATGATCATCAACACCAATTCGACACTTAACACTGACAGGGGCATCTGTGTGCGCAGCAATCACTGACATAGCCTCAGCAACAAACTTTCCTTGTAAAGACCAAATGTCTTTATCAGAACACAGTGCACAGAAAACAAACACACACACACACACACACACACACATATATATATATATAACAATATAATGAGAAATGTTATCAAACCTTTGGATCAAGCATAAGTCGAGCACCAAAACACCCATGTCCAGCTACTCTTGGACTCGGACATCCACAACTGGTAAAATATCGAAGGCCACGTAAGGGGTCAAGGAAAAAGAAAAAGAAAGTGAATAGAATTTGGTGAATAAAGAGATAGGTAATAGTAAGTGCACAAACTTAAAATTAATCTCATCGTATTTGTACGGTTCAGCAAGCTCAGTCGCTTTGGCCAGGTTTTCCAAATTATTCCCGCCAATTTGAAGAACAATAGGATGTTGTTCTGGAGAATATTCCAAGAATCTGTCCTGATAAAGAGTCACACTATCAGTTGTCTCAATCCCAACTAATCAGATGCACAAAAGATTCAAGAAATGACAGTAACTGTTAATGGCAGTTCAGAAATTTAAATAAATAAATAAATAACAAAAGAACTTTAATTCGCATTCCAGCCTGCTACCCTTCAGAAAATAAAACATTTACTAAATTGAAGAAGATGGAAATACAAAGGAAAGAATATATAAAAATCTGTACATCCTTTTGTGATATGTGCACACTCAAGACACAAAAGCATTAAAATTGAAATTCCAAACAGTTCCATCATAGTGTATACATTACCAACCAGGCCACTCAACGTCAACCCGTACCTACAAAAAGCATCTTAAGAATTCTACTTGGGACATTTAGCCCCACTCAACTCCAATTTTGAACTTTGAAACTCACAAAGTTTCTCTAGTTTGTCCATTTTGTCTGAAATTGTTGAAAACTTGAAACCGCCACAATCAAAAAATTCCAGCCATATTACCTATCTAAGGTGGTAGGCTCACTAATTAAGAGTACCCTGTCTAGCCTCCTGGCCTACTCTATCTCTCTTTTCTTCCTATCCCAGCGTCAGTCAGTACACAAGTGGTTTGAAAAATTTAAAGGGATTTATTTCAACTAAACACATGGAAGATATTTGTCAAACTTTTCCTTCTATTGGATGACGATCAATAAAAAATAAGCCTAATGTTCTCTTGTGAAAATAAACTTCACATTTTTCACCTAATTATGTTCTTGGTTGAAACTATTTGAAAGCTTTTCGATTCTGAGGTGACACTTCACAATTCTTTCTAGTTTTATCCAAAATGAAGTCCAATATCTCACTTGCGGCTTCCAAAAGCAATTCTAGCAGTGTATTTTCCTAGGGAAAAAAGGTAGCAAACAGAAAAAAGAGAAGCCTACTACATACACAGTACATAAAACAATAAGCCTGCTGGTCCTGCCCCCAAATTGAACTTGAACATACAGTTAGATAAATATGGCTTACCAGATTGTCCTTTTGATAGACAATTGTTTCAGCAGCAAGCATCTCAGTGTAGAGCCATGCGTTCTTTGAAATGAGCCTGGCCAGAGTCCTGTAGTGATTATCAGTCCATTCCATCATAGGAGCAACACTGCAAATTTGAAAACCAAACAACCCAAGTCCACAGAAATTAGCAGCAATTACAAATTGAATGCAATAATAAAGATAATAAATTCAAATAAACTGAAAAGTAGAGTGAGAGAGAGAGAGAGAGAGAGAGAGAGAGAGAGAGAGAGAGAGAGAGAGAGAGAGAGAGAGAGAGAGAGAGAATAACCTAAACCACGGAGGAGGATAGTGGGCATGGAGGTGGGTCCGGAGGGAAGAAACCATTGCGGCGGGTGTGCTTAGTAGTTGATGGGTTTGAGTGGAAGAAGAAGTGGATGTGGAATTGGATGCGGTTGTTGAAGAAGAAGTACCCTGAAATATATTAAATGACAATTTGCGACGGTTTTTGTGAAGAAAAACAGAATGAATAGGAGTAACTGAGGAATATGAATATGATGAAGTTCCTAACTTCATTTTTTTTCGCTCTATTAATTAACTCACGTTCACAGAACCACAGCCTCCTCCTGCTTGACCTAGTTGAGCTTAAACTCTAGCCTCCACAAACTCGGGCGGGAGGCTGATAGCTTGATAGGGCACTTCTGGTTGAGGAAGACGACGAGGACCAACGGAAAAGGAAAGGTTGGTATCTATTGGACTTGGCGTGGAGAATATTGATTGTCATGACAAAAGTAGCCCAGCCCAGTCTTCAATGGACTGATGAAAAGGGTGTTCTTGCAAGGCCCAATCCAAAAACCGGATAATTCTCGCGGCTCTTTTTTTTTTTTTTTTTTTGGGGGGCAGTAGAGTGAAGAGAAAAACTTGCATTCCTAGTTTATATCTCATCTCTCTCGTCAAGTGATAAAAACACCATAGTTTATATCCTGGACTCATGTCCCATTTTGATCTTCACGCAATCTAATTAATCACATTCACTTTGCCGTATATTTTATAATGAGCAATTTATAGGCATTCATTAATGTGAGAGATAACATGATAGATATTTACTGGTTATAAATGAATGAGGTTTGCTGAATTAGTTTGGATGAGAATTTTCAGCCATTTTGGAAAGGAATACAATTCTCATTAAGAAAACAAAAAAACAATAACCATGGGTGGCCAAGACAAGTGTTAGGGTGTCCATAGAATCAACCATTATTCAAAGGATGAGAGCCCAAAACATCTGGTGGCCCATGCTTTGCATGCCATCCAGCTCCCCAGATATATATATATGTGGTGGAGAAATAACTGCTAATAACAGTTTCTTGCTAACTCTATCAAAGTGCTCTGCCACTACACTTCCATGGCGAGCTTCAGCTTCACCACCAGAATCAGAACCCCTACGCTTCAATCTCACAAACCCATCTCCAAGTTCATCTCTCAAACCAAACCCATCAAAACCCAATGTACGCTCTCCACCAATCCTTCAAAAAACCGACCAAAGCTACTCTGTCTTCGTGCAAATTCTGTGTCATCAGAAAGCTCAGTTTCAACAACACAAGATCAAGTAGACGAAGCAATTGATGAAGAAGACGATGACCCAACTGCTGAAATGAGCTATCTTGATCCGGAAACCGACCCGGAGAGCATTTCGGAGTGGGAGCTCGATTTCTGCTCCAGACCCATTTTGGATATCAGGGGAAAGAAGGTTTGGGAACTTGTAGTTTGTGACGAATCTCTTTCTCTTCAGCACACCAAGTACTTCCCCAACAATGTCATCAACAGCATTACTTTGAAGGATGCTATTGTGACCATTAGTGAAGAATTAGGGGTCCCTCTCCCAGATAAAATCCGCTACTTCAGGTAAAATTTATTTTTGTATTATGTGTGCTTTCTTGGATTGTGCATACTTGAAACCATGTCACTTGGGAATGGTTCAGTTGGTATGATTGCGTTTTATTCAATGGATTATAGGTCACAGATGCAGACAATTATAACAAAAGCGTGCAACGAGCTTGGTATAAAACCAATTCCCAGTAAACGGGTTAGTATGTTTTTTCCTTATCAATTGTATAATTTTCGGAACTTGTATGGATAGCGAAAGCATTTTTTTCAATCACACAACTAAGTCGGAGGACATTTTTACTGATCAAGTAACTTAAGAAAGTTCAGCTGATAATAGCCTAGAGAATTTAAATGGCCGGTACAGAGTTGAAGGTTCTTCTTTATTTTTTTGTTTTGTTTTGAAATGTTCAAATACACTTGTTATTTCCTTCTCCGCTAGAGAAAGATACTGAAGATTTGCATGAATTTTATCTGGTGATTGGTACGTAACATATTCGTCTATTGGCATTTAGCCAGCTCTCTCTCTTTTGGAAAAATTGATGTTGATTGTTTTCTTTTGTTTAAAAACTATCACCAGAAAGAAATGCCCTTTGTATTGTGTTGATGTATGTTGGACTACATTAGTGGTAAGACTTATCCGTGCTTAACACTCTTGCTCAGCGGTCTAAGTAGATATTTTCGTGAACTCTAATGTAGGCTCTATAATGATGGAGCATGAGAATGGAGGATGAGGTTAAATGTAGTAAGCATTAGATAAATTTAGTATATGTTTGTCTCACTGACATGGATTTTTCTCCAAACCCAAGTAGTTGAGATTCCTCAATCCATGTATTTCGTTCTTATCCTTAATGATATGAAGCACAGATTACTACCGATGATTGTTCACACCTTTTTTGGAGCCTATGTTAACACAGATGCAGAACTTGCGTGTCTTTTGAACTAGTGTACATTAGTATAGTAATGGAGCTTGCTTTGGTTTTCTGGTAAAACTGCAATGCTCTGTCTACTTATTGTCTTGGAACTTTGCTTCTTTCAGTGTCTCTCATTGCTTTTATGGTTGGAAGAACGCTACGAGACTGTATACACACGCCATCCTGGTTTCCAGAAAGGATCTAAGCCACTCCTTGCAGTAGATAACCCATTCCCAATGGAACTTCCAGAAAATCTTGTTGGGGAGAAATGGGCCTTTGTCCAATTGCCCTTTTCAGGTAAAGGACTTGCTAATGAAGATTTCTGAGTCTTGACAGATATAACAACTCACATCCTGTCACCTGCCCTAACCATCCAATATTTCTTTTTAACATTTCCTGTTCCCACACTAAATCTAACTCCTGTTTTCAGCTGTTCAAGAGGAAATCTCATCCTTGGACTCAAACCTCGTGTTTGGTGCGAGCCTAGATTTGGATTTGTTGGGGATTGAAATTGATGACAAGACATTGATTCCAGGATTGGCTGTTGCATCTTCACGTGCTAAACCTCTAGCAGGTGTACATTCTCTCCAATATCATCTTCTGGTCTTTCTATATCCAGATAATTATTTCTTTCTTCTCATGCATATTCACCCTATCTATACACTGCAAATATCTTTGGATAGATGTTCTTCGTACAGATAGCCTAACATGTTATGTTGCTAGATTGTTAATATAAACCGTTGGTCGAGTGGACTGTAATTTGAATTTGTAGTCCAGATTGACCGTCAACCAACTTACCATGTGAAGTTCTATGACAAGATCACAGTATCCTACATGGACAAAGACCCAAATTTTTTATCAGGCCAGTGATATTCTACCCTTAAGAGTGGTAGTGATAAACTTGGTTCCTCCTTCATGGGATATTGTGATACGTTCTCCTTGAATCCTCTATCTTATTCCGGTTGTGTCTTATACAATTTTCTGGTGTTCCTCTAACCGTAAGAGATCATAATCGCATCTTTCTATAAACTGTTGCAGCTTGGATGAATGGGTTGGAAGTTTGTTCAATTGAAGCCGATTTGTCACGGGCTCGCTTGATTCTTTCTGTTGGAATTTCTGGGCGATATATTTATGCTACCTACAACAAAACTCCTGAAACAACGAGTGAAGCTGAAGCTTGGGAAGCAGCAAAGAAGGATTCCGGAGGTTTGCACTTCCTTGCAATCCAGGGGGACTTGGATTCGGATGATTGTGTTGGATTTTGGCTTCTACTAGACTTACCATCTCCACCTGTATAGAGTGTAATCAGTCCAAACAAATTTTAAAAAGAAATTACTCTTACACATTAGTTTCTCGGTTACATCGCTTCATATTCCTTTGCAGTTGAGTTTTCTTATTAAGGTTTTTAGCCGTTCTTGATTTTTATTACTTGGTCTCAGATCACATATGCATCATTCTATTTCTAAAAATGCTGAAAACGGGAAGTGAAACTCATTGTCAGGGGTCTGTATGTGGGTCTGAAGCTTGGGGTTCGACGTGTCATGCAAACTTGGGTTCGGCGTCCCAATCTAAATCCCAGCATCCGAATTCTGAACCACGGCTTCTTAAATTTAATTCAATGTATGATGTTCACCCCTCAAAAGCTATGAAAAATAGCTCCAAAAAAACCATGGATCTTGTGGGGGTGGGGGGCTGCAGCTTTTAGGGGGTCGGTGTTGTTGCCGGAGGGATGAAGGCACTTGGGGGATGGTGGTGGGAGGGGGGCAGCGGAGAGTAGGGTCTGAGGGGAAGAGCGTGGGAGAGAGATAAGATAGAGTTGTCCTTAGTTTGGGAATTTTCTGTAATTGACCCAAAAAAACATAAAACAAACAAAGCAAGCAATGGAACGATGGTATATTCAGTAGCTCTTCAAATTGCTAAAATCTGAAATTCAAATTTACCTAAACGGTTAGAGATGATCTAACTTCTTTTCAGGGAGAAAATATTTTCAAATACACGTTATAGTGTTGCATTCAATAGATGGCCAAGAAACTGCTACAAAGCTACAAATCAAAAGGGCCTAGCCACAAAGGGAAACAGCATGGTGCCCAAGGTTAGAAACCAACCAAATTTAACAGGGCCCAAAAGCAAAACACTGCCAGTGCCAAAGATAAAACAGCTAAAGGAGTTACATGAGCAAGGACATAGGTAGAGCCTAACACGCGTCCATTCCTTCTAGCTGGAAAGATGGAGCTAAATGGTCTGAACAAAGATGGTCTCCCCTGCCCTCCAAGTAATCTTCTTTTTCTCATGCAAGCACTTTTGAGTCCAACGTGCCAGCTTTTGCTTCAACTTCTTGAACATCTTCGTGATTCTGCAGGGGGGGCATAGTTGACAACAAGAAGTTCTGAAAAAAAAAGATGATTTTGGAAAATTACATGAGAAATTCTTGGTGCCATAATATCAAAGAACATAAAAGTGACCTGGTACACAGTACACTACAAAAAGTTTACAAGCGTAGACCACGCTTGTTGCCTAGGATTGGATTGGATACCTTATTAGATTCAAGGTATGTTGAAATAAAAAATGCAGGTAGAGCAGAAGGATTTTTCATCGTGTGGGAAGTTATAAGGTTTCCTTCATTACTAATCCATCTTCTACCTCCAACTTGGACCAAGTGCGGAAGATGGCCTCCATTTCTTCCTTCAACATACCTTGAATCTAGTTAGTTATCCAATCCAATCCAATCATAGGCACCAAACACAGCCACACAGTAATAACAAATTAGGCAGATATACCAAACAGATAAACTGTTCAAAGGACTAACTTTCTGAAAATCAGCTGACAATTGGTTAAAGGAGAGGTATGAATCAATAAAGCTTCTTACTCTTCCATAATTCCGTGACCTTTCCCTGTGAACATTTGGTCTGCGGGGGCAATTTCAACTGGTTCAAGAACTTGTGGCTCAACAAGACCACCACGTGGTTCTGCACCACTAGAAACACTTGAAATCGGTTCCATCCCATATCCTGCCTGAATACTAGTTTGTGGAAGCTGAATAGACAAGATATGCACAACTGAGTTAATAAACCACGCAAGATATAAATTTTGGAATTTATGAAACAGAAAGGAAAGAATGTGTGCAAAAACTCACCAGTCTTGCAGAAGACGGACTGTGGCGTGAAGTGGCAGGGCCAAGGCTGTGACATTGAAGAAAATGTAGAAATTAGAAGACAACAGAGTGGTAACCAAGGGTTCTACCTTCACGAGCTTTTCTTTCATACAGCTTTTCTTACAGAAACCATCAAACAACTAATTAACCGAAACACTACAGAAAGCATATGAATACCAAAGACCTATGAAGTACTTAATTTTGCAAACACCAATGGCAATGATGCATGTTTTCAGAAGGAAACGCCAAATGATAAAAAGCTGTATCTCAAAGCTGCAACAGTATGAGTGTCTGATCTAGCAAAATGATAAAAAGCTGTATCCCAAACACGTAAATTTCTCAAAACCCACTAACATTGACAATGCCTTAAAGAAAACGTGATGAATCAACATATGCAGAGATACAGATAAGAACAGTTGATTGAATTCCTGAATTGGTCAAATTACGGTCATAATCTAACACTTCAACCTTATCTAAATTAGAAAAAGAGAATAAATAAATAAAGTAGAGTTCTTACGCTTTCTTAGTCTTCTTCAGGCTCTGAGCTTGTGGGTTGTTGTGAAGGACATGTGAGCCTTTACCGCTAGAAAGTGCATACGGGGCAAAGCGTTCCGCAATATCATCCCGATTTACAGTCCGAATTGATTCCATACGGGGCAAACCACTCTGCAATGGACGAAGATATGGAGAGTGAAATGCGGATGGACGAAGATATGGAGAGTCAAATAATAATAACCTGCATAATCTTCACACGATTAAATACATAATCATCATACTACCAAAAGAAGAGATATATAATCTCCACAAAAGTCATTCACCCATTACTCATCAATCACAATGACTGTAAGCCATGCTCCATAAGATTAAATACATCTTTTTTTTCTTCATCAGTCATGATAAAGAAGACCCTCAGCAAATCGTGCTCTTTGGCTAAAACGTTGGTATGATTCATATTCTACAATCAGCACAAAGAGCTAAGATATAACAAAAATCAGAATGCCTGGCAATTCCTCCTACTCTCCAACACAGTAATGCAAAAAAGTCAGCACACACCACTGATAAATGTACCAAAATGAAATCAGAGCATCAAAACAACATTTGGATATGTTTCCAGACAAAACTATAATGTGTATTTCAGCAGTGAAAGTCAGAGTATTGATATATAGAACACAAACTAGAATAGATCACAATATGAACCCACAAAATCATTGATGCCAATACCATAATGTGTATTTCAGCAGTCAATGTCAATATATTGTATATGCAACCCACAAATTTGATATTGTCATCACGCTCATAGAAAGAGAGAAAACTAGATACTGTCATTGTAATTCTTCCATGATTTCTAACATTGTTATACAGTCAGAGGGTTAAAGTTAGCAGGAAATGAGAAAAAATAATCAGCTCAAAACACAACAGAAAATTATAAGAAACATGAAGAAAAATCCAACAGAAAATTATAAGAAACACAACAGAAAATTATGTGAAAAGTTTCTTCTGCTTTAAATTATAAGCCGTGTAAACAAAGCTAAAGAACAAAAAAATCAACAGAAAATTGAAGAAACATGAAGAAAAATCCAAGCAACAATAACCATTGATAGAATTATGGAATGGAAGGGAGACAGAAGATAGAAGAAGAAGAAAAAGGTAGATAGATAGATAGATAGAATGACTTACATAACACAAGGCGTTTCTGCTGCTTCAGAGAGGCTGTGTATGCAATGTTAAGATGAAAAAGAAGTTGGAGTGTCTTTGAACGTGAGTTCCTATTTTTTTCAGGGTTTGGGTTGTTTTGGAATTATAGTAAAATGGTAAGGGTATTTTTGGAAGTTACTATGGGAAAACATGAATGGGAATCGTATCGACTACCCAAAAAACAACGGGCTAATTTCGTTAATAGTGGCCCATGCGAACGCAAGATAGACGTGGGACATGCTACTTTTGTCCAAAGATAGTCTTTAGGACAAAAGGGCCCAAAGATGGAAAAATAAAACGCACCAACAATAGAAAGAGGAAGCCCATCCTCCCAAAGCCTGGGATGGAAAAGCCCAGGTGCAAAAACTAATAAATCAAGTGGGTTAAAAATAAAATAAAATAAAAATTAGGTCGGCTATTTACAAGGGTCATAATGAATCAACGGAGAGAGGCGAATTCATAGCTTTTTGGGGCTATCTCAGTTTCTCCGTTTCTCAGTTCAGTGGGTGAGCAGAAGTGATAAAATTATCTGGTTTTGGTGATGAATCCATATGGGACTTAAACAAGATTTGAAACAGAAAACAAAATAAAAATTTGATCATCAGAAGAGAAAGAGAAAAAGAAAGGAGAGAGTAGTAGAAAAAACCAACCCATTTGAATTTCGACGTAATCCGGTGTCAACGATGTTGACAATGGCAGTTGACGATGGTCATTGATGATTCGGGCCTGTGTGTGTTTCAGACCGAGCCAATACTGCTTCAATTTCCACCCAGATGTCATTTCAGAAGAAACCAGCAAAGATTTGAAGAAGAAGAAAAGCAAAACCGAAGAAAACATAGCATCTGGAAAATGCAGAAAGGTCAATGAGTACAAAAGCACTCAAGCACTCAACAAGGTGCTATAAACAAAGGAAAGTACAAAAGCACGCCGATTCGCTCGACGGACACCTCGACTCTTTGTCGTGTCCTCATCTGGACAGCTTTGATGTATATATATTATTGTTTTATACGACATCACTTTCTTTTTTCCATTTTTAATTCATCTGATTTGACCGAAAAAAAACAATCATCTGATTCTCTGCAACAACTGAAAAGCCATTGTTTTCCTTGTATTTTTTTGGTTGGTCGAATTTGTCAATAGACTTTATAGCCCTTAATGTTGAATTGGTTTATAGCCCTTAATGTTGAATTCGTTCTCACTGGCACATAAGTATAAAATAATAAACGGGTTAATTATTTTATTAGTCCCTGAATTTAGACTCGATTTGTATTTGAGTAACTCGATTTCCAAAATGGTTCCTGTGGTCCTTTAACTTCACTTTCGTTGGGACAAATGGTCTTGTCGTCAATTTTGTTAACTTTTTCTGCTAAATACATGGGTAAAATGGTATTTTTATATTAAAACAAAAAAAATGAATAAAAAATTATATCTTTAAAATAACAATAAAATCAAATCAAATAAAAAACCAACCAAAAAAAAAGAAAAATTAAGTTTGGGGGGAGTAGAAATCGGGATAGAGGGGGGGGGGAGAGAGAGTTTAATTTTAATTTTTTATTCATATTTTAATCAATTTTGATACAAAAATACCATTTTGCCCCTGCATTTAACAGAAAAGTTAACAAAATTGACGACAGGACCATTTGTCATAATGAAAGTGAAGTTAAAGGACCACAAGAACCATTTTGGAAATCGAGGTACTCAAATGCAAATCGAGTCTAAGTTCAGGGACTAATGAAATGATTAACCCAATAATAAACAAGTAGTTCTCGTTCAATTGCAAATATGATATGAGTGTTTTAGGCAATTCATTCCAAGCTGTGTTGTTCAACAAGTAGTGACAGGACCCGACCCAAATTCCACTTTGGAATCTGAGCCGAACCCTGTACGTGTCCGACACCTGGCAAGTGTCGAGCACTTTTGACCGAAATGCCCTTCTAAGTTTCCCCAAAATTCTTTTCTCAAGTTTGACTCTTGCCGAAAATTCGACAAAGTCTCCCCT
The DNA here is from genome assembly GCF_965620075.1 of Prunus avium. Taxonomy (NCBI): domain Eukaryota; kingdom Viridiplantae; phylum Streptophyta; class Magnoliopsida; order Rosales; family Rosaceae; genus Prunus; species Prunus avium. Next base: position 2,068,439 of record NC_142285.1, read on the forward strand.
GTAATTCGCTCGTTTCCCAAAAATTTTACCTGTATAAGACATGATTTTTATACTCCCAACGTTTAGTATGCACAATAATACCATACAAGCAACCAAACATCAAAGCTTTATGGCCTCAGGCCTCTCAAAGTCAAATAAAATGTTTTGCCAACAGAAACTGATCCACACCTTTGAAACAACATGAATACGTTAATAGATTTCAAAATAATTTAACTGAACAGCTTTTCAATCACTTTATCTCGCGGCTGCACCTGGTAACTCTAGGTTGCCTACGTACCCTTAACAAGGGATCAAGTCACACGTAGTTCTTTTACTTTTTACATTGCACTTGTATATCTATGTCAACTGTTAATTTTCAATGTAAATGCAAATCAGTCCAAGTTCTCATGTTGGGAATATACTCAATAATATTCATAAACTCTAAGGCGATACTTTTCAACTTTCCCAATTCTCAAAACAGTTCAAACTCATAATGTAAGTAGGCCACTCACTGAACTTCTTTTAACTCATAAATCGATTTATATATGCTTGCGTATTTTATTTTATCTGTACATATATGTAACTCAAACAAGCTCTAAAGGCACTTTTAACGTTTCCTTTGAAACTCATATAAGACTCGTATACAAATATATATATATAAAATTAATTTATTACAGATAAATAGGAAAACGAGAAATTTCTTAAATAGTATTGAACACGTGAAAACTTAATGTCAATATCAATAATTTAGATAAAATATGTTTCCCTCCTTTATATGTAAATATAAACTCATCACTTAAGAAAATAATTATGAATTGTATCAAATCCTTAAAACTTAGAAAACACTATGCTCTCCACCTAGGCGTACCGCCATTTATATTCCGTCAATTCCTTTAATATGCCGTCAATTCCAATAAGAATCCATCAATTCCAATACCCTGTCAGTTACATTCTCACAGGCCTCGGAAACACAAAGTCACCCGAGCCGCATTCCTTGCAGGCCTCAGGGGACCCTTAGTCAACCTGAGCTACATTCATCGCAGAACTCGGGGGACATGTAGTCAGCCTGAGAATGCACATCCTCGCACCACATGATTCATGCGTCCCCGAAACTCATGGGGCAATGTCATAAATGACAAATCCGTTTCAGAGGCAACTTGGGTCCTGAGGTGGGTTTGAAAACTATATTCTAAAACTTATCCTGAAATTCCTCTTATTTTACAAACCATACTTAAATTCTTTTCTCAACTTCCCAAAAATCAGTTCTCAACTGACTTGAAATTTACACTACATAATGTTGAGAACTAGTATCCATAATTCTGCATCTTCCCCTACTGAGTGTATATATTTATATATTTATATATATATATATAAAATATAGATATGCACTTATATACTTAATTAACTTATTATTCACGTCGAAATCTGATTAACAAACCATTTTATCTTAATAGTAATAGATAACTAAATAAATAAATATATAAATAAATAAATAAATCAATCAATAAATAAACAACCACAACCCCTAGAGATTTCATCATTTCCAATAATGCATAATCTTCAAATATCGGAAATAACATTTAGTAATACTATGAAGTACTATAATATAATCTCAAACATCAAAGTAATAGAAATATTCATAATTAGCAATTTATATATATATATAAATATATTCATATATATTTTCATTCCATATTCATATAAACCCATAATGGGTTTCATAGTAATTTAATCAAGGAAAAGTAATAACCTTTAAAGGAAATCCCATATCGAATCAATTTCCACTCTAAACCCATTACACAAGGAATTCCATACGATAACATAAAGATAAATCCCAAAATCCCTCCAATATCAACATAGCTCCGCTAACAGTTAAGACTCGTTAATAAGGTCGTTCTAATACTTCTCAAAGGGAGAAGCTACTTCGGAAGACTCATGGTCAACCTAGGGGTCAAATTATCCAAACTTTATCAACCGGGCCCGCGGGGCCCACAACCTCTATCACCAATCTGGGAGTTCCTATAGGTTCAACACACTTTTCTAAACCTACCCTGCAAGTTTGGCCCAAACCGAACGGTCGAATCGCTCACGATCGTAAGATCGAACGGTTATCGTAAAACACAAACTTTAACTTATTGAATCGGAACATTCGGGGCTCCGATTCACGATCCGCGAAATCCTACACGATCCTAGGAACGCCTAGATCAATTTTAAATTGGAGTCGATCCAACGGCCCGAACATATCGAACCCGGATAACGCCTAATATGCGATATTCGATCGACGATTCAACTATATCCAAATTCATATCCGAGCATACTTCGTGCTCGGGACGACATTAGGAGTAATTTTAGGACCCTAAGACCGGCCAAAAATGGCCCACGCGTCGGCAACGTGTGGGTGTCCAAAGTGATTCCGGTGGTCGGAAAATCTCCAAACCGCTGGTCAAGACTTATACCTACATGATCACCATATAGAGTGGAGCAACCTTTGTTCTTGGACCTATCCCAAAAAGTTGACGGAAGTGGCCGGAATTGGAGGCCTAAAACCGGTAGATTTTCAATCGCTTATTTAACTACCAAAAAGCATAAATTTCTCCTAATTAACACAACCAGCAGCTAGATAATTTCGAGAGGATAGAGAAGCATACCTAATTCAAAAGATTTGGTGGCCGGAAGTGAGAGAATGAGCTCCCGAAAGATTTCAAAAAAAAACTGTTGGAACCGGCCTGTTTCGCGGTTGTTTCCGGTGACGGCAGCGACGGATCGAGGCTAAGGAGGGGCGGGGCTGGTAGAGGAAAGTGAGGTGGTTCGTTTGGGACCGGTGCCGCCAAGAACGACGGCGTGTGGTGGCGGCAGTGGTGGAGGAGAGAAGTTGCTGCCTTGAGAGGGGGTGTCTGTTTTTGCCCAGCCAAAAGTATGGGTGAGATTGTGAGGGAGAGAATAAAAATCTGGAATTTTTTTTAAAACTAAACTTCCAAATATTTACGGTTGTACCACTGCACTTCCATTGATCGTAACTTTTTCGTTACAACTCTGAATTGGGCCCACTACGTGTCTACGGACTCATCTCGACGTGCTCTATGCAACTGTACTACTAAAAACCCCAAATTCTTTCCGGATCAAAAGTTAACTTTAAACCCATTAAAATATTCTCAGGGTAAAATTGTCTTTTACTTGAATAATTTAATAATTAAATACTGATCGGGTTATTACAAGTAGTGTTGTATGTTAGGGTTTATTCAATTGAGATTTTAAAGAAGTTTCAAAGTTTAAGGGTAGATTTTATACAAGTTTATAAAATTCAGTATTCAATTCAAACTTTTTAAAGTTCAAATTTGGAGGTATTCAATGGCGATTTCAAACGACTACATCAAAATTTGGGTGTATTCAAAAAAATCATTGACTTTAAAGGAAACATAAAAAGTGGTCAATTTTGATTGATTTTAGACTTATTTTAGGCCATGACAAATATTTGTTCCTCTCCCCAAAGATTTTGATAGATATAATATTTTTAATTCTCAAGATATGATTTCACCACCTCTGTTATCACCATATTGTCGTGGCTATCGCCACCACCACCTCCACTGTTGTCGCCACTACTTGACATGATCATTACCACCACTCTCCCCACCACCATTGATACTTCTACCATCTCTACCACCAATATAACAAACATCATGGCCCACTATTATTTCGAATTTATAGAAGTTTATAAAAATCTATCAAACTCTATGATAAGATTCTAACAAATGTCATCCAATAATACTTATTTTTTTAATAATATGTACGAATTTTTCAATAATACTTCCGTTTTCCGTACACGTCATAAAGACGCGGTAAAATACAAGTTTTAAAAAAAAGCAAACATACAATTCAAGTATTGTACACGTACGTACGTATTTTTCTTGTTTCTTGTCCCCTTTTGATTTTTTACTTTTCTAGAGTTATTACTCGTATAAAGAATTTAGCATTTTCCCGTTTAATACTCGTATTATACAAGTATGTACATATTTTTCAATAATACTTCCGTTTTGCATACACATCTTAAAGACTCGGTAAAATACACGTTTTTTTAAAAAGCAAACATATAGTACAGGTATTGTACACGTACGTACGTATCTTTCTTCTTTAAAACGTTTTTGTTACAAAATTTTCAGTATAGTTATAGTATGGCCGCACAGCTATACTGCTGTGGTTTTTTAATTATTTTTAATTAATAGTATAGCCGCGCGGCTGTACCAGTGGGAAAAATAAAAGGCCGCCTAGGCGGTAGGCGTGTCCTTTTAATTTTTTTTTAAAAATATATAGTAAAGCCGGCCGGCTATAACTGGGTCCCGTTTATAACTTTTTTTACACCGTATAGCCGTGCGGCTACACTCTTTAAATATTCAAATATACTCTTTAAATATATTTGAATATTTTAACAGTACAGCTGCGCGGCTATACTCTTACGAATATTTTCATAGTATAGCCGAACGGCTATACGCGTTAAATATATTTGAATATTTTTAACAGTATAGCCGCCCGGCTATACCGCACAAAATGGTTTTTTTTTTGTAATTAAGTAATATCTTAGCCTTTTTTTAATTACTTAAATTAGTAATTATGTTTTAATTTTTTTGTTTAGTATTTAAATATTTAACTAATTTCATAAATTACTTAATAAATAGTAATTAATTATTTTTAATTACTTTATGGACTTTGTTTTTTATTTATTTATTTATATAAAATTAGTTTGTTTAGTTTAATATTTGCAATTAAGTAATTTCTTAGACTTATTTAATTATATTAATTATCATTTATATTTTATTTAATGAATAATTACTATTTAAGTATTTTAATTAATTTCATAAATTACTTAATAAATACTAATTAATTATATTTACTTATCTTAAATAATTTTGTGGACTTTAAAATTATTTTTAATTTCCTAATATATTTTTAAAAACAGTTTCAATTATTATAAAATAATTTTAGTATTCCAAAAATTGGATTTGACCCTCCAAACGCTAAACCCAAGTTTCAAACCCTGACCACAAGACTACTATGGAGCACTTATGACTTGATTCAGCTTGGATACTCACGTAACTCAACCTAGGGTTTTACGATTAGAGTTTCGATCTCAATATACGGTTAGTACGACATAATCGGACCTAACCCTAGTTAGTTGAGTGCGCCTTGAGGTAGATTTTACCAAATACATTTGGTCAATCAAACACTGAAAACCATGCTTCGGATTATGAAAATTTTGAGGTTGAATTAGAAGAACTAAGTGATTTGTTATTGAATTTGCGACCTGTTAAGAGCATTATCCATTACTATGAGGCCATTACCCGAGTCTCTATTGTTCCCTTTCAATTTTTTTACTTTTCCGAAGTTATTACCGATATAAAGAATTTAGCATTTTCCCGTTTAATACTTGTACTATACAAGTATGTACGTATTTTTCAGTAATACTTATGTTTTCCGTACACATCTTAAAGATTCGGTAAAATACACGTTTTAGAAAAAAGCAAACATACAATAAGGGTATTGTACACGTATGTATTTTTCCTGTTTAACATGCGTGTTTGTTACAAAATTTTTAGTATATATTTATAGTATGGCCGAATGGCTATACATTTTAAATATAGTATACTTCAGTATGGCCGCACTGCACAAAATGGTTTTCTTTTTTTGTAATTAAGTAATATCTTAGCCTTTTTTAATTACTTAAATTAGTAATTATGTTTTAATTTTATTTCTTTAGTGATTAATTAATATTTAAATATTTTACTGATTTCATAAATTACTTAATAAATAGTAATTAATTATTTTAAATTATTTTATGGACTTTGTTTTTATTTTATTTTAAACAAAATTAGTTTGTTTAGTTTAATATTTGCAATTAAGTAATTTCTTAGACTTATTTAATTATATTAATTATCATTTATATTTTGTTTAATGAATAATTGGAAAGTTCAGCTGATAATAGCCTAGAGAATATAAAGGGCCGGTACAGAGTTGAAGGTTCTTCTTTATTCTTTTGTTTTGTTTTGAAATGTTCAAATACGCTTGTTATTTCCTTCTCCGCTAGAGAAAGATACTGAAGATTTGCATGAATTTTATCTGGTGATTGGTACGTAACATAATCGTCTATTGGCATTTAGCCAGCTATCTCTTTTGGAAAAATTGATGTTGATTGTTTTCTTTTGTTTAAAAACTATCACCAGAAAGAAACACCCTTTGTATTGTGTTGATGCATGTGCTTAACACTCTTGCTCAGCGGTCTAAGTAGATATTTTCGTGAACTCTAACGTAGGCTCTATAATGATGGAGCATGAGAATGGAGGATGAGGTTAAATGTAGTAAGTGTAAGTCTAAATAGATATAACATGTAAAACACTAACCTGTATCAGTCATGTTGAACAAGATGAAGATCAAAACTGAACCTGAGAAAAACAGAGACTTTCTCCTAGAAGCCGAGAACTCTTTTTCAGCAGTAATTCTAATGGGGTGAATATCTGTATGCTTTGTTGTTGTGTGTCTCGGCTCTAGAAGGAGCCTCCTATTTATATGCATATCTCTAGGAGTTTTGCCCATCAAGAACCTCCTAGAGATAACCTTAATGCTTATAGGATTAGGTAATCTTAATCCTTATCAAAGTAGGAATCCTTAAGCCTGTGTATATCTAGAACACTTATTTTAGGCTGCCATATCTGATAGGAATAGACTTTCTGATAAACCATGAGTTCTTAGAAAACCTTATTCGATTAGAAGATCACTTCTGTGGTTTAAGACAGTAAACCATCTTACATTCTCCCACTTGATCAAATAATCGATCTAAGCTCATTGTCATCACTTAATGGCCATGTGAAAATCTACTCTTATCTTTATTCCTTTATCAAGCCACTGTCATGATTGATAGTTCACAAGGGACTGTCGAAGCTCCTCAGATATATAACATCTAAGACTTTTACAACCACACATATGAACTAGCAAAAACACATAAGGCTTCCAACTGGATTAAGATTGAAAACAGTTATGATTATACTGTCGAGTGTGATCAATCATAACTGGTTTAGCTCACTTTAATGACTGCCAAGGTCTTTAAAACAAAATCATTCAATGACTCATTCATAGATTCAAACTGTGAACAATTGCTAGCACAATTACAGTTTGGCTTTAATCTATTTGTCATTTAACGAAACAGTATATGCAAGTAATAGAAAACTTCAAAACATAACTGAATCAAAAGCTGTCTAGATAAACTAGTTAACAAAACCAAAATAAAACTGTAATCACTTTAACTCCCACTGACTTTAAGCATCAAAACTTATCAGCAACCCCATACTTGCAACGTGCCTATGAAAAACATGATTAGGCAAGCCTTTGTTTAAGGGATCTGCTATCATCAATTCTGTTCCTATATGATTTAAAGCAGTCTCACCATCTCGAATCTTTTCCTTGGCTGATAAGAACTTTAAATGTAGATGCCTCATACCAGATGACCTTTTATTCCCATTTGCAAAGTATACTGCTGCACTGTTATCGTTCCACAGTTGAATAGGCCTCTGTATTGACTCTACTATATTTAGCATTGACATAAAATTCTTGAGCCATATTGCCATGGAAGTGGCTTCATAAACTGCTAAGAACTCAGCTTGCATTGTAGAGGTTGAAACATATTGTTGTTTTACACTCTTCCATGCGACTGCACCTCCTGCAAAAAGAAAAACAACACCTGATGTGCATTTCTGAGTGTCCAAGCAGCCTGCAAAGTCAGCATCTGCATAACCTTCTAGTTTCAATTCTTCAACTCTTCTATAAATCAGTTTATACTCCTTAGTCCTCTGTAGGTACCTTAACACCTTTTTCCCTGCAACCCAATGTGCCTGGCCTGGATTGGACTGAAATCTGCCAAGAACACTGATACAAAATGCAAGGTCAGGTCGAGTACAAACCTGAGCATACATGAGGCTTCCTACCAATGAGGCATAAGGCTTGTCCTGCATCTCTATCTTTTCTTGTTCAGTCTTGGGAGACTGTTGATCGGTGCATATTTACATATCATTTTGTACCCTTCTAGCTTATGATTTGGTTATGTTTTTGAGTTAAACTTGTGCTTTTAATCTTTTTTGTGTTTATCTTTCAGTTCATTGAGCTTTAGGTAATAATGAGGGCTTTGGATAGTAAATGATGCAATCCATGCATGTTAGGGCCTAATTTGGATGAATGGATGAAGAGCTTAAAGACAAACTCAATTTTGGCTACAGTCCCCTGCCAGCCCAGTTTCGTAGGTCATATTGTAAGCTTTGTTTCAGCAACCTACATAGCTCGGATGAGGCCACATTCTTCATGAAAGTTGTTCCAATGGGTGTGTAATATAACATATCCAAACTTCAGCCCCATTGGATAAATATGGAGTCTGTTACCTAGCAAACACAGAGCCATGCTCAAGATGGATTTTATCAGCGCGCAAAATGAGTTAGCAATTTGTTTTGGCCTTAACTTCCTCCTCCGACCTTGGATTGGCCCAAATGATATATGGCTGGAAAGAAGACATTCTGAACTTCAAGTTTGAGTGCTTAAAGTCTTAATTTGATTAAGGGAAGCCCAATTCGTAAGCCCTTGAAGTTGCTGGTCATGCTGACCTCAGGATGAGCTATTATTTCTGGTTGGAAGCTTGGTCATGGTGACATGAAGATGAGCTAGGGCTGCTGGTGGGATTTATTAGTGAAGTGCATCAACCATTTCAGATTTTATAATGGAAGTGTTGTATGCATTAGTGAAGTGCATCAACCATTTCAGATTTTATAAAACAAGTGTTGTATGCATTAGCCATACTTAATTCAGATTTTCAGCTTCCTTAGGCCTATATATAGTGAGGTTTCCCAAGCTTGTAAACACACCCCAAGGGGGGGAGCTCTCAAACACTTCTCTAGAGCTCCCTTCCCTTCTCTCCCTCAAATTCTCTTAGTTTCTCTTTCTAGTTTTCAATTGTTGTAATGAAATCTTTTGTGTTGAAATTTTCCTTAAGTTTTTCCAAGTTCTACTTAATTTTCATTGTTATGTAAATTCTTTTCTTTAGTTTCAAGTTTGATTAGTTTCCAAGTTTCAATTATGATTTTTGTTCTTATTCATTATGCTTATAAGTTAATATGCTAGTTTGAATGATTGATCACCATTTAGGCTTGCATGTTAGCTATCTTGGTTTGAATTAAGAGTAGACACCATGCTTTAATTCGAATTGAACTATGAATAGGAAGAGTATGTATGGACATTCGACAACAGGGATTAGATACATGCTTGGTTGTTTAAATTGTTCTTCTATGCTTAATGGGTTCCTAATGCTTAATTTTAGGTTAGACAACAAATGATCAAATTAGGGAATTAGGAACACAAGGTTATGACCAAACACCATGGCTTAATCATACTTTAGCTAGAATCAATCCGTTAATCTAATTGAACTTGGGAATTTATCTGCTTGAGTTAGTTATTTTCTTTCTTCCTTGTTTTTATTTATTTCCCTTCTTTTTCATTTCTGTTTTGTGTAGGGAAAATGAATTGAATCATTCAATCACCAATCCTCGTGGGATCGACCTCGCACTTACATACGCTATACTACCGAACGGTTCGTGCACTTGCGAGTATCACAAGTTGAGGATGCAACTGAATCCATTTTGGTGAAGCTGTATCTACACAACAACTGTTCAGTGCTAAGCTTGTCACCCTTTGAGAATGGAACATCACAACCCGTGCAATTTTCCATATTAAACCTCTTAAGTATCTTCTCAATATAAGCCTTCTGAGATAAACCTATCAACTTTCTGTCTCTATCTCTGCTAATTTCGATTCCCAGTACATAGTTGGCTTCTCCTAGATCACTCATATCAAAATGAGAAGACAACATTCTCTTGGTGTCATGTAACAAGGACAAATTACTGCTTGCTAAGAGAATGTCATCTACATATAAGAGTAGAATAATAAAATCCTTTCCATTGAACCTCATGTAAATGCATTCATCCACTGGATTATCAATGAAACCTTGAGATTTAATTACCTCATCAAATTTAAGATACCATTGTCTTGATGCTTGTTTTAAACCATAAATTGATTTCTGCAGTCTGCATACTAAATTCTCTCCCCCTTTTAAGATAAAACCATCCGGTTGTTTCATGTAGATCTCTTCAACTAAATTTCCATTTAGAAAGGCTGTCTTGACATCCATTTGATGCAAGTGTAGATCAAAGTGTGCAACCAAAGCCATAATGACTCTGAATGAGTCTTTTGTTGACACAGGAGAAAAAGTTTCATTATAATCCACTCCTTCTTGTTGTGTGAACCCTTTTGCCACTAATCTGGCTTTGTATCTGTCTATTTTCCCTTGTGCATTCCTCTTGGTTTTGTAGACCCACTTGCAGCCAATAGGTTTAGAACCTGGTGGTAATTCAACTAAACTCCATACACCATTCTTGCTCATCGATTCAAGTTCAGACTCCATGGCTGCAAACCAATGTTGATTTTCCTCACTTTCCATAGCTTGTTTATGAGTGGCAGGATCTTCTATGGTGTTAATGTCAAACTCAGACTCTTGCAAATAGACAAAATAGTCATTTGGTAGAGCTGGTCTTCTAGTTCTTTGGGATCTCCTTAATTCCATGGTCTGATGTTGTTCTGGCAGATTTAATTGCATTTCAACTTCTGCATTTTGGTGCGTTTCAGCTTCTAGATTTGGATGAATATTTATGTCTTCATGTGCAGGAGAGTTTTCTTTATTCAAGTTGTCGAAATTCAATATAGTCACTCCCTTTTCTTTATTTCCAGCTTCTGCAATTTCTTTGCTTTCTATAATTTCTTCAAACTCAAAATCTGCTGTATCTGTTTCTTCCTTTTCTTCTTCAATGAAAACAGCCCTTTGTGTCTCTACAAATCTGGTGTTGTGATTAGGACAATAAAATCTATAGCCTTTTGTCCTATCTGGATATCCCACAAAATAACAACTAATTGTCTTTGAGTCAAGCTTCTTTTGCATTGGATTGTATATTTTTGCTTCTGCTCTACATCCCCAAGTTCTCAAGTGATTGAAACTTGGTTTTCTATTGCACCAAATTTCAAAGGGGGTTCTGTCAACACTTTTAGTAGGTGATCTATTAAGCAAGTAATTTGCTGTCTTCAAAGCTTCTCCCCATAAAAATTTTGGTAGTGTTGTGCAACACATCATGCTTCTCACCATCTCTATCAAAGTTCTATTTCTTCTCTCTGAAACACCATTTTGCTGTGGTGTTCCAGGATTCGTGTACTGAGCCACAACACCTTCTTGTTGCAAGAACATGGCAAAAGGTCCTGGGTTTCTTCCTTTCTCATTGAATTTTCCATAAAACTCTCCACCTCTATCAGACCTCACTACCTTGATTTTCGAATCTAGTTGGTTCTCAACCTCTGCTTTGTAAATTTTAAACATGTCCAATGCCTTCGATTTTTCTGCTATTAGATACACATAACCATATCTGGAAAAATCATCAGTAAAGGTTATAAAATATCTGAAGCCATCATGAGTGTTGACTGGAAAAGGGCCACAGATATCAGTGTGTATCAACTCAAGTAATTTTTCACTTCTTACAGCTCCTTTCTTTCTGAGGTTTGTCATCTTCCCTTTTGCACATTCAATACATGTTTTATCCCTTTCATGGTGGTCAAGTGGTGGCAACATAGATTCCTTGCTTAAGATACTTATTCTTTCTTTTGAGATATGTCCTAGTCTCTTGTGCCAAAGAGTATATGATTCTGAATTGCTCAACTGTTTTGTGCTTATTACATTTAACATTTCAGTGCCTTGTTTTGGTAGTTTGCAATTCAATCGAAACATTCCATCAACAATCAAGCCATTACCAACAACTCTTTTATTTCTTGAAATGGAGAAACCAAAATCATCAAACTCAAATTGTAAGTTTGATTTTACAAGCCTACTAACTGATAAAAGGTTCCTTGTCATAGTAGGAACATAAACGACATCAACTAATTCCAAACAAAAACCAGATTGCAACTCTAGATTAACTAAACCAATAAAATCTACTTTAACTCTTTCTCCATTTCCCACGAACACCTTCAAGTCATCCTTGTTTGGCACTCTCTTTGTTTTGAACCCCTGCAAAGAATTTGTTACATGAACTGTTGCACCACTGTCTAACCACCATGTATTGGATAAAATTTCAAGTGAATTTGATTCATAAACCACAGAAACTGAGTTTTTCTTACCTTTAGCCTTTTGCTTGTCCAACCAACGTTTGTACCTTCTACAATCCCTCTTCATGTGACCAAACTTTTTGCAGAAAAAACATTTCAGACCTACTGGACCTGTCCCTTTGGTAGTTTCATCCTTCTTCTGTTTCTTGTCTACATATTTGGATTTATATCCTTCCTTTGGCTTGCCTTTAAAATCCTGCACCAGATTCACATGTTCCTTTGCATTATCAATTCTAATGCTTTGCTCTTCCTGCACACATATTCCTATTAGATCAGCCACTGTCCATGTTTCCTTTTGAGCAATGTAAGTAGTTTTCAAATGCCTATAAACGCTAGGAAGAGAGTTAAGAGCAAAGTGCACCATCATGGCTTCATCTACTGTAACTTTCAGAGCTTTCAATTTGTTTCCAATGTCTACCATGTTCAGAATATGAGTCCTTATGCATCCTTCTCCATTATACTTCAAATCTGTGAGTTTGCTCATTAGTGTACCTATCTCAGCCTTTTTAGAGCCTTGGAAATTCTCTGCTATTGCCTCAATAAATGTCTTTGCATTTTCAGACTCTGTGATGCTGCCCCTTACCTCCTCTGAAATTGATCTCCTCATGATTAAGATTGCCATTTTGTTAGCCTTAGTCCATTTTGCAAACTTGGTCCTAGTTTCGACAGATGCATCAGCTGCTGGTGTGGCTGGTGCTTCCTCAGTTAGAACCATTTCATAGTCCAATAAGCCAAGAGCTATTTCTAGATCTTCTCTCCATTTCTTGTAGTTGGAGCCAGTGAGGGTCTGGATTGAATTGTGATTGACTGTACAGGTTTTAAAACATTAATACCTTAAATAATTTCCCCAAAACTTTAGTTTAAACATACTTAACTCACATCTTTGGATAGAAAGTGTAAGTACGTCCATTGACACTGAAATACAAACAGTTATATAATTCCTTGAACAAAAGCTGTCCACATCTTTGGATAGAGGAGAACTTCTGCTATTTTATAACTGTGCATATTCCATGTCGATCCATCACAGTCAAAGCTATATCAAAATGCTCCCATCTTTGGACGGAGAGCCTTTCAATAAGTTCTGAACTGTGATGCCAATTTGGATCAATGTCTTTGAATGCAATTATCATGGAATGATTGAGCCGCTTTAGCTTGCTCAATTATCCCATGGCAACTGCAAACTTGATCAAAAACTGTCAAGAACATGATAAAGTCAATTCTTTATACTGTTATTATGTTCTTGTCTATATAACTTGCAGCTTTCAGTTTAAAATTTTCATAGATTTCCTGTATCAGATTGGTTAGGTAAAACATGATATAACTAAAGCTCTGATACCACATGTAAGTCTAAATAGATATAACATGTAAAACACTAACCTGTATCAGTCATGTTGAACAAGATGAAGATCAAAACTGAACCTGAGAAAAACAGAGACTTTCTCCTAGAAGCCGAGAACTCTTTTTCAGCAGTAATTCTAATGGGGTGAATATCTGTATGCTTTGTTGTTGTGTGTCTCGGCTCTAGAAGGAGCCTCCTATTTATATGCATATCTCTAGGAGTTTTGCCCATCAAGAACCTCCTAGAGATAACCTTAATGCTTATAGGATTAGGTAATCTTAATCCTTATCAAAGTAGGAATCCTTAAGCCTGTGTATATCTAGAACACTTATTTTAGGCTGCCATATCTGATAGGAATAGACTTTCTGATAAACCATGAGTTCTTAGAAAACCTTATTCGATTAGAAGATCACTTCTGTGGTTTAAGACAGTAAACCATCTTACAGTAAGCATTAGATAAATTTAGTATATGTTTGTCTCACTGAGAGTGTCCTTTCTCCTTGTGGGGGCTCTATTCTTCTAGTTTCTCTTTCGTTTTGCATCACTTATTGACATGGATTTTTCTCCAAACCCAAGTAGTTGAGATTCCTTAATCCATGTATTTCGTTCTTCTCCGATGATTGTTCACACCTTTTTTGGAGCCTATGTTAACAAGACACTACAACGGACGTTCAAATCATATGTAACGTTCAATTGTGGCAATACTACAACACAGATGTCTTTTGAACTAGTGTACATTAGTATGGTAATGGAGCTTGCTTTGGTTTTCTGGTATAACTGCTATGCCCTGTCTACTTATTGTCTTGGAACTTTGCTTCTTTCAGTGTCTCTCGTTGCTTTTATGGTTGGAAGAACGCTACGAGACTGTATACACACGCCATCCTGGTTTCCAGAAAGGATCTAAGCCACTCCTTGCAGTAGATAACCCATTCCCAATGGAACTTCCAGAAAATCTTGTTGGGGAGAAATGGGCCTTTGTCCAATTGCCCTTTTCAGGTAAAGGACTTGCTAATGAAGATTTCTGAGTCTTGACAGATATAACAACTCACATCCTGTCACCTGCCCTAACCATCCAATATTTCTTTTTCACATTTCCTGTTCCCACACTAAATCTAACTCCTGTTTTCAGCTGTTCAAGAGGAAATCTCATCCTTGGACTCAAACCTCGTGTTTGGTGCGAGTCTAGATTTGGATTTGTTGGGGATTGAAATTGATGACAAGACATTGATTCCCGGATTGGCTGTTGCATCTTCACGTGCTAAACCACTAGCAGGTGTATATTCTCTCCAATACCATCTTCTGGTCTGTTTATAACATGGCAATTTCTTTCTCCTTATGATTATTCAATACACTGCGACTATCTATATAGATGTTCTGTTCTGGGTACAGAAAGCATCACATGCTAATAGCTAAACCGTTGATCGAGTGGATTCTAATTTGAACATGTGGTCCAGAATGTTAATGTATACCCAGGTTCTTTGACTAGATAACACTATCCTTCACGGGATATTGTGATACGTTCTCCTTGAATCTGCTATCTTATTCCTTGTCTTATACAATTTTCTGATGCTCCTCTAACCATAAAGGATCATAATCACATCTTTCTATAAACTGTTGCAGCTTGGATGAATGGGTTGGAAGTTTGTTCAATTGAAGCCGATTTGTCACGGGCTCGCTTGATTCTTTCTGTTCGTATTTCTGGGCGATATATTTATGCTACCTACAACAAAACTCCTGAAACTACAAGTGAAGCTGAAGCTTGGGAAGCAGCAAAGAAGGATTCCGGAGGTTTGCACTTCCTTGCAATCCAGGGGGACTTGGATTCGGATGATTGTGTTGGATTTTGGCTTCTACTAGACTTACCGTCTCCACCTGTATAGAGTGTAATCAGTCCAAACAAATTTTAAAAAGAAATTACTCTTACACATTAGTTTCACAGTTACATCGCTTCATATTCCTTTGCAGCTGAGTTTTCTTATTAAGGTTTTTAGCCATTCTTGATTTTTATTACTTGGTCTCAGATCACATATGCATCATTCTATTTCTAAAAATGCTGAAAACGGGAAGTGAAACTCATTGTCAGGGGTCTGTATGTGGGTGTGAAGCTTGGGGTTCGACGTGTCATGCAAACTTGGGTTCGGGGTCCCAATCTAAATCCCAGCACCTGAATTCTGAACCACGGCTTCTTAAATTTAATTCAATGTATGATGTTCACCCCTCAAAATCTATGAAAAATAGCTCCAAAAAAAACATGGATCTGGTAGGGGTGAGGGGCTGCAGCTTTTAGGGGGTCGGTGTTGTTGCGGGAGGGATGAAGGTGCTTGGGGGATGGTGGTGGGATGGGGGCAGCGGAGAGTAGGGTCTGCGGGGAAGAGGATGGGAGAGAGATGAGATAGAGTTGTCTTTAGTTTGGGAATTTTCTATAATTGACCCAAAAAAAAACAAACAAACAAACAAAGAAAGCAATGGAACGATGGTATATTCAGTAGCTCTTCAAATTGCTAAAATCTGAAATTCAAATTTACCTAAACGGTTTGAGATGATCTAACTTCTTTTCAGGTAGAAAATATTTTCAAATACACATTATAGTAATCTTAACCCTCACTCATACTCCTTGATTTACCCCAAAGTGCATATACAAATTATGAATATGCATCTCTCTTTTCGAACTACATTAAACTTCAAGGAGTATATTTGTAAGGGATTCTGTACTAAAAATGTCAAATGAGAAATTAAACACAAGAATGAACTCGGGGAATACACACAATTTAGCAGTATACTAAACACAATATCTATAAATTCAACCTCAGTAATTCTTTTTTGTTTTTTTGTTTTTTGTTTTTTGTTTTTTGTTTTTTGTTTTTTGAAAACCCAGAACTCCACTTTGTCAGCTGATTCAACCTCAATAATCAAAACTGGAACTCTCCTCAAAACTGCAATGGATGCTAAGAAATGCCGTAAAAATGTTGAATCTTCATTTTCTCAGGCAAGCACTTTTGAGTCAAACGTGCCAGCTTTTGTTTCAACTTCTTGAACATCTGAACATCCTGGTGATTCTGCAGAGGCATAGTTGACAACACGAGGTTATGAAAAAAATGATGATTTTGGAAAATTACATGAGAAATTCTTGGTGCCATAATATCAAAGAACATAAAAGTGACCTGGTACACAGTACACTACAAAAAGTATACAAGCATAGACCACGTTTGTTGCCTAGGATTGGATTGGATACCTTATTAGATTCAAGGTATGTTGAAATAAGAAATGAAGGTAGAGCTGAAGGATTTTTCATCGTGTGGTAAGTTATAAGGTTTTCTTCATAACTAAGCCATATTCTACATCCAACTTGGACCAAGTTTGGAAGATGGCCTCCATTTCTTCCTTCAACATACCTTGAATCTTGTGAGTTATCCAATCCAATCAAATCCTAGGCACCAAACATGGCCACACAGTAATAACAAAAGGTCCCAAATCAGAACAAAGATCATTAGCCAATTAACATGAATACAGCATAAAGCAGATCAATTCCAAAGATGTAGGCAGTTCTGTTAAAAACACCAACACTGTAGGTTTTCAGAAGATATTTCCAAAATATGAAAAGCCAAATTTCTCTGCATCAACAACAAAGTAGATAATCCAGAGAAGTATCGATTTCACGTGCACCCAGCTAATTATTACTGTTTCAGATTTCATAATAAGATTCCAACAACTACATAACATAGAAAAATTAAGGAATAGAGCAAGAAATGAGAAACGTCAGGTACAATTAACATGATCTCAGCAGAAAGCATATCAATACCAAAGATCTAGGGAGTTCATTAAAAAACACCTACAAAGTTGGTTTTCCTTTCCAGAAGATATTGAAAAGATCAAATTTCTCTACATCGACAACGAAGTAGAAATTCCAGAGTAGTATCAATGAATTTCACATACAGTTGGCTAGTCATTATTCTTTCAGCTTTCTTAATTAAACAACTACATGGCATAAAAAAATACGGAACAGAGCAAGAGATGAGAAATGTTAGGTACTAACTGTTATTGTTAAACACCAATCAGGTAGATAGTCCAAACATATAAACTGTTCAAAGGACAAACTTTCTCAAAATCAGCTGAAAATTGGTTAAAGGAGAGGTATGAATCAATAAAGCTAATTTCTTACTTTTTCATAACAGCAAACATGCTGTGACTTTCAGAAACTTCTGGCTCAACACGACCAGCACGTGAATCGGAACCCCTTGAGATCCGATTCGTTGCAAATCTTGCCCGAATACTAGCTTCGGTGGGGTCAAGGCTGTGACATTGAAGAAAATGTAGAAATGAGAAGACAAAAGACTGGTAACCTAGGGTTCTATCTTCACGAGCTTTTCTTTCATGCACACAAGTTGCGTATGAGTTACTTCAGCCATTAGTCCAACAATCCTAAAACCCAACTTCAACTGCACTCTCATCACCTTCTTATAGCTGAAGTAACTCATGTGCCTTTAGCTGCAACTAGCCCATGTGCATGAGAGAAAACCTCCTCTACTCTGCTTATACAGAGGAAATAGTTTAACACTAGAATTATTTTCTTGATAAAGACAAAGGAAGAGACACAATAAGAGCAATATAATCTGTTGATGATATCCAAAATTCATGCACTTATTGTCATCAAACACCTAATTAACAGAAACACAACAGAAAGCATATGAATACCAAAGACCTATGAAGTAAATACTTTTGCAAACACCAATGATGCATGTTTTCAGAAGGAAACGGAAAATGATAAAAAGCTGTATCTCAAAACTGCAACAGTATGAGTGTCTGATCTAGCTAATCAGTGGCCTCCCTTTAAGCTTCAGCTTTAGATAAATCGTATCAAAATTGTTTCAGCACTATATATTTATATGCAATGTTGAATGTCGAATGTTGGGTGGTGTAAACTAGTGGAACTTAAGTTTGACAAGATGCCTTTAAGGCATTTCATCAAACAGGTTCTCCCCCTCTTATATGTGGCTCCGTCATTGACAGTCACTTGTAAGTAAAGCAACTCATTATTGCTGAAATTCCAAAAAAAGATAAAATGCTCAAACACCTAAATTTCTCAAAACCAACTAACAGATGATTGACAATGCATTAAAGAAAACATGATGAATCAACACATATACAGAAAAGAACAGTTGATTGAATTACTAAATCAGAAAAAAAAAAATTAAAAAAAAAAAAAGTTCATACCTTTTGTTTTTCTTGGAGCTAAGATGAATGGTATCTGGGCCTGTATTGCTAGATATTGAAGAAGGGGCAAAGCCTTCCCTAATTTCAGAATCCACAGGCTGAGATGCCATAGTTGCTGCTACACGCAAAACAAAAGGAAGAAGAAACAACTGAGGTATTCAATTAAGACTTTAAAATTATCTAAATAAGTCTTGTGGTATTCCATTAAGACTATTAGGATTTTTAAAAAGAGAGTAGCCAAGAGACCTTATCAAAGAGACCTTGCATTCTTTTATGATGGGTGTTAGTGTTTTGCTCTAAGAGACCTTATCAAAAACTGTTGCCTTCTCAAAACAGGAGACGAAGCCAACATATAAATAGAATACTTTGCACAAAACCCAGAATTCATTCCCTGTTTTATTAACATCAATGACCACCAAGCACCACAATTCTTTTTTCTTTTTTTTTATGAACCAGGGGGAATATTGAGATTAATTTTGAAAATTTCATTAGTAGTTTTATAATTTCTAGAAAAGTTTGATATGTTAATGTGTGTTTAAGAGTTGGATAGCAGATGGTAGTTGGCATTTAATTCATGTTCTAGGGGGCTCTATGTCTTGCTTAAATATGAGCTTTTGTATCTGGCTTTAAGTACAGAACAAACAGAGCTACAACCTAAAAATAGCATTGTAATCAGCCTCTCTTATCCATACTAATCCCACCTATTCCGCTGCTTTCAAACCCAACAGGGGAAACCCCATAAAAAAAAAAACAACAAACTACACAGAATTAATCAAATGGGGCTTAACAACCCCAAACAATCATCAATCAGCCATAAACCAAGCACCACACTTTGCTACAACTGAAAACCCAGAAAAAAGAAAGAGAAAAAATATGAAACTATCGTAAGATTAACTTATCCAAAAATTGATCAAACTGCAAAGTGGTGAACAATGAACAAGAAATTGAAGATACCTACCGAACCGATACAAGCACTGAGAAAATCAAGGAAATGCTAAACCTTTATGAATGAAGCTCACTTTTTTTATAAACCTTTATGCAGAGAGAGATATGGAGAAGGGTGGCGGGAGGTGGGAGTTGATAAGAGAGGCTGCTATTGTAAATAGCAACTCACACACCTCTGCTATTTATATGTGTGGGAGTTGAGTCCATTTATATGGTAAATTTTGGCTATTTTAAATTATAGTGACTTGACCAAAATGCCCACTAACTTAATTTGTGCATGATAACTTAAATAAAAATGGCCTGAAAGTATATAAAGAAAAAAGTTTTGGAAAATATAATTTGGGTCATTAATGAAGACTGATCAGGCCCAGTCCTTGACAGGCCCGTTCATTGGTTTTTTTTTGTGTGTGTCGACGTTGAGAAGATGATGAGTTTTCTCACACACAAGATGATGGGCTTCAAACGTGCTACTTTTGTTAAACAAATGGAAGAAGAGAAGTCTTTATTTTTGAATTGCAAAAACTACTAAATCAATCGTATAAAAATAAAAATAAAAAAACTACTAAAAATCAAGTGAATTGGAACTTTGCCAAAACTGCTAAAAATCAAGTGAGAGAGAGGCTAGGCTAATTCATGGCTTTTGGGGCTAGTTCAGTGGGAACAAGATTTGAAACAGAAAAAAATATGTTGAGAAGGATCATCAGGAGAAAGGCGATGCCAACTTTCCAGAATCAGATGAAAAAGAGAAAGAAGAGAGTAGTAAAAACCAACCCATTTAAATTTTCACGTAATCCGGTCTCCACAAAGAGAAAGTCCCCGCTTGCATGTTGACAATGGCAGTTCACGGTGGTCATTGTGATGCGGGCCTGTGTGTGTCTCATATCTAACTGATACTGCTGCATTTTCCACCCACAAAATTCGGCAAGGCAGGAAGAGAAAAACCAACAGAGATATGAAGATTTGAAGAAGAAGAAGAAAGCAAAACGAAACATAGCATCTGTAGACAACTTACAGATGCAAGTAGTAGTAAACAATGCCAATGAGTTAGGTGCAATACAATAAACAAAGGAAATGGCAAAAGCAGGCCAGCATTACGGCTCTTTGTCGTGTCTTTATATCGACAGTATGATGTGTACTCCTTATTGTTTTATACGACATCACTTTCTTTTTACTTTTTTAAATCCTGCAATTGGATTCTCATCTTTGGCATCTCTGCATCTACCAGGAGCCATTTTTCTTTTTCCTTCCGTATGTTATTTATTTATTTGCAATTGTGTTATTTTTGTTCGCGACATTCTAATTTGATTAAGAGAATTGGGAGTATGAAATAAGAATCAGACAACTCAATAAGAATCAGACAACTCAATTCGTACGAGGCGTATACGAATTTTCTTTTAAGGAGGGTAGGATGTAATACCCCGAAAAATTCAAGGTGGACTTTCGTATTTAAGTGAAAAACAATATTATGGTGAAGAATAATTAAGGGTATTTTATCAAGTAATTTTGGATTGAGACTATTGAATTAAGTGTGTTTAATTTCAAGTTGGACAAAAATGCCCTTATGTAACATTTTGTGAATTTTTCAAAGGACATTTAAGAAATTGAGGTGAGACCATTATGATTCTTATGTAGTACAATCGTAGTCGACTCAATGAACACATAGGAAATCGTTTCTGAATTTTGGGCCAAAATGACCAAAATACCCTTGTAGGCCCTTAAAAAGAAAAAAAAAAAAAATCTGAAATGTGAAGGGCATCAACCCACCCTCCTCCCATTCTTTCCCCCTTGCCTCAAGCTTTCAAATCCACCATTTATGAAAGCATGAGTCACCTATTCTAAATTGATGACTCACCTAGCCTAAGATTCTTCAATCATGAATTTATTCTCTTCCTTCCCATTCATTGTATCATCACTCTCTTCTAAATTGATGACTCACCTAGCCTAAGACTCTTCAATCATGAATTTATTTTTATCCTCATCATTCGTTGTATCATGACTCTCTTCCTCATTCACAATATTTTCATCCTCATTCTTCTTTTGTTCCTCTTCAAAATCCAAAATTCGTCACTTCCTTGGAGCAGCCGAGAACTCAAATATCGAAAGCTCAAATGAGAAAACTTCCTTCATAAAAGTTGTTCATTTACGTGATTCCTATAACATGCTCCAATTTCACCTCAATCCGACTAGTACAGACTCCGAAAGGTTGGTATGATCACAATAAGTTTACCATTTCCTAATTTCACAGTAGTATGCTCGGTTTCAATATGTTTATGTGATTTCCTGTACTCAAATTACGTTGGTTCCTTCATCAAAGTTGTTTGAAATGCTGTCTATTATAATATATCAAAAGTTTAGGATTATCGGACTTCTATAGCCACCTTGGGAACGTTTAGAGTGGAACTTGTTTATAGTCCTCGACCCTAGTTCCTTCCCTCGGTTTCAGTCCAGAACACTCATTTCGAAAGCTCAAAAAACTATAGTTTCTTCACGATAGTTACTCCAAATTCTCCTCTTTATAACATATCCAAAGGTCAGCAAAACGCAACGATTATAACTCTCTGAAAATTGGTATGAACAAAACTTGTTCATTGATTAGATTGAATTTCTTGTTATAGATGTGTACTTTCTCTCAAATGGTTTCTTTCTTGTCATTCCATTGATCAAATTAGCCACTATCATCTCAAGTAAATGATTCTTTGAAGGTAGGAAGCTCATCTTCATATTGTCTCTTTGAGTACTAGTTGTAAATAAAGTGTTGGTTAGAATGCCTCAATGACATATATCTCTTTCAAAGTGTGTTTCTGTGAAGTTCTAGATTATTTCGATGTGATTTTGTACCAATTTCATTCTGGGATTTTGTTACATCAAAATTGATATCTCAAGGGTTATTTCAAAGTTGGTTTTGTGCCATTTGAATTTAAATTGAATTTTTTGTTGTTGTGAAATTTCAAAGTAGAGACTATGCTGTTGGAATTGTTCTGATTCTACTACATGCCCTGTTTTGAATAAGTGTTTGAAAACTTCCTGAACTTGGATTTTCATGAAATTTTAATATGTTTTACTTTCACGTATCTTCTTCAAATCTGGAAAGTTTTATCTCGTTTGGTTGTAAATTGAAATTTTGGCGATTTTTCAAAACAAGTGTACAAACCTGAAAAAAGGAACATTCTACAGCCTAGTCTGTTTTGGTTTCTATTTTGACATGCTTCCTTAACCCTAATTTCCATCAAATTTTGACATTTTTATTTTTTCTATGTGTAGTTGTGATCTGAAAATTTTTACATTATTTTGATTTAAACTCAATATTTAGTGAATTTTCAAAGTTAACTTGTTCCAACCCAAATGTTTAGCAAAACTGAAGTTTTTGTTTTAAATTTATGTTTTAAATTTTCTTTCTGAGTCTAGAGCCGAACAACCTGCTTTTAAATATCCCAAAGAGTAGAACTATTATAGGAGGGGAATAGATTGGTTTTTCCTTGACGCTTGATTCTATGCTTGCTTGGACGTGAGGTTAAGGGAAGTAAAGATCGGGTCGAACAACTTGTCAAGCGTATTATGGGGCTTTAGGTCTAAGTGCGCCAATAGGACACTCAAACGTGTTTCCTTATTTCCAGTGAATTTTAATCAGTAAATTATCTTAATTAGTTGTTCTACTCTGCGTACTTTCGAGGACGAACCTGCACAAGGTTAAGTTAGCTGGACACGAGGTAGGGTTTCCTGATTTCTCAATGATTGGGCTATGTCACTTTTAATCTTGGTGCTTATATATAATATTATAAATATGAATATCTAATGGGTGAGAGAAGGCTTTAGATACATCTGAGTAAAAATGCGGAATATATTCAAGTGACGGGAGCAGGGCCTGAATATATTGAGGTGATGGGACGGATGACCACTAGTTCATATTTTAGGGTATTCAGAGCCACAGTGGTAAAACGCATGGTATGGGACATTCAGGCTTGTTGCCCTAGGATATGAATTAGTGAGATTAGAAGAGAGTGAGTTCATGGCATCACCACATATGCAAATTTATTTATCTGGTTTGATTGCATAATTTATATATCTTGTGTTATTTGATGCATGACACTTTGATTAAACAAAAGAAAGATGGGTTAAGGGACGAATGACCGCTAGTTCATATTTTAGGGTATTCGAAGCCACAATGGTAAAACACATGGTATGGGACATGTAGGCTTGTTGCCCTAGGATATGAATTAGTGGGATTAGAATAGGGATGACAATTTTCCCCGCGGGTAAGGGTCTTCGTGGGGATTCGACCCTGTTGAGGCCCAAAAAATCCATGGTTGGGCCCGAATAAATTCATAGCCCAAAACGATATATTATCGAAAAAGGATCCAATTTGGAGTACACGAAAGTCTGCCATGCACAAGCCACATCCTGCATGCCATGCCAAATAAAAATCTGTCATGCTAGAAATTGATATTAAAATTATAAAGATGCATTTAGCTATGCAAATTCATGCCAATTATCCTATCAAGCGTCATAATTAAAAGCATGCCAAACGACATGCCATGCCAAGCGACATGTCATGCCAAGCGACATGTCATGCCAAGCGGGAAATTATTATTTCACACCCAATCGCACTTCAAGCTTAAGTGGGCCCAAGCCACTCAAATGCCCGGGGCTTGCTTGAGTGGGTTGTGGTATGGATGGTAACAAATTGTCATGGGACCCATTGATGAGTCAAGAAATGGAAGTCTCGGGTCGCTTGGGGGCCTCGGGACTCAGGCCCATTTCTTAGGCCCAAATATGGGTAAGCACAAGAGGAGAGATAGCCCATTACCTCAACTAGGGTAGCCCAACCAAAATGACCCATTACTTTAGATATCCCATAAAAGCCCAAATACTTGGTAAATTCAGCCCACTCATTAAATAGCTTGGTTTGCTATGTTAAAAAGGCCCAACTATTTGAATAAAGGGAAGTCAAAGCCTCCAGCACTTGGCTGAAACAAAGGGCCACGAGAAGAACAAAGGCTCACATGTGAGGGGCTGCTGGGAGAACGAATCCCAAGTGCAAGCATTCAAGAAACTGATGGGTATTGGCATGCAAGGGAGGACGCTACTTCTTAAACCAGCAGGCGCACCCATTTTCCTTTCCCTCATCAGATTTAGCTATGAAAAAAGGAGGAAAGAAGAGGAAGAAGATGAGTGAAAATAGAAGCCCCCCCTCTGAGGCAGCCGCTAGAAGAAACTTGGAGCACCCAAAATCTCTGATTTTGTGGGATTGGGCAGAGCCAACTTTGCCACCATGAAGTAAGTCAAGAAAGAGGAGAAGAAAGGAAGAGGAAAGCTTAGCTAGAATGGGAAGAAACCATTAGGGTTTCTTGGAGAAGAACAAACCCCAGCAACTATAAATAGGGCCTCTCCTACACAACACAACACAACCCACAACCTTCAGAGAGCAAGCTTTCTCTCTCACTTGCAAACCCAGCAATTTTCGTGCTATCCCTGCCAAGTCTCCTTTATTTCCTCTGTTTTGGCTGATCGACAGAAGTTTTGGCAGAGTCTCCGCCAAGCTGCCGGAAGCTACAAAAATCACCCAAAACTCTCCACCAATCCTCCTTAGAACCCCTCATCTCTTCCATTAGAACCTCTGTCCTTCGTAGGAGCCCACAACTCTCTCTCTCTCTAAAGTGCTAAACCTATGATAATTTTGCTCCCATGCCACATGCCTCTCATGCCAAGCCCGAAAGTTTATCTGTAAACATGAAGAAATTATCTGTAAGTTGCTGTTGTTTTTGTTGGTGAAGATAACCAAAATACTTCCTAAGGCTTTGCTGCCCTTTCGAAGCATTTTGGGGCTTAATTTTCGAACTCAGACAAAGGGGACAACTTCATCAGCCCAGCCCACTTGCTGCCGGAAGAAAAAGACCCCTACAGACCCTAATGGGTCGGGTATGAAGGACAAAAAACGGGTATGGGGATGGGTACGGGGAATTTTTTGGGTATGGTGTTTGGGGAGGGGCGGGGATGATATTTTAATCCCCAACTCGAACCCTCCCCGTTTAGAATATATATATTAATTTTGTGATGAGGTATATTATAGTATATATAAATATGCTATTAAAGTAATTGTACCGACTAAATTTTATATTATTATATTATGTACTTATATAATTTATACAAATCTTAAACCACACTACTTATTTATTTAGTTAACTTCCAAGACATATATAAACATTCTTATATTGTCTTATAAGTATATATTATATCTTGCCTTAGTATTTTTTTTTCTTCAACAAAGTAGTTATATATTGGTTTTTTCTTCCATAATGGGGCGGGTCGGGGAACCCATTTCCTAACGAAGGTGGGGATGGGGAATCCCTGATATGAATATTGTGGGTATGAAGGCCGGGATGGGGGAAAAAAGCTTAATGGGGATGGGGATGGGAATGGCATATCCACCCCCGATTCGACCCATTGCCATCCCTAGATTAGAAGAGAGTGAGTTCATGGCATCACCGCATATGCAAATTTATTTATCTGGTCTGATTGCATAATTTATATATCTTGTGTTATTTGATGCATGACACTTTGATTAACTGTGATAGCTGACCTTGAGGGATTTGACGGTACTTTACTGGGTATTAGAATGCTCACACCCTAATAGATGATGTAGGTTCCAATGCAAATCTTTAGGAAGGAGAAGTTCCACTAGAGGACTAGATTAGTGTTATTAGTTATTGTTTGTAAAATTATTAAGGAATAAATTGTTGGAATATTACTCTAGTGTGTGTAACTAACTTTGAGTTACTGCAACTCTGACTTCGTATTTATTAAATAAGTTTGTAATATTATTGGCTCTATTTCTCATCATATCATGGTTGTATGATTTTATTCTTATAACTATAGTACGACTCACACCATGATTAGGGAATATTCCTAATTTTCGAATCAGATCGTGACACCCCATCTGCCCTGCCAGTGCCCCAATTTACTCATGATAGTGAATCAAGTGAGGTAATTTTCGATGATCTAAATGTGTCAACTTATCAGTTACCTCTACAAACCACTCATAGGAAACCTAAAGTACAATATTCTCTTGATATATATGCCAAGTCTAAATATCCCATTAGCCATTATGTGTCAACTCATCGTTTATCTAAGTCATATGCATCATATTTGTATCAATTATCTAGTGTATGTGTGCCAACTAAGCTGCATGATGATTTATCTTACCCCAAGTGGATGGATGCCATGAATGTTGAAATGGAAGCTTTGAACAATAATAAAACTTGGGATTTAGTTCCTTTGCCCTTTTGAACAATAATGAGAATGGAGGATGAGGTTAAAGGTAGTAAGCATTAGATAAATTTAGTATATGTTTGTCTCATTGAGTGTCCTTACTCCTTGTGGAGGCTGTACTCTTCTAGTTTCTCTTCCGTTTTGCATCACTTATTGACATGGATTTTTTCTCCAATCCCAAGTAGTTGAAATTCCTTAATCCGAGTATTTTGTTCTACTTAATGATATAAAGCACATATTATTACGATGATTGTTCACACCTTTTTTGGAGCCTATGTTAACAAGACACTACAACGGACGTTCAAATCGTATATAACGTTCAATTGTGGTGATACTACAACACAGATGTAGAACTTGCATGTCTTTTGAACTAGTGTTGTTAATGGCTCATACCATCATTGTGAGCCGAGCCAATTAGAGAACACCACGTGGCCGTAGTTGGGTTGGGTTACCTTTACACCGACCCGATTAGACTTGATACCTCCCGGAGGTCGATAAGGAACCTCCCAACCTAAACCTGACAAGACAAAAGGCGAAATGGTGCTCGACATCCAAACACCGACCTGACCACTGTGGTGTCGTGTATGACCAGAAGCGCTTGATGATATACAGGCATAATCAGAACCCCTGTCAAGTCAATCACTCCATTAGTATGATCAAACAGCCTGGCGATGGAAAGAGATCGGTTAATGCACTTCCCATCCAAAGCCACATGTCACTTCGCCACCTGATCCCTGTCAGATAGTATGGTGATCAGAAACATGACATTTAATGTAACCCACACCAGGGGGAAGAGAGGGAAATATCACCCCCTTAAATATCTTTATCTCTCCTTCTCCCCCTATAAATACCCCTCACCTATCTCTGGACAAAGGTAATAAATATTTTCACTAAGCAAACCATACATTCATTCTCTCCACCTTACAACCGCACCTGACTTCACCGTCGGAGGGAGTTCAACTCACTCCTATTCTGATAGCTGTTCTAAGTGTGCAGGTCTTGTGTGAGCCCTGACTTCAATCCTAATCTGGGCTATGCATCATTAGACAAGGATATGCGGTTTACATTTGGCGCCGTCTGCGAGAACTTCTTTACAAACAGAAGTCGCATCCCATCATCCACCTGAGCTCCGACTTGAGCAGAACCAAGCTATGTTGAGAAACTAGCATCTCAGAAAGAAAACTCCCTCCGGTACGGCAGGGAGAAACACCCAGAGGCAAAAGAAGGAGAGGCTGAAGTCTGATCGTCTGAAGAATTTGGAGGAGAAAATGAACCGGATCCTGAAGGTCTTGAAAGATGTGCAGAACCTCAGTAATAGCCTCCGGGCGCAGAATGAAATACTGCAAGAAAACGATGCCGAGCTAGTAGAAAGGGTGGACGCCCAACAAGATCCCGAGCCGACCGGTACCAAGGACAACAGTGGAGCCTCGTCCTTATCGGCAGAGGCTGAGACGTCGAAGCGAATAGAGACTGACGCGAGGAACATACTGAAGGAGAAGAAGGCTTGGCAGGAGCGCAACAAACGCCTGGTAAGGAGTCTGCACAAGGGAAAGGCTCAGATCGGCTCTGACGATGCCGAGGAAGAGGTCGATGGTATCACCTCCAAACTCAGAGACTTGGTCATCGGCGAGTTAAGAAGTGTTTGGGATCAACTAGGGCAGGTAGAGAAATCTAAAATGCCCAGAGGAGGGGATCCCACTACCATATACCCAAGACTTGCTAGATGCTCGGGTAGTGGGAGATGCAAAGGCTTTGAAGATCCCCTTGTATGATGGGATGACCGACCCGTATGACCATTTGGACAATTTCCGCTATGCTATGGAGGGACGTGGCGCAAACTAGGCAACCAAATGCCGCCTGTTTCCAACAACACTCAAGGGCCCCGCCACGAGTTGGTTCAAACGACTTGCCCCAGAGTCCATCAGCTCCTTCACCGAGCTCAGGAAAGTCTTCTTGGAAAGATACATGATCATTTCTGATCGGCTATACACAACGAATGACTTGTCAATAGCCAGACAACGACCTGATGAGAAACTTAGAGACTACATCACCCGATTCAACAACGAGTATGCACGTTGTGAAGGATGCGACGAGGAAACAGTGCACAATGCTTTGATGGGGGAAGGGGGGGGGGGACCTCTAGGGAGGAGACTTCTACTTTTCCCTTACCAGGAACCCCAAGAGACGTAGAAAGACCTCTTCCGCGAAGCCACCAACTACTCGCGAGCTAAGCAGCTGAACCTGGCTAGGAAGGCCATTGCAGGATTGGTCTCGGAAGCCCACACCCCATACTAGCCCAAAGAAAAGAGACCTAATGACTATGCTTATGACTGTTCAAAAAAAAGAAAGAAGGGAGAGCCGGGATCCTCAGCTCGGAGGAGCGAAGTCAGACTAGAAAAGCATAATCAGTACACAAATTATACCCCTATGAACAAATCAAAGGGAGAGATATTAGCGGTAATAACCGATGAGCTCCCTAACCGGAAGAGGATAAGGTTCCCTTACCGAGGAAGGAGGGATGACAGCAAGTATTGTAAATATCACCGCGATTATGGCTATTATACGGAAGATAGAAGCGCTAGCGGGAGACGCAACCCCTATGGAAGCCCATGCATGAAGCAATGCCAACGACAAACCGGGGGTGCCTCGGGTGTACATATCTACCATATCGGGAGGACCAATGTTGGCTGCGCAAATCTCACGGCCTGTTGATCCAGGCCGAGGGGATGTGCGTTAACACGTGGCTTCCTACTTTTGGATGCGGTGCGGTTGTGCACGGGCGTGCCAGCACGGTCTACCGTGAGTTTGAGATGGTGATGTGGATGGAGTGGTTAAGTGGTGCGCCTGTTTGAGTTCGACTCCTAATCAAACGATTGTGGCCGAGAGAGGAACTGATCTCGGCCGTCAGGTTCACGGCCTGAGCTACAAGGCCGTTTAGAGGTAGTATTGATGGTGGATTTTGGGTGGTGCTCCGGCGCGCTGCTCAGGGAGCGACGGTCGTATGATATATGGGGTGAATGAGAGATCAACAGAGATGGTGCTCCGGCGACTTGAAAAATCAAGGATCGTATGATCTATTGATGAATGGATTTTCCTCACAATCTAACACTACTCCTAAGTGCATTACAGGAAAATATAAGTTGCTCCGTGGGAGGCTTTTGTTTGGTGTTTGAACCCTTTGAATGTAGCTCGAGCTTGGTATTTATAGGAAAAGCTCTTGGATGAGTAATCGAGGCTGAAAATCTGCATGGTGGAGCCTAATCAGAGCAAGTGGATTAGTCCAATCGACATTTGGGATCGTGAAGCATGGCGGAGCCTGATCAGAGCAAGTGGACAGTCCAATCGACATTTGGGATCGTGCAGCATGTTGGTATGACCCCATAAATCCTGGTAAATCTCGGCCGCCGCCCTGATCGTGGAATCTGCGCTTCTGGCCGTGGGGACGCATTTATTGTTCTGATAGCTGGTGACCTAATCTCTCAAGCTGCAAGAATTCTTGCGAGAATGTTTGCGTCTAATCACTCTGACTCCTACCACCAAATCCTGACTTCAGTCACTTCCCACCTTCCCTCGTGCATTAAATGTTTATTCGTGGCCAGTGGGTTTGCTGCAATAAACAGAGGCATTACTTCATTAAATGAAGCGTGGGACCCTGCTGCCACTTGATGATCTGATTTTAATATCTTCGGCCGTGTCCCCTTCGTCATTCGGCCTCGGCCTGATGATACCGTGGTTGTAAGGCCGAGATGACCATGCCTTCGCAAGTTTCCTTTGTTTTGAAGAAGGCAGAAAACACTTGACGGAACGCCGCATTTTAGTTTCACGAGCAAGTGCTGGGGCCAAGAAAAAGGAGGCTCCTTCGGTTTAGTTCATGGCCGTGATTTATTAGGCACAAACAACCAACTGTAGCCGGCAACTCGAACAGAGCCATAAAAAGCCATGAAAGAACCTACCGACGTGAAAATACCGAGGTCATGGCAATGGAGACAGCTGAAACCCCACCCACGGGACCCACAATAGAACCAGAGCCGATTACTTTATTCCAAGGCGACACGACAGACGTCACCTTCCCCCATCACGACCCCCTGGTTATCATAGCCGAGATCACTCACTGGGAAGTGGCCCGGTATTCTTGGATGGGGGCAGTTATGTCAATATCATTTTTCTCGGCACCTTCAGACAGTTGGGAGTCAGTGAGAATTTTCTCTATCGACACTGCCCTGCTTTCGTGGCTTTTGGGGGAGGACATGTGCAGCACCTTCGCCACATGCCCCTGACCCTGTCGATATGGGTATACCCTAAGCGTACTAGCATTACTACGGACTTCATCGTAGCAGAATGCCCCTCGTCCACTACTACAAAAATCGAAATAGACGACGGTAATCCACCGTCGTGTATTCGGTTTTTCAACCGTCGTGAAATCGAGCGACATCTTTTGATGCATAAAACCACGACGGTAAATCCCCGTCGTCTATTATTTATAAAGACGACGCTTTTACTCAAAACCGTCGTCTATTATATGTAAATAGACGACGCTTTTACTCAAAACCGTCGTCTATTATTAAGTAAAGACGACGTTTTTTTATAAAAAGGGTCGTCTATTATATGTAAAGACGACGGTTTTTTTTATAAAAAGGGTCGTCTATTATGAAGTAAAGACGACCCTTTTTATATGAAAATGGTCGTCTATTATGAAGTAAAGACGACCCTTTCCATATAAAAAGGGTCGTCTATTATATGTAAAGACGACGGTTTTTTTTTAAAAAGGGTCGTCTATTATGAAGTAAAAACGACCCTTTTTATATGAAAATGGTCGTCTATTATGAAGTAAAGATGACCCTTTTCATATAAAAAGGGTCGTCTATTATATATAAAGACGACGGTTTTTTTTATAAAAAGGGTCGTCTATTATTAAGTAAAGAACTATGTTTTATTATATCCAAAGACATCGGTTTTGTTAAAAAGCCATCATCTATTAAATGTGAAGACAACGATTTCTTGAAATATTGTCATCTATTAACTCTAAGACAACGATTTTTTAGTAAAACCGTCGTTGATTGTTTATAAAAAGACGTTATGGTGTTAAAAGAGGTCATTGATAATATATACAGATGACGGTTTTTCCAATAAAACCATCGTTTTATTATCTTTAGTTTTTTGAAGAGTCAATAGTTATTACATAGTCAACCAATCTTTATTCTATTACATACATACTTCCTACCTATAATTAGAAATAACGGAGCTCACAAATTCTACTAATTTGATTTTAACTTCATCAATTTGTTCTTGGGTTGACTTAGCTCTGCCTTCTTGCACATTTTCCAAGTTGTTGGTGTCGGAAAAGGAAAGACCTGCACGAAAGAGACCCCAATACTCTTAAACATAAACTTGTTTAGCAGTAACCTAACCTTAGCAAAAATATCTATGCAGCTCTAGAATGACAGCAGAACACAATTGGCATAATTGGCAAAGTACCTGTTCTTGTGGTGGCACCATAACCTGTTCTTGTGGTGGCACCATAACAAATGAAAAATCAGAGATTCAGAAAATTAACAATGAAATTCCAAAATAATTAAAGTAAACAACAAAAACAAAAAGTATTTTGGACCTGATGATGTTGTCGGTCCAAAAACAAACGGATCTAGTGAGGGATGGGTATGTTTTGCCTCATCTTCTTCGTCAGCTTCTTCTTGATTACGAAGGCCTTGTGGGACGGCTGTGCATATTTATAAAAAACCCAAATGAGAAACTCACTTAAATCCCACGAAATTAGCACAATACATGAACAAACATATATATATATATATATATATATATATATATATATATATATAGACCGATTTCCATAAGTCTTTCTAGATCGAGTCACTGAGTTTGATGAGCGAGTTGAGTGCCTGAGAGCGAGATCTTCTTTGAAGAAAGTGAAGGTCGAGATCTTTCAAATCAAACCTTTCAACCAGCTTTGATTCTCAAATACAGAACCTCCCTCTACATCTTATGGATCTGCGAAGACCTCAATCTCTCAACTCCTTCATTGATATCGATTTTTTGATGATTTTGTAGAGAGTTTCATAAGGGTGTTTTAGAGAGTGCAGGAGGGTTTCAAGGAGGGAGAGATAAGGTTTTCAGAGACGGGGGAAAATCTGAAAATTTGTCGAGCGTGAATTCACTTAAGTAGCCTTTTTTTAGCGTGTTTTAAAAGATGACGTTTGTTAATGAGAGATAAGGTTTTCAAAGACGGGTGAAAATTTGAAAATTTGTCGAGCGCGAATTCACTTAAGCGGCCATTTTTTAGCGTGTTTTAAAAGACGACGCTTTTAAAAAAAAAAGGTCATCTTAACATATAATAGACGACCCTTTTTATATGAAAAGGGTCGTCTTTACTTCATAATAGACGACCTTTTTCATATAAAAAGGGTCGTCTTTACTTAATAATAGACGACCCTTTTTATAAAAAAATCGTCGTCTTTACATATAATAGACGACCCTTTTTATATGAAAAGGGTCGTCTTTACTTCATAATAGACGACCATTTTCATATAAAAAGGGTCGTCTTTACTTCATAATAGACGACCCTTTTTATAAAAAAAACCGTCGTCTTTACATATAATAGACGACCCTTTTTATAAAATAACCGTCGTCTTTACTTCATAATAGATGACCCTTTTTTTTTAAAAACCGTCATCTTTACTTCACAATAGACGACCCTTTTTTTATTTATACTTTCATTAAATACAACATAAGATTTTGTGGTATCCACTTGTGTAAATATTTTAAATTGAAGATCAAATTGAGTCATTGTATTCATATGGGGTCAAGGAGTGTAGCTGTAAAAAATCATCAAAATCGGAGTTAAAATAACCGTTAAATCTTGATTTTTCGTTTATAACGGTCGAAATGTTTTGTCCCGTTACTTGATCTCTGATTTTTTTTTTCTTTCCGATTTTTGGCGTATATGATCTCGATGTGTAAACAAACAACTTTGACGGTTGGATTGTTGAAATTAGTTTCGTAGAATGAGTATGCCATCAAAACAATATATTCACTAACAATTAAGAGTTTATTTATACTTTTATTAAATATAACATAAGATTTTGTGGTATCCACTAGTGTAAATATTTTAAATTGACGATCGAATTGGTTCATTGTATTCATATAGGGTCAAGGAGTGTAGCTGTAAAAAAATCATCAAAATCAGAGTTGAAATAACCGTTAAATCGTGATTTTTCGTTTATAACCGTCGAAAAGTTTTGTCCTATTACTAAATCTCTGAATGTTTATTTTTTCCGATTTTTGGTGTATATGATCTCGAAGTGTAAACAAACAAATTTGACGGTTGGATCGTTGAAACTAGTTTCGTAGAATGCGTATGCCATCAAAACAATATATTCACTAACAATTAAGAGTTTATTTATACTTTTATTAAATATAACATAAGATTTTGTGTTATCCACTAGTGTAAATATTTTAAATTGACGATCGAATGCAGTCATTGTATTCATATAGGGTCAAGGAGTGTAGCTGTAAAAAATCATCAAAATCAGAGTTGAAATAACCGTTAAATCGTGATTTTTCATTTATAACCGTCGAAAAGTTTTGTCCTATTACTTAATCTCTGAATGTTTATTTTTTCCTATTTTTGGTGTATATGATCTCAAAGTGTAAACAAACAAATTTGACGGTTGGATCGTTGAAACTAGTTTCGTAGAATGCGTATGCCATCAAAACAATATATTCACTAACAATTAAGAGTTTATTTATACTTTCATTAAATATAACATAAGATTTTGTGGTATCCACTAGTGTAAATATTTTAAATTGACGATCGAATGCAGTCATTGTATTCATATAGGGTCAAGGAGTGTAGATGTAAAAAATCATCAAAATCAGAGTTGAAATAACCGTTAAATCTTGATTTTTCGTTTATAACCGTCGAAATGTTTTGTCCCGTTACTTAATCTCCGATTTATTTATTTTTTTTCCAATTTTTGGCGTATATGATCACGATGTGTAAACAAACAAGTTTGACGGTTGGATCGTTGAAACTAGTTTCGTAGAATGCCTATGCCATCAAAACAATATATTCACTAACAATTAAGAGTTTATTTATACTTTCATTAAATATAACATAAGATTTTGTGGTATCCACTAGTGTAAATATTTTAAATTGACGATCGAATTGGTTCATTGTATTCATATAGGGTCAAGGAGTGTAGATGTAAAAAATCATCAAAATCGGAGTTGAAATAACCGTTAAATCTTGATTTTTCGTTTATAACCGTCGAAATGTTTTATCCCGTTACTTGATCTCTGATTTATTTTTTTTTCCGATTTTTGGCGTATATGATCTCGATGTGTAAACAAACAAGTTTGACGGTTGGATCTTTGAAACTAGTTTCGTAGAATGCGTATGCCATCAAAATAATATATTCACTAACAATTAAGAGTTTGTTTATACTTTCATTAAATATAACATAAGATTTTGTGGTATCCACTATTGTAAATATTTTAAATTGACGATCGAATGCAGTCATTGTATTCATATAGGGTCAAGGAGTGTAGCTGTAAAAAATCATCAAAATAAGAGTTGAAATAACCGTTAAATCTTGTTTTTAAAAAAACGTCATGTTTACTTCACAATAGACGACCCTTTTTAAAAACAAACCGTCATCTTTACATATAATAGACGACCTTTTTAAAAAAAAAACCGTCATCTTTACTTCATAATAGACGACCCATTTTTTTTAAAAAAACCGTCATCTTTACATATAATAGACGACCCTTTTTATATGAAAAGGGTCGTCTTTAATTCATAATAAACGACCCTTTTCATATAAAAATGGTCGTCTTTAATTCATAATAGACGACCATTTTCATATAAAAAGGGTCGTCTTTATATATAATAGACGACCCTTTTTATAAAAAAACCGTCGTCTTTACTTCATAATAGACGACCCTTTTTTTAAAACACCGTCGTCTTTACATATAATAGACGACCCTTTTCATATAAAAAGGGTCGTCTTTACTTCATAATAGACGACCCTTTTTATAAAAAAACCGTCGTCTTTACATATAAACCGTCATCTTTACAAATAATAAACGACCCTTTTTATATGAAAAGGGTCGTCTTTAATTCATAATAGACGACCCTTTTCATATAAAAAGGGTCGTCTTTATATATAATAGACGACCCGTTTTATAAACAAACCGTCGTCTTTACATATAATAGATGACCCTTTTTATATGAAAAGGGTCGTCTTTACTTCATAATAGACGACCATTTTCATATAAAAAGGGTCGTCTTTACTTCATAATAGACGACCCTTTTTATAAAAAAACCGTCGTCTTTACATATAATAGACGACCTTTTTATATGAAAATGGTTGTCTTTACACATAATAGACGACCATTTTCATATAAAAAGGGTCGTCTTTACTTCATAATAGACGACCTTTTTTATAAAAAAATCGTCGTCTTTACTTAATAATAGACGACCCTTTTTATAAAAAAACCGTCATCTTTACATATAATAGACGACAGTTCTTTCAAAACAACCATGTCTTTACCAAAAAAAGGACACTTGATTTTTAAAAGACGACGCTTGTCATACCTGCTGTCGTTGTTTTTTGGTCAGATTTTAACTCTGAAGAAAAGCTTTTTAATAAGACGACGCTTTTTTATTTGTGTGCGTCGTTATAAAAAAATTCTCAACAGTATCTCCATTTTTTAGTTGTTTAAGTCACTTATCCACGACGGTTTTTTGTTACCGTCGTCTTTTTAAAAACAACGACGGTTTTTTGTTCTACCGTCGTCTTTTTCTGGTCGTCTTTTGCCCTTTTTGTAGTAGTGGTCATACAATGTTATCCTCGGTCGTCCTGCCAAAGGTGATCTGAACTTATTAATCAATATGAGAGCGCTGCTGATTAAGTTCCCTACACCCCATGGGGTCGGCAGCGTCAGAGGAGACTAGGAGTCGGCTCGGTCTTGTTATGCCTCCTCGGTAAAGTTGAAGACCAAGGTGACCTACGAGGCATATTGCGTAGAGACCTACAATGGGGAAACTCCTAGCTCTTCTGAGGTCGTTGATCCAATAGGAGAGATCAGCCCTGTAAACCCGCAATCAGTAGAAGAGCTAGAGCAAATAGCACCCTTTCCCGACCACCCGGATCGGCTCCTAAGGATTGGTTCCCACCTCATGCCGGCAGTTTGCCAGGAACTTGTCCAATTCTTAAAGGAAAATAGCGACGTGTTCGCCTGGTCTCATGATGATATGCGAGGAATTAGCCTGGACGTTATAACCCACCGTCTCAGCATTGATCCACAACATCACCCCGTCCATAAGAAACATCAGGTGTACGACGCCGTCAGGTACGCCGCAATGAAAACGAAAGTGGACAAGCTACCAAAGAACAACTTCATTCGCCCAGTGGACTACCCTAGATGGTTGTCCAATGCTGTCATGGTTTGGAAGACAGAAGATAAGGGGCGAATGTGTGTTGACTTCACCAATCTCAACAAAGCATGCCCCAATGACAGCTTTCCCTTACCAAGAATTGACTAGCTGGTTGACGCCATAGCAGGGCACGAATTGCTAAGTTTCATGGACACCTATTCTGGATATAACCAAATTTGCATGCACCTAGCCGACCAGGAAATCACCTCTTTTATCACCAATAGGGGCACGTATTGTTATCAGGTCATGCCGTACGGACTCAAGAATGCGGGGGCTACCTATCAACGACTGGTCAACCGCATGTTTGCCGACCAGTTAGGCAAGAGCATGGAGGTCTACGTCGACGACATGCTGGTCAAGAGTATTCGAGCCAACCAGCACGTCGCCAAACTAGCCGTAACCTTTGCAATCTTAAGAAAGTATGGAATGAAGTTGAACCCAGCCAAGTGTGTATTCAGGGTCGACTAAGGGAAGTTCTTAGGGTTTCTGGTAAGCCACATGGGTATCAAGGCTAACTCAGAGAAAATCCAGACCCTCATAGGTATGGCCCAGCCCAGGACCAGAAAAGAGGTTCAAAGCCTGACTGGGCGAGTGGCGGCACTGAACTGATTCATCTCTAAGGCCACTGACTGCTGCATCACTTTCTTTAAAGCACTCAAAGGAAATAAGAAGATAGCAGATTGGACACCCGAATGCGCATCGGCATTCGAAAACCTAAAGGTACATATAGGACAGGCCCCCATACTATCTAAACCCGAGGTCAGGGACTTACTATCACTGTACCTATTTGTCTCCCCCTCGGCGGTCAGCTCTGTGCTCACCAGAGACCAGGACAAGATACAGCACCCAATCTACTATGTGAGCAAGGCATTGATTGATACACAGACTCGGTACCCGGAAATTGAGAAGTTAGCCCTAGCCCGATCACCTCGACCCGAAAGCTGCGCCCCTATTTCTAAGCCCACTCTATCTTAATCCTGACTGACCAGCCACTAAGCTTGGTCCTGAGAAAACCAGAGACTTCAGGCCAGCTCATTAAGTGGCCAGTAGAACTGGGCGAATTTGATGTCACCTATCAGCCGCGCATAGCCATGAAGGCACAGGCCATTGCCGACTTCATTTCGAAGTTCACACCACCAGCATACGAAGGCCTACCAAAAACCTTGGAGCCAGTCTCAACCCCAGCACCGACTGGGCAGGATAGAGCCCAGCCCACCGACCTGACCTTGCCACGATGGACCTTATTTGTCGATGGCGGGTCTAACTTGCAGGGGTGCGGCACATGTCTCATTTTAATATCCCCTGGCAGAATCACGGTGGAATATGCCTTCCGGTTCCGATTCCAGGCATCAAACAATGGGGAAGAATATGAAGCCCTCCTTGCAGGCCTGCGCTTGGCAAAATAACTGGGGGCTAAACACATCATCATCAACAGTGACTCACAACTGGTGGTTAATCAGGTCACTGACGAGTATCAGGCTCGAGGGCAGCATATGACCGCCTATGTCCAGAAGGTTAAGGGACTCCTCTCTTCCTTCCGATCACATGCCATCATCCAGATTCCACACAGCAAAAATACTCGAGTCGACTCACTGGCTCGTCTCGCCTCGGCTCTCGATATCGAGCACACCCGGAACATCCCCATCGAGTACCTAACCGAAAAGAGCATCGTTCAGACGAATTGCACTAGTATGGCTGTAGACGAGCCACTAACCTGGATGACCCCCATATAGGCGTTCCTCACCAATGATGCACTCCCCCAGGACAAGATCCAAGCTCGGAAAATCCAGGCCAGGGCCACACGCTACACTATCATAGGCTAAAAACTGTACAAGCGGGGCCACTCCTTGCACCTATTGTTGTGTGTCAACCCAGAGAAGGGATTGGAAGCCCTCTAGGAAAACCATGAGGGAATATGTGGCGATCATGCTGCGACCCAGTCTATGGCAAACAAGGTGGTGCGACGAGGATATTTATGGCTCATACCATCACTATCGCAGTAGTTGGGAGTTCAACAGGGACCAACCCTAATTCACTCCTATTCTGATAGCTGTTCTAAGTGTGCAGGTCTTCTACAGAGTGCATCCCAACCCAGGAGACCTTGTATGAGCCCTGACTTCAATCCTAATCTGGGCTATGCATCATTAGAGAAGGATATGTGGTTTACAAGTGTACATTAGTATAGTAATGGAGCTTGGTTTGGTTTTCTGGTAAAACTGCTATGCTCTGTCTACTTATTGTCTTGGAACTTTGCTTCTTTCAGTGTCTCTCGTTGCTTTTATGGTTGGAAGAACGCTACGAGACTGTATACACACGCCATCCTGGTTTCCAAAAAGGATCTAAGCCACTCCTTGCAGTAGATAACCCATTCCCAATGGAACTTCCAGAAAATCTTGTTGGGGAGAAATGGGCCCTTGTCCAATTGCCCTTTTCAGGTAAAGGACTTGCTAATGAAGGTAAAGGACTTGCCCTAACCATCCAATATTTCTTTTTAACATTTCCTGTTCCCACACTAAATCTTTTTGCAGTTTTGTCATGACAATTTCTGTTTCTTTCCCCTTTTCTTTTCAAATTGCACAAGGAAAAGAAAGGCCGCGCCCAACTTGTTTATTGTATTTGTATTGCTTTTGTATTGCTTGTTTATTGCCACTTTATTGCTTGTTTATTGCTTTTGTATTGCTTTTGTATTGTATGTCTATTGCCACTTCATAATCTACGTGACATTACAATGGAGTGGAGCCTTGATTTTGGGTTGGTTTTCTTAATTAATATAATTTGTTGCAGGGAAAGCAACTATGAGTTTGATTTATAAAAAGGACCATGACGTCCTTAATGGAATTACATTCTTACACTAATAGATAATCAATAAAAAAGCAATAATGGAATCGCATTCTTACACCTTAATGGAATCACATTCTTACTCCAATAGCTGAACACGAATAAATAAAATTGAAGAGATACATATATGGTGCTTGTTGTACCTTATTTATATGATAACGAACAATGATCTAGCATTTTCCTTTACAAAATAACCTTATACAATCAAGCGTTTTCTTTTACAAAATATCCATACAAGTTCATTCACAAGAAAGACTTGAAAAAACAGGCGATAAGAAACAAATATAAGTGCAATAACCAGGCAATACAACAACACTACAATGGCAATACGATAACAATACAAATGCAATAGGAGAGCAATTTAATGGCAAAACAAAAACTCCACATTCCCACTATTATTTCATTCCACATTCCCACTATATATTCATAATCTACAACATATGACAAAAAGGACGTGATGTCCTTAATGGAATCACATTTTACACTCCTATATCGTCAAAATATACCCTCAAGAAAGGAATGGGCGGAGAGGTTTCTGTAAAAGTTCAGGTATAATGATCTTCCTCTATTCAAAAAATAACAATCATATCTGTTTTTGCATAATGATTTTTATTTTGGGTCATTTGAGCATAGAATCCTTCAGGATTTGAGTAGAGTTCTGATAATTCCTTGTGATGTTCTGAGACCACAATTGAACTTCATAATTTAACCCAAAATTTTCATAGAATTGAAAGACACATACCCTGACAGTGACATAACCAGCTGGTATCCGACCAATTACGGTTGCCAGGAAGAAAATATGATAGGGTACATCCACTATTGGTGAAGCAAGATTAATAAACGTGTTTGGCAATCGTAGAAACAACATGTAGTTCAAAAGTCCCTCTCTTCTTTTAGCCACCTGGAAGATAAAATAAATGACTCACTCCTATTTTTGAAGTTAGTATCAATGAGAGATATGTAGACATTTGAATTTACCTGGTTTTGGAAAAACTGCAGCTTGTCAGGCCAAAGAGAGAAGACAATGGGCCTCCCTATCAACTTTGAGAAGAATAACCAAAACTATGTATTTCTTGGAGAAACCAAGCAAAACTGTGAGAACAATAATGCACCTTATAGATTACATAATGTAGATAATGAATATCACCTTTATTTGTTCTTTTGGTTACATATACAAAACTGAGTTAACCACGCAAGATATAAATGTTGGAATTTATGAAATAGAAAGGAAAGAATGCGGGCGAAAACTCATCAGTCGTGCAGAAGATGGAATGTGGTGTGAAGTGGCGGGGCCAAGTCTGTGACATTGAAGAAAATGTAGAAATTAGAAGACAACAGAGTGGTAACCTAGGATTCTACCTTCACGAGCTTTTCTTTCA
This sequence comes from Prunus avium, assembly GCF_965620075.1. NCBI lineage: Eukaryota > Viridiplantae > Streptophyta > Magnoliopsida > Rosales > Rosaceae > Prunus > Prunus avium. The sequence goes on from NC_142285.1 coordinate 2,110,074, forward strand.
TGCACATGAGTTGCGTATGAGTTACTTCAGCCATTAGTCCGACAATCCTAAAGCCCAACGTCAACTGCACTCTCCTCACCTTCAATCTAATAGCTGAAGTAATTCATGTGCCCTTAGCTGCAACTAACCCATGTGCATGAGAGAAAACCTCCTCTACTCTGCTTATACAGAGGAAATAGTTGAACACTTGAATTAAATTTTTGATCAAGACAAAGGAGAGACACAATAAGAGCAATATAATATGTTGATGATATCCACAATTCATGCACTTATTGTTGTTGGATATACCGTGACGATACAGAAACACTACAGAAAGCATATGATGCATGTTTTCAGAAGGAAAAGCCAAATGATAAAAAGCTGTATCTCAAAGCTGCAACAGTATGAGTGTCTGATCTAGCTAATCAGCGGCCATCCTTAAGCTTCAGCTTCAGTTTCAGATAAATCGTATCAATATTGTTTCAGCATTTAACTATATATGTATATGCAATGTTGAATGTTGGGTGGTGTAAATTAGGGGAACTGAAGTTTGACAACAAGATGCCTTTAAGGCATTTCATCGAACGGGGAGAAAAGCAATGACAATTCCAGGAAGATAGTAGGGCCTAAGCTTCAAACCCTCCAAATATAAAGGATACAAAAGAGCCAGTGAGGGCAATCACATGTGGCTGCATCATTCACAGTCACTTGTAAGTATTGCTGAAATTCCAAAAAGATAAAATGCCCAAACACGTAAATTTCTCAAAACCCACTAACATTGACAATGCATTACAGAAAACGTGATGAATCAACGTATGCAGAGATACAGATAAGAACAGTTGATTGAGTTCCTAAATTTGTCAAATTACGCTCATAATCTAACACTTCAACCCAATCCAAATCAGAAAAAGAGAATAAAGAAATAAAAAAATAGAGTTCTTACTCTTTCTTAGTCTCCTTCTGGCTCTGAGCTTTGTGGGTTGTTGTGAAGGACATGTGAGCATTTACCGCTAGACGGTGCATATGGGGCAAAACGTTCCGCAATATCACAATTTACAGGCGAATTGATGCCATAGACATAGAGCTGCTGTTCCACGCAGAAGAAAAGGAAGAAAGAACAAGTGAGTTTGGTAAAACGAGTAAATGGAAGTGATTCTATCAATAATAGCTAAAATTTAACCTCGAAATTCATAAATGTCAATTTTTATAAAAACTTTCAAATATATCCAGAAACCTAGTAAATAGATAAAAATACCCTCAAAATTTTTATTTTTATTTTTTGGATTAAGAATACCCTCAAAATTTAAATAACCTAAAAACATAGTTCATCATCATGAGGACCATCTGTTCACACCATATCAGTTTTTATTCGATGTGTCTTCTCTGCTTCACAAGCTTATATTGCCATCTTGCTTAGAAACTTAATTCATGTTGTGATTCGTGATGGGAAGAGTGACAGAGAGATTTACAAGAAACTTGAAGAGGATTTTGGGGAGACAGTACTTTGTTCCCCAAAGTTTGATCTGCAGACTGTACTTGCGGTGTCACCGCTTCTGGTTGCTACTTTTTCTGGTGTTAGAGGTGTTCCATTAACCCCAAATGAGAAACAAACCATGTTAAACCTCCTCACACCGCCGCCTTCACGAGGTAATAGTCCCTCGTGAGGGATAGAACAATGATGTATCCTCTTCCACAGGCTTTCTTTTAATTTTTCACTTTGAACTTAGGGTTGAAACTAAGAAACTATGGAACAACAGTGTGCCTTCTTCCAGATCAGACATTCTTTGTATCAATTCAAAGAAGATCAAAATGATTTGTTTTATTTATATTTGTGATTGATGCCTACACTACTACATTTTAGTCCTTGCGCGGCGGATTTTTGCGCGACGATGGATATTTCGTCGCGCAAAAGCGGTTTGCGCGACGGGTAACACAAAGCATAGCGCAATACTGTGCGACAAAATAATTCGTCGCGGAAAGAACTTTTGCGCGACAAAAATCGAAATCGTCGCATAAAGGCGTTGGGAAAACGCGCGGAAAAATTTATTTGGCGGTGAAATTTGCTCGACAGTATATATCGTCGTGCAAAGATATTTTATGCGACAATTTAAAATATTCGTCGCGCGAAAAACTCACAACTGTTGGTAGTAATTGGCGCCAAAAAATTGCGCGACGGCATGAGAGTTCATGGCGACGAGAGTTCCGTCGCGCATAGTTTATGGCGACGAATGTTTGAGCGACGGATAAAATGTTGGCGTCGCGCAAAAAATCAATGTCGACAGCACCTTGCGCGACCGGGAAATATCTTTTGCGCGACGATAAAGTGGTTTGCGTGACAGACTATGTACGACGGAACAAATTGTGTTCGTCGCGCAAGGGACCAATCTTGCGCGACGGAAATTTTTATTTGTCGCGCAAGAGCGTCGTCCTATACAAAGATCAGTTTGGCCATGGCAGAGGCAAACTGCAAAAAAAATTGCAGTTTGCCTCAGCCCGTTTCTCTGTCTGTCTCGAGCGGTATTGGCCTACAAAACTCGTCATTTTCATTTCGTTTATGAGTTGAGCTACTTCTGCCTCTGGTACGGTCATTGGGTATGCATATTTTGTCGTTAGTGTAAAATTTTTACTGTAAATTCATACTAACGCCATTAATTTCCTTGTATATAGGAAAATTATATGTGATTAGCGATTGGTGAAGAACGATTTAGAAGGTATTTTCGTTGTTTTATAATATAAAATTTATTACATTATGTTTATATTGATTTATGAAATTATGTTTATAATATGTTGTTAAATTATGCATGTACGTTAATGTACGAAGTTAATTGAAATTAACTTCGTACATTTTTTTTTTGTAAAGCTTAGTTCCTGTTCGAGGTTAGTTGGACCGCGCATGGGTGGGTAAACCACGACTACGGTCCAATTAATTCTTGAATTGTCCCATATTTTGGACAGTTTGGAAATGCATAGTCATGTCGCGTAGTTTACAGCTACAGGATTAAGTTTCGATTGTGGAGATTTCGGTGTCATCTCGGTACGTTCTTCGGGTGGTACGTAGGTATTTTATATCTACGGTACACTTCAAGAACTGTACCGAGATGCTGCCGAAATTCATCCACGTCGAAATCTAATCTCATGTAGCTGTAAATTACGTGACATGACTATGCATTTCCGAATGGGATAGGGCCCTTACCGGAGGCATAAAGAAAGATTTTGTACGAATACAACATGATTGTTGTATTGTGATTGTGGTTCCAGGAATGATGAGCAGGAGGTGGATACAGAACCCGAATAGGTGCGCAGACGAATACTTGGATAGAATCGAGGATTTTATTAACTTTGCATGGACACACAACCCGGGTGCAACTAGAATCCGGTGTCCTTGCAGGAGGTGTAACAACATGTTGTGGGAGACAATTGAACATGTTCGATTTCATTTAGTAAGGAATGGAATGATTGAGACATACAACACTTGGAACCATCACGAGGAACAATTAGACATCGCTTCGTCTTCAAGGGCCACAAGAGTGGACAATGTTGAACCCATTGTGGATCCTAATGAACAAGTCAGAGATATTATAAATGATGCTTTTCCATTTGCATCGACCAGCAGTAATCAGGAAGGAGAAGATGAAGTGCCTACACCAATGGACAGTGCAGAGTTCGAACAGTATGAAAACCTGTTAAGAAATGCCAACCAAGAGTTATACCCGGGGTGTGAGAGCTTTTCCGTTCTGACGGAGATTGTGGAGCTAATGCACGGAAAAATAAAGTATCGTATGTCGAACCTGTGTTTCGATTACTTTTTGGGGGTTTTCAAGAAAATGCTTCCAACGGACAATTGTTTGCCGAAAGATCATAGACAGGCGCAGAAGATGTTGAGTAGTCTTGGATTGGGTTATGAAAAGATCCACGCTTGCAAAAATAATTGCATGTTATTCTACAAAGAGTATGAAACGTTGGATACATGCCCTATATGCAATGAGTCGAGGTTCAAACAGACCTCTCAGAATAGAATGAGTAAGATTCCACAAAAAGTCATGCGTTATCTGCCCCTGAAACCAAGGTTGCAGTGATTGTATATGTCGACGCATACTGCCACAGAAATGAGATGGCATAAGGAAAAACGGGTAGACGACGATGTGATGCGGCATCCTGCAGATGGGGAGGCATGGAAAGATTTCGATCGAACGTTCCCCGAGTTTGCTGCTGATCCCCGAAATGTGAGGTTGAGACTTGCCACTGACGGATTCAATCCGTACGGGGTTCTAAACCAACACCACAGCACTTGGCCGATTTTCGTATTCCCATGTAATTTCCCGCCTTGGAAATGCATGAGAAAAGAGTACATGATGATGACTGTTTTGATAACTGAGGATCCTGGCAGGTCAATCGATGTGTACTTAAGGCCGTTGGTTGATGAGCTCAAAGATTTATGGACAAACGGGGTGCGCACGTACGATAAATCCACTGGGAAGATGTTCACTTTGCGGGCGGCAGTTATGTGGACTGTGAATGATTTTCCCGCATATGCAATGGTTTCGGGGTGGAGCACAAAGGGTTATATGGCATGCCCTGTATGCAAGGAAGATGTAACTTCTGGTTGGCACGCTGGAAAAGTGTGTTACCTTGGGCATCGAAGATGGTTGCCATGGGACCACGAGTGGCGAGAGAAGAATATAGAGTTCGACGGGAACAAAGAGCGTCGCGCAAAACCTAGAGAATGGTCCGGTGATCAGATCTTGGAACAGCTTAACCGTTTGGATTTTGCTCCGTTCGGGAAAACAGTTAGTCGGACCAGACCTGCTACACATATGAACTGGACGCACAAGTCTATATTTTTTGAGCTCCCATATTGGTCGAAACTAAAATTGAGGCACAATCTCGACGTTATGCATGTTGAGAAAAATGTGTTTGACACATTGATGGGAACGATTCTAGATATCAAGGGCAAGACAAAGGACACGATAAAAGCTCGTCTTGATTTAGAAAGAATGGGCATACGAAAGGGTTTATGGCTGAAAAGGGGCAATGATAAAGCTATACGGGATCTTGCATTTTTTTTCCATGAAACCGAATGACAAAAAGGAGTTTCTACAGTTCGTATCGTCTGTAAAGTTTCCTGACGGGTATGCTTCTAATATCGCACGTTGCGTGAGAGTTGACGGGGGTAAATTTACTGGACTAAAGAGTCACGACTTCCATGTGTTTATGCAACGCCTACTTCCTGTGGGGATTCGACACCTATTGCCTGAAGATGTAGTCAAGCCAATCATATTGTTGTCCAGATTTTTTTCCCAACTGACGGCAAAGTTTGAGATGATATTCCCTCCGGCTTTCTTCACGAGTATGATTCACGTGATGGTTCACTTGCCAAAAGAGGCATTGCTTGCTGGTCCAGTCAACTATCGCTGGATGTATCCAATAGAAAGGTATATAATCATCATCATTTGTGTATGCATCATTATCTCATGCTTCCTGCATGCTAATTTGCATCTTTTCGTTTTATTTTGGCAGGCTACTCGGAGAGCTGAAAAAAAGCGTACGCAATAGAACGAAGCCCGAAGGATCAATTGTAGAGGCTTGGGTTCAATATGAGGCGCTTACTTTCTGTGGAATGTATTTAAAGGATGTGGACACGGCTTTCAATCGACCTCAGCGCAATAATGACGGAGGTCTGAGAAATGAGCAACTTTCTGTTTTTGCCCAAAGCGCACGACCCTTTGGAGATCCTGTACGAGGAGAATCGTTTTCCAGAAATGACATGGAGGTAGCTCATTGGTTCGTATTGGACAATTGTGATGAGATATTGGCATACTTAGATGAGCATGAAGAGATGATGAAGCGAGAACATCCATCACATTTGTATTCCAAGAAACACCGTGAATTGTTTCCACAATGGTTTTTGGAATATGTAAGTTATCAGTGTTTTATAATTGATATATATATTGTTCTATTACATTTTTCCAAACTAACATATGAATGTTTTTTTTTTTATAATATTAGGTGAATAAGTTGAAATCAGAGAATTCCCCCACTTACAGTGAAGAGTTATATAACTTGGCATTCGGCCCACTCCGAGCAGAATTGTTCTCAGGTTGCCATGTTAACGGTGTCAAGTTTTTAGGGACTGCACGAGATGACAAGTTGTGTACGCAAAACAGCGGTGTCCATGTTCCAGGTGGAGGCGAAAGTACGGACATTGATTTCTATGGCAAACTCACAACTGTCGTGCAATTGCTTTACAAAGACCAATACCAAGTGATCATGTTTAAGTGTCGATGGTTTGATACGAACCCAAATAGGCAGGGAAGTATTAAAATCGATCATGGGTTACTATCTGTGAACATGAGCAGAACTTGGTATGATGACGACCCTTACATTTTGGCAAACATGGCAAAACAAGTTGTGTATCTAAATGACCCTAAAGCGGGGAACGATTGGAAAGTTGTTCAGCATATGGATCAAAGGAACGTGTATGCTATACCAGAACTAGACCCATCTGACAACGACGTCGACGTCGTTGACCAACGTTTAGACTCTTCCATGGAAAATGATGCACATACACTTCTAGATACAAATGTTGTTCAAGAACCATTTCAGATTGACGGAGTGTCTTCAAGAGAAATACCGATTCAGTCAATTACAATTGACCTCGGTGATCTTCCGCGATACGATCCAACCATGGGCCCGAACAACAACGATGATGTACTTATGGAGGATGAGGAGGAAGAGGAGGAGGAAGAGGATTGGGAGACGGATAGTGATGATAACGAAGGTTATTATAGTTCATCTGATGAATAATGTAATTTATTTGTAATTTAATAGGGTAGTGTAAAGAAATGAAATGTACTTGTTATATCAAAACCTTATAAATATATGCTGAAATGAAATGTACATGTTTCTCTTTGTGTGAGTGACTTCCCCTAATTAACGTCACATATATGCATCTAGTTTACTAAAAAAAGACGAATGAATAAAGGTATGAAAAATAAGTTTGACGGTTGGATCGTTGAAACTAGTTTCGTAGAATGTGTATGCCATCAAAACAATTTATTCAATATTTTATACAACCAATTGCGCGACGAGTAACTGACGTCGCGCAAAACAACTTTTTGCAACGAACATCATTGTTTCGTCGCGCAATGTGATGATGGGGTTCAGGGTTTTCGTGGTCAGGGTTTAGGGTTTACGGTTTAGGATTTAGGGTTTAGGGTATAGTTTTAACGCGACGCAATAGATGCCCAGCGTAGCGCAAGGTCGTGAAAATTTGGCGGTTCAATTGCCGCTACTGCAACGTCTTTGCGCGACGATTGTTTCTTTATTTCGTAGCGCAAAGTTAATATTTTCAGCTTTGCGCGACAGTTAATATTTTTCGTCGCGCAACTTAACGAAAATTTTTAGGCAAAACGCGCCGTTTTTTCCTTTTACTGATTTGCGCGATGAAATAGTATTATTCGTCGCGCAAAGGTCTTATAATAACTCGACAGTTTCAGACCTTCTGGTTCATTCACGCCGCCGCTCTCTTTTCTCTCTCTCTCTCTCTCTCTCTCTCTCTCTCTCTCCCCTCCGGCCACCACCTCAACTCTCCACGTTAAAGAACGATTGGGCGGCCACCGCCGAACCTAGCCCTTTCGGAGCCGCCGCCGTGACAATTGGCTTTGAAAACCGGCGGGAATTTATCCGGTTTTGAGCGAAATTCTCCAGCTTCGTTCTCCCTCCTCCGGCCTCCAAATCTGACGAGTGAGGTATGCTTTTCCCCTTATTTTTCATTATCTAGCTGATGGTTGGGTAGGATTTGTTAAATTTGTAGCGTACGTTGTCTAATTTTGTAACTCAGATTTTGGCCGGATTTCGTGATGAAATTCCGGCCACTTCCGGCCATTTTTTGGCCTATGTCCGAGAACAAAAGTGCCTCTATTCAATGTCTTGAACCTAGGGTAGGAAGATTGGCCCTTGATTTTGAGATTTTTCCGGCGATCGTTATCGCTTTTTCACATCCATGCGCTGCTGCCGCGTGTGGCTGCGCATGGGAACTGTAGCAAAACCACATTGTGTCCCAATGCGATCCCCTAGTTGTCATGAGCGCGTAGGTGTGTTCGGATTCCAATTTGGATACTGTTTCAGCTTCGAATGGATTTCGCCTATTGTGCGATTTAACGGTTTGATATGTTCGGACCATTGGATCAAACTCAAACTCACGTATAATGTACCTTGTATGTCTAGGATCGTATAGGATTCAACGGATTGTGGATCGGAGTCCCGGATACTCCGAAATCGCAAAGCGTACGCCAACATATATGCTTTAATTAATTTTTTAATATTGTTAAAATATGCTTAGTTTATATGTTGGTAAATTTGATTGATTTTTATGTTTGTTAGCTTAGTTTATATAATGACCCTAAATTGGAATAATTTTTATGTTTTATAATTAATGAAGAATGTTTTATATTTTTGTTATATTTTATTTGTTTTATTTGTTTTATTTGTTATTAGACGTTGACCCTATTTTAAATGAAATGAAATAAATGTTAGAAAATTAGCAAGATTGTTGTATTACAGTAATTATTTTTTTTAAACTTTGGTGCTTGTTTTTATTGCAAGATGTCAAACCTAATCAGCAGAAGTCATAAGACAGTGACGCCTTCACGTAGTTTGCCTCTCCCAACTATGACGTCACCTCCCTCTGCCCCACCACAGTTGCCCGACATGCCAGTGGGTCCCAACGTCTCCCATGCACCGGCGTCATCAGAGTCATCAGTGGCGCAACCTATTAGCGCTAGGCGGCGTCATCGCCCTTCCAGCACCACCGACACCACTTCGAGCGGACCAGGTAAAGATTTCCTTCAACTACAAATGTTTCGTACCAAGATTTTAGTCAAATTTGTTATTTAACATTAATTTCATATTTCTTTGTAGGCAAAAAGAACACTCGGGGACCGTGTCGCCAGTTGAACACGTCGAAGGTCACTCGGGTGACCAACTCTCGTATCAGCATCAGATACGACGATCGTCATCGGGCTGCCCCAACGGCGGACCAACATAGCTCATTGGCACACGATGTTGGTTCAGTCGTTCGGACCCAATGTCTGATGAAATGGAAGTCTTGGAAGGCCATGCCTGCTGAGGTGCAGATTGAGGTTCGCGGACACCTGTCGGTATGTATCCTACCTTTTAATTGTTTTCCCTTCAAATTTTATATATTTCTAATACTTAATGTATGTAATTACTTTATGGTAGATGAACTACAATTTAGAGAACGTCGACGACGAGTTGTTGATGTACATCAACAGACTCTTCGCTGACAGGTACAAGTGTTGGCTGCGCAAATCTCACGGCCTGGTGATCCGGGCTGAGGGGATGTGCGTTAACACGTGGCTTCCTGCTTTTAGATGCGGTGCGATTATGCGTGAGTGTGCCAGCACGGTCTACCGTGCGTCGAGATGGTGATGTGGTTTGGATAGAATAGTTTATAAAACGATTGTGGTTTGGATAGAATAGTTAAGTGGTGCGCCTGTTTTGAGCCTGACTTCTAATCAAACGATTGTGACCGAGAGAGGAACTGGTCTCGGCCGTTAGGTTCACGGCCTGAGCTACAAGGCCGTTTAGTGGTGGTGTTGACGGTGGGTTTTGGGCGGTGCTCCGGCGCGTTGCTCAGAGAGCGACGGTCGTATGATATATGGGGTGAATGAGAGAGTAACAGAGATATTGATGAATGAATTTTCCTTACAATCTAACACTACTCCTAGGAAATCAAGTAAAAATATTGAAAGTGCATTACAGGAAAATATAAGTTGCTCCGTGGGAGGCTTTTGTTTGGTGTTTGAACCTTTTGAATGTAGTTTGAGATTGGTATTTATAGGAAGAGCTCTTGGATGAGTAATCGAGGCAAAAAATCTGCATGGTGGAGCCTAATCAGAGCAAGTGGCTTAGTCCAATCGACATTTGGGATCGTGAAGCATGGCGGAGCCTGATCAGAGCAAGTGGACAGTCCAATCGACATTTGGGATCGTGAAGCATGGTGGTATGACCCCATAAATCCTGGTAATTCTCGGCCGCCGCCTTGATCGTGGAATCTGCGCTTCTGGTCGTGGGGATGCATTTATTGTTCTGATAGCTGGTGACCTAATCTCTCATGCTGCACGAATTCTTGCGAGAATGTTTGCATCCAATCACTCTGACTCCTACCACCAAATCCTGACTTCAGTCGCTTCCCACCTTCCCTCGTGCATTAAATGTTTATTCGTGGCCAGTGGGTTTGCTGCAATAAACAGAGGCATTACTTCATTAAATGAAGCGTGGGACCCTGCTGCCACTTGATGATCTGACTTTAATACCTTTGGCCGTGATTTTGTTCGGTTCCGGCCTCGGCCTATAATCGAGGCCGAGATGATTATGTCTTCGCAACTTTTCCTTTGTCTTTAGGAAGGCAAAAAATACTTGACGAAATGCCGCGTTTTGTTCATAAGCAGGTGCTATGGCCGAGAAAAGGGGGCTCCTTCGGTTAGTTCATGGCCGTGATTTATTAGGCACAAACAACAAGCAGTGGAAGAGCGACCTGCACCACCATTTTCAGGCATTTGATGATCCACAGGTCACTCTTCGGCAGGGTTGCCCGAAGGAGCTTGAGGGGGCCGATTATGTGGTATTTTTTTATACTAAGTTTAAAATTATTACACGTTTCTTACTAATGTTTATTTAATTTTTTTTATATGTATTATTTGAATTTCAAATAATACGTTTTATTTTTTTTGTATAACAGAAGATGGCCAAAGCAAATAAGGGCAATAGGGAGAAGAAGACTCTTCTCCACCATTCAGGTTCCCAACCCTTCTCCTATAGGATGGAGGCACGGCGGCGGGTAATAATAAAGTCGTATTTATTTAATTTTTAATATGTCATTAATATTAATTTGTTTTTTTTCGTACTAACATTTCTCTTCTCTTGTTCAATTTAGGAGGGGTCCAAATTCCCTGAGATTGACGTCTTCGGCGACGTTTATGTTCGACCTAGGAATGAGTTAGCGGAGTCCTTTCATGTAAGTAGTCTTTAATTTTAATTATTATCTTACGCGTTCAAGTTTCATAGTTATTATATGAATGTTTTAATTCATATTTTATGTTATGTTAAACAGACGACTATGATAGAGAAGAGCCAGTTGGTTCTTCAGGAGTCCGCCTCCCAGCTTCCTCCCGATACGCCGCTCGAGTCCGTGGCTCCTCCACATGATGCGGGGTTTCAGATCTTGATGGACACCTTGGATCAGACTCTCGGGAGGTGGCCAGGGACATACTGTCGAGGGATCACTACTACAAAAAGGGCAAAAGACGACCAGTAAACAACGACGGTAGATCAAAAAACCGTCGTTGTTTTTTAAAAGACGACGGTAATAGAAACCCGTCGTAGAAACATACTTTAAACACCTAAAAAATGGCACACGTATAGATATTTTGAAACCACGACGCACCAAATTAAAAAAGCGTCGTCTTATTACAAAGGTATTTTCAGAGTTAAAATCTGAACCTAAAAACAACGACTGCATCTACGAAATCACCGCCGTAGAAAGTAAAGACGACGATATAAAAATAAGACGCCGTGTTAATTAATTAATAAACACGACCCAATTTTCTTAGTCAGCGACGCATAAATTCAAAGGAATCTACGACGGTTAATTACAAAAAAAATCGCCGATTTAAATTAAGTTACCACGACTGTAAATATAAATTTATCGACTTTTTAATTATAATATACTATGACGGTATCCATAACTCTACTGTCGCATAATTGTACTAACCACGACGGTTTGTTAAATTAACGACGTACAAATTTTATGCCATTATTCGTCTATCATTACTCTCACAAGGAGTTTGAGGGCAAGAAGCTTGTCTCAGCCGCCAAGGAAGGTCTCAAGCTTGATGAGAGTGAAGACGAGGCAAAGAAGAAGGAAGAGTTGAAGGAGAAGTTTGAGGGACTCTGCAAGGTTGTGAAGGATGTTTTGGGTGACAGAGTGGAGAAGGTTGTGGTGTCTGACCGTCTAACCGTGCTGGACTGCCAACATGGAAAGAATCATGAAGGCTCAGGCCTTGAGGGATAACAGAGCGGCTGGGTACATGTCGAGCAAGAAGACCATGGAGATCAACCCAGAGAACCCCATCATGGAGGTGCTGAGAAAGAGGGCTGATGCAGACCTTGTTCTCCTTCTGTGTAGAAAGACAATTTTTTAGATGATGTGTGCGTGTTTGTGTCTTTCAGATACACAAACGCGCCCACACATCAACATCCAAACTGAAAAATGAAAGCGAGATGAGACAGAGAGGTGATGTGCCTCCAGAGAATTGAGAAAAAGTTGAAACCCTAATTGAAAAATGAAGACGACAGAAAGACAGAAAACCCATTATTTATAAACAAATCTTATATACCACGTCGGTGTTTTAAAATATCGACGTTTATATATAACATACACGTCCTTTAAATTTAAAATAAGGTCGTATAAATTATTTAACAACGACGCTATATAAAAACGACGTTGTAATTTTTTGGAAAATTAATTTATTGTGTAATTAAAAAACTTACACGTCGGTATGAGTAATTAAAACGACGTGGTATTAATTTTTCACGTCGTTATTATTGAATATAAGGTCGTTGGGTAAATTGGAAAATGACGATTCATTTTTTTTTAAGAAACATGCGTCGTGTAAGTCGATTTAAAAACGTCGTTTCATTAAAACATACCGTCGTTTAAAGTAATATTATAGGGCAGTGTTAACAATAGCGCCGTATAATGTATCATACTAGGGCGCATACTATTAATAGCGTCGTTTTTATGAAACGGTTCTTTATTATTTTAAACTTTTCGCCTTCCTGACCCATACTTGCACTGTTTCCAAACCCGAGAAAAACTTTCAAGCTTTTCTCATTTGTCATTCTCCAAGAACTGTTTCAAACTTTCAAGCTTATCTCCTCTTCGTCTTCATCTCTGAACTGAAACACCAAACTCCAGAAGAAAGCTTTCATCGCAAGCAAAGGGTAAACATTTCTGGAAGGATTTTTGTTCCTGTTTTGCATGCGCATATCATTTTCATTTTTTAAAAGCTTTTTACATTTTTTCTTTCCAAGTTTGATAAAATTTACAGACAAAGACGAAAAGTTTCCAAGTTTGAACACTACTTTGGTTCTTTTACTTCAACTAAATAAGACGACGGTGGCTTGTTATTTACGTGGTTAGATTTATAGACCACGACGGTTCGTCAGTCACCCTAGCGTCGTGTGAAAGTGTTCGTCGTTGTTTTTTAAAATGATATCCTTTTTTTGTTTTTGATTTTTAAGGATATATTCATCGCATGTTTGATTTCTCTGAACAATGGTTTTTGTTTAGAAAATCTTTTTAATTATTTTTCTGCTGAAAATATTTTACGTTGTTCCTAATTTGTTTTTGTGGTATAGACGACGGTATAATAATATTTACGTCGTTTTATTTTCAATACCACGGCGAATTTTTATTATTAACGTCGTTGTAATATTTAATACTCTGTTTTTTATTATATCATAAGACGTCGGTTGTTTATTATTGACGTCGTTGTAATATTTTATCACGTCGGTGATTAATTACCGTCGTGTAAATTTATTATTACGTCGTTTGTTTTGTTCTTACGTCGTTTGAAATATTATAATACGTCGTAGTTTATAAATAATCGTCGTGGTTTTTCTTAATTTCACTGATATATATTCACTTGCAGGTTTAATTTGTCTGTAACCATGGTTTCTCAATCCCAAAGTAAGGAGTCTGGCTTGAAAAAAAATGAATCCTCGAAGAAGGAGCTTAGAGTTGTAAATCCTCAAACCAAGGCCTCGAAGAAGATGAAGTTTGTTTCATCTTCTGAGACAGAACCAGCCAGCACGGCAACTATTTCTGAGGAGGCAAAGTCAGGTCGGGATATGAGCACAATGCCCCGTGTTGTGCAGAGAAAAATTCAGAAAATCAAGCCTGTTGTTGAGTACAATGAAGAAGGGAAACCATATGGCCGTGCACATAATGAGATGCAGTCCTACATTGGTGTGTTGGCACGCTCCAGAGTCCCACTTGTGGACAAGAAATGGGTTCAAATATCCAAGGATATAAAAGAGCAGATTTGGGAAGCCGTTGACATGGCTTTTGTGGTTGGTAAAGGGGGCAAGCAAATGGTGCTATCTTCTGCCGCCAAGAAATGGAAGGATTTCAAGTCTATACCAACGAGGTTTCATATCCTTCCATTCATCAAGGAGCAGGATAGATTAAGGCAGCCCCCTGAAACATACAAATTCATAGAGAAAGCTCAATGGGATGCCTTTGTAGCTTCAAGGTTATCTAAAGAATTTGAGGCTGTGCATGAAGAACAATCACAGAGGAGGGAGAAACTCGAGTACAATCATCGATTGTCTCGAAAAGGATATGTTGGTTTTAAGGAGGACTTGAAGGAAATCATGCCTGGGGTAGATATTGATCGATCTACCTTATGGAAAAAAGCAAGAGAAGACAAACATGGTAACATCCCGGATCCAAAGACTGCAGAGAAAGCAAAATTAATTGTAAGCCTACTCACTCTGTTTTAAAATTTTTATTACGTCTGCTGTTATATTTTTGCGTCGTGTGAAAAGTTTTACTACGTCGAAATATTTTAAAAGGCGTCGTTAAAGGTCTGAATCTGGAATCCATGCTCTGTTTTTTGTAATTATATCATAAGACGTCGGTGGATTATTATTGACGTCGTGTTAATATATTAATAACGTCGGTATTTAGTTAGCGTCGTCTTAAATATTATATTACGTCGATTGTTATGTTATTGAGTCGTGTGAAATATTATATTACGTCTATTTTTTATAAATAACCATCGTTTGTTTCCTTATTTTGACTTTTTATTATGTCTTTTTGTTCGGATGATTTGCAAAAGCAAGTCTCTGAAGGCACTCTTTCTCTGTCAGGATCCAATGATGTTTTGACATTGGCTTTGGGTCCCGAGCATCCAGGAAGAGTTAGAGGGGTAGGGGCTGGGGTTTCCCCTAAGCAATACTTCAATTTACCTAGACAACAGAAGGTAAGGTTTGCTGATCAATTGAAGGAAAGTGTAAGACTTGTCCTTCAAGAAGAGACTTTGAAAATGGAGGCTAGATCAAGGGAAGAGAGTTTAAAGATGGAGGCTAGGACCAAGCAATTGGTAGAAGCTGAGAGGGAAAATTTGCTGAGTCAGCTTTCAAAAATCATCCCCAATTTTGATCCAAGCGTGCTGAAACTGAATACATTGTCCCAAATCCAAGGGCAAAGTCCCAAAAATCCAATGTCGGACAAAGCAAGCTGCTCTGGGGCACTTGATGTTAGAGCCCTACAATTTGAGGAGGATACTGCCAAGAATGGGGAAAAGCAGGAGGAAATGGTAACGTCTTTGAACTTTGAATTCTCTGTTTCTCTGTTTATATTTACTGCCGTGTTAAACTTATACCACGACGCTTTTTATTAAACCGTCGTTTGATGTTATTCAGACGTTTGTAATTATTTCATACCGTCTTCTGTTAATGTTTACCACGACGGTTTATTTATTTGTTTTAATTTTTCTACAATGTCATTTATATATTTCTTTATTTCTTAAAACAGAAATCAGGGGAAGTAGAAAAGAGAGTAGAAGGAAAGATACTTGAGATAGTTAAACAGGTAAATTCTCATAACTTTGCTTTTTTCATTTTTTTTTCAATAAAGGAATTACCACGACCTTTAATGAATGTTACACGTCTGCAAGTATTTAATTGAATGTTTAAATTGTTGTACAAGCTTAGATACCGTCGTAGTATATGAAATACCACGACGTTTATTATTTACCGTCGTTTGATTAAATATACACGTCTGTAATTCTTAAATACCGTCGTTTGTTATTATTACCACGACGGTTAATTTAATTTTTTTACTTTTTTTTTTTTTGCCCTTTTTGTACTATGTCTTATATATATTTCTTTATTTCTTATAACAGAAATCTGGGGATGGTGAAAAGATTGAAGAAAAGAAAGATGAAAAGGTAAATTCTCTTAACTTTGCCTTTTTCATTTGTTTTTCAATTTTCAGACGTCTATATTTTCTTTCAACCGTCGTTTGTTTTAAATTTCCACGCCATTTTTTATTTAGTTGAATGTTTAAATTGTTGTACAATATTTCTTATATATATATCTCTTTATTTATTAAAACAGCAATCCAGTGTTGGAGAAAAGAAAATTGAAAAGGTAAATTCATTAATTATGAATTTTGCATTTGAATTAGACGTCGGTTTTATTTAAACGACGTAATAAAGTATTCATTACGACGGTATGTTTTTACCGTCGTGTAACTCATTTTAAGACGACGTTTTGTTATTTAAACCGTCGTTGTTATTTATTTACCACGTCACTTTATGTTGCTTTATTTGTCCAAACAGAGTACTGAAGTACCAGATTATTCAAAGCTGGAGTTGCCATCTTCTTTACAATCCCTTTGTAGTTATGTTGAATCGACACTAAAGCCTCAGGAGAAGGCTATGAGCTTTACTATTGAGAAGGAGGTGTTTGGCATAGATCGTAACACCTTCGTCTTGCATGAAGATATTACCCAATTTGCTGGCATGGAAGAAATTGGGGCTACTGTCGTTGCAGTATATATGAGGTTTGTCCTTATCAAATATTCATTTGACACTCTCCTTTATGTTGAAAAAAAAAAACACTCATGGTTTCAATTCATTTATTTAGGTGCCTATTTGATCATTTGAAGGCTGCAAATATGGTGAACATGGTTGGCTTTATCGACCCTGCTCTAGTTAGTGCCGACGCTGGTTCATTAACTGAAAGATCACGTCTTGTAGCCAATCGACTTCAAAAAACAAATGGTGAACAGATTTTCCTGATGCCTTACAATCCAGGGTTAGTCTCCAAACAAAAAACAGGATTTTGTTTGTATGATGCTCTGCATATAAAACTTTAACCTTTATATTTATTTTGTGCAGCCGTCATTGGGTCTTGATCATTGTGAGAGCAAAGAAGGAGACCGTCTATTTTCTGGATCCACTGCCTGGAAATCGTGTTGTGGATGAGGACGGGAAAAACATAGTGAACTCTGCTCTAAAAATGTATAATACACACATATGCAGAGTAGGCCGTAAAACACCTCTTTGGAAAACTCTGCCCGGCACTCCAAAGCAACCAAGCAGTGTAGAATGCGGGTATTATGTCATGCGCTTTATGAGAGACATCATAAAGGATACTTCCCTGGAATTTGAGAAGACGGTAAGAAGAAAATTTTCAGATTTATTTTTATGTGGGTTTTTATATTATCAACGACGGTAAATTAAAAATACCGTCGTTGAATATATATACTACGTCGGTAAATGAATAATAGCGTCGTCTGTGAGATTAATCTTTGTTTATGGACTGCAGTTTGCCAAAGGAAAGGATCAAGCGCCATACCCCCAAGCTGCCATTGAAGAAGTTAGGAAAGAATGGGCAGAGTTTGTGTGTGTTCATATGGAGTAGAGGAATTTTGGCATACTTAAACATTTTTATAAAATGTACAAATTTTGTTAGAATTAGACAAGTTTTTGTACAAAATTGGTTAGAATTAGCAAGTTTTTGTTGAAATCAACGTCCCTGTAAATTTGTTGAGGTTTTCATGTTGTGAAAAACCCAAGATCATGCTGAACCAAATTTGTTGAGGTTTTCATGTTGTGAAAAACCGTAGTTTCTTCAAAAAGACGTTGTAGACACATAACAACGTCACAGTTTTTAAAAAAGCGACGTAAAAGGTTGTTCAAACGACGCTCTTGGTTCTATAGACGACGTTGTTTTCTTGATATTAGACGGCGAGAAGTTAAGAGTTGTGGTCGTGGAAAATGGTTTGTACGTCGTTTTATGTGCAAAAATGGTCATGGTTTAGAATTTAAACGACGTTTTGTTTTAAAATTAAGTCGTTTATAATAATTCAAAACGTCGTTAATTTATTAACGCCGACGTGGTTTGTGGGTTTTATTAATAATATTTTATTCCATTTAATTCAAATATTCATAATAAATTTAAAATAAATCCAAAAAATGCAACGTCAACTCCTATGAAGTCATTGAGATATTTTCTTCCCCCTTAAGCTTTAAAAAATTAAGTTTGAGTTATACAAATTTAAAATTACCACCAAAAAGAAAAATATTTTCATGAGTCACAACATCACTTATACTTTAATGGTTTAGGGTTTAGGGTTTAGGGGGATAAAGGTTTATTTTTGGGGTTTAGGGTTTATGGTTAATATATATTAGGCCCTAAAACCATAAATCCTTTTCTATAATTATTTAAAAATATATATATAATTTATGGTTTATATTTTATGGTTTAGGGTTTAGGGTTTAGGGTATAGATGTCATATTTAACGACGGTTTTATTGTTTTCCGTCGATGATTTACGAAGAGCGCATTTCTAAACCTTGGTTTCTTTAAAATGACGTTGTACACATATAACAACGTCATATTTTTTTTAAAAGCGACGTAAATTATTATTAAAACGACGCTATTGGTTATATAGACGACGTTGTTTTCTTGACATTAGACGGCGAGAGGTTAAGAGTTTAGGTCGTGGAAAATGGTTTGTACGTCGTTGTCTTTGTAAAAATGGCCATGGTTTGAACTTTAAACGACGTTTGTTGTTAAAATGTAGTCGTTTATTATTAGTTACAACGTCGTTAATTTATTAACGCCGACGTGGTTTGTGGGTTTTATTAATAATATTTTATTCTATTTAATTCGAAATATTCATAATAAATTTAAAATAAATCCAAAAAATGCAACGTCAACTCCTATGAAGTCATTGCGATATTTTCTTCCCCCTTAAGCTTTAAAAAATTAAGTTTGAGTTATACAAATTTAAAATTACCACCAAAAAGAAAAATGTTTTCATGAGTCACAACATCACTTATACTTTAATAGTTTAGGGTTTAGGGGGATAAAGGTTTATTTTTGGGGTTTAGGGTTTATGGTTAATATATATTAGGCAGTAAAACCATAAACCCTTTTCTAAAATTATTTAAACATATATATATAATTTAGGGTTTATATTTTATGGTTTAGGGTTTAGGGTTTAGGGTTTAGGGTTTAGGGTATAGATGTAATAAGCGTCATGTTTATTTATATTGTTAACGACGATTTTTTTGTTTTCCGTCGATGATTATCGAAGGGCGCATTTCTAAACCGTGGTTTCTTTAAAATGACGTTGTACACACATAACAACGTCATAGTTTTTACAAAGTGACGTAAAAGGGTTTACAAACCGTCGTATTATAAAGTTATAACGACGGTAAATAAATCATAACTGACGTAGTTATCACAACTGCCGAACGATTGTGTATTTTAATAAACCGACGTGGTTACTTTGGGGTTCTGAAAACGACGTCGTTCTCTTTTTAATACTCGCCAAATGACTTTTGGATTTCCGATGTAGTTATGACGGCGCTTGTTTATCTAAACTGACGTTGATTATTAAAATATGACGTCGCTATGTATATTAGAACCGACGTTGTACTTCGATAATTTGTTTAAATATGATTTTTTCACGTGTTTTTTAACTCTCAGTTTTCAATTAGGGTTGCAGAAGATTCCTCACAAGAAATTGTCTTTCTGAAAGCAAATGGGTTTGTAGAATGATTCCTCACAAGACCAAGCATGGGTTTGCTACCTCCTCCTGTGTAGCAAGGGTGAAACCAGCTTTAGAACCTGCATGGGTGTTCCTGATGCTCGCAGAGACGGACTCAGGTGGTGGCTGTAGCTGGGAGTGGGCTTGAGGTTCAAAATGAGTAGGTGGTGTCTATACATTCTGAACCTCAAGCCCTCTCCCAGCTTCACCCCAAAGGCACAACCCACAACAGGTTCTAAGGCTGGTTCCACCTTGCTACACAGGAGTTTTGAAGTTGATCACTGTGGAAAAGGGGACTACAATGTAACCAGGAATCGAGGAGTGAGGGTTCACACTTTGTTGATTTTGATTTTGATTTTCAGGAATCGAGGCTGTGCAGGAGCTTGAGAACAAGAGGAAGGAGAGGGCCCAGCTTGCATATGAGAGGAAGAAACAGTTGAACATATATTTGCCACGATGTATTTGCCAAATTTGTGTACATATATTGTGTAAATATTTAACACGAAGAGATTTGCCTTTTAAGATGAAAATGTTGTTGAGGATTGAGAATTAAATTTTGTTTTGTGTTAAGAAAGATATTACCAAAATAAAAGAAAAATTAATTAATTTTAAAAATCTATAAAAATAAGACGGCGGTTTACAGAGAAGGCAGACGTATAAATTGAAAAAATACGACAGTAATTTGAACTTAGGACGTGGTAAATAAACACGACAGTAGTGTTGTAGGTACCGTCGTAGTATACTCCAAAATAATAAGTCGATAAATTAATCTCTCGCGTCATGGTATATTATTTAACACGTCGTTTTTTGTAATATACCGACGTGTATTAATTACATTATACACGTTTAGGTCGTGGAAAATGGTTTGTACGTCATTTTCTGTGTAAAAATGACCATGGTTTTAACTTTAAACGATGTTTGTTTAAAAATTACGTCGTTTATTATAATTTAAAACGTCGTTAATTTATTAACGCCGACGTGGTTTGTGGGTTTTTAAAATAATATTTTATTCTATTTAATTCGAAATATTCATAATAAATTGAAAATAAATCCAAAAAATGCAACGTCAACTCCTATGAAGTCATTGAGATATTTTCTTCCCCCTTAAGCTTTAAAAAATTAAGTTTGAGTTATACAAATTTAAAATTAAAACCAAAAAGAGAAATGTTTTCATGAGTCACAACATCACTTATACTTTCATGGTTTAGGGTTTAGGGTTTAGGGTTTATATAAATTTAGAAAAGGGATTAGGGTTTAGGGTTTTATGGACGAGATATTTTAGGACATAAAACCCTAATCCCTTTGGAGAAATTATTTTTAAAAAAAATATATATATAATTGTGGTTTTATTTATTAGGGTTTAGGGTTTAGGTTATATTTGTCTATTAGGGTTTAACGACGGTAGTTTGGTTTTGCGTCGTAAGGATATTTACAACGACGTCATTTTTAAAATAAGCGTCATGTTTAGGTTGAACTTTTAACGACGATTGTGTTTTTGTTTCCGTCGATGTTTTTTAAAAAGCTCGCTTTCTAAAAATTTCACCTCGACCTAAAATTTTCAGATTTCGCTCTAACTCTTATACAAGTTGCCAAAATTTCTGTGTCCTAAAACATTTCGCTCCGCTCTCTCACTTCAACTCTAATTCAAAGTTGGTCTCTCCGTCGAATCCAAGTTGGCCAAGTTTACAACTCCGTCGAATCCAAGTTGGCCATAAGCTGTGAGCTCTGCCTACCTGTAAGTGCAAACCCTAATCTCATGCTTGTAAATTCATTGAATGATATTCAGTTCTGTGGTAAAGGATTTTGTGATTTTTTAATGTTGTCGACGGTATGGGTTAATGGATTTAATGTTTAATGTTTTCATGAATCGGGTTTAGGGTTTAATGTTGTCGGATCTTTTAATACTCTCTGTTATTATGAATTGGGAATGGATTTAATGTTTTCATGCTTAGTATATGTTGGTTTCGTGCTTAGTATTAATATATATGTTGTGTTCTTAATACCCTACATAAAAATTAATGTATATGTTGTGTTCTGAATATATTCTGGGTTCTTGAAAATAAACTGGGATTTCGAAATCTTTTTTATGCATACGACGACGCTTGTTTTAACAAACCGTCGTCTATAAAAATATACCACGACGCTTGTTTTAACTACCGTCGTGGTTCAAGTTCGCTGGCGTCTGTTTCTTGCTAGCATTAGACGACGTTTTTTTAAAACCCGTCGTCTATATATGTGTAAAACGTCTGTTGTTGTTAAAAAACCGTCGTCTGTTTACTATATTATTTGCTATTAAAACCTTATATAATCTGCTATAGTGATAGTCATTGCTTGTCTTTTCACCTTATATATGTTGTGTTCTGAATATATTTTGGGTTCTTGAAAATAAACTGGGATTTCGATATCTTTTTATGCATACGACGACGGTTTTTTTAACAAACCGTCGTTTGTAAATATATACCACGACGCAGTTTTTAACTACCGTCGTGGTTCAAGTTCGCTGGCGTCGTTTCTTGCTAGCATTAGACGACGTTTCTTTTTAAATGACAATTTTTGGTCGTAGTATATATATACACACGACTGTGTTTGTATAAAATAGGTCGTCTATTCTTCTAAATGACAATTTTTTGGTTCATTTTTCAGTATACAAACGTCGGTTGTTTTTGTAAATGACGTTGTTTATTACAACAACGATGGTGATTTACCTTAACCGCTATTTCCACGTCAATATTAATGGAAAAACTGAAGTAACAATACTATTTCACAACGGTTATATAAATATATTCGATGTCGTATGATTTAATAACGTCATATTTTATTTATTTAAAGACGTAGTGTTTTCTTTTACACGACGAATGTTGTATAAAATAGGTCGTCTATTCTTCTCCATTACAATTTTTTGGTTCATTTTTCAGTGTACAGACGTCGGTTTTTTTTGTAAATGACGTTATTTGTTACAACAACGACGGTGATTTACCCTAACCGCTATTTCCACGTCAATATTAATGGAAAAAACGAAGTGGCATTACTATTGCACGACGGTTATATAAATATATTAGACGTCGTATGATTTAATAACGTCATATTTTATTTATTTAAAGACGTATTGTATTCTTTTACACGACGTATGTTGTGTAAAATAGGTCGTCTATTCTTCTCCAGGACAATTTTTTGGTTCATTTTTCAGTGTACAGACGTCGGTTTTGTTTTGTAATTGACGTTGTTTGTTACAACAACGACGGTGATTTACCCTAACCGCTATTTCCACGTCAATATTAATGGAAAAAACGAAGTGGCATTACTATTGCACGACGGTTATATAAATATATTAGACGTCGTATGATTTAATAACGTCATATTTTATTTATTTAAATCGTATTGTATTCTTTTACACGACGGAGGTTGTATAAAATAGGTCGTCTATTCTTCTCCAGGACAATTTTTTGGTTCATTTTTCAGTATACAGACGTCGATTGTTTTTTTGTTAATGACGTTGTTTGTTATAACAACGACGGTGATTTCGCGTCGTGGTTTTACTTTGCAAAAGACGTCGATCGATTTTACGACGGTTTGAAAACCAAATTCACGACGGTGAATTCCCATCGTCTTTTGCCTTTTTTGTAGTAGTGGATGGGGAATGCCCGGCCCGGCGGCGGGAACCTAGACCCCGTTCATCGTCGCACTCAAACAGTGTTTTGACAGCAAAGGTGGCCCAGCTTGAAGCCCAGATGGCCCAGATGGCTCAGATTGTACAGTCCATGGCCCAGCCCGGCATTCCCGTATCGTCTTTTGTTCCCCCGTCCACCTCTGCGCACCAAACCTCTGCCCCTGTCCCCAATGTCCAGACCTCCGAGCCGCATTTGCCTGACGAGGAAGTAGATTTAGCTACATTGTTTAATTAGTTTTTTACTTTCTTAATTACATTTTAAATATTTCTCTTGTATTATACATTTATATTATGTTTTAAAAAACAATTTCTCTTCATTACATTTTTTAATTGTAATTTGATTTAATTATAAAAATAAAATAAACCAAAATTATTTTTTTCACATAAATAAAATAAAAATAAATTAATTACTAATATTTGCGCGACGAATAACATATCCGTCGCGCATAATCACTTTTTACAAAATAAAAAACCATAAAAATAAATTTTAAACGAATATATTTTAGGTTTGTGCGACGGCATATTTGTCCCCTAAAGAAAAGGCGACAAATTAATCGTCGTCGCGCAAGGGTTTGCGTCACAACATAAATCGTCGCACAGAGTTGTGGCAACGACGAATTCTTCGTCGCGCAAACGCTTTTGCGCGACGATAATATGTCTTCGCACTATGTTCTTGCAACGTCTGGTTGTTTGTCGCGCAAACATTTGAGCGACGGATAATTGTTGTCGCGCGAGGTTCCTGCAACGCCTGTATCCTCGTCGCTCAATATTTTGCGCGACGGAAAATTTGTCGTCCCCGAATTGTTGGTGCAACGAAGGGTTTTGTGCGACGATATTTATTACTTCTGTCGCGCAAAGGCTTTCTTGATGATTTTTGCACGACTGATTTTGCGCGACGATATCTCTGTCGCGCTGTTATTGGCGCGACACCGTTGTGCTTTGCGCGACCGTTTTGTGTTCGTCACGTAAAGTCTAAAATGTAGTAGTGCTAGCGACACAAGCTATAAATGCAGTTTTTTTTTCTTTCCTTTTTTTAATGTAGATTTATTTGATTTTTAATTTTAAGGGCATTTGAATATATTTAAGTGGGAATTTGGCTATATTTGAGTGTTTTTATAAAAACTGACATTTATGATTTTAGGGTTAAAATTTTGGCTATTTATGAGAAAAACACGTGACAAATTAGAAAACAATAAATTCTGAGGATAGAGGTATTCGTAATCTGTTGGTGGAAATGGATTCTGCAGTGGCTATTAAGTTGGTGAAGAATTCTACTACTCTTGGTTTACATCATACGGTGTCTCTGGCTTCAAGTTGCTAGGAGCTTATGGGAAAGTTTGATACATGTGCTCTTCAACACATTTATAGAGAAAGAAATGTGGTTACTGACTGTATTGCTGTGGAGCTACAATCTGGACTTAGGTGTTTGTTTTCTTGATATGGCTCTGAGTTGGATTGGCTCTGAGTTGGATTGGCTCTAGCCTTGTTGATGATTTGCTTGGAGTCGCTAGGACTCAGTTGGTCTGTAGTGAGTAGTTGCTGTGTGTTCTTGGGGTTTTACCGCCCAGTTCATTAAAAAAAGTATGAGCACAAATTTAATGAGTTGTCTAGATTTGCTTCTGAGTTGGTTCCCAATGAGGAAGAGAGGTGCAAACGATTCAAAAGATGACCATTGAAAGAGATTCAGACCGTTGTGACTGCAGTTACTTATCCTTCTGTGAGATCTTTGGCCCAAGCAGCTGATCGAGCGGCGAAGACTCTTAGTTCACATGGTACGGCAAGACATCCACCAAAGAGAAACTTACGGTTCTTTAGGCAATGGTTGGTCATGGGGGATTCAGATCAAGTTTTGGAAATGGGAAATCTAGACCCAGGCCAACCTAAAGTCAAAACTCAGGTCAACAATTAGTTGCTAGTACAGCTCGAGATTCATCACAGTTGAGTGGATGTCGAAATATCAAGAGTGGGTCTAGTTGGCAATTTGGCCCATGTTGTTACCATTGCAGCAACTTAGACACTCTAAGAAGGATTGCCTGAACCTTTACCTACTGCAACACAAAGAGCAGTAGCCCATTAAGGGCAAAGTGTTGGAGGTCAAACTCAGGGATAAAGAGGTACCACAGTTGCTGGTTCTTCATCCAGCAGCGGGGCATAGTTTGTTGTTCGACACAGAAACGATAGGCAGCAGAGAAGTCAGCTAGGACGCTCTGAAACATAGGCTTGTGTGTTTGCCATGACTCAGTTGGATGCACATACCACACCAGACGTCATCATGGGTATGTTACTTGTTTTTTGTCACAATGCATGTGTTCTAATAGATCCCAGAGCCACACATTCATTTGTAGCACGTAGTTTTGTGCTTTATGCAAGTGTCAAACCAACACATATTAGCGGAGGACTTAGTATTTCCTTACCTATTGGGGATGTTCTTGTTGCGAACATGGTGTTTAAGGGAAGTTATGTCCAAGTTGGGTGAAGTAGTGTTAGAAGCGGATTTGATTCCTTTGGATATCGTCGATCTCGATGTTATTCTGGGAATGGATTGGTTAACAAGAGACCATGCTTCGGTAGATGGCATTCCACAACTTCCACTAACTTAGAAATAAAGAAGGCATTCCATAGGTGTAGAGGTAAAAAAGGCAATCTCACCTAGATAACCAGACTAGTTAAGATAGCATTTGAAGGATAAAAAGTAGAATTCCATCTCCTTAAAGCAAAAATCATACCATTCACATGGTATGTGAAGGGTAGATTGCTTTCGGAAAAAGGTCATATTCGAAGTCCTGGGCAACTCAAGGTAACTTGTGGAAAGTGTAAGGTTGTCCCTTTGTGTTTGATTTCGGCCTTAACAGCAAAACGAATACTTAAGAAGGGGTGTGTGGGCTACTTAGCTCATGTGATTGATACTTGAGATAAGACTTTGAACTTGGAGGATATCCCAGTAGTACAAGAGTTTCCGCATGTATTTCCAGATGATCTTTCTAGATTACCCCCATATCAAGAGATTGAGTTCACTATCAAACTTTTTCCTAGATTACCAATCCTATATCTCAAGCACCGTATAAATGGCACCAGCATAACTGAGAGAGTTGAAGACTCAACTGCAAGAGTTAGTGGATCATGGATTCATTCGACCCAGTGTTTCACCTTGGGGTGTAACAGTTTTGTCAATGTATAACAAAACTAAAACAAAATGAAACTGAAATACAAACTAAAAAACTAGAATTCATTGAATGCTTGAATTAGCATATTTTAATTGTTCCGTTAAAAAACAATTCTGATCCTACAAGAACAAAATAAGCCATAAGCTACATCATAAAACAACTCGGTCCATTTTTAATAAGCTCTTAACATATGACATTAGAAACTAAGAAAATTCCCCATGACTGCCAACGCATATCCAAACCAGAACTTCCTAGTTTAGTGTTACTTTCAAGATAAAATGTGTTGTTTAGCGTCTCTGTACTTTTTGGTTAATAAAAATGGGTGTCATGCACAAAACCAATGTGAAGACAAACAATGTACCTATATAGTCGACAATAAACATATTTTTCTTATTACAACAAATATAGTCAACATTGTTGGTCACTAAAAAAAATTTATGGGCTCTCAAAATTCTTGAATGAACAAAAAAAGATAGAAAAAAGACCAGCACATCTTCTTGTTGAATTATAACCACAATTAAGAAAAATATGTATGTATATATATTTCTTCTTTTGTTCTTACTAACTTCACATTGGTTGCAAAATAGCATGCACATATAGAACTTTATTTTATTTTATTGTAGGATATAAAAAAAACTAGGAGAAAGGAATCAAAAAGTGACAGACATGATACTTAAGTGAGGTTTCATCTATTCTAACAAATTTACCCACAACCTCCACTAACTTAGAAAGAAAGAAGGCATTCCACAGGTGTTAAATTCAGTATAAAAGCTTTAGCAAGTTTAGCAACCAGTCTTTAGGCATGATGGTCCCATGTTCATCAATAACACTTGTGGGTTGGTGGAAGAGTTGATATAGGCATTAAGAAGACTCACAAGGAAATAGTCACTCTTCAAGCAGTGAATGTTCACGGTTGGAAAGAGTTACAAGGAGAGAGAAGTGCCTTTTTCTCACCCAGATAACTAGACTAGTTAAGATAGCATTTGAAGAAGAAAAAGTAGGACTCCATATCCTTAGTGCAAAAATCATACCATTCACATACCAAAGGCGATGGTATGTGAAGGGTAGATTGCTTTCAGAAAGAGGTCGTATTATGAAGTCCCGAGCAACCCAAAGTAACTTTTTGGGGAGAGCATAAGGTTGTCCCTTTGTATTTGATTTCGGCTGTCATGTTCGCTCTTAAGATTTGGCGACCCTACCTATATAGAGAGATGTGTCAAATCTTCACTGACCATAAAAGCCTTAAGTACTTCTTCACTCAAAAGGAATTGAATATGAGACAAGGGAGATGGCTAGAACTAATAAAAGATTATGATTTTACTATTGAGTATCATCATGGCAAGGCTAATGTCGTGGCTGATACGCTTAGTAGAAAGCCAGTTGGAACATTGGCTCATCTCCGAGTGGCTTACTTTTCACTGTGGTGGAGATGAGGAATACTAGAGTTAACTTGAGGATGGGTTGACGAAGAGGGTTATTTGCTAGTTTTCATGTGAGACATATACTTATTTATTGGGTGATTGAAGCTCAATTGCAGGATATGATAATTTGCATGTTATGATTCGAAGTGGAGAATGGTATGAGGACAGATTATGTGGTCAGGGACAATGGAGCCTTGATGATGGGCACTCGGTTGTGTGTGCCCAATGATGAGTTGTTAAAAAAGGAAATTCTGGAAGAAGCTCACTGCTCAACCTAGGCTATGCATTTGGGTAGCACCAAGATGTATGATACGCTTAGAGAGCATTATTGGTGGCTTTATATGAAGAGGGAGATTGCCGAGTATGTAAGCAAATGCTTGGTTTATCAGCAAGTAAAGGCAGAGCGATATAAACCTTCTTGATATATGCAACCACTACCAATTCTGGAATGGAAGTGAGAGCATATTACCATGGATTTTTTGTTTAAGCTTCCTCATACTAAGAAGGGACATGATGGGATTTGGGTGGTGGTTGACCAACTCACTAAATCAGCTCACTTCTTGCCAATTAAGGAAACCTATTCCTTGGATAAACTGGTCAAACTCTTTGTTGATGAAATAGTGAGATTGCATTGTGTGCCAGTATCCATTGTGTTAGACAGGGATGCTAGGTTCACATCAAGATGTTGGAAGAGTTTGTAAGTAGCCTTGGGGACTAAATTGCAGTTTAGTACAACATTTCACCCTCAAACAGATGGACAATCGAAAAGGAAAACTTAGACCTTGAAGGACATGTTGAGGGCTTATGTAATGCAATTTAAAGGAGATTGAGATACTCACCTAACCTTAATGGAGTTTATCTACAACAACAGTTAACATTCAAGTATTTAGATGGCTCATTATGAAGCATTGTATGGGAGACAATGTAGAACTCCTTTGTGTTGGATTGAAGTTGGTGACAGGAGATTGGAGGGGTCAGAAAATATTTAGATTACAATAGACAAAATAAAGGTGATTAAGGAAAAGCTTAAAACGACACAAAGTAGGCAAAAGAGTTATGTAGACAACCGATCGAAGGATCTGGAATTTGCAGTTGATAATTAGGTGTTTTTAAAGTTGTCACCTTGGAAAGGTGTGATAAGGTTCGAAAAGCACGGGAAGTTAAGTCCTCGTTATATTGGACCTTATGAGATCATAAAGCGAATCGCCGTTGCTTATAAACTTGCTTCGCCCATGGAATTGTCTCAGATTCATAATGTGTTTCATGTATCCATGTTACGGAAGTACATATCTGATCCTTCTCATGTACAGGAGTCTTAATCGGTGGATTTGAGGGAAGATTTAACTTATGAGGAATAACCTGTACACATTTTAGATCAGAAAGAGCAAGTGTTGCATTCTAAAACTATTCCCCCAGTAAAGGTCTTGTTGAGAAGCCATTCCATTGAGGAAGCCATATGGGAGCCTAAAGAGCACATACGGGCTCAGTATCCATACCTCTTCATTTGACAGGTACGAAACTTCGAGGATGAAATTTTCTAAGGGGGGGGGGAGGTTGTAACGCCTCGGTCCAACTATTTAATTTTATTTTGGAAAAGTTACATTTTACACGTGGTGGACTCAATTCCGAGTTAAATTGAGAAAGTTATGGTCTAAAAATGTTTTGGGTAAAATGATAATTTTGGAAGTTGGGTTAAAACCCCTAAACCCTAGCACGAGCGATCATATTCTCTTTTCTCTCTCCACGCACACATCGTGAGCTCAACTTCCCATTTAAAATTCAATGCCGTTTGACCACAGTTCCGGAGATATTGGTGTTAAAAGTTTTGTCTCTACCTCCTTTACATAGCCTAGTCCTTCATCGATGATGACAACTAGAGTTTGAGCCGAGATCAGGATTGGAAGTCGCAGCCAAAAGCCTCCTTGCAACGCTAGACTTTGCATGGGCGAGATTAATGGTTTCTGGCTAGCACTGGCCAAGAACTTGGTACCAAAACGTTCCTCAACACCTCCTCTGTGTTTTCCCTCCAAGGATCAACACGATCCATCGCCGGTGAGCTCGAATCGACAACGGCAAAAGCTATGGTTTTCGGAGAAAAAATCGGTGGTTTGAGGCCGTTAACGATCGCATTGGAATTTGACCTAAGGTATAAAGTTACTCCCCTTGTCATACTCGTTCTTTTGCGATATTCCACTGTTTGACCGACGAACATGTGCTTCGTCTAGTGTGTGTTGTTTGGTTCGTTGTGATCGGACCGTCGGATCGGTCTAGTTTTGAAAAGTGTTGTTCTTCGTGCCATTAGAAATGTGTAGGAACTTTCAAATAAGAGATCAGAGGTCTTGAAACCCGTGGGCCCGATTGCTCTAAGGTTAGATCTCTTCGACTCGGTTGACCTTAGGAACATTGTCCTTAGGGTCGTGCATACCTTGAGACCTGAGGACTAAGGTTTCGTTTTAAAATTAAGTTTCAGAATCGCTCGATAATCTAATCTTTGTGTTCTCTCAAATAAGTACTCAGGCTACACGTACCCTACAGGAAGGATCCTATTAGGGTTAAGCAGCATTGGACTTTTTGTTAGTGGACTTTGTTTTCAAATGAGCATGATCTTTTAAATAACAACATGCATGCATAACTGTGATTTGATGGGATTTCGATTAATTTAATATGTTGGATTTATGGAACTTTATGTTTTCCTTACTATGGTTTGATTTATGGTTTTTATAAAGGAAAATCAGGTTTTACTTTATATATAAGTATATGGAAATGAATTTTGGGATATTGGAAGATATGGCTTTGCACCACTATATGTACCTCCCTTGGTTCGATATGGAAACTTGGATACTTGGGACACATGGAAGGCTCTTTTGGGGGTGTGTCCGCAAGACACGCGGAAGGCTCCCAGGCTGTGGCGGAGCCAGAAACTTTGTACAGAGGGGGCACCGCAAATATTGAAATGACATTTGAATTTTTTTACTTAATAAAAAATCCCTAAATTTGATTATTATACTCTATTATTTTACACATTACATTAAATATATACT
Organism: Prunus avium; assembly: GCF_965620075.1. NCBI lineage: Eukaryota > Viridiplantae > Streptophyta > Magnoliopsida > Rosales > Rosaceae > Prunus > Prunus avium. Next base: position 2,141,002 of record NC_142285.1, read on the forward strand.
CATCATTAATACTAGCAAAAGATATTGATTCAAAATACATGTACTTTGTTAAATACACAGTAAGAAATTCCAATTTTAGTTTATTGCTACAAAATTCATAGTCAAAATAAGACAAAAAGAGATGTAGAAGGGGTAGTAATAATAGTGAAAAGAGAGACAAGAAAAATATAAAAAGACCCTCAATAAAATTTGATAAAAGATTGGTAATTGTGTTGAGAAAACAAGGGCCTCAACAAAAGTGAGAGGGGGCATAGGACCCCCCTGGGCCTTAGCTCCCTCTGCCCCTGCTCCCAGGGAGGTGTGTCGGATCCTGTCACCCTTGGGTGGGTGGACTGTAAAGCCCTTGGTGGGGCTGTCTGCGTGTGTATGACGGAGATTTCAGCCGCACGTGTATTGAGGATTCTGTCGTGCTTGTATGGGGAGCAAAGTCTTCTTGTTGGACTGCTCAACCCTAGCCATATGTGTATTGAGGATTCTACCATGTAATTTAGTTGTAATGGTCCGCGTGTTGGACTGTTCATTCCAAGCACATGTTTTGGTATGGTGCATATGGATATTCTTATATATATATTTTGAAAGGAAAGTATACCAGGTTTTGGGTTTGTTGGGCATGTGCATTGAGGGCACTCTGCACAGGTATGGTGATTTTTATGTGGTTTCATATTTGGGATGGATATTTTGATCACTGGATTTATACTATGTTTTGTAAGCATGTGCCTTGGGAAGGATATGTTTGCGGGAGAGTATTTGATTATGAAATTTCCTTATTATATGATATAACATGGATTTCCGATTTATAGCATATCTCAAGTATCAGAATATACTTATATAAAGGATTTCAATTACATGGTTGGCATTATTAAACGGAGGGGGTTAGTATGTTCATTATAGCTTATGTTTAAAATTTTATTTTTGTCCGCTCACACTTTCTGTTTAGTGCCCCTCGGGCTGTAGCTCGACGAGATCCATTAATCCACATAGAGCTTTTCTTCCAACACACTCTGTTTCCTTCCTTAGGACTTCTTGTTTGTAGTTCATGGAACTAACTTCTGTTGTAATTAACTCTACTTATTTAGTATGCCCATGAGACCTTTGGACTGTGTAAACTTATGTTCTTTAACTTGTTATTGCTGGAAGTTTGGGATTTCTTTATTACTTGCTTTACAGGTGGATTTTCTTTTTGGGAATTAATCTTTTTACAAGGGAGACTCAGTCGCTGAATGTTTTGTAGAAGTCTTTGCCTTTCTTGGGAAAGAAGGGTAGTCTAGTAAAATGGGCTCATCGTCTGCCAAATGTTGAATGGACATATGGTACGGCTTGGGTTTTGAAGGGGAATCCGAGGCGGGTCCTGCCAAATGGTCTCTTGGTTGGTCAACCTGTTTATTCTCCTATGGAACAAAATTTGAAACTTACAAATAGTCAAGGTGACATTCTCAATTACCCCTCACGTTTTCGAGGGCTGGTAGATAGGCTAATTTATCTTACTATTACCAGACATGACATCATGTATGTAGTCAATATTGTAAGCCAGTTTATACATCAACTAAGGAAGCCACACTTGGATGCTGCACTTCGAGTTCTCCATTATTTATTGGGTTCATTTTTACACAAGATTTATCATGTTGTTCACCCAATATTTTGAGTTAGTTCTTGACATTTTATAGCTTTTTACTTCCTTTTTTGTGCTTTTCTATACTTTACCTTGGTTAGAATGAAAATGAGCTAAAAATGCATTATTGGTTATAAATTCTGTTTTTGTTCATTTTCGTAGGTCAACGTCTTGGCCTTGGATCAACATTCTCCAGTGCTTGGATGTGATGAAGATTTTCATGAAACTTGTTCCAATGGATGTTGACTACAACATATCCGAATTTGAGCTCCATTGAGCAAGTATTGCCTAGCCAACTGATCCAACAATTGATCCTAGCTCTGGAAATTTGTCTTGGGCCAGTTTTTACCTCCATAATGTCATGTTGATTCTTCTTGTTACAATACAAGAAATTACTTTGATTGAGTGTAATTTTCTGAGACAGAGTATCTTTGTGAAGACAAAAACCCATCATGGCAAGGAGACAAGGAGGAGACAAATGCTAAAGGGGTGAGTTGGAAAGGACGAGAGAGAGAGATGAGGAATGATGAAAGGCAATCAGCCATATTCAACATCAAAATTCATTTTTGCAGAGATTGAGAGAAGGTTTTGGGGAGCTAGAGAGCAAGAAGGAGCAACCAAGGAGAGGGGAGAATGACATAACAATTGGAGAGAACCTTGGGGAGCCTTGAGGCAAGGATCCAAGGGGTTGAAGATGCAATTCTCTTTCTCCTCTTTGTTTTTAGTTTCTTTCATTTTAATTATTTCTTATATTTTCTTAGTTTCACTGTAACTTCATATTTTTCTAGGGCTTTGGTCGAAGCCCTAAACATGATTACACTTTTGTTTTGATGCTTTGAGTTTATGAATTTTTAGATGTTGTTGATGGATCCCATTCACTAATTGAATCATATGATATGTGTTTGCTTCCTTTGATTGATCACCTTAGGTTGTATGCATGTAGCTAAAGTTGAGAAGTTGTGTAAGATACCCAAGAACATAATTTCTAATTAGCAACAAATGATTGAATCCTTTCTAAGTGAGCATCATGTGAATTGATTTCTTGACAACAATTGATGAATTCCTCTTCACTAAAATAATCTATCATTGATGTATGTTTTTCTTTGATTGATCACCTTTGAAAGCATGCTTCTTGAGGTTGTTGGGATTATGTGTATCCTCATGTTTTCCTAAGCAACAAATGGATGAAGTAAGAATCATCCATGTGAATTGGTTTCTTGAATGCCTAATGTAAACATCATACTATTAGGGTTCTTGTGATGTTCATATTCTCTTTGAACTTAATTTTTCTTGTAATTAAATTGAAGTACTAAGCACACCTAGATTGATTATAGGGAAGGCACGAGTATTGTAGCACTAACCCTGCACTCTACTTATTTTAGAGAGAATCATGCATCTTGAGCTACTAAACTGGTCTTGATTGCGACCATCTTCATCAACACGTTTAGAATTAATTACTTGTCCATGAACATGGGTAGAATTGTTTAGGGTGGATTCCGAAACCCTAGTGTTTGTTACATATTATTTTCACACTTTGATTTTCATCTCTGTCATTCTTGTTAAATTTAGAGTTCAATTACATTCAAGCATTAGAATTAGGTCACTCAAATCAAATCAACACCCCCCAACCCCCCAAAATCGTGTGTGTGTGATTGTTTGAAACTTTGTGTGTTTTCTTCACTGAATTCTGTTTATTTCGGTAACTATTTTTGACATTTGGTCTGTGTAAAGTTCTTCCATTTTCTGTGCTGAATTCAACCATATAAAGAACGTGAAATTTGGATAAACGGTTGGAAAACAAAGGTCGAAGCTGAAAAACAGAGAAACGTATCTGTCCAAATGGTGATAAACAGGTGATAAATAGGTGATACAGTGGTGATAAAAGGGTGATAGAAATTGCTGTTTGTATTTATCTTTGGTTTCTTGTTTTGTTTCATTTCTTTTACCTTTCTGTACTCATTTTTAGTTTCCAATTTGTATTGTACATTTGTGTTGTGTTAAATAAGTGTTCTTTTCATACTCAAATTAGAACTTGTAGAAAGCCGACAGTTCCTTGTGGGATCGACCCCGTACTTACATAATCTATACCTTAATAGATTCGTGCACTTGCGGGTATTTTTAATTCGATGATTAGCACATTGATTTGTGTCAACTAACAAATACAACATTGTTTGAAGACTAGTCCATGACAAGTTGTGCTTCTTGTTGGAAATTGTCTCACATTAAGGATGCAAGCTTCGGTGGAAGCGACCTGTTGCAAGGTAGGCGTGACCGGTCGTTTTGAAGTAGAGTCGAAGAGCTGGAAAAATCGCAGAAAGCCACCAGTCTCCAAGTTGGTGCGACTGGTCATTTTCAGGAAGATTTCATTGCTACTGGTCACCCGCCGTGCTATGTTGATTTTTCCACGCGTTTTCAGGTTCTTTTCACATGTGTTAATTCCCTACCTAACTCCAAGTGCCTCCAAAGACTTTTATGGGTTCTATGAAGTTTGGCAAGGTGCTGAAAAAGCTGGAACACCATTTAATGTTGTTTGTTGACTTGTAGCAAAGGATTTTCTAAATAAGGTGGCTAAAGATGCAGGCATTAATGACTTGCTATTTGCTTGCCTAACCTATGGTCTATGTTGGGTGGCTAAAAGTGTGAATGTGCAGGAAGAGGAAGCTTCCTCCTAAGTCCAAGGGTCTGTCTATAAAAGGAAGAAGATGCAAGGCAACTGAGTAGTGGTCAAGTTCATCAAGTGTGGGTGAAAACCATCAAGGGATGAAGATAGAGAAATTAGCTCAAGCTAGGAGCTAAGAGTTGGAGTTTTGTAAGTCTAAACACCAAAGAGGGGAAACACCAAGTGTGAGAGAGTGTTCACAAGTGCATCAAAGTGTTGAGAGAGAAAAGAGAGCTTGGGGAGAGAATAGAGTTCAAAGAGGTTTTTCTTTGTAAACCAATGTTGTAACTTATTCTTTCATTAGTGAATTTCTCAAGCGGTTCACCACAAGGATATAGGCAATTGTTGAACCTCTATAAATTCTTGTGTCATTTTGAGCTTGGTTATTTTCTGCAAGTTTGTAAGTGTGTGATTCATCCATCATTGTGTTTGTCACAAAGTCTATCAACGACAAGATCATTAGGGAAGTGAAATCAATTTCACAACACTTCTTTCTTCTAAGAGCGAGTTGAGAGCCTTTTATGATTCAAATTGGACAAATTGTCACTACTACAAAAAGGGCAAAAGACGACCAGTAAACAACGACGGTAGATCAAAAAACCGTCGTTATTTTTTAAAAGACGACGGTAATAGAAACCCGTCGTAGAAACATACTTTAAACACCTAAAAAACGGCACACGTATAGATATTTTGAAACCACGACGCACCAAATTAAAAAAGCGTCGTCTTATTACAAAGGTATTTTCAGAGTTAAAATCTGAACCTAAAAACAACGACTGCATCTATGAAATCACCGCCGTAGAAAGTAAAGACGACGATATAAAAATAAGACGCCGTGTTAATTAATTAATAAACACGACCCAATTTTCTTAGTCAGCGACGCATAAATTCAAAGGAATCTACGACGGTTAATTACAAAAAAAATCGCCGCTTTAAATTAAGTTACCACGACTGTAAATATAAATTTATCGACTTTTTAATTATAATATACTACGACGGTATCCATAACTCTACTGCCGCATAATTGTACTAACCACGACAGTTTGTTAAATTAACGACGTACAAATTTTATGCAATTATTCGTCTATCATTACCAGAATGAACTCTGTTCCTCATCATAATCGAACCAGAATGAACAAAGGCAATGTTTTAGAAGTGGATGATGTGCCAATTACTCTCACAAGGAGTTTGAGGGCAAGAAGCTTGTCTCAGCCGCCAAGGAAGGTCTCAAGCTTGATGAGAGTGAAGACGAGGCAAAGAAGAAGGAAGAGTTGAAGGAGAAGTTTGAGGGACTCTGCAAGGTTGTGAAGGATGTTTTGGGTGACAGAGTGGAGAAGGTTGTGGTGTCTGACCGTCTGACCGTGCTGGACTGCCAACATGGAAAGAATCATGAAGGCTCAGGCCTTGAGGGATAACAGAGCGGCTGGGTACATGTCGAGCAAGAAGACCATGGAGATCAACCCAGAGAACCCCATCATGGAGGAGCTGAGAAAGAGGGCTAATGCAGACCTTGTTCTCCTTCTGTGTAGAAAGACAATTTTTTAGATGATGTGTGCGTGTTTGTGTCTTTCAGATACACAAACGCGCCCACACATCAACACCCAAACTGAAAAATGAAAGCGAGATGAGACAGAGAGGTGATGTGCCTCCAGAGAATTGAGAAAAAGTTGAAACCCTAATTGAAAAATGAAGACGACAGAAAGACAGAAAACCCATTATTTATAAACAAATCTTATATACCACGTCGGTGTTTTAAAATATCGACGTTTATATATAACATACACGTCCTTTAAATTTAAAATAAGGTCGTATAAATTATTTAACAACGACGCTATATAAAAACGACGTTGTAATTTTTTGGAAAATTAATTTATTGTGTAATTAAAAAAATTACATGTCGGTATGAGTAATTAAAACGACGTGGTATTAATTTTTAACGTCGTTATTATTGAATATAAGGTCGTTTGGTAAATTGGAAAATGACGATTCATCTTTTTTGAAGAAACATGCGTCGTGTAATTCGATTTCAAAACGTCGTTTCATTAAAATATACCGTCGTTGAAAGTAATATTATAGGGCAGTGTTAACAATAGCGCCGTATAATGTATCATACTAGGGCGCATACTATTAATACGTCGTTGTTATGAAAAGGTTTTTTATTATTTTAAACTTTTCGCCTTCCTGACCCATACTTGCATTGGTTCCAAACCCGAGAAAAACTTTCAAGCTTTTCTCATTTTTCATTCTCCAAGAACTGTTTCAAACTTTCAAGCTTATCTCCTCTTCGTCTTCATCTCCGAACTGAAACACCAAACTCCAGAAGAAAGCTTTCATTGCAAGCAAAGGGTAAGCATTTCTGGAAGGATTTTTGTTCCTGTTTTGCATGCGCATATCATTTTCGTTTTTTTAAATCTTTTTACATTTTTTCTTTCCAAGTTTGATAAAATTTGCAGACAAAGACGAAAAGTTTCCAAGTTTGAACACTACTCTGGTTCTTTTACTTCAACTAAATAAGACGACGGTGGCTTATTATTTACGTGGTTAGATTTATAGACCACGACGGTTCGTCAGTCACCCTAGCGTCGTGTGAAAGTGTTCGTCGTTGTTTTTTAAAATGATATCCTTTTTTTGTTTTTGATTTTTAAGGATATCATTTTAAGTTTCCAAGCTTTCATCGCATGTTTGATTTCTCTGAACAATGGTTTTTGTTTCGAAAATCTTTTTAATTATTTTTCTGCTGAAAATATTTTACGTTGTTCCTAATTTGTTTTTGTGGTATAGACGACGGTATATTAATATTTACGTCGTTTTATTTTCAATACCACGGCGAATGTTTATTATTAACGTCGTTGTAATATTTAATACTCTGTTTTTATTATATCATAAGACGTCGGTTGTTTATTATTGACGTCGTTGTAATATTTTATCACGTCGGTGATTAATTACCGTCGTGTAAATTTATTATTACGTCGTTTGTTTTGTTCTTACGTCGTTTGAAATATTATAATACGTCGTAGTTTATAAATAATCGTCGTGGTTTTTCTTAATTTCACTGATATATTTTCACTTGCTGGTTTAATTTGTCTATAACCATGGTTTCTCAATCCCAAAGTAAGGAGTCTGGTTTGAAAAAAAATGAATCCTCGAAGAAGGAGCTTAGAGTTGTAAATCCTCAAACCAAGGCCTCGAAGAAGATGAAGTTTGTTTCATCTTCTGAGACAGAACCAGCCAGCACGGCAACTATTTCTGAGGAGGCAAAGTCAGGTCGGGGTATGAGCACAATGCCCCGTGTTGTGCAGAGAAAAATTCAGAAAATCAAGCCTGTTGTTGAGTACAATGAAGAAGGGAAACCTTATGGCCGTGCACATAATGAGATGCAGTCCTACATTGGTATGTTGGCACGCTCCAGAGTCCCACTTGTGGACAAGAAATGGGTTCAAATATCCAAGGATATAAAAGAGCAGATTTGGGAAGCCGTTGACATGGCTTTTGTGGTTGGTAAAGGGGGCAAGCAAATGGTGCTATCTTCTGCCGCCAAGAAATGGAAAGATTTCAAGTCCACACTAACGAGGTTTCATATCCTTCCATTCATCAAGGAGCAGGATAGATTAAGGCAGCCCCCTGAAACATACAAATTCATAGAGAAAGCTCAATGGGATGCCTTTGTAGCTTCAAGGTTATCTAAAGAATTTGAGGCTGTGCATGAAGAACAATCACAGAGGAGGGAGAAACTCGAGTACAATCATCGATTGTCTCGAAAAGGATATGTTGGTTTTAAGGAGGAATTGAAGGAAATCATGCCTGGGGTAGATATTGATCGATCTACCTTATGGAAAAAAGCAAGAGAAGACAAACATGGTAACATCCCGGATCCAAAGAATGCAGAGAAAGCAAAATTAATTGTAAGCCTACTCACTCTGTTTTAAAAAATTTATTACGTCTGCTGTTATATTTTTCCGTCATGTGAAAAGTTTTACTACGTCGAAATATTTTAAAAGGCGACGTTAAAGGTCTGAATCTGGAATCCATGCTCTGTTTTTTGTAATTATATCATAAGACGTCGGTGGATTATTATTGACGTCGTGTTAATATATTAATAACGTCGGTATTTAGTTAGCGTCGTCTTAAATATTATATTACGTCGATTGTTATGTTATTGAGTCGTGTGAAATATTATATTACGTCTATTTTTTATAAATAACCGTCGTTTGTTTCCTTATTCTGACTTTTTATTATGTCTTTTTGTTAGGATGATTTGCAAAAGCAAGTCTATGAATGCACAATTTCTCTGTCAGGATCCAATGATGTTTTGACAATGGCTTTGGGTCCCGAGCATCCAGGAAGAGTTAGAGGTGTAGGGGCTGGGGTTTCCCCTAAGCAATACTTCAACTTACCTAGACAACAGAAGGTTAGGTTTGCTGATCAATTGAAGGAAAGTGTAAGACTTGTCCTTCAAGAAGAGACTTTGAAAATGGAGGCTAGATCAAGGGAAGAGAGTTTAAAGATGGAGGCTAGGACGAAGCAATTGGTAGAAGTTGAGAGGGAAAATTTGCTGAGTCAGCTTTCAAAAATCATCCCCAATTTTGATCCAAGCCTGCTGAAACTGAATACATTGTCCCAAATCCAAGGGCAAAGTCCCAAAAATCCAATGTCTGACAAAGCAAGCTGTTCTGGGGCACTTGATGTTAGAGCCCTACAATTTGAGGAGGATACTGCCAAGAATGGGGAACAGCAGGAGGAAATGGTAACGTCTTTGAACTTTGAATTTTCTGTTTCTCTGTTTATATTTACCGCCGTGTTAAAGTTATACCACTACGCTCTTTATTAAACCGTCGTTTGATGTTATTCAGACGTCTGTAATTATTTTATACCGTCGTCTGTTAATGTTTACCACGACGGTTTATTTATTTGTTTTAATTTTTCTACAATGTCATTTATATATTTCTTTATTTCTTATAACAGAAATCAGGGGAAGTTGAAAAGAGAGTAGAAGGAAAGATACTTGAGATAGTTGAACAGGTAAATTCTCATAACTTTGCTTTTTTCAATTTTTTTTTTTCAATAAAGGAATTACCACGACGTTTAATGAATGTTACACGTCTGCAATTATTTAATTGAATGTTTAAATTGTTGTACAAGCTTAGATACCGTCGTAGTATATGAAATACCACGACGTTTATTATTTACCGTCGTGTGATTAAATATACACGTCTGTAATTCTTAAATACCGTCGTTTGTTATTATTACCACGACGGTTTAATTTAATATTTTTACTTTTTTTTTTTTTGCCCTTTTTGTACTATGTCTTATATATATTGAGTTTATTTCTTATAACAAAAATCTGGGGATCGTGAAAAGATTGAAGAAAAGAAAGATGAAAAGGTAAATTCTCTTCACTTTGCCTTTTTCATTTCTTTTTCAATTTTCAGACGGCGGTTTACAGAGAAGGCAGACGTATAAATTGAAAAAATACGACGGTAATTTGAACTTAGGACGTGGTAAATAAACACGACAGTAGTGTTGTAGGTACCGTCGTAGTATGCTCCAAAATAATAAGTCGATAAATTAATCACTCGCGTCATGGTATATTATTTAACACGTCGTTTTTTGTAATATACCGACGTGTATTAATTACATATACACGTTTAGGTCGTGGAAAATGGTTTGTACGTCGTTTTCTGTGTAAAAATGGTCATGGTTTTAACTTTAAACGACGTTTGTTTAAAAATTACGTCGTTTATTATAATTTAAAACGTCGTTAATTTATTAACGCCGACGTGGTTTGTGGGTTTTATTAATAATATTTTATTAATAATATTTTATTCTATTTAATTCGAAATATTTATAATAAATTGAAAATAAATCCAAAAAATGCAACGTCAACTCCTATGAAGTCATTGAGATATTTTCTTCCCCCTTAAGCTTTAAAAAATTAAGTTTGAGTTATACAAATTTAAAATTAAAACCAAAAAGAGAAATGTTTTCATGAGTCACAACATCACTTATACTTTCATGGTTTAGGGTTTATATAAATTTAGAAAAGGGATTAGGGTTTAGGGTTTTATGGACGAGATATTTTAGGACATAAAACCCTAATCCCTTTGGAGAAATTATTTTTTAAAAAAATATATATATAATTGTGGTTTTATTTATTAGGGTTTAGGGTTTAGGTTATATTTGTCTATTAGGGTTTAACGACGGTAGTTTGGTTTTGCGTCGTAAGGATATTTACAACGACGTCATTTTTAAAATAAGCGTCATGTTTAGGTTGAACTTTTAACGACGATTGTGTTTTTGTTTCCGTCGATGTTTTTTAAAAAGCGCGCTTTCTAAAAATTTCACCTCGACCTAAAATTTTCAGATTTCGCTCTAACTCTTATACAAGTTGCCAAAATTTCTGTGTCCTAAAACATTTCGCTCCGCTCTCTCACTTCAACTCTAATTCAAAGTTGGTCTCTCCGTCGAATCCAAGTTGGCCAAGTTTACAACTCCGTCGAATCCAAGTTGGCCATAAGCTGTGAGCTCTGCCTACCTGTAAGTGCAAACCCTAATCTCATGCTTGTAAATTCATTGAATGATATTCAGTTCTGTGGTAAAGGGTTTTGTGATGTTTTAATGTTGTCGACGGTATGGGTTAATGGATTTAATGTTTATTGTTTTCATGAATCGGGTTTAGGGTTTAATGTTGTCGGATCTTTTAATACTCTCTGTTATTATGAATCGGGAATGGATTTAATGTTTTCATGCTTAGTATATGTTGGTTTCGTGCTTAGTATTAATGTATATGTTGTGTTCTGAATATATTCTGGGTTCTTGAAAATAAACTGGGATTTCGAAATCTTTTTTATGCATACGACGACGCTTGTTTTAACAAACCGTCGTCTATAAAAATATACCACGACGCTTGTTTTAACTACCGTCGTGGTTCAAGTTCACTGGCGTCTGTTTCTTGCTAGCATTAGACGACGTTTTTTTAAAACCCGTCGTCTATATATGTGTAAAACGTCTGTTGTTGTTAAAAAACCGTCGTCTGTTTACTATATTATTTGCTATTAAAACCTTATATAATCTGCTATAGTGATAGTCATTGCTTGTCTTTTCACCTTATATATGTTGTGTTCTGAATATATTTTGGGTTCTTGAAAATAAACTGGGATTTCGATATCTTTTTATGCATACGACGACGGTTTTTTTAACAAACCGTCGTTTGTAAATATATACCACGACGCAGTTTTTAACTACCGTCGTGGTTCAAGTTCGCTGGCGTCGTTTCTTGCTAGCATTAGACGACGTTTCTTTTTAAACCCGTCGTCTATATATGTGTAATACGTCTGTTGTTGTTTAAAAACCGTCGTCTGTTTACTCTATTATTTGCTATTAAAACCTTATATAATCTGCTATAAGTGATAGTCATTGTTTGTCTTTTCACCTTATTATAGATAATAGGATATAGTGTCGGAGATGGATAAGTCATGGATGCACTCGGATAGAAGATCGAAGGCATATGAGTTAGGGGTGGAAGCATTTTTGCAATTTTCTGTAGAAAATCTTCTAACTACAACGCATATCCGTTGTCCATGTGTTAAATGTGCGAATTTGAAATTGTTTGGGGTTGGAATTATAAGGGATCACTTATACTTTAATGGAGTTGACCAAAGCTATAAGAATTGGACATTTCATGGAGAACCTTGGGAACCAATTGCAACTAGTAATGCTAGTAGAAATGTTGAAGAAGATGATGACCATAGTAGGTACAGTTTTGTGTCTGAAGAAATAGAGATGGATGATAATGATTTTGGTGATTTTGGATCCGATCCTTATGAGTTTGCTAATGTGATTGGGGATGGAGAACAACCATTGTACCCTGGTTGTAGAAAGTACACCAAGTTATCGGCATTAGTGAAGTTGTATAATTTGAAGGCAAAACATGGGATGAGTGATGTATGTTTTACAGAATTATTGATACTTCAGGGCGAGTTGCTTCCAGAAGGAAATACAATACCGGCCTCTTTGTATGAGGCAAAAAAGACTTTGTGTGCATTGGGGCTGAGTTATGAGAAAATCCACGCATGCCCCAATGATTGCATCTTGTATAGGAAGGAGTATGAAGATTCAACTAATTGTCCTACTTGTGGTATCTCAAGGTGGAAGGAAACCAAAGATGGATTCTTGAAAAAGGGTGTGGCAGCGAAGGTGTTGTGGTATTTTCCTCCAATTCCAAGGTTTAAAAGGATGTTTCAATCACATGAGACAGCTAAGAATTTGACTTGGCATGCTGCTAGAAAATCAATTGACGGTCAGATGTCTCATCCGGCGGATTCCCCGTCTTGGAAACTTGTTGATGATAAATGGCCCGAGTTTGGTAATGAGCCGAGAAACTTGAGATTGGCTCTTTCATCTGATGGATTCAATCCCCACAGTTCTCTAAGTAGCAGATATAGTTGCTGGCCAGTTATCTTAGTTACATATAATCTCCCACCATGGCTGTGCATGAAACGAAAGTTCATGATGTTGACTTTATTGATTTCCGGTCCTAAACAACCCGGAAATGATATAGACGTCTACTTGGAGCCTTTGATTGATGATTTAAAATCATTGTGGGATGGGATTAGAGGAGTGTATGATGCACACATAGGAGAATATTTTACACTCAGAGCTGCATTACTGTGGACCATCAATGATTTTCCCGCCTATGGAAACTTATCTGGTTGTGTTGTTAAAGGATATAAAGCTTGTCCAATATGCGGCGATGATACACCTAGTCACAGGTTGAAAAATGGCCACAAAATTTGTTACATTGGGCATAGAAAATGGTTACCAATTAATCATCCATATAGAAGGCAACGTGCAGCTTTTAATGGGAAACCTGAATATGGCACGCCTTTGGAGCCATTAAGGGGAGAAGAAGTGCTGCATATGGTTGAAGATATTAATTACATATGGGGATCGAAAAAAGGGGGAGGTGGAGGTGAAAATGATGGTGACAGAGTTTGTTGGAAGAAAAAGTCAAAATTCTTTGATCTTGAGTATTGGAAATACCTTCCAGTGAGGCATGTCCTCGATGTTATGCACATTGAGAAGAATGTTTGTGATAGTATCATTGGTACATTGCTGGAGATCCCTGGAAAAAATAAAGATGGGATTGCTGCTCGATTAGATTTATTGAACATGGGGGTCAAAACTGATTTGCAACCCGAGTATGGAGAAAGAAGTACTCGTTTGCCTCCAGGGCCTTGGAATTTGTCAAGAGCAGAGAAGAGAGCGGTTTGCAATTCTTTCTATGGTATGAAGGTCCCTGAAGGTTATTCTTCAAATATAAAAAATCTTGTATCTTTACAAGATTCAAGACTTCTTGGCCGTAAATCACATGATTGTCATACCTTAATGCAACAATTGCTCCCTGTGGCAATTCGTTCTGTTTTGGAGAAGCCTGCAAGGTATGCAATAACTCGTTTGTGCTTCTTCTTCAATGCTATATGTGCAAAGATGGTTGATGTTTCCAAGCTAGATAAGTTGGAAGAAGATGTAGTAGTTACTTTGTGTTTGCTTGAAAAATACTTTCCACCTTCATTCTTCGATATCATGGTTCATCTAGTAGTACATCTTGTGAGAGAAGTTCGTCTATGTGGGCCAGTTTATTTTAGATGGATGTATCCGTTCGAAAGATATATGAAAGTTCTAAAGGGGTATGTTCAGAACCGTACTCATCCTGAAGGTTGCATTGCGGAGCGTTATATAGCTGAAGAAGCTGTAGAATATTGCACTGAACATTTATCTGATATTAGTACAATTGGAGTGCCATCAAGTCAGAAGATAGGAGTTTCAAAGCCATTATCAGGTTGCACAGTGAGCTTAGTTGATCGGGACCTGTTGAACCAAGCACATCTATATGTCTTGGAGAATACGGAGGAAGTTCTACCTTATATCGAGTATGAGTTTTATTCCTTAAGTTTCCATTTTAAATTATTCCTTATGTTTATCTTATATGTTTGGGACCGTAATGCTTGAATTTTTCGTGTCATGTAGGGAACATATGATCCAAATCAAGGCCGCTTATCCAAAATTTAGAAAGAGAACAAAGTGGCTGCAAGATAAGCACAATAGCACTTTCATTCAATGGCTACACTTCAAGGTATATGTTATTCAATAACATATTGGACTTTCAATTTTCTTCTTTCTATGTTAGATTGAATTAAGATATGATTAATTTGCAGGTTCAAAGTGAACTTGATGAGGGAGGCAATCATGGGGTATCAGAAAATTTAAGGTGGCTAGCAGCTGGTCCAAACATGGCAGTGCCATTATATAGGAGCTATCTTATTAAAGGTGTTAAATTTAACATCAAGGCACAAGATGATGTGCGGACAGTTCAAAATAGTGGAGTTTATTTACTTGCACATACCATGCAAGTTGCTAGTGCCAAGGATAAAAACCCAATTCTCTCATATATGGGTTTTTATGGTGTCATTCAAGAAATTTGGGACCTTGACTACCAAAAGTTTACAATCCCAGTCTTTAGGTGCGATTGGATAGATAGTACTTCCGGCCTTGTAGTCGACGAACTTGGATTTACCCTTGTAGATTTGAGTAAAATTGGACATAGGAATGACCAATTTGTTTTGGCTTCTCAAGTCAAACAAGTATTTTTTGTTGACGACCCGATGCATCATGGTTGGTCGGTAGTGTTATCAGCGCCTAATAGAGAATATAATGATGATGTTATTGGTGATGATGTCTTAGGTGATGTGAGAATTGAGTGTGAGCCATTTACTAGAGGGATGCCAAATGTTGACACATTTGATGAACTAGTGGGTGAGTTTGGGAGTCAAAATATTCGAGATGGGTGTGAAGATATATGGATTGAATGATGCTCTTGTAATTTATGAAATTATTTATGCCCTAAACAGCACTACTGTATGACATTAATTTTGCAATAAATTGTAATGTGTTTTCTTCACTTTCATTATGCAGGTTTTGGACACAAAACAATCAGTACATAAAATACTGGTTCAGTATTATAAAACGACGGTCCTTATACAACTGTGAAAAACAGACGTCTGTTGCCATAAAATTGTCAATAAAAAACGACGTTTTGGAGCATTCAACGACGGCATTGAATTTACCGACGTCTAAAAGCGAACTAAAAGTGAAAAAAGACGACGTTATTGTGAAACAGTTATTAACGATATCACGTCGGAGAAGGATAAAGAGCCGACATGTAATTACAAATAACACGACTTCAGTACAATAATACCGACGTCTAAAAGGACAGATATCGAACCTGAACGTTACAAAAGACGACGTCTTGGATGGATTAGACGACTATTATTTTACTAAAGACGACGTATAAATAGGGAAACACGGCTGTCTTTTACATGATCACGACGTTGTATATCACATACTACGTCGTTTATAGAAATAAATATGTCGTAAGTCATGAGCCTAACATATTTTCCACGTCGGTTATGTAAATATATAAGACGTAGTAAATATTAATAACGTCGTATTTTATTTATTTAAAGACGTAGTATATACATACACACGACTGCGTTTGTATAAAATAGGTCGTCTATTCTTCTAAATGAAAATTTTTTGGTTCATTTTTCAGTATACAGACGTCGGTTGTTTTTGTAAATGACGTTGTTTATTATAACAACGACGGTGATTTACCTTAACCGCTATTTCCACGTCAACATTAATGGAAAAACTGAAGTAACAATACTATTTCACGACGGTTATATAAATATATTCGACGTCGTATGATTTAATAACGTCATATTTTATTTATTTAAAGACGTAGTGTTTTCTTTTACACAACGAATGTTGTATAAAATAAGTCGTCTATTCTTCTCCATGACAATTTTTTGGTTCATTTTTCAGTGTACAGACGTCGGTTTTTTTTTGTAAATGACGTTATTTGTTATAACAACGACGGTGATTTACCCTAACCGCTATTTCCACGTCAATATTAATGTAAAAAACGAAGTGGCATTACTATTGCACGACGGTTATATAAATACATTGGACGTCGTATGATTTAATAACGTCATATTTTATTTATTTAAAGACGTATTGTATTCTTTTACATGACGGAGGTTGTATAAAATAGGTCGTCTATTCTTCTCCAAGACAATTTTTTGGTTCATTTTTCAGTATACAGACGTCGGTTGTTTGGTTGTTAATGACGTTGTTTGTTATAACAACGACGGTGATTTCGCGTCGTGGTTTTACTTTGCAAAAGACGTCGATCGATTTTACGACGGTTTGAAAACCAAATTCACGACGGTGAATTCCCGTCGTCTTTTGCCTTTTTTGTAGTAGTGTGTCCTATGACTAGGAGGTCGGCATCAGGTTATTGTATTTTTCTTGGAGTCTCAGTTATCTCATGGAAGACGAAGAAACAAAAAATTCTCCACCGTGGTTTTGTTGAGGCCAAATATAAGTCCATGGATGCTGCTACTTGTGAATTAACTTAGCTGCGATACCTTCTCAGAGACTTACATGTTACCAATCTTGGACTTGCAAAACTATTTTGTGATAATTAGGTTGCTTGCAGCTAATCCAGTATATCATAGCGTACAAAGCATATTGAAATTGATTGTTATGTGATCAAAGAAAAGATTCAAGATGTTGACATTGTTACATCATTTGTTCCTTCATCCTCACAGGTTTGCCGACTTGCTCCCCAAGCATTGGGCAATGTTACGTTTCCTAATTTCGTGCTCAAGTTGGGAATTATGGATATCCATTCTCCAACTTGAGTTAAGACTAGAATGGGAAGTTATTTTGCTTTCCTAATTGATGAATGTTTGTCGTTGACTTAGCTTAGGCTCCAAATATTTGTGTTTCCTTGCAAAGCTATGTAAACCTGGTATATATATCAAGCCTTTTTTTTTTTTGGTGAAAACCAAGGTATACCCCGCGCGATTGCGGGGACTAACCCTCGAGGTACTGTCGGGCGCAAAACGGGGACCTCTCCCAACAAAGTCTGCTCTATTCGCAAGCGCCTGGGATCGAACCCAGGACCTCTTGTTTAAAGGATCCAAGCCCCTTCCACTTGGACCAACTCCTGTTGGTTATATCAAGCCTTTTAGGCTAATTAAATCAATATAGAAAATTATTCCCACAATTTATTTACCAATTTAAGAAAATGGGATAGCATATCCTCTCCCAAACTAATCCCGCACATAGTTTGGTATTATAATTAGTTTGTAAACAAACTAGAGAAAAAGTTATTTAAAAAAAAAAAAAAAATCTTCCATAGAAAATCTAAGAGATGAAAAATGTTGCATTATCAGATCATCAAGGTATCTAGTTAAATTCATTACAGAAGGATAATAATAAATTTTATTCAAGTAAACACATACTGGGAAAACAAATTTAAATACATTTATTCTTGAGTTCCTTATTAATTAAAGTAGCACGGGTTCACTTTGTTTAAATATAGACTTGCAACAGAACATGGATGCAAATATGTCCTTGAGAAGGGGAAACTGCAGGAAAACATATAAAAGCACTGGCACACCTGCCCATATAGTTACGGGAATAGAGAAGACGTCCTTACGACCGTAAGCAATAAAAAAAGCTGAGCTAAATGTAATCATCATGGCTGTAATAGAAAAGAAGAGCAATGCGAGTCCCATTTGCAACCGCCATGATAAGGCACTAAGAAAATCTCTTTCAGCATAGCGTGAGGTGAGGATGGCCGAGAACGTTAACGTTGCAGCTAAGGCCAACAAAAATGCTATTGCATCTGAAATGATGAAAATTCGAAACCGGGCCGTTTTAAATAGATGATCTCCCATAATAACAGTAACTTCTGCCGCAAATAAAGCACTAGCGATGAGGGTTGAAATGATTGTACATGATTGTGCTGTCCCGTTCATCCATTTCTGTCCATCTTGTAACAACACTTCATGTTCAGAAGTGAATAATTCTTGAGGTGTTTCGCCTTTTGAATTTTTCATCTGTATATAAGAAGGTTGAATAATCTTTTTCACCTCCTGCATATGCCAGATTAGTTGCTTAATTGCAATATTAACATGTATACAAAATACAATTTCAATTAGTTAACTAGACAAGTAAGATCAAGATCATGGTGAAACTTAATTAATGAGCTACTTTGCATATGTCAAACTATGATTTGTCGGCACCGAGTATGGCTCTTTATATGTAATAATTAAGCGAAACAGTGTCCTAATTAAAATAGAAGAGAGAGAGAGAGAGAGAGAGAGTGCGTGTAGTTAGGTACCTCAAACCATAATAATTCACGTCGCATTTGAAAACCTGCTCCAGCTATTTTGTTCAGCTGACTTACCGGAGCTAATCTTGCAGCTAAATGAAGTAAAGTGCTCCCATCTTCCTTGTCTTTAAAGGTAGCTATCACATTCTTGACCATGCCTACCTCATATACTAAACTAAAGATAGTCTCATGACGATGCCAAACTGCTGCATGTATTATGGTCCATCCTTTGCTATTTCTTTCCCATATCAGACCAGGACACTCGTAAATAAGCTGAGCTACAAACTTGCAATTTCCTATTTCCATTGCGTCAAACAATAGATGCGAAGGACTTGTTAGTACATCAATTAGCTTTGCCTTTCCATGTTTTGCAACTTCAAGCCAGAGTTGTTTGACTAAAGCTTGTTCTGTATTTTTATCTGTAGTAGTAGTGATCGTGAAAGAAAGTCAGTGTTTAATTCCGTGATGCACACAAAATATGGATTTTTTTAATGGTGGCACTAATTTGCGCGCGCGCGCGCACACACATATATATATATATATAATATACAGAAATTCTCTTATGCGGACATCCGGACGTTATTATCGTGCGGACGCAGTGTATTTTGTACTACCCCTCTCTGTTTTCCTGCCTGTTTACAATAGGATCCGCACGATAATAACGTGCGGACATCCGGATAAGAGAATAACTGTATATATATATATATATATATATATATATATATATATATATATATATATAAAGAGAGAGTTGAGAGATCCCCCAAATAAATACCATTTCGGGTCCCCTATAAATTTTTTTTTCAATAATCTAACCCGTCTATTTTTCAAGTCTTCATTCATAGATTATCCTTGCAAAAAATGACGCAAATTGAAAATCATGGCACCTAGTTGGGACTAACAAAATAGACAAGGTACTTCAAGAAAACACTATAATAACAACTATCTAATTGAGTGGCCAAATGGTTTTGGATTCAAGTGATTTTTTGTAGAGATGATCTTTGATAATATCCAAAAACTAGATGGTTCGGATCATTGAAACACAATGCATGATATATATAGTCTCTTTCCACTGAGGGATCCCTCAAATAATTTTAAATTTTATTTGAGGGACACCCTTTATGGTACTATATGAATTATTTTTCAATGATCCAAACGGTCTATCTTTCAAGTCTTCATTCATAGATTATCTTTGCAAAAAATCAGACAAATTTAAAATCATTAGAGCATCTCCAAGGGAGATGTCAAACACTAAACATCAAATTTAAATTTGATGGCTGATGTGGCAATTTGATATTTACACAGTTTTACACTCCACTCGATATGTCAAATAAATAATTATTGTAACAGTCAAATCATTAAAGATAAAGAAGAAAAAAAATAAAAAAGGAAAATTATAAATTAAAGTAACAGCCAGCTGTCTTTAAAAGTAATAAAATATTCATTTGACATCTTGCTTTTGGGATGTCAAAAATAACAGCTGAACCTCCAACCTTCATTCCACATCAGCTTTGACAATTCGGTTGGAGTGATGTGAGATGTTATTTCTAGCTGTTAAATATCTATGTGACACTTTTGACATATCGGTTGGAGATGCTCTTAAGACATCTAATTAAAACCAACAAAATTAATGAACACGATACTTTATGTAATGTAAACTCACTTTTGAAGTTCGCACATATTCCTGGACTTCCCCGTGGATATGATGAAGGCTTTTGGGCCAATAAATGCAAGGCTGTCTTTCTATTACGATCACGATCACGTTTTAAAGCAAAATCCGGATGATCTTCTAGCAATTTTGAGGCTAAACCTGCAAGCACTCGTATGCGCATGCCACATTACTTAGGGATATTTTGATGCATATATTTTTAACTGACAATGAATATTATTCAAAATTCTGCCTCATTTTAAATGTTTATAGTGATGGATAACTTTGTCGTGGGTGTTTGCTGTAAAAATATTTTTCTAAAATATCATCTCGTTTGTAAAAATAAAAAGTTCAACCTCACTTCAAATGCATATCGATCAGTAATTCATTGCCATCTTATATCTTTTGTAGCCATGTACAATTTATTTATTATTTTATAAAATAATTCACCATTAATATTGTGTACATTTGTGTATGTAAAGGATGAGAGATTCAAATTTTGGACCTTGGATGACCGATTCAAATTTTTAACGTTCTTCTAATAAATGGTTTTATTTTTATACGTTCTTCTAACCGCATATGCATGGCATGTGTCAACCCAAAGACAATGAGTGTGTCTCTTTGCACTCAAGTTTGAATCACTTACTTCTTAAATTAGATTAATTTAAAGTAATTTTAGACTATCATTTGTATAAAATTGAATATAAAAAAATACCATTCTAATTAAAAATCCACGCGAGGGACAGAAACGTTGGAACTTACCGTAGAGACCACTATCTATGCTTGTGAAAAATAGCCTGGGCAGATCTTCTTGTGAATCTCTATATGCGGGTTCAGAATATAGATGCGACGCCATCTTTTGATGTCCAAACAAAGCAGCAATATAGAGTGGCGTATGTCCTTCAAAACCCCGTTGTTTTGGCAGCCCTGGATCCTTTCGCATCATAATTTTAGCAATTTTAACGTATCCAACGGCAGCAGCTACACAAAAAGCAGTATTTCCTCTTTCGTCTAACAGTCTCAAGTCATTTAACTCCATTTTACCCATCAACTTCTCCACAAAGCGAACATGTCCTGCTCCGGCTGCAACATGAAGTGCAGTATACGATCCCTGTGCGATATTGGCACGCACTATAGACGGCTCTTTACCTATGATCTCTTTTGCCGCTTTCCAGTCATTTTTTAGTGCAGCTCTGTACAGGGGTACACATAAATCTGGATTTTCTGCTTCTTCTGTACATAACAAGTTCAAAACACCTTAAAAGTTTATTGTTATCACCTGCTGGTATCACTAGACCAAATGGTCACTGACAGTACATTTCAAATATTTTAGCTAGTTGTTTCAATGATATAGGCATTCTCCAATAAGTATTTAAGTTAAGGATTTGTTACATATTTCTAATCTCGGCCGTTGGATTGCATTTAAGAGACTACCAACACTTTTAATGAATGCAATCCAACGACCAATATTAGAAGTGCGTAACCAATCCTTCACATAAAATACTTATTAGAGAAACTCCCATAATACTATTTGTACCACATTTATTGACCACTTTGCTGATTAATATATATGGGATCCATCTGTAGTATTAGAGAGGTGGTCAACAATGT
The DNA here is from genome assembly GCF_965620075.1 of Prunus avium. Classification (NCBI taxonomy): domain Eukaryota; kingdom Viridiplantae; phylum Streptophyta; class Magnoliopsida; order Rosales; family Rosaceae; genus Prunus; species Prunus avium. The sequence continues at coordinate 2,162,771 of NC_142285.1, forward strand.
AGTCATAAATAAATAGCACCGCTCGTTGTTTCAAATATATATATATTATCCTATTTGGATAAAAGTAGGACTTTTCTATATATTAAACAGCACAAATAACTCTTTTACATGAGTTCTGGGCTCATGAACTTCACCAACAAAGTGAGAGCCACAAGTATATTAGATCAAATGGTGATTAAAATACTAAAATATATTGTGTATTGAATGTATTTGAAGTCACTAGAACACTTTATTTTGAATGCCTGTTGTAAAAAACAAGTAAATAAATAAATAACTAAACATTAGTGGGTCATTTTAAAAAATTCCAGGGACTTATAATTTAAGAAACCTTTTTAAGTAACCTTCTCTAGAAGAGGCTTACTTGGTGTGGGACGCTCGTAGGAAGCGAATGGATACAAATCCCATTCGATAGTAGATGGGGTTGATCCGGTTGGATTACCATTATTGCTTTCCAACATTCTCTGGAGATAGAATCTCATATTCATTATAATATTGTTTTTCAATATTATTAAGCTACAACTACTTCATTTTAAAAAGACAAAAATGTGGAAAGGACCCATTAATATAGTAGTTTGGAGTAATTGCTCATCTAGGAAAGATTCTAGGTTCAAGTCCTAGCATTCGTGTTGTTAATTTAGTATATTATCATCATTCTCAATAGAAAAGGTCATAAAAATAAAACAACAAAAAAGACAAAAATGTTAAATAATATTCCTTTATAATATGAAACAACGAAAATAAGATTTTATGTCCAACCAAAATTCTCTATAAATAATGCTGAAATATAAAAAATAAAAAATAAAAGCCTACTAATAAGCTCATGAATGCATGTTAGGAGGCTAATTGATAATAATGTAAGTAATGAAGAACCGTAACACCATCAAAACTTAATCTAACACATAAGTTTCATCAAAATACCATCTTATTTTATAATGAAAATCTATTTTTGTATAGTTAGAGCATTCATAATAGGCTCCCTAAACCACCTCCTTAGTTAAAATTTAGTGATGAATTGAAAAAACCCACCTCCAACCTCCAACCATGCTCCTTATCCAGTTCCTAAAATAGGGAAACCTCTATGAGCTCCTAAATCTGAAGGACTCCTGGTGAGTCCGTATAATTAAATGCTCCGATATTTTAATATTATTTTAAGCATTTATTTAATACTAATTATTTTGTATTTTTTATAGAGAGCTCCTAAAATAGTTTTCTAGTGTTTTTAGCTAAATTTTAACTAAAAATTAGAGAGCATGATTGTGGATGCTCTAAGAAGTAAATCCTGATATTTTAGTTAGATGATCAAGTTAAATGCCCTTGTACAAAATAGAAGCACCATAAAATAGTACAAAGGATAACAAAACTATCTGAAACTCAAATGTTAGAGACAAAGACAATTGTGTAATCTTTAAAAAAGCTTACGAGGTCTTCGGGAACACGGGGAAAGAGGCTGCAAAATGTCCATTGGGATAATATATTCGGTTGGTCCTGTCGCTGCAGATGGAATCCAAGATTCATTATTGGAAAAACAATATTACTTAGAAAAAATTTGGAAAAAAACTACATCATTTTAACAAAAACTTCAGGTTTTTTTTTTTTTTTGTTGAAAAGGCTTACTTTTTTTTAGTTGGAGCAGATGCTTGTATAAAATAGTACAAAGGATAACAAAACTATATGAAACTCAAATGTTATGAGACAAAGACAATTGTGTAATCTTTAAAAAAGATGAAAAAAGCTTACGAGGTCTTCGGGGATGCGGGGAAAGAGGCGGCAAAATGTCCAATTGGATAATAAATTCGGTTGGTCTTGTTGCTGCAGATGGAATCCGAGATTCATTATTGGAAAAACAATATTACTTAGAAAAAATTTGGAAAAAAACTATGTCATTTTAATAAAAACTTCTTTTTTTTTTTTTTTTTTTTTTGGAAAAGGCTTACTTTTTTTTAGTTGGAGCATATGCTTCTATAAAATAGAAGCACTATAAAATAGTACAAAGGATAACAAAACTATCTGAAACTCAAATGTTAGAGACAAAGACAATTGTGTAATCTTTAAAAAAGATGAAAAAAAAACTTACGAGGTCTTCGGGGACGCGGGGAAAAAGGCGGCAAAATGTCCCATTCGATAATATAATCGGTTGGTCCTGTTGCTGCAGATGGAATCCAAGATTCATTATTGGAAAAACAATATTACTTAGAAAAAATTTGGAAAAAAAACTACATCATTTTAATAAAAACTTCAGTTTTTTTTTTTTTTTTTTGGAAAAGGCTTACATTTTTTTAGTTGGAGCAGATGCTTGTATAAAATAGAAGCACCATAAAATAGTACAAAGGATAACAAAACTATTTGAAACTCAAATGTTAGAGACAAAGACAATTGTGTAATATTAATCTTTAAAAAAGATGAAAAAAGCTTACAAAGAGGGTGCAAAATGTCCAATGGGATAATATATTCGGTTGGTCCTGTTGCTGTAGATGGAATCCGAGATTCATTATTGGAAAAACAATATTACTTAGAAATAATTTGGGAAAAAACTACGTCATTTTAATAAATATGTTAAATGATATTATATTAAAAAACCAAACGGAAATAAGATTTGATGTGCAACTAAAATTCTTTTGAAACCTCAACTTCCTTCACTTTATAGATAAGAATAAAATATACAAAAAAATAAAAATAAAAACCTAGCGACAAGCGCATGTTACAGGGTCATCATTTGGCCCACGGACTCACAGGTTGATGGGCGCCTGCCCAGCCCATCGAAGAAAGCTTGGCCCGGCTCGTTATGGGCTATGGACCGGCCCCACCCGTTCTTTAGGCTAAGATGTCTAAAGCCCAGTCCAGCCCATAAGCCCAACCTGTTTGAGCCCAAAATACCCAACCCAGCCTACCCATAAAAGTTCAACCCGCAAAGCTCATATACAATAACACTTAAGTTTAATATAAAAAATAGGCTTAATTGCTACAGTGCACCATGAAACATTGGTCAAATCTCACTTTACCCCCTTAAAGTTAAAGTGACCCACTTTGCCGCCTTGACCAAAGTTTGATATTCCACGTTGCCTTTTACTGTCAACTCCATCCAAAAGTCCGTTAAGTTTGAAGACATGGCAGGGGTGTTTCAGTAATTTTATGCACCTAGGTCATTTACTCACCAATTTAAATGGGTGATGTGGCAAAATGGAGCCGACCTTCAGCATGGATTAAAATTGAGGGACCATTTAAACTGAAAAGCCTTGTTTTAACTTGCATTAGAAAGAAATCTATTCATTATAAGGAGAAATTATAGAATGGTACTGTTGACTAAGAAAATGATTCCGATGTATGCTTGTTTCACTTATTTTATCGTTTATTTAAAGTATTTTTGTTATTTCTCCCCTGTGCATCTTAAACATCTTTAAAAAAAATGCGCGGCACATGCATGTATATGCCTGAATTATGCTCTGAGTCTGACCTGCATCTGCTAGTGGAACCATATCTATTGCCGGTTGAATTTCGCCTTCTCCTGGTTCTCTTTCCATTGCTCTGCAAACATGCGATGAATAAGATTAGCTCCTTTTTTAATTTCGATTGATAAATGTAAAAGCAGAAAAGAGAAAAGTGGGCATGCATGCATGTCTTCAGGAGAGGTAAATGAAGGATTATTTAACTTAATTACCTTTGCTTTGCCTTCAGGGCCTCAGGCTAGCTCTTAAGCTCAAAGATCAATCTCCGATTGTTATTTCAATCCTACATGTCCAAAAAATTTGCCACGTAATTCAGATGTCAGCTTGATCATCATTTTTTTCCCAAAGAAAAAACGGAAAAAAATAACAAAGAGAAATTATGCAGCACAAAATTCTATACTAAAAAAAGAAAAAGAAATTTGCTTTGTGTGGAGATGGGGTACCTGGCAGGCACTCGTCAGACCCGGCCTCGACTAAAGCGGCATGCAAAGTGTTGAAAAGATTTGGGAACTTTTTATAAAAGGAGGACAGGAGAAGACATTGTACGAGGAAAGGAAACAAGCCTGACGTGACAATATATAACAACGTTCTGGTCCACCTTGTTCTATAAATTATTAGTCAGACATTAATTAAATAAGGTATTTAATTATATACATGTTCTTCTTTGTAGTTAATAACGTTTGTGTTTCGACAAAAATACTTTTCTGGAAAATGATAAGTAAAATGATTGTTTTGCCCTGTTTAGGTATTTGTTATATACAATGATAATAGACTAACTTAACATTATTTCTTTTTAGAGCATCTCCAACCAATGTGTCAAATTGCCACATGGACATGAAATGACAAAAATTGAAAGTTAAAGTTGCTCCAACCGAGTAGTCAAATCTTACATGGATTTGAAGGCTAGAAGAGATATATTGAAAATAACATATCAAAAAGCTTGATATCAAATATCATTTTAATATTTTGTTAGTCATGGACTGCACTATCATTTACTCTCTTTTAAAACTTTACGCATCATAGGCCCCATTTGCTTTTAAAAATATAATAAAATAATATGATATTTGACATTTCAGATTGAGTTAATTTTTTCCAAAGTGTCAAATTGCCATATAAGCCATCAAATACAAATTTAACATTTTGCATTTGACATCTCCCTTGGAGATGCTCTTAGGTTTCTTTGGTTCACTAAAGCCAAATATTAACCTTAACATATCATCAAGTGGAAGGTTAACTATTTTGCATGCGTGGTAAAGAGACGCGCGCAATGATAACTGATGGTATGTAATAGATCAATAATACATAGTAGCTCAAAAGGAATATTAAGGGGCTTATAACTCAAATGATTAAAAGCAGTTATTTCTATACATGAAGTTTTGTGTTTGAATCTCGCCTTCTCAATATCGTTTGTATTAAAATTTTATTAAAAAATATTTGAAGAAATAAAAAAATTGAACCAACAACCTCCTTTAGTTTTCGTCTAACAAAATTTCATAACAAGCCCAAGTAATCCTTAGGACCAACCTCGTGGCTCTAAATATGATGAATATGATATATATTTTTTATTGACCTCTCATGAGACTCTCAGGCGAGTTTGAGTTTGCTTTTTTAGGAAGCACTTCAGCTCATAAGTGTTTCTACTAAAGATGCTTTTATTATAAAGATGTTGAAATTTTCTTAAAAATATCCAAGTGCTTTTTCAGAAAGCGCTTCTATGCCCTAGAAGCACTCCAAACTTTTTTGTCAAACACCGTCAGAAACGAATTTGGTTGTTAGAAAAATTGGGCTGTCAAGAGAATAACGGAAAATAAATTAAGTAATATAAAAAGTTGATAGTTTCACACCAAGGGAGGAACCACACTAAGGGCTCGTTTGGGACTGCTTTTCTAAGAAGTATATCTACTCATAAGCGTTTCTAATAAAAGCGTTTTTATTATAAAAATCTTGAATTTTCATAAAAAATTAAAGTGCTTCATGGAAAAGCACTTGGGAATGCTTCATGAAGAAGCACATAATAGGTGCTTCTCCAGGAAACGCTTCTATGACCCAGAAGGACTTCTCAACTTTTCTACCAAACACTGTCAGAAGCGCATTTAGTTATCAGAAAGCATTTTTGACCCTTCCAGAAGCACTCCGAAACAGGCCCCAAGGGCTACAATGAGCTGTAGCCCAGTGTGGTTTTTTAAGGAAAAAAAATATAAAACCTATATATTTAACTTGTTTTCAATATTAGCCCAGTCAGTGGCAAACTTATTAAGGCGCAAGGAGGTACAGGTACACCTCTCCTCACCGGAAAAACCATTGTAGGTGCTTCAAATTGCTCCTTTGCTTAGCTGGTGGTGATGCACTCCAGGTGTACAGATTACCTTATTTCCATTTTCAACATTTAAGTAAATGGAGTAATATAAAAGTAAATAGTAAAAAGACAAAGACATTTACTTAAGTTTGCAATGTAAATAAGGAAGTACCCCCCACTTGGAATCAAATAAAAATACTAGAAAATCAAATTCCCACCAAATCAAAATATGAAAAATCAGTTTTAGATATGATTTTGGCTAAAAATGATGGCTCATTAAATCAATATATACTTCATACTAAAATCTCATAAAATCGAGTTTTCTTATTTGATGTGTGAGGAATAAAAGCCACCAAAAATTATCTTGAGAAAATAATTATTCCAAAAAACCATTTTTCATACTTAGTCAATATTTTTACATAAAACAATTTTTCATGTATGATATGAATGCATGAAGGAAACTAAGGTCAATCTAGGTAAAAAGCCTTAGATGTTCAATTCACTATGGTGTTAAACCCTATTTGGTTTATGTTAAAACTTATTGAAAATTAGTCTATGGAGTTATGAACTAGCATGGTTTATGTGATTTAATATTTACTTTTATTTCTAGAAAGACTATAAAAATTGTAAGTACCAAAAAAAATAATCATTAACTTTTAAGCTAATAACTTTAACTAGCCCACCCGTTGAAAAATTCCTGGTTCCACCCTTGTTTCACACTGATCTCTCATTTTGTTTTCATATAATTTTGAATTGGTTTGGCCGTTACCCGTGAAGAACTTTCTGATTATTAAACAAAGCTAGCATCCAGATCCAGGCCAGGGTGGAGCTCCATCGAACTCATTTGTCTGACCTTTGGCAATTGTTATTTTTATTTATCCAGACTGTCTGAGTTTATTCCATGCCGAAGCTGTCAATCAATTAATTTCTATAAAAAAAAATTTTATTAAAACAGGTTGGAAGTCGTCCCTTCCATGTTTTGTTAAATTTCCCAATTGATAAAACAAAGAACCTGATGGTGCAACTAACGCAAGAGAGTGGAGAGAACATGAACTCCACCCTGGCCTGGATCTGGATGCTAGCTTTGTTGTTAAATAATCAGAAGTTCTTCACGGGTAACGGCCAAACCAATTCAAAATTATATGAAAACAAAATGAGAGATCACTGTGAAACTATCGACTTTTTATATTACTTAATTTATTTTTCCGTTGACTTTTTTAAGGCCTAGTACATCCAAATGGAGAGCTGGCAAAACTTGAAGAGGTACACATGCAAGATCTTTATTTAAACCACTTAAACGTGGTCTGCTAATGGACATGGAGTTCTAATACGACTGGTCATGTAGTACTTGGAGTTGTATTTTTCAGTTTAAATCCAAGACTAATAAGGGTTCCTAATGTCGTGCGGAGTTTCTATGTCTTTATATTTGTACTAAATACAATAGACAAATTACATGTAGGAATATACGAGTTAGCCTAAATACCATAAGTAATTCATGAAAAAGGAAAACTAATCAACAACATCAATAGGATTAATTAATGGATTGGTAATTAAGAGACTAAATTGGATTATTAGTGGCGGATTCGGTGTCCTAGTGCTTTTATAAATTGGTTTCATCCCCTTAATTCTTGTGTGCTTTATGTGTTTTTCTTTTAATTCTTGCAATTTAAGTTTTATTTTATCAATCACTCAATCAATCGTTTGTTTAATTAAGTTTCGTGCAATTTATTAAATTATAAGTTGCTTTGATCAATCCTTGTGGGTTCGAACTCGTACTTGCATATCTCTATATTGTTTTTCTTTTAAAGAACTGTTATTGAGCAATTCATTTTTCTGAACAACTATTGATAAAAGATAACATTGGAAAATTAAATTGATTTTAATTTCTTCATCTTCTAGTTAAAGTTTCTCTATGAAAATTTTAATTGAGTTATAATTTAGATTAAAGAGCATGAAACATATTTTGCTTAATGCTTTAGAATTTCCATCATTGATATTTCAATTTCAAACTCACTTTTCTTTTAGTACGTTTAGTTGCTTCTTTGTGTTCAGAACTTTTCATATGTGCTTCTTGAGGATACGATACTTGGCTCTCAACCCCTCCTTGGCGTCTTCTATCAGTAGTGAAAGATACTAACTAAGGGACTATTGCGAAGCTTTCAGATTCTTCAAGTGTGACACATCTATCGTGAAGCTAATATGATCGTTGGCGATCTAGCTACAATTAGGTCAAGCTAAAGCTTTGAGATTTTACGGGCCATGTGCCAAAAGAATAATTTGGTGTCCTAAAATAAAGTCTTCAATGAAAAATTATAAAAAAGAATCAAACAATATAATCAAAATCTTGTGATCATGAAATTACTAATTATCATTAATCAAGAAAATAGACAATAATATACAAAATAGGAAAACCAACATTAATATTATCCTATTAATATAGGAAAACCTTAATATCCAGGAAAGCCAAAGCAATTGGGATATATTATCAATATAATAAACTCACATCAATTAAATATATTTATTATGGGCCCTCTTAAATGACAGCTTTCCTTATTTTGCACTGAAAGAAAAATGCAAGTTCGTTATCAATATTATCAATATTAATATTAATAAACCAAACGCTATTATCAATACTAGCCTCTCTGCACGCACTTCCGTGTCTGCAAGAGGCTTTTTTAAACAAAGTTTAAATTTATTTTAGAATTAAAAAAGATAATGGATAGTTGTGGTCCATAAAAATAGGATTCATTATCTGATTTTTTTATTTTTATTTTTTAAAAAAATATGAAAAAGTGTGAATTTACCATATTATCCTCATTTAATTAATAATTTCAATTCTTAATATTTGCATTAACCAATGGCATTTTCTGGTATTTTAAATGTTTCACAATTCTCTGCCTTTTGCTTTATATATATAGATTAATGTTAGTAAATTAATATACCATTATTAGGCTTCAACATTATATTAATGTAAGTTGGTATTTAAGAGGGTCGTCGCTCACTGTGCTCATGCCAAACGCCGCCTTAGAGCATCTCCAAGAGTAGTAGCAAATTAAATTCTTTAAATTAAAGTTTGTTGACCTATGTGGCAATTTAAAAATGTTTATTTGTTACTTGATTAATTTTTGCTCCAACAAACTCTTCAATTCAATTAATGCAATATCATGGAAAAGAATGAAAAATATGAAAATATGTGAAAAATGTATTTATTATATGAAAATAAAAAATGCATGGTTTTAACATTTTCAAGGTAAGTTTTGTTTTTCCAAAGTAAAATTAAATGTTTTAATAGCCAAAGTCAACTTACCAGTCCTTAAGAGAGAGAAAGAGGTTGCAACTTTAATGACTGAGGTTGAAAAGGCTGTTGGAGAGAGTTTTTCTGATGTTGTTGAAGATTCTGTTGGAGATGCTCTCATACTTGTATTTGGTTTACAAACTTCCTTCATTCAGTTTTCTCGAAACTCGTGTACGATAACCGGAATTTAGGGATCCTTATAGAACCTCGTTGTAATTTTATTTCTTGTTTTAAAAACAAAAACAAAAACAAAGAGCATTCCTTATAGTCATTGATATAAATAACGATAATATAAAATAAGGGTTAGTTACACTTTAGTACCATGTGATTACACCCTTAAGACTTATTAGTCCATATCTTCTCAATTTTTAAAATAACATATCCCATTCTTTTAAATTTGTTACAATATGGTTTCAGCTAGGGGTGGGAATTTATACTGAAAACCCGACCGAACCGGCCGAACCGGACCGGTTTTGGCAGGTTGGTTCGGTTTTTTTAATTAAAATTATTGAAATCGACATAAACCCGAACCGGACCGGTGGTGAACCGGTTTGAACCGGTTTGAAATATTTTAAACCGGCGAAACCCGAACCGAACCAATTCCATGTAAATTGCCAAAAATTCATACAAATGCCAAGATGGGGAATCGAACTTTGTTCAGAGTTCAATTACAAGGCCCAATTACCACTGGACTAATGTGGCTTCTTGTGCAATGTGTGTATAATTGTATTATTTATTACAATCTAGAATATTTTAAAAAAAAGTTAGGGTTGTTTTCCCTTTCCCACAAACTCTCCTTTTCTTTTTCTTTTCTTTCTCCCATCTCAGCCGTCATCCCCTTTTTCTTCTCTTCTCTCTCCATCTTTTTGTCATTCCTTCTTTCTTCTTTTATCTTTTATTTTTTTTCTTCTTTCTTCTTCCTCCCGCCGCTGCATCTTCTTTTTTTTTTTTTTTTTTTTGGGTAAATAGCTGCATCTTCTTCTTTTCTTCTTCTTCCTCCCCATACCCTCAACCACGAAGTGGTCCTCAAGTTGCTGGCTGCATCTTCTTCTTCTTCTTCTTTCCCTCTTCTCTCCATCTTCTTCTTTCCTTCTTCTTCCTCAGCTTCTTCTTCCTCCCCATACCCTCAACCAGGAAGTGGTCCTCAAGCTCTCAATCTCAGTTCAATCTCGCCAAACCAAACCAAACCGCACCGACTTCTCGGCGTGCCGATTGTAGTCGGTCTTGTATCTCCTCGGCGCGGCGACGGTCTCCAAAATGAATATGCCGATGACCTCCGGTTCGGCGTACGGTTTGGTCCCAAACCCGACCCAACCCGCACCGTTTCCAGCCCTAGTTTCAGCGTTAGTTGCCTACGTGGCACAATGAGTCCTATATGTAAAAAACTTAAATTGATTAAAATATGAATAAAATATTAATAATAAAAAAACTCTCTCTCTCTCCTTCTATCCCGCAACCACCCAGCGCCCCCCTCCCTCTCCGGTTTTCTCTTCCCCTCATTCCCCAATGACCACCACCCTCCAACCCCCACTAACCCAAAACCCCAACCCAGCAACCACCTAGACCCCTTCCGCTTCCCCCCCTCCCTCCCCTCCCCCAATTTCTTCTCCCTCTACCCCGACCCCAAACTCTAGTCCCCACCCACCAACCAAACGCCACCGTTTCGGCCGCACCCGGGGCAGATTCGAACGACATCGGCGAAATTTACTGGGCATTTTCGTTACCAAATGGGAATGCCCAGTAAACGCTGAGCAAAGCCCAAGGGGAAGAAGACGAAGACACCGAGTACTTCTACGACTCTCTCGGCGAGCTAAGGGGAAGAAGAAATCGCGGAGGGGGGGGGGAGGGTATGGGCAGTTGGTGGGTTAGGGTTCTCGGTTCATTAAGGGTTAGGGTGATGGTCTTGGTGAATGAGGGAAAAGAAAATCGGAGAAGGGGGGTTGGATGGTTGAGAGAGAGAGAGAGAGAGAGAGATTATTTATTCTTTTTTTATTTTTAATATTTTAATATGGACCCATAGTGCCACGTAGGCAACTAATGGAGAGATCTGACGAAAACCCTAATGGTGGAAGCACATTGTAACAAATTTAAAAGACCGGGGTATGTTATTGTAAAAATTGAGACAGTAGAGACTAACATATCTTAAGGGTGTAACCACATGGTATTAAACTGTAATTAACCCTAAAATAAAAAATAATAATAGTAATTAAAATGCATTTGTTGCGTAGGACCTGCTTGGGTTACATGGGCTGCGACCACAACCATACATTTAACTCACTCCGGTTGGACTTCAAGCTTTAGAACCCCAAAATTGGGCTAAGTTTGTTTGAAGTACAAGCGAGAGTTTAAACTACAAGAGGGAATGAGGTTTCACACACACACACATACACACTATCAAAGTGCCATGAAGATTCGAACTTGAGACCTCTAATCTGTAAGTCAATACTATTTTTTATTGGGCTAGACCCCATTTGCAAAACAAGTCTATATTTGCTTGCGCCTTGAGGTTGTAAATATTGGATCCCGGTGGTGGTTGAGCTTGATTTAGAGCCTCCATTGCACTTGCTTTATGCATTGGGGTAACCACATTCTCCTTTTCCCAATAAACATTTTATGTTCCTCGATAAATATATCTTTTGGTGTTTTGCCTTCTGAATTTTTCATCTCTTGGTAGGAAGGTGGAACGAACTTTTTCACTTCCTGGTGATCAATAATATGAGTCATTACATGCGGAACTAGCAAACATGAAAAACTAACCTAACAACTTATTTGTTTACAATATATAAATATCAATGTTTAAATCTCACAAATAAAAAAGATAGTAACAGACTTATAACTCAAATAGTTAAGAGCATTTACACATGTACCTTACTCACTTAGATTCTTTCTCCTATGTATCATTCAACCCAAAACTCAAGTACAAGCTAAAATTTATGGGAGGAACTTGTCTTTGTACTAATCGACCATCTTTTTTCATCCGAATTAAACTTTAACATATGTGTCCAAATAAGCGAATATATATATATATATATATATATATATATATATTATTCTCTTATCCGGATGTCCGCACATTATTATCGTGCGGATGCTATTGTAAACAGGCAGGAAAGCAAGGAGGGGTAATACAAAATACATGGTGTCCGCATGATAATAATGTCCGGATGTCCGCATAGGAGAATTTCTGTATATAAGTTATTCTCTTATCCAGATGTCCGCACATTATAATCGGACATCCGGACATTATTATCATGCGGACGCCATGTATTTTGTATTACGCCTCCCTGCTTTCCTGCCTGTTTACAATAGCATCCGCACGATAATAATGTGCAGACATCTGGATAAGAGAATAATTGATATACAAAAATTCTCCTATGCGGACATCCGGACATTATTATCATGCAGACACCATGTATTTTGTATTACCCCTCCCTTCTTTCCTGCCTGTTTACAATAGCATCTGCACGATAATAATGTGCAGACATCTAGATAAGAGAATAATTGATATACATAAATTCTCCTATGCGGACATCCGGACGTTATTATCATGCAGACACCATGTATTTTGTATTACCCCTCCCTGCTTTCCTGCTGTTTACAATAGCATTCGCACGATAATAATGTGCGGACATACAGACGTTATTATCATGCGGACGCCATGTATTTTGTATTACCCATCCCTGCTTTCTTTCCTGTTTACAATAGTATCAACACGATAATAATGTGAGGACATCCGGATAAGAGAATAACTTATATACAGAAATTCTCCTATGCTGACATCCGGACGTTATTATCATGCGGACGCTATGTATTTTGTATTACCTCTCCCTGCTTTCCTACCTGTTTATAATAGCATCCGCAAGATAATAATGTGCGGACATCCGGATAAGAGAATAACTGTCTATATATATATATATAATTACGTAGACATAAATACATACATAAACAAACACATTCATATATACATAAACAAACACATACATACACATCATGTAATATATATAATAAAAAATATTTCTCCTACATTATTGTTTTAAAAGGGAGGGAGAGATGGGTTACCTTAAACCATGATAAGTCTCGTTTCATTTGAATGGTAGATCTTGAGCCGGTGTTCAATTGATTTGGTGCAGCTAACTTCGCCGCTAAATGCAGTATGTTGTTGTTGTTATCATCTTTAAACGAGAGCACGATATTCTTATTTAAACCCAGCTTTTGTGCCTGACTGAATATGCTTGGCTGATGGTATGCGACTGCGATGTGGAATAAACTCTGATTGCTGTCATCTGTTTCCCATATCAAATCAGGATAAGAGCCAATAAGCTCAGCCACGAACTTAAAGTTTCCCAGCTTCGTTGCGATAAATAGTACATGTGAAGGGCTTCTTAGAACGTCGATAACAGTCGAGTCATTTTGCCATAAAACTTCTTCCCAAAGACATTTCAGTAATTGACGGCAGGGCGTTCTTGTCAAGTTTCTCTTGTTTGAACCTGGAACAAGTCGAAAGCAAATTAGATTTTTTGTTTGAGTATGAACGTAGGTATGGTGAACTTATGAAAATGAATATTCCTTCTTATTGTCTAACTTGTCAAAGTTAAATGTAATTGTATAAGCTTCAATTTCTCTACTTTTTTCCCTTTATTTATGGGGTTTGTCAACTTTCAGACTTGTATCACAATATATATCTAAACAACTTATACGTACAACCTAGCATATTGATGCTATGACCTGAATTTTTCAAACATGAGTAACAAAAAGGTGACAGGTTTGGTTTTGATAGCAATAAGCAGGATGAGCATGAGTGATAGGTTTGGTTTCGAAACAAGGGATTAGCCCTAAGTTTCTAGTTGACCAAAATACATATGCTAGTCAACATGATAAATTCAATTAGGTTAGCGTAATTCCCCCAGCATCACTAATTAAACATGTTAGAGTTTATTAGTATTCTACATGAATATGAAATGGTATGAGATAAACATGATAAGACAAAACTCGGGCTATCACCCTTATTGATTAAAGCCATGCTAAGAGTAGTAAAGAGGTGCAATGAGTGAGAGAATTACAAGAATGAAGGAAGTTTTTCAATATTCTTGAAGTTTTGATGGCGAATGCTGAAGGCTTCTGAGCCAACAAATGCAATGCTGTCTCACCATTCGCGTTGCGAACCACTGCAAGCTCCGGATAGTCTTTAAGCATTTTCAATGCTAGTTCTGCATAGTAAAAAAACAATAACACTGTTAATTGGAAATGAAGATTCCTAATTATCCGTACACAGTTTACTTAATATAAAGCTGAAGAAACTTTCGGCCACCACATTTTGAAATTCCGTCGGGAATTCTCTGAATGGCCTCAAAAGATTGTTTTTCTTGTCTACATAGTAGTTTACCGATGATTGCTTGTATTTGGCCTATATATCTTAAGGCCATGTACCCAATGAGGGGTCAGAGGTAGTAATTGTCATCGATAACGAAATCAATTGTTAATAGACATGTTAACATGCTTACCATATAAACCGTTGTTAATGCAGCTGAAAAATATCCCACCTCTTTCCCCCTCATTAACAAGTTTTATGAGTTTAGGGTAGAGATACAAAGCCATCTTGCCATGTCCAAACAAAGCAGCATAATAGAGCGGTGACAATCCTTGACCTCCCCAAATTTCTAGCAGCCTTGGATTCTTTTGCATCAAAATCTTAGCCACTGGTACGGTTCCAGCTGCAACAGCATGATATAAGGCTGTATTGCCCTTTTGATCTTGCAATTCTAGGTCGCGTTTGTCCAACAGTTTCAGCAACTCCTTCACAAAGTGAACATGTTTTGCTCCTGCGGCAACATGAAGAACAGTCTGCCATCCTTTCGTGATAGATGCACGTAAAAGAGTTTCATCTTCATTCATGATTCTATTAGCTGCTTCCCAGTGACCTTTTACCGCAGCCTTGTATAGGGGCACGCATTTTATGAAGTATTTTTGTTTTGCTTCGGCTGTAAAGATTTGAAACACATGGTTATATCATATGTAACAAAATAACACTTCCACTAGTTGGTTGTAGTTGAACATAAACCAAACAGCGATGAAAACAAAATTTAATTAAATGTGTTCTTTCGCTGTAGCCAGATTACTTATTTCTGTGCAAAATTCTATGAACAGAATAGAACACTAAACACTCGTATTAAGATGCAAAATTGTTCCACCGCATTTGTTGTACAACAATGCAAGAAACGATCATTTTAATTACTCCGAATAGTTTTTAAAGAGAGAGATCTTACGTGAATCTTCCAGTGCATCAAGAGATGGTGTTTTAAAAGAAGGTGACACCGGCTGCCAAGCGGGCGAGACTCCATGTGCATCGCCTGTTTCATGATGTGATTCCTTTGACGGCGGGCAAGGTGTTGAGCTGAAATCTTCTGCCACCATTTCGTCGGATACTATACATGCCATTCAAGAAACAAGTTAGTTTTGTAAGAGTTTGAACTTAATTGGAGCTACAGTTCAACAGAGATTGCTGAGTTCAAATTGTATATATGTATTTCATTTATTTATAGATATTGATGGAGCCTTCTAAGAGCTCTTAATAATTAATTTTTATTTAAATTTTGCTTGGACAGAAAGGAAAGGAAGTCTTACACCTATATGGAAATACTTCATTTTCAGACTATCAATTTATATCACTAATCACATTAAGTTTTGTGTGAACGTGACAACACATACAATGTTTATGATATTACACTTTGAATCTAAACCATTTATGTACAACTTTTTAAGCAATATGGTGCATATTAGTACACGAGTCAAGATCAATAACTACACGCCCTTTGTATTTCTCAAGTTATATTATAAGAAAATACATTCGTGGCACATAATGAGATGGCTGAAATATTTTAGGTGTCTAATAGCTAACAATCACGGTTATTCATGTCCATTGTGCTAATAAAATTAATTGTTTTTATTCACCTTGAGTGCCAAGAATATCAGTGGCAATAATGTTATTTTCTTGCAAAACAATAAATTCCCATAAAAAAAAATATTAAATTCCGTAAAGGATTCAAAACAAATATATTCTTAGAAGAAGAAAAGAAACTTGATGGCCCTAATACGATAATGCTACTTTTCTAATTATAATATAGTAATTACTCCTTTCATGATAACCACTCTTCTAAGATATACTAATTGCTGTCAGTTTTATTTGGCTGCTTATGTGTAAGAACATCTCATGTTCATATAAAATATTGGTTAACTTTGGGTACACGTTACACCTACCTATTAAAAGACAAGACTCGTGATGATAGGAACAATGAATTGAACTAATACCCCAATAAATAATGACTATCACGAGGATTAGGTAACGTGGTTACCTAATATGATTAGAAAATATGATTTATCTAATCGCTTCTTATAAGATTTTTCTTTGTTGGATTGTTAGATGTTGATTCCTCTTCTCTAGAGTAGTTTAAATTATCGTCTAGTAAATTTAGACTACGGAAAATTAGGGTTTTCTTTTTCTTTTTCGAAACTGTACTCAATTTCCTTACTTTATTTTGTTGTGGGTCAAATCCCTAAACAAATTTCAAAACTTGATTGGTCAGATTTTGTGGGAAATTCAAAGTACCTCCTATTTTTTGTGATTTATTTTTCAATAGAGTTTTGTGGAAATTCAATGCCAATTGGTCTTTGACTTGTTATAAGGTTTTGAATTTTCCAATACCTAAAATTGAATACACAATAATTTACATATTATCACCACCAAGGATTCTTAGGTATTTTGGGTTCTATTGTGGTTGTTTTATGGAGAAGGCGACTGCAGCGCAGTGGATATGAACATGGTTTGAGTCAGGGGAGAGATATATTTATATGTATAAATGGTTTCCAATCTCCTGAAACCACCTACTCAATTTTGTTTCCCAGAATGCCCTAATTTTACCTCCCATTAGAAACAAAACAAAATAAAATTGAAAAAGAATACCCACCCACTCGACAGCTGCCTCCCCATCACCTTCGTCGCTTATGTCGGTCCCTTTTCCTTTTTATTTTTTCCTTTTTTTCTAGGGCTAAAGATCATTGCATTCCAAAGGAAGCCAACCATCCAACAAAAACAAATAAAAAATAAAAAAAAGGAAACCAACCAAAACAAGGAGGGAAAAAGCCACAAGCGCAGAAACAGCATCAACAAAAGCAAATAAAACACCCCTCCCTCTATTTATCTTATCGTTTTTTTCTGGTAGTGACATATTTTTTTTTATATTAACACTTATATAAGCTTTATAAAAATTTGATTTTTTTAATTCAACAAATGAATTCCATTGTTTTTCATAGAAGGGGACTCTAAATATTTTCGTATATTTATTACATCATAACTAGATGTCTTAATGATTTGTGATTTGTCTACTGTTTGTCAATGACGATTTATAAATGAAGACTTGAAAAATAAATGCAGATCATTAAAAATAGTGGAGAGTGATTCGAGAAGATAACCCGAAAATATTTCCTACATATAGAAGGGGACTCTAGATATAGTATATGAACTTTTGAGATAAACACCCAGTAAAACAAGTGAAAAATCATATGTATGCAACTATGAGGATTCTCCTATTGTGGGGTTACATTTTTCAGAAGAAAACGTGATTGATAATCACAGAGGAAATACCAGCTAACTGAAAGGCTAGCTAGCTCTTCCTGTGATGTTGATTGCAGAGGAATAACACATACCTGGAAATGTGTCGTTTCGGACAATCGACCTCCTGCACTACATCACCAGCAAACGGAAAGAGGAGAGAGCGATCCGTGACTGTACAGTGCTGTTGTCCTGCTGAGGTTCGTCTTCGATAGAAAAAAAAATACACGAATTCCTCTGTTAGACTGATGAAGGAAATGAAACAAATAAAAGGAAATGAAAGTACGCGTATGGACCAACCATAATATTTAAAAGTGCAATAAAATTTGTTTTGCCGCCCACGAGTAAGTTTTTTACAATTTATATAATTGCTACTTGATGTAAATAATACACATATAACCAACACTATACATATAATATACATAAACAAGTAATATCAGGTGATCATTATCATATTCCAATACCAGATAAGTCAATCATACAGAGTTCTCCAAACTGGGTCCTGCCCCCATTGCACATTAAGGCTCCGTTTGGTTCGCGGAAATGATTTTCCAAGGTCACAGACATCATAGTGGAAATTCACTGTGAGTTTAGTATAAAAGTTATAATATAAATTAATTAGAGGGTGCACTTCTTCAACATGAAGAAAATGAAACATTGCCTGTTTCTCTCGTCAAAGGGTTATATTGTACTTTTTTTTATCTATATATATAAAGCGAAAGGCAGAGAATGGTAAAACATTCAAAATACTAGAAAATGTCATTGGTTAATGCAAACATTAAGAATTGAAATTATTAATTAAATGAGGATAATATGGTAAATTCACAATTTTTCATTTTTAAAAAAATTAAAAGAAAAAGAAAAATCAGATAATGAATCCTATTTTTATGGAACACAACTACTCATTATCTTTTTTAATTCTAAAATAAATTTAAAAATTTTAAAAGAAAAGATGCGTGTGTATATATTAATATATATTACTTTTTTTTTGTTTGGGATAATATATTTTACTTTAAATGTCATTTAAATATGCAATGTAATTTACTGTACAATTACGTATCTTTTGCCCTTACATGCCTACATAATATGTGAAACTTGTCGTTAACGTTGGCAACTACGAAGAACAATATCAGGCGCATTCGCTCATGAATTGATTCGAAGTTAACAAGAAATTACGACGAAGACTCCTGCTGATTACATGTTTAATAATATTTCTTGCGTATGCAATGTAATGTTTGCCGCCGGCCGTATTGTATTAATCTCTGGAGATTTGTCTTTGTCTGTAATGTAATTTAATGAACTTATAGCAATATTTCCTGTTGTATAATGGGCAAAGGATGAAAATATTGAAACTGATGTTTATGGAAATATCAACTTCCGGGAACTTTAGAAACCTAGAAACAAACTAGGTATGAAGCTTTAGGAAATACTATTAAGAAAACGATTGTTAGTGTTGTACAAAGCAATGGAGTACTATGATGAAGAACACACACAACCAACCAAGAAAAATCACACACACCAAATAAAGAAAATAATCACAAAGAACACAAGGAAGTTCGATGTTGTTCATACGGCCTCATGGTGATCGTCCCAAGAAATTTAACTAGAAATAACAACATCATTGGTTTGCAAGAAAATCCCCTTTCGCTCTTATGAATCCTAGCTTTGAAAGGCTCAAACCCAATTTGAGCCTAAATTGAATTAAGTGGTTTTCTTTTGGAAATTTAATATGATTTTACTGGAATGAAATTTTGACAAGTATTGATGAGTAGTTGTTTTGTTGGGGCGAGAAGGCTTAAATTTAGTAGATTTTCTTTACATTTGTTTTCCAAACCCAATATATATTTTAAATGATTAAATAATTTTTGGGGGGGGGTTGGGGTGGGTGGGGGAATGTATCCCTTGTTTTGGTGGGGGGAAGAAGGCTTAAATATAGTAGTTTTACATTTGTTTTCCAAACACAACATATGTTTTAAATGATTAAATAAATTCGCGCAAAAATGGCAAACTTGGAGTAAACTTTAATCCCTGCAATTGCACCATCATTAACATGTTTCGAAGGATGGAGAATGAGACCAACGAGATACATGACATGACAAGATAGATCCGAAGCCTATCGAAACCCATTTTAGCCATGACAGCTGCATTGTAGTTTTGCACACACTGCAAGTCTGCATCGCAGTTTTGAGTCTATGAGTATTTTTAGTTAACAATACTCCGTGTGGATGGAATGATTTAAAATGAGGGACATGAATCTAAATTTTAGTTAACAAAATTCACAGAACATTTTAATTATTTAAGAAAAGAGGGAATTCAAATTCCGAAGAGAGAAGTATGATTTAGAATCCATAACAAACAACACCAAACCTTTTTTTTTTTTTTTTTTTTTTTCTCTGTAGCATTTTACGAAAGGGTGATATCATCAAGGGTTGTGAAAATGGCTTCATCTTTCTCTTCAATAATGCAAACTTGCTGCTGGAATTATTGATGCATCCGTCCGCCATCATGCCATTTTGATTAAGTTCCAGGCGTACTTCATGCCTCAATATTGTTTATTCAAAAATTACAAACTACCCTTTTCTGTTTATCACTTAAAAAGAGAATTCGAATTTAAAACATCTTTCGTGATTGAGAAGAGAAGTATCAAGAATTATTAATAAAATTAGTTTTTTTTCCCAGTTATCAAAAATAGTTCCTTTTTTTTTCTGTTTTTTTTTGTTGCCTTTTCCGAGAGAAGATGAGATTGTATATAGTAACATAACTTCAACATGTTCAATTCCATTAATTTGTAAAGACTCAGACACTGCATCTAGCCAGCCTGAATAAAAACAGCACCCAATAATTTGTTCATTCCTATCCTGTTACAGCAAATTCTAAATTATCAATTCTGAGTACCCAAATACAAAAAACTATCTATCTACATGCTTGCCTGCCTGCCTGCCTTGGAACTACAGTAGTCGACCAGAGCAAATTCTTCAAGGAAGACTGAAAAGCCCCACATACAACTCTCGAAAGAGTGAAGTGAAACGAATGAGCATAAATACCAGCCACCAGAAATGCTACAACATATGTTTTCAGGCCTTTGGAAGCAGAGAATTTGCTCTCCATCTTAATGGAGAAGAAAGTCTCCAGATAAGATAAATCACCCACAACAAATGGGACAGACTTCATGTTCTCGACCTCTTCTGCTTTTGAGATACAAAACGAACCCCTTGCTTCCCGAGTTCCAGAGATTTGACTTTGCCATCATCCAGAGTAACAGATAGCGTTGATGTGCCGTCGATTATGTCAGTAACCACTCCCTTGTGCCTGGATAAAACAGGGGGGGAAATAAATAAATCAGCACAAAATGAATGCACCAAAACCGGCACCTAAACCCTTAACCCATAAAGGATGCAGGAAAATGCTCTTACTAAGGTAACTTAGCACCATCGACAGCCACATATCCATGAGAAAGAAGCATCTAACAGAGATATGGACGACATTCATCTTCATGAACAAATTGTTGACATCACAACTCCAAACACCTTTTATATGTTAGCTTATATTGTAAGGAACTTTTGGTTTCTTGCAAATACAAGGCAAGATATTGTAAAAAAATCATGACTAATCATCATCCTTCCAAGTGACCACATCCTCTTTCAAGAATAGAACAGCATATACAACAGCATCATGAATTCTACTTAAAAATTTAATGAGTAAAACTTGCACACAATGGATCAAGTGACGCACTTTATCTAAACAATCAATTTTTCCATATAAGAGATGCAATATATATAAAACAACAAACCCACCATGAATTGTCAGATAGCTGCTGAACTTCAACTCGCTTTCCAATTGCATCTCTGCCCAACTTTTTCAATATCCAATTAGCATCCATGATCTCATCCATTAGATTATCTTGAACTGATTGTGTCTTATCATCATTCTCACTAAATGACGTTTTCTCCATAAACGGTGACGGTCTCTTTCTTTTTGACCGTTGGCCCTTAACATAGCTTTTTTCTTCCTCCTGATAGGAAGAACTCTGATTTTCGAGATTAGGTTTCTTAAGCTTAAACTTCAATAAAGGTTTTGTATCCTTGGCCGGCGATTGTGAAACAGGTGTCTGACCAGGATCATCATTGCTTTCAGTACGTATATTAGACCTGCTTAGTGATTGCTTGCGGGAGTATACCCTCTCGTTTCTCATAGTCGGGACTTCACCTACAGGCACAACTGCAGCCGTGCCCCCTTCAATGCTTTTTCCAGACGAACCATGTACCGGCTCTGGAGGAATGGCTTCGTATCCATCAACCTTATCTCCTCTAGCAAATTTAGGGTTAGAATCAGAAGCTCCTGACCTAACTTTTCCCAACTTTATAAAATTTCCTTCTCTTCCAGCAACCTTTGAACCTTTCAAATGGCCAGAATAATCGCTTCTGTCTACACACAGAACATGAAAATTTCAGTTGCATAACGTGAGAAAACATCAAATTTAACCAAATTACTAATCAATGGGAAGGATCAAACTTTTCCAGTATAATAATGGGTTGCACTCCTAGTACCTTTAGCATCACCGATATTAGCAGAACCATCATGTCTATCCAACATAAGACTTGCCTTCTGCTGGCTCACATCTTCACTGCCTGCCCATGAATAGGAACTGAGGTCATATAAGTGTGTATATATACAATACATATATAGACAGACACGGAGAGAGAGAGAGAGAGAGCAGAGTGTAAAAAGCTTACGAAATAGCATGAAAGCTATGAGCCTAACACTAGGTATAAAGAGAAACTATTTATCGATTTTTTTCATTAACTTGTTTGTTTCTTCTTCTTCATTCTTGGAGAATTTTCTATTTCTATTAATTCATTTAAGTTTTTTTCGCTATATCCACCATAAGCAGCTAATCCTATCATCGGTTTTTGGCCCTCAAAATATAAGTGGTGCTCTCTCTACTCTAAAAGTATTGCAGTTAATGGAAGAGAATAACGTTTGTTGGGACCTTCCAACAGCTCCACCAAAATCCCAGTGGACTTTCAAAGTACATCAGGGAAATGAGGGTTTACACCCCAAATTTCCACCATTTCATTGAGACATCGCCAAGATACTGGCAAGGTGGACAGGTATACCTTCCACCCCTTTCTCGGTGTGTGGGTATAAAAAACACAAACAACCCACTCGACCTTTTCGAACACTGAATGAGAGATAGTGAGGGTCCAACAGGGTGCAGATGTGATAACTTACTGACCAATAAATGCTAATTAAATGTGACTTAGGGAACACTCATAGCTATTCCGCTCAAACTCAAGCAACAGAGTTGCAAAAGGCAGCAATGTTGCATATTCCTCAAACATTGTACCATAAATATAAGCCTACAATCACACATCATATTAAGTTATGTATGTCTGAAAAAAGTTAGTTGTATGTAAACCTACAATTTTCTGAACTTTCTCAAAACATTTATAAGTGAAAAACTTATTCATCCACTTCAATAAACTAAATTCTTTTTTTTTTAACTCTTTCTGATGATAATGCTAAAAATAAGAATGGCAAAGTAGAACACATCACATAAATGACATACCATTCGAGGTCACCACATCTTGTTCTCTTTGACCCGTTGAAACATCAGACCTTGGAGACTTAGTTATATTTATCTTCCGTGCACCAAAATTTATAACTAACTTCTTCCCTTTCACAGGCTTTGACTTTCCAGCATGCTTTGCAGTATCCTCTCCGCTATCAAGACCATGAGACTTACCCTTGATACGAACAGCCTTGGAACTCCTATCTTCATCACTCACCATCACTTCATCAACAAACTTGTGCTTCAAAACACCTGGCTCATTGACAGAACAAATCTCTTTGGTGTGGCCCATACTTCCAGTGCCAGGTGAAAAATATATGTCTGGTTCTGCATTTTTGTAGGACTGCATCTCATCATTCTTGTCATAGCCCAAGCTAGATCCAAATGACTGTGAATCATCATGTCCACCAAAACTCTGGTTCACTTCGGTTGTACCGATTAAGAAATCCTGTTGTTCCTTTTTCTTAGCAGACACTTTATTTAAAGATTTCTTTCCGCTGTCCTTGGTCTTTTTTGGTGACTTATCAACTAATCCTTTGACAGACAATTTTAATTGACGCCCAAGTTCATTCTTTAATATTTGAGGGCCATTTTCTTCATCCTCAGAATAGGGTGAAATAGAAAATATTTCTTCTTGAGTTGGCAGCCCAGCGGCAGCCCTCAAGCTATAAATTAAATCTTTATCAGCGGCATCTTTTCTCCTCCAAAGCTCTTTCACAGCATCCTCATTATTCTTGACCTGGAAAAGAAATTCCAAAATAGGAAATAATCAAATTAGAAATCAGGACGACCACGAACTAATTAACTTAGAGCAAAAGGAAGGGAAGACACAGATTTCTAATTTATCTTTGCAAACCTGGTAGCACTCTCCACGACATGTGGCACATTTGTACTGGAGATTTCCATCTAACT
Organism: Prunus avium; assembly: GCF_965620075.1. Taxonomy (NCBI): domain Eukaryota; kingdom Viridiplantae; phylum Streptophyta; class Magnoliopsida; order Rosales; family Rosaceae; genus Prunus; species Prunus avium. The sequence goes on from NC_142285.1 coordinate 2,186,894, forward strand.
GATACTGCTGATATCTCTCATCACTGAACAAATAAAGAATCCCTTTCAGAAATAAGCATGTATTATTCACCAATTTTGAAGTCGAAAGATAGGGTTGCATTATTTATAATGAATCACTATACAGGAAGGGAGGCTTACTAGGAAAGTTCTGTATGCATGCAGGGAGGTTTATTAGATTGATTGGCCTGCTGGCCAGACCATAACGGCTAATTAAACACATTTGAGACATTAAAGGAGAGACGGAATTACTCTTCTCCAAATGACAAGTTCTATTTGGGAAACGTTTTATTATATAAATGCTAACATTGGGACCCAAAGTTAAATGGTAAAAACCAGCCTCTTTGATTAAAAAAATTATTCTTTGGGACCAGTAAATGTAAAGACAGGATAATTCAGCAGAAATATTATGGGTCTATAAAAGTAATGAACCTGATTCCATCACATTGGCAATGCACCCAGCGCTGGCAAATATCACAGCAAACCATCGGTGTTGATTCTGAATCTCTATAAACCTACAAAATAGGATAAACAGAAATGTCAAGAATTCTCTCTCTCCCCACCTCCTCCCTTATTTGTGCGTGCATGTCTGACAACTATCATTTTTTGATAGGAACATGTCTGATGACTATATACTATATACATATCAGGATTAATTTGCCGAGAGAGAGAGAGAGAGATAGAGAGAGTAAACAGTATAACATATTGAATTAAACATCAAATATAATCCACCATTTGAAATTACATTGGTATATGAATTATGGTTCCCTATTAATAAAAAATGAAACTGATCACTCATATGTAATGAAAATAGTGCAAGTTAATTAAAAAAAAAATTTATCTCTGTCCTTAATAAATTAATCAATACCTTCAAGCAAACAGGACAATAATTCCCCTTTGCAAATAATCTTCCACACGCATCACAGCAAGTATATCCCAGAAACCATCTGTCAATTTAACAAGCAAATAGTGAGTCCACCAATTCAAGCTAAATTAAATTATAAGGTTGTAAAAAAATTGACTTTCTATACAATAAGAAAAGAATTGAGGAAAAGGAAATATATCCTAACAGAAGTTTACTTGCTGGCTTTGAATTTGAATGACCAATTTAGGGAAAATCTACTTAAATGGGGAAGGAAACCATTGAAGTACACAAACACACAAAAAGGGAAAAACAAATTAGATCACTTAAAAGTGCAATCAAAGCATCTTACACAACCAAAACTCATTGCAAAAGACACACTTAAATTTAAATTTAAATGGATTTCATTGAGGTATAAAAGCTATACAAAAAGAAAAACACCATAATACAAAAATGAGGTGCAAGTGTCAAACTATATACACAAGCATAAAAGGGTTTAAAGAGATGGTATCCCACAAATGGGCATGGTGCCGGCAGTCCTGATTATCGGAAGAACAATCTAAGTTAGAGAAGGGTGCCCAACCAAAAGAATTATGATACTACAAAGTTTCACAAACCACAGAAGAAAAATAGCAATCATCATCTTAACATGTCCCTAGAGACAAGATAAACTCAGAGTGTAAAACATTAAGAACTAATACCTTACACTTAAGCCATTTCCTGGGACTTTTGACCCACAGCTGTGACACTGTGTATGTTTTGGGCACACATAAGGTCCAGGAGAAACATTCTGCATCATGAATCAATAAATATAAGCATATTTGCTAGCCAATATATAAACTCAGGAATAAGCAGTGCACACCCCACCTTGTGTGAAGGATGCTGGCAGTAACAATGGTAAGCACCATCACACCTCTTGCAGAACATAAGCTTGTTTGGATCTCCTGTTCTTCGGCATACCTGAAGAAACAAGAGTTGTACATGTGTAAGATTATACTACACGGATTAAAAGCAAAACTAAGCACGCTAATGTTCACTTTACTGCTAAAAAGTGATGACTCTATTGTAGGAACACCATATCGGCATAAGATGTTGTAGAGATTAGTGTTTGTATTAAATGATAAGGGCATGAATCTAACTTTCATATTCTTAATTCTATTTCACATACAAAGTTACTTTGAACACCATAGCTCACATATGCATCACATAACAGAAGAATACCAAAAATACATGATTGGTGGTGCATTAAAGAATGGAAACATAAAAATTCTGTAGAGCAAGAAAAACAGAGCTTTGGATGAATACTGCAAGTCACACATTACCTCACAAATTCGGCACAGGGGGCACGTCCATGAACTCCAGTGAAATAGATCTACAAAGAAGTCCCGTCAATTTTATTATCTAAAATTTGTAGCCTCATAATAAATAAAAAATGAAAATTGGAACAGTAGTCTCACCTCTGTGTTGAGACCAGACTTTTATGCAATTCCTGTGGTACTTCTTGCCACAGGTTTTGCATGGAAGCATCCTTCTTGCTCTCTCACTTCCTTCGTTTTCACCACAAAAACATATCCGGCACATAACATTGACATTGGACTGAGCCTGTTCTTCTCGCACAACACCTCTTGAGGTATCCTGTTAAAAGCAAAAAGAACCCAGTATTTCCAATGTAACAAATACAGAAAGAACATATACCAGGGCACAAAGAACAGTAAGATATCAACGCCCCAAAAAAAAAAATTTGATCCTCAAAAGGATTTGACATTAAGCAAAGCTGCAAATTTCATAATGGCAGCATGTGTCCCAAGAAAAGCAAACACAAAGGCTCCCGACCTCAATTAGCAGTCAAATTCTTTTGACGGGGTTCTGCTTCTGCAGCAACATGCTATAGGGTGGGGGTCCAGCTTATGGGATCAAATCAATACACTCTAAGAAGAAATATTTGAAATCAATCTCATTGCTATCATCGATTTCATAAGTATCATACCAAATCCCATCAATCGAATTGCTTTTTTGAGTAGATACTCTAGGAAAGGCAGGTAATGGGAGCTATGGGCTGTTCAACATATCATGATGGATATTCAACTCCCGTCCTTACAAGGTACGCTGTATCCAGTCATTCATAAGCAGAAAGTCTTCTTACGACTCATTAGGGAAATTTATGCCAAAAGAAGGTAAACTCTTTTTTGAGCACTATCATAGAAAAGCTACTTAACAGTTTTTTTCTTTCCAGCTAAAAGTGCTGCAACCACTTTGGATGACCCTAAAAACATCCTCTCTATTGTAAAGCGTTTGCTTTCTCTCTCTTAATTTCTTTTACGACCAGTCCTAGTGTTCTTCAAACATTAAATGCCTTGCATAAGACCTTAAAAATCCACCTTCTGTCTTCTAACAATTTTTTTTCCAGATGTACAAAAGATATCAATGTCTTCATTCCAATTCAATTTGAACTTAAAAGATAGACCCATTGCACATTAATTAAAAGATATTCAAAGCTTCCTTATAAATGAAAATCCAAAATGAGATGCATTTCTTTAACAAATATAGACAAACATATGATATGCCCTAATGAATGGAAGCCAAATTTATGGAAACTCCCAATTATTAAATATCCGAAATCATTCCGCCACATGCCAAACTGAAAATAAACACGAAAGCAACCGGGAAAAAGTTACTTTGTTGCAGCATTAGCCAAAAACTTTTCAGCATTCAGCATTCTTTTACAATCAACACTACCGATAAGATGGATTCAGACACAAAATAAATACCAAGATTATCCTATAATTTAGCTACAAAACACTTACACTTCAAAAAAAAAATGCAAATAATCACAAGCGGTAAATTTCAAGAATTTCAAGAACCTCACCGACAAATAACCGGACTCGAATCGCCGAACGAAGTCCTCTGCCGCGACCATATCCGCGGCAGCCTTGCGCTGGAGCGCGGCCCTCTTAGCCTGCGCAGAGGCCGCGGCCGCCGACTCATCATCAACAACAACGGCAACATCACCGACGATCGATGGGAGAACCGGCTGAGGAGGAGGAGGCGGCGGCGCAACTCTCGGAACGGCGACCTGGACGGTTTTGCCTTCGTCGCGAGCCCTAATTCCGGTGGGATCGATGAGAAAGTCGTGGACTCGAAGCACGTCTTGAAGGAACGAGGTCTTGGCATTGTCGGTGGCGAGAGTGCGAGGAAACCCTAGCGGACAGTCGCAGATTCGGCGGCTTCAATGGGAAAAAGAAAAAACCAAAACAAACAGAGACAGAGAGAAAACAATGAGAAGTTTGAAGAAGAAGTAAGCGAGAAAGATAGAAACGAGAAGAGAGGAAGAAGAAGAAGAAGAAAAAGAAAGAAATAGAGGTTTTAGAGAGAGAAGAGAATAGATAGAGAGGGTACCATGTAATTGGGCAAGCGACGTGAAATGCCATATTGCGAGAGAAGATTTAGATTTGAAAAAATTTTGGGTTTAGGGATCGCCCTCCCTCCCTCCCAAAATTTTTACTTGGAAAATAAAAGCCAAATTAAAAACCAAAAAATAAAAATAAAAATAAAAGTTTCAATTACAATTAGGTGTGATGAGTGGGGGTGACTGTGTGATAATTCGATGACGAAGATTGTTGTGAGGCGAGTCAGCGAGCGAGCGAGCGAGAGAAAGAGAACAGGAAAGAAAGAGGGCTTTTTCTTCTGCGGCCTTGTTTTGTTGTTGAGTTTATTTGTTAGGTTTGGGTTTATATGGTAATTGGGCGAGGGCCTCGTACGTGTCAAATGCCTTTGGGCTTTTCTGCGTCGCTGTTTCAAGAAGAGAACAATGAATAAGTCCCTTTTTTTTAAATACCAAAAAATCAATTTTTTTTTCTTTTCAATGATTTTATTTCTTTTTGGTGGAATGTTTTTATTGTGGTTTTAGTTTCCATTTTTTCAATTTTATTCATGTTTTTATTAACAATTCGAATTTAGACAAAACTAAATATTTTTCGTCAAATCTTTTGTGTTATTGTAAATATTACACTTGCATGTGTAACATCGAAGTAACTTTTGTATACGCCCATTGCATCGGAATTTTTTTAATTAATTTAGTAGAAAATTTAGCTTTAATTGCAACTGTTAGTTAGTTAATTACAAGATATAACAAGATTGAAAATACACTAGACCAAAGTAAAAAGTATAAAAAGGGCAAGAGTACAATGATAATATGGCCCACTTTAGTACCTTAAACGTATGATCATTACACGTTAGAGCAAGTCCACCTATAAAGGCTAAGGCAAGGCTAAGGCAAGGCAAGGGCTGCCACTATTCACGTGAATAGTGGCAGCCTTGCCTTAGTTGGTTCCACCCTTGGAAGGCTAAGGGCCAGTTTGGCATTGCTGTGCTGTGAAAATAATCGCTGTTAGATTTGCTGTGAGAGAAAGCAGTTTGGCGTTTGGTAAACTTTTTGTTAAAAGTGTTGTTGGTACGGATTCCCATATAATCAAAAAATAATTGCCTCATAATCATTAAACCCAACGCCTCTTCGAAACTGATTCCTGCATAATCAGAAAATGAAAGCACCTTATTAGCTGCTTTCCCTTATAGCTTTCTCCCACAGCAATTTTTAACAATAAGTGATTTTCTCATAGTTTACTAAACGGGTTGGGTTTCACAAAAATTTAAAAAAATCACTTATCACCCCAAATAAGCAATACCAAACGGGCACTAAGACAATGGCAAATACTATTCACATGAGATATAAATTGATAAATTTGTATAGAGTTTTTAGTGTGGGAAGTAAAGAATATGCCTAGGTATTTATTAAAAAAAAATTTGGAAATTTTGGTTTTTTTTTTCCTTTTTTTTTCCATTTTTTTTAGTTGCTGACGTCATTATGACGTCAGCATTGCATCATCCTGCCCAGGCAGCAGCCCAGGCAAGATCTGCCCGTGGGCTTGCCCAGTTTGATGGGACCCATCATTTGCCCGGGCCATTTTTCTTCCGCTGGAGCATCTTTGGGGGGCCTTGGGGGGCCTTTTGCCCAGTCTTGTGCCAAGGCTGGAGATGCTCTTAGAGAGGCGGTACAAAGGTAGTTTAATAATGTGGTCTCCTTAGCATAACCCTATATTCTTGCTTTCAACTTTTATCTTCTTTTTGGGGAAATCAACCTCATTCTTGTTTTGGCCGCATACAATTAAGTTTCGCGAGATGAGTTTTTGTGGGAATATCATTCCTATTCCCCTTAGAAAGTTTGGTAAGGTTGAAAATGGTAATCATGAAATAATCTATTACTATTTCAATGTTTGATATGTGCAGTACATGCTGCATTGGGATGGAGGAATTTGAAAGAATGAATTTGAAGATTTGACAAAAATGCTAAATCTGCTAGAAATAAAATTAATAAAAAAAAAATACTTGAAAACATTAGATTCAGTGTATTTGAAATAACTAGATGCAATATATTTGAAATTGGTTTAAAATAATTATATGGAATGAGTCATTTGAAATTCATTTCCTTCTCATTCAAATCTTGGTATACATATGAATAGTATAATCTTATGATTTAACCTTATAATATCATCTAAATCCTTAGATTTGGAATCACTCCATCCAAATGTAGAAATCAAACTTTGTTCTATTTTCCAATAATTATTCACGAAATATTTAAAATAATTCGTACTTCCTATTTAGATATGGATTTTAATTTAAAGAAGAAGAATTTTGTCATAGAAGGTTCTAATGGCATATCTGGAATGGGTATTGGAATTACTTCGCTTTCTGATTCTCATGCATTTACTAACACATCATGAATATAAATAAATAAATTATGTAGGTTCTACAGCATAATCCAAAACCTGAAAAGCCATGAATAAGGTTGGTAGTTGATCTCATATCCATTTCTTCTATCTCATAAATTCTAACTTCCACAATTCATTACTTTTCCCATCATAAGTAAACATGCTATTAGAGGAATGACAAAACCCAAGTTGGCTCATTGGTTTTCATGGATAACACACATTCCATGTAAAGGTAGTACATTTCCAAGATTGTGCATCCTATAAATATGAGAACTGAATCTCACCCATTCAACTTTCATTCCAGCAAAATAAGTTGGGAGTGTGTTCAATTGGGAACTCTAATGGATTTTAAAAGATTTTAAAAGTCCACAGGTATTTGATCAGGATTTTAAAGGAGTCATAAAAGTCTATGTATATTCAATCATGACTTAAAATTCCACAAAAGTTTAGGCGTATTTTTTTTAAAAATTGAGTTTGAAGGAAATACCTAAAAAAAATTGTGGATTTTGATGGATTCTAAAGTGGAGTCCATGTCTGACCAAAAATGTATGTATGTATGACAGTGAGCATTATATATGCATATTCTTATTGGTTACGAGGGAAAAAAACTTACATATATCGGAGTAATGAGACATATTTTCACGTCATGAGTGTTGTATAAACAGTTGTCCCCTCATTTTGTTCGAGGTAAGTTTGGCAGCATGTGTGTTGAGAAATAGTCCCACATTGCTTGGGCTAAGTGTCTATTAAACCTATTGGTTCTATCTCTACCCAAATATTAGTTTCAATATGTGGACTAAATGATATTTTTCCTTGCACCTGATGATACCTGAAATATGATATCATGCATGCTGACTGAAGTTTTCAACTTTAGCTCACAACCTAATGTTTCAAAAGCAGTATGCTTTCAAGCATATGAGCACCTTTTGGGGCCATTGAAATCACTTCTTACTTTTGATGTCTGAATAACTTAATTGTAGAAAATAAGCAACTTGTTGTAGCACTCTTCCAGACAGAAATGAGTTTCTATTCATAGTCAACCATTCTTTTGTTGATTTACAGTTTACACTACCTCTGTAATTTCTAACCTCTTTTTCCTGCCATTTCTTTTCTTTTTCAAATGGCTCCTAAATTTCTACAAACTATGATTTTCACAGCCCATTTGGTTCCTTGCTACAATTGGTATCTAAAACTCTAAGCTATCTTTTGCTATGTTTGATACATTTACATGATAGAAAAGTCATCATCAAGCCCATCTAATTGTCCTTTTAGACTGTTTTCTTGGATGATCAAAACTGAAGTTATGACTGAGAAATCAGAACCTGATAGAACATCCCCAATTGGACCCAACTCTGGACATTGCTGCCAGTCATTCATCCCAAACGTCAAAACCGAATTCACTCTTTCCCCTCTTCCCACTATAATGAGTGAGTACTGTCCATCCAATGCCCTCAAGGTAGTATAGGTTTCAGCAGAATTGGCAAGATGCTTCTCCATGTAAGCAACTTGCCCACATGACACATGTCTCTCATAGAAGCTAGCAAAGCACTCATCATCAAGCTTCATTTCCTCTTCTTTCTCAGAACGGCTGACTGTGTAATTCCCAGGTCTGGTTGCTGCCTCTGAGCTAGCGTCAACCAAGAATCTTATGACTGTGAGTTTTACACCTGAATGTCGTGCTACGCGACCAGCATAGGCAAGTGCTTCTCTATCGTCTTTACCACCAATGAAGATGACTGCCACACTGACAGAATGATCACAAGCTCTTGGTAGTTTTTCAATCAATCCAAGACCTCTGTCTACAAGAATTCCCACAGAGCACGGAGCATTCTTGAGGACCTGTTAATACCATAATTATCATTAACTGATAAATGGAAAGTATGCCATAGCAGATATGTCTGTAGAAATGTGAATGAACTTGGAAATATGAGCAGATATCTAAGACATCACCTCCTTTATATTCATCGTCAATATGTAATATGACCTTACTAATTAGCATTGTGTTTATCATATAACTATGTAAATATGAGACTTAACTTTTACATGCTTATCTCTGTGACTAATTCTTCAAGACATAAACCGAAATCCCTAATGTAAATTAGAGATTACATCAGTGATAGTATCATACATGTCTAAGTATATACTTCCAAGTGCAAAGTTTAAATCTATAATTGTTCCAAACATATGATCATGTTGCTAGAAGTATTTAACTATTTCGTTCATACATTTTGGTATGCCTGACCAACTATCAGAATGAATTTTGTTAATTCTCGATATAATACGTAGCTGATTGAAAGACAGTTTTCTGATATACATTACCTTACGGTTCACATATCTGAAACCAGAATGACCATTATCCAAGGTTCCATCTGGGCGTTGGACCTTGTGAAATGGCAATATGATGAGGGCTACCATTGAGTCCTCTGCCAAAATGCAAATATCCTGGGGCATGCCATTGAAAGTCGAGAGTGCAAGCAATCGTCTAAGTGTGATACCTTCTCCGCTCTCCCCTACATAGGTTTGAACTGCAGTAGTGACTTGATCTCTCATTTCTTTTACTCCTGTGTGAGTCACAGTCATGGTGTCCACTTCTTCTTCTTTGACCAGTGTGGCTGCGATTTCGTCTGTGAGTTCTATCATGTCGGTTACATATACCACAATACCAGGGTCAACTGTCCCTCTAGATATCTCAATGAAGTTAATGGTAGTACGCACATTTTGAGGCCCATTAAGGCATAGCAATATGCGGAGTTCACTTGAAGGATCAAGCAACTGAAGCGACATTCGATGAGTAGGTACCCGTTTCCTTGCACGCTTGATGATTTGTGCCACGACTGATGGGGCGTGCACAACAGTGAAAAAGATAGCTATCACCATCACAGTGCTGGTTGAAGTAGACGTTTTCCCAGCCTGCATGTGATCACAAGGGCAAAAAGCAAGAAGATCAGGATGGTTCAAATCGTGAAGCTGGTCCCAATAGGCATGAAAATGGTTGTTGATGTATAGTTATAAGTTATATATCTACTATAATTTTCTGTCACAAGCTTCAGTGATGTTTAAACCGTGCCATTAATAAGTAAAAAATGCATCTGAGGAAGTTAGTATCACAACACATGAAAATTGGGGAAGGAAAAAAGAAAGCACATGAGGAAAAAAAAAATAGAGGTCAGAGACTAACTGTTTTTGCAGCAATGGCTAAGTATATGTGAAAATGGCCTTTGGTAGTGAGAAGAAGCCCAAGTGCTACAGATTCCGGCCAGTTAAAGCCCAACAGCTTTCCAGAGATGACTGTTCCAGTAACTTTTCCAATTGTTGCTATAGCAAAAACTACAAATAACCTTCCCCATGTCCCGAATTGGCCAGGTTGAAAATCCCTGAACACAGCTTCATACCCCATCCAAAAGAAAAAAATGGGATAGAAAATGGTAGTTAACAAGTAATTGATCTTGCCTACTACCCATTTTGAGACTCTCCCCTCCCTTGGTAAAAAGGTTCCTGCCATAAATGCACTCAAAACAGGACTGTATCCATAAATTGGTGAGCATGAAATGACCAAGGCCATGAAAGCAAGAGCAAGCACTAGGTGTGAACCTTTTATGGGTTTGCCTTGCGGGTTTTCATTGTTGACCCAGTTCATGAAGAATGGTGAAACATATGCTGCAAAAAGTGTCTGGATTACTAATGCAGAACCCATTTCAATGGATCTCCAAACGCGCTTTGAAGTCTCTACAACTTTATCTCCAGATTCGACAGGGCAAAAGACATAGCCAATGGAGAGGAGAAGAGTGGTTACAAAATCAGCATGCATTCCTGCAGCAATGACCAGCTGGCCTATGTCTGACTTTCCTATTTTGAGACTTGTTATCAGACGTGTCAGTACCGGAGAGGCTGTGCTAGAGAGGACCGTGGAGAGGGAGAGAGTGAAGTCGACCTTGAAACCTTCTGTAAAATGCATAAATGGGGTTATGGCACAGGCTAGGATGAATGTGGAGAGCATACCACAATAGGCCACCTTAGCATCCTTGGTTGGTTCTTTAAAGAGTATATACGGATCCATTTCTATGCCTAACACAAACATATAGCAGATCATGCCAAAATCAACTATGAAATTCAATGTTTTACTCGCTGAATCTGTTACTTGATTGCGTATGAACCCTATGTTTCCAATGAGCAGTCCTATCTGCATACCATACGAGATAAGAATTTAATCCCAATAGTAGGCAACGAGTAGCATCATAAAGAAAACAGCACCCATAATAGCAAAGTTCTTATCAAGAATGACCAGCAAAAATGGCACTTTTTTGTCATAAAGATGAAAGGTTTGGTAGGAACAGGCTTTAAATTTAATGCAGAATTTACACTACAAATAAGTAAAGAGCATAAGAGCCTCTCCACAGGACATACAAAATTATGAAAGTAGGCCTCATTAGAATAAGTAAGTCCTTATCTGATCAAATTTACTACTCGTCTGGATGCTGAAGAAAAAGACTCATAAGAAGGCTTATTGAAGGACTTTCTTTTGAATTCATCAGAACCACATACAAGATGTCTTCTCTCTTCTTATGGTCTCTAGACCAAATAACTTGTCCTCCTCCTAGGAAGAGCTACAACTGATGTTGTCAAGAGTCGAAATCGATAGCATAGAATGTTAAGGACCAAAGTTCTAACTGGAAAAGACCAATTAAATTTTGCTGGTTGCTTAAGGGGTTTGTTTTTTTTTTTTCCCTGTTGTCATGACCAACCAAGTAGACTGATATGACAAGAACAATCTTCATCACCCTGTTAAGGACAATCTAAATTGGAGTCCCAATGACAGATATGAAAGGTAAATATTAAAACAAAAGAATGCCCCTATAAAGGCATGACTATATGATCACACATATCATCATAGCCAGCCAGCTATACACTCCCATAATGTCATTCTGCACTCAAAAATTAATTTTTATAAAATACTCGCAAAAACGAGTGCAGAATGACAAACTCGGAGTGCGAATAACATTTCCCGCTCATATGCATTGCCAATCATTCATATCAAGCTATATGCCAATGGTTGGGGATGGTTTCAATTCATCAGTAATTTCATTGGCAACCTCTCAAAATGACCCAAAAAAAGAAAGGAAAATAAAAAAGAGAGTTTAATACAAGTCTTGAGAGAGAGAGAGGCTTACAACGGTGTCAGAGGTAATGCGAGGCTGAGAATATGGCTTTAACAGGAAGTGCGATATATTGCACAGAGCATACATTAAGAAGAAACCAAGTGCATACTTGGCTACTTTTCCAAAAAGCTCTTTCAACTTTAGCGTGCATGGTCCAACAATTGAAATTTTCTGGAAACTATGGATTTTTTTCTTGCTGCCCATTTTTTTTTTCCTCTTGTTTTTTTCTCAATCTTTGTCCTGAGCTTTCTTCTTTTGCGTTTTTGTTTGCAAAATATTTTTCTTTTTTCGTCTGAAAGTTTGCAAATGAACATCAATGCCACCATTTCTCTCTCTACCTTGGCTTTTCGCAGGATGAGTTTGTGGTTCTGATTAAAAGGCTTTGTTTGTGGAGAAATTAAAGGAGAGCGGCTAGGAGAGAGAGCCATTTAGAATGGTAGAAATAATACAACTTTTTAAATAAAATGCAAACAAATGGGAATTTTTGAATTAAAATACTACTTTCTATGTTAATAAATCCACATATAAATTTGATTAGTTAAGCAACTAATGGATTTTGTGGCAAAAAAAAAAAAACTGGATTTCAAGAATTAAATTTTGTTCATATTCCTACGGATTTAATTGTCATGTATATATATATATGTAACAATTTCTTTCTTGCAAATCTTAATACAAGAAATAAAGAAAGAATGTGCTAGCTAATCCAGTTGGTAAGGTGACTTATAACTCTAGTATAATAAAATATTTGATGATCACAAATCACAACCAGAATTTAACTCTGCTCTTCTCTTCTCAAAGTTTAGACTCCATTTGAAAAAAAAAATGAAAAAAAAAGTATATTGTCTTCATATTAAAGGCCTAGATCAAAGTTTTTCTTGATCTCGGGTAGAGTGATAGAACGAGGAAGATTTTTTTGGTAATACATAATGGTAGGGCCTAGCTAGAAACATTTAATAAAACGTAATTGACTAATTTGAACCACCTTCCTTACTAATAAAATAGTATGTTTTTCTTTCCAAAATTTAAAACAGCACCAAGTTCTAATGCCCTCATTAAATTTATTTTATTTTCGAGGATTTTCCCTGTTAAGAGGAGCTCTAATAACATACTAAATTATTAAATTCACACACTGCACTGATACTAAGGCTCGAACCCAAAATCTATACTCAAGGAGCTTGTGCTCCAAACCACTACACTAATGGATTATTATTAGTGTATTATTTGCTAATATTCATATGTGAATATACCAACATTTGAGACTTTACATATTCACATAAAATATAATATAACTATATTTTTATGTATACTAAACATTATAGAAATTATCATATGGACCCCATCATGTGGATTGAAGTGGGCAGGCCCGAGCCCATGAGTTCATATTCCTACGGATTTAATTGTCATGTATATAAATATTATAAATAAGATTTTTTTTTTTAATTCAGGATTTAAAGATGGGAGATTCACTATTAAACCCAATATCCCATTTACAACATAACAAAAAGGCTTTTAACTTTTTTTAAATTACAAAACTGTCATTGATTTCTTAAAACAAACTCAACTCAAAAACCTCATAAAAAAGCCCAAAACACTCAATAGGGCATCAAAGTAATTTAATAATCAAAATTAAATTCAATAGGGCCAACTGTCATTTTTTGAGTTTTTTTTTGATTTGTTTATAGAAATTAAATGGTGTATGGTTTATTTATAGTTTTAGTGCTAAGAATGGGTATATAACTAAATATCTCTTTAAGGATTATCTTGCATTTGATTCTCATAAAGCAATAAGACACAACATAGATCTTTGTCAACATAACCACACACTCTCCGAAAGAAACACTTGAATGTGAACCAAATCCAAAAAATTGGGCCATAGACGTCTCAAGATACCATCGACCTCCGCAATCGTCATAGTTAGATTATATTGATCATAATGGTGGTGGCGTACATTATGCATAAATCGTCATAGTCGAATCATCTCTCTATATATATAGAGAATGCTAGCAACCTTCTCTCTAGCCTTCTCTTTTGGACTTTCTCCCTTTTCCTCATGACATGTGTCATTTTCCTTACACTTAAAACAATGTCATTAATCATCACACAAGCTAATTTTTCTTTTCCAAATTAACCCTTATTATATATATATATTACAACAAACTAGCATTTTAACAACTTTCTTTCCACCTTATTAAAAAAATTAAATAAGAAAAAAAAAAGGTTTTTATATATAAAAAAACTGTTTGATTTTTGTTTTTCCAAAGAATACATATGTCGCTAATAAAACCTTCAATCCTTGCATAACTTTCTTTCCAACATATAAAAAAATTAAATAAGAAAAAACGTAGGTTGTTATATATATAAAAAAAAGTATGGTTTTCGTTTTTCCAAAGGAAACAGACTATAATAATAAATTGGTGTCCTAGCATTATCATAGCATGGACTTCTTTTGTAACATTCTCACTGAATTAAAAAAAAAACACACCTTTTTTTCAAAAAAAATAAACTGACGTTTTTTCTTGTTTATTTATTTTTAATAAGATGGTAAGAAAGTTGTAAAAAAAATCAATACATTTAATAAGGATAAACTTGGAAAACAAAATTTAGCTTGTGTAATGCATTTATGACATTATTTTAAGTGTATGGAAAGTGACACGTGTCTTGAGTAAAAGGAAGAAGGTCCAAAGGAGAAAGTTAGAGAGAAGGTTGCTAGCATTCCCCATATATATGTTGACACATGGTAAAAGCCGAATTAAATCTGCCCAATAGGAACAAGACACGTAGACCAATCAGACTACCTAGCAACCTGATCAAACTCCCACCAAAGCACGAATATGTATTGGCTCGGGGACTAACAAGAGTCACCACCCCAGCTACTAGAGGTACACTCCAGCAGAGTGTGAACATGTATCGGCTCGGGGGCTAACCGAGGGCATCACCAGAAGTCATCACCTCAGCCCCCAAGGATTTATTACCAGCCTTCAGAGAACTGACTGACCAACATGTATGCTCAGGGGCCGACTCGATCATTCTTATACAGAAAATGAAAGATCATGGACGAGCCACTTCGATGACAAGACCTCTCCTAATAGAAGCACTATGCTCCACCTTCAGAACCACCACTCCTATCACCTCTAGTCCCTTGTGCAGACCCCTCATATTCGTCGCTAGACAGGATATGATGGGGGACAAGCTACTTTGTACACTCCTGCCCTTATCCTTGCATGTGGGACCACCATAACTGCATTGTGGCAAACCTCAATTGGTCCACCACTATGACAGGACAGGAGCTCAGGTGTGATGTGGTCAACTTGGCTCTGAGCCGACGAATATGGCTTGAGAATATCTTACGGAAGAAGCCCTATAAATAGGAAAGATTCCCAGAAGATTGAGGTGCCCACTTCTTTCCCTTTTCTGTAAACATATATTTCGACATTGTTAATCAAAAGGAGTATTTGAGGGACACCCTTATAGTGGCGGAGTCAGAAATTTTATCAAGGAGGGTTAACCTTAAATAGCGAGAGTGAAAATTTTGTCTAATTGACTGGCTCATTCAATTAAAGAAATCACAAGAAATCTTATGAATTATGAGGTGTGTTTTTGTGATGTTGTGTTAGAAAAAAGATACTACTAGAGCCAAGAGGGATTTTGTAGTGTACTTGGTTAATTGTTATAGTCTAGAGATTTAAATAGTAAACAAAGAAAAGAAGAAAATGAGTAAACTCAAAACACAAGAAAGGTCAGCCATGTAATATAGAAAGTAATTGAGTTAAATGCAACACATACAAAAAAAAATTATCAAAGGATGAGAAGGGTCAAGTGACCCTTGTAAATTGTAGGCCTTAATTGGCTCCGCCCAGGGCCCACTCCGCATTGTATTTCACTAATCCAAATCGTCTATTTTGTAGACATTCATTCAAAGATCATCTCTACAATTGAATCCGATATCTTCTGACCCCTCAATTAAATTATTGAAATTTAAGTACTTTCTTAAATCACCACGTTCATGGATTTTGTTGGTCTCAATTAGATGACTTAATGATTTTCAATTTGCATGATTTTTTGCAAGGATGATCTATGAATGAAGATGTGAAAAGTAGATGGTTTGGATTGTTGAATTTTTTTATTTTTTTGTAGGGGACCCTAAAGGGTGTCCCTCAAATAAAATTATCTCACCTTTCGTGAAGAAACCATAGCCTTACTTTTTGTGGGAAGGGAGTGGATTTTTATTTTATTTTATTTTTATTATTTATACAATTAAATAATTGTCTAATGAAAAGGAAAATTAAATACTTATGTTGCTCACATGTCATGTCTTTAAACGGTTAGATTATTGGGAGCTTCACTAATATACCCAAAATGAGTGCTGAAGTTATAAAAAAAACCCCATATGGAAAACACTTTATAAACACACCCAAAACCCATTTATTAAATAACAAATTAGTGTTGAAGTTCCAATAAATTACAAGCACTGCCACTATCAAGCCCAACAGAAAAAAAAACTCAAAAAGCACCCAAAACAACCCCAGCCCAAACTTATAAAAAAGCAAAAGATTTTACCATTTCCAAAACCATAATTTAAACGTAACTTCCAGCCTGTGACTTCAATTAACCATCTATGCCAAACGTCCCTTCAATCACCGTCTTCATCAAAGTGTCTTCTTCATCTCTCGAAACCGAAACTCCATAACCACCACCAAGCTTGATCTACTTTAAAAAACAAACACCACACACTAACTTTCACCTACAAAACCAAGACAAAATTTCAGAAAACAATTTCAACAAGAAAACGCTTCAAAGGTAAGACATTTACAAACCAAACCTACACTGTAATTTTGATTAATTGCTATAGAGTTCCAGTCTAGGGTAATAACAGTATTTTAAATTCGAATCAAGGACAAAATCTTGAAACTATATTGGATTTCATTATTGCACTAACTGCTTACTATCATTATTTTAGTCGCTAGTTTACTGAAATTTCTGATTAATGGCTGTAAAGTTCCAATATAGGGTAATAACATTGCTTGTTTCCTCTTAAATCCTTTTTTTTTATGCATGTATACCACTGTAAAGTTCTAGTATAGGGTATTAATACTGCTTGTTTCCTCTGAAATCCTATTTGTAATGCATGTCTACCACTGTATAGTTCCAGTATGTGGTAATAACATTGGTAGACGTGCATTAGAAATAGGATTTCATAGCAAACAAGCTGTGTTATTACCCTATATTGGAACTTTACAGTGGTAGACGTGCATTACAAATTCGATTTCATAGCAAACAAGCAGTGTTATTACCCTCGACTGGAACTTTACAGTGGTAGACGTGCATTAGAAATAGGATTTCATAGCAAACAAGTAGTGTTATTACCCTAGACTGGAACTTAACAGTGGTAGACGTGCATTACAAGTACGATTTCATAGCAAACAAGCAGTGTTATTACTCTATACTGGAACTTTACAGTGGTAGAAATGCATTAGAAATAGGATTTCATAGCAAACAAGCAGTGTTATTACCCCATACTGGAACTTTACAGTGGTAGACATGCATTAGAAATAGGATTTCATAGCAAACAAGCAGTGTTATTACCCTATACTGGAACTTTACAGTGGTAGACGTGCGATTTCTTAGCAAATAAGCAGTGTTATTACCCTAGACTAGAACTTAACAGTGGTAGACGTGCATTAGAAATAGGATTTCATAGCAATCAAGCAGTGTTATTACCCTATACTGGAACTTTACAGTGGTAGACATGCATAAGAAATAGGATTTCATAGCAAACAAGCAGTGTTATTACCCTATACTGGAACTTTACAGTGGTAGACATGCATTAGAAATAGGATTTCATAGCAAACAAACAGTGTTATTACCTTATACTGGAACTTTACAGTGATAAACAGAAAAAACACGAATATACTCAAATTCAACTGAAAAAGCATACATCAATTAATATGAAAACCAAATCGAATATCACAAATTTCTAACCACATCTCAAACAGCAAATCCACAACCAAACAGAATCTGAAATCAATCCAAATTATAAACAAAAAGAAATTAAAATCACAATTTAAAACTCAAATGAATATCTAAGTACAAATTAGAACGAAATCAGAAAATCCAATAAATTACCTCAAATTCAGCAATAACAAAAATAAACAGATAAAATCAAGAAGAATAGTATCTGCATGTCAAATTTAAACTCCAAGACTGAAAAAATTAAAAACGAAAACCTAATCAGCAACTTAATTAATCAAACATGAAATCACCATACAAACTAAGTCGTTGAATTTAAAATGTTCATAAGCCAAACACAAACAAAAAACACAACGATTCATACAATAAACACTAGAAAATACTGAAATGAGAAATCATCATAAGAATAAACTGTGAAAATACGTACATCAGATGCGTTGATCTCATGGATCAGGATCCGAGTTCACCTCCTGAGTTGTGAAACGACGTTGCCGAGGTCGGCGTATCCAGCTCTTCAAAAAAGAGCTTCTTCAATGGCGATCGTAGAGAGGAAGACGAAGCGGCAGCACCTCTGACTCTGGAAGTATCGTCGTAGTTGGCATCGGCGAATAGGAGATCTTGGTTGAAAATCAGGAACATTGGACAGATCTAGCCATTTTGGAATATATCGTCGGTGGAAATTAGCGATCCGTCGGGATTGGTGCAGGTGAACGAGAAATCATCTTCATGTTCGTTCTTCTCGCAATCACCACCGGTGTCAGCATTCTGAAAGCCTTCGTTCGGCAATTGACACCTCAAATATACAGAGTAGCCACAGAACTCTGCGAGCTTAACCATTAGCTCTGTTCATATCGAAAAAATGGAAATTAGCACCAAATTCAAAGAAGAAACTGAAATCGAGTCAAAATTCAAGTAAATTAAGCAAAAATGAAAAGGAAAACAATGAATTGAAGCAGATGGAACAAACCTGCAAAAGAAATGGAGGCATCGGCGGCGAGAACACGTGTGAGGCCACCGACGTAACAAAGATTGTCGTCAGTCTTGTGTTGGTCCATGGCTCTGAGACTGTTTGGTTTACTTTGAAGGCAGAGAGAGGGAAGAAGGGAGAGAACAGAGGAGAGATGTGGGTTTGAAGGAGGAGAGGAAAGGGGCTTGAGGCTTCAGACCTCAGGGAGTGGTTTTGTTGAATTTTAATGTTCTCTGCATTCTATAGATTCTAAACGAGATCCAAAACTAATTTAATGCTAAAAAGGGTAATAAAGGTATTTGATCTTATTAATTAAATTAAAATATATACAATTGTTGATTTTTGGGTTTATTTTGGGTGTGTTTATATATAATGAATGGTATAGGGTATATTTATAGTTTTATGTCTAGGAATGAGTATTTCACTAAATTTCTATAGATTATTAGGATGGTCAAAATTTTGCGAAATACGGGTAAATACACGAAATCAAAATATAAAGGCTCATAATCCCCAAAGTTATCGCTTCAAGAATTAATGAACCTATGAAGACGAAAATGATACTTTGTGAACTACATGCACTAAAAACGTGTTTTTGGGCAATCATTTCACTCATGCACCCATTCTCCAAAAGTTCAACAACTCCAAGCCTAGAAGAGTCCACAAATAAAGCTATGGGTTAGCAAAATAGAACAAAAATACGAAAAACAAAATAAAACAAAAGAGAGTGCCAAATATAGCCGTTGCAGTAATAACTATTTCGTATATAAAACCCCCAAAACTATTTATACGAAAGGAGAGAGACAGAGGGAGAGAGTATAAATTTTTTTTCTTTTTATTTATTCGTCTTTTTTTTAACACTTTCCTCCTCCGGTGGTGAACCTCGGTGATCCGGTGCTCACTCACTCATTCTTCTTCCCCCTCCTACCATCTCCACCGTCCGATCCCCGGAGGCATAACCCCAACCACCACCACCACCTTTTCCCAAATTTCACAATCCTTTTCCAGGATTCCAATTCCCAATCTCCCTCTCAGACCCAAAAACAAATTATAAGAAAAAATTAAACGAATTCCCATCCCATCTCCTCCAAATTGAAATCCTTTTCACAACGTATACATACCTACATTATACATTATATATACGAACGTACATGTACACGTATATGTTGTATAGGCTTTGAGATATTGAGACTTAGGTTGAAGACAGATGGGTGTGATTTCAAGGCAAGTGTTCCCTGTTTGTGAAAGTCTCTGTTTCTTTTGCCCTGCATTGCGTGCGAGATCACGGCATCCCGTCAAACGATACAAGAAGCTGCTCGCCGAGATATTTCCTCGGTCTCAGGTGAATTTCTTTATTCACCTTCACTTTTTTTTTTTTTGGGTGTGTTTATGAATTAATGTCTAATGTGGGTAGTGGAAATGCTCAATAAAAATTGATTTTTATGCTACAAAGTGAAAAGAAATCTAAATTGTACACAGAAGCAATGTGGGAATTTTTGGTTCTTGTGTTTGGGGATCTTGTGAAAATAGGACTGAAATTTGATTTATGTTAAAAAGTAACTTGCTTCCCAAGAAATGAACAATTTTTTCTTTATTTATTCTATACATGATCAGGTCAGAAAATATGGTGAAACAAAAGGAAAACCATGGTCTTGTATTATGTTCTTCTTGCTAAATAAAAGTTACATGTCAAATAGGTTATGCTTTACGGTTCTAATTGTATTACCAATGTGTTATCTGAAAATTTCCCACAATTTGGTATTTAAATTGATATTTGTTTTTTCTTGTCTGTCTGAAAAATCATCACTGGGCATGCCACAATTTGGTATTTAAATTGATATTTATTTGGATTTGGGCTGTTTAATTAGGCTTTCAGCATAACTGGTTTTTATGTTACAATTTTCATTTTATGCCAGTTCCATCAGTTTGTGTTATTGGAACTTTTCCCTCCTATTTTGGCAGGATGAAGAACCAAATGATCGTAAGATCAGTAAACTATGTGAATATGCCTCAAAAAC
Organism: Prunus avium; assembly: GCF_965620075.1. NCBI lineage: Eukaryota > Viridiplantae > Streptophyta > Magnoliopsida > Rosales > Rosaceae > Prunus > Prunus avium. Next base: position 2,207,623 of record NC_142285.1, read on the forward strand.
TCCTCTTCGTATCCCAAAGGTGCTACCTCTGCTCATTATATATGTGTGAAATATGGTTTACATTGTTAATACGAACTGAAGTGATAATCTGGAGTTGAAATTGCAGCTGCTCACATAATTCAAATTTGGGTGAGGGTTGAATTTCTTTAGAATTTTGTACGACTTTAACTAATTAAACAGAAAATTAAATGTTAATATGGGATTAGTGTTACAGTCCTATGTGATAAGAGGCATCATGCGTTTAGGAATTCAGAAGTGAAGGTTGTTGAATTGACAAGGAGATAATTTCTAGTTTCCTGCATATGCTTAAGTTTGCATATAGTTTCAATGACTATGGAAGCTTAAGGGGTTGGAATGGGACTTTTATGAATGAATCTAATGGCCATAAAAATGGAAGATGAATATGTGTGAAATAAGGCTGAAGGAACGGTTTTATGTCTGAGCGAAGGCATATTATTTTGTTCGAGGAGTGCTTTCAAAATCCTAGCAGCACATGCTTTTGCTGTTCACTTTGACTATCAGGAAGGAGATGAAGATGCTAGAAAGTAAAATGAAATATACTTGCGGTCAGTGGTCACTAATTGTAAGCATCTCCTGGTTAAGATGCTAATAGTGTTCTGTACCTTGTGATGCTTGTGCTAAGCTGCTGTTTTGCCTTCTTCCTTGTCCCTGCTTCTGTTGAATGGCTTTGGAAGTTTTCTGTTGGTTTGGAGGAGGGACATTCATTTGTAAGGGTGGTTAAATACTCCACCAAAGTGATCTAGATAAAATATTGGGTGTAGGTGAATTTGTAAGATGGTATTGCCACACGCAGATTGGTAATGGTGGTTATTATTAAGTACTGCACTAAATTGATATGGATAAAAGAACTGGACCTAGGCAAATTTGTAAGGCATATATTGTAGTTCTACATGCAGATTGACTGAGACACAATACCTCCTCTTTTGGCAAGATGATCAAGAATTGTAGTTAAAGATATGTAGCAAACCTAGTTATGGAAATCAGTACCTTGTTTCTTTGCAGCTACCATGCTTTGAGCTTAAATATTTTTTATTTTTTATTCTAAATAGAGGGGATTCATTATTTTCAAAAGCTGCTTTGAGAGTTCTAATTTGTTCAATTTACTTGGATCTAATGATTCCATACCTTTTTTTTCTTCTGGTATATCTTTTTTCTTATGTATTAATAAACAATATTCGTTCATTTGTTTCATCTTCCAGGTTATAGATTTTATTTTACTTTTCATATGTGTACTATTCTGTTGTGTTGATAGAAGTTCAAAAATTCATACTTCAGATCACAACTACTCTGGAGCAAAGGTGTTACAAGGATTTGAGAACTGAGAACTTTCACTCTGTGAAAGTTGTTATGTGTATCTACCGGAAGTTGTTGGTCTCTTGTAAGGAGCAAATGTGAGTTCTTTAGTTCATAATAAATGTGAGTACATTATTAAGGTTATTGCTAGTATGTTTCTTTTCAGATTCCTGAACATATTGAGAAAAGCTCGACCTATTGGCTGGAGTGCTAAGTTGATTACGACATACTTGCTGAGCCATTTATCATTTCTTTTCAGAACTTATAAAGCCAGAGAATGCAATAAGATAGAAGCATTGTGCTCATGACATGCTTCCACTAACTACCTAGCCTGATGAGAAATTACTTAGTACTATGGTTGTGAAATTTGACCATTAAAATAACGTGCATATTTGAATCTTTACCCCTGTGAATATTATGGGGCACTTCTACATTAAGGAAGAATGCATTAAACACTGTAACTTAGGAAAACTTGAGAACTTAAACAAGTCAGTCCACACTATAAATGAAGGCTTTACCTTCTTTAAAGCTTGGTTTCACATGTATGAGATCCAAAATTGTTAAAGTCAGAGCATCAAATCCAAAACCAATTGGCAATAAGTGGAGTGGCCCATAATTTTATCTCTGTGATGCAAGGCATAAAATTTTCAGTGGAGGATTAGTTATGTTGGATGACATATGGAGCATGTGTAGCCAAATCGGGCCTAACATGTTGATGATTTTCCTGTTGTGGATTCATGTGACAGTTAGAGCATCGAAGACACAAAATGAATTGGCAGTAAGTGGAGAGGCCCATGATTTTATGCAGTGTGATGCAAGGCGTAGAATGTCCCATGTAGGAATTTACATTGACAACACAAGGTTTTTTTGGCTAGGTTGAGTAGATTTGGCATAGCCTAAGATTTTATATATTGTGATGCAAGACGTAGTATGTCCAATGTATGACTAAACATTGAGAGCACAAATGACATTTTTGCTAAACTGAAGAAGATTTGGCATGTGGTGGATTGACTGGAATATATTCACCTAGCTATGAAATTCAGGCTGACCTTTATTGTATATGCTGAAATTCAGGTTTATTTATCTTTATTGTATACGCTGATTCCGAAGTTTTAGATTCATCTTAGTAATTTTCTCATCCCGCATAGATCATATATTGTTTTAGGGTAAAGTTCCTGGAATACTTTTCCATTTAAATACTGAATGTTGTTGAAAGGAAATTACAAGACTATCCTTTGGAGTTCTTTTGTAGCTCATGTTGTGCATAATGACTGATTTTCATGTACAAGTTGTGATACATTATATATGACAGGCCATTGTTTGCAAGTAGCGTGCTTAGCATTGTACAAATTCTACTTGATCAATCACGGCATGATGAAATACGTATTTTAGGATGCCAAACTCTTTTTGAGTTTGTGAATAATCAGGTGGGAGTCGTTGGTATGTTCTTTCTCTTTCAGATTGTTGTTTGTCTGTGTTTGCTTTCGGTAATTGGATATGAATTGCTTTTGAAGTTTTAATCTCGCGTGGCCGTTTTGATTGTGCAGAAGGATGGTACATACATGTTTAACTTAGATGGCATGATTCCAAAACTTTGTCTCTTAGCTCAAGAAATGAGGGAGGATGGGTCGGAAAAGCATTTGCGTTCTGCTGGGCTTAAAACTCTTTCATCAATGGTAATTCACCTCAATGTAAATTTGATACTTGTTTTGCATATTATATTTGTTTCAATATCATGTGGTCTGGTAATTGATAATTTTGACATTGTTACCTACGTGTGAAAGTTTTGTTCAAATTGTTATACCAAATTAGAATTGTTCTACATAAGTTTATATTCATCATGGGACTTGTTTGATGGATATTGATGAGCATTTGTTAAACATGCAAATTTCATTTGAAACGGCTATGTAGAATGAAATCTATGATATTTTGAACTTTGAGGAAATGTGTTAGTTATTATAGTTAATACCTTGAAAGTTGAGGCTATAGTGATATAATAACATGCACAATTGTCACTTAATAATAGATGTAAAAATCATCAAATGAGGGGAAATAAAAAAAGACTCGACATACTAAATCTAATAAGCTTTATGGTGGGTTAGGGACCAGGATCTAAATATCCCCTAGTGGACTCTCTTGGAGCTGGAGTTTGAGGTCTACTGGTGGAATTTTGGTGCAGGACTCTTAATATGGTAATTGTTGACTCATGGAGAGTGACATTGAACCTTCTTCAAAGATCAGACTCTCGTAAGAGTATGATGTAGTATGAAACACATAGTGCACTCAGAAGAGTAACTGGATTTGGTTCTTGTGGAGAGTACTGAGTTAGACTGAGTGGATTTCAGGTCCCCTGTAGTTCTGGTGTCAGACATGAATAGGGAGATTTTTTGAGGTTTCATATATGGGTTATCCCATAGAATAAAAGTGGCTCCATAATATAATATACACTAGATGAGCTCACCACCTATAGCCTTAAGCTCATGAGTTCACAGGCATATACTGGGCATGCCATGGTCATAAAGTTCCTTCTCCATAACGAAAGTCTTAATTAAGAATGTTATTGGTGTGGAGAGAGAGTGTGTATATGAGTAATTAAGAATGTTACTGGCAAAACATAAGAAAATTGGCTGAGTGAAGGACCTGCAGTCTGACGATTAAAATACTAAGAATGTTTTGAGAAATGTTATGTTTGGGTTTGCATAATGGTCCTGAAATAGCAAAGACTTAAAGGAAAAGAAGATTAAATGTTGGGCGACATGTAAAAATGAATTCTTATGTTACATGGTAATTCAGAAATAATCTCAATTCTTATCTTTGGTTTTTAAATGATACCATTTTATATTTCATGATGTCCAGCTGCTCGCACTCAGTGCTTGGTTATAAACATTTGATATTTCCTTTTTGTGTAGATCCAATTCATATCTGAAATCCTTAATTGGACCTTCCCCTGCTTGGTGAATTGAATATCATATGCACCCTAACAAGAGTACTTTGTGCGCAGGTCTGGTTCATGGGTGAATTCTCTCACATTTCATCAGATTTTGATCTTGTAAGTTCATTTGGTATCATTTTCTGCTGGCTTTATTTGTTATGTACTTTTTTTAATATTATAATTACATCGTCACTTTTCTTGATTGCTATTTTGTCTAACTGGAAAAATATGCTCATGGTATGATCATTGACTCGGATAGCTTCTAAATATTATCATCAACTTGTTAGTTGCAATAGCTGTTGGAAGAAATAAAACACGCAGATGAATAACCTTTTCATGAATTAATATTCCATGACCATAATATTTGACCCCGTAGTAGATGCTAGCATACTGGATGGCAGGCATTGATTATCAACTATTGTTTACAAATTCTTTTTCTTTCTGTCTCTATTCATGTCTCGTTTAATTTATGAACTTTTAATCGCATAGTCCTCTTTTTCCAGCCGCAAATCATGATCTTTAGCTTCTAATAACATTTTATTTTCATTTCTAAATCAGGTTGTTTCAGTTGTCTTGGAAAATTATGGAGGTCCAAAGAATAAGTCAGATGCTGGTATACATGAAAAACAAGACACCCAGATTGGGAGTTCAGAAGAAGCTTCTTCTTCAGGAGAATCCATGACAAGTATTTTGTCTTGGAGGCTGCTAGTGAGTGAAAATGGCGAAGTCAATGTCTCAGGGTAGTTTTTTTTGGCACAATTTTCTGTAACTTTCGTTATATATCTAGCTATTTCAACATGTTATAGCTAACATCTACCTTTCTTCTTCTTGTTTTCATTTACAGGGAGGACATGAATAACCCCAGATTTTGGTCAAGGGTTTGCCTGCATAACATTGCCAAGTTAGCCAAGGAAGCTACAACCGTACGACGTGTATTAGAATCTTTGTTCCGCTATTTTGATAATGGCAATCTCTGGTCTCCTAAACACGGGCTCGCATTGTGTGTCTTGATGGATATGCAGTTAATAATTGAAAATTGTGGTATTTAAATTTCTTCAAATTGCTTAGACCTTGTTGACTCTGGGAACTTGACTAGTCTTCCTTTGTGTTGAGATTAGCTTTAATCTTTCAATTTGATATTTTCATGATCTCTGCACTGTTTTTTGCAGGGCAGAACAGGCACTTTATATTGTCCATCTTAATTAAGCATCTTGATCACAAGAATGTTCTTAAAAACCCAAATATGCAGCTGGACATTGTTGATGTTGCCACCTCTCTTACTCGAGAAGCAAAGGTTCAATCATCAGTTGCTGTAATTGGTGCATTGAGTGATATGATGAGACACCTGCGCAAAAGTATACATTGCTCACTTGATGATTCAAATTTGGGGGCCGAAGTCATTGAATGGAACCGAAATTTTCGAGCAGCAGTGGATGAATGCCTTGTGCAGTTAACACATAAGGTGATTGTAACATCCTTTCTATTTTTTAAAGATCAATTTATGCTCAATCATAAAACTTGTAGGGATTTGGTCAATTATATCTAGAATTGCCTCCTTTTTGTGAGATGTTATGGAAAAAACTTTATGGAATAATTATTCTCATAAGCTAGGTTCTATTTCTCTTATATTGTGCAGGTAGGAGATGCAGGTCCTGTGCTTGACATGATGGCTGTGATGTTAGAAAATATGTCTAACATTACTGTTATGTCTAGAACCTTGATTTCTGCTGTTTACCGTACTGGTCAAATTGTGGCAACAATACCTAATTTGACATATCAAAACAAGGCAAGATTGCATCGGGTTTATCACTTCCTCTTATCTACAATTAAGTGCACAAACTTGCCAAGGTTTCATCTGATTTTATTTTTCTTTTCATTTTCTGGTTTGAATATCTGAAACTTTGTAGACCTTTCCTGAGGCGTTATTTCATCAGTTACTCGTAGCTATGGTCTGTGCAGACCATGAAACCAGGGTGGGTGCACACCGTATATTTTCTGTCGTTCTTGTTCCATCATCTGTTTGCCCTCGTCCTTGTGCTCCTACTCCCCACACTGCAAAAAGAAATGATATAGGAAGGACACTCTCGAGAACTGTGTCTGTATTTTCTTCATCAGCTGCACTCTTTGAAAAATTAAACGTGCGATCTGCCTCACAAGAAAACATTTGTCAAGAGATGAAGGACAAAGCTGTAATTGAAGAAGAATCCAAGGTTACTAATGATTCGATGTTGAACAGATTGAAGTCCAAATTTAGCTCAAGAAGACATCAATCAGCTACTAGTGACTCTATAGGTAATGAGGATTCTGCAATCAATTCTCATTCTGTGATGAACCGGTTGAAGTCAACTTATAGCCGAGCCTACAGTATGAAAAGGAATCCATCAAATACGACTGCTGATGAAAAACCTAGGAGTATTTCACATAAAGAATCGGTATGAATTGTTGTCCCTGCTATCCTGTTATATAGACTACGTACATTTGACACTATATTATTGCTTCATCATCTTCTGTTATGACGATTTTTATCTGACTAATTTTGCAGACAATGTCACTTAGGTTAAGCAGTCGCCAGATTGCCCTTCTGCTTTCATCAATCTGGGCGCAATCCATCTCTCCTTTAAATACGCCTGATAACTATGAAGCAATTGCTCATACCTACAGCCTTGTGTTGCTATATGCCCGAACTAAGGTATGGCTTCTACATGTTGAAACAAAAATAGGAAATCATTGTATTTCATTATACAAATGAAGGAATAAATCGTATTATAAATTCCTTAGTAATCAGCTCTACCAATCAAGCCTTATCAACTCTATCATTTAATTCGTAACTAAACCCAAGTGACAATCAACCCTTGGATTAAGCGTAAAGGCCTATAGCAATAACAAGGCACAATGAAGATGCTATGTCTTTTTACCCCTTGTTTTGATCATAATAAGTGTTTAGGGAGTAGTTAATATTACTCTATATAGTTTCAGGGTTAGAGGATTTTCCCAAGTTAAAAATCCACTTTACCCTGAAATCCATAATTAGTTATTTTTCTTATTTGGTCCCCATTTTTCACTTTGTTTCGATTCACTATGTCATGTAGAACACCTCTGACGAGACTCTAATCCGAAGTTTTCAGCTAGCCTTTTCCTTAAGGAGCATATCTCTTGGAGGAGGTGAGTTCTCAAGTCCAAATTTTCTACATTTTTGCAGTTTATAATTTCTTTGAAGGTTCCAAGTCTAACCACATAATGCATTGCTCATACTATGGTGAAATGTCAAGATTTAGATTGCGTAGTACCTAGTATTCCTTGCTCAACTACTGTAATATTTAGAAATCATGTAGAAGTTATGAAATAATTAAGGTTCAGTAAAGCAGCTCAGTTTCTGGTAATTAACAGAGGAGCTGAGAGTAGTTTGCAGGTTGATTTTTCCCTCCCTGTCTTCCTATAACTGAAGCTATCCTTAACTGGGTGATTTAGTTTATAGAAGAATTGAAATTATGCCAGTCATGTGTGATAATGGTGAGTTTCAATTATGAATCTTGTACTTGTTAAATAACTTGCTGCTGGATCTTGTTCTTTAATGTAACCAACGGCAATAGACTAAACTAGCAAATATTAGGAAACTTAGACACACAAGAATTATACTGGTTCGGCAGAACTTTTGCCTACGTCCAGTTGTGATTTCTCTAGGTAGAGAAATCACCGCTCCTTTGATTAATAATAGAGATTACAGAACTTTTGCAAACCCTAGAACTAATCTCAAAAACTCTTGGCTGTCCCTGGCTATTTTTCCTCTCTCTCAAAATAAGCCTTGCCACACCCTATTTATAGATATAGAGTTGGCTTACATGTCCTAAGGCTGATTGAATTCCTATTCCTAAGTGGATTAGGAAATTACACTTATCCAAAACCAAATAGGCTTCTAGAAATCCAAACCTGAATTGAATAAGGAAAAACTGAAATTCTTTCCTAATCCCTCTAGGACAAGAATACCTCTAATTTTCCTAAAACAATCCTAAACTAACTAGGACATATTTGACGAGCCAAAATCCTAACAGTACTTGATCACGAGTCTCAAGTTTGACTTGATTTAAAAGTAACTATGAGTAGAGAAATAGGAGATTAATTGCTGTATTGCTTTGGCTGTAAACCTGATGTTGCATCTTTTCACCTAACCTCAGCTAACTCAGGTTATATAATATCTTTGCTTCTTTTGCACTTTATGGTAATCTTCTTGTTGATTGAATAGCAAGAGATTAGTGGCTTAAGATATTTAGTATGAAAGGACGAGAGCATATCTATCAAATAGGGGCAAGCATTGTATTGTAAGAAGCAATGTTCCTTCAATCATGTCCATTTATTTGTCATATCCTAATTTCCTTTTTCTTTTTTTTTTCTCAAAGATAAAGGGTGTGATTTTAACAATGAAGGTATTTTAAAATTTAGTTTGTAAGTCTAGATTGGACATATTTTAACTAACTTCATTGCATTGAAATGTAATGATCACTAAGAACTCTTTTGTGTTGTAAATTTTGTGATGCCATCTTTGTAATTAGGGGATTTCACATTTTCAGGATTGCAGCCATCAAGGCGCAGATCTCTCTTTACCTTGGCAACATCAATGATCATCTTCTCAGCTAAAGCCTACAACATTGTTGCTCTTGCTCCTTGTGCTAAAGCAGCACTTACAAATGAAACGGTAGGTGCAACAGAGTTGCCAGACCTCATTTTCATTGATTGTTGGTGGAACCTTTTAACTTATTTCTACTTTGACATAAGATACATTCTTAGTCTTGGAAAAAAAAATGTTTCCATGCTCATATACATAAGGTTTCCTAAGGTAATCTTACTCAATACTGATCTGTATGCTTTCATGATTTGGTATCAGGTTGATCCATTTCTACGGTTGGTTGACAATTGCAAGTTGCAAGCTGTCAATTCTGGACCTGACCAAGTAAGGGAAGTTTATGGATCAAAGGAAGATAATGAGGATGCTTTAAGGTCACTTTCTGCCATAGAAATATCTGAGAGCCAATCTAAGGAATCATTTGCTACTATGATAGTGCAGACACTTGGAAATTCACCAAATGTAAGCTTCCAATCACATATTGATTATTGGAACCATATCTAGTTCTTTGTTAATGAGGAGTGTGGTACTTTTGTACTGCAGGAGTCATCAACTATGAGACAGCAGTTGCTTAATGATTTTCTGCCTGATGATGCATGTCCGTTGGGAACTCAGTTGTGCATGGAAACACCCATACAAATTTACCAATTTGGCATAGAAGATAAGGGAACTCGTGATATGGTAAGTTACTTGAACAACCATCCTTTTCTTTTTTTATATAATGTGCAAGCAATTGAGTGTACACAATGGTTTTACTGTGCAGGTTGAGCCCCCATTATTCACAATTGAGGATGATGTCTTACCCAATGCAACTGAAAGTCAAACAGATCCTGACAAAAAACTTTCCACGGAAAGTCTGAGCCTCATAAGTGTTGATGAGCTTTTAGATTCGGTAAGTGTGGTATCTTGCTCACTAGCAGAGTGTTGCGGGTTTGCAGCCTTTGCAGAAATCAGACAGAAAATAAGTAAATAAATGAACATATAGATGAATTAGTTTTTGAAAATTTTAGTCATAGTTTTCTTTCCTGGTTGTCATGTTGGTTCTCATAAAGTTGGTATATGGTGGTGGTGGTGGTGCAACTATGACAAATACAGCTTAAATTCGATTTATCACTTGTTACATGAGATCTGGAAAACTACCTCTGTGATTGGGATCTGGAGAAGGAATTTGAGCCCTCAAATTTCTTATATCAAATCCTTCATGAACTTTATAGCTGAAATTTATAACCCTGTTGTTTATAATCAAAGATATTATATATGATGCCATATAAAACATGAACGTTTGCCATCCATTTGTTCTCTCTCCAATTTTCTGATTCAAGGCGTCTCAAGGGCTTTAGTGGTACACTTACTTGAACATATTGCTAAGTAAGAAAGTGGTATGCAGGTTTTGGAGACAACACATCAAGTTGGAAGATTATCAGTCTCAACTGCTACAGATATGCCTTATTTGGAAATGGCTGGCCTTTGTGAGGCCCTTCAAATGGGGAAGCAGCAGAGATTGTCCACTTTCGTGGTTGCCCAACTGAGACAAGAAAGTTTGATGAGATTTTCTCCTCATGATTGCAACCAGCAAAAGGAAACACCCTCTGTTGTTCCGCTGGGTGCTCCGACGGTATTTCATTTATCATACAACTGTCATTTAAATTTTTAATTCAATCCTTTTAGTGCATGCATATTGTTTCTACTCAATTTTTACTTAGCTTCTTAGTGTCTTCTGAAGCATTCTGATTTTGTAAACAATCTGGGATTGCAGAGTGGAAATCCATTCCTCGATTCAAATGCTATTTCACTCAACCAATCTGTTGGCGACGGGCAAACACTTTGGGCAACTGAATACCAGCATTATCCCCGATTTCAGCTACCTGCATCAAGCCCGTATGATAACTTTTTAAAGGCTGCTGGTTGTTAATGTGTAGAGAAAGGTTCGTAGTCCTTGTAAGAATTGAGTGTTGCATTGGAGCAAAGAATCAGGCTTTAAGTTCAATCCACCAAAAAGTCCATGTCTGTCTGCTGTTGTTTTGTTCTAACAGCTATCTTTGTATCTTTGTATCTGAAATTTTGTGTTGTCTCTGATTCAGCCTTCTTGTTTTATGTTCATATCTCTTCAGCCACGATTCTTTTATTCTTTAATTTTGATGGGGAGGTTTCATTTTATTATGGGCTCCCTTTACATATTTTGATATTGTAAAGATGTGCATAGGTACCTTTCATACACACTGGTGCATGGGCTTATTATTCATACCAGCATTGTTAAATGAAAGAATTTGTATAAATTATTTTTGGGTAGAAGAGAAATTTTGCAATGTAAGTCTCTACATTTAGCATCGGTACGCATTTGAAAAAATCTTAACCATTTAATTGATCCAATGAAATTTAATTATTCCACCTCATGATATTTGTATTAGATTTGTTTTTTTGGTCAGAATGATAGTTATATTAGATTAAAACTCTCCTTTTGTGCAAAGGACCCACTAGTTGTAGTGGTTTGGTGTAGGGTTTATTTATAGTTTTAGTGCTAATAATGGTTATATGACTAAATATCTCTAACTCTTAAACATAATTTCTAAACCGGTGTAGTAGTAAATAAGTTAAAATGTATTTTGTAATTTTGTAAGTCTAATCAGCATGTGTTTTTTCTTTTTTTGGTCTGAACCACGAGGTGGTCCTGGATAGGCCCCAACTATGGGTGGCACTTTTAAGCCTTAACCACAACCCAGACTAATCCCCACTCACACCGGGTCGGCCCGTAAGGAGTAAAGTGCTGGCCAAAATGGTGACTCCATACGAGAGCAGGAATCGACCCCTGACCTCTCTTTGCTCCGTTTGGATGAAGGAATTGCCAATTACATAGAATTCTAAAATGACGGAATTTAGATTTCCGTCATTTCAATTTCTAGCAATTGAAGATTTCAGTGTTTGGATTTATGCATGTCGGATTTCGTAAATGACAGAAATTGAAAATTTCAATGTTTGGATATCTCATGTAAATTATAAATGACAGAAATTAAATATTTCGAAAGAAAAAAAAAACTGATAACCAACATAGAAGGTATTCCTCGAAGTATAAAATAACATATCGTTTGATGAACTAAATAACTCAACTTAAACAAATAGAACATATTAGCAAACCAAATCACTCCCCACGTGCAATAAACATCTGCAACATACTCTTTTTTTTTTCTCAATTGGGAGTGCCTTCAGCATCTGAAATTGTTTGTCATTTTCTATCAGCCAAGCACATGCTTTGAGTTGTTCATTTTCACTAAGACCTGGTTCTGATTAACTTTTTCTAACTAAAAAAACAAAAAAAAAATCATGAAGTACATGAAACAAGAGAAACAAAGGTCCAAGTGTGAACAATAAATCAAGAATTAATGATGTCTCGTTGCACTTGATAATTATGGTAGATCTCTACTGCCAATGTGTCTCGAAAGTTTGTCCATTGATCAGTAACTTGAACACTTGCAATCCTATCATGAGCATTATTTCCCTCCAATGTCGAATGATTTGATATGTCATGATCCACAGAAGCTAAAAATTCCAAATCTTGAACTTCTAAAACAGGATCATTACCTTGCTCAGTTTGAATGAAGTTATGCAATACAAAGCATGCATTTATGATTCTAACTTGCGTTTTGATGTTGAAAAATGAAGGTGTACGTAATATACTCCATCGTTTCTTCAATAGTCCAAATCCTCTTTCAACTACATTCCTTGCAATTGAATGACGTAGATTAAATAACTCTTTGTAATTTTCAGGTCGATTGTTCCCACTCCATTCACTCAAGTGATATCTAGTTCCTCTATACGGTGCTAAAAACCCCGGTCCATTAGTATAACCCGCATCCACAAGATAGTACTTATCTACAATAAGAAATTTTAAAAAGCAAATTAGATATAAAGAGCTAGCTTGTATTGAAAAAAAAAAAAAGAGGAGAATTAAGACTATGACAACAGTGACTTTAGGCATCAGTAAACACAAAGATCACAAAACCCATTCAACACATTCATAAATTTAGTCAGAAACACCCAATTTTGATAGCCATTCAGAAACCATGGTAACCCTAAAATAGAAAAATATAAATTGAAGGAGAGAAATGCTTGAAGACTAACCTTCAAACTTGATCCAGAGAGACGTGTAACCCAAGAAGAACTCCTTCTCCTTACTTCTCTGGCTCACAGTTTTTTTATGATGCTTCTTACTTCTCTGGCTCGCAGCTTTTTTTTATAAAGCGACAAGGCAATCTGTTGTTCAGGGTTTCATAGGTTTTATAGAGCGACAAGGCCTCCAAACTTGGCGCTGTTTTTAAGTTTGGCGCTTCTTCTTTTCTTTTTTTCTTTTTTTTTCATGAAAATTTTGGCGTTTTTTATTATTATTTAAATTTTGGCACAACGGAAAATATGAATTCCCGCACTGTGGAAATTGTCAAATGACGCCTATTTTGGTGGAAATTAAACTCGGAAATTTGATGCCTCAATTTCCATGATTTTTTCCGCGCGTCATTTAATAAATTCCGCGCTTAAATTGCCAAACAAGGGAATTGTCAATTTCTCATCTTAAATTCCCAACTTTTAGCTAAATTCCGCGTTATTTTCCCTCATCCAAACGGAGGGTTAAGGAATGAAAGTGCCGAACCACTCACACCAACCACCTTGGTTTAATTAGCATGTGTTTTTAACTAAGCAATAGAGCAGTAAAAAACCTAGCGTTTTTTTTTTCACAAGTGGTTGAAGGGAAATTCGAACTAGGTATTTCAACATTTTCAATAGTACAGAGTAATACACAGCATGTTACGGCGACCTCATTAAAACTTTTCCAAAGAAAACCACGTGGGACAAAACCCATAAGTAGGAAAGAGTACTACCCATGCTATCAACTAAACAAAATAGTCAAAACCAATGTATTAAATGTCGATATTATCAGTGATATTATCCCGATAATATCGGATTTTTGGGGGACCGATATTTTCGCAACAAACCATGGTGTTATCGTTAATATATCGATATTATCCCGATAATATTGGGGACGATAATTTCAACATTTTTATGAATGATTTGGGCAATATATCGCGATACGAAACCCAAAAATATTTATATACATGGTTTTTGTGAAAACCATTTTACTCCTTCAACACCTTAAATGATTTTGCTTATGTACAACGTCAACCAATCTCAGATCCATATGGGTGGCATGTTAACAATTACATGCAAAACTATTTTGGGGATTTATCATTTGATGACTACTCTTCATAATATACTTACTCTACACATAGAGATGATGAAGATAGTGAAAATTTTGAATCTCATAGGAACTCTATGTGGTACTAAGTCACTCATGTATCTTACCATGCAATGTATAAAGTGTAAAATATTGTAGTAATTCATTATATATGAATGATTATGGTGTGTTTAATCTTCTTTCATTAATTACTACATATTTTCTACACTTACAGTATTTGCCAGCTCGCTATATAATCAACTTAAATAAGTTAAATCCATCATGCAATGCATTTCCTTCCAATTTTTTTATGATAAACTAATAGATAATTGACTAAATAAACATCCTGCAAAGTTTCAATAAAAATTTCCAAGTTTTTCTTACAATTTCCGTGATTTTTATTCAATTTTTACCGATACCGATAATATCCCGATATTTCCATCAACATTTCCATGTTTTTGGACTTCCGATATTTCCGATACCACCGATATTTTAGACCTTGGTCAAAACTCACACAAACAAATCATTGCGAATCCACCTAAGTATTAACAAAAGTGAGAAATTTGATCTTCTGCCCCAGCCATGGCATGTTTCAGTTTTTTTGTATAAATTTTTTATATGAAAGTAGGTGTACTCTGCAAGATAACAGTGCCTTCATCTTTAATTGGGGATGCTCATACAGAAACATTGAAGCAATAAGCAATACTCAATCAAATTTTAAAAAATAAAGTAAACGACTTGTTTGTTGCAATAACAATCTTATACCATAGACAGAGTACAAAGAGAGAATGAGGTTTACTAAAATAAATTCCAAATTAAGCTCCTTTTAAGAACGGTACATTGTCTTTCTGGAACTTTTTAATGGATTTAATAACTTCAACAGCCAATGCCTCATCCTCTGGGTAATAAGCTATGGGATCAGATTGTAGAGAAATTGGTGGGTTAAGCACACCTTCAAGTGTGGCATGGAGACAAAGGGCTGAGTAGGTAACATGATATCCACCTTCGTGGACAATCAGAAGACGTCCACTGCAGTGTCAGTCCGCCAGGCTACAAACAATCCGGCCAATCTCTTCGTAACCCTCCATTGTCAAACACTGCCTTCCAATTGGATCATACTGAGAACAAGCAGTGTTATTCTATAAGCTACTTCAATTTTTGTTGACAATAAAATAAAATTTGTTCAAAGGTAGCCAGAGAAAAACTTGAAGTTCTTCCTGTGAAAAAGGATATTGTTAAGGGTTTATGCCAAGAAAATAAAAAAACAGTAATTACTATACAGAAACAGCTCTTTCAAAAGATGGGAAGTCTATACATAAAGATGGTGAGGATTTCAGTTTTGTTAAGCGGTACTAATTTTCATTGTAACTCTAAATTTGTAGAAAAGCAAGACCAGGAACAGAACCTCATGCTCAGCTCTATGTCCAGAATGTATCAAGATATTGAAATTTAAATAGAAATCTGACAATTTATAGCTCAATTAGGCAGATATTAAGTAGATTTATATGGTTCATGATTAAATTTAAGTTCTTTCATATAAATGACGATGTAGATAGTAAAAACCAGACAATCTTCTCAATAAATAAACAATCAAGCAAATCATCTAAATTGGAGTTGAGCAGAAAGATTTAACTCACAAGCCAGTTTGGCATTGTTGTGCTGTGAAAATAATCGCTGCCATATTTGCTGTGAGAGAAATCAGCTGTGAGAGAAATCAGTTTGGCGTTTGGTAAACTTTTTGTTAAAACTGTTGTTGGTATGGATTCCCGTATAATAAAAAAAAGATTGCAGCATAATCATTAAACTCATCGCCTCTTCGAAACTGATTACTGCATAATCAGAAAATGAAAGCACCTTATTAGCTGCTTTCCCTCATAGCTTTCTCTCACAGCAATTTTTAACAATAAGTGATTTTCTCATAGTTTACCAAACAGGTTGGATTTCCCAAAATTTTAAAAAAATCACTTATCACCCCAAATAAGCAATACCAAACGGGCACTTACAGCACTTGAATCTTGGCCAGCTACCAGAACCGTCATTTCAGGCTCAAACTTTTGGATTGCAGGTACAACCAACTCAGTCATGGCATGCCTGTATCCACGGTCCCCTGTCCCATACAGGGACGGATCCAGGAATTTTCCTTCCAGGGGTCAACCTTTGCGCAACCAAAATTTAAAGCCAATTGAACAGCAAGACCGGCATTGTTCAGGAAGCAGAAGCCATCAGCTCGAGTAGGCCTGGTGACCCGGAGGCCTAACCAATGCATAAGCAATTTTCCATGTCCATCAAGTACATGCTTCATTGCTGATAATGTAGAACCAGCAGCAAGAAGCAAGGCATCCCATGATCCGGGGTTAAAGAAAGTCCCAGCACATAGCATCTTACCCCCATCTCTATCTGCTTCAACTAGTTCATTTATGTATTCTGCAGACAACACAATATATTTGAACTTACATCAGACTCTAACTTAACCCGAACCAATATTCTTCATAACTTTACCAACTCATATATATATATATATATATATCTCACAAATGTAAGAATTTAAATAATCAAAGGATTAAAATTTGATACCAGGAGAGAGAAAGGGAAGTAACTCAAAAAGCATAGAAACTAGAACTTGAAAAAGTAAGCAAATTGATCCAAAGTGAATCCAAGTACCTGAAGAGTGGAAAGAGAGCAATTCAGAGAGCAGAGCAGCCCTTCCAGGGAGCCAAGAAAAGTAGGAGCGATAGGACCTCTCTTTAGAATAGAAACCATGTTTTTAACTCTGTCAGGGTTCTCTGGGTGCTTTTCTAACACGTCCAGATGTAAGATAGTTTACTATCTTAAACTCACATAAAGTGGTCTTCTAATCATTATCGGATTGCAAGAACTCCAGATTAATCAAGGACTTAAAACGACCTCATCCAGCAGACTTTGTATCAGTGTTTTAATTGGCTTACAAGGCTAAAGGGGTTTCTAGTTCTGTTAGAATTGGGATTCATTGTTCTATTGCAATAAGGATACCTCAAGGAGATTCTTGATGGGCAAGACTCCTTGAGTGATGCATATAAATAGAAGAGCTCCCTCTAAGAGACGCGACACACAACTCATAAAGATATTCACCCCATCTAGAATATTGAGCTAAGGCAGTCGGTTATCTTAGAGAAGAACTCTCTCCCTCAAGCGTTCATTCCAATGGTAGAACAAGGTTAGTGTTCAAGTCTAATAGCTTATAAGGTTTACACCAGAAACCCAGGATCCATTCCAGTGACGTATACTCCATTGCCAGAGTCCCAAAACACTCAATTACATCATTTAAAATTCCATAAGTTGCAAATTCAATGTTTGGATAACTAATGCAACTAGAAGGGTTCTTTTCTTTAATTGTTTTTTTAAAAAAATAAATAGTACAGCCGGGCGGCTATACTCCTATTAAATATAATATTTCCTTTTAAATATAATATACTTAAAGCGTATAGCCGGGCGGCTATACTGTTTTTGACACGTCAGCACCCGTAGCTGGGTCTTTTTTATTTTTTATTTATATATAAATCGTATAGCCGCACGACTATAGTTGAGTTTTTTTAATTAAAAAAAAAAGGAGTATAGCCGTGCGGCGTTACTGGGGTGCTTTTCTCTTAATTTTTGTTTAATAAATAGTATAGCCGTGCGGCTATACAGTTTTTAAATATAATATACTTATGAGTATAATATACTTAAGAGTATAGCCTCGCGGCTATACTATGTTTTTTTTTATTACAAAAAAATTGTATAGTCGTGCGGGAAAACTCGGGATTTTTTTATTATAAAAAAGAGTATAGCGGCACGACTTTATTGGGGTCTTTTTTATATGAGATATTTAGTCATATACCCATTCTTAGCACTAATAATATACATAAACCCTACACCATTTAATTTCTATAAACAAACCCAAAAAAAAACCCACAAAATGATAGCTGCCCTATTGAATTTAATTTTGATTATTAAATTACTTTGATATCCTATTGAGTATTTTGAGTTTTATATGAGATTTTGGGTTGTGCTTATTTTAAGAAATTGATGGCAGTTTTGTAATTTATAAGAAGTTAAAAGCATCTTTGTTATGTTGTAAATGGGCTTTGGGTGTGTTTCTAAAGTCCATTTCATATAGGGATTTTTATAATTTGGGCCCCTATATTGGGTATAATAGTGAATCTCCCTTTTTATAAATAGAATAGCCGAGCGGTTATACTCTTTGCATAGATATTGCCGAATAAAACACGTATGCATTTTATTCATATTTTTCTCGTTCCGTACTTTACTAACTATGAAAAAGACAAGACCCACCCCGGATTTCCATGACGAACCTTGCTTCCCATCTGACATCTAACCTACGACGGACCCGCTTTACTAAAAAGCCCTTTAAGCCCAACTTAAATAGATAAACCATTTGACTTCTACCGAAATTTTGGCAGAGTCTCCCATGTAATGGGAACAATTCCCAAATTTTAGTACTTGCAAACAAGTACAAAACTAATCCCAACTTTCAGCATGCACAAGTTAAAAGCACACACAACCAAGACTAATGAAATGGGCCTCATGCCCTCTACCCAAACTCAAACGAGCAAACAGAGCAACTAAAGATTTAAGTTTACAACCTGAGAAAAAGGAAAGTAGAGAATGATAAAGGGAAGTTCCTACATTGCGAGCTTACGGAGAGAACAACGATGATGTCTCGATGTGGTGGTCTCGATCCCAAATATCCAAAACCTGGGGGAAGGGGGGGCGCAAAACAAAAAATGTGAGTAAAAGAAAACAAAACGTTTAACATAATTTATATTCAACTTAAATATCCCCCTCCGTTTTAGGAAATAACTATCAAAACTCTATGCAACAAAGTTCTTTTGTATACGTACATATTTACCATCTGATACTCTCAAATATTTTAATTCAATTTAACTTGTACCTTAGGATGCTATAATGAAAACCAAATCTTTAACACTCCTTCAATCCCTTGAAAAACATTGTAGACTCAAATAATTAATCCTTATTATGAAATACAAGCATCAAATCCAAAATCTTTTTCTTCGTAACCATATCCTTGCAAAAACACAATATGCACAGTAATTCCCAAATATTCAATCTCAATTCCAAACTTAATTTCAAATGGTACAGAGTAGTCTCAATGCACGTGCTCAAGAAATCTCAACATGGAAAGTATCTCAACAAATATACCCGTATACATATACATATACCCACACCCATACTCAACACATCATTATCATATACCGGGGGAAACAATCCAACCAGGGGATCGTTTGACTAGCTTGTAGGGTTTCAACTTTCTACCCTGCGACTAAGGATGAGTTGTCCAACTAGGGGACTACCGCTCCACAGCACACATGCCAGAATCCTACATCGCCCGTGCTGCTAAATCAAACCAAGTTCTAAGCACGCAGATTGCATGTCAAGGCCTACAACACACCAGATCAAAGGTGCCCAGATCTCAATCCACATGACGGCATCCTACATCGAACATGTGGGCCCACACACTGGAATCCTACATCAGCCCGTGTGGTAAAAAAAACCAGTAACCAGTATCCAAGTATCAATATTCATCCACACGCCGGCATCCTCCATCGTGTGTGTGGGTAAGGTATTAGTATCCAAGTCTCAGTATCCAAGTAACAGTATCTGAGCAACAGTATCCGAGTAACGGTATCTAAGTAACAATATCCGAGTAACAGTATCCTAGTAATAGTATCCGCCCACACGCCGGAATCCTACATCGGCATGTGTGGGTAAAGTAACCAAGGGGAGGTACATATAATGGCGTGTAACCCCTAGCCAAAATCTGAAATCCACTTTCATAAACCAATATATATATATATATATATATATATATATATATATATATATATATATATATATATATATATATATATAATATAATACACTTTCAAAATTCAATTTCCAATAATCATATCCGAAATTAAGTTCTCAAATTCACATTATGCAAATTCAACACATCTCGATAATATCATAGTTAAAACAATAATGTTCAATATACAAAATTCATAACTTAACCGATATCACCCAATCCAAAATCACCATAGTCCGAAACCCAAATCCATATACTTTAATAATAATAATAAATAATTCCAAGAAATCCTGTATCACATTTATGCAAGCAATTCCATAATTGAAAAACAAAGTACACTAACAAATGTCCACTCACAACAAGTCCAACGCTGCTCAATCCTAAGAGGGCTCTTCCTTTGGAGTACGCAAAGCATGGGTATCTATTCAAAGGAGTAACGGTTTAATTAACAATGTACCCAACTACGAACTTAACCCAAAACTCTAGTTCTCGGGTCTCAAAGTGTGCACAACCTTTAAGAAGGTTTATAAGGTCATTCTAGTACGACCCGAAGGATGAGACGCTCTCAGAAGACTCATGGTTAACTGAGCGATCAAACTTTCTATATTGGTCAATCGAGCCCACAGGGCCCATGACCTCCAATTTCCAATCCGAAAGTTCATATAAGTCCAACAAGTCCCGAAGGTTTCGTCTCGATTAAGCGGTCGGATCATTCTTAATTGCACAATCGGACGACGATCATTTTGCCTAAATTAGAATTATTGATTCGGAGTATTCGGGACTCCGATTCTCGATCCGCAAGTTCTTACACGATCCTAGAGGTACAGAGAACACCATATTTGAAATTGGAACCAATCAAACGGTCTGAACCTATCGAACCCGGATATCGCATAATAGTCGCATTATCCGCTCTATAGTCAAACAGTAACCAATTTCAAATTTGAGCATACTATCGTGCTCATGACTACATGGGGAGTGTTTTAGAACATAATGGGCCTCCATAAAGTAGTCCATGGGCCGCCACCTGCCGCTAGCAGCGCATGGGTGCCTTGAGTAATTTCCGGTGACCAAAAACTCCAAATCTCCGATCAATACTCATACCATCGTATCAATCACAACTAGAGGCACAACTTTTGGTCTTGGACCCCGGCCAAAAAGTGGTTGGAACTAGGTGAATCGAAGCCAAACCCGTGAGGGTTTTAGCTGGAACTTCCCGGCTTCACAATCGCAGCGACAACCACCAATGGTTTCGCACGACCTAGGGGAAAGCAAGAGGGAGGAGAGACAAACTTGTTCCAGGTGGTGGTGTAGCCTGAGGTGGTCAGAAAGGTTGCCAGTAACGGTGGAAGTTTCTGCTGAAACTTCTTGTCAATCCAATCCTAAAGCCTTGAGGTTTTGAGCTGGGAAAATGGGCGGGTTAGATAGAGGACGTCAATACAAAACTTTTGCAACCAATTTCGCCTGAAACGGATGCCGGACGACGACAAAATCTATAGTCAAAGTTCCGGCGTCGCGCGGAGAGAGAGTAAGGGTCGCCGGGAGAGAAAATAAGTACGTGTATTAAATATGAAAAATACGTACATACATGTTCAATACGAGCATAGTACTATTTATTTTATTAAAAGATTAAAAAATCGAGTATACCCCTGCGGCTGTACTATTTCTTATTAAAAAATTAGGGGAAAAGAGAGTATAGCCGTTGGGCTATACTATTTCTTTTAAAAAACAATTAAAAAAAAATATTACAACTTAAAAGTTCGGCCACTATATAATATTTTAATATATATTATTTGTATTCAATAATACTTGAATTTTGTGTGTATTATTGAAAATTTTGTAAACAATACGTGTATTAAATATGAAAAATATGTACGTACATGTTCAATACATGTATTGTACTATTTCTTTTCAAAAAAACCGAGTATAGCCGTGCGGATGTACTATTTTAAAAAAAAGAGTATCGCCGGTCGGCTATACTATTTATTTTTAAAAAAATTTAAAAACCAATGGAAAATGGGTCACCTCGAAGAAGATGTGCAAATACGAAGGGGGTGAGTCAAAAGGCTTAATAGTTCCACGGACCATCAAAGGAAAAATTGAAATTACCCCTACCATTGCAATTATGGTATATTCAAGGAATCAGAAGAAATGGCCAAGTTGAAGCAACAACAAGTGGAAAGGGGATTTGAACTATTTCGTAAGTTTGCAAAAATAGTGGATCCGGCAGGAAACTGGGCCAACATCACTGTGGCCGGAGTCATGAATTTCATGGGTCGTGGTCGCCGCACTTGAAGAGTATGCAAACTTCGAATTTGTCAACAGCAGGGAAATGGAACTATGAGGTGGCCTCTTTTTGTATTATGTAACTATGGGGTGCCCTGTTGTTGTATTATGTAAGTTTGGAAATAGGATTTTATGGAATGATCATGCCTCTTTTTGTATTTGTGCGTATACAGTTTATCGGTGTCCAGTTGAGTGGCGATATAGCAGCAATAAATATTCAATAAACATGCGTATAATGGCAATATTATGTCAATAAGAGTACAATAGAGAGATGATAGAGTTGCAATATGATCCTATTACAGTACGTACTACATCATAATGTTTTTAAAATTATTTGCTCCTCAAAAATTCAAGAAAAAAAAAAAGTAATTACAACCTGGAAAAAGGATGAAGTATACATCCCTTAAAAGACAGATGGCCTACATTACAGACCTTCAAAATGAACTCTATATATATAATGCATGCCTTGTAGCACCATCACATCCCCCCCTAAATTATAGAAACATGACACCCCAAAACCTCATGCTCCTTCCTCTTTCAACCCCTAAATTATCCATTGGATGCCCAATACTAGATGACTGCTGGGGGGGTGGGATACCCTGCAACTCCATAACAGAATTGGTAGGGGAGAGTGGTTCCGGGAAGACGCAGCTTTGTCTCCAACTTACGGTATGAGCTCAGCTCCCACCCTCACATGGCGGACTAGGGGGCTCCTCCGTCTACATATTCACAGAATTTAGCTTCTCATTTTGTCGATTGCAACAACTAGGCAACCTTTATCATGCATCATACCCCAACTTAATAAGGTTGGAGCCATTGGAAGACATATATGTTCGTGGTGTTCATGATGCTCAAGAACTCATCCATGTCCTTGGAGACATAGAAGCATTTATTGCCATTGATCACACCCGCCTACCTGTGAAACTCATTGTCATTGATTCCATTGCTGCATTGTTCCGATCACAGTATCAGACAACATCGGCAGATTTCAAACGACGGTCTGAAATGTTCTTCAACATATCTGAGACATTGAAGGATTTAGCAAATAAGTTTGGGTTGGCGGTGGTTGTCACCAACCAAGTGGTGGATTTTATTGGGCCACATGATGGAGTGAATGGGGTGAGGTTGGGAAACTTGGAGTCCCTGGACACATCAGGCAGACGGGTGAGTCCAGTGATAGGCTTTTCAGTACCTGCGCAAACAGGGTTAAAACTCCTACAAAACTTGCAAGAATGACAAGGTTATTGTAGTATAAATGATTCTCGCAAGGTTGTTCTCCGCAGGGATTATTAAATAACTCGTAGCAACCAAATTCTAATTAATTATTGTAAAAGAGAAAGTTGAGATGTTTGATTTTAAGACCTTAACTTAAAACGAATTTAACTAATAAAAATAAGGCAATATGCAAACTTAAAGCTAAGGGCAAGAGAAACAGTTGTGTTTTTAGAAATCAAATTAAGAAAGCACTAGGGATCCGCCGTCACCTTAACAATTCTATATAGTTCTCCCAATTACTTATGACCTATACATGCATATTTCGAAGGTTAGGTATTCCTAATATATGCCTACTTGGACCCCCAACATAGAGCGTATATCACACATGCAATCCGTCTGTGGTATTCAGATCAAATCTAAACATACATGACTCATTAAGTTCTGTGAAACCTTTTGAAAAACCATGCAACCCTTAAGACGTGGTATTCATCCTAAGTGAACTTGCACATATTAATCACAAGAAGCCTTCGTCAATTTCAGGGACCGACCTCCGACCGAAACTGCATCAAATTACTTTTCTAAACATCCTAATGGTGATCAAGCATTAAGACACTTAGATAGTTTAACCCAATGATGAATAATTCGAAAACCTGCATGCATATAATCATAAGCAAATTGGACAGAAACTACATATTCTTGCTAAGGCTCGTGGCCTCACCCTAGCAAAAGAGAGTTAGTTACACATGTTCATAATAAAAATAATCAAGTTCTTCATTAAAATAATAAAGATCGAAAACACCTTGAAGTAGAAGTTCTTCTAAAAATCCTAGCAAAGTCGCGTTCAAAAGCCAAAAGAGAAGTCCGAATTCTGTGAAATAGAACTTAAATACTCCCTAAAACCTAGCTGCCCTCCACCTGCTTTTCTATCCCCACAAGGAAACTAAATAAAATAAAATAATGACATGACATAAAATCCAAATTGGACTAGGAGAATCTGGCCCCAATCTGCCCAGCCACGTTTTGGCCTCAAATCTGCTCCAAATCCGGCCCAATACAGCTCGTTTTAAAGATAAAAACGTTCTGAACACTTCTCCAGAAGGCCACGAATCCATCAGAGGTCATCTCGGGCTCCAAAAACGCCATAAAAGCCCAACACGTCACTTTCCAGCACTGCACACTGCTCCTTTATTTTATCGCCAGAAAATAACCGCTTGGTAGAAAAGTCTGAAATTTTGATACGATCAAGCCAAGTGACTCACGAACATCCTCCAACTGGAATTACTCCAAAATTCATCCATTTGATTATGTTTTGCTCCAGAGGAAGTCGAAAGTCCTATATTGAAAATATAATTCAAAGTATCAAAATTCTTCCAAAATATTAACCAAAATATATTAAGAATGGGGTTAAATATATAATATGAAATATGCCCATCATCCAGCTTTGGGAGTAGCTTGGGCACATTGCATAAATTCAAGAGTGTTCTTGGCAAGACATGAGCAATCTATTGGGGTTAACATTCGTAATGCTCCTTCAACAACTATATGTAGTCAAACACATAGGACATTTCACCTTGTATTTGCCCCACATCTGGCCTATGCATCGGCCGAATTTGTAATCAGAAAAGAAGGTTTAGTCGGAGTATCATGGTAACTGTGTAATAAAGGAATTCTAAGAACTTTAATGTTTTTTTATCCATTTGGAATTACATTCCAGACCCTTTAATTTCGCACTCAAATTATAATAGCAATCTGGAAGCAATACCAGTACAATAAAAGTACAATATAATAGCAATCTGGAAGCAATACAACATGCTGTAGCAATGCAACCCAAATTATGCAAATTTAAAAGAATTCCCATTCAACATAACACGAAACCCACCACAAATAAAAGTAAAGTTTACATGACCTACCAAAGCAACACAAATCATATTGTCTAAGATACATTGCGCAATGGAATATTGTTTTTACAGGTGCTTTTATTGTGGCCTGCGGAACCACACCTTGAGCACTTTCTTCTAATGGTGCCCTCTCCGTGCGAGGGAATTCTTATCTTCTTTCGTCTGCCTGACATGACCCTTGCCATGGGAGGCAGCACAACTTGACTTCGAACATCTTCAGGAATATCCCACATTCTGTGAGGCTGTACCGGGTAGATGCTATCCGAATAAGCATCCATCCAAATTTTCCGAGTGTAATACCGAGAAGCCTTTAAGTATACATTTACTTTCAAGAAGCGGCAAACTGCAACTACATGCTTGCAAGGTAGCTGCTCAAGCTGAAACTTTCTACAACTACAACTGTTGTTTGTCAAATCTATGAGCCCGTCCATATAACCGTCCAAAACATTATACTGTGCATTATTTACTTTAACCACATTCATCCTTGCAGTATCCTCCAACCTGTTCCTCAACTTCTTCTCTCCAAAATTGGGGCACAATGTTGTTGTGTAATTCAAAGCCAAGTCACGACGTTCGATGAACCATTTCACAAGGAGATTAATAATTTCCCCTATCAAATGAACCACTGGCATCATCCTTGCAAACCTAAGGACTGAGTTGATTGACTCCGCAATATTTGTTGTCATTACATTGTAGCGGCGTCCATTCATGTGAGCTCTAGACCACTTATGTAACCCTGCCTCTTCAAGATATTGAGCAACATGTTCCTTTTGCTTGATCTTGCGAAAATGACAATCAAATTCAGCAATGGAATAAGATTTCGCAGCCTTCTCAAAGTGCATAAGTATGTGATCATGCTTTTTCAACTTGCAAGTGCGTTTCATGTTCTCCTTCATATGATAAAAGCATATGCCATGTTGCGCAGTTGGAAAAACTTTGTTCCACACATTCTCTATGCTAACATTGCGATTAGAAATAATAACAAGATTAGGACACTCACCAATGGCTTCATGAAGTTTAGTGAAAAACCAATGCCATGATGCATCCGTCTCCAAATCCCCGATCCCAAAAGCAAGAGGATATATATTTCGATTACCATCGAATGCATTTGCTACAAACATAACACCCTTGTACTTGGATTTTAAGAGTGGCATCCACGGCTATCACTGGGCGCATGGAAGAACGAAACCCTCTAATACATGCGCCAACCGCCATAAAGAAATACACAAAGTGATTGTTCTCATCAGTTTGGATGTGTGTTTTTGTGCCGGGATTCATACGCTCCAATTCATAGCAATAAGCTGGAAGGATATAATATGCCTCCTCCGTTGATCCTCTAATGGACAATAGAGCTAACTCCCTTGCTTTCCAAGCTTTCGAATAATGGATGCTGAAACCAAACTTGTGTTTCACATCTCTCATAATGTCACTTGCTGTGTATATTGTCCGAGAATCCTTAAACTTCCTTTTAAATGAAGTGGCTACAAGTGCTGCAGTTGCTTGACGATGGTTGTCACTTACAAACCTCAAATCACATTCATGGACAGTTGTACACCTCACAATCATGAAGCTGTATTCTCCAACTCTCAATGCTCGGACTCGCCATGGGCATGGACGTTGACAACAAACCACAAGCAACCTCTTAGTGCAAGACAATTGCACCTTAAATTCAAAGTGGCCTCTTAATGTCATCAACTGTAACTCCATCAACAATGCTTTCTTTGTAGAGAAAATTTGCCCAACTGTAATTTTCGGATTTTTTTCACTTCGCGAAAACCCCCTATCCAAATATGCTTCTCCATCATTTACACCAGCTTCATTGTACCGGTTCTGTTCACCTATTTGATTCCAATAATGTTCACAACTGGGTTCAGATTCTCCTCCTAAACGCATTATTGACAGTTGGGCAGATGTGTTCAAGCAGCCCAAAATAGGAGGGGCAGAGTACACTGACACTTCATTTCTTTCAGTACCATTATCACCACCATGCATCTGATCCACCTCGCTAAAATCAATCATATCCATAAAATCTGTCCATACTTCACCTCCCACATCAGTGCCATTTGTATTATTCCAAGTTACTTCATTGCTTTCAACAATGGCAACTGAAGAATAACCCATCCGACTACTATCTGTCGTGATATGCATACTATCAACTACATCATATGTCAGTCCTTTATCTTCTATACTCACGAGTAAGGGAGCTAGTTTTGAAGGTGTTACCTCAGAATTGTACTTCATAAAAAATTTGACATCATCATCGTCCTCAATCTTTATGTGCTTCGACTCATTCGAGGCCACCAAAACTGAGAATTTTAAGCTAACCTTGTCTTCCCTGCTGTTTATATTACCAATCTGATGCACACGGTCCAACAGTTCAGCAAATTTGATGGTCCGTGGAACTATTAAGCCTTTTGACTCACCCCCTTTGTATTTGCACATCTTCTTCGAGGTGACCCATTTTCCATTGTAGCACACGAGAATAACAATTGTCTCCATTTCTGACCATGACAAAACAACATTTCATTAATACAATATAACCACAATAACCATACAATACAATAGCAATATAACCACAATATAATAGCAATATAACATCAACATAACAGCAATACGACAGTAAAATAAGAGGAACACAACAGCAGTACACCAGTAACACATCAGCAATCACACTATACAGATCTACTACATCAAATGGAAAATCCCAAGTTTCAAGATTCACATATCCAGACCAATTTAAGTGCAATTGGTATAAACCCAGATGACTGAGCATGAATATTCAACAAAACCTAACCCAAAGCAATTAAAGCCAAAACAAATTTAACACAAACCCAAACAATCAAAATATAACCCATTTCACATAATCCAACTTATTTTAAGAAAATAACCATCAACACTACCTTTTCGAGGTCGGCGATCCACTAAAGCTTCAAGGTTGCAAGCAGCTATTCAGAAGACATACCTAAAGGGAGAGGTTCGCGATTCCAAACAGAGAGCAAGAGACCGAATAGAGGGAGAAAAAGACATAACGAAGCTAGAGAGAGAAAGAGCTGCGCTATGAGAAAGAGAGCAAAGAGAGAGACAGAGAGTTGCGCTAGAGAGAGAGAGAGCCAAGAGAGACACAAAGAGCTGCGTTAGACAGAAACCAAAGAGAAAGAGAGCTGTGCCAGAGAGAGAGAGAGCTGAGTGACCTAAGAGAGAACAAACTTTCTAAACTTGTGAAAATTCAGCTTCGTTATGCATATAAAATTGGTGGCATATATGGCTATTTCCCTAAAAAAAAAAACCTAAATACCCCACCCTCTCTCTCGCGCGCGTAAGACCCCCTTCCCCTGATTCATTCTCCTCCCGACGGCGTCATCTCTTCTCCCCGACGATTCACCGCCGCCCAGCCAACTCAGGCCACGGCACCGGTCCCATTAGAACGGCGTTGAGCTCCTCTACCCAGCCCACCTGATTTCCCGGCCGTAAAACTCGAGGATCGGTGGCTGTGTCGACTGGCAGTTGCGCCAGTTTTCCGGCGACGTTTTGCTTTGAACCAGGTATGAAATCGCATCCTCTCCTCGTGTTTTTGCTTTTTTGCTGTTTCTATAGGTTATTAAGATCGAATTCTTAGTTTGAAACTCAGTTCAAAACCTAGAAATTTTCAGTTTTTGGATTAATTTTCCGGCCACGGTTTTGACGAACCAAGTGTGACTTACTGGCTTTGATGGATTGTTGTGTTAAATTGGGTCTGCAAAATTTTTTATATTTGTTTATTAGAGGCTGTTGTGATTTGATGCTTGCAAAAATCCAATTCCTCTCTTCTAGAATCCTCTTCGGTCGTTGAAAATTAAAGACATTCTAAAGAGTTCAACCACAAAAACAACCCACTCATCATAACAACAGAAGAGATCCAAGTAAGTCCAGCTTTTATTTTTTCTGTTTGTAGTTTTTTGTTTGTTTGATTCCCGAGAAAACTTGAAAGAAAATACAAGAAAATGAAAATGTTGGGTTTTGGTGTGTTCCCATTAGTGTTGTGTTTTCTTCCTCGAAGAAAATGAAAATGTCAGGTGTTCCATCTCAGCGACCGTATTTCCTTGTTTGTATCTTTTATTTGGTTTTCTGAACATTTCTGGACATTTCCTAGTAACCAAACCAGCAAAGAATCTGGTTTAAGTTATATTTGTTGAAATGTACGGAATTTCTTCCTCTGTTCGGAATTTCAATACAATTCCCGTGAAGTTTGCGTGTTTATTGGGGTCTTTCATTTGGGTCTGTGCAGAAATTTGAGAAGACCCATTGGACTGTAAAGATTTTCAAGTAATGGAGGATGTTCTGGACCAGCAAAGTCAACCACTTGGTATGTATAATCATACTTTGACCTTCATTTTCAGTTAAAGAAATAATTTTTAGTTTCTACACTCCATTAAATCTTTGAGGTACACTCGGATACTGTAAGACATGTCAAAACTATCTATATTGTTACTGTAAAAGCAAATCCGTTATGTAGTTCTATAACAATCTTAAGAGGCTAACATTACTTGAATGGATGGTGTCCAATAGAAACTGAATTGAAATCTTGTCGGATGCCAGAGGTATTTTTGGTTAATGCTAGGATCGAACTGAGTGTTAAAACTTCATTTATAAGTTCCATAATTTTATAAGTAGAATTTTCTTCAAATCCTGGTTGTGTTTCAACAACTTTCAAATAAGGTGGTTTTGAAGTGATTGAGTTGAAATAAATACATGAAGATCTTTTCTTATCCTTTTCTCTAACATGACAAAATCTTCAATCTCCAATTCTTGTTGGTCATTATCAAGCCAAACTATTGTTCGGTTAGAACTTGATAGCATTTTGGAAATAATTTATGTTTCGAGAAGGAACACAATGCTTGGACACAATGACGGGGGCTTTTCTCCTCCCCATACACTGATTCATCATTCCTCATTATTTTTATGTTAGTAACTGACAAATCCCTGTATTCACAAATCATAATAAATATGTGGGGATGTCAGTTATATAGGCCATGTATAATGTGTACAGGTGAAAGAGAAGAATGTTGTTTTCCCCTCTGCTTAGGAGTGGAGCAGATTTTTAAATGACCATATATTATGGTGCACTATGAGCATTCTATTGAAACTCATGTGAGTTTTGGAAAGAGACGTCACAACATAGGCTAGTGACAATTATATTCTTTGTAGGTCAAGACGGTGAAAGTGAAATAGTAACTGAAGATGCTGCATTTGTTCATGGGGAACCTCCTCAAGATGCTAATGGCCTCCCAAAAGTTGATTCTAAGGTGGAAGTCCTTCATGAGAAAGTCACGAAGCAAATCATTAAGGAAGGTCATGGTCCAATACCATCCAAATATTCAACATGCTTTTGTAAGTGTCAAATGCTTGCGTATTCTTGCACTTCTGCCACAATAACGTTTAAATACTAGTAGATATTGTTTCCTTTTTGGTTTTTCTATGTACATTAGTTGAAAATCCAGGAATTCTTTTGTGCGCATGTAATTTCTTAGCATTACTTACCATTGCATTCTTGGGCTTTGTGATATGATCTGATATAATGCATTTTAGGTGTCTTTTGTTTGGCATTAAACATACAGTTTTAGATGGATCCGATTTCTTGTTGGAAATTTGATGTTATCACATAAACTAGGGTTCTATAGGGTTTTGGGAGAGTGTAACGGGAAGGGTGCGATCAATTAAGTTGAGGGTCCCAATTTGGCATGCAAGGCTTCAAAATCTTTACACTCACTACTCTAGAATACTCACTTGTGCATATTAGTATAACAATAGTTGGTGTATGAGGAGATCATAGTGCATGAATACAGTAAATAGGTGTTTATGTAGAAAAGAAATAAATCAATTCTCCAGTATTTTGGTCTAGAAATCAGCCTTGTATCAAGTTAACAGACAACCTTGAATTAAGCCAGTCTGCAAGCTGTAAGTCGCCATCACTACCGGCATACTTTCCCGCAAGCTGGAGACTACATATCATTGGTTGAATGTTTTGTTTGCACAGTAGTCAGTATGAAGATAACTTTATTTCACTCTGTTGATTGCTTTTCATTTCAGGAAAGAGAAAACGCCAAACAATAAAACTTTCATTTTTTTTAACGTATGCCTCATCAACTTTGACTTGTTTCAATATGATTTCAGTTACATTTTTATATACTTCCTCCAATGCAGTTTCAACTACTAGTTACCTGCGCAAGTATTTGTTAGTATAGGCAGTAAGGCATATGAATGAGCTTGAGACTTGCAAACAGACACACATGACATTCACGTAGACAGAGGTTTCTGTACACTTAAACAACACAGTTTGTTATAATACAATTTGTGTAATAGTATTCTATCATTCCAGGAAAGAAAGAAAAAACAGAAAAACAAAACTTTCATTTTTTTAATGTATGCCTCATCAACTTGGACTCATTTCTATATGATTTCAGTTACATTTTTCTACACATCCTCCAATGCAAATTCATCTAATAGTTACCTACTTGTTAAGGTAAAATGCATCGTCAAATTATTATTATTTTTTTATTTTTGCTTGGATAACCACATAGAATTACATTTTTGTACACATCCTTCTCATAGCTGGTTTACGTATAACTTTAGTTAGTCAGGTTCCTTCAATCACTAAGTGACTGCATATATGTGACAGTGCACTACAGGGCATGGACTCAAAGCACACGGCATAAGTTTGAAGACACATGGGATGAACAACGACCACTTGAAATGATTTTAGGAAAAGGTATTCGCCTTGCTGAGTCATCAGTTTCTTAAAATATATACAAAATATATGCAAATGGATTCTGACACATTCCTTGTTCAACCTGCGGTTAGTTCTTCGATTTGTTTATTGCATTTATTCTCTCTAATTACTCAGATCATTTGTGTTCATAAAAAATTCAAGCATCCTATATTAGTATTTATTTAGACAAGTGACGAAAATAAATGCATTGGGCTTCTCCTGAGAGAAATATTTTGTTTCTACAACAGAGAAAAAAGAAATGACTGGCTTGGCTATTGGTGTCTCCAGCATGAAATCTGGAGAGCGTGCCCTTTTACATGTAGGCTGGGAGTTAGGGTATGGGAAAGAAGGAAGCTTTTCTTTCCCGAATGTTCCACCCTTGGCAGATATATCATATGAAGTTGAGCTTATTGGGTTTGATGAAACCAAAGAAGTAAGTTGCTTCCAAATGTCTCTTCACAAGTAGTTATCATGGAAGTTTCAAAATCTCTCTGAGTGTTTTGCTTCAGTAATATGCTAACATATATCTGTGGACTCTGCCTTTCATAGGGGAAAGCTCGTGGTGACATGACTGTGGAGGAAAGGATTGGAGCAGCAGATAGAAGAAAAATGGATGGAAATGCTTTATTTAAAGAAGAAAAACTAGAGGAGGCTATGCAACAGTATGAAATGGTTATGCACTTGTAATTCTTAGATATTATATTTATGGTTCTAGATGAGCTTCTGAGTTGTACAGTCTCTTTATTTAGATTTCCTTTTTGACAAGATTCTGGTGGGTTTTCTGTTAGGCCATAGCATATATGGGTGACGACTTCATGTTCCAGTTGTTTGGGAAGTACAGGGACATGGCTTTGGCTGTTAAAAATCCATGCCACCTTAACATTGCAGCGTCTCTTATAAAGCTCAAGCGGTATGAAGAAGCCATTGGACAATGCAGTATTGTAAGTATATGCTCAAACAAGAAAATCATATTCATGTCATGTGCTCAGCAATTGTACCATTCATCCTTAGACACTTGAGAGTTGGATTATAGTAGGCTTATTTGGGAAGTGAATAGCATACTGCATCAACAAAATTTGGATTCTTTCTTTAGCTTTGACCTATTATTTCGGATTGTCGTCGAAAACGGAAATGCTCTTTAGTTACCAATACAAATTTTGAAGGCTCACTGGCACCATTCTTCAATCAAAATTTAAAAGGTCCCTGCTTAAAATACTGCACTCTTATGATCTCTGTAGTATGTGCCCATGCGCCATCCTGTTGTTTCAAATTATATGACTCTTATAACTTGAAATTGTAAATGCGCTGATGTCTAGTAATTGATTTTTATGCATTGTATGAAGGTAGTGATACTTCAATACCCATCCATATAACATCAAAAATGGACCGTGATTAGCACTCCAAAAAAGTCATCATGCACTTCCACCATGTGCAATTTGTCTCTTTTGTTTTTACAAGAGAGGAGTGCAAAATGACTTTTTTGGAGTGCCAATAACAGCTCCCTATCAAAATTCTGTCTTAACTGTAATTGAACAATCGCTCACAGGTACTGGCAGAAGATGAAAACAATGTCAAAGCACTATTTAGGCGAGGAAAAGCCAGAGCAGAGCTTGGGCAGACAGATGCTGCCCGGGAAGACTTTTTGAAGGCAAGTAAATTTGCACCCGAAGACAAAGCTATTGCAAGGGAGTTGCGTCTACTTGCTGAGCATGACAAGGCTGTTTATCAGAAACAAAAAGAGATCTACAAGGGAATTTTCGGACCAACCCCGGAACCTAAACCCAAGCGAAATAATTGGTTGATCGTCATTTGGCACTGGCTATTATCATTATTCTACCATGTCTTCAGGCGTGAAAGGCTTAAAGCTGATTAGTCAAAGCTTTTGAAGTCATGAGTTGTACGATAAATGAAGAAATTTATGTATGAAGTCTATTATAATAAACAAGACTAGGAGTTTCATTTGTGGAGGGAGTTTCAGGCCTTTGAGTTAAATCTTAGATGAAACAGTTTTAGCCTGGAAGATACAAAGTGACTGTTCTGAACTGTTCAACAAAAGCTTATTTATCTCATTTCCCCTTTGTTTGATGATAGTTTCAGTTGTGAATTTTTCGTCACTGCCATAATCTTTCAGATTGTTCGTGTGGAACGAGTCAGATTGCTTTCAGTAATGCTTCTTGTTTCTTTAGTTTACCTTTTGCTGGAGAATTCTTGTTTCTCAGTTATAAGTCTATTTGAATGGAGTTTTTTTTTTGGTTTTTTGGTCATAGTTTGAACGGAGTATTTGAAAGTAAAGGATTTGGATTTTGACAATATTACTGAACTAGTTTAAGAAAAACTATAAAATAATTATAATAAGTAATAAATAAATAAAAACACTGCATGGAATGTATTCGAAATTAACCATTGGATTTAGGTTTGAAATTATTCATTCCAAATGGACCCCATCTACGACTTTCTTGAGCATATTTGCGAATTTTGGTCTTAAATTCTGGAAATGGAATAGAAAATGTTAACCATTCAATATTCATGAAAAGATCATTTGCCCTCTGTGAATTTCTAATTTTCTATGTCCTTTCAAAAGGAGACGGGCACTGAAATTGTGAAAAGCATTGCTGTAACTATTTTTTTAAATTTTATATATATACAAATGATATTCTACTTAATTTAATCTAAATATTCTACTTAATCTAATCTAAATTACGGGGAGGAGATTTAGAAGAGCACATTTCCAATTTCTGTTGTAACGATTATTCTTTGTACATACATTAGAGGTGAGTTTTCCTGTCATCAGTCACCAGTATAATAATAAAATAAAATAAAAAATCATCCCAGAAGTAAACAACATATCTAATACATATTACAAATATAAAATCAGGGTTTGGTTTAGAATTTTACATAAAGCAAGAAACCCAAATATTTTTTATCTTTTTTTACCAAGGATGGTTGGGCATGGACATCCAAGCACAGTAAGCGCAGACAATCCTTTGGGAGATGTAAACATACACAGCAAATGATAAGCTCATCAACATCAAGTCCTTCCAGTCACCCTTTTGCTTTGGACTTAGATTCTCCTTCAAGTTCTTCCCCAGCCTCTCAAAACCAACAAAAAGCCCCAGCAACAACGACTGCTTATCTCCTTGCTTCTGATCTTTCTCTACGGGCTCACGGCCTTGGCAAGATAGAAGAATGGAATCTGTTCTTGGGCTGCTTCTGCTTTTGGGTTCAAATTGAATGGAACTATTTTTTATTTGGAAAGAATGGCAAATTGAAAGAGCAGATGGACATGGAAGAAAGATCAAATTTTGGGTAATTACGAAGGGTTGTTGGGAGGTGGAGTTGAACAAGATTGGTTTCTCCATGGATGCTTGTGTGGGGAAGTGTCTGGTGTTTGACCATGGAAAAGAAGGAAAAGAAGAAACTAATTCATTCTCAGTGGCCAATGTATAAGAAAATATCTTTTTGTTTTTCCCTATTACATGTGAGAAAATATCTTTTGTGGGCGTGTACAACTTTTTGTTTTTTGTAGGCTAGCATGTATTTAGTTACCCAAAAAAAAAGTGAGCAAGTATTTTTGTGGATTATTTATGTTTTCATAGTTTGAAATGCAAATATAAAGAAGAGTATGAAACTAACAAATTTGGAAAATCCACTATAAACTGGTCATACATCCATTGTATATGAATCATACGCCCATAGGTCCATCCCAATGAAAAAAGTCCTTGATTACAGATTGGTGGTCTCATGTTTGAATACCTATGATACCTTGATAATGTCTGTGTGTGTGAGAGAAATCTACATCTCATTCTAATTTAGACTTATCTTATGTATTCAAAAAACATAGGGAGGTGATTTTCTCACTCTCATTTTCTCCACTTACACTTCCTTTTGCTTTTTAATAATTTTTAATCAATTTTGTTCTTTTTTGTTCTATCTATTTCCTATTCTACCCTTACCCTACAATTCCTTTTAATAAGAAGACATGTACAATCACTTGCTAATATTATGAAAGAATAAAAATATGAGACTTATGCATACCTTGCTCTCTGCATATCTAAGCTTGTAATGAAAGTTTGGTTAGTAGCTTTCTTTGGTTCTTCTACCTATAAACATGTTAGCCCAAAAAATTTATTATCTATTAACTACAACAAAGATAAATAGTACTTACATACTTGGTAAAAAGACAAAGAATTTGGCGTATAAATACTTACATTCCTATCCATTTTCAAAATTTATTTTTGTTTTATTTTATGTTAACTTTTCTTAATTTCAGTTATCAAAACCTTAAGGGTAGAATTGGAAAGAGAAAGAACAAAAAAGAATAATATTGATTAAAAAGTATTAAAAAGCAAAAGGGAGTGTTAAGTGCAGAAAATGGAGTGGGAAAATCAGTTCCCAAAATATATTAATAATAATTAATAATATGATGTGACGAGAATAAACAAAAAAATCTCATAATCAAGGCATGTTGATTTTGAAATTCATAATCAAGGCATGTTGATTTTGAAATTCGAATAATTTTAGCGCTTCAAATATCATTTTTTGCACTCCTTTATCACTCACGCATGATTGCAAGATGATTTAAAATGTGAAAAATCATCACCCTTTTGGAATTTTGAGATCCAATTTGGTATGCCAAAGTCGTTGAAATCAATCAAATTGGATTGTAATGATCGGTGGCAAGCCTCCTCAAAGGCTCATACCTCTCTTTCTTCCTCTTCTACACTTATACGAGGTTGGCCTCTCATTAAAGTTTAGGGTTTTCTTTGTTTTTGTTTGGGTTCGGTCTGTTATGTTTTGTTATCTATGTATTGTCTTTTTTGCCTCTTAGTTTTTGTGATCTATGTTTTGTTAGCTCTGTATTAGTTTTTTATCAATGAATTTGATGAATTTGGGATTCAATGTCCAGTTTTTTTATTCAACATAATAAATTCTCGTCCATGAAATTTGAACTCAAATTTCCTCTTAAAAAAAGTGGGAACTAAATTATGACCAAAAAAAAAAAACGGTGATTGGCAAAAATATATATTCTTCTATGCGGATGTTCAAACGTTAAAATTGTGCAGACATCATATATTTTCTACTATCCCTTTTTGCTTTTCTCCCTATTTACAATGACATCCGCATACGAGAAGAACTATATATATATATAGTTTGAATCCAAAATCTTAGTAGTGTGTGCCTTGCTTTACTTATGACTTGTGAGGATGACTGTAGAATATTATGTTGTAAGCTGTTTTCAAACAACTTTCCTTAGATCTTCTTGAGTTGTAAAGATTTTGGCACTTCTTTTCTAACAATATGCACTTCAAACTAAATATTTTGTAATTTTTCTGACAAGAAGAAAGGGGGAGGTCATGTAAGTAAAGGAAGAGAGAGAAAGTAAGAGGACGAGCACACTATTTTGTAATTTTGTCTAGCATTTTCTTCTTTTCTTTCTCTCATTCTTTTATTTAAGGAGCTGATTTTTCCACTCCTCTTTTCTTCACTTAAACTCCCTTTTGCTTTTAAATACTTTTTAATCAATTTTGTTCTTTTTTGTTTTTTCACTTTTATATTGTTTCTTTTTCTTTATACTTAATTTTCCAATTTGCACTCTATTTTCAATTTTTTTTTTCCCTTTAATCGAGTAAGAAATAATTAACGCTGTATATTTGTCTAGGCAAAATTACATGGTCCACTTACAAAAACTCATGCCCCACGAATAAACCTTGCAGCCTTTTTTTTTTTTAAAGAAAACAAATTTTAGGTGGCCACAAAGAAATATAAATGCATCTAACTACACATTTTTACTTTTTTTTTTCCATGTTCGTCTCGCTCTTCTCCCTCTCTTCTCCGTCATAACCATTCGGAAAACAGATATTGAATGAAAAAAAAATTTATGAACTTGTGGACATGAATCGGAAAATGAAATTGAGTTTGAGACTATGAGTTTCAAGTTCACATTAATGGAGTTCTCTTTGTTTCATATGAGATCATTTCAAACCTTCATTTTGTTTGGGTACCTTCTCAGAAAATACAAACAGCCAGGGATTGAAGAGAAAAAAAAAATAATGGAAAAGAATTCTTCTCATATAAATATTTCAGCATTCCAAGTCTGCAGGGGAGTCCAAAAGCCTAGGTTTTGTTATGTTACAGTGATGATGGTGAAATCCAAAAGCCTGGGTTTTATTCACTCTCATTGATTGAGTATCCATATCAAAATATGAAAGAGAAAGAATAAAATTGATTGAAAAGTATTAAAAAGCAAAAGGGAGTAAGCAAATCAGCTCCCTTTATTTATTCTTCTCTCTCTCTCTCTCTCTCTCTCTCTCTCTCTCTCTCCGTTCTCGTTTTCTTCTTTTCTTTTCTTTTCTTCCTCTTTCTTTCCTTCTTTCTTCTCTCTATTATGTTATGGTGCTTGGTTATTGGTGGTGATGATGGTCGATTGACTGATTAGGTGGTGATGATGGTCTGATTGGGTCTATGGTGGTGGGGTTTTAATTCAAGCCAAGGATCTGACTCTAGTCGGACTCACGCTCACTATTTTGCGAATCACATTTCGGCCTCATTGTATTAGTATTAGATAAGCGAGTTTGATGTTTTTACCACTGTTGAATTATACAATCCCATTTAAGTTAATCCCCTTCCTTACCAGACTTGAAGTTCAACCGTTATTTAACCTAGTCGAGTACAATGAGGCATACTAACAC
Organism: Prunus avium; assembly: GCF_965620075.1. Lineage (NCBI taxonomy): Eukaryota > Viridiplantae > Streptophyta > Magnoliopsida > Rosales > Rosaceae > Prunus > Prunus avium. Next base: position 2,246,383 of record NC_142285.1, read on the forward strand.
ATGTCATAATTCATTACTCTACATTTACTTTGAAGAAAAGAAAAATACATATCTAGAAACAAAAAAACAATGCGTTGACGTTTGTGGTATTTGAAGACCCCTTTCAAACTAGGTCTAGTCTCTCTTATCCCCTTTCTTCTCTCTATTATGTTATGGTGCTTGGTTATTGGTGGTGATGATGGTCGATTGATTGATTAGGTGGTTATGATGGTCTGATTGGGTCTATGGTGGTGGGGTTTTAATTCAAGCCAAGGATCTAACTCTAATCGGACTCACGTGTTCAAAATAGCACGCTCACTATTTTGCGAATCACATTTCGGCCTCATTGTATTAGTATTAGACAAGCGAGTTTAATGTTTTTCTCACTGTTGAATTATACAATCCCATTTAAGTTAATCCCCTTCCTTACCAATCTTGAAGTTCAACTGTTATTTAACCCAGTCCAGTACGATGAGGCATACTAAACATGTCATAATTCATTACTCTCCATTTCGAAGAAAAAAAAAAATACATATCTAGAAACATAAAAACAATGCGTTGACGTTTGTGGTCTTTGAAGACCCCTTTCAAACTAGGTCTAGTCTCTCTTATCCCCTAGGTTTTCACCATTTTGACTATTAAGTCTCAGATTTACCTTACACGTGTAGGGTGCCTTTCTCAATCTTATCTCGATGTTGGGCCCCATCTGTGACCCCCACACCTCAAATCTAAAACTTAATCTACACCCTCCGATTATAACCCAACGAACTACTACACCCTAGATTCAAAGGAGACCAATATCAAAGCCAAAGTCAAATAAAGAAATGATAATGACGTAAAAAGAATCATTAGTAATCAAAACCCTCCTGAAAACGTTAAAGAAAACGTGCCGTACGAGGCAAGAGATTGAAAACGTGAAGGCCTGCTTTATCTTTCTTATACGACATGACGTTTTTCTGGTCCAGCCAGTCTTGATCTTGTCATCCAAATATCCCTTCCCTATTATATATTCTGCTCAACCAAAAAAACACTCGAATTCGACCCAAAAAAAAACTAAAAAACAGTTTAAGAATAGAACACCAAATTCAAATGGTTTCTGAAATTTTTTTCTGCAACAATCTTTTGATCTACAGTCATTGAACTGCAAACCCAGGTAGTCCAGTGCTGATCAATCGTCGGAGTCCACTCGACAATGTTGTTTTATGATCAAAACCGTTTATTTTTCGTTCAATATTTCAAGCATTGCCCTTACAAAAATTTAGCCAAATCGAAAATCATTTCATCATTTGATTATCATTGTGAACATTATGTTTATAGAAAACGGTAATGTTCTCACATATTGACCTTTACAGCATTAGGTTGAGCAAAATACCAGAGACCAAAGTTATGAACCTGCATTTGCTAAACCAGATTACAAGCAGGTACATTCCAACCATTGAAGTAAATTCCTCTGATAAATCAACACCCAAGCCGCCGTTAACTCCAGATTGCTTCCATGAATAATAAATGGGAGCTGTTTTATAACATTAAGAGAGATGGGGCAGTCTCTGTACAGATTCTGGTTAGTGGTGAAAAAAAAAATGAAAAAAAGAAGAAGAAATACAACAGAACCTACTTTGGAAATAAACCTAAAGATAGCCATAAAAACTACATTACAACATAAAATTATCGGGGGGCAAGGTTGCAAACACCGGCCACAGTGAAAGTTCTATAGAAACCCCTGTTGATCTGCCAAATCACAAAGAAAGGTTCCTCTTTGTAGCTTCCATTTTTAATAAAAGATCTTTAATATCTGCTTCCATCCTCATCTTCATATTTGAGTACTCACGATGCGCTCGATCTAGAGCCTGTAGTTCTTCGAGTTTCTTGTTCCGCATTTCCTCGGCCTCAACCAAACGCAACTTTGCTATTCTACTCCTATATTCTTCTTCAATTTTTTCATTCTTCGCAATCGCTATGCGTTTCAGCCCCTCAGCTTCTCTTCTTGCATCATCTGCTCGTGTTTGGAACATTTTAGCCTCAGCCTGCTTGACTCTCACAATGCTCTCCAACTCATCGAAGAGAGGTTCTTTCGGGGCGATTGTGTGCAACTCCGTCTCTAGAATGCGTTTATCATGCTGGTCATAGTTAAAGCTAGGAAGAATGCTAGCTGCAGTTTCCAGCGGAGGTGCCTTTTCTGTATATACAGACTTCAGCCATGCGGGTTCCTGGCTTGGCCCAGCAATCCCATTGCTCACTTTACCTTGATCCTTCCCAGATAAAACGGGTGTTTTGCCTAGCTTTGAATTGTCAGCATCTGAAACCAAAGTTAACGACTTAATTAGCAATCTTATGGTTTCCATTTTCAACTAATTAAAAACAGAATTACAACAACAAAATGGCACAGCTTTCAGATTCAATAAAGCCAAGAGTTGCTGCTACGACATTCTGTACTTGTCCTATATCCTTAGCAATACTGGTACTACTTTTTTCCCTCTTTCCCCTTAACATTTTCCCATGAGCATAAAAAAGAAGTTCAGAATCATTGAAATAGACATTTTTAGTCAAGCCCCCAAAGAACACTAAGAAACACACAAGCTGCAAGACACATAATGTATGTAACACATCTTTTAAAAAAAAAAAATAATGTATGTAACACAAGGACCAAAAAAAAATTATGTATGCAACACAGAAAACAAAGTTACAGATCATAGATCCAAAATGACAAATTTGAAATTGGCAACTATGGTTTTAGTAGCTCCTCAATGATTTTGCCTGCATTAAAAACCATCAGCTCTAATGGTTAAAGCAGAAAGAACAAAACTTCCCCAAAATATGTGCATTTTTCAGCTTCAATACATAAACAGAAGGCAAAAATATTGTTCGATATATCAAAGGGTTTCCATATATCTCAAAACAAGGAAAACAACCGAAAACAGTTCACTATTGACATCAATTCGCAAATATCCCCTAAAATCTCCATGTAACATCCATATCTTGTAGCATGATATGCCAAAGCCACTTTCCAGATATAAATTCCAAAATATTAGAGGAAAGTCATCTTAGAAAACTACGCATAGTGCTACATGATTGGTCTTTTATACTTCAAGAGAACTAAACAATATATGGCAAATTGAAAATATATTTTAGCCAACTTTTTTACAGACAAAAGGCATGATTTCGAAACTAACATATTATGATCAAGTCTACAGATTATGACCCCAAAAGTTTGGAAGGACAAAACAATAAATCCTTTCTGATAAAACAAATAACTTACCCACAAGGAAAGCCATGATATAACTGTAAACATCTGGAAGGTCAGACTTATGTGCCAATCTTGCCAGGGATTGATCAGCAATTTCATAAAGTCGTCTCCCTCTCATGTCCTTGCTGACAACAAAAATTCTCTTGACATATTCAAGTTCCCTAGCAAGATTTTCAATTGTCCAATCCTTTGCGAAATTCTGAAAAACCTCCTTCACAAAGCCAAACATCTCAGAGGGATGATCGCAGGCAACACAATGGAACTGCATCTCAGTAGTCCCTTGAGATCCAGTAGCACTGCGTCCATTTCTAATATAAGATTCCCGCAATGCACAATCCGCATGGCACCAATGGAGACAAACATCACACCCAATCCAACTACATGTATTTGAGGCCATATCAAATTTTGAGCACACAAGACACATACAAGCACTGCAAAAACCATTCTTTTGTGAACAAACCTTGCAATCACATTCATCCACAGGCACAGGACTCCGACAAGAAGGATTTCTGCATCTTGAGTTCAGAAAAATCTCAGCCAAATCAGAAGATGACGCATCACTCTCTTGCTGGAGGAAATCTGGTAGACCAGTCTTTAGAGCAACCAAGATTTCTAGTTGCACACGATGGGCTTTTAGTAGCGTCTCCATGGTTATGTCAGACCTGCTTTGCAGTGCCTTCTGAAATGCAACCAGTTGCATGCGCTTATCCATATTTAACATAATCTCGCGAATGGTCTCCTTCACACGTGCTGCGGATTGTCCTGTCATTTCATGAAACTTTCTGGCCATTACATGTATTGGATCAGAGACGATCCTGGCAATGATTGCCTCGACAAAATCAGCCCCACCAATGAGAAACTGTTCTTGTTCCTTCTGGCTGCTAGTTCTATATAAACTACCACTACTTTTCTCTCTCATTAGTCGTTTCCTGTCAAAACTATAATTTGATCCCATTTCATGAGATCCAATGCTATGCGAAGGTGATCTAACATCTTCCTGGTGCCTTGATTGTCCACCTGTCAACTGCTTATGGAAGCTCAGCTGCCTTTCCAATCCATTTGCCATTTTAGAGCTTCCTTCAGGATGTCTAAGATGTTGTTGCCCTTGGACGGATTGACCATTTTGAACGCCTTGTGATGATTGAGACTGTTGTTGATGAGACCCATTTCCATTCATCAAGAGTCTTTGATACAAAGGAACTTCTTTACTCTTAGCCTCATTCTGAGACAGTGCCTGCCAAGGAACTTCTTTACCCTTAGCCTCATTCTGAGCCAGTGCCTGCCAATCAATCCCCTGAAAAAGGGGGCGACTTTTAACCGATTGTTCAAAGTCCATCGAGTTCTGGGTTAGCGAACAACTAGGATTGTGATAAAATGACTGAGAACCTGAAAAAGACACTGACTGAGTAAATCCATCCGAGTTAGTACGAAAAGTGCTTAAAGACTGAACACTCCTTGCTTGATCAGGAGAACCAGGAGCTGCCCCAATAGGTAATAAAACATTAGGCAAGCTAAGCGAAAGATCAAGGGGCTCAAGTGCCAACTTCTCATCCTTCATACTAACACCAGAGTGATCAGCTTTCTCCTGCCTCCTAACAGGAGAGGTAGAAAACAACTCGAAACCCCTAGTGCTTGGTCCTTCCATATCATTGTCCATGCAAGTTAGTAGTTCTCTGGATTCTCTGGCATTCCACCCACCATCTTCTGCTGAATCCACCATATGGGCCGGTGCCACAGCCACGCTTTTCCCTTTGTCCTTAAAATTCTGACTCAGACCCACACTCGCATCGACCATATCCAGCTTAACCACTTCATTCTCCTCCTCCTCCTCTGTTACTTCCTTATCCGACTCGGTGATTTCATCATCATCATCATCATCGTCATCCTCAGCCTTCACTTCAAGGTCTATTCCCTTGTCTTGCTTTGGTCCCTCTTCCAATTCCATCGACCTCTCCACAGCCACGCCCTTGCTCACTTCCTCCTTGCACTCATTACCTTCCCTGAAACTCTCTTTTTCACCATCCCTATCTTCATGACCTTCCATATTCCGAGCTTCATCAATCATATCGTTCTCACTATTTGGCAACCCCTCATCTTTCTTTTCCTCATCTTTCCTTTCACACATATTCTCTTTACTCACATCTTTCACCTCTTCTTCATCCAAAGACTCGCCTTTCTCCTCCCTATTCTCTTCCTCATCCAAAGACTCACCTTTCTCCTCCCTCACCTCGTCTTCATCCAAAGGCTCACCTTTCTTCTCAACCCTATTGGTATCCGTATCAGACCCAGTTCGATCCCGGGCTTCTTCCATTTCAGCTCCACCTTCAGGACCCAATTGGGCTTGACCTTCACCTTCACCTTCACCTTCACCTTCTTCAGCTCCAGCTCCGGCTACAGCTTGAGCTTCAGCTTCAGGCTCAAGCTCACCTTCCTCCATTTCACTACTAGCCCTACTCCCACTCTCAACCTGAACCTCCTCCGTCTCTCTCTTCCTCACCTCAACACTCTTCGACTGCTCACTCCCCACCGAGTCCTTGGACCAAGTCGGTGACTTGGACTTGGACTCCGATTTCGACCCCTTTCCATCCCTAAATCTCCTCACCGGAGACCTAACCCTAGACTGTTCGCTCCCCGAATCTCTCGAATTCGACCACGTCGGCGACCTCACATCCCTCAACCCCTTCCCACCTCTGTCTTCAAACTCCTTCCCAAACCTCCGCCACGACAACGCTCCGCTCCCTTCGCGCCTCGGCCGGTCCCGCTCCGATCGAAACCCTTTCGGAAACTCCGCCGGCGACCGCCTGGACACGGAGAAGCTCTCCGACCTGTGCATCGAGCTACGATCGTACCCTCCGCCATCTCTATTATACCGATCGAGCCCTTTTCTCCGGTCGAACCCGTCGAACTCTTGCTCCGGCCTCTTCCGGGCGGTCCTGGACCCGCCGCCGGCGCCGGCCGAGTCCCGATCATCGTAGGAGCGAGCCGGCGCCAGAGAAGACGCCGACGAGGAGGAAGAGAGCAAACCCTTGCGTACAGTGTCTGGTTTGTAGTAGAAGCTTCTGTGCGAGGTAGAAGAGGAGGTCCGACTGGGGTTCGGGTTGGGGTTCGGATTCGGATCCTTTCCATACGAATCGAGATCGTCGCTGGATCTCAGCCTCTTCATTTCTCCCCCAAATTAAAGAAACAGAAAAACAAATCTAGAAAAAAAAAAAATTAAAGAGCTAGAATATGTTACATGAGCTAAAGAGGCGTGGAATTTTGCCCCGAGGACATGTTGAATTTATGGGGATTGCCACGGTAGCTGTTCGAAAGTGAGCTAGGGGGTTGCAGAGAGACCGGCGGAGGAAGGTAGGGGAAAGAGGGGAGGGGTAAAATTGGGAAAATGGTGGTGGTGTTGGTGTTTCAGTTTCGGTGTGTTGGATTCAAAGTTTGGTAATGTTTGAGTCAACGCAGTTTTAACTACTGAGGAGAGAGAAAGCGAGAGAGAGAGAGAGAGAGAGAGAGAGAAAGTGAGTTGGATACGCAAAGTGCGTGGAAACGCATTCAAGTGTGAGTCGTTTTGTTGGCAGAGCAAGAGAGAGGTGTACTTTTGTTTGAATGCACAAGTAGAAAGCTGCGTACTGCACCAGGCGCACGTTAGCTGTTGGTGGTGTTAATTAAAAACTAGGGCACATTGACACATAGTAATAACGTTTTGGCAAAATTGTAGTAATGGTCTTGGAGTAAGACCAAATTTTACTTTTCGTCCCTTATATTGCTAAATTGTTACAGTGGTACTTTAATTATGCCCTCCACTTTCAAAAATCGTCTTTTCCTTCATTGCAATCAATTTTTCCGTTAAAAATGATGACATGGCATGGACAAGTCCTACTTGGCATGGGCAAAAATGTCTTTTCAATACTTTTTGGGGTTTAATGCTGCTTCAGCTATTTCTATTCCTTTTTTTTTTTCTTTTTCATCGAACTGTTCTGTTTACTACAATACAAATAGTACCACCTTCTCAATCTCCAAACCTAGGGATCAACATAAAAGAGATTAAATGTTAGAAATTTTCTAACGGAGATTTGTAAGATGGTGTTGTTCTAGTCAAACAATATGGGTAGAATATTTTCAGATATATTTCATTCTCCGAAAGGAGGTATTTATAATACAGGTTACAAACCCTAGTAGTGTTTAATTAGGAAATAAGTGGAATCCTAATTACATAATATCTATACAAAAGGAAAAATAAATAAAACCCAAATAGAATAGGATATATTCTACTCGCCAACACTCCCTCAAGTTGGAGCAAAGACGTCACGCATGCCCAACTTGTCAAGCGAGTTGAGAAAGATACTTGTAGAAACAGCTTTCGTAAGAACATCAGCTAACTGATACTCTGAACGGATGAAGGGGAAGGACACAATCTCTGCATCCAACTTTTCTTTAATGAAATTTCGATCAACCTCCACATGTTTTGTACGGTCATGTTGTACAGGATTATGAGCAATTGCAATCGCAGCCGTATTGTCACAATATAAATTCATGGGTTTATTAGGCCCAAAACCAAGGTCTTTCAACAATCTCCTCAACCATAGTAACTCAGATACACCATGGGCCATTCCCCAATACTCGGCCTCAGCACTAGATTTAGACACCACATTTTGTTTCTTGCTCCTCCACGTAACAAGATTGCCACCCACAAACATAAAATACCCAGATGTCGAACGCCTATCTGTGGCTGAACCTGCCCAATCAGCATCTGTATACCCTTCTACATTCGTATGGCCATACTTGGAGAAAATTAACCCCTTGCCAGGAGTTACTTTCAGATACCTTAAAATACGAGTTACAGCCCCCATATGATCCACACTAGGAGAGTGCATAAACTGACTCACTATATTTACAGCATACGCAATGTCCGGACGGGTATGAGCTAAATAAATCAATTTCCCCACAAGTCGTTGATAACGTTCTTTATCAGTCGGAACTTGATCGGGATATATCCCCAACTTATGATTCTGCTCACTAGGGGTATCAATTGGTTTACAATCTAACATTCCAGTTTTTGCAAGTAAATCCAAAACATACTTTCTTTGGGATAGAAAAATATCATGTTTAGATCTGGCAACTTCAATCCCAAGAAAATACTTTAAATCACCCAATGATTTCATCTCAAACTCATAAGCCAGATACTTCTGAAGACTCTGTATCTCCACATGATCATCTCCAGTCACAATCATATCATCAACATAAATAATTAAAGCCGTCAATTTACTTTTATGACGCTTCAGAAACAAAGTATGATCAGAGTTACTTTGCACATACCCAAACTTCTTTATGGATGCAGCAAATCTTCCAAACCACGCTCTTGAAGACTGCTTTAATCCATACAAGGATTTCCGTAGCTTGCACACCACACCCTCCTTAGAAGTCACAGGGATACCCGGCGGAGGATCCATATATATTTCTTCCTTGAGGTCACAAAAACTTCCATATTTTCCACTCCGAAACTCTTCAATTCACTCCCCCTCTCCCCCTGAATTGAAGAGGAGGGAGAGACATAGTAGGGTACTTCTTCATGAAAAGTAACATCCAAAGTGACATGTACCTTCTGAGTAGGCGGGTGATAACACTTATAACCCTTCTGAGTAGTAGAATAACCAATGAAGACGCAGCGGAGAGCACAAGGATCAAGTTTACTCCGTTGATGGGAGTAGACATGAACATACGCAACACACCCAAACACCTTCGGAGGTAACTTAGAGACCGAAACCGGAGGAGTAAGAGCACACAACACATCAAGTGGAGTCTTGAAATCAAGAACCCGACTAGGAGTACGGTTAATCAAGTAGGCCGCGGCCAAGACACCATGTCCCCAAAGATGATGAGGAACAGACATATCCAACATAAGAGAGCGGGCAACTTCAAGTAACTGACGATTCTTCCTTTCTGACACGTTATTCTGTTGAGGAGTGAATGGAGTGGTAGTTTGGTGAATGATACCGTGATCACGAAAGAACTGATTCAATGTATGATTCACATATTCACCGCCATTATCAGTCCGAAAAACTTTAACATGAGCATGAAACTGAGTAGACACCATGGCACAAAAAACAAGGAGAATAGAGGCAACATCATGTTTATTCTTCATCAAATACACCCATGTTAAGCGAGTGCAGTCATCAATAAACGTAACAAACCAACGGAAACCATTTGAAGTCACACGAGCAGGACCCCATACATCAGAATGGACTAACTCAAAAGGCAAGGCAGCTTTATTATTACTTAAGGGAAAAACAGTACGGTAACTCTTGGCCATTACACAAGTCTCACATTTGAAGCTAGACTCATCACAGGAGCGGAATAAAGATGGAAACAGACGCTTAAGGTAGCCAAATGACGGGTGTCCCAAGCGACGATGCCATAACCAAATTTGCTGTTTGTCTTTGACACTGCAACGTTGAACAGTATTAACGACACGATCACGAACTGGTGCAGAAGGTAATGTCAAATAATACAACCCCCCTATCCGTTTACCATGCCCAATCACCTCGTGAGTCTTGAGATCCTGAAAAGAGCAATGGGTAGGATAGAAAGTAGCAGAAGCATTAAGTGTATCAAGTAAGCGACCAACAGATAACAAGTTACAATGGATATTGGGAACTAATAACGCACGAGACAAGGACAGAGTTGGGGTGAGAGAAATGGTGCCCTCGCCAGTAATCGGAGAGGGCAAACCATTAGCACTAGTTATATATGGGTCACTGGTGTTACTAGACAACTCATCAAAAAATTTAGCATTATAAGTCATATGATCAGAAGCACCAGTGTCAATTATCCAAGTATTAGAGCCAGTACCTGGAATAGAGTCAGAAACACGCAAATTTGCAGAAGCAGCAGCAGCACCAACAATGGAATTATCACCCATGATTGTAGCAGAAACTCAACAATTCACGCAGGGTATACAACAGATCACAGCACAGACACAAATATGGCAGATGCACGAAGTAGAGGCACAAACACGACAGAGCATACAGCGGAACACGGCAAAGGCACAGACACAAGAACCATAAAAGAAATTAGGGCACACAGTAGAATACGGGTGGGCACAACACACACAGGTCACCAGAAAGTCGGCTCTGATACCAAGTCAAACAATATGGGTAGAATATTTTCAGATATATTTCATTCTCCGAAATGAGGTATTTATAATACAGGTTACAAACCCTAGTAGGGTTTAATTAGGAAATAAATGGAATCCTAATTACATAATATCTATACAAAAGGAAAAATAAATAAAACCCAAATAGAATAGGATATATTCTACTCGCCAACAGTTCTTGTTTTGGTGGGGGGGGGGGGGGGGGGGAAGAGAAATCGGGGTTGTGAAGAAATCTGGGTGGATAGGGGGAAAGAAGAAATTGGGGGGAAGAAGAAATCGGGAGCGAAGGATGTCAATCTCTCCCAACCTTTGATATTTTTAGTGTAGTGACCCACCAAAAACACTTTCTCCCTCCTCTCCTTTTCAACTTGGGAAGAAAGAAGACATAAATTTCTCTCATTGCTTTGAATTAAAAAAATGGTAAAACATTCAAAATTCTTGCCTTACAATGCAGGTGGAGGAGAACGACAACGTTTTGGTGTTGCGCGGGGAGCGACGGAGGGAGAAAGAGATCGAGGAGAGTGGGGTGAAATACGTGAGGATTGAGAGGAGGAGGAAGAAATGGGTGGGGTGGGGGGAGGGGGGGGGGAGAGAGAGAGAGATTTTATTTATTATTTATTATTTATTTATTTATAATAATTAATATTTTAATCAATTTAAAATTAATGAAAAGAAAAATATGCCCTCATTTTTAACCGAAAAGTTGATTGAGATGACGGGAATGACAATTTCTGAAAGTGAAGGCATAATTAAAGTACCACCGTAACAATTTAGCAATATGAGGGACGAAAAATAAAGTTTGGTCTTAGTCCAAGGACCATTGCTACAATTTTGCCTAACACTTTTATTAATGGCAGATGTAGTTAGATTAGTTGGTCAGGTTAATGAGTCAATGTACTTGTATACAAGTTTGAATTCCCCTTTTTATAGATTAAATTAATTTGTAATAATTTAAACTAAAGTTTGTATTATAAAATAAAAGTTTTATTAATAAATTAAAATCAACATTAAAACTTTTCATGGACGTACATCAATAAATGTTGACGTTGCAATATTTTTTTTTTGTACAAATGATAGTCTAAACTAAATGGAAGGGAGATTCCTCACATACACAACTAAGATGTCATGGTGGTGCGCAAGGTCTAAAATATCAATGGTTTCGGAAATATCGATGGTTCAAAAACACGGAAATTTCGATGGAAAAAAGGGGAAATTATCGATATCGATAAAAACCATGGAAAATGTAAGAAAAACTTGGAAATTTTTCTTGAAACTTTGGAGGATGTTTATTTAGTCAATTATCTATTACTTTATCACAAAAATCCTTTTCGTTGATTTCTCATCCAAAGATTGATGATTTTATACAAAAATAAAATCTCCAAATGACAAAGTTGGCCGTTGAGATTAGATTGCATATACTTCATTGATGTTAATTTTGTTAGTTGCATAAGTTTTTTTTCAATCGAATTATCAATTTTTGGACAAATAATCAAAGAAAAGAGGTTTTGTGAAAACAAACTGAAACCTTAGGGGGTGTTCATGTAATTTTTGGGACTGAAGGGGTTTTTGTGAAAACAGAAGAAACCTCATAGGGTGCTAGTGTAAATAACTCTTTAAATTTTTCATTGTCTTCATCATCTCGATATTATTAATATTATAGCGATATTTTGACCAAATGTTACTGAAGTATGAGAGTAATTATCGATGTTGATATTTTCTGATATTATCGATACTTATACGATATGTGTATGTATATGTTCCAAAATACCCGAGACCCAAAAAAACGATAATATCCTCGATTTCGTTGATAGTAGTGATATTTTAGTCCTTAGTGGTGCGAACCTGTGACCTCTGGTCAGCAAGTCAAAACCTTTTTTCATTAGGCTGGATCCTGTTGGTAATAAAATATTCATATTAATGTACAATAAATTTGGTAAAGTAAGCCTATTTAATTAGATCAACACTACTTTGAAGAAAAACAATTTGTTCTGTTTAATTTCAATAATTTGTTAAGAATATCGAAAATACTATGAATATTAAATACTACAAGATCATCAAGTTTCGGTTTGTTTTATAGTGCGACAAATAATTTGAATAAAAAAATAACTTACGTATAATGTGACTTATTTTAGATGCTTGAGATGGGGACACTATAACATATATAATGGCCTAAAGTTACATCAACTTGTGACGAATATGGCAAAAGAACGACCTTTTTTTTTTCGAAGGATGGGTCATTTCCTTTTTAATAATTCACCTATTCAATTCACAAATCATAGATTCACAAACACACGGAAGAAAAATTTCGTCATTGTTGGTATCATTCTTCAATCACATTCAAAACACTGCTAATAATAGTAATATATAAAGTAAATATGAGATTTCGAAACTTTATTTACTCTAAAATGTTTACTTGTCAAGAATGAATAGTTGAATATTATTTCAATTATTGCTTCTCGTGTATTTGCTAACTGTGTATCGGTTAACACATGGGTAGTTTAATAATTTCAATTTGTGGCATCCCTTACATTTACTAACACATAAAAAAAATAAAAATAAAAATTTTAAATTTTTAAATGTTAAAATCTGTAGTCAAATACCCTCATTTTTTATATTAATTATTTACGTCACATCAAGCAAAAGAAATTAATATGTAATGAAAATTGTTTTAAAAATGATTCTGTAGCCTCGTAATGTCAACATGCTTAATAGTTGAAGGCGGCTTGGGCCATGTTTAATATTCTTGTATGCAGCTACGTAAAACTAAAAAAAACCCAAAAACAAACAAGAGCCGTTCGTTTTTTTAAGCAATCAAATTGTTTTATTGATTGGAGTAAACCGTTGTTTATTTGATTCGACGGCCGAAAATAAAAGAAGAGCCGAATCACTATAAAACTTTGGGAAGAGATACAGAGAGAGACGTCGAGAGCCCATTAAACTGTTCAAATCGTAGCCCGGGACCCTAACAAGGCGCCAAACCATTTGAACCCTTTTCCTTCTTCTCTCTAGGTTTAAATCCATTTTCTTTAACCAATAAAAGTTGGGTTGAATGTCCTTCTAATTCCGGTGTTTTGTTTGGATTTTTAATCTAATTATTTTGGTTTGATGTCTTTTTGTGTGTAATTTGCACATAGCATACATTAGAGGCTGTCACATCGAAGTCGATTAATGTCAAATTAGGCAAAATTGAGAAATTTCCGATGCAACAATACCCTCATTTGGTGTTTCCAATGCACTCGTGTTATAATATATGTGTTTATTTATTAATATAATGCCATAAAATTAACATGTTGAGATTTTTTATGCGATCGTTACACAATCACATATTGTTACCAATCTAAAAAATAAAGTTAGGCAGAGATTGTTAACTAAATAAAACACAAGAAACAAATTGTCCAAATACAAAACACAAAAGGCCAAAGTAACAATTTGACAAAGCATATCGACCAAAATGGTATTTCGGCCCTTAAAACTGGGTGGAAACCACACATCACACAACAGCCATTTCCAGTTCAAAGTCGTTGGGTTCCAAAAACAACCCAATAGCCAAGCGTCCAAAAAGTCGTTGGGTACCACTTTGCTTTTACGGTTTTCAGAATGAAAAGAGTTGGGAAACTAGACAAAAGCAGGCCTATAAACACTTTAATCTGGTCATCAACAGTAGAAAATGACTTCTTCGCCTATGGTAATTTATTGATTCAAATCAACAAAAAGAAAAGCAAAAGCTTGTCAAATGCTTTCTTTCTTGACAAGGCTCTAAAGATTGTGCCTTGCAGTAGGGAACTTTATCAAAGTCCAAAAACTGGAGTTAACTTTTGTACGCATCAGCTACCACCAACGTGAGAAAAACTTGTATATCATGAGATAACCCTATTTTATTATTTCCAACAAATCACGTTCCATCACGTGTGATAACTTTTTCACTGACAACGTGATTAGTTGGGGATAGCAAAATTGTGTTTATCCCTATAACATGCAAGTTCTTCGCATACAGAACTTGATGATCTCAACATCCAATTGGAACTTGCCACATCAAAACGAGACCAATACATACCAAACTTGAAAGTGAAATCTTCAAACTTGGTTTATCAGCATGATAATAAACTCCTCAATCTTGGTGACCAATTCACAGTTCAATTTGCTAAACTAACACAAATCAAGCTAGATCTTCAACAGATTTACAACACAAATCAAACTTGATAGTAAAATATTAAAACTTAGCTTATCAGCATGACAATAAAATCATAAAACCAACAATTTAAAATACAAGGGGAATAATGAGCTAGAATTCCCACAGCAAGCTTCTTTCTTTGCACACTCAATTTTTAGCCTTTACCATCAACAACAAAAATATATAAAAAAACCTAGTCCTAGTCCTCTTCACTTGCATCAAAATCAGAATCCGCACTGACCTCCTTCTCACTCTCCGAGTCACTCAACACATACCTTGTCTGCCTGCGGTTTGCCCTCTGAGGTCTAGCTCTGGCCGCCACTGGAGCGTCACTTCTTTCTTCAGTGGATGGAGTGTCCACCTTCTCTTCACTTTCAGCCATCTCAACCTCCAAACTAACTTTGCCCATCACGGAACCACTTTTCTTGTTGAATGGGGATGCCCTCATCTTCCTCACTTTCGACTCCGGTGAAATCCCAGTAGTTTCAGCAGGCTTTAACATGTCAGTTAAAAGCTTCTGGCCTGATGATGATGAGGCTTGAGATTGCTTGTTAGCTGCGCCTCTCTTCTTTGCCGCCGCAGGGGGTTTTGATGCCTTTGTAGTTCCAGCTGCTTTTCTTCCTCCCTTCTTTCCTGCTGCTGGGGCAGCTGCTATTTCTACCTCAAAATCCTCGTCATCATCTATTTGCATGGCCCTTTTGGTAGGTTCTTTTCTCTGGACTGGTTCTTGTGGCACTTCGGTTTCCTTGCCTGTCGCAGTAAAACTAAGTTAATTCACCACTTACTGATTAGCTGGAAAAGCTTGTTAAAGGAACCATGAAACTCATTATTCATGCTTCTTTTTAAATGAACATTGCAAGTTAATCCTAGTTTTTTTTTTCCAATTACTGAGAAAAAGGAAAAGAAAAACTAATGTTCATTAAATAAGCACATAATTAAATTCCCAAGCATACTGCATGTTCCATTCTCTTTTAATCCAGACATGGCCTCTGATTGATAAATCATAAATGTTATCTAGGAACGTAAAAAAAAATTAGAATACACAAAGAAGTATAAATATAGCGCGTACCTGCTGAATTTTCGGGAGATGAATCAAGATTATAGGCAGCTAGTCTGTCTTTCAGCTCAAGCACTTCATCATCATCATCACTCAAAACTACAGCAGATTTTGCCTGCTGCTGTTAAACAAACAGAATAACATAAGTTACAGCTTTCAAAGGTAAAGGGTATTCCCTTAAAAAGGTAAAACAAAACAATTAGAAATAAAGCAGCAGCGCAAACCTTCTTGCCAGCAGGAGCTTTCTTTGCAACTGCTCCAACTTTCCGTTTCACAATCTCAGGAGCTTTCTCTGACAAAGCAAGCAGATCATATTAGTTAAATGAGTACATAAACCAAAAATTCAAAGACGAACTAATGTCTGAGATATTTTTAAAAGAAAGCTTTTAACTAATCTAGGCTTACCCATTTCAAACACAAAACTGGAAGATGTTTCCCTGCTTTCAGCTGCCTCTGCATTGTTGGCCTTCTTATTATTCTTGCGTGGGTTTTTAGGTGCTGCTTTAGAAACCTTAGCAGCAGGTGCATTTTTCACTTGGTTTCGTGATTTCTTTTTTGCCTCCTCTGCCAGAGCCTCACTTTTCTCCAGCTCCTGATAGAAATAATAATACATCATACATGAGAAAGGTATAAAGCATAGTGAATAAAGAATGGTGAAACAAAATTAATTTTTAATACATACACCAAGTTCCATTTCAAGAGCATCAAGATCCTTCAACCACAGTGACCTTGGTGTTGAATTTCTCAACTCAGCAACCTCGTTATTGACCTTATCCCTATCAGCACATAGGGCCTGAACCCTCTCAATGGTCAAGGACCCAATTGCCATGGATATGAGATACTCATAATCACTAATACGTGCTCCATTTCCACTGGCAGACTCAGAGTTCTCTTCCGTTTCTTCTGTATCTTCAATTGCCCCAGCAACTTCTGGCTCTTGGGCCTTGGTCTTCTTTGGAAAGGGAGTGAAACCTTTCTGTTGGAGCTCAAGGAATAAATCAGCCCTCCTTCTATTGCTCACAATGATCTCTCCATTTACGACAGCCAGGATAAACCTGACCTTGTTTTCCAATTTTAACAACTCCATCTCAAGGTTATCCAATAGTACTTTCTGCATATATAATAGAAAATCAGTTAACAGTTGTATCCGTATCCAGGTCAACAATACAAACATTTGTCTGCTGATGAACTCACCTTTCTTTTCTCATAGAATTCAAGTCTTAGGTGAAAAAAGTCCTCAAGAACTGCAGAAAGAAGAAAATAAACAAACAGAAAGTCCAGTTATATGAATTGTACAACAAAGAATTAATCAAACAACCTCGAATTGTGTCACATACTTTGTTCTGGAGTGTCGTATTTCTTTATCACGCCTTTTGGATCAAACAAGTGCATATTACTTGTGCTAATGCTGGTGGTCAGTTTAAATTTCTTCAGCAAACCCTCTTGCCTGGCAGCCATTAGGTTCTCTTCAGGTAAGTGGACTATGATATCTACAGTACTGTGATCACTGTGCTGTGTGAAACCCTGCAGCATGCATAATGCACTTAGACATTGAAAATGATCTGAAACACATAATGTTGATGAATATTGCAACTGTCAAGAGTTTTAGGTGACCTTACCTCAATGAATGGATCCTTGGCCTTGTCATTTCCTTGAGAGATAGACTCAAGGAATTCCTTATAATCTTGAGTCCACCTACGGATTGGCAACTCCGAAATCCTAACTGTTGTCTCATTGCCCTCCTCTATGATCCCACATACGGTGTAGCTTACACCTGATTCCTTGACAGTTTTCTCAATAGTTCCAGAAAATCCTCTGTACCAGGGATCCATTGGCACCATTGCTTCACCATTAAGCAAGCGCCTTACATTTGCAACAATGTCTCTTGGATTATAATTAGGAATGTAAGAGCTCCACCCAGTCCCAATTCCTTCACTACCATTAACTAAAACTGTTGGTATAATTGGAACATACCTATAAAACAAAAGCCATATGTTAGTTATATTTATCCACCATCAATCTAAATGCAGTGTTCTTACTGTAGAGACAGGAAAAATTATAAATACCAAGTTGGCTCAATAGATTGCCCATCTTCATCCAAGTAGTCAAGAAGTCTGTCATCATCCTTCGGGAAAAGGAATCTTGTAATAGGAGAAAGCCGAGTAAATATATAACGAGCACTTGCATGGTCTTTGCCTCCCTAAGGTAGCAAAATACAAATGTAAATAAAAATATCTTGGAATACAGTTACGCAACATGACAAGCTTCAATATTCTTAAATAATTGACATGCATGGTTAGTCTCACCAAGTTACGGGTACCAAATTGACCATTTGGTTGAAGAAGATTGATATTATTGCTGCCCACATAATCCTGTGCCATTCCAATGATAGTACTCGCAAGACTCTGCTCACCATGGTGGTAGGCAGAATGCTCAGACACATAACCAGAAAACTGGGCAACTTTTGCTTCCTTCACAAAGTTCCTCTTAAAGGAGCAGAACAGAATCTTCCTTTGACCTGGCTTCAAGCCATCAACCATTGAGGGAATTGACCTTTGCAGATCAGCCATGGAAAACTGTATAAGCTCTTTGTGAACAAAGTCACTGTACTTTATAAGCTTCTCCTTCTGATCAAGATGTACAGAGGGCTGCAAATACAGAGAGTTAAGAGTTTCCATAGAATAATTTCCAAAATAAAAATGTAAATGTAAATTGCCAAAACTTCCCACCTCAAACTGCCGAAGCCAGTTCTTCCTCTCTTCTATTTTCTTCTTACTGAAAGCAAGCTCAATTGCCTCCCCATCACGCTCATCTATCCAAATAAAATCTTTCTTGTGCATAGCTAGATTTTGAAAATAGTCCCTCCCTTCTTTAGACGTGCTTGTTCCCAACCCCTAAAAGGATATAAATGTAAGTAGAGAATAAGAATATAAAAATGGTACAATTTCAGTAACACTTCACGGACCATACAAAAAGATGGTACAATTTCTGTAGGTATAAGAATTAAGAATATTTCACTTAAAGTGAATACAAACCTTATAATACTTTATGGACCAGCCACTTGCATTGCCACTCAAACTTTCCTTCCATGCCTCATACTCAGGCATGGAGTAAAATGCAAGTGATTTCCCATTTTTGTGAGTTGCCTGTATAGAAATAATATAAGTTATAGTTGTCTTTCAAGAACAATCTTCCACGTATGTTGAATTTGCTAAGCAAAATAGCTAAATCAAGTAAGCCAACCTTGACAATCGGAGTTATAAACTCAACCAAAAAAGATGGAATTTTAAGCAGTGATGGCCAGAAGGAATGAATGAAGTTGATCAGAAGTCCTTTGATGTGGGAACCATCATGATCCTATACAAACATTAAACTTCTCTTAGTGATCAGAAGAGAAAGAAATGCTGTTAAGGCTTCATAGACAATTTCAAACGAGAATAAAACCAAAAGAAATAGAAGCTTGAGGCATTCAACCTGATCAGTCATAATCATCAGGCTACCATATCTCAAGGACTTAAGACTGGTATACTCTTTATCTTGCTGCAGTCCAAGAATCCTCTTGATATTCTTAATTTCCTCATTATCCCTGACCTGAGTGGCACTAGCTTCTCTTACATTAAGCAGTTTACCTCTCAATGGGAAAACACCGTAATGATCCCTACCTACAACAGCAAGCCCTGCCATCTGTGTAGGATAAGGTATGTTAATCTATTGTAGACAAACAAGTTAAATGAATGTACCGAATTTGTACAATATGAAAACTTACTGCAAGAGCCTTAGCTGAATCCCCTTCTGTCAAAATCAAAGTACACTTTTCAGAGTTCTTCCCTCCAGCTAAGTTAGCATCCTCAAGCTTGTTGATATTATGAACCCTCTCTGTTTTTGTCCCATCAGTTTTCTTCAGGTCTTTGTTCTGCTTAAAATTTGCCCAAGAGAGGAGACTATCCACAATTCCAGACTTTGCCACTGCAAAATAATTAGTACATGAAAATCAAGTTTGAGTATTTCAGTCTAGTTGTCCACTTGAACAATTGAACTAGTGTTACATACCTTTAGTTAAGAACGCTGGTGTAAGTTCACATTTAGATCCAAAACTATTTGGGCGAATCGTCAAAGTTTCCTTTGTTTGGGAATCAAATGCAGGGTTGTCAATAAGAGCATTGACAAAGACCCATAGATAATTCTTCACATTATGGGCTTTGAGGTTGGCATTCTTGTTCTTCTTATTTACAATATTCATCACATGATTCGTGATTTGATTTGTGACGTAATCAACATGAGTTCCACCCTTGATTGTTGCAATTCCATTCACAAAGCTGACCTGGTAAAAAGAAATCCGACAACATGAGACTCACAATTCCAAGTGTACAAAACTTAGTAATTTCTCTATATCAAAATTTTTTTTGTTCAAACCTGTTGAAACTGCCCGTCACTGAGACTAACACAAATCTCCCACCTATCATTAACTTTCTCTGTCATCCTGTCAAATGAGTAGACAGTGAGAAAATTCCTATTATAAAGAAGAAGAAAAAAGAATGAAAGATTCAGAACCAATAACTTCATAACAAGAACCTTGGAAGGGGAGTATCTCTAGATTTACAGGCAGATTGTAAGTAGAGGTCAACATAATCAAGAAATGACTTTACAGGGACCCTCTTTCCATTCAGCTCAACCTTCACAGTCTTTCCAAGGCATCCAGCCAAGTCAATCACTCTCTTTTTCATCAATGCAACCACGTCATCTTCCAGATGGGTCATGTTAAACTTCGATAGGTCAGGCTTATATGTAACCCTGGTCCAGTTCTCACTCTCTTTACACTTGGTGATGACTGGCTCAGTTTTCTTCCCCATGTTGTTAGTGAACACCTGAAATCAGCAAGAATCAGATTATTCAAGTGACATAAATGAGCATGATATCTCTGCCAATTGAATAAAACTCATAAATATACTTGGAAGTTGGTGTTCACCATTTCGAACCCATAAAAAGTGAAATCCTAACATTTGAACATTTTGTTTTTCTTTACTATTCATATAATTTCATCAATCAAAAGGATCCCATGATGAAAAGAAGGAGATTATTTTCCTGGAGGGTCCTAGAAACAAAATTAGGCTAACACCATATGATGGTCTTTTGTATGTCAAAAGTAAAGTTCTCCGTTCATGTCCACATCAATGTTATCAAACAAACCCCTAAACGACTAACACAAAACTACTACACTAGCACACTAGTACTAAAATACAGTCAAATCAAGAATTACATGCAACCCATAAACAATACACACACTCACATAATTTTCAAAAGATAAAGAATAAAACCAGAATCACAATTGGATACTAAATTCAAGATCCTATACCAGGTCCAATCCAAGCACAGTAGGCTTCAAACTGAAAATGAAAAAAACCTAAAAGCATCTGATACTACTCCACAAGAATTGAAAGCCTAGATCCGAATCAATTGGAAAACTACCTAGTCAGGATCCATCATTTTAACAAAAACCATAAAGAATCCCGAATAAATCACAAGTTACAAAAACGAAAATGCATATAAAAAACGAACCCTAATTAATCAGAATCCCCGTATATAAAAACAGCAATAACAAACCCTAATTCCTCAATTCCACCATACATTAAAATCCTACAATACGAACCAAGCATCACAAAACTTCTAGAAAACACATATTAATACCTGCTTGTACTTCTTCTGTCGCTTTCCGTCAGCAGTCTCGATGATGAACTCGGTAGAGAAAATGTTCGTAAGCTTGGCACCATAGCCGTTGCGACCACCAGTGGTCTTCTTCTCCGTATCGTCGTAATTGCTACTGGTCAATAGGTGTCCGAAGATCAACTCCGGCACATACACCTTCTCCTCCTGGTGAATCTCCACGGGCACTCCAGCCCCATTGTTGTAGACACTTATACAGTTCTGCTCGACGTCAATGGTGACTTTCACGGTGTCCATGGACGAGTCTCGCTGTTTATTATCGGCGGCGTTGACGAGGATCTCGTCGAAGATCTTGTACAGTCCGGGAACGTAGCTGATAGAACGATTAACCATCTCGTCGTTTTGGTAGACCCATAGGATTTGGGTGTGCTTCTCGATCGACCCGATGTACGTGTCGGGTCGGAGCAAGATGTGCTCGAGCTGGCTCTTCTTCTGGTACATCTCTTCGATCGTCTTCCCTTGGCCATCAGTTGGGGCTGGGGCTATGTTCGCGCTGTTGCTGGTTTGGAGTGGGCGTTTCTTCTCGATCGCCATGGCTGTGGCGTTTGGAGAGACGGAGAGACGGAAGGTTCCAGAGAGAGGAAATGAGTGAGTGAGAGAGGGGGGTTAGGGATTTAAAGGAAGGGTGCAACGGTCAATAGGAATTTGAATTCAAATGGAGGAGTTTTGGGCGCGGTGTTTTGAAATTTTGGGATGGGCGATCAGACGGCTGTGGTTTTGAGTTTGGGAATCACGTGGATATGATGAAGGGAGACTAGGACAGAAGGGAATCAAGGGATTCGGGCCATCCCTGTTGCAATGGTGCGTTGCGTTTTTGATGAGTTGGCTGCAGGATATGGTTTCTCATATGATTATCTCATCATGAATATTTGTTTCTTTTTTTTCTATTTTTTTTAACATTTATTTTTCTATGTAGAACATTTGTGTTATTTTTATTGATTATGGGTTTTCTTTTTTTTGGAAGAGAAAAAAAAAACTACACTTGAGATCGTCTGGCGACTTGGATATAACTCACTAAATTCAAAGTATTTTATAGCGGAAATGAATGTAGAGGTGAATGATTTTATCATTACGTGGAGATTAGAAAGGATAAGTTATAAGGTGTTGGCATCTTACCATTTTGGGGGATTGAGTGAAATTTTCTTCTTAATTAATCCATCTTTCTACCTTCAACTTGGACAACACTTCTTCATTTCTTCCGTCATCATGTCTAAGTTGTTTAATACAATTCAATCCTAAGTACCAAATGAGAATATTGTTTGCATTCATAGAGTATGAGTCATTCCTCCTTATATACAAATCATAAATTAGCATCTATATTGAAAAGTGGCACTATTTCTTACACCATTCCAATTTCTCTCTACTTATTTTAATAATTTTTTTACTACAAATTTTCTCTTATATAATACGAATAGTGGTGGTGAAAAATACACCACTCATACTGAAAATGGCTTGTTAAAAATACACACACACAAATTGGATCACGGTTGTTTGAATGTCATTTATTTGTGTGGAAAAATGGCTCCTTATGCAAGGACCCAAGTTGTGTGTTTAAATCATCCTCCCTTATTATCGTTTGTATAAAAAATAAAATAAAATAATTTAAGATTGTACACGTATGCGAAAACAACCTGAAAGATAATGCAATTCAAGAAAGTTAAAAACTACAACTCATTTCTCAAAATAAAACTAACTTAAGCGCTCAACTCCCTTTAGGACACCATCCTAAAAGAACTTTTGCTTTGTTTTGAGCATCTTCGAGGGAATATTCAAATGAAGTACACAAAAATGTTCTATAACAACCTATGTTGTATGTTGAAGAAAGAAACCATTATTATATGTGGCAACACTTAACAAACTATATATGTGGCAAATGTATAAACTATTATTATATTATTTATTTTTATCTTCTTCTTTTTTTATTGATTATTACTTTTTTTTAGGTGAGAGATGTGAGATGATATTGTATTATAAAAAGTAAGTGGAGCCCCAGTACAAATATTCATTTTAAAGTGGGCAACACTGCATATTGGGGAAAGTATGTGTTGGTGTAGGTGGCTCGATACATGCCATTATGTGTAAGTCCCACATTGGAGAATACAATAATAATCTACAATTTAAATATAAGTGGTCCACTCCTTATTGTATCAAGGCCTTTTAAGGGCTCGTTTGGGAGTGATTATGTAGAAACGATTTTACTCATTAGTGATTTTAACATAATCACTTTATGTTAGTAGCGCTTTTCCGCAAAATCAGTTTATCGTTTGGCTACCAACATAAAAGTGCTTTTATATTGTAAAAAAGTGATTTTGATGTTATTCGTAGTGTTTGGCTTCCCAAAGAAAAAAGTGATTTTTTTTGGGCTTTTTTTGGTATTTTCATAATCAAACATTTTAAAGTTGATAACTAATCACATAATATTAAATCTTGGGCATTCTTAAATGAAAATTGAAAATCTATAGCTTCAAATCATACTTCTTGAAAAAGAAATGTTAATAAAATATATTGTTAATCGACACAAATATCAAGTAGACATAAGAAGATTTGCAATTCTCTCGCGTTCGTCATTCGTCTCGTGTGCACGAGTTTACATTTTCTTGTACAATAGTCTCTTCCGTACTAGTCCTTCCATCATCTGTTTGGGGAAGTAACTCTTCATCATCATCATATGGTTGGAACTCTACATCCGTCATTGAATGAATTCTTATGAAGTTATGGAGAGCCATTGAAGCGACAACGACTTGTACTTTTTTTTCCAAAAGAAAATTATGAATTTTACGTACCATTCTCCATCGGTTTTTCCAAACACCAAATGTTCTTTCAATTGTGCATCTTAGAGATGAATGCTTGTGATTGAAGATTTCTTTTTTCCCTCTTGGTTGGCTTCCTCGTCGGAAATCCGGAAGATGATATCGTTCACCCCTATAAGGGCCTAAATATCCTTTCATTTGTGGATAGCCAGCATCAACCATATAATATTTACCTACATATACATGTGAATCAGTAAAGGAAAATATTGATATAAGAAACATATCCAAGGTGAAATAGTAAAGGAAAATATTGAACTTGATGACATTTTGATTACTAACCAGTAGGTGGATGTGGAAATTTCAGTGTTGGTATTCTTAAGGCCTCCATGAATATACGTGCATCGTGAGCAGCACCCTCCCATCCAGCCCAAGCAAATGTAAAGCACATATTAAAATCACATATAGCCATGACATTTTGGGTAGTGATGCCTTTTCTACCAATATAAGGGACTTGCCTTTGTCTAGGCACAACAACTGGTACATGTGTTCCATCAATTGCCCAGATGCAATCTTTAAAGTATGGCCAATATCAATTATCATCTTTAATTTTCTTTGGAACTCTCTTGAATTCAGGATCACTAGGACTTATGAGATCAGTAGTCATTCGGTATATAGCTTCTAATATTATCCCAAACCACCTTGACACAGTCTCCCTTGAATGCTGGAACCTTTCTTGTACCATTCTATTAGTAAAGCCATGACCTAATGTGATCAGAAACATTGCTAAAGCCTCCAGTAATGGTATTTCTCCACCTTCTTTCAAACCATAGGAACTTGTAAGGGTCTCCAACAATTTCTTAAACACATGTTTTTCCATCCTAAATTGTTCATGACACCTTACCTCATGGCCATTCAAAACTTCAATTACCCATTTTATACCCAGTATGAGAAGAAGTCCTGCATGGTTCTTTATCAACATATTTAAACCATTCAGACACAACCACCACACACCCTACAGATATTAAGTCATAAAATTCATCATCACTATCATCTGACAAAGAGTCAGTATTATCACCATCACTGTTGCTTGAACTCACGTCTGTACAATTGAAAAAACCAAATAAACAAAACAATATAAGCATCTTTCCAACAAAAGTAACCCATTTAGATAATGTAAACAATTCAATAAATGTCAAACACAATAATATGTCCACCATTTCATATTGTAAAAAATAAAATGATAATAAACTAATAACTTTCCAATACTGAACCGATGAAGCTTATAAAAAAAAAAAAGCGTGACACATTAAACTTTCTTGTTTGTAAGCCACATCACTTGTCGGTTTGGTTGTTTTAACGCAATAAACATCTCCCTATTTTTTCTTTCATTTAAGATATCAGCAGCTTTCATGAAAAGGTCATCATCATTGACAATTTCTGGAATTCCTTCAACCATCTGCATCACTTCCTCAATGCTACAACCAGCCTTGTCTTTGCTTTTAAAAGTGCTACTTCGATTTTCAATTGCATGTAAAATAGAATCTAACAGCTTCGTCACGTTAACCCTAACTCCAGGTCTTTTCGAATCTCTTTTCCTTTTATTGTCAGTTTCAACATCAACTATATCCTCAAGTCCAGCATTAAGATCAGTATTATACCCAAAGTCATCGTGTTCCTCAACCAGAATCTCTTCATTAAGTTCTCCTATGGCTGGACCATTGTCAACATCCTCCACCATAAAACCTTGTGAAGGTGCCCAAGCGCCTTCACCCGTGACAACAACATCTTTAAACAAAATATCTAACTGGTCAACATGTTTCAATCCATGTGTTCGAAATCTTGCAAGCTTAGGTTTTTCCTACAATAATAATATGAACTAAAATGTTAAAAAATTGATATAATACTACAAATTAAGTATTAGCTCTAAGAAATAAAATTTTCACCTTTATTTTCTTATCCCACCATTCATCAGTAGCTTTGATTGTTTGCTTCACAGGATCCCATCCTAAGCCGGTCTCTTTTGCAACCAAACTTGTCCATAACTGCCATTCTTTCTTAAGTCCAGTCCATTTATTCTTCAATTGTCCATAGTCGTAGTTCCTTTTAGTAATATCATTAAACTTCTTTATAATATTTTTCCATCCAACCTTATTAAAATGACTACTTGATCGATTACCACATAACGTCTCAGCAACACAAATCTTGATGAAAACCTCAGTTCCCTTGTCATCCCATTTTGCTTTCTCTTGTTTTTCTTTTTCTTCCCGACTTTCATTTTGGGATGGGTTAACTATATTGTTAGACATTTTCTAATAAACAAATTGGACAAAGAAAAAAATTTAATGATGATTGTACAATATAACAAGAAGTTTGGCTTAACATACAAGTATATAAGACAAAGCACAAACAAAAGGAAATAAAAAAACAGCAGCTAGTATCAAAGATGAAATGGGGGCGCACTTTCACACAACATGAAAACGTTTGCATCAAAAAAAGTGCTCAGATAGAACAACAAATTGAAACTAAGCATTAATACATAAACCAACAATTCTGGTAAGTGTACGTGTCTCTATGCATGTATAGGTTTTGTGTTATTCAAATCATCATTAAAATCCAACAGTTTTTTTTTAATATCTATGTGTCTGTACGTGTCTCTCTCCCTCTCTTAATTTCTATATGGCAACCACATGACATTGACATCAATGTGGAATGAAGATTGCTTTACATGTTCATCTATGTCATATTCTTATGTCGGATGTGGGGAAGGGAGCTCAAAACACATTTATATAACCCAAAATTGCAAACTAACCCATCTAAACAGATTGTAATATGAAACAACTCTTTCTATATCCTTCTATTATTGCAAAAGAAAGTGTTTATAATAGCATCGACATATTATAGCCAACTGCTACGCTAGCTTTGACCCTTCTCTCTCTCTCTCTCTCTCTCATAAATTCAATTTCTGATTCTAATAATATTTTTACTAATAACTAGTGGTGATATAATATATGAATCAAGAAGCATGAGAATTTCATAGTACTATATGCTAAAAAAGAAAAGCTAAAATAAAAAATATCAAGATAAATATAGAAGTACATAAACAAATATAGTGAGAACAGAGAGAATTTACCTTGAAGAATGATAGCCTTACTTGCAGAGATTGTAGCGAGAGAGGGGAGAGCAAGAAGCTTTTGCAAAGAAAGAATAGAGGCAAGGACAAAGACGTGATAACTAGGGTGGATGAAACGTGTGGATTGCTTAAAAATTGTAGGGTTAGGCTTTTTGGCCATATTGTAAAAATAATAGGGATAATATTGTAATTACAAAACTTTCATTAAAAGGAATCAAGTGATTCCCTGTTTTTTGAAAAAAAACCACTTCCAGGGAGAAGCACCTCCCATGTGCTTCTCCCTAAAATCATTTCAAGTGATTCTAATACCTATTTTAAGCGCTTTTAAATTTTTGCCAAACACCCTATTTTTTAAGAAAAAGTGATTATACTCAATAGGAAGTGATTTTGGCCCTCTCAGAATCACTCCAAAACGAGCCCTAAGTTAAAAACCCCACACCAAGAGGTCTATTGGGCCTTCTCTCTTCTAGGTGGTTAAGGTGGGGACAATATCGGTGCATAGTTTGGATCGATAGTGGAATCCTATTGGGCCCGTTAGTACAACAATATGTATATTTTGCTTACTCTCTTGGCATGTCAAACATTGTTTGCATACTCATTTGCCTATACCCTTGGTGATGCTCAGAATATCCCCAATGAAAGTAGCAAATTTTTTCTTTGAAAGTGTCATTTGTTAACCTATATGTGGCACCTTTATACTAAAACTTGCCACTTTAAAACTTTACTAAAATTCTACAGTGCTCCAGGTGTATGGATGCGCCACCTATTATGACAATTGGATGAGTAGTTTGGACATGTGAAGTAATCCACACCGTTGATTGTTGGTTACTGGTTAACTTGTTGTTGATGTAGGTAAAACAAAAACAATTGCTTTCTCCTTTAGTCAAAGACATTTCACAGCCGCTCCTCTCATTTTTCTTTCCCTCCGAGTTTAATTCCTTCCACAACCGCTCCTTTCCTCCTTATGTGACAACGAGACAGCGCCAACGACCACATCTCTTCTCCTCTCAGGTAAGTTAGTCTCCTTATTCTTATTATTCTATCTCCTTACATCTCTCTTTGAACAGAGCCGCTCTGTCTCCTCTTTTCTCAATCTCTGTCTGATTTTGATTCCTTCCATGGGCGCTCCTCATTCTGTGACGACGTCGACAAGACAAGGTCGGCGGCGTCATATTATTTCCTCAATTCCTCTCTTATATCAGTTTAAGGTAAGCATCCTCTTCCTTTGCATTTAGGGGTTTTTTTTGTTAAATTAGGGCTTCTAAATTGAATTGGGGGTTGAGGTAGATGATTTTTTCTGTTAAATTAAGGTTGTCAAGGTGGTTGAGACTGTGATGGATTGATAGTTTTTGATTTATGGATATTTGGTGGGTCTAATTTATTTGATTTTTTTAAATCTTTGAATATTGATAAGTTTGGAGCTCATTTATTGGAATGTATTGGACTTCAAAGCTTTTTTTTTACTCATGCTTTAACTGCCCCGACAAGTTAATTACAGTGTGTGGACTTAAATTTCGACCTCCAATCTCTCACACCTCTGTTTGCTCTTATTTTTCTTATATATATATATTGGGTTCAGTTCCTTAATGTGTTTTGCCTCGTGCAGGTAAGACTACTTTTTCTATGTATTGGTTGTGTTTGAAAAAAATAAAAGGAATTGGGTTTCAATTCCTTAGTGTGTTTTGTTTTTTGGTTTCTGGTTTAATTTGTTGGTGGGTAGGCATTATGATTCTGCTTTGGGTTGATTTTTTTTTAAAAAAATTATGTTTCTCTGCTATCCATTAGTTGATGTGTAGATTTACAACAATTGCTTATTCCTGGGTAATCTTCATTGTACATCCCTCCAGATTTATAATTGCTGCTAGTTCTTGGTTTTTTTATTTATATATTTCATTTTTATGCTTTTAGTTGGCATGTTACTAATTTTCAAAAAACTTTAATTATGGTTCTGATTGAAAAAGCTTCTAAGCTGCTTCAGGCCATGGAGTTATGTTCTAAACTAGTATTTGCCAAATTGAAAGTTCGACAATGATTGCAGTGCTATTTTATCATATTTGCTTTTGTATTCTAGGGAATTTTGATTCCTCAGTTATTTCCATTGAAATACCATTAATCTTTCCCCTGTATTGTAGGGAATTTTGTTTTCTCTGGCCTCAAAGCAAAGACTAGGTAATTTGGATTTGAAATGTGTGTACTTTGATTTCCGTTCTTAGGTAAATTTTCTTGCTTTATATGATTGCTTTGAGTATTGTTGTTTCAGTTGCATTTAATTTTGTTTATGTAAGTGGAAGTTCAACAACTGATATAAACTTTTAATCATGGTCATAGTAGAAAAAAATATAGTGGAGGTTGATGTGGTCTCTGAGATAGTTGCAGGCCTTTACAAAGGTAGTTCTAACTTCTATTCTATTGATGTGGTCTCTGTGATAGTTTTCATAATGTAGCTGCTTCTTGGTGCTTGTGTAGGGTTGATCTGGAAAAGAGACGTGCAAAGAAAGAACGGGCAGAAAAAGGGCACGTGCCTTATGGTTATTTTCTTCCTCTTACTTTCAAAGTTTTAGTAGGTAGTTTCTTGCCTTTTTATGAATGATTTTCTTAATGCCTAGTCTTTGCAATATACGACATTTGACTTTAGACAACACCGAATAGTTGAATTGTGGGTAGTTAGCTATAACTATTGTTTTATTTGGCTTGTATGTTTTCCTGTTTACAGGACTTCCCAACCCACTGAACATGAAACTTCACTGCAATCAATGGTACCATGCATATGAAGAGTCCTAATTTACATGACTTCTAAATCTTCTACATGGGAAAAGGACTCACTCTTCTTCTTGTGCTTCTTAATTTGAAATTGGTTTTGATTATGTTTTCCAATTAGGTATTGTTTTGATTTTGGTTTTGGATTTGCAGGTATTCCAACTAGCAGCCCATCCACCCTTCCCAGCATCTGATATGGGTAAAATTTTGTTTCTTTTTTTGTTTCTTCAGATTTATCTCTCTTTGTCTATGTCTTTCATTTTGGTGAATGGTTGGAGATTTTATTTATTTATTTTAGTGATGCATGAGGAATATATATATATATATATATATATATATATATATATATATATATATATATTAACTGCATGTTAAAAACTATCATGCTACATTGGAAGTGGTATTATTTGCCTAATCTTAGCATAGTGCTAAGAATAGTTAAGTTTCGAATCACAAAATGAGGACGTAAAGACAAACACCATGCCGTTGTACATGGTCTTGGAGATAATGTTTGAAGTTGGTCCCAGCTTTTGGTTGCTTTCTTTGCACTTTTTTATTTGATATTCAAAACCTATAAGATTGATGATCGTTATACAATCCAAAAAGTAAAATTTTTTTTAAAAAAAAGAAAGAACAAATCTCTACCCCAAATTGACACATTGCTTTATGTTATTCAAGTTAATTATGTTGTAGGTTTGTTATTTTTTTGTTTACAATGATGACTTTGTAATTGTTTTCATATTAGCTATTGCTTTATGTTTCCCATTCATTTTATTGATGGTTTTGTGATTGTTTTTCAGGTTGGGGTAAAGAATTAGGCCAAGTACAAGACTAATATACTATTTTGGACTCTATTTATTTGGCTACTTGAATTTGTAATATTTTCATTGTATCTGAAGATTGTAATTTTTTTTTTATACATAATGACTTGAGATTTTAGATTTATAATTATTGATTCTGTAAAGTGAATGTATTGAACAATAATTTCAATTACATGAATGAAGTTTATGTTGGCTTTAATGAGGATATAGTACCATTGAGAATAAGCTTTTAAAGTAAATTTGATTGTTATATCATAGTTTATATACCAATTGAAACAATCGTCCCATTAGCATTGTGAATGGGCATTGTACCATAAAGTTGTGTTTTGAGATAGTAAATACAATATATGATTTACAATTGACAAACAGGTAGTGTAATTTGCATTTCAATATGCAATTGACAATCAAAGTAGTCCCATTTGCATTTCAGTCTCGCAATTATCATTATCTGTGCATAATTATGAAACGTAGAATCTCTCACTAATGATAAATCCTTCATAATTAATTGTATGTTCAAAATGTTGTAATCCATGGGCAAAAAAAAAAACTTAGTAGAATGCATAAAAACATTGCTTAATAGAATGCAATTGCATTTTTCTTTGCAATACGTAACTTCTGTCCTTGCAATGCATTTTATGTGCACTATTGCAAACGTGGTTGCAATCATTTTATACATTTTATTCTTAGAAATGCATGCTTTATATGTTTATCTTGAAAATACAAAATAAAATTGAACTATATATTTGGATAAGTTTATTTCCGAAAAGAAACATTTGAATTGATTAAGGGTAATTTGTCTCCTGTTAGGCAATTGCCTTTGATACCCCCCAAGGAAAAAAAAAAGGGTCTGACTTACTATCAATTGCCAAATTGATACCCATAAATTGCCTATTTTGCTTTCACTCAGACTCGTCAAGTTAGCAATCGACAGACAACACGTAATTACCATTCCAATTTGTTTGTCCAATTCACATTGTTTGTTTGTTGCTTTCATTGTCCAATTCAGAATCCTTCATGTATTACCACACACCATACCATGAATGGGCAAAATATATTTATGTTTAATCATTTAAGCATTTTCATTTTAAGTAACTACTTCTAGTTAGTATTACCAATATTCAAGGCAATTTGAGTAATTGACAAACAGGGAGCACGTAATTGACAACTAGGGAGCATCCTATTGTATACCAATATGCAATTGCATTTTAAGTACAATCTTATAACTTACAAGTTTAGGGATCCTGTTTACGACATTACATTATGTTATTATTATATCCAAAACATTGTAACATCGACCCTAACTCTTGTAAACTTTTTGTTTACTAGAATAAGGGCTATTTTTTACATAACAAAAGCCCAACCTTATCAATTCATTGTAATGTGGATCCATATCCTTGTAAAATGAAGATTTACAACATTATGGATTGGATAAACCCAAACTTTGTAATCCCGGTCCATAAATTGTAACTTGCAACCAAATCTTGTAATGTACATGTTTATGGATCATCTTTACAACGTTATGGTACCATTGTATCCCAAAATTGTAAAATCAACCCTTAATCTTGTGAACCCTCATTTTACTAAAATAAGGACCTAATTTACATCATCATTGTCACGACCCGACTCCCCTAGCACGATATTGTCCGCTTTGGGCCCCCCTCTCTGCCCTCACGGTTTTGTTTCTGGGAGCTCATGAGCAACTTCCCAGTGGGTCACCCATCCTGGGATTGCTCTAGCCCCCAACTCGCTTAACTTCAGAGTTCCTAAGAATCCGAAGCCAGTGAGCTCACAAAAGGCCTCGTGCTAGGAAGAGAAGTGCCCACACATTTAAAGCACTTTACCTTTCCCTCCCCGAGCGATGTGGGATTGCTCACCGTTCTTGTTTCCCCAAGACACGGGTCTTACAATCATGGTCCGGACTTACCCATTCTTTATAATATGGATCTACATCCTTGTAAAATATGGATTTATAACATTAAGGATTATGAGAACTCTAATGTTGTAATCGTGGTGCAAAAACTTGTAAATCACTACCTAAATTGTGTAACTTACATGTTTATGGATCCATTTTACAATGTTTTGGTACCCTCGTATCCCAAAATTGTAAAATCGGCCCTTAATCTTGTAAACCCTCATTTTACTAGAATAAGGACCCCCAATTTACATCCTCATGGTTTAGACTTACCGATTTCTTTGTAATGTGGATCCATATCCATGTAAAATAAGGATTTACAACATTAAGGATTATGAGAACCCTAATGTTGTAATCGTTGTGCAAAAACCTTTAAATCACTACCCAAATCGTGTAACCTACATGTTTATGGATTCTCTTTACAATGTTGTGGTACCCTTGCATCCCAAAATTGTAAAATCGGCCATTAATCTTGTAAACCCTCATTTTACTAGAATAAAGACCTAATTTACATCCTTATGGTCCGCACTTACTAATTCCTTGTAATGTGGATCCATATACTTGTAAAATAAGGATTTACAACATTAAAGATTATGAGAACCTTAATGTTGTAATTGTGGTTCAAAAACCTGTAGATCACTACCCAAATCGTGTAACTTACATGTTTATGGATCATCCTTACAACGTTATGGTACCCTCATATCCCAAAATTGTAAAATTGGCCCTTAATCTTGTAAACCCTCATTTTACTAGAATAAGGACCCAATTTACATCCTCATGGTCCAGAGTTATCAATTCCTTGTAATGTGGATCCATATCCTGGTAAATGGGGATTACAACATTATGGATTAGGTGAACCCTAATGTTGTAATCCTGGTTCAAAAACTTGTAAATCGCTACCCAAATCTTGTAAGTTATAAATTTTGTGATCCTCTTACAATGTTATGGTACTCTCATATCCAAACTATTGTAATACCGGTCCTTAGTCTTGTAAATCATCGTGTTTACTAGAATAAGGATCCCATTTTATATCCTTAAGGTCCAGACATACCAAATCCTTGTAATGTTAATCTATGTCCTTATAAAATGGGGATTTACATGAGAAGCTAGGGAATTGGTAACTTTCTTCTCCTTCGTTACCTCATTTAGTATTTTATTATGTTACAATACATATATAAAAAATTTAGTATTTTAGTTGAAATTATACATTACATATTATATTTATGAGTGGATATTCTTATTAAACAATTTTTTTATGGATGGAAAAGGGGAAACCTATATAACAAGGATATGAACCAAAAATGAGAGGAGGATCGTAAGGGAAATTTGTGTAGGAACATGAATATGAGGATGACAATGTATTAAATTATTTGTTTAGGCATAGAAATAAGTTTGTAAAAGCATATTTTGAATATGCTATGAGTCATATTCAAGAAATAATATATAGTTTTAGTTTTAAGACATTTCTCTCAAATTATTTTAGAATTAGCTTGAATTCTAAAATTTCGTACATGAGAAGCGAATGAGATGGTAACTCAATCACTTTCTTCCCCTTCATTACCTCATTTAGTATTTTGTTATGTTACATACTTATATAAAATTTCGAGTATTGTAGTTGAAATTGTATATATTATATGCAAATATCATATTATGTATTATATAGTGATTATAAAGTGCAATATATATATATTATTTAAGTATTATATTATTATATATTCTTATTTAACATTTTTTTTATTGATCGGAACATGAACCAATTATATTACGAAGATATGAACCAAAAAACAGAGAAGGATCATAAGGGAAATTTTTGTTGGAAGATGCTCTGAGTCATCTTTTGTTTAAAGTTATTTTTAGAATAAGAACGAATACATATATATTTTTATATAATAATATGTCATCTTGAGAAGTAATTATAGTGTGGTTTCAGAGTATGGTCATATTTATTATAATATAAGTGGATATTTATTGATATTATGTCTTAAAAGTTGAATATCTTATCATTGATATTAAACACGTAAACGAGTTATACTATGTAGTCATATTTTAGTTCCTTATAATAATTTATTCACATTTAAGAAATAACAAAACAAAAAGAATAGTTTAGATGTTCAAAAATTGTTTTTGGTTACCAGTTAAAAAAAAACAATTTCAGTTTGGCTAATTGGATTTATATAAAGTTACCCAAGTTTTAATGTTTTTGGTTACAAGTTATATAAAGCAACCCCTAACTCATGAATCATGAAAAAAATCTGCAAGTGTTGTGAAATAATTGAAATAATTATAACAACATTATGGTCCACCCTAATCCATAACACTATAATACCCTAATTTACAAAGAAAATGACACATAGTCCCAAGGTAAGAATGGACTTTGGAGGAGTAAAATTATGTCATTATCCTTGTAAACACAACTGAAAATCTTGTAATCTACGAGAAAACTTGTAAACTTTATACTTTTATACTTGTTTTTCTTGCCTTTTAATCTTAACAATGTACTATAAAATCCATGGCCATGTTAGGAAAAGAATATAAATTTATAATACTTCGTGGATGTCCACAAAGGTACAACCATGTAACATAGAGTTCAACAATTAATATAGTTCTTATTTTAGAAATTAATTTCAACCAATTACATAGACAAAACTCGAGGTGAAATTTTTTGATGGATAAAGACTTTCAAGCTCTCAAAGTTGATGCACATTCACGAATTCTATGAAACAAAAGAAACAAAAAAATCAAAACTATCAATCTCAATTGATTTTTAAAAACTAGGCATAAAATATGAAGGAATTAACCACAACTAGCCATCATAATTCATATAAATAAAACCAGCAACTCATAATGAACTTGAGTAAAGCTACAATGAGGTGACATATCGAAATCAGAAGAAAAAAAAGAGTCTAAAATCGTAACTTTAGATTTATAAAAGTAAACAAATGCCATTGCGAAATTCATAAGCATGTCCTCGTGAATCAAATAGAATAAACTCAATTGAAAAATAACATGTCAAATCATATGCCAATTGCCAAACATGAAGGACATAATTGCATGACCCTTGTGCAATTGCATTTGCGTTAAATATTAACAAAAAGTGAAAACTTG
This sequence comes from Prunus avium, assembly GCF_965620075.1. NCBI lineage: Eukaryota > Viridiplantae > Streptophyta > Magnoliopsida > Rosales > Rosaceae > Prunus > Prunus avium. The sequence goes on from NC_142285.1 coordinate 2,282,174, forward strand.
ACAACTTGTATAACTGGTAACCAATTTTTTTTAAAATTTGGGCGCAATAGATGTTGCATAAAACTTTGTCTCTCCAATGCACCCTTCAACCCATCCTTCAAATATGTTAGGATGAATAAATAGACAATACTTTTGATTAAAATATGTTGTGGGACTTAATTTGCTATAGGTAACTCACATGTGCACATGACATGACACCATAGTGGAAAAGTGGGCCAAACTCTCTCCCTCCCCCCTCAAGAGCACCTGGGTTCCATTCATGTAAGAGACAATTTTGAGGTAACCCAATATAATACTCCCCTCTCCCTCCCTAGCAAATGACAAAAAAAAAAGAAAAAAGGTTATATTTAAAGGGTTATTTACTTAAATGGTTCTCAAACTAATACCCAAGTTGCATTTTGGTCCATCAACTAAATTATTCGTTCAAATAGTCCACCAACTTTTTATTAATCGGCGCGTTGGTCATACTATTACACTCCATCAATATTGCCGTTAATTTGAGGGTTAAAATCGTCAATTTATACTAAAATATTAATTAATTAATTAAAACATAGATAGGGGAGGACGCATAGGGGGTGGGCAGTGGGTGTGGGTTAGGGCTGGTGGTGATGATGGCTCTGCCTTCTTTTCTTTTTCTCATCATGGAGAAAATATAAATTTCTTCATTCTCTTAATGAAGAACATATAAAAAAACAAGTGATAAATAAAAAAAAAGAAATATCCCCTTCATCTCATCCCACATCTATCCTACAGAGCAACAAAAGAGAAATTACTTTTTACTTTTTTCTTTTTTGCAACTCCAGCGAGAGGAATCCAATACCATAAATTGATCAAGGCACCCATGTGCCTTCTCCCTCAATCCTCTGCTCCTATTTCTTATGATTTAGCAGTGCAACAAGCCGACTCCACCATTGTAACTTGTCGTGGTGCTCAACGCTTGCTGCCACCGTGGCCATCGAAGTCAGAGAAGTCATGTCTAAATGAAGCCGTTGTCGCTGTCATCTCTCTCGCGCCGACTGGTTGTCTTTTGACGCCGTTGTCATTTGGTTGTATAGGGAGGGAAGAAGAAGAAGAAGAAGAAAACGGGAAACGAAAACTCCACTATGAAAAAGTCGCATTTACCCTTCCTATTTCCCTCACGTGCAATTCACATGATTAAAACTCATAAAAAATATAACGGTGGACCAATCTACCGAATAATAAAGAGTTGGTGAATCATTTAAACGAATAATTTAATTGAGTGATCAAAATACAACGTGTGTATAAGTTTGAAGACCATTTGAGTAAATAACCCTATATTGAAATTACTACGTTTTAAATTTGCTACTTCCATTTGAGGGGCTTTTGTTCTCTGTGGCATATCAAATCAACATTGCTGCGCCATGTACTAATTTCATTGGGGATGCTCTAAAATCTCCAATTCTTAAGCAGACTTGTACATAATGTGGCAAGCCAAACAATTTCACAAGAATCACCATAATCTAGTTTCTATTAGTAGATGCTCTTAGAAATTAAGTTTGAATTCCCTACCTAACCTATGAAATATTCTACTTGGCCAATACCCTTCTTTCCAAAAAAACACGTGTGAAATAAAATATTCTTTATTTCTTTACTCATGCTGACGTGGTTTATCCTTTCTTAGATTTCTCGTTTCTTAAATTATTTTCAACGTTTGACCCAAAAAAAGAATATATTGAGGGCATGTTTACGTATCAGTAATGGAAAAAGTAAGGAATCAGATAATTTAGGAATCGGGGAACTACTGAATCGGTATGGGAAGAATCATTCCCATTAAGCTGTTTACTAAACATACGGAATTAGTAAAGGAATGGGGTTGATTTCCATTGTTATTGTTTACTAATTTTCATGAATCAGAATCCAAATTAATTTGATTACTAAAATACCCTGCACATTTTCACCACAGCACATGATTTGCACAAGTGAAGTAAGGGGAAACTGCAGCAGAGCCTCGGTGAAGACCAGACCAAGAATTCTAAGGAAATATTCTACTGCTCATGCAAGAACCATATTTGCATCAATACAAAATTTCAGAAAAATGCTTACTCTCAACGAGGCATTCACAATAGGTAATAAAAGTAATTTTGAACCAGAGCACCTAAAAGGCTAGGAATTTATAGAATGTATCACAAAATCACAATAAATATGCAAAGATCAGACCAAACTATTGGAAAGGGAGTTTCAAATTTATCAGTAAGAGGGAATCCGTTATCAAAGAAAATTATCAGCAATTTATTCTGAACCAAAAGCTAGACAAGCTAACCTGGCTAAGAAATCTTTGATCAAGTGAGATAAAATTCACAAAAGAAGTCACCTAAGGGCTATGCAGTTACAAAGAGAACAGAGAAAACCAACAAAAGCAGAGCCAATTCAATGATCATGTTAATAATACCTTTGTCCAGAGCCAATTTCAAATGAAAAAATAAACTCCAATAAATTTATATCTTTCACCTACATAACTAGTAAACAATCAAATAATAATAATCTGCAGAATCTTCATACGATTAAATACATAATAGTCATACTACCAAAAGAAGAGATATATAATCTCTACAAAAGTCATTCACCCATTACTCATCAATCACAATCACTGTAAGCCATGCTCCATAAGATTAAATACATAATCTTTTTTTTCTTCATCAGTCATGGTAAAGAAGACCCTCAGCAAATCGTGCTCTTTGGCTAAAATGTTGGTGATACGAAATACTTGCAAAGGAGATAGGAATTCTATTTTCCTCAATTCACCACCAAGGTTAGCTTGCATATCAGCAAGATCCTTCTCTGTGGAAAGAACATTAACCAAGCCTGCAAGCTGAGGTGCCATTCCTGCTACAGCTTCAGCCATAAGTCCAAATTTGTTAGACATTTCATTCAAAGCATTTACCTTCCTACGAGGATTATTTGGACCACTTGCTACATCTTGTGCGGGTCTCTTCTGTTGGGCACGTTGTTGGGCACTTGAGGGTTGGGGGTTTGGTTGTGTAAAGGTTGTCTCATCATCTTCCAAATCCTCAACATCCTCAAATTGAGATCCCTCATATTCTGAACCCCCATATTGTGACCCACCATCAGGATGTGAAAACATCTCCTCAATAAAGTCATCACCCACACTTCTATTCTTATGAACACTTGCATCATCTCGCCGAACGTCTTCTTCATCATCATCAGCATTTCCAGCATTTGTTCCAATAGCACGATCTTTTCCGTATATCTCTCCAAGTGCATAGTAATGTGGAAACGACTTGCCATACAAACCACTTGCATCCTTTTTGTTCTACAATTACAATATATATCTGCATTAGTATTCTTAAATAAATATTAAAGACATAGCATAACATATGTATTTTTTAATTCAATACGCCCATAATAGGATATGCTTAGATTTACCTTCGCCCATGCATCAAATACACTTTTCTCACATACCAACATCATCTCCTCTTCATTCCACCCAAAACCACTTTGAGATAATGCGTCAGCTAAAGCACCATATTTTCCCTTCAAAGTCTTCACCCTTGATTCAATATGGGGTGATGCCTTCAACCCAGAATTCGGAAGTTTGACTTCTAGCATAGTTTCTAATTTATTCAAGTATCCATTTTTAAAGCCTGAGTCACCTCGCCAATTGGTATTCTGATGGAGTTCCATCAAGCATTCCATCAATGTGTTATCCTCCTTAGTTGTCCAATAGCGCTTATTTTGTCCCCTTCCTCCCTTTACTTTTCCACTTGAAGTAGCAGTAGAACTCATGACGATAAATGATCTACTACATAAATAAACAAAAAAAAATACATTTTTTGAATCAAAAGGCATGACAAGCAAGCAATGTCATATAACAGATGTTGTCAATATCAAAGGCATGAAAAACAATCAATCTGCTACATAAGTGATGAATAACATGTAATTATTGAAATTTTTGAATTTCTAGCTCTAAAAAATGAATGAATGAATGAATAAAAAGGTTCTTAAAAACACAGGAACTCACATTAGTTGTTCATATTCAATACATTACATAAGCACAATAAATAAATAATGTCTTGAGTACATTAAATAACATGATAAAAACAAACAAATAATGTGTTCATCACATGTCTTTATTCCCTATTTCCATTCCATGTATTCCACATTTCATTTGCAAGGTTTTGCCTCCATACACTCCACTCGTCTGAGGACTCAACTGTACCAATGTAATCATTTGTTTCCAAAGTTCCATCTACAAGCTGATTGTCCACTTGATGTTCAATAGGATCCAAAGCCATCTCTCTTCTTATAAAGTTATGGAGCATACAACACACAGAAATTATACGACGTTGTGTTATAATATCATAAAAGGATGGACTCCTAAGAATTGCCCAACGCATTTTTAATAAACCGAAACACCTCTCAATAACATTTCTAGCACTCGAATGTTTCATATTGAAAAATTCATTTGGTGTCTCAGGTCGATGGCCATCCCTCCAATCATTAAGATGATAACGTTGTCCTCTAAAAGGTGCAAGGAAGCCTGTTCCGTTGGTGTAACCAGCATCCACTAAGTAATAATAACCTAATGTAAAAACAAAACAGTAAGAGACATAACCCTAAAGTGATATTTTATGCATAACGGAAAATGCACTAAATTAAAATATTAGTTTTTAAATATTACCATTAGGGACTTTTAGTCCATTCCTCCTACTCAAAGCATCTTTAAGGACTCGACTATCATGTGCAGAACCCTCCCATCCAGCCAAAACATATATAAACTGCAAGTCTTGAGAGCAGACTCCCAAAACATTCGTTGCTATTTCACCCTTCCTTGTTCTGTACTTTGGTTTCTCTTGTTCCGGTACCTTCACTCTAATATAGGTTCCATCTAATGCTCCTAAACAGTTCTATATTAAAATATAAAAAATTATTAATAAGGTTCTTAAAAGAAAATAAGTATTTTTGTTTTGAATAATTTCATAGCTATAAATAGTGCATACCTTAAACCACTTCCACCTATAGTCTGTTGAGTTCTCAGGTATGGGTTCAGGTAATTTCCAGAAATCCTTTTGGCATCGAATCATTGCCTTCAAGCACTCATGAAAATATTTACTAACAGTTCGTCCCGATCTAGTAAAATTAAATTTTATGACGCGATTCTTATGATGGTGTGCAAGAATATTTAAAAAAATTGCAACCATCTCCTCTGTGGACATGTTTCGGGTCGATCGTAGTTCTCCTTTAGTGACCAAAATTTGACAAAGCTTATGAAAAGATTGTCTATCCATCCTTAGTTGGTCAATACATGTAGTATCACTCTCATAAACTAGTCCATGTAGGTATTCTAGTTGTTTGTAAACTCTTATCACCGAAGGAAGACTTGGTCGACGACTTTTTCGACAAGCTAAGCGTGCATAGACATAACCCGCAGCACATACAACAAATATTATTCGAAGGTAGACAATCAAAGCATTTATAGTAACACGCAGTTTCCTCTTTGTGGACAAACTTAATCGAGCCATTTGTCTACATGACATTAAAATATATATATTATTCAAGATATCAATACCTCAGTATCTGAGAAAGTTGAATTTTAAGAATCTTACCAAATTTGGGATATGATATTGCTTCACAAACGTTGCTTTCGTGCTCAACAAGATATACTCACAGTCACTTTTATTGACACCTGCAAAGAACCAAAATTGTAAAATTAAATATAAGCCTTTGCAACGTGTACAGAAAAACATCAGAAAGTTTCTTAGAAATTTTTTTCGGAAATTTATTGGAACTGTTATTGAACTTTAAAAGGTAAGGAAGATTGGAGACAAAATCATCCAGAGTTTCCAAGAGTAAATAAAGAGAAATAACCCTTTTCACATTCTCCTTCAGAGCAGGTAAAGGCCTCACAGCAGCATTTGCATTCGGTGCTCCTGTGCAATAGAATTATTGAATGGTAGAAAACTTAGCACAATAGAATTATGGAATGCAAGGGAGTCTGTAAAAAATCTTGAATTATTTAAATCTACAGGGCCAAATAAATCACTTTGTAGTAATTATCTAAACAAAAAACAAAATAGATTCTTAGAATAGTAATTATCTAAACAAAATACATGCATGAGTGTTTTTTATTTTATTTTAAGTGGCTGTATGGTTTGGGTTGTTTTAGAAGCAAGGCCGTGCGACTGGGATTATTCTAAAAGCAAGCCCCAAATTTTTTTATACAGTTCTCATGACTATTTAGGGTTTGGGTTGTTTTGGAATTATGGTAAAGTGGTAAGGGTATTTTTGGAAGTTAATAAGGGAAAACATGAATGGGAATCGTATCGACTACCCCTAGTTGATCTGATACCTGGTTTTGAGGGGATGTGATTACGGATTTTGAGGTAGGGCCCACTTATTTTTTCATTCATGATTGCAAGTAAACGCAGGGGAAGTCAGGAATGGAAATCATTCCCTTTCCTCACATACCCATTACTGATACGTAAACATGCCCTGAAAAGAGAGTTTATTTTGGATTTGAATAGCTCTAGTCTAGACGACTGCAAATGCTGAAATTAAATAATAAAAGTATGTTTATAAAATAAACGAATAAGTAAATAAACGAAATGAATGAAAAGCCTATCAACTAATTGGGTGGTGTCGAAGACGATCGCATACTGAAAGGAGGGAAAGCAGGTACCCATCAACCGAATTTCTACTGTGTTTTTGTTTTTCCCATCTCTCATCTACTTAAATTATTACTGGCTCTCTGTTTGGTGGCCGAGAAAGTTCAATGAAACCGCAAAGAAAATAAAATTTCAAAGTTTCTCGATGTTAGATGGGATCTTAAAATTGGATTCATAGTTGGCAGCAGCGAATTGTTTTCTTGAAATTGAATTTGAATGTATATGAACTTGGGTTCAAAATTATGGGGATTGGGTAGTCAGCTGTTTGCTTGAAATCAAGTTGGATATTGGATTGAAGTTAATGGGTTAGTTCTTGAAATGACATTGCTATTTTGAAAATTTGATTTTCACAGTTAGGCATGCAGAGTTGTTCTTTATTCAATTAAATTGAATTTTTGATGATGTGCAATGGACTTTAAGCTTGATGAATTGTTCCTTAGCTTGAGATGAATCATGGACTTTTGTCATAAGGATTATGCTTTGTGAGTTTCATGGGGAAGAAAGGAGTTTGGGCCAGATATCTCCAGCATCTCTTTTCCAAAACGCCAAGAGAAGAGTCCTGATCTTTTTCATAATAAACCAATTAATATATCTAAAGGAAAAGGCTTTACTGAGAATTTTTTGTTTTATTATGAATTTATCTTTTTTCCTCTTGAGGGAGAGAAAGACACGTTTGGCCTGTTTGGCTGAGTTTTAGAAAACAATATAAATTTAAGTTGGGTTTTCAAAAGTAGTAGAAAACAGTTCTTATCAGTTGTTTTCAATATTTTTGTAAGTTTTCAACTGAAAACAGGTTCACGAATACCATTCAGTTCTTTTCTGTTTCCAAGCTTGTTTTCCGAAAACAGTTTTAAAACTCGTTTAGGTACATGTTTTCATATTGTTTTCTGTTTTCACGATTTTTAGTGGCAAGTATTTCTGAATGAAGAATTGAGCATGTCCTTATTGCTTTACTGGTTGTGATAATTATCTATTCATGTAGAATTTGAATAGATATTAACATAGACACCAGAGTTGGAGCCCAACAAATTGGCAGTGTGTATTCAAGAGTCCTAATAGGTTTTGTGTTAGAAAATCATTGTTTCATTCAATCTGCGTTTCTTTATGTACTCCTCTCTCTGCAACAATGTTCCAATTGTCCCAGTTTCGTGGATTCTGTCTTATTGCTTATCATTTCAAGTTGGTTATCAAATAATGGTACAATAATTGTTTAGAAAAGTCATCTCATAATTGTTTTGATGTCAAAAGGTGATGTTTTCTAATATCTTTTGACAGGAAAGTTTGGTTGAAATAGCGTGGGAACTTCATTCATCTTACAGATGGATAATGATAACGATTTCACTTTTTGCCAGGTAATTGTTCTATGCACATTTCATTCAAGATCAAGAAAGCTATAGCTCTAAAATATGCTCATTGGTTTCAATGCAACATTTACAGTGGACTGTTTTTCCGAACTATGATTCATTGTTGGTTGGGTCCAATTTATACATGTCATAAGTTTATTTAAATGTAAGGTCTGTGGTATATTTTAGGTTGGCTCGCCTGGCAACCAGGATGGTCTTGAGACAAAGAAGCTCACTTTAGATATAGAAAATATTGCCATAAAAGATGGATTGTCAAATGGCATTAATAGTAATCAGAATAGAGGTTTTCTGTGGCAAAGTGGATTGCCATTAGGTGCCACTTCTGAAAAGCAGGAAACAGTTGGTTCTCTTTCTGTCAGTGTTATTGATGCGTCATCCACGAACCGAAAATCTGAATTACCAAAACAACCATCGTCAGGAGGTGCTGGGAAGTCAGTGAAGCCTGTACCTCGTGCCAAAGTTCCTTTTGAGAAGGGGTATAGCCAAATGGATTGGCTCAAGCTTACTCGAACACATCCTGACCTTGCAGGTACATAGTGACATGTGCTTCTGGCTGAAATTGCTTCTCATATTTCATAACTGCATTTTTCTTCCCAGCAATCATTCTTTTGGTTTTTTTTTTCTTGTCATTTGTGTTCTTTTAGCTATCGCGCATTCATAATTACTGAGTTTTTTTCCTTCTCTGGTTGTAAGCTTTTACATCTCTTATCACGAACTCTGACTAATTTGACTTATCTTTCTTAAAGCCTTTGTACTTTTTGATAATCCTAAAGGCAATTCTCAAAATATATAAGGAAAGTTACTTCAAACTTTTCCAAATGAAAAGGGTTGGATTGGGAGGGCAATATTCTAGCTTCAGGGGTTTATTGATGTTCCTAATTTGTTCTTTTTGGAAAAAAAAAATGTTTAGCAATATTTAATTGTGTTCTTAAAGCACAAAACTGTTAATGATATCCTATTTTCAATTTGAGCTTGACGAGGTGCATCTCTTGCTCGAACCTCAGAGCTACGTATTACTTTGTGTGTGGATCTATGACCTCTAACAGACCCAATTGTCCAATGTATCTTCATTTTCATACCGACTAAACCAATGTATTCTGGTAATATTATTCCTGGATTATCCATAGGGTTTCTGACTTCTGGTTGACAAAATCTTCATTGCTTGCAGCTAGAAAGTACTGGGTTTTTTTTAGCGATTCTCATTTACCTAGTGTGCCTGCCTTGAACTGCTTAAAGAAGCTAATGAATGTAGCTACTTCAGTGTGTGTGTAACATGTATCTGAGATAGGTTCTTCGTCGTGAATTTATGACGCATATTATTATAAGTTCAGGAAACAACTTGTGATTTCTGATATTGTTTTAAGTGCAGTCATATTGTTTCGCATATTATTAGCTTCTTGATATACGAGTTCGGTCTCAGGTTTAAAGGGACAGTCAAATAAGAGGCTGATTTCAATAAATGAAGTTAAACAACACCAAAAAGGGGATTCAATGTGGACTGTTCTAAAAGGTCGTGTGTACAATTTGTCTCCTTACATGAGATTTCACCCTGGAGGTATGGACATGATCTTATTCTGTTCAAGTTAAAATGTTTACTGGATTTAGTTCTGTCATTCAATGTGTGTATTGCTAATGCAGGCTATATTACCTGCATTTTCTTCGTGAGACCCAAATTTTTTAAATGTATTTATTTGTCGTAGGCATGTTTTATCGGGTTACTATCACTCTTATTGAAGTTTCCTTGCTCCAGTATGCCAACTTAGCTGACAAAATAAGATAAATAGGATGGGACATTTACGAGTACTATACCAAAAATCTGGGCATTCTTTGTTGCTTCTAATGAAGACTAGCTATAAAAAGATGAGGGCTATTGGTTTAAGTTCCTTGATGGATGCATACCCTTGTTTTGAGCTCATTAATGACCTAGGAAGAGTGATAATATGGAAAGGCAAAACAGTTGAATTGATGAACAGTCTGTTGTTAACAAAATCATTTTCTATTAAGCATTTGCAAATGCATTACCACCAATTGATTACATCCTTAATATTGCAATTGGTATCCATCCCCTAGAAACTTCTTGGTGACGGGGTCATTTGTTCTTACTGCTGCTAAGCATAAATATTTTACTTTGACAAGAGTTTCTGTATGTCTTAGTTGGTAAGAACTACATGACATACTTTCCTTATTTCTAACGAAACTATTTTTTTCAGGTGTTGATATGCTAAAGAAGGCGGTAGGAAAAGACTGTACATCTTTATTCAGTATCCTTTCTAAAATTTACTTGGTTATGCTGATTTCCTGAGTATGTTTGGCCTAGTTACTTCTTGCTGGACCTTTGGTTTTATTGTTTTGTTCTTCAGTCAGACCCCTCTGTGAGAACAAGAGAATAGATTTGCTCACAAGCATTAATTGGTGGTGAGCAAATCTGTTCTCTGAGAACAATTGCCCATAAAACTTGTTACTACTAGTGGAAGAGTTGAATTAGGCAGATTTTTTTCTTTTATTATTCACCAAAGAAATTTTGAATACTAATATCCAAAACTCAGTTATACTTTAAGGTTGTATTTGTTTCTTGGAATCAAGGCTAGGAAATGGATTTAGTCCTCCCTAAGAATGCCTTTGTTAAGTGCAAATTACTTTGGGTTTGGCCTTTCCATGGACGACCCACAAAGTTAAGGTTTTGCATTTCTAAGGGAAGTGGTGTATCTCCTAAAGCCATTCCCTGGTTTTGACTTTGAACTTGGATCCAATCCTTGGCAATCTTTGGTTTCTTATATAAGTCATTTATGAAGTTCCCCAACTTTGTTTAGGGTTCAATAATAAAACTTCAAAATACCTTGTAACCTTTGGAAATAAATGACTTATGCTAGAAACCAAGGATTACCAAGACAGAGAAGATCTAAATCTACTTGTAATTATAATGATGACCATACCATATATTTATGCTTTCAAAAACTGAAAGTCTGCTAGTATCCTGATAACCTTTGGAATGTTGGATTCTGTTGGTTTCTAATCACTTCATTCCAAGGAATGAGTTTAGGATTCCTAAAATCCGATTCAGCGAAAAAACACAACCAAACAGTTTTCCTAAGCCTGGCCGAACCTTAAGCGAATCTAGTGCATACAAATCAGCAATGTGTTTTGGACCATCTTCCTTTTTACTTAGCGTATTGTGAATTGCTATTAACTTTTGCAATCCTTATCACACTACTCTAGATAAATACCATGCTTGGGTGAATGCAGAATTTTTACTTGAGAAGTGTCTTGTTGGTACTCTAGACGATGGCGAAGGGCAACATTCCAATCATTAGAAATTTTAGGCCAGTTCATCATACAGGCAGATTGGTACAGCAATTTATTTTTCAATTCAAATTTTATCAAGCGAACATCATATTATCATACCGGAAAATAATACATTTTTACGTTAGAACTAGACTTTCTCATTCATTGTTGTACCATGTTGTCAAATTCAGATTCTGTTGTATATTATTATTTTCATAATAAGCATATCAGAAATGTTCTTTCATGCTTTAGGGCTCTTGGTTTGTGCTATGAAATAATCAAAATAGTAATTTATGTTGTTTAAACAAAGCTCTTGATTTTAAATGCTAAATAGCAGGTTTGGCACAGCATATCACTGATTCAATTCTCTCCTCATAATCTAGCTTAAAAAATTTCGACATTTATTTTTTTTATGATCACAGCGTGCTCAGCAGTTTAGCAGCTAAACTAGTAAGGGCAACGGGTTCTTAACAAGCTGTGGAATATGATTTTTCACATCATCAGACATCCAAATTTAGTAAAAACCCTTGATATATCTCAATGTGATCAAGAGGAAGGCTTCTTATTTTAAGCATAAGCTGCCAAAGAAAATGACCTGACTCATTCTTCACTTCATATATTCGTGAAATTCAGTACTTCGCATGGGCAAATTTTCTTAAATTTGAAAAGTACATAGCTCTCTCTAGTCGAAAATAGGTAAACATCTACCTTCATCAACGGTCAAATTTACAAAAAAGTAGGAATAATATCCTTGGCACAATCTCAGTAATGATATTGTAGTCTTATGGTGATGATATAACTAAACTAGAATCTAAGCAACAGGGTAAACCCTAACTTGGTCTAGGATAGGGCCACAAAGAGATCCGTAGTCATCAACCCTGGTGTGGTAGAAAGAGCTGTAGAATGTAATTCTGGTCCTGGGTGAAGCTGCTTTGAACTTGAGACTAGCAGCCTTGAACCCGCCTTTTCCTTGGGAGGTGAAGGGAACTTTTAAGGTGTCCTTACCGGCAAATGCTTCAACCATCATCGAACCGTGGCAGCCGTTCCTTGCATCGCCAACGACGAATGAGAGATTGTAGATCTTGTTGGGCACAGTTCTAAGAACCTGGGCTATGGCACTTTCTCTCCCTGCAACAAGCTCAACGGCGCCTTTTCCAAATGGGACATTGAAGTGTTGGGAGTCGATGAACTTTACGGCTTTGAGGGACTCGATGATCCAGCCAGGAAGTGGGGATGTTACATCTAGTTGTTTTGGGGGGAGGAGTACACCATGGGAAGAGTTGAATAACCTATGGGGAGCCTCCTCGAACCCAGGATTTCTGACCAAATTATCTGCAAGAAACTCAATGTTTTAATAAGCAAAACAAACCCAAAACAGGAAACAGAGTAAGCTTATAGCACTGAGTTTGTTTCAGATCAAATTGAATGCTCAAATTCTCAACCAACGTATAGGCCTCAGAAAACAGGGAACACAGGGTATACAATTTAGCTAGCTAAATGTGTAGCTCAATTGTTCTTCACCCAAAAAAGAAGAAAAAAGGTCAGAAAGGCAAACTCATTGTTCATATGGATGCATATCAATAAAAACCACATCTTGGATATCACAGAGGACAGGGGAACCCAGATCTAGATAACCCACATAACAATCAAGCAACAAACTTTTGCAAAACCAGCAGAGATTCTATAAGTTTTAGAAGAACAACCCCCAATACAGATTGATCCAAAATTTAGAAGAAATATGTTCTTAATACAGAGAATGGCATAAACACAGTTATAAGTTTTTTTATAATTACCTCTAGTGGGTAGTGCCGGGAAGAGTTCCTTGATAGCAATTGCATCCAAGAGAGGACCACAAGCAGGGTCCTCTTGAACCCCAGGATTGTGAAAAGTCACTTTAACTACATTGGAAGTGGCTCTGAAACCCCAAGCATAAGTATCACCTCCATTGCTGCTATAGAGAGTCTGCAAAGGAAGGTCCCCTGCCTGAGGAGGCACTGAGACCCTCAAAACCTCTTCTTGTGCACAAGTCCTTGATGCCCCAAATGTTAGAGCATACAGAGACCCTGCTTTCACCTTTATGGTTTGAGAGATGGAGGCCTCATTGCCAAGCCTCACAGCATGAACACCATGAGCCACAGAAAAATACATTCCACCCGGTTGCGGCCCGCCGGAGATGTACTCCACGAAACCATTGATTTCCCATTTGGGCAGTGCATATTTGCCTATGAGTACTGTTTTCTTGAGGTTTGTTGGTTTTGGTGGCTCTTCAAAGTTGCCATTGTTCAAGAGCCCTGAAGAAGATAAGCAGATCAAAGATATGATAACTGAAAAGAAAGTGACTGACTTTGGGGTAAACAACCAAAAAACAAGAAGAATGTTCAACAAATCTTTGTGGGTATCTCAACATATAAAAACCCCAACTTTCGTATAGCATATCAGCTCAGAATCAGAATGTACCTTTTTTTTAATTTTACCTACATACACTACATGCCTAAGACCAAAGGGGGGGGGGAGAGAGAGAGAGAGAGAGAGAGAGAGAGAGAGAGAGAGAGAGAGAGAGTACAAAATTGAGCAAATATAGACTTTAAAACAAACTAGATCAGTTCATAGCTCAACAAAATGCTAAAATAGTTTAAATTAGTTAAGACAGAGCTCAGTAAACAGATCAGAATAAGATATTCACCATAGCTACTCAACTGAGGAAGATTAGATGAGAGAGAGAGAGAGAGAGAGAGAGAGAGAGAGAGAGAGAGAGAGAGATTTACCATCCAAAGGCACATGTACAGCTGCATAAGCAGGATTAGTGAACATAAATGAGAATGCAAGCAGAAGAGAGAGCACAGCTGCCATTTTCACCCCAAAAAGAGTAAAGAGAGTGGTGAGAGGTGTTTGGTGAGGGAGGTAGGGAGAGCAGAGCTTGAGGGCTTACATTTATAGTGAAGAGGATAAGATGGGAAATGGGAACGAAGGAAAGTTTTGCAGAAATCACGTTAACAAGAAGCCACCTGGCAACCTGCCTCCTCCTATCAATCAAAGCTGTGAAGCATTCAAGCACACCCCTTGTTGGGTTTTTGTCTGCTTCTTCTGGTTTGTGCAAACCGCCTTTTTCTCCATAATTCATGCCAGTGTTATTCTTGTAATTTTGCTTTCTTTTTGTTTTGGTCGAAAATTTTACTTTCAAAATTTTGGAACTCAATGACCATCTTCCAAATTCAAAATCAACAAGAAGGAAAATGTACAGGTTCTGTTTTGTTTATGATGAACCATGAGCCTAAAACCCCATTATGTTATGATTAACATAAATTATAATGTCGGATTAGTGTTGAATACAAGTTATCTTTGTAGAATAATAGGATTAGTGATATGAATTTTCTCTCGTTCAAAATTAAGTGGAATTTCATTTCCTGGGTTTGAGTTTTAAGTTTTTACCTTTGATACAAGCAATATTGAGGAAATGAGAATAATAAAAAAAAACTAAGAAGTTTGAGTGCGAGAGTAAATACTCTAAACTACTTGATGAATTTCGCAACCATATAACCAATCAATCCTTACATTGAGTAATAATCAAATTAAGTTAGCATGTAATTATTTAACATGATTAATAAAACAAGTCAACTACCAACAGGAGTTGGTCCAAGTGGAAGGGGCTTGGATCCTTTAAACAAGAGATCCTGGGTTCGATCCCAGGCGCTTGCGAATAGAGTAGACTTTGTTGGGAGAGATTCCCGCTTTGCGCCCGACAGTACCTCGAGGGTTAGTCCCCGCAATCGCGCGGGGATACCTTGGTTTTCACCAAAATAAAAATAAAACAAGTCAACTCAAATTCGTTGACTAATATCCAACATACGATCCACCTATGAACATGCATTGATTGGTGCACCTCTCATTGGGATTTTTTGCAAGAGCTTTGGAGGAGGGTTTTAGGGTTATGGATGTCTTTTCCGTCTGCTTTTGGAAGGTCTGACGAAAATGGCTTAGCAAAGATATGTCAGATTCTGTTTCTGCAAATTAATTATTTATTTGCTTTCGTCTGCTAATTAAACTGATTTTTATTCTTTCAAAAAAAAACCGTGTGGGCTCATCATCATTCAGTTATTATAATGCAGGACTTCGCTTTTTCCAGTTTTCACTTTTTTTCCACCACAAATTCCATTTCCACATAAATAATAAAAATAAGTAGCTAGAGAAAGACGACCTATTATCATTTCGTCTTTGGGACCTATATCATCATGCCGGGTTGGAGCTAAAATTGTAAAATTATGGGCCGAGATAGAAAACACAAATATATCACATATATAAAGTGTTCAAAACACATGTTAGAACTAAATTTTTTAAAATTAGACATGCGTGTCATATAATATTAACACGTGATTTACTGATATTATAACACGTGATTTAATAATATTGTAGCATTTTTACGATCATACCAAAAAATTTCCTTACCTTAATAACTTAAGGACATATCAATGTTAATGATAATGATTGTTTGTTAGGGATTGAAGGCCTATCAAATGTTTAAAAAGTACGAACATCTGTCTTTACTATTATTATATCAGGAGCCAAGCGAGCCAAGCATTGTCCTAAGAGAATTATCGTTATTAAGTAAAGAGGATTATAATGTATATATTCTTAAAAACCAAAGGTATTATGGTAATTTAACCTTAATTTTAACACTCATTTTATCTCTCACGCTACTTATGTTCTCTCAATTAATTCTCTTGTGCTTTTTTAGTTGCGTGCCCTGCATAAATAAGTGAAGGCATACACACCAAGGTTTTTTCATGTGGTCAAAGTTAGAAAGGAAGGGAGAGAAAAATTGATAAACACAGATGTTATGAGAGCTTGAACTCAGGACCACTTGAGAGCACACTGAATATTTAGACCAATCCAACTAACGCCCTATTAATAGATACACAACATAATTCAGTGAGGCCTTAATGTTAACGAACTCTAGCCGTTTGACTTCAATGACATTTATCAAAGCAAACAACATTTTATTTATGAAATGATTAAATTAAAAAAAAAAGGACTCAGTGACATTCAATTCTCACGTTCTTGTTGGTTGAGAGAGGTTAATTTCCATCATGGAAGGCTCAATTGCTCTTTAACTCCAAATGTAGGTGTATGTTCTCTTCAAAAGCAATATATGCGCTTTAAACAATCAAACCTACCATGCAATATTGACCCTCCCATGCTTATACCGATGTTGCTACATCAGGGTGTTTGTATCCTCCTGATCAGAGACAGTATACTTCACAGTATAACTGTAAGGCCAACAAGGTATCACAACTGATTTTGTAAATTTCAGATTCTTTTCCCAGTGGTTTTCAAGGTTCTTTTCAGCTTGCTGCGATCTTTATTTTTTGGGTCAAGGAAACTCTATTCATTAATAGTGGGAAACATTACAAAATGAGAAAAAACTCAATTCAAATGCAGTCCAACACCAAAAAATAAAGCAAGCCCATAGATACAAACCATAAAACAACAAAAGCCCATAAAATATTACACAACGAAACCCTAGATCTAGAATACAGGAGCTGTCGCACCACTGAGGAGCAAATTTCTCTTAAGTGAGCAAGATGCACTAAAGTGAGGCTCCCTTGTGGTGTCCTTCTAAGTGTGATAGCCATCACCGTTTTCTGTTTTTTATTGTGCTAGCTAGCTGTCCATCTCTCAGTTCTTGTTTTGCTGATTTAAAGTGAATAGTAATTTCCCTTTGCTATGGCAATGAGTGGAAACACAATTTGCCTTTTGCAATGGTTGGGACTATTCATGTGAATAGTAACAACCCTGGCCTCTCCTTGCCCTTTACCATAACAAATAGGTGGAAATGCTCTTAAATTAGTGGGAAGCGAGAAGAAGCTACAAAAAGACATTGCCAACAAAAATAAGTAAACTAAACACTTAACCTTGTGCAAGCAAAACACGTTTGTTCTCTATGGGCTTGTTTGGTACACAGGATTGGCTTGGACTGGCTTGGACTAAATTTAGTACCATGTTTGTTTTATCTAATCCTAGTCTTAGATGAGATTGCTAATACCGGGCCCACCAAAAACACCTCCTTAGGAGGGGACTACTAATCCCATGTGAAAAGGGAGGATTAGCTAGTCCTAATGCTCACCAATGTATAAAATGCATATATTATATTGTAAAATTAATAACATATATTATTATTATTAAACTTACTTACACATATACTATAATGTACATATATACATGTATATACACATAAATATATCATATATGTATATATGTATATATATACATACACATATATACATATATAATATATATAATATACATATACATATATACATGTATATTATTATTATAATATACCCATATACACATATACATATTAATATTATAATAATAGTATACGTGTATATATGTAATATATATATTATATATTATATATTATAATACATATGTATATATATACATATATGTGTATATATATTATACCCATGTATGTATTATAGTATACATATACACACATATATACACATATACATTATATATATATATATATATATATATATATTATATATTGTAATATACATATATAAATGTATATACATGTATATATATATATATATGTATGTATGTATTATACCCATGTATATATTATAATATACATATATACACCTATATACACATATATTATATATGTATAATGTATGTATATATATTATATATATATATATAATATACATATATACATGGGTATAATACATACATATATATAAAAAATATAATATAATATACATATATTATATTATAAAATACACATACATGTATATACACATATACATGTATACATGTATATACACATACATGTCACATATATTATAAAATACATATGTACACATACATAATACATGTATTTATACATATATACATATACATAGATAGTTTTGAAGAAAAAAAAAAAATCTAGTCCTAGTCCAAGCATACACCAAACGCAGGATAAGTGTTATCCAACTTAGACCAAGCCAAGCCAAGCCAAGACAGTCCCTAAGCATAGTCCATGCCAAGACAGTCCTGTGTACCAAACGAGCCCTATTTGTTTAAATCTTTCCAGTGCGAACGGAATAACTGAAAAAAAATTGTATAGTTTTTTTCTTTAATACAGCCAAACAGACCCTAAATATTCTGAAAACCTGCATGGTCTACGCTATGATCCTCGTAGCTTCTGACATGCTCCATTTTTATAGTAGGTTTTGATTAGGACGCCGTATCCCACGTGCATTGTCGGTGTGAAGTGAAGAGGTATGCCTCTCTCTCTCTCTCCATTGAAATACAATAATGATCAATGTTATTTTATAGGGCTTTTACTTGTCCTTATGTATATTTGCCATGTTACCAATACTTATCAAAACTTGTACACAAAGTATGGGTCAGTACTCATTAGGCCCCAGTTCATGTGACCTCAGCCCATCTTGGACAGTTGAGACCAATTTTCTTCTCATCTTTTTGGCCTACATGTGGCTCCGACTCTCATTATTCACAATAAATGTTGCACCCCATGATTCTGTAAGCAATCTCGAGTGCTAGAGTGAGCTCGATTGGCTATGCAATAAGTCCGTGGACTGTGACTAGGATTTAGAGTTTAGGGTTAAAGGAAGGCTCCATCGCTGGCATTAGAGGGTCTTAGTGCACAACTATTTTGGGTAACTAAGAAAAGTATAAGAAAAGTATTATAATCGGCTCCATCATCGAGTACAAAAAAGTAAAATCTGAATAAGTGCAATCATTTGTAAATCACATGGAATAAATTCAAATGTTTTTTGAGTTGGGTTAGTAAGTGGGCCAAAAGATTTCTCCAATTATAGAAAAACAAAAGAAAAAGGCATTGTGGACCCTAATTGGGGTCATGAATGTGAGAAAAGGACATGCTTTATCCGGCCTAAATCTTTTGGGCGACTGCCCAATTTCTTGGGCCACAGCCACATGCTTAACCAAATCGAGTTCTACTAATTCTTGAGAAATAAAAAAAAACATAAATTTTTTTTCAAATGAATCCTTTGTATGATGGGTTATTATTATTGGAAACATGGCTAAGGCTCATTTTGGTTAGCATGAAAGGTTCTTTGAAAATGCAATTCCCATGTCGATTGTTGGAGAATGATAAGATTTGTTAATGGATCATACCACCATTGTCAGCCGAGCTTATTACAGAACACCACGTGGCTATTTTATGGTTGAGTTACCCTTCTATCAACCCGATCAGATATAATGCCCCGGGTGTCAATAAAAGGCCTCCCAGCCAAAGTCTGACAGGAGGAAGGGCGAATCAGTGCTCGGGCACTCGAACACTAACCCGACTACTGTGGTGCCGTGTATGACCAAAGGCGCATTAATGATCGACATGCATGATCAGATCCCTGTTGAGTCAATCACTCCACCCATTTGATAAACAGCCTGACAATTGAGATAGATCAGTTAATGTACTTCCCATCCAAAACCAGGTGTCGCCTTACCCTTTGATCCCCGAGTGAGCAGGCAGGTGATGGAGAGGGATCATTTAATATGCCTCCCTTCCAAAGCCATATGTCGCTTTATCACACCATCCCTGTCAGATAGTATGGTGATCAGAAAAGGATCTCCATCATTAGGGCAGAAGAGCTGCGAAGATCATCATCTCCACCAGCACCTAAGAGCAGACCAAAGGTGTCACGAATAACCCAACCAACGCCTCCTTTCAGTGGTTGGGCAGACCAAGCGGCATCGCAATTAACTTTGACCAGGCCCGCTGGTGGTTTATGCCATCTTTGGAGCTCAGCGGTGTTGGGGGGCTGACCAAGTTGCAGATGAGACTCATCCTTAGCCACGCAGTACTCAGTAACTTGAGTCTGCAGAAGATGGATCGCTGCTACTGGATCAATAGGTGCGCCCTCAAAGACTGCCAGGTTCATGCATTTCCAAAGTCTACATATGCCAAAAACAAACCATTGAAGCGCCTCATCTGCTAGCTCAAAGGAAGTGAGCGTCTTCACCACATGTTGCTAAATATAAATGAAATCTTCGCCTGCTATCCTGGTCATGTCAAGTTGAAGGGGAGAAGCAAACCAAAAAACACGAGCAAATTCACATTTGAAAAATAAGTGGACCTGGGTTTCATCCTGCAGACCACACAAACCACACTTACCAGAGCAGGGTACATGTCACTTGCGCAAATTGTGTCTCATAGCTAGGATGTTGGAACAGCCACGCCAAATGAAAGCTCGAATTTTGGGCGGGGCATTGACGTGCCAAACTTACTTCCAGACTCTATTGTTTTCGCATCTACCGTTGGCCTCACCTGCTCCCTTTTGTCCCAGCTCACCATTCCGCTGTAAGTTTCTCAATTATTAATAGGTGCATTTTTGCCCAGATTCTGCATTGCAGTTTCCATGTCTATATAATTTTATTTTTTAAAAACTTATGTGCAGTTTCCATTCTATGTGCAGTTGTTTATGGATCATTTGGATTTTAGTGTGAATTATATGGAACATATACAATTTTATCAAAAATTGATGTCTTTTGATTGTTTTAGTATTTTCATCATGATTTTGCATTTTGGTTCCTCACTTATTAATATGTTTATTTTTTACGTACTCTGCATTGCATTTTCTATTTCTATAGAATTAGATTTTGTTTTTCTTTGAAAATTATGTTTTTGTTTACATCGTTGATATCTAGATTGTTTTGTTATAAAGTAGTTTTTTTTATTGCAGTTTTTGTTTTTACATCATTGATATCTACATTCATTATTATATAAACTTAAAAAATATCAATATAATATACATAAGCTTTAAAAACTTATAAATATTTGTAACTTTAAATTGATCTATTTATGTACAACTCTAGACCATGAGGGATTTGGTACAAATGTTGTGGGAATCTGTGTAACTATTGATCGTTTATATAAATATTGTGTAATTGAATAAATATCACAAAAACAAGTTTGCTATAATGGTTTGTGAATTAGGCTTCCTCCTTTGAAGGTCAAGGTTCGAGTCTTCAATCACACAAAATCTTCTTCTTTTATAGGGTCAATAAAGGGCAACAGAGTTGGTCACCGGCTGGTCGGCGATGGGCGGCTAGCCGAAAGGGGGATTGTCGAAGGTGGACATGTGGCATAGTGTGCTTGACTTAGAAGTAGTGGCATTGTGTGTAATTTTGATGTTTTTTAATTACATTATTGTAAAATTAGATACTACTTTTTGGTCTTTGGCCTTACTAATTAGGTGAAATTGTTTTTCTATCTTCTTCTATTAGGGCTGGGCACGGTACGGGATGACACCTGATGGAGGTCATCCAGGTGTCAATCCCGGATAGGGGAATCGGGATGAGATGACACATGATGGTAGGTTTTGAAAATACATTCAAACCATACCGGACCCAAACGGGATTGGTATGGTTCAGTATCAATGTTGATATCGTAAAAAATTTGCAAAATTTCATAAATCAAGCGTAATACAACCCATTGAATGGAAGTTTTGCTAGGAAACATCCAAGGAAGAAGAAGGCCGGAAAGGTGGGGGTGGGAAATCTAAAAGGACACCAATCTAAGCCCCACAAATATGGCAAGCAAAATAATACTAGTATACTACAAAGAATTAACATGAGTGTTGATTTCTTAATGCTCACCGAGATCTTAACTACAAAATAGATCAGTTCTTATACAAACCAAAATAGGAAGCTGATGCTTATTGAGTTGGGCCTTTCCTTTTCCACCAGTTTGGAGAAGAAGAAGAAGAAGAAGAAGAAGAAGAAGAAGAAGAAGAAGAAGAAGAAGAAGAAGAAGAAGAAGAAGAAGAAGAAGAAGAAGAAGAGAGAGAGAGAGAGAGAGAGAGAGAGAGAGAGAGAGAGAGAGAGAGAGAGAGAGAGAGAGAGAGAGAGAGAGAGAGAGAGAGAGAGAGAGAGATGATCAGTTCATAATTGTATATCATTTTGTACCCTTCTAGCTTATGATTTGGTTATGTTATTGAGTTAAACTTGTGCTTTTAATCCCTTTTCTGTTTATCATTCAGTTCATTGGGCCTTAGGTATCAATGGTGGCTTTGGATAGGAAAAGATGCATAATGGTGCAAAAACGAGCAGACTGAGTTAGCAATTTGTTTCGGCCTTAACTTCCTCCTCCCGACTTGTATTGGCCCAATTAATATGTGGTTGGAAAAAGGAGATTCTGAACTGCAAGATGGACTACTCAAACGTATCAATTGATGAAGTCAAGCCCAATCCGTGAGGCCATCAAAATGCACACCATGCTCAGGATTGCAGCTGCCAGCTGTTGAGCCTTGTCACCTTCTTTAAGCCATGTGCCTCACCCCAGCAACCAAAAGAAAACCACATGGGTTGGCAGCAAAAGGCAGCCACAATTGAACACCTTTGAAAACCCATGTGAAGAAAGCTTGAGGTGCAGCAGCAAAAGAAGTATGGGATGGAATTGATTCCAACCACACTAATATAGACAAGATGAAGTGGGAGTTATGGATTGTATTAAAAGAGGAATGGTGGTGTTGGAATTCATCATGATGTTTCTCCCTCTTAGCCTTATAACTAGAGAAGTCTTCAAGCTACAAAATTCACTCCAGCCATCCTCCACACTTCCATCATTCCATCAACACATCCAGAAATCATCCTCATACATTCCCACAACCCCAAACACTCCAGCAATCAACCCAATACTCTAAACTGCCCCAAATCACCAAAACAGCTCTAGAAAGCCTCCCTTCCATTTCCTTACGAATTTCCTCTTTCTCAGCCATCACCACTCACCCAAACTCATCCCAAATCACCTACTAGCTGTCATACATCATTCTAGACGTGGGGAAGCTCTTGGAGAAGCATTAGATGTGGAGAAGCACTTGAAGAAGTCTTGGACACCACAATAACTTCAGAAAAAGGGTTTTTCTACTCTTATTGCATTCCTTATGTTTTATCATTTCTATCTAAGTTTCTTTTCCATTATGAGCAGCTAATTTCATAACTAGGGCTTCGATGTAACCTAACATGAATATTCTGGGTTTATAAGTTTGAAGTTTGGAGTTTCAAGTTGGATTCATGATTCATGTTCTTATTCGTTATGCTTATTAGTTAATATGCTTGTTTGAATGATTGATCACCATTAGAGCTTGTATAGTTTGAATTAAGAGTAGACACCATGCTTTAATTCAAATTGAACTATGAATAGGAAAAGTATGTATGGACATTCGACAACAGGGATTAGATACATGCTTGGTTGTTTAAATTGTTCTTCTATGTTTAATGGGTTCCTAATGCTTAATTTTAGGTTAGACAACAAATGATCAAATTAGGGAATTAGGAACACAAGGTTAGAACCAGACACCATGGCCTAATCATACCTTAGCTAGAATCAATCTTTGAATATGAATTAGACTTGTTACTTAACTCCTTATAACCCAAAATTGAATTGTTATGGTGATTCGAATGCCCTAGTCTCCAAATCTGTTTTTCAGCTCTTAAAACCACTCTTTGTTACACTTACTTAATTTGCTTTTGTTTGAAATTTCATTTTGTTTCTTTTGTTCAACAATCACAACCACTCTTGCTTTAAATTCTGTTTTAGACATAACCTCCTACTTTCTTGAATTTGGTAACCTAAGTACATAACTAGTTTTAACTTCTCAGTCTTCGTGGGTACGACCTCGTACTTATCTTGCTATACTACTAATTTCCCCGTACAATTGCGAGTTAACATAATATTAACAACGAGAGAGAGAGAGAGAGAGAGAGAGAGAGAGAGAGAGAGAGAGAGAGGAAGGAGGAGGAGGAGGAGAAGAAGAAGAGATCGATTAATGGTGGAGTATTTGGGAATTACAACTTCAAATCATGATTGAGAAAGAAGAAGAGAAGAGAAGAGAAGAATCGATAGAGAGGGAAGGAAAGGAAAGGATGAAGGAGAAACAAAGAAGAGTCGAACTGTCTGTGGAGAGAGAGGAGGAACTGAAATTAAATTAGGGTTATTATTTACATGTACTATTCGGTACGGTATGACACCAAACGAGATCACAAATCTGGAATCGATGTCGTGCCAAACAGTAACGGGATGACACAGTATCATCTCGTTTACATGTCAACACCAAACGGGACGGCACGATTTTGCACGGTTTCGGGATGGTTTCGATATTCCGGTTTTGATGCCCACCCCTATCTTCTATATTAATATATTATATAGTGTTTTAAAATGAAAGCTCTCTTTATTTAACAAAATATTTTACAGAAATTGATAAAGTGACAAATTAAAGTAAAAAATGAAGTAAGTGTGACAAATTGTCCACCTTTTTATTGAAATAATAAATATACACATTCTCTAAACCTCCGTTTGGATGAAGTAATTGAAAATTACATAGAATTCTAAAATGACGGAATTTAGATTTTCATCATTTCAATTTCTGGCAATTAAAGATTTCAGTGTTTGGATTTATGTATGTCGAATTATGTAAATAATGGAATTTTGTAAGTGGCACCATGGGAATTATGAAATGACTCTTATTTTGGTGGAACTTAAACTTGGGAATTTGATGCCCCAATTTCCACTATTTTTTCTGCGTGTCATTTAATAAAACACTTAAGTTGCCAAACAAGGGAATTGTCAATTTCTCCTCTTAAATTCCCAACATTTAGCTAAATTCTGAGTTATTTTCCCTCATCCAAAGAGAGGGTAAGGATATTTTTGTTCATGAGAAAATGGACTAGGGAATGAGATGTTTGGTAAGTCCATGTTTGGGCTCAAGGGAAAATCTGAAGAAAAATGAAACTATCCATCCACCTTGGGTTTCATTTTCCGTTCACATAGAACACCAAGGCAAAGCAAGTTTTAGTTACATTTTGTTATGACCAACATTCCCCTATCAAAAATTACAAATACCAAGAAAAGCATTAATTACACTTTTGTGTGTGCATATTTCTAATGTAGAGCATCCACAATGGGCTCCCTAAACTACCTCCTTAGACCAATTTTATGGAGGAATTGTAAAAAATACAACTCCAATCATGCTCGCTATCCACCTCCTAAAATAACGAGACCTCTAGGAGCTCCTAAATCTGAGAGGGAAAAGACTCATAGTGGCTCCCTATAATTTAATGCTGTTTTGTTTTATGCATAGTTTAAACTTTTAATTAATGCTAATTATTTTCTTATATATATATATATATATATATATTTATAGAGATGGACCAATCATATTGAATTAAAAAATAACTATAGTATTTATGATTCCCTAAACCAGAGAGTGTGATTGAAGTTCAAATTTTATAGAGAGCTCCTAAAATAACTTTAGTGTGTTTTTAGCTAAATTTGAACTAAAAAATAGGGAGCATGATTGTAGATGCTCTTAAGAGTATAATTGAAAAAGACTAAACAAAGTTTGTTTCCAATTCTTGCACAAATTAAACCTAAAAAATGAAATAAAATGATATTTTCTAGTTACTTTTTAAACATTACCAAAATGATAAATGAATTTCCATTTTTTATCCAGGAAAAAAAGACATAGGAATTGAATTGATTTTCCATTAATTCATTTTCTCGAATTAAAGGGGCCTAATACCACCTACCATAATTTATCTTTAATAAAAGTTTGTTTTTAAAAAGGGTGTTGATTAAGTAGAGAGGATCGGATCCAAGAGGAAAAATATGTTTTGATTTTGTGGGGATAAGGTATAAGAAAACATATGTTATCACACCCCTTTGGAATCTTGGATTTTCCAAATCTTTATATAATATTTTAAATCATTATGATAATAGTCCAGGAGCTGAGCTCACGTGTTGTGGGGCTGAAGATGCGGGAAGAGAAAGACA
Organism: Prunus avium; assembly: GCF_965620075.1. NCBI lineage: Eukaryota > Viridiplantae > Streptophyta > Magnoliopsida > Rosales > Rosaceae > Prunus > Prunus avium. Next base: position 2,308,273 of record NC_142285.1, read on the forward strand.
GTCTACAATCTTTATTTGTGGTCTATCAACTTTGTCAAGCCCTTTGACTCACTGACTCATTGACTGCTTGGTAGAGAGTGGAGACGTATATAAAGCCGCTCCACATACCACATTTATATTCTCTTTTTAAATATTTTTTAATTAATTTTATTATTTTTCTTTCTTATTCTACATTTACCCTATATTAATTTATTTTTACTTCACTTTTATATTAATTCTTTTTAATTTTCCTACTTGCATTCCATTTTCATTTTTTTTTTCTTTCATTCAGAAAGAAGTAATTAACATTGTATATTGTTAAGGCAGAATTATATGGTCCAGGTGTTGTAAAAACTCATGCCCTAGGAATACACCTTGCAACCATAGTTAACATCAAATTCCTCATATACTCAATACCATAGCTCAAATTAAAATCACAACTTCACTAACATATAAAAAAAGGATTTAATTTGACCAAATTGTATCATTCCACATAAAACATCACTTCAAAATACAGCTTTTGTCAAATTAAAGGTTTGGTGAAATAAAGATGAATCTGTCCATCCACTTCATACATACACGAAAGAAGACTAATTAATTAACAAACTAATTGATCTCTAATAATACTATTTACTGCTGCAAAATTTGATGAGAGACAATTCCTTTTAACAAGAAGACATGTACAATCCCTTATTAATATTCTGAAGGAATAAAAATCTGAGACTATTATACATAAGAATTACCTTGCTCTCTGCATATCTAAGCTCCTAATGAGAGTTTGGTTAGTAGCATTCTTTGGTTCTTCTACATGTAAACATGTTAGCCGAAAAATTTATTATTTATTAACTACAATAAAGATAAATAGTACTCACATACTTGATAAAAAGAACAAAGAATTTGGCGTCCAAATACTTACATTTCTATCCATTTCCAAAAGGTAGAAATAAGATGCATCCAGATTTACCACATCAACCACGCTTGAATTACAAACAATGCTTGAAGATGAGGCCCTAGGAATACACCTTGCAGCCATAGTTAACATCAAATTCCTCATATACTCAATACCATTACTCAAATTAAAATCACAACTTTACTAACAAATACAAAAGAGAATTCAATTTGACCAAACTGTATCATTCCACATAAAACATCACAATATGAGTTGCCAATAAAAATGGTTCGTTGCTAAGAAAATTCAACCACTCAAAAGACAAAAAGCTATAACAGGTCTGAGCCTAAGCTATATCTTCGATTCAAGAACGGATAAAAGTTATAACAACAAATAGGAAAATTCTACAATGGGCGTGGTGTATCCATGCGCCCAAAATATCAGCCATTGGATGAGTAAGTGGAGATGAGGGTTAAATCCACACCATTGAATGCTGGTAACCTGTTAAAAGGGTTGGTGTAGGTAAAAGTGAATAAAATAAAAATTAAACAGAAAAAGAAAAAGAAAACAAGAAAAGAAGAACAGAAACAGAAAGAGAGAAGGGAAGATCGTGAACTGCTGTCTGAGGCTTCTCCAAGAACGGCACTCTCTCTTTCATCTCTCCCTCTCTTCCCCTACATGTGAATCGCTTGATTCTGGAGATGAATTGAGAAGATCTTAAATCTCGATGGCTGGGCATTTTGCGTGGTTCACAAAAAACCAGTGGAAACGAGTTGCTGTTGCTGAAACGTATTTAAGTGGCCATTGCAAAGGTAAAATTAATAGCTTTATTATCATTGTCCACACTTGAGTTCCCAAAGACCAGCAATATAACATTTTGCTATATTGATTTGCTAAAAGAAAACCAGCTATTTCTATGGGTAATTTTCCCTCTATGAAATCAAGTAATTATGTTATGAAAAGAAAACTAGAAAAACTAAGCAGAAATTAATGCAGCCCAGGAAGCAACTAAGCAGAAGTAAATGGGTTTTTGATTTGCTGAAAAGAAAACCATTGTAATTTGAGTTATTTCACAGACAAGAAACACAATATGATCAATGTCAATATCTTTCTCTTCTTTAATGTTGGGCATATTGTTGATGTTGAAAAGTCTGTGACTCATTCGAAAAACATTAGATAGAATTTATTAATTGTAATGCAAATGGCATGATATTTGTAGCCTTGCATTTTGGTAATGGAAATGTAAGAGGTACTTCAATATGTCATTTTGAATCCAATTACCAATTGGTTAGTCCTATTTTGCAATGATTGTATCCATATTGCCATGTTATTGGTAGCCTCTTACATTTTGAGAACATATGTGATTTGTGAATGCAATTGACAAACAGTTACGTCTAATTGCATTATAGTCTTGCAATTGACAAACAGTTACGTCTAATTGCATTATAGTCTTGCAACTGACAAACAGAATAGTCTCCTTGCATTCTTGTCGTGCAATTGCCATTATATGTGCACAAGTATGAAATGTAGAATCTCTCAGTAAGGACTAATCCTTCATAATTTAATTGTATGTTTATATTTCTACTAAATGCAATTGATGTGTATCCATTTATGTTCATATTAATTATGCCATGGAAGACATGTTGCCTATTTTCAGGAAATGGATGCAGAAGCAAGTAAAACGAATGGAATTCAGGGCCAAAACTCTGTACCTAACAGTGAAGGTTATTTTGCAGAGGCTGAGTCACTTGAAGAAACTGAAAATGCCCCATCTTTACAGATTTTGGACAGTAGAACAGAAGAAATTACTAAGAAAAGCGGACAATTTGAGTATGATGGGTTAAACTTCCAAAATATGAGCATTGCTGATTTAGCGGAGAGAGAGTTTGCAAAATTTGAGGAAGCAGAAAGATTTTACTGCAACTATGCTCTTGCAATTGGTTTTAGCATAAGAAGAAGTCGTTTGAGACGTAGCGAGGGTGGGGTTGTGATGGGAAGACAATGGGTGTGCTCAAAAGAAGGGAGTATATCAAAGAAATGGACGAATAGAGATAATATGGTTCGTACACCAAGGAAAGAGACTAGAGAGAATTGCCACGCTACATTTGCTGTGAAGTATTGTCCTAAACGGGATGCTTATATTGTGACTAAATTTGTAACGGAGCACAGCCACCGACTTGCTAACTCACGTGAGGTGCCTTTTCTTCGTTCGCACCGGTGTGTTACGGAATCTAACATAGCACAATCTATGTCTATGAGAAAAGCCTATATTAAAACCAATCGGACATATGACTATATGGTTGACCAAGCAGGTGGATACATGAAAGTGGGGTTCACCAGTAAGGATCTATATAACAGGATGGATTTCGAGCATCGACAAGTGGTATTGGATGGTGATGCAGAAGCAGCAATAAGCTACATGAATGCCAAGGCAATAGCGGATCTGGAATTTTTTTGCATGTTTAGTGTAGATGAGGAGAATAGATTGGCAAATTTCTTTTGGAGAGACTCTCAATCTCTACACGATTATTGTTGCTTTGGGGATGTGGTGATATTTGATAGCACGTACAAAACCAACGTATATGACAAGCCTTTAGTGGTGTTTGTTGGTGTAAACAACCATAACGCGACTACAGTTTTTGGTTGTGCATTTCTTGTTGATGAGACTGCTGATACATATCGTTGGGTACTCAGAACTTTTTTGACTTCTATGAAGGACAATAAGCTTGTATCTATTGTCACGGACGGGGATGAGGCAATGCGTGTAGCGATTGATGAAGTTTTTCCCGATGGACATCATCGTTTATGTACATGGCACATCATGAGGAATGTGAACACCAATGTGAATAACCCAAAAATTGTAAGGGAGTTTAGCTATTGTGTGCATGGTGGTTTGACACCAGTGGTGTTCGAACAACATTGGCAGCAAATGATAGATACATATGATCTAAAAGGCGATTGGATCGAGATGATGTATCGTAAACGGAAACGATGGGCTGAAGCGTACTACTCGAGGCATTTTTTTGGTGGGAATACCACCACACAACGTGTCGAGGGTATGCATAAGAACTTGAAGGATGGAATTGGTAGAGGCATGAAGTTAGTGGAGTGTATTCCACGGATTGAAAGATCGTTATTGAGGTTGAGAAATGAGAATGTGAAGGATGACTTTGATTCCAACAATTCACACCCACTCCTTCGTACGCACCTCCGATCACTATAGGAACATGCAGCTTCTATTTTCACTCACGATATTTACAAGTTGATAAGAAATGAGATAAACAAGGAGGCAAAATTAATTCTCGTGCAACCTGTAAGAAACAATGAAGATCCTCGTGTTTACACATTTTCCAAATTTGGAAGACCCGATGAGAAATGGACTGTAGTGTACTACAAGAAAGAGCAACATCTGCAGTGTTCGTGCAAATTATTTGAATCTAGTGGAATTCCGTGTTGTCATATGTTTGGAGTCATGAAATGTGATCATATGGATCAAATACATCCGTCCGTAATAATGAAGAGATGGACAAAGGATGCAAGACGTGGGAGTGAATTTGTAGTCAAGTCGGATGATGTTCCCAATGAAACTATTCAAATGGCTAGGTTTGAGTCATTAAGCGCTGATTTTAACAAGCTTTGTTTTTATGGGTCGCAGACAGAAGTCGCTTACAAGAGGCTAAAGGCTAAATTTGGGAGATTAAATACTTTGGTTGAGAGATGGAAGGAGCAACATGAGCAAACTAGTCTTAATCTAGGATGCCATAATAATGTTGTAAGAGACCCCATAGTTGCTAAGACAAAAGGAAAGCAAACAACGGGAAGCAAAGGCAAAAAGGCCCCACAATGCGGAGAGTGCAAGGTTACTGGTCACAACAAAAGAAACTATCCAAATAGCATTGTTGGTGAGAGAGGTAAGCGGAAAAGGGGTTATACAAGTGACAGGAGCGATATTCTTTCTAGTTTTGGACCACAAGATGATACAACTGTTGGAAACAAAACATTTTATTCCTCCTCGAGTGCTGTTCATGGGACTAAGACGTTGTCCTCTTCTTATACAACCCCTAACTCGGGCTTCTCATATGGCGAAGTGTCTAGTGGCTCCACTCATTACACCTCAGATGGTTTCACCTTTGAGACACCCTAGTATAGTGTATTGGAATCACAATTTGACACACAAGCCTCACCACCTAGAGATCGTAATAGATTTTGGGTTCCGTTCACCCCAATAAAATGACATGGATTGTAGTACTTCCACTATATATATGGTTTAGCTTTTATGTACGAAATATTCATTAGAACCATATTGTTCATGTATTTCCCCAACTTTTGGCATGACATATATTATTAGTGTTATTTTGTATCTATGTTAATGTTACATGTAGGAGTTTCGGTACATTAATATTGATATATATATTTGTGTTGATATTTTATTATGATTTTGCATGATTAGAATGGTTAGATGCAATAAATTCTATTGTTTTTCATATTAAGGTTAGGTGCTTAATTATGAAGCTACATGGAAAATGGGAAAAATAATATGGCAGAGTTCTTTGGAAATTGCCAGATAGTCAATATGATTTTGCAACATGAAATGGCAATTACACATTGTCTGTTTGTCAGTTTCATTGTCCAATTCAGAATGTTTCACCATCAAACTTTCATAATTGAGTTAGTCAGATATAGTCATTCTTAGTGTTTGTTAAACTACAAATTTGACATAGTTAACAACCAATCTTTGTGGGCAAGATTCTTTACTTGCACCCTTTACTATTTTTCAATATGTGCGCTATTGTTCACAATGTGCACTTGCACGTTTAACTTTGAATAATTTGAATCTATTAATTAGGTTGAAACAAATATTTTCGCACAAAATTCTTTAAATATCAATTTGTATTGTTTATATAGATTTACTACGGTAGTTGATTTATGGTAGGTCATAAAGTTATTACAATGTGGCTTTAAATTTGATAAAAAAAATAAATAAATATAGATAAAGCTCATGACTACCTTACATTATGTCCGACTCACCAGATTAATTTGGAACGTGAGAGGAGTAAGTGTCGTTTGTTACACACGGTTGGCTTGGCTTGGCCTAGACTAAATTTAGTACCATGTTTGTTTCATGTAATTCTAGTCTTATATGAGATTGCTAATACCGGGCCCACCAAAGCACCTCTTTAGGAAGGGACTACTAAACCCATATGAAAAGGGACGATTAACTTATCCCATGCTCACCAATGTATAAGATGCAGATATTATATTATTATTATTATTATTATGATTATTATATACCTATATTTATTTATTACATTATATTATACTTACATACACATGTACTATAATGTACATATTGTTCGGACCACTTTGCAAAACCCAAGGGAGGTGTCGCATAGCAGTGTAGCTCAGAAGTCCGAGTGTCGTATCCACAGAGAGCGGTGTAAAGATAACAGAGCTGAAAAAGAACAATTATGATTGAAAAGTAGATTTATGCAAGATTTGATTTCAAGAAAAATCAATTGATTAAAACACTAAGGCATTGGGTTTCCACTTTTAACATAAGCATGCAACTCTTAATAATTTGATCCACAAAATATTTTCCTTTGTAGTTGTTCAAAATAATTAAAGCCCTTTTTAATTTCCTTTAGAAGTATTCTAAGCATAACTTGTACCATTGGCAACAAACTATCAAAAAATAATATTCATCAAAATTCTATTAATCTTTAGTAATTCTCTTCTCTTTTAAAAGCATGAAAGTTTTTACTACACAATGGGAAAAACATGATTGAACCCATGAAATAGATTATCAAACATTCATCAATTAATTAAAAAGAAAACTACAAATTCCATTTGAACAAAAACTACAAATTCACATTAAAGCTTAAGTTTGGATCAAACTAATAACAATTACACACTCATATTAAAAGCTTTCTCCCTAGCCTTAGCTAGGGAGTTAGTTCCCCATAAAATAAAACTAAAACAGAAATTTAGAACTAGAAGAATTGGAGGAAGGAGAGAGAGCTCAAGAGAAGATTGTGAGCTTGGTGTGGTTTGAAGGCTTGTAGAGCTTCCTATTTATAGCCTTAAATCTCAACAACTAGGGAAATATTAAAATCTAAAATTCTCATCTCATTCAATGCACAACCGTAACCCTCATCTTAATATTTCTTCTTTTCTTCAATTGTTGCTCCACTTCTACTTGCTTTTGTTATTCAATCCTTTCTTTTGGTTAAGTGTTGCACCTCTTATCATCATCCTTCATTTCATTTGCTTAACTCACAATTTTAATAGTTCATGATTCCACATCTTCAAGCCACCATCTTGTTTGTTGCTTCATCCACTCCATGCATGAATTGAATATGTCTTCCACTTGCCATCAAACCAATTGCCAATTTGCTTCATTTATTTATTTCATAGTGTTGATGACTCCATTCTCCAAATTCTTCATCTTTTTGTTTCATTGGTTGTTGCATCCATTTGCCTACTAGCATCCAATGATCTTCTTCAACCTTAAGATGAAATCATCATCAATTATGTAATGGGTATGTAAGCAAGTGCAAAAGTGAAAAACAAACCTAATTAACTAAAATTGTAAGAAAATCAATTACTAACAAATATATTTAGGGATAATAAATGTGATAGTTTATGTGCTCATCACATATATACACGTATATACACATATATGTAATATATGTATATATATATATACCTACAGTGGTGGATCCAATAATTCTTCAACGAAGGGGCAATTTTTAAAAGAGTAAAAGGAAAAAAAAAAAAAAAAAAATATATATATATATATATATATATATATACAGTTATTCTCTTATCCGGATGTCCGCATGTTATTATCGTGCGGATCCCATTGTAAACAGGCAGGAAAACAGAGAGGGGTAATACAAAATACACGGCGTCCGGACGATAATAACGTCTGGATATCCGCATAAGAGAATTTCTATATATATATATTACATAACCAATTACCCTGAGAATTTAAATAATACCAAAGTTTTGAAAGACGATGCGTAGATGCTAGGTAACTTTGGTCCCGCAAAGGTGAGATGTAAACCTGGAAGGGATGATGAATAAGTCTTTGGAGAACAACAATTATAAATAATAAAATATAATGAAACTAAATCAGTACATCTGATTGAGGGTTAATATTCAATTACATCTAAGTAATACATATTATAATCAATTTCAAAACCTAATATTATCCAATTAGTCATACAATTGAAATGGAGTAGGATGATTCCTAAATTGACAAGAGGATTAGGGCTTGTAAACACATGCGGATTAGGCTGTTTAGGTTAATTAATTTTAGTAATTAAATAATATATTTGCCTGGTTTAATTAGTTAAATTAATAATTATATTTTAATTACTATTTATGAAGTGAATAATTAGTATTCAATATTTTAATTATCTTCATGACTTATATTACTTAATAAATAGTAATTCAATTTTGCTTTTTCTTTTTTTCCTTTAATATTCACTAAGTAAACAATAACTAAAACATAACTATTAATCAAAGTAATAAAACAAAAAAGGTTTCAAAATAACTCAAAACGCATAGTTCAATTGTTGCACCCATAAAATTCAAAACGACGTCGTTTAAGGACAACAAAAACCTTGCGCACCCTTTAGAATCATACGCGCTGTAGCCACCAGTAACCCTCGCTCAGCAACTTCTTCGTCGAGCTCTTCTTCTCCTCTCTCTATCTCTTTCTCTCACCCACCCCAAATCACCCATCGTCAACTTCTTTTTTCGAGTACAATCCGATTTTGGACTCTATTCTTCAAGGTTTCAAGTGTATCTCTTACTTTGTACACAGTGGCGGATCCAGGATTCTCGGGTCATAGGGTCATGGTGTAAAAAGTGTCGAAGTTTTTTTAGGCTAAACTGTTGAGGTATTGTTAGGACAAATGAGTCATTTTCTATCCATTTATTTTTTAAAAATTAAAAAATTATTTATTTCACATTAAAAAAAAAAAAAGGAAACATGGGACTACATTCATTTGTAGATGAATGTTTTTGTAGATGAATTTCCTCTTGATAATTTCCATGAATTTTTCAGTAGAGGGACAATTTTAAAAGGCTAAAGACTTGAAAAACAAATTTAGACAACTAAATACCCTTGAAATTTAAATAATATTAATGTCATTCATAATTAAAACAAATAAAAGTACATTTGATTTGGAGGTCATGAGATAAAAATACACGTGATTACAAGTTTGGGGTAATTTTCGATGAATTTTTCAGAGCACATATGACTTTTGATTGAATTTATGAAGTTAGTCCAATTAAAAATAGACACGTGGCGCCTTACTAATGGAACATTTCAAAAAGGAATTAAAATGAGAAGTGCTGGATTATAACCCCAAACACGCTGAGTCTTTCTTCTTCGTCGAACTTGCTCTGCGACTTCAATTCTAAAAGTTGTTAAAAACTTCTAAAATTCATAACTTTGGTTGTGGGGCTCCGATAGACGAACTGTTTTCTTCATGAGATCGAGCCCAACAATCTAAAGTAATATTCAGGGTTTCACACAGCAGCAAACAAAACAACCTCTGTGGCCTTTCGTCGAGCACCTTGCGTGTATCTCTTGGGGTCGTTGTTTTGCTCGCCATGGGGTCTGCTTAGGCCTCCACAGGCTGTCCATAGCCATTTTCCGGCCAATTCATGGGGTCAAGAGACCCTCTTGTCCCTTAATCCGCCCGCCCCTGTTTGTACAGAAATTTCAAGTTAGGGTTTTGAAATTTTTACTACGGTAATTTCGAATTCTCTCATTCTTGTTGTTTGATTTTGTTCATTTAATCCTTGTATCTACATAAATGCCAGAGAATAGAATGAGTAATTGTTCTTCATTAATTATTGAATTCTTATGGTGTTTGTATTTTGTAATTTTTGTACATTCCCAAACTTTATGTTTAAATTTGTTTGGGCTCATAGTGATGGCCACCAACTGTTTGACGAAATGTTGTAAAGAGTCTCTAAGCTCCTATGCACATGACTCCAGCTCTATTTTTACATGTGTTGTATGTGTCTCTTTGCCTCCCTTGTGCCATTGGAATTGCAATTCCATTCACACTAATTGGGGACGTGATACGTATTGTTTAGCTTCCATTATCCTACTTTGGATTTTTTTTGTTACTTTCGGCCTGTGCATCTTAGCAATTTTAAATGTGCTCAACTGTGCTTTGTGATTGTAGCAATTTCAGTGAGAAATTGGAAATTAAAGATTATAATAATTGAGGAGGAAATTCGATCTTTTGCTAGTTTTCTGATTGGAGGGTGGCTTTATTGTAGGGCCTGATTAGGTTGTTTTAAAAGGTTGCTCATGTGTGTTTGTTATTAGCTAGATTTGGTATTCAGTGGACATCGTATCCTCTTTTTTTTTGGTATGGTGAGGATGGTGATCAGTTCAAACATTTTTGGGTTTGGAGGCCGCATGAGTGCCTTTTGTATTGTCTGTTTGGTGCCACATCCTTGTCTTTAACCTCAACATTACCAATCTTGTTCCCCTTCACTATAAAATCAGATGCATTTTCCATTACTTTCAATGTTTCATGTATTATCACATCACGCAATTGATTTTTTTCATTTCGGAGCAACTCTATAGCAAGTCGCATTCGTTGTACATTAGAGTCGTACTGCAACAACAACAAAAAAACATTTAGCGTTTCATTACGTATTAATCATTTTTACCATAAAAATAGCATATGCGCAATGCATACCCGGTCATGCCACAATTGACGATAATATTGCATGTGTCTTATGACAAAAATGCCACAATCCACACCATTAGGGCTTAGTTTGGTATTGCTGTGCTTTTTAAAAAAAACTGCTTCTGCTGTGCTGCGAGAATAAATAGCTGTGAAGAGAAGCAGCTAGGTGTTTGGTAATTCGTATTTGTAAAAGTGCTGTGAGTATAAAAAGCAGTGTCATAGCGTTTGGTAAACTTTTTTTTAGAAGTGCTGTGAGAGTGTATAATGACAAAAAAGGGCATAATACAAAAGTGTTACTTATTTATTTATTTTTTGTAAAACACAAGGAAGTTCAATACACTTACAATTTGTTTTTTAAAGAATCTTAATTATAATATACACTTTTCCCACACACACACACAAAAAAAAAAAAAAAAACTCGATGAAACAAATAATTGTTTTGACAAAGCTACTTCTTTTTTTGATCAAGGGCCCTTCAAACCCAATATAATATAAAACAACAATCGCAATAATCAGAAAATGACAAAGAAAGGAAGGGACTAAAATAATAAATATGCAGACTCAAACATCTTCAATCTCTAGTTCGCATAAACCCCCAAATTCCATCAAATAACAGAGAGATAAAGGTTTTACACAGAAACCCCAAATTTCAGAAAACAAAAGCAAAGATATGAAAGTTTTTGCCCAAATTCCAAATTCCAGAGAAAGGTTTTACATAGAAGCCAGAAAACAAAAGCAAAGATATGAAAGGTTTTGCCCAAATTCCAAATTTCAGAGAAAGGTTTTACACAGAAACCCCAAATTCCAGAAAGGTTTTACCAAGAGGATATGAAAGATAGAGATACCCAAGAAGAATAAAGATACTCAGGAGGACATGGAAGATACCTGTAACGCAGCTTCAGTGAACAGATTTGAGAGAGCCCCTCTTGCTGAGACAACTCCAGAAAACTTGAGGAACGGCTGCAAGGATTGGAGAGTGCGATATGAGCTTCGTAGGGTTTGATCGAGAAAAAGATGGGATATAGCGTGTCATTTGTTAAAATAGATAAGGGCAGTATAGGCATTTTGAAAGTTTCATTAAAGCCTCCGCATGCTTCTCCTGGCAGCAAATTTCAGAAGCAGCTCCCCACCTGCTTCTGTTTTTCAGCTTTGAATGACAGCAAATTATTAAATAAGCAGCTTGGATTTGATTTACCAAACACCCAAATCCCCAAAACTTTTTTTTAAAGCTGCTTATTTTTTAAGTTAAGCAACCCCAAACCAGCCCTAGGTTGGACGGGATTGGCATCCAATGGGGACACAACAGAAAAGGAGGAGAACGTCCACCCCGTCCCAAATACCGATAATATGTCATCATGAAAAACGGAGTCTAGGTACAACAACTGTTGCATACACAAGAACATAGTCGACATTAGTAACATGTAGTAAAAGAAATACGTATAATTGCATTGAACAAAAGCTTCTCCACTTACAGTAATATGGCAATCGTTCTCGGGTTTCTTATTGTGACGCGCATCAGGTAAACTGTCCCAAATTTCAACTTTCTTATGGAAAATGTCACAAACCAAAAGATACCAGTGACCAATGACTTCATCGTGCATCGGAATATATATCTGCAAAAAAGTGGTATGTTCATTATCACCGATAATTGATATTATTGGAGCTTGCATACGAAACCCACCTGCATGCAATCCTTCAGTCGGCCATTAAATCTTGCGAGACGACAAAGCTTGTGTGTCCTAGCACATGACGTCATACGATCACTGGGACATACAAACTTGGCGCCGTCCTGTATTTTATGAGATATAACATATCACCTTTAACCAAAAAATATCCTTCATTAATCTTATCCATTTACTTACCGACCAAAAATACGTAGGTAGGAACCACTTAGTGGAGGTGGTATCATATAAATATTCTTCCATTACATTGATTACCTATTACAAGATAAGACACGATTGTTAGCATCCTAGTACCAACATTCTAAACATATACTAATGAGTAGTTAAATATATATTCGATTCATAGTCCTTACATCATCAAAGAGAGGCGACCCAGGGGCAAGGCTTCCAAAATGGCGACGATTTATAGCTACAGCACCAGTGTTAACGAGTAGTTCACTGTTAAACAGAAAAAATAAGTGTTCTAACCAATTGTTGTTATGTCATTATGACAACACATATAAAAATTAATTTCACAAATTTGGTTCAGGGTATACCTCCAAACATTTGGATCCAATGGATTGCAACAAAATGCAAAACTTAGTAGATCTCTATCATCTTCAGAAATATCGTTGCTCATCCGGAATGGACCGATATTTAATCTCTTCATAATCTGCTCGTGAGCAATTACTTGTCGGGTTTTTGCATTTGCTTTAGCTTTCAACACATTGACGTCTTCATAAGGAGTTCTCTTGTGGGGACCCGGCTTTCTAATCGCTGTTGCACGAGTCACTATCGGATCCCTTGTTGAAGTTGAACTACAATTCTCTAAGAACAAACTTTTTACGTCGTTGTGACCCATTTTATCCTAGTGGTCACAAATCATTACGAAATAGCATTTACAAATCAATATAACTGAAACAAACATATATTAAATGATACAAAGAATCTGCATAAAATAAGGACACCTAACTTTGTTATTACATAGGGAGAAAACCAAATAAAATTACAACATATTCCATAGTACAATGATTTCTGCAAATCAAATACTCGATAATTGTCATCATCCAAACATGTAAACAAACAAGTGAAATTATGAAAACAAATACAAACAAGCTACAACCAATGCTCATCATACCTCATTCTGAGGTTGTTTTGCATGTATTTTGTCACGGATGACTTCAACAGAGGGAGCGTAAGTTTTATCAACAGTTGCAAATCCTTTCACATTGTCATCTTGCTTGTTGGGAGTTCCGTCTTCTTTGTTTGACCTACTTTTTGGAGGTTTAGTATTTCCAAGGTCTTCTTGTCCCCCATGACACCCGATTTCAAATATGTTATCATCTTCCTTATTCTGTTTAACTTCTCGTTCATTATGGCATGAAGTGCGCAATGTTCTTTCTTTCTCTTCATTTTTTGATGATAACTCAGACATAACCTTGGAGAGCGATTCGTCCATACGAGCAACAGTGGCCACCAAAGTTGCCACATCCTTTCTTATTGAACTTAACTCTTCGGCAAAGTGAGTCATTGTTTTGGCATTATCTCTGAGATCTCCATATTCAGTTTTCATAACAACTACCTTATCACTTCCAAACCCCCCTCTTTTTTGTAGCCACTTCATTTTTTCGGTCTCTACTTTCCCCCACACAATGAGTGGTAGCACAGACCTATCCACAAGTACGCTACCATGAGCTATAGCATCAAGGTAAAACAATTGAAGGAATAACAAGCAACCACCGATGTAAACTTGATTGTTCTCCTTAAATGACCTGACACTGTCTAATAAAAATCTGAATGAATAACTTGCGCAATTTTTCTTTGCTATTGCCTTGCTATCTCTTAACGGAAGCAGATATTTTAGATTCACATACACGGAAGTGGTTGGACATAGCAACGTGCATAGAGCAAACATGACAAAACCAACTTTGAAAAAATCGTCTGCTTCTTCTGTCCCCACCATTATCTGCTTCAACTCATTATTTTTTAAAAACTTCTTCCCGCCCAAAAATGAATTTTGCACCTTTACAATGTGTTGGTCATCCATGGATCCGGTGAAGTCAACTTCCTCTCCTCCATCCTTAACACCCATTATGTGCACGAAGTCATCCACAGATATCTTAAGTGTTTTCCCATGTAGCACGATTGATGATTCACCAGGATTCAATTTATCAACCAAAAAACGACACATTGAACGAGACAGTTTTCCGCACTTCATTTCCAACAACAAAACAAATCCCATTTCTTCAATGGCTGCTTTTTTCTCATCGCTTAAAACATTTATAGTGTCCTTTATATCCTTTGGACTGCATCGTGTGGCTATCTTCAAACAACTTTTGTTCGAGGCGTTAGTTGAAGCTGTTTTAGATTCATACTCTGCTTTCTGAGTAGCATCCAACTTTTGCCACATCTTTGCGATTTCCTTCTTCATCCGAGGAAGAAAATAATAAAATTCAATCAATTCATTATAAGTTGTGAGCTGTAACGTCTCTATTTAAATGTATTGTTTACAATTTATCAACTTTGTATCCACTTTCTCCACTATTTTTTGTTGCTTCATTTCATCGCCCTTTATTTTCCTATTTAAAACATTCACATTTAGTTAGTCCTATAAAAAGTACTTAATATACTGGAAGAGCTGTTTAAACAACTTTTGTTTGAGGCGTTAGTTGAAGCTGTTTTAGATTCATACTCTGCTTTCTGAGTAGCATCCAACTTTTGCCACATCTTTGCGATTTCCTTCTTCATCCGAGGAAGAAAATAATAAAATTCAATCAATTCATTATAAATTGTGAGCTGTAACGTCTCTATTTAAATGTATTGTTTACAATTTATCACCTTTGTATCCACTTTCTCCACTATTTTTTGTTGCTTCATTTTATTGCCCTTTATTTTCCTATTTAAAACATTCACATTTAGTTAGTCCTATAAAAAGTACTTAATATACTGGAAGAGCCGTTTAACACTCACAGAAAGTTAAAGTAACCGGTCTTTCGATGAATCATCATCTTGGACTCGTCTTTTGTTGTTTTTGGATTTTTGCCCTTACTATGCACATCACTGTTCTTTCTCACCATTTTATAAGTCCAATTAATGATAAGCCTGCATTAAACAAGAAAAACATTTAATATATCAAATAAACTCAATAGAAAATAATAACATGTCAACTCATATGCAAATTGTCAAACTATATCAAATAATAACATGTCAACTCATATCAATGAGAAAATAATATTTGAACTCATATATTTTGTGAGGAGATATGAAATTGCAAGACCCTTAGGCATTGCATGTTTGTGCTCCAATATATCTCCCATTCAACGTAATTCTCAGGGATCCAAAACAATCTCAATGCTTGTTCTCATGCCATCCACTTTCATGGAAATTTTTACAATGTTTAATAATATGTGAACGAAATTAACTTCAACCCATTATTTTTTAAATCTTTCAATCCATTCCATAGTTCGAACATCCAAGAACACAGGATATTAAACAAAACAAAAAGTAGTCTTATCAAATAAACAATTGAAAAATAACATGTATATGTCAATTGCCAACCAGGTGCTATGAAATTGCATTAGCCCTAGTCAATTGCCAACCAGGTTCATGAAATTGCATTACCCCTAGACAATTGCCAACCAGGTGCAATGAAATTGCATTACCCCTAGGCTATTGCATTTTCGTGCTATACTATATCACCTTCTACATATCCAATATAATTATGAGGCATAACGAAACACCTTTAATGGTTGTTCTCAGCCTACTGACTGTAATGACTATTTTACAATTTGTAATAAGGTTACCCACCCACAAAAATGAAATTCATATTACGTTTTCAAAAATAAACTTAAAGAGGTGAGGTTAGGGTTTAGCAAAACACAAGTCATATTACGCAATACTAATTTTACAAAAGGTTAGGGTTTATTAAGAGATAAAATGAGATTCTTCAATATACTACCCTTACAAAACTTCTAACTAAGTGCTTTAAACCTTAAGTAAATAGCTACCAATCAATGGAGAAATCTTCACCACATAATATAGGTCAACTCATATTCAATTGCCAAATCATAGAAACAAATTGCATGAACCCAATATAATTCCATTTTAGTCAGTCATACCGAATAAACTAAAATAATAACATGTCAGCTCATATTCCAATTATCAAACAGACGTTTATTGAACCATATATGAAATTGTATTCTCGCCAATCATATCAAACAAACTCAATTGGATAGTAATATGAAAACACATATGCCAATTGACAAACAGAAAGCTATGAATTGCATGACCCCTATGCAATTGTATATTCGTGCTCCAATAAATCATCTTCTATACATCCAACAAAATTCTTATGCATAATTTTACACTACTTGTTCTCTGTATAAAAGATAAATTACGATGCAACTTCCATTCAAATTTTACAATTTAGAATAAGGTTACCCACCCACACAAATTCAATTCAAATTTGGTTGAAAACTTAGGTGAGATTAAGGTTTACCCCTAAACAGAAATTAACCTAAATTTTTTTGAGATTAGTTAGGGCTTAGCAAGAGAGAGATGAGATTAAGGTTTACCCATAAACATAATGAACTTAAAAAGAGGTGAGGTTAGTTAGGGCTTAGCAAGAGATAACTGAGATTGCTCAATACTAACCTTAAAACGCTTCAAATCAACTGCTACCCAATGTTTTCAACCTTAGGAATCAACTGACCACTGGAGGAGATACATGGAGGAGATCGCCATATGCAAGAGAGGTTTTTGGGTTTTGAAGTTCAGAACCAGTTTGGGGAGAAGCGTGCTAAAATATCACAGAGAAACATATTACCTCCACCTGTTATAGCAGGTTTTCTTTTTATTTTTTTACAAATTTATTGGCATGTGCACTGCACATGCTTCATAAACAACAAATGGTGCATGGGTGCACCTGGTGCATGGGTGCACCTGGTGCACCGTAGAAGGTGCCCAACAAATAAACCTTGCAGCCATATCAATCAAATCCAAGTAATGCGTTCTGCCCCAAAAAAGATAATTATGGCAACCTGACCAACAATTCTTCTTTGTGTTAAAAACCTTAATTAGACTTTTATTGTAATGGACAAGTACTTTTATTGTCGACAACATCTTTGCAAACACTATATTAGACTTTTCAACTATCTCAAATTTTGAAGGTTCACACTTTGTAGAGTTAGATTCATTTCTCTTTTTTGACCATATTGGACGTCCTTTATGGCCAATTCTTTGTCGGATATGGCCAATTTTCTGCTTGATATGATCCTCAATGGCTGATTATGAAGTCCCAAAACTTTATTGAACATTTCTAGAGCCCGCACATAATCCTTCTCTTCTTCTTTTTGCACGAAGACAAAACAAGAGTACAATGAAATGTTGAAACTTGAAACTCCTATTATATCTAATAGTGGCATCTTATAAGTGCAATCCATAAAAAAGACATGTGGGTAACTCCTTGTCAATTCAATTGACATAGGATGAGCAAAGAACAGATGAGACAAATGCCCTTTTTGGTCATACTTGATGTTATAAGAGAAACCATCTTCACCAAGTTCATCCAAGAATGCTTGAACAACCGTACACCCTGCTAGGCTCTCATCTAGAATTTTAGCCTTCTTATTATAAATGTTTCAGGAAATTGCTCGAAGATGAGAATTGCTTTGTCGAATTGAAGAGAGAAATTGGCTTGGTGGTAAACCAACCATAGTCATTTCTTTAATTTGCATGATTTTCTCATTTGAAAATTGACAACAAGAGGGATGTCCAGACATGTTTGTTGAAGGTTCATGGTTCCTTTTCTCTTTGCCCCAAATTTCAAACGGATAGTTTATGAGGCAAGATGTTAATTTCTTTTTTCTTTCCTATGGTGGAACTTTTCTGCTTTTATAATTACCGCCTCTATCACAACCAAGGACAACATATTTCTCAGATTTAGATCTTCTAATAACTAGTGCAGACCCTTGCATAAATGCAATCTTACGAGCATCTTCAATGAGCTCTTTTTGACTTCGAAATTTTTTGTTTGTGAAAGAGAGCATTTTGTTACTTTCATGAGTCACTGCTTCACTGCCTATATCACAAACCATCTAATTTATATAAAACATAAACCACACATTGGCTACCTTAAGAAATTACCTTTGGAAAGCTATAGTAGTCACTCATATATGCCTATTACCCACCACTGACCCAAAAACAAAAACCAAACATCACCATAAACTCTCAGGAAATTTCTCATTCTTATACGACAACCCAAAGTTTCACTACTACCTGGAAAAACATATATTAAGCATAATAGCTTAGTAAGAAACACTACTAATAATTGATAAAGTTATATTTACTAAGAAATTAAACGTACCATGCATAATATCTTGAGACTTAGAAGGATTACTATGTTTTATCATTCCACTTAAATCATTGATGCCCACCATGTCTAAAATCCTTTGCAACTCATACTCTAATGTTTGGTCTTCATCTATAGCTAACCTTTCACCAATAATTAAAGAGTATTTGCTTTGGGTAGGAGAAGAATTGTTCTATTCCATGAATTGCTCTGATCAGTAGTAGTGAAGAGAGTAGCTTTGGGTAGAAGAAGTGGGAAGACACGAAGAAGGCGAAGAAGACATTGGGAATTTTTTTGTTTGTTAATTTTTCTTAATTTCAGTTATCAAAACCTTAATTCAAGGTAAGGGTAGAATAGGAAAGGGAAAGAACAAAATTGATTAAAAATTATTAAAAAACAAAAGCGAGTGTAAGTGGACAAAAGAAAAGTGGCAAAATCAACTCCCTTATTTTATGTACATACAACTCAACTTTGCTTGTCACTACCTAATCTAAGTATGAAAAATAATAAATTTTGTATGTAATATAACCAAAAAAAGTATTGAAAAAGGAAGATAGATAATTCCAAATTTTAATTAAAAAAAACTAAATAGATATTAGTATAATGGTATGTTTATTTTTATTATAAAAAAATGACTTCAGTTTGAATTTTAATTAAAGAATAAAAAATTATTTTAAATAATATAAAATTTTGTTTATTTGCAACTCTTGTCATTAGGGGGGAGCTCTATGGGGACAAGAGGGTTTCATGCCATTTCTGATTATTTTTCGAATTTGTTTTCAGGATTGCATCAAGGATAAAACCAAAGTGAAACAAGTACATGTTTGAAGAAAAAGTAGGGTTGACCTCATAATCTATACATGCACCTTCTCTCTATGTATTTTCTCTGGCTTTCACGACTCATTAGCTCTTTCGAAGTGTTCAATAATGATTTAGATACATTTTTATGTTACTGGATGAGTGGCGCTATCTTCACCCTCTTTTCCTATTCTCTCACCCCTTTTTTTTTTAATAAGAAAATTCAATTACAATTATTCCTTTACAAAATTATACATACATTTAGCTGAAAAAATTACAGCAAATAAATTCATTAAAAAAAAAAAGAATCAATGCAAATATTACATAATAAAATGTAAAATAAAAAATAAAAAAAGTTAAAACAATTGTTAAACAATGAATGAAAACCGAGTCTTAAATTTCGAAATTACATGGTTGGAGGAAAAAATTGTCGCCATGGTGGATTAATTGACACATTACATGAGCTAGTACAAACGCAATTTCAAAACCCTAGTCGCTCTTTCCCTCTGTGAATCTTAAGGGAAAACTCCATAGAGAGAGGAGGAGGAAAAAGCGTCATTGCCCCTCCTCCCCCTCCTCTCTTCTCGTCTTTTCCTTTTAGGTTAGTGAATAAGTCCATTGGGGCATTTTGAATAAAAAGCCCCCTTTGGTATTTTTTTTCTTAGCCATGCTTAGATTGAAGTTTTCATTACCCCTTTTAGTTTATGTTCTCAATCAAATCCTTCTCCCAAAATCCGCTCTCTAACACCACTCATGTTCTCTAAATTTGATTTTGCATCATCTTTGATGGAGGCTCAATTGTTCTTTGGCAGGGTTGTTGTTTTCATTTATTTGTTGCTCTTATGAACAAGTAGATCGCTGGAAATTATATTTTCAAGTGGTGGTGGTATGGTTCGTTTAGGCTCATGAGTTGTTTTAGGGTTGGTTATGTTGGGAAGGCACTTCTTGTTGATGTTTTTGATTGTACCGTTAAAGTTTATCTAATGAAGTTTCTCTTTGATAAAAATAAAAATAAAAATTGACACATTACATAACAATAATTAGTCAATCAACTACCTTTTTTATTATGTGGATTGAGATGAGATCTTTTCATTATGTAGTTGTCCTATAAAGTTATTTGCACTGACAACCCTGAGGTTTTTTTATATTTTCACTAAATTCCAAAAGTTTCGGAAATTATACTAACACTTTTGAGGTTTCAAATTTTTGTCACACAACCCTTTCACTAAAATTCCATCCAAAAATTGCTACAAAAGCACATGACAAATATGTTTTTGTGTGTGCCAAAGTTAGGAAGGGGGACAAGGAAAACTCACACACACAGGTACAATGGGGCTCGAACCCAGGACCATTTGGGAGAAAACCAAAGATCTGGGCCAATCCAACTAACACCTCATTATCACACAACAAATATGTTGAATAACCCAAATAATCTCATGAAGTTAAGACCAAGGAATGAAATGTCGATAATATCGCTGAAATATCGGGATTCGAACCCCTGCCTCTGTGAGAACAACCCAGCGCCTTATCCAACTCAGCTGCATATGTGTTTGTGATTATATTTTCGGCGTGTAATATTTACAACGTCTTTAAAATGTCTGTAAGCTAATATTTGTTATATATGATAAATTTCTATATTAAAAAAGACACCAAGGGGATTCGAACCCCTCCCATTTTACTCCTTCAACACCTTAACCACCATGGAAAGAATTCGAGACTCAATCTTCAAATAATTTTGCTTATGGACAACGTCAACCAATCTCGGATCCATATGTGTGACACGTTAACAATTACATGCAAAACTATTTTGGGGATTTATCATTTGATGACTACTCTTCACAATATACTTACTCTACACATAGAGATGATGAAGATAGTAAAAAATTTGAACCTCATAGGAACTTTATGTGGTACTAAGTCACTCATGTATCTTACCATGCAATGTATAAAGTGTAAAATATTGTAGTAATTCATTATATATAAATGATTATGATGTGTTTAATCTTTCTTCATTAATTACTACATATTTTCTACACTCACAGTGTTTGCCAGCTCGCTATATAATCAACTTAAATCAGTTAAATCCATCGTGCAATGCATTTCCTTCCAATTTTTTTATGATAAACTAATAGATAATTGACTAAATAAACATCCTGCAAAGTTTCAATAAAAATGTCCAAGTTTTTCTTACATTTTCCGTGGTTTTTATGCAATTTTTATCGATATCGATAATATCCCGATATTTCCATTGAAATTTCCATGTTTTTGGCCTACCGATATTTCCGATATCACCGATATTTTAGACCTTGGTTAAGACAATGTTATTTAGTTATAGTCAAATGTGGGTGTGTAAAACACAAGGTGTTTTTTTTTTTTTTTTTATTTTTATTTAGGGAGTTGATTTTCCCACTCTCATTTTCTCCACTTACACTCCCTTTTGTTTTTTTAAATATTTTTTAATCAATTTTGTTCTTCCTCTTTCCTATTTTAGCCTTGATGACGTGGCAAATGAGATACTCACTTTGAAGAGGTCGTGTGAAAAATAAAAATGAATTATTTAAAAATAATATTTTAAACCAAAAAAATATATCCCAAACCCCACTCACTTTCTATCTCTTCTCCCCTATGCATCCACCCTTACGTCTTCTCTCCCCCCTCTCTCTCTTTCTTTCTCTTCGACAACAACCAAGCCCACACCTCATTCTTCTCTCTCCCTCTTTTTCTCTCTTTCCCCCCTCTTTCTTCAACAACCAAATCCATATCCGGGGGGTTTTTTTATTTATTTATTTAAGAGGTTTAGGGTTTGAGTGTGGCTTGGCTATTGGGCATGGGGGGCAGTGCAGTGGTGGATGGTCTGGATGGTAGTGGGGTGATGGGGCTGAAGTGCAGAGATGGGATGAGGAGGAGGTTGACGAAGAGAGGGGGAGAATGAGGGGTTTGTTTCGAGTGGGGAATTTTTGTTTGTTTTTTATTTTAAAATATTAATTTTAAAGAATTCATCCATCCATTGAAAAAAAAATATATATATATTGAAAATTGAGTTCAAGTAGGAAAATTAAGTATAAAGAAAAAGAAATAATATAAAAGTGAAGTAAGGGTAGAATAGGAAAGAGAAAAAACAAAAAAGAACAAAATTGATTTAAAAATAAAAGGGAGTGTAAGTAGAAAAAAAGGATGTGGGAAAATCAGGTCCTGTTTTTTAATATTGCTAATTTTTGAAAGAAAAATGCAAATAAGTTTTCTTTAGGGTAATTTACCAGTACATACTCGACTATATGGTCATTTACAAGTTCATACCCGACTTTAGGGACATTTACCAGTACATACTCAACGTCACGGAAACCCTACAAATTGCCCCTTCCGTTAGCCAAACCGTTAGTGAATTTGTTAAATACTGACGTGGCAAATGTGGGATCCATTTTTTTAATGAGGTGAACTTACAAGTGGAAAAAAAAAAGTAATAAAAAATCATATCTTTAAAATAACTTTTTAAAAAAAAATCAAATAAAAAACCAACCAAAAAAAAAAAAATCATCATCCCCGACCACTCAATCTCGTTGTCCCCAACTCACCATCCCCAATCAAGGAGATTTATTTCCTAATTAATTAAGTGAGTCTCCTAATTAATCAAGGAGATTTATTTCCTTGATTAATTAAGGGATTTACTTTCCTATTTTATATAGTTGTCAAATCATTGTATAATTAGGAGATACTTTCCTAATTCTTTACTGGATCTAATTCCTTGTAAAGCATTCATGTAAACTCTTATATATACCTCATTATGGAGAAGAATAAAATAAGAACCTAACATATTCAAAACCCATATTAATATTTTAGCATGGTATCAGAGCAATCGATCCTCGGTT
The DNA here is from genome assembly GCF_965620075.1 of Prunus avium. Classification (NCBI taxonomy): domain Eukaryota; kingdom Viridiplantae; phylum Streptophyta; class Magnoliopsida; order Rosales; family Rosaceae; genus Prunus; species Prunus avium. Next base: position 2,331,540 of record NC_142285.1, read on the forward strand.
GTCTCTAAATTCTCATATCAAAATTTCTCTTCCCCTCCTCTTCAAGAGGGGGAGGGGGAGTGAAAAAGGATATGTTTCTCTTTCTCATGGAGATTTTGCTTCTTTCTTGACTCCGACATAACCTTCTCTTCATGGGGAGAAGAGGATTGAAAAGAAGTTTATATGTTCTTAAGCCGTATTCACAAGGTTTCTGTGTTCTTAAGCCGTGTTCACATGGTTTCTGTGTCCTTGGCCGTGTTCACAGGTTTTCTGTGTTCTTTAAACTCCTCATATCAAATTTCTCATATTTTTTCCCAAATCCAAATCCCTCAAATCTAAATCCTCGTATCGAATTTTCTTGAACCACAAACCCTGAATCAAATTCCTCATCTCGTATTCCTCATAATTCCATATCTAAATCATCGTATCGAATTTTCTTGAAACACAAACCCTGAATCAAATCCCTCATCTCGTATTCCTCATATTTCCATATCTAAACCCTGAATCGTTTCCCAAACCATTGAATCCACTTCCTCATCCCCCCTTAGTTCTTCGAGCATGGAGAATCTGCTTCAAAACTACCAGTCGCCAGTGGAAAGCGACTGGTAGTTAGAGAAGCTGTTTCAAACCGACCGGTCGCTAAAATCTAGCGACCGGTCACCAGAGGAAAACGATCAGTTTTCTCCACGCTGTCAAAACAAGTAGAGGAAATTGAACCGTCTTATGAGATTTTGCCCGCTTCAGCTCCAGTACCACACCACCCATTGAGATGAATCACAAGTTGTGTGAAGACATGGACCAAGAACCAACCAATAAGGAACAGTATCAAATGCCTTATTGGAAGGTTGATATACCTGGCACACACAAGACCAGATAGTGCATATGTTGTGAGTGTGGTTAGTCAGTTTATGCATTCACCCAGTGTTTCTCATATGAATGCTGTTGATGGAATCTTAAGATACTTAAAGTCAGCCCTTAGAAAGGTTTTAATGTTCTCAAAACATGAAGATCTTGAAGTTTTTCGGATAGACGCTCTACTTCTGGTTACTTTACATTCGTGGGAGGTAACCTAGTCACTTGGTGGAGTAAAAAATAAATTTTGGTTCCTCGGTCTAGTGCAGAAGCAGAGTATAGAGGAATGACTAAAAGAGGTTGTGAATTATTGTGAATCAGAAGACTCTTGACAGAATTGGGTTTCAAGCCAGAAAAGCCAATGGAGTTACATTGTGATAATAAGTCAGCCATTGACATTGCACATAATCCAGTCCAGCATGATCGTACCAAACATGTTGAAGTGAATAGACATTTTATCAAAGTAAAAATTGAGAAGAAGATCATCCCCCTACCATTCATAAAATCAGAAGATCAACAGGCAGATATCTTAACCAAAGCTGTTTGTGGCAGAGTATTTCATGACTCACTTACCAAGTTGGGCATTTGTGACGTACATGCACCAACTTGAGGAGGAGTGTTGAAGTGAGTCTCCTAATTAATCAAGGAGATTTATTTTCTTGATTAATTAGGGGATTTACTTTCCTATTTTATATAGTTGTCAAATCATTGTATAATTAGGAGATACTTTCCTAATTCTTTACTGGATCTAATTCCTTGTAAAGCACTCATGTAAACTCTTATATATACCTCCTTATGGAGAAGAATAAAATAAGAACCTAACATATTCAAAACCCATATTCATATTTTAGCATAACTTACCTAACAAAAATTTGGTACTTTGTTCCGTAGGTGGCCACTCTCATTGCTGTGTACAGTAGTTGGGGCTCTGCCAGAATTGAAGGCATTGGATGGCGATGGGCAGGTGTCATATGGGTCTACAGCATTAGCTCCTAAATGTGCTTTCAGACCTCTGCAGCCCCTCAACCATGTGATGTGATGATCGGTTTGTGATGTGCTCGATTCTCTCTCTAGAGTCTAGAGGCTTCTATGGAATGGAGGATGGAGGACGGAAGATGGAGGATGAGATTGGAAGATGAAGGATGTGAAATATGAAGCTAAGGATGGGGTGGGGGAGGTTGGGATGGGGCGGAACTTCTAGGTTTGGGGATAGGTGGCCTGAGTAAGATTGGGTGGTGGTTTGGGTGGCTAGGGGCTAGGAGGAGAGTTGATAGATTTTTATTTTTTTAAAATTTTAAATAATGATTTTAATATTTTAAAACTTATTTTAAAAAGTAGATAATTTTTTATTAATTTTTTTTGTCCACATGTAAGTCCACCTCATTAAAAAATGGAACCCACATTTGCCACATCAGCATTTAACAGATTCACTAATGGTTTGGCTAACGGAGGGGGCAATTTGTAGGGTTTCCGTGACATTTAGTATGTACTAGTAAATGTCTCTAAAATCGGGTATGAACTTGTAAATGACCATCTAACCACCCTATGGACATCTACAATTTCCTCCTCCAAAACCTCATCCCTAGGAGGACACCGCGCAAGATTGAAATCATTGATCAAATTTCAGGCAACCAACAAAGCACGGCGGGGCACACACTAGTACTTTCAAAAGCTTCAGAGCAACGGCTCTTCCAGATACTCCAGCAAGTGTAAACAATTTGGGAAGTTAGCCACTTCCGATGAGATCCCAAACCCTGCAAAATCTTCAAAATCTACAACATTCATTCACTCATAAAAGTGATACTATGCTTGTTTATCCTGTAGTTCAAGAGGCCTCCAAACCAAACAGCTTGGACCCAATTACAGAGAAGGAAAAGATGCTCAACGGATTTCGGGAACTCCCCACAAATAGGGCATAACAGGGAGGTGCTGAGGTGTCTCCTGAACAAATCATCCCTTGTTGGCACGGAGCCCCTAACCATTCTCCACCAAAAATTCATTAACTTGGGAACCAACTGAAAGCCCCAAATAAGCTTCCATAGGGCCTTATCTAAAACTCTTGAGCTTGAAGGCTTGACCGAAGCATCAAGGTGACCCATGTGGATCATGTTATAGCCAGATTTGACAGTGTAACTACCCGTCTGGTTTAGAGGCCAGGTAAGCTTGTCCCTCTCCCAACCATCACCCAAAGGCATGGGTTTGATAATTTTTGGGTCATTTGAAGAAAACATACTACCAATAGCTTCCAAATTCCATTCACGTGATTGGCGGACAATAATGGTCTCAACCTTTGCCTCCAAATCCACATGGCTATGATGGCTTGATTATAGAGCATGCTTAGAACACCCAGGGATCCACTTAATTATCAGTCCAAAGATTAACACAGCTACCATCAAGAACCTGCCACCTAGCACTACTCATGATTATATTCCTTCCTACTAGCAAACTAGACTAAGCCCCCTTACTAGCTTGGAGAAAATCGCCATTCGGGAAATATTTACTTTTTAGCAGTTGAGCCCAAAAAGCTTGAGGTTCCATCACCATCTTCCACCCTTGTTTAGCCAACAAAGCTACATTAAAATCCTTTAGGTTGCGGAAGCCCATTCCCCCTTCATTCTTAGGCATGCCAAGATCCTTCCAATTGATCCAATGAATTTTGTTTGATTGTTGAGACTGTCCCCACCAGAAATTAGCCAAAATACTATCAATCTCTTGATAGAAACCATTCGGGAATAGGAAAACAGACATAGGGTAGGAAGGGACATCCTAGGCAACATACTTAATCAGGACCTCCCTGCCAGCTTTGATCTTCCCCATAAAGTTGGAAGCCCAAGATACTTGCCCGAATCCTCAGAGATTGTGACATTAAGAATAGCCCTCAAACTATCCTTCACCTCCAATGGCGTGTTTGGGCTAAAGAACATATTTGATTTCTCAAAGTTAACAAGTTGACCTGAGGCTGTGCAATAAGAGTCCAGGATTCTCTCAATCACCGACAATTATTCTCCGTTGCTTTGAGAAACATAAGCGAATCGTCTGCAAAAAAAGGTGTGAGAGAATCGGGCCACCGCTACCAAATATCATTCCCTGGAGGAAATCGTAGGCAACAGCTTGATTGATCATGGCAGAGAGCACGTCACTAACGATAATAAACAAGTATGGAGATAAAGGATCCCCTTGTGTTTGTGCCTAATAAATCACGGCCAAGAACTAACTAAAGGAGCCCCTTTTCTCGGCCCTAACACTTGCTCAAGAGGCTAAAACACGGCGTTTCGCCAAGATGTCTGGCCTTCCTAAAAAAGCAAAGGAAAAGTTGTGAAGGCATGATAATCTCGGCCTTGATTATAGGCTGAGGCCGAGGCTGAATAAAATCACGGCCAGAGACACTAAGGTCAGATCATCAAGTGGCAGCAGGGTCCCACGCTTCATTTAATGAAGCAATGCCTCTGTTTATAATAGCAAACCCACTGACCACGAATAAGTATTTAATGCACGAGGGAAGGTGGGAAGTGATTGAAGTCAGGATTTGGTGACAGGAATCAGAGTGATTAGACGCAGACATTCTCACAAGAATTCTTGCAGTTTGAGAGATTGGATCACCAACTATCAGAAACAATAAATGCGTCTCCACAGCCAGAAGCGCAGAACCCACGATCAGGGCGGCGGCCGAGATTCACCGGGATTTATGGGGTCACACCACCATACTTCACGATCCCAAATATCGATTGGACAAGCCTACTTGCTCTAATCAGGATCCACCATGCGGATTTTTTGCCTCGATTACTCCTCCAAGAACTCTTCCTATAAATACGAGGCTCAAGCTACATTCACAGGGTTCAAACACCAAACAAAAACCTCCCACGGAGCAAATTATATTTTCCTGTAATGCACTTTCAATATCTTTACTTGCTTTCCTAGGAGTAGTGGTAGTCTGTAAGGAAAATCCATTCATCAATATATCATACGACCCTTGATTTTCAAGGCGCCGGAGCACCATCTCTGTTACTCATTCATTCACCCCATATATTATACGACCGCCGCTCACTGAGCAGCGCGCCGGAGCACCGCCCAAAACCCACCACCAGCATCACCCCTAAACGGCCTTGTAGCTCAGGCTGTGAACCTTGCAGCCGAGATTAGTTCCTCTCTCGGCTACAATCGTTTGATTAGAAGACGAGTTCAAACAGGCGCACCACTTGACCATTCTATCCACATCAACATCTCGACGCACAGTAGACCGTGCTGGCACGCCCGCGCACAACCGCACCGCATCCAAAAGCAGGAAGCCACGTGTTAACGCACATCCCTTCGGCCCGGAACCCCAGGCCATGAGATCTGCGCAGCCGACACCTTATCTGAGCCCTCTAGTCGGAGTGAAATAGCTCCCGGCTTTCCTATTGACAATTACAGCAAACTCAACATAAGATATACACCTCATGACCCATCCTACCCATTTACTAGCAAAGCCCATCTTTAACAGAATCGCCTGAATAAAATCCTACTCAATCCGATCGTAAGCCTTACTTATGTCCAGCTTGAGCCCCATCTTAAAAAAAAAAAAAAAATTCCTCCTAATCTTTAATGAGTGGAAAGCTTCATGAGCCACCAAGACATTATCTTGGATCTGTCTCCCTGGAATGAAAGCACATTGTTGAGGCGAGATGAAATTATCCAAGAGAGGCTGCAATCGATTTGCCAAAATCTTTGAAATAATTTTATATGAGTAGTTGCATAGGGAGATGGGCCGGAACTGGGTGACCAGTTCCAGATTGGGAACCTTAGGAATTAAGGCAATCTCGGTTCTGTTTAGCTTTTCCATAGATATGGTGTTTGAGAAGAAGCTGCTGACCAATCTGCAAACATCATGTCCCACAATGCTCCAGTACTTTTGGTAAAAAATTCCAGAGAAACCATCAGGTCCTGGTGATTTCAAGGCCCCCATTTGGAAAACAGTAATTCGAATTTCCTCATCAGAGATTGGGGCCAAAAGTGTAGCATTGATATCGTCCGAAATAACTGCAGGAATGAAAGCTAGAATGTCCCCCCAATCTCTTGGCCCCTCGGATGTGAACAAGTTTTTAAAATAATCTTTTATGACACTACGCACTTGATGCTCATCCATTTCCCAGTCTCCGGAATGATTCTTTATTCTTTCAAGACGATTCCTTCGCCTTTTTTGTATTGTGCAATTATGGAAAAATGCAGTATTTGCGTCACCATCCTTCAACCATTGAGTTTTCGCCCTCTGCTTCCAGTACAGCTCTTCGCAGCTCGAAACCTGGTTAAGGCTCCTCTCCACTTCCTTAATCTTCTTGGTATTTTCCTCCCAGTCTCGTTAGAGATTGTCTAATTTAGAGAGTAGAGTAGTGGCCATTTTCCGATTGTTTTGAAATTTCCTATCACTCCACTGTTTCAATTATTTTCTACATGTTCTAAACTTTGCGCCTCATGAAAAGCGAGAGGCAACACGAGTACTAGGCCCCCAACTCCTATCAACTACCTCTCTGCATTCAGGATCAGATGACCAGAACGCCTCAAATTTAAACGGCTTGAAACCGCTCCTAGCATTGGTTTCAGTCAGAATCAGAACAGGACAGTGGTCAGAGCCCACAGCTGGTAAGTGGATGGCATGGGAGTTTGCCCAAGTTTCCTGCCAAAGCACATTTATCAACCCACGGTCAAGTCTTTCTTGCACAACCACTCCGTCAGCCCTAGTCACGCTTGTTGCGTTGATTCAGCTGCACCAAAATGGATTCAGGTGCATCCTCAACTTGTGATACTCGCAAGTGCACAAGACGTTCGGTAGTATAGCATATGTAAGTGCGAGGTCGATTCCACAGGGATTGGTGATTGAATAATCCAATTCAATTTTCCTACACAAAACAGAAAAACAAGAAAGAAAATAAATAAAACAAGAAAGAAAAGAAAATAACTCAAGCAGATAAGTTCCCAAGTTCAATTAGATTAACGGATTGATTCTAGTTAAAGTATGATTAAGCTATGGTGTCTGGTCCTAACCTTGTATTCCTAATTCCCTAATTTGATCATCTGTTGTCTAACCTAAACTAAGCATTAGGAATCCATTAAGCAAAGAAGAACATTTTAAACAACCAAGTATGTATCTAATCCCTGTTGTCGAATGTCCGTACATACTCTTCCTATTCATAGTTCAATTCGAATTAAAGCATGGTGTCTACTCTTAATTCAAACCAAGGTAGCTAACATGCAAGCCTAAATGGTGATCAATCATTCAAACTAGCATATTAACTTATAAGCATAATGAATAAGAACAAAAACCATAATTGAAACTTGGAAACTAATCAAACTTGAAACTAAAGAAAAGATTTTACATAACAATGAAAAGTAAAGTGGAACTAAGAAAAACTTAAGGAGAATTTCAACACAAAGATTTCATTACAACAATTGAAAACTAGACAGAGAAACTGAGAGAATTTGAGGGAGAGAAGGGAGGGGAGCTCTAGAGAAGTGTTTGAGAGCTCCCCCCTTTGGGGGTGTTTTGTGAAGCTTGAAGACTTCTCTATTTATAGGGCTAAGAGGGAGGAACATCATGATGAATTCCAACACCACCATTCTTGTTTTAATACAATCCATAACTCCCACTTCATCTTGTTTATGTTAGTGTGGTTGGAATCAATTCCATCCTATACTTCTTTTGCTGCCGCACCTCAAGCTTTCTTCACATGGGTTTTCAAAGGTGTTCAATTGTGGCTGCCTTTTGCTGCCAACCCATGTGGGTTTTTTTTTGGTTGCTGAAAAAAAAAAATTCTTCTGAACCAGGCTTGGTGTAGGAAGGCCTGAGGTTTCAATATGTATCCAATGGGGCTCAAATTTGGATATGTCATAATAGACACCCATTGGAACAACTGTTATGAAGAATGTATTCCCATCTGAGCAATAAAAGTGTACGTTTTGGGCCTTGCAAGTTGACTGCCGAAAATAGACTGGAATTGACTTCATTTCTTTTCTTTCCTTTCTTGTTGCTTCACATACATGCACATTCTTTCTCTTTAATAGCTCCAGCATGTAACAACTAATCCCACTAGCATCCTGGAAAGTGCTTCTTGATTTATCCAAACATGTTTCCCACAATGCCTTGTTTTTGCTCATTTAGACTTTCATAACTGGAATGCCTATGTCATGCATGACAATGCATTGCAGTCAGCTTGTGGGCTTGTTTTGGGCTTGATCTTCCCTCCTACAAAATCTGGAAAAATCTGTATCTTCAAACCCTTTGAATTATCTTTCCAAGCATATGCAGCCCAACTCAAGAAAAAATCGGAAAGACCTTCAAATGTCATTTTGGGCCCAGTAACGCAGATGCTGTCGAATTTGACCTTAAGCTGCCAAAACTTGCATAACTTCCTCTAGGAGACTCGGAATCATGAACCGTAAAATGCTCCAGAAACTAGACTTCTGCATCTTTCCAATGATATAGGGCTTAGCGTCTGGTTCATCCTGAGCAAGTACAGTCCAATTCGTGAAGTTGACTGATCTGCAGACACCGTTTTGAGCTAACTTGTCTCCAAAATGCATTTAATGAGTCTCAAGCTTATTACACTGAAACAAACACAAAATTTATTAAAAGCATAAGTTTAACTCAAAAACATAATCAAATCATAAATTAGAAGAGTACAAAATGATATATAAATATGCACCGATCACCGCTCCAAGTGAAAGACGAGCCTTGAGCCCTAGTCAACATGGTTTATGTTCGATTTTTTCCATCCAATGCAACTTGATGTTCCATTTTTTCAATCTCGATGCCCGCCCCTAAACTAATTTGTCATTTAGAGAATTTTTTTTTATTATATCAATAATTTTTGAAAGGACAACTAATAGAAAATATTTTGTGAAAACAATTTGAAACTTCATATGTAATTTCAGAAACCTCAAGAGTTTTGAAAAAAAAAAAAAAAAACTTCAAAGAGTGCAAGTGTAAATAACTATTCTTCAACCTATATTTTATCATTATCTGTTAAAAAAACCTTCATTAAAATAAATTTTTAGTTTTGTTTAACTAAATTACAGCGAAAATTCAGAGATTTGGCGTTGCTTTAGTGTTTGGCCACCTCTCTCTCCCTGTCATGCCACTAAGTTTTTGTTTGAGACTGTCGTCACTCTGTATATAGCCAATTTGCTTTTCTTCAACGAATCTCTCTCTCACATATCTCTTCAGCCTCCCCCGAAAAGTCTCGACTTTATCTCGGGTTCTCTCGGATTCTTCTTTTGATGTAAAAACTCTGATTCTAATCATCCCACATTATATACCCAAAACATGTTTTCACTTTTTTTGTTTTTGCTGAAAAATCAAGAAAAGTTTCTCATTCAAATGCTTGCTTGTATTTTTCATGAAATGGGTTTCTGTTGTGTAGATCTCCGCAACTCTGTTTTTGGGAAATTCAAGAGGAGATGTCGAAAGCTGGAGCATTGGATCTCGCATCGGGTCTTGGTGGAAAGATTGACAAAACCGAAGTTCTCTCTGCTGTTGAAAAGTACTTCCACTCTCTCTCTCTCTAGAAAATGATCCATTGGGCCTATAACATTTCTCCCTAAACAAGCTTTGATTCAATATCTCTCCTTTTATCTATCTAGCGTCAGCTTTCCATGATACTCATGTTTTTGGTCATTTTTATTTATTTATTTATAATTTTGGTCTGTTTTTTGGTAATTAAAAAAAAGATGATAGTAATGTTTTTGGTCTTTGTTTGTCTCGCTTGAATTCTTCTTTAATGCCTTGCTATCTACCATAAACTTTAGGTTTTGTTTCTTTCTCAGAAATAAATGCTTAATGTTTTGATCTATGTTTCTGTCCATAGATTGATGTTTCACTATTTCTCTCTGTCTACCAATATCTTTTTAAGTCTGTTTCTCTCTCTAGCTTAGGCTTTCCCTTTTTGATTCTTACTAATCTGCAACCTGCTAGAGCTCTAATCTTTACTTAATATGAAGTTTAGATTGTCTTATCTTTTGGGTTCAATGCTAATTTTGACTTGGGCTAATCTCAATTGTCAGATGTCAAATCATAGAGTTTAGTGAATCAAGTAGTCAATGAACTAAGGGAATGTCTTAGTGTACGGGAATGTCTCTGTAGGGTCTCGTAATTTTGGGAAAGTCTGACTGATGTGGTGAGGTGTCCCTCCCTAACATGTGGTGGTAGGCTGCACATTATGAATATCTAGCTAACCAAATGGAGTAAAGCTTTTTCTTTGAATATCTTAGATGAAATTTTTTGTAACTTCTATTTACTACTACTACTACTATTTATTTATTTATATTTATATTTGCCTGGGCATTCATGGCAATTAAGTACTTGATGTACTTAGAAATTGAAATCATGGAGACAATACTAATATGTTATATTAGTGGATGTTGTCCTTTAGATGACCAAATAAATAAAAAGTGGACTTTTATGAGTTATGTATGTAATGGGGATGAAAGACTAGGATTTACAATATTGTCAAAGTACTTTACTTGTTATTGAGTTGCATGGCTTGTGAGGTGATGCAACAAGAATTTGAAAGCCATTTTGTTCAATTTTGTTAAACTATTAAATGTAAGTTGTAACCGAACTTTTAATCTTTTCATACATGGCATTGTAAAGTTCCTAGAAATATTTTTGGGGTCTAGTGTGAAATCCTTTAACCTGAGTATTTTTTTAGCTGTGTAAATGTTATGGGAAAACAGCTTATATCTCAGTTTATTGAATAATGGTTCAGGTATGAGAAGTATCATGTCTGTTATGGAGGCGAAGAGGAAGCAAGAAAATCTAACTATACTGACATGGTAAGAGAGACTCTTTAAAAAGTTTTCTTTCCACTAGTAAAAAGAAAGATATTATCTGCCATGTATGTCAAATATTCAAGAAATACTGCAAACCTGGGATGATCTCTAGCTGCTGATACTTGATGTCTCCAGGTTTATCTGATATTCTAGCTGCTGATGCTAGATGTCTGGCTAGACCTAGGATGATCTCTTTGTAGTTTCTTCTTGTTTGGGCTTCAGACCCCTTCCTCGCCAAAAAAGAAGAAGAAGAAGAAATACTGCAAACTTGTAAATGCATATATATTTGCTATCTAGTGTGACTTGTCATACTGGATAAGGCATGGGATTGAAAAGATTCTTGATTTGGTAATGGTCATCCATTCGGCCTCAAGGTTTCTGTGATGTCTTATAAAGTCACCTACTTAGTGTGATAAGACCCAAGAGAATGGCAAGCTGTGTCGTTCATGTTGTACTAGCTATTAACTTTTCTGATTATTAAGATACATTGATAATGTTGTATATATGGGAAAGTTCGCATTTGCATTGTCTCTTTTGATTATAAAGGATTAACGCCTCATTGTTACAAATTTAAACGGATGGCCTTTTGGTTCAAGCTTGGTAGTGGCCTACTTTCACTAAATTGGTTTCGTGTGGATTTCAGGTTAATAAATATTATGATCTTGTTACCAGCTTTTATGAGTATGGCTGGGGAGAGTCTTTCCACTTTGCACCCAGGTTCCTCTTTTTTCTTCTCTTCACATGCAAGCAATGAAATATTGTGTACTGTAGAAGAGTTTCTGATAGATGTCTTTGTTTCTTGAAGATGGAAAGGGGAGTCTCTTCGAGAGAGTATCAAGCGACATGAGCACTTCCTTGCTTTACAACTAGGACTAAAACCTGGACAGAAAGTTAGTCTTATTGAGTAGATTTAGTGGATTATAGATTAGCCAGAGAGATCCCTTTTAAATTTTTGACTTGGTTTTCCATTTTTTTGTGTTAGGTTCTGGATGTAGGTTGTGGAATTGGAGGACCATTGAGAGAAATAGCTCGCTTCAGGTGAATGCCATTTCTTTTATTCAGGCTTCAGTTGTGGTAGCTCTGCCTTCTTGTTGCTGTAATATTTGATTATGAAGTGGCAAATATGCAGACTATGCTACTAGTGAAGATTAATTTTCTATAGTTGTTTTCATTCATATGAATTTTGATTTTGTTGCTGGGTTCTACCGAATAATTATATTCATAATTTTGTATATTTATAGAAATAATATTGATTATTAGAATATTGTCTTTGTTCTGATTGATTATAACAATACAAAGCGAATGGTGGTTATTAGCTGGGAGAATCACTTTGAAAACGCCTTATTCGCTGACATTTCTTTTATTCAGGCTTCAGTTGTGGTAGCTCTGCCTTCTTGTGGCTGTAATATTTGATTATGAAGTGGCAAATATGCAGACTATGCTTTCTAGTGAAGATTAATTTTCTATAATTGTTTTCATTCGTATGAATTTTGATTTTGTTGCTGGGTTCTACCGAATAATTATATTCAAAATTTTATTCAGGTGATTGCCATTTCTTTTATTCAGGCTTCAGTTGTGGTAGCTCTGCCTTCTTGTGGCTGTAATATTTGATTATGAAGTGGCAAATATGCAGACTATGCTACTAGTGAAGATTAATTTTCTATAGTTGTTTTCATTCGTATAAATTTTGATTTTGTTGCCGGGTTCTACCGAATAATTATATTCATAATTTTGTATATTTATACTAATAATATTGACTATTAGATTATTGTCATTGTTCTGATTGATTATAACAATACAAAGTGAATGGTGGTTATTAGCTGGGAGAATCACTTTGAAAACACCTTATTCACTGACATCCTATTATGCTTATGGTTAAAATATGATTTAATAAGTAAGATGATATCACTGTGATTTGTGTAAAGACTTGTTATGCTGATGTCAGTAGTAACAACGCTTTTATACGGTGGTTTGTGCAGCTTAGCATCAATTACTGGGTTGAACAACAATGAATATCAGATCACAAGAGGAAAGGTAAATATATACTGGCGACGCGTTGTTTTGATTATTAGCCTTGATGGTATCTCAAGATAATTGTTTGTCCAACGGACAATGCTCAATTTAGTCGATGGAAATAGAAAGTCAAAGATTTATTTTTATATATTAGAAAGGACAACTCTAATGCTTCAGTTTCAAAGTGGCTAAATGCTATATCATGCTTTTGTTTGCCCCACAGGAACTAAACCGTACCATAGGAGTGGACAAGACTTGCAATTTTGTAAAGGTCGGTAGTATTGTGTATGAGTTTCATGTTCTTTGTAGAAATTACCTTTTGTTTTTTTCTTCCTGCAGTAATGACTTAGCAGAACTTGGAGAGAACAAGTTTGTGTTATAGATTTCATTCTTTGTATGTGTTTCTAAATTTTGCAGGCTGACTTCATGAAACTACCTTTTCCTGAGAATTCATTTGATGCAGTATATGCAATTGAAGCTACCTGCCATGCACCGGATGCAGTAAGTTATTCTTTTATCCTACTCTTTTAGTTAGCTCAATACTTTCTCCCTGTTTCTGTTGGCTTAACTTTTTTTTGTTGTTCTGGGTAGTATGGATGCTACAAGGAGATTTACAGAGTATTAAAACCCGGTCAATGTTTTGCTGCATATGAGTGGTGCATGACTGATGCATTCGATCCCAATAACCAAGAACATCAAAAAATTAAGGTAAGAGAAACCAGAAGCATGAAATGGAGCTGGTGATAGATGCTTAATTTACTTATGAACAGATTCTAGATTGTGAATATACATAAAATAACTTTATTACCACAGGCGGAAATTGAGATTGGTGATGGCCTCCCAGACATCAGATTGACAGGAAAGTGTCTTGAAGCTTTGAAACAAGCTGGTTTTGAGGTTGGTAGGAAGTTTTCCTTCTTTATGAAATATACAGAAGAAATATTGGCTTTAATTTTCTGTTTTTTCTTTTCATTGTGACCATAGGTGATATGGGAGAATGATCTTGCAGTGGACTCACCTCAACCTTGGTACTTGCCTTTGGACACAAGTCGGATTTCATTTAGTAGCTTTCGTCTAACAGCTGTTGGGCGTTTTTTTACTAAAAACATGGTAAGAGTTCATGAATATGATGGTCGTTCAATAAATTTGGAGACCCACTTTCTTATGGTGCATGTTGATGTGGAATATTGAATATTCCCGTGCTATCAAAATACTTGATGCAGTTGATCAGTGCTTGAGTTATATTCTTTTTGTAGGTCAAGGCTTTAGAATTTGTTGGACTTGCACCACCAGGAAGCCAAAGGGTTCAAGATTTTCTGGAGAAAGCAGCTGAAGGGCTAGTAGAAGGTGGAAAGTAAGTGTTCTTTTCAGCATGCTTATTCTCTTCTCTTTATAGACCTGAACCTCCATGCACCTCTCATATGGGAAAAAGTAATTTTGCTAAGATATGAGGTATCTTGTGTCTGGGATTCAAACAAGAACCAACAGGCCATGACTTCATAATTATAGTTTTAGGCAACTCACAATTGCATGACTGGTGATGTTGGACTGGAAATTTTTTCCCTTTGTTATCATATTGAAAAGCAGAGCCAGTAAATTTCCTCCTTGTAATTGGAGCATAACAATGGTAAATTAGATTACAATTTGCCTTAATAAGTCTAGAAGCTTGCATACGTTGGCTACTGAAATTTATTTTCTTGATGAATGTCTTTCAGGAGAGAGATTTTCACACCGATGTATTTCTTCTTGGCCCGGAAGCCGCTTTCAGAGAGTCAGTAAATTGGTAGTGAAGACTAGTTAACCTGTTATGGTTTTGGACAAGTATGTTAGAATTGGGTGTTGACCATGCTACCTGACTTGAGAGCTCTCTTACTTTGTTTGTGTTCATTTGCTGTGAGTTTATTTTTCATGTTTATTTGCCTGAGGAATACTTGTTAGCCTTGGACCTCCATTCGGATATGAAGGAATGAAGTTTCCACCCTGCTTCAGCTGGGTTTCTGTTTGTTTCTTTTCTCTATTTAATTTGTATATATTATTATTATTATTATTATTTTTATTTTATTTTATTTTATTTTATTTTTTGGGCTGGCCCTGGGTCATGTGCTACCATGTGGGGATTTGGACTTGTTCACCAGCAACATGTGCTAGAGTAAATCAGATCTATTATCAATCATGGGAACAACTCAAAGGAAGGCATAAAGTGTCAAAATCTGACACAATAAAAATAAATGTGCAACCTGTTGAATAAAAAAATTTGAGCCTAAATCATATTGAATATGAAAAAAAGTGTCAACAAGTATATTCTGCTGGCTCATTGAAAAATAAGAATTCACACAAACAAATGAAAGATTAAATAAGAAAATTGTACCAAGATTATTCAGCTGGTACTTGTTAGAAAATTCCGGAGTTAAATAACTCAACCAATTTCAGCTATTTTTCTCTTGCTAAGCTTGACATCACCAGCCCACTTCTATCCTCAACGAACCCAAGTCTGTTTCATTATTCTCAGGGTTATAGCTTTAGCAGTTAAGAGTATTTATTTATTTCATTTAGAAACAAACACTCATATTTTAGGATCACTAAAGAAATAGAGAGAGGGGACAATGAGCCGGAAATAAGTTATTTTATCCCTTACATCCAGTGTTTGAATTCTCCTTCCCCTTAGTCGATATAATATGATCAAGAAAAAATGCCATGCATTTTTAAGTCTTACTAGGTTTGCTATACACATAACGTCTAAATGGGATTAGCTAGTTGAAATCGTGTGTTGTGTCTATGGGTATGTCATCTACTATTTTTATTTGTTTTTGTAGAGTAAGAATACATTGTTTTGCTTCCATAATCATCTTAATTAAGAAAATGAATTAATTCGTTAAATCAAAGCCAATTCCATGTTATTGGTGGTGATTCGAGCATTAAGGGTAACAGTTACTTTTGAATTAAGTCAAAAGAGGTAATATTCTCTTTGTTGAAGAGGTAAGGGAAATACAAATTTATCGGATTCCAGTTAGAAAATGTCAAAAAAATTTACATTAAAAGAAAAAAAATCAAGACTTATATTCTTTTATGGAAAAAAAATCATGACTTGTCTAAGGTCATGAAAGAAAAAGGCTCATCTAAGAAATATTACTTCAGTATGGGCTGCATTTGGTTGTCATGAAAAGTCTAGGCATGGGAAAATGTATCTTGACTAATGGGGAAATGAAACTTTCCATTCACCTTAAGCTTATTTTTCCCTTCCCATAGAAAACCAAGACAAGCATTTCTTATATATTTTTATGACCAATATGCCCTTATTAAGAATTAAACATACCAAGGCCCGTATGAATTACGCTTTTTATTGCATATTTTAATTTGTGGGTATAATCGGTAAACTAAACCGAATATTTCCATTTGTCAAAGCCTATGTAACAAGAGTTCTATACTTGCGATATATAAGAGGAAACTATTCTATTTCTAAAATAGAAAAACAAAACCTCAAGTGGTTAGAGGCTTGTGCTGATAACGTGTTAAGGAAAAGTGTAGAGAGAATTGGAAAGTAGAGAAAGACAATAGAATTTGTGTCAATCAACTTATACACCTCCTCCTTTCATCTATGATAGAGCCACATATTTATAGGCTTACAAGATAAGAGATTAAGTACTACATTTACAACATATGAATAAGTTATAAGCACTAACTACAAATATTTAAGGCATAAGTTACATAGAATTAGAAAGGGTAGAATGCTAAAAGGTATGGTGGTCATCCACCAACTCATGCATTTACAACAATATGTAAATTATTTACCTATTATCTCTTATTGATACTTATCTACCTATTATTAATATTTATTTACATATTATTGATAATTATTTACCTATTCTAGTAGGTACATTGCTCATACAAAAAATGATAAGTATGTTAAATTAGATGAAAACACATATTATGTAACATCCCACATAAACCAACGTAAATGGGGTGATGTGCCTTATTTGTACATGCCCGTCTCCATATCTAGCATGAGGCCTTTTGGGAGCTCACTGACTTCGGAGTCATGGGAATTCCGAAATTAAGCGAGTTGGGGTTAGAGCAATCCTAAGATTAGTGACTCACTAGGAAGTAGGTAATTAACTATCAGTAGATTAATAACTGTCAATATAAGATAATAGGTTAATAACTTTTTAAACAGAGCCAATAAATTCTCTGAACCCTTTCCCTGTGTTATCATATTGAAAAGCAGAGCCATTAAATTTTCTCCTTGTAATTGGAGCATAACAATGGTAAATTAGATTACAATTTGCCTTAATCAGTCTAGAAGCTTGCATACATTGGCTACTGAAATTTATTTTCTTGATGAACGTGTTTCAGGAGACAGATTTTCACACCGATGTCTTTTTTCTTGTCCCGGAAGCCGCTTTCAGATAGTCAGTAATTGGGTTTTCACCATGCTACCCGACTTGAGAGCTCTCTTAGTTGTTTGTTTGTGTTCATTTGCTGTGAGTTTACGCTGGCCCTGGGTCATGTGCTGCCATGTGAGGATTTGGAAGATATTGTTTCCTCTGCCAATAAATTATTTCCCTTTTACCATTTGTTGAGGAATATTTCAATGAACATGATCAAAGGAAGGCATCTTTGTTGAGAAATGTCTTTCACACAATAAAAATCAATGTGCAACTTGTATTTAGGCCATCTTTGTTGACCATATCTACTGACTCATAACTAGCACTAATTTCTCTTTATTCTTAACACAATCTTCAACATCCTAGAAATTTATCTCCATCATTTAATTCCTCAGTGTGAAGTTTCTGCGAGCAACCAAAGTCGTGAATAAGTCCGATGACTATTTGGTTTAGCGACACTTGTCTTCATTTTGTTGGAGAAAATTTGAGTCTAAGTCTTTATTTTTTTTACTGATAAGCAATAAAATATTATTGATGTGCTATAACTAGTACAAGTCTGAATTCGTGTTGAGAAAAAAGGACAATTCCTTAATCATGAATTACAATCCTCATACAGTACATCAGAAATAAAATCAGGTAATTCCTTAAACTAGTACATAAAAGTTCTAATATGAAAGGCAAAGTGTGCTATACGATAAGTCACACCATTGACAGTACAATAAATATGGGTAAAACCTTCCCCAATGACTTGTGTCAGCAAGTTCTTGGTATCCTCCACCATTGGTCTAATGACGAACTTATCTATGGATTTACTTCGAATTGCTGTAGCGATCTAGAATGCATCATTTTGAAAGTCTAAATCTTATTGAATAAAAAAGTGTCAACATGTACATGCTGGCTCATTGAAAAAAAATAATTTACATAAACAAATGAAAGATTAAATTAAAAAAATTGTACTAAAATTATTCAGCTGGTCTTCACTTTTTATGGACTTACTGTTACTTGTTAGAAAATTCCGGAGTTAAACTCAACCACTCTAAGAGAAAGATTGGTATTCAATGACCAAGTTGTGGTCTTCTAGAATCGAATTTAGTGCTTAGCCAATTGTGGGCCAAGTCCTATAAGTCAAAAGAATCTGTTTTCTTGGTCTTTCTCAAATGTAAAGCTTGTGAGCAAGATAGTATTAGTCTAGATCCAACCAATTTCACCTCTTTTTCTCTTGTTAAGCTTGACATCACCAGCCCACTTCTATATCCTCAACGAACTCAAGTTTGGTTGGTGCCAAAGTTAGTGGCAACCCAAAATCAGCTAATTGGTGCAATTAATCTCATTATTTTTGGCTTATAACTGTAGCAGTTACGAGTATTTATCTTTTTATTTAAAAACAAATGCTCTTATTTTAGGTTCACTGAAGAAATAGAGAAAGGGGACAGTGAGCCGGAAATAAGTTATTTTATGCCTAAAATTTTGTGTTTGAATTCTCTTTTCCCCTTTCCTGATATAATATGATCAAGAAACTATGTCATGCATTTCTTAGTCTTACTAGGTTTGGTACATACACCACGTCTAAATGGGATTAGCCAGTTGAAATCGTGTGTTGTGTGTGTGGGTGGGTTTGTCATCTACTATTTTTTCTTGTTTTTGTAGAGTAAGAATAACATTGTGTGTAAATGTTTTGCTTCCATAATCATCTTAATTAATAAAATGAATTATTTCGTCAAATCAAAGACAAATTCCATATTATTTGTGATTCGAGAATTAAGGGAACAAATTAGTTTTGAATTAATGGAATGTTTACTAATTCATAATCAAAATTAAAACAAGGAGTTGAATTTCTATTATGGATACTCCTATGTTCACTTTCACATGTAGGAATCAAAATGCGAGTGGGATCCACACAAAATCAGGAATTCAACTCCTGATTTTGGAAGAATTGGACTCTTGGGTGGGAGGTGGTATTCTAATTCCTGAAAAACTAACACATTAGGAATCCTTTTTTTTTTACCCATTATATCCTCACACAATTTTAAAAATTCCAAATTTACCATCTACTTTAACCCAACAATGAGGGCATTTTAGTAATCAATTTGGTTCAATTCTAATTCATGTGAATTTAGTAAAGAACTTATAAGAAATTAGTACCACTCCTACCCCAATTCCATATAATTTAGTAAACAACTTCAATAGGAACTCGGAATCTAACTTTCCTCAATCCAACTCCTCCTCAATTTCGGATTAATAAACATGTTATAAGTCAAAAAAGGTAATATTCTCGACATTCGTTGAATAGGTAAAGGAATACAAATGTATTGGCTCCCGGTATATAAAAAAAGGCTAAATTTTTTACTTTTTTTTACATTAAAAGGAAAAAAATCATGACTTATATTCTTTTATGGTGCGTTTGGATGAGGGAAATAAACTTGGGATTTTGACAAAAGTCAGAATTTCTAAATTGACATGAACCAATTCCCGTGTTTGGATAAAAAAACATAGAAATTTAGAAATTCCGTGTGGGAAAAAACATGGAATTTGGAGACCATAAATCCCAACTTTAAATTCCATCTAAAAGTCGTCATTTCTAAAATCCCAAGAGAGATTGAGTTTTTAAAAAGATAACTTTACAAATAAAGGTTAAATTCCGTGTTTTAAATCCGTCACCCAAACAAAAAACTTTACAAATTCTAGAACATTAATTTCCGTCATTTTAAATTCCGTCATTTATGAAATCCTTTGTATTTTTAAATTTCCTCATCCAAACACACTGTTATGGAAAAAAAAATCATGACCTGTCTAAGGTTATGGAAAGAAAATAAAAAGACCCATCAAAGAAATATTACGTTAGTATAGGTTGTGTTTGGTTCATAGAAAAAGGGGCTTGTGAATAATTTCCCACATTTGGTAAGTTCAAAGAGGTAAAAAAGCATTCACAAGCATTAATTATATATATATATTTTTATGACCAATATGCCCTTATTAACAATTAAAAATACCAAGGCATGCATTAGTATACTTTTTATTGCATATTTTTAATTTATTGGTATAATTGAAAAACTAAACCAAGTGTGTGTTTCATTCATGCACAAACCAAACATGGAAAAGAAAGATATTTCCTACTTACTTTCCTAACATTATCAAACATTGGAAAGAACTCTTCGATTTCCCTTACCTGAGAAAGACATGGGGATTGATTCAATTCCTTTTCGTGAACCAAGCGCGTTCAATTGATAACTTCTTTATACAATTTATGTTTGCGTAAAGTAGCATAGCATATACAGTACAAATTTTTATTTAGTAATAAGTTCATGTCTCCAACAAAAAAAGAAATAAATAAGTTCACGTCTGTCAATTCATTTACTTTTAATGCACTTATTATTTCCTTTATATATTTATTTAAAAAATTCATGGTACCTCACTAACATTCAAATCATTAGTTTGACCAAAATCAAAATTTAAAGAAAAAATAGAAAACTAACAACTTTTGGCTGTGCAATACTCAATCCACCTGGCTCCTCTTCATTTTCAATTAGGTTTAATTATGTTCACAGGTCACAATCATACAATTCGCAAAATGTTTAACAATTCAACGCTTTTCTTTTCTCAAATCTGTCATCCTAAGAACAAACTCATCATGAGATGCATCCATGTAAATCAATTAGAAAATAATAATAATAATAATTTAGAAAAAGTAGTTTGAATTTTGTAACGCCATTTCATTTGAATTTTGGACAACAACCAGCCAGCCTTGCCTACCCCCAAAGTCCCAAACCCACCCACCATCAAAATGCACCAAATTTTATTCTATTCCCACTTCAGCCACCCCCCCTTGCTTGGCGCTTAATATTAAATTTGATTGGTTTTACGATTAATATTGGATTAGATTGGATTATTTAAAGCATGTTTGAATAAGAAACGAATTTAGAGTTAAAAAAATTTCATTTTGCGGAGATTAGAAGACATAAGTTATAAGGTGTTAATATCCTCTCGTTTTAAAGATAATAAGTTTCTTTCATGACTAATTCATCTTCTATATTCAATTTCGACAAAATTTAGAAATTGAACTCCATAATCTTAAAGACCTCGTTGGGATCCCATTGTTATGGTCAATGCCCAGATCCATAAATCATACAAAACACGCATGTCAAACCGTGATTTATTTGTAAGAAGAAGTGACTTCCCGGTAAATGAATCAAAAAGTTAATTCCTGTATTAACAATCATTTAGATTGATAGCATAGTTTATATCAGACCAATATCTATTTGAGTATAAATAGTCATTTAATCATGTTAATGACCTCATCCCTAAAATAAATTAAAAAATAACCACAGTTATTAGAGAAGTATAAAAGTTTGCCAATAAATAACCCAAAATCTCAATGTGTATAAGCGTTTTGCCTCAATAACAATACTGAATCAAACAGAGAAAAGAATAATAAACTCATTGGTATCAGCCTTCTTGGGACCAAAACACCGCATCTGGGCAGTCGCAGCATCGGCGCCACCGGAAGTGGTGGCCCCGCCGCCAAAGTTGTGGAGGTTGTGGTGTTGGTGGTCTTCATGGCTGGGCGGAGGCGGATGGTAGTACATGCGGCTGGTCTGCGGGCAATGAGAATACGATCTGGCAGCGATTCTCACTCCCTGATCCAAAATCTCCACCAGCTTGATCCCCATCTTGCTTTCTGGTTAATCTCTGTGTTGTATATTGTGTATGACTTGTATATGTCTCTCTCCCCTCTCTCTCTCTCTCTCTCCCTCTTCTCTCTCTAAAATTGTTGGAGAAAGAAAGGGCGAGAAAGTGAAAGAAAATGGAGGAAAAGGAGAAGAAGTGGAAGCTGGAATTGGAACTTAGAAGACGTCCCAGGCGTCGGAGCCCATAAAATGGGAGAGGAGAGCCTCAGAGAGAGAGAGAGCGAGGTTTCTGTGACGGCAGAGGGCTCATGTGGCTTTGTTTATATAGCTGCCTGCCTTCGCGTTTTCCCTAGCCTAATGCGTGTTTTTTATTTATTTTTATTAATTGTTTTTGTTTTCGTCTATTTGGTGGTGCTTCGTTGGTCTTTCCTTAATATTTTTGCCAATTGGGTTTCTTTTTAGGTGCTTCGTTGGTCCATACTTCTTATTTGCGCGTTGAACCTTTTAAAAAAGGGATTTGCAACCCAATCCTTTCATTTAACGTCCTTTTAAATGAGGAAAAATAACTCTGAATTTAGCTAAAAGTCAGGAATTTAAAAATTAAAAATTTAATAGCTAAAAGTTCAGAATTTATCTTGTTTGGCAATTTAAGTACGAAATTTATTAAATAACACGCGGAAAAAATCGTCGAAATTGGGCCATCAAATTCCTGATTTAATAGGTATCATTTTACAATTTCCATAGTGTCATTTTACAAAATTTGACGTATATAAATCCAAATACTGAAATTTTTAATTGCCAGAAATTGAAATGATGTAAATTGAAATTTCATTATTTTAGAATTCTATGCAATTTTCAATTGCTTCATCCAAACGGAGGATTATAGAATTATGATTAAAATCACAAAATTGGTTTATTTGATTGTGTGTTTTAAAAGAAAACCAAAACAAAACCACTGAGACTATGTACAAATAGGTAATCTCTTCTTCAAGGCAAGGAAAGGACTCTAATTCTAAAAAGGTTAACTTGAGTAACAAGTCAAGTATAGAGGAGTGTATCTTTAAAAATGTAGCTATGTGGGGGTGTGAAACTCTCCGTTTACATAGTTGTATCCTTATATTTAGTCTCTTAATTTCTTCTTAAACTTTATAAGTTTTGTTTAAGACGTTACATTGAACTATATTGTAATTCGGAAAATGATTTCAAATAATATAAGATAATAAACTCATGTAAAAGCATGAATCAATATGAATCCCAAAAACTAAACAAATACAAATAAATTGGACTATAATTAAATCTCATACCGTACCATGCACATAGACATTATTCTTTTAGTGCAGTCCAATCCAATCCAACATAATATTTAATCAAGTCCCATGTTCAAAAGCAAAAGAAAAAAAAAAAAAGAGTATATTCAAGTCCCTTGTTCTAAATTGAATTAGTAGTCAACTGACTACATATTTGTAGGGAAAAAAAAAATTAATTGAGAGGGGGCAACGCGAGAATAAAATAAGTAGACAAAACAGAGATACAAATATAAGAAAATATAAGGGCTTGGATGAAAGCGTGTCCAGTTAGGAACCGCAACTTCCGGTATTACTGGGTGGTTGTGTAGTTCTAAATATGCGTGACAGGTTCGCCGCGTTGGACCATCACAATTTCACACCAACTCTGGCTGGCACTTCTAGTTTTTAGGCCCTTATTACCTCACTACCTTGTTTTACCGGCATTCTCTCTCCAAGTCCAAGTTATGCCTTTTAGTTTAGTTTTTAATTACTTTTAATTGCCACTAATTTCACTTGTCATTTGATCATGATGATCAGCAAAGAAAATGGCTGAACTAATGGAAAAAACTTTTATGTCACTGAGATAGCATTGTTTTGTTATTACTAACCAATCACGTTTCGTCACACATAATTGATCGGGATAGCAAAACATCCCAACAGTACTACCACAATGACCTATCATGAGTTTATAAGGAGTTGGGTTCCTTATACATTCATGCTAAAAGTGAAGTATAGGTGCAATATCTAGTGACGGACCCATTAATTTCATTATAAAAATAATTTGCTAAGGAAAGAAAAGAAAATGTGTGTCTGCGTTTGAGAAAAGTAGCTGAATTGCCGTCTTGAGAAAGAATTCCCGAATTGGAAACTATCTTCACCCTCGATTAATTTAAACCAAACAATTAATTTAAAAAGAAGAAAAGAGAGCTTGTTAAAAGCCCTTTTATAGCCCTTTATCATTTTTTAAGTAGCCCATACACCAGAGCTTGTTAAAGCCCACTAATTGCTTTTCTTTTTTTAAATTTAAAGCCCTAGCCCAAAATGACGTCGTTTTGGCCTGGATGTTTTTTTTTAAAAAAGACACGTTGTGCGCAGAAACAACCTAGTGCGCAACAACAACCTAGCGCCTTCAAGCCTTGGTTGAGGCAATTCATCAAACACCTGGAGCGCACCACAAAACTTAAGCAGAGAGCCAATATGCAGCTGCACCTCCTTGCGGCTTAATAAGTCCGCTAGTGGCAATATCTATTGAGTAACAACCATCATTTCCAAGCTGGTATTACAAGTAAAACATTTGAATTTCATACAATGTGCCTTATGTTGAAGTTGGTATTCAATAAGAGAATATGTAATGAAATTTCGATACCCAAAAAGAAGACTCCATTTGGAATTTTAACCTTGTTCTTATGGCAAGAAGATTTCATTTTGAATTTTAACCTTGTTCTTATGGCAAGATCGATAAATTCCTTGTGCTAAAAAATTAGTATATATACATGATTTCTTATTATACGTAAAACAAGAAGATTATGGGCTATTAGGGAATATGTCTACATGCATTGTTATTTTTGTTAATATAACAAAAAAATAAAAAGGACAACTATGTAATTAAAAGAGTATACAAGACAAAGATATAAATATGAGGAAATACAGGGGCCTCGTCAACCACAATGATCGATTTTACCGGGATGGAGACGTGTCAGGATTCTGCTTGTAAATATGCGCAAAATGTTCGCCGCGTTGTGAGTTGTGACCTACGACCAACTCTGTAACTGGTCATTTTAAAGTCGCTGGCGCACTACGTTATTTCCAGTTGTACCCCTAATTTATCAATTTAATTACATGTTTCTTTCACTTTTTTTTTGACTTTATTATTTCTTTTTGACTTGTTCCACGCTCCCATGACTATTCGTCCTCTAGAATATATTGTGCACCTGCCCAACGGACCAATCAAATTTACCATTTTATTGAAAAAGAGATGTCCAAAGAACCGAAAGTCTCTAAATTTTATAGGAGAACATAAATAATTCCAAAAAGAAAAAACAACGAAAAGGTCTATATTCTCAATGACATGGTTTAGATCAGTTGGTTATTTTATTGCGCTTAAATTCGAATTAAAAGATTAATTTAAAGTAATTTAGAATTTTTCTTTGTATTAAAAATTATTTTTACTTACTTTGTTTGGTTATATATTTATTAAGGTTTCAAAATTAAAATTCAAAGTTGGTTTGTGGAGCTTGTGGCTTTAATGGTTCAGAACATTGATCCTTACCTCCTCCCCCCACAACTATTGTTTGATCAAAATATAAATAAAGGTTATATAAATTTTGAAGGAGGGAAGGGAAGATGGAGATGAAGAATATATAAATTAGTTTCTAAAATCCAAATTCGACGTAACAATAATGTTCAAACAAACAGAAAATCCAAAATCTAGGGCATCATATCCAAAATCCACATGCATGCTCCCATAAGAAACAAACTGGTTGCTTTTAAAATTGTACAGTTACAAGTTGCTTGTATAAAATAAAGTAATAGAAGAAAGAAAGAATAATATTGAATCCCCTCCCTAGCGAATGACAGAGAAAAAAGAGAGAATGCGATAGCATTTTTGTCGCTGGGTTGGCTGGTTGCTCCTCCCCTCCTCGTACTAAAAGATGCCGAATGAGTAGCTACCTCCGCTAAAGAATTTGTTCAATTAGAATCACCCTTTACAATTGTTTAATTACCTCAGAAAAGAGAGATGCGGGACCAAGCACACTGAGGAGTGTTCTAGCCTCTCCTGTTACTGGATCAAATTAGCACGTGTGATGGCTTGAGGTCCAAGTAACAGACCTCGAGATGGTCCAATTTGTTGTTTGCGATAGGCGTGCCACTGTTGGAACGTGGATTAGCCCAACATAAAGAAATTAGTTGATTAAAGATGTATCTTTAGTGATTTACGCGTTATAATCTGACTACTAATTAATCAAGCCATTGTGCTCTAAGTGGGGAATTGGCTCAGATTAGTTCTTTTCTATGCCTTGTATGAACTCAGGGCGTTTAAAATTCTACTTTATGCGCTGGTTTCATTCATATCCTGAAGGATTAAACCCTGATCGGGCTAGAAATGCCCATATCAGGTTGGGAAACCTTTGATCAGGCTGGATATTGGCATATCGGACTGGAAATACTTAACCAATTTCTGGCTTTCTCCTAATTCGATGTAAAAGTAAACAAGTATAAAATACTAAATGTGTGCTCTTAAACTTAAATTCAATAGAAAGACATGATTTAGATTGAAAATTTCTCGATTCAATTCGTTATCAATGCAAACTTAGAGTAAATGACAAAGAAAAACTCTAAATTGAAGATTTCTCGATTCAGTTCACTGTAGTTACATACTTTAAATGAATAGCATAAAGTAAATACGGTAAATTGAAAACAAAGCCTAGCAACTAGGAATCGATACCAAGTGTTGGCAGACCAATAAACTAAAAAGATAACTCATGAGTTGTCAACTGGATATCTTGATGCAAGAGATAGGCTCATTGGTTTTTGAAATTGCACACTTGGTGAAGAGATGGTTGAGTCTGTGTCAGTTCTTTCTTTGCAGTTTAAACTGGTGAATGGGTACATTGATTTTTGCACCGTCGATCGTGGCTTTTCCTAGCATGACCTTTTCGTCAACAAGTTGGTGTAGTATAGCTTCATGTTCAATCGCATTTAATGCAGTTGCTCAGCCTTTCCCTTCCCCGTTTGTGGGAATTTTTCTGTGTATTCTTCTCCTCTTAGGAGGTTGTATTTATAATACAATAAACCCTTGTAGGTCAAGGAAAGTAATAACTCCTAATTCTATTTACAGTAGGAAATGAGGAATCAAAGTAAATCAATTACATTTAATATAGGAATCCTTGGCGTGTAAGGAAAGTAACTGCGGGTCCACAAGTCACGCCAACACTCCCCCTCAAGTTGGTGCATAGATATCGCTAGTGCCTAACTGGTCCAATGAGTTGTGGAACGCTTTATTGGAAATTGCATTTGTCAAAATATCCGCCAATTGATCCTTGGACTTTACGAACGGAAACTGAATCACTTTAGTTTTGAGCTTCTCTTTGATATAGTGTCGATCCACCTCAACATGTTTGGTGTGATCATGTTAAACTGGATTCTATGCAATAGCTATTGCAGCATTGTTGTCACAAAAGAGATTCATTGCAGACATAGATCGATACCCAAGTTCAGTAAGCAACCTATGTAGCCAAAGGAGTTCGCAAATTCCTTTAGTCATACCTCTGAACTCAGCTTATGCACTAGATGTAGATCTTCTATTTGTTACACTCCTTGCCCAATCTGCATATGTGTAACCATCAATATTCATATGACCATGTTTTGAGAACAGAAGTCCTTTGCCAGGTGCAGACTTCAAATATCTAAGTTGTTGGCACTAAAACTAAACAGATAGAAATAGAACCAACTTACAGGTGATGTGGACGGTCAAAGGACCGATTGATCCTTCGGTATGAACACGTTCTTCCTTAAGATGCTGGATCTGGGGCAAGGAGAGAAAAACAGTGGGTGAGGTCTAAGGTACCGGTGTGGTACCAGCCGAAGACCCTCCGATGCCAAAGTAAGTTTCTTTTAAGAGCTTTGCTATTGACAATGTGTTAGTGTAGAAGTCAAGCTGAAAAAGTCTTAACTTTTGTCTAGGGTAAAGGGGCCTTTTATAGAGTGTGTCTGGTATGCTCTTGGTACTTAGTTTCGATGTGGGACTCGTGGGAGTGTCTTCTGAGGTCGACATGAGTCTGCAAATATCTAAGCGGGGTATTCGAGGTTGTCCCGTAGAATCGTCAAGACATACCGATCGCGTGCTTTGGGGTCGTTCGGTAGCTGGTACAGATGGTCCGTTTTGGCAAGGCACTAGAACGAGGGCTTGTCGTTTAAAGGACTTGTCGATTGGATCGGCAGCAAACGCCGATTCGTACTCGAATGATCTATCGGTGCGAGCCGTAGGGTTGCCCTTAGCTTGGTCAGGGGTCCACGTGTCATGCTGTGAGTGGAGGGTCAGATATGGTACCAACATAAGTATCCGGAGAACTGCATTCATGTGGTCTTCACTTAGAGAATGCATAAATTGACTGCCTACGCTCACTACATAAGCAATGTTTGATGAAGTATGTGACAAATAGATCAACCTTCCTACTAACCTTTGGTATCTTTCTTTGTTAGTTGGAACTTGATCCAGGTATTTGTTGCTTCGATTCAGCTGCACCAAAATAGATTTAGCTGCATCCTCAACTTGTGATACTCGCAAGTGCACGAGCCGTTTGGTAGTATAGCATATGTAAGTGCGAGGTCGATCCCACGAGGATTGGTGATTGAATGATCCAATTTGTTTCCCCTACACAAAATAGAAATGAAAAAGAAAATAAATAAAACAAGAAAAAAGGAAATAACTCAAGCAAATAAGTTCCCAAGTTCAATTAGATTAACGGATTGATTCTAGCTAAAGTATGATTAAGCCATGGTGTTTGGTCATAACCTTGTGTTCCTAATTCCCTAATTTGATCATTTGTTGTCTAACCTAAAACTAAGCATTAGGAACCCATTAAGCATAGAAGAACAATTTAAACAACCAAGCATGTATCTAATCCCTGTTGTCGAATGTCCATACATACTCTTCTTATTCATAGTTCAATTCGAATTAAAGCATGGTGTCTACTCTTAATTCAAACCAAGATAGCTAACATGCAAGCCTAAATGGTGATCAATCATTCAAACTAGCCTATTAACTTATAAGCATAATGAATAAGAACAAGAACCATAATTGAAACTTGGAAACTAATTAAACTTGAAACTTAAGAAAGAATGTACATTACAATGAAAAGTAAAGTTAAACTAAGAAAAACTTAATCAGAATTTCAGAATTTCATTACAACAATTGAAAACTTAGAAAGAGAAACTAAGAGAATTTGAGGGAGAGAAGGGAAGGGAGCTCTAGAGAAGTGTTTGAGAGCTCCCCCCCTTGGGGTGTGTTTTGAAGCTTGAAGGCTTCTCTATTTATAGGGCTAAGAGGGAGGAACATCATGATGGATTCTCACACCATCCTTCATCTTTTGCTGCTGCACCTCAAGCATCTTCACATGGGTTCAAAGGTGATCAGATGTGGCTGCCTTTGCTGCCAACCCATGTGGTTGCCTTTTGGTTGCTGAAAAACGAGTTTTCTGAACCAGGCTTGGTGTAGGAAGGCCAGAGGTTTCAAAACGTATCCAATGGGGCTCAAATTTGGATATGTTATACTAGACACCCATTGGAACAACTTCTATGAAGAAAGTATTCCCATCGGAGCAGTAGAAGTGTGTGTTTTGGGCCTTGCAAGTTGGCAGCCGAACAGAGACTGGAATTGACTTCATTTCATCTTTTCTTTCCTTTTTGATTCACATGCATGCACATGCTTCCTCTTTCAATTAAAACCTGATTTCCAGCTCCAAAGTGATCTGCCAATTCAATTCCCATGTTCAAAGGCTGAAGCAAAATGCCTCTCATCATTCCTCATTCTTCTCTCTCTCCTTTCTCTTTGCTTCCCATGCATGCACATGCTTTCTCTATAATAACTCCAGCATGTACCAACTTTCTCATTCAGAAATTCATAGCTGGAAAGCCTCCCAACTTCACTCATTATGTTGGGTACAAAGTCAGTTGCAGCTGGGGTGAGGCACATGGCTAAAAGGAGGCACATGACTAAATGCTGGCAGCTGCAAATCTTGCTGAGTAAGGTTGAGTGTTGGGGGGGCTGAGCACTCCACAAATGTCCAATTGGGCTGAAATTTGGATATGTTGTACTAGACACCCATTGGAACAAGTTTCATGAAGATCTTCACCTCATCCAAGCCCCATAGCATGCTGATCCAAGGCCAAGAACCTGACCTACGAAATTGGGCTGGAAAGGAGTTGTAGCCAAAATGTGTTTGTCTTTAAGCCCTTCTTCCATTCACCCAAATCAAGCCTTAACATGCATGGATTGCATCATTTCCTATCCAAAGTCATCATTGTTACCTAAATGTCAATTAACTGAAAGATAAACACAAAAATGATTAAAAGCACAAGTTTAACTCAAAAACATAACCAAATCATAAGCTAGAAGGGTACAAAATGATATACAATAGGAGTGTTCTCCAAGATGGTGATTCTGAACAATAGGAGTGTCTATAGGTTTGCAATCTAGCATTCTTGTGTCTGTTAATAAGTCCAAGACATATTTCATTTGAGATAGAAATATGTCTCTCTGATCGGGCTACCTCAATCCCCAAGAAATACTTGAGTGCACCTAGATTCTTAATCTCAAATTCAGTAGCTAAATAGTCCTGCAGTCGAGATATTTACTGTTCATCATTTTGAGTAATAATCATATCATCAACATAGATTATTAAAGATGTTACCTTTCTTTTATGATGTTTGAAGAACAAAGTATGATCAGAATTGCTCTGCTTAAACCCATAATTCCTCATTGCCAACGTGAATCGTCTAAACCATGCACATGGTGACTAATTCAAACAATATAGTGCTTTTTGTAACTTGCACACCACACTAGTCTGAGTAGATGTTGTATATCTGTTCGTACCACTTTTACAAAAATCAAAGGAAATAGTATCGTATAGTAGTGTAGCTCGGAAGTCCGAGTGTCGTATCCACAGAGAGCAGTGTAAAGAAAATAACAGAGATGAAAAAGAACAAGTGTGATTGAGAGGTAGATTTATGCAAGATTTGATTTGGAGAAAATTTAATTGATTAAAACACTAAGGCATTGGGTTTCCACTTTTAACATAAGCATGCAACTCTTAATAATTTGATCCACAAAATATTTTCCATTGTAGTTGTTCAAAATAATTAAAGCTCTTTTTAATTTCCTTTAGAAGTATTCTAAGCATAACTTGTACCATTGGCAACAAACTATCAAAAAATAATCTTCATCAAAATTCTATTAATCTTTAGTAATTCTCTTCTCTTTTAAAAGCATGAAAGTTTTTACTACACTATGGGAAAAACATGATTGAACCCATGAAATAGATTATCAAACATTCATCAATTAATTAAAAAGAAAACTACAAATTCCATTTGAACAAAAAAGTACAAATTCACATTAAAGCTTAAGTTTGGATCAAACTAATAAAAATTACACACTTATATTAAAAGTTTCCTCCCTAGCCCTAGCTAGGGAGTTAGTTCCCCATAATAAAATAAAACTAAAAACAGAATTTAAGACTTAGAAATATGGAGGGAAAAGAGAAAAAGCTCAAGATTGTGGAGCTTGGTGTAGTTTTACAATGCCGTAGCTCCATATATTTATAGGAGGATGGGAGCAATATTCATGAATTTAATATGTCTTCCACTTGCCATCAAACCAATTGCCAAGTTGCTTCCTTTAATTAATTCATTGTGATGATGACTCCTTATCTAAATTCTTCAAAACTTTCTTCCACTTGAACACTTTGTCATGCATTTCCATACTTTCCTTCTTCTCATTGTCGGGTATCACTCTTGAATTTCTCCACACCACTCTCCACTTGCTTCTTTACTCCAAGCTTTTATCATTTCAAATAAGTACCCATCATTTTCAAATATATTCCTTAATCTTGGCCTAGTTCCTTGACTTTGGTTTTCACAAAGATCTTTGAGTCTTCTTATCAATTGCTCCACTTGCTCATCTCTCGTATCTTCTCATAAAAACTGCAGCAACTTTCCTCAAATTGTAGCTAGATAACAACTCAAGCATCATCATTCTTCTTTGCATTCATTGGTTGCAAGTAGTCAATTTGAACTTCTCCTTCATTGTTTATTCATTCTTTCTTTATTTCTTCAATGATGGAAGCTTTGCATGCATGTCCTAGAGTATATTCATGCAATTGATTGCTTCTTCTTTTCATTTGTTTTATCTTCAATTGCATTTGCTGCTGCACAAGTTGTCTCGAGCAAATTTCCTTGGCTTTGGCTGCACATATTTCTTCTCATCCTTTACTTTCTTCTTGCAACACATTACTTACTTCTTTTCCTCAACATGCTATTGGTGGAAGACACTTAATATCTACAAACAACCACTCATTAAATATAAAAACAAAGATTGGAAAGAAACAATAAAAATACTTTAATAGATTTATATAAAACAAAAGAAAATACTAACAAATATAAATTTAAGGATAAAACTTGTATTAATTTTGTGCTCATCAAATACCCCCAAACCTATATTTTGCTAGTCCTCGAGCAAAAGAAAATAAAAACTAAGTAGAAAAGAAAACTAAGCCACTTTCGCAGGGATCTCGATTGCATTTAGCATATGCAACAAGCCTTTAAACCCCTAGGTTACCCTAGTGGACGAGTATAGTCTCGTGAGGGCTTTCAGTGATGATACCCACAAACATCGAAATGAGAGTTTAAAAATTTATGCTACAACAAAATTTGAAAATTTAAACAAATGCTTAACCATCATCAAAAGCTATTTGGATTGAAAATTCATGAACAATTTTTAAAAGAGCAAACATGCTTCAAATTAATCCCCACATAAAGTTTTGATCACTTATAATCATTTAGTAAATTTTTCATTTGTTTCCTTTGGTGTTTAAGTGAACCAACACATTTTAGAGACAAAAGTTAATTTCAATCATAGTAACCTCATTATTTCAATCATTATCAAAATTCAGTGCAAATAACTAACCAAAGCATATATATACAATTTTTTTTTTTTTTTTTTTTTTTTTGATTGTGACTGTGCAATGTTTAGTTCCATTAAGCTTTCTAATTAACCCATGTAGCGAGATTTAGGCCAACGACTCTCAAACCAAAGGTTTTAAGGCATTAGGTGTAGAAACACCCCTAAGGGCTTATTAACTCGAGTTAAAAAGGCTACAGAACTAAACTAGTCACAAAATGTATTTACCCCAAAACTTTACCGTTTGACGCGAACACTCGCTGCTGTTTAGGCAAGAGGCCCGGTTACTAAGTAAAACTCTGGATAAATTAACATCATTATTATTATTTTATTTATTTACTTATTTATTTTTTTACGCCAAGGTCAATCAAGAGCAATGTCTTCTAACTCTACTTAAAACAAGAAAGTTAACTATAATTGATCTTTTCTTTCATTCTCACTAAAGTGTTGATGTGCATGTGAGAGTTCAAAGTATAACTCATGAATTATCCACTAAATAGAAATAAGTGAAAAAAAACTAAAATTATGGGTTTAAAATTTAATAATATGTTTCCAATCGTAAAAATCATTCATGAGTGTTAAATCTGATTTGATGATAGTAAGCATAAAAATCTAGAGATAACACCATTTTTATTTTTTATTTTTATTTTTTAATTTTTGGGTGAAATAAAATAATTAAAAAAAAAAACAAAACTTCTAAACCTTACCCCCAAACCTAAATCAAACATTGTCCTCAATGTTGAAGAATGTAGGTATCAACAAAGTTATAACAAGAAATGAAATGGAGTAAAGCAATTAAATAAAAGAACAAAAAAGAATTAAAATTAAAATTTAGTTGCAAAAATAATAAAAAATAAAAATAAAAATAAAGGAAAACAAAAATAACCAAACAAAACAGTAAACCCTAACAAACAGTTCTACGCAAACCGAAACCCAAAAGACGAAGAAGTCCAGCCCATTGGAACCTCCAAATCAATTGAAAACCCAATCCAAACGAAAGCCCAAATTTTTTTTTTTTTTTTCGGAAAGAAAATAAACTAAGTTATAAAAGAAAAAGAAAAATAAACACATTTCCAAAATTTTAAATATATATATATATATAGAAAAACAAAAACAAAAACTGGAAAGGGAAGGTCACGGATAAAAGAAGGAAGGGATGTGTCGGCGTGCAGAGACAGCGTTCAATAATTAAGCAGAAAACACGGAAAGTGAAAGTGAAAGTAAAAGTGAAAGTGAAAGTGAAAGTAAAAAACATGAAGGTAAAAGAAAAAAAATTGTCTCCCCTCTAAAAACACGCGGCTGCAAAACGTTAGGGAATCCGAGAGAAACAAACGCAGAAGCCGAAGTCTATTTAACCCGTCTCTGTGGAGTTGAGCTTGCGTCTGTGTTTCATCCTGAAAACTCAGAGTAAAACATCAATAAGCAAGAAACACAAATCACAATGGCAACCTCACCCACTTCCCTCGATGATTTGAATCTAGAGTTGGCCCTTGCGCCATCAGTGGCTCAAGTAAGTGCTCCTCCTCAATCCGTCTTCCCAAACTCCACATATCATCATGGCTCGGCCTCAAACTTTGCTGAGGCAATGCCGAGAAGAGTAGTGCTGCCAGGAGGGATGACTGTTAGGAGACTCACACCGGCAGATCATCTGTACATGACACAGAGGTCAGACAAGGCCGCGGTGGAGGAGTCTCATGATTTAACTGTTCTCCACGCAACCTCCTCCACGAATCTGGGCATAAGATTACTGGCGAGGACGCGAGAGTGCGCAGTTCTGACCGAGGAAGTAGCCTCTTTGAAGGCTCAGGTGGCGGATTTGCAAAAGCGGCTCTACTGTGCCAACCAGCAAGTAGAAGCACTGTGGAAGAGAAACAATGATCATGCAGAGCTTTTGCAGATTCTACAAATAAGAGAAAATAGAGGCAATTAGTATGATGCCTCAGGTGGCTCAATATCTGGGAAGAAACATGTGATTTTTAAATATATGTATGCATTTTCACGTCTATGTATGTAATCACATGTTTATGAAATGAATAAGTATTCGAGCCAAATTTCCGTGTGTGCAATCAAGAAGCAATCTACTTCCCAAACTTAACAACAAATTAAATACATAAACAAGTAAAAGAAAGAAAGAAAGAATTACAGTAATAAAAGCAAAGAGAAACAAGAAATTCAGAATTGCCTTAGTTGGAGATCGGGTTCCGATCTGTTTATTTATTTATTTATTATTTTTATTTTTATTTTTTTACAGTACTTAAATAGAAAGATAATACCTGGAAAATATGCGTGTCAATCCCTTTGGTATTTATCCCGTACAGAATGAAAGACAAAAATAATAAATAAATAAAATCCAAGCAAAAAGAAATAAAGACCAAAATAAAACACACAAAAAGAAAACTAAAATCTATACAAATACAAAATAAACAGTCATAAAAAAAATACAAAAATAACCACACAAAGAAATAAGCAAAAATTATATTGTTTTTTTTTTTAATTATTTTTTTATTTTTAACACTTTGTAAAAAATAACTTATTTTAAAAACACAAATATACAAGCAACTCACGGATGACCAGTTAAGGGCCTCAGAAAACACAGCCAGGGGATCCGGGAAGGTTGGAGGGGTCACAATGGTCCCGCTTAAAACCCAAACTTCTTAAACACCAAAGGTGTCGCCTATAGAACTCCTAGACACTGTATTGACGAAGACACTCACTGGAGTTACCAAAAGTCAGCTCATATGAAAAATCTTTTTTTTTTTGTTTTTTTTTTTGTGTGTGGGTAATTTCTACAGCTTATGAATATCTAAAAAAACATAAATAGCACAAATAAATAATAAATACGAAACTAAAGATAGTCTGAGAATTCAATCCTGATAAACAGGATTCTCCAAGTGAATCGTGTCATCCTGCATAACAAAATTATCCAAAAATGGTTTAAGACGTTGACCATTAACTTTAAAAACATTACCATTTTTTGGATCCTCAATCTCCACTGCTCCAAAAGGAAAAACTCTTGTGACCACAAATGGACCTGTCCATCTGGAACGAAGTTTACCAGGAAAAATA
The DNA here is from genome assembly GCF_965620075.1 of Prunus avium. Classification (NCBI taxonomy): domain Eukaryota; kingdom Viridiplantae; phylum Streptophyta; class Magnoliopsida; order Rosales; family Rosaceae; genus Prunus; species Prunus avium. The sequence continues at coordinate 2,367,220 of NC_142285.1, forward strand.
TGCAATCTCGAATTATATAAGAGAACTTTCTGTGATGGTTCAAAGTTTTTCCTCAAAATATTTCTATCATGAAAAACCTTCATTTTCTCTTTGTAAATTCGAGAGTTTTCGTAAGCATCATTCCTTAATTCTGCCAACTCATTCAACTGAAGCTTCCTATTTGAACTTGCATCATTTAAACCAAAATTAAACATTTTAATTGCCCAATATGCCTTATGTTCAAGTTCAACTGGTAAATGACAAGCCTTACCGTAGACAAGTCTGTAAGGTGACATCCCTAAGGGGGATTTGTATGCTGTACGGTATGCCCATAAAGCATCAATTAATCTCAAAGACCAATCTTTACGGTTAGGACTCACAGTTTTTTCCAAAATTTGTTTTATCTCCCGATTAGCAAGTTCAACTTGACCGCTTGTTTGTGGGTGATATGGGGTAGCGACTTTATGAGTGACACCATATTTTTTCATTAAAGCCTCAAAAGGTTTATTACAAAAGTGTTTTCCCCCATCACTTATAATAGCTCGAGGTGTTCCAAATCTTGCGAAAATATTTTCTTTTAAAAACCGCAAAACAGTTTTATGATCATTATGTCGACAAGGAACAGCCTCTACCCATTTAGAAACATAATCAATACCGACCAAGATATAAAGATATCCAAAAGAAATAGGGAAAGGACCCATAAAATCAATGCCCCAACAATCAAATATTTCAATTACCAAAATTGGGTTCAAAGGCATCATGTTTCTACGGGTAATTGCCCCCAACTTTTGACAACGGTCACAAGTTCGACAAAAAGAATTAGTGTCTTTAAAAAGCGTAGGCCAATAGAATCCACACTGCAAAATTTTTGCAGCGGTTTTCTTTACAGAAAAATGACCGCCACATGCTTCATTATGACAAAAAGAAATTACTGCATGGATTTCATTATCAGGTACACACCTTCTAATGATCTGATCAGGGCAATATTTAAACAGATAAGGGTCATCCCAAAAGAAATTTCGAACCTCTGTAAGAAATTTCCTCTTGTCTTGAGCAGTCCAATCAGATGGAATTTTACCTGTAGCAAGAAAATTAACAATGTTAGCAAACCAAGGTAATTCTGAAATAGCAAATAATTGCTCATCTGGAAAAGAATCATTAATTGGCAATGTTTCAATGATATCCTCAAAACTCAATCTAGACAAATGATCAGCCACTACATTTTCTACTCCCTTTTTATCTTTGATTGTGATGTCAAATTCTTGAAGTAGTAGGATCCACCTAATCAGTCGAGCTTTAGCATCTTTTTTTTCAAAAAGGTATTTTAAAGCTGCATGGTCAGTGAAAATAACAATAGGTGATCCAACTATATAAGAACGAAACTTATCCAAAGCAAATACCACAGCAAGGAGTTCTTTTTCAGTTGTAGAATAATTTATCTGAGCACTGTTCAAGGTTCTGCTTGCATAATGTATGACATGTGGCTTCTTATCCTTTCTTTGCCCCAAAACAGCTCCAACCGCGTAATCACTAGCATCACACATAATTTCAAAAGGTAAAGTCCAGTCAGGTGGTTGCATAATTGGAGCAGATGTGAGCATTTTAATTAATTTCTCAAAAGCCTTTTGACATGAATCAGACCACTCAAATTTACAATCTTTTAATAGGAGATTACACAAGGGTCTAGATATTGCACTAAAATTATGAATAAATCTCCTATAAAAACCAGCATGACCTAAAAATGATCTGACATCTTTAACAGTTTTTGGAACTGGCAATTTTGAAATCAATTCAATTTTAGCTTTATCCACTGCAATTCCTTTAGATGAAACAATATGACCAAGAACAATTCCAGAAGAAACCATAAAATGACACTTCTCCCAATTTAAAACAAAGTTTTTCTCTTGGCATCGAACCAATACTTTTTCCAAATTACTCAAGCAATTATCAAAAGAATCACCAAAAACAGATATATCATCCATGAAAACTTCAAGAAATTGCTCAACCATATCACTGAAAATACTGATCATGCATCTTTGAAAAGTAGCTGGAGCATTACATAATCCGAAAGGCATTCTACGAAAAGCAAAAGTACCAAAAGGACATGTAAAAGTAGTTTTTTCTTGATCTTCAATGGCAATTTCAATTTGATAATAACCTGAGTATCCATCTAAGAAGCAATAAAATTCATGACCGGCTACCCTTTCTAAGATTTGATCAATAAAAGGTAAAGGGAAATGGTCTTTTCTAGTTGCAGAATTCAGCTTTCTATAATCAATGCACATACGCCAACTTGAAACCACTCTAGTAGGTATCAATTCATTTTTATCATTTTCAACCACAGTTATGCCAGATTTCTTAGGTACAACTTGAGTAGGACTTACCCATTTACTATCAGAGATGGAATAAATAATACCTGCATCTATTAATTTTAACACCTCAGTTTTAACAACATCTTTCATGATTGGGTTTAACCTACGTTGTGCCTCCCTAGAAGACTTGGCTTCATCCTCTAAAAATATTTTATGAGTACAAACAAGAGGACTAATTCCCTTAATGTCAGCAAGAGTCCAACCAATGGCAGATCTGTGAGAATTCAACACATTAAGTAACTTACCTTCTTGCAAAGAGTCAAGTTCAGAAGATATTACCACTGGAAAAGTGTTGTTGGACCCCAAGAAGGCATGTTTAAGTCCCATGGGTAAAGGCTTCAATTCTAGATTAGGAACTTCCACATTTGATGGCAATGTCTTTTCCTTTCGAGGTGGAAGCTTCTCAAACCTTGGAGTCCATTTATCAGCCTGTAAGGAATTAAACAACGAATTAAGATAAGCAATTTCTGGCTCCTCAAGTAATTCGGATTCTTTAGAATTCAATAAAAGAGTCTCAAAAGGTTCAGAAATACTAGTCTTCTCAAATTGATCCTGTACAAGAACTTCAATCAAGTTCACCACTCCACATTCATCATCTTCATAAGGTTTCCTGAAAACATTAAAAATGTTAATTTCCAATGTCATGTTACCAAAACTGAGTTTCATTATCCCACTCCTACAACTGATGTGTGCATCACATGTAGCAAGGAAGGGACGTCCTAAAATGACAGGAATTTCATTTTCAGAATGCAAAACAGGTTGTGTATCCAAAACAACAAAGTCAACAGGGTAGTAAAATTTGTCCACTTGGACCAATACATCCTCAATTACCCCTCTCGGCACTCGTACAGAACGATCAGCAAGTTGCAACTTCATTGTTGTGGGCTTCAATTCACCAAGACCTAACTGCAAATACACTGAATATGGCAACAAATTTACACTAGCCCCCAAATCAAGCAAAGCACAATTGATGTAATTTTTTCCAATTACACATGAAAGAGTGGGACTTCCTGGATCTTTGTATTTAGGAGGGACCTTATGTTGCAACAATGCACTCACATGTTCAGTCAAAAATGCAGTTTTCTTCACCTGATGCTTTCTTTTAAATGTGCACAGATCTTTTAAAAATTTAGCATAAGAAGGAATCTGTTTAATAGCATCTAACAGAGGAATATTAACTTTGACTTCTTTAAAAACATCCAAAATTTCATGATTTTGATTCAATTTCTTTGGAGGATTTAAAGCTTGGGGAAAAGGAGCAGGAAAATTATTTTCATTTAATTCACTCAATTTGGACTTGTTTAGTTCATCATTATTCTTAGATTTTTCAACTTCCTTTGGTGAAGGTGTTGTATCAATTATTTTACCACTTTTAAGAGCAATGACAGACTTAGCATGTTCAATTGAGGTTTCACACAAATTAACATTTTTTGGATTTGGTTGAGTTTGAGAAGGAAATTTCCCTTTTTCATTTATTGCAAAAGAATTTGTCAATTTAGAAATTTGGCTTTTAATTTCTTTATTTTCATCAACCATTTGACCAAACAAGGTATCATACCTTTGATTTTGCTTCTGTTGTTCCTGCATAAATGCTTGAAGAGTATCGCTCAAAGATGGTCTAGCATTAAATGTATTAGTTGTAGGAAATTGATGATTGAAAGAATTTCTCTCACTTACCTGAGGTTGTGAATCATTGCTCCAACGAAAATTTGGATGATTCCTTGTCGCTGGATTGTAAGTGTTGGAAAAAGGAGAATATTGTTGTTTGAAGTTTCCAACAGCAGCACAACGCTCCTCATAAGCTCCTTTCATTTCCTGAAAAATTGGGCAATTTTTAACAGTATGACCAATCTCATAACAAGAATCACATACTTGATTAACATCAGCTTGAAAAACAGGTTGAGGCAAATTTGATTTTTCCGTTTTCAAAGCAGCTATCTCTTTAGTCAAAACCTCAAATTTTAATTTCCAATCATCTTCTTCTTTTAATTGATAAATTCCTTTATTAGTAGAAGATGTGGCAATTCTTGACCGATCAGTGGTCTCAACTGGACTAGGGACAGTCCATTGATGAGCTTTTTCAGCAATTTCATCCAAAAATTCTAGGGCATCATCAGGGTCTTTTTGCATAAAATTTCCATTACACATTGACTCAACAAATTGGCGATCACGAGGGAGAAGTCCCTCATAGATATAACTAGCAAGACGCCAATTTTCAAAACCATGGTGTGGGCACAAATTCAAAAGCTCTTTAAATTTTTCCCAAGTTTGATACAAAGTTTCATTTTCCTTTTGAGAGAAATTTGAGATTCTTTTCTTAAGAGCAATCGTCTTGTGATTAGGAAAATACTTGTTAAAAAATGCTTGAGTCATTTCCCCCCAAGAACCTATGGATCTAGCCCTTAATGAATACAACCAACTTTTAGCCTTTTCTTTTAAGGAAAAAGGAAAAAATTTCAACCTTATGAAATTAAGCCTATCAAGTTGAACATTGTAAAAAGTGCTAATAGCCTCTTCAAATTCCCTAACATGCACATAAGGATTTTCACTTTCCATGCCATGAAAAATGGGAAGCAGTTGAATCATTCCAGGTTTGAAATCATAATTTGGCATGTTAGGTGGAAACATGATGCATGACGGATTTGGTGCACGAATAGGATGCAAAAATGTCTCTAAAGTTCTAGGTGCAACTACTTCTCTCATTTCATTATTCTCAATCTCATTATTTTCAATATGAGCATTAATTTCTTGTTCATTATTCGCAATTTCTTGTTCATCATTCACAATTGCTGCCATGCTTTCAGATTTGTTGGAATTTTCAGTTGAAGAAGTTGAAGCAGAATGTTCTAAATTAACAGTTTCAGACTTTTTGACAAACCTTCCTAGATGATCTCTAGGTCGCATAAAGAAAATAAATAGATAAACAAAAAATACAAATACAAATATATATTAACAATGAGATAAGTTTGGAAAGAGTGTACCAGATGTGAAGAATTTCACATAACCAGCAAACCTTTGACCAAGGGGATCTCTGCACTCTTTGACAAGCCGCTCCCCGGCAACGGCGCCAATTTGTTCGTACCACTTTTACAAAAATCAAAGGAGATAGTATCGTATAGTAGTGTAGCTCGGAAGTCCGAGTGTCGTATCCACAGAGAGCAGTGTAAAGAAAATAACAGAGATGAAAAAGAACAAGTGTGATTGAGAGGTAGATTTATGCAAGATTTGATTTGGAGAAAATTTAATTGATTAAAACACTAAGGCATTGGGTTTCCACTTTTAACATAAGCATGCAACTCTTAATAATTTGATCCACAAAATATTTTCCATTGTAGTTGTTCAAAATAATTAAAGCTCTTTTTAATTTCCTTTAGAAGTATTCTAAGCATAACTTGTACCATTGGCAACAAACTATCAAAAAATAATCTTCATCAAAATTCTATTAATCTTTAGTAATTCTCTTCTCTTTTAAAAGCATGAAAGTTTTTACTACACTATGGGAAAAACATGATTGAACCCATGAAATAGATTATCAAACATTCATCAATTAATTAAAAAGAAAACTACAAATTCCATTTGAACAAAAAAGTACAAATTCACATTAAAGCTTAAGTTTGGATCAAACTAATAAAAATTACACACTTATATTAAAAGTTTCCTCCCTAGCCCTAGCTAGGGAGTTAGTTCCCCATAATAAAATAAAACTAAAAACAGAATTTAAGACTTAGAAATATGGAGGGAAAAGAGAAAAAGCTCAAGATTGTGGAGCTTGGTGTAGTTTTACAATGCCGTAGCTCCATATATTTATAGGAGGATGGGAGCAATATTCATGAATTTAATATGTCTTCCACTTGCCATCAAACCAATTGCCAAGTTGCTTCCTTTAATTAATTCATTGTGATGATGACTCCTTATCTAAATTCTTCAAAACTTTCTTCCACTTGAACACTTTGTCATGCATTTCCATACTTTCCTTCTTCTCATTGTCGGGTATCACTCTTGAATTTCTCCACACCACTCTCCACTTGCTTCTTTACTCCAAGCTTTTATCATTTCAAATAAGTACCCATCATTTTCAAATATATTCCTTAATCTTGGCCTAGTTCCTTGACTTTGGTTTTCACAAAGATCTTTGAGTCTTCTTATCAATTGCTCCACTTGCTCATCTCTCGTATCTTCTCATAAAAACTGCAGCAACTTTCCTCAAATTGTAGCTAGATAACAACTCAAGCATCATCATTCTTCTTTGCATTCATTGGTTGCAAGTAGTCAATTTGAACTTCTCCTTCATTGTTTATTCATTCTTTCTTTATTTCTTCAATGATGGAAGCTTTGCATGCATGTCCTAGAGTATATTCATGCAATTGATTGCTTCTTCTTTTCATTTGTTTTATCTTCAATTGCATTTGCTGCTGCACAAGTTGTCTCGAGCAAATTTCCTTGGCTTTGGCTGCACATATTTCTTCTCATCCTTTACTTTCTTCTTGCAACACATTACTTACTTCTTTTCCTCAACATGCTATTGGTGGAAGACACTTAATATCTACAAACAACCACTCATTAAATATAAAAACAAAGATTGGAAAGAAACAATAAAAATACTTTAATAGATTTATATAAAACAAAAGAAAATACTAACAAATATAAATTTAAGGATAAAACTTGTATTAATTTTGTGCTCATCAATATCCAAGTGGAATGTCCATGTACACTAATTCTATGAGTTCACCATGTAGCAAATCATTTTTTACATCAAACTGATGGAGTGGCCAATCTAGGTTAGCTGCAAGAGATAGTAGCACTATGACTGTGTTAAGCTTTACCACAAGGGCAAAGGTTTCTTCATAATCGATTTCGTAGGTCTGTGTGAACCCTTTTGCCACAAGTCTGGCCTTGTATCTTTCAACAGAACCATCGACATTGTGTTTGACAGTAAACACCCATTTGCATCCAACTGTTCTTTTTCCTGGTGGTAATATCTCCAGTGTCCACGTTTGATTTTTCTCCAGAGCCTTCATTTCTTCTTTCATTGCTTGGGTCTATTTTGGATCTTTCAATGCTTCAGTCACTTTGGTGGGAATGTCAATAGCAGACAACTGATGCATAAATTCCTTTAATGGTTCAGGCAATCTTTGAGTGGACACATGATTGACAATTGGGTACTTCAATGTCTTCCCAATATCAGGAGCACACCGGTTTGATGGTTTTCCACGGTTATGTCTGAAAGATAATTGGTATCTAATAGAATCATCAACTAAATTCACTGGGGTGAGGGATATTTACCTCAGGATATTCTCAGGAGATTGGTCATCTAGTACTGTTGAGTGAGAGGGGGGGGGGGGGGGGGGGTTCTTCAGTGTGTTCAAGTTCGTCTTCCTCCTCAAGAGAACAAGAAGTATTAAATCATGAGACGCTTCAAGTACATGCCACCGGTCGTTTTCTCATGAGGCGAGTTATCTTGTTCTGCTGACTGGTAATTAGAATTAGAACGACCGATCATTTTGTCTAGGGAGCTTATTGTTTGAAGGAAATCGGTCGTTATTGTCCGAACAACCGGTTTTTTTCTTATAGACCATGATTTTTTCATCTTCTACGGTGCTCCAAGGCTGTGCTTCACTCCGTGTCTCCTCCTGAAGCGGAGAGTTGGATACTGGATCATAAAAGAATGTCTCAAACTCTAAAACAGTGAATCCATAGTGACATACATACGTCAGAAAAGAGGATAACACCTATAACCCTTCTGATGAGTGGCATACCCCACAAAAACACATCGAAGAGCCAAGGGTCAAGTTTGCTTCATTGGTTTTTATGGGGATGAACATACGCCACACACCCAAACACTCGTAGTGTGAGCATCAAGATAAAGGGTAGGGGCCCGTATTGAGCAAGCATGTGGATCAGAGTGTGAAAGTCCAATACACGAGAAGGCATTTGGTTAAGCAAATAAACAGCAGTGACGATGGCATCATCTAAGTGGTGGCGATGAACATGAGCCCCAATCAAGAGTGCGCAGGTTGTTTCGAGGAGATGATGGTTCTTTCGTTCCGCAACACCATTATGTTGCAAAGTTTGAGGACAAGTTGTTTCATAGAGAATGCCATGCATATGAAAATATGTCTGAAAGTCATGTTTGACATATTATCCCCCATTATCATAGCAGAGGATGCGGATTTTGGTAGAGCATTGGGTTTCAATCTGTTTGTGGAAGGATTTGAACATAATAAACACCTCACTTTTAGTCTTCATCATGGAGAGCCATGTCATGCTAGTACAATCATCCACAAACGTGACAAACCTGAAGGAAACATGCATCTAATGCTTAGGAAATGAACTTTAGCCACAACCTATACAACAAAAACATTCTAAATGGCGGATTCATTTTGTTTATACTAGTTAAGCTAAACCTTTTTCGCTTTAAACCAAGTATCTTAGCCTAGTCTGTTTGAGCACAAATAGAAAATGGAAAAGGGAATATATCTTTACCCTTGATGACATTTTCTTGATTTCTCAAGAATGAACACTTTTGTTGGAAATGGATTTTCTTTCTCTTGATTTTGACTCATTCACCTTAATGCTCCAAGATTGGAGTCATCTACCTCACCACACCAAATGCTCCTAGAGATGAAGAGAAGGCAATCAAGAAGTATGGATGCTAGTCTACTTCTTGATTGGACCAATTTTTGGTTTTTGGAAGATGAGATACAAAAATGATCACTCATCAACCAAATTAAGAAACCAAAAACCCTAGCTAGGTTTTTCTCCAACACTTAGCTTATATAGGACAACACAAAAGGCAATTGGGTGGGTATTTGGGGCTCCATTTGGTCCATGGGTCATGTCATCTTATGCCACTTATCCCTTGGGCCCAATAGTCTTTTGGGCTATTTTTGTCCATTTCCTTTTAAATAATATTTAAAAGCCCAATACAATATTTATATATGTCAATATTAATTCGATAATTAATCTTTTAATTATAATTTAACTATTAAATTATAATTATAATATTACTTAATTGACCCGGTAGAACTATTTTACTTTGGTAAATTGCTGCGGTCAACATGTTGACTTTTTACCGTTGACTTTGACATTTGATTATCAACCATTGACTTGTGTATTCTCATTTCATTTCTCCTCATTTGTACCTCTAATCACATTCTTTGGGTGTGCAAATTCGTAGGTTCCCTTCAGCGAGGTAGTGGGTTGACTCAACTCCTCAGAGATGATACACGAATTAAATTCCACAATTTAATTCTTCCTATTAATAAAGGTTAATTGAAACCTTGTAGAACATCCACAAACCATGGTTGTTGCCTATCAGCAAGTCACGGTTATCCGAGCTAAATGAGATGTTGTGAAAGAACCTATTCAAATTGGAATGACTATGCAATTGAATCATTCTCTTATGTCAATACTCCTTATTCACATTATTAGATCATGGAATCCGATTGTTAATATCCTAATGTGAATCATTCCTTTGATATGATTATCCTGGTAAGATTTGAAAACTTATTCTTTCAAGTCTTATCCACTACTCTGCGCAGAGATTTGACATCTTGGAGTATTTTTTCTCCTTTATCGAGAGTAGAGATTCCTTGTTGTACATTCATTTGCTTCCATGACTCTATTGAGAATCCTGATGAGCATCTTTAAGCTATGCCTAATTCAGCATGATCGTATAGTGCCCTCAAAGATTAACAACATAGCCACAAAACATCTATGATGCCTCAGATCTAAGGATTAACTTGCACCATTGCAATTTATGAGTTCCAGCTTGACATGTGAGTAAAGACTTCCATGCTGTAACTCATGTGTTGGATCGCGTTCAGTGTACTTGTTCTTCTACAAGCACCTATACACATATCAATGTGTCTCCACACTTAATGACTTGAGACCTTGTCATTCACTGCATATAGAGATGATACTGTATGTACTGGTCTTTGCGGAATATTGATGCCCAATCAATATTCCTATGACGAGGAACATATTCAGGATTTAGGGATGGTGAGAAGTCTCCGTGTATGCAATCTCATTACATAGCTCTCATATCCACTTGTGTATTACTTGGACTATGGTTGTTCTACATATTGAAAGATAATATAGGATGATTTAATGTATAAAACAACATTTCTTGCCCATTGATAACATAATATATCTTTTATTAAAGATTTCCTTAACTCTAACTATTACATAATTAGTTGGCTTTAAGGGCATATTTCTAACAAAATCATCTAAATCCAAAAGTAGTAAAGATAGGTGAAGGGCCCCAGACATCAAAATGTATTAAAGCAAAAGGAACGGTACTTTTATTCATACTTAAAGGGTAAGAAAATCTGTGACCCTTGGCTAAGATGCAAGTGTCACATTGAAATTCTGAATATTTAAAAACATAAAATAAATCAGGGAATAAATATCTCATATAACCAAAAGACGTATGCCCTAAACGGTGATACCATAACAAAATATGTCGGTGCTTGTCATCAGATGGATGCTTCACGCTTTTGCCCTTCCCGTACTGAAGTCATCCACATAGTAAAGCCCCCCACTTTTAGTACCACGTCCAATGATCTCCTTTGTGAGAATATCCCAAAGAAAATAAAAAGTGGGATAAATTAGTGCACAACAATTCAGTTGTTCACTAGCTTGGTCAACAGACATCAATTTATTGGACATAGATGAAACAAGTAAAGTATTGGAAAGTGAAAAAGAATGGGAAAGGGCAACAGTGCTCGCTCCGGTCACATGATAAGCAACTCCATTCGCATTAGCAACACTGGTGCGACGATGATGAGAGGTGCTCAAATGGTCATTCGGATCAAACGTCATATGGTCAGTCGCGCCAGAATCGATAATCCATCCAAGAGCAGGACTCGAGGAAGAATTATGAAATACAAAGCCACAGTTACTTGAGTCGCTCAGAATCCGGGAGTCATTAGAAGATGTGAACGAGAGGGTGGATTCGGTCTGATGAACCAATGGTAAGTGAGGTTCGGTGGTGACGAGAGCAGCACGACTAGATCCAAGTGCAACTTTCTGATCTTTATTGTGGGAGCCTCAAAGTTCAATCACGTTAAAGTGTGAGGGATTGGGTGGCTCTGGATTTTCGCTCATGACGCCGGAGTCAGAGGTGTGCGGCGGCGAGCCATAGGAGGAAGAAGAACACTTTCAAAGATTTTGGGGTTAGAACGTGTTTTAGTGTGAGACTTTTTTTTTTTATACTTTTTTTTTGTTCAAGTTAAATTAATATGTCATTAAGTAAAAGTAAAAGAAAATTTAAATTAGTTTTTTCTGAACCCTTGATTAAATCTAAGGGTGAGTGACTACAAGTCTCTTGGACCACAGGGGTCTAAGAGAATGAGATTGTATATATATGTAATATTGACTATTTTTAACTTTGACACAATATATTAACAAATGACATAAATATGACGATTTTGTAAGTTGATGAGGTTTAGCTATAAAATTTTGTTTTGATTTCTTTTTGATCAAAAATGATAATTTCATTCATGAATAATCTGAAAGAGGGCTCCATCTATCACACAATTAGTAATGACTTTGATGGCTCATGTAAGAAAATAAAATTGGACAACCTGGCAGTCTTTGTTTTATGTTCAAGTATTTGCCAATTGCTAAACTCGGTTCATTATATTTCTCTCTCTTCACTGTTGCTTTCTAAACTTGGTCATATGATAGGAGAAGAATTCAAACATTCCAATTAAGCGAAAAATCAATAAAAGGAAAATAATGGCTCATGATTTAGTTACCCTAATTTTCTTGTGTTTTTTTGTTCATGTTCCAACCACGTGTGTCATGCAAGCTATTCTTCAGCAAAATTGTTGGGTCAATCGCTGTTGGGATGGGTCCCCTCCCCTAAGAGCACTTCCACCCATTAGCCATGGCAAAGGACAAGGGGAGGTAATGGCTATTACTATTCACATGATTAATGGCAGCCCTTGCAAAAAGCAAGGTGTGTTTCCACTCATTGTCATGACAAAAGGTCAATACTATTCACTTTAATTAATTAATTAATTTATTTATTTTTACCTAAACAATTAATTTGGAGAAGATTTTGGGTTCCCATGGGTCAATATTTATTATAAAATTCATATCTTATAATTTGAATGAATTTTTCGGATAAAATTTTGGGATATGATTTTCGAATACGATTCTCGGTCGCCACGTGTCAATATTTATTAAAAAAACAAATCTGAAATTTCAGATAAGATTTTAGGATCAGATTATCGGGTGTCACGTGTCGATATTTATTATAAAATACAAATTTCATATTTCAGATAAGATTTTCACCCTATAAAATCGCGCCACGTGTCATATCTATCTTCTAAATTTCTTTATAAAACCAAAGGCTCATAACATCCCTCTCACTCCAGATCTTCTCTATAGTTTCATTTCTCATATTTTAGATTTCATACTCCACTCTAAATGTCAAACATGAGGAGATGCTTGGAGAGGCAAGAGCGAGAAATTAAAGAAAGAAGGCGTAGACGAGTTGAAGAGAAAAGGGTGCAGCAAGAAGATGATGAATAAGTTGCCATGGTAGTGGGTATGCTCGATCTATCAAGCCAAGGTCGCCGCTGTGGTTCACAAGTCGGCCGTGGCCCGAACGTGGATAGACATAGGCATTCTTGGGGTAAGAATCTTTTGAAAGATTACTTTATCCCAAATTATGTATACTCTAATGTTCATTTTCCATGGCGATATAGAATGCAACCCCATTTGTTCAATAAAGTCATGCATGATGTTTGCAATTCCGATGCATACTTCGTTTAGAAGTGTGATGATGCTGGGGTTTGGGGGCTTCTTCCAGAGCAAAAGCTTATAGCTGTGATACGAATGTTGGCGTATAGCTGTGATCAGGTGGATGAGATTGCTAGGTTGGGGAAGTCCATTACTCTAGAGAGCTTGGTCAGATTCTGTGATGCAATCAAAACTCTCTACACCAGGGACTACCTCCGCAAACCTACGCCTAGGGACCTCGAAAGGCTTCTACAAAAAGCTGAAGCTCGAGGTTTTCCAGGCATGATTGGAAGCATCGACTGCATGCACTGGCAATAGAAGAATTGCCCAGCTGCCTGGCAAGGAGATCATGGAAATAGGAAAGGGCAAAAAAGTATCATCCTCGAAGCCGTTGCTGGATTCGATACATGGGTTTAGAATGCCTTCTTCGGAGTTGCCAGATCGCAAAACGACCTGAACGTGCTAGGTCAATTCCCGATATTCAACAATGTCTTGAGAGGTGAAGCCCCGAATATCACCTATGAAATCAACAATACCGTCTACTAGAATGGGTATTATCTAGCAGACAACATCTACCCGAAGTGGACCACATTTGTCAAATCAATTCCGCATCCCTGATCTGAGAAGGAAAAATTATTTTCTGCCTATCAAGAGGGTTATAGAAAGATGTCGAAAGATGCTTTGGTATCCTCCAAGCTCAGTGGGCAATTATTAGAGGTGTTGCTCGTATGTTTAATCAGGAGGTGCTGAGGAGCATTATGATGACTTGCATCATCCTCCATAACATGATTGTGGACGATGAGTATAATTATGATGCTCCAGATGTGTTTAAACCGGATCCCATGAACACAGCCTTGACAAGAATTTATGAAAGGCCCATGGGCCCAAATGGACAACCACTGGAGCATGAACTGTTGGTTAGGGACGGTCGTTTCATGAACCGTATGATTGATCGATATACAGAGATGCAATCGTCTTACATTCATGAATGACGTCAAGTTGACTTGATTGAGCATTTACGAGTGGAGAGAGGCAATGACGGTGAATGAAGTGAAGTGAAGATGCTTTGTTTTTATTTTGCTTTGTGTTGATGTTTTATTTTTAATTATGCTTTGGTTGTGGTTTATTTTTAATTATGCTTTAGTTGTGGTTTATTTTTAATTATGCTTTGGTTGTGGTTTATTTTTAATTATGCTTTGGTTGTGGTTTAATTTTTTAAATATGTTTTGTTTGATGTATGCAATGTGTTGAATAAAAAGGTATTTTATTAAATGATTTCTTTATTCACTCAAAGAAAAGCAATACAACTAATTAAGAATTACTACTACTTTAATAAAAGACAAGAATTACAACTACTTTAATACAAAACAAGCAATACAATTAAATAAAAGGCAAGCAAACTAAGTTAATGGTTTTGATCATTTAACCAATCGGTGTTGCTAGGTCCATTGTCACGGAAAAGTCTTCTTCTCATAACATCCCTTCGTTCTAGCTTCCAAAATTGTTTTGTTTCAGGGGACATATGGCTTGTATCCATAGCCATAGTTTCCTGATCCTTCTTGTCAATGTCTTGTTTGTGTATAAACTTCCTTTCTCTTGCATATTCTTCATTCATTGCCTTCTCGTCTGCATCTTTTTTCATGTCTAACTCAATTCTCATGGTGCCGTTCCTTGCAATTTGCTCCAAGAATTTTGCAGTATCATTGCTGGAATTACTCCCTCTCTTCACCTTTGCCGCCTTTCGACCAATAGGCCTCGGCTCCTTTTGGATTGGTGAGTCTTGACTCATCGGGGAATCCAAAGACGAATCCGATGCCGTTGAATCTTGGAGTGGCATCTCGTTTAACACAACGGTCGGACCCGTGGGAATAATTCTGAAACGTTTGCAATTTTTCACCACCTTCCAACATTGTTGATGGTTGAAATTTTTTTTGCCTTACCCAATGGCACCGAACCACATTTGTGCTTGTATAATCTATTAACAAAAAAATATTGAAAATGCAAGAAATATTAAAAAAACATTGAAAATGCAAGTAACATTACAAAAATATTGGAAATGCAAGAAACATTATTAAAAAAAAAAAAATGGAAATGCAAGAAACATTACAAAAATATTGGAAATGCAAGTAACATTAAAAAAATATTTGAAATGCAAGAAATATTAAAAAAAAATAAATGAAAATGCAAGTAATATTACAAAAATATTGGAAATACAAGAAACATTTTTTTAAAAAAAGGACATTAGATTTAATAAAATGTAAATTACAAATAATTTACCTCATTGCCAAGATTTTCGCCCCCTCGAAGGTTGTCCCTTGCTTTTGCCAACGCATCTCTCCATTTTCCCAACTCTTTATTCAAAATTTTCCACCTACTACCTAAGGCCATTTCTGTACGAGCCGAACCCGATCTTTCACAAAATTCAGCATGAATTTTTCTCCACATATGAGAGAATTTCATCTCATTGCTCGTGACTGGACAATGACCAACTTGTACCCAACACTCACACAAAAGAACATCTTCCATGGTTGTCCACGTGCCTCCGGCTTCGATGGAAGATGCCATAAGATGGTGAATAAAAATGAAAATTGGAAGTGATGAAATTTTTGTGTAGAAAGTGAAAAGTAATAGAAGGAGAAGAAATTATATGAGGATTTGGTGTTGAAAGTCAACAACATTGGTAGGTACTTATAGAAAAAAAGTCCAGAATTGTTTTGGTAATTTTTTTTAAAAAATTTCAAATTTTTTAAGCCAAAAAAAAAAAGGACAGCCATTGGATTTGAGGAAAAAAATTATCGGAGCGACCAAAATGCGCCACGTGGCGTGTTATTGTTGGCAGATGGGACCTGCAGCTTGCCCGGGCAAGCTTGGCCCACTGGAAGCGCTCGCCTAGGCTTGGGCTCTGGAGGCAATGGCTGGAACTGCTCTAATGGGAAAAGATTTTTTTTTTTTTTTGGGGGTGGGGGGAGAAGAAATTGGGTTGAATCCCTGCACAAACAAAAAATTAGGTCAAGCTAGGGATGGCGAAAATTCCTGCACAAACAAAAAGTTACATGATAGTTGAGTTGAATTTTAAATTTAGATGGCTTTAGTGTGGATAATATGAAGTATTTTTAAATTAAATCGAGATGATTTTCATTAGTTTAGTTGAATTGAATATAACTAAGTTAATTGATTGTTTAAAGTAAAATTTAAATGGTATAATGTAAGGTAAATATATTTTTTAAACAAAAAGTGGGGATTTAGGGTTGGTTTGGGAGACAACTCCCTAACGGGGATGACAACGGGGGAATTCCCCAAAAATTCTTATCGGGGTTGGTATTGCCATACTCGGCTCCGAACCGGCCCTGCCATCCTAGATCAATCAAATATATCAATTTTTTTTACTCCAAAAAAATTAACTAAATCATTAAATATAGTCCATTAAATTGTTTCTCTGGTGAACAAAACAAAAACAAAAAACAAAAAACCAAGAATGAAGTTCATATACTCTCCCTTTTTTCTGTCTCTTCGTCATGACCTAGTGGCATATAGTCTTCACTTTATTAAAAAATTTCTCGATTTAAATTATGAACGATAATTGCTAAATGAAAAAAAAAAAAAAACATTACCAACTTTTAAATCCTAACCAATGTTTTCGGAAGGATGCTAAAATTGTGCATCATGTGCATTTCTCAATCTCAATCCTTACCCACACCCAACGTCCCCTTTTTTTCCCATTTCCTCCAACATGGCATCTTAGTTGTGTATGTGAGAAACACTCATTCTCTGTAATTTAGACACTCACTTGTATATTTGCTCCAAAAAAATAAAAGACTATATCACTTGTATTAAAAATAAAAAATCAGTAACTGGGCTTGCTTAGCCCGAAGATAAGGTTATACGTGTGGTCCAAAAACTATGAGGAAAGAAGGGCGATGTGTAATTTCAACTCATTTGTATTCCAAACTCAGGCCCACTTGACCCTTCTAGCTTGCGCTTCTCTCCGTCCGCCTCTGAAGTGTCTCGACAGTCTCTGAACTAAACCCCAACCCATCCAGTCACTTCCATATCCACTCGACAGTCTCTGAACTGTCTACGACCACCGGCATAATGGAGCCACACCTCCTTCACCCCACTAACCTGCGCCTTTCAACTTCAACCTCCTTAACCTCTGCCACATATTCGATAACACTCTGCGGTGAACATGCCTATAAACGAAACCCAACAATCCATTGTCTTCATTTATCGAAACGGAGCTCCAACCCATCTTTGAAGGCCAAAAAGGAGCTTTCTCGACTTCTGAGAACAGACGCTGCTGTTAGAAACATTGAGAGGAAAGCAAATTCCAACAAGTACAATAACCTTTGGCCCAAGGCTGTTTTGGAGGCTCTGGATGAAGCTATTGCAAACAATCTGTGGGAGAGTGCTCTTAAGGTTTGTGGGTCTTTTTTATTTTCTTCTGTGTGTTTTGGGCATGAGTTTTGTCTTATCAGTATGTTGGATTTTTGGTTGGTTGGTTTCTGGGTTTGTGGAGTTATGTTCAGCCTCTGTTTATTTATTTATTTTTTACTTTTTTATTGTTTTGTTAGAAATAGTGGGGAATTAATAATGAGATTAAAAGTTTGAAAATATTGAGATATTAAGTTGGACAACCTCTCTGAAATGAAAAGTTGACAGCTTTAATTCAGTGGGAGTAGGATTAGTTGTGGCCTGAGGCTTTCTGGGTTGGGGAGAAGAAGTGAACTCTTTAGGTTTGCGGAAATTTATTGCTTATGAACTAAGGCTTCTGGGTCTGTTACATGTTCAATTTCTCAATTGGTTCCTGATCATATGTAAGAAAAGTTTGCTTAATTGAAATTGCTGTTGGTAAATTAGCGAATCTTGATGAGAAACAAGCTAATATCTGTAGTTTTTTGTTGCCTTCTAATCTTGATATTCCAGTGCTTTCATGCTTCTGGCCTTTAGGACCAGTATTGCTGTTCTATCAAAGAAGCAACAATTTCATTTTGATTAATTGTGCAAATGGTTAGATTCTAAAATCCTTGGTCATTTCAAAATAATTCTCTAAAAAAATTTTAAGTGCTATTTGTAGCATCTTAGTTTGGAATGCCACCCGTATGCCACTGGATTTCTTCGAGTCTTCATTTCTTCCTTTTGTTCTGTCTTCAAATTTTTCTGATATAAAACAACTCTTCCTTTCTTTAGATTTTTGGACTACTACGTAAGCAACACTGGTATGAGCCGAGATGCCAAACGTACACTAAACTGCTGATGATGCTTGGCAAGTGCAGGCAACCTGAGCAGGCCAGCTTGCTTTTCGAGCTCATGTTAAGTGATGGGCTAACACCTACTGTTGACGTCTTCACTGCTCTTGTTAGTGTTTATGGAAAAAATGGCCTCCTTGACAAGGCGTTCTCTACTGTCGATGATATGAAGTCAGTTTCTGACTGCAAACCAGATGTATATACATATTCTATTCTTATTAATTCCTGCACCAAATTCAATCGTCCTGATCTGATTGAAGAAATTCTGGCTGAGATGTCATATCTGGGGATCGGATGCAACACAGTCATATACAATACTCTAATTGATGGCTATGGTAAGGCTGAAATGTTTGAACTGATGGAGGACTCGTTGACAGACATGATTGAAAGTGGCAGCTGCCTTCCTGATGTTTTCACATTAAATTCATTTCTTGGGGCTTATGGGAAATGTGGACAGATAGAGAAGATGGAGAAGTGGTATGATGAATTTCAGCTGATGGGAATAAGGCCAGACCCTAAGACATTTAATATCCTGATTAAATCATATGGGAAAGCAACAATGTACGAAAAGATGGGGTCCGTTATGGAGTTTATGAAGAAAAGGTTTTTCTCCCCAACTGTTGTTACTTATAATATTGTAATTGAGGTATTTGGGAAAGCTGGAAATGTTGAGAAGATGGACGAATACTTTAGAAAAATGAAGTATCAAGGAATGAAGCCTAACTCCATCACCTATTGTTCTCTTGTTAGTGCGTATAGCAAAGCTGGGAATATGAGTAAAGTTGATTCCATTTTGAGGCAAGTAGAGAATTCGGATGTTATACTGGATACGCCTTTCTTCAACTGTATTATTAGTGCTTATGGTCGGGCTGGTGATGTAAGAAAGGTGAGCGAATTGTTTTTGGCAATGAAAGAAAAAAAATGTTTGCCTGACCATATCACCTTTGCTACCATGATCCAAGCCTACAATGCACGAGGCATGACTGAGGCTGCTGAGGACTTACAGAAAAGGATGATTACCAACACGGAAAATTCAGGTATCTTAAAATGCCTTCCCCATTCTATGAGTTTCTATGTTTTCACCCTTCTAATTTTGTATTTAACATTGATGAAGTTACTTTGTTTTCTCTAGTCAATCCTCACATGAGGAAGGCATAAAAAGAATTCTACTTAGAGTTGCGCTGACTCAGCTCATGTGTTGCATTTTTAGAGGATTCTTCTATACCTATGTTTGTAACTTGAATGGTTGAGGGATTCATCAATTCAGCAGCTAGGATTTTTTTTATTTTACTTGTTATTTGTTTAAATATAATTTTTAAAGAACTTAGCAGCTAGATTCTAAGTTATTGTCGTTAACATTCACGAGTCTAGACGATCAAAATCTGATATGGGCTGGATGACGAGAGGCTCTCTTCCATTTCATAAAAATTCCCTAACTCAGTTAAGGCGGGATTCTATTCCAATTCTTGGTATGACGTCAGAGACTTTACTAATATGCTAGCTAGTGTTGTCCGAAAGGACCGACTTTAATTCTGCTTTTACGATGGCTTATTTTTAATGAAATAATTTCTGCTTTTACTATGGCTTATTGATTATGGGATACATCTCATTAAACTGTTGCGTTCTGCAGGCACAAGGTTGATTGGATGCTAGTATGTTAATTATATAGAAGAATAAACCTTCAAATATAAACAATTCAGACTTTGAAGATGGTCAAAACTCGGACAAATGATGATAGCTTTTGGCCAGCTATATTGTAGGTAATCATAACTTCTTATCTTCCTCTCTCTAATTATCTGGAAAGTTGTGTCTACTTTTATTAGTAATCTCTGCAGAATGTGATTGGGAGAAAAATATAACCATAAACGCAAATTCAGACTAAATGTTAATGGGTGCGACTCTGATATTGTGGTTAGAGGCTTGAGTAGATTTCCTTGGAAAGACATCATAGGATATTGACGCAGCGAGATATAGGGGAATAGGGAGATCGAACGATACCCTAAAGTAACAATGTCGGAATCCACCAAAAAATTGAGTAAAACTCAAAGGTATTTGATTGATAATAAACTGAATTGTCACAAATACAATGCCACGAGTTAGCTTAAATAGAAAACCGTAGGAAACCTTGGGTTCCAGAATATTCATAAACTTGGCTAATAAGAAAATAATAAAAATCCTAGCTAAAATCATATATTAGGAAAATAATATCCTAATAGATAACTTATTCTTAAAAATATAAAATAAAACATTAAAGTAAATATAAATCTTGACAGAGTCCATAATTGCTTCAAACTTCCTCAATCAATTTGAAAATCTCAACAATACGCCTTCCTCTTTTCCTAGTGCCATATTTGACATTTAATCGGAACTTTTCTCTCTTGCACGATTTCCTTCCAACTTGGAGCCATTTTATTTTAATTAATTTTTCACACCATATTTTGCCCTACATCAGATATTAATTCTTTTATCCCTAACTTTGGTTAATGTTGGGAAATGGGGTGGACATTAGGTTCTAAGAGGAGTTGTGGATAGGGAAGTTTTCTGTATGTTCCTTTTATCCATGTTTTTCATAAATTTTTCAAGTCACCTATATAACATTCCAATTGCCAATATGTCTGTTGATTCTTCTTTTGCAATAAGTTGGAATTTTAATTTCTGCACAAACTTGAATGATTTGGAGGTTATGGAGCTTTCTTCGTTACAACCACTGAAAAATATGCCCTTAGAATTGAGGAGATTGATAAAAGTTATAATAACTTGAGTCATCCCATGTGTTTTTTGTGTAAACCGTTTTTTAGAAGTTAATTAACGAGTCATCTCCTCCCATTTTCGATCCTCTTCAGATGATTTGGAAAGCACAAGTGTAATATAAGGCACAAGTTTTGGGATAGATTATGCTCATTGTAGAGTCAGTATTGCGACATTATCCTCAGGGGTATGTCTCTATATTGGTGGGCCATGTGCTGAATGGGAGCTGAAAGTATAGATATATCTTTCTTCATTGCCCTATTACTCTAAAGCTTTGACACAAACTGTTTTCGGAAGCAAATGTGATATGTGTGACTCCCCAATTTTGCATATTCTATGATAGTTGCTTTTGGAGGGGGGGAAGGAGCAGAAGTAATATGTAATAGTTTTCTAATGACTGTTGCGTGCGTAGTATCTAGTATGGATGGAACAAAACCAGAGGATTTTTGAAAACTTTAATGTGGATGAAGTGAAGGGGTTATGTGATGTAATTTTCTTTTGGGCATCATTGAAGAGAAGAAGAGAGGGGGGGTTACTTGCTTAGTGCTTGACCTAAGCAAGGCGGTCGAAGAAGGCCGCAAGTGGAAGCAACTGTATACGACCTCCTCTTCCCCTTCCACCAACTGCTACGCTTGCAGAGGACGCCATTGCCAGCTAAGTCTTGGTTGTTTTTAATCATTGTGGGCTTCAATTTCATCAGAGATGTACCAATTTTTCTTATAGAGGCGTATTAGAAGGCGGTTATCTTTTGAGTTTTCTCTTGTTTAGGTTAGTTTCTTTTGCATTTTATGTGAGATTCTTTTGCAATGTATTTTGATGTTCATAGTTGCTGGTTGGTTATTTGTATGTGTTCCAAACTCCAGTGGGCTTCTTGTGCACTATGGTTGTACTTTCATGTATAGCATTTTAATAAAATGTTTGTGTTCCTCATTTCTTTCGGTTATCTTCAAAACATGATAGCTTTTCAATTTTTTTTTGGTCTTTTTCCCCCTTCAATATGGTTGATTTATAGCCTTACAGATGAAATTAGGTGAACTAATAAATTTCATTTTGGTGGATCTGAAGACATGTTTGTTAAAGGGAGAATGTACATGGCACAAAATGGCAATTCTGCATTTTTTATTTGGTTATTTGAATTGGCAATTGGATACAGAGTAAAGAAAATTAAGAAGTGGAGATGGCTTAAGCTGCAACAGACCTTTTGATTGGGAAAGTAGTATAATTTCTTGAAAACCAAGTCTCATTGTTAGGAGTTATGATCAAATTGATGAATTCATAGACGAGCAAATAAGTTGGGGTCCATGCACAAGAATTCTCTGTCAAGCTATGTGTTTCCACCAAGAATCTTTGGGAGAGGCATTGAATTTCAACCTGATTGCTGAAGATCATCAAAACAATCGAAGACATTCCATAAAGAAAACAAGGTTATCTTGTTGAACAAGGCATGAATACTTCCCATTATGATCCGAAGAAGTGAAAATCTGCAGGGAGTGTCTCTTTTCCTTGAAGACGATAATCTCGCGGGCATTGTAGATGCCAAAGAGAAGTTAGTTGGATGATTGTTGTCTGCACAGCTTCAAAAATCTATAATTTCAGTGGTTGGAATGGGAGATTCGGGCAAGACGACTTTAGTTGCAGCACTTCTGCTAACTGGAAAATTAGAGAAGGTTCAAGTTTGGTTTCATTCCTTTCAGAGCCTTTACATTCTTGATTTTGCATTGGTCCAGAGATTAACCCAAGATTGTCTTCCTCACTTCGAAGCACCACCCCATTTGACCAAACTTTGGCTGACAATGCATGTGTTGCTGCTAATGTGCTGTTATGGTGTATGCATATCTTGTTGGAGACTTGATGATTATTATTTTTTTGGGTCTGAATAGTAGATTTCATAAAAGGCCAAAGCCAAAGCCAAAAGAGAGGCAAACAGAGACGGTAACATACAGGTCCCAACCTGCATCAATACAGAGCACTCACAGGGAAGCCAAACAAACAACCCAGGAGGAAAAGAAAAAACGACACCTACAGATACGAAAGTTCATAACTAAATACATAGCCTGCGCAGTGACCCAGGCTCCGCCAAAATTAAGAAATGGGGGGGACATCGAAGACCATCCCTAGCCAAAACCAAGACCAATGAGGGAGGAGGTTGAGTAGCCCATCGCAGTGATCGCACCTCATTTGACAGGGCTGCAGCAGCATGAGCAGCTTGGTTTTCCAGACGAGAGACCCACTCCCATTTAATGCCAGAGAAGAGAATCAGGAAGGAAGCAAGTCGTCTGATTTCCAATATAATAGGTAGGATTCTCCAATTGCTTCTGTGTCGACTACCAGTAAGACAGCTGATCACCTCTTTCTATTAGAATGCTGTGCAATACATGTAATTGGTATTGTTTTATTTCCTCCCTATTTTGTATTCCTGGTTTATGAGGGATCCTTGATTATTGTAGGAGTTAGCCGTGCTGCCCAAATGTTGTAAACCATATATAGTCGTTCACTGGCTCTTGTTTTAATCATTCTATTTCATTCAATAGTGGTATCAGAGCCCTTGGATGATAGCTAGGGTTTCTGTCATTCTTCTTTTTCTTTAGCTTCATCACACCACCACAACTCCGACAATGGAACAACTTCAATCGATTGCTCCAGGACTGTCAACTGAACAATATGATCAAATCATGCAAACAGTAGGACACAATTGACTAAACCTTTGGATGCTTTTGTGAAAATAAATGATAATTGGTACAATATTGAGTATGAGGGATTGCCTGAAATCTGCTATCTCTATGAGAGGTATGGCCACAAAAGGGAAAGGTATGAGATGAAGGGACAACCATGTGGAGTTATGCCTGGTAAAACGAATATGGGGAAGGAAGCTAACCCTGTGAAGGATGACAATGGGATGAATAAACAGAATAATGATATTGTTGCTCCTGAAGTGAATGATAATTCTGGTACTGACTCTCTCAAAGGGCCTTGGATGCATGTTCCCCCTAGAAGAAAACCTAGAAATGATGGTAAGCATGCAAATGGGAAGGGCTCTACTTCTAAAGCCAACGGTTCTAGATTTGACACTCTGCGGCAAGAATTTTGGAAGGAATGAAAGGGATGCCAATACAGAGCATGTGCATAACCATATTCGATCTAGCTTTGTTGCTAATAATGCGAAGGGACTTGGGCCTAAGGTCTGGAGTGAATCTCATAAGGCTAAGATTGCTGATAGGACATCTTTACATGATATACTTCAATCCGGAAGATTCATATGCAAGAGTGGGTAAGACAACAAGTTCCGGTGAGGCTAAAATAGGTACATTATTTCTCACTATAACAAAAATAGGTATAAAAAAAATACATAGCTCGGATGAATGAATTTTTTTTGTACCTATTATGTAAAGAAAATAGGTATGTTACTTTGTAATAGAAACTTATGTACACATTTTATAAATTAAAAACATATTTACAAAATAATGTACCTAGCTCGGATAAATGAGGTACATGTTACTTTGTAATAGAAAATTTGTACACTTTTTTTATAAATTATAAACACATTTAAAAAATAAGATACCTATTTTTCATTATTTCTATATTAAAAAATAGGTACATTGAATATAAGAACATATGAATATGATCCAAATGTTCTTTTTTTTTTGGGAAATATTTTTGCCAGCATGACCCAAACGATTAAACCCATAATCAAAACCTATAATAAAACAACACCCATGAATGGGGATTAACCTATAATTGAATTTGAAGGAGATTCGCCAAGTTTACTATTTTTCATTATAAGTACAAGTCATACAAAGAGGGAAAAAGAAATGGACCAATTTCAGTTTCTTTTGGTGTCCAATTGAAATCATGTTCGATTCAAAGCAGAACTAACTCAAACCATAGTTTGTTTACAGCATAATTATTTGAATGTTATTTTGTTTTCTCTCTCTTATTGAAAGATTACATAGTTGTTGATGCAAAGAATGTGAGCGAGGGAGAGATACAGAGGCAGGGAGAGAGTTGCTGGGAAGAGGATACAGAGGGAGGGGGAGGGGGAGGGGGAGGGGAGGAAAGAAAGAAAAGAAAAGAGAAAAAAAAAGGTGTAAAAGTTAACTAAGGTTGTGGGCCCCTTTTTAATTTTTAGTTTTTAATTCTGATATAAAAGCTAACTAAAATTAACCAGTGGATAGATGTCATCTTTCAAGGGTGGTGGTGAACATACACCTATGATTAATGTGGGTGAGCAAAAATGCTCCCATAATAATAATATGCTAATAACTTGGGGGGATTAGATGTCCTTGTGGGTCTTCCTTCACTTTGCACGGCAGATGCGCCTGCATCACAGACGATATGCATAAGCTATCCTTGATTTCCTAGCGCCATTCTAAATGATGTTCATGGCATCTTTTGAAACAGATATAGCCTTCTCTGCAAAACAAGGCAGTTGGAAGGCAGCATTGTGCATCTGCAAGAGTGAAAACAGAGGAAAGCAGATCCATTAGGGGGGCAATAAAGCATAAAAAAACAACAGAGAATAGACTAAAAAAATAGTTATGGAAAGAAGAAATTAGCAGTACTTGTGCGTTGTAGAATTTCGGAGGTCCCTTAGCCACACTGTGGTTCTCCGGGTTTAACGGATTGATAGGCGGAGTCTTTGTAAGTGTGGGAGCAATTGGAAGTGTGGCCAAGTAGAAGCCAATTGGGCTTCAAATTCGATTTGTGCATTAAATATTATATAGATAATACATAATATTTAATTACATAAAAAAAAAAGATGGACCTTCGGCTCTTGAGAAATTTAATTAAGGCACCCGAACGAAAATAAGTAATTTATTTTTTCGTTTGGCACAGCGGAATTAAATCGGTAAAATACTTAAATATTCACTAAAGAAATCATAATTAATACATAATTACAAATTAAAGTAATTTAAAAAGGCTAAGATATTACTTAATTACATATAATAAAGTAAAGAAGTTGGCCAAAAAACAAAAGTAAAGAAACTAATTTTATATTTTTTTAATAAAAAAACTCTCCAGACGAAATTTCGTCGGCAGAGGTAACTTTCGTCGGGAGAGGTGTTTTCTTAGTTTTCTATTTGCAGGGTATAGTCCCGAACAGCTATACTTTTAAAATATTCTATTTTTGGGGTATAGCCGAACGACTGTACTTTTATATTCTTAGCGTATAGCCGCGCGGCGATACATTTAAAATAATCTATTTTCACGAATTGCCGTGCGGCTATACTATTAAAATATTCTATTTCAGGCTATTTTTAAAATATTATATTTTTAGCATATAGCCGTGCGGCTATACGTTTAACACATTATATTGAAGGCGTATAGCCGCTCGGCGATACTGTTAAAATACTATTTTTATGGAGTATAGCCGCGCGGCTGTACCGACTATACTATTCAGTGAAAAATTAGTATTTAAATATTTTAATTAATTTCATAAAAATTACTTAATAAATACTAATTAATTATATTTAATTATCTTAAATAATTTTGTTGAATTTAAAATTATTTTAAAAATAGTTTCTATTATTTAAAAATTCTAAAAATTGAATTTTAGTCTCCAAACTCTAAATCCAAGTCTCGAACAAAAAACCGTAGCTTTCGAACTTATCCGAACTTGTTCCAAAACCGTTCGCAAGCCTCAAACTCTAACTGTAAATCTACTGTAGGGCAATTAGGACTCGATTAGGCTTGGATAATCACGTAACCCAACCTAGGGTTTTACGATTTAGGTTTCGCTCTCAGTCTTGGGTTAGGTCCAGTTTGAGATTGCTGTCACTTTTAAAAAAAAGTTGTTTCTGTTGTGCTTTGAAAATAATTAGCTGTAAAGTAAAGCAGCTCCACGTTTGGTGCAAATGGATTATTTAAGCTAAGTTGATGAATTAAAGTTGTTAAGATGAGGCACTTTCTAGTTGGATGATATTAGAAAAAGTATATACATAAATGGGCCAATAGTGTAGGCATGGCCTTTTCCTGTTGATCTTGTTAACTCTATCCAGGTATGTATGCATGGTTTTGGTCCTCATGTTTTGGAATATACATATATTGCGGGGTGTTGAGGAGGACAGCAATGCAACAAAGAGCTTAGCACGTTCTAGATAGAGATTTGGTGATGAATATTCTCAAGGCTAAACAGATTACTAATTATAGGATATAAAGCTAAACTAGAATGCAACTTCGTATAAAAATAGTTAGTGATTGGTTGGATAGTTTGATGGTGTTGAGCCTTCCCAATCGGACTATAAATTGGCCTCAACTCAAAATGGAGTTGCATCATCCTTCCAAAGGAAAAAAAAACAGAGAATACAATAACAAAGTGGAAGGAAAATCAAGATGGCTCTGAAATTAAGTTTCTTGGCAATGCTTTTGTTCTTATTGTTAGCATCTATAGCTAAAGCTCATGCTAGTGTGTTTGACGTGACGAGTGCAACATACGGTGCAACGCCTGGCTCTGATGTCAGTAATGCCTTGGCCAAGGCTTGGAGTGATGCATGTGCATCGCCATCAGCGAGTAAAGTTGTTGTTCCGAGCGGGACATACAAGTTAAAAGAAGCAAATTTCAGAGGCCCCTGTAAGGCTCCTATTGAGATGCAAGTTCAAGGCACATTGCAGGCTCCAGCAGACGCTGGCCAACTCACAAGACCGGATACTTGGGTTGGTTTTCAGTACATTGACATGCTCACCTTATCAGGTGGTGGGACTTTTGATGGCCAAGGAGCACTTGCTTGGAGTCAAAATGACTGCCGCGAAAAAACAAATTGCAAACCTATTCCCGTTAGTCTACGGTTTGAATTCCTCACAAATTCCAAAGTTCAGGACATAACTTCACTTAACAGCAAAAATTTCCACATGCATGTTTTCCAGTGCAACCATACTACATTTCAACATCTTACCATCACAGCACCTGACGAGAGCAAAAACACAGACGGAATCCATATCGGGGCTTCGATTGGTATCAACATTACTCATGCAAAGATTGGAACTGGGGATGATTGTGTTTCTATTGGTGATGACTCCCACCAAATCACAGTGACTGATGTTACTTGTGGGCCAGGCCATGGAATAAGCATTGGAAGCCTTGGAAGATATAAGGACGAAAAGGATGTGACCGGGATCATAGTTAAGAACTGCACCCTGACTAATACGCAGAACGGTGTGAGAATCAAAACATGGCCAGATTCTCCTTCGCCTAGCACTGCCTCAGATATACACTATGAGGATATTATCATGGTTAATGTCAGTAACCCTATCCTCATAGACCAATTGTACTGCCCATATACTCAGTGTGACCAAAAGCCTCCGTCAAAAGTTAAGATCAGCAATGTCAGCTTCAAGAACATTAAGGGCTCATCTTTCACTCCACTTGCAGTCAAGCTTGTATGTACCAGGGGCATACCGTGTGAGAATGTGGAGTTGACTGACATTGATCTCACCTACGGTGGAGACCGAGGCCCTCTTACCTCAATGTGTTCTAATGTCAAGCCCACAATTACTGGCGTGATAAAGGCTCTTGGTTGTGCTACGTCGTCCTTGGCACCTCTTCCTTTATCCAAGAATTAGAAAGTACTGATTAATGTTCTCTGTACATAAATTGATGTGTTCTACTTTGCTTCTGTGCTACATGTTATCTCCTTCGTATCAAGATAAATAAATACACAACACACTTTTCTTCAATGCCAACAGGATTTAGAGCCCTCTTATAGCATTGTTGACCTATTTGATCCCAATTTTCGTCACTGAAAACTTCCCTTGTGAATTTGGCAGTAACACCGCATGATATTTCTCTGTCTTATATGAAAAACAACCGATAGATCTTTCTCTTCCAAATTTTGTCAAGACTATTGAAGTGGAAGGGGATGCACAATATATTATTACTGCTCTTGAGAAAGATGGGGAGGATTTGCGTGTGTGGAAGGTCACCTTTTTGAAGAAGCTAAGTGCCTCACACATTCTTTCTCTCTAGTGAGATGGCGATATGGCTCCATAGAATGTAATAAGGTGGCTCTAGGCATGCCTTGTTGTTAGATCAAGAATCTTTTGGTTAGAGGAAGAGCCTCCATGACTTACGTCTTTGTTATTGGATAATACTCCAAGTTTATCAAATTAATGAAATCTTTCATTTTCTTTTATAAAAAAAATAGGAGGGTGAAGCTAGAAAACAATTTTTAGAGGCACCAAGAGTGTGAATAACTTAGTTCGGGGGCCATTACATAAGTCTTTTACAAATTCTTCCATGAAATGCTAGAAATATCTTTAAATTTACGAAGAACTAAATGTACGCTTGTATATTGCTATTTTTTGGAAGTTTGAATGAAATTCAAAGACTTTTGTCCCACATTGGTAGAAAGAAGAAAAGGCGGAGTCTTTGTAAGTGTGGGAGTAATTGGAAGTGTGGCCAAGTAGAAGCCAATTGGGCTTCAAATTCGATTTGTGCATTAAATATTATATAGATAATACATAATATTTAATTATTAAAAAAAAAAAAAAGATGGACCTTCGGCTCTTGAGAAATTTAATTAAGGCACCCGAACGAAAATAAGTAATTTATTTTTTCGTTTGGCACAGCTGAATTAAATCGGTAAAATACTTAAATATTCACTAAAGAAATCATAATTAATACATAATTACAAATTAAAGTAATTTAAAAATGCTAAGATATTACTTAATTACATATAATAAAGTAAAGAAGTTGGCCAAAAAACAAAAGTAAAGAAACTAATTTTATATTTTTTTAATAAAAAAACTCTCCAGACGAAATTTCGTCGGCAGAGGTAACTTTCGTCGGGAGAGGTGTTTTCTTAGTTTTCTATTTGCAGGGTATAGTCCCGAACAGCTATACTTTTAAAATATTCTATTTTTGGGGTATAGCCGAACGACTGTACTTTTATATTCTTAGCGTATAGCCGCGCGGCGATACATTTAAAATAATCTATTTTCACGAATTGCCGTGCGGCTATACTATTAAAATATTCTATTTCAGGCTATTTTTAAAATATTATATTTTTAGCATATAGCCGTGCGGCTATACGTTTAACACATCATATTGAAGGCGTATAGCCGCTTGACGATACTGTTAAAATACTATTTTTATGGAGTATAGCCGCGCGGCTGTACCGACTATACTATTTATTGAAAAATTAGTATTTAAATATTTTAATTAATTTCATAAAAATTACTTAATAAATACTAATTAATTATATTTAATTATCTTAAATAATTTTTTTGAATTTAAAATTATTTTAAAAATAGTTTCTATTATTTAAAAATTCTAAAAATTGAATTTTAGTCTCCAAACTCTAAATCCAAGTCTCGAACAAAAAACCGTAGCTTTCGAACTTATCCGAACTTGTTCCAAAACCGTTCGCAAGCCTCAAACTCTAACTGTAAATCTACTGTAGGGCAATTAGGACTCGATTAGGCTTGGATAATCACGTAACCCAACCTAGGGTTTTACGATTTAGGTTTCGCTCTCAGTCTTGGGTTAGGTCCAGTTTGAGATTGCTGTCACTTTTAGAAAAAAGTTGTTTCTGTTGTGCTTTGAAAATAATTAGCTGTAAAGTAAAGCAGCTCCACGTTTGGTGCAAATGGATTATTTAAGCTAAGTTGATGAATTAAAGTTGTTAAGATGAGGCACTTTCTAGTTGGATGATATTAGAAAAAGTATATACATAAATGGGCCAATAGTGTAGGCATGGTCAAGAAGCTGCCACTCAGATTTTTGAGCATTATCATCTTCACTCACTCAATGCTCTCTCTGGTAAGTTTAACTCCTCTGTAGTTAGGGAATTTTACTCTAATTTTCCTGCTGATCCTAAGGGGTCCAACTTTCAGGTTGTTGTTAGGTCTGTGTCTATTATTCTGAAACCGTCTGTAATCAATTGGTTTTTAGGTTTTCGGTCTTTCCCTGGTTTTGGTTCTGAAAAATTTGCTGATGTCTCTTCTGAGTACACTATTGAATTGTTTAAAACCATGGCTTATCCTGATCAGACTATGCCTCTGACCTCTAAGGGCCTTCCTATTAAGTCGTATCTATCCCTTTTCTACAAGTTTCTTTGGGATTTTGTTAGGCATAATGTTCTCCCTACTGGGAACAATTCGAATCCCACCTTAGCTGCCTGTCAACTCATGATATCCATGGTGAATCATGATAAAATTCCCTTTGGGGATATTCTTTATCATGCTATTCTTGGCAAGACTTTGGGTCATGGAACGAAACACAAGGGAACTCTTGTCTTCCCATGTCTTATCCAGCTTATCTGTGAGCGTCATAAGGTGCCCTTTCTTGATTCTGATCAGTGGACTCCTCCCACTGCTCCGTTTGGCAAGGCCTCCCTTGCCCTTAGCCAAAAGGTTTCAAGCTCCTTTCTCACCTTTGTGTCATCCGCTTCCACAAATGCCTCTCTCAGAGCTGAGCTTGCTGCCAAGGAGAAGCACATACAGCACCTTATGAGCCTCATTCCGTCTTCCTCGACTGCTGCTGCTGCTGCTGCTAAAGTGGATCCTCACCCGGCTCCTGCCTCTGAGGACTCTGATGCTTCTGCTGCATCTGATGAGTCTGCCGATTCTCTGGTTTTTTAGCTAGAGGTTTGATTAGGCTGTGTCCTAGTTAGGGGGAGTCTTTTTGGACTGGTTGGATGGCTTAATTTGTTATCAAATTATGGGGATCATGTGATCTTGAAGGGGAGTTTATTTTGGGCAGATTGGAAGTCTATGTTTGTAATTACATTGTGGTTTTTTCTTTGTTTCTGTTTGGTTAGTCTGTGCAACTTGTTAGGGGGAGTAGTTGTTGTATTGTTTTGAACAGCTGTACTGTGATTTGTAATCAATCTATGCTTTGTGTTCAAATCAGATTTTCTGCCCTCTGTTTCTTTCCTCTATTTGCTGTTTTATTTCCTTGCCTTTTTGTTCTTTCCTTATCAACAAGGGGGAGAACACTCTCAACCCCTTATTGCGCACATTGCATATTGTTTAAAATTTAAAATTCTGAGATATAATATGCTTGTCTTGTGCTGGAAGTTTGGTTACTGGTTTTGCAGGTACTTCATTTAAATCATCTTCTTAAGTTTGATTTTGGGTTGAGTGTTCATGAGAGAGTGTGTTGTCAAGGAAAGCCAAAAAGGGGGAGATTGTTAATGTATGAATTTTGATTAATTCTTTTGGCTTCCCTTGACAATTTTGTAATAGGACTTTTATATGTATTTATCAAGCTCAAGGTTAGATTAAGATTAGCATCTCTAAGTGTTCTTAACTCTCATCTATCCTATGGAGGTTCAAGCAATTTGACAAAGGTAAATCATGCATTGCATATCATGTATTAAAACTGTTTTCATAAATGATGACTAGTCATCCTTGCTCTATAGGATTTCCAGCTGGTTAACCATCTATTTTGTCCTATTCTCTTTTCTCTCTCTGCTGCCATGTGGCAGTCTGACCTAAGGGATTCTTTTGTCTGTAAAGACTAGTGAATTCCCCATTTGGAGGTTGTCTCTTTCGTGTGCTTGGAAAGATTAGCTTGCCATCTTTCTTTTTCTCTTCCTCAAGAGTTAACCATATATTTCATCTATGAGTTTTTCTAATTGAATACTTCTTGAAAAACTGCTTTTGAAATATGCATCTGCATCTAGTTATTTAAATCATTCTCTCATTTAGATCTAGATCGGATTTAAGATTGATTTCTTCAAGAGTATGGTTTCTTGAAGAAATTGGTCATTCTCCCTTGAATCCAAATTTTGGTTTCGTTCTAAGTTGGAGCTTGCAAGCTAGTGCCATGGAATGAACGAGCTGGAGAAGGAGCTGCCATTGCCATGAAGAACTTAGCTTCAAGCTTTGCTAAGTTGGAGAAGAAGATTGCACAAAGGAGGTATAACTCATCTTCCTAAATAGATCTAGGTTTTGCTTGAGCTTGCTTGTATTCCTTTGTAAGAATCTTTTTCTACTTAGTGGATTGCCTAGTCGGTTGATGACTCCCAGTTTTTCCCAATGGTAGGTTTCTGGGTAAACAAAATCTGTTTTGCATATCTGAGAATTTCTGGGTTTGTGTTCTTGGTGTTTGACTAGTCATCTATATCTGTTGTTTGTTGTTTACTTGATATTGATGACTTCACACACTTTCACCATAGTTGTTGCTAGCACAGGGGATGCCTAGATTGACGAGTCCTTCTGAGTGCCTAAGTTGTCACTAGTAATCTTCTAGGGCTGCAGGTACCTTGTGGCATACTCTGTGTGTTCTCTTGATTGTTGTGTTGTTGTGTCTTGTTTGTTTAGTTAAATCTACCTCTCGTCACCTAAGTACCAATTACAGATTGTACAATGGCAATATGTCTCCGGAGTATGCTATGGCGGGGTGTTTTCTGAAAAATTTGATGGCTACAACTTCGGGGTCTTGCAATTGGAGATTATTAGTGGCAAAAAGAATACCAGCTTCTATTCCAGTGACCAACATAGGCTTCCTAGCTTATGTAAGCTCACACTCTAAATCTTAATGCAAAATCATATCTTTCATACTGCTTAAGCAACCTATGAAGCTAAATGCAGCATAGTTTAACAATTATGGCCAACATACATGAAATTTTGTCAGGCATGGCACTCATGGAATGAAGGCAGGGGTTCGAAGTTGGTTGATGAAGTATTGGCAGATTCATATTCACCTTCAGAATCTCATGGATTTCTATTTTTGAAACCCAAAGGCATTGCATATGCATGGGTCAAGTTTCATATTGGCAAGCACTTAGAATTGCGTACAATTATATTGGATTTTTGCCTCAGTTTAGGTGCACATTGATGTGCCCATTTTTTTTCACAAACATGATCCAATTGGTATTTGGTATAACAAACACAAGCAACATATACAAGTTTTGGCATGCAGCTAGCATACTAAATTCACAAAACGTAAGTGGGGATAAGGGAACCAAGGTCCCAAGAAGGAGTTGTCCAAAAGATGCAACTCCCCACACAAAACTCTTGTCTGGGGACTTGGGGGATTTCTATTTGTGTGGTAAAATACCTCTTGGTCGAGCTGGGCTAAAGTACAAAATGACCGAGCTAAGCTCGGGTCCAGGTGGTCGGGTTGAGCTCTATATCAACGGACAAGCTTGGCTTGAGCCTTGGGCGGGATGTCTCCGAAATATGGGTGCATGATAACTTTTTTAGAGTTCCAATTGTTCACTTTTTAAAAAATAAAAATAAAAAATTTCAGAGAAATATTTATCTCAATGACTCTCACATAAGGAATAGGCCAGGAGATTGTATAAATTTCGGTTTGTGTTCAGGTTCAAAGTATTAATAGAACATGTCGAGGCAATATGGAGAATTGGAGAAAATTTCAGACCACACCATTTATAAAATGATTCATATTCCTCCTAAAAAAAATATATAGTCTATCATGAAATATATAATTTTTTCTTTTATTAAAAAGAAATTAACTACATATGACTTTATATATAGCCAGTCAATGAATTGGTAATTGCGTAGGCAAGAACCTAAGGTATATAAACCCTAATATCCCCTCAACAAGAGCCTTGATTAACTGACCGAGAGGAGAAAAGTATCCTAAACGTGAAGGGAATGGTAAAAGTTAAAGTTTATCGTTTTCATTCGACTCGTTGTTTACATTTTTAATCAAGGCTCATAATTGTCTTCCTATTTTTAAGAATAAGGGCATAAGGAGAATTGCTGATGATCCTGCAAAAACATAAGTCATGTGTAAAGTGCTATGTAAATTGATCAATTATAATTAAATATCTTATGTGTTTTGAAAAAAATCAAATATTTTGTGCCTTAAGAATAAAGAAATAGAACCCATGTTAATCTTAAATTTTTCTAGTCCTACAATGAAAGGGCAAACTCTAGCTATTGATGCCAATCAATTTGCTCATTATACGGTTAAAAAAAAACTGGATCTCCTTTCATATTTTTTTTCCTTTCTTTTCTTCTATTATTTTTTCTTTTGTCAAACAGTAAAAAAAATTGTTGACCATCAATTATTTAGGCAGGTATAGTGAGCAAATTTATGGGTACCAACATCATTTTCTCTATGAAAATAGATATGATCTTCTTGGCATGTATGGATTTTGTTTATAAAGTATGATTTTGGCACTGTAGTTTGGATGAAGTTCCAATTTGGTAAAAGTTTCCGTTCTCGTGATATAACACTGTAGTTTTTTACAGTCTACGTACAAACAAAGACATCTTTACCTGCCACGGCACTTTTCAAGAAAACACTGCAAGGAATATCTTCATGCCGTTGGAAGTCCTGAAATAGGTAAAGGAAAAAACTAGTTAGCGAAGATCTGTTAAAGAAAAACTAGAGCAAATGTGATTAACATTATTCCTTTTGGGAAGACTAAAGATCAACTAGTAGTCGTTTAAATATATATATATATATATATATATATATATATATATATATATATATATACAGTTATTCTCTTATCCGGATGTCCGCACGTTATTATCGTGCGGATCCTATTGTAAACAGGCAGGAAAACAAAAAGGGTTAGTACAAAATACACTGCGTCCGCACGATAATAACGTCCGGATGTCCGCATAAGAGAATTTCTGTATATATATATATATATATATATATCAACTAGCAGACTAAGGACAAGGATGATTTTCCTGGGGCGGGTAAAGTTAGGAAAATGGGGTATTCATTGTAAATTGTTCTCCTTTAACCTATATTTATGGCAAACCAAAAATCACCTGATATATGAGCAATGCTGAATATTTCAATAAACAAAAAATTCGGGTATATGGTGAATGCTCTTAACTAGTTGATGTACAAGTCGAAATGAACTACTCATACCTGCTCTTATCTTGGAATCTGATAGTGATTTGGGTTTGAGAGGTGGTTTTTGCCTATCTGTTTTTAACCTTTCTACAACAAGAGGTTTGGCCAATGAGTTTTCACTGGCACGACGCATAATCGCTTGAGCCTACAATGACAATATCTATGGAAATCAATATAGCAAATGATTTTACATAATTATTCACAATTTGGTAAGATATAACATTATAATAAATTGTTTGAGAAAATTATTTTTAGGAAAAAGAAGTTGAACAGTCAAATATGGCAGTCACAACATAGACATCATGGATTTCAAGCTTTGGGCACATTATTATTTCCTGAAAATTAAAAATTTAGGTTCATTTCTTTAAACTATTCACCTTAGCAGGAATATTGTCATAGACATTGATAATCCCATCATAAAGTATTGTAAGTTGTTTTGAAGTCCTGTTGGCACTACTACAAAAAACACTTTGCGCGACGAATGATTTTTGGTCGCGCAAAGGAAAATTTCGTCGCGCAAAGTTTGCGCGACGAAATTTTGGTCGCGCAAGTTCTGTCGCGCAAAACTCGTAAAGAAAGGGTTTGCGCGACGACGAAAATTCTTCGTCGCACAAAGCCACTTTGCGCGACGAAGGATAACAACTTGCGCGACGAATCATGACGACTTTGCGAGACGAAAATAACAATTTTGCGCGACGGAAAATAACAACTTTGCGCGACGAATACTAATTACTTTACGCGACGAATATTATCTACTTTGCGCGACGAATATTATCAACTTTGAGCGACGAAAGTTAATGTCGCGCAAATGTGCTTTGCGCGACGAATGTTAACATCGCGCAAAGGTTTGCGCGACGAATTATTCATTTTTTTTATTTTTTTATATTTTTATTTTTTGAAAATTTTAAACTAAAATAAACTAATTTAATAGTTTGCGCGACTAAATATTTTGTCGCGCAAGGTTTTTGACATTTTTTATTATTATTTCTCTTATATCAATTTCATTATATTAATTTTTTAAATTTAATTTAACTGTACGATTTTATTTTTCTTAATTACTTTAATTTAAATTGACATATTCAAAATAAAATTACATAAGAAAAATAGTGGTCAAATTATCCAATATACATAATATTCAAAATGTACACTTAAATTAACAAAGTACAATAATAAAATCTACAAGCATCTTATATCAAATCCTCAACTTTAGCCTCAACAATTCCCTACACACAAAAAAAACAAATATTGTCAAATAACAAAACAATAACATAAAATAATGACAAATAATTGGCATAAACTCAAAACTAACTCCAAAAACACATATTAATGAAAAAAAATTAAAATTTACAGAGAAGTGAGTGTGAGAGAATTAGAGAAGATAGTGAGAGAGAGAGATGAGAGAGTGAGTGAGAGTGAGAGATGATGAAAAGAGAGATGAGAGAGTGAGTGAGAGAGAGAGAGAGAGAGAGATAGTGAAGAGAGAGATGAGAGATTAAGTGAGAGGAGTGAGTGTGAGAGAAATGGTAGGATTTGGGGAGTGGGAAAGAGAGAGAAATGGTAGGATTTAGAAGACATTGAGAAAATGATGGAGGAGTTATTTTGCTTTTAAAGAACGTATCACTTTGCGCGACGAAATAATATATTCGTCGCGCAAAGTGTTTAAAAAAAAAATTTAAAAAAAATTCCCATTTTCGGTGCCCGCCAAATTTTTTCAGTTTTGGGCGACGAATTTCTGGTCGCCCAAACTTTTGCGCGACCAAAATATTCCCGCATCCCATTTTTGGTGCCCGCCAATTTTTTAGAGAATACTTTGCGCGACGAATACTTATATATTGGTCGCGCAAAGTCGAAATTTTTTTTAAAAATCCTATATTTTGTGCCCGCCAAATTTTTAGAATATATACTTTGCGCGACAAATAATTATATATTGGTCGCACAAAGTCGAAATTTTTTTTTTTTTTTTATTCCCATTTTTGGTACCCGCCCAAATTTTTAGAGCAAACTTTGCGCGACGAAAAACATATATTGGTCGCGCAAAGTCGTAAATTTTTTTTAAAAAAAATTTCCCATTTTTGGTACCCGCCCAAATTTTTAGAGTATACTTTGCGAAACGAAAAACATATATTGGTCGCGCAAAGTCTTAAATTTTTTTTTTTTAATTTCCCATTTTTGGTACCCGCCAAATTTTTAGAGAATACTTTGCGCGACGAATAATTATATATTGGTCGCGCAAAGTCGAAATTTTTTTTTTTCATTCCCATTTTTGGTACCCGCACAAATTTTTAGAGTATACTTTGCGCGACGAAATATTATATATTGGTCGCACAAAGTTGTAAATTTTTTAAAAAAAAATTCCCATTTTTTTGCCCGCCCAAATTTTTTAAAAAAATTTAAAGCTACTAATAAATATATATACTATTCAATTTCTTAAGTGTTATACGTTCAAAATAAACAAATTTAAAGCTACTCAACGATCCAACCGTCAAACTTGTTTGTTTATACTTCGAGATCATATACGCCAAAATTCAGAAAAAATAAACATTAAGAGATCAATTAATGGGACAAAACATTTCGACGGTTATAAAAGAAAAATCAAGATTTAACGGTTATTTCAACTCTGATTTTGATGATTTTTTACAGCTACACTTCTTGACC
The DNA here is from genome assembly GCF_965620075.1 of Prunus avium. Lineage (NCBI taxonomy): Eukaryota > Viridiplantae > Streptophyta > Magnoliopsida > Rosales > Rosaceae > Prunus > Prunus avium. Next base: position 2,405,757 of record NC_142285.1, read on the forward strand.
CTATATGAATACAATGACTGCATTCGATCGTCAATTTAAAGTATTTACACTAATAGATACCACAAAATCTTATGTTATATTTAATAAAAGTATAAATAAACTCTTAATTGTTAGTGAATATATTGTTTTGATGGGATATGTATTCTATGAAACTAGTTTCAACGATCCAACCGTCAAATTTGTTTGTTTATACTTCGAGATCGTATACCCCAAAAATCAGAAAAAGTAAATATTCAGAGATCACGTAATGGGACAAAACTTTTCGATGGTTATAAACAAAAATCACGATTTAACGGTTATTTTAACTTCGATTTTGATGATTTTTACAACTACACTCCTTGACCCTATATGAATACAATGACTCAATTTGATCTTCAATTTAAAATATTTACACTAGTGGATACCACAAAATCTTATGTTGTATTTAATGAAAGTATAAATAAACTCTTAATTGTTAGTGAATATATTGTTTTGATGGCATACGCATTCTACGAAACTAGTTTCAACGATCCAACCGTCAAACTTGTTTGTTTACACTTCGAGATCATATACGCCAAAAATCGGAAAAAATAAACATTCAAAGATCAAGTAATAGGACAAAACTTTTCGATGGATATAAACGAAAAATCATGATTTAACGGTTATTTCAACTCTGATTTTGATGATTTTTTTATAGCTACACTCCTTGACCCTATATGAATACAATGAATCAATTCGATCGTCAATTTAAAATATTTACACTAGTGGATACCACAAAATCTTATGTTACATTTAACAAAAGTATAAATAAACTCTTAATTGTTAGTGAATATATTGTTTTGATGGCATATGTATTCTATGAAACTATTTTCAACGATCCAACCGTCAAACTTGTTTGTTTATACTTCGAGATCATATACGCCCAAAATCGGAAAAAATCAACATTCAAAGATCAAGTAATAGTACAAAATTTTTCGACGGTTATAAACGAAAATTCACAATTTAACCGTTATTTCAATTTCGATTTTGATGATTTTTTACAGCTACACTCCTTGACCCTATATGAATACAATGAACCAATTTGATCGTCAATTTAAAATATATATTTTCTAACAAAAACCCAATCCGAACTACAATAATATATGTTTCTAACAAAATAATTTTTTTATTTTATTTATTTTTGTACAGACTTTGCGAGACGAAGATTATTATTTGTCGCGCAAAGTCATCCAAAATATTTTAAAAATAATTTTTTATTTTATTTATTTTTGTAAACACTTTGCGAGACGAAGATTATTATTTCGTCGCGCAAAGTCATCCAAAAATTTTTAAAAATAATTTTTTATTTTATTTATTTTTGTAAAGACTTTGCGAGACGAATGACACTTCGTCGCGCAAGACTTTGTGCACCGAATTATTGTCTTTCGTCGCGCAAAGTCATGCATAGATTTTTAAAAATAATTTTTTATTTAATTTATTTTTGAAAAGACTTTACGAGACGAACCACATTCGTCGCGCAAGACTTTGCGCGACGAATTTAAGTGTTTCGTCGCGCAAAGTTACTTTTCGCGACGATGCTTTGTCGTCGCGCAAAGTGACTTTGTGCGACGATTTGTATTTCGTTGCGCAAAATTTAGTCGCGTAAGACTTTGTGTGACAAAGTTTAATTTTCGTCTCGCAAAGTCACTTTGTGCGACAAATTGTGTTTCGTCGCGCAAAGTTTGGTCGCGCGAGGGGTTTTTTTTACTAGTGTGGATTGATCATCACATCTGTGTGTGTACACACACAACAAAAATTGAAGTGGACTAACTTCAAAAGGGAAACTAATGTTATAACACAAGAAATAATTAGGGTAACGATTTTGGCACTCCTAATTTAGCTTATAGAAATTCAATTTAATTCCTTTTAAAGACTCTCAGTGGACGTTCCAAAAGCATAAACGGAGAGTGCCAACATCGCTACCCAAACATAATAAGCATATATATAATGACGAACGTAAGGAAAACATACCGCAATCGAGGAAGCAACCGTTGCTCTAGCAAAGACAGCCGGTGTCCTGGGAAATTATTACTACCAAGAAATTTAGGTGGTAATAAAGGGCGGGGTGATGAAAGCCTTTTGATAATTTCTTATTCAAATTCAGCTTCCATGCTGGTTTTAGCCACGTTATTTTGACTTCTTGTAAGAAGATACTTTCTGAAGAACCAAACACTTTGAGACATATTATTCTCTTCATCCATTGATCTTAAGCTGATGTCTCTTTGCTGGTCATCTGGGGTCCTTGTAACTCTTTCAAAACCAGAACTATTTTTATTTTCATCTTCTCCATACAGTTCTTGGTCTGTTTTCATGAAGAAGTCCTTTGGTATAATTGGAGTGCTACAAGCCATGATATATATATGTTGCTCTCCCAACTTATTCCCAAGAAGTGAACAGAAGACTTCAAACATATCTATATATATACACACTTGAGAAAGAAAAACAAAATTTCTGAACATCGAACCCATATAAAGGAAATGAAAATTTTATATATATAGCCAAATTCCCATCATCCCATGACAAGCACAAAACTGAAATGGTATACAGGAAACCCCTCAAATATTACTCTGTGTCTGTGTCGAGGACAAAGATTGGTTGTTTGAAGCAGAACAAGTTCAAGGTAACTTAACCTGCATGGTGCTCATCGACAGTTTGGCAGCATCCGCTGTGATGTAAGTCCCTGCCAATATCTTTGTTAGTAGAGGAGTCAGGGCTACTGCCCCAAGAGTTGTGCATACCGTCATTACAATAGATAGAGTAACATCCCCTTGAGCAATTAAGGTCACCTGAAAGGCTATTTCATAAAAAAGCATTGAATGGAGTTGAATAAATGGCCTTGGCAGGCGCTAGGCGGGGGCTGGGCGGGCGCTAGGCGGTCTCTAGGTGGGCGCTGGAGAGAGAGAGAGAGAGAGAGAGAGAGAGAGAGAGAGAGAGAGAGAGAAACGAGGATGACGATGGTGCTATGAGGCGAGAGAGACAGGAACGAGGATGACGATGGAGTTATGTTTAGGGTTTATAAATGGGCCTGGGCTTCATAAAATACAACATTAAATGGATTTTGCATTATGAAATCACTAAAGTAACCACTAACAAGTAACAAATAACGTAGCAAACTTGCGCAAAATACCATAGCAAACTGCCGCAAAATATTTAAGGGCTCTATCAACTATGCCTGGACAACAATTCCTGCATATGCAAGGCAAGAGGTCCTTTGCAATTAGAACTTCGCAGGTTATTTTATGCTATTGCTGATGCAGTTCATGATGAATCTCTTTTTCAGTGGGATAATCAGGTTCATGCTGTGCGCCACCGAAGGGCCACCGGTCCACTTTAAACATCCCATCAATCCGTTAAACCCGGAGAAGCACGGTGTGGCTAAAGGACCTCCAAAATTCTACAACGCACAAGTACTGCTAATTTCTTCTTTCCATAACTATTTTTTTAGTCTATTCTCTGTTGTTTTTTATGCTTTATTGCCCCCCTAATGGATCTGCTTTCCTCTGTTTTCACTCTTGCAGATGCACAATGCTGCCTTTCAACTACCTTGTTTTGCAGAGAAGGCTATATCTGTTTCAAAAGATGCCATGAACATCGTTTAGAATGGTGCTAGGAAATCAAGGATAGCTTATGTATATCGTCTGTGATGCAGGCGCATCTGCCGTGCAAAGTGAAGGAAGACCCACAAGGACATCTAATCCCCCCAATTTATTAGCATATTATTATTATGGGAGCATTTTTGCTCACCCACATTAACCATAGGTATGTTCTGTTAGAAGTTGTCATATGTTGAATTTGTCTATGTTAATTATGTTGTCTAGTAGTCAATTAATGTGGCTAGTAATAGTCAATTAATGTTTGGCACCTACTATGTTTGGCACCTACAATATTTGGGGGGCTTGACTAGTTTGGTTGCCTAATTAGTTTGGTTGCCTAACTTGGTTGGTTGCCTAACTTGGGGGGCTTGACTAATGTCTTAGGAACTTGTATATATATGTGTTGATTGTAAGTAATGAACATAAGTGAAAATCAGAAAATATTCAACAACTCTCATTCTCTCTACTCTTTCCACTTTCTTCTCTCAATATTCTCTATGTTTTGACCTGGTATCAGAGCAGCGATCTTGCTGACTCTAGTCTTGAATTGTTGTTTCCATCATGGGAGAAGATGATTTTTCCCATGTTGAAAGTAGCACCACCGATCCTACTACTTTCACCGAATTTGCTGCTCAAATGGCTGAGTTGATGAAGATACAAGCATCAACATCGAATACGACCCCGACCCCGACCCCGACTATTACCTACGAAACCTCTCCTGCACAAATTGGCATTAAGTTGGATGGCTCCAACTATGCCTTATGGTCTCAAGTTATTGAGATGTATGTTGCTGGCAAGGATAAGCTGGGATATCTCACTGGTGAACTCCCAGCACCTTCTCAGACGGACTCGACATTCAACCGATGGCGAACAGAAAATGCAATCGTGAAAGGGTGGCTAATCAACTCCATGGAGCCAAGGTTAATTGGCAACTTCATTAGATTCTCGACGGCCAAAGGAGTTTGGGACGCAATAGCCACAACTTACTTTGATGGCTCTGACACCTCCCAGGTGTATGATCTTAAAAGGCGAATCTCCCGTATGCGACAAGGGGGAGGTTCGATTGAAGCTTACTACAATGATCTCCAAGGCTTATGGCGAGAAATCGATTTTCGCCGTCCAAATGAGATGAAGTGCGAGTTGGATATCAAAAAATACTATGATATCATCCAAGAAGATCGAGTTTATATTTTCTTGGATGGTTTGGATGATCGACTAGACAAAGCCCGAAGTGATGTGCTCCAAATGAGTCCATTTCCTACAGTAGAGCAAGCTTATGCTCATGTTCGACGAGAAGATATCCGACAAACTGTGATGTTAGGAGCTCCAACACCAACCGGAGTAGGATTGGTAACAAAAGGAACATACCGACCCTCTCGCCCAATTCCAACTGCTCATCTCCAGCTACAGACAGCTGCCAATAAGACTACTCCACCTTCTCGACCCAAGGCTCCCACAGATGGGAGTGGTTGCACTCACTGCGGGAATCCAAAGCACACTCGAGAAACTTGTTTTAAACTACATGGTTATCCAGATTGGTGGGATGGTCTCAAGGCTCGTAAACTTGCTGCTGGAGGAACGGGTCGTGCTGCCCTTGTCACCTCGGATCCTCTGGTAACGTTAATTCCTCATGAAGAGTCTACCTCAACATCAGAAAAGGACTCTTCATCTTTCAGTAACTCAGGTAACTGTGGATATGTATTTCATACATCATATACAAGTGACTCCACAGGTTGGATTATTGATTCAGGAGCCACAGATCATATGACGTTTGATCCAACCGATTTTCTAAGCACAACCACACCACAACGAACAAGTATTGCCAACGCAAATGGTGTTACCTCTCCTGTGATTGGTGCTGGAACCATTGGCCTCTCTCCATCCCTTACTCTTCAAAATACTTTGCTTGTCCCATCGTTGTCTAATAAATTGATATCTGTTGGCCAAGCTACTGAGCAACTAAATTGTTGTGTACTTATGTATCCCGATTTTTGTTTATTTCAGGATATTCTCACCAAGGAGATCATTGGTCGTGGTACTAAGAGAGGGGGGTTGTACTATGTGGATGATTTCAGTATGGGAAGGGCACATAGTGTGAAGCACTCATCGACTTGGAAGGATCGACAACTTTGGTTATGGCACCGGCGTTTGGGGCATCCGTCTTTTGGCTATATGAGACATCTATTTCCAGATTTGTTTTCGAATTCCTGTACCACTGATTTCCAATGTGATACTTGTATCTTAGCCAAGAGTCACAGAGTCTCTTATCCATCAAGTACAAATAAAAGTGTTGCTCCATTTGCTTTGATACATTCTGATGTTTGGGGTCCTTCACCTATCTCTACAACTTCTGGCTTCCGGTGGTTTATCACCTTTGTAGATGATTGTACCCGCATGACTTGGCTCTTCATGATGAAAAATAAAACTGATGTGTTCCCTATATTCCAGTCATTTCACAAGCAAATTGAAACTCAATTCTCTACCAAGATTCAAGTCCTTCGTTCTGACAATGGGGGTGAATATATCAACCATGATTTTCAGACTTACTTCCAGATACATGGCATCATCCATGAGACCACTTGTCCTCAAACTCCCCAACAGAATGGTGTTGCGGAACGAAAAAACCGACACCTCCTTGAAACAGCACGAGCTCTTTTGATTGGCGCTCATGTTCCTCGCCACCATTGGGATGATGCTATAGTCACCGCAGTGTACCTCATCAATCGAATGCCTTCCAAAGTTTTAGACTTCCGGACTCCATTACAAGCACTTGCCCAACATGGGCCCTTGCCCTCCGTTCAGATGCTTCCGCCCCGAGTTTTTGGTTGTGTAGCATTCGTCCACCTCCATAAGAATCAACGTGGCAAACTTGATCCATGTGCTCTCAGATGTGTGTTTGTAGGCTATGCTGCCCATCAGAAGGGATACCGATGCTATCACCCCTCCAGTCGTCGTACATATGTCACTTTGGATGTCACTTTTATGGAATCGGAAATGTTTTTTCATGATCCGATGTCCAACTCTCCGCCTCACAGAGACATACAAAGAGAACCACTGGGCAAGGAGGCCCTGGAAATTCAAGAACTTGAAGATTGGAGCAAAACGGATCCCAAAAGTCCAGAAGAAAATGTAACCTGCCCAAAAGCGACCGGTCGCCAGGAGCCTAGCGACCGGTCGCATAGAAGTTCTGAAGGTGAAATTCGAACCTGTACAAAAACGACCGGTCGCCAGGAGCCCAGCGACCGGTCGCTTCCAAGCGCTGAAACTGAGTTTCGAATCTGTCCAGAAACGACCGGTCGCCAGGAGCCCAGCGACCGGTCGCTTCCAAGCGCTGAAGCTGAAATTCGAATCTGTACAAAAACGACCGGTCGCCAGGAGCCCAGCGACCGGTCGCTCCACAGCAGAGAGCACAATATTTTTTCCTACTTCGCCGACGATAATGATGAAGACCCCCCTCACATCTCAGTACCAGCTGATCAATCTCCTGAGAATACTCCTGAGGTACGTGATTCTACTACATCTACTGTTTTAGTTGATGAAACTGTTAGTTATAAATTACCTGATAGACAGAATCGTGGAAAACCGCCAATTCGGTATTCACCGGATAATGGCAAGGTATCAAAGTATCCAATTGCAAACTATGTTTCTGCGGAAAAATTATCTGCACCCCTCCAAGGCTTTGTACACCAGTTATCCGCAATTCATATTCCAACCAAAGTGAGTGAGGCATTGAAGGATCCAAAATGGGTTCAAGCAATGAGGGAGGAGATGCATGCTCTGGAGAAAAATCACACATGGACACTGGAGAATTTACCTCAAGGAAAACGGACTGTCGGATGCAGATGGGTTTACACTTTGAAATACAATGCTGATGGGTCAATTGAACGATACAAAGCACGACTTGTGGCAAAGGGATACACGCAGACATATGGTATTGACTATGAAGAAACATTTGCCCCAGTTGCAAAACTTAACACCGTTCGTGTGCTATTGTCCATTGCAGCAAATCTCGATTGGCCTCTCCACCAATTTGATGTGAAGAATGCCTTTCTCCATGGAGAACTCACAGAAGAAGTCTACATGGATATCCCACCAGGATACGTTACATCTACTCCTGCTAATGTGGTGTGCAGATTGCGAAAGGCATTATATGGATTGAAACAGTCTCCCCGAGCATGGTTTGGGCGTTTTACCGTGGCAATGAAGACTTATGGTTTTAAGCAGAGTAATTCTGACCATACTCTGTTCTTAAAACACAAGGGAGGAAAGGTAACTGCTCTCATCATTTATGTTGATGATATGATTATTACTGGGAATGATAAGCAGGAAATTTCTCAACTACAAAAATGTTTGGCAAAGGAGTTTGAAATGAAAAATCTTGGTGGACTCAAGTACTTCTTGGGCATTGAAGTTGCTCGATCAAAGCAAGGCATATTCCTCTCACAAAGGAAGTATGTTCTAGATTTATTGGCAGAAACTGGAATGTTAGATTGCAAACCTGTGGACACTCCAATTGTTCAGAATCACCGCCTTGGGGAATATCCCAATCAAGTACCCACTAACAAAGAAAGATATCAAAGATTGGTGGGACGACTGATCTACCTATCCCATACCCGACCCGACATCGCGTATGCTGTAAGTGTTGCTAGTCAGTTTATGCATTGTCCAAGTGAAGATCATATGGATGCGGTTCTTCGGATTCTTAAATATTTGAAGTCCGCACCAGGAAAAGGACTTATGTTCTCTAAGAATGGTCATCTGAATATCAGTGGCTATACAGATGCAGATTGGGCAGGGAATGTCACTGATAGACGATCAACATCAGGGTATTTCACATTTGTGGGAGGTAACTTGGTTACTTGGAGGAGCAAGAAACAGAATGTTGTTGCTTTGTCTAGTGCAGAAGCGGAATTCAGAGGAATGACCAAAGGAATTTGCGAACTTCTTTGGTTGAGAAAATTGCTTACAGAGATTGGATATGCACCTACATTAGGAATGCATCTACAGTGTGATAACAAGGCTGCAATATCCATTGCACACAATCCAGTTCAACATGATCGCACCAAACATGTTGAAGTGGATCGACACTTCATTAAAGAGAAAGTTGAAAATAAAGAAATTCAGCTTCCGTTTGTCAAGTCCGAAGACCAGCTGGCAGATATTTTGACAAAAGCAGTTTCTAGCAGAGTATTCCACAACTCACTGATCAAGTTGGGCATCGGTGATATCTATGCACCAACTTGAGGGGGAATGTTAGAAGTTGTCATATGTTGAATTTGTCTATGTTAATTATGTTGTCTAGTAGTCAATTAATGTGGCTAGTAATAGTCAATTAATGTTTGGCACCTACTATGTTTGGCACCTACAATATTTGGGGGGCTTGACTAGTTTGGTTGCCTAATTAGTTTGGTTGCCTAACTTGGTTGGTTGCCTAACTTGGGGGGCTTGACTAATGTCTTAGGAACTTGTATATATATGTGTTGATTGTAAGTAATGAACATAAGTGAAAATCAGAAAATATTCAACAACTCTCATTCTCTCTACTCTTTCCACTTTCTTCTCTCAATATTCTCTATGTTTTGACATGTTCACCACCACTCTTGAAAGGTGACATCTATTCAATGGTTAATTTTAGTTAGCTTTTATGCAAGAATAAAAAAATAAATATTAAAAAGGGGCCCACAACCTTAGTTAAATTTTACACCTTTTTTTCTCTTTTTCTTTTCTTTCTTTCCTCCCCCTCCCCCTCCCCCTCCCCCTCCCTCTCCCTCTCTATCCTCTTCCCAACAACTCTCTCCTTCCCTCTGTATCTCTCCCTCACTCCATTCTTTGCATCAACAACTATATAATCTTTCAATAAAAGAGGGAAAACAAAAGAACATTCAAATAAATTTTTCATAACAAAAAAAGAAAGATAAGAAAGCCAATTTTTTTTTTTTGGCTTAATCAAGAGCATCTTACTAATGACATCTTTCAACGAAATCATATATGACAGATAAATAATCCAGAAAGAGAAAAAAAAAAATAAGAAGAAGGAAAGACACCCCCACTAAATTAAACTTGTACTTTAAGACAATTATGTTTTGGGACCTTTTGAATCCCACAATTTTAGGTCTCGATAAGAAGGGTGATTGATTTGCGTGAGTAATGTTTTTAATTTCAAATTAATTTTCTCTTCCTGTTGAAAAGAGATGAATTTGAAAAAGAAAACGAGGAACAGTCACATCTTATCCTTATGCGCATAAGCAACGGCATGTCGACGTTCCTCGAACGACCAAAGTGGTGGTTGTGGTGGAGTTGTTGTTGTGGGTTGTTGTTGTAAAGAGTGTTAGAGAGGGAGAGGGTTGCAGGGAAGAGGAGAGAGAAGAGCGAGGGAGAGGGAGGAAAGAAAGAAAAGAAAAAGAAAGGGGTAAAGGAGGAAAAATGCGGAGTGTGATGGTCTGTGGGCCCCTTTTTATTTTTTTATTTTTAATTTTCATATGAAATTTAACTAAGGTTTACCATAGTATATGTGTCACTTTTAAAGGGTGATGGTGAGCATACACCTATGGTTAATGTGGTGAGCAAAAATACTCCCAATTTTTTTAAGTAAAAACCTATAACTAGGATCTAACTCATCAAGTTACCTTATCAAGCTCATGATCTGATTTATTATAATTTTTAGATTCCCAAAATACCCCTATTTAAAATTCAACACAACAATGTGGTAGTGTTTTAATTTTGATTCCCCAATTTATTGTGGTGATTCCCTTCAAAAATTTTGTTTGTAAATCAATCATCATTTATTGTCCATTTGTAATAGGGTTGATTTGCATATTTTTTATTATAGGTTTTGATTATGGGTTTAACCGTTTGGGTTATGCTGGCAAAAATATTTCCCCAAAAAAGAAGAAACGTTTGGATCATATTCATATGTTCTTATATTCAATGTACCTATTTTTTAATGTAGTATTAATGAATGAGGGCAGGCAGATCGGTGGCACCATATTTTGTACATAATTGTTGACACATCTTTTGAACTATTAGATTACTCCACTTTTAATGGATGAGATTAAACCTTTTGACATAAGAGATTATTTAAAGTTTTTTTCTCTCTCATCTATCTATTATCTCGAAAAGGTAAATTTCTCTCACCAAAGTAATGTTTTTCTCTCTCCTCGTTTCATTCCCTTCCCCGTGTCAGTAGCCACTGAGAATGAAAAAAATATCATCGATGACCATCTTATTTCTATTCCACAATTCATTAGTGGATGCATAATTTATGAGGATTTCTTGATTTTCAGGTACCACTGCCACTTCAGGGGCATTTGAATCATGAATTGTCCATTCTCCATTCACTTCATTTGTATTCATTTTGGTCATTGACTTCCTCTTTCGAAAAAATGAATCCTTTGAGCCTAGTGGCCTGCCATACTTCAGGAGTGCGATAGATGAATCATTTGCTGGAACATTGATTCCATCATGGACATCAATCCTTGCATTTGCAGCTGGGATATGTGATTTTGTCACTTTTGTTGCATTATTAAATGCATCTGATATTTGATTGGCAATACTTTGAAGGATACTGCTTGCCTCCTTCCATATAAGGAGATACTCCTCCTTATACACTGAAGACGAAATAGAGACCGACCAATCCTTCACAATTTCGCTCTAAGTTTTTGTGAATATTGTGTAGGCTCGTCAATGTGTCTTATAGCACAAAAAAGAGAGGTATTTATAGGCTATCAAAACCTCCAAGGTCTGCAAGTATGAATCCCTCTTCAAATATGATTTGTTTCATTTTCCTTTTTTTTTAAAAAACTAAGTAATCCTTATTTGAGAAGGAGATTGACTTATTCAACTTTCTAATTCTGACCAAGACACACCCATTCCATTGGGCTCCTCTAGAATCTTCTAATAAGCCTTATATTCTTCTTGGAATATAGATTAAGACCCAATTAACTGTTGGATTTTTGTGTTTATACAATATGTGGGAATGGCTTAATGGAAGAAGTGTTTAAGGCAGAATGATAATGAGAGGATGAAAAATTTGCTTCAAGGCACGTAAATGTTATCTTCAAGGCAAAAGTGTTCTTGATGTTTTAATATGGTTTCCTAATCCCAAGAGACAATTCCAAAGACGTTAAACATCTGCAGAAAGTCGCACCTAGCAGCGCGAACGACCGATCGTTTTCCCTGACGACCGGTCACTTTGCACAAAAACTAAAACAAAAGTTTTTTTGTTGTGAACATTATCCTATATATTGAAAATCTCCAACATTAATTCCCGCGTAGAAATTCCAGCTCTAAACAGCAATCACTCAAAACGTGATATCTTCCTCTTCAGACTTCAGGACCACAAACCGTAAAATTCTGTAGAAACTAGACATCTAGGGATTTCCAACAATATAAGGATTGTAACTTGATTCATCCTAAGCAAGTATACACACTTCCGTACAACCGACTAATCAACACTGAGAAAATGTGCATAATGCATCAATGATTTTAAAAATCTCCAAATTAATTCCTTTGTTTAACTTTACCTACAAAAGAAGAAAACAAGGTAAATAACTAATAAACAAGATAAACTAAGCATAAAAACTAAGAAAAGGAGTATTCAAATAACATATAACTATGAGCTTATCAACAGTAAAGTAACTAAATTAAATGACATATGAATAAAATATTATATATCGAATTTACCACTTCACACACTGGTAGTTAGAGATGCTTAATTGTATCATCCAAGTTATGTGTATCATTGTGGCTTTTATATATCTGGTATATAATAAACTATTAAAATAAATGAACATAAATGTTAGTAGCAGAAAAGAAATCATATATTTTACTAAGGGTCAACCTTAAGTAATGGTTATTACTATGGCAATCCCACTAGTAAGAATTATTGACAAATAAATATATATTACCATTAGGAGGGCCGTAGAACCGGCATTGTCCCATTATATAAGTTATTATATTGTGGGCAATATAATTGTGCTACTATTCAAGATATAATAGGGTGGGTTTTAAAATCGCACCACCATTTTTATTACAATAATATATGTTACAACGTGATGGGCAATGGAACTACACCACCATAAAATAATAGGATGGGGGATAATACCGCACCATTCCAAATTACAGTACGAAAAAATAAATGAAACAATATTAAAATTGTGATAATACAAAACAAAAAAGTCTGCATGTCGTCGTAGTAGTAAAGTGAGAGTAGACATATGACGGAGAGAAGACAAAGAAATAACCACATAGTGTTTGGCTGACAAAATTTAGAGGTAAAAAAAGAGACTATCATGTTGATAACATGATATAAAATAGACAGAGTATGAAAGTACCACTAAAAGTTGGAGTGGAATTTGTATTTGCTCTTGTGTCATTACACTGACAGAATTTTCTCTCAGATTTCTCTAACTCTCTGTTTATCACTTTTCTCTCTTTTGATTAGTGTGTCTTTCTTTCTTACTGAGACCTCCTTTTATAGGCGGAGGCTTACAACAGATTTCCCTTTAAGAGTAAATGTTACAACCACATTTGTTGCACCTATCCGTACACAAGTCTTCACCTTTCATTTACTTTTTTTCATTTCACCTCTTACTTGTGGGCTCCACACAATTTACAACATTTAATCATTTTTAAGATAAAAATTTTAAAAATTTCAATGTTGGGTGTAATGGTCAAATTAATGGGTGCATTCAAAGGCCACTTATATCAACCCTTCAATACCTGCAATGGGCCAAATTCTGGTGGATGAAAGGCTTCTCAACAGCCTTGGGCAGTCCAGAGGCATTACCCAACTTAAAACCCTTCTCATATTTTGGAGGGTGTATTTAATTGCGATTTTAATAGATTTTAATGTAATGGATCTCTTTATCATTTGATAAATGGTGAGATTCTCAATTGGACTGCCTTAATCATGCCCAATTACCAAATTTTTATGTTTTATTATTATTATTATTATTATTTTGATCAAATAGAAACTTCATTAGGTAAATTTCAACAATACAATTAAAGATATCATCATGATATCTAAAGAATTAATCCCAAGACGGCAACAAACTAACATGCTGAAAACAAAACTAAAGCGGACAAAAGCCACACTAAAACTACTAGCTCACATCACCATAATTAAGCATAATCCCAAACAAAGCCTATAAACTCAAAATAGACAAAACCTTAAACCAACCCAGGAGACTAAATCAAACCTACCACCATCACCTGAAGAAGTGTTGTTACGACCACACCCACTATCGCATAAAAACTTAAAGCGAGAATATCCATAACAGATCAATCTGGGGAAAATATGGTTAGAGCGAAACAATAAACCAAAACAACAAACAACAACTCTGACAAATAACAATTGGGTGACCTCTCTACCCCTATCAAGCTACTCTTTGATCCCAAATCTGCAACTGTTGGATTTTGCTGTTTTTGGACCTACGCCTATCAATTGCTACTCTTTGATCATCTCTGCCATGTGGTCTACATCATCCACTTACTTCTTTCTTAAGATTAGTTCACATTGAATTTTCTTTTGGTCAAATTAAATCCACTCACAAATGGCATGGATTGATATTCTAGGGAGTTTTCATATTAAAATTAGAAAGACCTTCTTGGAAGTCGGTTATTGTTATTAACAATCTTTTTGAGTCTCTAATTATAAAATACCGTAATTAGGTAGAGAAAGCGTGTGCTCTGTGCAAGAAAAGCATGAATGCGTATGTGAGAGTGGTGGTCACTTAATTCATATCATATCTTTTTGACAACTTTGTTCTATACCCCACTAGAAATCTAATGTTCTTGACAATGATGTTGTCTTTGATTTCAATGAACAGCGTTTTTATCATTGTCAAGAATAATGTATGAGAAACTGAAAACATGTGTGAATGGAATTATACAAGACATATATAATAGTGGGGGCTGGAGCAAAGGGTCCTAAAAGGCATCATTGAAATGGAGTCAATAGATGAAATGACCTGCTCAACTCATCTGCTGTAATAGTCAATACTCAAAATCTTTCCATGAAGATTGCAAGCAACAGAGAGCATGTTGACGCGCAAAGACCTAAAGCAAGAAGCTTCTAGTGGAGATACTGTGGTGGAGTTATCTGTTAAATTTCAGAGGGTGGACTCACGGCCCACTACTAATAACATTGATATTGTTCTCAACTTGACCACCTATAAAACCCAATAGGTGTGTAGTTTTATCAAAAAAGACTTCGATGATATTAGTGTAGTGGAACCATTCATTATATGTTGTAATTTATTTAGTTAAAGTTTCCAACGTGGAACTTCAATATTCTTTAACACCGTAAACAAACCAACACGCTAAATTGGGACTTGAACTTGTTCAAAATGCATTAAATATTTGTGTTTTCAAAAAGATCCAATCCCAAACATCATTGCTCATAAGAAAGCAACCCTTTGAAACTCTGACCAATGGAGCTTTCAAACCCAATTATTTATGCAAAAGCGAGTATAAGTAAGTGGGAGGTCGGTTTAAATTCAAGGACTTGGTAAAATGGCATATAGTATAATCATTAGAACCAGCACTTCGAGAGCTGAGGCTGATCTCAGTCGTTTGAATGCATGAGGCGGAATTTGACAACATATTTATCAGATTTTGTGCCCTTGCGGCTAATGATGAAAGCAACTTGTGGTGCTAGACTTGTAGAAGAGATGTCACATTTCTGTTTGACGATCATGCAGCCAATCCTATAACATTATTGAGATTGGAAACCCATCACAAAAGCATCCTTCCAGTAACAATAATCCTCTTTTCTGGACACTTCAATGCATATCTCATACTTTCTAAATCTCAAATTATGGCAGAATTTCATTTGTTTTTTTTTTTTTTTGAACCATTATGAAATCGTTTATTTACAATTAGGAAGCTACATAATGTTATGTAACACATCAGTTGGCGGTAGTAAAAAATTTGAATACTTTGATGCTTGTACTAAATAAAGAGAGCTGTTATTGGTACTCGAAATATAGTGGGGTATTGGAGTTTAGTGGAGTCCGATGGTAGCTCCCTTAATAGATATGGTGAATTCTTAACACTTTTTGGAGTTTAATGGTTGTCTAAGTCGACATTGAAATTTGAAACTCTAGGTGTAAGAGGTTTCTCGGTCCGAAACTTTCAAGCTCTTCATCAACTGTAGTTAATTATGTCATGATGAAAGGTAAGAACTTGATTTATATATATACATTGTAAAAGTGTTCTTTTTGTGTGTACGGGTAAAAATGTAAATATGTAGCTTACTAATTTGAGAATTTGAGAGCCATCATATTCACACAGAAAATGGAAAAAGGGACTATCAAAACAAAAGCAATCACTTCATGTGGCTTGGAGTTCCTTGTTTGTTGCTGTTGTATTTCTTCTGGATCTGGCTTCTTGGCTGCTTCCCTCTGGAATGAAAGCACTGTTTCTGACAAAAACAAAAACAAAAACAAAAGCAATCACTTCATGGTGCAGGTACTATTAATTTAGCTATGGGTTAATCGATTTATGATGGCTATAGACTATGGGCGTTGTTTTATAAGGCTTCAATTGTTTTTTTCCCAGATACATAGTCATTCCAAGCATGCAACAAGGTATCGTTATTAACTATAAAATATTATAATCCCAAAATGCAGAAGATTTTAGAATTTGAGCATCTAATAAAAAAGAGAGGTCCGACATCTTTTAAATTATTAGGCGAAACTTTAATTTGTCAATATAGAATGCACACTCTTAACATGTCTTCTCACTTATAGTTTCATTTAAATTTAACATGTGGACAACATATATTGTGTGACGTGAAAGCACGTAAGTGGTTGAGCTCAACACGTGGATAACATGCTCTGATACCATATTAGAATTTGTCAATGGATAAAGAAACTCAAGATTTTTTAAACTATTAAGCAAGGCTTCAACAGAAAATTCATATTTTGCCTGCCAAATCTGGAATGCAATTAATTGGAAGAAATGTGCTTTTTTTTAAACCCAATAAAAAAAAACCTACAAATATGGTTCTAATTAAGACAAAGAACAAGGCGGCTTACTATAAATAAGACAGTACCATTGTCTAGTGCTTCATTACGATTTCATTGGCTAAAATAAAGATCGATTGATCTGAAACAATAACTAATAGGAATTGAGTGATTCACTTTTTTTTTTTTTCTGTTTTTTTTTATCATTTTCACTCCATGGATAATGAATGTCATGATGTGATGTATATTGACCCAAAAAAAAGTAGGGGTTCAAATCTCTCTCTGTCTTCCAAATCGAGGATTTTGGGGTCATTGTCAAAAGGTCCACTTTTGCAAGACCTATACTATCTATGGAACTATGACAAATGATTCACACTGCCATCACAATGATAAATGATAGAATTGTAACCGCCCATGCAATCATATGCAAAATAAAGGAGGAAAAGGAATGGGAAAAATTGATAACTAGGTGCTTTAAGAAGTATATATTCAGAGAATTATAGTGTAAGAAATCTTGAATGTGGATCCCTAAATATAATGATTTTTATGGATTTGATTTTTGTTGAAACTTTATATGAATTTGTTCACATGAAAATAGAAACTGACTAATTGATATCATATACCGTGTTAGATATTTGGCAAAAATATGTGTTTTATTATAACTAGTAAAGAATTTATTTTATACAAGCGATATTGGGGAAGGAGGGTTTTCTCACACACACTATCAAGGTTTCATCATGGGGTCAAATTTGAGACCACTGATCTACAAGTCAAGGGACCTTTTTCCATTGGGGTAGGCCCGTTGACAACTCAACCAAAAAAAAACATTCGATCAACATTTAACCAATTAACTTATTGGATTAATTCATAAAAACTTGAGTATCTACAATAATGATGTCCATTAATCTTATATGGGCAATGACTGATTACCACACGTGAGAAATATGTTGCCTAGTAAAACTGTGTCTATCTCCTATGGATAATTATGTTTAAACCCTTGAATCTACTCTACACACCAATAAAATTCTTAATCATTCATTCTACCCATACTACAATGTTTAAAAACTTTTTAAAAAATCATTGATCTTCCCCCTTCCGTCCTCCACTAGGTCATGAGTCATGAGACCAATGAAAATAAAATTGAAAACTTACGAAACTCATGCATGGTTTCATTTCATGTGGGTTTTTTTTTCTTCAACGGAACTATTTACACTTAAAGGGATTAGATTATTAATATTACAAAATAAGCAACAAACAATGTAAGTGTTTGTTTATCAACTAAAAAGAAAAAGTTTAGGGTCCTCTCAAAAGGAGAGCAAGAAAAAAAACCCTAGGGTTAGGTTTTCTAGCCACCACCTCTTTTGGGAGAGAAACTCTCATGTAACGGAAATAACACTTTTTGCTATGCTCGATTAATAACGCAATGACACGTAGGATAACTTTTCCACGTGTCATTGTGTTATTGGTCGGGGATAGCAGAACACTGCTATCCCCGTTCCATGTAAGTTTTTTTGCCCTTTTGGGGTTGGTAGCCTCCCTCTTTCCCCCTTTCTTTTCCTTCCCTCACCTCTCGTTTCCTCCCACTCTCCTTCTACTCGCCCCTTTCCCTTTTTGCTTTGTTTGTTTTGATTTTTTTGTTCTTTTGTTTTGCAGGTTGGAGCCTCTAGATTTGTTGTGGTGTTTCCTTCTGTCTTCTGACTCTTTGCATACTCAACAACTCTTGCGTTGTCCAAAGAACTATGGTTTTTCTCATATGACGTTTTCTTTGACAGTTTTGGGAAGCGTTGGTGTGCTCTTTGAGAGTTTCTCTTCATTTGTCTTCTTTAATTTGCTTGTAATGATTCTTGTCTTGCCGTTGACTCTTTGCGTGCTGATTAATTCCTACGTTGTACGAATGACTATGATTGTCATCATATGAGGTTTTCTTTGGCAGCATCTGGGTTGAGTTAGTGTGCTTTTATGAGTTCCTTCTTTGTTGCCTCCTTTGCGTTCTCTTCTTGGTGTATTCTCGTGTCTCTGACCGTTCGGGTGCTAAACAACTTTTGCGATGTACAAAGGACAATGATTGTTCTCATAGAAGGCCTTTCTTTGACAGTTTGGGATACGGGGTCTCTTATGTTAGTTTTTTAGTAGTATGGTAGTTAATTATGTTCATTGTAGTGGTCTTTGTTTATGAAATTGGACCTATATCTAATTGTATGTAATTATTTTCACCATCACATACCCTTGTGATTCTCATTCACACATGCTTTACATCTGGAGCCCTTTTGTGCTTCTAATCAAATTGATTTGTTTAAGCCATATCAATTCATAGCTTAGCCAACACAGTGTTGACGTGAGTCTCCTAATTAATCAAGGAGATTTATTTCCTTGATTAATTAAGGGCTCCTTGATTAATTAAGGGATTTACTTTCCTATTTTATATAATTGATTAATCATTGTATAATTAGGAGATACTTTCCTAATTCTTTACTGTATCTAATTCCTTGTAAAGCACTCACGTAAACTCTTATATATACCTCCTTATAGAGAAGAACAAAGTTAACCTAATACATTCAAACGATATTCATATTTTTTACTTTAGAGGAGTGATCTTTCATTGATATGTGACATGTGATAAAGACCTACAATGTGTATATTAATATAGACAAATTATACGAAAGTCGTGTGCTTATAATATCAAACAAAAAATGAATGGAAAAGTGGGCAACTCACGGATCCAATAACTTTGGTCTCCAAATGGATGGAGACAATAATTCTAAGAATCACGTTGTATACATGTATTTTGATTTGAGCATTTCACATGGTTTGAATTTGGAGAATATCTTGATCATCTCTTTGTCTTGACAGAAGATTTGACCATAGATTATAGACAACTTCTGAGAAGGACCATCAACGTATATCAACAAAATCTTGCTAGAAATAGTTTTCACCATTTTGGTGCTAAACAAATCTAACATGGACCGAGATGAGTACAATTACGAATAACCCTAATTAACATCAATATTGTAATATTTGTAGGAGCTTTTAGTTTAAGTGGTACATGAGTAATATCGAGTACGTCTCATCTTTCCTTATTCTTAAATCCAAAAATAACAAATTCCATATTCTATATTTGAATAAAATTTTGTGATGAATTTCATACAATTTAAAGATTATCAATTATAGAGACCAAATTCGAATATTATTTTTTCTCTTTTCTGAATCGATATCTATAAATAAGTCACGTCGTATATTTAAGTAAAACTTTGTAATTGTGTAAATGTCATAATTCTGAACAATAAATAAATAAAGAAGTAAAAGTCACAATTAACTTATTGGGTGAAAAACATATATACGCTTGAAATAATGTTAGCTATGAATTAACATGAAAATGACTTCCAAAAAGCAGAGCTGCAGAGGCCAACAATAGTGAGACAAGGAACACATGAATGTCCCTGTCGAGGGAGGAAGAAGGCGGCAAATCTGATCTTCAACAACGACATATATATTTGTCTTTAATGGGGTCCTCATCACCAATATGTCATGCATAGACAACAATATTGACTCTTTTTACAAATTACAACCTCATATATATGACATTTTTATTCGATTAGTTCATATGACGTTTTCTTGGGTTTGAAAAAAAAAAAAAGTGCTCATATGACATTTAACTTTATGTAATTTTTTTCCTCCTACATATACAACACCAGAAATAAGTTAAATATTGGCATTAGGGCCAAAAAAAAAAATTGCATTGATTAAACATTTTTAATATATAATAGTGCTAATATCATTTTACCCCCTCAAGGTTTGGGGTCATTCTTGAAATGGGTCACGGGGTTTTAATTTTGTTAATTTATGCTATAACGTTTCAAAATTCGACCACTTTACACGTTCCGTCAATTTGACCATTTGGTCTTGTGTTAAGTGATGATGTGGCAAATATAGGGTCCACTTTTTTAGCTTGGGTGTAATTAAACATTAAAAAATAATATTAAAAATTTAAAAATTTGACTGATATTAAAATTAAAATAAAACCTATATTCTACACTCGTGATTGCGTTTCCTAAAATATGATGAAAACAAAAAAATTGAAAACAAGAGAAAATCAAGAATGGATGTTTTTCAAGAACGAAGCAAAAATAGTGTGTTGAAGTTGCAGAGCGAGCGAGTCTCCTCATTTGCTATGCCCCCTCTCTCTCTCTCTAAAATTCCAGAATCTCCACCTGCGTTTCGATGTCGGATTTCTACCACCATCATTTTTTAGGGTTCTTCATGTTTGGATAAGTCGTAGACACTCCTTAGGTTTTATGTGCAGTTTTCACCTCTTGTTTTGTGAGAGCTTTCCCCATCTCTTCTGTGAGAGTTTTATTTGTATTGTTATGGCTTAATTTTTTCAAGCTTTTATCTCTTTTTGGTTGTTTAGAGTTTGCATTTTTAGTTGGGATGAATATGCCAGAGTTTCTTTGATTTTACGTGATGGTTAGTTGAGGAGCCCCAGATTTTCTTAATTTTGATGTTAGATCTCTCCATTATTGTAATGGCTCTTTGTGGCTAGTTTGTATTGGTCATTTGTGGCTAGTAGCTTTTTGACTGAATTATGAATGCGATCACAGAATTTCTATAAAATAAAAAATAAAAAATCTAATTTAGTTAAAAGCCCCCCTTGCATGTGCATGATGTTTTTAGCATTAGCTACCCCCGAGCAAGAATTTTCTAACATTTATTATTTATATACCATGTTTAGAGTATATGTAATAGTAAGGAAAAATATATAATAATATAAACACAATTTTTTTTTAAGGACCTTTCCTATTGAGAGAGACGATAATATACTAAATTCACACACTACACGGATAATAAGACTCAAACCCAAAATCTTTCCTAGGAGAACAAATGCTCCAAACCACTACACTACTAAGTCCTTTGCAACACAATTTGATCTTAAGCATAAGGGAAAGTTGTAAAGATTTAAAGGGAAGTTCATTGGGTTCTATAGTCAAAGAGATCGGGAATGATGTTTCTTAGGCTCAAACTCTTGAAGGTTTTAAGGACGCTTTTCGGGGAGTGAAGATTCAACTTTAAAATCTACATGTTTATATTAGTCACTTAATTACTAACTTCTTTTTTCTTTTAAAATACGAATCAAGGAGGCCCGATAAGTTGATATTTAACTCCATAATTTTTGGGTTACCTTGATTACCATCTTTATCCTTTAAGCTGCCATGGCTTTCTATGTGGACAAAGTGGAGAAGAGAATATGTTGCTGGTTGGCTAGGCAGCTAGAGATTTAGTTTTTATTTTTTGGGGTTGGGCTAACATATCTACCTTTTTTTTTTTCTGAAAATTTTCGAATGAGCGCCCGCCTAGCCAATATGGAATTAGTTAGATTGGCTTAGGCCTTTAATGTGCTCTCAAGTGGTCCTGGGTTTAAATCTCTATGGTACCCGTCTTTGTGAGTTTTCCCTCCTCCCCCTTCCTAACATTGGCAACAAAAAAATGTTATTCTCCAAGAAAATCAATAAATTATGTAAAACTATAAACTTAGTAAAGCTCAAAAATAGGAATAGTGTCCTTAAAGTCAGAAATACGTAAAATGTAAGACTATGAGTTGATATTTCGTCACACTCAGACCATTCATGTTCAACTTTCTTCTTTTCTTTTTCTTGGGTCAAATTATTCAACAACAGCAAATACTTCGCATTGACGTAATGTATGGTTTTTGAACCAAACCAACCCAAGACTGAGGTTTATAAGTGCCCTAAACACAAACCTAGTTCATTCCCCCAATGAGTGGAACAACTACATTTTCTTCCCAATATTGACTTTGGGATGTTGCTCAGTAATGTCCTACCGTCAATTTTGTTATCTTTTATGTTAAATATAGGGACAAAATGATCTTTTTGTATATTTTTAATTTCCACAATCTGAATATTCCTTTCACCCAAAAAAATAAAAAAAACTAAAAAAACTTCTTGAATATTCCTTTCACCATCTGAATAATTTTAATTAACCTAAGGAGTGAAGCAATTTTTTATTTTTACCCTCAATAGTACACCATGTGCCATGCACATGCTCAAATTTAACAAGAAAAGTTCATAAAATTAATAGCATGACCATTTGTCATAACAAAACTGAAGTTGAAGGACCATGGGAACGATTTTGGAAATTGAGGGACCAAAATATCAATCGGGTCAAAGTTTAGGACCATTGAACCTAAAAACCCATATTGTAACGTTTAAATATCGCAAGTTTTGTAGAGACCATTGTCCTTATTTTCAAAATTTAGTCCTTTATATTTATGACAATCATTTTTCTTGTATTTATTATTATTATTATTTTAATACAAACGATAAGGGATGGATGGTTTCTCATACACATTACCGAAGTGCCATGGAGTTCTCCACTTGATTTGCTATCAAAGGTTTATTTCAATCACATTCAAATGGTTCTAGATGGCCAACTTTGAATTTTGTTCTTGAATACTTGATTGTATGCAACAATCTTCTTTTTCGTAAGAAACTTGTCGCTCCTCCACTGGCCAATCTGATCTTTTGGCTTTTCAACTTGGGCATATCCTGTGTGTTCTTTTCTCTGTGTATTTGCTAGCCATTTTCTCCACTTTCT
This sequence comes from Prunus avium, assembly GCF_965620075.1. Lineage (NCBI taxonomy): Eukaryota > Viridiplantae > Streptophyta > Magnoliopsida > Rosales > Rosaceae > Prunus > Prunus avium. The sequence goes on from NC_142285.1 coordinate 2,428,945, forward strand.
ACACATATAGCACAAATTCCAAATTCTGTGTTCAAAGAAACATTATTAATACTGTACTCCCTTGAAAAAGTTGAAACAAAAGAAGGAAGAACAATTTTCTTTTTTGGTTTGAGTGGGGAGGGGCCAAAGCCCAATGGAAGAAGAATTTTCCAATTTGCAATGGAACATGAAATGAGATAGAGGTAAAGTTATTAATTAAACAGCATATACCACCACATAGTTGAGAGAGATAGTGGCAATGGTGGCACAAGAAAGAAAGAAGAATACCAAAATTCGCATATTTTTTTGTATGGTTGTGGAAACCTAAAAAAAGCTAGAGCCAAGTGGCCTAGATCACATGAAAATGTATAACAAGTTGTGTGATGTTTTTTTATTTTTTTGGTTGTTGAAACCTATCTAGAGTGCATTATTCTCATCAGCCCCAGTGCTTCCAATTTCTAATCATAACTATTTTTTAAATCAAATTTGATTAGAGAAGGGGGAAAAAAAACCTTATTTTGAGAGAGATAATGACATTGAGTGTGGAAACTAGCTTCTATATATGGATATTTTTTTGGGTACAAATCTCAAGGATAAGTTGACTCTGCCAAGACGCGATTTAATGCACAAAAAAGACAAACAAAGAATTTAATCATTTCCAACATTTTTGTTTTGACCCAAAGTCAAAATAAAAAGAAATAAAACATGATAAACAATAAATGGGAATTGGATTAACTATCTGTTGGCGTGCTTTGCAGATCATGTTGAACTTCTATGCACGTCAAGAATTTCTGTATTTAATATAATTGATTTTCTAATGTAAATCAAGTTGGCTTTGCGTGACTTTAAGCGGAGGTGTACCATATAAGTTTGATGTTGTGATTAGATCTCTTCGTGTTTGGTGTAGACCTTCGGGGGCGTTTGTTCTAGTCCTAGAAGCTTTTGTATTTATATTGCGCTTTTGGTGTAATTTATAAATGCAATTTCTCTAACATTTGGCAAAAAAAATTATAAAAATTGGAGAAGGAAATAAATAAATAAATTTAATACAAAATATAGGATATTTACAAAATACCTTTTATAATGGGTCAAATATGTAATGTTGGAAATATGTCCGAAATTTAATGTCTTGCTAGTGATTCGAAAATATAAAATCCATTATTTCAACATAGTTTAATCTAAAACATTTGACGTAAGTGATGAATCGCATTTATGGAATTGAATTCCGATGTTTTTATGTCAAATAAAGTCTTCATCGTCTTCTTACCATTGTTCTAGTCCTCTTTCATTGAGGGACACCATTTAGGGTCCCTTATGAATTTTTTTCTCCACGATTCAAACCGTCTATTTTTTTTAAGTGTTCAACCATAGATTATCCTTGCAAAAAATCAGGATAATTGAAAATTATTAAGGCATCTAATTGGGACCAACAAAATAGACGACCACGATGCTTTAAGAAACGAGTATAATAACAACAATCTAGGGGTCACTCTCTTGCTACATGAGAAGAGCAGTGCGTCAAATATTAGGGTTTAGATTCTTTATGTTCAACCGTCATCCCCTCCTCAGCCTAACGTTTGTTTTCATCCACATTCAACCACTGTCGTCGCCCTCCTCGACTTGACAGCGTCGAGTCACTTTTCTTCCACATCGAGTCGTTGCCATTTTTCTTCCCCATCGAGTCGCTGCCATCACTCCTTCCTTCGACTCTGGGGTGCTAGCCTCATTGTTGTCTCTCTCATATCTTGGGTGTTGCTTTCGTCATTCTCTTTCTCATCGGTGCGTCAGCGTCTCTGGTAGTTGCCTTGGTGTCACATCCCGGGATCGGCTCCGCCGTAGCACGATATTGTCCACTTTGGGCCCCCCTCTCTGCCCTCACGGTTTTGTTTCTGGGAGCTCACGAGCAACTTCTCAGTGGGTCACTCATCTTGAGATTGCTCTAGCCCCAACTCGCTTAACTTTGGAGTTTCCATGACTCCGACGCCAGTGAGCTCTCAAAAGGCCTCATGCTAGATAGAGGCAAACATGTACATATAAGGCACATCACTCACTCTCCGTTGGTCGATGTGGGATCTTACAATCCACCCCCCTTAGGGGCCCAACGTCCTCGTCGGCACACTTGCACCACACGGCAGACTGGCTTTGATACCAAATTGTCACATCCCGGGATCGGCTTCGCTGTAGCACGATATTGTCCGCTTTGGGCCCCCCTCTCTGCCCTCACGATTTTATTTCTGGGAGCTCACGAGCAACTTCTCAATGGGTCACCCATCCTGGGATTGCTCTAGCCCCAACTCGCTTAACTTTGGAGTTTCCATGACTCCGAAGCCAGTGAGCTCCCAAAAGGCCTCGTGCTAGATGGAGGCGAATATGTACATATAAGGCACATCACTCACTTTTCATTGGTCGATGTGGGATCTTACACTTGGTATGGTGGTTTCAGGGAGTTAACTCATGCTATTGTGCCGACAGTCTCCAAGTCAACAATGATCATGGTGTAAGTTGCTTCGTTGGGGTCAGCGGTCACGATAGAGATGGCTTTCCTCATGCCCCGTCCGTCGTCTGATTTGCGATCTCAAGTCTTACCTTTAGGAGAAGACGACCATTGTCCAAAGATTTGGCGTGAGTGGCTCTTCACTTATGGTCCATAGCTTTGATCCTTCTTTTCATGGTGTTGGGCTAGATTTTGGCAACTAGGGTTGTTGTGTACCATCCTTTTACCCATCTTTACTGGTTTGGCTGGTTACTCTACAATGGAAACTGCGAATTCGGGTGCTGTTGGTGACTGGCCCAGAGGAGTCTCCTGGACGCCTTCCTTAATGTGTTCTTAGAGCATTCGTGGGCTTGGCATCCAACGAATGCTCTTATACCTGATCCTCGTGTTCAGGTTAAGTGGCTAGGCCAGTTTTGTTATTGTTGCATGATGTTTTCTTCATTCTCCCCTTAATTGATCTTTGATTCTCTGCATGTCTTAAGGGCTATGTTTTCACAGGAGCTTTCTTTGTCAGTGTTGAGATGATACGACATGTTTGGGGGCTTTTTTATTTATTTTCTTTCCTAGCCTATTTGCGGTTAGTCTCTTCTTTGTGTTGCTCCTTGTAGATTTCTCTTCTTTCATCGCCAATTGCTATTGGAGGTGGCTGCTGATGGTGTGATTAGTGGTTGTTTTCTTTCTTCTTGGCTTGTTGTGTTCTCTGTCGAATATTCTCACTGTTTTGTGGCTGTGCAAAGGACTTTGATTTCATAGTAGTACTCTTTTGATAGTTGGATTATGTTGTAGTGTTCTCATCAGAGGTCTTTGAGTCAAAGGTCTATGTGTCAATTTGCTCTTGCTCTAGCATTAGTCTACGTGACTATTTCATTCTCTCTTGTTAGCTTATGACATGTGTGGTACTCTGTCCTACCCTGTGGTTTGTCTCTCGCGAAGGTTTTAATGAGGCCACACTTTCGTGTTGTTCTATGTACGCTACTTTGATTCTATGAATGAATTCCATTTCTTAAAATAAAATAAAACAACAATCTAATTGAGGGGTCAAATGGTTTTGGATTCAAGTGACTTTTGGCAAAAATGATTTTTGAGGGAATATCTGAAAACTAGAGAATTCAAATCATTGAAATACAATACATGGAAGGATGTCCCCTCAATTGAAGCTCTCTGACGCTTATTCATCCTAAATTCCGGTTGAACTCATAACATATTTCCTTTTTTAAAATAAAAAAAATTTATATATAGTTAGAAATGGAGAGATGATAAGTATGAATGGGGAAAGAGAAAATATATTTATAAAATAAAAATATATATTTTTAAAGCAATATTTTTACAAATTTTGAGTGTTTTGTAAACTCTTTAATTGCTTGCTCAAAAAATTTGAAAATCAAAGACAAAAATACTATGGATGGGAGGGCCCTTTTTAAAAAAAAAATTTGATACCCGCATCAATTTCATTAATGAAAGGAAAATACAAGAACATAGCCCCACAAGGGGCTCTTGCTTGCAAACAATAGAAAGATAAAAACAATAAACACAATTATTGCAAGACAATAAGCAAAAATAATTTTATATCGTAAAGCTACTACATCTGGTGAAGTGGAAAATAAAATCCTGCTCAACTTCCACAAGGACACATGGTCACAACATTTTCCAAACACCCTTAAACTCAAAATACCAATTGATAATAGATCCACAAAATCAACAACTCCACCCCTCAACATAGAGATCTAATGAATATCCATCTCATCGGCCCCAAAACTCCAAGGTCAACACATAACAAGCCAAAAAAGATAGATTTACACAAATCTGCAAAAGATCCAACCAAAAAGGTTGGTTTGAAGACCCTAGAACAACCAGGGGTGAGACAAACCTTGCAAAACACAAGAAAGACAAAAGGCTAACATGAAATCGGCTAGGAAAAAAATCCCTCCACAAGTATAGGGGTAAATAACCCTGTGTATTCGTACGATAAGATGATTCCAATAGGAGGAAAGAGAGAGAATATGAGAGTAGAGAGACAAGGAGGAGGAGCAGGAGGAGTGACCTTCCCCACCCAAACACCAAAATTCTGTATGCGGCCAAAATTCACGTTTTGCTTTCATGGATGAGAGGGCGCTTAAAATTCACGTTTAGAAAATTGTTGATTAGCCCCCACTAAATAAATTAAGAGAAATAATATTATAATTCTACAACATATCATAATTAATTAAATAATTTCCTTCCTGCAAATATTTGTTAAAGTATTGGCTTGTCGTGATAGAATCAACTTATTGATGCTTGACATTAATTTATTGTTCTTGTAACGTTGTCATATCATTCACTAATTCAGTTAAAGAATGGTCAACCTAACTTGTGAATTTCATGGGTTGAAAATAGCCGCCCTGCTCAATAATACTCGTACTGAACTCACTTTTTAAGCACCAATTAACTATCAGTCATTAAACTTTCAATTCCAATTCAAGAGAATTTAGTAAACAACTTATAAAGAATCATTACTATTTCAACTCCGAACTCAGATAGTTTAGTAAACAACTTTAATGGAATTCAGATTTTGACTCCTCAATTCAATTCCTCCTCATCCGATTACGTATTAGTAAACATGTCATTAGTATAGTGGTATTTGTCTTTAATAGGTTGAACGAGGTCTTAAGTTCGATTTACATGAATGATGAAAACAATGTATATTTATAATGAGTTCGATACCTAATTGTCGTGTGGCTTTGTTGTGGGTGTATCGATTCGTTGTGTGGGTGTATTGGCCTATTATAAAGGTATAATTGAAAAATAAAACTAATGAGGTGTTCACTAAATATCCTATGGATATGACAGCGATTTTATATCCTATCATAATTTTCTTTATTTTAAACTCAATTTATTTTTCTTTTGTTAAAAGATAAGGAGATCGCATTCATAAATTACGCCACGACTATTTCTTAATTTATCGAAAGTTGGGAACGATTGTGTTTTCGTTTGCCACACACAAGTGCAATAGGGCTGCACACGCCGTTGCATCTTTTGTAGCTAGCAAGAATTAGAGACGGTATCTGGGAATGTTTGAAGATGTTGGTCTTTGGCTTGTTTTTTTTTTTAGATATAGAATATTGTTAATTTATTATATTATTCTCATTTAATAAATATGTTTATTTTAAAATATTTTTCTTTAATTAAGAGCATTTTTCTAGTATTTTAAATATTTTACCATTATTTACCTTGTATGTATCTATATCTATATAAAACATTCAAAATTCCAAAAAATACTCTTGATTAACAAAAGTGCTAAAAGACTGCAAATGAATATAATAAGGGTAAAATGGTAAAACACTAATTTGCTCAATTATAAAATAAAAAATAAATTCCACCTAAGTAATTATATGGAGGAAGTTACTCCCCTACTCCATCGACATTCCTCTTTTTACTCCCCACTCCACTTCAACCATATATATATATATATATATATATTTTGGTTTTCTTTTCATTTTTATTTATTTATAATTTTAAATATCTATACCTGATGTAAAGAAGAAATGATATTGCATACCCAAAAAAAATTAATAAAAAAAAGAGAAAAAAAAAGACCAATTGACACAAGCGTGACAAGAGGCTAGTATAGATGATGTAAACTTATCTATTCGGCTTGAATAAAATTTGTTGTGTTTGGCAAAAAAAAAGCTACTCATTAATAATTTTGTTTGTTGAAAGACGAAAACACCCTCATAAATTTTACAACTAGAAAGAGTCTTACAGTTAAACATCACGAGTAACGCGTGAGTGATTACCGCGTCGACGCGTCAATGCCCGTCAAACCAGAGAGAGACATGGAAAAGACAAAAGTACTCTCATTTCTTCGTGTACAACTCAAAATCTCTCTCCTCTCTGTCTCTACCTGAAGAATCCCATCCCCGGACCCCTACCCACAAAAAAAAAACTATATAAACCGACTCCCGCTATTTCTGCTTCTCTAGCCAACAATACACAAATACACAAATACACAACACACACACCTCTCTCTTTCTCTCTCTGATTCTCATTCTCATGGAGTCCCCTTCTCGCTCCTCCGTCATCATCGTCGGTGCCGGAGTCTCCGGTGAGATTCATCGCCACCGTCGATTTTGATTACTTTGACTCTCATTTCTCTCTCGTCCTTATCATTTTTTCTCTCTTTTTCTGAAGGTTTATCGGCGGCGAAAGTTTTGATCGAGAACGGCGTGGAGGACGTAGTGATTCTGGAAGCTTCGGACCGTATCGGCGGCAGGATCCGAAAACAAGATTTCGGAGGCTTGTCGGTGGAGCTCGGCGCCGGCTGGATAGTCGGCGTCGGAGGAAGAGAGTCGAACCCGGTCTGGGAGCTTGCCCAGAAATCGAATCTCCGCACTTTCTTCTCCGATTACAGCAATGCTCGCTTCAACATCTACGATCAAAGGTCCGTATTCGGTTTCTTTCATTTTAGTGAATTCCTTGCTTAAAGTGCACCGTGTGCGCATTGCGCTTACCTAACGGCTTGCCCCTCGCATTTATTTATGCGTCTTGCGCCGTTGGTGAACGAACGAGTTAGCGTTTAAACTTCGCCGCGGCGTTTTGTTTCGGCATCTTCGTCTTAACAGCGCACTTTAGATTTTTCTGTTTTTGTTGCTATTATGCGCCGGTGTTGAACTGCCTGCTTTGGGCTTTGGCGCTGCATTTTAGCTCCATCAGCGTAAATTAGCACCATTTCATCAATATAAATAACTCGCCGAGTAAAATTTGTTTGTGTACTGCAGTGGGAAGATATTTCCGAGTGGAATCGCCGCGGACTCGTACAAGAAGGCCGTGGAGTCGGCGATGCAGAAGCTGAAGAAGTTTGAAGCCGACTCTTGCTATGGCGGTGGCGACGTCACCAAAGCCGCCGAATCGTCTTCGTATGTCTCCTTCTCTCTTTCATTATAATGTCTCGATCGCTTTGTCTTCTTCTTATTACTATTTTATATATAGTTTTATTTTCCTATTTGGTTTTTTTTATTGTTGGGTTTTTTCCGCGAAATTTACCTGAATGTGTTGGTTTTTTCCGCGAAATTATTTTATTTTACTTTTGGGGAATTTGGGTTTTGATTCTGTTTTTTTCTTCTAATTATAGTCGCGGTTTGTGTGTTTTTTTTGAATAAAAATTTTGTTTTCTAGTACGCCGAAAACGCCGATAGAGCTGGCTATTGATTTCATCCTGCACGATTTTGAGATGCCAGGTCAGTTTTCACACCTCATTCCGCGGGCAAATTTCTGTTTGGTTGCTGAGATTTTCTAGTCGTCGTTTGAAAATGCCAGATGAAATTTTGTTCCTAAATTCTGAATGAATTACTTTCTGACTTTGATTATTATCGAAATGTGTTTTGTGTGCAGAAGGTGAGCCCATATCAACATTCCAAGACTTTGGAGAACGAGAGTTTTTAGTGGCGGATGAAAGAGGGTACGAGCATCTGCTATACAAAATGGCTGGAGATTTTCTTTTCACCTCTGAGGGTAAACTGTTGGACAATCGTCTCAAGTTCAACAAGGTACAAGAATCTGATCCTTCTCGTTTTATGTTATTATCATTTTACTATTATTCTAACAATTTTTCAAAGGAAAGGTGTCTTCCTTTTTGCTGTTTTTTAGTTACCCAATCATAGGGACAGAATATGAGTAAAAAATTACAGATAAAAGAACAGAAAGTGTGAGGTGAAAAAGCTGATTTTCTGTTTTGTTTGTTTCTGTGCGCTGATTTCCTTTTTGCTGTTGAGATTGATTGACCCAGCTTTGGAGTTTGCAGATAATGACGTTTCTGAAAGCTGTTTTTCTCTTATGATATAATAACTATCATTATTCTATTGCAAATTACACCTTCTTTCTTAAAGGGTCAACTAATATTTTTGTTTCAGACCAAAAAAATAAACTAATATTTTTGTTTTGGTTTATACGGAATTGGATCTTGTTATCTTTATTTCATCATTCTGATAGTAAAGTCGAGCAGTTCATAAACACGTCTTAGAAACAAATTTTGAGGTTTCCAAGAAAATATTTGGTGGCGTCTTTTTATTAGGGAGCTGATTTTCCCATTCTTTTTTTGTCTGAGAAGTACTTGTGTGAAATAGGAATAATACTTTTTTGCTATACCTAATCAATCAGGGCATGTTAGGCACGATAACTTTTCCACTTCACAATTTATGATTGGTTGGAGATAACAAAACAGTTCTATATCTATTCATACAAATTTTTCTACTTTTATCCACTTACATTTCCTTTTATTATTAATAGATAATAAGTGGTAGATAAGTATCTTCGACCCAAAACATAAAAAGTAAAGAAAAGCTAACAGGCCAATGGAGATGGCCAAGGACTCCATTGGTCTTTTGTTTCAATGTGACATTACTTACCACTTTCCTATCAAGTTTTCCAAAGACTTTATTTCTTTAGTTTTGCTACTAACATCAATGATGATATCCAATACTGGGTTTGTTTTTTCTCGTAATGAATGATATTGTGGCTTCTTTGACCTTCGTTATATATTTTGAAGTGTTTATACCAAAGCTGGGACTCAACTTTTCTTTTCTTTTCTTTCTTTTATCTTGAGTGCCATTCATTTGACTCTGCAACAATAATTTCTGATTTCAATCGTACAACCATGAAGAGCCATGATCCTTGTGACCTTTTGAGAGCTCTTTTTATCACTCATAAATTAGTAGGGCCCAAAGTGCGAGTTTCCATTGCGCTGCACAGTGCCCATTATTGAGTTTATGACCCATGAACAATAAACGTTGAGTTGAAATGTCAAGTCTGCTCAAATAAGATCATGAAAATAGGAGGTGTGGTCACTTTTCTCCAGTTAATGGGGCTTGTTGTCTTTACTTTTCCCAAATAAGAAATAAGAATACTGTATGAGTTTAATGTTGTCGATAAATTCTTCCGTATTTGTTGAGTTGTTGTATTTGTATTATACTCGTAGTGTAATTATGAGTGCAACGTCTCTACCGTTTAAAAAAAAAAAAAAAAGAGGGACTGTTGTGTTCACCTCCTTTGAGAAACTATAAATTCATTGTGAGATAAATAGGTCTGAATTTCAGATTGCACAGTTTTTCTTAGTTTGACTGCCCAGGATCTTATGGGGTTGTTGCCTTGGGCTCTTCACAAGTTGATTTTGTTTTATGGCAGATTATTTTATTTTATTTTATTTACTGTTAATACATTTATGAAGATGATTCCATGCTTGATTTTGGGCAGGTTGTTCGGGAATTGCAGCACTCGAGAAACGGCGTTACGGTAATGACGGAGGATGGTTACGTCTACGAAGCAAATTACGTGATTTTGTCTGTTAGCATTGGCGTTCTCCAAAGCGAGCTCATTGCCTTCAATCCACCCTTGCCCGTACGTCTCTTCTCTTCTCGTAGTTTATTTCATTTCATTCATGTCACTAGGCTCACTATCCAATTGCCATAACAGACAACTTTTCTTTACATAAGATGTGGATGTGTCTTTCAGCTATTGGACCATGAATTTCTGTGTGCATATAATATCCCTCTCTTTCTTTCATCATGCATTTCACACTGATCTTGCCCATTCACTTTGCTTGGTCCAATATATATAGTGGAATCTGAAGGGCTAGGTGCCTAGCATATGGGTCCCTGTAGATGGGAGTTTACTATTTGTTTATTGGTATTTATTAAGGTGGAGTTGGTCCACCGTATTAAATGCAATTTAGTGGGAAGAAAGTCAGAATTTATGGATAGCTGGGCTCATTAAATAAGGCTCACGGGTTGATGACGCATGAGGAAGATGGGCGAGCAGCTGTAGCCTGTTTCTTATATGCCAATACCATGGATTATACGATCCATAGAATTTTAACCCATTGGCTTGCCGATAGGTTAAATAAATGTAGGTGGCCTTGGCCTTGCTGCTTGGTTTACTAAATGCAGGTGTTGAATGCGGATCAGTATTTGCCTTACTATATTAGTTGGTGCCTTCATTCCCTTCCAAAACAAGAAAAAAAAAATTAGCTAGTGCCTTCATTGCGTAAACTATTAGACCCAAAAACGGTGTGTATTTTCAGTCTCGAAGCCTGGCTCAATTATGGACTGCATGTTTTTAACGTACATTTTAGCAGCTTCTTTGAAAGGAGTTGGTAGTACAAAATATGCTGTAAAGTCATCTCATCGTTTAGTTGTGGTCTGTTCATGTTTTGTCGCTGGTGTATAAGACCTACAATTATCTCATGATATGGCTTTGTCTGCTTAGGTAGGCCAATACTCTTGGTGACAACTTGACAAGGATGTAATTTTTGTTTTAACGTAACAAAACTAGTCAATGTTTGCTCTCTATGACTGAAAGCCATCTCATTCAAAGTCTCATTTGATATAGTTCAATACTTTGCTTGAAATTATGTCACAGAGGTGGAAAACTGAGGCTATACAGAAATGTGATGTGATAGTGTACACAAAGATCTTTCTCAAGTTCACCTATAAGTTCTGGCCTTGTGGGCCAGGAAAAGAGTTCTTCATCTATGCCCATGAGCGGAGAGGCTACTACACATTTTGGCAGGTTGGTTAAATATTTTTGTCATTCTTGACGCCAGCTAACTTATATATGAAATTTCCATGTTGCTTCCAGCAGATCAACAGATTCAATAAGTTTGTTGTGCACAGACTTGCCTGTCATATTTTAAAGCCATTATTACTTATTTAATTTATTCGATAAATGACAACATTTTAATTTTCATTTCAAGTGTTGTGGTTCATGCATCTTGGAAAAAAACATTTAAAATTTAGGATTGCTCACTACAAGAGCTTTGAACGCAACCTTCAATATGTAAAATCATAGGTGGGAGGGCTTGTAACTCAAGTAGTTAAGAACATTTACCCATGCACCCGAGGTCCTAGGTTCTATTCCCTCCTCCCCCAATATCGTTTGTATTAAAAAAATATATATCATGTTATGAGGAATAACCAAGCTGTCATTTTAGTTTTGGTTGATAAGAATCTTGCTGCTTCCCCAGTCTGGGTACATACAAATTGCTAAATGAGTTAGTACATAAACTCCGCACCTCTTTCTTTTTAGATAACCTCAGTATTTAGTTTTGAAACTTGAAAACGACCTTGTCCTTTATATTGCGTGTTTTTCAGAGCTAGGTTGTAACTACCACCATTTACAATATTATGGTAATAAATATTGATTTCTTTTCTTGTTCTGATCAACAAACAAGAGTCACTTGCAATATTAGTTTGAATGGTTCTTCCTTTCATGCATTGATATCTCTGTCACTTTCTTAGAGCTGGCAATATTGCTTTCGCTTTGAGCTCAATTCGTATCCGAACTATTGTTCATTTGCTTTAGTATTTGAATACTGTACATTATGATCAAATCTCAAACCTCTATTATATTAAAATCATCTTCTTTCGTTTTATTAGGAAAAATCCCGTATATTGTAAGGACAACACGTGGCTAGTTGTGAGATGTCACTGTCTTTTTCATTTACAAAACTATTTATTTGACAGATATATGGATACAGATTCTAAACTTATATTATGACAAATAAAATATGTGAGATTGATACATATAGTATATTTTAAGTTTAGAATTGGATTATCAAGTCATCCTTAACTCATCATATTCTCTCCAAGCTGACTGCTAATCTGTTGCCGTGTCATCAGCACATGGAGAATGCATATCCTGGATCCAATATACTGGTCGTGACGTTGACGAATGAGGAATCAAAGCGTGTGGAAGCTCAGTCTGATGAGGAAACATTGAAAGAAGCCATGGGGGCTCTTAGGGACATGTTTGGACCCAACATTCCTGAAGCTACTGATATATTTGTACCTCGGTGGTGGAACAATAGGTTCCAGCGAGGCAGCTATAGCAACTACCCAGTAATCTCTAATGGCCAAGTTGTTCGTGACATCAAGGTTTGCCTTCTCTCTTTGATCTTCTATCTCACCATTAATAGATCAAATTTTACTTCACATATCTGGTAGCATACGTAAAGATGATTGATTGAATCGTTACGCTCTAATTACCAATATTCAGCGTCCTTCATCTTTGGTAAGTCCTAAAGTGAGATAATTAAATAGAGTATAGCTGGTTGCGTTAAGGAGAATGATCTCATGGGGCTACAACTTACAAACTGAGCCTTTAGATGTATTTATAGGCATATGATGACCTGTAACTGTAAGATTCTTAAATGTGAGTAGGAATATGCTAACTTTGACAAAACTTTTACTCTATGATATCATTGCTAATGTGGCTTGTCACACTTATCATTTTGATCCACATGGTATGTGACATCGTGCACTCCGTGGAGTAAGAAAATTTTGTACAAAAATATAAGAAAAATGGTAAAATAAAATTGTAGCGATAGCATTGCTCGCTAAAGTTTATGTATCTCCCCTTAGAAGTTTTAGTATTTGGGTTGCAACAGATATGAAGAACATGTACCTTTTTCTCTGATCTGCTATCTTTTTAACCTGAGTTCCTTGATCAATGAAAAGAAAATAGATCACAGATTAATAAAAAGCTCTGTAATGAACTGACATTACTTTTCTTCGTGTTTTATGTTTATGTCCAGGCCCCATTAGGCTGCATCTTCTTCAGTGGAGAACACACAAGCGAGAGATATAGCGGCTATGTCCATGGCGGATACCTTGCAGGTGAGCAATTATTCTGAGAGTTATTTGGGAGATTAAAGGCCTCCAATTATAAACATAAACTCTAATGTGATCTTGTATGTGTTGTGGCATTGGTGTTTGATGAGTTTTATGATCAATAGGTATTGAGACGGGTAAAGCTTTGCTGGAAGAAATAGAAAAGGAAAAAGAAAGGAGTATTGAGAGTGAGAATCAAACATTTTTGTTAGAACCCTTGCTTGCATTGACTGGTTCATTAAGTTTGACGCAAAACGATGCTGTATCGAGTCTCAAATGCGATATTCCTAGACAATTGTATCTAAGTGGCAAAGTTGGCGTCCCGGAACTATATTATGACTACGTGGACCTATAGAAAAACCTCAGTATGATGATGATGATGTTAAAAACATGAGCATTGAGAAAGATCTCACACGACGGAGTTGAAATAATTTCTGTTTAAATCCGTGATGCCGTTTACGAAGTTGAATGAAGTGAGAGATACATGAGCAAGCTAGCTGGGAAAGATGTAAGAGTCTGTGTAGTAGTATGATTCATAATGGTATACTTGGGGGATGAAGTCAATGAAGTTGCAATGGTTTTGGTTCCAATGGAACTGGTATTTGGGAGAGTATACATAATGTAATAGTCGATTCGTGTAGTCAGTTGTTTAGAAGGAGGGGGGGAGAGGAGAAGGCTGTAGTTTAGGCTCTAATTGTACTGCTGATGAATGTTAAGTTCACAAGAAAGTAGTCTTTCTCATTTTCTTCTAGGTTATTGACCGTAATGGTCACTCAACTTTTGCTCCAGTCTCATTTTGGTCCACCAATTAAAATTTTCATTTCATAGTCTTCACTCTCCTTTTAGTATCAAATTGGTCTTACAGTCAAAGTCAGTCAATTTTGCCGTTAAATTTAGAGGTAAAATCGTCCCTATGGAATAAACATTAATAAAAATTTAATTAAATAAACATTTGAAAATTAAAACGAATACTTCCTTGAAATAAACTTTTTTTTTTCAAATAACTTTTACAATAAAACCATTAGTACTGAAGGAGTTTTTTAAGAAATATTGATAAATCTTTTTCATAATTAATGGACATTCTAAATTCTAAATGATTGAAAAAGTTAAAATGATTAAAAAAAAAAGAGATTAAAACCCAACCCGTTACCACCATCCCAGCCGCCAATGCCATCACCAACTACCCCAACCCCACCACGCCTCTTTCGGCAAACCCCTACCCAAATTATCATCATTCCTCTCCAATCCAAAACCCCACCATGCACTATGACCTCTCTCTCTCTCTCTCTCTCTCTCTCTCTCTCTCTCTCTCTCTCTCTCTCTCTCTCTCTGAAAGACCAAAACCCCACCACCCTTCCAACACCACCAAAAAAAAAAAAAAGTCTGTTGTAAGAAAATTTGGGGTTAAAAATCTGTTTTATTGATGTTTCACTTTTGATAGAAGAAAAATATATATTTTCCTTCCATCACACCTACGGCCACTCGTGAAGCCCACCTCTCCATATATGGAGCTATGGTTCAAATTTGAGGGAGCTTCTAACATGTGAACGATTTTACTCCTGAATTTAATGGCAAAATTGACAGACTTTGATGGTAGGATCATTTTGATTAATAGACCAAAATGAAGCTGGAGTAAAAATTGGGGGACCATTTTTCGGTCCATAACCATTTTCCTTCTAGTATTTGTATTTTGGCTTAATTATTGATGTGTCCTTGTGCTTTACCGAAAATCTCACTTTACCCAAACTGGGTTAATACTTAATAGGCTTTTTATCACAAATAGTCCTTCACATTTACGAAATTATCACGAATGGTCCTTGAGGTTTTTTTGTGACACTAATAGTCCTTAACGTTTGGGCTTTTTATCACAAATGGTCCATGCAGTTATAAATTCTGTTAAGTGTGACGTGAAAAATAAGTGAAGCCCACCAGTCCAATTACATTGTGACATGTGGATAAAAAATAATTTTTTAATTTTTTAATGAAAATTCCATATTTATTTTTTTTTCTGCGGGAGAGAGAGACGGAGTAAGAAAGCGGGATGAAAAATTGCAGAAAAATAAAAGGAATTTTCATTAAAAATTTATTTAATTATTTTTTTATCCATATGTCACAATGTAATTGGACAGGTGGGCTCCACTTATCATCCACGTCACACTTAACAGAATGTTTTAACGGCAGGGACCATTTGTGATAAAAAAACCTAAACGTTAGGGACTATTAGTGTCACAAAAAAACCTCAAGGACCATTCGTGATAATTTCATAAACGTGAAGGACCATTTGTGATAAAAAGCCTACTTAATATGCTCTATGTGCTTTATTTCCGTATCCCCAACGAATGACCTCGAAATGAAGCAACTACATACAAGTATCTTACAAATAGTTATATTGTTTTAATTTGATCTAGGGTTAATTACTGTAGACGTCCGTGAACTATGGCCCCAGTTGCAATTGGGTCCGCGAACTAATTTTTGTGGCAAAGACATCCTTTAATTAAAAATCCGTTGCAATTAGGTCCTGCCGTCCAACTCTGTCAATTTGTCCATCAAAATGAGGGGTAAAAACGTCATTTCAAGTATGAAGGAAAAAACTGAAGAAAAAAAAAGAAAAAAAGAGAAAAAAAAAAGAAGAAAAAAAGGTCCCTCTCTCTTTCGCTCTATCTCTCCCTCTTTCTCACAACCCATTTCCCCCTCCTTATCCCACCCCTCTCAAGTGTGGGCTTCTGAGCTTGATCAAGATTTCGTCGTCTTCTACGGAGCGGAAGGATGAATTGCTGTTGCCCGGGTTTAGGGTTTCAATTTCGGAGGAGGAAGACGAAGGGGAAGAGTAGCAACTCGGCTGCGTCGAGAAGGGCAGAGGCGGAGTCACCTCGGTACCGGCGTGATTGAAATTCACTTTAGGGGTTTCGTTGACGCCTTGGATCAACAACTCGTTCTCCAAAATTACGAGCTTCTGGAGCTGGGTTTGGTTCTGGGACGCCATGAATGCACGGACAAGCTGATCGCAGAGCTGAAATCTAGGGGCTTGGGAGGGTCTATGGAGGACTTGTGGCACCAGTTGAGAATGACGGATTTGAGAGCGAGGTTGGAGATTACAGAGGAGAAATCGGGTGGGGGAGAGTCCACGAGAGTGGGTGTGAAGTTGAGGGCTTTGCAGACTTGGACGCAGGCACGCTCTAAGGTGTGGCCTAAGGAGACGATAACTGGGTCTTTTGGAGCTTGGGCCTTTGCAGTTTTTTATGGAATGGCCGATGAGGACCTGTGGAAAAGCTTCCATTTGCGCCTGGGGCTGGGACTGCTTATCTTTGTCACTCTGTCGGGGGTTTGGACAAGGATTTCCATAGATTCACCCTTCTAGATGGACAAGGATTTCCATATACTGCAGTGAATAGCCAGGCGGACCCCTCTCTATTTTCAATAAATATAGTCACAGATTGGTCTAGACACTTTATCACCTTGATATTGCATTTATGCTCATCCCATAAAACCCAAATTCCACCAGAAAATCCTACAGCATTGGAGAACCCCAGTTGAGAGATTACCTTTCGAGCTCTATCAGAACTAATTCGTGGTTCACAAATAACCATAATATCCAGCTTATTGCCTTTAAAATCTTGCATATCCAGCAGTGATTTCCTGCTACCTGCCCCTCGAACATTCCAACATCCAATAAACATCACTCTTAACGTCAGAGGAAGGAGTCTTTGAAACCAAAAGCATGGAAGAGAGGTATTCTCAATTTTAGCAGAGATCGGAGGGGTGGGAATGAGATCTGGGCATGTGGTTAGGGGGAGAAAGAGAGGTGGTTGTGGGAGGGTGGGCTGCTGAGGGTGGAGGCGATAGAAGGGAAAGAAGGTGATATTGGGTGGTTAGATCTAATTTCAGGATTCCTAAAATTGGGATCTTTCAAATATACAAAGGTTGAAACGGCTGAAATAAGTTACAAAAACAAAGATTAGACAAACCTGCTAAGACAGAGCTTAGGGAGATCACCAGATCCGGTGAGGGAACTCTCACGGAGGAGAAGGAATTCAGCTTTGCATATGAACGAAAGACACAGAGCATGTGAAAACTCCAATATATCCCTCACAACAAGAGCACGTGCCATTCACATGGTCAAACTCGACGGATTCTGTTACGGCAGGACCTAATTGCAACGGATTTCTAATTAAAGGATGTCTTTGCCACAAAAATTAGTTCGCGGACTCAATTGCAAATGGGGCCATAGTTCACAGACGTCTACAGTAATTAATCCTTTTTTTTTTTTTTTTTGGGACAAACAGTAATTAACCCTTTGATCTATCAGCAACCTATTACTCTTCTTGCAAGTCTTGTCAATTCTTCTTTTGAATATTTGATTTCTTGACCGAGAGCATGAGGTTCTTTAAATGGTCGTACTTTGCTGTGTCGGTGGCTTGCCCAAAAACGTAGAGCTGGCAAACGGGTCATTTTAACGGGTTCCGGGTCGTTAACGGGTTAACCCGTTTTCTTAACGGGTTGACACGAACACGACCCGTTAAGTTAACGGGTGACAAATACTAAACCCAAACACGACCCGTTACAATTCGCGAATATCCGACACGACCCGTTAACCCGTTAAGAATAAAACAGAAAAAAAAAAAAAAAAAAAAAACTATCACAGCTTCTCTACCAACACGCCTTCTCTGTCTTTTTTCCCCCAAACCCCAACCCTAACTTTTCTTCCCTCTTTCCCTCTTCATTTCAGTCCTCTCACCCCAAAACAGTATATATCTCTCTCTCACAGATATCTTAAAAACTCAATAACTAAATAAATTGAGGAAGAAAGAAAATTCAAAATTAACTGAGAGAACCAAAACCAACAACTCTAGAATCAATCACCCTCTGTGGACCGACCTAGATACCTCCTCCTTGATCCCTGGTGGCTGGGTTGGCGAAGTCATCCCTGGTGGCTGGGTTGGCGGAGTCTATTGAGTGGAGAGAAGAAGAGCAGAAGAGAATCTTGACAAAAAGATAGCAGAAGAGAAAAAGAGAAGAACAAAGCAGAAGAGAAGAACGAGAGGAAGAAGAAAAGGAAAAGGGGAAAGAAGAAAAAGACAAAAAGGTAAGAAGAAAAAGACACTGAAAGAAGAAAGAAAAGGGGAAGAAGAAAAGAAAAGAAAAATATTTTGCAAAATTACAAAATTAACCTTCTTAACGGGTGGTAACGGGTTAACCCGTTTTCGACCCGAAACGACCCGTTAGCTTAACGGGTGGCTAACGGGTTCACCCGTTTTCAACCCGACCCAATAAGCTCAACCCAAATACTGATAATTTTGTGCGAATTCGTGTCGTGTTAACGGGTCGTGTGCAATATTGCCGGGTCTACAAAAACGGAAGAAAAATAAAAGATTCTCAGTGACGACGAGTGTAGACTGAAGTATATAGTACAAGTGGCAAAGTAGAGAGCACAGACACAGCTCAGTATTGAATTGAGCTCTCTGAACACGCATTGATCAAACTCTTCAATTCAAACCCATCAATCATCACAGACGTAAAGCCGAGGGATTTGAAACCCTTTTCTAGTTTGATTTTGATTTTAAAGCAGAGCAGTTTTGGATCCAAATGTTGGTCCAAGACCGCTCTACCCCACAACCCTCCAAACCCCAGCAACCCTTTCTCACAGCAAGTCACTTCCCTCAGTCCAAAATCTTCACTTTTCCCCAATGGGTCTCCTTTAATCTGTTCAAGATCACTACCATTTCATTCGTAACCCTCACCATTGCTGCCCTCTTCTTCCTCTACAATGCCAATGACTCTCCCTCCACCTTCCTTTGCTTCAACAAATCCCACCTCAAGATCCCCAAACCCATTGAATTCCCCAAACTTAGCTTCAAGTCAATCAAACCCATTTCAGATAAGTCCTCCAATTACGCTTCTTTCGGATCAGATAGATGGGTTGTGGTCTCTGTTTCGGATTATCCTTCTGATTCACTTCGAAAACTGGTCAAACTCAAGCGCTGGCAAGTCCTTGCAATTGGAAATTCAAGGACCCCAGTGGATTGGAGCCTCAAGGGAGTGATATATTTGTCAATGGATGACCAGGCCAAACTGAATTTTCGAGTTTTGGACTACCTTCCTTATGATTCTTATGTAAGGAAGACTGTTGGGTACCTTTTCGCTATCCAACACGGTGCAAAAATGATATACGACACTGATGATCGTGGGGATGTGGTTGATGGTGATCTTGGTAAGCACTTTGATCTGAAATTGTCAAATGTGGATGTAATGCAGGAGAAAGTTTTGCAGTATAGTAATGAAAATCCGAATAGAACAGTTGTGAATCCATACATTCATTTCGGGCAACGGTCAATTTGGCCTAGGGGATTGCCTTTAGAAAATGTAGGTGAAGTTGGGCATGAGGAGTTCTATAGTGAAGTATTTGGAGGATTGCAATACATTCAGCAAGGTATATCTAATGGCTTACCGGATGTTGATTCAGTTTTTTACTTCACAAGGAGGTCAGGTTCGGAAGCATTTGACATAAGGTTTGATGAGCGTGCTCCAAAAGTTGCTTTACCACAAGGTATGATGGTGCCACTGAATTCTTTTAATACATTGTTTCATTCTAATGCATTTTGGTCTTTGATGCTTCCTGTTTCGGTTAGTACAATGGCTTCTGATGTATTGAGGGGTTATTGGGCGCAAAGACTACTGTGGGAGATTGGTGGTTATGTTGTTGTTTATCCTCCAACTATTTATAGATATGATAAGATTGAGTCATACCCGTTTGTGGAAGAGAAGGATCTTCACATAAATGTGGGTCGATTAATTAAGTTCTTGGTTACTTGGAGATCTACTAAGATTAATTTATTTGAGAAAATTTTGGAATTGAGTTATTTGATGGCGAAAGAAGGGTTTTGGACTGAGAAGGAGGTGAAGTTCACTGCAGCTTGGCTTCAAGACCTGCTTGCTGTCGGGTATATTCAGCCAAAGCAGAAGGCCATAAAGTTAGATCAGCCGAGAACACCCATTGGTCTTGTAGACCGGAAGGAATTTATTCCCCGAAAACTACCTTCTGTGCATCTTGGGGTTAAGGAATCAGAGACAGTAAATTATGAGATAGGGAATTTGATTCGCTGGAGGAAGTTTTTTGGCAATGTTGTTATGATCATGTTTGTCAGTGGGCCAGTGGAGCTGACTGCGTTGGAGTGGAAATTGCTTTATGGCAGGGTATTTAAAAGTGTGGTGATTTTGTCGGACGGTGCTAAAACAGAGTTAGCTGTGGAGCAAGCTACTCTGGACCAAGTATATAAGTAAGTTGTTAATAATGTTCATGGTTTCTTTATTGTCAATGCCAACTTCCACACACATTCATGGGTTTTTCTTTTGGCAGACCAGTTTGGGTTGGATTTTTCTTTGCGTGAGTACGGATATCTGTGTCTTTATTAGATCTGATGATGCATGTTGGATTTTGGGCTGTCTTCTGCTAAGATTTTATCTGATTGGCCCTCCATGTTGTCTTGTTTCTTCTGGTTCATTCAATTTAATCTGCATCGGAACATCCAATTGATATAGAACTATAGCTTTTAAGTTAGTTTAGAGGAATCAACATTATACTTAGAAATTGAGGAAAAGAAACCTATTCAAATTCTTAGAATATTCAGTCTCTTTTTAATCATTGACATGGAAATGACTCAAAGTCAAAGTTACATCCTATGCACCAACTAATTCAGGTTGTAATTATAGGCGATCTTCTAATATGGTAAATCGTTAGCAGAATTTGAACAGTCTTTGCTTTGATTTTCATCATTTTTAATGTATATTATGCTGTCCTTACAATTCTGAAATGACATGCAGGCATCTCCCCAAAATATTTGACAGGTTTACCAGTGCGGAAGGGTTCTTGTTCCTGCAGGACAATACCATTCTCAACTACTGGAATTTACTGCAAGCAGACAAGACTAAGCTGTGGATCACTGACAAGGTAATGTAAATTCCCAAGTACAACACCCTGGGTTTTGGACAAACACCGACTGATTCGTTCATTCCCTATCTCTTCCAGGTTCCTCAGTCTTGGACTACAGCCTCAATCTATGGTAAAGACTCGGAATGGTTTTCAAAACAAGCAGATATGGTAAAGAAAGTTGTCAGCACTATGCCAGTTCATTTGCAGGTCAGTTACAAGGAGAGTAGCACGAGGGAGCAGGGTCTCAATATCTGCAGCTCCGAGGTATTCTATATTCCTCGACAATTTGTTGGGGACTTTGTAGATCTTGTAGGACTTGTGGGAAAATTTGAAATCCATAATAAGGTAGCAGTTCCCCTGTTTTTCATGGCGATGGATTTACCTCATAAATATGACTCTGTGCTCAATACAATGATTTATAAGCCAGAGACATCATCTAGCAACTCTTCAAATATGTATTCTGCTCAAGCCCCAGCCGTACACCCATGGACCGTTTCCAGTGAGTCAGATTTCATCGAACTTATGAGATTCATGGCAACAGGTGACCCTCTACTAATGGAGCTATTTTGAAGTACGGAAAAGTTAAACTTTGTACCATTCCCATTATATACGAGGCTCTCCAAAGAAATTGACACTTGAAGGGTAGAAAAATACTTAATACTTTATCCAACTTGGGTATTTACTTTTCGGCTTTATATGTTGTGGAAATTTTGAGGTAAGGGGAAAGGATGTCATGCAGTTTGTTCAGGTAGGTTTCTTCTGCTTTTGCTTTCCTTTTCTGTACAGAATTTTCTTTCATCTGTATGATTCAGTCATTGTATTTGAGCTGTGGATATATCAAATGAGAACCATTTATTAGAAGAATCATTACTCTACTGCTTCATAGTTTTCCGACAACAGCCTTGGAAGTTGATCAAGTAGCCTTTTTATAGTGAAATTTTTCAGTGTCTGTACTCTCCAGTTTACAACACCTGATTGTATCCTAGAGAATTTGAGATATGTGAAGAGTCATCCCTGGATTATGTAAAGATTCAAGAAAACAAAGGTTAATTCCTGAACACAGTTGGAAACGTGAAATAAGTATTTAGGAATTGAGATATGATGAAGGGAACCGAGTATAGAAAGGGAAGCCCCTCTCTTGTAATCAATTCATTTTGGGTGATTCTATGAACATCAATGGACATTCTTGGTTTTCCGTAAGCAATTCTTGGGTGTCCAGAAAAAAGTTATTGGGTATCCAAAGAATCACCTGTCATTTTCTCATGATCCAATAATTGTTCAATTGTCGAGTTCGGGAGTAAGAATCGCTTTCGTTCGGTAAAACTTTGTTTACAAAAACATGAGAATGCTTCCTTCCTAGGCAAGCACATAACCCCAAACAGCACTTTTTACATTTCAACCAGCTTTTGGCACTGTAAAAATCACTCTCAAACACAGCCTTAATTGCTAATAGCTAGCTGCTAATATTAAGGTTTTTCTTCCAGATTTTCCAGTGCTGATTGATGTAAGCGGTTTTGATATATTTGCCTCAACTTTTGAGGATCAAAGCCTAGCATTCTTCCTCTAATTTCCACTGTTAATATTGTTACATGGTTGCATAACCTCAATTACATCAATGCTCGAGATAAACAATGACCCTAGTTTATTATTGATGTCTAGCAAAAAAATAAGTTTATTACTGATGCAACATGCAAAGGGAAGGGCTCTTCGAGTAAAGAATACATCTGGGACGGGTTTGGCCACTTTACAACATAACTCCTTCCCTGTCTCATAATAAAACCCCATTTTTCTCAACTGAAATATTTCTTATAAAATGCTCTAGAAATGGCAAGAGCATCTCCTTTTGCTTTCACTGGGTAAAGCTCGGTACCTGCTTGCCAACCGTTTGACAACGATATCCATTCTTTTCTCCATTCCTCCACCTCAAAGTCCTTATTGTCCCTCAAACTTTTTGACAAATAACTAAAATAGGTTGAAGCTCGTGGTAGATAGTAGCTTCCCAATAGCCCACTCCAGAACTTATTTGCTGGTGACAAGGAAAATTTATTTGTTACACATAAGGGGAGAGAGAGAGAGAGAGAGAGAGAGAGAGAGAGGAAAAGAAAAATGTGACAAAGTTTCGAGTTACATCATGTGACATTGAAATTACGAGTACCATAATCATGAAGCTGGCTCTGGTTGGTTTTTGTGTTGTCAAACCACATCGTCACCTGTGTTCTTGCATTCCACTCATACTGAAAAAGAGAAAAAGAATTTTTATCAGTAATTTTTATATTACTTTATGTCTACATACTTTCCTAATGCGCAACTTGGGCTGAATTCTTGATGTTCAGCAGGGCAATAAAATGTTGACAAACCAAGCAGAAAAGACAAGGTGACCCTTCCCCCTTGGTTAAACAGAAGGCATAAGCCTAAAATAGATTTATTCAAAGTGGGAAAAGGAAAACGTGTAGCTTAGCAGACTTCAAACTACTTGAAGGTGTTGTTGCACCATGCTGATATGTCAAAATTAATTGCAGATAGGGTGATATTACCCTCAAGAAAACTCTCATAAGCAAAAAGCAATAGGCCAGAGAGGGACAAGTTTGTTCTCACCTGCCTCCTTTCCGTAGGATTAGCTGCCAGCTTTTTTGCACTTTCGAGCCAGGTACCAAGTAAAAAGTTATCATCCGAAGCAAGAAGTACATCAATATCCTTTATGAGTTGAACAAAATTTTGACTATGGAGACTATATGCTTTCACATCCCTCCCCTGGTAAGCTATCACTGCATCCGCATATACTTGGTTCGCTAGCTTGGACAGTACTTGCCGTGTTAAATCAACCAAGTCATATCTGTCGCAGTGCTCAGAATGGTTAGGAATGATCCAATGCTTTATTTCTTTTGGAAAAATCCAATCATGAACATGATATGTTATATTTGTCAAACGTCTTATTCAGCTAAGTTCCTTTGGCAAAAAGATTAGTTGATAAAGAAATTGTATTTAACAAGCTCTGGAAGGAAGGTGAAATTAAATTGGTTACCAATTTAGTTTAGCATGCATGCTATGAAGTTAAGAAGAACAAAATAAAAACAAATATTTCGACCAGGGAACAAAGGATTCATTCAAAAGAATTAGAGTTATCATGTGATTCATACAGGAAATAAGAGTAGTAGATGGAAAGAAAGCATATCCCAACATAACGATTAGGTTTGCCTTTACCTATATGTTAGGCTTCCAGAAAGATCATTACCACCATCGAGGAATAGTCGTAAAGCATTGACCACCTCTTGTGTAGAATACCACAAATGTGCCTGAGGCAAATGAGCGCTGGTTTCTTGGAGTAAAACTCTTCTCTTTCTATCAAGCACTGAGAGCATTTGCATCTGGTTTTGTTTGGTAACGTTAGATATGGGATTTGACGATGGATCCCAGTCAGGAAATTTGACTATGAAATCAGTGTTATGGTCCTGCGACAAGTTAAAAGTCCATATCATTCATAGTACTTTGGCTCTCGAGCAACAATCAAAACCTGAGGGCATCACCCATATGCAACGTAAAACTGATATGAAAAAGGAAGAATCTCTATCATCAATCCCAAGTTCAAACACATCAGTCATTTAAAACTTTATATAAAACAGTGAAAGATAACAGGGGGACAAAATAGTGTCTATCCAATAACTATATCATAAACCCCCTCTCTCTCGAGCAATAACCTGAGGTAACATAAAACTGATATGAAAAAGGAAGAATCTCTATCATTTAAACACATCAGTCATTTAAAACTTTATGTAAAACAGTGAAGGATAACATGGGGACAAAATAGCGACTATCCAATAACTATATCATAAATGGATAAAAGCATGGCTCCCCTCGCTCACCCCCATTCTGAGCCTGTGTGATGCCATAAAAGTATCAGAATACTTGAGATAACCATTCCCAAAGGGCAGCATAATGATGCATCCCTTTCATAGTTTGACCTGTGTTCCAAGATTATGTTCCTAAGGAAATAAAATTCATATAGGCACGGGATCAATTTTATTGAAAAACTCACAGCAATTCCATCTGTACAATTGTAAATTGTGTGGTGAAGAATTTCCCAAGCTGCCTCAACTTGATGAACTGTTTTTCCATAGCGTCTACGGGAATAGGTTTTTAGCCAATCCTGCAAAGACAAAAGAGTTAATTGCATGTGTACAGAAAATAATTTCAGCAATCATCAATCTGGCATAAGGCTGTTTACTCATCCTAATTACATCATGCACTTGCAGCATGCTGATTGTAGGTGAACATGAGTTGTTACCGTGTACACTATGTCTGGGACTCCAGGTTGTAGTTGCAAATAGCCAATGTGAAACTACTTTATTCTAACTAGCATAGGAAAACTAATATTTAGATTTACCCAATTAAAAGAGGAACTAAAAGCATCCAAAACTAATCGATTTATTGCATAGCATTTAAAAACTCATAATTACCTGAACTTGAACCTTTTCACTGCGAAATGCCATTTCAGATGTCAATTCGTAAATAACTGGATTGTGCTCAATTCCTTCCATGCACATGCCAACACCAACCTATTATAATATCGACAAGTTACTTGAGTGTGCCTCAAAATAAGTAATTTTCTATAAGATAAAAATATCAAATATGATTCTCATTCCCCGTCTTATTTTATAAAAATAAAACTAAAACTAAATAAACATTGGTCAGAGAGTATTATTTATGGAGCGTGGATAGCAAGATACTGGCACTTTGAACTATAATTTTAAAAGAGAAGTCCTTCACGGTAATAGGACATGCGTACAAGGTGTCTGGCATACCATAGTAGAATTTTCACTCGTTCGGGCATCAACTGGACCTGAAGAAACGGCATCCAATATGCCATACATTTCAATGTTTCCACCAAAATTGTGCAAGAGACACCTAATGTACATTAGTAGTTGAGCAAGTAAGAAACATTTTGGCTACAGGTGTTGAAACATAAAGTAAAAGTGGATACTAACAAATGAGTTAAGAGAGATGCATTTTGAGGATTAAACATCTCAATCAAGATGTAAATAACAGTTGACAAATTGAAGAGCCAATTACCAAATATAAGGAGTTCCATAAAACTGAGATGATGTTCTCCATATTGGTTTCACATCCGCAAATAGATCGAGAACTATCATTTTTCCAAACGGCACAGAATGTAGAAGAGCCTGCATTGTTCTTAAGTTGTTAAAGAACAATGGGGATTTTTGTGTGTATATAGTATGATAAAATCTGTATCTTTATTTACAATCTAAATGCCTACTTTCATTTGAGGCGGTTTCCAAAAAGAGGAGTCCGAATAGAAGAGCCAACCCTACAAAATGGCATAACTGTCAACTTTGAATAATTTTATCCATAACTGAGTAAAATTGCTCATATACAAAGTTTACAAACTCAATACACAGCGAACTGAGAATTGTCAAGGTCTGTAACTAATATATTGGTCATGTTAGAAAAATACACACACACACATATATATATATATGTTAACAAATGGAGATAGTGCTGCTTGCATTAGAATTACAGCTGTGGCTAGCAAATCCCTAGAAGGGAATCAAATTTTCAATAAACACTGTATAGCAAATTGACAGGCAAATTTATCAACATGACAAGTACCAGTTGCCAAATTTGTACATCATTGAAATCATTCTGGTCTTTCCGTTCAATATAGGGTTATTAAGTATTAATTAAGTAATGAGTGGATAAGATAGAAACTATTAAATTCATTTTAAGTAGGCTGGGAGCGGGAGGAGTGGTTTGAAGTTAGGAACATACTTGCATTAACCACACAGCATCCTTATCACCTTTGGACATTGCTTTATACACAGCAGCTCCAAGTGATGAGATATATGCTGGATCATTTGTAGGTGGAGAATTTTCATTGAAGGTATCACTGCATTAAGCATAGTATAACGTACATACTTAGTATGCAAGATTTGAACAAACTAATAATATGCAAGGAAGACTTGCACTTGTTTGGAAAGATAAATATAAAAGAAGAGCTCTGTTTCAACTGGTTATAAAGATTAAAAAAGAAACAAACGGCCTGCTTAACACAGGACTGAAATTGCAGAACAGTTAGGCAATGTGGTTCAGAAAGCCCAAGGGATATGGCCTAGGCTTGAAGCTAGAACTTGCCCCTGAAAAGCAGATGCATTACCCTTTACCATGAAGCTGTGCCCAAAGGGGCATTACTAAGAAAAATATAATTCATTGAAAACTACCAACAGCACTAGTTTCTTTAAATGAATAAATACTAGATGCAAAAAGGTAAAGTAGCTTGAGTTGGAAAATGAGATGTTTTAATATAACATACTCCAAGGTAAATAAATAATAAAAAAAGAGGAGAGAAATTACCAGTTATAGATGTCTGTCACATCCCCATATTCTGTAAAAGATAAATATGAAATGTAAACCACGAAAAATTATAATTATGACCAGGCATTAATCCGACATACTAAAAGCAATGTGCTTTACTTTCACACAAACATAAAATAAAACAAGAAACTGGAGACATCATGTTTAGGTCACGTTTGTCAAATCCTGCATAGGCAACTATCTATCTATGCACAAATGAACTTTAACATTAAAATTTTGATCAAGCATAAAAAATAAAGTGCTTTACTTGGAGAACTCAAACAAGTTTGAAAGCAACAGTATGTGTCTTATCTGAAAGGTTGATTGGAAATTATAATAACTCTGAAATTCTAAAAGAAATCCAAGTTTCTCGAATCCTGGATGCCAATAGAGTGCTAAAAATAGAAACGGCAAGATGTGAATTTTTGTGTTTTTTGGAAGTTGAACAGTTTGCCTTTTAGTGACGATCTACTGAGTCACCAGAGATGTACAAGTTGAAAAGAAAAGAAAATACAAGGATACACCTGCCCTCCCTTTTTGTTAAGCTAAATACATAAGATTAGGGTTTTTGTTTTCCACTGTGATAGCTGGGCTGGGGTGAAAAGGCAATAATGCGCCTGCACGCACGCAGCAAACTAACGGAATAACTAATTGGACTTGATTGCTGACGACTTCAAGTGTGATGACGAAATTGAGAAAATTGAAATTGTGGTGACCAAAATTGTTTTCGGGCCTAAACCTAGTGACCAAAAATGTTTTTACCCTATATTCTATGGCAATATGCATCCGCATGTATACACACTTACACTAGCAAGTTTACATAATGTCCATATGTAAGCTGAACATGCATGAACAAGGTTATGTGGAGATCAGATACATGTGTTTTTGCCAATTTTAGTAAACATTTTGATATAGTTCTTTCCTGCTATGAGAAATCCTGCATAACAAGTTAAATATTTAAAGATGCTACAGAAAACGATCCAATATTGGTTGATAATCTAATGGTAAAGAACTGTAGCAATTTTAATTTATAGCTAATGGACATGAAGCACACCTTCAACTTGTCGCCTAATAAAAGCCGTCCCAATTTCAACAAATAAAGTATCAGAAGGATCGAGAAGGTATGTACAGCACCAACGAGGATCGCGGTTAACAGTGTTCCTAATCATAACAAAAAAAGTGGAAAACCTCAACAGAAACATATAGCATATCTTCTTCCAAAATATAGTACATCAAGAATGGGAAGTTTTTCCAACTTCAAACATGGAAGTCAAAATGAGGGTTTTGTATGAAATGCAGATCCTGATGTTAGTTGTTCCAACTATGTCATGTGATGTGATTTGAAGTAATTGTAGGAATTCAGAGACCTTCAAGTCACACAAAGCTATGCAATATGGGGCCTATATAAAGTGACATCATGATAGCACTTGTGTAAAGTAAAACATCGCATACCAGTCTCCAAGTCTGGTTATATTTGCTGAAGGATATATCTTCTTCAATGCCGCTGGAACATTTCCGGAGAAAGATGGTAGCACTGGATCAAAGAAGAGATTACACACGAGTATCCATATTATCTACATGACATTGTGGTCTGTGTCTACATAGACCTCTTTAAACACAATACTTGTTTAAAAGAGACATGTAAAATAGTGTGTTACTGGTGTTGAGAGCATCAATTGAAAAAAATTATCTTTGAGGGTAATTTCCTATTTTCCCATAGAGAATTTTCATCACCTGGAGTCATGCCTAGCTCTAGCATCCTAGTTAGTATCTGTTTCTGCAAAACCAATTGTTGATCTAACCAATTCTGTGATAAAGGCCCGCCCCACCTGTGATAAGAATACTGTCAGCTTTTTTTAACCAAGAACACACGATGAGGTGCACAAGCAACATCCACACGATGAGTAATAGAATCTTATATATATGACAGATTTTAATATCAGCTCCACTTACGCATGTAAATTTCCCATGCGAGCCCACGCAAGGAAGGCAGGTCCACCAAAGAAATCATTCAAATCTTCCTTACTAATATTGAAATCCTACAACAAGAATATTCTAGTCAAAGGTATTTAAGCCTAATGACAGACAAGAATGATGAGCCGACAAAACTGTGTTTATGTACTTGGAAAGCATATGTGCATTGTTTAGACAAGGCAAAAACTTTAACAGAAGATAAAATTAATTCCGAGATCACACAAATATACATCTGCCACTATAGCATATCTGTCATTACAGAGTTAGAAAACTCTGTCAGATAGGAAATTATATTATAATCATCCAAGGGCTTATACAAGGCTATGTTCAGAAACTTAGAACCAGAAATGCTTGTTAGTTTTGGGAGTTCACTTCTGTTTTGTATTCTAGCTGTGATGCAAAAACATTAAGAGCACAGAACAAAAGGAACATATGTGCAATACATTGTAGCTTAACAGACAAACATAAGCTTTCATGTCTCTTGGGCTGAACATTCAAGGTTTTATGTTACATTTTTTTTATAAATGGAAGCCATGTGCTAATTAAGAAACTCATGTACCCATAATCAAGCTATAAAACTCGTAAAAAGTAGCAACATGATGCAAGATATAAAATCTAGAGGCCTAGAATTTGATGAACGCCTTTATGTATGTAAGATCAATTATCATTTACCATGAAAACTTTCTGCCAAATTGATTCTTGCCCTGTGAATGCTAAAGGCAGGTTAATCCCCTGAAGAGCCATCCAGTCTATTTCTTTCTGCCATCTTTCCCAATCCCACCAAACAAAGGAATCTGCAAAAATGTGCAATATCACATAAGGTTATTGATTTGCCAATGCCAAGAACATATCACCTATTTTAGAGTATTACATTTGAAGGCAATTTTTAATGCAAATTAAGTAGACTTTCTTAGTTTCTTAATTCACTTTTCATCACTCTTTTTTTTTGGTTTTATTCTCAAACTCAGTGACGCTTGAGCCATGAAAACAACCTCTCTGGAAACCAGGGTATGGCTGTGTATGTCCTGCCTGCCTAGACTCTACATTAGCAGGAGCCTCGTGCATCAGCTGCCTTTTTTTTACTCTAAATGACCCAAAACCATAGAACAACAATATATAGACAATCTGATTGAAGTGAAAAAAAGATACAAAGAGTCACTACTCACAGCTGGATGTGACAACATTTTGGTAATAGTTCCATGGGATTGGTCGTTGAATTTTCAATCCCTCATCTCTTACACGAGGCAGTGATCCTGGTTTCGGTATGGAAACTACCTGAACACCGCCAGTCTTGTCCCAAGAAACATGAGCACCACACCAATACTTCAAATACCAATGAAGGCCAGATGCAATTTCAACTGCTGTGGTCCCTTTAATCCTAGAAGGGAATCAAACATTTCATAACAGTTACAATTTACGATACAATCATTTTCTCTTTTTTTATCATTCTGTTCTCTTTTATCTTCCTTGATATCTTAATGTCTTTGAGTTTTAAGCTATCTAGCTCTTGAAATCAATCTATCCTCGTACACTTAATAGGATATAAACAATAGATTCATATTGTCAATGCAGCCAATTTAAAATACGACAGCTAAGGAACCAGTGAAAAATGAAAATGTTTAGTCACAAAGTGTTAATCCCATTTGTAATTGGCTCTGATGTATTCTTATGCAAAAGGAAGTAACGGTTGATAAAATTTTAATTTCATAAGAAATTTAAAATAGATAAGATTAAATCAAATTTCAAGCAATGTTGAATCAATATTGAACAAGTTCAGAACAATGTTGAGAGCCAAGTATAACCCGTCCACAATACTTGCTTGTTATGAATTCAAAGAAAGGAATGACAAGAGTTACATTGTTAAACTTTTCCAAGTTCAAAAGTTTTGTTGGTTACAGGTTTTACAACAAATTGAAGACAAAATATAAGCCTAAAATTCATATGCAAGCACATCAGTATAAACCAGAAAATTTTAAGATAAAAATGGGCAAATACTAAGCTTATTTTGTAAAGAAAATTTGAAGAAACATTATAGAAAAAGCATTGTAGGTAATACTCTTCTAAAAGTTTGTTTTAAAACTGAAAAAGAAGAAAAAATTTACTATATTTGGCAAGACTAATATTCAACATACTCTATCTCAGGACCCTGTCTGCCTGACAGTTTGTTATTGTGTAACAAAAAGCAACTCTGTCCACCACAAGCCTCCTGATATTCGAATTTCAAACAGTCAGAATGTTTACTTAGATCAAACATTTTACCAAAGTCAATGATGAATAAAAGGAATGAAGAACAAAAAAAAAATGTAAGACTGCATTTCCAAGCAGATATTGTGGGCAATCAAGCATCAGAACATAGAGCAGTCTAAAGGAGGGCAAGTAGCTATAGAAGTAAACAACCATCAAACACATTATAAATGATAAAAATAATTATATCTACAACAGTCATTTCAACCATGAATGATGAAAACTTTAGTTTATAATTTCATATTTTTCTATCTTTTCTCAACAAGCAAAGATATCGCACCACCATATAGAGATGAATCATAAACTGAACAATGCATACACTGATACACATACTAACTTCTTGAAGACTATGTTTAGCCCCCTTTAACGAAACATCTGAAGTTAAACGTTCTACTTCTTGTTTTCTTTTGCTGCCTTTTCTCAGCAACCAAACAGAGTATCACAAGGAAAGGCCAGAGAAATGGGAAATGTGATAAAGGAACAACCAACCAGTCTAGAATATTTAAAAAGCAACTGGATAAGCAAACAGAAAATAGAGATAAAACCTCATAATTGAAGAAAATCCAGTCGGAAAGAAGAAGTAATTAAGCAGAAAATGAAGTACAAACCAAATTTGATCAAAAATTAAAACACAGAATATATGACTTACCTTGGTGACAATCTTGAATAGAAAGCTGGTAATATAAAT
Source organism: Prunus avium (assembly GCF_965620075.1). Taxonomy (NCBI): domain Eukaryota; kingdom Viridiplantae; phylum Streptophyta; class Magnoliopsida; order Rosales; family Rosaceae; genus Prunus; species Prunus avium. Next base: position 2,461,254 of record NC_142285.1, read on the forward strand.
TATAGAAAAGCCCAATTGAAATGAGGCAGTTATAAAACAGCACAGAAAGTCAAACCCAGAATCCAATGTTAAACGATTGAAAAATAAATAAACGAAAGAAAAAAGGATGGTACTTTGGTGACAATCTTGAACTCGAAACTGTCTACATGGTTAGGAAGCAATCTTTCGAGAACAGCTTTAGCTGCAGCTTCTTGAACTGAAGCAGACGACCGTTTGGAGTCGAGACGACGCAGCAAAGCCTCAACTGCTTCTGGTTCTGATAGAGATACTATTGGTACAAGTACAAGAATCAAAATCAGCAACTGGGTTTTGAAATTGGGCATGGTTTGGTTGCTCTGGTTGTGCTTCAGAGGATAGAGTGGGTGATCAACGGCTCAATTTTGTAAAATTCATTTTGGTTGCTAAAACCAGAGTAATTTATCGATGTCCATGAATTTACTGCCTAAAATCTACATTCACTCTTTTTTTTTTTGTTGAAATAAGGAAACCCAGAAAACAACTAAGCCCCGCACATGAGTCGAGGCGTAGCAATACCAAGTAAGTCATCCATCTACATTCACTCTTCAGAATCAACTCTACTGATTACATAAGATTTCTTTTAGTCAATATTGTATGCTTCAGCTAACATGGATCATCGTTTATTACAAGGCTCCTTTCGTTTTTTCTTTGTTTCCACATGGAGGTTTCTTTTTTTTTTCTTTTTTTGGTCAGACCACATGGAGGTTTCATGCTGACAGTACTACATCACTTTTTTCAGTATGTAATTTCTCTTTTTCTTTTTTTTTCTTTTTTTTTCTTCCGTCCATTTTTTAAAAGAAATTTTTAGTGTGTGTTATAAAAATAAAACAATCAGAGTATGAAAAGTACCACTGAAAGTTGGTAGTAGAATTATATATGCTCTTGTGATGTTTTGACAAAATTTCCTCTCAGATAGAAACTCACTAACTAACACTTAGATTTCTCACTCTCCTTTCTTTCTTCTCTTCTCTTCTCCGTTGGTATTACCTCTTTGCAAGTACAAGGATTGCCTATTTATAGGCATGGTAAATGCCACCCGTGAGTAAAAGAAGGGACATAATGATGTTTCTACCCAATCATTGCTATTCACCTTTTGACTATGTGGGCTTCACACATTCTACTTTACAACACTCCCCTTGGAGACTACATGTCCCTTAATTGGTTGCCTCTTTAAAACCTTGTTTGGAAAAACCCAGTGGGAAAAAACCTAAGCGAAGGAAAAAGAGTACAACTTTATTTGGTACATAAGAATAATGCACTCATGTTGCCTCGTTAAAACCTTGCTAGGAAAAACCCAGTGGGAAAAACCCTAGTCGAAGGAAAAAGAGTACAACGCGCTTATGTCCTGTGTTAAAGGACTCTTGAGTGCTCCCCCTGATTTTGCATGCTCCAATTTGATTGCTTACAGCGTTGACGTAGTCCGATGCCATGTACTAGCTTTTGGAATGTACATTTTGGCAAAGACTTGGTGAAGAGATCTACTAAGTTATCGTTTGAACGAATTTGTCTGACTTTGATTTCTTGACTCTTCTGAAGCTCATGCGTGTAGAAAAAACTTCGGTGATATGTGCTTGGTCTTGTCACCCTTGATGTATCCTCCTGTGATCTGAGCAATACAAGCTGCATTGTCCTCATTCAGGATAGTTGGAGTGTCCGTTGCTGAGGGTAGGGCACATGTGCTTCGGATGTGATGGATCACTGACCTTAACCAAACGCATTCACCACTGGCTTCATGGAGGGCAAGTATTTATGAGTGATTGGAAGATGTGGCTACCAATGTTTGCTTTGTTGAGCGTCATGAGATTGCAGTTCCTCCATATGTAAACACATACCCAGTTTGTGAGCGTCCTTGATGTGGATCAGAAAGGTACCCTGCATCAGCATATCCAACAATACTTGGAGAATTGGTCGGTTCACTGGAATAAAATAAGCCCATGTCTGTTGTCCAATTTGGCCAAATCTTTCATTTCCTTTCTCCTCCCCTCTTTTGACTCATCTTATTTTGGCAAAATCTTCTTTGTCCAATCTCACAAAATCAGGGATTTTGGGAGCTCAATGCTCTTCCCGCAGCTGCCACAGGGGAGAATGCCCACTTTCAGCTACCTTACTTCCTTCTTTTCTCCCTTGTTTTATGGCTAAATCTGAAAGGGAGAAAAAAATGGGTATGCACGCTGGTTTGAAAGGTGTTTTGCTCAAGTATCCTTTGATTTTTTGGATGGCTTGTGTTGGGATTTGTCTTTGGCCATGTGCTGGAGGCTCCCAGCAGCTTACATACATGGACAGCTTTGGTTTTGTCGTTGTTTTTGTCTCCAGCCATGTGCTGGAGGCTTGTAGATATTTTCTTGGTTTGCTTGGGCTTTCTTAAGGTGATGAGTTGGCCTACTAAGGGGATGGGCCAACTTCCTAAAGTAATGGGCTATTTGTCTAAGGTAGTGGGCTAACATTCTCTCTTTTATGCTCACCCATATATTTGGGCTCAAGAAATGGGCTTGAGTTTTGGGGCTCCCAAGCAGCCCAAAACTTTCACTTCTCGACTCATCAATGGGCCTCATGAATACTCGTAACCATCCATACCACAACCCACTCAGCAAGCCCCGGGTATTCGCGTGGCTTGGGCCCACTTAAGCTTGTAGCGTGGCATGTTGCTTATTTGCTTGGCGTGGCACGTGTGCAAGCGCATATGATGAACTCTTGCGTACCCAAGTTGGGTTTCTTCCCAAGTTAAGTGTCGTACTGGGCTAGAAATATATTTAGGCCCAACCTTGGATTTTTTGGGCCTCAACACTAACATCAAAACATGACTAGAACGACCTAGATGATCGCAGAGAGGTTCTAACCTGGAAAGCCAGGTTGGGTTTGTTCTTCATGGGGCGACATCTTCCTTTCTTCACACCTAGCTAGTTGTAGACCCAAGTTTTTAAATTAGTCAAGTTCATTGTTAAGGTAAGCTCGAACATATGCTATGTAATGCATCCCCATTTCTACTTAATTTTCTGCTTAACAACAGTATAGCACTCCCAAGCTTTTTTCTTTTTTTTTTAAATCACCCTTCACATATCCTACACCAACTTTGGTTAGGAACTTCATCAAGAGCATGTGGCAGACAATAAAGGCTAGGAGAGAACATAGGGCGAGTCGACCTAAAATAACATTATCAGCTGAAGAACATTCAATTATAAAAAAAAGTTGTATATAATGTTACTCGTTGCAATGACATTCCAAGTGACAGAGGCAATGTGATACTTCCCATAGAGTGTGTTGATGCCTAAATGTGGTTCAACAGAAAAAGACCTCTTCGAGATCGAGGTTGGACAATTCTTCCGGACTAGGTCAATGTGACCAACCAGGTCGTCCTCCAAAACCTGCAAAACAAAAAAAGATAACGATGGGTGACACCAGTGTGGTGCTTAAAATTGCATACCTTTGAGGAAAAGTCCCTTCAGCCTTTTACTTCATCCCAGACGACTTAGTCCTTTTTGGAGTATAACTCTAGAACAACCTAGCTACCCTCAAACTAGGACTTCGAAACAACCTAGTCCTCCTCGGCTTAGGACTCCATTTAGGCAGGCGTCTTGGAGAGCTTGAAACATCCTAGCTTCTCTAAGATTAGAAATCATCTTGGTGAACACCATGTAAATTAGGCTGATGCCAGCCTAACTTACATGGGGCCACCACTGGCGGACCAATATGCCTACTAGCCCACTTGAGCTAAGTTAGAGAAAATATATGGTGATCATGCTCAAGCCCTGCTCGACCACTGACATCGAGCTCAACTCGGCCACCTGGATTCGAGCTTAACTCGGTCATTCATGCTTTGGCCCCGCTTAGCCTAGAGGTATCCTACCTCACAAATAGAGTGAATGCTATCTCTTGTGAATTCGAGCAAGGGAGTGGCCACATGCTTGAGTTTCTCTCAGGATATCTATCAGCTCAAAAGCAAGTGCAAAGATTATATTGACTGAGCTACCATGTCGATGAAGATCCTTTTCATGAAACAATTTGCGATCTCAGCTTGAATTATGAATGGGTCATCATTGTTAGAAATATGTCTTAAAGCCAATCATGAGATGTAAAATTTACGGATATTTTTACCTTATTACTTGATATATATATATGGGCATGATGTTGTTTTAAGTAATTGTCGCATTAAATGTTGTTTACTTAATTAACAAGCCCGTAGAGTGTGAGATGAGGAAAGTGACTTAGAGAGGTTAAGTCTAAGAGACCTTTCCCTATAGCTCACACCCTAAAGAGTTTATAGTCATATGTTTGTAACTGAGCATTGACAATCCATAAAGACCGGCATACACTATATCTACTCAACATGAAGGATGACTGGACTCAAGTCATTTGTGTAGATACACTAAGTTGAGTGTATGAGTGTTCATTAGAGAGTGAACGTGATCAACCGAGAGATCTTGTATGGAAGTTTTACTTACATGTCAAACAAGATCTCTATAGTTGCAATAACGTAAGTTAGTGAAGGAATTTCAAAATATTTTTCCAAAGTTCATTTGAATATTAAACATGCATTTAATCAAATTAATCGCAGCGGAAGTCTAAGGTGGTTGTTTAAATTCAAAAACAAAACTTTCTTCCAAGTATCTTAAGCCATGAACATTGATATGTTTTTCATAAATGAAAATTCAAGAGAAAGGATAAGATCTAATTACCCTTGAAGCAATTATATGAACCAATTTGTGTTTGGTCTTCTCTTGATGATTTCCTCTTTGTTGATCTCCTCTTTGATCTTTGATCTTTGCTCCTTGATCTTTCTCCTCCATGTGAGCCACAAAAGTATATGGCCTCTAAGTCTCCACACCAATGGAACCTTGAGATGAGAAGAAGTATCTTGAGAATACTTGGATGCTAGTGCAAGATGCTCAAGATTGGTTTCAATCTAAACCACTTTGAAAGATGAAAGTGTTTCACTCTTGAAAACTCTCTTTTTCTCTCTTTGATCTCCCAAACCCATTTGGTTGATGTTGGATTGTGTTTGTGTGTTAATAAGCTTATGGAAACAATTCACATACACATTCACTTAAGCATTTTCGGCCAAACCCCATTGGGCTTCCAAAATTGGGCCTTATGACACTTAAACCATAATATTTAGGTGTCTTAAGCCCTTGGGCTTGATACCCAACCATTTGGGCTTCCCGTTAACTATTACCGAGGCCCAAATACGTTTTTACACGTAGTAAATCATCCACATCAAATCAATCAAATTGATTTCCTCATTCTCATTTGTATTACTCAAAGTTAACCATTTAAGGTGTGCGATCCATTAGGTTCTAATTAGCAAGGCAGTGGGAAAATATTAGAACTCTTTCTAACCAACTGGAATTAAAACCCTCTTTTTAATTCTTCCTTGATTTGGATCGATCACAATCAATCCTAGGACTTCCACAAGCCAAGAGTGACATCTAGCAATATATCAAGGCTACCCGAGCTAACCAGAATAGATGAAGAACCTATTCAGTTGGAATTGCAATGCAATACGGTCCTTCTCTTATACAATGTTTCAAATCATATTATTAGGGTACGGATTGATTATGTCAAACCCCTAATATGATTTATAACCTCATGTGATTCAAAAGAACATGATTAAGAACAACTTTCTAAATCAAGCTCAAAATACTTTGGCCAAAGATTTACTGAATCACATCTTGAAACATTCTCCTTCTTTATCGAAAGTAGAGATTCCTTATTGTACATTCACATGCCCCTATGATGAATTAAGAGATCCCAACAACACTTAAGACAAATCTTTTACGGCTTGCCTTTAAGAGCTATCAAAGATCAATAACGCATCACAGGACAACCATGATGCCTCAGGTCTAAGGACTAATTTGCATTATTGCAACTATGAGTTCTCATTTGACATGTAGATAAATACTCCATATGAGAACTACGGTTGATCGCGTTCAGTGTACTCATTCACTAATGAGCACCCACATACTTGTATTAGTGTCAACTACACAAATGGTTTGAGACTAACCATCCTCCCAAATGAGCATACATAATATGTGCTAATCTTGACGGTTTATCAATGCCCATTTGATAACCTATGATTAGGAACATTTTGGGATGCTACAGTTAGAGATTAAAGGTCTCCCGAATCTAATCTTCTTTAGATTACTTTATCTCTTATTTAGCATACCCTGGACATTTGTTTCTTTACACGATGTAAAAGATAACAAAATAAGTTTGCCCTTTATATATCATATACGAAATGTATTCTAAGGAGATTACATCAAATGTATTGGCTCTTAGGGCACATTTCTAACAGTTAGTCCTTGACCCAAGGCACCACGGTTGTCTTATATGGAAGCATTGTGGACCTATCATACTAAATAGTTGAGTTTTTTCGAGGACATGACTCTATGGTATGGTTGGGGTTCATGATCAATCTATGGAGGTAGTGCATGTACAACGAAGGATCTCTACCTTCAATAAAGAGGGAGAATGCTCTGGTGATATGATTTGGAAGTCTTTGACCAAAGCATTGAGTAGGATAGAGAATATAAATTCTGATCATGCTCTTATGAATTATATAAGGATAAGAGTTCACATCAGAGGCCGAATTACATTGTAAACTCGAAATTACTGTGAATGATGTCCACGGCAAACTCTAAGCCTTAATGCCCACGTACAAGTGTAGGAGGGAAATACCACTAGAGAAGTAAGTATAGAAAGTAAACTCGAAGTCATATAACAAACAACCAAGCCAGACTTGTGCATCTCTACCATGGTCATGAACAAGAAACCTTCCAATCAAACGAGAAGGGAGGGACAGTTACATTTATTTATTTATTTTATCATACCCCATTAATTATTTTCATCTTACTCGTTTGTTGTTTTTATAGGCTCTTTTAGTTGATTGCATAAAATCTTCCTAGAATACTTTTATTATCACTTTTGAATTACCCATTCAGATTACATTCCCATTTAGATTTCTTCATTGGAAGAAAAAAAGAAATCTGATATAGGATTCTTATTTAATGTCCCCTATTCAGTAATGACTTTATTAATTCATCTTGGGCCAAGCTGAGTGATCCTCGATCCTTAGTAGACCTTGGGCTATTATATTTCAAATCGGGCCTTGACTAATCATGAAACCTGACTCAATAAGGTGTGCAAAATATGGCTCCAATCAATTACATAGGAAAAGTTTTTCTGATTAAGTAATCAAGACAAGTTTAATGCAACGTAATCATGAAATGGTTTGTATATCCAATGAAAATTTCCTAAAGTGATTGAGGTCAAGTCTTTATTAGGTTCAAAATGAAGTGCCACATCTGAGAGAACTGAGTGTTTGTGTATAAGGATGTATAACATATGATGAAATTATGTATACAATCATAGCCAAGGGCAGATCCACATAAGAGCAACAAGGATCAATTGCAACCCCGGAATCCACCATGGGAGGCCAAGAAGATGACTCCTGCAAATTGCCTAGAACCTACTTGATGAAATGCCCCAAAGAGGGCACAATATAGTAGCCAGGCGTGTGCAGCGCCTTTTTTTTTTTTTCCTAATGTCAAAACGAGCAACTTAAGTTTTTTATTTTTATTTTTTTAACTTCGCCAAAACGACGTTGTTTTGGCTCATGTTTATTATTTAAAAAAAAACTGAGGCATAACTGCTACCCAATAAAAGTAATTTGGGGAGGGGTTTATTTAACACAATTCTCTCATCCAAACCCTAAATCCCCAACCCCAACCCCAACCCCTAATTCTACCCCACCTTCACCCAATCTAACAGCCTCCCCATGCTAATCACCCTCCGATGCTGGCAACCTCCTCATCCAGTGGCTGCAACAAAGCAGAAAGTTATCCCCAAATTCAATTTGGTTTGAAATTTGCCCTCAGAATTGAAAATATGTTGTCATATTTCCTAATCTTTTTATGCTTTTATGAGATTGATTAATGTGTTGATTAGTTTAAATAAATTAGAGTTTTTGATTAATTAAAATATGTTAGTTTGTATGGTTTAATTAGTTTGTATGTTTTAATATGATGGATTTATCCATCAAATTTGATTATATTGTATTTGTTAGTTTGTATAAATTGGATTAATTTTTATGTTTGTTAATTAATGAAGATTCTTATATATTTTGGTTAGTTAAAATAAATCTTGGCAATTTGGATTATTAATTAGTTTCTATGGTTTTTGAATAGAAAGTTATGAAACGATACTTTAAGAGAAAGTTCTCATCAATTACTTCTAGTTTGGATGATTCATTCATAGCTTTTGACAAACAAAAGCTACTTTATTTTGCTGAATTTTATCCTCAAGATTTTACTCCCCGAGACCTCTTGGCACTTGAAGATCAACTTGAGATTTATATTCATCATATGCGTACGATGATAGCCTTGCAAGAAAAATGATGGAGAAATGGTTGCATGGAACATTCAATTATATTTATTTTCTTCTCACATTAACCTTAACTTTACTAGTTGCAACAACTTCTGTGGAGAGAGCATTTTCTGCTATGAATATTGTGAAAGGCCCACTTCGCAATCGAATGGGAGATCAATAGTTGAGTGATAGCTTACTTATTTATATTGAGAAAGACGTGTTTGCTTTTATTAATTATAAATTATAATATTATCGTTATATTTTTTTGAGTATATTTTGTATAGAATTTTTTTAACCTTTTAGATGTTGACCCTGAAAGGAAAATTCTTGAATCCGTCACTTTATCATAATTAATTACAAACAGTTAACTCATGTTTGCTCGAAGTGATGTGGTTTGCTAAGAGTAATTTGGGTTGTTTGTTTTGGTTTTCCCCTTGAGTTCATAAAAAGAATAAAATAAAAGAACTCTTCAGTTATGAAGTAGGGTTACAAATTTCCTTTACTTTTTCCTTTTCTTTTGCCTTAAACCATGGACCAGTTCCTCCTTTTGGGTTAAAAAAGACCCAATAATTTGAGTCAAGAGGCGCACTATAACTTGCCTTCTACGAAGCAAGAAAAAGACCCGTCTTCGTCAACCAAAGAAAAGGAGGTTTCCAGACAGGCTCCCTCGCCACGTGGCCTCTCTTTAGGGATTAAGAATCTTTGTAATATACATGAATTAAGAGCTTATTTATTTATTTAATATACTTTCCAAGAAAGGCAACTCAATTCACACACACTGCGGGTTCTAAAAAAACCCCTCATTCATTTCTTAATTCTTGTTACTCTTCTTTTTTCTCATCACGTCTTAATTTTGACTGAAAAGGGTCACGTCTTAATTCTTTGGTCTTCGTCTCCATTTATACATATCTCTCTCTCTCTCTAAATTCTCAGAGAAACCTCTCTCTCTCTCCTTAAATTCTCAGAAAATTCTCAGAGAAACCTCTGTGAAACCCTAACATGGCACTGCCCTCGGCTCCAGACGCTGACCATAACTCGGCTAATCTGGATCATGGCGATTTCAAATTCAATGCGGAGTTGGATGGCCTGGCGATCCCTCCTCTCGACCCACAGTTTTTCTCATCGGACGACGGCATGGCCACCGTGCCGTCCGATACGTTCATGTCCGATCTCGGATTTGGGTTCGGTTCCGATGACAATTGCGACTTCGAGCTCACCTTCGACGACTTGGACAACCTCTACCTCCCATCGGAAGCCGATGACTTCCTCATCCCCGACGGCTTAGATCCCGGCGGTACTGCGTTGAATTCAGGGTCTCCTGAATCGGGTAGCTCCGCAATTTCAATTTCCGGCGATGATAAGGGGGGATCCGATGTCTCCAGGTTTCTGAATTGTCCCTCATCAAACGAGTCTTCTGAAAATTCCGATGGGCCTGAGAATTCCGGTGGGGCTGTGTCGTCTCAGGGCTCTGGGATTTCGGAGGCAGTTAACTCCACTTGGCATTCTGGAAATTCGGGTAATTCTGTTTCGTCCAATGCCATTTCTGATGCGGATGATGAGAAGGTTAAGATGGAGGACGAAATTGCGAAAAATTGCCTTGTGAAAAGGAAGAAAGAGAGTGACGAAGGCAACGTGGAGTCGAGAAGTGCCAAATATCGGAGGTCAGACAACAACAACGCTTCTGTGAATGCGAATGCGAATGGGAATGATGAGGAAGATAAGAGGAAGGCTAGGTTGATGAGGAACAGAGAGAGTGCTCAGCTTTCTAGGCAGAGGAAGAAGCATTATGTCGAGGAGCTTGAGGATAAGGTGAGGGCAATGCATTCCACTATTGCTGATTTGAATAATAGGATTTCATATGTTATGGCCGAAAATGCCACCTTGAAGCAGCAATTGTGCAGTGGTAGCGGCGCCATGTGCCCGCCACCACCACATGCAGGGATGCACCCCCATCCGCCCATGCCACCAATGGCTTATCCATGGATGCCCTATTCACCCTATGTTGTGAAGCCACAAGGGTCCCAGGGCCTTTTGGTACCCATTCCTCGATTAAAATCCCAGCAGCCAGTGGCTGCGCCCAAGTCCAAAAAGTCAGAAACTAAGAAGACTGAGGGTAAAACTAAGAAGGTTGCTAGCATTAGTTTTCTGGGTCTGTTGTTTTTTATCTTGCTTTTTGGTGGACTTGTTCCTATGGTGAATGTTTATTTTGGTGGTGTAACGGACAGAGGTCCTGGGGGGTCTGCCTATGTTAGTGATAGGTTCTATGATAAAAACAGAGGGAGAGTTCTAACAGTTCATAGTAATTTGAATGGATCTGAAGAAAATATAGGTTCAGGAATATCTGGGGGGAAATTTGATATCTCTAACAAAATTCATCATGAGAGGGGTCATATGCGGAAAGAAAAGGAATGTGGGCAGAAAGAACAAGGGTCACAACCAATACCAGTTTGTGATGAATTTGTTCGTCTGGGCAATACTAGTGGCGAGCCACTTGTTGCTTCTTTGTATGTTCCAAAAAATGATAGGCTTGTAAAGATTGATGGAAACTTAATTATTCATTCGGTCCTGGCCAGTGAGAAAGCCATGGCATCCCATGGGCATTCTGAAAGGAAAAATGGTAGGGAGACTGGTTTGGCTGTGGCTAAAGATTTAGTTTCAGCATTAGCTATTCCTGAAGCTGGAAGCAACAGAGGGAGACTTTCTCCCTTATACAGAAATTCTGCTGGACCACACAAGGCTCTTACAGCTGGTTCGACTGATGTTTTGAAGGACCATAAGAAGTCAACTGCAGCTGATGGTAAACTGCAACAGTGGTTCCGTGAAGGTCTTGCAGGTAATAATATTACGTCTGGTGTCTCTGGTACTTTAGATTGTACTTAGTGCATGCCTAACGCATTTATGATTTGTTTGCTTTCTTGACAAGTTTACATTCATCTTTTATTAGATCAAGTAGTTATTATCACTGATGAGGGCTAATAGTTGTGTAGCTGAGTCTGGTGACGGACTTTGAACTCTATAGGTAGTCTAAGTGCAATCATGTGAGTAACGGAATATTACTTGGTTTGAGGCTTTGTAAAATGAACCTTTTAGTTCAACCAAAAAAATTGAACCTTTTCTTTTGGTTTTTTTGCAAGGTACATGAACTTTGAAATTAGTAAAATCGACTTTGTTTGTAGTATAATTAAAATATTTTGTGAGGCTATGAGCTAGTTGATATAATCAAGTATATTGTTATAAAGTGGAAGTTGGCCTTTGATGTTTAGCTTCAAGTACAACTCCCAAAGACTACTAAAATACCAAAAAAATTGTGAGAATCTCATTAAAAACTAAAGAAATTAAATAGCACAGCAACATCTCATTGAATAGTAAGAGCTGTACCTTCCTAAGACCCAAATAACTCCTCCTAATAAGACTTGACAAAGAATCTTAGATTGACTCTTAACTTACATGTTTATTTATTTATATTGACTGACTATCATGGGCATTTCATTTTAAGATGAATTTGGCCTTATTGTTAGATTTTGGCCAATGGGCTTATTCTTTGGTTTCCAAAATATTTCTTTTCTAACCAAGCTCTAACCAAGCTGTGGCCAGCATCACTTCCATCAATTAATACATATGTATATCTTTATAATTTGTGAGTATTAATGTTTTGAGGAGCCAATTCCATTTTTAATAATTTTATATTTCTCTTGAATTATTTGGTTTTCCTTCTCTTTAATATTTCACTGATGCGCATGTTTTCATAATATATTTTGAACTTGCAAATGATTTTGATTTTTCCTGTCAATGGTTAGTGTCGAGTAGTAAGTATATGGAATAAGTAAATTCTTAGTTTCACAGGTTGGAGGATGAACTGTATTTTTTTACAGATAATCTGGAGGATTTATTGGTAAACTGCAGGATGCATTGATATATGACTTTGAATCTGTTACTTACTTCTAGTGTCCTTTTATGTATCATTTTGGTTTGTAGATTTACTGTCTATTGTCCTTCATTTGTTGTTGCTCATATCAAGCATTTCTTTACAAACTTCATTATTGATTTCATATATATTCTGCAGGACCAATGTTGAGTTCAGGAATGTGCACTGAAGTGTTCCAGTTCGATGTCTCTGCCGCTTCCCCTTCAGGAGGTATAATTCCTGCGTCTTCAGTTTCCAATGCTTCTGAACACCGTCAGAATACTACAGAGCTTAACAGGGGAAGGAATAGGAGGATCCTCCGTGGTCTCGCAATTCCCCTTGCTGGATCCAAGCATAATGTTACTGAAGAAAATGTGACAAGAAATCCACCAAACAACAGCCTGCCTGGTAATAGATCTGTATCTTCTTCCATGGTTGTCTCTGTTCTTGTCGATCCTAGAGAGGCTGGTGATATTGACGTGGATGGCATGATCAAACCGAAATCACTTTCCCGCATTTTCGTTGTGGTGCTTTTAGACAGTGTGAAGTATGCCACCTACTCATGCGTGCTCCCTCAATCTGGTCCTCACCTTGTGACTACTTGAACATGGAAAATTGGTTTCGGAGTTTAAGATGACAACTACATCTAATTTTAGAAGCTCCCAGTTTTGTATATAACAGAAGAATTAACCGCTCCTATGAGATCGTGAACTTCCTTTGGGAGGTTGGGTTGTATGCCTTTGTTGTGGTAGAAAACAATGTTTCAAATAACTGTATCATTAGTGTTAGTGTGTGCGTACGGTTCTGTGGGCCTGAAACCCCTAAACAGACATTTTAATGACAATTTATGTTCTTTTTCGAACGGCCCCGGATCAGGGAGTGACTATGTTATGTATGCAGCGCTATATTCATGATGGATGGTGATCAAATATATGCTTATTTTATAGCAAGGGGTGAAAAGTAGTCTAAAATGAAATCCGTGTTTTCCTGCAGTGTTTGTTGCCTGAAACAAATAGTTAGTTTCAAATTGTTTGGCAGTGCCAATTTCATCTGCACTGTGCAAGTGTAGGCTCACACGCGCACACACAGTCTCTGTGTTTTTTTTGGGTCGAAAACAGAAACACATTCTCTTATAAACTCAACCATTGTTGGGGATTGCTAGACCCCGCTTGATTCCTCATGTTTAGCTTTACTTGTTGTTTGGGGCGTTTAGCCCCCCTCAATCACCCAAAAAAAAAAAACTCTACACACATGTCAAATTGTGATTGGCAAAAAAAGTAGGAGTTTCTACTTCCAGAAAATGAGGCAAGTATTTTCCTTTTAAAATATAAATTGAGGACATGTTATTGGCACCTAAGAACAATAATCATTCCCTGCTCCCTTACAAAAACATAAGAGAGAAATTACACCCAAATGAGTGTAAAATTATTTTTTTTGGAGTGGCCATAACAGTTCTTTAAATTAAAATGTACAAGTGATATTGGGAGAGAGAAAATTAAACCTAAGACTTGAGCTACAAATCTCTTGTGCTATTCTTTTCAATTAGACACCTCAAATTTTCTATGGTCTAGGTCCCGCCATGTTCTCCATCCGAGATCTGCAAGGTTTTCTAGCGGGTTCCTGTTTCCCTCTTTTCGGCCGAGGTGGCCGACGGAAAGAACTGTTGGTCCTTCTTCTCTTGGATTGCATAGGCATGCCACCACCAAGCCATTGATTGGCTTGAATGGAAAAAGTTGGATTGTTGTGTTCGCGCTTCTGACTTCTAACCAGCCGATTGATCGGCCAAGCAAGGAACCTCCTCTTGGCCTAGGTTCTTTCACTTCTTCGGGGTCGAGGATGGTTAGGTTTCGTATGGGTATTTTAGTATTTTTTGAGATTTAATGATAATGATGCAAATTAAATTAAAAGATGCGATTAAACTTAAAGACAAAAATTAAAGTGCAGTAAAGTAAATCAAAGCACTAGACAAACGTAAATTGAACAAAGAACAAAATAAGAATGATATGAACGATAAAGACAATAAAACAAAGCAATATGAAATTAAATTCAACTTAAAGCAAATTCGATAACAATTTAAAAGTAAAGCAATAAACTTGAATCTTAAAACAACGTAATGGAAAATGCAAGAAATAAAACTTACACTAACGAAAGTGAAGAACTGATCTAGTCTACTTGTTTGGAAAATAAAAACCTAGTCTAGGGATAGGTTTTTGTGTTTGATGTCCAAAGGGGCCTTTTGCTCTTTGTTTGATGAGGTTTATATAAAGGCATTCGTCAGCCCATGGGCTGGCCATTAAATGGCCAAATGTCAACTTCATTCAAATCTTTCCTTGTGTGGCTTCCTAATTCTGCGGAATTGATTCGAATGAGATCATCAGATTGCAAATCTGATCACTTGATTCTCTCCTATTCAGGAATGTTTCAGATTGACATCACTCTCTTTGATTGCTTTCCTTGGATGGATCTCGTCACGTGCATGAAAACAGCTGGAGGTTTTGGGCCTACTTTCGCGGGTTGGGCTTGGACCTCCAAGGACTTGGGCTTAACATCTGGTGAGACGTTGTAGCTTCCGGAGTCTTTAGTCGTGACTAAAAGAAATTCACCGATGTTGGGGTGGCATGAGAGGCCAATGAATTGCGTGAGTTGTATGACCAACTTGTGATGAGCCCACAAAATCTTTGAATTAAGAAAACACTTAATATATCAATTTTGATAAAACTATATATATAATAATTAATGATTATATATATGTAAGCCATGAAAAGCTTATTAATAACGCCCATGCCATAAGATTTCTTGTGTATATGTATATATTCTTGATATGATAATCATCCAACTTGGCCATCCAATTTGGCCATTGTTTTTTGCTGGGGTGAGTTACTAGGCTACAAAGAACTTTTGAATTATTTTCATAAGGTGGGTTCTAGACACTACTTCTATCATTTTGAATTTAGAGCATTCTCAAGTCACAAAACCATTACCCAAAACCAAGGACCATCTTTGGCTTCCAAACTCTTGCCCATCTTGGAATTGTCAAAGTGACCTATATGGGTCTAACGTGACAACTCTTCCAACCAAGTCCTTGACTTGGTTTCAGCCAACTATTTGGCCATCCTCACAGCCAACTCTTTGGCCATCCTCACAGCCAACTCATCGACATGTTCTCCTAGCTAACTTTTAAAAGGCCATTATTTTAGCCAACATATATTCTTCCAACAAGTATTCGACATGTGCTCCATTAATCAACCAACTTGAAAAAGCCATTCTTCCAGCCAAGTTCAAAACGTCATTTTGGTTTGTACTAATATATATTAGAAATAAGCAAATCTTTACTTCTATTTAATACTTTTATTGGGTCTTCAAATCTCCTTCAACAATCTCCTCTCACTCTTTCAAGAGCCTCAGCTGCCATGCCACTCTAATCCAACCACAAGATTTGTGTAATTTCTATATCCAAGAGATGGGTTGTGTCACAACCACAACATATCGAAGGTGGAGTTCAACAATGGCTTCCTCTACCTCAACCCCAATCTTCTCCTCTTTCTTTATTCCACTCTTATCTCTGTGTCATTTATTTATATGTCATTTCTTGCAGAAGACCTTGATTCTTGATTAGAATGTAGAAATCCAAGAAGACCAAAAGACTTGGCTGTTTTTCTCCATAAAGTACCTAGTGAGAATCCTACATCCCTTTGACCCCTTGGCCGACTCTAAGCCAAGTTTGTGGGTTTTATCATTCAATTAATTTATTATTTGGTTATTGTTATTATAAATAACAATATCCTTGTTTTGGATAGGCCTTTGGGTTTCTTCTTGACTCAGTTTAAGATTGGTCCTCCTTAACTTGGTTTGAGATTGGAGACCACTTGACTTGGTTTGGAATTGGGTCTCCTCAACTTGGCTTGGAATTGAAGACCACACCCAAAAATTGCCCCCTTGATTCCTTGGCCTTCTATTGGTGGAAGGTAAGTGAATCAAAAGTCTTGCAACTTTTTAGTTTTCTTTGGATATTTCAACTTCATGCTTTATTGTAATAATTTATGGTGTTTGAACTAAATTGATGTTTGGGGAGATACCCTAATCAATTTTTGAGAGACCTTTGAATTTCGTAACCGTTAGAAAACCTAGGCATTATAAATACCATTTTGCCTCCAAATGTTTCTCCATAATAAATAAATAAAAACTCCATTGACATTGCTCTTAGAAAACGGTCTCCCACCAAAGCTAAACTTTGCTTCCTAGATTCACCATTTGTTAGCCCAAAAATCATTAAAATCACCACCAAATCCTTTATTTTTGCGAGTTTTCAAGTATGTTGCACTGTTTTCCAGTTGATATTGTTGTGATTTTAATGAATGGTGGCCATTGGGAGCTTGTTTTTTCAACTTTTGAAAGTTTGAATGTTCTTCATGTTCTTGGCAAATTTTGCCACTATATTTTTCTTGATTCAAATAATACTTGTGTTCGTAGGATGGATACAAAGCTGAAGTCCATCATCTCTCACTTGGCCAAGTTGAGGAAGGCCATGGCTAAAAGTGAACAAAAACCCGAAGAAGCCTATGCCATTAAATTCCAAGGTGTCCAGAGATACGTTCTTGGCCCTTTGTACCCACTTCAACCTTCAGATGAAGTGGTGAGGATTTGGGTCAAGCAAAGTGATAATCCTCTGCCTTTCACCACGGAGTTGGGTCCAGCCAACGTCACATTCTGGGGTGACTCGCTTCTCAGAAAATTGATTGCTAGCCTACCCTTGCCCAAGCACCATGTTGAGGATTTCTCCCGATTTTTCTACGGATGCTTGCAGAGGTCACCCAGTGACTTATCCACGTGCTTAGATCATCGTTACCTGGATTATTTGGCTTTGGACCTTGCCAACGTCCCCACATTGGAGACTAAAGAAGAATGACGAGAACTTTGAGCAATTATCTTAATAAGTCGAGATCTTCCTTATGGCCTTGCATTGAACAAAAGGAACCATTACCCTTGCATTAAACAAGGGGAACCATATTATACTTTATGTATGTATGTAATTCTATAATAAATTAAAGCAATTTTATCATTCATATCCAATTTGGCCCAAGTTTGAGAATACCAAGGTAAACCCACGTGGGTCCTCACATGCCCAAAACCAACTCTTCAACCAAAACTTTCATTCTCCAGCCAACTCAAAACCCCAGCCATGCCGAAACTTCAGCCTTGCCAGAACTCCAGCCGTGGGTCCTTGAGAGGAGATCTTGGCCAACTTGCGAGGCAATAGCCCAGACTGGAAAAACTTTGGCCGCCTGTTAAGAGAAGGTCCAGTTGGGATTTTGCGGAAAAGGCGCTCGGTTTGAAAGGTAAAGATCCGGCAGTCCACCAAGGCCATTTTTTGAGGTTAGCTAGAAACCCAGCCTGGCTGTGCAAGGAGGAAAACCCCCAACTGCCTGTCCTTGCTTTGGCTAGAAGGTCCAGTCAGCTGTTGCGAGAAGAAAGCCCAGATTGCGAGAGTCAGTTGGAGGCCCAGCTAGAAACCCAACCCGAATTTTGTGAGGAGTTGGCTGGCAAAAAGGTTTTGCAAGTGGCTAGTGAGACAACTCCAAATCTTGAATTTACTTAACTGATCATTTATCCCAAACCCAACTAGTTTGATATTATTTATTTATTGCTATTTGTTTATTGGCTTGACACCTTGGAATTGGAGACCACTTGACTTGGTTTGAGATTGGAACCACTTGACTTGGTTGGAATTGAGACCACTTGACTTGGCTGGAATTGGAGACCTCATCCAAACAGTTCCATTTGGTGTTTGAGTTTCTTTTCATCTTTGTGCATTTGGAATTTTCAATCTTTCACGTGTGCAAGCTTGATATTGATAAAATCTTGTTTTGCATTACCATGCTTCAAGAAAACAAATCATCTTTCGAGCATAAGATGAGATAAGATTGGATTCCAACCATTAATAATTAAAGAGTATTTTATGAATAATGGTGGGTGGAAAGATAAGATTGTGGTTTTTCAAATTTACATGGTGGGTGGGTAAATAGGACAAGAGGTGTAAATAACAGCTCTCAATTTTTTTATAACTAAATTACTAAAATACCCATGTAACATTAGCAATTTAACGATGTTATTGAGAAAATTGACAGAATGGGTGAACATGGGACACAAATGAAAACACATGGAGCACATTAACCCAATCAAAAATGTAAAGGGCAAATTAAGATTTTTGATAAAGCATATGGGGCATATAAATAAATAACCCAATTATTTTTGCTCATTTGTGAGAGGGACCGCAAATGGCATTATTAATAGGGAGATTCACTATTATACCTAATATAGGAGCTCAAATTATAAAAATACCACATATAAAATGGACTTTAGAAATACACCAAAAGCCTATTTACAACATAATAAAGAGACTTTTAATTTCTTTTAAATTACAAAACTGCCATCAAATTCTTAAAACAAGCCCAACCCCAAAATCTCATAAAAAAAACCCAAAATACTCAATAGGGTATCAAAGTAATTTAATAATCAAACTTAAATTCAATAGGATCAGCTGTCATTTTTTGGGTTTATTTATAGAAATTTAATGGTATAAAGTTTATCTATATTATTAGTGCTAAGAATGGATATATGACTAAATATCTCTTATTAATATTATCATTAAACCGGTTAAGTTTCTTCTTTTAATCTGAGTCACAAAATTCATCCAACGGCTAATAAGGCCCTCCCCGCATCTATCCCTCCTCAACTTAACATCCCGCGCGTTAGAGAAAATCAGTACGACTAAAACCCTAACAAACCCATTTTGTAACATAAACCCTAAAACCCTCGTCCCCAATTTACTCGCAGAGCCCAAACCAAAATACTAACCCCTGAATTCTCAATTGTATAGAAGATTAAGTTTTGAACTTGAGAGTTCAGAAGCAATGACCATGGAGGTGGAACCAGAGGGGAAGAATGTGATGTGCCTTCTGACGGACCCAGAAGGGACGCCATTGGGAAATTCCGTGTACCTTCCCCAAAACACCGGCCCGCAACACCTTCAACAAATCGTCAATCAGCTTCTCAACAACGTATGCTCATTTTCAGCTCTTCTTTGTAAAATTTTGTCTCTTTAACTGCTTTTTTTGGTTGTTGAAAAATTCGGCTATATTGATTTTAATTTTATGATTTAGTTAAAGTTTCTGTATTACACCTTAGGTTCCATTTGAAGAAAACACTTCCCCTCAAACCTAAAAAAAAGAAGAAAAAAAAGAGAACTGACTTTTTTCTTCTTCTTCTTATTGTGAAGTTTTCGAATTCACCTGATTAAAGCGGTAGAATGTCAGTTAGTAATATAAATTACTAAGACAAATAGAAGACAAATATATATATATTTTTAACTGATAGGATTGTAGCAGTTTTTGTTGTTGTTGTTGTTGTAAAGAACTTTTCTTTTAGAAGAAAATGTGACATGCGTCATTTATAAGTGATGCAAGCATCCTCAAGAATTACAGTTTTATGCGTTCCTCAAGAATTACCGTTTTATGGGTTCGTTTCGTATAATACAAAATATATTAGCAAGCAATGATTTATGGCCATTGTTGTGGATCCTGCTTCTTAGTGCGGTGGTTTTACATGCTCACATAAGTAGTGATGTCTGCATTTTGTGTTTGTTCAGGAGGACAAGCTGCCTTATGCTTTCTATATATCAGATCAGGAACTTCTTGAGTCACTTGGAAAATATTCGGAGAAGAATAAAAGTTAGTTAAATCATGACAGAAGTATCAGTTAACATTTCATCTTCCATAATTGTGTATATCTTAAACAATTTTGACAACTAAAGATTTTGGGCTGCTTTTTCATTTCATACACTTTTCTGGTGAAAAACCTTGGCAGTTTCTGTTGAGAAGGTACTGAAAATAGTTTATCAACCACAAGCTATTTTCCGAATTCGTCCTGTTCATCGGTGCTCGGCAACAATTGCTGGTATGGGTGTTTCTCTCCTATCCATGTCACACTAAGGATGTATTTATTGCTAAATAGCATGGATTTGTCTTTCTAAATACACTCCCTCTTACCCCCCACCACCCAATTTTAGTTTGTAATTTTATGATTGTAATATTTTAACATTAATGATTTCATTTTTTTGTCTTTCTTTTTCAAAAAATTTCTTTGGACAAGTGTTTGTGATATATGTTATTCTAATGTTCAGAGCTCTCTGAACCGAATCATTTTTTAGGCTTCATAATGGACCTGATTAATTGTTTTTTTTGTGGTCAACCTTTCTCCAGATTGACTCACTAAATGCCAATTTTTGTTACCAATGTGCAGCTTGAATTTTATTTTGTTTATTATTGAATGAAAGCTCTTGTTTTGTCATTGCAGGTCACAATGAAGCTGTACTTTCAGTTGCTTTTAGTCCTGATGGCCGACAGTTGGCGAGTGGTTCTGGTGATACCACTGTCCGACTATGGGACCTTGGTACTCAGACACCGTTGTACACATGTACAGGTTTGGAGTCCGAGTTTCATATCACATTCCTAGTTTTGTACCTTTTGAACTTTTGTACACTATGAAAACTAATATAAGACAGCAGAAAAAATTTGTGTATCAAAATAAGAAAAAAGAAAAGGAAATTACATATAACTTGGATATTTGAGAAAATATTTTCCTGGATTACTGTAGTGACTAGAGATGGATAATGATTTTTTTTTAGCAGGATGGATAATGAAATTAATTATTTTAATTTTAAGGTTTTGTCACATAGACCATATTAGATGGGGAATTTTACATCCTGTGGGTTCTTAGGGTGAAAGCACACTTATGCTTGCTGTTGTGTGCTGCATAATAAGTGAGAATAAAGTTATTTCATCTTTTTGTCATTTTAAACTTTTTTCTTTGATGATTCACATTTAAAAATGCTTTATTATGTCATTTTAAACTTTTTTCTTTGATGATTCACATTTAAAAATGCTTTATTATAATGTAGAAGTCATCTTCATATGTCACTCCTTAGTGAAATTTTAACCTTATTATACCTTTTATTCCCAAATAAATTTATAAGTTAAGAGGATTGTCACCCCCTCATCGTTATTGCCTTTCTATTATTTGCACAATGACAGTACACCTTATTTTATTCAGGACATAAGAATTGGGTCCTTTGTATTGCATGGTCACCTGATGGTAAACATCTTGTTAGTGGGAGCAAAGCCGGGGAACTCCAATGTTGGGATCCACAGACTGGGAAGCCATCAGGCAATCCACTTATAGTAAAGTTTCCATACTTCAATCACTGATCATTTTAAATTTCTCAGTTGATTGCTACATATTGTAATTTGTTGTTTCTGACACATATGAGGACACGCCTCTTCTATTTTGTTGTTTTTGTGGATATTTGGTTCATGAAATATTATTCCATTAATTTTTTAGGGCCATAAGAAATGGATTACTGGAATCTCTTGGGAACCAGTCCACCTGAACTCTCCCTGTCGACGCTTTGTAAGTGCTAGCAAAGATGGTGATGCACGCATATGGGACGTTACATTGAGGAAATCTGTTATATGTCTTAGTGGCCACACACTTGCAGTGACGTGTGTAAAATGGGGGGGAGATGGTGTTATATATACAGGGTATGTTTTTTTCTTAGTTATTGCAACGATAATGAAATAATAATTTTTTTTTAATGAAAAAAGGAAATTGTTATTAGCACTCACTAGTCATTTCGACTTACGTTGAAATCTATTTACACCACGTTCCCTTGTGTTGTAAGAAAACCCTCCAATTGGTTTTAATTCATGATCTTGTCACTTATAAATGAAAGAGAAATAATCGGATGAGTCAATTGAACAGATTATTGAATTTGTTCATTTGAAAAGGATTCTCGGGTCAAGATTTCTGAGATAACAATACTACTAGCTCGTGTAGTTTTGAACACATTATTGAGCTGAAGTTCTCTACAGATTTATAACAAATATCTCCATCTTAACTGTCATAGGTCCCAGGATTGTACTATCAAAGTCTGGGAGACTACACAAGGGAAGCTAATTCGTGAACTTAAGGTAAGAAAGACACAGCTTTTGGTTCATGGTTAGTTCAGTTACTATGATTTATGCTTCATTACTTGGTCGCTTTTGTAAATATGCAATTTTGTTATTGTGAATACCTAATTTATTTTGTCCTCTCCAGGCAGTGGTTTGGTGTAGTCTCATGTCAATAGAATTCTTTCCATACACTTTAAATTATTTCTGTATGCTTTATGTTGATCTCGAGATTTGTTGATTTGATTTGGTTCTTGTATTAGATATTGCTGAGTGCTTAACTGAATTCTAGTGGTTTTCTTGAGGATTTCAACAATAAGATATTTCCCTCTCTTCTTTCAGACTTTGTTTCATGAATTTCTTATATAATGAACTCTGTGTCCTGTCTCTATTAGCTATTGCCTATCTTTTTATTTATTAATATTCAAATTTCGAATAGTAAATCATGATTTTGTAATTTAGTTATTCTGTTATTTGTTTGTTTCCTATTGTTTTTAATCAATATGATCAGAAATATGCTTATCTCGTGTAATTTAGTATGGCATGTCTATGGTTTGTTGGTTGTGTTAGATAAGTGCTTCTTGATTGAAGTCTAGTGATTTTTTTTGAGGATTTCAATTATAATCTTTTCCCTCCCGTCTTTCAGACCTTATTTTATGATGGTTTATAGGCTGTTAATCATGATGTTTCCTTTAAAGGTTTTCAGATTTATTTTATAAGGAACTGTTGTGTGTGTCATGTCTGTGTTAGCTATTGTCTGTCTTTCATAATAATAATTCAAGCTTCGAATTCTAGATCATGATTTTGTAATTCAATTGTTCTGTTGTTTTTCTTTTTAATCAGTTATGGTCAGAGATATGCTTATCTTGTCTAATTTATTACTCCTTGTCAATGGCGCTTGTTGAAATTAATTTGTTGATGCTCATGTATCTTGTTTATCAATATTTTACATTTCATGATCTTGATATCTTTATATTATACGGTTTAGGGTCATGGTCATTGGGTTAACTCTCTTGCATTGAGTACTGAATATGTTCTTCGTACTGGAGCCTTTGATCACACCTGCAAGCAATATTCATCTCCAGAGGAAATGAAGAAGGTATGAATTCCTTCACAAACATTACATTTTGTTTTGAAATTGTAATTCGTTTTATGTTCATCAATGCCATCCAATTTTTGTTGTGCTTACTGTAGTTCCTTTTTTTGGGGGGGTGTTTGGGTGGGTGTTATTCACTGTTGAGGGAAAGGCTTCAGGTTTGGTTGTCTAGATCATATCTGTTCGTTTTTGTAATGCAGATAGTGTATTGTTGTATCTGGTGGTGTTTGGTTTCTTCGAGTCTTATCTTGAGGTATAGTTTTTTTAAAATGTTTTCTTTTGATCTCCATTGTTGCGTTCTTCTTTAATTGGGAACTGCAAATTCTTGACCTTTGATTGAAGAGTTGTTAAGCTGGAATAGCAGTGTTGAAGAAGTGTGTATTGTGGATTTTTAGGATGCTGATTCTTTCAGAACTCACTAAGCTTGAATAAAGTTTTCTTTTTATGCTTTTATTTTGCATGCTTGTAATTACTTTGGGTGCCACACATCCGTGTTGTGATTAAGTTACAGTTAGCTGGCTAAGAGGAAAATGTCTCCTGATATGATTATCCATCTATCTCTCTCCCTCTCTCTCTCTCTCTCTCCACTACTTTACCCAACTGTTTGTATTGTTCTGTGACAATAGTTTAGCTGCTATTTCTGGGAAGATTTACCTGCATAACATTTTTCCTCTTTTTCCCCTCCAAGGAACTAATTATATTTTCATTTACTGACATATAGGTAGCCTTGGAAAGGTATAACAAAATGAAAGGCAATGCCCCTGAAAGATTGGTCTCTGGATCTGATGATTTTACAATGTTTCTATGGGAACCTTTTGTCAGCAAACACCCGAAAACTCGCATGACAGGTCATCAACAGGTAAAATAATTTTTGTAATGCCATGTTCCGTTTTGAATTGCAGTCCAAGTTGTTGATCATTGTTTTTGAGGCGCAGGACTATCTTAGTTTTCCAACTTGTGTTCTTCTGTATCAGTGTGTACTTATGAGTTATGGCTTAAAATAACAATAGCAACTAAAATTTCCTATGTTGCTCTCTTTCTTTTTCTTTCTTTATTGCGCTCTCTCTCTCTCTCTCTCTCTCTCTCTCTCTATATATATATATATACCCTTTTGCGTTGTGCAGTGTAATTGTTTGGTTGGAAGATTAATTGGTCAAGTCTTGATGAGATGGAGGAAGCAAATTTTCTTTTGGGGCAAGTACATGTTTAGCTTCTGTTTGGGTGTTCTCGTCACAGAATTTTAGGGATATTTTATTTAGAATAAAAGCTAGTTTTCTGAAAATAATTGTGGGAGCTTGTTTGGTTACTTTGGTAGCATGTTTTCACACAGTTTTCTGTTTTCCATGATTTTAGAACACAAAACTATTTTCAAAATGAGGAGCCAAAAGGCCCTTTTTTAATTTCTCACCGCTTTTCGCTGCCACTTATACTATGTCATGCCAATCAGCAGAAGGTGTTGATTCCATCTGTTATACTGAGTCTAATCTTAGCCTAATCTTTTATTTCACAGTAGATGAACTGATCTCCAATTTTCAGATGGCAGCTTGTTTTAATAATATGCATGATTTATCTTCATGGTGGTACCAGTTTTGAACTTAGAACTCTGATTAGTGCTTGCTCTTTATGGTTACCGGTTACTCATATTTACAATAAGGAGGATATATATAAATAGAGTTCTGGTGTTGTTTGTTCTTTATGTGCTTTCATGTTCATGTTTACGATAAGATGATAGTTGAAGCCAACATATGAAGTTCCAATTTTTTTCATTTAAGCGTTATAATGGATGTTTGAAAATGTCTTTTTGCCAACAGCTTGTAAACCATGTTTACTTTTCACCTGATGGGCAATGGATAGCAAGTGCCTCATTTGATAGGTCTGTCAAGTTATGGAATGGTACTACCGGAAAATTTGTTGCAGCTTTCCGGGGCCATGTTGGCCCTGTCTACCAGATCAGGTCTGAATTGGAATTATTATTTTTTGGATGATTGCTTATGTTGTGTGGCTAATTATTACATTGCATGTTACCTCACAGCTGGTCCGCAGACAGCAGGCTACTTTTAAGTGGCAGCAAAGATTCCACTCTGAAGGTAAAACATTTACTCAAAATGAACTTGTGATAAGGGATCTTGACCAAAGGAGTGAGGTTGTTAGATTTCACATTGCAAATGGGGAAAATAATTGAATTGCCATTTCTTTGCATTTTGATAGTTGTATATGTCACCAAAAGAATCATCTCAAATCTTACTAGTGGTTTAAATCTCAGTTTGTATGTAAGCTATATGAGTTTTCATCTGCATGACATCTAAGTAATTTAAGCTTGTATATCAAGCCTAATATTGTTTCATACATCAGACAAATAAAGTATTGTTTTTTTAATTTCCCTATAGTCACTTTGCCATTCTAAGGCGGATTTCTTAGCTTTGACTAGGTATTTTGTCGTTATGTACATGGTCATGACGTAAAGATTATTGGCAACCTTGATCTTTATTTTCAATTCCCCGATTATTGAATTTTTCATCAAAATATGAACTCCCAGCTTTTGGGAAACTAAATTCAGATTCCTTTTTGTTTTTTCTTTCGTTATATTGTGTACTTTGGTTGGAGTACTATGCGCTTTTGCTAATGGTAGAATTTCTCGTGGTTACATCCCTGACCTGTGAATGAAATTTATTTGATCATCTAGGTTTGGGATATCAGGACACGGAAATTAAAACAAGACCTTCCAGGACATGCAGATGAGGTATGTTTTCCCTTCACCTCAAAGGCAGTTGATCCATTGTTTTACATTTATTGAAGAATGCTTGGGGGAGAATTGTGACGTAGACATATAAGAAGATACCAAAACAGATACCAGTTACTACAGGGAGATTTCAACTAAATCAATTGACGTATTCCTCACATAAAGCAAATGCTAAAGGACTTACGCAAGTCTTCTATTTCTACTCAAATGCTTTTTAGAAATTGCATGAATTAGATTACCCCGTGCATACCTGAAAGGCCTGCTCTTGTAAACCAGTCTTGCTTTACCTGTCTTGAATATTCACAAAACTCGATAGAAGTAGACACAAGTTCGGCTACTTTGAGGGAACCTAAGTCCTCCAGATTTCTGTCTGATGACCCTTATTATTCATTCAACTTCTTATGTAAGGGCATAACTGTTAATTCCAAAAATTTAGGAAGACAAACAAAATAGATATCCATATCCAAACTTTAGACTATTAGTCTATTACTAAATCAATAGACCTTCACTCTAGGCAACGGTTGTACAATTTTTGGATTCTTCTATTTCTAGTTTTCTTTTAAATTTTCTTGGATATTGCATGAAATAAACTACCCCATGCACGAGTGACAAGCTTTACACACGTAGTGATTGTGCCCCCTTTGTATTGGCATATTGTAACCTATTTTTGAAATGTGAATTGTTTTTGAAAGGTTTATGCTGTTGATTGGAGTCCAGATGGTGAGAAGGTAGTTTCTGGTGGCAAGGATAGAGTTTTGAAGTTATGGATGGGCTAGACTAATCGTGGTAGGCCAAAGTATGGGCAACTACATAATGGAAATGTTACATGATGGTGATAATTGAGCATTGAAGTGTTTGGTATGATATACATACAAGTATACTGCACGACTAAAGGGATATGAACAAGAATTGGGAATTCAAGTATCGGTCACAAGGGTGGTTGAAAGAAAAAGCTCCTGAATCAGCATAAAAGTTTTTTATCCATTGGGGTGTAAGCTTTTCTGCGAGCTGTCTGAGGTGGAATAGTGAGGCAGCCAATTTACGAGTGTGGGTTCCTTTTTCTTATTTAGAGTCACGCCGTAAAGTTTTGTTTTGTTCTTTTTTACTTTTATTCATTTTCCTAGTCAAATATCTTATGTCAATTTTTAGTTGGTAATCAGGAAATGCATCCTTGCAACAGATTTCCTCATTTCTTAGCTAAAATAATCCGATTGATGATTGTCATGCCGAATGTGAGGCTGGCTTTTGTTGAAATATTTATGCAAATGAACACATGAATGGTTTTGCGCGTTGGCTTAGGGGTTTCCGAACATGGACCATACCCTGTAAAACAGAAATGGAAGTATCATCTCCATCTTGTATGAATTGAACAGGTCAGTCATCCCTTGTGTTGCAATGCTCGTCGTAAATTTTAGATTTTTTGTTGGAAATTGGAGCTGTTTTTTGTCATCCCCATTCTGGGGCCTACACTACAATTTTCATGACGCTGGAAAACCTATAATTGGCTGAAAACTGTGAGCTCTTATGCCTTCTAAAATGAGTAGCGATGACAATGTAAAGCTATTATAGGATAATGAAAGTGCTGGGGTACTTGCTACTTCGGCCCCAAAGGGAAAGACAACAACAGTATGATGTAGTTTCGGGTTTTAATTCATATATATTTTGTTTATTCAACAATGTCGTTCGTAGAAGGCCGGAAGCTACTACAGAAAGGGACATTGGAGAGCTTAATTCGCATATGGAAGCAAACAAAGGTTAAATAAAGAAATCATACCTGCCAATGGGGTTTAGCCCAATGGAAAATGACATTAACTTGCAGATTAGTGGTCTTACGTTCGAACTCTGATGACACCTTTATAGTGTGTTTATGAGAAACCTCCTTCCCCATCTATTTTAGACTATCATCATTTTGGACACGTCAACAAAATTGACACCAAATAAAAACTAATGACATAGAACCCTGTTTCTTCAAATTAAAGGAAAAGGAACAAAGGCAAACATGGAAAGATGAAAAGAAAATACACTAACAAAATTGGAAAAAGTATATTTCTTTCGTTCGATTACTTTTGTAATGTAAAAAACTGACCCTAAAGCGCAAGCCAATTAATTTTTTATTATTGAAAATTCTCTTTATTCATTTTTTAATATAAAATTTGATTGAATTTCATAAAAACTCTTCTTAAATTTTTGTTAGACTTATATTTTTTGTGGGAAAGTAATTTACATGGCCTTCCATTTTCCAAAAAATTTACTTTATGTTTTTACTTCTAACCCTATCAACAGAAAATCGGTCTTCACTCCCAAACAAAAGCAAAGGGTTTAAACGCAATCCAAAGGGGAGGGTTTTAGAAACAGCCAACGGTTTCTTGTCTACCCAAAAACCCTAGCCATTGAATGTAGTTTGTTGAAGCTCAATGCTTCTTCATCACCAATAAAGGGTCATGGCTGCTCTGGCTCACGCCCTGCTCGGCATTCCATCTCGGTGTGGTCTTTGCCGAACCATTAATCCCAAGGAAGATTTCAAGGTCTGCGTTTTGGGGTTTTCTAGAGCAGCAAGTAGCTCTGGAATCTGTATTTCTAGGGTTCCAAGGAGGAAGAATGGTAATCTCACCGGCCCTTGGACGCTGAATGCAGCTCAAACCCTCATCGTCCACAATGCTCCAGCTCAGGCCACTGTTGAAATCCCTGTTACCTATTACCAGGTCACTGCTTTATTTATCTATTATCTTTAATCTGTCTCTGTTTAGTGTGGCAATTTGGTTAATTGGGTACTGAATTAGTTGCTATTTGGTGGGTTTTGTTATGTGCTGTTAAGCATGCTTGTAATGTGATTCTGTTTTCGAAGCTAAGCTAAGCAATACAAAAAGGGTGAGCTTGTGTTTGGACTAAATTATTCACTCTTTCCATTTGTTTTGAATTTACTTGTGGCTATTCAGCCCAGTTGATGAATTGCAGTAAAGCTCTGTTGTGAACTGTGTTTTTTTATTTCTACTTGCCCATATGGGGCAATTCCATGTCTTTGGTCATGTGTCACAAAAATTCATATATGCAAAAAGGTTATTATGTTGTAATGGTATAGTGAAATAGGGATTTGGATGCCATTAGATAATCTGTGAGCTTTGATTTCTTTTACAATTGTGTCATTGCATTTACAGATTGGATGTGTAATTCTGTAGCCAATAATGAAATTATTTAGAGTTTTGAGATTCAGTGTGCTCCTATCATAGGTTTGTGAATTGATGTTTTGTCTGGCTACGTTTATAATTTCGTTAATTCCTTTTCCCCTATTTCCCATATTCTGTGTTCCTCTGTAGTTATGTGTGCAACAGAGTGAGCTTGAATTGTTGAGCACGCTCTGCCATCCTTATAGTAGTTCTCAGAGTCTATATAGCATATGAAATTTGTGTAATGTTTACTCGTGGGAACATGATTATGAAATGCATCGTTGTGATAACATATCCATATTTTCTAAACTTTCTTATTATTCTGCATTTAGTGACTTAATGCCAACAGAATCAACTTGCAGCTTATTGGTGTTCCCGATCAAGCTGAGAAAGATGGGGTTGTAAAATCAGTAATGGATTTGAAGACTGCTCAAATGGATGATGGTTACACAATGGATGCTGTTAAATCTCGCCAGGTAGAGTAACATAGGGACTTGACAGCTATTTTGTTGTAAATTTTGTTTAATCCTAAAACTAAATTTTCTTCCTTACATCTTAATTTCTTTTAATTTGTTCTCCTCTTTTCGGTTTCTTTCCAGGATCTCTTAATGGATGTGAGAGAAAAGCTTATTTTTGGACCAGAATATTCTGGTAATTATAAGGGAAAGATTCCACCTAAATCTTCCATTCGAATCCCTTGGGCATGGTTGCCAGCTGTTCTTTGCCTGCTTCAAGAGGTACAGCTATGTTTCATACGATGTACTTGGTTTAGTGCAGGCTTAGTTTTCAGCTTACAGTTCTTGGTTTGAATATATATAATTATTTAACTAATTTTTCATTTGAGTTAAAGAAATATTCTTAAGCACTTGTTGAATAGTGATTAAATTCTATTCAGAACTTGATTTAGTGTAGTTTGTAGTGAAACTCATCTTGAAACCTTGAGTTTGAGTGTGAAATGTATCCTCCCATTTCTAATGTTACAGAAATTTTGCATCCTGTTTTTACTAAAAAAACATTTATGGTTTTGTAAGAGTGACATCACTAGATTTCTCCAATCCAGGTTGGTGAAGTAAAACTTGTGCAAGATATTGGTCGGGCAGCTGTTCGGCATCCAGATGCTAAGCCATATATTCATGATCTCCTTCTTTCTATGGCACTAGCTGAGGTAAGGAGTTTCAGAAAGAGGTCAGGATCTTGTACCATCCTTTTTGTTGCAGCCTCCTTTTCTTATCTTACGTGCTTTTTTGAAGTGTGCAACTGCAAAGATTGGTTTTGAAAAGAACAAGGTGTCCCAAGGATTTGAAGCTCTTGCTCGTGCTCAGTGTCTTCTAAGGAGTAAAAAGTCTCTTGAGAAAATATCATTGTTATCTCAGGTAATGGTCACAACTTCTATGTGCTTTTCCATGTTTTTTTTTCAGTATCTAACTATTTAACAAGGCATTTGTCAGTTCAGTCTACTCTATGCTGGTCCATTGCTCAAAAACAAGAGAAAAGAGAGTCGTGTAGCTTGTTCTATTTTGTTAACTTCAGTGCTTGTAATACTGTTGTGCAGATTGACAAAGCTAAGGCTATTTGTGAGTGTCTTATTGCATCAGAAGGTAATGATCTGAAAATTGCGGAAGCTTTTTGCCTGTTTCTTCTTGGTCAGGTATGATTCTCACTTTCCTCCAAATGTTATATTTTTCGCTGTTTCATTGAATTATTTTTGGTATCATGCAGAAGCTATGAATTTCCTTTTGTTTTTTAAAATTCTCCCTTGTGCTTTCTCAATTGAATATTCAGTGATATATTGGCTTCCAGGGTAATGAGGCTGAAATTGTTGAAAAGCTTCAGAAGCTAGATGTGAACAAAAATAAGTTAATACAGTCTCTATGTAAACAAGGAAACCTCAAAGAAGCCCTGCAATTCCTCCCACATGAGCCCAACCCGTCCCAACAGACCTATGAGATCTTAATACTCTCTTGCACCCGCCATAAATCTCTCTCTGATGGGCTTGACGTGCATCGCCATCTTGTAGATGGTGGGTGGGACCAAGACCCTTTTCTGGCTACCAAACTCATCGAGATGTACTCAGAATTGGACTCTGTTGACAATGCACGTAAGGTGTTTGATAAAACTCGTAAAAGAACTATTTATATGTGGAATGCACTCTTCAGAGCACTTACGTTGGCAGGTCATGGAACTGAGGTGCTAGATTTGTATCGACGAATGAATACACTTGGGGTTTCATCTGATCGTTTTACTTATACATATGTAATCAAAGCTTGTGTTGTCTCAGAGTGTTTGAGTTCACTCCTCCAGAAGGGGAAGGAGATTCATGGACATATTTTGCGGCATGGATATGGGGCACATGTTCATGTTATGACCACTTTGTTGGATATGTATGCGAGGTTCGGGTGTGTTTCTTATGCCAGTAGTGTATTCGATCAGATGCAGATTAGAAATGTAGTTTCATGGAGTGCTATGATTGCGTGCTATGCAAAGAATGGGAGGCCTTATGAAGCCTTGGAACTGTTTCGGGAAATGATACTTGAGGCCCATGATTTGTTACCCAACTCTGTGACAATGGTTAGTGTGCTTCAAGCTTGTGCAGCTCTTACTGCTCTGGAGCAGGGGAGGTTCCTTCATGGATATATCCTCAGAAGAGGTCTTGATTCAACCCTTCCAGTTATGAGTACCCTTATCACAATGTATGCAAGATGTGGTAAGCTTGACTTGGGCGAACGAGTTTTCAGCATGATGAATAAGAAGGATGTTGTTTCATGGAATTCTTTGATTTCAAGTTATGGCGTTCATGGATATGGAAAGAAGGCAATTCAAATTTTTGAAGACATGGTCTATCATGGAGTATCACCGAGTCACATTTCATTCGTTAGTGTCTTGGGTGCGTGTAGTCATGCTGGTCTTGTTGAAGAGGGGAAGATGTTGTTTAATTCTATGGTAAAAGAACATGGAATATATCCCAGCGTTGAGCACTATGCTTGTATGGTGGATCTGCTTGGTCGTGCCAATCGGTTCGATGAAGCAGCCAAAGTCATAGAAGATATGCGGATTGAACCAGGTGCTAAAGTTTGGGGTGCTCTTCTTGGATCATGTAGAATACATTGTAATGTTGAGCTGGCGGAGAGAGCAAGTAAAAGGCTATTTGAGCTTGAGCCTAGGAATGCTGGGAATTATGTACTACTAGCTGATATTTATGCTGAAGCCAAGATGTGGGATGAGGTAAAAAGAGTGAAGAAGCTTTTAGAAGCTCGAGAACTACAAAAGGTCCCAGGTCGGAGTTGGATTGAAGTTAAAAGGAAGATATACTCATTCATTTCGGTTGATGAGTTTAACCCACAGATGGAGCAGCTCCATGCATTGTTGGCTGAATTGTCAACAGAGATGAAGGACAGAGGATATAAGCCGCAAACTAAAGTTGTCCTATATGATCTTGATGAGGAAGAGAAGGAACGAATAGTATTAGGCCATAGTGAAAAATTAGCAGTTGCATTTGGACTCATAAATACCAAAAGGGGGGAAACTATTCGGATTTCCAAGAACTTGAGGTTATGCGAGGATTGTCACTATGTTACGAAGTTCATTTCCAAGTTTGCTGATAGAGAGATTCTGGTTCGAGATGTGAATCGCTTTCACCATTTCCGTGATGGGGTTTGTTCATGTGGGGATTATTGGTAGTTGCAGGCGATTATTCGTTTCTTTCATTATTTTTCCCCTAATAACTAAAGGAGAGAGGTTTTTGAGGTTATAGAGATCTTAAAGGTGTATACTGTATAATAGGAACTCTGTTAAAAATTATACATGTTCTTTGAAATCCTCATCAATAAATGATTTTTCTAATTTTATGATTCATATGGTGGTTATTGTAATTTTCTAACTCTATACTCTTTTTTGTACCACTGATTTAACCCTGATTGTGGATTAATAAAGACTTTAATTTCATTTCATTGAATTCAAGCAGGCCATAAGTTATTAGGATAAAACTCAATGAAGAAAAAGTTAATAGAAATTGTTATTATAAAACAGATAATTAAAGACACTTTTGGTTGGTACACCAGAGATTGAAAAGTTACTTCATTTTAATTCATTTTCAATCGAGCTGAACATTGGGGGCAAATGCAGACAAATTAAAAAAGTCTGAACATGAACAATATTACTTTCACAATCTCTTTGGACAAACTTGTGCAATGAACAAGTTGCCTTCAGTTGCATAATTCAAACCTTGAGGAAGCCCTTCTCCTTGAGGCTTTCAACAGTGTCCCTAAGACTTACTTCCAGTGGAAGGAAATTAACTCCCAAACTTTTTGCTTTTTCCTGTGATACTTGATATGTGGGTTCAGAAGGATTGGCCTCCTCATATCTGCCAACAATGAAACAAATAAATCTTTCCTTCCCTTAGAAATTTGTCATATTCGAAAAAGAAAATTGCCAATTTGTTGCATTTTGCAAATTATAACTTACTTTTCAGGTGGGCACAGAGAGGAATGAAGTTCATGTAAAATCTTCAGAACCTTGGCCATGGGTGTAACATGTCCAACTAAACAATATCTTCCATTAGATGAAGGAACCTCAAATGCTTGAACATGAGCTGAGGCAACATCTCTAACATCACTACATGAATAAATTGAACTGTTTACATCTTCAATATCTGCATGCATAGAAAAGAAACAAACTTGCATCACAAGAATCATCTAACATCAAATGACTAACTTTAAATGTTATTTTGTTACCTGAACCAACATTTCGTTAACATTCGATAAACATACCTAATACTCTAAGAAAATGTTTAGACACTCAACAATTATGCTAGCTGCCTCAACTAAGTTAGTTCTGACTCTCCATCATAGTCTGCTCTAACCAAGCAAAGATTGAAAAAGAAAAATCATATATAGTTGCTGAAGTGTACCGTTTTTGAGGTTGAGAATCACCTCCACAGAGAGATTAAGGCTTGGTTGTAAGAGTGGACCAATCACATAGGATGGATTTATGGTAACCAAGTCAATCCCATTTCCTTCAGCAAATTTCCAAGCAGCTTCCTCAGCTAAAGTTTTCGAAAGAACATACCATTGCTGGAAACACAGAAGAGAAAGAAGTTCGTACTAAACCAATATATACTTCCTGCCTTGTTTTATGTTAAGCATACCTCAATGCAACGAATCACATGAACAACTGATTTATTATTATTTTTTTTAATGGCAAAAAAAAAAAAACACAACTCAGATCGTTTAATTCAAAGACTTAGACATTTTGAGCTCAAGAAGATGGACAAAAACTTGGAATCTACTTCTGAAGAACAAATGAAGAACAGGGGAGAATAAAAGGAAAGACGAAAGATAGGATAATTATTCATCTCCTACATAATTGGATGCAGATACTTGTAAAGGTGACAAATTCATTCTAGTTACTGTCATGTAAATACAACAAATGAATATGAATTTCATGAATAAAAGGTGTAACTTGGAAGAAGATAATAAGCATGGGAACCTACACACTTACCTTCAAATTCTCACAAACAAAAGGATCTGAAAACCATGTTTCATCAACCACCACATCAGGGGTCAATGGTCTTCCATTGAATATGACTGCAGCCGTAGAAGATGTTAAAACTACCCTCTTGACAGTAGCGAATTTTACGCACGATTTTAGAACATTAAGGGTTCCCTTCACTGCAGGGTCAATTAATTCTGCCTGAGATTGTAGAGACAAAGAACCATTTCAGTTTCTGCATAAAAAAAAGTATGTTGATTCTGCAAAGAGGGAAATGTAATTTGTATCACAAGACACTTCTAGTCCCTGTAATTTTTAAACGGTTTATAATTTGGTCAAGTAGCTCACATTAGGTTGCAATCAATCACAGTTTCGCTTGTTCATGTTTTTCTAAGGGATTGGACTCGAAATTTGGCATTGTTGGAACCTTAAGGTGATCATCGTTAAGAAAAGGTGATCATTGTTATATTTAAAAATGTCCAATGGCTAGTCCAATCCCTTATCAAGAAGACAAAAAATAGTCAATTAGGTTTGAAGTATTTATGAAAGTAAAGGGATGAATGCTAGAACCTGTGGGTCAGTGCATGAAAGCATTACAGGGGATGCTGTATGAAAAACACCCTCACATCCATCAACTACAGCATCAAAAGATCCTTCTTCTAACAAATCTGCTTTGAACAAATGGAGCCTTTCTTTTGCCCCCTCAAGTGCCAATAAGTGTTCTGTTTTCTTCGGGTCATCTGTGGCATATGCATAATTACAGAAGTAATTAGTTCATAAAAAAGGTCTCACCGTACAAGATTAGTCACTAATTGTATTGTTATAGAATACAGTTAGAGAGTTAGTTATATGTTAGGGAGATATAACTCTCATTCAATCTAGTTTGACACAGTTGTTTTCCTCTTTAATATTCACTCTCTCTTCTCCTCTCTCCTCACGGTGTTGGGTCCAAAATCTAGTTTGACATATTTTTAGCACATGATGATAAGGCTGGATCTGAAGAAAAGTGTTATTTCGATATGATTATGGATGAGAACAATAATCGAAATCCAGAAGTTTCTGTTGATGTCATCAAAACCAAGAAGTTGAAAATGAAAATCATCCAAAGAAAAACCGTTTTTCGGGAGAGAGAAAAAGGGAGAAGAGATTTAATAGTAGTGGCATATCTATATATATATATATATATACACTGACTTGGGTCACGGACGGTTGCTTTGACAATATAAGCTCGTTCCAGTAAGAGCTTCACCAGCCAGGATGCTATGAAACCAGATGCTCCTGTTACGCATACCACCTTCCTTGCTTCGTTCATCCTCCTGATCAGAAGAAGCTTTATAGTTGGAAGTTTTCGCTTCAGCTTTTTATTTACTTGAGAAGTGAGCTGAATATTTTATAGTTCGTGACTAGTGGTTTGGGGAGAGGGGGCCATATAAGTTAGGTGAGCTAGCTTTTACTCTTTAAAAATTGTGTACACAATTGCAAGTAGTTTTTGTAAACTTATAATGGGGCTTTCGGGGCCACGGCAACTTGAGGTCAAAGTGGGATGGATGTGGAATCTCATGACCACTTGTTTTTTAAGTGCCAATTTTGTGAAGGGATTTGGAGGCTGGTTCTTCGTCGCTGTGGGGTTCCGTCGTTAAATCCTCCTTGGCCATCATTTTTTGGTTATATATTATTCACTTACCAAAAAAAAAGAACAAAACTTGAAGTCAAAGTGCATTAAACTTTTAAAATGAAAAAACGGATGAAGTTTATCCTAGGTATGCACATTGTAACAAAATTTTAATTGAGATGACAAATTGATTCAAATTTTGAGATGATAAAGTGCAATAAAGCCTATAATGGAGAGAATTTTTGTGACATGATTAACTCTTGACTATATATATTTGGCCAAAAGTCACTTTTGGTCCTTGTAGTTTGGTACTTTAATCATTTTTGACCCTATAGTTTCAATTCCGTCAATTTTGCCATTGTAGTTTCGTATTTGTAGCAATTCAAGAACATGTTAGTATTCTTGTCAATTTCTTTAACGATGCAAGAGATAATTTCGTCAACCCAAAACCCTTGAGCGTAAAAGCTTGTTTGAAATTCGCCCCATTTCATATTAGGGCTCGAAATTCAACCATTAATCCTAATTTTTGAAGAAACTTAAACCCAAACGACCAATTTCAAGCCCTAATATGAAATTAGGGGAGTTTCAGACGAGCTTTTATGATCAAGGATTTTGGGTTAATGAAATTGCCCCTTGCATTGTCAAAGAAATTGACAGGAATACTAACTTGTCCTTGAATTGCTACAA
The DNA here is from genome assembly GCF_965620075.1 of Prunus avium. Classification (NCBI taxonomy): domain Eukaryota; kingdom Viridiplantae; phylum Streptophyta; class Magnoliopsida; order Rosales; family Rosaceae; genus Prunus; species Prunus avium. Next base: position 2,498,327 of record NC_142285.1, read on the forward strand.
ATACGAAACCACATGGTCAAAATTGATGGAATTGAAACTATATGGTCAAAAGTGGTTGAAGAGCCAAACTACAGGGTTCAAAAGTGACTTTTAACCAATATATTTCTTGGTTTTTCTTGTGTGCGAGGGGTTTTGATAATTATTTATTTGTGTTCTAGTATTTTAATGTCGAACCCTTAATTATTAGAGAGGTTCACTATTATACCCAATATAGAAGCCCAAATTATAAAAAAAACATATATGAAATAGACTTTAGAAACACATCCAAACCCCATTTACAACAAAACAAAAGGGCTTTTAACTTATTTTAAATTACAAAACTGCCATTGATTTCTTAAAACAAACCCAACCCCAAAATCCCATAAAAAAGCCCAAAACACTCAATAGGGTATCAAAGTAATTTAATAATTAAAATTAAATTCAATAGGGCTAGCTGTCATTTTTTGGGTTTTTTTTTAAGGTTTGTTTATAAAAATTAAATGGTGTAGGATTTATCTATATTATGAGTGCTAAGAATGGATATATGACTAAACATCTCTAATTATTATTCTCTTGGACGGTTGAGTTGGATTTTTGGGCTTTTCACTTGGTTGAGTTTTTCCCTTGGCAAGCCGCAACTAGTCTTGTAAGTTGTATTGTATGGCCATGTCTTACGGATCCTCCCCGGTACAATGATTAAATGAGATGGGGTCCACATTAGTTAGTGTGGGTAGGTAAGTTTCTCTCTACGTATGGCGGATGTAGAGTTTGATGGGGCCACAAGCTTTACACTATACGGTTTTTTTCTGTAATTTATGCCTATACTCCATGTATAATAAAGAAGGTCTAGTCCAATAGAAAAATGGTTTTAACTTGCAAACAAAAGGTTTCAGGTTCGAACTCCCATGATACTTAGTGTATGTGTGTGAGAAACCCCACTCTCTAGTTTAGACTATTGTTTGTACTAAAAAAGAAGAAGATGAAAAGATGCCTGTGAACTCTGTCAAGAATTATACATGTTCTTAGAAATCCTCATCAATAAATGCTTTTTTAATTTTATGATTCATATGCTGGTTATTGTGATTTTCAAACTCTATAGTCTTGTTTGCACTCTTGTTTTACTGGAGATAGTGATAAAATACATGATTAATTCATAACACGATCAGGCCATATAAACAAATGAAAAGCTAATAGAAATTGTTATTAGAAAACAGAAAAATTAAAGGCACTTTGGTTGGTGTACACCAGAGAAATGAAAAGTTACTTGGTTTGGTTCATTTTCAAACAAGGGTTTCTTCAATTGAGCTATCAAGAGCTGAAAGCAACTCCTGACCATTCTGGGCAATTGCAGATAAAAGTCTGAGCATGAATAATATTACTTTCACAATCTCTTGGAATAAATTTAGCAGAAGAAAAAAAAAACACTTGAATTTCCAATACGCGATCAACTTGTGCAATGAGCAAGTTGCTGTCAGTTGCATAATTCAAACCTTGAGGAAGCCCTTCTCCTTGAGGCTTTCAATAGTGTCCCTAAGACTTACTTCCACTGTAAGGAAATTTACTCCCAAACTTTTTGCTTTTTCCCGTGATACTTGAAATGTGGGTTCAGAAGGATTGGCCTTCTCATATCTGCCAACAACGAAACAAATAAATCTTTTCTTCCCTTAGAAATTTGTCATATTTGAAAAAGAAAATTGTCAATTTGTGGCATTTTGCAAATTATAACTTACTTTTTAGCTGGACACATAGAGGGATGAAGTTCATGTAAAATCTTCAGGACCTTGGCCATGGATGTAACATGTCCAACTAAACAATATCTTCCATTAGCTGAAGGAACCTCAAATGCTTGAACATGAGCTGAGGCAACATCTCTAACATCACTAGATGGATAAATTGAACTGTTTACATCTTCAATATCTGCATGCATAGAAAAGAAACAAACTTCCATCACAAGAATCATTTGAATCTTGCACCACAAGAATCAGGATTTGGTTACTTTAACAATTGATGAACATTCGTACTCCAAGCAAATGTTTTGGTACACATCTAATTTCCTAAAAAATTGCCTGCATCTACACCAATCTTGCTTGCGGCCCTAACTAAGTTAATTCTGAGTCTCCATCATACTCTTGCTCTAAAATATATATATATATATATAGTTGCTGAAGTGTACCATCTTTGAGATTCAGAATCATCTCCACACTGAGATTAAGACTTGGTTGTAAGAGTGGACCAGTCACATATGATGGATTTATGGTAACCAAGTCAATCCCATTTCCTTTAGCAAATTTCCAAGCAGCCTCCTCAGCTAAAGTTTTTGAAAGAAAATACCATTCCTGGACATAGAGAGGAAAGGGAGTTCATACTAAACCAAGATATATTGCCTTGACTGAAGCAACAGAAGATGCCAAATAACAAATGATAATGAATTTCATGAATAAAAGGTGTAACTTGGAAGAAGATTATAAGCATGGGAGCCTACACACTTACCTTCAAATTCTCACACACAAGAGGATCTGAAAACCATGTTTCATCAACCACCACATCAGGGGTCAATGGTCTTCCATTGACAATGACGGCAGCCATAGAAGATGTTAAAACTACCCTCTTGATGGTAGCGAATTTTACACACGATTTTAGTACATTAAGGGTTCCCTTCACTGCAGGGTCAATTAATTCTGCCTGAGATTGTGTAGACAAAAGAACCATTTCAGTTTTGAACTCTAGACTATAAGAAATGAAAGTAAAGGGATGAATGCTATTATATAGTACCTGAGGGTTAGTGGCTGAAAATAGGACAGGGGATGCTGTATGAAAAACACCGTCACATCCATCAACTGCAGCGTCAAAAGATCCTTCTTCTATCAAATCTGCTTGGAACAAATGCAGCCTTTCTTTTGCCCCATCAAGTGCCAATAAGTGTTCTGTTTTCTTTAAGTCATCTGCGGCATCACAGGCATAAATGCAAAAGTAATTTGTTCATCAAAAGGGCCTCTGCATACATATGCTCCATTTATTAATTTATTTTTATTGGGTGATGATATTTTGTTTATTTCCAAAGTTCTTTTCTAACCTTATTATCTTTCTAGTATAAATCCTAATGGTAAAAAATATTAACTCATGAAAACATTTAAAAACCATGTTTTTGACATATATATAATCGGGAGATTGTCCATTAAGGATTTTATGTGAAAGGTAGTTAAGGATTTATAATCACAGTCATTTGATTGCATGTATGGTACATATTAAACCCACTAACACTTCTAATGGATGGTCGAGATAAGAAGTACTCTTAGCCAACACTAGGGTGTTCTCTATTTATGCTGGTCATGAGCGTGGAGAAAAAAACTTGTACACTGTTGGCTTGATCTACAATATTGTTCACTCACATTTCTTTGATAGCTTATGTTTTTGGAACCTAATGGTTTTCTATCTTGGTACTTGTTAGAGACATTTAGATGATGACATCATGTGTTGCAAGATTAGTCCATATTCATAATTGTCTAACATTAATCACATGATTACACATGAAAACAACAACCGAAACTCACAAGTTTTTGTTGATGTGATCAAAACCAAGAAGTTGAAAATGAAAATCATTGAAGAAAAAAAAGTTACCAAACATGTTCTCAGTACTTAAAAAAAAAATGAAAAATGAAAACTGTAAAAAAAAAAATTGAAAAAGAAATGATTAGCAAGCAAGTAATTAGTTTGATACCAAGTTTAGTGAGAGAAAGCGAGAAGAAATGAAGTATAGTATATTATTCTCCAATAAGTATTTAAGTTAATAATTGATTACATATTTCTAATCTCTGCTGTTGGATTGCATTTATTAAATGTGTTGGTAGATTTAATATGCAACATACAAACAATCCAACGGTCAAGAAATATGTAATATATATATATACTGACTTGGGTCACAGACAGTGGCTTTGACAATATAAGCTCATTCTAGCAAGAGCTTGATAGGCCATGATCCTATGAAACTAGATGCTCTTGTTACACACACCACCTTCCTTTCTTGGCTCATCCTTCTCCTCTCATCACATTAAGATCTACAGTTGGAAGTCATGGTACTTCAGCCTTTTATATACTTTGATTAAGTGAGCTTAATATTTTTAGCTCAGTCGATGATGACCACTTCAACACAAATTTTAATGATACACTACTACAAAAAGGGGAAAAAGACGACTAGAAAACGACGACGGTAGAACAAAAGACATGGTGATGGCTATGGCTACAAGAGTATTGCAGCTTGGAAAGTATTGCATCAGTATACCCTTGTAGCCATAACATTCGAGGAGATGTGTGTTGCTCCCAAGAAAAACCATGTTATGTTGGAACTGCAGTATTAGGCTATGCACCCTGGTCATCAGAAGTCTGTCTCTTGCATCTAATCTAAAGCATCTTTTATTTATGTGGCTCTTGTCAACCGCTATGTGTTTCACTATCATATTGGCAATGATCACTCACCTATATGTTGTGTTGGTGATACCGAAAGCATTATGAATCCAGTTGTTCATTCCATAAACCATTATAGGCCAAGATTTTTTAATATTTTTTAATTTTTGCTTCTGCTGGTCGGTGGCTTCTATGATATTCAATTTGTAGTTTGGTTGGTAAAGAAGCTTAAGTGCTTATGGCACAAGTATAGACATATGCCAACATTATGTAATAGGAACATGGATGTAGGTTGCTTAGAGTAGAGGTGTCAAACGGACCGAACCGGCCCCTTTAGAGTTGGGCATTAGGACTTTGAGCCAACCCACTTAGTAAACAAGCTGAGCCAAGTATGTCTATTTATAAAAAAAAACATTAGCTTATATATTACATTAAAATTGAAACTTCAAAAACTCGATATGCCCCAAGGGCTAGACTATTGTTTTGGTTTAAAAGATTGAAATTTAAAAAACAAAGTCATTATTTAATTTATAAAGAAATCATTAATTTTAACATATGTTACTTAAAAAATGGGCACAAATTTAATATTATGATGTACTATTTTTCTTTAAAAACAAATATAATATAATATATGGGGCTTTAACAAGCCAATTCATTGAGTCAGCCAGTGTCAGGCCCGATTTTGATTAGGCTCGTGTCGTGCTAGGCAATATCTAATTAGATCAGCCTCGTACCGTGCACAACCTGACTTTGAAACGACACCTCTAATCACAACTCAATGAGATAGGGAATGTTATTTAAAAATTGAAAATTATTATATGAGCAAATTTTAATGAAGAAAAAAGAAGAAATAAAATATTAGGGAATGATATATATATACTGACTTGGGTCCCGAACCGTGGCTTTGACAATATAACCGCGTTGTAATAAGAGCTTCACCAGCCATGATGCTATGAAACCAGACGCTCCTGTTACACACACCACCTTCCCTTCTCTGCTCATCTTCTCTCTCTCTCTCTCTCTCTCTCTCTCTCTCTCTCTCTGTATATGTGAAGCTTTTAGTATTAATATATGGTGTGTTGGTGGGCTTTTATGGTGAGATAAACAAGCTGAAGATCAGAAGTGTCCATGGAGGCAAAGTCAGTCCAAGTTGGCAACTACTCAACGCCGACAAAAATGGAAAGATAAAGTACAACGAATGTGGTCGTTGGTTATCATTTTTCTACAATTTATTAAAAGTACTTTTTATGTAGTTTAAGAACTTGTGCATTACAGAAGATCTTTGCGTGCATTGATTCGTGGGATAAGAAAAACTATATTTATAAGGTTAGTAGCCGTAGCTTTTAATTTTCATTTTATGTCACGTTTCTTCCACTTTCCACCAACTACCATTTTTCCATCTAACTTAAAATATTTCATATTTTCAGACCATGTGCTTCGTCAAACACCATGTTTTGAGAGTTTGAGAGCCAACCCAGGTCCGGCCATTAAACTGGCAGGCTAAGGTTCCTAAGTTAGAAGCGTGTAGAGAAGATCGTTTTGAGCACTAAATAATTAACTGATGAGATTTTCTATTTAAACCTCGCACTTCTCTTTGTTCACTCCAATACATAAATTATTAAGCTGTTAGTTTTATTATTGTGTAAAAAGACAAAAAAGGTCATTCAACTTAATATTTAACCATAGTACATCTATCTATACACACACTCCACCACTCTTCATATTAAGTTGTAGAAAAATACAAACTCCTCTAGATCCTATTGCTAATGAAATCTAGTCCCGTAAGAAAAGGTCTTAACTTGCATTTCAGTGGTCTGAGGTTTGAACCCTACCACACACATCTTTGTCTGAGTAATTAACCTTTTTAATCACATGATAAAAACAACCTTGTGAAAACAACAAAATCTCATGTATACTACAAATATTGTTTAATGATTTAATGATTTAAGTATTAGAGTGAACAAAGAAAAGTGTGGGGTTTAAATAGAAAAACTCTTTTATTTATTTATTTATTTTTCAGCTTGAGATGTATTTAAGGGTAGTTTGGGAAGATAGTGGAGTTTTCTTAGAAATTGTGAAAATTTAAATTAGAAGTTGGGGTGAACTTAGAACATGGGGTGAACAAAGAGAAGTGTGAGGTTTAAATAGAAAATCTCATAAATTCACAATAGTTCGAACAAATAATATTAAAATATACACAATATTATTGAGAATTAATTTAAAGATAGTGAAGCAACACAATGCCAACTTGAGCTTTTTAATTATTTATCTATCTATATATATAAAGCAAAATGCAGAGAATTGTGAAATATTCAAAATACCAGAAAATGCCCTCAGTTAATTCAAACATTAAGAATTGAAATTATTAATTAAATGAGGATAATATGGTAAATTCACTTTTTTTTCATATTAAAAGAATTAAAATTAAAAACAAAATCAGATAATAAGTCCTACTTTTTTTTTTTTTTGGTAAAAGGATGAGGGCAGCGCCCCTAACAAAAAGGACTACAAACAAACTAAGCGGGGTTGGGCAACCCCTACAATATCCTCCACTAGGATTGTAGCAGCCCAAGGAGGCACAGTATCAAAAACGCATAATCCCAGATCAATATTATAGCTCCAAGTGGCCAGGCAGTCCGCTAAGCGATTCTTCTCTCTGTAAATATGATTGACATCACAGATATTCAACATATTCATGAGGTTTCTGCAGCTTGCAATTAATCCAGCAAGAGGATGTAGTTCATCAACAGCAGCCTTATTGGCTAAGTGGACGGCAATGGCAGAGTCCATCTCAACAATCAAAGGGAAAAGCCTTTTATCAACAGCCAGCTTCAAACCAAAGAACAAACCCCACATTTCAGCTTCCAAAATCTGGCCCTTGCCCAAGTTCACAGCGAAGCCACCCTTCCAATCTCCCATAGAGTCCCGGATGACCCCTCCCGCACCAGCAGCTCCAGACAGAGATTTCCTAGAGCCATCAATGTTCAATTTAAAGAGGCCATTTGCAGGCAGCTCCCAAACAAGCGAAATCAACACTTTGGGTTTTTTTCCACTCGGTACAGTGGAAGAATCAACCCAGTCATTAATTGCGTGGAGAATTATTCTTTGCGGATAAGGAGGCAACTCCTTCTTATCAGTAAATATATAATGGTTCCTCCATTTCCAGATAAACCAGCATGTGAACAAGAACACAGAGGACCAAGGCAGACCAGCCCCCCAAGTAGCCTTAGAGCACAAATTCCCCATAAGCCAGATTTGCAAACTAGTAGTAGATAGGTTAGAGAGTTGTCTAGGAGTGCAGACAGCGTCCCAGACCTTTATGGCATTAGGACACTCTCTGAAGAGATGGAGGACAGATTCAGAGTGCCAACCACAGAGGCTGCAAGAAGGGTATGTGGTTAAGTTTCTTTTAGTTCTCTGTTCATTTGTCAGGATTTTGTCTTGGTACACCAACCAGAAGAAGACTTTCAGTTTAGGAGGAACATTAATTTTCCAAAGCACATCCCAGAAGGGATCAGAACGACCAACGTCTCTGAACAACAAATCATAAGCAGATTTGACAGTGAACACACCATTAGCGGTAGAGTCCCATATATGAATGTCCCTCAGGTTAGTACCAAAACCAATAGGGTAACTAACAATCTTTTGGACCAAATCCTCACTGAGCATAGTTCTCAACTTATCAACATCCCACCAGTCGTCTTTCATGAACTCAGAAACTGTACAATCAAGTTGGGCAGGCCTTACGATACCTTCATGCTGGATGAGAGGGATGTTAGAGATCCACCTATCATTCCAGAAATGGACACTGTCCCCTTTACCTATCCTCCAAATCATACCTTGCCTGAGTAACTCAGCTCCATGTAAAATACCTCTCCAAGTGGAGGAGCAGCCCTTTTTTCCTTGGAGAGTGTTCTCTAAGATAGAATGGCCCTTCATATATTTTTCTTCAAAAATTTTTGCCCACAGTCCCGGGTCCCCTCGATGGAGTCGCCACCCCATTTTAGCCAGTAGAGCTTGGTTCATATCTGAAGTTTTTTTGAAGCCCAGGCCCCCTTTGTTCTTGGGGCGGCAAGCTAAGTTCCATTGGCATAAGTGAGTCTTTTGTTTTGTCCCACTTCCCCCCCAGAAAAAGTTACGATTTAGGCGGTCCAAGCTATCACACGTGCTTGCAGGGAGTTTGACAGTTTGCATAGCATAGACAGGGATTGATGCCGTAACTGCCATAATCAAAGTGGCCCTCCCAGCTAGAGATAATAACTTGCTTTTCCATCCTGCTAACCGTTTATTAACTCTATCGATCAGGCTATGATAAGTAGTTCTATTTATTCTGGAGTGCAGCAGAGGCATGCCCAAGTATCTGCCTAAATTTGTAGTGAGAGGAGATCCACAAATATAGCTGATTTCACTAGCCACAACACTGCATGTGTTAGGAGAGCAATAGATCATGGATTTCTCAAAATTAACTGTCTGACCTGAGGCTTTGCAGAAAGTATCTAAGCAGTGTTTCATAAGTCCTACTTTTATGCAACATAACTACCCATATTATCTTTTCTTAATTCTAAAAATAAAATAAAAAATAAAATAGAAAACCAATTGGCACATGGGGCTAGTAGTTATTTTAAAAAATGATCAACTTGAAAAAAGAGACAAAAGGGATAATTACATACAGGAAGATTGAGCCATATATATCAAGATCTGAAAGCAACTTTCTAAGAATTTGCGTAGTCAATGAGAACGGTCTGAACAAGAACAAAACAAATCTCATCATCCCTTTGGAGTTTAGCAGAAGAAAAACTACAAAATGCCAAAATGTGACCAACTTGTGCAGTAAATTAGGAAGTTTCTATCTTGAGGAAGCCCTTCTCCCTGAGACTTTCAACAGTGTCCCTCAGACTTACTTCCAATGGAAGGAAACTAACTCCCAAGCTTTTTGCTTTTTCCTGCGATACTTGATATGTGGGTTCAGAAGGATTGGCCTCCTCATATCTGCCAACAATGAAACAAATAAATCTTTACCTTAAAAATTTGTCATATTCGAAAAGGAAAATTGCCAATATGTGGAATTTTGCAAATTATAACTTACTTTTCAGGTGGGAACAGAGAGGGATGAAGTTCATGTAAAATCTTCAGAACCTCGGCCATGGATGTAACATGCCCAACTAAACAATATCTTCCATTAGCTGAAGGAACCTCAAATGCTTGAACATGAGCTGAGGCAACATCTCTAACATCACTAGATATATAAATTGAACTGCTTACATCTTCAAATTCTGCATAGAAAAGAAACAAACTTGCATCACAAGAATCATCTAACATCAAATGACTGACTTTAAATGTTATTTTGTTACCCGAACCAACATTTCGTTACCTTAACATTCGATAAACATACCTACTACTCTAAGAAAATGTTTTGACACTCAACAATCATTATGCTAGCTACCTCAACTAAGTTAATTCTGACTCTCCATCATAGTCTGCTCTAACCAAGCAAAGATTGAAAAAGAAAAATCATATATAGTTGCTGAAGTGTACCGTTTTTGAGGTTGAGAATCATCTCCACAGTGGGATTAAGGCTTGGTTGTAAGAGTGGACCAATCACAAAGGATGGATTTATGGTAACCAAGTCAATCCCATTTCCTTCAGCAAATTTCCAAGCAGCTTCCTCAGCTAAAGTTTTTGAAAGAACATACCATTTCTGGACATAGAGAAGAGAAAGAAGTTCATACTAAACCAAGATATACTTTCTGCCTTGTTTTATGTTAAGCATACCTCAGTGCAACGAATCACATGAACAACTGATTTTTTTTTTTTTTTTTTATGGCAGAAAAATCAACTGAGATCGTTTAATGCAAATACTTAGACATTTTGAGCTCAAGAAGATGGACAAAAACTTGGAAGCTACTTCTGTAGAACAAATGAAGAACAGGGGAGAATAAAAGGAAAGAAGAAAGATATAGGATAATTATTCATCTCTTGCATAATTGGATGCAGATACTTGTAAAGGTGACAAATTCAATATTGTTAATGTCAGGGAAATATAACAAATGAATAATGATTAAATGAATAAAAGGTGAAACTTGGAAGAAGATAATAAGCATGGGTGCATACACACTTACCTTCAAACTCTCACAAAGCAGAGGATCTGAAAACCATGTTTCATCAATCACCACATCAGGGGTCAATGGTCTTCCATTTTGCTTGACTGCAGCCATAGAAGATGTTAAAACAACCCTCTTGACGGTAGCGAATTTTACGCACGATTTTAGAACATTAAGGGTTCCCTTCACTGCAGGGTCAATTAATTCTGCCTGAGATTGTGTAGACAAAAGAACCATTTCAGTTTTGAACTCTATAAGAAATGAAAGTAAAGGGATGAATGCTATTATATAGTACCTGAGGGTTAGTGGCTGAAAATAGAACAGGGGATGCTGTATGAAAAACACCTTCACATCCATCAACTGCAGCGTCAAAAGATCCTTCTTCTATCAAATCTGCTTGGAACAAATGCAGCCTTTCTTTTGCCCCATCAAGTGCCAATAAGTGTTCTGTTTTCTTTGAGTCATCTGTGGCATCACAGGCATAAATGCAAAAGTGATTAGTTCACCTAAAGGGCCTCTCCATACATATGCTCCGTGTATTTACTTTTATTGGATGATGATATTGTGTTTATATCCAAAGTTCTTTTCTAACCTTATTATCTTTCCAGTATAAATCCTAATGGTAAAAATATTAACTCAAAACATTTAAAAACCATGTTTTTGACATAAATATAATCGGGAGATGGTCCATTAAGGATTTTATGTTAAAGGTAGTTAAGGATTTATAATCTCAGCTATTGAATTGCATGTATGGTACATATTAACTCACTAACACTTCTAATGGATGGCCGAGATAAGAAGTTCTTAGCCAACACTAGGGTGCTCTCTATTTATGCTGGTCACGAGCGTGGAGGAAAAAACTTGTACACTGTTGGCTTGATAGATCTACAATATTGTTCACTCACATTTCTTTGATAGCTTATGTTTTTGGAACCTAATGGTTTTCTATCATGGTACTTGTTAGAGACATTTAGATGATGACGTGTTGCAAGATTAGTCCATATTCATAATTGTCTAACATTAATCACATGATTACATATGAAAACAACAACCGAAACTCACAATTCGTCTTCTTCGTAGATTTCACATGGGTTATATAAACCCAAGCAGCACTAGCACTCATGGGAGGAGAGGATGTATGAAGATAGATGAGAGAGTGAAAAAAGAGGGGACGCACGTGGGTGGTAGGGAGTCTCTGAGTTGGGAGAAGAAAAGTCGAGAAGAAGGTGGAAGGTAAAGTGTGCTAACATTTTTTTTTGTTGATAATCTTGTTTTAATCAAACATTAGTTTCAGATAATTTTAGGTTTTCTTTTATTAAAAACATTAAAATATTAATGAAAAATTAAAAGTTGAAAAGAAATAACACTTCATTGTTTATTTTGTTCTCATATCCTACTACAAGAAGTTCTGTACTCAATAATATGTATTTATTTTGGGGAAAAAAAAAATTGTATGTATAAAAAACACTATTATGAGATGCATCTTTGGTAATTCGTATTTATATTTATACATCACAACAACACCCAATAACATTTTTGGTGTCTGCCTGAGTAATTAGAAATAATTTTAAAAAATTATTTTTTAGTCCGACACAGCACCAAATATAGGTCTTTACTATTTTTACAATCTAGCTTCTTAGTCCGACGCAACACCAAGCGTAGGTCAGTACTTAATCCAGCTTAGGCCAATCCGAGCTAATCCAAGATAGTCCTAGAATTTAGTCCAGTTCATGACAGTCCGCCATACCAAACGACCCCTAAATGTTTAGCTAAATTTTATGGGTGGGCTATGTTTAACCCTCCACTTCTGGAGATGGCCTAAGGTGTCAAATGGGCCCGTCCAATTTAAAGTTGGCTCATTAGGACTTGGAAAGGCTAGAATGAGGAGGTTGAGTGAGGAGGTTATTTGAGGAGGAGAAATCTCACCATCAACAACAAAAAACAAAGCACATGGGGGGGTGCATTGGGGGGTCCACACCCCTTTTGATGGTGAGATGGGCCTCCTCAAATAAACTCCTCAAATAGCATCCTCATTCTAGCCTTTCCGCATTATAGAACTCCCATTAGGACTTTGGGTCATGCTTGGGCTGGTCCACTTAATAAACAGAGCGGTCCAACCTGTCCATTTATTAAACTCATTAAATTAGGCCTGAGCCAGAGGCCATATCCTATATAAGGCCAGGTTGGGCCTATATGGGTCCAAACAAACACGACTTATATGTTTCACAATCCGAAAGCATTATGAATCCAGTTGTTCATTCCATATACCATTATAGGCCAAGATTTTTTAATTTTTTAATTTTTTAATTTTTGCTTATGCTGGTGGGTCGCTTCTATGATATTCAATTTGTAGTTTGGTTGGTGACGAAGCTTAAGTGCTTATGGCACAATTATAAACACATGCCAACATTATGTAATAGGAACATGCATATTGGTTTGCTTAGAGTAGAGGTGTCAAACGGACCGACTCGGCCCTTTCAGAGTCGGGCATTAGGACTTTGAGTCAACTCACTTAGTAAACGGGCTGAGCCAAGCACGTATGTTTATAAAAATCATTATCTTATTTATTACTTTTTTTGTAATATATATTAAAATTGAAACTTCAAAAACTCGATATGCCCCAAGGGCTAGACTATTGTTTTGGTTTAAAAAATTGAAATTTAAAAAATAAAGTCATTATTTTATTTATAAAGAAATCATTAATTTTTAAAATATGTTATTAAAAAAATGGGCACAAATTTCAAATATAAATTTAATATTGTCATGTACTATTTTTCTTAAAAAATAAATATAATGTAATATATGGGGCTTTAATGGGCGATCCATTGAGTTGGGTAGTGTCAGGCCCGACTTTGTTTGGGCTTGTGTCATACCAGGCCATATTTAATTAGATCGGCCTCGTACCGTGCACAGCCTGACTTGGTCCGTTTGACTAGAGGATTTTGGTCAAATACCTTCCCCCCTCTCCCCCCCTTACAGCAAAATGAAACAAAATTTCCATGGAATTCATGAGACTTCAAGGGTAAGGAAGCAGGGTGAGTAAGGTGAATCCGCCACTGTGTATTATATAAGAGAACATACACCGAATATTTACTAAAATTAAATTGTAAAGTTATTTCGGATAAGGAATTAAATTTAAAATTTCATATCCAATTATATGTGATGCCAAATGGAAATATTCTTTCCAATATGCACCCGTAGTTAATATATACCTTGATTTGAAGAATCGTGAACACAATATGTTATTTAAAAATTGAAAATTATTATATGAGAAAATTTTAATGAAGAAAAAAGAAGAAAGAAAATAGTAGGGAATGATATATATACTGACTTGGGTCACGAACCGTGGCTTTGACAATATAACCGCGTTGTAATAAGAGCTTCACCAGCCATGATGCTATGAAACCAGACGCTCCTGTTACACACACCACCTTCCCTTCTCTGCTCATCTTCTCTCTCTCTCTCTCTCTCTCTCTCTCTCTCTCTCTCTCTCTGTGTGTATATGTGAAGCTTTTAGTATTAATATATATGGTGCTGGTGGGCTTTTATGGCGAGAGAAATGAGCTGAAGATCAGAAGCGTCCATGGAGGCAAAGTCAGCTAAAGATGTCGATGTCAGCAACTACTCATATGTGGTCGTCCATGGAGGCAAAGTCAACTTGTACAACGTACGTATATGGTCGTTGGTTTTGTCATTTTTTACAATTTTATTAAAAATACTTTTTATTTGGTGGAGATTTGCCTATTGTAGTTACAGTTGCGTACATTAATTCTTGGGATAAGAAATAATATATTCATAAGGTTAGTAGCCATAGCTTTTAAATTTCATTTTGTGTCACATTTCGTCCACTTTCCAGCAACTACCATTTTCCCATCTAACTTAAAATATTTCATATTTTCAAACCACATGTGCTTCGTCACACACCATGTCGTATTATTTTTATAGGGTCGACTTTGAGAGTTTGAGAGCCTTCCCAGGTCAGGCCATTTAGCAGGCAGGCTAATTAAGGTTCCTAAGGGCTCGTTTGGTACGGCGGACTGTTATGGACATGATTAAATCCTGGAACTATCTTGGATTAGCTCGGATTGGCCTAAGCTGGATTAAGTACTGACCTACGTTTGGTGCTGCATCGGACTAAGAAGCTGGATTGTAAAAATAGTGAAGAACTATGTTTGGTGATCTGTCGGACTAAAAAATAAATATTTAATTAAAAAAAATTTAACCTATAAATAAATAAATATAAAATTATAATATTTATTTTTTTGGTCAATTCATCATTTCATTAACTTGTCTGTATGTAACGGTGAAACGTTTTCATCTTCTTTTCTCTTTTCTTTATTGTTTATTCTTTCTCTCTTCTCTCTCTCTTCTTTTTTATCTCATTTTCTTCTTTTCTTTTCTTCCTCTTTCTTTCCTTCTTTCTTCTCTCTGTTTCTGATTTCATTACTTTCAGCTTTTCTCTATTTGGAACTTCTACGAATTGGAACTGCTTTTCTCTTCTTATTTTTGGGTTTCATTATTCTCTGTTTCTGGTTTCTTTATTTTCTGGTTCTTCTCTTTTACCAATTCCATAAACCTATTCTGATTTGTGTTTTTCTCTTGTGTACAGACAGAGATGACGAAGAGAGATGGTTCTGGGTTCTACGGGTGGCTGGGGTGGCGAAGAGAGAGGGGTCTGTGTGTGGCTTGAGGGTGGTGGTCATGAGGGAGAACAAATTCGGGGGAGAAGGTGGAGCACTGGGTATTGGGTTTTTCCAGAGTCTGTCGATTGGGTCTCTGGTGGTGGGGTTTTGATTCAAGGCGCAAGGAAATCCAGCAGGACTCGAGTGTTCGAAATAGCGATGGTGCTATTTTGCGAAGTGCATTTGGGGCTCGCTGTGTAAGACATGCGAGTCCGGTTGTTTTTTCACTGTTGGACTATGGAGTCTCATTTAAGCTAATCCCCTTCCTTACCAAACATGGGTTTTAAGTGTTATTTAGCCCAATCCAGTCCAGTGAGGCATAGTGAGGCCTACCAAACATGGCCTAAGTGGCGTGTAGAGAAGATCATTTTGAGCACTAATTAATTAACTGATTCACAATAGTTCGAACAAATATTAAAACAGACAATTGAGAATTAATTTAAAGATAGTGAAGCAACACAATGCCAACTTAAGCTTTTTAATTATTTATAGTTATTTTAAAAAGGGTTATCTACTGTAGACGTCCCTGAACTTGGCCCCCAGTTGCAATTGGGTCCGTGAACTTTTTTTCATGCCAATTACATCTTTTAACTGGATAAATAGTTGCAATTTGGTCCTACCGTCCAACTCTGTCAATTTGTCCGTCAAAATGAGGGGTAAAACCGTCCTTTCTAGTCTGAAGAGAAAAACTAAAAAACTGAAAAATTAAATAAATAAATAAACTTAAAAATAAATAAATAAAAGTCCCTCTCTCTCACAACCCATTCCCCCCTCCTTATCCCAACCCCCTCAAAACCCAGATCCCAACCCAACCTGCAACCCACCCCCCATCGCCGCCGCCGCCAACTTGTTCTAGAAAAATTGTAATAAAATTCCAGCCAGTATTGAAATAAATTGTCAAGAACTACGCTTTCAGTAAACTAGGATCTTCATTGATTATTGCCCAGATATAATGACTTGATTGAAAAAGAGTTCACTGAAAGAAAAAAAAAACATAGCCAGGGTGTACTATAACAGTATGAAAGAAATGCATGAATTCGAAGCATAGCAGAACAAACAGAGAGGAAAATTTGAAAAGAGAATTGTGAATACCAGCTGATTGCTTGCCCAACATTCAAATCAGAAGAACAAGAAGAAAAAGAAAGAAAGCTCTTTTTAATTACACATTTTCTTGTTTTGAAACTCTCTCATTCTCTTTATCAACTAATGAAAAAAAAGCAAGTTCATTTATTAGGTTACCTGCATCGAGATGAAGACATAGAAATTCCTAAAACAAAGTTCATAGTCAATTTATGACCAAACAACAAAGCAGATGCTATGCCTGTGAAGATAGTGGCCACTGTGGACGAGTACTTCTTTAGAATCGTATCTGAAAATATTGAACCTGCAACCCACCGCCCCATCGCTGCAACCTATAAAAAAAAATTATTTATTTTTAAGTTTGGGATCTGGGTTTTGAGGGGGGTGGGATAAGGAGGGGGGAATGGAAAGAGAGAGAGAGAGACAGGGCGAAAAAGAGAGCGACTTTTATTTTTATTTTTTATTTTAAAGTTTATTTAGTTATTTTTTCAGTTTTTTTCTTCAGACTTGAAAGGACTCTTTTACCCCTCATTTTAACGGACAAATTGACAGAGTTGGACGGTAGAACCCAATTGCAACTATTTATCCAGTTAAAGGATGTCATTGGCATAAAAAAAAGTTCACGGACCCAATTGCAACTGGAGGCCAAATTCAGGACGTTTACAGTAGATAACCCTTAAAAAAATTATCAACTTGTAAAGAGAGACAAAAGGGATAAATATATACAGGAAGATTGAGCCATATATAAAGATCTGAAAGCAACTTTCTAAGAACTTGCGTAGTCAATGAGAACAGTCTGAACAAGAACAAAACTAATTTCATCATCTCTTTGGAGTTTAGCAGAAGACAGACTACAAAATGCCAAAATGTGACCACCTTGTGCAGTAAATTAGGAAGTTTCTATCTTGAGGAAGCCCTTCTCCTTGAGACTTTCAACAGTGTCCCTAAGACTTACTTCCAATGGAAGGAAACTAACTCCCATGCTTTTTGCTTTTTCCTGCGATACTTGAAACGTGGGTTCAGAAGGACTGCCATCCTCAAATCTGCTGTCAAGGAAAGAAACGAATATTTCCCTTAGAAATTTGCCACATTGTATTTCACCGGTGATGTATATATTTAACTTATAGGAAAATAGGAATTTGATCCAAAGCAGTATTTTATAAGGCTATACCAAGTGAGAAAGGGCTTTGACTTGCAGATCAGTATTGGTCTCAAGTTTGAATCCCCATAACACCCTGGTAGTGTGTGTAAGAAACCCCCCCTCCCCTTGTAGTTTAGACCATCGCTTGTATAAAAAATAAAAAAAAAAGTTTCTAGGGCTAGACAAGACAAGACCAATTAAAATGAACTATTAACTTTTTAAAGTTTTATGTTTAATGAACTTAATTAACAATCCGGACTACACTTATTAAATGGGAGAAGCTACAAGTCATCTCCTGGGTTGTATGAGACGAGACTAGGTTCACTCCTGATCTTGTCCATTCAGAGCCACCAAACGAGCATTAATGGAGAGATGTGGGATAAGTAAAACTTGATTAATGACAATATCCCCAAATTGTGGCATTTGGCAAGCATAACTTACTTTTTAGGTGGGCAAAAAATGGGATGAAGTTGTTGTAAAATCTCCAAAGCCTCGAAAACGGGTGTAACATGTCCAACTAAACAGTATCTTCCATTAGCTGAAGGAACTTCAAATGCTTGTATATGGGCGTAGGCAACATCTCTAACATCAGTAGATATATAATTTGTTTTGTTTGCGTCCTGCATAACTGCATGGAAAACAAACAGAAAACAAAAAAATAAAAAAAATACAATCGATTGTTAGCGCATCACAAGAATCATCTAAAGCATTCAAAAAGTAGTTAATTGCCTTAATTCACTATGCAACTGCAATTGTAGAAGCTATGGACGAATTAATTTTGTTCTCAAATGACTTAAAACTTTAAATTTTATTTGTTATGTTTGCAAGCAACAATTAGATATTAGTTTTCAATAGACATTCCTAGCTACTTATAAAATCAATAAAGTTTTGGTTGTTAGAAACTGGCCTGCAGCAAGAGAAAAAGATAGTTTTGCCTAAGTGTACCATTTTGGAGATTCAGAACCATTTCCACAGTGGCATTAAGAGTTGGCTGCAAGAGTGGACCAATCACATATGCTGGATTTAGTGTAACCAAGTCAATCCCATTTCCTTTAGCAAATTTCCAAGCAGCCTCCTCAGCTAAAGTTTTTGAAAGAAAATACCATGCCTGGACATATGGAAAGAAAAGGTAGTTCTTGATTTGAATAAAATTCATTGACTTAAAACAAACTGAGCCGTTAAAGCAATTTTGAAGGCAACTACTTGGACATCTTGAACATCATGATGCACAAAATTGGATCCATATATACTTGTAACAAAAGAATAAATTGCATAC
Source organism: Prunus avium (assembly GCF_965620075.1). Taxonomy (NCBI): domain Eukaryota; kingdom Viridiplantae; phylum Streptophyta; class Magnoliopsida; order Rosales; family Rosaceae; genus Prunus; species Prunus avium. The sequence goes on from NC_142285.1 coordinate 2,516,987, forward strand.
CTCCAAATCCTCACAAACAAGTGGATCTGAAAACCATGTTTCATCGACTACCACATCAGGGGTCAAAGGTTTTCCATTGTTCAGAACTGAAGCCATTGAAGATGTTAAAACTACCCTCTTGACAGTCGGGAATTTTACGCACGATTTCAGAACATTTAGTGTGCCCTTCACTGCAGGGTATAGTAATTCTTCCTGAGATGTGGAGAAAAAGCATCATTGCAGTTTTTACATTTAAAAAAAAACAAAAACATTTGGAAGTTTTATTTTATTCTCTGAGAAAATACACAAATGGCGACACTCATGTAATTAAGCAATCGGCAAGACAAGAATGGTATTTGAAGTATATGTGGGAGGAATGAACCTGGGGGTCAGTGGAAGAAAATATTACAGGGGATGCTGTATGGAAAACACCTTCACATCCATCAACTGCAAGGTCAAAAGATCCTTCAACTAACAAATCTGCTTGAAACAAATGTAGCCTTTCGTTTGCTCCATCAAGTGTGAGTAAGTGTTCTGTTTTCTTTGGATCACCTGTAGCATGCACATATATACAAATAAGTACAACAATAGTTTAATTGAAAATACAAAAAGAAAATAAGAGTTCATGTCCGATAAAAATTTTATAGACGCAAAACGCGTTTGAGTAAGATAATAGCAAAAAATAAATGAAAAATAGCAATCAAAGCCCAGAAGTTTTTATTGTTGTCATCAAAACAAAAAGTTTTAGAATGAAAACTATTCCAATACCTGTTTTGAAGTATATTAGAGCAAGTTTAGAAAAAAAAAAAGAGTGGTAAAATACTGACTTGGGTCACGAACAGTGGCTTTGACAATGTAACCTCTTTGTAATAAGAGCTTCACCAGCCATGATGCTATGAAACCAGATGCTCCTGTTACACACACCACCTTCCTTCCTCCTCTCATCTTCTCTCTCTCTGTGTAACCTCTGATCTGAAGTTTTATATTTTGTGCTTTTATTATGGTGTAAGACATTGATGTTGATGACTATATATTACTTTATTAAAAAAGGTCTTCCAATTCAAGAACGAAAAAATACAAAGAACAAGTGCGCAACGTAGGGTCGTTGATTGATTCTGTAATATTTTTTTCATTACAATTTTATTATTTGACCATGTGCAGCAGAACTTGTGCATTACATGGAATCCATAAATCTTTTGTTTTTATATATATGAAAAAATGTATAAAGAAACGAGCTTGGTACATCTTGCATAACTTGGAGAAAATAATGAATAGATTAAAAGCACAACTGGAGAAGATAAATCATCAGTAAACATAGTTTGTTGGTTTGCGTCGCAATGATCTTTGTATACATGGCGGTTCTAGGTTTCAAAAATTTATTGGGCAAAACTTAATACTAAATTCGACAGTATGGGTGACTTTCAATAATAAACTTAATTCATCCCTAAGCAAAAAATCAAAAGGAAAAATTCTTTGCTAGCATATGGAAAACGGAAAATAAGAAGAAGAGCAGAATCATACGCAATAAAATAGCAACAACAAAAAAAAGAAAAAAAAGCTACATTATAATTTGTTTTAATTTTCAGTCTCTTTTTCTGTTTTACGTGAAGAAAACATGTATATATATAATATATGCAAATTATAAATATATGTGATAAATATCTAATATTCATACACTACATTTGGTTTTAAAAAAATACTTTTATATGTGATAGCCAAACATCAACCTATATACTTCTCTGTAGAAGCACGAATAGTTATAAGCTAGCGCTACTAGCAAATTATATCTTACTTTTCAGGTGGGCAAAAAGTGGGATGAAGTTCATGTAAAATCTTGAGAGCCTTGGACATGGGTGTAACATGTCCAACTAAACAATATCTTCCAGTAGCTGAAGGAACCTCAAATGCTTGAACATGAGCAGAGGCAACATCTCTAACATGAGTAGACAAATAATTTGAACCGGTTACATCTGGTATATCTGCGCATAGATTAGAAACAAAATTGCATCACAAGAATCATTTGAATCTTGCACCACAAGAATCAAGATGATTTTGGAGAAGATGGTGGCTGCGGGTTGTTGGTGCACGTTGATTACGATGCTTTTTTTATTTTATTTTTAAATTTTCTATAGATTTTAGGATTAGATTTCATTTTTTAACCTTATTTAATTATATTAACTATTATTTATGTTTTAATTATTCTTTATTTAATGAATAATTAGTATTTAAGTATTATAATTAATTTGCATTCCTAAAAGGACACAAATTAATGTGCAAACAACCAATTAAAAATACCCGCAAGTGCACGAATCTAAAGAAGTATAGATTATGTAAGTACGGGGTTGATCCCACGAAGAACTTGTTGGCTTCCTATAAGTTCTAATTTGAGTACGTAAAGAACACTTAATTGACACACCACAAATACACAAATGCAAAATGGAAACTAAAAATGAGTAAAGAAGTGTAAAAGAAATGAAACAACACAAGAAAACTAAAGAAAAACACAAACAACATTTTCTATCACCATTTTATCACCACTTTATCACTTGTGAACAGCGCTAAAATAGTGCGTGAACAGTGTCTGGAGACCGGTCGTGATGTAAAAGCGACCGGTCATTTTTGGGCAGAGTCGAAACTCAAATTTTGACGTGATGAGAGACCGGTCGTCAGGTAAAAGCGACCGGTCGTTTTTGCACAGAGTCGTTTTCTCTATTTTTCAGTTTCGACCTCTGTCCAGTTTTTGACCTATAACTTTCCAACCGTTTGTCCAAAATTCACGTTCTTTATACGGTTGGATTCAGCACAGAAAATGAAAGAACACAGCGCGGACCAAAAGTCCAAAACAATTACGAAAACAAACAAAATTCAGTAAACAAGACACATAACGTGTCAAACACACAACTCACACACACATTGGGGGGGGGGGGGGTTTGATTTGGTTCAAGTGACCTATTTCTATTGCATGAAAGTAAATGGACTTTAAATTTAAATGAGAATGGTAGAGATGAATTATCAAAAAGTGGAATTAAAATGTAACAAACACTAGGGTTTCGGAATCCACCCTAAACAATTCTACCCATGTTCATGGATACTCAAGTGATGAACTCTAAACGTGTTAATGAAGATGTTCGCAATCAAGATCAGTACTAGTGGCTCAAGACGCATTGATTCTCTCTAATATACGTAAAGTGCAGTACTAGTGCTACAATGCTTGTGCCTTCCCTATAACCGAATCTAGGTGTGCTTAGTACTTTGATTCAATTACAAGAAAAATCCATTAAGCTCAAAGAGAATATGAACATCACAAGAATCCTAATAGCATGATGTTTACATTAGGTATTCAAGAAACCAAATCACATAGATGATTCTTACTTCATCCATTTATTGCTTAGGAAAACATGAAGATACACACAATCCCAACAACCTCAAGAAGCATGCTTTCAAAGGTGATCAATCAAAGAAGAACATACATCAAGGATAGATTAATTTGGTGAATTGGAATTGTTTGCACCACTTTTGCAAAACCCAAGGGAGGTGTCGTATAGCAGTGTAGCTCGGAAGTCCGAGTGTCGTATCCACAGAGAGCAGTGTAAAGAAAATAACGGAGATGAAAAAGAACAAGTATGATTGAGAGGTAGATTTATGCAAGATTTGATTTAGAGAAAGTTTAATTGATTAAAACACTAAGGCATTGGGTTTCCACTTTTAACATAAGCATGCAACTCTTAATAATTTGATCCACAAAATATTTTCCATTGTAGTTGTTCAAATTAATTAAAGCTCTTTTTAATTTCCTTTAGAAGTATTCTAAGCATAACTTGTACCATTGGCAACAAACTATCAAAAAATAATCTTCATCAAAATTCTATTAATCTTTAGTAATTCTCTTCTCTTTTAAAAGCATGAAAGTTTTTACTACACAATGGGAAAAACATGATTGAACCCATGAAATAGATTATCAAACATTCATCAATTAATTAAAAAAAAAACTACAAATTCCATTTGAACAAAAACTACAAATTCACATTAAAGCTTAAGTTTGGATCAAACTAATAAAAATTACACACTTATATTAAAAGCTTTCTCCCTAGCCTTAGCTAGGGAGTTAGTTCCCCATAAAATAAAACTAAAACAGAAATTTAGAACTAGAAGAATTGGAGGAAGGAGAGAGAGCTCAAGAGAAGGTTGTGAGCTTGGTGTCTGAAGCTGCAGCAAAGACCTCTATTTATGGATTATTGGAATTGCTCATTGCCGCCAGCCTTCCTCTTCTTTAATTCTTCAATTGATGCACACGTACCACTTCCATTGCTTTTGTTATTCAATTCCATTTCTTTTGGTTGAGTGCAGCACCTTAAGCAAGTAAAGATGTATAGTTTATTTTAAGTTGACTGACCACTAACAATGATTCATCCTTGGAAATGGTGAAAGCTTCAAGGTCTTCAATGGTGGAAGCTTTCTTCTCCACTTTGCTTGGCTGCACCTTCGCTTTCTCCTAGCTCCAAGCTCTCCAAAATCTGCTCCCAATGTGTAGAATGATAGAATAGTTTGATTACCCACGTTCAAGAAGCTCTCCCACTTCAAATTGCCTCCCAAGTGCCTTTTGCCCATCAATTCCAGCTCCAAGAAATAATATAAAACTCATGCTTTAGTTAAAGCCTTTGCCCTTGTCCCCTTTGCAAGGATGAAGCCTTGTCTTCACAAAGATGCCAATTGCTTCAAAAAATATCTCATTTACTAAGGTAATTTCTTGTTACCAAGTGTTATGGTAACAAGAAGAATCAAGATGACACAAAGGAGGTAAAAGCTGGACAATTTCGGATTTCCAGAGCTGTGGTAACATGTTGGATTGGTTGGATAGGCAATACTTGTCCAATGGAGCTCAAATTTGGATATGTTGTAGTTAACATCCATTGGAACAAGTTTCATGAAGATCTTCACCTCATCCGAGCACCAGAGCATGTTGATCCCAGGCCAAGAAGTTGACCTACGAAAATGAACAAAAACAGAATTTAAAACCAATAATGCCCTTTTAGCTCATTTTCAATCTAACCAAGGTAAAATCTAAGAAAACACAAAAAGGAAGTAAAAAGCTATAAAATGTCAAGAACTAACTCAAAATAATAGGTAAATAACATGATAAATCATGTGCAAAAATGAACCGAACATTTATTTATCTTAAATAATTTGGTCAGTCAAACATTGAAAATCATGCTTCGGATTCTGAAAATCTTGAAGTTGAATTAGAACTAAGTGATTTGTTATTGAATTTACGGCCTATTAAGCAGGTATTTCAATTGACGTTTGATATTACAAGTTATTCTTTCCACTTGAATGATCAGCACGTCATTTTTATCTTGTTTCTTGTTTTTATTTGTTCAGTAAAAGATTTTAGATTAACTTCTCTTCAGATCATATAGTATTGAAGCCTTGCTAATGAAGTAATTGATTTATTCATTGAATGTTAAGATTATTTATTGACTTTATTTTTGAACTCTGCATCTCACAGGATAAACCTAATTCGTGATGATAACAAAGTGATATTAATATTTAAATAGTATAGTCGAGTGGTTATACTATTTAAATATATTAGAATATTTTAAAAGTCCAGCAGCTCGACTATACTGTTAAAATATATTACTATTTCAAGAGTATAGCCGAGCGGCTATACGTTTAAAAGATATTAATATTTCAAGGGTATAGCCGCGCGGCTGTACTCTTTAAATATTCGTATATACTTAACAGTATAGCCGCGCGGCTATACCCGCTTCTTTTGAATAGTTTAAAAGTCCAGCCGCGGCTCTTTAAAATATATTAATATTTTAACCCTATAGCCGCGCTATACTGTACAAAATGGTTTCCTTTTTTTTAATTAAGTAATATCTTTGTCCATTTTAATTACTTTAATTAGTAATTATGTTTTAGTTATTATTTCTGTGGTGAATAATTTGTATTTAAATATTTTACTAATTTCATAAATTACTTAATAAATAGTAATTAATTATTTTGTTGACTTTGTTTTTTAGTTTTTATACAAAATTAGTTTGTTTAGTTTAATCTTTGCAATTAAGTAATATCTTAGCCTTATTTAATTATATTAATTATTATTTATGTTTTAATTATTCTTTATTTAATGAATAATTAGTATTTGAGTATTTTAATTAATTTCATAAATTACTTAATAGATACTAATTAATGTTATTTATTTATCTTAAATAATTTGGACAGTCAAACATTGAAAACCATGCTTCGGATTCTGAAAATCTTGAGGTTGAATTTGAACGAAGTGATTTGTTATTGAATTTGCGGCCCATTAAGCTTCTTTCTGTTGAAAGTTAAACCAAGTCCACCGAATTCAAAGCCACTTTTAATATCTTATTATTCACTTTGTAAAAGCATGCACATGCTTTATGTAGGATATATTTTGTATTAGGCATGGTGTCGGAAGTGTGCTTTCTTGTCTCTAGGCCTCTACTTGTATTAGTAGTTGTTGTTGCTGTTTGAATATTATCGAACAAGGCTTATCAGTTTTCTCCTTGAGTCTTCTTCCTTCTATTCTCTTCCGAGTCTGTGTGAGTTCTTGAGTGAGTGTTTTCTTGCTTGATTTTCTTTGGGTTTCATCTGCGTGCCATCTTTGGTGTTTGGTCTGTTTGTTGTCTGTGAGTTTGCTGGTGTGAGTTTTTTAGTTTATTCTACACTTTCCTCTAGAATCAACACATGTCATTTTTATCTTTTTCTTGTTTTTATTTGTTACCCAATTCTGTGACAATGGTTAGTGTGCTTCAAGCTTGTGCAGCTCATACTGCTCTGGAACAGGGGAGATTCCTTCATGGATATATCCTCAGAAGAGGTCTTGATTCAATCCTTCCAGTTATGAGTACCCTTATCACAATGTATGCAAGATGCGGTAGGCTTGACTTGGGAGAACGAGTTTTCAGCATGATGAATAAGAAGGATGCTGTTTCATGGAATTCTTTGATTTCAAGTTATGGCGTTCATGGATATTGAAAGAAGGCAATTCAAATTTTTGGAGACATGGTCTATCATGGAGTATCATTGAGTCCCATTTCATTCGTTAGTGTCTTGGGCGCATGTAGTCACGCAGGTCTTGTTGAAGAGGGGAAGATGTTGTTTAATTCTATGGTAAAAGAACATGGAATATATCCAAGCGTTGAGCACTACGCTTGTATGGTGGATCTGCTTGGTCGTGCCAATCGGTTCGATGAAGCAGCCAAAGTCATAGAAGATATTTGGATTGAACCAGGTGCTAAAGTTTGAGGTGCTCTTCTTGGATCATGTAGAATACATTGTAATGTTGTGGCGGAGAGAGCAAGTAAAAGGCTATTTGAACTTGAGCCTAGGAATGCTGGCAATTATGTACTACTAGCTGATATTTATGCTGAAGCCAAGATGTGGGATGAGGTAAAAAGAGTGAAGAAGCTTTTAGAAGCTCGAGAACTACAAAAGGTCCCAGGTCGGAGTTGGATTGAAGTTAAAAGGAAGATATACTCATTCATTTCGGTTGATGAGTTTAACCCACAGATGGAGCAGCTCCATGCATTGTTGGCTGAATTGTCAACAGAGATGAAGGACAGAGGATTTAAGCCGCAAACTAAAGTTGTCCTACATGATCTTGATGAGGAAGAGAAGGAACGAATAGCATTAGGCCATAGTGAAAAATTAGCAGTTGCATTCGGACTCATAAATACCAAAAGGTGTATACTGTATAATAGGAACACTCTGTTAAAAATTATACATGTTCTTTGAAATCCTCATCAGTAAATGATTTTTCTGATTTTATGATTCATATGGTGGTTATTGTAATTTTCCAACTCTATACTCTTTTTTGTACCACTGATTTAACCCTGATTGTGGATTAATAAAGTCTTTCATTTCATTTCATTGAATTCAAGCAGGCCATAAGTTATTAGGATAAAACTCAATGAAGAAAAAGTTAATAGAAATTGTTATTATAAAACAGATAATTAAAGACACTTTTGATTGGTACACCAGAGATTGAAAAGTCACTTCATTTTAATTCATTTTCAACCGAGCTGAACATTGGGAAAATGCTGCAAACAAATTTAGAAAGTCTGAACATTAACAATATTACTTTCACAATCTCTTTGGATAAACTTGTGTAATGAACAAGTTGCCTTCAGTTGCATAATTCAAACCTTGAGGAAGCCCTTCTCCTTGAGGCTTTCAACAGTGTCCCTAAGACTTACTTCCAGTGGAAGGAAATTAACTCCCAAACTTTTTGCTTTTTCCTGTGATACTTGATATGTGGGTTCAGAAGGATTGGCCTCCTCATATCTGCCAACAATGAAACAAATAAATCTTTCCTTCCCTTAGAAATTTGTCATATTCGAAAAAGAAAATTTCCAATTTGTGGCATTTTGCAAATTATAACTTACTTTTCGGGTGGGCACAGAGAGGGATGAAGTTCATGTAAAATCTTCAGAACCTTGGCCATGGGTGTAACATGTCCAACTAAACAATATCTTCCATTAGCTGAAGGAACCTCAAATGCTTGAACATGAGCTGAGGCAACATCTCTGACATCACTACATGAATAAATTGAACTGTTTACATCTTCAATATCTGCATGCATAGAAAAGAAACAAACTTGCATCACAAGAATCATATAACATCAAATGACTAACTTTAAATGTTATTTTGTTACCTGAACCAACATTTCGTTAACATTAGATAAACATACCTAATACTCTAACAATTATGCTAGCTGCCTCAACTAAGTTAATTCTGACTCTCCATCATAGTCTGCTCTAACCAAGCAAAGATTGAAAAGGAAAAATCATATATAGTTGCTGAAGTGTACCGTTTTTGAGGTTGAGAATCACCTCCACAGTGAGATTAAGGCTTGGTTGTAACAGTGGACCAATCACATAGGGTGGATTTATGGTAACCAAGTCAATCCCATTTCCTTCAGCAAATTTCCAAGCAGCTTCCTCAGCTAAAGTTTTTGAAAGAACATACCATTGCTGGACACAGAGAAGAGAAAGAAGTTCGTACTAAACCAAGATATACTTCCTGCCTTGTTTTATGTTAAGCATACCTCAATGCAACGAATCACATGAACAACTGATTTATTATTTTTATTTTATTTTTATGGCTGAAAAACAACTGAGATTGTGCTCAAGAAGATGGACAAAAACTTGGAAGCTACTTCTGTAGAACAAATGAAGAACAGGGGAGAATAAAAGGAAAGAAGAAAGATAGGATAATTATTCATCTCCTACATAATTGGATGCAGATACTAGTAAAGGTGACAAATTCAATCTAGTTAATGTCATGTAAATATAACAAATGATAATGAATTTCATGAATAAAAGATGTAACTTGGAAGAAGATAATAAGCATGGGAGCCTACACACTTACCTTCAAATTCTCACACACAAGAGGATCTGAAAACCATGTTTCATCAACCACCACATCAGGGGTCAATGGTCTTCCATTGACAATGACTGCAGCCGTAGAAGATGTTAAAACTACCCTCTTGACGGTAGCGAATTTTACACACGATTTTAGTACATTAAGGGTTCCCTTCACTGCAGGGTCAATTAATTCTTCCTGAGATTGTGTAGACAAAAAAAGAACCATTTCAGTTTTGAACTCTATAAGAAATGAAAGTGAAGGGATGAATGCTATTATATAGTACCTGAGGGTTAGTGGCTGAAAATAGGACAGGGGATGCTGTATGAAAAACACCTTCACATCCATCAACTGCAGCGTCAAAAGATCCTTCTTCTATCAAATCTGCTTGGAACAAATGCAGCCTTTCTTTTGCCCCATCAAGTGCCAATAAGTGTTCTGTTTTCATTGGGTCATCTGTGGCATCATAGGCATAAATGCAAAAGTAATTAGTTCATCAAAAGGGCCACTCCATACATATGCTCTATTTATTTATTTTTATTGGGTGATGATATTGTGTTTGTATCCAAAGTTCTTTTCTAACCTTATTATCTTTCCAGTACAAATATCCTAATGGTAAAAATATTAACTCAAAACATTTAAAAACCACGTTTTTGACATAAATATAATCGGGAGATGGTCCATTAAGGATTTTATGTTAAAGGTAGTTAAGGATTTATAATCTCAGCTATTGAATTGCATGTATGGTACATATTAACTCACTAACACTTCTAATGTATGGCCGAGATAAGAAGTTCTTAGCCAACACTAGGGTGCTCTCTATTTATGCTGGTCACGAGCGTGGAGGAAAAAACTTGTACACTGTTGGCATGATAGATCTACAATATTGTTCACTCACATTTCTTTGATAGCTTATGTTTTTGGAACCTAATGGTTTTCTGTCATGGTACTTGTTAGAGACATTTAGATGATGACATGTGTTGCAAGATTAGCCCATATTCATAATTGTCTAACATTAATCACATGATTACAGATGAAAAACCGAAACTCACAAGTTTTTGTTGATCTGATCAAAACCAAGAAGTTGAAAATGAAAATCATTTAAGAAAAAAAAGTTACCGAACATGTTCTCAGTACTTTTCAAAAAATTTTTAAAAAAAAACTGTTAAAAAAAATATTGAAAGAGAAATGATTAGCAAGCAGGTAATTAGTTTGATACCAAGTTTAGGGAGAGAAAGGGAGAAGAAATGAAGTATAGTGGATGTATATAGGATTATTCTCCAATAAGTATTTAAGTTAATAATTGATTACATATTTCTAATCACTGATGTTGGATTGCATTTATTAAATGTGTTGGTAGATTTAATATGCAACATACAATCTAACAGTCAAGAAATATGTAATATATAAATACTGACTTGGGTCACGGACATTGGCTTTGACAATATAAGCTCATTCTAGCAAGAGCTTGATAGGCCATGATCCTATGAAACTAGATGCTCTTGTGACACACACCACCTTCCTTTCTTGGCTCATCCTTCTCCTCTCATCACATTAAGATTTACAATTGGAAGTCATGGTACTTCAGCCTTTTATATACTTTGATTAAGTGAGCTTAATTATTTTTAGTTCGGTCGATGATGACCACTTCATCACAAATTTTAATGATACACTACTACAAAAAGGAAAAAAGACGACCAAAAAACGACGGTAGAACAAAAGACATGGTGATGGCTATGGCCACATGAGTATTGCAGCTTGGAAAGTATTGCATCAGTATACCCTTGTAGCCATAACATTCGAGGAGATGTGTGTTGCTCCCAAGAAAAACCATGTTATGTTGAAACTGCAGTGTTAGGCTATGCACCCTGGTCATCAGAAGTCTTTCTCTTGCTTCTATGACAGTAACCCTTCTGCTTGCTAGCGGATCCTATCTAAAGCATCTTTTACTTATGTGGCTCTTGCCAACCGCTATGTGTTTCACTATCATATTGGCAATGATCACTTACCTATATGTTGTGTTGGTGATACCCGAAAGCATTATGAATCCAGTTGTTCATTCCATATACCATTATAGGCCAAGATTTTTATTATTTTTATTATTTTTTGCTTCTGCTGGTCGGTGGCTTCTATGATATTCAATTTGTAGTTTGGTTGGTGAAGAAGCTTAAGTGACAATATGTCAACACAAAACTCAACAACACATTTACTAAGTTTAGAGTTCACCATTTAAGATTTATAAGAGTTAGATGTTAATTAGAAAGGTCACTATTCACTAAGTGTAATAATTTGACTTAACTTCTAACACCCACATTCACATGTTATGTACTCTGATTGTTACATGCACCACAAATCTCTTGTGAATAAGTGAAACAGGTGTATCAGTATTATATACGAGAACACACACCGAATATTTACTAAAATTAAATTGTAAAGTTATTTCGAATAGGGAATTAAAATTTTCTGAATATACGTTTCAGAAATAACTGGAGTTACAACTTAGACCTAGGTATCTTTTATTTTGATGAAGCTCCTGCTTGGATTGGTTCACTTTTCCTTGATGATATTCTTGGTGTAGCGAAAACTAGATTAGTTTGTTTTGATTCTTTTTAGTTGTTGTTGTGTTCGAGGTTCATCCCCTCCAGTTTACCAAAAAAGTAAAGTTCTAGGACACTTTCCAAGTTTCAATTTGAATATAAGTTTTTTTTATTTTTATTTTTTTGAATCATAAGTTTATTCACAATTTAAATTTTCATATCCAATTATATGTGATGCCAAAATGGAAATATTATTTCCAACATGCACCCGTAGTTAATATATACCTTGATTTGAAGAATCATGATGAACATTATATGTTATTTAAAAATTGAAAATTATTATGAGTAAATTTTAATGAAGAAAAAAGAAGAAAGAAAATAGTAGGGAATGATATAAATACTGACTTGGGTCACGAACCGTGGCTTTGACAATATAACCGCGTTGTAATAAGAGCTTCACCAGCCATGATGCTATGAAACCAGACGCTCCTGTCACACACACCACCTTCCCTTCTCTGCTCATCTTCTCTCTCTCTCTCTCTGTATATGTGAAGCTTTTAGTATTAATATATATGGTGTTGGTGGGCTTTTATGGTGAGAGAAATGAGCTGAACAACGACAAAAATGTCCATGGAGGCAAAGTCAACTAAAGATGTCCAAGTCGGCGACTTCTCAACAACGACAAAAATGGAAAGATGTTTTTTTTTTTTTGGTCAAGAAAATGGAAAGATGATAAGTACAACGATTGTGGTTATCATTTTTTTACAATTTTATTAAAAGTACTTTTTATGTGGTGGAGATTTGCCTATTGTAGTTTAAGAACCTGTGCATTACAGAAGATCTTTGTGTGCATTGATTCGTGGGATAAGATTAGTAGCCGTAGCTTTTAATTTTCATTTTCTGTCACATTTCTTTCACTTTCCACCAACTACCATTTTTCCATCTAACTTAAAATATTTCATATTTTCAGACCATGTATTTCGTCACACACAATGTTGTATTATATTTACAGGCCCGACTTTGAGAGTTTGAGAGCCACCTCAGGTCTGGCCATTTAGCAAGCAGACAGCCTGAGGCAGGCTAAGGTTCCTAAGTTAGAGTTGTGTAGAGAAGATCGTTTTGAGCACTAATTAATTAACTGATTCACAATAGTTTGAACAAATATTAAAATAGACACAATATTATTGAGAATTAATTTAAAGATAGTGAAGCAACACAATGCCAACTTGAGCTTTTTAATTAGAGTTTTTCTATTTAAACTCCATACTTTTTTTTGTTCACTACAATACTTAAATTATTAAGCTCTTAAGTTTTATTATTGTGTAAAAAGACAAAAAATGTCATCCAACTTTATACTTAACCCTAGTACATCTATACACACACCCCGCACACCCCACCACTCTTCATATTAAGTTTTAGAAAAACACATACTCCCCTACATCCTATTGTCAGATTACTCTTCTCTTTCCATTCAAGAAACCTACTGCACTCTCATCTTCTCTTCATAATTATCAAAATATGCGACCATTTAGTTTAAGGGAGGAAGCACTTGTGTGTCTATGAGCCACTTCTAGACCTGGAGTGGCCCTAGTCCCTTTAGATTTTTGATCTCTCCTCTATTATATTATATATATAACATATAGAATTAGTTATAAACACTTATAATTTAAGTTAAAATTCCCTCTATAAAACAAATTAGAGATGACTAAATTAAAAATATTTAGCTCTAAAACTCTTGAATTCTTAGATGTTTGATATACTTGTATTTTCTATTTCGGCCCCCCCAACTTTACAATTCTAGCTCTGCCCTTGTGTGAGTTAGTGGATGAAAATAGTGGAGATGCTGTGTGAAAAACACCTTCACATCGATCAACTACAAAGTCAAAAGATCCCTCTTCTAATAAATTTGTTTTGAACAAATGAAGCCTTCTTTTGCTCCCTCTAGTGAGAGTAGGTGTTCTGTTTTCTTTGGATAATCTGTGGCATACATAAAAAGAACGAGTGATTTGGTCTAATTACTAAAATCATATAACATAGTAAGGGCAACACTATATTTTACCCTCTTTGATAACTGAATTTATTTATTTTCTTGGTGTTAGGAAGGTCTGCGCCACCAACTAGTTCTTAGTCTAGTTGAAAACTAAACAATATACAAAACCCAAAATTTGAAAGTGATCACTATTGAAAGAGCTGTTTAACATATGCTAGAAGTTTTGATAATGAAAAAATAAAAAGTATTGTAGGTACTAATTTAAGAGAGACGGGCTGGTGGCCCACTACTAGCAACACTAATATTGTCCCCAACTTAACCATCTACAAAGCCTAATAGGTATGGGGTTTACATGCATGAATGAATTTTCCATTTTGATTCTATGAGGCCACTGTATTGTGTTGCTCTATATACGCTATTTTGATTCTATGAATGGATTTCATTTCTCAAAAAAAAAAAAAAAAAAAAAAAAAAAAAAGGGGCCTACAAAGTTCAATACGTATGGAGTTTTATCACAAAATGGCTCGGAGATATTGGTAGTGGAACCATTCATTATATGTTGGATTTTATTTAGTCATGATTCCGATGTGGGACTTGTATATATTCTTCAGCAACTTTGACAGTATAACCTCTTTGTAATAAGAGCTACACCAGCCATGATGCTATCAAACCAGACGCTCCTGTTACACACAGCGCCTTCCTTCCTCTGCTCATCCTCTCTTTTTGTGTCTATATATCTCTAAGCTCAGAATAAGCTTTGGTTCTTCAGTTGGTGTTTTATATTTAAAATGTCAGCGATAGATTAGGGTCTATGGAGTCACCATCAGTCTTCAGCTCAGAATAATTATGTTATGGCAGTCATTGTTTATTATAAAGATTCATCAAAGATAGAAATAAAGATATTATTGTGTTTGTGAAGGAAAAGTGAAGATTGTGTTAGCAGTCAATGTTTATTATTAACATTGACCAGAAAACAGAAAATATATTATTAAGTTGAGAAGAAAAAAGGATAACTATGTTGGCAGTCATTATTTTACTACGAAGGGATCGATCATCATATTCTCCTTGGCTCAAACACTTCATTTACAATCGACATCCCAGAGTTGGAATGATTAAACAAATCAGTTTTTCCAGGAATTCCAAAATTTTAAAACAAAATGAGTCGAAATGGATTTCGAAAAGAGATACATGATATTAACCGGCTACTTGAGTTAGAAGCTTCTAGACAGGAAACTTCTGAAGCACTTATTTAACTGATTCAAAATGTTTGCAAGAAATACTAAGAGTGCCTGAACTAAGATTTCTTTGAAGATAGTGAAGTAAAACAAATCCAGCTTGAACTTTAATTTATTTATAGTTATTCTGAAAATTTACACATGATAAACTTGTAAAGCAACACTAAGGAGGTGGATGTGCTTACATACAGGAAGATTGAGCCATATATAATGATCTAAAAGCAACGTCGGAGCATTTGCCTAACCAACTCAGATGCTGACCGCAGAATGAAGACAAGAAGTATTTCTCAAGCAAACATAGAGTAACCACTGCATATGCTTCCAACTTATCTAGCTTGGAAACATCTACAACCTTTTCACATAAAGCATTGAAGAAGAAAGAAACACAATCTTGTTATTTCATATCTTGCAGGCTTCTCCACATAGAAATTGTTAGAGTTTGTAAAGGAAAATACACTTTCACTTAGTTCCACATTGGAAGGGAGTTGTTTCCTTTCATGGTTTATAAACACCAACACTTTTAAAACACTAAATAGGGTATGGGCCTAGTGGAGGCAAAGTTGGGCTTGATCTTGGTTTGGGCTTGGAATATATATATTTGATTAATTATTAATTTATATATATATATATATATATATATATATATATATATCAAAAGATGGGCCTTGGACCTCTGTTGAAATTAATTATTATTTTTTTTTATTAATTAGAAATTCATTTTCGGATAAAATCATTATCTGAAATTCGAATCTATTTAAACAGTTATTGTAACTGTTGGATGAAGAGATATCAGACTTTATCATTTATTTAAGTCAGTATTCTATATTTGATTCTATTGTTGTATTGATTTGATTATATATATATATATATATATATAATATATTTCGTATTGTTTTTACTCTGTTATTTGGTTATATTATGATTGTTCTCCATCAATCTTTAGACAGTAATATGGAACCATCAGGAAGTAAGACCTCTCATGCTGAAAAGCATGAGAAATTGAATGAGAATCCTGCAACCAGAGAGACTGTCACTGCAATTGATGCATGGACACAATCTGATTTCTTGTGCAGGAACTATATCTTGAATGACCTCGATGACACACTATATGATGTTTATGCGCACTCAAGACGGCTAGAGAAGTTTGGGAATCTCTTGAGAAAAAATATAAAACTAAAGATGCAGGATCCAAGAAATTTGTTGTAGGTAGATTTCTGGATTTCAAGATGGTAGATTCCAAACTTGTTGTCAAACAAGTTGAAGACTCTAGAAAATTATCCATGAGATTCTTGCTAAAGGCATGAAGATCAATGAATCTTTCCAAGTGGTGTCTTTGATTGAAATACTTCACCAACTTGGAAAGAATTCATGCTAGTTTTTTCAGTAAATATTCATTTTTATTACATTGTAAAATTATTCACAATAGAAGCTTAGAATATGTCAATTTAAATTTGAAATGAATTTTGCAAACATGGGTTTAGCTAAATTGGCTAGAGTGGATGTGCTCTCCACTTTGTACCTGAGTCGAATCCTCCTCCTTATAGTTTAGATTAGATAAAAGTATAATATCGCTTGAATAAAAAAAAAAATTGAAATGAATTTTAGACTTATGGACAAGATGTTCTGAAGTTAACTGATTCAAAATATTTGCAAGAAAAGAGTGCCTTAAAACAAGTTGAACTTGATATTTTTATTTATAGTAATTTTGAAACTTCACAAATGATTTACATGCAGGAAGATTGAACAATATATAAAAATCTGAAAGCAGCTTCTGAGTGCATCTGTCTAGTCAACTCTGTGGCTATCTTAATTTAAGAAAATCTTAAGAGGAACATTATAATTTTCAGCATCTCTTTGGAGTACTTGAGCAGAAAACAAAGTTCAAATTGACAATATTCGACCAACTTGTGCAGCAAATTAACAAGTTGCTATCAATTGCATAATTCAAATCTTGAGGAAGCCTTTCTCCTTCAGGCTTTCAACAGTGTCCCTAAGACTTACTTCCAAAGGAAGGAAAGTAATTCCTAAACCTTTTGCTTTCTCCACGGATACTTGATATGTTGGCTCCGGAGGAGTGCCTACCTCACATCTGCCAATAACAAAAAATAGATTAAAAAAATCCCTTAGAAATAT
This sequence comes from Prunus avium, assembly GCF_965620075.1. NCBI lineage: Eukaryota > Viridiplantae > Streptophyta > Magnoliopsida > Rosales > Rosaceae > Prunus > Prunus avium. The sequence continues at coordinate 2,534,254 of NC_142285.1, forward strand.
GCCACATTCAGTGAGTTTGAGGATATTCCTAACTGGTGTAGATTTGGTGTTTTGGAAGTCCAAATGTAATTTTGATTCTTCTCTGTTTTTATATGTGATATTCTTCAAATCTGAAAAGGTAAGTTTTCAGATTGATATGAAAGATAATAATTTTCACTACCATTTGGTTTAGTTACTCAAGATATCTGAGAAGAAAAAGAAAATTTATTACTGATATATTTAAGCAGAGTAGATCATTAAGTGGGATAAAGTAATCCGAATTAATGGCAATCGAGCACCAATTTGTGGCATTTTATCAATGATAGCTTACTTTTCAGGAAGCAAAGTGGGATAAAGTTGTCGTAAAATCTTCAGAGTCTTGGAAACGCCTGCAACATGGCCAACTAAACAATATCTTCCAGCAGCTGAAGGAACTTCAAATGCTTGAATATGAGCAGAGGCAACATCTCTAACATCAATGAGTCTGTAATTTGAAACAGGTGTTGTTTGGGTGCCTGTACAAAAGAGAGAGAGAGAGAGAGAAAACAATCAACTCAATTTATTTGTTACTTGAAGCAACTGGTTGATAAGTTCAGATAGATTTAAGCTACTGTCTTGACACATCTAATTCTAATTTAGTAAATTTGCTAGGATAAGGCCTGCATCTCCACTTTCCATGCTATCTGCCTCAACTAATAAAAAAGAAAGTTGCTGAAGTGTACCACTTATGAGATTCTGAATCAGCTCCACGGAGAGATTAAGAGTTGGCTGTAAGAGTGGACCAATCACCAACCCAGGATTCATTATAACCAAGTCAATCCCATTTCCTTTAGCATATTCCCAGGCAGCCTTCTCAGCTAAAGTTTTTGAGAGCATATACCATTGCTGAACAAATGCAAAAGGAAGATAATATTGAGCTTGTAGTTCATGCAAAACCAAGATGTATTGCTTTGTCTTACATTAAGCTTTTTTATATTTCTAATATAATTCAAAGAATGAGATGAATGATTTGGCAGACTTTGAGTAGGATACATTTATACATACACCTAATGTTCTGTACCCTTTTTTTTCTGAGGAAGAAAAAAACACAGATGATATAGTTTAATGCTGATAGCTAGAATGCCCTTGTGCAAGCTTTGGTTCCCAAAAATTGTAAAGTTTCTTAATTTTATGAAAAAGAGCATCGATTTCCAACGAAAAAATGCCCAAAATGAGGTGCGGCAAACAGTGAGACACCTTGAATGCCGGAAGATGCGCAACAACTTAAAAGCTGCTTTTGTAGGATAAGTAAAGAACAGTGGAAAATATAAAGAATGAAGAAGTATTGTTATAATTGAATCCAGATACCTGTTAAGGTGGCAAGATTAGATCCTGTTTCCATTGACAGGGAAATATAGCACACTAACAATGAATCAAAAGTTAAACTTGGAGAAGGATAATAACATGCCTACATTATACATACCTTGTGGTTCTCACAAACAACTTGATCTGAATACCATGTTTCATCAATTACCACATCAGAGGTCAGAGGTTTTCCGCTCATCATTACTGAAGCCATAGAAGATGTTAAAACCACTCTCTTGACAGTAGAAAATTTCACGCATGATTTGAGAACATTGAGTGTTCCATTCACTGCAGGGTCAACTATTTCAGCCTGAATTGTGGAGACAAAGAATCATTATGGTTTCACATAAAAAGTATTAGAAGTATGTTGATTCTCTAAATACATATAGAAACCCGCAAACGCATGATCCTGCACACAGGGAAATGGAACCTATCTGTTAAAGCTAGACATCAAACCTCAAATTCAAATAGGTTTTTTTGGAAACACCAAATTAATCTATCCAGGAATCTAGTCCACTCCCTTGTCTCTGATGAAAAATATGGGAAAGAAGCAGCCAATTACTAAACTGTGAAAGCAAACGATAAAGATCAGTGCTGTCTATTGGGAGTGAGGGAAAAGATCCTAAAAGAATCTCTTAAAAAGATGCACGAAACAAATAATATGAGTTGGTTCACACCTTTCATCCTGATCTGCTAATGATTCGGAAATGGCTAGTGAGCATTGCCTACATAAGTTGCCAATGAAATTTCTTGTTTTGTTCGGACATTTCTCAGCAAACAATTAATGCAAACAACTAATGATTCTGAAATGGCTAGTGAGCATGAATGCCATGTTACATACACTTGGTGAAAGAAGCCCTGTAAGCAACAGACTATTATGAGAACGGTAGAACATTTGAAGCATGAAGTAAAGGGACAAACCTGTGGGTCAGTAGCCGAAAATTGTACAGGGGATGCTGTATGAAAAACACCTTCACATCCATCGACTACAGTGTCAAAAGATCCTTCTTCTATCAAATCTGCTTTGAACAAATGAAGCCTCTCTTTTGCTCCATCCAGTGAGAGCAAGTGTTCTGTTTTCTTTGGATCATCTGTGGCATGCATAAACAGAACTAGTGAGAATAAAAACACAAGAAGCACTTGAGACACTCCAGATGAAGAGATCAGAAAATGACTACATACTAGAGTTCTCTTTTTGAATGCAAACAAAAACAAACAAAAAAAAAAACAGAATTCGAAACTGACAATTATTGGTATACATAGATATGATCAAGTTTAGAAAAAGGGAAAAGAAAAGACTTGGAAGCAAGTACTAAGACTAACATGGGTCACGAACAGTAGCTTTGACAGTATAACCTCGTTGCAATAAGAGGTTAACTAGCCACGATGCTATGTAACCGGAGGCTCCTGTTACACAAACAACCTTTGTTGCTCCACTCATCCTATCTCGCTTTGTGTCTGTTTGTCTGTCTCCAAGCTCAGAATAAGATTAGGATCATTGGAGGCAAATTCAGTTGGTGTATTTTATCGTGAAGAAGGCAAAAGAAGACTAGGCACATTGGAGGCAAATTCAGTCTTCGCTTTGAATGGCCGTCATTGCTTACGATAAGTGTTGACCAAAAATTAGAATTTTATTATGAAGAGAAAAGGATAAATTATTAATTTATTATGTGTATAAGTCACAACTAGGTAACTTAATGGTTTCTAATTTTGCTAATTTTTTGCAAGAATAACCTTTGAATAAATACTTAAAAATAAATGGTTCGAATCGTTGATATATGAATATTTTGGATAAAATGTACAGTTACGAATATTAGCAAAATATCATTTTATCTAATGTTGGTACTCACTAAAAACGATAAATATCGAAGTATTATCGAGAATATTACCGATATTTAATGAAATATGATATAGTTTTTAGAATTTTTAATTTTCAATAAAACCAATTTGTTATGAGTCTCTTTGTAAAAATGCACATACATATGCACTGATTTCATGGTTTTGCTTTCTCTTTTTTTTTTTCCCTTAAATTTTGGGATTGCATTCATAATTCAGCCAAAAAAGTCACTAGCCACAAAAAGTCAATACAAACTAGTCACAATGGAACATAAGAAGCTGAACTTAGCTAATGATAATATAAGAAGCTGTTTGCATTGCCAGAATTTGGATGGAAGTGGACCATCAAAGTGGTTGTAAGCCAAATGCAACTCCTCAAAACTAGGAAGATGCCGGCATATATTGTCCGGGACACTGCCATTCAAGCTGTTGCCATGTAGAACCAAACTAGTCAAAGATGACATGTTGAAGACATATGTAGGAACAGGCCCTTTAAAGCCATTTCTTTGCATAGACAACTCCTTCACCTCATCTCTGCTGCCACTCAAGTTTGGAATTTCTGAAAAATGATCAATTAAACTCAAGATCATTAATTAATAGCCCGCAGGCCCCAGCCCCTGTGATCATGTATTAAGGTCGACTAATATATACCTTCGAAATTGTAGAAGTCAAGGTATACAATCTTCAACATTGTTAAATTCCCTATTTCTCTTGGTATACTACTTGTCATGTGTGCCACAGGAAAAATAAATAATAATAATTATAAAAAAAAAAAAAGAGGTTTAATTGCACAAAAAATAAAAAATAAACAGTTAGGAATAGTGGGTTTTAGCTGCTTTTAAAATAGTCACATTTTTGCCAACAGAGTCTAGCCCAGTGGAAAAGGGCCTTAACTTGCAGACTAGTGGTCTCAGGTTCGAATTCCTATGACACCTTGATAGTGTGTGTGTGAGAAATCCTCCTTCCCTTTTGTTGTTATGACTATCGCTTGTATTCGAAAAATAATCACATTTTTTTGTAATATTTTGCATTAGAGAAAGTGCTACATATATTGGGGAGGTGGATTGGCATTCTGATTTCCAAGTTGTAGAAATGATTGATTCCTAGATAATGGTCGATCATATAACAAAATGGTCGATCATATAGATTCCTAGATAGTTGGTTGATACACACTTACCTGATAGCAAGTTACGGTCCAGATCAATTACTTGCAGTGCAGATAAGTTAAAGATAGTAGCGGGTATCCAACTTGAAAACTGATTACTACGCAAATCGAAGATTTTAAGTTTGGATAAAGACCCGAGCCAGGCTGGAATGGTTCCTGAAAATTTGTTGAATGCAAGACTAATCAACTTCAATCGCCTCAAAAGAGCCAATTCATGGGGCAATTTACCATAGAAAAACTGTTATTTCTGAAGCGCAGCTCTGCAAGAAATTGAGAGGTTGCCGAGGTGGGGAGGAATGGTGCCTGTGAGATTCATATAAGAAAGGTTCAACACCGTGACTCTAAGGTGGCGTACGCCACATGTATCGCCAACCCAGTTGCAAGCGGAGGTATTGGCGGACCAGTTGGTGGTCAAAATGTTGTGAGGATCACTAGTTATATGGGATTTGAGAGCAAGAAGAGCAGATTGGTCTGTGGTGAAGTTGGTAATTTGTGCTGCTACTGGGCCTATAGCTATATACAGCAGTAGCAACGTTATTATTGACAAGAGGAAACCTAGTTGTCTCTCCATTGGAATATTGGATTGCTTATTGACTGTTGCTGGAGAAGATGTGTGCAATTGGCTTAGGAGGGGAACCAAGTTCAAAGTTTAAATAGCTTTCAAATTATCTAAAAAAATGTCCATTGCGGGGTTTCAAATAATAAACAACTGCTACAGCGGCTTCCATGTTCCATTGTAAGATGTTGGTTTTGTTATTTCCTTGGTTTGTCCAAGTCAAATCCATGTCCCAGTCTTGAATCACAAATTCCTCTGAATAAGAAAAACATGTTTTTCTTAATAATTAATATATTTTGAATGATTAGAGACCAATAATTTTTAATTAAACTAATATGTATAATAAAGTATTAATTCCGATGATGGTAAGCTTCATGAACAATTTATATCTTCTGGCAGCCAGAGAGTTGACTTTACGCTTTTATTGCATAATGCAGAATGTTTGCTTGACTTTATGTTTACTTTCCTATCCTTATTTGGTAGGAGGACACTTGCTTGACTTGGCCAAAGAACTGATCAGTTGCTTTAAATTCATCTCCCCAACAAACATTTCATCAGTTGGCTTCCTTCTTGTGAATGTCTCCATTAGTACAATACCGAAACTATACACATCTCCTGGTTGAAATGATTCCCTCCATTCCAAACTCTGAAATATTATATATGTAGATTTAGTTTTATATGAAGGAAAATCATAAGGTCACTGTGGGAGCGATTTTCGTCCCACGGGAATATTCTTGATTTTGTTCATAATGAAGGACAACATATATAAAATTGAAAAGTAAACTAGTAACAGTACATCACCGGAGCCATATACCCAATTGTGGCAAGGGTCATGGTTTGGGTCGTAGAATCTCCTTCACCAAAGAGTCTTGCAATGCCAAAATCAGCAACCATATCATCATCCAGTATTATGTTGATTGGCTCACATCACAATGGACAACATGATTTGGACCATGACCATGATGAAGCTATTCCAATGCGGATGCAACATCTGGCAAATTTCTTATCAGACCAGAAAATGGGTTATTTGTTACAACAGACTTTCGTACATGGCTAAGAAGTCATCGTTCGAATCGGGAAATGTACACCTGAATGAGTTCTATTGTCTCGACGGTAATTCGAATGAGTTCCATGATTAAAAGAAGTTCTTCTCCTTCAAACTTTCCACAGCATCTTTCAATGTTACCTCCAGAGGCGTATACTTAACACCCAAGACTTGGGCTCTTTCCTTGGAAACCTGGTAAGTTGGTGTGAAAGGTTTGTCATCTGCACATCTGCCATGAACACATAGACATTAATTTTTGAAGTTTGGACTTTCAAACCTTAAGTCCAAATATTATGTTTCACAATTTAGCACTTATGAAGAAAAATTCATATTACTGACTCTGTTTATCATATCAATGTTAAACAGAACAATTTGAATGGCCACGGATTTCTTAGGCTAGAACAATATGGTAAACTTGACCAAAGAATTCCTCCTCTATCTCTAGGGTTGATACAGATATCTTGGACAGGAGTAACATGCTATAATTTGATTAATTTGCAACTTACTTTTCTGGAATCTTGAGAGCAGGGAAGAGATCACGCAAAAGCTTCACGACCTCTGAACAGTGTGTTATTCTTCCAACTAAACAATATCTCCCACTAGCTGAAGCATTCTCAAAGGCTAGAATATGAGCATTGGCAACATCTCTAACATCAACCCATCTGTAAGTTATATTTGGAAATGTTTCAGCACCTGCATCGGTTAAACATCAGCAATAAGAATTTCTTAGCAGATTGTATGTTATCACAGAGATAATGAGAAAGTATTATTGAACCATTAACTTGTGTCTTGGATTTGAAGCAATTTTTTCGTGTTCGTAGTTTTTGTACAAGGATTTTTCTGAAGGAACCCTTATAGTTTCATCTTTTTTGCTGTGGACTGCTTATCCACAGATTTAAATTTCCTTTTCATTAATAGAATTATGTGTGTTCTTAAAAAAAATATTCTATACTCGACATTTAAATTAACTTAGCATTCAAGGATTCTTAGTTTAGATAAGTAAACATGTGTATGCTATAACTTGACACATTATTTACAATGGAGGCATATTTCATACCATAAATATTGAATTATCTGGTATGTTTCAAGGTTTAAAGATTTTATTGTTGAAATCTAACAAGGTAATCCTTTACTTTAAAATGAGGGACCCCTCTTAAGAACGGGACTCATCATGCACCAGCTAATATTGAGGAGTGTTTGTCAAGGCAAACATGGATTTAATAGTTCTGCTGCACCCTAGTATAAGCATCAAGCATCCATATTTGAGCAGTCATATATAGGAGATTACTTTTGCAGATAAAACTAAATTTTCTTAGGAATAAAAGAGTATAACTTTCTTTTATTATTATATCTTTTATATGGAAAGAGTAAATCTCTAAAATCATGATACTTCATATATTTCTATGAGGAATGATTGTATAATAAAATCATACAATACAGACGCTTCGGAGTACCGTTTATGAGCTTTAGAACAGGCTCCACACTTGTATTCAGAGTTGGCTGCAAGAGAGGACCAATCACCAATCCCGGATTTATTGCAACCATATCGATTCCATTCTCTTTTGTGAACTTCCAAGCAGCTTCCTCAGCTAAGGTCTTTGAAATCATATACCAAAGCTGATGAAGAAAAGGTCTTAATAAACACAATGAACATGTATTTAAAGCATGAAAGCTATAAGATTTAACTCTTACACAATAAAAATTAGTCATTTACAAGAGGTATGCTAACAACCATACCAAAAAAAACATATATCTATATGAGCATCAACTGCGCCACGACATGTAATTATGTCTTTCAATTTACATCCACCGCTTAATACGACATTACTGCCTAAAGAATCCTAAAAGGTGTTCATATGTAGGCTCACTAAGAAGGTAAAAAACAAACTGAGATATCTTAGGCAAAGCATGATCCTAAAGGGTAAGGGGGCATATTTCTGAACAAGACTGGATCTCAGGTGCCAAAAAATCGGGGGGGAAATTCCATCTGAGTTTTCAAATACATAAACCAGTTACATCTTCACATGGATGTTCACGAAGAACCTATAGAAGAGATATTCCATCATAAAAAACTAGCATGAGAAGCGTGCAAACCTTCAACTTTTCACAAACAGCTAGATCTGAAAACCAAGATTCATCAATTATCACATCAGGAGCAAGAGGTTTTCCAGTAAACGCAACTGCTGCCATAGAGGATGTTATAACCACCCTTTTGATAGATGGCACCTTAGCACACGATCTAAGGACATTAAGCGTTCCCTTCAGAGCAGGGTCAATTAGTTCCGCTTGACAAAAGAAAACTTTAAAAGCGGCAGCCTATAGGGTCTTGATTTTAGAATTTGCAGATAAGATGCAATTGAATGCAAAGTATCCAATAGCAGACCATTGCACTTAGCTCCTTTTGCAACTGAGAACTTATAGTCAGCATCCGGTGAACATTTTTTAGCATAAAGAATTTAACTTTAAAACAATAACTGTATACTAATAAATCTATGAAAGACAGACTTCCTCAACAAAATCACAGCATAGAACATCAAAATATCATAAACTTTCAGTAAATCCAGCAAGAATGCAACAGAAATCGGTCACTTCTTGAAATAAAATGTAGACACATCATAATTAATGTGTAAGCAACAGAGCGGTTAAAAGTGATACAGGATGTACCTGCGGATCACTGACATCGTGATAAAATGGGGATGCTGTATGAAAAACACCTTCACTACCCTCAACTACGGAATCGAAAGATCCCTCTTCCAGTAGGTCTGCTTTGAACAACTGTAGCCTTTCCTTAGCTCCATCCAGTGCAAGTAAGTGTTTTGTTTTCTTTTTATCATCTGTGGCATATACAAGAAAATAACCCCATAAACCATAAAAACCCTACCTTAACAAAAGATCTTGTGATACCAATCAAAACATTCCCACTCCACTGAACATCTATATATCAACTCTTGGGGATTAGTTTGATACTACCAATATTTACTTGAGGTGACTAAACTAATCAAGTTATCAAGGTCCTAATCACACAAAATCATAATGATCAAACTAATTAGTTTCAGAAACCCACACAAATTTTCTAAAAAAGTTACCAACTTTGATGAAAATATTCAAACATTATTAGTAAAATATACAAACCCTTTGCCAAATAAAGTATCATAAGCTTCCTATAAACACAAAGGGCTCAGTGATCATCAAATTAATCAGAAAAGGGATGCGATTGCAATCAATTGAAATAGAAAGAAAAATAAGAAGTGGGTATTTAACTATTTATCAAACAAAGTAGTGAAGTGAGACTGACGACTGACGACTGACTTGGGTCACGAACTGAGGCTTTGACAGTATACCCCCGTTGCAGCAACAGCTTCACCACCCATGAAGCTATGTAACCGGACGCACCGGTTACACTCACCACCTTCTCAGCTCCACTCATTCTCTCTCTCTCTCTCTCTGGAAATCTATATAATCGTTTTCTGGTAATTTTACGTCATCGGGGTTTTTTTACATTGGCTGAGCTATTAGTCCAACTGTCCAACCAACATTTTGGTATTTGAAAAGAGAGAAGAAAAAAAAATACCAGTCATTTTGGCTGAGCTATGTCCTTTTTTTTTTTACTATCTGACCATATTTTTTTATAAAAAAATTTAAAAAGAACATAGTTTTTTTTTTATCCAATGCTATTATGTATAGTAGAAATATAGTATATAGAAAGAAAAATATTGATCATCACAATTTTTATTTGGTTCGTCCAAGAACAAATTCCTGGTTCTGTCACTAAATAAGCAAGAGGTTTTGGATATGGGTTCAAGCATAGGTCTGCTTCCAAGTTCCAGTAACACATAAATACTTCATTTTTCTGGTCCTTATAGATGAAATGCAGCAAGGAATTGCACTCAGAGACAACCCACTCTTGTTCACCATTTTTCATTTGCTACATAAATTAAATCCAGATAAGAAAACTTAAAATCAAAGTCTTCAAAAAGTACATAAGAGTATAAAATCAGAAGCACCACACTCAAAGAAAAGAAAGACAGTTAGCTCAGGTGAGGACGCCTGGTCCTGTGATGTACTGCTCTTCTGTATCTCAAACATGATATTCTCTCTAAAACTTTGTCAACGAAACGAAAATAGGCATCACTCCAAGTCTTTCTGATTGCTAAAATGAAAAAAGGAACCAGAAGACCTGCTGCAAATCCCAATCCAACACTCAAATAAAACCACTTATCAATGAAGCTGTCGCCACTGTCATTATCTTCCACAGTTCCTCCTCCTTTGCCGGGATCAGCACCCGGACAGCTTACAACAAGAGGATGACCACAAAGGCCTGGATTTCCAGTAAAAGAGGCTGCATCAAAAGTTGTCAAATGAGCTGTATATGGGATCATACCAGAGAAGTCATTGTTTGACAAATTTAGATACCCCAGGAATGAAAGTGAAGACAAACTTTGAGGAATAAGACCTGAGAACCTATTACTAGAAAGATCAAGCGATTGCAACTGCGTCAACTTTGAAATGTCTTGCAGAATGCCACCGCTTATTTGGTTTCCGGATAAGTTCAGAACAACCAAACCAGACAGTTTAGTTATTTCTTCAGGAAGATCTCCACTCAAATTATTTCCAGAGAGGTCTATGCTGATAACAAGGGAGAGAGTCTTGGTGTATATTTGAGGTGAGCCTTTTAAGTTCACAATCAAGCTTTCATCATAGTACCTGCCCCTGTACATCCCATAGAATAGATAGCGGTTCATGTTTTGCGCTTGAGCCATAGCTTTGAAATCTCCAAAGCTAGCTGGAATGCTTCCATTGAATTGATTTTCTGCAAGGTCCAGGACACGCAAAGAACTTAAATTTGTTAGCGTGATCGGAAGTTCTCCAAAAATAGCATTTGACCTCAACCTCAATATTCTCAGATGTTCAAAACCTTTCCCAATCCATGGTGGAATTCTTCCTGTGAGCATGTTGTTTCCAATATCCAGTGTCTCCAAACTCGACATGTTCTGCAAAGATTGTGAGAGGTCTCCAGAGAGTTTGTTGTCACTTAGGTGCAGTGTTTTAAGCATACTCAACGGTGCTAAGGAGCTGGGAATGTTTCCACATAGATTGTTCTTGCTCAGGTCCAGAGCCTCTAGATAAGAACAGTTACCTATGCTAGGTGGAATATTTCCATTTAACATGTTATTTGAAAGATCAATGACTCTTACTTTAGACCAAAATTTGCATATAGATGCTGGGATTTCACCTATTAGTTGGTTTCGTGAAAGAGAGAGGAAGAGCAAGTCTGGCATGGTTTCCCCAATGGTCTTTGGGATATGACCTGAAAAGGCATTGTTGGATAAATCTAGTAACCCAACAGTAGCAGTTGGTAGAGGAATTGGACCTTCAAAGAAGTTGGAGCTCATGTCAATAGCCACATTTGGTTGAACATTTAACCGATTTGGGATCTGACCTCCTAACTGATTGAATGAAATGTTTAACAGTGAAAGGTTAGATGAGATTTCCCAGAACCAGTTAGGAATGGAACCTGAAATGCTAGCATTGGAGAAATCTAGAGACTTGACCTCCTTTTGTGATCTTAACCAAGCAGGAAATGATGGACCCAAATGGCATGAGCCTAGATCAAGATGCAAGACTTGAAATGGAGGGATCCAATTTGAACTGACATTTAATGTTAAAGAGTTGGAAGACAGATCTAAGATTGTCAGCTTACTGAGCTGCGAAAAATGTGTTTCGGTTATAATACCTGTCAAATGATTAAAAGAAACATCAAAGGAAGACAATTGAGAAAGTTTTCCCAAACTATCTGGTAGAGTCCCATTTAGTTTATTATGTCCAAGATTCAGAGTGGAAATGCTTGGTAATGAAACTAATGAAGAAGGGATGGGACCAGAGAGTGAGTTATAGGACAGACTTAGTTCAACAAGATTCTCAAGCTGAACCAACCATTCGGGCAATTTACCGACCAATTGATTGACTGACAAATCAAAGCGCTGTAGACTAGGCAGCGGAGTCCTAGAACTGCAGTTTCCTGTTACTAGGACTTCAGGTAATCCTGTTAGGTTATTACCAGATATGGAAAAAACTCTTAGGTTGCAAAGTTTACCGATGGAGCTCGGGATCACACCCTCGACATTGTTCCAAAAAAGATAAAAATGAGTGAGAGCTGTCATGTTGCCAAAGGAAGCAGGAAATTTACCATGTAAGTTACTGGAAGTTAGATAAATAACTTGTGTCTTTTTCCATCCTCCTCTGAAAAGCTGAGAGCAACTTGCTGTTAGATTTTTATTCCCGGAAAGATCCAAAACCTTCAAACTTGGTAATTCACTGAAACCAAGTGGAATCCTTCCATACAAGCCAGAATAGCTTATACTGACACCTTCAAGACTACTGATATTGACAAGCCAACTGGGTATCTCTGAGTTGAAGCTGTTAAAATCAAGTTCTATTACAGCAAGAGAAGTAAAATTGATAACTCTGAGAGGGTGAATTAAACCAGACAAGCGACAATGCGACAGATGCAATTCAGTTAAGGACGAGAGTTTATTAAGCGTCTCAATCCATTCTGGTTCTAGCATTGAAAGGTCAGCTCCATTCATATTGAGATATTCCATAGATCTCATACCAGTCATCCATTGAAGGTTATCAACAGATACAAAATTAGACGACACATCAAGATACTGCAAGCTAGAGAGGTTCCCTAAATTTGGAGGAATTCCGCCACTAAACCCAGCATGTGACAGCTTTAGATACTGCAAATTCTTCAGGGTACCGAAGAATGCAGGAATTGAAATGCCATTGAATGTATTGAAGCTCAAGTCTAAATGTTTCAAAGACTCCAGCATTTTCAATGACGGTCTAATTTCACCACTAAGGTTCCAGAATCCATACCTGCTAGAAGAATCATTGTATGAAATCAGCAGATGCGGGTTATGGAGATCAACTGCTATAACAGCTGAAGTTGTATTGTTGCAGTGTATCCCCCACCATTGGCAGCAGTTGCTTCCTCTCCAGGATGAAAGCCGGTTTTCAGGATCTTCAAGACCATCCTTGAAGTCAATAAGAGCTTCTCTCTCTGCCTCTAGGCAGCCTATAACCCGAGCATCACTACTAAAAGCAAACTCTGTTATTGTACTGGAGAGAATTAGCAATAACACTATTTGAAGCATTGCAACTGTTTCCACAAACTCAAGTCTCAACAAGCAAGCACTGTGAGCCATGAACCATGATGAGATTTCAACTTATAATCTACAATTGCGTGCTAAGCAAGAAACTAATTTCATATTATTCAGAAGAGTTTAAAAATAAAAAAAGTGAAGTTTCATGGATAAAGACCAGAGGAAAAGATGGGAACAATTTGAATTCAACAAATAAATATTTAATTGCAAGAAACGTCCAAACCAGTTCCCAACAGTCAATTGGAAACATAGTAAGCACTTACCTTAATCCTTATTATACAAAAAATCATCATTATTGGTCCTACTAATTACTGACTTTCAAATTAAGGAGAATTGCCTGGACACCAAGTCAATGTAGCGGCCACAGTGTGAATGTCGTGGCTGCAAATGGCGGAGGCTTGTTAAGGCCTGAAGGGGCTGGCCCTCCCCACCCCCCAAATTTTGACACAATTAATATTTGGTCTTTGTTTTCTACTTCACCAAGTCAATGAGCGGCCACAATGTGAGTGTGATGACTGCAAATGGCGGAGGCTTGTTAAGGCCTGAAGGGGCTGGGCCCCACCAAAATTTTGACACAAGTAATATTTGGTCTTTGTTTTCTACTGATTTAGGAAGTATATATTAATAATTATTGCTTGTGGCCCCCTCACAATAAAGAAAATATGTGTTTCTCTATACAAGTAAAAGACTAAAGTGATTGTCGAGTGCAGGTACCACAGTGGTGGCCTCCCCCTTCCCCCTGCTTGAGAACTCAGGTTCGAAACCCCAAGGGGTTTCTTTCCTCCCAATGTAACCAAAAGAGACTAAAGTGATTTCTTCGAATAGGAGCCAAACAATATAAAAATAAAAGAAAATAAAAGCAGCCAATCAAATAAAGTTTCAAAAAATCTCCTTTATCAAATAGGAAGTTGTAACCAAAAATAGGAAGTAGACTTTTACCCAAATAAAAAAGGATTGGGATTTTAATTTTTGTTCCTATATGAAGCAACATGAACTTAGTTTGAAGCAGCTGCACACATCAAAAGAAAATAATTGAATTTTGTTGTTTGCTCTCCAACCTCCTGCTTCAAAAATTTTAATTCCAAGTTAGATAACTTTACATAGTCATAGTTTTTTTCCTTTGTTTATTTATTTTTCATGAGAATATATTTGTATATGTTTATATGAGTGAAAATTGAAGTTTTCATTGTTATAGTTATATGTTTCGTATCTTATATGTTCTATGCATAGAATATGATTTATTTTTTTTGTCGTATCTCATAGATGGTTTTGGAGATATGAAAGAACGACGAATGTTATTTTGATACCTAATTGAATAAACAATTATTTTCTGCCTTTTATTTTTCCAAACATTGTTAATGTTGAAAATTTGAAATTTTTTAATGCCTTGTTTGGTTTATATGTTGGCCCCCCAACACATAAATTCCTAGCTTCACCACTGGCTAATTGCTTGTGATTGTAAATACTATTATAATGCAGGACTGGAATAAAAATATTGTTCATTTTGGGGTGTTTTGTAGGGCCAGTTTGGGATTGCTGTTATTTTTTTTAAAAGTTACTTATGTTGTGCTTTGAAAATCATTGTAATCGGTTGGTTTTGTTTTAATACTTTGTACTTTTCTGGGTAAGCCCAACCATGTGTTCTATTTACACCTAGCAAATATCTAAGGGAGGAAAAAAAAAAAAAAACTGCATTACATCTAAAACATTAAGAACACGAGTTATGTAACTGCAAAAAATACATGAAATTAAACAATGGAATTACAGAGTTATAAGGGATAGGGTACCCCCTCTTGCAAATCATTTTTCATTTGCTGGAGACGATAACTTTCCATTTTTCTTGTCCACATAGAAGAGTTTCGAAATTGTGATTGTGCAAAGTAATAGGTACCGGGGCATACTGGTGATGAAGTTAATATCCTTCCCAAACGAAAATAAGCATCACTCCAAGGCTTTCTGATTGCTAATCCTACCCTACACTCTACAAATTTGTTTGATGAATCCTAAACTTGCAAATTGAACCAACAAAGAAGAGGGGAAATGAGGATTGGAGGTTCCAGACCCAAGATCTCTTACAAACCAAATGCAACTCCTCAACACTAGGAAGATGCCGGCATATATTGTCCGAAACACTACCATTCTGTTAGCAATAGTCAATTAATGAGGATTAGTTTGGCACCTACAATGGTTGGTAGCCTACAATGTTTAGTCAATTAATGTGTTAATTATGTAGTAAATTAATGTGTTAATTATGTAGTCAATTAATGTTTGGCACCTACAATATTTGGGGGGCTTGACTAGTTTGGTTGCCTAATTAGTTTGGTTGCCTAACTTGGTTGGTTGCCTAACTTGGGGGGCTTGACTAATGTCTTAGGAACTTGTATATATATGTGTTGATTGTAAGTAATGAAACATAAGTGAAAATCAGAAAATATTCTACAACTCTCATTCTCTCTACACTTTCCACTCTCTACTCTCAATATTCTCTATGTTTTAGCATGGTATCAGAGCCTATGGCTAATCCTTAAGATCCTCTATCAAATTGAGAGTCGTTGGCGTTTTTTTTTCATGTTGCTGTAAATTCTCTTGTTTCTGTTAAATTTCCTCTCTTTATTTGTATGGGCAATAAGTCCCTTGGCCACGATGGCATAATTTGTTTCCTATGGGCACTACGTTCCTTGATCACCATGATCTCTTTCCTCCGTGAGCCTCATCATCGCTCACCGAGCCATTTCCTTTCCTCCGCGAGCCTCGTCACCGCTCGCTGAGCCTTTTCCTACTCGGCCTTGTCTCTGTCATGCCGAGCTACACTACTGCCGTTGTTCCCTTTGCACAGCCACTCTGGTGTTTGCATCATCTCTCAAGCTCTAACAAGCTTCCTTATGTTTTTTCTTTGACTTTTCTGCTGGTCTCTATCTTCTTTGCTGCTATCTTGAGCTCTCTTTCTCCTTCTCGTTTTTTAGCACCCTTTCTTTGTCTCTTTTTTTGGTGGGTTCCTTTTTTGTTTGTTTGTTTCTTATCACATATTGCCTTTCTTCATCATTTCCTCTTGTGCCCACGTGATAGGTGTCTTACTTGTTACATTCCATTTTCTTAATACTACTATTCTCTTTTTTATGGTTTCTTTTCTCACCACCAATCTCATACTTCTTATTTTATTCCCTTTTATTTCCTTAAATTATTTCTTCCACTCTATTTCCATCCAATTTTTTGTCTGGTATATTTCTTCTCCCTTGTTGCCTTTCACTTTTCTCTGTGTTACCCACGGGTGTTTTCTCCTCATCTCTTCGTTCTCATGCACACCCACGCCAATAACTTGGCTTCCGTTTCAACACCTCTTACACTTGTCCACGTCACCTACCCTATCTATACAATATTCATCCCTTTCTCTCTATGTGTGCATACACGTCATCCACCTTCATTCATTTTTAATCCTTCTTTTTGTTTGGGTTGCAGACTCTTTTCCATCTTTTATTCCTTTTCTCCAGTTGTCGGATGCCCATCTCCATTCCACATTTCCTTGCATTTGTTTCTACCACGAGACTGGCATGTTTGAGTCTCTTTACTATTATTTCATTTTCTCTTCTTCCAAATCTCGACCCTCTACCAGTGTCAGATTTGAGGGGGAGATAGATGCAACTTTATTTGGGTGCTGCAACTTTATTGTCATTACCGGTGTTGCTTTCTCCAAATCTCGACTCTCATACGTCGTCGGATTTGAGGGGGAGTGACATTGCTGCTCATCTATTCCGCTGCCTGCAATTCAGTTACCTATCTGCCATGACTGATTCTTCTACATCTGAGCTTCAGTCAGCTTCTGTTTCTCAAGTGCCACTGCTTTTATGGTTCTGACAACCCCTTCTCTTCAGGGGGAGAGGAGGAGTGAAGAGAAGTTGTGTCTGCAATAATGGAAGTATTTGTGACGCTGCTAGTATTGTTGTTGCTGCCTACTATATCCTTTGCTGGTGCCAGTGTCTTAGATTTCTCTCACTGGTGCCAGTACCACTGATCATATGGCTCCATTGACCCCTTCTCTTCAGGGGGAGATGGGGAGTGAAGAGAAGTTGTCTCTGATGTTGCTACTGCCACAGTTGTTTGCCCTGCCTTGTCTTGCTGGTGCCAGTGTTGCTCTTGCTGCTGCCAATGTTGTTGTCTCTTGTTGAGGACAATGTTGTTGTTGCTTCTACCGTGTTCTTGCCTTTGCTGGTGTGTTTCCGCTGTGTCACGCCCGTTGACCTTGCCTTTGCTCTTGACTTTCTTTACCTTGCCTTACCCTATTTTTTAGGGTTTGGTTGCCTTTGCCTTTGCTTGGGTTTGGTTTTCCTTGCCCTTACCTTTGTCATGCCTTACCTTATCTTTAGGGTTTTGTTGCCTTATCTGGGCTTTCTTTGCCATGCCTTGCCACCTTGCCTTTGCTTGGCCTTTATTTGCCTTACCTTGCCTTACCCTTTCTTTTTAGGGTTTGGTTTTACCTTGACGTGCCTTTCCCTATTTTAGGGTTTGGTTTCTGTGTCCTTGCCGTGTTCACAGGGTTTCTGTGTCCTTGCCGTGTTCACAGGGTTTCTGTGTCCTTTGCCGTGTTCACAGGGTTTCTGTGTCCTTGCCGTGTCCACAGGGTTTCTGTGTCCTTTACCTTACCTTTGCCGTGTTCACAGGGTTTCTGTGTTCTTTGTTTTGCCTTTGCCTTGTTCGCATGGTTTATGTGATCTACCGACCAACCGGCTGCACTTGGATTTGGTGTTGCCACCGACAGACCGAAATGATTAACTTCGATGTGGCCTTTGCTCCACGTGTGGCCCACCATGTAGTGGTCCCACGTGAGGGGGCATGTTGAAGTAGATCGACATTCTATTAAGAAGAAGCTTGATGCGGAAATATTAATAACGACAGTCTCTCTTTTGGCAAGTTGGTCATTGATGATATCTATGCACCAACTTGAGGGGGAGTGTTAGCAATAGTCAATTAATGAGGATTAGTTTGGCACCTACAATGGTTGGTAGCCTACAATGTTTAGTCAATTAATGTGTTAATTATGTAGTCAATTAATGTTTGGCACCTACAATATTTGGGGGGCTTGACTAGTTTGGTTGCCTAATTAGTTTGGTTGCCTAACTTGGTTGGTTGCCTAACTTGGGGGGCTTGACTAATGTCTTAGGAACTTGTATATATATGTGTTGATTGTAAGTAATGAAACATAAGTGAAAATTAGAAAATATTCTACAACTCTCATTCTCTCTACACTTTCCACTCTCTACTCTCAATATTCTCTATGTTTTAGCACATTCAAGCTGTTGCCATGTAGAACCAAACTAGTCAAAGATGACATGTTGAAGACATATGTAGGAACAAGCCCTTTAAGGCCATTTCTCTGCATAGACAACTCCTTCACCTCATATCTGCTGCCACTCAAGTATGGAATTTCTGAAAAATAGTCAATTAAACTCGAGATCATTATTTAATAGCCAGCAGGCCCCAGCCCCTATGATCATGTATTAAGGTCAACCAATGTATACCTTCGAAATTGTTGAAGTCAAGGTATACAATCTTCAACATTGTTAAATTCCCTATTTCTCTTGGTATCCTACCTGTCATGTGTGCCACAGGAAAAATAAATAAAAAATAAATAAAAGGTTTAAAGAGAACTAATTTAAAAGTTTTTAAACTTTGCAAAAGCAAAAAAAAAGAGAATAGGAATAGTGGGTTTTAGCTGCTTTTAAAATAGTCACATTTTTGCCAACGGGGTCTAGCCCAGTGAAAAATGGCCTTTAACTTGTAGACTCATGGTCTCAGGTTCGAATCCTCATAACACCTTGAGAAATCCTCCACCCCCTTTGTATACAGCAGTAGCAACGTTATTATTGACAAGAGGAAACCAGGTTGTCTCTCCATTGGAATATTGGATTGCTTATTGACCGTTGCTGGAGAAGATGTGTGCAATTGGCTTAGGAAGGGAACCAAGTTCAAAGTTTAAATAGCTTTCAAATGATCTAAAAAAATGTTCAAAGTTTAAAGTTTAAATAGGAAGGGAACCATTGCGGGGTTTTAAATAATAAACAACTGCTACAGCGGCTTCAATGTTCCATTGTAAGATGTTGGTTTTGTCATTTCTTTGGTTTGTCCAAGTCAAATCCATGTCCCATTCTTGAATCACAAATCACAAATTCCTCTGAATAAAAAAAACATGTTTTTCTTAATAATTAATGTATTTTGACTGATTAGAGACCAATAATTTTTAATTAAACTAATATGTATAATAAAGTATAAATTCCGGTGATGGTAAGCTTCATAAACAATTTGTATCTTCTAGCAGCCAGAGAGTTGACATGACGCTTACATTGCATATATGCAGAATGTTTGCTTGACTTTATGTTTACTTTCCTATCCTTATTTGGTAGGAGGACAGTCGCTTTGAATTCATCTCCCCAGCAAACATTTCATCAGTTGGCTTCCTTCTTGTGAATGTCTCCATTAGTACAATACCGAAACTATACACATCTCCTCTGGTTGAAATGATTCCCTCCATTCCAAACTCTGAAGTATTATATATGTGAATTTAGTTATATATGAAGGAAAATCATAAGGTCACCTTGTTCATAATGAAGGACAACATATATAAAATTGGAAAGTAAACTAGTAACAGTACATCACCTGGAGCCATATACCCAATTGTGGCAAGGGTCAGTTTTTGGGTCATAGAATCCCCTTCACCTAAGAGTCTTGCAATGCCAAAATCAGCATCATGTTCAACCATATCATCATCCAGTAGTACGTTGCTTGGCTCACATCACAATGGACAACATGATTTGGACCATGACCATGATGAAGCTATTCCAATGCGGATGCAACATAGTGGCAAATTTCTTATCAGACCAGAAAATGGGTTATTTGTTACAACAGACTTTCGTACATGCCTAAGAAGTCATCGTTCGAATCGGGTAATGTACACCTTGGTAGAATATTCCTAATTTGAATTAAACGTTCCCCTGAGGTGATTATTTGTCCGTTTGATAGTAAAAATGTGTCCAAGTTGTATTTAAGCTTATCTGATGGTGTGTTATTTTAAAAAAAAAATTCTCTAGAAGATAACATCCACCTAATAATAAACTGTCAAAATTTCATCTCCAATAAGTCACTTTCAGTTTTACCTTTCCTGGAGCTCAGCAATTTGATTATCAATCCGCACTAAAAGTCCCTCAAGAGAGGAAAAGGCGTGGGTTGAGCAGAACTTCTAATGGAGTCACTTCAAAGTTTAAAGCTTGCAATAAGTAAAAGGCAGTTGAAACAAGTTCCCCATTACTGCATTTAGGTGACTAATAAAACTTCATGTAAAGGGCTTTGTTTTTTTTTGGTTGAAAATGTAAAGGGCTCTTAGACAAGGACTTTTGTTGCGAATTGGCCTAACATACTTTTCATAATGGATAAACTGAGCTCTAATGTCTCGACGGTAATTCGAATGAGTTCCATGATTAAAAGAAGTTCTTCTCCTTCAAACTTTCCACAGTATCTTTCAATGTTACCTCCAGAGGCGTATACTTAACACCCAAGACTTGGGCTCTTTCCTTGGAAACCTGGTAAGTTGGTGTGAAAGGTTTGTCATCTGCACATCTGCCATGAAGACATAGACATTAATTTTTGAAGTTTGGACTTTCAAACCTTAAAGTCCAAATATTACGTTTCGCAATTTAGCACTTATGAAGAAAAATTCATATTACAGACTCTGCTTATCCTATCAATGTTAAACAGAACAATATCAATGGCCACGGATTTCTTAGGCTAGAACAAGATGGTAAACTTGACCAAAGAATTCCTCCTCTATCTCTAGGGTTGATACAGATATCTTGGAAAGGAGTAACATGCTATAATTTGATTATATTTGCAACTTACTTTTCTGGAATCTTGAGAGCAGGGAAGAGATCACGCAAAAGCTTCACGACCTCTGAACAGTGTGTTATTCTTCCAACTAAACAATATCTCCCGCTAGCTGAAGCATTCTCAAAGGCTAGAATATGAGCATTGGCAACATCTCTAACATCAACCCATCTGTAAGTTATATTTGGAAATGTTTCAGCACCTGCATCGGTTAAACATCAGCAATAAGAATTTCTTAGCAGATTGTATGTTATCACAGAGATAATGAGAAAGTATTATTGAAGCATTACCTTGTGTCTTGGATTTTGAAGCAATTTTTTCGTGTTCGTAGTTTTTGTACAAGGATTTTTCAGAAGGAACCCTTATAGTTTCATCTTTTTTGCTGTGGACTGCTTATCCACAGATTTAAATTTCCTTTTTCATTAATAGAATTCTGTGTGTTCTTAAAAAAAAAAATTCTATACTCGACATTTAAATTAACTTAGCATTCAAGGATTCTTAGTTTAGATAAGTAAACATGTGTATGCTATAACTTGACACATTATTTACAAAGGAGGCATATTTCATCCCATAAATATTGAATTATCTGGTATGTTTCAAGGTTTAAAGATTTTATTGTTGAAATCTAACAAAGTAATCCTTTACTCTAAAATGAGGGACACCTCTTAAGAACGGGACTCATCATGCACCAGCTAATATTGAGGAATGTTTGACAAGGCAAACATGGATATAATAGTTCTGCTGCACCCTAGTATAAGCATCAAGCATCCATATTTGAGCAGTCATATATAGGAGATTACTTTTGCAGATAAAACTAAATTTTCTTAGGAATAAAAGAGTATAACTTTCTTTTATTATTATATCTTTTATATTTTTTTGAATAGATTTTTTTTTTTTTTAATAGAATTATTATATCTTTTATATAGAAAGAGTAAATCTCTAAAATCATGATACTTCATATATTTCTATGAGGAATGATTGTATAATAAAATCATACAATACAGACGCTTCAGAGTACCGTTTATGAGCTTTAGAACAGGCTCCACACTTGTATTCAGAGTTGGCTGCAAGAGAGGACCAATCACCAATCCTGGATTTATTGCAACCATATCGATTCCGTTCTCTTTTGTGAACTTCCAAGCAGCTTCCTCAGCTAAGGTCTTTGAAATCATATACCAAAGCTGATGAAGAAAAGGTCTTAATAAACACAATGAACATGTATTTAAAGCATGAAAGCTATAAGATTTAACTCTTACACAATAAAAATTAGTCATTTACAAAAGGTATGCAAACAACCAGACCAAAAAAAAACATATATGTATATGAGCATCAACTGCGCCACAACATGTAATTATGTCTTTCAATTTACATCCACCGCTTAATACGACATTACTGCCTAAAGAATCCTAAAAGGTGTTCATATGTAGGCTCACTAAGAAGGTAAAAAACAAACTGAGATATCTTAGGCAAAGCATGATCCTAAAGGGTAAGGGGGCAAATTTCTGAACAAGACTGGATCTCAGGTGCCAAAAAATCGGGGGAAAAATTCCATCTGATTTTTCAAATACATAAACCAGTTACATCTTCACATGGATGTTCACGAAGAACCTATAGAAGAGATATTCCATCGTAAAAAATTAGCATGAGAAGTGCGCAAACCTTTAACTTTTCACAAACAGCTAGATCTGAAAACCAAGATTCATCGATTATCACATCAGGAGCAAGAGGTTTTCCAGTAAACGCAACTGCTGCCATAGAGGATGTTATAACCACCCTTTTGATAGATGGCACCTTAGCACACGATCTAAGGACATTAAGCGTTCCCTTCAGAGCAGGGTCAATTAGTTCTGCCTGACAAAAGAAAACTTTAAAAGCGGCAGCCTATAGGGTCTTGATTTTAGAATTTGCAGATAAGATGTAATTGAATGCAAAGTATCCAATAGCAGACCATTGCACTTAGCTCCTTTTGCAACTGAGAACTTATAGTTAGCATCCGGTGAACATTTTTAGCATAAAGAATTTAACTTTCAAACAATAACTGTATACTAATAAATCTATGAAAGACAGACTTCCTCAACAAAATCACAGCATAGAACATCAAAATATCATAAACTTTCAGTAAATCCAGCAAGAATGCAACAGAAATCGGTCACTTCTTGAAATAAAATGTAGACACATCATAATTAATGTGTAAGCAACAGAGCGGTTAAAAGTGATACAGGATGTACCTGCGGATCACTGACATCGTGATAAAATGGGGATGCTGTATGAAAAACACCTTCACTACCCTCAACTACGGAATCGAAAGATCCCTCTTCCAGTAGGTCTGCTTTGAACAACTGTAGCCTTTCCTTAGCTCCATCCAGTGCAAGTAAGTGTTTTGTTTTCTTTTTATCATCTGTGGCATATACAAGAAAATAACCCCATAAACCATAAAAACCCTACCTTAACAAAAGATCTTGTGATACCAATCAAAACATTCCCAATCTACTAAACATCTATATATCAACTCTTGGGGATTAGTTTGATACTACCAATATTTACTTGAGGTGACTAAACTAATCAAGTTATCAAGGTCCGAATCACACAAAATCATAGTGATCAAACTAATTAATTTCAGAAACCCACACAAATTTTCTAAAAAAGTTACCAACTTTGATGAAAATATTCAAGCATTATTACAAACCCAACATATCAGGCCTGATACATTGTTCAATAAACTAGAATTTTGCCAAATAAAGTATCATAAGCTTCCTATAAACACAAAGGGCTCAGCGATCATCAAATTAATCAGAAAAGGGAAGCGATTGCAATCAATTGAAATAGAAAGAAAAATAAGAAGTGGGTATTTAACTATTTATCAAACAAAGTAGTGAAGTGAGACTGATGACTGACTTGGGTCACGAACTGAGGCTTTAACAGTATACCCCCGTTGCAGCAACAGCTTTACCACCCACGAAGCTATGTAACCGGACGCTCCGGTTACACTCACCACCTTCTCTGCTCCACTCATTCTCTCTCTCTCTCTCTCTCTCTCTCTCTCTGTGGAAATCTATATGATCGTTTTCTGGTAATTTTACGTCATCTGGGTTTTTTATTATTGGCTGAGCTATTAGTCCAACTGTCCAACCGACGTTTTGGTATTTGAAAAAAGAGAGGAAAAAACACCAATCATTTTGACAGAGCTATGTTCTTTTTTTTTTCTTCTTTTTTCTTTTTTTCTTTTTTTCTATCTGACCATATTAAAAAAAGGGAGTTTCACTAAAATACCCAAAATGCGGGCTGAAATTATAAAAACACCCAACACCCAAAACACTTTATAAACATACCCAAAACTCATCATTACACACACTCAAAACCCATTTATAAACATACCCAAAACCCATCATTACACACATACCCAAAACCCATTTTGGGTATGTTTCTATGTTTAAATAGTGCTTGGGTATTTTTATAAATACATGTCTAGAATTGGGTATTTTTATAAATATCTATTAAAAAAATATATAAATATATAAAAATTACATAGTTTTTATTTTTCCAATGCTATTATGTATAGTAGAAATATAGTACATAGAAAGAAAAATATTGATCATCACAATTTTTATTTGGTTTGTCCAAGAACAAATTCCTGGTTCTGTCACTAAATAAGCAAGAGGTTTTGGATATGGGTTCAAGTATAGGTCTGCTTCCAAGTTCCAATAACACATAAATACTTCAATTTTCTGGTCCTTATAGATGAAATGCAGCAAGGAATTGCACTCAGAGACAACCCACTTGTTCACCATTTTTCATTTTCTACATAAATTAAATCCAGATAAGAAAACTTAAAATCAAAGTCTTCAAATAGTACATAAGAGTATAAAATCAGATGCACCAAACTCAAAGAAAAGAAAGACAGGTTAGCTCAGGTGAGGACGCCTGGTCCTGTGATGTACTGCTCTTCTGTTTCTCAAACATGATATTCTCTCTAAAACTTTGTCAACGAAACGAAAATAGGCATCACTCCAAGGCTTTCTGATTGCTAAAATGAAAAAAGGAACCAGAAGACCTGCTGCAAATCCCAATCCAACACTCAAATAAAACCACTTATCAATGAAGCTGTTGCCACTGTCATTATCTTCCACAGTTCCTCCTCCTTTGCCTGGATCAGCACCCGGACAGCTTACAACAAGAGGAGGACCACAAAGGCCTGGATTTCCAGCAAAAGAGGCTGCATCAAAAGTTGTCAAATGAGCTGTATATGGGATCATACCAGATAAGTCATTGTTTGACAGATTTAGATACCCCAGGAACGAAAGTGAAGACAAACTTTGAGGAATAAGACCTGAGAACCTATTACTAGAAAGATCAAGAGATTGCAACTGCGTCAACTTTGAGATGCCTTGCAGAATGCCACCGCTTATTTGGTTTCCGGATAAGTTCAGAACAACCAAACCAGACAGTTTAGTTATTTCTTCAGGAAGATCTCCACTCAAATTATTTCCAGAGAGGTCTATGCTGATCACAAGGGAGAGAGTCTTGGTATATTTTTGAGGCGAGCCTTTTAAGTTCACAATCAAGCTTTCATCATAGTAACTGCCCCTGTACATCCCATAGAATAGATAGCGGTTCATGTTTTGCGTTTGAGCCATAGCTTTGAAATCTCCAAAGCTAGCTGGAATGCTTCCATTGAATTGATTTTCTGCAAGGTCCAGGACATGCAAAGAACTTATATTTGATAGCGCCATCGGAAGTTCTCCAAAAAATGCATTTGACCTCAACCTCAATATTCTCAGATGTTCAAATCCTTTCCCAATCCATGGTGGAATTCTTCCTGTGAGCATGTTGTTTCCAATATCCAGTGTCTCCAAACTCGACAAATTCTGCAAAGATTGTGAGAGACCTCCAGAGAGTTTGTTGTCACTTAGGTGCAGTGTTTGAAGCATTCTCAGCTGAGCTAAGGAGCTGGGAATGTTTCCAGATAAATTGTTCTTGCTAAGGTCTAGAGCCTTTAGAATAGAACAGTTCCCTATGCTAGGTGGAATATTTCCAGTTAGCGTGTTATTTGAAAGATCAATGGCTCCTAGAAGCAGAACTCTGCCTATAGAAGCTGGGATTTCACCGATTAGTTGGTTTCCTGAAAGAGAGAGGAAGATCAAGTTTGGCGTGGTTTCCCCAATGGTCTTTGGGATATGACCTGAAAATCCATTGTTGGATAAATCTAGTAACTCAACACCAACAATTGGAAGAGGAATTGGACCTTCGAAGAAGTTGGAGCTCAAGTCAATATCCGCATATGGATTAAAATTTAACAGATTTGGGAGCTGACCTCCTAACTGATTGAATGAAATGTTTAACAGTGAAAGGTTAGATGAGATTTCCCAGAACCAGTTAGGAATGGAACCTGAAATGCTAGCATTGGAGAAATCTAGATACTCGACCTCCTTTTGTGATCTTAACCAAGCAGGAAATGATGGACCCAAATGGCATGAGCCTAGATCAAGATTCCAGACTTGAAATGGAGGGATCCAATTTGAACTGACATTTAATGTTAAAGAGTTGGAAGACAGATGTAAGATTGTCAGCTTACTGAGCTGCGAAAAATGTGTTTCGGTTATACTACCTGTCAAATGATTAAAAGAAACATCAAAGGAAGACAGTTGAGAAAGTTTTCCCAAACTATCTGGTAGAGTCCCATTTAGTTTATTATGTCCAAGATCCAGAGTGGAAATGCTTGGTAATGAAACTAATGAAGGGATGGGACCAGAGAGTAAGTTATAGGACAGACTTAGTTGAACAAGATTCTCAAGCTGAACCAACCATTCGGGCAATTTACCGACCAATTGATTGACTGAAAAATCAAAGTGCTGTAGACTAGGCAGCGGAGTCCTAGAACTGCAGTTCCCTGTTACTAGGACTTCAGGTAATCCTGTTAGGTTATTACCAGATATGAAAAAATCTCTTAGGTTGCAAAGTTTACCGATGGAGCTCGGGATCTCACCCTCGACATTGTTGCCAGAAAGATCAAAATGAGTTAGAGCTGTCATGTTGCCAAAGGAAGCAGGAAGTTTACCATGTAAGTTATTGGAAGCTAGATAAATAACTTGTGTCTTTTTCCATCCTCCTCTGAAAAGCTGAGAGCAACTTGCTGTTAGATTTTCATTCCCGGAAAGAGCCAAAACCTTCAAACTTGGTAATTCACTGAAACCAAGTGGAATCCTTCCATACAAGCCAGAATAGCTTATACTGACACTTCCAAGACTACTGATATTGACAAGCCAACTGGGTATCTCTGAGTTGAAGCTGTTCAAATCAAGTTCTATTACAGCAAGAGAAGTAAAATTGATAACTCTGGGAGAGTGAATTAAACCAGACAAGCCACAAACCGACAGATGCAATTCAGCTAAGGACGAGAGTTTATTAAGGGTCTCAATCCATTCTGGTTCTAGCATTGAAAGGTCAGCTTCATTCATATTGAGATATTCCATAGATCTCATACCAGCCATCCATTGAAGGTTATCAACAGATACAAAATTAGACGACACATCAAGATACTGCAAGCTAGAGAGGTTCCCTAAATTTGGAGGAATTCCGCCACTAAACCCAGCATGTGACAGCTTTAGATACTGCAAATTCTTCAGGGAACCAAAGAATGCAGGAATTGAAATGCCATTGAATGTATTGAAGCTCAAGTCTAAATGTTTCAGAGACTCCAGCATTTTCAATGACGGTCTAATTTCACCACTAAGGTTCCAGAATCCATACCTGCTAGAAGAATCATTGTATGAAATCAGCGGATGCGGGTTATGGAGATCAACTGCTATAACAGCGGAAGTTGTATTGTTGCAGTGTATCCCCCACCATTGGCAGCAGTTGCTTCCTCTCCAGGATGAAAGCCGGTTTTCAGGATCTTCAAGACCATCCTTGAAGTCAATAAGAGCTTCTCTCTCTGTCTCTAGGCAGCCTATAACCCGAGCATCACTACTAAAAGCAAACTCTGCTATTGTACAGGAGAGAATTAGCAATAACACTATTTGAAGCATTGCAACTGTTTCCATAAACTCAATTCTCAACAAGCAAGCACTGTGAGCCATGAACCATGTTGAGATTTCAACTTATAATCTTCAATTGCGTGCTAAGTAAGAAACTAATTTCATATTATTCAGAAGAGTTTAAAAAATAAAAAAAGTGAAGTTTCATGGATAAAGACCAGAGGAAAAGATGGGAACAATTTGAATTCAACAAATAAATATTTAATTGCAAGAAACGTCCAAACTAGTTCCCAACAGTCAAAGTGTGTCCTTATAAAATTCACAAATTGGAAACATAGTAAGCATTTTCCTTAATAGAAATTTAGTTATATACCCATTCTTAACACTAGTATTATAAATAAACCCTACATCATTTAAAACCCATAAACACACCCAAAAAACACCCAAAAATTGACAGCTGTCCTATTAACTTATATTGTATTCTGATTTTACCCTTTTAGCATAAAGTATAGAGGAAAACCCATGATCGCCAGCTCACCTTCTTTGAGAAACGTTGAATCCATAAAAGCATGCGAAAAATAAAACAAAAAACAACCTGGAAGCCATAAAAGTTGGTATCCCGAGAAGACCAATTGCTACTTTTTCTCAAATCTCAACCCAACTAGCTGATTTAAAAATTATTCTTTTTTATCATTTATTTAATAACAATTACTTTGTGGATTGAAGAGGAATGAGAAGAAGAAGAAGAACATCGACCATGACGATGCGCGAGCTCATGACTGGTGGAGTAGCCTGTGCGGTTCCAAGCTCATCTTCTTCCGCCAATCCTTTCGGTGCTCTAGCCAACGCTCTTATCGGCTCTTCTTCCAAGACGTAGGTTTGTCGTCTTCCTCTTCGCTCATTTCACTTTCAATTTCTCTTCTCCATTTAGAATTTTCAATCCTCAATTTCATCACCAGTGGCCTCAACGGCGTCATTTTCTCATGTTTTCGTTCGATTCACGAGCAGGAAAGGTTGAAGGTTGTCTTACCTTCAAACCCTCATCTCTCCTCTGTTCTCTCCCTTCTTCCCTCTCTCTGCCTTCAAAGTAAACCAAACAGTCTCAGAGCCATGGACCAACACAAGACCAACGACAATCTCCGTTACGTCGATGGCCTCACACATGTTCTCGCCGCCGATGCCTCCATTTCCTTTTCAGGTTTGTTCCATCTGTTTCAATTCGTTATTATCCTTTTGATTTTTGCTTAATTTACTTGAATTTTGACTCGATTTCAGTTTCTTCGTTGAATTTGGTGCTAATTTCCATTTTTTTTTTCGATATGAACATAGCTAATGGTTAAGCTCGCGGATTTGAGGTGTCAATTGCCGGACGAAGGCTTTCAGAACGCCAACGCCGGTGGTGATTGCGAGAAGAACGAAGATGAAGACGATTTCTCTTTCACCTGCACCAATCCCGACGGATCGCCAATTTCCACCGACGATATATTCCAAAATGGCCAGATCCGTCCAGTGTTCCCGATTTGCAACCATGATCTCCTATTCGCCGATGCCGACTACAATGATACTTCCAGATCCAGAGGGGCTGCCGCTTCGTCTTCCTCTCTGCGGTCGCCATTGAAGAAGCTCTTCTTTGAAAAGCTGGATACGCCGACCTCGGCAACGTCGTTTTACAACTCAGGAGGTGAACTCGAGTCCTGATCCATGAGATCAACCAGCTTCTGAGTTTGATCATCAACACCTATTACAGCAACAAGGAGATCTTTCTCCGTGAGCTCATCAGTAACACATCTGATGTACGTATTTTCATAGTTTATTCTTATGATGATTTCCCATTTCAGTATTTTTCTAGTGTTTATTGTATGAATCGTTGTGTTTTCTGTTTGTGTTTGGCTTATGAACGTTTTAAATTCAACGACTTAGTTTGTATGGTGATTTCATGGTGATCTCACAGTGTTATTACCCTATATTGGAACTTTATCACTGTAAAGTTCCAGTATAGGGTAATAACACTGCTTGTTTGCTATGAAATCTTATTTCTAATGCATGTCTACCTCTGTAAAGTTCCAGCATAGGGTAATAACACTGCTTGTTTGCTATGAAATCCTATTTCTAATGCATGTCTACCACTATAAAGTTCCAGTATAGGGTATTAACACTGCTTGTTTGCTATGAAATCCTAGTTCTAAAGCATGTCTACCACTGTAAAGTTCCAGTATAGGGTATTAACACTGCTTGTTTGCTATGAAATCCTATTTCTAATGCATGTCTACCACTGTAAAGTTCCAGTATAGGGTATTAACACTGCTTGTTTGCTATGAAATCCTATTTCTAATGCACGTCTACCACTGTAAAGTTCCAGTATATGGTAATAACACTGCTTGTTTGCTATGAAATCCTATTTCTAATGCACGCCTACCACTATTAAGTTCCAGTCTAGGGTAATAACACTGCTTGTTTGCTATGAAATCCTATTTCTAATGCACGTCTACCACTGTAAAGTTCCAGTATAGGGTAATAACACTGCTTGTTTTCTATGAAATCCTATTTCTAATGCACGTCTACTAGTGTTATTACCACATACTGGAACTATACAGTGGTAGACATGCATTACAAATATGATTTTAGAGGAAACAAGCATTATTAATACCCTATACTGGAACTTTACAGTGGTAGACATTCTTCAGAAATAGGATTTCAGAGGAAACAATCAGTGTTAATACCCTGTATTGGAACTTTACAGTCATTAATCAGAAATTTCAGTGAACTAGCGACTAAAATAATGATAGTAAGCAGTCAGTGCAATAATGAAATCCAATATAGTTTCAAGATTTTGTCTTTGATTCGAATCTAAAATGCTGTTATTACCCTAGAATGGAACTTTATATAAATTTATCAACATTACAGTAAGTTCGGTATTGAATGTCTTACCTTTGATGCGTTTTCGTGTTGAAATCGTTCTCTGAACTTTTCTCTTGGTTTTGAAAGCGAAGGTCACTGTGTCGTATTTGTTCTTGGTGCTTGGTGGTGGTTATGGAGTTTCTGTCTGATTGAAGATGAGGACGCTTTGATGAAGGTGAACGAAGTGACATTTTGCAGAGAAGTTAATAAAAGCACGTGCTGGAGGTTGAGTTAATGTTTTTTTTTGGACAAAAGTTACGATTTTCTAGAGGTTAAAATGTTTGGGCTTGTTTATAAATTTGGGCTGGGTTGATTTTGGGTGTTTTTTAAGTTTTTTTTTTCTGTTGGGCTTATCAATGGCAGCCTTGTAATATATAGGAACTTCAACACTAATTTGTTATTTAATAAATGGGTTTTGGGTGTGTTTATAAAGTGTTTTTCATATGGGGTTTTTTTATAATTTCAGCACCCATTTTGGGTATATTAGTGAAGCTCCCTTTCCTTAATCCTTATTATACAAAAAATCATCATTATTGGTCCTACTAATTACTGACTTTCAAATTGAGGAGAATTGCCTGGACACCAAGTCAATGTAGCGGCCACAATGTGAGTGTCGTGACTGCAAATGGCGGAGGCTTGTTAAGGCCTGAAGGGGCTGGGCCCCCCCAAAATTTTGACACAATTAATATTTGGTCTTTGTTTTCTACTTATTTAGGAAGTATATATAATAAGAGATTTTCTATTTAAACCCCACACTTCTCTTAGTTCATCCCCATGCTCTAAATTTTCACAATTTCTAAGTAAACCCCACTATCTTCTCAAACTACCCTTAAATACACCCCAAGCTGAAAAAATAAGAAATAAAAGAGATTTTCTATTTAAATCCCACAAACTACCTTTAGAGGAGGAAGTACGTTCTGGGCATGAGAAATAGTAAGTAATTAAATTAATACACACATGGGATTAAGAGATTGCAAAGGGAAGTTTCATATTTCATGAAGTACGAAACACGAAATGGTGTGATTCTTATTTGACAGACATGGCAAATTGTTGGGGTTTTTATATTCCAAATGGGTCAAATTGTTCAATGAATTTGACAGACACTTGATTTGTTGACAATGTTAATTTATAGATTGGTAAATTGTTCAGGATCTTCAAGACCATCCTTGAAGTCAATAAGAGCTTCTCTCTCTGCCTCTAGGCAGCCTATAACCCGAGCATCACTACTAAAAGCAAACTCTGCTATTGTACAGGAGAGAATTAGCAATAACACTATTTGAAGCATTGAAACTGTTTCCATAAACTCAATTCTCGATAAGCAAGCACTGTAAGCCATGAACCATGATGAGATTTCAACTTATAATGTTCAATTGCGTGCTAAGTAAGAAACTAATTCCATATTCTTCAGAAGAGTTTTTTTTTTTTAAAAGTGAAGTTTCATGGAAAAAGACCATAGGAAAAGATGGGAACAATTTGAATTCAACATATAAATATTTAATTGCAAGAAACGTCCAAACCAGTTCCCAACAGTCAATGTGTGTCCTTATAAAATTCACAAATTTGAAACATAGTAAGCACTGTTGTAAAGTCAAGAATGTGGAGCCCAAAATGATAGGGTCCACTACTTAATTGATTGAAGAAAATTCTGAAGATACACTGCACATCCACGGGGAGCCAAGAGACCTTCACGAGTCTTCTATTTACCGAATAGTTAGCCAAAGCTTTGCATATAAAACTATGGCTTCATTCTCGTTTGTAGTGTGAGAGATATAGAGAAAGACTCAATGAAAATATCAGAAGAATATTTCTATCACTATTTGAATTCTCTAAATTCTCTCCTCAATCTCTTTAGTTTTATAACACGTTATCAGCACGAATATCTCTAAAAATACCAGCTGAATTCTCCTAATCAACACCAGAACAGACCACCTTGCAAAAACTCAATCAGGGGCTTGGTGGGATTTTCTTTTGCTAACCCACTTCACAAATTCAAGAACCAGAATTGGTTCACAAAACTTCTCATGGGTCTTCAATTCTTCTCCATCTCCTAGTGGGCCCTGAGCATAATTCAAGCTTATCATAATACCATTACTACTTCACCATCAGCTGCAACTCCCACTAGGCACAAGTCTCCGGCAGCTACTCCCACTCCAGATTGGACAGCCCACCTGCGCCTCCGGCTGAGGCCCCTGGAGCAGCGAGCCTCGAGGCTTCCACCCCTGGTCCTTCTGTAGCTGACGATCAGCAAGCACGGCGCCGATTCCGCCAATAGATGCAAGCCCTCTTGCTTCATAATTGCCAGCGCCTTGGTCTCTGCTAAGTTCATGGATGACAAGTACTGATGAAAAAAAAAAGGAAAAGAAGATGCAGGGTGGCTTTTGCTAGGACTCTGCCTGCGATTTGAAAAAGTGGTCAGAAGAAACAACATCGAAGGATAAGTTGCCCCCCTTACCTTTCCTATTATTTTATTATTTCTATGCACAACAAGTTCAACTTAATTGCAGGTGGAAAGAAGAAAAGCTAACATGATATCCCTAGCTTTCAAACTAATATATTAATATAATAATATTATATTGTTTCCTATTTCCTCTGATTTTGGGAGGAATTCCACCGAAAGAAAAAAGGGGGAGGCAATTCAAATTGACAACATATATATTATTTAATTGTGGTGTTGATAAGAACCCACAAATAATTGCCCTTACTTTATCCATATATATAGTAATTCTATGGACAGTTTCACTTTCTATATTTTTAAGTGGTGGTTTTTAATCCCGCATTTACTTTATTTACTGTATGGTGTAGGTTTATTACCCATACAACAGTATTTATTTAAAAGTGTGACGCGGGTTTATCGTCCACAGAACTGCCTCTACTTTTATTTAAAAGTATGGAGTAGAATTAGTGCCCATACAAGCACATTTATTTTACCGCACATTTACTTTATTATTTAAAGTATGGTGCGGAATTAACGTCCATACAACAAGCAATTTAATTTATGAATTTACTTTCCCGCACATTTACATTTATTTAAAGTATGGTGCGGGTTTATCGTCCATATCAGCAATTTATTTACCAGTAATTTATTTACAAGCTATTTATTTTATGAATTAATTGTGTGGTATGATGAGTTTTTACAGAATACAGAGATCAGGACCAGAAGTTCCTTGATCCTCATCATATAACTGCATCAGGACTTGAAAGATCCTTGATGATAATAATGATATGAGAGCTGGCAGTCTCTCCGGTACTGTATTTGTAAATAAGAGATCGGATCTGAAGATCCTTGATCCTTGATATGTAAATAAGGACTTGGAGTTCCTTGATAATGTAACAGTACCGTATTGGTTAATAGTGCCGTACACATGAATAGTAATTGTACTGGCAAATGTACTGTACGCATGAATAGATACGTATTCATGACCTGATGAATAGTACCATATACATGAATAGTGACGTATGCATAAATATTAACCATTTAGGGTAAACTATCACTATATACAAAAGGGGACCTACAGTTCCTTAAATTCATGGATGAGTAATTAAATGAGATGCCAGGAAATCCTCAAAACATGGACAATTATGTAAAAGACTAAAGTCCTGAAATATGTACAGGAATTTATAAAAATGTCCATACCATGAGAATATGTGATTTTGGCCTGAAGTTCAAATCTGGCAATATTGAGAACCTGAAGTTCCAACAATTAAATGGACAACCCTTGAGGTATTATTGCAAATTGTGGAACACCACATATTCCTTTGGGCAAAAGAAAATGATGAATTTGATAAAGTTCGATTCAGTTACAATCGACACCTCAAGAAAGAAATATATTTTGTGAATTTCGGTTGTTAAGAATACACCGTGAAATGGATAATATCAGGATAAACCTCAAAGGATGAATTGAGGCTCCCCACATATTTTGTTATATTATATGATCTGGGCCGGAAGTCTATGGATCCAAATATATGAGAGATCCCGAACTTGAAGTTTTGGGTATATAGTAGTTAATGCTCCTCACTACTATATTGCAATATTATCATGGCTTTTACTCAATTCATATTTCATGCCCATTTGAAAAGGGCAAATAAATTTTGAAGTCGTGTTTAGCCCTGGGCAGAAGTTCCGAACTCACATGCATAGAAATATGTAATTTGAGGGATTTTTTTGTGGTTATTTGAACCTATAAGGCACAAGGTTCCTAACCGTCATCTTGAAAAGGCGTAAAAAACCACAGGTGCAAGTTTAAGAATTTGCCCAATTATTATAACAGAAAAGGAGCATACAACAGATAGATTTTCTTCACCTGCAAGAAAGGAGCAGGCTCTGTTAAAATCTATAAAATTCCATTATGTTCTGGAAGCCTCTGCAGGAAGAGGACGACACCTCTTAAGCTTAGCCATGAGCCACTCGTGTTCTTCCAGAATCTTTTCATTGGAAATCTGCAGCATGTCAAGCCTTGTCTGCGTATCAGTGGAGTATGAACTCACTAGTTTCAACAAGGCATTATTCTCCTCTTTAAGTTTCTCAACCTCCTGTTGAGACTCATGAAGCTTTCTCTGAAGAGAAAAATTTTCAGTGTTCAACTCCTGAATCTCGTTTGCTCTAGCACGCAAACGATTAGCCATGTTAGAAACAGAAGCAGCACTCTGAATGCTAAAAGCCAATGAGTCATCAATGGCCTCTTCTTCAGACCTCCAGGTTAACAACATGTCATCCATAGGAATAAGGAAATTCCTAGCTACTGTGACAGCAGTAGCATCATTCATCATCACAGAATCATCAACTGTGAGATGACGATTTTGGGATACAAAGGATGGGTGCCAAACTTTGGCATCACGGGTTGTTGTGGGAGCATCATTTAAATTGAAATGATTTGGGCAGGAAGAAGAGGAAGCCATTTTTAGAAGGTTTTTGAGGAAAGTTTTAGAAAAACTGGACTTTCAGAGAATGAAAAGGAATTGAGTTGAAACACAGTTGCTCCAATCAAATCTTGCAGAGGTAATATCTATAGGTGGAAATGTGGCACCGTTTCCAGGATCCCAATATTTCCCCGGATCCCCATATTCTTTTTCTTTTCCCAGGTTCCAAAACTTCACGTGGTCTCCAGTAATATCTGTCGGCACTTTCGGCGTTTTCAGGATTATTTTCATCAAAGCCGATCTTGCTTTGCGGATTTCACGGAGTTACTTTTTCAAAAGCTCCCCGAGAATCTCGCAAATATCTACGGTTAATTTGAAATTCACCGGATTTACTTATTCCTCTTATTTGTATATAAATATGTTACTAACGAAATTTTCTTTGCAGAACACACTCAGTTTCCTCCAATTTTTCTTCATATCCAATGATGCAATATCCACTTGTTTTTCATATTAGTGAGCCCTCGATGTGCTTGAGAAGTGAGACTATCCCTGATCACATTTCAGCAATGTCAGGGAACTGTAAAGGCGACCACATGCTCCAATCTCCTGAAGTTCCTCTAAATCAGGAGAAATGAGAGTTTGTTGTCTGTGCTCATCAGCTTCCTCACCTGATTGCTTACCTTATCCTGCAACTAATATCATAATTTTTGCATTTTTTCTCTTTTTATAACTCTCTGTTCATAAAGGATTTTATTTTGTTTAGAACGAACATCCGAAGAAAGAATCCATGAAATAATCCTAACTGAGGGTTATTTGTTTTGAACAGAGAGAAGAATTGTGATTTTTGCTCTTGCAGGATATAACTAGATCATCAAGTGTCACATCATATTTGCAGAGCCAATACGAGCTTGAATGATACTTGAGAAAAGTTTCTCCGACCTAAGGATGTAAGAAATACTTGTGTTATTTCATGCTTGTACTATTATTTTGATATTTTGTACTACATCCTTAAAGGTAACCAAATGAGGAGATAAGGCCGTTCCGGGAGGACGCCGTGCAAATGGCTATTCCAGAAGAGTGGCTTGTATCGTTCTAATATGTATCCATGAATTATTAATGCAAATTTCACAGATTGCAAGTTGGATACATTGACAATACACTGCACAGATTAAAGTCCCATAAGAATAGAATATGGGTATAGCAGTGATCAATATGATGCACGCCTGTTGCGTAGCAAATGATATGGATTGAAGTCCCTGAAGGACAATCCTTTAACATGTCAATGGTAATACAGTGCACGCTTGATGCGTAGCAAATTATATGGTTTCAAGTTCCAAAAGGACAATTAATTGACATGTATGTATTAATTTGTGGCATGCCTGTAGCATGACAGATATATGGGTTCTAAATGTTCCAAACTCCTTAAATGGAGATTATCCACGCCCTACTGTAAAATAACGCTCCACTGGAGGTTATGATCCACATTCTCACATAATTCATTCTATGAGATATGTCTGTCTGGAAAGAGACAGTAAAAGCCCCTTGAAGTGGCTCGGGTACCCAAAAGCAAAGAAATGCTTATAATTGATGCATGCGCATGCACATGAGAATGGTGGGATCATGAATTGATGAATGAAAATTTTGATTTTGGAGTAGCTACTCAAATCATCAATAGGCTGTGTTGATTGGAACCACGTTCTATTATTAAATGTCGACAATATCATTGGCCAAAATGGAAAGAGGCAATTCCATTACAGATGAGAATGAACGTGAAAGAACAAACCCATAGTACGAACCCCAAAAGACGTTATACTGAAAGATATACTTGGGTGTTCAGAATAAATGGGAATATACCCATTTTGTATGACACAATGTTTCTGGCAGAAATAAGGAATGTTGGGTTTCTCCATATTTACAGATGCAATTGTGCCTTCTTATTGCACATTTACGGAGACCAACATATTATCTTTAAGGGTTATTAAATGCACGGAGCATATCGCCAGAAGCGATTCCCTAAAGATGTATAAGCAAAACAAATAGCTGGATATAAAGCTATATAATGTGTCATGAAGTATAATCTCTTAATTCCATGAAAGATTGAAATTGCATGAAGCAAGTCCTTGAAGGACGTGTGCCTGAAGCACAAATTTTGTACTCAATACTAATATGTATAAATTGCCTCAGTGAGTACACTAATTACGATATGGTTGCAACCCATTACAGCTCTTAAAGAGTTGATAATTGATCAAAACTCATGAAGAGTTAATACTTGGTTAAAACTCCTGAAAAGTTCAAGTAACATTTGTCTCGGCTTGAAGATCGAGCATTATGCCAACGAGATTCTTGCTTATACTAAAGAAAGTATTGAAACATTTTATGTGGATTATCCGTTGGGCACTTAAATGATTTTCCGGAAATATACTAGACCGGACATTGTATTTTCCAGATAAAACTCAGCTCCGTCACCATCACTTTGGGATGATGTGAGGCATATGTGATACTATCTCCGCATAACACCATATACGGGCATAATCTTTTCAAGTGAACTTACAAATAGCCCAGGTTTTGTTACATAAGCGGACTTTGGAAATTTCTATGATTTACATAGAGATAGCTCACTGGAAATATACTTACTTACTCAACTACATGAATTGTTTGTGGCTACATCATTCACTCAATCCGAAAGATACTTTGTCAAGCATCAGGGGGAGCGTGCTGTCAATAAAGACCTTCACACACTGTACTCTTTTTCCTTCGTCCAGGTTTTTATCCCACTGGGTTTTTCCTGGCAAGGTTTTAACGAGGCAGTGTCGCACGCGTGTCAATATACACAGAATTTTATGTTACATATGGTTATGTACTCTTTTTCCCTTCGACCAGTTTTTGTCCCACTGGGTTTTACTGGCAAGGTTTTTAACGAGGCATATTTCATATCATTTGTGGTCTCCAAGGGGGAGTGTTGTAAAGTCAAGAATGTGGAGCCCAAAATGATAGGGTCCACTACTTAATTGATTGAAGAAAATTCTGAAGATACACTGCACATCCACGGGGAGCCAAGAGACCTTCACGAGTCTTCTATTTACCGAATAGTTAGCCAAAGCTTTGCATATAAAACTATGGCTTCATTCTCGTTTGTAGTGTGAGAGATATAGAGAAAGACTCAATGAAAATATCAGAAGAATATTTCTATCACTATTTGAATTCTCTAAATTCTCTCCTCAATCTCTTTAGTTTTATAACAAGCACTTTCCTTAATCCTTATTATATAAAACATCATCATTATTGGTCCTACTAATTACTGACTTTCAAATTAAGGAGAGTTGCCTGGACACGAAGTCAATGTTGCTGCCACAACGTGAGCGTCATGACTGCTAATTGCTTGTGATTGTAAGTACTATTATAATGCAGGACTGGAATAAAAATATTGTTCATTTTGGGGTGTTTTGTAGGGTCAGTTTGGAATTGCTGTCACTTTTTAAAAAAGTTGCTTATGCTGTGGTTAGAAAATCATTGTGATCGGTTGGTTTTGTTTTAGTACTTTGTAATTTTCTGGGTAAGCCCAACCATGTGTTCTATTTACACCTAGCAAATATCCAAGGGAGAAAAAAACAAGCTGCATTACATCTAAAACATTAAGAACACGAGTTATGCAACTGCAAAAAAATACATGAAATTAAGCAATGAATTATAGAGCTATAGGGTACCCCCTCTTGTAAATCATTTTTCATTTGCTGGATCAGAAAATATAACTTTTAATTTTTCTTGTCCACATAGAAGAGTTTAGAAATTTTGAATGTGCAAATTAATAGGTACCTGGCCATACTGGTGATGAAGTATGATATCCTCCCCAAACGAAAATAAGCATCACTCCATGGCTTTCTGATTGTTAACACTTTGCAAATTTTTGTGATGAATCCTACACTTGCAAATTGAACCAACAAAGAAGAGGGGAAATGAGGATTGGAGGTTCCAGACCCAAGACCTCTTACAAACCAAGCCGTCATACCATGTTAGACAACTAATGAACCTAAAAAGACTTATCATACCCAAAAAATAAAAAATAAAAACCTAAAAAGACTTAGGGGTCTAGTCAATTAGCTACACCCAAGTTTGATTTTCCTTCCTGTAAATTCGATTATCGCTTGGATCAAGAAAAGAAAAAATTTCCAAAATTGGTCAGCGTACCCATCTTCTTGAACCCCATGTTTGATTTTCCCTCCCTTTGGCCTCAAGTCTTGTGGTCAGAAGTTCGAAACTCCCACACA
This sequence comes from Prunus avium, assembly GCF_965620075.1. Taxonomy (NCBI): domain Eukaryota; kingdom Viridiplantae; phylum Streptophyta; class Magnoliopsida; order Rosales; family Rosaceae; genus Prunus; species Prunus avium. The sequence continues at coordinate 2,574,208 of NC_142285.1, forward strand.
ACAAGAAATGTTTGTGTGTAAAATTCCCCTCCCCCAATCGCTTGTATTGTAAATAAATAAAAAATCAACTAGGAAAAAACTTTCTTATAATGGGGATAGCATTGTTATCTCCAGCCAATAACACAATGACACGTGAAAAACCTATCCTACATGTCATTGTGTTATTAGCCAGGTACAACAGAAAGTGTTATTCCCATTGCATGAGAGTTTTTCTCCCAAACTAAAGGGTCATTTCAAAATTGAATGTGCACGAACCAAAATAGAGGAAACTACAGTAATCAAAAGTGAAATTTGGCACGTTCACGTGCCAATCACCATGCTTTCGTTTGTTTGTTTTGTGGGGATTACTTCTCCTTCCGCCGTCCATCCAGTATTAGCCCAAAAGTTCCACGCCCCTTTTCTACGCGTGAAAGCCACTTCCGTCCCCATATTACCGTTACTACCCGCCATCCAATGGCACAGAAAATTCTCAGCAGTTCAACTAAAATATCTCCCTCTTCCAAACCCCTCCCCTTTCTCTCTCTCTCTCTCTCTCTCTCTTTCTCTTTCTCCAACATGGCTCTCTTCACTTCCATCTCCACCTCCACCCTCTGCCTTTCCACCTCAATCCGCCATTGTGGGCCTTCAAGCAGCTCGAAGCACTTCTCTCATCCCATCATTTCTTCTTCTCTGAGCTCCCCAGCATCCCCAGATTCAAAATCAACAACCCCAAATCAAACCATACTCTCCTCCTCCAATGATACTTCTCCAAACCCTTACGCCGGTGCGTCCTCTAGGCCGCCGGAGCCACCTGGCTTCAACTACGCCCCGGCCAACGGCAACCCGTTTGTTCGGCTTGCCCGTTCTGCTGAGTCTTCAATTGAAAGGGTAACTAGAATAAGAACTTGATCAGTCACAATACTTGCTTAATAGCGGTTGTTTATTTGGTATAAATGATGCTCATTTGGGAATATTGGGAGTTTTTGGGATTTGGGTGTGACAGAGTAGGCTTTTGAATAGTTTGGAGGAAAGTAGTTATTTTTTTTGTTATTATCAGTTGATAATAGATGAAAATTGTGGGCATATATTCCTATAAATTTGGCTCATTAGTTTAATTTTTCTTGAAAATAGTAAATTATGTATGTTAAACTAGTGCTTTATACTAAATTATGGGCATTTTATGTAAGAATATTTTTTTTAATGTTCTATATGGCCCATATGGTATGGTCCATGTGACATATGAAATTGGGTTTAATGAATAATATTTAGAAAAAATCCTATTGGTCAAATAAAGCGAAGTAGTTTCCTATTTACATTTTAAGCATCAAGTCGGCAGATTAATTGTTTGACAGATTGCTCCTGAGCAATAAGAAGAATCAATATATTAGGGTACTAATGATGCAACTGAACTTCTAGTTTCATTCAGAATCTTGGAGTCAACCCCTCTTAGTCACTTCTTATGAATGACTTGAAAAAGAATCAATGTTCTGTTTTCTGTTTATCAACTGTCAGTCTATCAATAAGAAAGACAATCGTGCATTTTCTTCTTTACCTGTTTAAAATTTTTTTTACCATATAAAATATCTGTTCTAATCGTTTCTTACATGTCTATTGTTGAACAGACAATATTTGACTTCCGATTTTTGGCACTCTTTGCTGTTGGAGGTTCATTGGCTGGTTCGTTGTTGTGCTTTCTCAATGTAATTTCTCTCAATCATTTTGTATCTGTACATACTCATAATTTATGAATATATCTGCGCATACTCATACTACATTCGACTTTCAGGGTTGCGTTTATATTGTGGATGCATATAAAGTTTACTGGACTAGTTGTGTCAAAGGGCATCACACTGGACATATGGTTCTACGACTAGTTGAAGCTATTGGTAGAATTTTCAGAATTCTCTTTGTATAATTTCTTTATTTTTCTGCAAGTATTTTGTCAAGTTCAGTTTGTTTCTCGAATATGATTTTCGAACGCCAACATACATTTCAAATATCATGACTTTTTGTACCAAAGAAAAAATCATAAGTTCTGTTTAAGGAAAAAACACTCCTTTCTTAACATGGTAAAACTCATTGTGTGGCCACCTTTGCCTTTTGGGAAGAGGTGTTGATATTTCTATGTTTATAGTTATCATTATAGCCTTCTATGTTGATACACTGATCTATGATTATCTCTGGGATGCAGATGTTTACCTTGCTGGGACTGTCATGTTAATATTTGGTATGGGATTATATGGATTATTTATCAGTAATGTCCCTCATGATGTGCCTTCCAATAATGATCGTGCTCTTAAGGGCTCTTCTTTGTTTGGAATGTTTGCTCTGAAGGTAATCTTAATTTCCTTCCTTTGCACGTATATGCGGCATTCACGTATACATACATTCTCAAACCTTCACAGACATTAATAGATGCTAACATAATCTAATTGCATCAGAACTAGCATATATACGATCTGTTTCTTTCTCAGGCATTCTGCTCCTGTTCACCAGCAACCTTTAAATGGAAAACGTCTAATTGAGCATGCTTACGATGAGTTATGAGTGCTTCCCCCTCGACTAAAATATCAATCACTAGTCTACTAATTCTGCACTGTGTCATCAGAAGAGACACAAAAATATTATACTTAATAAAAGTTGAACTCACTAAATCTTTTCCGTAGCATTCTATATTTAAATTCTTATTACTGCCGTGTTTTTCTGTTCATTTTCTCCAATATCAGCTTGAATTGCTTAGTGATGAATAAGCCTTAGAGTAGATGGCATTTTTGTTTTCTTTCTCCCCTATTACTTTTCCACTTTTGGCTTCTAGTATTTCTGTTTACAACATTACCAAGATAACTGGATGATTCTGTAGGAGAGGCCAAAATGGATGAAAATTAGCTCACTCGATGAGCTCAAGACGAAAGTGGGACATGTAATTGTCATGATTCTTCTGGTAAAGATGTTTGAGAGGAGCAAGATGGTGCAGATAACTACTGGTTTGGATCTGTTGAGCTATTCTGTCTGTATTTTCCTGTCTTCTGCTTCTCTGTACATCCTTCATAATCTACACAAGTAAGAGTAAGGCTCTCGAACACATTATGTATAGCGGATAATGTAATGTTAGCTTACATATTCCAATAAATATCCCAGTAGCTATGCTTCTAACTTATAATCCCTGGACTAAAATATCAGGCACTAGTCTACTAAATCTGCACTGTGTCATCAGATGAGACACAAAAATATTATACTTAATAGAAGTTGAACTCGCTAAATCTTTTCCGTAGCTTTCTATATTTAAATTCTTATTATTGCCATGTTTTTCTGTTCATTTTCTCCAATATCAGCTTGAATTGCTTAGTGATGAATAAGCCTTATAGTAGATGGCATTTTTGTTTTCCTTCTCCCTCTTTTACTTTTCCACTTTTGGCTTCTAGTATTTCTGTTTACAACATTACCAAGATAACTGGATAATTCTGTAGGAGAGGCCTAAATGGATGAAAATTAGCTCACTTGATGAGCTCAAGACGAAAGTGGGACACGTAATTGTCATGATTCTTCTGGTAAAGATGTTTGAGAGGAGCACGATGGTTCAGATAACCACTGGTTTGGATCTGTTGAGCTATTCTGTCTGTATTTTCCTGTATTCTGCTTCTCTGTACATCCTTCATAATCTACACAAGTAAGAGTAAGGCTTTCGAACACAATATGTATAGCAGATAATGTAATGTTTGTTAGATTTTCTACATAAGTGTTCATGATCTTTAACACAAACTGAAATACATAGAAGACATACCTGGCACTATTTTCCTTGAGTACACGATCTCAAAACTCATTCAATTGCAGCAGCAGCAACACGAGCAAAAGACATGAATGGCTAAAGACTTCTGCTCTCTCTCACAAACTGTTTCAGCTCTCTCTTTATGATGAGATTAGGTTTAGAGAACGTGTTTAACGAGAGCAGAGTCTTAAGCTTATATAGGGCTAGGTCAAGTCATCTCTACTCATCACCAAGGGCTGACTTGACTAACATTTCAAGCCCATCAAGCAACGGTTCACGCAAAAGGAAATAAATATGACCCCTTTAATTGGCTTGAAAACTTTCCTTAATTCACAAGGTTTTTGGCCTCAAGGTATAACCTAATTCAAACTCTTATCAAACCTAATATAACTTAGTATCTAGTGCACCGATATAAATAGGAATATAACATTCTCCCACTAGATCAAGCTAAGCTTCTGTATTGCAAAAGTTTGATAACATTTATTGGCCATGAGTTTAAAACAGTTAAGTCCTTCCCTTCAAGCTACAATGAAAAGTATTAGACAAAACGAACTATAGACAAGCACTGCTCTCCTTTATTAAAAACAGGTCATCTATAATCACATAATGCATCTCAAAACACATGAAGCACCTACAAACGCGAACCTTAACATGTACTGATCTGTAATGTGAATCTTTATGCTTTTCAGTACATATACCCCTTTATGACTTAGCAAGAGTCAATCAGCAATGTTATTAAAAAACAATAGTATCTCAAAGAGACCATAAACTCACATGCATAAGCAAAATGCATAATAAGTTTAAATAGCTAAATAATCAAAATGGTAGAAATTATTCAATAATCAAAACTGTCAACCAAATTAACATCCTTAAATGCAAATCCCTCAATCCAGAAAACAGCAAAATTAGACATGCTAGAAAACTATCATAATGGGAAACAAGACTCCCACTAGATTGCACCATCAAAGCTAGGAAATAATCCCATGCTCTCAACATGTCTCAAAAAAGCTTCTGAAGGCAGAAACTTTGTAAATGGATATGCAATCATATCTTGAGTTCTAATATGATCAAACCTGACTAATTTGTCTGCTACCTTTTCCCTCGCTATTAAATACTTTATGTCAATATGCTGAAGTCCAAACGACATCTTGTTATTTATACAGTGAAAAACAGCCGCAGTGTTGTCATTGTATATCTGCATTGCTCTTGCAATCGAGTCCATCAACTTAATGTCTTTGATAAAATTCCTTAGACATACTGCATGAGATGTGGCTTCATAGCAAGCTATGTATTCTAAAAACGTAGAACTCGAAACACCAGATTGTTTAGCACTCTTCCAAATAACAGTTGCTCCTGCCATCTTGAAAAGAAAACATGAAGTAGAGATGTAATCAACCTCTCATTTTCCAAGATTCGCATCAACGTAACCAAACAAGCTCCAAATTCTCCTTTGTTCTCTTTAGGTACCTTAGAATCTTCTTTCCAGCCATCCAATACCGTATTCCCATATTTGACTGAAATCTCCCCATCTTGCTTATGCACAAGGCTAGGTCTGGCCTTGTATATACTTGTGCGTACATAATGCTTCCAACTAGATAAGCGTATGACTTGTTCCTCATCTCAGCTTATTCTTCTTTATTCTTGGAGCAATGCTCCTTCTTTAAATCTCCTTTAGCTAACGGAATTTTTTGTCCAAAACACATACTCATGTCAAAATGTTTGAGTACCCTTTCAATGTATGTTTTTTGCGACAAGCCTAGCAAACCTCAAGCTCTGTCTCTCTGAATTTCAATGCCTAACACAAAAGCAGCTTCTCCTAAATCCTTCATCTCAAAATTGTTTAAAAGTAACTCCTTAGTGTCCTTCAATAAATTGTGATCATTTGTAGTCAAAAGTATATCATCGACGTACAACACCAGAAAACTAAATCAGCTCCCATACTTCTTCAAATAAATGCATTGATCGGCTATGTTCTCTTCAAAACCATATGATGAGACAGTTTGATGGAATTTTAAATACCACCTCCCGCTTGTTTTCTTTAGTCCATAAATTGCCTTGTCAAATTTGCAAACCATATGCTTGTTTCCCTCCTTTGCAGACCCTTCAGATTGCCTCATAAAATTTGCTTCTTCAAGTTCACCATTCAGGAAGGCAATTTTTACATCCATTTGATGTAAAAGCAAGTCATAATGCGCCACCAATGCCATAATTATATGGAAACTAGAGAAAACGTCTCAGTGTAGTCAATTCCCTCCCTTTGAGTAAATCCTTTTGCTATCAATCTAGCCAATCTAGCCTTAAATCTTTATATTTTTCCATATTTACCCTTCTTCATTTTAAATACTCATTTCAAGTCTACCAATGCTCTTGTGAGGTTCAACTAATTCCCATACTTGATAATTCTTCATGCTTTTGAGTTCATTTAACATTGCTTTCCTCCATTTTTCTACATTCCGACTCTCCATAGCTTTTTAAAAACTTGTTAGACAGCTTCATCTCCAATGTCAAAATCTGCTTTCTGTAAATACACATAATTTGAATTTTCTATAGGTTTTCTTAGTCTATCAGATCTCCTCGGTTGCACTAGTTCTTGTTGATTATCTGGCTCAAGATTTTCGACAGCTTGTTGTTGTTGTTGTTGATCAACTCGTGCTTCAAACTGAGGAGGTTCCAATACAGTTTCACTTAAAGGAATCAGGCGTGTAACATCTTGTTCATCATTCTCGATCACAGTTACATCACATTTTTCTTCGAAAATAAAATATTCATTCCCAGTAGCATTCTCCTCATGCTCTATAAACTTTGCACAACCAGTCTCAATGATCCAGGTACAAAAATTTGGACAGTAAAATCTAAAACCCTTTGACCTTGCAGGATAACCAATAAAATGGCAGCTAATCATTTTAGGATCAAGCTTCTTCTCTTGAGGGTTATAGATTCTAGCTTCAGCCTTGCAACCCCATACATGAAGATGTCGCAAGCTAGGCTTTCTTGTAGTCCAAATTTCGAAAGGTGTCTTAGGCATGAACTTGCTAGGCACTCTATTAAATATGTAGTTTGATGTTTTGGTCGCCTCTCGCCAAGGATGCTTAGGCAAATTAGTTCTAGAAATCATGCTATGAACCATGTCCTTCAAGGTTCAATTTCTTCAAGGTATCAAAACGTCCATAATATTCACCCCATTTGTTTGACCTCATAATTTTGATCTTTTTCTCAAGTTCCCTTTCAACTTCAGTTTGAAATTTTTTGAACATCTCAAAAGCTTGAGATTTTTCTATAATGCGGTATAGATAACCAAAATGAGAATAGTCATCTATAAAAGTGATTAAATATTGATTTCCGTCAATTGTTTGATGAGGGAATGGTCCACAAATATCTATGTGGATGATCTTTAAAAGATAACTACTGCGAATTGCATATTTCTTTTAGTCTTAGTGAGTTTTCCTTTAACACATTTAATACAAATCTCGTCATCACTAAAAGTCAGTTGCAGCAGGACTTGTTCTTTAACAAGAATTTTAATTCTTTCTTTTGAAATGTGCCCTAAATGTCTATGTCATAACCTAGTGGATGTTCCCTCACTTCTAATCCTTTTCTCACTTGATTCACCATTAAAACTTCACCGTCTTTATTGTAATTGAGGCAATATAATCCATTTGAGAGAAAACCAATAGCAAGAACATTGGAATTTTAAGAACAAAACCAAGTCTCGATAATCTTGAAACAGAAATTAAATTCCTCTTCATTTAGGGTACAAAAACTACATCATCCTATTCTTAAAAAAAATTATGAATCCAACTTTAGGTTAACTACCTCAATGGCTTCCACATCTACTTGCTCTCTATTCCATATAAACATCCAAAACTTTACAACGATCCTAAGATTGTCTCATGTAGCAGTATACCTCTTTATGGGTCCTCCATAAAGTCAATGCCATCGCTGCGCCTCAACCCTCTTTTGCTCTAATTCATCTTCGTTCCGTTTCTTAATTAGCTCCATTATATTCTTTACTAGACTTCCATTCGTGATAAGTTAACACGAGTGGCACCTATTAAATGCCAAATGCATCTCATTTTCCCAAAGCTTTTGGAGTCATACTATAAGATCTATAAACGAAACAGCTAGCTTATAATCACGAGTGAGATCATAATCGATCTCATTCATTCCGAGAATAACTTCAAAAAATTAAACTTCCATCTTTTGAAGTTTGATCCAGTGAGTGATTCGATTTGTGAGAAATTGATCGAGTAAGGATTCGATGGTAAGGATTCGATGATGTAAGGATTTGCAAAAGAAAGTATAAGTACTTCCTAAGAAACCAATTCTCAATTTGTTAAGAGAAAACAATTTTTCAGCTTAACTTTAATTCACAAAACTAACAAATAATAGATATAAGCTTCCTTAATTAAGTATCACACCTTTGTGGCAAGAGATTACTTATAGCTTACAACAAATTATGTGTTATCTTGTGCCATCAGAAACAAATTACATGATAGACTCTATTTGTTGAAGAAACTTATCAAGTAATTTAGGTATAATGCAATTTTGGTTATTTCTTTAGGGTTTGAGTATTTATGTTTGGTTTTGTTATGGAAAATTTGTTGATTCTCATAACAAAAGCAAGTTCCTATCTAACACAAAATAACCAAACAAAACACAATCTGAGAGAAAACCCTAAAATTGCAGTGAATAGTGTTTCTGCTGTGAACAGTGTTTTAGGGGTTTTCAGTGACCGGTTTTAACCCAAAATACCTTTCCGAATGGTGTAACTAATATTCATAGTATTTAGAAACATTCATAGGAAGGCCATTTTTAGGGTTTTAAGGTCATCTAGATGGTCAAAAACAGGTTTAAAGTTTTGAAGATATGAAAAATCAATTGAAACATGCTTTTTCCATATTCTTTAATATTCATAGTATTTAGAAACATATTTAAACTGTCACCAAAATTGTAAACATAACCAAAATAGTCATGGCATCAACGGATAAAGAAATCACAACAGGCATACTTGAAAAACGATCTCAGTGTGTGTGAGTAACCATGTACTCTGATACCAACTGTTAGATTTTCTATATAAGTGTTCATGATCTTTCACACAAATTGAAATACATAGAAGACATACCTGGCACTATCTTCCTTAAGTACACGATCTTAGAACTCATTCAATCACAGTAACAGCAATACGAGTGAAAGACATGAAGCTCTTTCTCAGAAATTGTTTTAACTCTCTCTTTATGATGAGATTAGGTTTAGAGAACGTGTCTGACGAGAGCAGAGTGTTAAGCTTATATAGGGCTAGGTCAAGTTGTCTTTACTCATCACCAAGGGCCGACTTGACTAACACTCCAAGCCCATCAAGGAACGATTCACGCAAAAGGAAGTAAATATGACCCCTTTAATTGGCTTGAAAACTTTCCTTAATTCACAAGGTTTTGAGCCTCAAGGTATACCCTAATTTAAACTCTTATCGAACATGATATAACTTAGTATCTAATGTACCGATCTAAATAGGAATTGTGGGAGCAAATTTCCTCCCACGAGAATATTCGATTGAGATTCCTCTTCCTTCATCGCCGTCTCCTTCTCCTTGCAAAATAAATCGGAGTAAAATGACCACACCTGGGTGGTGTTGGCCAAAGGCCCTCCAATGCCTAAGTTAGGTTGGGTATTTCAAGAAAAACCGGGTGGCCGGAGCCTTGTGTGAGGGAGAGAAAGAATATAGTGGCTAGGGTTTGTGAAGGATAATTTCTGCAGAGTTTCAGTAGGAATTTAGACGTACCTGAACCCTTGTACGTAGCCAAGTATTTATAGGAGCCTCGGAGGCTAGGGTTTCAGAGGAATAATTCTGTAGATGGAAAGGAATTATTCCTCCCTGATTAGGTGAGATTTGATTAATTAGGGATTTGATTTATTTGATTTAAATCAAATCCCTAATTGGGGTAGGAATCAAATCAATCCCAATTTTAATTAGGTAACTCCCAATTTAATTGGGCAACCCCCAATTAAATTGAGTAACTCCCAATTAGGTCAAATAATCCCCAAATGAAAGGAATTATTTGACCTAGGGTGATTTAATTCGGCTCCCACAGGAATATAACAATATTAGCTTACACATTCAAGTGTATACATCTTCCAATAAAATATCACTTATGGAGCGTTTCAAATAATCTTCATAAGGAGGGCTAGTGTGGACATCAACTAAGAGCTGAGTAGCTCATTGTGTTTGCAACTGAAAGAACAATGTCAAAGTAGTGCACGGAAAACAAAAACTCGAGGTTTAAACAGTTATAAGATACAAACATTGTCAAAATTGAAAGTGAAAGAAAAAAGAAAGGATCACTGCTCAATCATTTTGATTTTTCAATGCTTGAGTTCTATTATTGGCCTGACCCTTCATGTTGAATATGTGCAACTTAAGGAGATCAAATCCCAAGTCCTAAGATCTTATGATTATCTTCAAGCTTGAAGGTCTCGAGGTAGACTATCTTGCAACAATTTGTCCCATTTTAACGAAACGAAAGAACAACTTGGTTGGTCAAAAAAAAGGATTACAGCAATCCCAGAATTATAGAAAACCCTTGATCTTCTTTCTTTTTCTTCAATACCTGATCAAACAACTGATGCAATTAAAAAAGGTATTTCTTTTTTATCGTCATGCTATTTACCTTTCTCTATTTCCTTTATCTGTTCATAACATGATAGAACAACTATACAATATACAATTTTAGATTGTCCAAAGTACTAGTCTGCTTTAATTTTGATAATGCAATTCCATTTATCTGTCGAACCCTCTCCCGCGAAAGCTTTAACAGTCTTCCTATCTCCTCAAAGGACTGAGGGCTCTCTCCATTGAGTCCAAAGTGTAATCTCAATACATTTGCTTCTCTATCACTCAGCGTCTTCAGAAGCTTCTCGACCTCTTGCTTCATTAGCTTCCTTGTAAGCATCTTTTCTGGCATCATCTCCTCTGGCCCTTGTATGATCTCCTGCAACAGAATGTGAACTAGTAAATTAAGACTGATTAATGGATCGTAACAGACACATTTTGCCTAATATTCATATTTTCATGAAGTTCTCCTCATGAAGGAAGATTAAATAAACGGGGTACAAAGAAATCAAAATTTTCTACTTTATACAGAGCAATATCCATCAGGCTCATCAGTCGTATAAAGTCTTGATTCTCAACTAAAGCTCGTTTATGACTTTTCCTTATGCTCAATGGCACAGTTAAAACTTAAAATATTCCTTTAAAACTTGTAAAACCTTTAGTCTAATGAAGTTTTTCTTATTCTTTTCCAGCTTTGGGGCTAAGCTTATGCATTTAGTTCCCTGACTTGTCAAGCAATCTTTAATTCAGTGATACAAATGCTGAACCATGTACTTATGCAGCTAATCAAGTTATAGCCCTTTCTAGGAGCAAAATCAAAGTGGAGATTCGTAATTTCCGAGTCCAATATCGAAACATGAAACTCAAGAGCATTAGCGAAATTTTATAAGTCATAAATGAGGACCATAGAACCCCTACTTACAGTTTACATCTGAGATTAAAAATTAGAAAAATATATGAATTAACAAAATCATCTCTCTCATTTGAGCTGCTAATAGAAGATGTGAAAGAAATCATGAAAACAAGATTCAAGACACAAACCTGCAGTGTCATGGAACCTTGAACAGTTACCACTCTATCCAATGAAATTGGGGGTCTGCTCCTCTCACAAACAAGCTTTACGGTTGAAGCATTCACTTTGATCACTTCAGCGATTTCATCATGGCTAGGCAGCCGCTGAAATCTTTGGTTCAAGGAATTTTGAGCTTTTGTGATTTTTGCCATCATGCCGCACACGTGTCCCTACACAAATAAACTAACCATACTTCTGTAATCTTTCGTTCAATGTATTTTTACCAGTTACCTCCCAAAAGCTGTATAAGAGATAACTTAAATATGTGAAAGGAAAGGAAATCATTAAATTTACTAATTCGACCATCCCCAGCAGATTTTGAAACCATCTATATGGAAAAGACCATCTCAACCTGAAAGCCAATCAACTTCTCCACTAACCCTGGCATCTGAATTCAATTAAATTCATCTTTGACAAATATCTAGAACAATTTTGAAATTCATCTTCTCCACTGAGCAGCTGCCCATGAGTTTTTGTAACGGAAATTGGTGAAAAAAATGCAAACAAAGCACAACAGCATAGTTCATCATATATGTATAGCTTCAACTAACTTTTGCTGCTCAGACATACAACGGGTTCAAAGCACCAGATGATGTATACGGTAGACAAGACAAAAGGAAAGGCACAAATTCTACTTAGGACTGAAAAATTATATAAACTCAGTGATTAGGCCAAGATAAAGAAGTACAATAACAAAATAAACAACTGTTTAGGAACAATAGTTAATTAAGTCAGCTTCTTACTGGTAATCTGATTATTCTAGACTTGTTTTCTATGGCTCTGATAATAGCTTGCCTAATCCACCAGTACACATATGTTGATAACTTCCATTCTCGCTCATGATCAAACTTCTCTGCCCCTCGAAGAAGACCAATGCTCCCTTCCTGCTAAAATAGATACTTAGTTTCTTACAACAACTTGGGAAAAATAGGAGTGGATGGTGTAGGAACCTGAATGAGGTCTTGAAAGCTTAATCCTTTCCCTTGATAACTGCTGGCAACAGAGACAACAAGTCCCCTGTAGCTCCTGATGATCTTTTCTTGTGACTCTCTTCTCTTACAAAGCACCTTATCTATACTTCTCATCTTCATTCCCATTGCCTTGGCCAACTGTTTTGAGGTTGGCTCATGCTCTTGAGCTTCTACAACTCTGAACCTTTCTGATTCTAGTCTTGCTCCCTCCTGTGTCATTAAAAGGTTAATTATCAGAAAGAAAAAAAAACTATTCTTAATTTGAGGAGTAAAGACCCTTCACACATGGAGGGCTGAAGTTACTTTTTTGGCATTAGAAAACCCTGCGAAAAGTAATTTGAGAACTGTCCTAAAACAGCATACACTTCTATTTAAAAGTAAAAGGAAAAGCATGTGAACCAAAGCATGCATAAAGATTAGTAGAAACTAAACAATAGAAAATGTTTTTTTTGAGGAACAGATAAGATTTCTGCAACAGCACCAATTTAGTCCTCTTGGTTGCGTCACGTACAATGAGCAATAAGATTTGAAGAAAATTCAAACTAGAGAACAATGAAAGTTGCTAATTGTAGTGATCAATGACCATATACCTTTAAACATTGAAAGGTACATTGTATGAAACACTATAGTTAATGTCATCTAAGCAGAGCAATCTGGAATACACTTCAAATATTGCAAACTCTGTAAAAAAGAGAAATCTAAATAGAAATAGAAGAATACCCATCAGCTATACAAAACCAAATTCAAATGTGTAATTCTGATAAGTGGGTTCAACAAGTAATAGTAAAAAGTAAAAACAGAATCATTACAAAATAAGAATACCTTGAGACTCAGACAGCATTCTGCTTCTTCTCTTGGGCTCAGATGCTCATATCTCACAAACCCAAATGACACCATTCCATCTTCAACATCCCTCTTCATCTCCTCATCCAAAGCCTCCAACCCTTTTCTCCTTTTCCTCCTCCTCTTCCTCCTCGCCACCAGTCCACCACTCTCATTCCCACTCTCCCTGCAACTCCAAACCTCACCAATCTCATCCGTCACCGCCACAGCGTCTATGGCCGCCTCCACGGCAGCCCGGGCCAGCACCAGTGCCTCGGCCGCTGCTGCAATGGCCAATGCGTCATTGGAGACTAAATTGCCACTAAATTTGGAGGAAGAAGAGGGAAAAGGCAAGTGGAGTTGGAGAGGGTGGTGGGTTTTGAGTGGTGTGAATGGGACGGTTGGGAGTGAAAGTGTTGGTAGAATTGGAGGTTGTTTTGGTGATGAACAGATGCTGGTGGTGATGGCCATACAGAGTAGAGTGAACTGTGAGTCAGTGAGGCAAAGGACTTTTCACTTTTAGCTGTGGCAGGAAGTTGGATTTTTTTTTTTTCCTTTTTCTTTATTTCTTGAGAGATATTTGTGCTTTTGCCATGTGGGAGCGGGACAAGGCTTCTGGAGGGAGAGGGGATTTGGTTTCTGTGGACGTCATTGAATCTCAATCATTGGGTCAGTGTTTTTTTTTCTTCTTTTTTCCAATACATTGATTCAATTTTCCAGCATTTCGGATTATAACGCCTTTAATTGTGACATAATTGGATAACCCATACATTTAATGGCTTTCAATTCCAATAAAATTATAAATAAAAAATGGATTAATTACTTTTTTTTTTCATTGGTTCTACACGAAATTTCAATTGTTCTTAACTCCTGTTTATGTCAAATGAACACGGAAGAGAAGGAGAAGAGTGAGCTATGGAGTGAGGAACGTAGAAGAGATGGCATGAAGATGAATGATGGGCAGTAGAGGAGAAGAAAGAAGCGAGCGTGACAACATATGGGGTTATTCTTAAAATTTTTGAATTTATGATTAAACTTTAGTGCATCTCCAAAACTGATTTCTGCATAATCAAAAAATGAAAGAACTTCATTACCAGCTTTCCTTACGACCACGTGGTACATGTTGTACACGTGTTATAATATACATAAGTGGACACAATAGTTTATTCCCCTTCCCCCCCTTTTTTTAGGGAATAGTTAGAGAATAGTATCTATAAATATCTACTTATATTATAACACGTGTACAAGATGTACAACATGACCATACTACCGTAGTATTATATAATCTCTCCTTTCTTCACAGCAATTATTCACAATAAGTGAATTTTTTTTTCTCACCAAGCATACTGTGCTTTAAAAAAATTCAAGATTCCTTCTCCCGCTTGCAGTTGAGAGGCCGAAGACCAAAACGCCCATTGGGTATAGAGACACTCACCTAATCCTCTAAGACATTGCTCGATTTTTGTACTTGTTCCATCCTTTTCCTCTAATAAAATACTATCGCCTTTTGACTCAAAACAAAAAAAAATCAAAATAATTAATTATGCCCTCATGGGATAAAAAGTCAATCCAAGCCAGTTCAAGCTTGGGAGGTGTAACAAACAGGGCCTTTATGTATTACCAAACGGGATGGGCTTCAAATTTTTTGGAAGAAATCACTTTTGCCAAACGGGATAAAAATAGAGTTTTTCTATTTTAACACCGCATTTCTCTTTGTTGACCCCATATTCTAAGTTTACCCCAACTTTTAATTCTAAATTTCACAATTTCCAAGAAAACCCCACTATCTTCCTAAACTACCCCTAAATACACTCCAAGCAGAAAAAATAAATAAAAAACTCATCAACCCCACATCCCGCTATTTGTCCCCTTACCACTCTAACCACTCTATGGCATGTTTACTAATCCGGAATTGAATTCGGGGGAATTGAATTGAGGATGAATTGAATTGAGGAGGAGTTGGATTGAGGAGAATTAGATTCCGGATTCCTAATGAAGTTGTTTACTAAACCATATGGATTGAGGGGAGTTAGATTCCGAATTCCTATTGAAGTTGTTTACTAAACCATATGGAATTGGGGTATAAGTGGTACTAATTACTAAAATATCCACATTTTTTGGTTAAAGTAGATGGCATATTTGGAATTTTGAAAATTGTGTGAGGATATAATGGGTAAAAAAGATGAATTCCTAATGGGTGAATTCTCCCGGAATTAGAATACCACCTCCAATTCCGGAATTGAATTCCTCCAAAATCATGAATTCAATTCCTAATTTTATGTGGGCCCCGCTTGCTTTTCAATTCCTTGATGTGAAGTAAACGAAGGAATTCTCCATAGGCGGAATTCAATTCCGGATGAGAATTCCAATTCCTGATTGGTAAACATGCCATAAGTTCACCTCAACATCACATTACTTAAAGAGATAAAAACATTGTTGTCAAATATGTAGCAGCATTATTTTATTATTATTATTATTATTTATTTTGTTAAAAATTTGAGAATGAACTTGGAGGTTTTGATAGAGAAATGTTGACAATTAAATTGATATGGGACACTTTCTCAAATTTTTATATAAAATAAAATCAACCGAATTTGTTTTGTATATTCAATCTATTTTCATAATTTTTATTTATTTATTTGGGGTGAATGTAACTGGAATTTGATCAATTGGGAATGAAGAAGCAGTGGATGATGAGGGTTGTGCATGGTTCGAAGTGAAAAAGGTATAATTTTTTTCTTTCTCAATTGCCCCATTTTCTTCCGTTAACCAACTTTAACATCTAGTATGCAAAGAAAAGTTTAGGCAGCGGCTTTGGTTCTTTCTTTTTTAGAGCACAAACACTTGAAGCGCTACCTGCTAAAATCCCTTTGATCTCTCTCTCTCTCTCTCTCTATAAAACCAATCAACTCTCAGAGTGGCATACACAGTAATGGCGAGCTCACTCGAAGAGACCAAGCTCGAGAGGTTCCTCCAGTGGTTACAAGCGCCCATATGTGTGTGTTTTTCTAACATTTAACATGAAGAGTGGTGGGGTGTGTATAAATGTATGAGAGTTAAGTATTAAGTTGAATGACTTTTTTATCTTTTTACACAATAATAAAACTTAAGAGTTTAATAATTTAAGTATTGAGATGAATAAAGAAAAGTGTGGGGTTTAAATAGAAAAACTCTAAAAATAAGTGGTGCTATTGGAATAAATCGAACACATGAGGTAAGGTTTGAATAAGAGCAAACCTCACGGATCCGAGTGAAGTTCTCCATTACATATTAGTCATAGACCCACTTTTTCTCTTTTGGCGCCATTTCTTCTCTCACTTCCAAGCCCTAGCTTTTACTCCGATGTCCTAAATCGATTAGAACCTAGGGTTTCAGAATTCAGATAGACCTCAAAAGCATCAGAAAGTAGCGCGGCAACATTCGACAATGGCCGAGCCTCGCGCAAAGCGCCCCAAGATTACAAGGTACGGAGATTTGTTCAACATTGAAATTTTTTGACGTTTCTTTTGGGTACTCTGTTTGTCAATCTTGTTTAGCATTAGGATTTTTCGTTTTCACTGCATTTGTTCTTTGACTATCTGATTGGTTACCAAAAAAATTAATGTTTGCTTTTTTAATTTTGTTTTTTTCAATAATGATTTATGTTAAATAAACATTTGATTATTTTCCTTGTCTTTTTTTATTATGTTAAGCCATTAAGCTGAGGATTATGGAAATCACCCCTACAATGTCAATTGCTTATGTCTGGTCTTAAAAATAATGTAGTACAGTGGTAAAGATTTAAAATTTTGTCATTTGGGACCTATTAGAGACCCTAAGTCTATGCAGAAACAACAAGACATCTATGTGGTTATGTTGAATTGACTTCCTTGTCTTAAAATCAAGAGTATATACTGCATACTCAATTTCCATTTATATTTCTATATAAAAGATGAAAGTGAAACTTTATCTCGTTTGTTTTCTTGTTTTGATCAGCAACTACATGAATATTTAACGATTATCTTCTCTTTCTTTCAGGGGTGAAGATGACTATATGCCTGGAAGCATAACTGAGATTGAGCTCCATAATTTTATGACCTTTGATGACTTAAAATGCAAACCGGGGTCTCGTCTAAACCTTGTAATTGGACCAAATGGATCCGGAAAGAGCTCTCTCGTGTGTGCAATAGCACTGGGTCTGGGTGGCGAGCCTCAGGTTAGTTAATATCTGGTAACATATGTTATTACATTTCATAAGTTTTTGTAAGAGTATATAAAGATGGGGAATTTGGTAAGTGCAGTTACTTGGGAGGGCGACCAGTGTTGGAGCATATGTGAAGCGCGGGGAGGCATCCGGTTATATTAAAATTACCTTGAGAGGGAATTCTAAAGAGGAGCATATTGTTATTCTGCGTAAGATTGATACACATAACAAATCTGAATGGTTATACAATGGTAAGGAGTTTAATACATGGAATAATTCTCAAAATTGATTCTAGTCTTCAACCATTTTGTCTACAATTTTTCTTGAACCAACACATAGTGATGTCTCAAGGCTGAAACCTGAGGTAGTTTCTTTTTTTGAGCAAGAAACCTGAGGTAGTTTCTAGTCATGAAGAAAAATGTTAGCATACTTGTGACTAGTAACCCCTTAAAGTATCATGAATAAGAATAACCTACATTTTCCCAGAAAAAGGAGGACCATTTGCGCCATAGGCTTGTTTCACCCTGCTCCCTCCTTTATAGAATTATGATTTTAAAGTTATTGCTATGACTTGGGTTTTAGTAGTTTCTTTAATCTATTCTTATACATTAATTTCCATTTCAACATTTGTGCTTCCATACTGTGTCTTTACTTAGCATTCCTTTTACCTGATGTTACATGTGCTTGTTTTTTCCATTTTTCTAAGTTTTTATTTAAAGTTTCTTGCCATTATCATGCAATAAAGTAGGAAATTGGATGATATGCCTTGATCTAGAAAGAAGAAAGTACAAAATTGGTCCAGCTCTCTCTCTCTCTCTCTATATATATATCTCATCCTATATTATCGAGGAAACAAGCTATCTACCCATATTAAGAGGCGTTGTTTATCCATTATTTTTATTGAGAAGACAGAGGAATAATCTGAAGTCTTTGACTACTATTTTATCATTCTTTGTATTTCAGGAAAAGCGGTGCCTAAAAAAGATGTAGCTGAAATCATTCAAAGGTTTAATATCCAAGTCAACAATTTAACTCAAGTGAGTTTTTCTAAAATTACAATCTCAGCAATTGCATGTATGAATTTTGTAATCTTTTATGTTTGAACGCAATTTTACTTTTGATATACATACAAATACATGTTTTTGTTGGTTAAATTCCTTTCAAAGCTGCTGGACTCTTGTACATTAGTGTGTCAAATTTTTTAGCTTGATAAGTATTCTTTGTTGCCTTTGATTTTCAGAGCAGAAAATAAATTTATCAGTAGGCACCATTTTGAAGGTTATACTTGGGGAACTGTTGCACACTCCAAAAAAGTCATATTGCACTCCTCATATTTCACTCACTCATTCATTAAGTTTATATAAAAAGAGTGCAAGATGACTTTTTTGGATTATGAATAACAGTTCCTCATACCTTGTATAGAGTAGCCCCTTCTTATGCAAATTTCTTGGTACAGTAGAGATGCAATGTATATGTTGGACGAATAATTACTTAGGAAGGATAGCAATGGATGGTAGAAACTTCTATATTTGATATCCTCAAAAGATTGATGCTTTATTTCTTTATTTTTTTTGGTGCCTTGGTCTTTAAAATTATGGGAATGATGCAAAGTTTATTTATTTATTTTGAATAGAAACGTTGTATTGATAATCAAGAGGAAAAAACCTCGATTAAACAATGAAAAGGAAAACTCCAGAACAACTAAAGAAAATCTAGCCAGCTATGACTGAAGATAAAACTATAGGCATAAAACAAGACTTTAGGTAACATTATCTTAAGACAGCAGCCATGTCTCTCAAGATGAAAGAGTAATGATAGTCCTTGAACTGCCTAGAACCCGATGCCCAAAGAGAAGCCCAGAATTTAACTCTATCCCATAACTCCTCAGCCCTTACTCCTAAGTGACCTTGAAAGATTCTTCGATTGCGCTCCATCCAAATGTTCCAGAATATAGCGTGAACAAGACAGTCACGCAGGATCCCAGCTCTCTTTCCCTTCCCCAAAACCACGAACTTGATACTAAGGAACTCAAGACACCCCTTAGGAGTCACCCACTCCGCTCCAAGAACCTCCAACATCCTCCACCATAATTTTAGGGAGTACGAACAATGAATGAACAGGTGATCTATGTTTTCTTCATTCATTTTACAAAGAACACACCAAGAAGGGGATAAACACTTGTTTGGATGTCTCCTTTGAATGATGTCGCAAGTATTAACCTTACCATTTGCTGCCAGCCACAAAAAGAATTGAATTTTCGGAGGTGTCTTTGCCTTCCAGATTGAGAGGAAGGGGGGAAAGACATCCCTGGAAGTAGAGAGAAGAAAAGATCTGAAAGACTTGCACGAAAACAAACCCTGCTCCTCGATCTCCCAAGATCTCCGATCCAATCTAGAGCTACTTAATCTCACCTTTCCCAAAATATCCAAAAGTATTATCACTTCTGCAATTTCAGCCTCGGACAAGTTTCTTCTGAAATCAGAGTCCCAATTAAGAGGTAGTTCTTGAGTGTTCACAAAACGGGATATGCTATGATTTGTTTTCCTAGACAAGGAAAAGAGTCTAGGAAACAAAATTTTCAGTATCCCTTCTTTCAACCAAAAGTCCTCCCAGAATCTGATTTTCTCTCCATTTCCAACAGAAAATCTGCAGCAAAGAAGGAAAGAATTATACCCTTTTGAAATTTCTCGCCAAGGATTCCTACATGACACATTAGCTATCTTTTTAGTATCCCACCCGTTGGAGTCGATTCCGTACTTGCTCTTAATGATCCTATGCCATAAGGAATTGGATTCCAGTGGAAATCTCCACAACCACTTAGCTCTGAGGGCTTCATTTCTTTCTCTTAAAGAGCCAATTCCGAGACCACCTGCCTCCTTTGATCTAGTCACCCTTTCCCACCTCACCAAGTGGCAATTCTTCCCTTCTTCTATGCCTTCCCATAAAAAATTACGCATCAGTTGTTCCAATTTGGCAGCCACTCCTATAGGCATCTTGAATAATGACATATAATAAGAAGGAATGCTACTCAACACTGCTTGGATTAGCGTTAACCTTCCACCTTTGGATAAACAAGCCCTCTTCCATTTTTGCAGTCTTTTCTCCACCTTGTCCATTACTGGGTTCCAGAAATGAAGAGTTCTTGGGTTTCCTCCAAGAGGAAGACCCAAATACACCATAGGCCAGCAACCTACCTCACAACCCCACCTGTCCGCCATTCTATTTAGTGCTTCGGTATTAACATTGATCCCAAAGATGCTACTTTTAGCTTTGTTAATCTTCATTCCGGACACATCACAAAACAACTTCAACAGCTCTAGCAGATTTAGCCAATACTCTTCCTTACCATCCAAAAGGAAAATGGTATCGTCCGCAAACTGAAGGTGAGACACTTCCACTTGATCATGCCCAGTTACAATACCATGTACTATGTTAGTTTCTGCAGCCCTTTCTATTAATCTGCTTAATACATCACTAACCAAGGTAAATAGGAATGGTGATAGGGGGTCCCCTTGTCTTATTCCCCTCGACGCCCTAAATTTTCCTCTTGGTTTTCCATTGATCATGACAGAAAAGTTGACAGATTCCAAGCATCCTTTAATCCAGCTTCTCCATTTGGCTCCAAAACCTTTTCTTTCCTGTACATCATCTAAAAAATTCCATTCCACATGATCATAAGCTTTCTCGAAATCTATTTTGAACACCAGCCCTTTTCTCTTCTGTTTTCTGACTTCCTCTACAACTTCATTTGCGACTAATACTGCATCTAGAATTTGTCTCTTTTGGACAAAAGCTCCCTGAGATTGAGAGATTGTATCTCCAAGAACCTCTCTCAGTCTTGAAGCCAAAACCTTGGAGATTACTTTATATAGGCTCGTAACAAGACTAATCGGTCTATAGTCAGTAACCTTCACAGAATTCACCTTTTTAGGAATGAGACAAATGAAGGTTTCATTTGTAGCCTCGTTCACAATCCCACTATGGAAAAAATCTTGCATAACCTTCATAAGGTCGCCCTTGACCATCTCCCAGCAAGATTGGAAAAAACTCATAGAATAACCGTCTGGACCCGGGGATTTATCCTTGCCACAATCAAAAACTGCTTTATGAACCTCCTCCAATTCAAATGGGCGTTCAAGCCAATCAGCCTCCAATTGACTAATAGGACACCAATTTAGTCCTTCTACTCCCCAGCCTCGATTTCTGTTGCTGCTATATAATTTTTTAAAGAATTGAAGCACTTCCTTTTCAATGCTGTCTTCGTCTTCTATTACACCCAATCCCTCCACTTCTAATTTATCTATGAAGTTTCTTTTCCTGACTCCATTTGCCACTTTGTGAAATAATTTAGTATTTCCATCACCTTCTCTAGCCCATTTTACCTTTCCTCTTTGTCGCCACTTGACTTCCTTCTTAAAAGAGTTGAGAAGATGGGGAGTGTTTGCTTATATTAATATAAAGTCGCACTGATTTAGTCTAATTACTCAACTATCAGGCAGGGGACCACTTAAAAGAGACCTCATCTTTAAGTTTATCTTCATCCCATTATTTGTGTTTCACAGTTCTAGTTACATTAAGAGTTTCTTTTGTCTTCTGTCCTGTTAGCAAATGCCACTCCTTTAATTTTGATTGGAGAGTGTGCTTACTTGTATTGGTTATACTTGGGGATTTTTTTATTTTCCATCTGCATTGAAGATTCTCAATCATTCGAAATTTTTTTAGTTAATTTCTGTTGAAAAGAATTGGTAAAAATGTATTGAAGTAATAAAGGTTGCCTAGGGATGTAAATATAATGTTTATCTTATTGTTGAGTTGTTTGCCTCTACATTATTCTGTTGATTACATTTCCTGTTATTTGTCTTCTTTCAGATGTTGTGGTTTTAACTTGTATTTATGATACTTTTGAATCTGTTGCTAACAAGTTTGTAGCTAAATTATGAATTTTGGCCAGTGCTTTTGTCTTTTTCTTCTTTTTGACCATTTTTCCTCCTCTTTATCATTTTTCTTGGTTGGGTGGGTGTAGTTTTTACCACAGGACCGTGTCTGTGAGTTTGCCAAATTAACTCCAGTACAACTTCTAGAAGAGACTGAAAAGGCTGTAGGTGATCCTCAACTGCCGATCCAACATCGTGCACTTATTGAGCAAAGCAAGAAATGGAAGAGAATAGAGCAAGTGAGTCTCTAATATTCGCTGTAATACAATTTTATAAAACTTTATCCTGTTATTTAGACATTTGACTTTTCTGATTAGGCTGTAGAAAAAAATGGAGAAACTTTGAATCAGATGAAGGCACTCAATGCTGAACAAGAGAAAGATGTTGAGCGTGTCCGCCAAAGAGAAGAACTTCTAGCAAAGGTTTGCCTTTTGGTTTTGTTGATCATCATACATGCACTCAATGGCAATTTGATTTTCTGATAAGTTACAAACTCTTATAAAAAAGATTTGTCAAACTTACAAAATGCAGTGGAAAAATCCACTGAGGGCCAGTACAAATACACAATCTAATTCACCATCCAGAAAACAGGACTGACCTAAAAAACTGTAACAGCTAAAGAAAAGTAACCTAATAAGTTACCGATTCAAAAACAAACACAGAAAGATAAATCTAGCACATTCCTGGCTAGTTGCTGCTACCCCCTAAGAGCATAATAAATGGAAAGGTTGATCCTTAAATGCAGGTTAAATGGACACCCACTTTATCCCATAAACTCTCCTCCCATTCCCCTTAGTTCTAAAAAATCCGTCCTTCCTAACTCGCGTCCCCACCCACCACCGTCCCCCCAACAAAAAGAAAAAAAAGACTAAAAACCTTCTGCTTCTCATGAACTCAACCAAAATTAAGTTTTCTTTGGTGATGTCATCTATAGGCTGAGACCATGAGAAAGAAATTGCCATGGCTAAAGTATGACATGAAGAAGGCTGAATACATGGAAGCTATGAAGCAGGAAAAGGATGCAACAAAGAAGTTGGATAAAGCTGCAAGAACTCTAAATGATCTTAGAGAACCTATTGAGTATGGTGACTTCATTTAGTTGATTATAGTCATGCATAATATGTTCAAATGCACTAGTTAAATTAGATTTTCAGCTTTCTGATGCATTGAAACAACATATTTTGTTTTTGTTTTAGAGTCATTTATTGATTTATTGAGGTTTGTGTGTTACAGGATTTTGTGATACTTGACATACTTAAGCTTGCCATACATTTTTTTAAAGTACTAAAATCCTGTTATTTGATTATATGCTCTTCATGAGATGTAGTGGTGTACTCAGTTCCTACTTGAGTACTAGTGCTTAATCTTATAACTTTTTTCACAATGTAAAGTTAGTTTTTAATATTTTCTTTACTCTTTTGGGTTTGGGTGTGTGGACAACTTTTTAATTTTTGGTTTTTGTATGGGAGAGGCCCGAGTTTCATCCCATATGCTAGATCTTGATTTTAGCTTTTTGCATATGGATATTAGAATGATGTACTCTTATCTTTTTTTGACATTGCGCCTCCAATGAGGAGCTCATGTTTAACACTATTAGCAGCTCAAAAATCTTACGCTCTCAGAACAAATGTGATGCTGGAGCATCTACAAGGCTTTTCAAGACTGATTGGGCTCGCCAGCCAACTAGGCTAGGGTCCTAATTAACTTGGGGACTAGTTATTTTATTATCTTCTTATTTGTCATCTTTGATTTTATGTTGTATATTACTTGAGTAGTTCTAATTGGGCTAGGATGTATTAGGTATCATAATAATAAAGGGCTAGAATACCAGGGCTGTTGTAACCTAGTATAAATAGTCTATTAAGATTTTTGTATTCAGTTTTTATCAATATAATCCCAGAAAATCAGATTATAGAGTTTCTCTTGGATTTCTTTCACTGGAACTCAATTAACTTTGTTCCGAATTTGATTGTATTGCTTTATCTCCCTAGATTTCTGTTGTTTATCGCCTGGAATCCCTATTCTACTGTGATTTGGCACGATATAGCCTTGACAGCAGCTTATCGCTACTGCCCTGCACCAAAATGGTTATGTAACAATGTGCCTTCCCATTTTGTTAGGCGTTCTTTTATGTGGATTTTAAATTTCTGTTATTTTATGTTTTCTTCTCCCTCTCTCTCTCTCTCTCTCTCTCTCTCTCTCTGACACACACACACACACACACACATGTAGATCCTACAGGCGTATCCTTATTGTTTTTAATTTCTTCATTTTTGGTAATTTAATTCTTACAAGACAATCTTTTGTTATCTCGACCACTAAGTTGTGCTTGCCAGTTTTAATTGATATGAACTATGATGGTATTTTTAACCTGTGGAAAATGTTGAGTTTAAAGTTGTTCCTCCCTTAATTTTCTTCTGCAAGGACATGGGGGTGTGCACACATGATCATACATACAGCCCATATCATTGCAATGACCTTGTTCCTATTTTAGGCGCTGGTATACTTATTATTTTATTGGTTGCAGGAAACAAAAGCAAGAGAGAGCGACATTGGAATCTAAGAGTAAAAAAGTAGACAAAATGATTACTGAGAATGCAAACAAACGCATGAAAATTTTGGAGAAAGAAAACCGTTTGGTATGTTAAAATGCTACTGGATTCCCTTTATTGGTGTTTTAGGCTTCTCTAGTATGTAGAATGATAATTGAATTTCTCTTGTTCTCCAATTTTTGTCTCATATTGGTAGGGGGTGATAGTACAAGAAAAATACAAAGAAATGGAAGACTTGAGGAAGCAAGAAGAATCTCGTCAACAAAGAATCTTAAAAGCAAAAGAGGATCTAGCTGCTGCTGAGCTGGAACTTGAAAATCTGACTCCTTATGAACCTCCTACGGATGAAATTGTAAGTTTCGGATTGAATGTCAAAATGTCAATATATTCAGGCAGTCCTTGGTATGTATGACTAATATACAAGGATCAATTTTCACTGGTTAACACAAATGAAACTGGTTTTAGGTGAACCAGTTTTAAGCGGTTGTGATTCCCATTTTTTGGGGTGTCAAGTTTTCTTGGTGCAAATATTATCTAGTTTACAATGTAGCACACTTATTACTTCAGAACAATCATTTAACATCTATTTTATTTTATTTACAAATTTTAAACTAACATGCTGGACTGTTTTTGTGGGGTTATTAAACTTTTGATTTGCTTGAGTTCTTCCCTCCTGTGACTGAGTTAATATTCCTGATCAGATGAGATTACGTGCTCAAATCGTGGAGTTAGAAGTTTCTGCAAATGAAAAGAGGAATCAGAAATCGGAGAAGGAAAAACTTTTAAATCAAAAGAAACTTCACCTAATCAACTGCTTGGACAAGTAAAATCTGCCTCAAGGTTAAATGATGTACAATTGCCTTTATACTGTTCCTTTGAATAACTTTTACTGTACCGTTTTCAGGCTGAAGGAGATGGAAAATAAAAATAGTAAACTTTTACGGGCTCTACGAAATTCAGGAGCAGATAAGATATTTGATGCTTATAATTGGCTGCAAGAACACCGTCATGAATTCAATAAGGAGGTATATGGCCCAGTGTTGCTTGAGGTATGTATTTAAAACATAAGAATGCTGTGTTTACTGATGAATGTGATTTAACAAATTATGGATAATGCTCTTCTGGGTGCAAATTCAGGTTAATGTGTCAGATCGGCTTCACGCTGACTACTTAGATGGTCATGTTCCTTATTACATCTGGAAGGTAATTATATTTCTGTTATTTTAGATTCGCTATTTTATATTTTGCCTAGCATTTTTTTTTGAATAGAAACTTCATATATTCAAATAGGAACAGGGAACGTACAAGTGGATAAGAAATCCACAAGGCCTAGAACAACACAAACAAGAGCTTTAAAAGAAAAACAGACAGCGAACAGCAAAACACAGAAAAAACAGAGAACAATAGAAGCCCTAGATTCAAATCACATAGTAGCTGCTTTCAAGTCTCTCATGATGGAAGCATACGCCACATCCTTAAAGACAGGAGTCACAGAGGCCCACAAAGCTGCCCAAAACTTCAGTCTGTCCCATAACTCGGTCGTCCCCACCCCCTTGTAAACATCGAAAATTCTTCTATTACGCTCCATCCAAACATTCCATAGCATTGCCTGCACCAGGCAACCCCAAAGGATTTTGGCTTTCTTCCCTTTCCCCAGTGCATCAAAATTGGTTGAAAGCAAAGCCAAACAATCTTTAGGAATGCACTAAGCCATTTTAATTTCCTGCCTAACATTTTCATAACAAAAATGTTTTGCCTAACATCAAATATCAGGCTTCTGGACTCCTAGATAATTAATCCTTTTCAAGTTTGTTTGGTATAAGGTCTATACCAGGTATCTGACCAACATTTTTGTTTTGTGAATCTGGAGACCTCAAGTGCTTGAGAAGGGTACACTGTACACAAGGGAAAGTAGATGAAGGGACTTTGAAAGAACACGATACAATAGCTGGAAAGTTTTGTATACAAATTTTAAAAATTTGAGGGGAAGATGCTAGTCTAACTTAACTAATGCATAGTTTTGGGATCTATTGACATGCCATACTCACCTGATGAGACCTCGTAGATGAGTCTGGATGCATTTGTGCTAAAACCTTTTCCCCAACGCTTCTTCTAACCAGGAATTAAACCTTAACCTTGCACTGCTCAGACCCATGATTTCATTATCGACCAAAAAAAAGGACCTATGAAGCCATAGATTAACTTTATACATGAACTAACTCCTTCCCTAAGTTTGGGCAGCTGTATCTCCTATCAGAATTTATTCTTCATACTTTTTTACTCTCTCTCTCTCTCTCTCTCTCTCTCTCTCTCTATATATATATATCCCCCCGTGTGTGTGTGTTTCTGTATACGTTGGTGGACATGCATCCTGCTCCTAGCCGTTTATAGCTGGATTTCACCTTTTATGTGCCGGTAACTTGTGCAATTGTAATTCGGATAAGCTTTTGATACTGGGTGGTGCTATGTTTTTTTTTGATAAAATAGTACCTCATATTATGTAAACACTTATTTATTCATTGGCTTGAAAATCCTTATTTGTTGATCTTATTTTTCTTGTTTCGTAGTCTTTCATAACTCAAGATTCTCGTGATCGTGACATTTTGGTAAAAAATCTGAAGCAATTTGATGTTCCGGTTTTAAATTATGTGGGAAATGGAGGTTGTCAGACAGAAGCCTTTCAAATTTCTGAGGAGGTGTGTGCCGCTGGTGCCGTATTTCATATAATATTTGAACTAGTCTTAGTATTTTATTTTATTTTTGTTTTCTTCTATTCTCTTAAGCAGATGAGTGCATTGGGCATCCATTCACGGCTTGACCAAGTTTTTGGTGCTCCTACTGCTGTGAAGGAGGTTTTGACTAGCCAATTTGGTTTGGATAGATCGGTATGCTTCCCAAGCTTACTCTTTCCTTGTATATTGGCAAAAAAGTTATAAAATCTACAAATAATGTGTTAAACATACGGGCAATTGGTAATTTTAACTAGGATGGAAGTTT
The DNA here is from genome assembly GCF_965620075.1 of Prunus avium. Lineage (NCBI taxonomy): Eukaryota > Viridiplantae > Streptophyta > Magnoliopsida > Rosales > Rosaceae > Prunus > Prunus avium. The sequence goes on from NC_142285.1 coordinate 2,602,091, forward strand.
GGACACAACCTTGTAACACGAGTCGAACCTGACAAGAAGTTAATGGGTTTGGGTTGACCCTTACTTGACACAAATGCCTATATGGCATGATTGGGTAACACAAATGGTAAACAGGTTGGGTTAGTGTCAAACATGAAGAGATCGAATTTGCCATGATAAGCCTGTTTTACTAGTATTAAATGAAAGAATTACTATCTTTTATTATTTCTTAGTATGTGTTGTATGGTTCGTTTTACATCGGATAATTTCTATTGGTTTATTACTAGGGTTAATTTCAGTTTGGTACCCTGAAGCTGTATGTTTGTCCACCCACCTTCAATTTTTACAATGCAGTACCCTGGTATCGGTATTGAAAATTTGTTGCAATATGGTTTTGTCGTTAAATTGACTGTTAAAAAAATCTGTTAAGTGCTAACGTGGCGCATGTGGGATCCACTTTTTTGTTTAATTGAAATAAAATATTATTAAAAAACTATAATTAAATTTAATAAATAATTATTCAATATTAAAAAACTGAAAAAAGCCAACGAAAAAAAAAACCTTCATCGCACTCACTTTTTCTCTCTCTGCAACTCTTTCTCTGGGCAAAACTATGTCACTCAAACTCCATTGCCACTGCCTAGCTCCTCCCCCACGTCCAAATCCACCGTTCTCTCTCTCTCCTTCACCAAGCCCACTACCCATATCCTCCCCCTCACAACACTGCCTAACTCCTCCACCAAATCCACCATTCTCTCCTACACCGAGTCTGAAGCGGCCATGGAAACAGATTGGGAGGGCTAGCCAGCTCTAGCCAGCTGCTGCCAAGCTCCTCACTCTCCTCAACGACCATCGCTGAACTGTAGCATCGGCCCCACTCTCACAGCCTTGGACTCGTGTCCCAGACCTCTCAAAATCCTCGAGCTTGGCTCTGGAACCGCCCTCATCAAAATCGCCGCAGCCGTCATGCTGGGCCTTGGTGAAAGAGAGAGAGAACGATGGATTTGGGTGTGGGGAGGAGCTGGGCAGCGGCAATGGAGTTTGAGCGATTGAGTTTTTCCCACAGAGAGAGAAAGTGATAGAGGGATAGATTTTTTTTTTGGCTTTTTTGGTTTTTAAATATTTAATAATTATTTATTAAATTTAATTATAGTTTTTTAATAATATTTTATTTCAATTAAACAAAAAAGTGGGTTCCACATGCGCTATGTCAGCACTTAACAGATTTTTTAACAGTCAATTTAACGATAGAACCACATTGCAACAAATTTTCAATACTGGGGCACTACATTGTTAAAATTGAAAGTCCATGACAAACATGCCTTAAGGGTACAACTTCAGGGTACCAAACTGAAATTAACCCTTATTACTATCAGGATTAATTGGGTTTTATTCTATAACTTATGTATAAGTGATTGGTTTGGTTAGAAATTGGGGTAACTTTAAGTTTTTAATTCATAATATATATGGGTTAATCTGAACACAACATGATTAATAAACGGGTGGGTTGATGTTGAATAATTTGACACGATTAATTAAACAGGTTGCATTAGGATTTACTGGTAGTCTACTACACGAACATGAAATGACACAGCACCTTAACACTGATCACGACCCCTAAGGTCAACCCTATGAGGTTAGAAAGTTGAAATTGTCAGTTAGTACTTAGTATTTTGACTTAACTTGTATGTCTATATATATACACACGTATTTTCTCATACAAAAATATGTATGTATTTGTGTTTCTTTCCTTTTGTTTCTCAGTATATTGGGTCCAAGGAAACTGATCAGAAGGCTGATAAGGTTTCAAAGTTGGGGATATTAGATTTTTGGACTCCAGAGAATCACTATCGGTGGTCAGTATCTAGATATGGCGGTCATGTTTCTGGAAGTGTAGAACCAGTGAAACGTTCTCAACTATTTTTGTGTGGTATCTTTCTACTAACCTTTTTTTTTATCTATTAACACAATCCAAAAATTTAGTTGGTAAAAACTTTGAGGTCTCAATTCTCACTTTCAGGTTTGGAGACTGGGGAAGTTGAGTCACTGAAATCCAAAAGAATGGAGCTTCAAGAATATGTTACTGCTTTACAGGAAAGCGTTAGATCGCTTCAGATTGAGGAAAGACAAGCAGAAGAGGAAGCAGCTAAACTTCAGAAACAGAGGGTATGTTGAAATGAGTGCAACAGATGACATTAATGTTATTATTTATAACCTAGACAGTAATACTGCCTATAATTTAATCTTTCTTGCACAAGCGTTTTGTTTTGTTTTTTTTTTTGGGGGTGGGGGTGGGGGAGGTGGGAAACGTCTCGGTATAGTCTTCAATCTTTTATTAACTGGGTTCGGTTAGACATGCAATTCCTTCACTTATGCAGAATGTCATAATATATTTTTTCAGGAGGGGATTATCAGAATTGTACAGGATGAGAAGAAAAAACGGCGTGAAATGGAAAACCGTATTGGTAAGTATAATGATTTAGAAATTTGCTATTTGAGAAGCTTTATAATTCATTTCTTTTGTTTATTTTACATATGGAACGTACTCTGGTGATTTTAGTACAAAGGAGAAGGAAATTAGAATCTATGGAGAAAGAGGATGACCTGGATACTGTTATGGCAAAGCTTAATGAACAAGCTGCAAAACATAACATTGACCGATTCCATTCTGTGATGGAAATTAAGGTCAGGTTTTGGTCAAACTTTCGTTTATGATATTCTGATGGTGACAAGATTTAAATCTAAATTAAGCCATACACTAAATTCCATTCAGGATTTGGTTACTTCATTCGTTTAACTTTTCTGTCTATTTTTCAGAGTCTACTTGCTGAGGCTGTTTCTTTAAAACAGAGTTTTGCTGAAAAACACATGAGGGTCATTGAGTTTGATGCAAAGGTAATTTCTATGATGGTCCAGAACATGCTGTTTCGAGCCCTTACCCGTTTCCTACATGCTGTGTTTACCTACCAAATTTACAAATAAGTTTACTGAAAGTCCCATTGATAGGTTGTGAAATATGATTTTTTTTTTCCCGACAGTCTTTTCTTCCTCTCTTTACACTTTAACAACTGAAGGAACTATTATCTATTTGTGCAGGAGATATGCTTTATTTTCTGTTTCCTGAGAAATAGATTTTGTCATATGTTGGCTTACTAGTCTGTTGTTATCTCAGCTTTTGTAAGAGAAACTGTCAAATTTTTATGGATATCCTTTGCATCCAGAAATATACTAATAGCTGCTCCCAGTTCATAGTTGGGCTTGCTTTACCATGTTGACAACTTTGAATACTTTTCTTCTAGGTTGATTTGCTTTAGATACCTGTATTTTGTTCTTTCATATGGCAGGAAAGGGGTATGTGTGTAGTTTAATTGCTGATGATGATTTGGGGTGAGTGCAAAAATGTTGTTTGGATCATTGACAAATTTAGGAAGGATATATGAGATCCAAGGAAGTGGGCTTTGGCATGAATTTAGATAGGATATATTTTTCCGGATTTCTTTTATGAGATTTGAAAGTTGTGGTGAGGTAGACACCATCTTTGTAGTTTTCTTCTGTCATGTTGACGTGGATCCTCTTGTAGTGTTCCAACGAAACAAGGTTTCTTGCTCATTTTGTTCAGGCAATCTGTTACACAATGTTTCTTAAACTCAAGATATTTATATTGCATGGCTATTTAAATGCAAGGTAAATTAGTCTCTCCATCTTTCTCCACAAGTAGGCATGGGAAGTCTATTAAAATTCAATCATAAAACTAAAGTGAATGTATGTTTTTAATGTTTTACTTTTTTTTAAAGGTAGGATGTAACAATGAGTGGATATTTTTTCCCCTTCTTGAAGTTTTAGGCCCGAGTAGTTCAAATATTTGTTTTTTCAAGCAATGAAAGTTTCCTCATATTGTTTTAATGAATAAATTCTTTGCTTGATTAAATATCTTTAGATGTCGTGTTTCTGTTGTTGCAAGGTTATTATTATACAATATTGCATTATACATATATTTTCAGTCTAATTACATGATATGTGCTTGTTTCTCATTTGTTAGATTAAAGAAATGGAGGTCAATATCAAGCAGCATGACAAAGTTGCTCTTCAAGCAGCCCTGCATCTTGAGGAGTGTGAGTAGCTTTTCAATTTTCTTTGAGACTCGTCCATCGCTAGAACTTGGTTTAAACTGTTTGAAACTTTGGTTTTATTTTTGTTATTGTGTTGTAAAAGTAATTTACTGTAGTTCTTTTGTCTTAAAAATAGTCGGAATATTAAATTGGTCACGTAAAAGTCCAAACCTTGGTCCTTACACATGAATGACATAAAAAACATAATTTAGGAAATGCTGCTTATTACCATTTTGCTTCTTGTCCAGGTAAGAAGGCAGTAGAGGATTTCCGACAGCAACTTGAAGTTGCCAAGAAGAATGCAGAGTTAATTGCCAGGATCACTCCAGAACTCGAGAAGGCATTTCTTGAGGTTTTTATATAATGAGTTAACTAGACATGAAAGATAACTTCTGTTTGAATGCCTTGTAATATGAGTTAATTGATGTAACCCAAAAAAAAAAAAATCAATTGCAAGAACTTCTGTGGCAGGCAGCCGCCCGGGGGGGGGGGGGGGGGGGGCAGTCAATAGTTCAAACTTTTTGTTACTAAAAAACCCCCAAACTTTTATGTCAGGTGCTCAGTCATTACCTGTTTTGTGGCATCCAATGCTTAGAAATTCCAGTAGGTCATTCTTCAGGATATTGAAATATATCAGAATGACAACATATACATCTGTGTATATAATGTTTGTTGTGAAATTACGTATGGAGTGGGAAGCCATTATTTGGATCTGTAAAAGTTGTATGAAAGCAAGTATCAAAACATTGAGCCAAGTGGAATTTGGACAGGGGCCTCAACGTTTGCACTTCATATTATGCTTATAGTATTTATGTTCCTTGCATATGGGTCTCCCCTCTTTCTGGGTTTATTATGTCATTCAAATTTAACTATTTATTGCTTCTAATCGTATGAGTAATGTGACATAATATCTTATATATTTATGTCTAGATGCCTACTACAATTGAAGAATTGGAGGCTGCTATACAGGAAAATATTTCTCAAGCTAATTCTATTCTTTTCCTAAATCACAATATACTGAAAGAATATGAAGACCGCCAGCGCCAGGTAATTTTCTGCCATCTTTGCTAGTTTTTCTTTTTCTTTTCTTGTTTCTTCTTAACTTCCTCACCAGAAATTGCTATTATATTGCAGATAGAAGATAAGGCTAAAAAGTTGGAAGCAGATAAAGCGGAGCTTAGGAGATGTATAGCTGAAGTAGATAATCTTAAGGTGAGTGGAGCATTTTTTTTTTTGGTCAAATCAGAGGTTAGTGAAGCTTGGGTGTTACCTTAATGAGTGTTTTGTGAAGTTTCTGTTGGTCTCCTGCATGAACACCTGACAATAAATTTTGGCCATTTGATCTCACGCTGTAACCACTCTACCCAGAGTCACCACAATGTACTGCTCCTTAATGAATTATAATCTCTAGTCAATTGATCCAATCCAGAATATCCTTGTAAACATCCCTTATTGCCACTTCTGGAAGGAAATATGATGGATGCTAATCATATAAAAAGGTAATTGAAATATTCTTTCTCATTTAAGCTTCTCAAGAAGCAGTCCATAACTTTTGTTTAACACTACACCTACTGTTCATGTTTATGACTAAGTAGGTGTCACATTTGCGTTCTTATTCTACATACCATAACAATCTGTCCTTCGAGTAATTTAGAATTTACCTAAGTTCTGGTCTTTGACGTTAGCTTGTATGCAGTTTACATTCTCCATTGAAATTGCGGTTCTTTTGTGCTGCCACAATTTATCAGTTGCAACAAACAACAAATTCCAAAGGCATTGAACAAATTTTCACATTTCCAGTCCTCACTTGTATTACCAAGATGGTCAAGTTGAATAACTTTTTAGATCAACAGTGGTGATGAAGGGTTTTAAATCTAAACATCAGTGTCAAAGTACTTTTGTATTCTTTTTCCCCCCTTTATTTCTCTGTTTCATGTTGAATGTTTCTGTGCATATTTGCCTACTTTCATCAGTATATTTTTAATGTGGATATTTTTTTTTAGTGTCCTAATTTTAAATTATTTGTAGGAAACTTGGCTTCCAACATTAAGAAACCTTGTTGCTCAGATAAATGAGACTTTCAGTTGGAACTTCCAAGAAATGGCTGTTGCAGGGGAAGTTTCATTGGGTACCTCAGTATTACAATTTCTAGAAAATGTCTTCTTTTTTTGTGGAAGAAAATGTCTTATTATTTGTTTCACGTCCTCCTTTTATTTAATGTTTCTTCTCAGATGAGCATGAAATGGACTTCGATCAATTTGGGATACTTATAAAAGTAAAATTCAGGTGACCTGCTTATATACTCTCATGGTGCTACTAGACATTTAAATTTGGAAGTCTAATTTATGAGAGTTATTATTTTTATTTACTTAAATATAGAGAAGTGAAACCCCCCTTTTGAAAAATTTGTGAAGTTTGATGTTGGTGTCCGAAACTTAGCATCAGTTCAGTTACGAATTACTTTTTCGAGAAAAAGAAATTAAATCTGAAACTTTTTTGTTAGAATTTGGAAAGTGATAGTTTAGATAGTGTTTGAAGGATATATAAAAACTTAACCTTTGGGCACCAACTGAGCTCGTTAGAGGTATTCAAGTGCCACTAACTGCCTGCTTTTCTTTTCCAATCCAGTTAATTTGATACATATAGTATAGATATCCTGCTTAAATGAAATTCTACCATAGGAAATAATAGCTGGATTTTAAATTTTCTGCTATTCCACTAAGATGCTATGAATTCACAGCTCTTGATTTGTTATGTGAAATTCTGGTTAATACGTATCTACTGCTCACAAATTTGTTTGGACCTTATGGTCATCAGACAAGCAGGGCAGCTACAAGTTCTCAGTGCCCACCATCAATCTGGAGGGGTATTACACTAACTATATTCTTGAGTTCTTGATTCAAATACTACAGTTTTACCTTATTGTGCCTCAAACTTCCCATTTTGTAGGAGCGTTCAGTTTCAACTATACTTTATCTTGTTTCTCTTCAAGACCTTACAAATTGCCCATTTAGGGTGGTTGATGAGATAAATCAAGGTTGGTTGCACAACAGATTGCTTTTTGCTTTTTCTTTCCTCACATCAAGTTCCATCTATCTCAGAAAAAATCATTGTGGCATTTAATATTTTCTCAGGGATGGATCCTATAAATGAGAGAAAGATGTTCCAGCAATTAGTAAGAGCAGCATCCCAACCAAATACACCACAGTAAGAGCACTATGCCTAATTTGCGATAGTTATCTGTCTATTTTTTTGGTGCCTGCAAATTCTCTCTATTTTGATCTGTTTTAGAAGGTGCAAAATAACAAAATGGGAACAAGAATGAAACTTCTTGTACAAGTATTGGTTGCTATAATCACCAACCTTTCCTATGTAATAGCGCTCTGTTGTAGTCTGTGTCTCAGTGTGTACGTCACATTTAGCTGCTCCTTAAATGGTGTTGCTGTTTGCACCAGAATGCTGAGGGATACCCTAATCATTTGCATGGTACATAATTTAGGTCACGCAGTTTCTGCTTCTAATGTGAGCGAAAGAATTGCAAGATTGTGTAAGCAATGACACAATTGAGAATATATGACTGTTGCCGTATAATTTGGAGTTGACAAAGCACATTCTGCTTCTCGTATGCCTGACTTGCCAATTGTAAAAAGTGACTTAAGTTTTGGTCTCTGTCCCATCTTGTTCAGGTGCTTCTTGCTTACCCCAAAGTTGCTACCAGATCTGGATTACAGTGAAGCATGCAGCATTTTGAACATAATGAATGGCCCCTGGATCAAGCAGCCAGCAAAAGGTGAAAACATCACTCGAGAGTTAACAGTCAGTATTATCTATTGATATGTTGAAACTTATCAACTACTCACCAAAAATTCTTTCTTTTTTGTTAATTCAGTCTGGAGCCAGGGTGATTGCTGGGGAAATGTCATAGGCTTAGTAGGAAAAAGCCAATGCTGAAAGTAACAATTACCTTTTGAAATGGGGAGCAATCAGGAATTTTTTTGAAAATGATCATCCCTGTGTAAATTGTTTCTACCCTTTTGTACAGATGATTTTCACAAATGTTTTATCGTGGTTGCTCGGATGAGGCTCTAGGGCTGTTCCTGTTCATAGGGAGTGCCTTGTATTTGAGCAGCAAGGATTGGATTTAGGCATAACCAAAACCAAAAAAGCATTATATTTTGGAGGCGTGATGGTTCGTTTATGCTTCTATCGATGGTCAATGAATATCCAGTATCTTGTTTGTGTAACATAAATAAACGTTTGATATTTCAAGCCTCATGATGTTTCCATTTCATTACTTCTACATAACTTGCATGGTTATCCGTTGGAGTAACTAGCTTTCCCCATATCTATCACACTGGTATTGTTTGAAGAGGCCGAGCTGTGATTTGGAAGAGAATAATCCTGTGTTGAAATTCAAGTTAATGTCTAAAAATAAACTCAATAAAATCAAGGCAGTTGGTGTAAAAAATGTACTCATTTAAATTTCTATTTTTTGAGAATTTGTAGAAATACTCTCTCCTCTCTCTCTCTCTCTCTCTCTCTCTCCACGTGGAGTCAAGGTCGCAAGTAATTTGCTGTAGAATTGGAGGCTGCCATGGGCAAATGCCAGGTAAAAGAAACTTTTGTTCATTTATTTATGAGTAATGCTACTCTTACCACATTTGTATATCACATTCCAATACCAACTTATGTGATAGATGAGGTGTACAACCACATCAATTAAAACTAATTTAACATTTTCTGTTTTTTTAATATTTATCGACACTTTTTAATTGATGTGGTTGTACACCTCATCTGCCGCATAAGGTGGTATGAGAATGTGGTATACAAATGTTGTAAGAGTAGCATTATTCTTTATGTATTAAATAATCAAGGTAGAATTGGTGGCTAAAACAGGTAGAAATCCAAACAGTTTTACCGTTACTTGGTTAACAGAAAATTACCTTGTTTACTAATCTTGTTCTACTATGATATAATATAATTATTTATTGCAATTTGCAAAAATTAATAGTACAAGGACCATAGTTGCACTTGAATCTTGATCCACTATTAGAGGGGGTGATGTACACGTTAAACAAAAGAGTAAATTGGAGCACTAGTCCCTGAATTAAAATATTTTTTCCTCTATTTTTTTATTTAATAAAAGCGATATTTAGGGAGTGAAAAATCAAACCTAGGACCTTGAAGGCATAAGTAAAACCATTACAGTCTACAAACCCCTTCCCCTTAAATTAGATTCTTTAATTCAAAAGTGAACAAACTTTTTAAATTCTTTAATCCGTCAATGTCCTTAACATGCCCACACTAATCTCCTTTGTCAACAAATTAATATAAGGGGAAAACAGCACTGCGTAGCGGGCAAATTGGAGAACACCCCTTTCTTCCAACCATGAAGAATTTCCGCAGCCCAAGAACCGAGCGTACACGACAGTAAAATCTCCCTCATTAATTAAAAAAAATAAAAAATCAAAAGTGATGAGTTGATAATATTGATCACAAAATTAGTACATGGCCTTTCTCACTCTCACTCGGGTAGATGAGACTGTAATATGCTCTCTTTAAGGGACAGTCTCAACCAAGATACAACATCAAGGTCACCCTCTCTCCTCTCTCTCTCTCTCTTCATCCCCTTACTCTCCTACCATCTTTACTAACTACATTCGCAAAGTTTTGACAGTGGCACCTAAGAGGCTGAATGAACAATTTAAAGACAACATGTACAGGTGTTAGTATTCTTCAATTTGTTGGAAGCTTGAAATCGAGCATCTCCCTTATATTTAACCGAATCGAAGGACCCATTGATGAGCATATATGTGCACTTTTCCAGTAAACACCTTTCGCACCTGGTGGCTTATTTGTTTCTACCGATTTCTGTCAGGTAAAGCATAAGTAAAATTAAATTTCATAGCAAGTGGATGCAATTCCAACAGCAATGGATATTAGGAAATTAAGGAGAAGAACATACCACTGCGGCAAGCAAGTTTACGAGAAGGTCTTCTTCAGGAAAGTCAGCTTTTCCAAAACGTAAATGAACTATACCAGTTTTATCTGCTCTGTATTCAACTTTCCCCTGCTTGAATTCTGCTATGGCCTGAAACAGAGAATATGAGTAAGGTCATTTAATACAGTAGCTAGGAACCAGTTAAATGTTCAGGGTAAGAATGAATATCCACACAAGTGCAGAAAGAAAACTAAAACATTGAAATCCAAATCATACCTGAGGTATATTAGGTGTGACAGTACCAGCTTTCGGATTTGGCATGAGCCCTCGTGGTCCTAGAATCTTTCCTAGGCTAGCGACCTTTGACAAACATCAAAGACAATAAATGTAACTGAATACCATAAATTCCAGCCATTATCAAACACAGATACAGCATATACAAAACAGAAAGTAAAAAATTGTGAACTATATGCACTTTGGTTCAAGTTAGAACGATGTCCAAATAATATGATGTAAAATGTGAAAGTTAAGCATGTTTAAGACACCAAACTGGTAGAATCAATAAAAGCAGACCAAACCAGCTAGTCTAACAGAAGTCACCTTTTTCACTCCACAAGAACAAGTCACGAGGAAAAGAGGGCAGCACATATTGTTTTTCCTTTCTTACTTTTAATTATTTAGTTTTGTGGCATGAGTGTCTGATTATGAGACGTAATTTTGTGCAAATTTTTTATTCTTAATTTCACTTATGACAAAGGTGACTTGTGGCATCAAATACAAATTACCATTATGACAGGCATTGTATTATTGTCCTTAAATGCATAAGCAACAAGTGAGAGCATTGTATGCTACAAATGTACAAGGCATTGTGGGGGTGGGGTGGCGGGGGGCATCACAGGATTTTGCACAAAAATAAACATGGATACTGAATACAACCAAACAATATTCGTCAGCATTTCATCATGCACATCAGGATTTAGATTCAACTGACTAGTTTCTTTTTCTGCTGCAAAACTAGTCCTTATTTTTATCATAAACCCTAATTTTGTTGACCAAAAACCAAAAAAAGACGGTAGTATTTTAGCTTTTACCCGACGTCCAGATGCCTACTGTACTGTATAAAAATGAAAATGATTACCATACTTCATTGTCAAATAGACATTGTTATATATATATATTGATTAGACAAAATAATGAAGGCAACACCTTGGGCATCATATCTGGCGAAGCAATTAACTTGTCAAATTCCATGAATCCTTCTTTTATCTGTTGTATCAAATCATCTCCACCAACCAAATCTGCTCCAGCATTTTTTGCTTCATCAAACCTTTCACCTGTAGATATTAAAGAAGATAACCTGTGACATGAAATACTATGAAAACCAAAAACCTTTCGTGTTAAAATTATTGCAACTCACAGGAGCCCCGAGTGCACCTGCACACATGGATGCTTGTGATATAAAATGAGCTTGAGGGGTAGCAAAAAAGCTTAAGGAATAAGAATATTTTTGCACAATATGAAAGGAAAAATATGAGAACCCGAACATTTTAGACTTTTGGATAAGTATAAGGCATACATAATCTTGGTATCATTCAAAAACTACAGTACATGTCTATTGAGGTTAATCTATGCCAGCTAATAATGAAATACCTAAGGTGCAATTTTGTAGATATAACACATATTTTTCATGCCGGATTAAATCTACAGAAACCATATATCTGTATTTATATAAAATTAAATACAAACAAGCCAACGTGAAAAATCAACAAGCAACAGAACTGGTGCCAATTATAAGCTAAAGCAAGAAAGTGTAACATCTCCAACATCCTTAGTAACTACTTCCATTTTTTTTCTTAAAAGAGGTAAGAAAAATCTTACAATTCCTAAGAGTAAATTTTAACCTCTTTTGGACCAAATGACTAAGAGACTGTCATGTCATCAGGGATAAAAAAAATAATACGATAAATTGACTTGCAAGAAAAAATATTATGAATAGGCCTTACAAGAGAAATGATAATGCTCCAATCCAATTTGAATTTCGAAAAGGAGTGTGATACACTAGTTAGAAACCGACAGGTGTAGGAAATTCACCAAGATTAGTGGTAGAAAAAGTCTCATCAATCATTTCAAGACCAGATCATTGAAGAAATGAAAATAATATACCCCATCCAACTAATTCATTTGCATAAAGTCCCATTCACAGAAGATGAAAACCATTTAGAGATGCCTAGATTCAGCCAAGCAAGCATTTCTTCTGTTCTTTTCAACCAAGGTAAAACCGTAATGAGAATAAAACCCCACTCAGTAAAGGTGTTACTTGTTCTTGCCTTGTAGGCTTAATTGACAGAACAATTTACCTATAGAGAATTCAGATAGCAGTTTCAAGAATAATAGACCTGGCTAATACATGCTAACGCAGAAATTGTTTGCACAGTTATGCTCCTCTACTTTTCATTCTTTAGGTTGAAATTTCCAACTTGTATCCTCAGTAAGTTCAAATAAGTGATTTACATAACACATCACCTTAGCTCATGCTAAATGACAGATATATTTACTTTTTATCCATTAAGCACAACAGTACAAAGAGAAAAAGAGAGAGTAGCTACCTTGAGTAAGAACAGCCACTTTAACAGTCTGTCCAGTTCCCTTGGGCAGGTTTACCTAGGACAAGAATTCCATAACACATGAAAGAATATAATGTACTGCTAAGCAGTTGATAAGCCTAAACATATTTCTGACTAACAAGATCAGAAAACTCACAGTTGCCCTTAGCTGTTGGTCATTATATTTTGGGTCAATATTGAGGCGGAAATGAGCTTCAGCAGTTTCTACAAATTTTGTATTGGTCATTTCTTTCAGTAAAGCTATTGCTGGTTGCAGCTCATACTCTTTTTTGGTTTCCCTCAATTTCTGAATTTCCAAGAATCTTTTGGACCTTGTCTGACATTGTGAACAGAAGACAATTGAGCGTTTGAATCACTACTGACATCTTGGAAGAATGTAAGAACAGGACATTGCACGAATATAAATCAACTAAAACCAAATTACAAAAAATAACTTTAGGGGTTTCTTCAATCTTTAGAATTATACTAACAACAGAAAAACCATCAAACTTGAAGAATGTATGTATTATATTTGTAGAACCAGTGTCTTTTTCAAGACAATAACGTGACCTTACTTTACTCAATCAATCCTTCTAGAATCTGAAGAAGCATAACTTACAAAAAGTTAGTGACTATATTTCCTTAAAGAATTCAACGAAGGGTTTTTCTGACACAATTTTTGATAAGAAAGAAAAAACCCATTAATCCCATTTCTAGATTAATCGATATTCTTCAACAACAAAAAAAGGTAAAAGAACAATAAAAGAATCACTGGGCATATTTTGTTTCGATAAAAATGCAATAACTTCTGAAATTTAAATCCAAGAGCCTTAATGAAGACACACAAACGAGATAACCAAAAAAGAAAACAAATTTCGGCTCAAAAAATTGGGAAAACCAAGCTAGCAGAAGATAATGACGAAAAGACTTACTCTGTCCCTCTTTAAAAGCAATGCAGCCTTCCCTTTCTTGGGCTTTGGAACAGCAACAGTAACAGAACTATCGCCTTTTCCTTCTTCATCCTCATCCACATCCTCAGCCACCTCTGCCTCAGCAGTCAAAGCAGCCGCAGCGACAGGGTAAGGCTCAAACTTGGCTTCCTTTAACAAACTCAAATTGACCCACTTGCTTGGTCTTCTCTCTCTAGGCCTCAAAACCAGTGGGCAGAGACAAAAAGTTTTAAAGAGCGGCTTGGGCTTGAAGGAGACGAGCGAGGGAGTGAAGTCTTGTGGGTGCACAGAGGAGGAGGCGTACGTTAGCATGAGGGATGAGGGTGTGGTACTAGTAGCCATTGTTGGAGCTCTCTGTCTCTGCAAATGAAGCCTTTGGAAAATTGCTATCTATCCATATTAGTTCGAGATAAGAGGTGGCTTTGTTGTCTACTATTGGATGGTAGACCGTAGTTCCCATCTGCAATAGTAATTAAAACATGAATAAAATTGTTCCATTATTTTTTCAAAAAGTAATTTAACAAAATTGGTTTTCTTTTCTTATTGACCAAAGATTTCTAATTTTTTTCTAATTTTGCAGACATGGACTTAGCCAAAAATAAATATATAAACATTTGCCTTCCAATTTTTGGGGTTGAATTACTTGAGCCTTTTGTTTTTGCCTTGCATAGATTTTGTTCTTATCAGTTTGTTTTTGGCCTATCTATCTCACGTTTTCAATTTCTCATTAACAAAATGGTAATGTGAATAACAATGTGTGTACAGTCCCTTCCTCCTAGGTTAGGGTTTTAGTGCCGCCAGTCTCCAGTACAGGTTGGTTAGGGTTTCTAAGTGATTGCTTGTGGTTCACGGCTGCTTTCAACGGTGTCTGTTTCATCACACGTACAGTGTGGAATACGGCGGAACTATTGTTCAAGCGGGTTTTGGGTGTTGCCTTCGGCGTACAGAGGGAAGCACTTTTGTTCAAGCGGGGTTTGGGTGTTGCCTTCGGCTTACACAGGGAAGCATTGAGTGGATGATGGCGGCTGTTGATGAACTGGTATCAGGTCTCACCTCTTCCTTGGCAATTTCAGAATCTGAATCAGTGGAGGTTGTCGGGTTAGAGGATCTGGGAAACTTGAAGGCTGAACGGTTCTTGCTTGTTGGGAAATTGCTCACTTCAAAGGCGTTTCATAAGGAGGCTTTATTTGGCACGTTGAAGAGGATTTGGCATACCAGGGAGGAGTTCACTGCGGTGTCTCTGGACGACCCCAAGAGGTTCTTGTTCTCTTTCAAAACAGATTTCGATAGGAAGAAGGTGATGAGGGGCTCCCCTTGGACTTTTGATAGGGCGTTGTTGCTACTGGCGAGCACTGATGGTGAGGTGGATCCTATGTCCGTTTCGGTGGATTCGCAAAGTTTTTGGGTGCGTGTGCGCCGTATTCCGCCGATTTTTCTGACCCCAGCCATGGGAGAAAAACTAGGTAATTTTTTGGGTACGTTCTACATGGTGGATCGTGGCTTAAATGGAGACTGCTTGGGGAGCTTTCTACGTATAAGGGTGGGTTTGAAAATCAATGAGCCGCTAAAACGATGTGGCACACTGCGTTTGTCGGCAGATGAACTGGCAAAACAGTATGAAATCGAATATGAGCGGCTCCCGTATTTCTGTTTATATTGTGGGTGACTGGACCACGTGGGTGCTGCATGCAGTGTCAAGGCCTCAAGGGCTATTGAAGTTGAACAATACAGACGGTGGAAAACGATAATGAAGGATGTGTATAGTATCCGGGCAGAGAATCAGTTAACAGGCCAGCGGCTAGGTTTGTTTGATGACGAACCTCAAAAGGATGACACGGCTTCGATGCCGTCCAAGCGTACGGGGGTGGTTCGATCCTTCGACGAGGCCTTTGACGGGCAAGGAATGATGGAGATGGATAGTGGGATGGATTGCCCCTTGGCGCAAGTCTTTAAAAGGCGTCGAGTGCACAAGGAAAAGGAGGTCACGGTCTCCTCACAAGGGGCCGATGGTGATGTGGTTGGCCACAAGGAAGGTAGGGTGCATCTGAACCAAGGGGTCACTGAGGCTGCGAGGTCGGATATGGGTCCCCTGCGGCTGGATGAGGATATCTCACAGATTCTTCATACTGCTCCAAGGCGTTTGGACAAGGACAAAACAGTTTTGGGGGAAGATATCACTGCGGCTTCTGCTATCTTGGGGCCGCCAACCTCATTCTGCAAAGGTAGTATACGACGTGGCTTTCAGCGAGGCCGTGCCAGGCCTCGGGGGAGTCAGGTGATGACTGATAATACATCTGGTGCTAAGCGCACACCCGTGATGGGTCCCGGGGGTCGGGCCCATCACGAGCAATGACAATCTTATGCTGGAATGTTCGGGGTCTGGGCAACCCACGAACATTCCGAGCTCTGAGATTCCTTCTCAGAGATAAAAAGCCTCGTATCATCTTTTTGTCGGAGACCAAAAAGACGGTGCGCCAGATGGAGTGTGTGCAACGGCAGTTGGGTATGATGGGGTGCTTCAGTGTGGGAAGAGAAGGAAGGGCGGGGGGTTTAGCTTTGTTATGGCAACACGGAGTGGAAGTATCTATTATTTCTTCTTCTCCAGGGCATATTGACGCTATTTTAAAGGGTGTGGATATGGAGACTTTCCGCTTTACTGGGTTTTATGGTAATCCTGAAACGAGGTTACGACGGCACTCTTGGGATTTGCTACGACAAATTGCAGGGACTGTTCAAGGGCCATGGCTTGTAGGTGGGGATTTCAATGAAATACTTAAGGCTCATGAGTACTTGGGTCGCCGTTTCCGACCAATGTCACAAATGAGGGCCTTTCGGGAAGCTTTGGAGGAGTGGTTTGACAACTATTCGGTTTCAGGGGTATAAGTTTACATGGTCTAACCGGTGGCAAGGTGATGGGAATGTAAAGCTTCGGCTGGATAGAATGGTGGCTAATGGTGACTTTGTTAGGACCTTTCCTGAGGTCACAACGCATCATCTGAATTCTATGGTGTCTGACCATCTCCCTTTGTTGTCATATTTGAGACCAAGTACTTGGGCACGGACGCATAAGCGGTTTTCGTTCGAGGAAATGTGGACTACTGTTGAGGGTTGCCAAGATGTCATTACGCATGCTTGGGAGTCTGAGACTGGAACTGTCATAGAGAAATTGAAGGCATGTCAAGGGCCTCTCAAAATTTGGGCCTCAACCAAGTTTTCTTAAGCGAGGAGATCGAAACTTCTTTGGGTCAAATGCTTCCTACTAAGTCTCCAAGAGTGGATGGTATGTCGGCACTGTTTTATCAGAAGTATTGGGGGGTGGTAGGCAATGATGTGGTAGGGTACTGCCTTAATGTATTGAATGGGGGTGCCAGTGTGAAAGCAATTAATCACACACTTTTGACGCTCATTCCTAAGGTTGACAATCCGGTAAAAGTTGCGGAGTTTCGGCCGATTAGTTTGTGTACAGTAATCTATAAGATGATTTCCAAGACTATAGTTAACAGGTTGAAGCCTATTATGCCGCTTATCATCTCCGAGTTTCAGAGCGCGTTTGTCCCTACACGGCTGATTACGGACAACATTCTTGCTGCTTTTGAAAGCATCCATGCTATTAAACGGCGTGGTGGGAGTAAGCTGAAGAAAATGGTACTAAAGTTGGATATGTCTAAAGCTTATGACAGAGTGGAATGGACATTTATTGAGGCTATGCTTAAGCGTTTGGGCTTTACCGATAGGTGGGTGGAGCTAATCATGGATTGTATATCCACTGTTACATACTCTGTTCAAGTTCGGGGGGTGGCGTCGGGACTGATTGTGCCATCAAGGGGGCTGCGTCAGGGAGATCCTCTCTCTCCTTATCTGTTTTTAATTTGTGCGGAGGGACTGTCTGCTTTGCTTTCTAACGCACTCAGAATCAAGCGTATTAGCGGCATTTCCGTGGCTCAGGGAGCACCTACTATTTCTCATTTATTTTTTGCAGATGATAGCCTATTTTTTTGTAATGCCCATCTTGCTGATTGTGCTTATTTGCTTCAAATTCTCAGCATGTATGAGAGAGCATCTGGTCAGAAAATAAATTTTGATAAGTCTGCAGTTTGTTTTAGCCCCAACACTGATCCAGTGATGAAGCAACTGATTGCTGAAATGCTTGGAGTGCCGATTGTTACATGTCATGAACGCTACCTTGGGCTGCCCACCTTAGCTCAACGCAGCAAATCCCGGATGTTTAATCATGTGCGAGAACAAGTGTGGCGCAAGCTTAATACTTGGGATACGAAGTTGCTGTCAGCGGCGGGCAAGGAGGTCTTAATTAAGGCGGTTGGTCAGGCACTACCTACTTATACAATGGGAGTATTTCAGCTGCCAAAATCTTTGTGTCAGGAATTATCTGCTATGATTGCAAGGTACTGGTGGGGGAAGAGTGGTAGGAAAGGAATTCATTGGTTGGGTTGGAGAAAATTGTGTAAACCAAAATGGCTGGGAGGCCTTGGTTTCAGACACTTTGAAGCTTTTAATAAAGCCATGGTCGCAAAACAGGCTTGGCGAATTTTAGAGAACCCCACCTCTCTGGTGGCTAAGATGCTTAAAGCCCGATATTTTCCAGAGGATGATTTTATGCAGGCTAGTTTGGGGAGTTCGCCGTCACTGATATGGAGATCTATTCTGTGGGGACGTGAGGTTATTGAGGATGGCTTGCTTTGGAGGGTGGGCAATGGAGCTTCTATCCGTGTTCTCCAAGATAAGTGGATTCCAAAACCTTTTACGTTTAAACCATTGATGACTAGAGGGCTGGAGCAGACGTCTATGGTCTCTGACCTTCTAACGGCTTCTGGCTCTTGGAATTTGCCACTGTTAGAGCAACATTTTAGCTTGGAAGATCGGGATATCATTTCTGGCATCACTTTGGGATCAGTTTCACAGCTGGGTGACAGCAAATATTGGTTTTTCTCAAAGAACGGGAAATATTCCGTTAAAACTGGGTATCGTGTGGCGGTAAGGCAGTGCGATGAGGATTTTGGAGTGGGAGGATCGGATCAGAGTGCTCAAGAAGGCTTCTGGAAGCGAATTTGGAAGCTAGCTGTCCCCAACAAAATTAAGATGCTGCTGTGGCGGGCATGTACTGAAATTCTGCCAACTGCAGTCAATTTATTTAAGAAAAGGGTGCTTCCGTCTCATGTGTGCTCAAGGTGTGGGAACTATCCTGAAGATGCTTTCCACGCTTTGTGGTCGTGTAAAATGAGTCAAAAGCTATGGAAGTGTACCCATTTCATCCGGCGAATTAATATGGCGGGGGGCACCTTCGCTGATGCTTTTGAGGCTGTGGCTTCAATGCTGTCGAAAGCTGACTTAGAGCGCTTTGCTTGTTGTGCGTGGAGTGCGTGGAAACTACGTAATGATTCTTTGCATGGGAAACAGATTACACGGGTGGATAATATGGTGGAAAACACGATGGAAATGCTGGAAGTGTTTAAATCTTGTGAGGAGCGGTCCAAGCTCCCCCTCGTCTCTCCGCAGGCCCATTGGTTGAAACCACGGGTCAATACTCTTCTCCTTAACTGTGATGGGGCTGTGGGACGTGAGCAAGGTGATCGGGGTCTGGGGGGAGTTTGTCGTGACCACGCCGGAAACTTTATCTGTGGTTTCGCATCGTTTGGTCCACCTGGTTTGGATGTTTTGGGCACGGAGTTGGTGGCTGTCCGGGAAGGGTTATTGATGATAGGATACATGGGTTTTACTCGGTTTACCATTGGTCTTGATTCTCAAGAAGTTGTTTCTATGCTTAAAGATGGTTTGGATTGGTAGAGTAATATTGGTAATGTGGTGGAGGATGTTCGTCGGTTAATGGTTGATCGAGAGGTGGCTGGAGTGTTCTACCAACACCGGCAGGGTAATGGGGTGGCACATAGTCTAGCTCAGCATGGGTTGAGAGTGAGATCTCGCCTTTTTTGGAAAGACCGTGCTCCTCCATGGTTAAGCATTCTTTTAGATAAGGATATAGCTATGGTGTAATTCATTGTTTGTTTTTGAGATGCGGTGGTACTCTTTTTCCTTGACCAGATTTTCCCCCATTGGGGGTTTTGGATGGCAAGGTTTTAATGAGGCCACACTAACGCTCTCCGTTCATTTGTAAACGTTATCATTGGTTGGTGCTACGGTTGAATGAATCTTTCTATTTGATCAAAAAAAAAAAAAACAATGTGTGTAGTGTGCTACTTGTACAAGGGCTACTCGATAGCCTCCGTGTGCTTGGCTAACTGTGGTTGGGCTTCTTCCCGTTTCATGGTCAATTGGCGATAGTCTTATTTCAAATCAATATTCTGTCCGTGTAGCGCAATCGGTCGAGTTGAGTTTGTAAGTCGACCTCCTTAGTCCTCTCCTCATGGAGGATTCAGGATGAGGCGTGGCAAGCTGCGTGTCGAGGCTAGCATCACTCGGCATTGAGATTCTAGGAGGTAGGGTGTCAGGGAGGCGAAACTACCTAATGAGCGAGGAGTCCAGTGCGGTTAGTAGAGGAGTGGGAAGTCAAGCAATGTTTCCCACAAATGATGCTAAATTGTTGATGTCAAAAATTGGATACAACTTCTAAGAGCACCTCCACCCATGTAGGCTAAGGCAAGGCTAAGGCAAGGCAAGGGCTGCCACTATTCATGTGAATAGTGCCAGCCTTGCTTTAGTTGGTTCCACCCTTGGAAGGCTAGGGCAAGGGCAAGAAAAAAAAAAAGATTATGCAACAAAATATAAACAATTTAGAAAGTGAATAAAATTGTTATGTATTTATAGGGAAAATATCTATAATTTTTTGGTATTTAAAAAAAAAAAATTGAAATTCTTTTGGATTTTTTTGAATTTTTTTTACTCGCTGACGTCAGCGCCTTCGTGCTGCAGCCCAGGCAAGATCTGCCTGTAGGCTTGCCCAATTTGATGGGACCCACCATTTGCCCCGGCCATTTCTCTCCCGCTGGAGCTCTCTTGGGCTGCCTTGGGGGGCCTTTTGCCCAGTCTTGGCTCAAGGCTGGACATGCTCTAAGGGGATTGATTTTCGGATATCGTGCTTCAGGAATTCTTCGACAGTTGTTGATACCAAGGTCTAAAATATCGGTGGTATCGGAAATATCGGAAGTCCAAAAACACGGAAATATCGAAGGAAATATCGGGATATTATCGGTATCGGTAAAAATTGAATAAAAACCAAGGAAATTGTAAGAAAAAACTTGGAAATTTTTATTGAAACTTTGCAGGATGTTTATTTAGTCAATTATCTATTAGTTTATCACAAAAAATTGGAAGGAAATGCATTGCATGATGGATTTAACTGATTTAAGTTGATTATATAGCGAGCTGGCAAACACTGTAAGTGTAGAAAATATGTAGTAATTAATGAAAGAAGATTAAACACACCATAATCATTTATATATAATGAATTACTATAATATTTTACACTTTATACATTGCATGGTAAGATACATGAGTGACTTAGTACCACATAGAGTTCCTATGAGGTTCAAAATTTTCACTATCTTCATCATCTCTATGTGTAGAGTAAGTATATTTTGAAGAGTAGTCATCAAATGATAAATCCCCAAAATAGTTTTGCATGTAATTGTTAACATGCCACCCATATGGATCCGAGATTGGTTGACGTTGTCCATAAGCAAAATCATTTGAAGATTGAGTCTCAGATTCTTTCCATGAGTCGCTTGATTCCATCCCAACAGGAATGGGATATGAAGGGTAGGGAAATGGTTGGTTATGAGTATAACCATAATTACTACTTCCTACCCCAACAGAGTCCGAAGTTATAGATAACGAGTCATTTTCTTGATTTGACAAAGTCCCCTTGCCTCTTTCTCTACGAGTCATCTTCTTGACTTCACACAAACATAAGTGATATGGTGGTTAAGGTGTTGAATGAGTAAAATGGGAGGGGTTCAAATCCCTCTATGCGCAACAGGGGAGGCGTTTCAAAAAATTTCATGTATTTTTTGGGTTTCGTATCGGGATATTATCGGGATATTATCGATAATATCTCGATATATTGCCCAAATCATTCATAAAAATGTTGAAGTTATCTCCCCGATATTATCGAGATAATATTGGGATAATATTGATATTATGACGATAACACCATGGTTAGTTGCTAAAATATCGGCCCCCCAAAAATCAGATATTATCGGGATAATATCGGGAATAATATCGATATTTAAGACCTTGGTTGATATCCATAGGGACTACCAAAAAGAACCCAAGAAATAAAGGCCTAAATTACTTGAGTAGGTAATGAGACCCAAAACCAACATTTACCTTACCCATGTCTAAGGATGCCTAAGAAGGGTAATAGAGGCCGACCAAGCCCAGTTAAGGCCTACGCGGCCAAAAACCCGGCATATAAAACCCTGACGCCTCTCCTTAGAAGCCCACGTATAGGAATTGAAGCGCCTAGAAAAGCCCACGAAATTTTCCACTAACGCTTGCTTTCCCAAAAGAGAGAGACACACATTAAACCACCACCGATTGCCCATTTAGAAGATGCCATGACATCGGCGACTCCTCAATCCCACATCGAAAAAGGACAATAGAAAGGTCCAACTTTCCCTATATAAAAAGGAGTACTTTCTGCCTAAAAAATGGTAACATGAGTCTCCTCCATACTTGATTACAGTACTTTTGGATAACCTTCGTTGTGGGAAAAGATTGACTAAGGCATCGGAGGGTGGTTGGTGGACCCACCACCACTTCTTCAGTGACCTTTTCATGTTTTTCTTTCAGGAGGAGCAACCAACAATCATCCTTCTTGACCACTTCAAGAAGGGGCAAAAATATACAGAAGTGCAGCCTCAAAATCCAGTATGTCCTTAAGGAAGGGTTAACTCTGTTTGACTCACTCTGATTGGTTGAGCGATTTTTACACATTAACAACAATCATAGTGTTATATGCAAAAAGGGAAGATCGGTTAGACATTAGTACTGGTGTGATACCTGCTGAAGGCACTCTGATGCTTAAATCAGCTTAAATTTGGTATTTGAGACAATTTTAGGTGAGTAATGACTAGGGCAAAAATTGGTTACCGCATGTCTTTGAAATAGTGCTCTATTTTTTTATTATTTTTTAATAAACAAAAGGGTGTGTGATGTTTGCACATTTTTTCGATGTGAGACTCTTGTCAATCACTGTTGTGGCGACACATGTTCTGAAGTCGACGTGGTAATCTCATCGATTGTTGGAGGCATGTCTCTCTACTTATATCGTCGGCATGTAGACTGCTGAGTAGTTGGGGGACAACCACTCGTGTCTTGGTTGATTCGTGCTACAAATCAATGAGGGGCAAATTATCCCCTTCTGATTGGTATGTTCTTCTATCAGTTAGCTGAATAAAGGGTTTGTATGGTGACCCTTGTTGGGAGCCAGTCTTTCAACACAGTTGTTATGGTTAAACCTTCGACATGTGTGGTTTTCAGTACCCTACCCATTACCGAATGAGCTCGGTTGATTACGGTATAAACACATGTTCTCAAGCTCATAATCGGGCCCATGAACCATCGATTTGAAAGGAACGGCATCACGAGTAAAACTCATCACTTCTCCATAAGGTATGGGCTTTTTCAAGCATCCGAGATCGTTTAGTAGCCCAAAATCCGGTTTTAAAGTTTTTACAGTTTTTGGAAACTTTGTTATTCCTAGGTTTTCTAAGAGTATTTAAACATACTTTACCCGTGGTTAGAGTTATGTTTTGCTATTCTAGTTTATAAATAAACCTTAAGGTTTCCTCATGTTTTCCTGGTGGATTCCAGAGTTATATGTGAAAAGTAGTGCCAATTGATTCCACCCCAAAACCTTAGGGGCATTGATTAAAAGATTAAAAAATTATTTGCAAGTGAAAGAACCAAACTTTTCCAAACACCATTTTCTAGCATCCTTTCTTTGAGGAAATAATCTCACATCCTTCAACAAACACAACAAATTAGATACCTCCTCCAACTCGATCTCTCTAAGGTTTCTCCTAAATCAGAAGTCCTAACTGTAAGGAAAAAAGTCAGACGCTTGCAATGGACAAGCCATGGTGACTAGACAACCTGAATAATCTAGGAAGTCTATTGGTTGTTAAGATTAATTTTGAAAATTTTACCCGTCTGCACAACAAAACGTTTTTCTAACTTTGAAGACGCTTCTCCACTTTCTCAATCACAAGAGACCAGAATCCTCAAATTTACATTTGAAAACATTCCTCTAAATCACCCCATCCTACCCCAACCCACCCATTTCCTCCAAAATGTCCAAATTTTTTAAGTTCGCTTCCACTTCCTTTTTAGCTTCCAACTTCCCAAATTCTCTCATGCTCAAGTCTTTAGGCTTACCTTTTAAACCCTTCAGCCTCCTCATCAACCTAAATCCTTCCACCTCCCTCCACCAATCCTTAATAAGAGAATAAAATTTAGGGTGATGTAACCACATATTTTCAAACCTGAAGGGAGCAGGTCCCCATTTCACCACAGAAGTATTGTTCGGTTCATTTTTACACATGATTTTTCATGTTATTCACCCACTATTTTGAGTTAGTTCTTGACATTTTATAGCTTTTTACTTCCTTTTTGTGTTTTCTTAGATTTTACCTTGGTTGGAATGAAAATGAGCTAAAAGTGCATTATTGGTTATAAATTCTGTTTTTGTTCATTTTCGTAGGTCAACTTCTTGGCCTGGGATCAACATGCTCTGGTGCTCGGATGAGGTGAAGATCTTCATGAAACTTATTCCAATGGATGTTAACTACAACATATCCAAATTTGAGCTCCATTGGACAAGTATTGCCTATCCAACCAATCCAGCATGTTACCACAGCTCTGGAAATCCGGATTTGGCCAGCTTTTACCTCCTTTGTGTTATCTTGATTTTCTTGTTACCATAACTCTTGGTAACAAGAAGTTACCTTAGCTTTGAGATATTTTCTGAAGCAATTGGCATCTTATTGAGGACAAAGCTTCATCATGGCAAGGGGACAATGGGCTAAGGCTTTATCAAAGGTGGTAGTTTAATATTAAAAGGTAAAAGCTGGAAAGGAGGAGAGAGGGAAGAAAAGGAATTGCAATCTGAAGTTGGGGGAGGCTTTTCAACGTGGGAAAGGAATCCATTACAAAAATTACACAGAGGAGAGCAGATTTTGGAGAGCTTGGAGCTTGGAGAAAGCCAAGGTGCAGCCAAGCTAAGTGGAGAAGAAGACTTCCACCATTGAAGACTTCAAGCTTTCATCATTTCCAAATCTGTAAACTCTTTCTAGTTATATTTCGAATTTGTGTTTGAAATGATTATGAGGAACTAAACTCCATAGCTAGGGCTTAGGTTGAAGCCCTAAACATGATTACCTTATTGTTTTGATACTTGAATGTATGAATTTCTAGATATTGTTGATGAATTCCAATTCACCAAATTAATCTATCCTTGATGTGTGTTTTTCCTTGGTTGGCCATCTTTGAAAGCATGCTTCTTGAGATTGTTGGGATTATGTGTATCTTCATGTTATCCTAAGCAATAAATGGATGAAGTAAGAATCATCCATGTGAATTGGTTTCTTGAATACCTAATGTAAACACCATGCTATTAGGGTTCTTGTGATGTTCATATTCTCTTTGAACTTAATGGGTTTTTCTTGTAATTGAATCAAAGTACTAAGCACACCTAGATTCGATTATAGGAAAGGCACAAGTATTGTAGCACTCGTACTGCACTTTACGTACATTAGAGAGAATCAATGCGTCTTGAGCCACTCGTACTGGTCTTGATTGCGAACATCTTCATCAACACGTTTAGAGTTCATCACTTGAGTATTCATGAACATTGGTAGAATTGTTTAGGGTGGATTCCGAAACCCTAGTGTTTGTTACAATTTGTTTCCACTCTTGATAATTCATCTCTGCCATTCTCATTAATTTTCAAAGTCCATTTACTTTCATGCAATAGAAATAGGTCACTTCAAACAAATCAAAACCCCCCCCCCCCCCAAATGTGTGTGTGAGTTGCGTGTTCGACACGTTTTGTGTCTTTGTTACTGTTTTTATTTGTTTCCGTAATTGTTTTGGACTTTTGGTCCGCGCTGTGTTCTTCCATTTTCTGTGCTGAATCCAACCATATAAAGAACGTGAATTTTGGACGTATGGTTGGAAAGTTATAGGCAAAACACTGGACAGAGGTCGAAACGGAAAAAACAGAGAAAACGACTCTGCCCAAGAACGACCGGTCGCTAGTGTCTCACGACCGGTCGCTCAGCACATAATTTTGAAGTTTCGACTCTGTACTAAAACGACCGGTCGCTTTTACCTAACGACCGGTCGCCAGACCAAAAACGACCGGTCGCTCTCACCTCACGACCGGTCGCTGGTCACTGTTCACAGCACATTTCCTTTTTTGTTTGTTTGTTTTGTTTGTTTCTTTTACATTTCTTTACTTTCTTTTTAGTTTCAAATTTGCATTTGTGCATTGTGGTGTGTTAGTTAAGTGTTCTCTTTGTACTCGAATTAGAACTTATAGGCAACCGACAAGTTCTTCGTGGGATCGACCCCGTACTTACATAATCTATACTTCGATAGATTCGTGCACTTGCGGGTATTTTTAATTGGTTGTTTGCACATTAAATTGTGTCCTTTTAGGAATGCAACAAGTATCCAACATTATAGGGTAGTGATCATAAGCCGTTCTCACTAACGCCAATTGTCTGACATGAGGGAACAACTCCTCCCAACCAGAGGAAAAGAGAAATCTATACAATCTACAGGAAACAACCGCAACAATTAAATTAGACCAAGTGAAAATAGCGTTTCGGAGCAGTGGGTTTGATAAATTTAAGTCTTAGATAAACTCATTGGGAATTTTCATGCTTCTAGTCCTCGTTGCCTAATTTGATCTCTCAGTAATAAATCTTACGACATTGAGATCACCTCTAAGACACCAGTAATCACCACAAAGCCCAAATCGTCCAGCCAATTCCTCCAAGAAACCATTTTTTCTCTATCTCTACAAGGACCGTAAACCCCAGAAAGCCACCAGTTTGATCCATTCACTCCTTTTATTTTGTTTTCGTTGTTGTTTTGTGGTATGGCTTTCTTAGCCACTGTTTGTTCGTTGTGTTTCTTATTAATAAAATGGTATAAAAAGAAAAAGTAACAACATGGTACACTATTTGCTGACTCCTTTTGGAGGTGCAATTGTTCCTTGATTTGGTCATGAGGCGTGGGAGGAAGCAAGGGCACACTTTTTGCTTGAGTTCTAGTAGAAGTATCTAGCATTCTTAGGAGGTATGGTTTAGTCAATCAATTGTTTTAGGCTATTGTTTAGCCCATCAATTGTCATGCTGGGTCATTTGGCATCAGAGCATGTATGGTTGGTCCGATGAACAACCCAAATAGAGATGATAGGACCCATGGCACAAGGGAAGTTGTTACTCGTGCCGAGTTTAAGACCTTCTCTGCAGTAGTGGAGGAGGTTTGGCATTTATTGTTGGGCATGGGAAACTAAAACCCCTCACGACCTAATGGACGTGCCCGCGTACAACGCCCTATTGTTGAGTGACGTACTCTCCTTGAGAGTGATGACGAGTTTGAAGAAGAACTCCAGGAACAGCCCCTGATAATTGTAACCAATAAATGGACGAATTTCATATTAAGGCTGATATTTCGTACTTTAATGGCCACCTACAGATTGAAGACTTTCTTGACTGGTTGGTAGAGGTGGAGCGTTTCTTCGAGATTATGGAGGTTCCAAAGACGAAGATGGTGAAGATGGTTGCCTTTCGTCTAAAGGTTAGTGCGGCAGTATAGTGGGACCAGCTTCAAAAATCACGGCAGCGGCAAGGTAAGCAAGTAATGAGGATGATGGGGAGTCTGACCGTTTCTGAATATACAAAGGAATTTTTGTGTTGAGCCTAATAATTTGGAGGAAACAAATGGTCAGATGGTTGGTAGGTACATCACTGGATTGAGAAGTTCTTTGTAGAAGAAAATTGGGCTTAAGACTTTGTGAATAGTTCATGAGGCACAAAATATGGCATTGAAAGCCAAACTATTAGAGAAAGATAAGCGTCCTAGGACGAGCACTAGTGGTATCAAGAAGAGCAGTTATGAATCCTCTGCTTCATCCATGGAGCAAAACAAGGATGTGCAGCAAGTTATTGTGGAGAGATATAAGCAAAATAATTTTACCCCATGCGACGAAGGTAGTTGCAGAAATTGGGGAAGAGATTGCAACAAAGAGGAGCAATCCTTATGCTAGGCCGACGAATGATATTTGTTACAGGTGTTCTAAACCAGGGCATCGCTCCAATAAGTGCACAACTCGTAACAAACAAGTCAATCTAGCTGGGGCGACTGAAGACGAAGATGAGGAGGGTAATGTTGATGCAGATTACGAAGGAGCAGAATTTGTGGATGAGGATAGTGATGAGATGGTCAATTTAGTGTTGCAAAACAGGAGGGTGCAACGCAACATGTTTTTTTTGTTCACTTTGAACCATTGACAATCAAGTGTGCAGTGTGATCGTGGATAGCGGCAGTTGCGAGAATCTTGTGTCCAAGAAATTGGTCGATTATTTACAACTCCCAACACATATGCATGAGTCTAAATATGCATTGAAGTGGGTAAAGAAAGGACATGTGGTTCAGGTGACAAAAGTATGCAAGGTTCCCATTTCCATTGGCAAACATTACAAATAGGAAGTTTTGTGTGACATGATCGATATGGATGCTAGTCATGTATTATTAGGGCGTCCTTGGCAGTATGATACATATGCTACACATAAAGGATGTGATCACAGTATTAAATATCGATATTATCGGCGATATTTCGCCGATAATATCATTTTTTTGAATGGGCGATATTTTAGCCCATATCCACTTAAATATCGTCAATATATCGATATTTTCATCGATATTATCGCGATAATGTCGGAGGCGATATTTTCCAACTTCTTCATGCTTTATTTGGGCAATATATCGCGATATTATCGATAATATATGAAACTGAAAAATAAATTAAATTTGTTGAGAAAAGGCGCTTTTGCCAAGTAGGGGATTCGAACCCCTCTCTCTCCCATCAATCCATTGCGGCTTATCCAACACGCTGCCACTGAGTTTGTTAATAAAGCTACGACGTGTAATATTTATATGGTCTTTAAAATTTCTGCAAGCTAATATTATCAAGGATAAATTTCCATTTAAAAAAAAAAAATCTATAATGATAAATTTAGGCATATGTTTAAAGTTATTTATTATTTTATTATGGAGTTGTATTTTTTTTTTTTGGTTATATATTATGGAGTTGTATTATTATTCACTATTGAGTTTTAATATTGTTCATTATATGTGATACTAAGTTTCAACTTTAATAGGAATTTTTTCTATGTGGTACTAAGTTACTCATATATTTTTTTTTTGTTTTTTTTGTCAAGCTCATATATCTTATCAAATGTAATATATTGTAGTAAATTATTATAACTAAAAAATTATGGTGTGTTTAATTTTCTTTCACTAATTACTACATATTTTCTAAAGACACAGTATTTGTCAGGTCGCTACATAATGAACTTAAATCACTCAAACACACCATGCCATGCATTTTATTCCAATTTTTTGTGATAAAATAATAGATAATTGACTAAATAAACATCCTCTAATGTTTCAATAAAAATTTCCAAGTTTTTCTTACAATTTCCGTGATTTTTATTCAATTTTTATCGATATCGATATTTCCTTGATATTTCCATCGATATATCCGTGTTTTTGGACCACCGATATTTCCGAAACTCTCAATATTTTAGACCTTGGACGTGATAATGTGTATTTGTTCAATTGGGGTTCTCACAAGATTGCTATGGCTCATGTCAGTGAATCTGAAAAATTAGAGAAGTCAAAGAACTCGAGTTTTCTAGTAATGTCGAACAGGGAGCAAAAGTTTGAGGATGAGATTAAAGAAGCTAATGTCGTGTACCCTGTGCATGTGAGGGGGTTGTTGGCTGCCTTACCAGATGATATGTCTTGCCCTAGAGAGGTAAAGAAAATTTTAATTGATTTTCAGGAATTGATTTCAGATGATTTACCTAATGAGCTACCACCCATGAGAGATACAACATCAAATCCTGGAGCTAGTTTTCCCAATCTACCCCACTATCATATAAGCCCTAAGGAGAATGAGATTCTCAGAGAAAATGTCACATCCCGGATCGGCTCCGTAATAGCACAATATTGTCCACTTTGGGCCCCCCTCTCTGCCCTCACGATTTTGTTTCTGAGAACTCATGAGCAACTTCACAGTGAGTCACCCATTCTGGGATTGCTCTAGCCCCAACTTGCTTAATTTCGGAGTTCGCATGACTCCGAAGCCAGTGAGCTCCCAAAAGGCCTCACGCTAGATGGAGGCGGGCATGTACATATAAGGCACATCACCCCCTCTCTATTAGTCGATGTGGAATGTTACAGAAAAAATAGAAGATTTGCTGTAGAAAGGGTTTATTCTAGAGAGTATGAGTCCGTGCGCAGTTCCAGTATTGTTGGTATCGAAGAAGGACAATACATGGTGCATGTGTGTTGATAGCCGTGCAATCAACAAAATCACCATAAAGTACAAATTTCCAATTCCACGCCTGGAGGACATGTTGGATGTTTTGGAGGGCTCTAAATCATTTTCCAAAATTGATTGAGGAGCGGGTACCACCAGATTCGGATTAAACTTGAAGATGAGTGGAAAATAGCTTTTAAGAGCAATGATGGATTGTACAAATGGTTAGTGATGCCATTTGGGTTGTCAAACGCACCGACGAGCATCTGATACATTTGAAGGAGGTTTTGAAGGCTCTGCAAGATAACAAGTTGTTTATTAACTTGACAAAAGTGTACTTTCGTCACAAAAAAGTTACTTTTTCTAGGTTATGTTGTTAGTGCAGATGGTTTCCACATGGATGAAGATAAGGTGTCGAGCCATTCGAGAGTGGCCTATCCCCAAAATAACCAATGATGTGAGGAGTTTTTATGGGCTTGCAACCTTTTACAGGCGTTTTGTTCGCCATTTCAGTACCCTGACTGCACCAATTACTGAGTGCCTGAAGCATGAAATATTTAATTGGGGTGAAGAGCAAGAGTAAAGCTTTGCCTTTATCAAAGAAAAGTTGAGCGTAGCACCAATTCTAGCACTTCTCAACTTTGAGAAGATATTCGAGGTCAAATGTGATGCGAGTGGAGTGGGTGTAGGAGCTGTTTTGTCTCAAGAGAAGAGACCGGTTGCATTTTTCTCATAAAAACTCAGTGAAGCACCCCAAAAATGGAGCACTTATGACCAGGAGTTTTATGCAGTGGTTTGAGCCCTGAAACAAGGGGAACATTATCTAGTGTAGCGGGAGTTTGTGCTTTACACTGACCACCAAGCCCTGAAATTTATCAATAGCTAGAAGAGTGTGAACAAGATGCATGTCAGGTGGGCTACTTTTCTACAGAAATTTCCATTTGTTATTAAACATAAATATGGAGTTCTTAACTGTGTAACAGATGCATTTAGTCGTCAAGAAACTTTGCTTGTTACTTTGGCTCAAGAAGTTGTGGGTTTCGAATTTCTAAAGGAACTGTATGAGACTGATGAGGATTTTCAGGAAATTTGGGCTAAGTTTGTTTGCAATGAACCAATGAAAAATTATCATGTTAATAAGGAGTATTTATTTAAGGGCAATCGATTGTGCATTCCTACTTCTTATTTAAGGGAGAAATTGATTCGGGACTTGCATGGGGGTAGACTGAGTGGCCATTTGGGTTGTGATAAAACCTTTGCTAGTATAGAGGAACGTTATTTTTTTGCCACACTTGAAGCAAGATGTCAGCACCATTGTGCGGAAGTACTACAGTTGTCATGTATCTAAAGGGCAATCCTAAAATACTGGTTTTTATATGCCTCTCCCTGTCCCTGATGATATTTGGCAAGACTTGTCTATG
Source organism: Prunus avium (assembly GCF_965620075.1). Classification (NCBI taxonomy): domain Eukaryota; kingdom Viridiplantae; phylum Streptophyta; class Magnoliopsida; order Rosales; family Rosaceae; genus Prunus; species Prunus avium. The sequence continues at coordinate 2,633,628 of NC_142285.1, forward strand.
GATTTTGTTATGGGACTCCCTCGTACACAACGAGGAGTCAATTCTGTTGTTGTTTGACAAGCTTTCCAAGATGGCGCATTTGATTGCTTGCAAGAAGACTGCGGACGCTTCCAACATAGCAAAACTGTTTTTCAGGGAGGTTGTGCGGTTGCATGGTGTTCCTAAATCTATTAAGTCATACCGTGACACCAAATTCCTTAGCCACTTTTGGATAACCTTGTGAAGGATGTTTGGTACATACTTGAATCGTAGTAGGACCGCTCATCCGCAGATAGATGGTCAAACTGAGGTTACCAACAGAACCCTCGGAAACATGGTTAAGAGCATTTGCGGAGACAGGGCGAAGCAATGGGATGTTGCACTGCCACAAGTGGAGTTCGCTTACAATAGTGTTGTATGCCCGTATATGGTGTTATGCGGAGATAGCATCAAATATGCCTCACATCATCCCAAAGTGGTGGTGATGGAGCTGAGCTCAATCTGGAAAATACAATGTCCGGTTCAGTATATTTCCGGAAAATCATTTAAGTGCTCAACGGATAATCCACACAAAATGCTTCAATACTTTCTTAGTATAAGCAATAATCTCATTGGCATAATGCTTGATCTTCAAGCCGAGACAAATGTTACTTGGACTTTTCAGGAGTTTTAACCAAGTATTAACTCTTCAGGAGTTTTGATCAATTATCAACTCTTTAAGAGCTGTAATGTGTTGCAACCATATCGTAATTAGTGTACTCACTGAGGCAATTTATACATATTAGTATTGAGTACAAAATTTGTGCTTCAGGCACACGTCCTTCAAGGACTTGCTTCATGCAATTTCAATCCTTCATGGATTTAAGAGATTATACTTCATGACACATTATATAGCTTTATATCCAGCTATTTGTTTTGCTTATACATCTTTAGGGAATCGCTTCTGGCGATATGCTCCGTGCATTTAATAACCCTTAAAGATAATATGTTGGTCTCCGTAAATGTGCAATAAGAAGGCACAATTGCATCTGTAAATATGGAGAAACCCAACATTCCTTATTTCTGCCAGAAACATTGTGTCATACAAAATGGGTATATTCCCATTTATTCTGAACACCCAAGTATATCTTTCAGTATAACATCTTTTGGGGTTCGTACTATGGGTTTGTTCTTTCACGTTCATTCTCATCTGTAATGGAATTGCCTCTTTCCATTTTGGCCAATGATATTGTCGACATTTAATAATAGAACGTGGTTCCAATCAACACAGCCCATTGATGATTTGAGTAGCTACTCCAAAACCAAAATTTTTATTTATCAATTCATGATCCCACCATTCTCATGTGCATGCACATGCATCAATTATAAGCGTTTCTTTGCTTTTGGGTACCCGAGCCACTTCAAGGGGCTTTTACTGTCTCTTTCCAGACAGACATATCTTATAGAATGAATTATGTGAGAATGTGGATCATAACCTCCAGTGGAGCGTTATTTTACAGTAGGGCGTGGATAATCTCCATTTAAGGAGTTGGAACATTTAGAACCCATATATCTGTCATGCTACAGGCATGCCACAGATTAATACATACATGTCAATTAATTGTCCTTCTGGAACTTGAAACCATATAATTTGCTACGCATCAAGCGTGCACTGTATTACCATTGACATGTTAAAGGATTGTCCTTCAGGGACTTCAATCCATATCATTTGCTACGCAACAGGCGTGCATCATATTGATCACTGCTATACCCATATTCTATTCTTATGGGACTTTAATCTGTGCAGTGTATTGTCAATGTATCCAACTTGCAATCTGTGAAATTTGCATTAATAATTCATGGATACATATTAGAACGATACAAGCCACTCTTCTGGAATAGCCATTTGCACGGCGTTCTCCCGGAACGGCCTTATCTCCTCATTTGGTTACCTTTAAGGATGTAGTACAAAATATCAAAATAATAGTACAAGCATGAAATAACACAAGTATTTCTTACATCATTAGGTGGGAGAAACTTTTCTCAAGTATCATTCAAGCTCGTATCGGCCCTGCAAATATGATGTGACACTTGATGATCTAGTTATATCCTGCAAGAGCAAAAATCACAATTCTTCTCTCTGTTCAAAACAAATAACCCTCAGAGTTAGGATTATTTCATGGATTCTTTCTTCGGATGTTCGTTCTAAACAAAATAAAATCCTTTATGAACAGAGAGTTATAAAAAGAGAAAAAAATGCAAAAATTATGATATTAATTGCAAGATAAGGTAAGCAATCAGGTGAGGAAGCTGATGAGCGCAGACAACAAACTCTCATTTCTCCTGATTTAGAGGAACTTCAGGAGATTGGAGCATGTGGTCGCCTTTACAGTTCCCTGACATTGCCGAAATGTGATCAGGGATAGTCTCACTTCCTGAATTGATGATCAGAGATAGTCTCGCTTCTCAAGCACATCGAGGGCTCACTAATATGAAAAACAAGTGGATATTGCATCATTGGATATGAAGAAAAATTGGAGGAAACTGAGTGTGTTCTGCAAAGAAAATTTCGTTAGTAACATATTTATACACAAATAAGAGGAATAAGTAAATCCGGTGAATTTTAAATTAACCGTAGAGATTTGCGAGATTCTAGGGGAGCTTTTGAAAAAGTAGCTCCGTGAAATCCGCAAAGCAAGATCGGCTTTGACGAAAATAATCTTGAAAACGCCGAAAGTGCCGACAGACATTACTGGAGACCGTGTGAAGTTTTGGAATCTGGGAAAAGAAAAAGAATATGGGGATCCAGGGAAATATTGGGATCCTGGAAATGGTGCCACATTTCCACCTATAGATATTACCTCTGCAAGATTTGATTGGAGCAACTGTGTTTCAACTCAATTCCTTTTCATTCTCTGAAAGTCCAGTTTTTCTAAAACTTTCCTAAAAAACCTTTTAAAAATGGCTTCCTCTTCTTCCCGCCCAAATCATTTCAATTTAAATGATGCTCCCACAACAACCCGTGATGCCAAAGTTTGGCACCCATCCTTTGTATCCCAAAATCGTCATCTCACAGTTGATGATTCTGTGATGATGAATGATGCTACTGCTGTCACAGTAGCTAGGAATTTCCTTATTCCTATGGATGACATGTTGTTAACCTGGAGGTCTGAAGAAGAGGCCATTGATGACTCATTGGCTTTTAGCATTCAGAGTGCTGCTTCTGTTTCTAACATGGCTAATCGTTTGCGTGCTAGAGCAAATGAGATTCAGGAGTTGAACACTGAAAATTCTTCTCTTCAGAGAAAGCTTCATGAGTCTCAACAGGAGGTTGAGAAACTTAAAGAAGAGAATAATGCCTTGTTGAAACTAGTGAGTTCATACTCCACTGATACGCAGACAAGGCTTGTCCATAGAATTACTATATATATATATATATATATGTATAAATATAGAATATTACTATGGTCAGAAAAACCTCTAGCAATAATGCTTAATGCTAAAAGTTGCAGGAAGCTTTTTCACCCTATTTTTGTTTTTCGTTGGAATCTTATCAACATCATGATAAGATAATATAATATTATTATACTAATATATAAGTTTGAAAGCTAGACAAATCATGTTGGCTTTTCTTCTTTTCACCTGCAAATATCACTAGCTTTGAGATGTTAGAATGAGTATTAAATTGTGTATAGAAATAATAAAGTAATAGGAAAGATAAGGGGGCAACTTATCCCTTCGGTGTTGTTTCCTAAAACTTGAGAGCAGTCAGGGCCTCTATTACAAGAATTGCTTCCACAAACAGGTTTCTTCCCATTAGGAACAAGCCCACCCAAGTACTCTTCCACGCCCCATGGTGCTAAAGGCATCAGATCCTCCGTAGAAGGTGGCATGAGCTGCTTCCATGCACCCCCAGTGTACACCAGTGGGATTCTTGCTTCAGCCACCCATATGAGTGAGATGAGCAGAGAGGCAAGGCAAGTAGAAATACTTACCACACCCATTTTTCTCTTCTGAAGTTTCCCTAGAATTAAACAGAGTGAAAGAGAAAAGGGAAAGACAGAGAGGGAGAGAAAAAGACAGTGAGGTACTGATAGGGTGTGTATGCGAGTATGAAGGTTTGGAAGCAGAGATCACCCCATGATGATGGTGGTGAGGAAGAAGAAAGAGAATAAAAGATCTGGGTTTCATCAGAGAATTCAGCTGGTATTTTGAGAGCAAATTCATGCTGATAACGTGTTATAAAACTAAAGAAATTGAGGAGAGAATTTAGAGAATTCAAATAGCGATATGAATGCTCTTATGATATTTTCATTGATTCTTTTTCTCTCTTACTATATATTCATTATACTATATATTCATTACAATGAAGGGAGGACGTCCACTTATAGGGAAAGTTTCTTGGCTTCCCGTGAGTGTGCAGTCGATCTCCAAAATCTTCCTCCAACATCATCTTTATATTCTTCATTATTTCCAAATGCGTGGGCTCCACTCATCAAGACTTTTACAACATGAACTAATTATAAGAGAATTCTTGAGAGAGTTAGCTGAGGCTGCTACATTGCAACAAATGTTTAATTGAAAACACATTGAACTTGAAATTTTAAAATTCCAAATTTAATACTTATTCTTATTTTCTTATTTAAAGAATAAGTGCCATAAACTTTCAAGAGAAATGCTAACGGGATTTACTCAAAAGAGAATTTTTACATGGACTTACTAATTTGACCCGGTTTACACAATAAATATGGGATGACAACAACTCCAATGTGTGATTCTCTTTTGAGCAAGATGGTTTATCATTTGGAACTTTCAATTATTAGACTATACTTTTGGTCCACAAAAAATGTCTTCAGAACATTCATCAAAACCAAAAAGAAATAAAAATAAAACAGGAAGAAGACCAAGACCAGTTGGAGAGAGAGAGAGAGAGAGAGAGAGAGAGAGCATATGTGAGGACAGGAAGAGTCTGTTAAGGCTCGTGTGATCGATCATCTACTCCATTCTTCCTTCCCCAACCAAAATCACACCAACCCAATTCTCTGAATTAAATTCTCACTCGCCCCTACTCTTCTCACTTCAACATTCCCTCTCTGCTTCTTGAAAGAGAGAGAGAGAGGGATAAACTGAAAGCAAGCAAGCAAGAACCAACAATGGCAGCAGTCACCAGCTTCTCCAACTTCTCCACTACCCAAACTCTCTTTCTCCCTTCACCAAACAACCCTCAGCATTTCTCTATATCCCCAAAAAGCCTCACTCCCACTCTCATTTCCCGCAGTAAAGTCACCATAACTCCCTCCGTCTCATTCACCACCTCCCGCCTCACCCGCTTCTCCTTCATCGCCAGCTCATCCGCCGCATACGGCGGTGGCCCCCCTGCTGGCGGCGGGGTAGGCGGCGGAGGTAACGACAATAACAATCAGGACAACGGTGGCGGTGATGACGGCGGTGAGGACCGGGAGCGGAACAAGGTGGAGGCCGTGGCGGCAATAGCGGAGGCGGGGCGGTCGTCGGAGAGCCTGCCCAAGGACTTGGCGGCGGCGATAGAGGCGGGCCGTGTGCCGGGGTCTATTGTGAGAAGGTTCTTTGAGCTGGAGAAGTCGGCGGTGTTCAGGTGGCTGCTTGGGTTTGATGGGTTTAAGGAGCGGTTGCTTGCGGATGACTTGTTCTTGACTAAGGTTGCTATAGAGTGTGGTGTTGGAATATTCACCAAGGTCTGTGCTGCTTCTAATTTGATAACTTCTAATCTGATAAAGTTATAGAAAAGGTGAAATCTTGACCGTTGATCCATACTTTGGCATCTACAATTCTTATTTGGCGCCTCAATGGAAATGGTGGCTCTGTTATGCATCGGATATCTTTTAACTTTTGAATATCGAATACAGATCAGAGTATCTGCTATGTATAGGTAGGTGTAAGCTGAGCTCTTTCAATGTTGCTCATTTTTCAGACTGCTGCAGAGTTGGAGCGGCGCCGCGAAAATTTTACCAAAGAGCTGGATTTTGTTTTTGCAGATGTGGTACGCCTCTCATATAAATAAGATCTTTGATTTTGTTGTGCTGCAGAATGGAAAACTATTGCCTCCAAACTAAGTAATTTTCATCAGCTTCATAGATGAGCAGCTTATACAACTGATGTTTGTATAATTGGGCTGAGCGACAGTGTAACAGTAAGAAACACTGTCGGAATCTGGGATATGTCATATGATATAAATATTAAAATTAAATAAGTTAAACTCGGAAAATCTGCCTTTCAGTTGAGTTTTGGGTTGTGAATTGGAATGGATGCAGAAAACTATCTTTGGGTTGTGAAATGGTATTCGTGTCTTTGGTCATTTTCCTTTGAATAGGAGTTGCTTGATTGTAGGATCCTCAGTTTCCACTCTTGTGTTTTTCTTTCCTTGCATCCTTGCAACTTGATTCTAGGTGTCTTTTTATATTCGTATGATCCTTTTATTTATTTTTGGTTGGCATTTCTGCTATCTGTGCTCTAAATTGTTTGCTTCAATTGGAAATTGGACTTAGAATTTGTTAATGGGGTTGCAATGACAATATCAACTGTGTTTCTGAAGTAGAGTTATAAATTGCAGGGATTACTTATCATTTAATTGCATTTTACTAGTAGGACGTGGTGCAATGTACATCATTTAAATTTGTTTACTCATTTGATTACTCCCCCATACTTTCAGAAGTCTTATTAATCTCAAAGGAAAGTTCCTTTTCTAGTCATAAGCTTTCATATATGTTAAACTTTGTGTTGCTTGGAGTGCAAAAGATCTGCAGCACTTCTTCAACTTTGTAACAACTGGAAGTTTTCCTCAATTTTGATGATAGCTGATGTGTTCCGTTTACCATTTCATGCTATCTATTTTTGCCTTTTTTATCTGTTGGGTTTCTGGTTTCTATTTGTTGCACCTTTTTGCAGCCTTACTGTTAATATATTTGTTTTTAAATCTCAGGTGATGGCCATTATAGCCGATTTTATGCTTGTTTGGCTTCCTGCTCCTACTGTTTCACTTCGACCTCCTCTTACAGTCAGTGCAGGGCGTCTTGCTAAGTTCTTCTATGGGTGTCCTGATAATGCTTTTCAGGTTAGTGCTTGCTTCATTAGTTTTGGCCTTTTAAGTTGCCACTTTGTCATATGACTATAACAAGTGAGTCATCACTCCTGTCTGCAGGTAGCTTTGGCTGGAACATCTTACTCACTCTTACAGAGAATAGGTGCAATAGTGGTATGTGCTATCTAACAGTTTAGCAGTCATGTTCATGTCTCTAGTGGTACGTGCATTGGAGTTTATAGTATTTTGATCTTATATTCAGAGAAATGGAGCTAAACTATTTGCAGTCGGGACTGGTGCATCTCTGGTGAGTGAAATTTTCAGCAATAACCAAATACTTTCCATACCTATTTAACCCTCTGTAACTAACTCATTATATTATAGAGCATGTACGCTTTAATTTAACGTTGCATCAACCATTACAACATTGATGAAAAATTCTATACAGGCCTGGGCTCTTTATATTCTTGTCATATTATAGGGTCTCCAATACTAACCCTAAAGTATCTTCTGCATGTTGTATTGGAACACTTATACAACATGCATCATAAGCAAGGCTGGATTGTCCTTTTACTTAGCCATAAAAAAAATATATAATTAATGAGAATATTGTATTTAAAGCCCTGAAGCATCATGCTATGCAGGAAAAACTACATCAACTTTTGCTCAGCCACATAAACTAACTCTGATAGCAAATTGTATTGAACACATAGGATACTTATGTAGTATATGTCTATCAAAATGATTCTTTACTGAGCATTATAATCCTCGACTGTTTTTAATTTAATGATAGTGTACCTTTGGTTGTTTGAGCTTGGCTTATCTAAATTTCAACCTATACATTGTGGCAAAAGGAAACTACACCATTGGTAGAGCTCCACTGATTTGAATTTTGTATCAACATTCAACAATAATAGAGATGTAAATTTTTTTCTCCAAATAATATACAAAGGCACAAGCTTCTCCAACCAGTCTTATAAATAAATTCTGAGGCTCTAGTGTGCTTTATTGCCATTGAAAGTACATTTCATTTTCAATTGCTGTCTACAATGTTATATGTATTTAGTGAAAGAAATGGGAGTATTGGTACATTACTAGATTGTTTTTGTCTCGTGTTATAAGTTTTTCATTGCAGAAAGCACATATGAAATCTGCTTCCCACTCATGTAATGGCTATACATGTGTCATGATGTTATGTGGTTCCAGTTTGTTATATGGTTGACAGTTTCAGTAGGCTAGTAGCCGTTTGGTGTCATATGACTGATTACAATTTTTCAATTTCTTTTAGGTTGGTACGGGTGTAACAAATGCATTGATTAATGCACGAAAAGCTATCGATAAATCTTTTGCTGGTGAAGCAGAGGATGTTCCCATATTATCAACCAGTGTAGCCTATGGAGTTTATATGGCAGTTTCTAGCAATCTAAGGTACACAGGTTTTCTGCAGATTTAAGTAATCTATTTATTATTTACTCTAACCTTCATGAACTGACAGCATAAACCATTAACAAACTTTTCAAGACTGACTGAAGAAACTTGGTATTTTAAAGAGTTACTATCATATCCATGGAGAATAGTATCTATCCAAAAAAACCATTTGTGGCATTTCTGGATGGAACTGGGCCTTTCTAGTTATCGAGAAGCTTTTTATCTTAAGAGCACATGGGGAAAAGAGAAACAAGCTCTTCTAACTATTTGAATCCATATATAGTCTCCAGAACATGTTGACAGAAGAAACCCTTTATAAAAATCATACACCAGTTATTCCTATGCAAAGACACGTGCCACCATAAACATGTCTTAAAAAGAAACTCTTTAACCTCTCAAAATAGAACAGTTATTTATGTGAAAGGACACATGCTTTCCATTATTCTAACAATGGATACAAGATGTGCTGCAGCAAAGGAAGGATCTGCAGAAGACACCTTGAAGAAGGAAATCTTCTGTTTACCATTATTTAGCTTTTTGATTGAGGGAAAAAAAAGAAGACCAATGCTATGATAATTGATGTTGGTTGGATAGGGGGGATTAAAGAAACATGCATCTCATCTTTAAGAGAAGGACTAAGAGATATCCTGATTATTTCATTGACTTATTATTTTATTTGGCAATGACACTACTATTTAATCATTGCTCATAAAGAGTTGAGGCTAGTCGGAAATGATAATAATTTATTTTTGTTATTATTGGAAACGTGCATAATGATATACCTTTTGTTTTAAAGGTACCAAGTTCTCGCTGGAGTAATCGAACAACGAATTCTAGAACCCTTGCTACACAAACACAAGATTATACTGAGTGCAATTTGCTTTGTTGTTCGAACAGGCAACACATTCTTGGGGTCCTTGATGTAAGATCTGAGTTCTCCTTTAATCTCATTATGTTAGTTGGTTGTGTTTTCCTCTACAATTCTCATGATTCTTTATATTGTGGAACAGGTGGGTTGATTATGCACGGTGGGTTGGAATTCAAAAGATACGAGATTAGAGCATAGGGTAGATTACATGATTATTGTAAGTAATTTTATTTTTGTGTGGATATTGATTTTGTTTATGGAATTACAGTGCGGTAACCTTCCGATAAAAATGCAAGAGATGGGCATTTAGAAAATAAACTAGCAACCAAGAGATATCGCCTATATATGCTTGCATCGTGGTGGGGTGGACAATCAGACCAAGCATGATCTTTGCCAATTAACCCATCTGTTTTCTTTATTTCATTTTTGTTTAAATATTGGCATATATAGATTATAATAGTTTAGACAGATAATTGAACTCTTAGAATGTCATATATATCCCCATTTGTAATCCAAATGGCTGTAAATTCATCCATCATATATAGAATCTCTTATTGATGAACTGTTTAACATATAAAAATGGTAAGGACATGCAATTCAACATATAATCCAATAGAGAACAAAAATTCAGAATCGGCTAAGAGTCTAAGACCTAACACAATTGAGATGACATGCAAACACCAAAGAATATAAGTTATTCCTAATGAACCAAAAGAAACAAAGAAAACAACAAACAATGTAGATGTCAGCACAACCATATTGGTCATCAACAATTCAGTGCCAAACCAAGGGTGCATATCTTATTTGATTGATGATGCAATAAGAATTCTGTATATGAATATGTAATATCTCATTGCTTGCTGGAGAGGCGGGTTAAGCCCGGGCAGTGAGCCTGCCTCATTGCACCAAAGTTCAAATTCCCCTCCCCGTAGATTATATTAATTTAGAGTATATTTTTGTTTGTAAAATTTGTATAAAAAAAACTATCTCATTGTTTGCTGTTCCTTCTCACTGTTTACAAATGCCTAGTGAATTGACATGACCCAATAAACAATCCTTCTTGCTTTGATAGGCAGAAAATTTAAAGCAAATGGTTGTCCAAAGAACTGACGAAACTCTATCATAGATATCTTTCTGAGTCCTTTCTGCACCACTGTCACCAGCTGCTGCAGAGGAAGAGGATTCTTTTCTTGAAATTTTGAGTTTGGGCCTATTTAACTCCCATTGCTGCTGAAAGTAGCAATGGATGGTTTCAACTCTTTCTGCAAAGAGGACAATACCATTGTAGGCGTCACACTCGAATCAAGGAGCAAACAAAACATCTGGAGAGAAAAAGAGCATGGCCATACGAGTTTACTATTCCCCTGCTGCGGTTTCTTGAGAAGCTTGAAGGGATGGGAGTTTGAAGACTATTCTGGCACAACACAACATCCACTTCCGTAATCTGTATATAGCATCTGGATATTGGAAGCGTTCCTGCCAATGCAGAAGCACATTCTTTAAAAAAAACACGGTAATCTGTATATAGCATCTGTATTTTTCAGCATGATTCAAAAGATAATTTGGTATTGTCCTTTACTATTATTGCTACAGATATTTGCGTCACACTCCTTTTCTGTCATATTATTGAGACTCCTTTTCTGTTATATTATTGCGAGTAGTTGCAAATATAATATCTCAGTGCAAATATCAAGAATTTGTCATAAGTATCTGGCAGGTTGAGTCGATATTTCTGTTCAAAAGAACAAAGAACAACATTTGGTTACATGATGTCCTTTAAAAACTGAAGTTGTCCCAACATTTGGTTACAAGTCCTCTAAAGATTGTAGCCAAGCAAACAAAAGAAAGAAAAATATGGGTAAAAGTTTTCTCAGTACAGAGATGACAAAATATTATAAGGCAAACCAAATGGCAAAATATTAAACATCTGAAACTTGCAACAGAAAGTTAGTGATTTACCATCTTCAGTTGATGTTACCACGATATGAAATGACCTTGTTGCTATCCAGTCCTTTCACAGCTCTTCACCCTGCAGCTCCGAAAGCAAGAGAGGCAGTCCCTTCTTTCAACCCTCTCACACTGGACCAGACATCATACGAGGACTGGGTCATGAAGATTGAAGAAGTCAAGAGGGTACAATAGCACAAAGAAAGAGCCAGAACCAGAAAATCAGTAAATTACTTATTTTTTTGAAATGAAACTAAGGTAAACTACTCGCAATAATATGACAGAAAAGGAGTCTCACCATAAAGAGTACAGGGAAAGTGTTGATAATGTTTGAAATTTGAAGTACCTGGGGACAGTGAGAGTCGGAGTTGACCATGTCCATGTCCTCCCATGTGTGGGTGTGGGTTCTCATCATCTTCAAACCGTCTTCTAATCCATTATTTCTATGCAGGGGATGTGGGATATTTTGGGCAGGTATCGTCCTTTACTACCAGGCTGGCATTTATCTTTTAGCAGAGGACACCGACTGATATAAAGTTGCCTCAGTGAAATAGGCAACCCCTCCGCTGGAATATGTGCCAGCTTTGGACAATTCTGGAGTTGAAGAGATCGAAGAGAGGTGAGGAATTGAAAGCCCTTGCTCCTCAGTTTCTTCAGATTTGGGAAGCCCCCAATTGAGAGACGAGTGAGAGTTTTGGGGAGCAGCATCTCCATATCCATCTCCCTGTAACTGTCGGGTGGAAATGAAACCACACTTGGGTCTACACCACTGATGGACAATTTTGTAAGAGAGGTGATTCCATCTCCCTGTAACTGTCGGGTGCAACAGCTCCCACAGCGGCTTACAATTCTTGATTCCTCCAATATTCAATTCCTGAAGACAGTTGAGATTGCGCATGTCCGGTAACATCTCCAATTTGTTGCAATTTTCGATTTTGATTTGTCTCAGGCTGGAGGCGGCTGTTGTTGTTGGCGAAAGCAAACCCTCACCACTCGGCTCGGGATGGAAACCAGACTCCCACAACCAAAAATCTCTAAAGTTTGAAGATTGGTGAGGTGGCATAGGCCCTCTGGTAACGATTTCAGATTTGGGCATAATTTGATGCTAATACGTTCAAGACAATAATTAGTGTTGTCGTGGGCTAACCCATTTAACTGCAGCTCTCTACAATAGAATATTTCAAGGCTTTTAAGCGCCCTGGGAAACAACTGGCCTCTCAATGATAACGACGTTAGAGATTCACATCTCGATATTCCCAAGTGCTCAAGAGAAATATGAGAAGAAGACGAAGACGAAGAACTATCCTCCTCTTTCTCTACTAATGATTTCAAACTTTTACACTGAAATATCTCTATTCTTCTTAGATTTGGGGGAATCCGGTATTTTGCGAAATACAGCAACGAATGACACCCCAGAATCCATATGACTTCAAGGGAAGGAGGCAGACCAACATCTGGGAAAGAAACCAGATTTGAGCATCCAACAATTTGAAGGTGTTGAAGAGCCGTTAGGTGATGCAACCCTTCTGGTACCTTCGAAAGACTTGCACACTTGTTTAAATGTAGATATTTAAGCTTGCAAGTCAATATTTGCAATTGCAGCAACTCCTCTGCTTCTTTTCCCAGCTTTTCAAGGAGGGAAGAGTTGCTTTTAATAACCAAATGATCAAGAGAAATCAAGTATTGCAATACTCTATCCTCATTCTTCAGTGAAGATGTCAGCTCCTCACATCCGCCAATCCTCAATTTTGCAACCTTCCTTAATCCTTTGGTGAATTCCCCTCTTTGGAACCTCACCTCTGAAATATATGAAAGTCCCAAGGACTCTAATAACTCAAACTCAACCCCACTTGTCTTCACCACCGCTTTGCAGCCTTCAATCCATAATCGACCAATTTGTTTATAGTTGGAAATTGAAATCACCAATTCCTCGCATTTAATAATTGTAAGTGTTTCTAATGAATCAAGGTTCTCGAGCAACTTACCCTCCAATTGAGGACAATTGCTGATTGAAAGAAACTTCAAGCAAGGGAAAACCTGATCTTGTGCGAAAGGAAGCCATTTCTTCCAGTGTTGCATATCCTCAAACACAAGAGTCTCTAGTACTGGAAAAGGCAAGCTACCCTCCCCATAAAACTCAGGACCAACACTTTTCACTGCAGCCATTCCTGTAATATAAAGTTCTTTGAGCAAAGGCAGTTGCCCAAGTGGTGGCAAGATTTGACAATTTTTACATTTGTCTAAGCGTACATGCACCATAGTGGAGAATAAACGATCTCCAATCCATGTTGAAAATTCTAATCCAGCATAACCCCTGATGATGAGTTTTTCAAGCATTCTATGAGGTTCTAATCTGTCAAGCACACCTAATTGAGTTTCTCGTGTGTTATCCGACCATTCTAGCACCAATTCATCTACTCTCTCCTTGGATTTTAAGTCAGCCTTCCGTGCATCCTCAGCATCAATCACATTCTCCAACTTTGAGAGCGATAATGTCCCTCGGAGATGGGATAGGGATCCAATCTCTCTTATCCCTGATTCATCACTACCTTTACCCACCACAAAATTAGGCAAAGATTGTAGATTTGTCAACCGACCTAGTTGCAGAGGCATTGCTTTTAGTGAAACTACATTTGAATTGTTGAGATGACGCAGATTCACTAGATTCCTCATGTTTCTAGGTAGTGCCTTCAAATAACGACAATCTTCAAGTATCAATGTCTGTAAGTTGTAAAGAGTGGTTGTTGATTCAGGCAAACTTGTTATCCTTGTGTGAGAAAGATCAAGATACCGCAGATACTTCAAATTACCAATTGAATCTGGCAGCTCATGAGCTATTTCATAGCCATTCAAAGAAAGCACCCGTAAGTATTGCATCTGAGTTAATAAATCAAAAATTACCTTACGAGCCAGATATCTAGTCTGCCAAGTATTTGATAGTGAAAGTGGCAGGAATGTTCGCAAACGTTCAACTTCGCGAAAGGCCTCGAACTTTTGAACTCCATCATAGTCACCAATCATGAAAGACGAATGACGAAAGCATTCAGATTGGAAGTTATCACCTTTCTTGTCCTCCAATCTTTTTTTTTTTGAAATAAACCGATTCATTGCAGTGAAGATTAGCTGAGGCAACAGTCTTGGGTGAGGAGTTCCTGAACAAGCTCAGGGGCCTCACCAAACCAAAAACAATCTTGGTGCAAATGAAAAGCAAACAAGGCAAGCCTGTTAGCGACACGGTTACAAAGCCTAGGCACATTGGCCACGGAAGATGACTGGAAGTGAGAGAGGAGCACACAACAGTCATCAATCAAAACCCCCCCACTAGAAGCAACAGAGGTATCTTGCGAGACAGCTATAGCAAGCTTGGCGGAGCCGCACTCGAAACAAACCCGTTGGAGATTCAACTCCACAGCCAACCGGATGCCCGCCAGCAAAGACACAGCGTGAAGATGATCAAGAGACCCAATATTCCTAATTTTTTTAGAACAAGCCGCCAGAACGCTCCCTGACTCGTTGCGGATCACCACCCCAATACCCCCACAACGATCGGCAGCAAGCCACGCCCCACCGACGTTGACTTTGGCAAAACCGTCCCTAGGCGCAATCCATCTGTGAATAGGCTAAAGGGGGACTGAAGGTGATTGACCCAAGAGCAGACTATGAAACTCCTGCAACCACGAAGAGGCCTGAAACACTAAACCCGTGGGACTAGTACCCACACACTCCCAGATACGAGAATTACGGTCTTTCCAAAGAGCCCAAAGAAGCATAAGAGCTAGAGCAAACGACTGCTTAGAGAGAAGGATAGAAGCAGCCTTTAACCAATCTGACATGCTCGACGCACGGAGACGAGACAATGTTGTTAATTATTATGTTAACTCGCAATTGTACGGGGCAATTAGTAGTATAGCAAGACAAGTACGAGGTCGTACCCACGAAGACTGAGAAGTTCAAATTAGTTATGTACGTAGATTACCGAATTCAAGAAGTTAGGAAGTTAAGTCTAAAACAGAAATTAAAGTGAGAGTGATTGTGATTGTGAAAGGAAGTGAGCAAACTGAAATTGCAAATGAAAGCAAATAAACAAGTGTAACAAAGAGTGGTTTTAAGAGTTGGAAAACAGATTTGGAGACTAGGGCATTCGAATCACCATAACAATTCAATTCTGGGTTATATGGAGTCAAGTAACAAGTCTAATTCAAATTCAAAGATTGATTCTAGCTAAAGTATGATTAGGCCATGGTGTTTGGTCCTAACCTTGTGTTCCTAATTCCCTAATTTGATCATTTGTTGTCTAACCTAAAATTAAGCATTAGGAACCCATTAAGCATAGAAGAACAATTTAAACAACCAAGCATGTATCTAATCCCTGTTGTCGAATGTCCATACATACTCTTCCTATTCATAGTTCAATTCGAATTAAAGCATGGTGTCTACTCTTAATTCAAACCAATATAGTTAACAAACAAGTTCTAATGGTGATCAATCATTCAAACAAGCATGTTAACTTATAAGCATAATGAATAAGAACATGAATCATGAATCAAACTTGAAACTCCAAACTTATAAACCCAGAATATTCATGTTAGGTTACATCGAAGCCCTAGTTATGGATTTAGCTACTCATAATGGAAAAGAAACTAAAATAGAAATGGGAAAACATAATGAATGCCATAAGAGTAGAAAAACCCTTTTCTGAAGTTCTTGTAGTGTCCAATGCTTCTCCAAGAGCTTCTCCACGTCTAGAAGGATGTATGAAGGATATGGAGGTGATTTGAGATGAGCTTGAGTGAGTGGTGATGGCTGAGAAAGAGGAAATTCGTAGGGAAATGGAAGGGAGGTTTTCTGGAGCTGTTTTGGTGATTTTGGGGCAGTTTAGAGTATTGGGTTGATTGCTTGAGTGTTTGGGGTTGTGGGAATGTATGAGGATGATTTCTGGATGATGGAAGTGTGGAGGATGGCTGAAGTGAATTTTGTAGCTTGAAGACTCCTCTATTTATAGGGCTAAGAGGGAGGAACATCATGATGAAATCCAACACCACCATTCCTCATTTAATACAACCCATAACTCCCACTTCATCTTGTCTATGTTAGTGTGGTTGGAATCAATCCCATCCCATACTTCTTTTGCTGCACCTCAAGCTTTCTTCACATGGGATCAAAGGTGATCAATTGTGGCTGCCTTTTGCTGCCAACCCATGTGGTCTTCTTTTGGTTGTTGAACAAAAACGAGTCTTCTGAACCAGACTTGGTGTAGGAAGGCCAGAGGTTTCAAAACTTATCCAATGGGGCTCAAATTTGGATATGTTATAGTAGACACCCATTGGAACAACTTCTATGAAGAAAGTATTCCCATCGGAGCAGTAGAAGTATGCGTTTTGGGACTTACAATTTGGCTGCCGAACAGAGACTGGAGTTGACTTCATTTCATTTATGCTTTACATGCATGCACATGCTTTCTCTATAATAACTCCAGCATGTACCAACTTGATCCTTTAGACTTTCATAGCTGGAATGCCTCCCCACTTCACTCATTATGTTGGATCCAAAGTCAGTTGCAGCATGGGTGAGGCACATGGAGGCACATGACAAAGCTGGCAGCTGCAAATCCTCCTGAGCAGGGTTGAGTGTTGGGTGGGCTGAGCACTCCACAAATGTCCAATTGGGCTGAACTTTGGATATGTTGTACTAGACACCCATTGGAACAAGTTTCATGAAGATCTTCACCTCATCCAAGCCCCATAGCATGCTGATCCAAGGCCAAGAAGCTGACCTACGAAATTGGGCTGGAAAGGAGTTGTAGCCAAAATGTGTTTGTCTTTAAGCCCTTCTTCCATTCACCCAAATCAAGCCTTAACATGCATGGATTACATCATTTCCTATCCAAAGTCATCATTGTTACCTAAATGTCAATTAACTGAAAGATAAACACAAAAAGGATTAAAAGCACAAGTTTAACTCAAAAACATAACCAAATCATAAGCTAGAAGGGTACAAAATGATATACAATTATGAACCGATCAAATACCCCCAAACCTAGATTTTGCTAGTCCTCGAGCAAAACAACACAAAACAAAGTTAAAAACAAAAAGTTAACTAAACCACTTTCGTAGGTAACTCGATTGCATTGAGCGTATGCAACAAGCCTTTAAACCTCTAGGCATCCCTAGTAGGAGGAGTTGTGTCTCCTGAGGGTTTAACAGAAACGATACCCACAAACGCATTACTAACTCTACAAAACAAAGTGGTTAGTAAAACTTGAAATCAACTAATGAGAACAAAAGAAAACTTTAGTCATACCTCCAACACTGTAGAGTTGCCAAGATAGGTGATCAATCAGTGTGTAATGTGGAAGCTATAGCTCAAAGGCACACGGTTTCAAAGCAAGCACACTCAAACCTTGAATAAAGAACATGCTTCGACTCTAATTCTCACAGATAACACTCAATCACTCAGAACCAATGGTTTTATTCTCTCAAACAAGCTTAAGTGAGTATATGACATAGAAGCACAATATTTGGTTAGATCTCATGAAGGGAATCAAATACTAAGAATAGAGATACACACATACCTACCAGCACCCATGAATACATCCTCAAAGATCAGCTAGGTCTTTCACAAGGTTTGTAATGAAAGGTAAGGTTAGGGGAAATGGAAGAATTGGAAGGAAAAACAGGTAACTTAAGAACATACCAAGGTTGCATTCTTCATTGATCTGCAAGGTAGCATTGACTTATAATGGCATGGCTGCAAACTTCATGGTACCACCTGGCATAGACTTTATTTATTTATTTATTTATTTTTTATTTTTATTTTACACTTAGATCAAATCGAAACACTTTCATCTTCGTTGATTTGATCTGCATCTTCATTAACTTCATTGCACAGAATCACACCATCTTTCATTTAGGCACATGGCAGCAACTTCCTTGCTTCAAACTTTATCTTGGCACACCTTGGTATATTTCTAAGCTATAGGGTATGGCTACAATAGGTGAAGTATCTCAGATTGAGATACAAAGGTAGGGAAATGATGAGGGTGATAGAAGAAAAGGCTTTAAGTGTTTGGCTTCAAGAGGGTTGATGGAACACACATATAGGTAGGGTGAAAAGAAAGCACATCGAATGGTTATGCACACATAGCCTAGCATCACTTCAATGAGTTCATTCATGAATGAGAGCAAGCACATGATATCTGCAAAAGAGAATCATCCTTAGTATTCAATCAAAATGGAATAATGAGATCATTTAGAGTGAAATGAAGAAAATAAATTGGGATGAGAAATAGAAACACTTTAAACCCTCTCAAGAAAGCAATTGGGCTCAATATAGCTCACTAGGGTAGTCTCCACTATTCTCCTTCGAGAATTTGAGCATGGTACTTTAGCCACCAGAATTCTAGGAGCCAAAGCTTTGTGAAGTGCAAAATTCTGATATGAAAACCTCAATGGCAGCTCCATAGCATCGATTATATGACATTAAAAAAAAAAAAAAAATTAAATTAAAAAAAAAAAAAAAAAAAAAAGTGACAAATGAACGAAAATTGAAAACACAAATGAATGAAATTTGAAAACCTTCCCCCCAGACCTGAATTGAACATTGTCCTCAATGTTAAAGCAAAGTAAAGATGATTGAGAACAAGTAAATGATAAAGGGAAAAGTTAAGAAAAAGTTTAGAAGAAAAAAAAAAAAAAAACACAAATATACAAGCAACTCACGGATGACCAGTTAAGGGCCTCAGAAAACACAGCCAGGGGATCCGGGAAGGTTGGAGGGGTCACAATGGTCCCGCTTAAAACCCAAACTTCTTAGACACCGAAGGTGTCGCCTAAAGAACTCCTAGACACTGTATTGACGGAGGTGCTCACTGGGGTTACCAAAAGTTAGCTCATATGAAAAAAAAATTATTTAAAGAAACAGAAACATAAAACGACTAAAATAAAAACAAAACAAGTAAAGAGAAAGGATAGAAATGCTCCCCCTTGATGCGATTAGGTCGATTGCTACCAAGCACCTTCTTCTTGAACACATGGGTTGCCTCCCAAGAAGCGCCTTAGTTACTGTCTTGGCAAGACATTATGTGATCAGCTAAGTTGATGGTACAAAGGGAAGTTGATCCACCACATGGCCTGTTTGAATGCCAGCTGAGATTCCCTCATAGAATGGCTTTAAACGTTGTCCATTTACTTTGAAAGTTGAGCCGTCTTTAGGGTTTTGAATCTCCACAGCTCCATAGGGAGAAACATTGACCACGGTGAATGGGCCTTGCCATCTAGACTTCAATTTTCCTGGAAAGAGACGCAATCGTGAGTTAAACAAAAGAACTGACATACCTTTGGAGAACTCTTTCCGTTGAATGTTTCTGTCATGGTAACTCTTGGTTCGTTCTTTGTAAAGCTTTGCATTCTCATAAGACTCATGTCTAATTTCTTCCAATTCATTGAGCTGAAACTTTCTTGCATGGCCTGCCTTGTCTAGATCAAAATTTAACTTCTTGATGGCCCAAAAAGCATTGTGTTCAAGCTCCATTGGCAGGTGACAAGCTTTCCCAAACACAAGACGATAAGGGCTCATCCCAATGGGAGTCTTATATGCAGTCCTATAAGCCCATAATGAATCATTGAGCTTGGCTGCCCAATCTTTCCTTGTATTGTTCACCACCTTCTCCAGGATGTGCTTAATTTCTCTATTGCTTATTTCCACTTGACCAGAAGTTTGCGGATGATATGGTGTAGAGACTCGATGGGTGATGTTGTACTTCTTCATGAGTGCTTCGAATGGCTTGTTACAGAAGTGGCTGCCTCCATCACTAATGACAGCCCTTGGAGTACCAAACCTTGTGAAAATATTATCCTTCAAGAACTTGAGCACCACCTTATGATCATTGGTTTTGGTGGCTATGGCTTCCACCCATTTAGACACATAATCAACAGCAACAAGTATGTAAGTACAACCAAAGGAAGATGGGAATGGTCCCATGAAATCAATACCCCACACATCGAAGAGCTCCACAACAAGTATGCTATTCAATGGCATTTCATTCCTGCGACTTATGTTCCCCATCCTTTGACACCTATCACACTTAACACAAAAATTAAACGCATCTTTGAATAGAGTGGGCCAAAAGAAACCAGATTGGAGAATTTTAAGTGCTGTTTTCTTAGCTCCAAAGTGACCTCCACAAGCCAATTCGTGGCTATGCCTAAGTATGCTTTCTTGCTCTTCTTCTGGAACACATCTTCTAATGAGTTGATCTGGGCAATGCTTGAATAAGAAAGGTTCATCCCAGACATAATGTTTCACCATGGAAAAGAACTTCTTCTTGTCCTGAGAAGTTAGATCATTTCTAAGAACACCACAAGCAAGATAATTAACAAAATCAGCATACCATGGTTCTTTGACTTGGGCAGCATATAGTTGTTCATCAGGGAAAGTCTCATTCAAGGGTAGCACAGCTTCTCCTTTTTCTTCAACCACAATTCTGCTCAAATGATCAGCTACCACATTCTCACATCCCTTCTTGTCTCGAATTTCCAAATCGAACTCTTGCAGCAAGAGAATCCATCTAATCAAGCGTGGTTTTGCGTCCTTCTTAGTGAGCAAGTATCTAAGAGCTGCATGGTCAGAATAAACAATTACTTTAGAACCAACAAGATAAGAACGAAATTTTTCTAAAGCAAAAACCACAGCAAGGAACTCCTTCTCTGTTGTGGAGTAGTTGATTTGAGCATCATTCAAGGTCCGGCTAGCATAATGAATCACATGGGGGAGCTTGTTCTTCTTTTGACCTAAAACTGCACCAATAGCAAAGTCAGAGGCATCACACATTATTTCAAATGGTAAAGACCAATCTGGAGCTATGATAATAGGGGCTGAAGTTAGCTCCCTCTTCAAGGTAGTAAAGGCTTCCATGCAAGCTTCATTAAACTCAAAAACAGCATCCTTAGCAAGGAGATTACACAATGGCCTTGTAATGCTTGAGAAATTTTTGATGAACCTTCTATAGAATCCAGCATGACCTAGAAAGCTTCTAATTCCTTTCACAGAGGTAGGGGGTGGCAGATTTGAGATGAGATCGATCTTGGCTTTATCCACTTCAATTCCCTTGCTTGAAATCACATGGCCTAGCACAATGCCTTGTCTCACCATGAAGTGACACTTCTCCCAATTCAAAATCAGGTTTGTTTCCTGGCATCTTTTAAGCACTAGAGACAAGTGGTGAAGACAATTATCAAAAGAGGAACCAAAAACTGAAAAATCATCCATAAATACCTCAATGAATCGTTCCACCATATCTGAAAAGATTGACATCATGCATCTTTGGAAAGTTGCTGGGGCATTGCACAAACCGAATGGCATCCTTCTATAAGCAAACGTACCAAATGGGCATGTGAATGTGGTTTTCTCTTGGTCTTCCGGAGCAATGGGAATTTGATTATAACCTGAAAAACCATCAAGAAAACAATAGTAAGCATGGCCAGATAAACGTTCAAGCATTTGATCAATAAAAGGCAAGGGGAAATGATCTTTTCTAGTGGATGTGTTCAACTTCCTGTAATCAATGCAAACTCTCCAACCAGTGATAGTTCGTGTAGGAACTATCTCATTCTTCTCATTCTTCACAACTGTGATTCCGGACTTCTTCGGAACAACTTGTACAGGGCTCACCCACTTAGAATCTGAAATTGGATAGATGATTCCTACATCGAGTAGCTTTAAAACTTCAGCTCTAACCACCTCTTTCATGTTGGGATTTAGCCTCCTTTGGGCATCACGGGATGGTTTGCTGTCTTCTTCCATTAGAATCCGGTGCATGCACATGCTTGGACTAATTCCTTTGATGTCTGCTATGGTCCACCCAATGGCTGTTTTATGCTCTTTTAGAACCTTAATTAAGCTCTCTTCTTCATGTGAGGTGAGACCTGCAGCAATTATAACAGGGAGAGTTTCGTTAGCACCCAAATAAGTATATTTAAGATGATTGGGCAGTGGTTTAAGTTCTAGCTTTGGTGGGGTGATAATGGATGGCTCCAATTTCGTGGATGATGGTCCAAGAGGCTCGAGTGGTGGCCTAAAGGATGGTGGGTATGGTTGAAACACTTCTAAGGCAGCCACCACTTCTTGGAACTCCGGTTCACAAAGATCTTCCTCTTCTTGTGTTAAGACAGCTTCTAGAGCATCATTAGACTTTCTCTGCAAAATTTTGGAAGAAACCTCATGATCCACAACATCAATTGAAAAGCAAGAATCAAGAGAGATAGAAGGTTGAGATAGAGCATTAAGCATTTTAAATTCAACAGTTTCACCCAGAACAGTCATGGAAAGGGTGCTATCTTTCACTTTGATAACTGTGTCTGCAGTGGCCATGAATGGCCTGCCTAGGAGAATGCGATCAACATGATCTCCATTTGGATTGTCTTCCATGTCCATCACTACAAAATCAGCAGGGAGAATTAGTGTATTAACTTGAACTAAAATATCTTCTACAATACCTTTTGGATATTTTATAGAATGATCAGCTAGTTCAAGTCGTATTGAAGTCTTCTTCATCCCTTCTAAGCCAAGCTTTTGATACAATGAATATGGCATTAGGTTGACACTTGCTCCCAAGTCCAACATGGCTCTTCCAACCTTATTGCCTCCAATGTTAATGGGAATGTCAAAGCTGCCAGGATCAACTAGTTTTGGTGGAAGCTTCCTTTGCAACACAGCACTTACATTCTGGTCAAGCTTTACATCTTCATTTGGAGCGAAATTGAGCTTGTGAGTTTTCAAGTCCTTGATGAACTTTCCATATGCAGGAATCTGTTCAATAACATCAAGCAAAGGCAAATTGATATTAACTTTACTCAAAATATCATAAATCTCTTTAAAAGCCTTATCTTGCTTTGCTTTCTTAAGACGGCCTGGAAATGGAATCGGTGGAACATATGGAGCGGGTGGCACGTATCTATCTTCTTGAAGATGTGGTGGCACAAATTTGTCATCTCTCTTATGCAATTGGAATTGTTTGGATTCCTGAGAATCTGATTTGGCATTAGGAGCAGATTGAGAAGTTTTGAGATGTTCCCCTTCTGTAGCCGTGGTCTCCTCCTCTTCATCTTCTACAATCACAACATCATTTGAAAGATTAGAATCAACTTTACTATCAATGATCTTACCTGATCTGAGCACATGAATGGCCTTGGCTTCTTGGTTCTTTGGATTGATCTCGGTTTGGCTTGGCCATTTCCCAGGTGCTCTTTGAGTTATTTCAGCAGCTAATTGGCCTATTTGAACTTCCAATTTGGCAATGGTAGCTTGTGTAGTTTGCTGGAAATTGGATTGGTTGATTGCCATCTGCTTAACTATATCCTCCAATGATGATGTTTGTTGTGGCTTTTGGAATGAAGGGGGATTGGCTTGATTCTGAGTATTCCTCCATGAAAAGTTTGGATGATTCCTCCAACCTGGATTATAACTTTGAGAGTATGGATCATTTCTTGGACCTTGGTTGTAGGAATTTACCAACTTAGCTTGCTCTTGCACAAATTCTGGATATCCAGCCCCAAGTGGACAAGCTATGGTAGCATGGTCAGGAGTTTCGCAAATACTACACACTTCCTTCGGAGGGCTTCTTGAGTTTAATGCAAGAAGAGCATCTAGCTTTTGTTCCAGTTTTGAAATCTGCACACTAGAAGCATCATTAGAACCACTAATAACACGTTTACCTCTTGTATCCGTATGTTGGGTCTCCATTGCTATCTCCTCAAAGAGTTCGTATGTTTCTTCTGGAGTTTTGGTTTTAAAAGAACCACCTGCAAAATTGGTGACTATATTATGACTAGAAGGGGTTAGTCCTTTATAAAACATACGCATTTGAAGCTTCAATGGAATCCCATGATGAGGACATTGGTTGAGCAGCCCATTGAATCTCTCCCATGCTTCACAAAACGATTCATCATCTTGCTGTGCAAATAACAAGATCTTATCCCTAAGCATGTCGGTCTTTTGCGTGGAGAAGTATTTCTCCAAGAACTTCTTTTGAATGGCAGCCCATGTAGTGAGTGAACCAGGCTTCAAAGAATTCAACCAATATTTCGCCTTATCCTTCAAAGTGTATGGAAACACTCTCATTCGAAGTTGATCTTCTGTCACACCTGTCAAGGGAAAAGAACTCACAACATTAAAAATATCCTTTATATGAGTTAATGGATCTTCATTAGGTAAACCATAAAAGGAAGGCAGCATATTAAGATGAGAAGATTTAAGCTCATAATTTCGAGCTACAGTGGGCAGCAAAATGCTTGAAGGAGATGCTGGAATTGTTGGGATATCAAGTTCTCCCATGAACTCATTGGCAGCCATCTCTTCTTCTTCTTCTTCTTGGTCTGAACTTGCTTCCGAATTTGAAGGTGAAGAACCAGGAAGTTCAGTGTGGAGAGCAATACTTGTAAATGTGGCAAGAGCTTGCTCTTTTGCAGTTGACAACTCTCTTTCTAGACGATTATGAACTTCAGAGATCACCCGGTTGGGTTGCAACGATGGTCCTGCGTTCAAAGATCTGGAGCGTTGGAACGAAGACCTCACTTGTTCAAGGAACGGTCTTTTAGACATAAACTACCTGAAACAGAAAATTAGATTAATTAGAAACACTAAAAAGAATAAGGTAACCTTGGGCACATAACCAGGGAAGAACTTTCGTTCAGTCCCCGGCAACGGCGCCAAAATTTGTTGTTAATTATTATGTTAACTCGCAATTGTACGGGGCAATTAGTAGTATAGCAAGACAAGTACGAGGTCGTACCCACGAAGACTGAGAAGTTCAAATTAGTTATGTACGTAGATTACCGAATTCAAGAAGTTAGGAAGTTAAGTCTAAAACAGAAATTAAAGTGAGAGTGATTGTGATTGTGAAAGGAAGTGAGCAAACTGAAATTGCAAATGAAAGCAAATAAACAAGTGTAACAAAGAGTGGTTTTAAGAGTTGGAAAACAGATTTGGAGACTAGGGCATTCGAATCACCATAACAATTCAATTCTGGGTTATATGGAGTCAAGTAACAAGTCTAATTCAAATTCAAAGATTGATTCTAGCTAAAGTATGATTAGGCCATGGTGTTTGGTCCTAACCTTGTGTTCCTAATTCCCTAATTTGATCATTTGTTGTCTAACCTAAAATTAAGCATTAGGAACCCATTAAGCATAGAAGAACAATTTAAACAACCAAGCATGTATCTAATCCCTGTTGTCGAATGTCCATACATACTCTTCCTATTCATAGTTCAATTCGAATTAAAGCATGGTGTCTACTCTTAATTCAAACCAATATAGTTAACAAACAAGTTCTAATGGTGATCAATCATTCAAACAAGCATGTTAACTTATAAGCATAATGAATAAGAACATGAATCATGAATCAAACTTGAAACTCCAAACTTATAAACCCAGAATATTCATGTTAGGTTACATCGAAGCCCTAGTTATGGATTTAGCTACTCATAATGGAAAAGAAACTAAAATAGAAATGGGAAAACATAATGAATGCCATAAGAGTAGAAAAACCCTTTTCTGAAGTTCTTGTAGTGTCCAATGCTTCTCCAAGAGCTTCTCCACGTCTAGAAGGATGTATGAAGGATATGGAGGTGATTTGAGATGAGCTTGAGTGAGTGGTGATGGCTGAGAAAGAGGAAATTCGTAGGGAAATGGAAGGGAGGTTTTCTGGAGCTGTTTTGGTGATTTTGGGGCAGTTTAGAGTATTGGGTTGATTGCTTGAGTGTTTGGGGTTGTGGGAATGTATGAGGATGATTTCTGGATGATGGAAGTGTGGAGGATGGCTGAAGTGAATTTTGTAGCTTGAAGACTCCTCTATTTATAGGGCTAAGAGGGAGGAACATCATGATGAAATCCAACACCACCATTCCTCATTTAATACAACCCATAACTCCCACTTCATCTTGTCTATGTTAGTGTGGTTGGAATCAATCCCATCCCATACTTCTTTTGCTGCACCTCAAGCTTTCTTCACATGGGATCAAAGGTGATCAATTGTGGCTGCCTTTTGCTGCCAACCCATGTGGTCTTCTTTTGGTTGTTGAACAAAAACGAGTCTTCTGAACCAGACTTGGTGTAGGAAGGCCAGAGGTTTCAAAACTTATCCAATGGGGCTCAAATTTGGATATGTTATAGTAGACACCCATTGGAACAACTTCTATGAAGAAAGTATTCCCATCGGAGCAGTAGAAGTATGCGTTTTGGGACTTACAATTTGGCTGCCGAACAGAGACTGGAGTTGACTTCATTTCATTTATGCTTTACATGCATGCACATGCTTTCTCTATAATAACTCCAGCATGTACCAACTTGATCCTTTAGACTTTCATAGCTGGAATGCCTCCCCACTTCACTCATTATGTTGGATCCAAAGTCAGTTGCAGCATGGGTGAGGCACATGGAGGCACATGACAAAGCTGGCAGCTGCAAATCCTCCTGAGCAGGGTTGAGTGTTGGGTGGGCTGAGCACTCCACAAATGTCCAATTGGGCTGAACTTTGGATATGTTGTACTAGACACCCATTGGAACAAGTTTCATGAAGATCTTCACCTTATCCAAGCCCCATAGCATGCTGATCCAAGGCCAAGAAGCTGACCTACGAAATTGGGCTGGAAAGGAGTTGTAGCCAAAATGTGTTTGTCTTTAAGCCCTTCTTCCATTCACCCAAATCAAGCCTTAACATGCATGGATTACATCATTTCCTATCCAAAGTCATCATTGTTACCTAAATGTCAATTAACTGAAAGATAAACACAAAAAGGATTAAAAGCACAAGTTTAACTCAAAAACATAACCAAATCATAAGCTAGAAGGGTACAAAATGATATACAATTATGAACCGATCAGACAACTTCGGGCCCAGAGGAGAAGCCGACCAGACAGCGGTAGCAAAAGGGCATTGGACAAAAAGATGCAGGGAAGATTCCTCAGAAGAGATACACCTCACACAGTCTGTACCAATATCCACTTTCCGATGATACAACCTTACTCGGGTAGGAATAATGTCCCAAGCAACTTTCCAAGCACAAATTTTAACTTTCGGAGGGATCTTGGCACGCCAGATCGCAGACCAAAACTTCTTATCAGTCTCAACAACAGCAACAGGAAATTGAGGGAGGGTCACCTCCCCACTTATCAGCCAATCCCGGGCAACACCATAGGCACTGCGAACGGTGAAACAACCATTTGGCACGTGGTGCCAAATCCGACGATCTTGAGGCTTGCGAAAGCTCAAAGGGATCGAACTAATAGCCTCCACCTCCCCCACCGGGAAAAGATCATGGAGGAGTCGAAAATTCCAGTTTCCGTCAGCCTCAAGGAGGGCATCCACTCTCAGATTTCGGAAAGAGTCATGGGGTGGGGGGGAGAGGACTTGGAAAGAAGGAAGTCTAGGGATCCACTTATCAAACCACACCCTAATGGAAGACCCATTGCCGACTTGCCAACGCATCCCTCTCTCCAGAACCTGTTTGGCAGCAAAGATGCTACGCCAACAAAAGGAAGGGTTATTTCCTTCTGGGGCCAATAAGAAGTCAGAACCAGGGTAGTACTTAGCCCGGAATAAGCGAGCCACCAAAGAGTTTGGCTGTTGACAAAGCCGCCATCCTTGTTTGGCCAAAAGAGCTAAATTGAAAGCACGGAGTTCACGGAAGTTCAGACCACCTTCCAACTTGAAGTTGCACAACTTCTTCCAAGGCAGCCAATGAATCTTACGTTTGTCTTTATCCCCACTCCACCAAAATTTGGCAACAGCACTATTTAATTCATCACAAAAGCCTTTAGGAAGCAAAAAGCAGTTCATGGTGTAAGTTGGCAGAGATTGAGCCACTGCCTTAATCAAAATCTCCCTACCAGCCCCACTCAAAAGCTTACCTTTCCACCCTTTAAGCTTATTCCACAACTTTTCTTTGAGGGAAGCAAAGACCATGCGTTTGGCCCGACCCACAAAAGTAGGCAAACCAAGGTACTTTTCATGGACCGAGACACAGAGCACCCCCAAAATACTAGAAAGCACAGCACGAGTGTGTTCCTTCACATTTTTGCTGAAGACCACGCTGCTTTTTAGGAGATTGACAACCTGACCTGAGGCTAGTTCATAAGACCGCAGAATTTTCATCACTTGAGAACATTCATCCCTAGAAGCTCTAGCAAAAATGAAGCTGTCATCTGCAAAGAGTAAATGATGTATACTTGGGGCGTTCCTGCAAATTTTAACCCCCTGGATTAAACCATCCCGCTCTCTACTAGAAATCAGAGCAGACAACCCTTCCACACACATAAGGAACAAATACGGGGATATGGGATCCCCTTGTCTCAACCCGCGAGAGGGAACCACAAAGCCTGTTGGGACTCCATTAATCAAAAAGTAATAAGAGACAGAAGTAACACATCTCATGATCATATCAACCCACTGGAGATTCAGACCCAGCCGCAACATCATAGCCCTTAAAAAAGACCATTCAACCCGGTCGTAAGCCTTGCTCATATCTAGTTTAATAGCCATGGAACCTGAATTCCCACCACGCTTGCCATGCAAATGGTGCGCAACCTCTGCCGCAACAAGAGAGTTATCAGAAATCAAACGCCCAGGGACAAAGGCACTATGAAAGGGAGATATAATAGAATCCATCATTGGTTTCAGTCGGTTCGTCAAAACCTTAGCAGCAATCTTATAAAGCACGTTACAGAGACTGATAGGGCGGATTTGCGACATATCCTGAGGAGACTGAGTTTTAGGAATCAGGGCCACATGAGTGAAGCAGATTTGTTTAAGAAAACCATTCCCCAACAAGAAAGAGCGAACTGCACAGACCACATCATCACCGACGATATTCCAGAATTTTTGAAAGAAGACTGGAGCCATACCATCAGGGCCAGGGGCAGTGGAGGGGGCCATGGAAAACAGAGCCAACCTAATCTCTTCGGCTGAAAATTCTACACACAAAGCATCATTCATTGTACTAGTGAATTTGGGCTCAACCACCTCTAACACCTCATGAACAGCGGAAGTATTCTCTCCCTGCGCCAAGAAAATCTTCCTGAAATGATCCAGAACGATGACCTTAATGCCTTTTTCATCGTCGTGCCAAACTCCTTGAGCATCTTTAAGCCCCTTTAAGCAATTCCTACGTTTCCGATTTGAGGCTTGCTGGTGAAAGTACCGAGTATTCCGATCCCCATTCTTAAGCCACAGAGAGCGAGAGCGTTGTCGCCAGTAAATTTCCTCGCAAGAAAGGAGGGAATCGAGCTGCCCCATCAAGGCCTTCTGCTGAGCATGCACCAGACTAGAAGGGGGCAAATTCCAAAGGACCTCAAGAGAGTTCTGGATTCCTTCCAATTCAGCCTTAAAATGACCGAAGGTGTGCCTGTTCCAGTGAAGTAAAGCAAACCTGGTTGCTTTGAGTTTCTCACACACTTGAGCCATAGGCACTCCGGGAGCAGCTGTGCTCCAGCCAGACCGAACTATCTGCTCACATTCCGAATGCTGGAGCCAAAACTCCTCAAAACGGAATCTGCGCCTTGATTGAGAAGCAGTCCGAGAGACTCCAGTTCGCACCTCGATAAGGACGGGCAAGTGATCAGATTTACTAGGAGCCAAATGCACCACACGATGATGGGGGAACTTGTCCCGCCAAGGAAAGTTAGCAACAGCACGATCCAACCTGCAAGAAATCCCACCAGACCTGGATGAAGACCAAGTGAAAGGACTCCCTACGAAGCCAAGGTCAGAAAGATCACTATCAGCGAGGGCATCTCTGAAGTTATCCATCTGCCATTCAGATCTTAAGAGACCACCGCACTTCTCCTGATTACTTAGGATTTCGTTGAAATCCCCAAAGCACAACCACGGTAAGGAGGACTGCTGACCCAAACGAGATAGGATATTCCAAGAGAAAGAACGATCAGACACTTGGGGGCAGCCGTAGAACCCAGTCAGTCTCCAAACTCCTACCGAGTCACCCGAATCGCACTCAGCATCAATATGATTGAGAGAGGAAGATTTGATGACAATATTCACTTCCTCCCTCCACAGGAGGCAAAGGCCACCAGCACTGCCCCTGCTTGGAACAACGAACAAATTCGAGAACCCCAACCGGAATTTAATTTGCTCCATCTTCGCCATGCTACATCTTGTTTCACTAAGAAAAATCACTTTTGGCCTTTTTTGGTGAATGAGGTTCACCACCGCCTGAACAGTCGGAGGGTTCCCAAGCCCCTGACAATTCCAGCTCAAAAGGTTCATGAAGCTCGACGAGAGGGGGCCTTCCCAAAATAGAGCACAGACCACAGCCAATAGAGGCTAACGAGAAAGAACCAAAAAGGTTCCTCACGAGTTGGACAAGAGTCAGAAAACATGCATCAGCTACTTGACAGAGGAACAAACACCTGGCGTGCTTCTTCACTAGCCACACTGCACAGACCGACTTAGGAAAAAACCTTGAAGCCCGTCGCAAGCAGATAACCCAATTGCAAAAAGCAAAGGGAAAATAGCATCAAACTAGTAACAATGTAGAAAAATTTACTACACACAGAGCCGACAAAGCGGGAGTGCAGACAGAAAAGGGGGCAACCAAAGAAAAAGAAGAAAAAAAAGGGGGGGTAGGGGTTAGATGGTGGATCTGGCAGAGGAAAAGCAGAAAGGGTGAAAGAGTTGAAAAAGAGGGGAAGGGCCCGCCAGTAAAGGAGGTTAAAAGAGATGGGGAGCGAGTCTGGGTTAGGGAGGGGGGGAAAAGTGGGATTGAGAAAAGGAAGAGAAGTTGGGTGTGGGGTAGGTCTGGAATAGTGAATAGCAAAACAGGGGGAGGCGTTGGATAGGGGAAGGAGGCCCGCTAGAAAAGAAGGGAAGCTGCCTGAGGGGGGGTGAGCCAGAGAGAACTCTTAGTGCCCACAGTAAGTACGATAGTGCTTATCCAGAAGGATAGAAGCAGCCTTTCTTCTTGTCCTCCAATCTAAAACAAGTATTTCCTGCTGCCCATTGTGCCAAATCAGTAACAAGGTCATGCATTACATATCGTGAATTGTTTTCACTTGCCTTTTGAAATAATGACCTACATAATAGCTCTTGAAAATAGTCGTGCCCTAAATCCTCCATTTGTCTATTGGCTTCTGGTGGTTGTTGAATCAAACCCTCTGCCATCCATAAAAGGATCAATTGCTTCTCCCCAAATTCATAGTCATTTGGAAATATTGAGCAATAGGCAAAACACCTCTTCAAGTTGGAAGGAAGATAGTGATAGCTCAACTTTAATACCGGAAGAATGTCACTCTTACCTGATAAATTCCACAATTTGTTGTTCAATATTTCTTCCCATTCGTTTATTTCTTTCTGACGTAAAAGCCCACCAAGAGTTCTTGCTGCTAAGGGCAATCCACTGCATTTTTCAGCAATTTTTTTCTGAAGCAACTCAAAATTTGGTGGTCTATCATTGTTAATGTTCACAAATGCATGCTGCTCAAATATTTCCAAACAATTATCATCTGACATATACTCCAAGTTATGAACTTCGGTGGCTCCCATAATCTTTGCAACATTTAGGTCACGTGTTGTCACAATTATCTTACTTCCTTGTGCTCCAACACTAAAAGGGGATTGAAGTCTTGTCCACAGATCATATAAATCACCTTTGTTCCAAATATCATCTAAAACAATTAAAAACTTTTTGCCTCTTAACTGCTCATTCAAATCATGCTGCATTTTACTGAACTCCTCTACTTTAACGGGTTGAGATGTGACTGATTCAAGAATTGCCTTCGTCACTCTTACAACGTTGAAGTCACCGGACACAGACACCCACACCTTCAGCTCGAACTCCTTCATGACATCACTGTTGTTGTTGAAAGCAAATTGAGCAAGTGTTGTCTTCCCAAGGCCAGGCATGCCAACAATGGCAACAACATCAAAGCTGACATTACTATGCTCATCGCTCGACAACATTTCTAATATTTTTGCTTTCTCTCCATCTCTTCCAACAACGGTTAGTCCACCCAACACGCCCGAAGTTGGTGGCCTTGACCATGCTTTACTAGACGTCCCAGTGTCCTTTAAACCAAACTCATCTTTCCGTTCAGAGATCCCTTGCAACCGCTCTGTAATCTTCTTTATTTCAGAGTTCATATCGACATTGAGTGTCAGTTTAGAGAATGATCTCCGCACCTTTTTACTTGTCCAGCACCTTTTTACTTGATCACGTCCCTCTATCTGGCGCTTCAATATTTTAGTAGCAAATTTGTCCAGCACGTCTTCTACATCATAAGCCAAGTCTCTGAGTTCATCCAGCCACAATTTCACACCATGATCTGTCAGTTGCTTCTCCTCCGCATCATTCAGTACCGCTACGATTACAGACAAATTGTCACTCCATTTATTCAGCTTTTTGTCGACGCCCTTTACGAGACCAAAGTTGTTGAGGATCTCGCGAGGCCCCAACCTGTCGAGCAGCACCTGAAGGAACGCCCCAAGAAAAATCTCTCCCACTGCCATACTTGTTGATAATTAAGACTGAAGAGACACACACAAGCAGCCAAAAAAGTAAGGAAGTTTTCTTCAACAATATGAACACGCACAACTGCACAAATTACGTTAAAAAAAAAATACTAGTTTTAGCTGGGGGAACAAGAATAACGCAGGAAGCCAAATATAAAACAAAATGAAATAATTACTTAGGATATTTCAGTTCAGAATAAGCACTTACATGGAAATTTTGATATCTGATTTTGCTTGAGATCCAAAAATCCACACTGAACAAATTAAGACGCACAACTGCAGAAATTAAGTGAAAACTTAGTTTTACTTAGGATGTGTAGGTCTCATTGATGAATGTATGTATGGCATATAAAAACATAAATATAAAAGATTGAAATAATTATTATGCTTGCAAGAAGCACTTACATGGAAGCTCAAATCTGATTCTGCTTGTGAGCAACAAATCTGGACTGAAGAAGTAGAAAAACAGAGCTTGAGTCTTCCTATAGTTTTGTTCCACTCTACTTTTGGTGGGTCGTTTTGTTTTTGTTTGTTCTGTTCTATTTCCATCAAAGTGACTTTTTGGTTGATATTTTTCATTTTTCTTTTCTGCTTGTATTGTATCAAGCAGGAAAAGTCACTTTGATCGAAATAGAACAGAACAAAAAAAACAAAAAACAAAAACGACTCCACCAAAGGTAGAGTGGAACAAAACTAGGAAGACTCCAGCTCAGTTCCACTTCTTCAGTCCAGATTTGTTGCGCACAAGCAGAATCAGATTTATTGTATCATTAACGTTGAGATTAACGTTATTTTATTATATCATTTTGATCCATTTGAAGATTAAAGTCAAGATTTTCATGAGGATCAAAGATTTTTATTAGCTTGAAATTACCGATTAAGGGTTCGTTAGAGCTTGCCTTTGAAATGACTACAAGCTAAAAATGCTTCTAACTGCGCTTACAAAAACATTACGCTTATAACAAAATTTCTTATATATGAACAAAATGAGTAAAAATAATTCTTTTAAGAAACAGTACCAAATGAGACAATAATGTGAAAAAAGAAGAAGGAAATAGTATATATATAAGTCCCCTTTTATTGAGAGATCACTCAAATAAATTTATATATATTTATGATTCTGGTTTGCTTCTGGCTCCAAGATAAAAACCTAAAAATATTCCTTTAACTGCTGCCACCAGCACGTTACATAGAAAAGTAGAAGCTGATAATTGAGTTTTGAATCAATCGTGTGTCTAGTCTATTTTAAGAGCAGTTCTTGAATATCGCTTGTATAAAAAAAATATATATATTACATAACTTTGGCAGTGGCTTGGGGCCTTTATGTTGCCTCGCCACCGTCGATGACAGCGAGCCTTTTTTTATTTAATAAAAATCATAAATCAGTTTTGAAAAAATGAATAAAAAATTCTTCAAAGTTTCTATTGTTGTATCTTACGAAATAGATAAAGAAAACAGGAAGTCTGAGCAGATAAATACAGTCGCTCTTTCTTTGATAAAAAAAAATTATTATTATTATATTGCGCAAAACAAATAAAATACAAGAAACTAAAAGAAACAAAAAATAAAAGGCCCCGAACAGAATAAATCAAAAGTACCTGCAGTTTAAGTATCAGCAGCAGATTTCTTCACGAATTACCAAATACCGAAGGTGTCGCAGTGAACAAGAAGGAAAATTCAAAGGCAATACACAGTTACACACTTTTAGAACAAAAGAGATCAAGAAAGCCAGAACCAAGACATAATATATATGAAGATGGATGAGTGTAGAAGCTGATAATTGAGTTTTGAATCAATAGTGTCTAGTCTATTCTAATGGTCCAGCTCCAGCTCATGCCGCGTCCTTCTGTCAGATTATGTTTGATCCTAACATGGTTTTTTTTTAAACTCACTCACATCACACTTGCTTTTGTCCAGCCACATATTATGATTAATTTCACCAATAAATTTTGATGAGGTTGGTCACATATTGGTTCTCCCTCACTCTCATTTCATGGAAGTTCAAACGGGCCCTATGAGCCAAGTGCATGAATTTCCTCATGATTAATATCATTTCAATCGCTCTCTTGACCTTCGCTGGCCACCGTCGTCGTCCGATCCAAAGATATTGCAAAATTAATGCATCCAACTAACTCAATCAAAAAAGTTGCATCCAATTAATGATGTTCTTAGAATATTGATACAAAATAAATTAGGTGTTAAAAAGATATTTATTTTTACAAAAATAATGCATCCAACTAACTCAACCAAACAAGACACGTCAAATTAATGATGTTCTTGGAATATTGATACAAAATAAATTAGGTGTTAAAAAATATTTAATATATCTATTACGACAAAGACTCATTCACAATCATGGTGATTATTCAAAAGGTGTAACATCCCTGATACAATTTAATCGATTTAATCAAATTTAATTCTTTTGTGAATTTTCAATTTTTGCCCTTGGGAGTAGGGGTACTTTGGTCACTTTAAGAAAAAAAAAACATTTATTGTATGACATTACGTAATGGTGTAAGTTTGTGTTATCTTATATGAGGCCCCAGTTTAAGGTTAGCACAGGGCCCTCAAAATCTCAAGACCAGCCCTGTGAACAACTCTTTATTTACGTATCCGGAATTAAATATATTTCATCTTAAACCAGTCTTATAAATTTATTCTTCCACTCTGAGGCTCTAGTGTGCTTTATTGCCATTGAAAGTACATTTCATCTTAAACTCTACAATTTTGTATGCATTCAGTGATAGAAGTGGGAGTATTGTTAGTTCATTACTAGACTGTTTGTCTCGTGTCATAAGTTTTGCAATGCAGAATGTACAGTATGGAGATTCTTTTTAAGAGAAGATACGAGATTAGAGCATAAGGTAGATGACCACAGTTCATGATTGTTGTAAGTAATTTTATTTTTGTGTGGATGTTGATTTCGTTTATAAAATTACATATTATATATATTTATGCGGTAATCTTTTGGGTGTTGATGATAAAAATGCAAGAAAGAACATTGAGAAAATAAAGTAGCATCCAAGAGGCATCGCCCGTGTGACATGTGATGGGAGCTATGCTAAGCTGGAGAATTTGAGCAGTGGTGGCGTTTTGTGGCTTGGGAAGTGACAAGTATTTATAGTGGCAGCTGTAGGATTTGTAGCGGGTTACACGTCGCCACGTAGCCATCAGATAAAACTCAGATGTGTAGAAGTCATAATAACCATTTTATTTGCAGGATTATGGGATAAGGGTAGAACAATTTATGTCAAAAATGTAGAATTTTATGTATACAGATAAGTCTTAGGGAAAAAATATAGCATTATTGGCAAAAATAATTTTAGATTTGTCAACATTTCATAAGTTTGAAAATGTTCCCTAATATATATATATATATTTTATACAAACATTATTAATTCTAATGCAGAGGGAAACACATCCGCTCTAGTCAATTTGATTAAGTCTATGTATGCATGAACATCTTAGATTAGGCTACAAAGGTCTGTGGTAGATTAGTCATATTCAATTTAGATTTTATCTGTCATATACTTCACTACGAGTTTGTAAGACCGAATCGAATTTTTGACCTATCCTAGTAATTATTATTATTATTTTATTTCTAAAGAATTGACTCGAGACGATGTTACTAAAGTTCGGTTCTTCACAAATAAGTCCTTTAAAAAGCATTTGCAATTCACACTGGAAATAAATTTGGTAGTGATATTTGTGTTAGGTGTGTGATATATGACAATGATTTTTGCCTTACGAACGACCACTATTTTGCATAGCATAGCTCCCGTCGCATTCTATATCCTTCCATCATGATCTATGCCAAATTAACCCACAACCATTGCAAGGGTGAGAAATCATTTGAAATCCTTTTATTTTTTTCGCATTTCCTCTTTTTTGTTTAAATCTTGACACATAAGGACTGTAATAGTCCAAAAGACCAATCCAACTCTTAGATTTGTAATCGGTACCCCATATATGACCTTACTCTACAAGATGGGGCAGCGCTGGAAGGTACTTATAATGTATCCAGCTGTGAGATTATATTGTATAAACCTGTCAACTCAACTGAACATAGAATCCTCTAGGCAACAAAAGTTAAGAGTCTAACAAGACCTAAAAACAATGGGATGCCAACACCAAAAGGTACTAAAAAATTCAGAGTTGAAAGAAATAAAAAGAAAACAAACGATGAAGATGTCAGCGCAACCAAATTGGTATATACAATTCAGTGCCTAACCAACTGAGGATGAAGGTAAAAAAATAAAACATAAAAAAATAAGAATAATAATAATAATGTATATGAATATGTAATATCTCACTTCTTGCGGTTCCTTATTTACAAATGCCTAGTGCATTGACATGACCCCAAAAAAAAAACGCAATCTTCTCTGAAAGACATAATGCTTCAAGTAAATGGTTGTCCAAAAACTGGTAAGGGATCTATGTAAAGATTGTCTTTCTTTCACATGCCAGGATGCAACTGCAAAAGCAAGAGATATCTGCTCTTAAACTAACCCTGTAACTAACTCATTATATCTTAGAGCAAGTAACGCTTTAATTTAACGTTGCATCAACCATTACAACATTGATGAATAATTCTATACAGGCCTGGGTTCTTTATATTCTTGTCATATGATTGTTTTTGTCTCGTGTTATAAGTTTTTCATTGCAGAATGCACATATGAAATCTGCTTCCCACCCATTGTAATGGCTACACAGGTGTCATGATGTTATGTGGTTCCCAGTTTTTTATATGTTTGACAGTTTCAATAGGCTAGTAGCCGTTTGGTGTCATATGACTGATTACAATTTTTCAATTTCTTTTAGATTGGTACGGGTGTAACAAATGCATTGATTAATGCACGAAAAGCTATCGATAAATCTTTTGCTGGTGAAGCAGAGGATGTTCCCATATTATCAACTAGTGTAGCCTATGGAGTTTATATGGCAGTTTCTAGCAATCTAAGGTACACAGGTTTTCTGCAGATTTAAGTAATCTATTTATTATTTACTCTAACCTTCATGAACTGACAGCATAAACCATTAACAAACTTTTCAAGACTGACTGAAGAAACTTGGTATTTTAAAGAGTTACTATCATATCCATGGAGAATAGTATCTATCCAAAAAAACCATTTGTGGCATTTCTGGATGGAACTGGGCCTTTCTAGTTATCGAGAAGCTTTTTATCTTAAGAGCACATGGGGAAAAGAGAAACAAGCTCTTCTAACTATTTGAATCCATATATAGTCTCCAGAACATGTTGACAGAAGAAACCCTTTATAAAAATCATACACCAGTTATTCCTATGCAAAGACACGTGCCACCATAAACATGTCTTAAAAAGAAACTCTTTAACCTCTCAAAATAGAACAGTTATTTATGTGAAAGGACACATGCTTTCCATTATTCTAACAATGGATACAAGATGTGCTGCAGCAAAGGAAGGATCTGCAGAAGACACCTTGAAGAAGGAAATCTTCTGTTTACCATTATTTAGCTTTTTGATTGAGGGAAAAAAAAGAAGACCAATGCTATGATAATTGATGTTGGTTGGATAGGGGGGATTAAAGAAACATGCATCTCATCTTTAAGAGAAGGACTAAGAGATATCCTGATTATTTCATTGACTTATTATTTTATTTGGCAATGACACTACTATTTAATCATTGCTCATAAAGAGTTGAGGCTAGTCGGAAATGATAATAATTTATTTTTGTTATTATTGGAAACGTGCATAATGATATACCTTTTGTTTTAAAGGTACCAAGTTCTCGCTGGAGTAATCGAACAACGAATTCTAGAACCCTTGCTACACAAACACAAGATTATACTGAGTGCAATTTGCTTTGTTGTTCGAACAGGCAACACATTCTTGGGGTCCTTGATGTAAGATCTGAGTTCTCCTTTAATCTCATTATGTTAGTTGGTTGTGTTTTCCTCTACAATTCTCATGATTCTTTATATTGTGGAACAGGTGGGTTGATTATGCACGGTGGGTTGGAATTCAAAAGATACGAGATTAGAGCATAGGGTAGATTACATGATTATTGTAAGTAATTTTATTTTTGTGTGGATATTGATTTTGTTTATGGAATTACAGTGCGGTAACCTTCCGATAAAAATGCAAGAGATGGGCATTTAGAAAATAAACTAGCAACCAAGAGATATCGCCTATATATGCTTGCATCGTGGTGGGGTGGACAATCAGACCAAGCATGATCTTTGCCAATTAACCCATCTGTTTTCTTTATTTCATTTTTGTTTAAATATTGGCATATATAGATTATAATAGTTTAGACAGATAATTGAACTCTTAGAATGTCATATATATCCCCATTTGTAATCCAAATGGCTGTAAATTCATCCATCATATATAGAATCTCTTATTGATGAACTGTTTAACATATAAAAATGGTAAGGACATGCAATTCAACATATAATCCAATAGAGAACAAAATTTCAGAATCGGCTAAGAGTCTAAGACCTAACACAATTGAGATGACATGCAAACACCAAAGAATATAAGTTATTCCTAATGAACCAAAAGAAACAAAGAAAACAACAAACAATGTAGATGTCAGCACAACCATATTGGTCATCAACAATTCAGTGCCAAACCAAGGGTGCATATCTTATTTGATTGATGATGCAATAAGAATTCTGTATATGAATATGTAATATCTCATTGCTTGCTGGAGAGGCGGGTTAAGCCCGGGCAGTGAGCCTGCCTCATTGCACCAAAGTTCAAATTCCCCTCCCCGTAGATTATATTAATTTAGAGTATATTTTTGTTTGTAAAATTTGTATAAAAAAAACTATCTCATTGTTTGCTGTTCCTTCTCACTGTTTACAAATGCCTAGTGAATTGACATGACCCAATAAACAATCCTTCTTGCTTTGATAGGCAGAAAATTTAAAGCAAATGGTTGTCCAAAGAACTGACGAAACTCTATCATAAATATCTTTCTGAGTCCTTTCTGCACCACTGTCACCAGCTGCTGCAGAGGAAGAGGATTCTTTTCTTGAAATTTTGAGTTTGGGCCTATTTAACTCCCATTGCTGCTGAAAGTAGCAATGGATGGTTTCAACTCTTTCTGCAAAGAGGACAATACCATTGTAGGCGTCACACTCGAATCAAGGAGCAAACAAAACATCTGGAGAGAAAAAGAGCATGGCCATACGAGTTTACTATTCCCCTGCTGCGGTTTCTTGAGAAGCTTGAAGGGATGGGAGTTTGAAGACTATTCTGGCACAACACAACATCCACTTCCGTAATCTGTATATAGCATCTGGATATTGGAAGCGTTCCTGCCAATGCAGAAGCACATTCTTTAAAAAAAACACGGTAATCTGTATATAGCATCTGTATTTTTCAGCATGATTCAAAAGATAATTTGGTAAATCATTAAAGTAAAGATGAAGCTTAGTTGCAAATATAATATCTCAGTGCAAATATCAAGAATTTGTCATAAGTATCTGGCAGGTTGAGTCGATATTTCTGTTCAAAAGAACAAAGAACAACATTTGGTTACATGATGTCCTTTAAAAACTGAAGTTGTCCCAACATTTGGTTACAAGTCCTCTAAAGATTGTAGCCAAGCAAACAAAAGAAAGAAAAATATGGGTAAAAGTTTTCTCAGTACAGAGATGACAAAATATTATAAGGCAAACCAAATGGCAAAATATTAAACATCTGAAACTTGCAACAGAAAGTTAGTGATTTACCATCTTCAGTTGATGTTACCACGATATGAAATGACCTTGTTGCTATCCAGTCCTTTCACAGCTCTTCACCCTGCAGCTCCGAAAGCAAGAGAGGCAGTCCCTTCTTTCAACCCTCTCACACTGGACCAGACATCATACGAGGACTGGGTCATGAAGATTGAAGAAGTCAAGAGGGTACAATAGCACAAAGAAAGAGCCAGAACCAGAAAATCAGTAAATTACTTATTTTTTTGAAATGAAACTAAGGTAAACTACTCGCAATAATATGACAGAAAAGGAGTCTCACCATAAAGAGTACAGGGAAAGTGTTGATAATGTTTGAAATTTGAAGTACCTGGGGACAGTGAGAGTCGGAGTTGACCATGTCCATGTCCTCCCATGTGTGGGTGTGGGTTCTCATCATCTTCAAACCGTCTTCTAATCCATTATTTCTATGCAGGGGATGTGGGATATTTTGGGCAGGTATCGTCCTTTACTACCAGGCTGGCATTTATCTTTTAGCAGAGGACACCGACTGATATAAAGTTGCCTCAGTGAAATAGGCAACCCCTCCGCTGGAATATGTGCCAGCTTTGGACAATTCTGGAGTTGAAGAGATCGAAGAGAGGTGAGGAATTGAAAGCCCTTGCTCCTCAGTTTCTTCAGATTTGGGAAGCCCCCAATTGAGAGACGAGTGAGAGTTTTGGGGAGCAGCATCTCCATATCCATCTCCCTGTAACTGTCGGGTGGAAATGAAACCACACTTGGGTCTACACCACTGATGGACAATTTTGTAAGAGAGGTGAGCCTGTGCAACAGCTCCGACAGCGGCTTACAATTCTTGATTCCTCCAATATTCAATTCCTAAAGACAGTTGAGATTGCGCATGTCCGGTAACATCTCCAATTTGTTGCAATTTTCGATTTTGATTTGTCTCAGGCTGGAGGCGGCTGTTGTTGTTGGCGAAAGCAAACCCTCACCACTCAGGCTCGGGATGGAAACCAGACTCCCACAACCAAAAATCTCTAAAGTTTGAAGATTGGTGAGGTGGCATAGGCCCTCTGGTAACGATTTCAGATTTGGGCATAATTTGATGCTAATACGTTCAAGACAATAATTAGTGTTGTCGTGGGCTAACCCATTTAACTGCAGCTCTCTACAATAGAATATTTCAAGGCTTTTAAGCGCCCTGGGAAACAACTGGCCTCTCAATGATAACGACGTTAGAGATTCACATCTCGATATTCCCAAGTGCTCAAGAGAAATATGAGAAGAAGACGAAGACGAAGAACTATCCTCCTCTTTCTCTACTAATGATTTCAAACTTTTACACTGAAATATCTCTATTCTTCTTAGATTTGGGGGAATCCGGTATTTTGCGAAATACAGCAACGAATGACACCCCAGAATCCATATGACTTCAAGGGAAGGAGGCAGACCAACATCTGGGAAAGAAACCAGATTTGAGCATCCAACAATTTGAAGGTGTTGAAGAGCCGTTAGGTGATGCAACCCTTCTGGTACCTTCGAAAGACTTGCACACTTGTTTAAATGTAGATATTTAAGCTTGCAAGTCAATATTTGCAATTGCAGCAACTCCTCTGCTTCTTTTCCCAGCTTTTCAAGGAGGGAAGAGTTGCTTTTAATAACCAAATGATCAAGAGAAATCAAGTATTGCAATACTCTATCCTCATTCTTCAGTGAAGATGTCAGCTCCTCACATCCGCCAATCCTCAATTTTGCAACCTTCCTTAATCCTTTGGTGAATTCCCCTCTTTGGAACCTCACCTCTGAAATATATGAAAGTCCCAAGGACTCTAATAACTCAAACTCAACCCCACTTGTCTTCACCACCGCTTTGCAGCCTTCAATCCATAATCGACCAATTTGTTTATAGTTGGAAATTGAAATCACCAATTCCTCGCATTTAATAATTGTAAGTGTTTCTAATGAATCAAGGTTCTCGAGCAACTTACCCTCCAATTGAGGACAATTGCTGATTGAAAGAAACTTCAAGCAAGGGAAAACCTGATCCTCAAACACAAGAGTCTCTAGTACTGGAAAAGGCAAGCTACCCTCCCCATAAAACTCAGGACCAACACTTTTCACTGCAGCCATTCCTGTAATATAAAGTTCTTTGAGCAAAGGCAGTTGCCCAAGTGGTGGCAAGATTTGACAATTTTTACATTTGTCTAAGCGTACATGCACCATAGTGGAGAATAAACGATCTCCAATCCATGTTGAAAATTCTAATCCAGCATAACCCCTGATGATGAGTTTTTCAAGCATTCTATGAGGTTCTAATCTGTCAAGCACACCTAATTGAGTTTCTCGTGTGTTATCCGACCATTCTAGCACCAATTCATCTACTCTCTCCTTGGATTTTAAGTCAGCCTTCCGTGCATCCTCAGCATCAATCACATTCTCCAACTTTGAGAGCGATAATGTCCCTCGGAGATGGGATAGGGATCCTATCTCTCTTATCCCTGATTCATCACTACCTTTACCCACCACAAAATTAGGCAAAGATTGTAGATTCGTCAATCGACCTAGTTGCGGAGGCATTGCTTTTAGTGAATCTACTTTTGAATTGTTGAGATGACGCAGATTCACTAGATTCCTCAAGTTGATAGGTAGTGCCTTCAAATAACGACAATCTTCAAGTATCAATGTCTGTAAGTTGTAAAGAGTGGTTGTTGATTCAGGCAAACTTGTTATCCTTGTGTGAGAAAGATCAAGATACCGCAGATACTTCAAATTACCAATTGAATCTGGCAGCTCATGAGCTATTTCATAGCCATTCAAAGAAAGCACCCGTAATTATTGCATCTGAGTTAATAAATCAAAAATTACCTTACGAGCCAGATATCTAGTCTGCCAAGTATTTGATAGTGAAAGTGGCAGGAATGTTCGCAAACGTTCAACTTCGCGAAAGGCCTCGAACTTTTGAACTCCATCATAGTCACCAATCATGAAAGACGAATGACGAAAGCATTCAGATTGGAAGTTATCACCTTTCTTGTCCTCCAATCTAAAACAAGTATTTCCTGCTGCCCATTGTGCCAAATCAGTAACAAGGTCATGCATTACATATCGTGAATTGTTTTCACTGGCCTTTTGAAATAATGACCTACATAATAGCTCTTGAAAATAGTCGTGCCCTAAATCCTCCATTTGTCTATTGGCTTCTGGTGGTTGTTGAATCAAACCCTCTGCCATCCATAAAAGGATCAATTGCTTCTCCCCAAATTCATAGTCATTTGGAAATAT
Source organism: Prunus avium (assembly GCF_965620075.1). Classification (NCBI taxonomy): domain Eukaryota; kingdom Viridiplantae; phylum Streptophyta; class Magnoliopsida; order Rosales; family Rosaceae; genus Prunus; species Prunus avium. The sequence goes on from NC_142285.1 coordinate 2,677,373, forward strand.
TGAGCAATAGGCAAAACACCTCTTCAAGTTGGAAGGAAGGTGGTGATAGCTCAACTTTAATACCCGAAGAATATTGTCACTCTCACCTGATAAATTCCACAATTTGTCGTTCAATATTCCTTCCCATTCGTTTATTTCTTTCAGACGTAAAAGCCCACCAAGAGTTCTTGCAGCTAAGGGCAATCCTCTGCATTTTTCAGCAATTTTTTTCTGAAGCAACTCAAAATTTGGTGGTCTATCATTGTTAACAAATGCATGCTGCTCAAATATTTCCAAACAATTATCATCTGACATAGGCTCCAAGTTATGAATTTCGGTGGCTCTCATAATCTCTGCAACATTTTGGTCACGTGTTGTCACAATTATCTTACTTCCTTGTGCTCCAACACTAAAAGGGGATTGAAGTCTTGTCCACAGATCATCTAAATCACGGTCACCTTTGTTCCAAATATCATCTAAAACAATTAAAAACTTTTTACCTCTTAACTGCTCATTCAAATCATGCTGCATTTTACTGAACTCCTCTACTTCAACGCGTTTAGATGTGACTGATTCAAGAATTGCCTTCGTCAATCTTACAACGTCGAAGTCATCGGACACAGACACCCACACCCTCGGCTCGAACTCCTTCATGACATCACTGTTGTTGTTGAATGCAAATTGAGCAAGTGTAGTCTTCCCAAGGCCAGCCATGCCAACAATGGCAACAACATGAAAGTTGACATTATCTCTCGACAACATGTCTAATATTTTTGCTTTATCTCCATCTCTTCCAACAACGGTTAGTCCACCCAACACGCCCGAAGTTGGTGGCCTTGACCATGCTTGACTAGACGCCCCAGTGTCCTTTAAACCAAACTTATCTTTCCGTTCAGAGATCTCTTGCAACCGCTCTGTAATCTTCTTTATTTCAGAGTTCATATCGAAATTGAGTTTCAGTTTAGAGAATGAACTCCGCACCTTTTTACTTGTGCTGGCTTGATCACGTCCCTCTATCTGGCGCTTCAATCTTTTAGTAGCAAATTTGTCCAGCACGTCTTCTACATCATAAGCCAAGTCTCTGAGGTCACCCAGCCACAATTTCAGTTCCACACCATGCCCTGTCAGTTGCTTGTCCTCCGCATCATTCAGCACCGCTACGATTGCAGACAAATTGTCACTCCATTTCTTCAGCTTTTTGTCGACGCCCTTTACGAGACCAAAGTTGAGGATCTCGCGAGGCGCCAACCTGTCGAGCAGCAACTGAAGGAACGCCCCAAGAAAAATCTCTCCCACTGCCATACTTGTTGATAATTAAGTGTGAAGAGACACACACAAGAAGCCAAAGAAGTTTTCTTCAACAATATGAACACGCACAACTGCACAAATTACGTGAAAAAAAAAATACTAGTTTTAGCTGGGGGAACAAGAATAACGCAGGCAGCCAAATGTAAAACAGAATGAAATAATTTCAGTTCAGAATAAGCACTTACATGGAAATTTTGAGATCTGATTTTGCTTGAGATCCTTAAATCCGGACTGAACAAATTAAGATGCACAACTGCAGAAATTAAGTGAAAAATTAGTTTTACTTAGAATGTGTAAGTCTCATTGATGAATGTGTGTATGGCATATAAAAACATAAATATAAAAGATTGAAATAATTATTATGCTTGCAAGAAGCACTTACATGGAAGTTCAAATCTGATTCTGCTTGTGAGCAACAAATCTGGACTGAAGAAGTAGAACAACAGAGCTTGAGTCTTCCTATAGTTTTGTTCCACTCTACTTTTGGTGGGTCGTTTTGTTTTTGTTTGTTCTCTTCTATTTCTATCGAAGTGACTTTTTGGTTGATATTTTTCATTTTCTTTTCTGCTTGTATTGTATCAAGCAGAAAAGTCACTCTGATCGAAATAGAACAGAACAGAACCAAAAGTAAAGTGGAACAGAATATAGGAAGACTCCAGCTCAGCTCCACTTCTTTTCTGCTTCCATTTGTTGCTCACAAGCAGAATCAGATTTATTACATCATTAACGTTGAGATTAACGTTGTTTTATTATATCATTTTGATCAATTTGAAGATTACGAACAAGATTTTCATGACGATAAAAGATTTTTATTAGCTTGGAATTACCGACTAAGGGTCGATTAGAGCTTAAATGACTACAAGCTAAAAATGCTTTTAACTGCACTTGACAAAAACATTACGCTTATAACAAAATTTCTTATATATGAACAAAATGAGTCAAAATAATTATTATAAAAAACAGTACCAAATGAGACAATAGTGTGAAAAAAGAATGAAATAGTATATATTTCAGTCCCCTCTATTGAGAGATCACTCAAATAAATTTATATATATTTATAATTCTGGTTTGCTTCTGGATCAAAGATAAAAACCTAAAAAGATTCCTTTAACTGCTGCCACCAGCACGTTATATAGAAAAGTAGAAGCTGATAATTGAGTTTTGAATCAATCGTGTGTTGCTTGTATAAAAAAAAAAATAATAACAAAAAAATAACAATATGTAACTAAGCCTGACCCAAATAATAACTTTGGCAGTGGCTTGGGGCCTTTATATTGCCTTGCCACCGTAACCGTTGATGACAGCAAGCCTTTTTTTATTTAATAAAAATCATAAATCAGTTTTGAAAAAAAGAATAAAAAATTCTTCAAAGTTTCTATTGTTGTATCTTTACGAAATAGATGAAGAAAACAGGAAGTCTGAGCAGATAACTACATTCGCTCTTTCTTTGATTAAAAAAAATAACAATAATTACATTGCGCAAAACAAATAAAATACAAGAAACTAAAAGAAACAAAAAACAAAAGGCACCAAACAGAATAAATCAAAAGTACCTGCAGTTTAAGTATCAACAGCAGATTTCTTCACGAATTACCAAATACCGAAGGTGTCACAGTGAACAAGAAGGAAAATTCAAAGGCAATACACAATTACACACTTTTAGAACAAAAGAGATCAAGAGAGCCAGAACCAAGACATAATATATATGAAGATGGATGAGTGTAGAAGCTGATAATTGAGTTTTGAATCAATAGAGAGTGTCTAGTCTATTCTAATGGCCCAGCTCCAGCTCATGCCGCGTCCTTCTGTCAGATTATGTTTGATTAAGAGACATGAGGAAAAGAGAAACAAAAAAAAAACAAAAAAAAAAAAACAACCTCCTTTAGCCCTCGTTTAATTCCCTTGTAATTTTTTGTTTCTTTGTTTGGGCTTCAGCCCTCCTTAGCACCCAAAAAAAAAAGGAAAACACGCAATGCAAATTCCCCAAGACTTTTTATCCTGCCGACACCAAAGTTACAGAAATTACTGTGTTTGATTTTTGGATTCCTTTAACTGCTGCCACCAGCACGTTACATAGAAAAAGTAGAGAGCTTTTTTTCTTTTTCTGTCAAAAGGCAAAGTGAAGCTGGTAATTGAGTTTTGAATAGTGTGTCGGGCTCCAGCTCATGCTGCGTCCTTTGTCTGATTATGTTTGATTCTGACATGGACTTTTTTAAACTCACTCCCATTACACTTGCTTTTGTCCAACCCCGTTATGAATTCACCAATAAAATTTATTGCTGAATATATGAACCCTTTCTTTGGACGACGAACATAAGTAAATCAAACTAAAATAATTTTTTAACTTTTTTTTTAATACAAAAGTTCTAACTATTGTGCAAGTTCAAGCAACTGTAACATAGAAAAGTAGAAGCTGATAATTGAGTTTTGACTCAATAGTTTGTCTAGTCTATTCTAATGGCCCAGCTCCAGCTCATGCTACGTCCTTTCTGTCTGATTTTGTTTGATCCTGAAATGATGTTTTTTACTCTCATTCACATCACACTTGCTCTTGTCCAGCCACATATAATTATGATTAATTTCACCAATAAATTTTGATGAGGTTGGTCTCATTCTCATCTCACTCATGGAAGTTCCTTTTTTTTTTTGGTCAAGCTCACTCATGGAAGTTCAAACCGGCCCTATGAGCCAAGTGCATGAATTTCCTAATAATTAATATCATTTTAGTCCACCAACCAAGTCTCCTCCAAAGCACGTATGGAGAACACAAATAAGTAACAACAGATAAATAGATGCTTTGTTATATATATGGTGCCTCCAGTGTTAATATTAGTAGCCTTTTGGTGTCAATACGACTGATTACAATTTCTGGGTACGGACATAGCATAAAACATGCCCTATTTTATGGTTTAAAGCATGACGGTTGCAGTTGAAGTAGAACTAAGATAAATACATCGATGGCTATAAATTCACCCTTGATTAGTTTAGATATTTATGATAAAGTGATATTCTAAATTAACCAAATGTAAATATTTGAGTGCAAGGGAATAATGATCGAACTTGGGTGCCAGGCTAAACTAACCTTAGCAGACCCAAATAACAACTTTGCCAACAATGGCTATAAATTCCCTTACAATGGCTATAAATTCACATTCGGTTAGTTTCAGATATTTATGACAAAGTGATATTCATGAGATAAATACATCAAGTGCTATAAATTCATCATTCCCTTACATTTGGTTAGTTTAGATATTATGACCCATTTGGAAATTAGGAGCAATATTTTCATGAGGGCTTGTGGTTCACGGCTGCTTTCAACGGCGTCTGTTTCATCACACGTACAGTGTGGAATACGGCGGCACGATTGTTCAAGCGGGGTTTGGGTGTTGCCTTCGGCGTACAGAGGGAAGCACTATTGTTCAAGCGGGGTTTGGGTGTTGCCTTTGGCTTATAGAGGGAAGCATTGAGTGGATGATGGCGGCTGTTGATGAACAGGTATCAGGTCTCACCTCTTCCTTGGCAATTTCAGAATCTGAATCAGTGGAGGTTGTCGGGTTAGAGGATCTGGGAAACTTGAAGGCTGAACGGTTCTTGCTTGTTGGGAAATTGCTCACTTCAAAGGCGTTTCATAAGGAGGCTTTATTTGGCACGTTGAAGAGGATTTGGCATACCAGGGAGGAGTTCACTGCGGTGTCTCTGGACGACCCCAAGAGGTTCCTGTTCTCTTTCAAAACAAATTTCGATAGGAAGAAGGTGATGAGGGGCTCCCCTTGGACTTTTGATAGGGCGTTGTTGCTACTGGCGAGCACTGATGGTGAAGTGGATCCTATGTCCGTTTCGGTGGATTCGCAAAGTTTTTGGGTGCGTGTGCGCCGTATTCCGCCGATTTTTCTGACCCCGGCCATGGGAGAAAAACTAGGTAATTTTTTGGGTACGTTCTACATGGTGGATCGTGGCTTAAATGGAGAATGCTTGGGGAGCTTTCTACGTATCAGGGTGAGTTTGAAAATCAATGAGCCGCTAAAACGATGTGTCACACTGCGTTTGTCGGCAGATGAACCGGCAAAACAGTATGAAATCGAATATGAGCGGCTCCCGTATTTCTGCTTATATTGTGGGCGACTGGACCACGTGGGTGCTGCATGTAATGTCAAGGCCTCAGGGGCTATTGAAGTTGAACAATACAGACTGTGGAAAACGATAATGAAGGATGTGTATAGTATCCGGGTAGAGAATCATTTAACAGGCCAGCGGATAGGTTTGTTTGATGACGAACCTCAAAAGGATGACACGGCTTCGATGCCGTCCAAGCATACGGGGGTGGTTCGATCCTTTGACGAGGCCTTTGACGGGCAAGGAATGATGGAGATGGATAGTGGGATGGATTGCCCCTTGGCGCAAGTCTTTAAAAGGCGTCGAGTGCACAAGGAAAAGGAGGTCACGGTCTCCTCACAAGAGGCCGATGCTGATGTGGTTGGCCACAGGGAAGGTACGGTGCATCTGAACCAAGGGGTCGCTGAGGCTGCGAGGTCGGATATGGGGCCCCTGCGGCTGGATGGGGATATCTCACAGATTCTTCCTACTGCTCCAAGGTGTTCGGACAAGGGCAAAACAGTTTTGGGGGAAGATATCACTGCGGCTTCTGCTATCTTGGGGCCGCCAACCTCATTCTGCAAAGGTAGTATACGACGTGGCTTTCAGCGGGGCCGTGCCAGGCCCCGGGGGAGTCCGGTGATGACTGATAATACATCTGGTGCTAAGCGCACACCCGTGATGGGTCCCGGGGGTCGGGCCCATCACGAGCAATGACAATCTTATGCTGGAATGTTCGGGGTCTGGGCAACCCACGAACATTCCGAGCTCTGAGATTCCTTCTCAGAGATAAAAAGCCTCGTATCATCTTTTTTGTCGGAGACCAAAAAGACGGTGCGCCAGATGGAGTGTGTGCAACGGCAGTTGGGTATGATGGGGTGCTTCAGTGTGGGAAGAGAAGGAAGGGCGGGGTTTAGCTTTGTTATGGCAACACGGAGTGGAAGTATCTATTCTTTCTTCTTCTCCAGGGCATATTGACGCTATTTTAAAGGGTGTGGATATGGAGACTTTCCGTTTTACTGGGTTTTATGGTAATCCTGAAACGAGGTTACGACGACACTCTTGGGATTTGCTACGACGAATTGCAGGGACTGTTCAAGGGCCATGGCTTGTAGGTGGGGATTTCAATGAAATACTTGAGGCTCATGAGTACTTGGGTCGCCGTTTCCGACCAATGTCACAAATGAGGGCCTTTCGGGAAGCTTTGGAAGAGTGTGGTTTGACAACTATTCGGTTTCAGGGGTATAAGTTTACATGGTCTAACCGGTGGCAAGGTGATGGGAATGTAAAGCTTCGATTGGATAGAATGGTGGCTAATGGTGACTTTGTTAGGACCTTTCCTGAGGTCACAACGCATCATCTGAATTCTATGGTGTCTGACCATCTCCCTTTGTTGTCATATTTGAGACCACGTACTTGGCCACTGAAGCATAAGCGGTTTTTGTTCGAGGAAATGTGGACTACTGTTGAGGGTTGCCAAGACGTCATTACGCATGCTTGGGAGTCTGAGACTGGAACTGTCGTAGAGAAATTGAAGGCATGTCAAGTGCCTCTGCGGATGTGGAATAATGATCATGTAGGCCGAATACTCACAAAGCTCCGAAGTCTGCAACGGAAGTTAGATGACACCCAAAGCAGAAGGTCTTCTCCAGTAGTTGAGGCTCAACAGAGAGATATTTGTAGGGAAATGGATGTGTTACTGGAACGAGAAGAAATGTTGTGGAGGCAGAGATCGCGGGTCTCATGGATGAAATATGGGGACAAAAATACTAGATTTTTCCATGAACATGCAAAAATGCGGGGACGATGGAATCTAATTAAGACTATTGTAGATGATCAGGGGATATGGCGTACATCTACGGAAAGTATTGGCATTGTTTTTTGCAATTATTTTCAAGGCTTGTTTGCTTCCAATGGACTTCATGAGGCAGGGGCAGTCACTGAGGTGGTCAAACCGATACTCACTCCATCTCAAAATTTACGCTTCAACCAAGTTTTCTTAAGGGAGGAGATCAAAACTTCTTTGGGTCAAATGTTTCCTACTAAGTCTCCAGGAGTGGATGGTATGTCGGCACTGTTTTATCAGAAGTATTGGGGGGTGGTAGGCAATGATTTGGTAGGGTACTGCCTTAATGTATTGAATGGGGGTGCCAGTGTGAAAGCAATTAATCACACACTTTTGACGCTCATTCCTAAGGTTGACAATCCGGTAAAAGTTACAGAGTTTCGGCCGATTAGTTTGTGTACAGTAATCTATAAGATGATTTCCAAGACTATAGTTAACAGGTTGAAGCCTATTATGCCGCTTATCATCTCTGAGTTTCAGAGCGCGTTTGTCCCTACACGGCTGATTACGGACAACATTCTTGCTGCTTTTGAAAGCATCCATGCTATTAAACGGCGTGGTGGGAGTAAGCTGAAGAAAATGGTACTAAAGCTGGATATGTCTAAAGCTTATGACAGGGTGGAATGGACATTTATTGAGGCTATGCTTAAGCGTTTGAGCTTTACCGATAGGTGAGTGGAGCTAATCATGGATTGTATATCCACTGTTACATACTCTGTTCAAGTTCGGGGGGTGGCGTCGGGACTGATTGTGCCATCAAGGGGGCTGCGTCAGGGAGATCCTCTCTCTCCTTATCTGTTTTTAATTTGTGCGGAGGGACTGTTTGCTTTGCTTTCTAACGCACTCAGAATCAAGCGTATTAGCGGCATTTCCGTGGCTCAGGGAGCACCTACTATTTCTCATTTATTTTTTGCAGATGATAGCCTATTTTTTTGTAATGCCCATCTTGCTGATTGTGCTTATTTGCTTCAGATTCTCAGCATGTATGAGAGAGCATCTGGTCAGAAAATAAATTTTGATAAGTGTTAAGCTCATAATTTCATACATATACATGCCCAATTTACTTACTTCTTTTGCTTAGTTTCCTATAATTCTGAGTTATTTGCCTCTATTTGTGTGTTTTGTAGGCCAATAGAGTAAGAGAGCATAATTCATGCAATTCAAGCATGTTTAGGCCTGATTTGGATGAATGGAAGAAGAGCTTAAAGACAAACTCATTTTGGCTACAGCCCCCTGCCAGTCCAGTTCCGTAGGTCACATTGCAAGATCTGTTTCAGCAACCTACACAGCTCGGATGAGGCCGCATTCTTCATGAAAGTTGTTCCAATGGGTGTGTACTATAACATATCCAAAATTCGGCCCCATTGGATAAATATGGAGTCCGTCACCTAGCAAACACAGAACCATGCTCAGGATGGATTTTTGTCAGCGAGCAAACTGAGTTAGAATTTCATTTCGGACTTATCTTCTTCATCCGAGCTTGGATTGGGCCAATACTTGTGTGGTTGGATCAGACACATTCTGAACTTCACAATGGACATCTTAAAGTCGTCATGTGCTTAAGAGAAGCCCAAGTTGTAAGCCCTTGAAGTTGCTTGGTCATGGTGAGCTAGGCATGAGCTATTGTAGCTGGTTGGAAGCTTGGTCATGGTGACATGAAGATGAGCTAGGGCTGCTGGTGGGATTTATTAGTGAAGTGCATCAACCAATTCAGATTTTATAATGCAAGTGTTGTATGCATTAGTGAAGTGCATCAACCAATTCATCTTTTATAATGCAAGTGTTGTATGCATTAGCCATATTGAATTCAGATTTATCACTCCCCTCTCCCTATAAATACCACATCCATTCCACATTCAAGACACAACAAATCCTGGGATTCACAACCCCACAATTCACTCCAGCCATCCTCAAACACTCTCAAAATCCCAAACACTCCAACAATCACCAAAACAACTCCAGCAAACCTCTCTTCCATTTCCCTACGAATTTCATCTTCCTTAGCCATCACCACTCACTCAAACTCATCCCAAATCACCTCCATATCCTTCATACATCTTTCTAGAAGTGGGGAAGCTCTTGGAGAAGCATTAGAAGTGGAGAAGCACTTGGAGAAGCCTTGGACACCACAAGAACTTCAGAAAAAGGGTTTTTCTACTCTTATTGCATTCATTATGTTTTCTCATTTCTGTTCAAGTCTCTTTTCCATTATGAGTAGCTAAATCCATAACTAGGGCTTCGATGTAACCTAACATGAATATTCTGGGTTTATAAGTTTGGAGTTTCAAGTTTGATTCATGATTCATGTTCTTATTCATTATGCTTATAAGTTAACATGCTTGTTTGAATGATTGATCACCATTAGAACTTGTTTGTTAACTATCTTGGTTTGAATTAAGAGTATACACCATGCTTTAATTCGAATTGAACTATGAATAGGAAGAGTATGTATGGACATTCGAAAACAGGGATTAGATACATACTTGGTTGTTTAAAATGTTCTTCTATGCTTAATGGGTTCCTAATGCTTAATTTTAGGTTAGACAACAAATGATCAAATTAGGGAATTAGGAACACAAGGTTAGGACCAAACACCATGGCCTAATCATATTTTAGCTAGAATCAATCTTTGAATCTGAATTAGACTTGTTACTTGAATCTTTATAACCCAGAATTGAATTGTTATGGTGATTCGAATGCCCTAGTCTCAAAATCTGTTTTCCAACTCTTAAAACCACTCTTTGTTACATTTGTTTACTTGTTTTTGTTTGCAATTTCATTTTGCTTCTTTTGTTCAGCAATCACAACCACTCTTGTTTTAAAATTCTGTTTTAGACATAACCTCCTACTTTCTTGAATTTGGTAATCTAAGTACATAACTAGTTTTAACTTCTCAGTCTTCGTGGGTACGACCTCGTACTTGTCTTGCTATACTACTAATTGCCCCGTACAATTGCGAGTTAACATAATATTAACAACAAATTTTGGCGCCGTTGCCGGGGACTGAACGAAAGTTCTTCCCTGGTTATGTGCCCAAGGTTACCCTATTCTTTTTAGTGTTTCTAATTAATCTAATTTTCTGTTTCAGGTAGTTTATGTCTAAAAAGCCATTACTTGAACAAGTGAGGTCTTCGTTCCAACGTTCTAGATCTTTGAACGCAGGACCATCATTGCAACCCAGACGAGTGACCTCTGAAATTCAGAATCGTCTAGAAAGGGAGTTGTCAACTGCAAAAGAGCAAGCTCTTGCTACATTTACAAGTCTTGCTCTCCACACTGAACTTCCTGGTTCTTCACTTTCAAATTCGGAAGCAAGTTCAGACCAAGAAGAAGAAGAAATGATGGCTGCCATTGAGTTCATGGGAGAACTTGATATCCCAACAATTCCAGCATCTCCTTCAAGCATTTTGCTGCCCACTGTAGCTCGAAATTATGAGCTTAAATCTTCTCATCTTAATATGCTGCCTTCCTTTTATGGTTTACCTAATGAAGATCCATTAACCCATATAAAGGATAGGGTATACTGGTGAAATACCCCCTAAACTTGCACCTTAGTTTCAATTAGCCCCCTATCCTTTTTTTTTAGAAATGTAAGGACCCGATCTATTTTTTTTCGCCAATGTTCCCCTCGACGTTAGAATCTAGCACTTCCCATCCATTGTGCCGTTAAGATGGAGGTTAGTTGTGTCATTTCGCGTCTCCATTGAACTGAACCAATGCTTCAGCTATTAATTCCTTCGTTTTGGCACGATTTTTACCCAAATGCATTTCCCTCCATTTTTGCCAACCTCCATTTTCGTACCCTAAACCAAAGGGGGATTTAGGGTTTAGGAGAAAACCCAATATTAAGAGATGAGGAGGTCCTTACCTGGCAGAGGTCATGGAGGTCATGGGTCACAGAGGTGGAATTCACAAGGTGAAGAGGGTAGTTCATGGATGGTGCCTTCAGTCGTCTGCTACTGTGGGAAGACTGCGAAAATCCAAACATCTTGGACTGCTGCACATCCGGGGAGGAGGTTTTACATCTGTGGGAGGGTAAGTTTGTTGTTGAAATTTGGTTTGCACATTTGAAATTTGGGTTGCCGATTAGAAATTTGGACTGATGCACAACGTTTTTTTTTCTTCTGTTTTTTATGTATCAATTTGTTGTGACAAATGTACAGAATAGATGTAGATTTTGGGAATGGGGTGACCCACAAATGTGTGAGAGGTCAAAGCAAATTATACCTGGGCTGCTACGGAAAATAAACATGATGGAAGATGCAAAAAAGTCTCGGCCAGAGAATCTGAAAAAAAACCCTTGGTTTTGGGTGTCTTGTTTATTTTTTGTGATAGTTTTGTGGTTGATATATGGGAAAGGCAAAGACATGAAGGATATTTGAAGTTGCCGATGTAATATGAAGTAGAAATCAAGGGGAGTAGGAAAGGCAAAGACAATGAAAGAAAAATGAAATGCCCTGTATTAGTTGTGTGGCAGAGGTGTAATAGATGGACTTTTGGTCTTTTTGTTGAAAGTAATGGCATGTGTTGTGTTTTGACTTCATATTCTAGCAGTAATCCAACAAAGATGTCCATTACATATCCATTGAAGGCAAATATATCCATTACAAAACATATGTTCCAACACTAATCCAAGGAAAACATATGTGTTCTAGCAGTAATCCAACAAAAAACATTTGTGTTCCAATAGTAATCTATTGGAATAAGTCTGAGAATCCTAGGACCATATTAGCTACAAATTCAACAAAATAAAATGTTCCAAAACGCATCCATTACAATACATTAAGCAGTCCTAATGTTTTGGTGTTCCAAAAAACCAAAATCAGCCCGATGACCACGTATGACCAAGCTGCAAATCTCAACTACACTCTCCATGGCCTTGTTCTTTTTGGTAGAGGTGCATATTCTGAGTTTGGTTGAGAAGCATGCCCAATTTGATTTCCCTGTAAGGTAGCAACAGTTTGAGCAAGCTGCCTTGTTAGTTCAGACACTTGCCCCCCTCTTCTTGCCTATTTGAATCACCAAAATCAGCAAATAAGTCAAAATTTGGTTTAAACATTTAATTGATGCAGTTAAAGGAATCAGTACATATGGTATTTACCCCAAGCTTTGTTCTTCTAAAAGGTCTAGCTTGGATTGAAGTCTCAGCTTGATCTGGTTGTGTGACAGGAACACTTGGCATACTTGTTCCCCTTCCCCTGCCTTGATCTGGTTGTCTGACAGGAACACTTGGCATACTTGTTCCTCTTCCCCTGCCTTGAACTCTTATTGCCCTTCCCCTGCCTGTAGCTTGTTCCTTGAACAAAAAATTAAAAAAACAAGTTCATATAAAATAAAGGACCAAAATTATACCTTCAACAAAAATAATCACAATCTTCATACCTGTCTTTCGCCTCTTTGTCCATTGTTGCCACAAGTTGCAGAATTGTGACCTTCACCTCCACAAGTTTTACAACTAATGACAATCCCATATCTCCTCAACTTTGTTGCATTTTTTGGTATCTCATCAGGTTCCTTTTGTCTACTTGTTCTAGGCCTCCCTGGTTGTCTGCGGTAAAGAGGTGGGTGGATGGGTCTATGACCTGTTTTTCTCCAGTATTCTTGACTAGGCATTGGAGATATATAACTCTCATAAGCCCTGTCATATGCAGCTCTTTTGTACAGTGAATGCACAAAGTCATAAGGGCTTTTCTCTGTTTTGGCAATTGCAGCCATAGAATGTGAACAAGGGATTCCACATAAGTCCCACTTTCGGCAAGTGCACGTGTGCCTCTCCAAATCCACCACATACATCCCACCATGGATGTTATTAACTTGATATTTCCCCCCACCAGCATATGATGCTATGCATTGAGCACTCTCAGTTGTTAGCTTCTCAACAATTCCAAAAATCCTAGGACCAACATCATGTGTCCAAATACTTTCTCTAAGTCTAGCCATTCTTAGCATCAAATAACTTCGAATTCTCTCTAGGAGTGTTAGAATTGGCTTATCCCTTGCTTCAATAATAGCTGAGTTAAAAGACTCACACAAGTTGTTAAGCAGCATATCACACTTAGAATGAGTTGTGAAGTGTGACCTACTCCAATGATTTGCTGGCCTGTCTTGAAGCCATATGTAAGCTGCACCTGATTGAGATAACATCTTCTCCATTTCAGCTTCAAATGTAGGTATTGTAGTTGATCTAGCTGCTGCCCATAATCTTTGCTTCAATGCTAGACCACTATGACCAGCAGTCTTGAAATTATTGTGGAGGTGCCTAACACAATGTCTGTGTTCAGCAGTAGGCATCAAATCCCTAATGGCTTGCCCCAAACCCTTTTGCTTATCTGACATGAACACCCAACCGTTACCATTTTCACACCCAACATCAGCAAAGAAAATCTCCATAAACCATGTCCAAGTCTCGGTATTTTCTACTTCAACCACAGCAAATGCGACAGGGTACATCCCATTATTCCCATCAATACCAACTGCAGATAAAATCTGTCCTGGATGAGTTCCCTTCACATGACAACCATCGAAACCCACAACTGGCCTGCATCCTGCTATAAAGCCCTTCTTCAATGCACCAAAACAGATATATATTCTTTTAAATACTGGGTTGTCCCCTCGCAGATCAGTCTTGATTAATACAGTGCTGCCTGGATTGTTTGCCTTCAACTCTTCACAATAATCCCACAATTTTGCGTACTGTTCTTCAATACTTCCATGTATTCTCTCTTTAGCTATGCTCTTGGCTTTGTAAAACTGGTTTGCAGTGATATCTATGCCATAATTCTTCCTCACAATCTTCATGAAATCCGACAGAGACATATTAGGATTATCTCTCAAGTCCTCATCAAACCTTTGAGCAAGCCAAGAAGAAGTGGCAAACTTGGTCTTCTGCATCCTTCCACATACATGCTTAGGTTGATATGTCTTGATCCTAGTAGTAGGCCCTTTGCCCACATAAGATGCATATAGCAACCACTCACACTTGACATCCTTCTTTTCTTTACCCTTTTCTCCACCCTTTTCTCCATTTTCTTCTCCACCATCCTCTCCAGCATTTTGTACAGGTTTTTCTCTATTTTTAACACAATGTCTTTGTCCTAAACCCTTTTTTTCAGCCTTTCCTCCACTTCCACACACCACCCTAACCCTGTGAGGGTCATTCTTGACCCATCTAAGTGGCCGAGCACTTGAAACTGCATAGAATCTTATGGCCTCCCTACATTGTTCCATGTTAGCAAACTCCATTCCAATATGAAATACAGGATTAAATAAATCAGTATCCCTTTTGAATTGCTTGAATCTAGGAGCTTTTCTTCTCCGACTAACCTTTTTCACACCTGTATTTTCATCAGCTTCATCTTCTGAATTTGAAACACTTACAAGGTCCTCTGAATCGTAATCATCACTTGGAACATCACCAGGTTCTTGATCTGGTTCTTCAACAGGTTCATCCACTACATGCCTATCAAAAGTTGTGTCATCTTCTGCTCTCTTTTGTCTCTCTAGTTCTTCATCTGTTTGCTCGTAGTCACTATCTATGAACTGCAGGCGCTCTTCGTCATCATCCTCTCCATCAACATTTACATCTTCTTCCTCATCTACCTGCTGCTCCTCATCTTCCTCATCTACCTGCAGCTCCTCATCTTCCTCTTCAGCTTCATCATCGGCATCATCAGCAATGTTCACATCACCTTGTACTTCTACATGTATCAATTGTGGTTGAAGCAAATTCTGAAAGTTAAATACAGCTGCAGAGGCTTCATTATCTAACAAGGTCGGTTCTGGCTTTGCTGTGATGTACAAACCGTGAACCCTTGATGCAGGTATCTCACGCACAAAGTCAAGCACATCCAAGTCTCCTCGAATTGCCAAATAACCCAATGCTGTGGACCTATAGCGATAATCGACTTTTATGTGGTTGTATCCTAGTGATTCAGCAACATCATATAAGTCTAGCATTGACAATTGATCTGTATTACAGTTGTCTGCCCATTGGACAATACCTCCCACATACTTCCCCTTTTTAAAATACCCCCCATGGTGAATTTCAATCGTAAATAACTCTGGATCACCTACAAACAACAAAATTTAATTTAATTAACTCAGCAACTTCATTTTACCACTACAACAAACCTACCAATCGGCACCAGCCTTTACTAATATCAGCCACACACAGACAAAGCAACGCACATGCCTTAGTTTGGGACCACACTTTTCTATTCAAATAGGAATCTTATAGAAAGGCAATAAGATAGAAGATGACAATTCTACCGACAACCTATGGACCACAACCACTTAAACAATGAACAAAGAAAGGGAAAGTTGAAGACTTACTATACTTGGGAGGCTTCCCACTGCTACAGACTTCGACATGCATCTTTCTTGGTCAATACAAGTGTGTTGCTTCGAGATTCTTATGACAACCACTCCGATTTGTCAACATCAACCACTATGCAGCTCGATTTCGTGAAATCCCCAATTCCCCCAAACTTTCGAACCCTACATCTACAGCTCTGACTGTCTTTTTCTTTTCTTTTTTTTGTCAAAACTGACCTAGCCTCCTTCTAATTTTCGACTTACATTGGGTTGACTTGCGTGTAGACGCGAAATGACACAACTAACCTCCATCTTGACGGCACAATGGATGGGAAGTGCCAGATTCTAACGTCGAGGGGAACATTGGCGAAAAAAAATAGATCGGGTCCTTACATTTCTAAAAAAAAAGGATAGGGGGCTAATTGAAACTAAGGTACAAGTTTAGGGGGTATTTCACCAGTATACCCTAAAGGATATTTTTAATGTTGTGAGTTCTTTTCCCTTGACAGGTGTGACAGAAGATCAACTTCGAATGAGAGTGTTTCCATACACTTTAAAGGATAAGGCGAAGTATTGGTTGAATTCTTTGAAGCCTGGTTCACTCACTACATGGTCTGCCATTCAAAAGAAGTTCCTGGAAAAATACTTCTTCACGCAAAAGACCGACATGCTTAGGGACAAGATCTTGTTATTTGCACAGCAAGATGATGAATCGTTTTGTGAAGCATGGGAGAGATTCAATGGGTTGCTCAACCAATGTCCTCATCATGGGATTCCATTGAAGCTTCAAATGCGTATGTTTTATAAAGGACTAACCCCTTCTAGTCATAATATAGTCACCAATTTTGCAGGTGGTTCTTTTAAAACCAAAACTCCAGAAGAAACGTACGAACTCTTTGAGGAGATAGCAATGGAGACCCAACATACGGATACAAGAGGTAAACGTGTTATTAGTGGTTCTAATGATGCTTCTAGTGTGCAAATTTCAAAACTGGAACAAAAGCTAGATGCTCTTCTTGCATTAAACTCAAGAAGCCCTCCGAAGGAAGTGTGTAGCATTTGTGAATCTCATGACCATGCTACCACAGCTTGTCCACTTGGGGCTGGATATCCAGAATTTGTGCAAGAACAAGCTAAGTTGGTAAATTCCTACAACCAAGGTCCAAGAAATGATCCATACTCTCAAAGTTATAATCCAGGTTGGAGAAATCATCCAAACTTTTCATGGAGAAATACCCAGAATCAAGCAAATCCCCCTTCATTCCAAAGGCCACAACAATCATCATCATCATTGAAAGATATAGTGAAGCAGCTGGCAATCAACCAATCCAATTTTCAGCAAACTACACAAGCTGCCATCTCCAAATTGGAAGTCCAATTAGGCCAAATAGCTGCTGAAATAACTCAAAGAGTGCCTGGGAAATGGCCAAGCCAAACTGAGATCAATCCAAAGAACCCAGAAGCCAAGGCCATTCATGTGCTCAGATCAGGTAAGATCATTGATAATAAAGATGATTCTAATCTTTCAAATGATGTTGTGATTGTAGAAGATGAAGAGGAGGAGACCATGGCCACGGAAGGAGAACAACTCAAAACTTCTCAATCTGCTCCTAAGGCCAAATCAGATTCTCAGAAATCCGATCAATTCCAATTGCATAAAAGGGATGACAAATTTGTGCCACCACATCTTCAAGAAGATAGATACGTGCCACCCGCTCCATATGTTCCACAGATTCCATTTCCAGGCCGTCTTAAGAAAGCAAAGCAAGATAAGGCTTTTAAAGAGATTTATGATATTTTGAGTAAAGTTAATATCAATTTGCCTTTGCTTGATCTTATTGAACAGATTCCTGCATATGGAAAATTCATCAAGGACTTGAAAACTCACAAGCTCAATTTCGCTCCAAATGAAGGAGTAAAGCTCGACCAGAATGTAAGTGCTGTATTGCAAAGGAAGCTTCCACCAAAACTAGATGATCCTGGCAGCTTTGACATTCCCATTAACATTGGAGGCAAGAAGGTTGGAAGAGCCATGTTGAACTTGGGAGCAAGCATCAATGTTTTGCCATATTCAGTTTATCAAGAGCTTGGCTTAGAAGGGATGAAGAAGACTTCAATGCGACTTGAACTAGCTGATCATTCTATAAAATATCCAAAAGGTATTGTAGAAGATATTCTAGTTCAAGTTAATACACTAATTCTCCCTGCTGATTTTGTAGTGATGGACATGGAAGACAATCCAAATGGAGATCGTGTTGATCCCATTCTCCTATGCAGGCCATTCATGGCCACTGCAGACACAATCATCAAAGTGAAAGATAGCACCCTCTCCATGACTGTTTTGGGTGAAACTGTTGAATTTAAAATGCTTAATGCTCTATCTCAACCTTCTATCTCTCTTGATTCTTGCTTTTCAATTGATGTTGTGGATCATGAGGTTTCTTCCAAAATTTTGCAGAGAAAGTCTAATGATGCTCTAGAAGCTGTCTTAACACAAGAAGAGGAAGATCTTTGTGAACTGGAGTTCCAAGAAGTGGTGGCTGCCTTAGAAGTATTTCCGCCATACCCACCATCCTTTAGGCCACCAATCGAGCCTCTTGGACCATCATCCACGAAATTGGAGCCATCCATTGTCATCCCACCAAAGCTAGAACTTAAACCTCTTCCCAATAATCTTAAATATACATATTTGAGTGCTAACGAAACTCTCCCTGTTATAATTGCTGCAGGTCTCTCCTCACATGAAGAAGAGAGCTTAATTAAAGTTCTAAAAGAGCATAAAACAGCCATTGGGTGGACCATAGCAGACATCAAAGGAATTAGTCCAAGCATGTGCATGCACCGGATTTTAATGGAAGAAGACAGCAAACCATCTCGTGATGCCCAAAGGAGGCTAAATCCCAACATGAAAGAGGTGGTTAGAGCTGAAGTTTTAAAGCTACTCGATGTAGGAATCATCTACCCAATTTCAGATTCTAAGTGGGTGAGCCCTGTGCAAGTTGTTCCAAAGAAGTCCGGAATCACCGTTGTGAAGAATGAGAAGAATGAGCTAGTTCCTACACGAACTGTCACTGGTTGGAGAGTTTGCATTGATTACAGGAAGTTGAACACATCCACTAGAAAAGATCATTTCCCCTTGCCTTTTATTGATCAAATGCTTGAACGTTTATCTGGCCATGCTTACTATTGTTTTCTTGATGGTTTTTCAGGTTATAATCAAATTCCCATTGCTCCGGAAGACCAAGAGAAAACCATATTCACATGCCCATTTGGTACGTTTGCTTATAGAAGGATGCCATTCGGTTTGTGCAATGCCCCAGCAACTTTCCAAAGATGCATGATGTCAATCTTTTCAGATATGGTGGAACGATTCATTGAGGTATTTATGGATGATTTTTCAGTTTTTGGTTCCTCTTTTGATAATTGTCTTCACCACTTGTCTCTAGTGCTTAAAAGATGCCAGGAAACAAATCTGATTTTGAATTGGGAGAAGTGTCACTTCATGGTGAGACAAGGCATTGTACTAGGCCATGTGATTTCAAGCAAGGGAATCGAAGTGGATAAAGCCAAGATCGACCTCATCTCAAATCTTCCACCCCCTACCTCTGTTAAAGGAATTAGAAGCTTTCTAGGTCATGCTGGATTCTATAGAAGGTTCATCAAAAATTTCTCAAGCATTACAAGGCCATTGTGTAATCTCCTTGCTAAGGATGCTGTTTTTTAGTTTAATGAAGCTTGCATGGAAGCTTTTACTACCTTGAAGAGGGAGCTAACTTCAGCCCCTATTATCATAGCTCCGGATTGGTCTTTACCATTTGAAATAATGTGTGATGCCTCTGACTTTGCTATTGGTGCAGTTTTAGGTCAAAAGAAGAACAAGCTGCCCCATGTGATTCATTATGCTAGCCGGACCTTGAATGATGCTCAAATCAACTACTCCACAACAGAGAAGGAGTTGCTTGCTGTGGTTTTTGCTTTAGAAAAATTTCGTTCTTACCTTGTTGGTTCTAAAGTAATTGTTTATTCTGACCATGCAGCTCTTAGATACTTGCTCACTAAGAAGGATGCCAAACCACGCTTGATTAGATGGATTCTTGTTGTGTAGATACAGCTGCACCAAAATGGATTAAGCTGCATCCTCAACTTGTGATACTCGCAAGTGCACGAGCCGTTCGGTAGTATAGCGTATGTAAGTGCGAGGTCGATCCCACGAGGATTGGTGATTGAATGATCCATTTCATTTCTCCTACACAAAACAGAAATGAAAAAGAAAGGAAATAAATAAAACAAGGAAGAAAGAAAATAACTAACTCAAGTAGATAAGTTCCCAAGTTCAATTAGATTAACGGATTGATTCTAGCTAATGTATGATTAAGCCATGGTGTTTGGTCATAACCTTGTGTTCCTAATTCCCTAATTTGATCATTTGTTGTCTAACCTAAAATTAAGCATTAGGAACCCATTAAGCATAGAAGAACAATTTAAACAACCAAGCATGTATCTAATCCCTGTTGTCGAATGTCCATACATACTCTTCCTATTCATAGTTCAATTCGAATTAAAGCATGGTGTATACTCTTAATTCAAACCAAGATAGCTAACACGCAAGCCTAAATGGTGATCAATCATTCAAACTAGCATATTAACTTATAAGCATAATGAATAAGAACAAAAATCATAATTGAAACTTGGAAACTAATCAAACTTGAAACTAAAGAAAAGAATTTACATAACAATGAAAATTAAGTAGAACTTGGAAAAACTTAAGGAGAATTTCAGCACAAAGATCTCATTATAACAATTGAAAACTAGAAAGAGAAACTAAGAGAATTTGAGGGAGAGAAGGGAAGGGAGCTCTAGAGAAGTGTTTGAGAGCTCCCCCCCTTGGGGTGTGTTTACAAGCTTAGAGAACTTCCCTATTTATAGGCCTAGGGGAAGTGAAAATCTGAATTCAATATGGCTAATGCATACAACACTTGTTTTATAAAATCTGAAATGTTTGATGCACTTGTATTAGAAAATCTAAATTGGGTGATGCACTTGTATTAGAAAATCTTGAATTGGTTGATGCACTTCACCAATAGATCCCACCAGCAGCCCTAGCTCATCTTCATGTCACCATGACCAAGCTTCCAACAAGAACTGATAGCTCATACCTAGCTCACCATGACCAAGCATCCAACCAGCACATGCTGAGGTCAGCATGACCAGAAACTTCAAGGGCTTACAACTTGGGCTTCTCTTAATCAAATTAGGACTTTAAGCACTTGAAATTGAAGTTCAGAATGTCTTCTTTCCAGCCATATGTTATTTGGGCCAATCAAAGGTCGGAGGAAGAAGTTAAGGCAGAAACAAATTGCTAACTCATTTTTCGCGCTGATAAGATCCATCCTGAGCATGGTTCTGTGTTTGCTAGGTAACAGACTCCAGATTTATCCAATGGGGCTGAATTTTGGATATGGTATAGTACACACCAATTGGAACAACTTTCATGAAGAATGTGGTCTCATTCGAGCTATGTAGGTTGTTGAAACAAAGCTTGCAATATGACCTACGGAACTGGACTGGCAGGGGGCTGTAGCCAAAATGAGTTTGTCTTTAAGCTCTTCATCCATTCATCCAAATTAGGCCTTAACATGCTTGAATTGCATGAATTATGCTCTCTAAAGCCATCATTATTACCTAAAGCTCAATGAACTGAAAGATAAACACAAAAAGGATTAAAAGCACAAGTTTAACTCAAAAACATAACCAAATCATAAGCTAGAAGGGTACAAAATGATATACAATTATGAACCGATCAATTCTCTTGCTGCAAGAATTCGATTTGGAGATTCGAGATAAGAAGGGATGTGAGAATGTGGTAGCTGATCATTTGAGCAGAATTGTGGTTGAAGAAAAAGGAGCAGCTATGCTACCCTTGAATGAGACTTTCCCTGATGAACAACTATATGCTGCCCAAGTCAAAGAGCCATGGTATGCTGATTTTGTTAATTATCTTGCTTGTGGTGTTCTTAGAAATGATCTAACTTCTCAGGACAAGAAGAAGTTCTTTTCCATGGTGAAACATTATGTCTGGGATGAACCTTTCTTATTCAAGCATTGCCCGGATCAACTCATCAGAAGATGTGTTCCAGAAGAAGAGCAAGAAAGCATACTTAGGCATAGCCACGAATTGGCTTGTGGAGGTCACTTTGGAGCTAAGAAAACAGCACTTAAAATTCTGCAATCTGGTTTCTTTTGGCCCACTCTATTCAAAGATGCGTTTAATTTTTGTGTTAAGTGTGATAGGTGCCAAAGGATGGGGAACATAAGTCGCAGGAATGAAATGCCATTGAATAACATACTTGTTGTGGAGCTCTTCGATGTGTGGGGTATTGATTTCATGGGACCATTCCCATCTTCCTTTGGTTATACTTACATACTTGTTGCTGTTGATTATGTGTCTAAATGGGTGGAAGCCATAGCCACCAAAACCAATGATTATAAGGTGGTGCTGAAGTTCTTGAAGGATAATATTTTCACAAGGTTTGGTACTCCAAGGGCTGTCATTAGTGATGGAGGCAGCCACTTCTGTAACAAGCCATTCGAAGCACTCATGAAAAAGTACAACATCACCCATCGAGTCTCTACACCATATCATCCGCAAACTTCTGGTCAAGTGGAAATAAGCAATAGAGAAATTAAGCACATCCTGGAGAAGGTGGTGAACAATACAAGGAAAGATTGGGCAGCCAAGCTCAATGATGCATTATAGGCTTATAGGACTGCATATAAGACTCCCATTGGAATGAGCCCTTATCGTCTTGTGTTTGGGAAAGCTTGTCACCTGCCAATGGAGCTTGAACACAATGCTTTTTGGGCCATCAAGAAGTTGAATTTTGATCTAGACAAGGCAGGCCAT
Source organism: Prunus avium (assembly GCF_965620075.1). Taxonomy (NCBI): domain Eukaryota; kingdom Viridiplantae; phylum Streptophyta; class Magnoliopsida; order Rosales; family Rosaceae; genus Prunus; species Prunus avium. Next base: position 2,699,815 of record NC_142285.1, read on the forward strand.
GCAAGAAAGTTTCAGCTCAATGAATTGGAAGAAATTAGACATGAGTCTTATGAGAATGCAAAGCTTTACAAAGAACGGACCAAGAGTTACCATGACAGAAACATTCAACGGAAAGAGTTCTCCAAAGGTATGTCAGTTCTTTTGTTTAACTCACGTTTGCGTCTCTTTCCAGGAAAATTGAAGTCTAGATGGCAAGGCCCATTCACCGTGGTCAATGTTTCTCCCTATGGAGCTGTGGAGATTCAAAACCCTAAAGATGGCTCGACTTTCAAAGTAAATGGACAACGTTTAAAGCCATTCTATGAGGGAGTTTCAGCTGGCATCCAAACTGGCCATGTGGTAGATCAACTTCCCTTCGTACCATCAACTTAGCTGATTGCACAATGTCTTGCCAAGACAGTAACTAAGGCGCTTCTTGGGAGGCAACCCATGTGTTCAAGAAGAAGGTGCTTGGTAGCAATCGACCTAATTGCATCAAGGGGAAGCATTTCAATCCTTTCTCTTTACTTGTTTTGTTTTTATTTTAGTCATTTTAAGTTTCTGTTCCTTTTTATAAATAAATAAATTTAAAAAAAAAAAAAAATTTCATATAAGCTAACTTTTGGTAACCCCAGTGAGCACCTCCGTCAATACAGTGTCTAGGAGTTCTTTAGGCGACACCTTCGGTGTCTAAGAAGTTTGGGTTTTAAGCGGGACCATTGTGACCCCTCCAACCTTCCCGGATCCCCTGGCTGTGTTTTCTGAGGCCCTTAACTGGTCATCCGTGAGTTGCTTATATATTCATTTTTTTTATTTTTTATTTTTCCTAAACCTTCTTCTAAACTTTTCCCTTTATCATTTGTTTGTTCTCAATCATCTTTTGTATGCTTTCACATTGAGGACAATGTTCAATTCAGGTCTGGGGGGAAGGTTTTCAATTTCAATTTTCTTATCCATTTGTGTTTTCAATTTTCTTATCCATTTGTGTTTTCAATTTTCGTTCTCTTGTCACTTTTTTTTAATTATTTTTTTTATTTTTTTTAAGAATGTCATACAATCAATGCTATGGAGCTGCTATTTGAGGTTTTCATATCAGAATTTTGCACTTCACAAAGCTTTTGCTCTTAGAATTCTGGTGGCTAAAGTACCATGCTCAAATTCTTGAAGGAAAATAGTGGAGACTACCCTAGTGAGCTATATCGAGCCTAATTGCTTTCTTGAGAGGGTTTAAAGTGTTCTATTTCTCATCCATACTTATTTTCTTCAATTCACTCTAATTGATCTCATCATTTCATTTTGATTGAATACTAAGGATGATTCTCTTTTGCAGATATCATGTGCTTGCTCTCATTCATGAATGAACTCATTGAAGTGATGCTAGGCTATGTTTGTATAACTATTCTATGTGCTTTCTTTTCACCCTACCCATATGTGTGTTCCATTAGCCCTCTTGAAGCCAAACACTTAAAGCCTTTTTCTTCTATCACCCTCATCATTTCCCTACCTTTGTATCTCAATATGAGATACTTGACCTATTGTAGCCATACCCTATAGCTTAGAAATATACTAAGGTGTGCCAAGATAAAGTTTGAAGCAAGGAAGTTGCTGCCATGTGCCTAAATGAAAGATGATGTGAATCTGTGCAATGAAGTTAAAGAAGAAGCATATCAAATCAGCAAATAAGAAAGATAAAGAGAAAGTGTGTCGATTTGATCTAAGTGTGAAATATAAGGTCTATGCCAGGTGGTACCATGAAGTTTGCAGCCATGCCATTATAAATCAATGATACCTTGCAGATCAATGAAGAATACAACCTTGGTATGTTCTTAAGTTACTTGTTTTTCCTTCCAATTCTTCCATTTCCCCTAACCTTAGCCTTTCATTACAACCTTGTGAAAGACCTAGCTGATCTTTGAGGATGTATTCATGGGTGCTAGTAAGTATGTGTGTATCTCTATTCATAGTATTTAATTCCTTTCATGAGATCTAACCAAATTTGTGCTTCTATTTTCATACACTCACTTATGCTTTCTTGAGAGAATTAAACCATAGGTTCTGAGTGATTGAGTGTTATCTGTGAGAATTAGAGTCAAAGCATGTTCTCTATTCAAGGTTTGAGTGTGCTTGCTTTGAAACCGTGTGCCTTTGAGCTATAGCTTCCACTTGTACACACTGATTGATGACCTATCTTGGCAACTCTATGGTGTTGGAGGTATGACTAAAACTTTCTTTCATTTTCATTAGTTGATTTCAAAGTTGTTTTTCTAACCATTTTGTTTTGTAGAGTTAGAAAAACGTTTGTGGGTATCGTATCTGTTAAACCCTCAGGAGACACAACTCCTCCTACTAGGGATGCCTAGAGGTTTAAAGGCTTGTTGCATACGCTCAATGCAATCGAGTTACCTACGAAAGTGGTCTAGTTAACTTCTTGTTTTGTTTTTACCTTTGTTTTTCTTTTGTTTTGCTCGAGGACTAGCAAAATCTAGGTTTGGGGGTGTGTTAAGCTCATAATTTCATACATATACATGCCCAATTTACTTACTTCTTTTGCTTAGTTTCCTATAATTCTGAGTTATTTGCCTCTATTTGTGTGTTTGTAGGCCAATAGAGTAAGAGAGCATAATTCATGCAATTCAAGCATGTTTAGGCCTGATTTGGATGAATGGAAGAAGAGCTTAAAGACAAACTCATTTTGGCTACAGCCCCCTGCCAGTCCAGTTCCGTAGGTCACATTGCAAGATCTGTTTCAGCAACCTACACAGCCCGGATGAGGCCGCATTCTTCATGAAAGTTGTTCCAATGGGTGTGTACTATAACATATCCAAAATTCGGCCCCATTGGATAAATATGGAGTCCGTCACCTAGCAAACACAGAACCATGCTCAGGATGGATTTTTGTCAGCGAGCAAACTGAGTTAGAATTTCATTTCGGACTTATCTTCTTCATCCGAGCTTGGATTGGGCCAATACTTGTGTGGTTGGATCAGACACATTCTGAACTTCACAATGGACATCTTAAAGTCGTCATTTGCTTAAGAGAAGCCCAAGTTGTAAGCCCTTGAAGTTGCTTGGTCATGGTGAGCTAGGCATGAGCTATTGTAGCTGGTTGGAAGCTTGGTCATGGTGACATGAAGATGAGCTAGGGCTGCTGGTGGGATTTATTAGTGAAGTGCATCAACCAATTCAGATTTTATAATGCAAGTGTTGTATGCATTAGTGAAGTGCATCAACCAATTCATCTTTTATAATGCCAGTGTTGTATGCATTAGCCATATTGAATTCAGATTTATCACTCCCCTCTCCCTATAAATACCACATCCATTCCACATTCAAGACACAACAGATCCTGGGATTCACAACCCCACAATTCACTCCAGCCATCCTCAAACACTCTCAAAATCCCAAACACTCCAACAATCACCAAAACAACTCCAGCAAACCTCTCTTCCATTTCCATACGAATTTCATCTTCCTTAGCCATCACCACTCACTCAAACTCATCCCAAATCACCTCCATATCCTTCATACATCTTTCTAGAAGTGGGGAAGCTCTTGGAGAAGCATTAGAAGTGGAGAAGCACTTGGAGAAGCCTTGGACACCACAAGAACTTCATAAAAAGGGTTTTTCTACTCTTATTGCATTCATTATGTTTTCTCATTTCTGTTCAAGTCTCTTTTCCATTATGAGTAGCTAAATCCATAACTAGGGCTTCGATGTAACCTAACATGAATATTCTGGGTTTATAAGTTTGGAGTTTCAAGTTTGATTCATGATTCATGTTCTTATTCATTATGCTTATAAGTTAACATGCTTGTTTGAATGATTGATCACCATTAGAACTTGTTTGTTAACTATCTTGGTTTGAATTAAGAGTATACACCATGCTTTAATTCGAATTGAACTATGAATAGGAAGAGTATGTATGGACATTCGACAACAGGGATTAGATACATACTTGGTTGTTTAAAATGTTCTTCTATGCTTAATGGGTTCCTAATGCTTAATTTTAGGTTAGACAATAAATGATCAAATTAGGGAATTAGGAACACAAGGTTAGGACCAAACACCATGGCCTAATCATACTTTAGCTAGAATCAATCTTTGAATCTAAATTAGACTTGTTACTTGAATCTTTATAACCCAGAATTGAATTGTTATGGTGATTCGAATGCCCTAGTCTCAAAATCTGTTTTCCAACTCTTAAAACCACTCTTTGTTACATTTGTTTACTTGTTTTTGTTTGCAATTTCATTTTGCTTCTTTTGTTCAACAATCACAACCACTCTTGTTTTAAAATTCTGTTTTAGACATAACCTCCTACTTTCTTGAATTTGGTAATCTAAGTACATAACTAGTTTTAACTTCTCAGTCTTCGTGGGTACGACCTCGTACTTGTCTTGCTATACTACTAATTGCCCCGTACAATTGCGAGTTAACATAATATTAACAACAATAAGTCTGCAGTTTGTTTTAGCCCCAACACTGATCCGGTGATGAAGCAACTGATTGCTGAAATGCTTGGAGTGCCGATTGTTACATGTCATGAACGCTACCTTGGGCTGCCCACCTTAGCTCAACGCAGCAAATCCCGGATGTTTAATCATGTGCGAGAACAACTGTGGCGCAAGCTTAATACTTGGGATACGAAGTTGTTGTCAGCGGCGGGCAAGGAGGTCTTAATTAAGGTGGTTGGTCAGGCACTACCTACTTATACAATGGGAGTATTTCAGCTGCCAAAATCTTTGTGTCAGGAATTATCTGCTATGATTGCAAGGTACTGGTGGGGGAAGAGTGGTAGGAAAGGAATTCATTGGTTGGGTTGGAGGAAATTGTGTAAACCAAAATGGCTGGGAGGCCTTGGTTTCAGACACTTTGAAGCTTTTAATAAAGCCATGGTCGCAAAACAAGCTTGGCGTATTTTAGAGAACCCCACCTCTCTGGTGGCTAAGATGCTTAAAGCCCGATATTTTCCGGAGGATGATTTTATGCATGCTAGTTTGGGGAGTTCGCCGTCACTGATATGGAGATCTATTCTGTGGGGACGTGAGGTTATTGAGGATGGCTTGCTTTGGAGGGTGGGCAATGGAGCTTCTATCCGTGTTCTCCAAGATAGGTGGATTCCAAAATCATTTACGTTTAAACCGTTGATGACTAGAGGGCTGGAGCAAACGTCTATGGTCTCTGACCTTCTAACTGCTTCTGGCTCTTGGAATTTGCCACTGTTAGAGCAACATTTTAGCTTGGAAGATCGGGATATCATTTCTGGCATCGCTTTGGGATCAATTTCACAGCTGGGTGATAGCAAATATTGGTTTTTCTCAAAGAACGGAAAATATTCGGTTAAAACTGGGTATCGTGTGGCGGTAAGTGTTCGCACCACTTTGCAAAACCCAAGGGAGGTGTCGTATAGCAGTGTAGCTCGGAAGTCCGAGTGTCGTATCCACAGAGAGCAGTGTAAAGAAAATAACAGAGATGAAAAAGAACAAGTGTGATTGAGAGGTTGATTTATGCAAGATTTGATTTAGAGAAAATTTAATTGATTAAAACACTAAGGCATTGGGGTTCCACTTTTAACATAAGCATGCAACTCTTAATAATTTGATCCACAAAATATTTTCCAATGTAGTTGTTCAAAATAATTAAAGCTCTTTTTAATTTCCTTTAGAAGTATTCTAAGCATAACTTGTACCATTGGCAACAAACTATCAAAAAATAATCTTCATCAAAATTCTATTAATCTTTAGTAATTCTCTTCTCTTTTAAAAGCATGAAAGTTTTTACTACACAATGGGAAAAACATGATTGAACCCATGAAATAGATTATCAAACATTCATCAATTAATTAAAAAGAAAACTACAAATTCACATTAAAGCTTAAGTTTGGATCAAACTAATAAAAATTACACACTTATATTAAAAGCTTTCCCCCTAGCCTTAGCTAGGGAGTTAGTTCCCCATAAAATAAAACTAAAACAGAAATTTAGAACTAGAAGAATTGGAGGAAGGAGAGAGAGCTCAAGAGAAGATTGTGAGCTTGGTGTGGTTTTTACAATGCCATAGCTCCTCCTATTTATAGGAAAATGGGAGCAATTCTAAATTCATTAAATCCCTCCATTCATAAATTTAATATGTATTCCACTTGCCATCAAACCAATTGCCAATTTGCTTCCATTACTTATTCTATAGTGTTGATGACTCCATTCTCCAAATTCTTCATCTTCTTCAATGCACAACCGTAACCCATCTCTTCATTATTTCTTCTTTTGGCATGGGTGTGGCACTTCATGCATTCTTTTCAATTCTTTTCTTCTTGGTTGCTCCATCCATTGCTTCTTTTCCTTTCTTTTATGCCGAAGGCTGATGGCCGAAGGCTGAAGCTGATGGCCGAAGGCTGATGGCCGAAGGCTGATGGCCGAAGGCTGAAGCTGATGGCCGAAGCTGATGGCCGAAGCTGATGGCCGAAGCTGATGGCCGAAGGCTGATGGCCGAAGCTGATGGCCGAAGGCTGATGGCCGAAGGCTGAAGCTGATGGCCGAAGGCTGATGGACGAAGGGTGATGGCCGAAGGCTGAAGCTGATGGCCGAAGCTGATGGCCGAAGGCTGATGGCCGAAGCTGATGGCCGAAGCTGATGGCTTTGAGAAAAGGCGCTGGAGAAGTGTCTCCTAGATGGTGCCGTTCGGCATGGCTGAAGGCTGATGCTGATGGCCGAAGGCTGAAGCTGATGGCCGAAGGCTGATGGCGCCGTCAGGGAGAAGTGTCTCCTAGAAGGTGCCGTTCGGCATGGCTGAAGGCTGATGCTGATGCTCAAGGCTGATGGCCGAAGGCTGAAGCTGATGGCCGAAGCTGATGGCCGAAGGCTGATGGCCGAAGGCTGAAGCTGATGGCCGAAGGCTGATGGCTGAAGCTGATGGCCGAAGGCTGAAGCTGATGGCCGAAGCTGATGGCCGAAGGCTGATGGCCGAAGGCTGAAGCTGATGGCCGAAGCTGATGGCTGAAGGCTGATGGCCGAAGGTTGAAGCTGATGGCCGAAGCTGATGGCCGAGGGCTAATGGCCGAAGCTGATGGCTTTGAGAAAAGGCGCTGGAGAAGTGTCTCCTAGAAGGTGCCGTTCGGCATGGCTGAAGGCTGATGCTGATGGACGAAGGCTGATGGCCGAAGGCTGAAGCTGATGGCCGAAGGCTGATGGCCGAAGGCTGAAGCTGATGGCCGAAGCTGATGGCCGAAGGCTGATGGCCGAAGGCTGAAGCTGATGGCCGAAGCTGATGGCCGAAGGCTGATGGCCGAAGGCTGATGGCCGAAGGCTGAAGCTGATGGCCGAAGCTGATGGCTGAAGGCTGATGGCCGAAGGCTGAAGCTGATGGCCGAAGCTGATGGCCGAGGGCTAATGGCCGAAGCTGATGGCTTTGAGAAAAGGCGCTGGAGAAGTGTCTCCTAGAAGGTGCCGTTCGGCATGGCTGAAGGCTGATGCTGATGGACGAAGGCTGATGGCCGAAGGCTGAAGCTGATGGCCGAAGCTGATGGCCGAAGCTGATGGCCGAAGGCTGATGGTCGAAGCTGATGGCCGAAGGCTGAAGCTGATGGCCGAAGCTGATGGCCGAAGGCTGAAGCTGATGGCCGAGGCTGATGGCCGAAGGCTGATGGCCGAGGCTGATGGCCGAAGGCTGATGGCCGAAGGCTGAAGCTGATGGCTTTGAGAAAAGGCGCTGGAGAAGTGTCTCCTAGAAGGTGCCGTTCGGCATGGCTGAAGCTGATGCTGATGGCCGAAGGCTGATGCCGAATCATTGGGGGGATGTGAAGACATCGCACGCGCCGAATGATGATGTGTGCCGAAGGCCGAAGGCTGATGCCGAATCATTGGGGGGATGTGAAGACATCGCACGCGCCGAATAATGATGGGTGCCGAAGGCCAAAGGCAGATGCCGAATCATTGGGGGGATGTGAAGACATCTTACGCGCCAAATGAGGATGGATGCCGAAGACCAAAGGCAGATGCCGAATCATTGGGGGGATGTGAAGACATCGCACGCGCAAAATGAGGATGGATGCCGAAGGCCAAAGGCAGATGCTGAATCATTGGGGGGATTTGAAAACATCGCACGCGCCGAATGATGATGGGTGCCGAAGGCCAAAGGCAGATGCCGAATCATTGGGGGGGTGTGAAGACATCGCACGCGCCAAATGAAAATGGATGCCGAAGGCCAAAGGCAGATGCCGAATCATTGGGGGGATGTGAAGACATCGCACGCGCCAAATGATGATGGATGCCGAAGGCCAAAGGCAGATGCCGAATCATTGGGGGGATGTGAAGACATCGCATGCGCCGAATTATGATGGGTGCCGAAGGCCAAAGGCAGATGCCGAATCATTGGGGGGATGTGAAGACATCGCACGTGCCAAATGATGATGGATGCCGAAGGCCAAAGGCAGATGCCGAATCATTGGGGGGATGTGAAGACATCGCACGCGCCAAATGATGATGGATGCCGAAGGCCAAAGGCAGATGCCGAATCATTGGGGGGATGTGAAAACATCTCACGCGCCGAATGATGATGGGTGCCGAAGGCCAAAGGCAGATGCCAATTTGTTCGCACCACTTTGCAAAACCCAAGGGAGGTGTCATATAGCAGTGTAGCTCGGAAGTCCGAGTGTCGTATCCACAGAGAGCAGTGTAAAGAAAATAACAGAGATGAAAAAGAACAAGTGTGATTGAGAGGTTGATTTATGCAAGATTTGATTTAGAGAAAATTTAATTGATTAAAACACTAAGGCATTGGGGTTCCACTTTTAACATAAGCATGCAACTCTTAATAATTTGATCCACAAAATATTTTCCAATGTAGTTGTTCAAAATAATTAAAGCTCTTTTTAATTTCCTTTAGAAGTATTCTAAGCATAACTTGTACCATTGGCAACAAACTATCAAAAAATAATCTTCATCAAAATTCTATTAATCTTTAGTAATTCTCTTCTCTTTTAAAAGCATGAAAGTTTTTACTACACAATGGGACAAACATGATTGAACCCATGAAATAGATTATCAAACATTCATCAATTAATTAAAAAGAAAACTACAAATTCCATTTGAACAAAAACTACAAATTCACATTAAATCTTAAGTTTGGATCAAACTAATAAAAATTATACACTTATATTAAAAGCTTTCCCCCTAGCCTTAGCTAGGGAGTTAGTTCCCCATAAAATAAAACTAAAACAGAAATTTAGAACTAGAAGAATTGGAGGAAGGAGAGAGAGCTCAAGAGAAGATTGTGAGCTTGGTGTGGTTTTTACAATGCCATAGCTCCTCCTATTTATAGGAAAATGGGAGCAATTCTAAATTCATTAAATCCCTCCATTCATAAATTTAATATGTATTCCACTTGCCATCAAACCAATTGCCAATTTGCTTCCATTACTTATTCTATAGTGTTGATGACTCCATTCTCCAAATTCTTCATCTTCTTCAATGCACAACCGTAACCCATCTCTTCATTATTTCTTCTTTTGGCATGGGTGTGGCACTTCATGCATTCTTTTCAATTCTTTTCTTCTTGGTTGCTCCATCCATTGCTTCTTTTCCTTTCTTTTATGCCTTGGTGTGGCACTAATCTTCATCATTCATTTGGTCATTCCCAACTATAAATTGTTTAATGCCACCAAGTCTCTCTTTGATAATTCCTCAACCTTAAGATAAAATAATGAAATCATCATCAATTATGTAATGGGTATGTAAGCAAGTGCAAAAGTGAAAAACAAACCTAATTAACTAAAATTGTAAGAAAATCAATTACTAACAAATATATTTAGGGATAATAAATGTGATAGTTTATGTGCTCATCAGTAAGGCAGTGCGATGAGGATTTTGGAGTGGGAGGATCGGATCAGAGTGCTCAAGAAGGCTTCTGGAAGCGAATTTGGAAGCTAGCTGTCCCCAACAAAATTAAGATGCTACTGTGGCGGGCATGTACTGAAATTCTGCCAACTGCAGTCAATTTATTTAAGAAAAGGGTGCTTCCGTCTCATGTGTGCTCAAGGTGTGGGAACTATCCTGAAGATGCTTTCCACGCTTTGTGGTCGTGTAAAATGAGTCAAAAGCTATGGAAGTGTACCCATTTCATCCAGCGAATTAATATGGCGGGGGGCACCTTTGCTGATGCTTTTGAGGCTATGGCTTCAATGCTGTCGAAAGCTGACTTAGAGCGCTTTGCTTGTTGTGCGTGGAGTGCGTGGAAACTACGTAATGATTCTTTGCATGGGAAACAGATTACACGGGTGGATAATATGGTGGAAAACACGATGGAAATGCTAGAAGTGTTTAAATCTTGTGAGGAGCGGTCCAAGCTCCCCCTCGTCTCTCCGCAGGCCCGTTGGTTGAAACCACAGGTCAATACTCTTCTCCTTAACTGTGATGGGGCTATGGGACGTGAGCAAGGTGATCGGGGTCTGGGGGGAGTTTGTCGTGACCACGCCGGAAACTTTATCTGTGGTTTCGCATCGTTTGGTCCACCTGGTTTGGATGTTTTGGGCACGGAGTTGGTGGCTGTCCGGGAAGGGTTATTGATGATGGGATACATGGGTTTTACTCGGTTTACCATTGGTCTTGATTCTCAAGAAGCTGTTTCTATTCTTAAAGATGGTGTGGATTGGTGGAGTAATATTGGTAATGTGGTGGAGGATGTTCGTCGGTTAATGGTTGATCGAGAGGTGGCTGGAGTGTTCTACCAACACCGGCAGGGTAATGGGGTGGCACATAGTCTAGCTCAGCATGGGTTGAGAGTGAGATCTCGCCTTTTTTGGAAAGACCATGCTCCTCCATGGTTAAGCATTCTTTTAGATAAGGATATAGCTATGGTGTAATTCATTGTTTGTTTTTTAGATGCGGTGGTACTCTTTTTCCTTGACCGGATTTTCCCCATTGGGGGTTTTGGATGGCAAGGTTTTAATGAGGCCACACTAACGCTCTCCGTTCGTTTGTAAACGTTATCATTGGTTGGTGCTACGGTTGAATGAATCTTTCTAATTGATAAAAAAAAAAAATATCAAGTCTAGTGCTAGTCTAATACCCCAGCTGCAGGTGCTTCTTTCTCATTCTATTTGATAATGAAATGGTCTATTTTCAACTCATTCACACTTGCTTTTGTCCAACCATGCTATGAATTCGCCAATAAATTTATTGCCGAAATGTATGGGCGATATATCAACTTGTTTGATACACCAACACAAGATTATTCCGAGTGTAATTCGCTTAGCTGTTTGAACTGGCAACACATTCTTGGGGTCCTTGATGTAAGATCTGAGTTCTTTTGGATCTCATTATATTAATTGGTTGTGTTTTCCTCTCTAATTCTTTATATTGTGGAATATGTGGGTCGATTATGCACGTTGGGTTGGAATTCATAAGATACGATATTAGAGCATAAGGTAGATGAACACAGTTCATGATTGTTGTAAGTAATTTTATTTTTGTGTGGATGTGTTGATTTCGTTTATGGAATTACATATTATATATATTTATTATAGTGCTGTAACCTTTTGAGTCTTGATGATAAAAATGCAAGAGATGGACATTAAGGAATTACATCCTATGTGACATGTGATGGGAGCTAATTGCATTGTATATCCTTCCATCATGATCTTTGCCAAATTATTAACCCACAACCATTGCAAGGATGAGTGATCATTTGAAACCCTGTTGTTTTTCGCATTTTCTTTTGTTTAAATCTTGACACATATGGATTTAAATATACCTAAATTTGTAATCACCCCATATATGGCCTTACACTACAAGATGGGGCAGCAGTGGAAGGTACTTATAATGTATCCAGCTGTGAGATTATATTGTATAAACCTGTCAACTCAACTTAACATAGAATCTCTAGGCAACAAGAGTTAAAGAGTCTAATAAGACCTAAAAACAATGGGTGACATGCCAACACCAAAAGAATATAAAAAATTAAGAGTAGAAAGAAATAAAAAACAAACGATGAAGATGTTAGCAACACCAAATTGGTATCAACAATTCAGTGCCTAACCAATTTGTTGTGCTTTTTCACATTGGGATTCAGAAATAACCAAATCACAAAGAAAGATAGTGCACAGGATATTAAGATACACTTGAATTAAATCAATATAACCCAAACCTTTGTACACCCACTCACAGTATTTCCCAAGAACTCTAAAGATTTCTCTATGTACTCTCCTATATGCTCAAGGAAGGCCCCACACTCTCTTCACATACTCCCCATTCCTTATGTAGCCACGGGTATTGTCTTGCAAATAATTGAAGGCAAAAACCAAGACATCATCATTAAAGGCAGGGCCGGCCTTGGGCCTGGGCGCCGAGGGCGACGGCCATGGGCCTCTGATTTTTGGGGCCCCAAATTTTTTTTAAAATATTACAGGAGCCCATCTTTTAAATAAATTTTTAAAAAAAAAAAAAAAACACATATTCTTATTTCCAGCTTCCAAAGCGATCTTTCCTATTTCCAACACGCTACCTCTTTTCTCATAAAAAAACTTTTCAGTATCCAAAAGATCTTTCCCTTTCCCAATTAACGTCTTCTCCTCTCTTTTCTCATTAAAAACTTTAGACTTTTCAGCATCCAAAAGATCTTTCCCTTTCCCAACGTGTTCTCCTCTCTCTTTTCTCATAAAAAAACTTTTCAGCATCCAAAAGCTCTCTTCAATATATTATTTCCAGTTTTTCTCTCATCCCTCTTTTATCTTTGTCTTTGAATTGATCTATCCATCCAAAGAAAGATTTGTAGATTTCTTTCTTCTACACTACACGATTTCTGTACAGAAGAAAGACCCTGAAAGATTATCTGAGTGAGGATGAGGTTCGTCAATAATAACCCTATATTTGAATTCTTTCCATTATCTTTATACATATTTTTTTTATATTGAATTGTATGTTTTTAGGATTTGAATTCTACAGATTTGAATTCTTTAGGATGAGGTCGTCAATTATACAAATTTGAATTCTTTATACATATCCTTATACATATTTTTTATATCATTGCAGATGTGCAATATAGATCAATTGAAGTTAAAGCTCTGCAAGATTCAAGCTTTTTATACAACTTAAGCATAAACCAGGTTGTATTGCTTTTTTTTTTTGTTGCTTAAATTTAGTTTTTTTCCTTTGCTGGTTGTGTTTGGTTGCTTTGCTGGTTGTGTTTGGTTTAAGGTTTAGGTTGTGTTTGGTGTGGTGTGTTTATTTTGTTCATTTGTTGTCTGTCACTTTCTAGATTTAAGAGTTGCAGTAAAAAATGATTAGGAAGTATGAATCTGGAAGTCAAAAAAGAAATAAAATGAAAAAAATAGAAAAAATGATTCAAACTCAAAGAGGAGCTCTTGATAAGTTTTTTAAAACTAGTTCTTCAATTGAAGATCCATCTAATGAATTAGTTCATGAATCACAACAACCAATTGGTCAGGAAGAAGAAATGATAGGAAATGAAGAGGTTGATGCCCTCATTGAGAATGAAAATAATCAAGAAGAAATGAGAGAGAATGCTTTGAATATCTATGATCCAAGAATTTGGGATAACATTGATAACAAAACGAAGGATATTTTAGTAGAAAAGGGTCTTGTAAGAGAAAGTAATCTCAAGTTTCCTGTGGATGGGCTCTCTAGGCATTTTTCATACTCTTATTATACAAGAAAGTTATCAAATGGGGAGGGTCAAGATAGAAAATGGCTAGTGTACTCAAAAGATGTGGACAAAGTATATTGTTTTTGTTGTAAGTTGTTTAAATCTGTGAAAATGAAAAGTTTGTTGGCAAATGAAGGGCTTAATGACTGGAAACGTTTAAGTGAGAGGCTTAAACAACATGAAACTAGTAGTGAGCATATCAATAACATGAGAACTTGGATTGACATGCAAATTAGATTGAAAAAGAATGAAACAATTGATAAAGAGCTACTAGTGCAAATGAAAAAAGAGAAGGAACATTGGAAATTGGTTTTAGTAAGAATAATTTCTGTTGTGAGATGTCTTGCTAAAAGAAATTTAGCTTTTCGTGGAGAGAATGAGAAAATTTACCAAGATAATAATGGTAACTTTTTGGGGCTGCTTGAATTAATTGCAGAATTTGATTTAGTATTGCAAGAGCATTTTAGACGTTTTCAAAATAATGAGATTCATTGTCACTATCTTAGTCATAAAATTCAAAATGAGTTTATTGGTATGTTAGGCTCCAAGGTTAGAAGTGCTATAATTGAAAAAATCAAAGAGGCAAAATATTTTTCTGTAATACTTGATTGTACTCCGGATGTAAGTAACCATGAGCAAATGACTTTAATAATTCGATGTGTAGATGTGTCAAATGCTCCCATAAAGGTAGAAGAATATTTTTTAGAGTTCTTAAAAGTGGATGATACATCTGGATGTGGGCTTTTTAATGAGTTACAGGTTGTATTAAAGCGTCTTGAACTTGATATTAATAATGTAAGGGGCCAAGGTTATGATAATGGAGCTAACATGAAGGGGAAAAACAATGGTGTGCAAACAAGGTTTCTAAAAATAAATCCTAGGGCATTTTATATGCCATGTGCTTGTCATTCTCTTAATTTAACAGTTTGTGATATGGCAAACTCTTGTGTTAAAGCTGTGTCATTTTTTGGTGTTGTGCAACGCATGTATACTCTATTTGCTAGTTCTACAAAGAGGTGGAAAATTTTTCAAGATCATGTCCATGGATTAACTCTTAAACCATTGTCAACAACAAGATGGGAAAGTCATATTAATAGTGTTAAAGCCATAATAACCCAAACTGATGATATAAGAGAAGCTCTGTTTGAATTGTCTAGGGTTAGTGAAGATGCAAAAACAAAGAGTGAAGCTGAATCTTTAGCTACACATGAACTTGAAAATTTTGAATTTTTGTTGGGCATGAGTATATGGCATAACATTTTGAAAAAAATTGACTTGGTTAGCCAAAAATTGCAATCTGGAGATATGCAAATTGATGTTGCAATACTACACTTGAAGGGGCTGGTCTCTTATTTTGTGGACTATAGGGAAAATGGGTTCACATTGGCCCTACTTTCTGCTAAAGAGATTGCATCAAAGATGGAAATTGACCCTATATTTCCTGAAAAACGTCAAAGTCGAAGAAAAAAACAATTTGATGAAAATGACCATAAAGAGATATTTCAATCTGCTGAAGAATCTTTTAGGGTTAATTATTTTCTTGTTGTAGTTGATGCTGCAATTTCTTCTTTGAGGAGTAGGTTTGAACAATTAGAAATATTTGAAGGCATTTTTGGTTTTTTGTTTGATCCTAAGAATTTATTTCAAATGAATTATATTAGATTGCGTGAATGTTGTAGAAATCTTGAAGTTGCTTTAACACATGATAATGAATCTGATATTAATGATGATGATTTGTTTTCTGAATTGGAAGTGTTACAAATGTATTTACCGAAAGAGACAAAGACAGCCATTGAAGTTCTTGAGTTTGTAAAAGTTGTGGATTGTTTTCCAAATATCTCAATTGCTTATAGAATTATATTGACTCTGCCGGTAACTGTGGCATCTGCAGAAAGAAGTTTTTCAAAATTGAAATTGATAAAATCTTATTTGCGATCAACTATGTCACAAGAAAGGTTAAATGGATTGGCAATCTTATGTATTGAAAAGAATATGTTGGAAAATATTGATTTTGAAGAGGTTATTGATGATTTTGCTTCTCAAAATGCTAGAAGATCAAGAATTTTTCAGTGATTGTTTGTATTTTTAATGTTACAGCTTTTGTTTTTTTATTTGTAGATGATAGAGTGGAGGCCAAAGCTGCTGTTTGTGTACAATTGAGCCACTTGAGAACTAAGCCCTATTGAAGAGCCACTAAGCCATTTAAGATCTTTTGTTTTGTTTTGTTGAATTGAAGTTAAATATGATTTTTGTTGTTTATGGATCATGTACTTCTGGTTTTTTGTTGTTGTTAGTTGAATGAAATTATTCTATTTAAGCAGGTTGTTTATGGATCATGTACTTTTGGTTTTTTTTGTTGTTAGTTGAATGAAATTATTCTATTTAAGCAGGTTGTTTATGGATCATGTATTTTTCAGGCTTAATCGTTTTATGGGGCTTTGCCATAAAAAGAAAAATGAATGAGCAAATTAAAAATAAAACATATATACTAAGGGCCTCATTTAATTTTTGGCCATGGGCCACCAAAATGTCAGGGCCGGTCCTGATTAAAGGCAAATAATATTATCTTGCCATGACAAATTATTGCCATCATTTCCATCAATTTATAAACTCATGCAGCTGCCCAAAGAAACAACAATGATCACACCGAAAGCATCTCCACCAAATCAAGTTGGTGCCAGTCATCACCAATTCATCTTTGCATGCCTTTGTCTACCACCGAAAGCAAAAGCAAAAGCAAAAACCACCGAAAAAAGCCACGAAAAGCCATCCCACCAACTTTAACACAACTGAAGATGGAGGTAAAAATAAAATAAAAATTAAAAAATTATGTATATGTATATGTAATATCTCACTGCTTGCACTAATAACTGGTGCTGCTGTCTTTGGCCTATTGGTGGCTGACGTAGATGGCATATGATGCTGTTTTAGTAGTGCTTGTGTGGTCTCCACGGAAATATGTCCACTTGCTATCCTTTCGTATTCTGCTTTAAAGAAGGCTGCTTTCGCGTGGCCTAGCTTGGCATTCTCTATCCTGAGATTCTTATTTTCAGCTCGTAATTTCTCGAGCTCTGGACGTATATCGTCATCAATATCTGTAATGTCTTTATTCTCTGCAGGAGCAGTTGGGCTTATATAATAATTTGGGCCAAGTAATATTCTTGCCATATCTGTGGCAGCCTCTAAATTATTGAATCCCTTACATTTGGGATTTGGATAATCTTTTAGGGTACGTTTGGTATCCTATTCAAATAGGGAACTCAAAAATTTTGATTTTTCTTTAAAACAAGGAGTTCTTAAATCTATTTTTAAGATTCAAAAACTTGTTTGGTATGCAACTTGAAAACTGTTTTCAAATCTTATAAATTTGTGAACTTGTGGGTTGTTAGAAAAAAACTGAAAAAACATATATTTTTTGTTTTTAATAGTTGGAGTGGTTTTTAGTTGTTTTTGAGTTTAAGTTTTTAAAAACAGGGCTACCAAACAGGTTTTCTTTCTTTTGGACTCAAATTTTGTTTTTGAATTTAAAAAGTTGGATTCAAGTTGAATACCAAACAGACTCTTAGGGCCCGTTCGGTAACGTTTTAAGAGGTTGTTTTCATTTTCAGAGAACAAAAACGAGGCAAAAACACGTTCGGTGGCCCAAAAACAGAAAACACTGAGAATGTTTTCATAAAATGAAAACAAGTTCATGTATACTTGAAGAAAACAGAAAAAAGTTGTTTTCATTCTCGTGGAAAACGTTTTCATAAAAATAACTCATATTATTATTTCAAATTGTACTACCAGACACGTTTTCATTGTTTTTGTTTTCTGAAGATGTTTTCTAATTAATCTACCAGACGCATTTTCATTTCCTGAAAATGCAAATTCGTTTTCTTGTTTTCATTCTTTGAAAATATTCTCAGAAAACACTCTCCGAAAACGTTACCAGACGGGCCCTTATATTTTCAAGGACTTCAGGCCATGTCCTGCAATACTTCTTTTAAATGATAATTCTGACTCATGGAAATGAATCAGAGACATACTTCGAAAGAAGCATGTGAGGCTATTTGCCGATATCTGTCGGATTTTTTGATGTAATAATATCATATCTTGCTCATATAAATATTTATTTGCTGTATCTGCAGCTGAAACATTTTGACTAGGGCTATTTGGCCTTGTTACAAAAAGGTTTATGGGCCTTATGCCCCTGGGTCTATATGGGCTCTTTCCTCTTACTTGTAACATAATAATAGATTCTTTATATGGGCAAGGCTCTAGCAAGAACCTCTAAATGAGGACTTAATATGAGAACACCGTTGGATAATCCAACGGCTTTCCAAAAAGCAGTTGCAACTGAAATTATTGCACTGAAACACTCCCTTCATCCGCATGCTTTCTCCTCTCTCCCTCCAAAAATATCACTCCCTCCAAAATCACTCCCTCCAAAAATATCACTCCCTCCAAACAGATGCTCTCTTGAAGAACACAATTTTTATTTTCTGGTTTGATATTCTCCTCCCTCCCTCCCTACGGTCTACCCCTCTAATTCTCTATTATCCTCTTCTTTCGCATGCTATGTTCTCTCTCCCTCCAAAAATATCCATTCCTCTAAAAAACAGATGCTCTGTTGAAGAACACCATTTTTTTTGGTTTGATATTATCCTCCCTCCATCCCTACGGTCTACCCCTCTAATTCTCTTTTTTTTCTTCTTCTTCTTGAGCATGCTCTATCCTCTCTCCCTCCAAAAATATCCCTTCCTCCAAAAAAACAGATACTCTCTTGAAGAACACCATTTTTTTTTCCTGGTTTAATCTTCTCCTCCCTCCCTCCCCCACGGTGTACCCCTGCAATTCTCTTTTCTTTTTTCTTCTTGTTTGGTCATTCATACCATACAAAGCAAGTTACATCTACCTTTGTAATTCAATTTTCTGTTTTCATTTGGCTAGTTTGGTGATTCTGGTCTGCTTCATCAAAGTGGCCTTGAGTTCATTACTTGATGATTGGAGACCACAAGTGAGCACTTGGCTCTGGTTTTATACTGTTGGTTTTCAAATCTTTGAGTTTGTTGGCATATTGGTCCAGCCCATGATGGAAGAAGAAAGTAGTCTCCCACAACTTTCTGGCTCCTTCTCAAGCTTCACGTGATGAGTTTTGGATGAGTGCTTTTGAGATGTTCTTTTTATAATTAAAGGGAATATGGCTGGTGGCTAATAATATTGCATGGAATGATGATGTCTTTGGTGGGAGACAATGCACGGTCCAATGATAAAGAATGTTCTTTCTCTTTGGCTGGCCATCACGTGGGTTGATATGCGGTTTCCCTCATTAGGAGAGTTGCTGCATGGGTTTATATAAGGAGGCAGCAACCAAAGCTAGAGCAGAGAGAGCGTGTTGCACCAGAGAAGACGTCGTGAGACAGAGAGAGAAGGGTGAGAACACCATCCGAAAGCCATCAGTCTTCCACTCTAATATTGTGAGAGTGAGAGAGTTAATTGTGTACCACTCTAAGTGTTTAAGTGAGGTAAAAGTGGGAGAGTATAGTGTGGTGTCATTGTACTTTCTCTGTGTGTATCATCAAGCCCTGGGCATTGGCTTGGTAGGATCTCTCTGTGTGTATGGACTATTATAGCGTTAGTATCATTTATGTATCTTAATGTATTGACAATAGCGTTAGTATGTATCATCTGTATCTTAATGGGTTGACAATAGTATTAGCAGTAGCAGATATCATTTTTGTATCTTAATGTGTTGACAATAGTGTTAGTAAATATCATTTTTGTATCTTATGTGTTGATGATAGTGTGTGTAATATGGGTATGGGTGTTAGATCTATATCTTCATGTTTTCGTTATGGTTTCAGTATATCTTATTTAAACTTTATATGTTGGAAGTATAAAATGGAATATGAGTTTGAACTTTGTTTCACATAGGCGAGTACGGTCTTATAATCAAATCAAGCAACTTCTATGGATAAACGTCAGTATTAAAATTCACAATAAAATACTGAGGAAACTAATTTATCATTGCTTGCACTCGTTTACAAGATGCTGACTATATTTATATACAAGTATTCTGCATGTGGGTAGAGACTTTAAGAATAAAATAACATATCACTAATCTGATAAATATTCTGCACTAGTCAAGACCACATGCAGTTGTCTTGGTCCCACACCTACACTACCGTTAGTCCAGCTCTGTGTACATGCACCAGAATATTGTGTTGTCTGCTTAGTGATTATGTCATGTCTTCTTCTCAACACTCCCCTGCAAACTTGGCTCCCGGGAGACAAGTTTGGATACCAAATGAGAAAAGCGACCTTTGGATAGTCCTTTGGTAAAAACATAATTGAAACCAGAAACATTTCTTGTGATACTCTAAACCTTTCTTCTGATACTCTTCTCATACTCTGTTTAGCAAGTTTAAAAAAAATTAAAAAACCAAACAGATGAGCCAGCAACATAACACAAGCAAATATGAAACGATGAGTTCGAATAAAATTGAACAAGAAAATTATTTTAATTTCTATAAGTGGTTGCTAACCTCCAATGTCCCAACACCAACAATAAAAACCATTTTAAAAAACCTCTTAATGGAAATCCTCTTCTTAAAAAACAAAACAAAAAAACTGCATTCCTGCTGCTAATAAACAAATTACCATTTCTTGAAGAGGCAATGGCTGATCTTGGTTCCACAGGTATGACCAATCTTTTCACTTCATTTAAAAAATATAAACATATCATCAATTTCATCCCCAACTTCATTTATAATAATTACCAAATTTGCAGGGCAACCAGAGCCATCAATGCATAGCTGGAAATGTATCATCTCAGTGCACGATTAATACCTATCACTGTCATAAAGGGATATTTGATACATTTCTGAAACGTAACCAAAGCTAATTAAACTCTACATGGTGCAAAAAGAGATGTAATCAAAGCTACTAAAAGATATAATCAATCAAAAACACTTTCATGAAAGTTCCACCTGCTTTGGTGCAAACATAGATATTAAGCCTTAACATTTATCTAAAAGGCCTTAGACAATTGTGCAAGCATATGAGCAACACCATTTCAGCACCAAATCTCACCATTTGAAGTAACTCATCTTTATTAAGAGCTGCATCAAAGAATAAAATGTGAGGGAATAAGATATCAAATTAAAATTTCAAGCAAGAACTAAAATTCCAGCACACATGCCCAACCAGTACAAAACGATGATTGAAGTGCCCACCAAAGAAAATTAAGTTTGAAGTGTTGTATTCTTAAGCTACTGATAATACCCAAATAATAACCAGGAGGAGAAATTTTCACAAAATCGTAATTACTCTCTGAAAATAAAACAAAAATAAAAATTCTAAATACTAACGCACAACTAGAACCCAAATTCAATCAAATTAAATCACAAATGCAAGTAGGATCTTGGATTCAATCAAATAAAATCACATACATATAGAATCCAAATAAAAACAAACATTCACATGGAATCCACAATTAAAGCAAGCTACAGACATCTAGAATTCAAATCAATCCTAAACTGATACCAAAACTTTGTATCAAGCATGGAGTTTAGAGCTTTACAAAATCACACCTTGGGAATTGTCACGCAGCCTTCACCTTCGAAGCAATTGGCCTCGAGCAATTGTCTTGTAGCTGATGAGGAGTTGAAGCTCTTGAATGTTCCAGTGAGAAAGAAGCCATAGATTGTGAGAGAGGGAGACAGAGAAGAAGCCACAGAAAGAGAGGGAGGGTTTCGATGGGATTTGATGTGAGAGAGAGAGAGAGAGAGAGAGAGAGAGAGAGAGAGAGAGAGAGAGAGAGAGAGAGAAATTTGCAAAGTCTGAGAAGGAAGAGATCTGAGAGAGCATTTGGGATAAAAGAATGAATTAGAGATTGGAGATAGAATATGACGCTTCTGTAAGGGAGAGAGAATTTGACCCCAAAAAAAAGACGCACCAAACTTAAATTTGGTGAAAAAAGGGCGGCACGCGAAAATTTTTGGGGGAAAAAATTATAAAGGCTTTTTATCAAAAATTTAATTTCTAAAATTCATAATATATAAATTTAAAATCATAAAAATACCCAGAAAATTCCTATAAACATCTTGTGATATTATCTTTTCTTTAAAGCTCCAAAATGCTAATTCTAAATTATAAAAATACAAATCAATAATAAAAAGTCAATTTTGTTCATAGACAAATCAAAACATTCTATCACATACACTCTTATTTCTTTGATTCAATGATTTCCATTAATTCAAATATGTAGAATCATGATTTTTGGTGTATTTTTCTTATTTGTAGCAATTTTTGGTGTATTTTTCTTATTTGTATTTAATTTCTTATGAATTTGATAAAGAAAAAGACAATAAATAACAAAAAAAATGACATGTCAATCTTCGACTATTTCATTTTATTTTTATACGATTTAACTTCTAAAATTCACAATAAATAAATTACCAATTAGAAAAATACACAAGCCATAACAGATGGCAAATTTAATAAATGATACAACTAACAACAAATATCGAAGCCGTCTTTATGTGATCAAACAAACAATAGCTTAGGAATTTCTTTTTCTTTTTGGACTTGGGATACAAATAATTGGTGCTAAGAAATACGTATGTAGGGTTTAAATTGGTAGAGTTCAGGGTTTAGGTTTTAGCGGTTGGGGGTTTAGAGGTTTAGGGTTAAGGGTTAGGGTTTAGGTTGTAGGGTTAAGGGTTAGGGTTTAGGTTGTAGGGTTTATGTTGTAGGGTTTAGGGTTTACAGGTTTGGGGTTAAGGGTTAGGGTTTAGGGTTTAGGGTTTAGGGTATAGATGTTTGGGGTTAAGGGTTAGGGTTTAGGGTTAGGGGTATTATGGAAAACTTATTCATGCAAGAGACTTTTCATGGGGAAGGTTAAATGAGGAGGCATAGAGAAATGATATTCACAATTGCTCAATAGCGATTATGCCATTACTTGTTAGACGCGTGGAGGAATGCTATTCACAAGCACTCAAAACCGATTGTCCCATTGCTTGCAAGACACGAGGACAGACGAACGCTTGCTGCATCGTGTTTCTATTTTTAAAAAATTGTTTCTCTTTTGTCTCTCGATTTTGCGTATCTCTCTCTCTCTCTCTCTCTATCTCTTATTTTAAAAATATTTTCTCTTTCTTCTCTCAATTGGCTCTCTCTTTCTCTTTTTTAATTTTTTTTTTCTCCATCAGTTTCTCTCTCTCTCTCTCTCTCTCTCTCGTTCCTATCTTCTTTCCATCTCTATAAATTTTCCATCGCCCTCCGTCTCTTCTCTCCTCTTTATTTCTTCTTATTCATAGAAGTGCCCATTGACATACCAAAAAAACACAAACCGATCCATAACACACAAAAGGCACAGATTTCAAACATCAAAGGTGACCACTTTATGAACATGAGCATAACAAAGAGGGGTCACGAAAAATAAAAAGCAAATTTGAACCCAAAACCAGTAATGAATGAATAAGAAAACTAAAAACTAAAAACTAGAGCTACCCAGATGATAAAACAAGGGAAAAAATAGAGGAGGACGAGGCTAAGGATGTGAGAAGGAGAAGAGAGAGAGAGAGAGAGAGAGAGAAGAATAAATAAAAAAATAAAGAGTGGCAACCGAGAGAAGAAAGTGAAATCATAATTACACAAAGGAGAGACATGTAGCAAGCGTTTGTGTGTCCACATGTCTAGCAAGTAATGGGATTGTGAATAACATTCCTCTATTGAGGAATTTAGGTACTAAATAATTACTTGGGATGTGTATGTTTTTATGCTATCAACAAATAATAACTTGGGATGGGTATGTTTTTATGCTATCAACAAATAATAACTTGGGATGGGTATTAAATGATATTATGCATGTGCCGTCTTCAAAAACCAAGTTAATGCTAATACTATATATATGTGGTTAAACAAAAGCAATATGAGGACAAAAAACCAGCAAGAGGACAAAACTAGTCAAACAGTAAGGACAAGAAAATAAACCAAAGCAACAAGAAGATATGTTGAAACTTGAAATCAACCATGTCGTCTTGAGTCTCACGATTAAAGGATAAAGAAACCGAAACCAACCCCAAACCCACCACTGGGATACATGGGGAATAGCTTTCAATATTCTGTTTGTAAACTGATCAACTAGTAAGGGGTAAAACCCAAACGACTACTACATTTTGTTTTCACATATGTACATTGGGAAGTGCTTTCAGGTTATTGTATGACAATATGGCATAACATCCTTTTATCCACCCTTCTCATATTGCATCACGGTTATTGTATGTACATATTTTCTTCGGCTTCTCAAGTTAAAAAAATAAACCTTTCTAATTAAACAACATGCACCTCTGTGTTCAGACTGAATTGCTAATATATTCACATCACCATAATCAAAACAAAACAGTGTTGCATGTGTGTTCACACGATTGGTAATACCTCTCAAGTTCAAAACTGAGGCAGTTAAACATTCAGCCATAATCATATATCTATATATTGTAGCATTGATGTAAACACATTATGATACAAAACCACATCACAATAAACACATTATGATACTCATATAGATATGTGTTTATTGTATCATAATGTGATGTAACTCTCGGCAAATTGCCACAAGACACCAATTAAAGCACTCAAGCACTCATTCCATCTTTGGCTCTGATTTGACCAGAAAATTCCTAGCTTCATCATCCCTAACTTCACTGCATTGGGAACATATAGGAACAAAAATTCAAATAAATGACTGCTGAAAGAAATGAGAAAGATACAAAAACTGTAATTGACTTGAAAACAAGCACTTCAATAACCGGAAAGAGCATAAGAGCACGAAACCTGTCTATAGCTTCTGTCTTTGAAATCAAGGTGAGCTCTTTGGATGCAAGAAATTCACAGAAACTGCTGAGGGCTTTCTCCTGGCAGAATATACATAGAGTGCGCAGAAAATCATTGAACTTTTTCGGTTCCTGCAGAGGACAAATTTTCTGAGGTTAATATGCAATTGTCAGGTAAGCCACATCTGTCAAAGTACACCAGTACAACTAAACTAAAATGACACAAGTACGATATCCACCTCATTATGTAAGATTAATTTACTCATTACTCACAAGGAGCCAAGCAAATTTTCTTTTATGGGGAGAGGAAAGGTCATTTTTTCACAAAATTTAAGAAGAAGAAACACATTTCAATAAACATATATACTCATATCTATACTACTCACATTACAATAAATACACAAAAAGGATACCTAAATCCATACGAATGACATATAATCAACACATTCAGATACAGACTCTGATACCAGTATCCATACACTATAATGAACACATTAAGATACTCATATGATACTGATATCCAAACTACTCACAGTATTATCGGTGATAAAGGAAGACTAGATTGTTTATGTAGTCAGTTCATACTTAAGAGTATTCTTTCCATAAAACATAAATGACATTATCCTAGCCATTGTAAAAGTTTCCTACTGCATCTTTCTAAAAAAGATACTCATATGATACCCAAATCCATACTATTCACAATGTTATCAAGACATTCAGATACACAATCAGATACTTCTTTCTTAAAAAAAAGATACAGAATAAGATACCCAAATCCATATTACCCACTTATTTGCAAGATACAGAATAGAAATTCAATATGTCTTGTCAGATCACCCATATTCAAGACTAAAAGATAATCACTTAGCATTGACCCCTATGAAATAATCACCTAAATCATTCAAAATCAAATTTTTCGTCTTTGTTTTCTATACAACCAAAAACAATTAAATACTAAAGATATCATCATCAGCAACATCAGAATCATCCATACTTTCGTCCTAATCAAATTGGGGCAGCAACGTGAATTGCTATCTTTCAAGTTTCTCGATACAAAGTATCTTCTACAGCAAAGAGTGAGGAAGAGAAAGAGGAAGAGAGAGAAACAGTACCTCTGGATCTTGCCTTTCACGTTGTCGATGGTCTCAACCTCAAGAGTGATGGACTTTCCAGTTAGGATTTTCACCCAAATAAAAAAGTGTCTTTCTGGTTTCTATCTGAGAGAGAGAGAGAGAGAGAGAGAGAAACGCGTGATGTGGATGACCAACGTGCTGGTTTTGGTTTCTATTCTACTACCCCTGCCTCAAAATCCAGATGGAAAACGGAATGAGATTTTGGGCTGTAAGATTTTGCACAAATGAAAACAATTTTTTCTTTAATCTGGATTTTGGGTGGCGTTATGAGCTTCTGGGTATTTGGGTTTTCAGATTTTGGGGTTTGTAGTTATAATTCACAAAACAATTAAATGCCGAAATGAAGGAAGAAGAAAAGGCGCGAATGCCAAAGGAGGGAAATTGTAGCGTACCCACTTACTTAGTAAGCTTGCTTTTTCTCTACAGCCGTTGAGATTAGATCGGATGGCTGAAATTGATCCTCACATAGTGTCCTCATTTAGGAGTCCTCGTTAGAGCCCAGCCATTCTTTATATTGAGCTTACATACTAAGGCATTATAAAAAAAGGTATCATATTTAGTGATATCATCTCCTATTATATTTAGGTTCTGTAACTGATCTATTATTCTATTTAAATCCTCCTCTCTATCTATAAAGGATCTGTCAACTATCTTATATAATCTTTGACATGATATAGTTTCATAATCAGTAAAGGTATCTTCTAAATTTAATTCTTCATCTATCTCGAAATCCTCTATATCTGAATCTAGATCATCGTTATCTACTATTGTTTTTATCTTACAACTACCTCGAATTTCACAAGCACATCCTTGATATTCTATTTGGTTTTTAATTGGTATATTCCCACCACGCTTCTCCTCTGCTAACTCTGACAATTTAGTAGGTATATTCTCAGTAACTAAAGGTGTATAATAGCTATTTTTGCTAAATAATAACCAATCTTTGGTAATACGTAAACTACCGTTATTAGCAAATATAATTTAATCCAATAATACAATCTATATCAGGCATATCTTTGATAAATGTATGATAAACAGGTAATGCATAAGGTTGACTTTATGTATCACAATTTGTTTTAAAACTTATGATTTTAGCACCCGCTACTAGCGTCTTACTACTCTTGACTAATTGTCCATCTACCGTAGTTGCTGCCATTATCTTAGGGGCAGTAGTAATTAAATTCTTGGGTACTAATTTTTCGGCTATAAGCGTAACTGAACTTCCTGTATCTACCATGGCTAATCCTTCTAATTGCCAATTTTGTAAAGTTAACCTATATGAAACAATTAAAGACTGTATCCTATATGGCAAATGGATGTTAGGGATATGAGTGTCTTCCCAGATGAATCATTTGAAGGTGTCATTGATAAAGGTATGTATCATTTCTTTGTTTTAGTCATTTTAGAATACACAATAAAACTGTGTTGCTGTCACCACTTTTTGCACCTGTGGTCTGTCAAAGGAACTCTTGATTCACTGATGGTATGATGTCTGTTGTGATGTTCTTATGACTCCTCATAGTCATTACTTAAACACACTCTAATTCTCTTATTTGTTCTTATATTTCTAGTGTGGCAATGATGCTCCAATTAGTGCTGCTCTAATGCTAGGGGAAGTGAGTAGGATGAGGCTTTATATTTTACATTGTTCTTTCTTTTATTGAAATCTCAAAATACATAATCTGTTCTTAAATTGCCACATAGCAGATAACCTATGGTGAAGAAAACAGGAACTCACACGGTTTCTTTGACACGTTTACTTTTCTGTTCGTACGCGAAGATGGTATCAAAACAGACTCATCATAGAGCTGCCGTCCATCAATATATTATTTTTAAAGCTTTATTTTGTTGGGATTATGATGCGTTTATGCTAAGCATTGATCGTTTCCTTATTGTATTTTTCCTTTGTCTTTTGCTTTATATATATATATATATATAATATGTTGGAAAATATTAATAATTATGTGCTGTTTACTTAGGACCGATATGTAATTTTATGTTTTAATAATATAAAACATATAGATAATCTCTAAATAACTCTAGTCATATACAGATGAGTTTCACAGAAATGGTGAGAAACTGTTTATGGCATCTAAGAAACTAAAACTGATACATCAAATTTTTTATAAAGAGAAAAAAAAAAAAAGCATGCTATTGCATTTCACTACTACAAAAAGTGAAAAAGACGACCAGAAAAAGACGACGGCGGAACATAAAACCGTCGTTGTATTTAAACCGACGATGGTATTAAAAAAAACCGTCGTGGATAAGTGCCTTACTGTTGAATATTTTTAAAAGACGGCGCATAAAAATAAAAAAGCGTCGTGTTTTAAAAAGGATTTCTTCAGAGTTAAAATCTGACCAAAAAACAACGACAGCAGGTATGAATCCACCGACGTAGAAAATAAAGACAACAGTTCACCAAAAACCTGCCGTGTTAACTCCTAACTAAACACGACCAACTGTTCTTAATCCGCGTCGTATAATATAATGGAATCCACGTCTGTATACTACGACGGTGCATTCTCTGTAAACCGCCGACTTATTATTTTGGAGTATACTACGACGGTACCTACAACACTACTGTCGTTTTTATTTACCACGTCCTAAGTTCAAATTACCGTCGTATTTTTTCAATTTATACGTCTGCCTTCTCTGTAAACCGCCGTCTTATTTTTATAACTTTTTAAAATTAATTAATTTTTCTTTTATTTTAGTAATATCTTTCTTAACACAAAACAAAATTTAATTCTCAATCTTCAACAACATTTTCATCTTAAAAGGCAAATCTCTTCTTGTTAAATATTGATCAATATTTACACAATATATGTACACAAATTTGGCAAATACATCGTGGTTTCTTTTCTGCCTTCACCCTCAGCTTGTTCAACTGTTTCTTCCTCTCATATGCAAGCTGGGCCCTCTCCTTCCTCTTGTTCTCAAGCTCCTGCACAGCCACAGATGAATATCTAATAATTTCAGAAAATCAAAATCAACAAAGTATGAAGCTTGTTCTCAAGCTCCTTCCTCTTGTTCTCAAGCTCACTCCTCGATTCCCATTTTCATAAAAATCAACTGTTTCTTCAAAACTCCTGTGTAGCAAGGGTGGAACCAGACTTAGAACCTGTTGTGGGTTGTGCCCTCGTATGCCTTCAAACGGGCAAGTGCGGCTGCAAACCCATGCAGGTTCTAAGGCTGGTTCCACCCTTGCTACACAGGAGGATGTAGCAAACCCATGCTTGGCCTTGCGGAATCATTCTGCAAACCCATTTGCTTTCAGAAAGACAATTTCTTATGAGGAATCATTCTGCAACCCTAATTGAAAACTGAGAGTTAAAAAACGCGTAAAAAAAATCCTATTTAAACAAATAATCGTAAATATCCACGTCGGTTCTAATATACATAGCGACGTCATATTTGAATAATCAACGTCAGTTTAGATAAACAAGCGCCGTCATAACTACATCGGAAATCCAAAAGTCATTTGGCGCGTATTAAAAAGAGAACGACGTCGTTTTCAGAACCCCAAAGTAACCACGTCGGTTTATCAAAATACACAGTCGTTCTATTTATAAGTACAACGTCAGTTTATAGAAAAATAGTGCCGTCATAACCACATCGGAAATCCAAAAGTCAATTGGCGCGTATTAAAAATAGAACGACGTCGTTTTCAGAACCCCAAAGTAACCACGTCGGTTTATTAAAATACACAGTCGTTGAATTTATAAGTACAACGTCAGTTGAGAGGAAAAAAGCGCCGTCATAACCACATCGGAATTCCAAAAGTCTTTCAGCAGTTGTGATAACCACGTCAGTTATGAATTATATACCGTCGTTATAACTAAATAATACGGCGGTTTTTTAATAACAACGTCGTTGTATTGAACTCTGGGAAAATATATAAACTTTTCATCACCTGACCTAATATTCTACGGTTTTCTCTTCCCGATAAAGTATCGTAGTTTCCCTCTGATTTCCCAAAAGCAGCATCATCATCTGAATCTTCGTCTTCATCTCCAAAATCACCATTTTCATCTTCGTCTTCGTCGGAAGGACACTTTTCTTTGCACGCCAAAGGTTTTTTCTCACTCTCTTCCCTTTTTTTACATTTCATTTGCATGCCGTAGTTGTCTGGAAACAAGATTCTATCAAATTGAAGAAATCTTTCACTGGTTTTGATTAAATACATAAGTAGATACTCTCACGACGCCAAAAGACGACAGTTCTGTCTTGTTTTCGACGATAGAATGGACACACCACGACGGCCGTAATGCAAACTGCACGACGGTGGCTAAAAACCGTCATGGTGTGACAATTAATACGTCGGAAGCAAGATAAAACCGTCGTCTAGTGAGAGAAGAACAATCGTTTTGTAAATTTTAAACCACGTCGGTTATTATTAATAACCGACGTAGTTTATACACATTTACGTCATGAAATATATAAAACCATCGTCTTATTTCCATTCATGGTCTAAGAGACTGTTTAATAGGACGTCACTTTTTTAGTGTTACCGTCGTTGTTTTTATTATTACATCGTTTATTTTTAATAACCGACGTTGTTTTCCTTGCAGATTAATCAAAAATGGTTTCGAAATCTCAAAACAAGGAAGCTGAAGCGTCAAAGGCCAAATCAGGTTCAATGGCACAAGGGGATGAACCCAAAACAGTTTCAAAGGCTCAAGTGGAAGTTGAAAAATCAACTCAAAGCAAACCCTCGAAGAGGATGAGATTTTCCTCAACCTCAGAGAAAGACTCGAGCACAGCCACATTTGTTGAGGAGCCAAAATCTGGCCGCGGTATCAGCACAATGCGCCGTGTTGTGAAGAGGAAAATTGAGAAGGTTAAGCCTGTGGTTGAGTTCAATAAAGATGGCAAACCACATGGCAAGGCTGCTGTTGAGATGCAGTCTTTCATTGGTGTTTTGGCACGCACCAGAGTCCCTCTTGTGGACAAGAAATGGAAACAATTACCCAAGGACGTGAAGGAGCAGATTTGGGAAGCTGTTCAAATGTCCTATGTTATTGGGGATAGTTACAAGAACTTGGTCTTGTCGTCTGCCGCCAAAAAATGGAAGGATTTCAAGTATAACATAACTAAGCAATATATCCTTCCATTCGCACATGACAAGGAGAAATTAAAAGAAATCCCATTTCTTTATAAGTTCATAGAGAAATCGCAATGGGATGCCTTCGTAGCTTCAAGGTTAACCCCAGATTTTGAGGCTAAGCATGCTGAGCAGAAAGAGAGGAGGGAGAAATTGGAGTACAACCATAGGTTGTCTAGAAAAGGGTATGTTGGTTTGATGGACCAATTGGTAGAAACCATGCCCGAAGTTGAAGAAATCGATCGAGCTGTTCTATGGAAGAAAGCAAGAGAAGATAAAACAGGAAACATCCCTGATCCAAAGGCTGCAGAGAAGGCAAAAATAATCGTAAGTCTCACTAACTCTGTTCTAAATTTGAAAAACATAGTGTTTTATTTTGGTATAGACGTCGTTTATCTTTAAATAAGCGACGTTATAAAATGAACACCACGACGGGCTTAATTTACGGACGTTTAAAAATGAATAGGATGTCGGTTTTTGAATAAAGTAGACGTCTAGATAGAATTAATACGACGGATTAAATTATTCTATGAACTGCATTTTTGTTTTAAGTTTACTCACTCACACACTCTCCCTCTCTATGTCTATTTCACTGAAATTTGTGGTGCACAATTTCTGGAAAAGAATGCATATTTCAATCGAGTTTTTTCACTTCTTCATTAAAACTTACGACGGTTTTATCTTATCTAAACGTTAGAATGCTTATACAACGACGGTAATTTTGTGCAGCCGTATGGAATTGGACATCTACGTCTGTTTGTTTAATAATCCGTCGTCTTACTTTGAATACTACGATGTTCTTTGATTTATGTTTTAATCTGTTTTATTTTGAATATACGACGTATTTTTATATACCGACGTTGTAAATTATAAACAACGACGGTATTTAAGTACAGACGTTTTAAATTAATACCACGTCAGTCATTTAAGAAAAACCGTCGTTGTTTATTATTTACAACGTCGGTTTATTTATCTGTTTTACGCCCTTCTCAGTTTCTAACAATCTCTCTTTCTCTCTTTTAGCATGATTTGCAAAATCAAGTCTCCGAAGGCACTCTGACTGTCTCCGGGACCAATGATATCTTGACTCTGGCTTTGGGAACCCCCGAGCATGGTGGGAGAGTCAGAGGAGCTGGTGCTGGCGTTACCCCAACTCAGTTCTTCAATTTGCCGAAACAGCAGAGATTGAAATTTGGTGACAAATTGAAGGAAAGTGTGAGGGAGGCAGTCAGAGAAGAGACCTTGAGGATTGAGGCGAAGTCAAAGGAAACTATAATGGAAGCAGTCAGAGCAGAGAGGGAGGCTATGTTGGCATATTTCCGTCAACTTTACCCCAATTTTGATCCCAGCCAGATGCTCAAAACCCCAATTTCTCCAATTCCTCCGATTACTTTACCCCCTCAAGGTCAAAGCCCAAAAAATCCAATGTCTGATAAGGCAAGCTGCTCTGGGGCCACTAATATCAGACCCCTAGCTTTGGAATTAGAAGATCCGAAGCCTGAAGCTGATACTGCTGGAAAAGAGAAAGAGGACACGGTAAAATATCTGCTATTTTCTATTTCTGCTTTTTAAATTTTAAATAGATGTTGCTCCTTTTATTAGCCGACGTTAAAATTTAAAATAACGACGGTATATACGTCTGTTTCTTACAAGAAACGTCATGTTTCGTTAAATACCACGACGCTTTTACTTGTTTTGCAAATTATTAGACATTAAAAATAACGACAGTGTTTTCTGCCGTCGTCTAACTCTTTTATAAACCGTCGTCTATTTCATGATTTCATTAACTGTATTTATATTAGACGACCTTTCTATAGTATTGCGACGTTATAAATTGAATACAACGACGGTTATCTATTTACCGATGTGTATAACCTTTCCTCCGTCAGTATTTACTAGAAACCGTCATTTATATTATATACCACGTCTGTTTTTTGAGTTTAGTTAGAGTCGTTTATTTTAGTTCACACACAAACTAACTTATATTTCTTTATTAATTTCTTTTAACAGGATCTCTCAAAGCTAGACATGCCACCTCCTCTGTTAGCCTTATGCCAACATTTCCAGACCAAGTTGTTGCCTGGTAACGAGGCTCTAACAATTCACATGCCCAAGGAAGTGTTTGGCTTTGAGCATGATACCTTCCTCTTCACTGAAGATGTTTTGCAGTTTGGTTCCATGGTTGAGATTGGAACCACAGTGATATCAGTATACATGAGGTAATTCTCCCTAATCCCATTTTGTTTTACATTTTCCTTTCTTTTAAATTAAAATCTCATTTAATTGACTTTCATATATTTAGGTTCCTATTTGACTATTTAAAAATGGCAAATATGGTAAACCTTGTTGGCCTCGTGGACCCTGGGCTAGTGAGCTCTGGAGCTGGATCAATATCAGACCGAATAAAAAACCTGACAAACCGCCTGAATACAGCAGATGAGAATCAATTTTTCTTGGTCCCTTATAATCCAGGGTTAGTACCAGTTAAAGTATTTTCCTGAGCTTCTAATATTTTTCTTTGTAGTACTATTTAACCTATATGAATCATTATGTGCAGGGGTCATTGGGTGATGGTAATTGTGAGACCAGCAACGGAGACCGCCTATTACATGAATTCACTGCCAAAACGCATGGTTGACGACGACATGAGAAATATAGTGAATACGTAAGTTGATTTCTTCTGATTTAAGATTTTTCCTATAAATTATTTAAATAAACGACTATTTTTAATAATACCAACGTTATAATTAAAATATAACGACGGTAAGTTATTACCGACGTGTTAATTTAACTACCACGTCAGTATTTTCTTTAAAACGTCGTTTTAATTTAACTACCACATCGTTTGGGTTTTATTTAAGAACGTTTTAATTTTTTCTGCTCAATTTTTTGTCATACGACGTTTTACTCTTACCGACGTTATAACATTACACAACGACGGTTAGTTTTTACTGCCGTTTTAAACAAAATATCACGTCTTGGTTTAAAAAACTCCGTCGTTTTGACTGATTTACCACAACGGTTACTATTTGTATTTAAATTTTTTGTTTTGTCATTAACACCCTTTGTTTTCTTGTAACAGGTCAATTAAAACGTTTAACATTCATATAAATAAAAATTCACGTAAACAGCGGGCCATTTGGAAAAATCTACACGGCACTCCTGAACAACCAACAAGTGTAGAGTGTGGCTATTACGTGATGCGATTCATGAGAGATATAATTCATGATCCAGACCTAAATTTCGAGAAGAAGGTAAAACGCAACATTTTAGATATACTTTCTTTATTTTACTACGTCATATTTTTGTTTAAAACCGTCGTTTGTATCTTTATAACACGTCGGTTTTTTGGTTTATTTTGCAGTTTGACAAGAAAAAAGATAAACTTCAGTATAAACAAGAGGATATTGACGAAGTTAGGCATGAATGGGCAGAATTCGTGAACAAGCAATTACCGAAGGATAATTGATGTAGATAAATATTTATGAACAATGTTTAGGTTTAATTTAGTTTATTTAAAATGTACATAAATATTTTGTTGTAATCAAGCGAACAAAAATCAAAAAAATTAAATTTTGTTTTAAAACTTGTTTAGTTCCCAAACACCGACGTCTGATTCTACTTTACACGTCTCATACGTGTACACAATGGTCGTCTTGCAGTAACTGGAAATATAACATCGACGGCAATACTTAAAAACGACATGTAATAGCCATAACAACGACGGTTTATAATTAATTCATCCTGAAAAATGAATTTTGTACTTATATACTATGTCGGTTCGTATAACCTTATCGACGTCTTAATAATATACAAAGGTGGATACTCTTAAATATACGCCTTTGTATATTTAAATAACGTCGGTTATATACACTAAAATGACGTGTAATAGTCATAACAACGACGATTTATAATTAATTCATCCTGTATAAATGAATTTGTACACATATACTACGTCGGTTCGTATAACCTTATTGACGTCTTAATACTATACAAAGGCGGATATTCTTAAATATCCGCCTTTGTATATTTAAACAACGTCGGTTATAAAAAGACGTCGTTTTATATTAGTTTTGACGTCAGTTTATTATGTTTAACGTCGTTGTAAAGGGATACAACGTCGGATAGGTCATTTTTAATTTAATTTTTATTGACTTTTATATTTTATTTAATTCCATATTAAATTCAAAACTAAATCCAAAAATTAAACTGAAAACTACCAAGCATTGGAATATTGTCTCTATCCTAAAGCTTTAAAAAATATAATTTTGGAAATATTTTTTTATTGTATTTAATTACTAATATTAATAATATATTTAAAACAAAATCCGAAAAATATACCGGCAAATTCTATGCACTGATTGAGACAATATCTTGCCCGTTAAGGCCTGAAAAATGTAATTTTAGTTTTCAAAGTTCGAATGATAACAAAATTCAAACAAATTTAGAGACAAAGCATGGTACTCCTTATACTTTACATAACATAACCCTAAGGTTTATGTGATCCATTGGTGCCCATAAATTCAAAATTATGAAATCCATATTTTAGCATACTATTGTAGAAGGCAATGTTGTAAGGAATCCATAGCAATTTTCGGTTCATTTTTCTCGTACTTGTGTATCTTTTTAAAATTATTTTAAAATTTAGGGTTTAGGGTTTAGGGTTTTCTGAAACGACGCCGGTTTTCTCCCACTGTTTTTGGTCAACTACATTAACAAAGACTAATTGAATTCGGTTTACGATGTCGGTTATTAAATAGCGACGTCCTTTATGTTTACAACGTCCGTATTTTATAAAAACCGCCGTTGTAAGTAATAATTAGACGTCCGTGTAAGTGTTGACCGTCGTCGTTGAAAAACGCGGTACTTTAAAATTTTTGACCGCGACCTAAAATTTTCAGAATTTCCCTTTAACCCTCAAATAGTTCATTCTCTCTCTTCAACATAAATTTGTCTGAAAGTTTTCGTTCTCCCAGCTCTCTCTCAATATCCATGTAAGTACAACTCTAGTCCCTTTAATCCTAATTCTCACAGCTCTCTCTCAAGCTTTTGTTATATTCTCTCAGCTCTCTCTCAAAGCATTGGGTACTTAGATTCTCCAAGATCTCTCTCAAAGCATTGGGTACGTAGATTCTCCAAGATCTCTCATTGGGTACGTATCCAAGCTCTCTCTCAAAGCATTGGGTACGTAGATTCTCCAAGCTCTCTTTCAAGCAGTTGTTATATTCTCGCAGCTCTCTCTCAATATCCATGTAAGTACAACCCTAATCTCTTCTTAAATCCATAAATGTTTTCGTTGGTAGCTATATTAGGGTTTTGGTGTTTGCAATCTTGTAATAATTGCTCTTTGTTTGGGTTCTTTTATGTTTGTTAGGCCATGGGTTTTTGGAAAAGGAATGGGGATGGGAGATTTAAGCTATTTTTTTTTTTTAACTACCACGACGGTTGAAGGATCAAACCGTCGTCCAAATGTTTATTATACGGCGGTTGTTCATTTACTCCCGTCGTCTGAGTTTGAAGCCGCAACTGGTAGCCTAAAGACGACTGTTTCTCCATTAAACGTCGTCTTTAGGCTACCAGAACACCGTTCAAATTTCTGGGTTTGGGTATCTTAATGACGACGGTGACTATAGATGCCGTCGTCTGAATGTATATTAAACGACGATTATTTTTTTAAACCGTCGTCTTGTACATGTTTTATATTTAATTTTCATTTTGTTCTCTGCTATTTGAATGAGGTAGTGTTTCATTGCTGGTCTTTCCACTTTAATATATATATATATATATATATATTTATATGAATTTGATAGAGTGTGAGATGGATAAGTCATGGATGCATGAGGATAGAAGATCGAAGGCATATGAGTTAGGGATTGAAGGATTTTTGAATTTTGCGTCAGAAAATCTTGGAAATACAACTGAGATTCGTTGTCCATGTGTTAAATGTGGGAATATTCGATTGTTTGGGGTTGGAATTATAAGGGAACACTTATACTTTAATGGAATTGACCAAAGCTATAAGATTTGGAGATGGCACGGAGAACCTTGGGAATGGACTACCAATGCTAGTAGAAATGTGGAAGAAGATGAGCAAAGTAGGTTTAGTTATGTTTCTGAAGAATTAGAGATGGATGATAATGATTTTGCCAATATTGGATCTGATCCTTATGAGTTTGCCAATGTGATTGGGGATAGCGATCAACCCTTGTACCCTGGTTGCAGTAAGTACACGAAGTTGTCGGCTTTGGTGAAGTTATATAATTTGAAAGCAAAACATGGGATGAGTGATGTTTGCTTTACAGAATTATTGATACTTCAAGGAGAATTTCTTCCAGAAGGAAATACACTACCTTCCTCTATGTACGAGGTAAAAAAGACTTTGTCTGCTTTAGGGATGAGTTATGAGAAAATCCACGCATGTCCCAATGACTGCATTTTGTATCGGAAGGAGTATGAGAATGCAACTAATTGTCCTACTTGTGGTATCTCAAGGTGGAAGGAAACCAAGGATGGGTTCTTGAAAGAGGGTGTGACAGCGAAGGTGGTGTGGTATTTTCCTCCAATTCCAAGGTTTAAAAGGATGTTTCAATCACATAAGACAGCTAAGAGTTTGACTTGGCATGCTGCAAGAAAATCAGTTGACGGTTATATGTCTCATCCAGCTGATTCCTCGTCTTGGAAACTTGTTGATGAAAAATGGCCCGAATTTGGTAATGAGCCAAGAAACTTGAGATTGGCTCTCTCATCTGATGGATTCAATCCCCACAGTTCTTTAAGTAGCAGATATAGTTGTTGGCCAGTTATGTTAGTTACATATAATCTCCCACCATGGCTATGCATGAAGCGGAAGTTCATGATGTTGACCTTACTGATTTCCGGTCCTAAACAGCCCGGAAATGATATAGATGTCTACTTAGAGCCTTTGATTGATGATTTGAAATCTCTGTGGGATGGGATTAGAGGAGTGTATGATGCCCACATAGGAGAATACTTTACACTCAGAGCTGCATTACTGTGGACAATTAATGATTTTTCCGCTTATGGAAACTTATATGGTTGTGTTGTTAAAGGATATAAAGCTTGTCCAATATGCGGCGATGATACACCTAGTCACAGGTTGAAAAATGGCCACAAAATTTGTTACATTGGGCATAGAAAGTGGTTACCAATCAATCATCCATATAAGAGGCAACGTGCAACTTTTAATGGGAAACCTGAATATGGCATGCCACCCGAGCCATTAACAGGAGAAGAAGTGCTGCATATGGTTGAAGATATTAATTACATATGGGGCTCGAAAAATGGGGGAAGTGTTGGTGAGAATGATGGTGACAGAGTTTGTTGGAAGAAGAAATCAAAATTCTTTGATCTCGAGTATTAAAAATACCTCCTGTTCGGTTCATTTTTACACATGATTTTTCATGTTATTCACCCACTATTTTGAGTTAGTTCTTGACATTTTATAGCTTTTTACTTCCTTTTTGTGTTTTCTTAGATTTTACCTTGGTTGGGATGAAAATGAGCTAAAAGTGCATTATTAGTTATAAATTCTGTTTTTGTTCATTTTCGTAGGTCAACTTCTTGGCCTGGGATCAACATGCTCTGGTGCTCGGATGAGGTCATGATTTTCATGAGACTTGTTCCAATGGATGTTAACTACAACATATCCAAATTTGAGCTCCATTGGACAAGTATTGCCTATCCAACCAATCCAGCATGTTACCACAGCTCTGGAAATCCGGATTTGGCCAGCTTTTACCTCCTTTGTGTCATCTTAATTTCTTGTTACCATAACTCTTGGTAACAAGGAATTACCTTTGTAAATGAGATATTTTCTGAAGCTTTTGGCATCTTTGTGAAGTCAAAGCTTCATCATGGCAAGGGGACAATGGGCAAAGGCTTTAGAGGAAAGAATGAGTTTTATATTAAAAGTGTGAGCTGGAAATGATGGGCAAAGGAGCAAAGGGAAGTGCAATCTGAAGTGGGAGAGGTTTTGAACGTGGGTAGCCAAGGCATTCTATCATTCCAAACTTTGCAGAGATTTTGAGAGCTAGAGAGCAAGAAGGAGGAGAGCAAGGAGCAACTAAGGGGAGGGAAGAATGGCATAACAATTAGAGAGAACCTTGGGGAGCCTTGAGGCAAGGATCCAAGGGGTTGAAGATGCATTCTCTTTCTCCTCTTTGTTCTTAGTTTCTTTCATTTTATTTGTTTCTTGTAATTTCTTAGTTTCAATGTAACTTCTTATTTAGCTAGGGCTTAGGTTGAAGCCCTAAACATGAAAACCTTATTGTTTTGATGCTTGAGTGTATGAATTTCTAGATATTGTTGATGAATTCCAATTCACCAAATTAATCTATCCTTGATGTGTGTTTTTCCTTGGTTGGCCATCTTTGAAAGCATGCTTCTTGAGGTTGTTGGGATTATGTGTATCTTCATGTTTTCCTAAGCAATAAATGGATGGAGTAAGAACCATCCATGTGAATTGGTTTCTTGAATACCTAATGTAAACACCATGGTATTAGGATTCTTGTGATGTTCATATTCTCTTTGAACTTAATGGGTTTTCCTTGTAATTGAATCGAAGTACGAACCATACCTAGGTTCGGTTATGAGGAGGGCACAAGTATTGTAGCACGAACCATGCACTTTATGTATATTAGAGAGAATCAATGCGTCTTGAGCCACGACCCATGGTCTTGATTGCGAACATCTTCATTAACACGTTTAGAGTTCATCACTTGAGTATTCATGAACATAGGTAGAATTGTTTAGGGTGGATTCCGAAACCCTAGTGTTTGTTACTTGGTACTTTCACATTTTGATAATTCATCTCTGCCATTCTCATTTAAATTCAAAGTCCGTTTACTTTCATGAAATAGAAATAGGTCACTTCAAACAAATCAAACCCCCCCCCCCCCCAATGTGTGTGTGAGTTGCATGTTTGACACGTTATGTGTCTTTGTTACTGAATTTTATTTGTTTCCGTAACTGTTTTTGACATTTGGTTTGCGTTGTGTTCTTCGTTTTTTTGTGCTGAATCCAACCGTATAAAGAACTTGAAATTTGGACAAACGGTTGGAAAGTTATAGGCAAAACACTGGACAGAGGTCGAAACTGGAAAAACAGAGAAACGAATCTGCCCAAAAACGACCGGTCGTTACTGTCCAGGCGACCGGTCACATATGAATCTGTCCCAAAATGACCGGTCATCACTGTTCATGACCGGTCGTACTGTTCATTTTCACTGTTCACGCACTGTTTACAGGTGATAAAAGGGTGATAGAAAGTGTTGTTTCTGTTTTTCTTTGGTTTCTTGTGTTGTTACATTTCTTTACTCATTTTTAGTTTCCAATTTGCATTTGTGCATTTGTGGTGTGTTAAATAAGTGTTCTTTACGTACTCAAATTAGAACTTATAGGAAGCCGACAAGTTCTTCGTGGGATCGACCCCGTACTTACATAATCTATACTTCGATAGATTCGTGCACTTGCGGGTATTTTTAATTGGTTGTTTGCACATTAATTTGTGTCCTTTTAGGAATGCAACACCTCCCTGTGAGGCATGCCCTAGATGTTATGCACATTGAGAAGAATGTTTGCAATAGTATCATTGGTACATTGCTAGAGATCCCTGGAAAAAATAAAGATGGGATTGCTGCTCGGTTAGACTTATTGAACATGGGGGTAAAAATTGACTTGCAACCCGAGTATGGAGAAAGACGTACTCGCTTGCCTCCAGGGCCTTGGAATTTGTCAAGAGCAGAGAAGAGAGCGGTTTGCAATTCTTTTTATGGTATGAAGGTTCCTGAAGGTTATTCTTCAAATATAAAAAATCTTGTATCTTTAAAAGATTCAAGACTTCTTGGCCTTAAATCTCATGATTGTCATACCTTGATGCAACAATTGCTCCCCGTGGCAATTCGTTCTGTTTTGGAGAAGCCTGCAAGGTATGCAATAACTCGATTGTGCTTCTTCTTCAATGCTATATGTGCAAAGACGGTAGATGTTTCCAAGCTAGATAAGTTGGAAGAAGATGTAGTAGTTACTTTGTGTTTGCTTGAGAAGTACTTTCCCCCTTCATTCTTTGATATCATGGTTCATCTAGTAGTACATCTTGTCAGAGAAGTTCGTCTATGTGGGCCAGTATATTTTAGATGGATGTATCCGTTTGAAAGATATATGAAAGTGCTAAAAGGGTATGTTCAGAATCGTACTCGTCCCGAAGGTTGCAATGCTGAGCGGTATATAGCTGAAGAAGCTGTAGAGTTTTGTACCAAGCATTTATCTGATGTTAGTACAGTTGGAGTGCCTTCAAGCCAGAATATGGGAGTTTCAAAGCCATTATCAGGTTGCACAATGAGCTTAGTTGATATGGACTTGTTGAACCAGGCACATCTATATGTCTTGGAGAATACGGAGGAAGTCCTACCTTATATCGAGTACGTATAAGTTTAATTTTTCATATATATGTAGCCATTTTAAATATTATTACTCCTTATGTTTATCTTATATATAAGGGACCGTAATGCGTGTTTTTTTCGTGTCAATTGTAGGGAACATATGATCCACATCAAGACCACTTATCCGAAATTTAGAAAGAGAACAAAGTGGCTACAAGATAAGCACAATAGCACTTTCATTCAATGGCTACGTTTTAGGGTATATATGTTATTGAATGACGTATTGAACTTATTTTAATTTTCTTTCTTTCTATATATATGTTAGATTGAATTAAGATATATGTTTAATTTGCAGGTTCAAAGTGAATTTAATGAGGAAGATTATAATGGCATATCAGAAAATTTGAGGTGGTTAGCAGCTGGTCCAAGCATGGTAGTGCCATCATATAAGAGCTATCTTATTAATGGTGTCAAATTTAGCACCAAGGCACAAGATGATGTGCGAACTGTCCAAAATAGTGGAGTTTATTTACTTGCAAATACTATGCAAGTTGCTAGTGCCAAGGATAAAAACCCTATTGTCTCCAATATGGGTTTTTATGGGGTTATTCAAGAAATTTGGGATCTTGACTACCAAAAGTTTAGAATCCCAGTCTTGAGGTGTGATTGGATAGATAACACTTCGGGCCTTGTAGTTGACGAACTTGGATTTACCCTTGTAGATCTGAGTAAAATTGGACATAGGAATGACCAATTTGTTATGGCTTCTCAAGTCAAACAAGTATTTTATGTTGACGACCCAATGCATCGTGATTGGTCGGTAGT
The DNA here is from genome assembly GCF_965620075.1 of Prunus avium. NCBI lineage: Eukaryota > Viridiplantae > Streptophyta > Magnoliopsida > Rosales > Rosaceae > Prunus > Prunus avium. The sequence goes on from NC_142285.1 coordinate 2,741,732, forward strand.
GTTATCAATGCCTAATAGAGAATATAATGATGTTATTGGTGATGATGTGCTAGGTGATATTAGAATTGAGTGTGAGCCATTTTCTAGAGGGATACCAAATGTTGACACATTTGATGACCTAGTGGGTGAGTTTGGGAGTGAGAATGTTAGAGATGGGTGTGAAGATATATGGATTGATTGATTGTTGTAATGTATGACATTAGTTATGCAGTTAATTGTATGACATTAATTCATAGCTCTGTATATCATTTTAATTCCGATCACATTTTCATTCTGCAAGCTTTGGGCACGACAAATCAAAAATTAAAAATAATCGGTTAAAGCTGAAAATACGACGGTCAAGTTACAAAAATCGCAAAAAGAGACGTCTAAAAAACAACCAACGTCGGGTTTTCACAACCGACGTGGAATGACAACGCAAAAATGAAATAAAAACCGCCATTTGAAAAAGAAAACATGTTGGTTAATTATAATTCATTTCAAAACGATTAATATTGTTGTTTTTGACATTTAAAATTATTTAAACGTCTGTGTTTTACTAAAACCGTCGTCTATTATAGTCGAAAGGTCTCTTTTTATGCTTTTATATATCAAATCGACGTCGGTTTTAGTTTTTTTTATGACGTGTAATATATTAACCACGTCGTTTTTTTGTGTTCAAGCCGTCAAAATAATGTTCAACGTCTGTGGTAACCTAAAGGGTCGTGGTTATTATTGTTTTTACGTCAGTACAAGTAAATATATGTCATGTTATATGTTTTAGACGTCAGTTTTTTTGTTTAGTGAACGTAGTATTTATTAACCACGACGGTTTCTAAGTTTTACACGTCGGTTTTGTTTGATTTAGAGACATTGATAAACATATTTACGTCGGTTTTTTAGTTGTTTTTGACATTTAACATTATTTAAACATTTGTGTTTTACTAAAACCGTCGTCTATTATAGTCGAAAGGTCTCTTTTTATGCTTTTATGTATCAAATCGACGTCGGTTTTAGTTTTTTTTATGACGTGTAATATATTAACCACGTCGTTTTTTTTGTGTTCAAGCCGTCAAAATAATGTTCAACGTCTGTGGTAACCTAAAGGGTCGTGGTTATTATTGTTTTTACGTCAGTACAAGTAAATATATGCCATTTTATATGTTTTAGACGTCAGTTTTTTTGTTTAGTGAACGTAGTATTTATTAACCACGACGGTTTCTAAGTTTTACACGTCGGTTTTGTTTGATTTAGAGAAGTTGATAAACATATTTACGTCGGTTTTTTAGTTGTTTTTGACATTTAACATTATTTAAACGTCTGTTTTTTACTAAAACCGTCGTCTATTATAGTCGAAAGGTCTCTTTTTATGCTTTTATGTATCAAATCGACGTCGGTTTTAGGTTTTTTATGACGTGTAATATATTAACCACGTCGTTTTTTTTTGTGTTCAAGCCGTCAAAATAATTTTCAACGTCTGTGGTAACCTAAAGGGTCGTGGTTATTATTGTTTTTACGTCAGTACAAGTAAATATATGCCATGTTATATGTTTTAGACGTTAGTTTTTTTGTTTAGTGAACGTAGTATTTATTAACCACGACGGTTTCTAAGTTTTACACGTCGGTTTTGTTTGATTTAGAGACGTTGATAAACATATTTACGTCGGTTTTTAAGTTGTTTTTGACATTTAACATTATTTAAACGTCTGTTTTTTACTAAAACCGTCGTCTATTATAGTCGAAAGGTCTCTTTTTATGCTTTATGTATCAAATCGACGTCGGTTTTAGGTTTTTTATGACGTGTAATATATTAACCACGTCGTTTTTTTTGTGTTCAAGCCGTCAAAATAATTTTCAACGTCTGTGCTAACCTAAAGGGTCGTGATTATTATTGTTTTTACGTCAGTACAAGTAAATATATGCCATGTTATATGTTTTAGACGTCAGTTTTTTTGTTTAGTGAACGTAGTATTTATTAACCACGACGGTTTCTAAGTTTTACACGTCGGTTTGTTTGATTTAGAGACGTTGATAAACATATTTACGTCGGTTTTTTAGTTGTTTTTGACATTTAACATTATTTAAACATCTGTTTTTTACTAAAACCGTCGTCTATTATAGTCGAACGGTCTCTTTTTATGCTTTTATGTATGAAATCTACGTCGGTTTTAGTTTGTTTACTGACGTGTACTATATTAACCACGTCGGTTATTTGCCGTCGTTATTTCATGTATGAAAAGACAGCGGTCGATTTCTCGTCGGTTGTAAACCATGATACACGACGGTGGATTCCCGTCGTCTATTTCGTTTTTTGTAGTAGTGTTTCCTAATGCTAAGAGGTTAATTAACTCAAATGTTTTATCGAAGTTAGATAAATACTTTAAAATGTAGGTTTTGAGTAAGTGTAATAGTGGCATAGACATTTGAGTTAATTTTGTATTTTTTATATAGTTTTCCTTAAAATATATGTTATTTTAAGTAATTAAGAACAATTAAAAACTAAAATGTAATATTTTTCTTCTTCTTAATAATAAAGCAAGACTTCGTTTCAAATTTGCTAGTAAATCTTTAAAATTTATAGAATGCATATAAACTAGCCAAAAGGTCTTGTCCAATGAAAAATGACATTGAATTGTAGATTAGTGATCTCAAGTTCGAACCCCTATGACACCTTAGTACTTTGTGTGTGTGAGGAATCACCTTCCCTCCTATTGTGGTTTTCATTTTAGATTCAAACAAGAGATAAGTCGTAAATATTTGGCAAACTTGTGTCTATTACACACATAATCCTATATGTTAGCAAACTCATTTTCTGTTAAAAGACAAATTATCAAGTACTATTATGTATCTTCTTGGTTGAAAAGTTATCAAACATCTAATAGTAATTGAGTGTTACTAACTCTTTTTTTTATTTTATATAGAAATATTTTACTTTGGCTGCCTAAAAGTTTTAGCATTATGAGCAACACTTTAATGGGCTCAGCGACGACACCTCTCAAAAATGGAAATTAAAGGCTATTCTAAAAATCTTGTCCAAATTTCTACAATGTCCAACTTCAATTCCCTCGAGATTGCATTCAAGTATTTAAGAAATTAAGTTCATTTTCCCAACTTTTAAGTGGTTAGAATCACACATAATTTTTGAGAAATCATTATGGTAGCAGACGGTTTGGCAATTTCCTCATAATTGTATTTTGGTACTACCTTTAAACAAACTTGAAAATGAAAACAGTTTCAAATATATTTCAATTTTTAATAAGGTAAAAGGGAAAAGGAAATAAATACAATTCTGGTCAAACCGGTATTCCTACAATTACAAATCAATTATAATAAAAGTAATTGTCTATAATTCCTATTATGATTTGGCGGCAAATTCCTACAATTACAAATCAATTATAATAAAAGTAATTGTCTATAATTCCTATTATGATTTGGCGGCAAGCGACGTGTACAGTTTTGGTGTGGTGCTGTTGGAGGTGGCTTGCGGAAGAAAGCCTATTGAGATGGAGGCTGCAGAGGATGAGGTGGTGCTGATTGATTGGGTGAGAGAATTGTATGCAAGAGGGAGGGTACCCCAACCCCGAATATTACAGTTTAGCACCAACCCCACGCAAAGTACAAACTATTCATCACGATATCATGGTTGGCATTGGCAGAAGTGATTCACATCCACAACATCTCTCTTCCCACCATAATTGACCCAGATCTCGTCCTACATCACAGAGAATTTGGAAAGACATTTAAGTCAAGCAAACAAAAAAGAGAAAAATGTTTTCTCAGCAAAGAGATGACAAAATATTACAAGGCAAACCAAGTGAGAAATGAAGTACTTTCTTTTACTACATATATTTCAAATGTTCTCCATTCAAATTTTGATGGCATGTTTGCAAGTGCCTATTAAGGAAGAGCCTTTTAAGTCTTCCCATTTCCTGGATTTAAAATATATCATAAAGATAAATAAAGATGGATTTACCATTCGCTGTAGTAGTGGTCTGATTGCATCTTTGCATCTTTTCTCTGTACCATCCTTATCTTGTTCGGTGAAGAACAGATCTCTTTACTAAAGTAGCGGTGGAGATTACAAACACCCACATGCTTTAGCAGTAGTGGTATTAGAGCTGTCTCTAGTGGAGACTTGCTTTTTAGTAAAGCAACAACTATCAACGGATTTGATATGCCTTTACAAGAACCGTTTGATCTTGGGCTAGATGCAGATTTAAGGTTTCTGCATGAAACTGAGCCATGGGGCTTGAGCTAAAACTCAACTTCATATAGCTTTTGGAGTGCTATACTTCCCTGGAAATAATCGACTTAATATGTCGGCGGTGATAACAGTTGAAGAAGAAGAAGAGAAAAGAGAGAGAATATAGAAAAGAGCTGTGTATATTTTCCTTAATGAGAAAGAGCGTACAGTGCTTTTACTTTATAACAGCCTAACCACTAGATTAGGATAACAACCAATAACAATCTTACACTTGGCACACTATACTAAACTCTTAACTAACAGGCATGTGCTATTCTCACTATCATCCCCCCTCAAGATCAAGTTAGGGTGGCCTAAGCTTGAGATTGCTGCAGTGAAAGTCAAAGGAAGGAGAGCAGAGGCCCTTGGTAAGAATATCTGCAACTTGAAGGGAAGAAGGAACATGCTGCAAGTGCAGCTGACCACAAGTAACCTTTTCTCGGACAAAATGGCAGTCAACTTCTATATGTTTGACGCGAGAGTGAAGGACTGGATTGATGGAAAGTGCCATGGCAGACAGATTGTCACATAAGAGTAAAGGAGGGGAGGACATAGGAAAATGCACATCGCGAAGAAGCTGTTGAAGCCAAGAGAGTTCAGCTGCAGTTGTTGCCATCGCCCTATATTCCGCCTCAGTAGAGGAACGAGATACAGCATGCTGTTTCTTAGATGCCCAAGAAATAGGATTGGAGCCTAGAAACACAACAAAGCCAGAGGTGGAACGACGATCATTGGGATCACCAGCCCAATCAGCGTCAGTGTAAGCCTTCAAATTGAGAGAACCAGGAGAGAATAGGAGACCATAGTCCATAGTGCCCTTAAGATATCGCAGAATGCGTTTAACAGCAAGATAATGTGATTCCAAAGGAGTAGTCATGAATTGACAGACTTAATTAACACTAAAGGAAATGTCAGGTCTTGTAAATGTAAGGTATTGCAGAGCACCAACCAAACTGCGATAATGAGATGGATTAGAAAAGAGGAGGCTACCATCCTTAAGAAGCTTATGATTTGGATGACAGGGTGTGATACAAGGCTTGCAATCCAACATCTGTGCTTTACTCAAAATATCTGTAATGTACTTAGACTGATTAACAAAGATACCACCTGACTGATACTGAATCTGCAGCCTCAGAAAATAATGAAGATCTCCCAAATCTTTCATATCAAACTCCTGAGCAAGCTGAGAAATGACCTCCTTAATAGAGCTCATAGAATTCCCAGTAATGATAATGTCATCAACATATAAGAGAAGCAGAACCAAAGAATCACCCATGGATCGAATAAACAAAGAAGGATCAGCAGCAGAAACTTTAAAATCCAGAGACGGAAGAAATTTAGTAAATCGATCATTCCAAGCACGAGGCGCTTGCTTTAAACCATACAAGGATTTAACCAATTTACAGACATGAGTAGGAGACTTAGAATCAATAAACCCCTTAGGTTGAGTCATATATACCTCTTCATGGAGAATGCCATGTAAAAAGGCATTCTTGACATCCAATTGCTTGAGTTTCCAACCAAAATGAGCAGCTAGAGCAAGAACAAGCCGAACTGTTGTTGGCTTAACCACAGGGCTAAACGTCTCGGAATAGTCAATACCAGCCTCTTGAGAGAAACCTTTGGCAACTAACCGTGCTTTGTAACGAGCCACTGAACCATCAGAATTCTTTTTAATGCGATATACCCATTTGCAGTCCACCAAATTTTTATCAGGAGGTAAAGGGACAAGAGTCCAAGTCCCTTGAGAGTGGAGAGCATCTATTTCTTCCTGCATAGCAGTCTGCCACTGGGAACACTTAGCAGCAGAGGCATATGTAGTAGGTTCAACATCAGGCATAGAAAGAGAAGACTGCTGAGACGGGGCACACAATAAAGCTCGTCGCTTGAAAATACCACTTTTGCTTCTAGTCCGCATAGGATGAATATTCTAAGGAGCAACAGGCAAGACTGCCTGTAAATCCAGGGATTGAGATGAGGAAACAAATAGAGGTAAAGACATAGATGGAGAGGCAGCAACAACAGCTGCACTACTCAGAATAGGAGGAGAAACAGAAGAGGATGCCACAGAGGATGAGGAACCTGACTGAGGAATGAGATGAAGTGAAAAATCATGGGGTGGAAAAGAAAAGGAACCACCAGAAACCGGAGCAGGAGAAACGGTAGGTGGAGACAACGAAGAGACAGACACGGATGCCAGTAATAAAGTGCCGGGAAAAATAGTCTCATCAAAAAGAACATGTCTAGAAACAAGCAATTTCTTGGCCACGGGAAACTTATTGGTAACAGCATACTTCAAAGAAGGATAACAGGCACATCCAAAAATTCGGAGATGAGAGAGATCTGGCGGTGTCTTGAACAACGCCTCAAAAGGAGAGGAGTTGGCAAGATATGAGCATGGCATTCTGTTGATAAGATAGATAGCAATGGCACAGGCATGAAACCAATAGAGATTAGGTAAAGCAGCAGTCTGTAACAAAGTAACAGCAGTAGTAACTAAATGTCTATTCTTCCTCTCAACCAGACCATTCTGCTTTGGTGTATGCGGACAAGATCTATGATGTATCATACCTTTAGAACTCAAGAATTGCTGAAAAAGTGAGCTAATATATTCACCACCACCATCACTTTGAAGAATCTTAATATGAACACCAAACTGAGTGGACACAAAGGCATGAAAGTGAACAAATGTAGAATAAACTTCTGATTTGTATTTTAAAGGAAATAGCCAAGTATACCGAGTACATTCATCAATGAACGTTACATAATACCTATAGCCCTCAAGAGAAACAGTAGGAGCTGGTCCCCAAACATCAGAGTGTATGACTTCAAAGGGGGTATGAGATTTTGACAGGACAGGGGAAAAAGGTAACTTGGTAAATTTGCCTTTCAGACAGGCTTGACATACATGACTGTCTATATCTCTGGAAAAAGAAATGTGAGATTTTGCCAAAGCTAAACTAGTGATAGAATTGGAAGGGTGACCTAATCTGCAATGCCACAAGTCAGAGGTGACTTTATTCCCAAGAAAAGCAGCTTTAGTTGTAGAACTTGCAGAAGAGAGAGCAGGCAGAATATAGAGTCCATTATTGCTGAGTCCTCGAAATAGGGTCTTGCCCGTGATCTTGTCCTGTATACACCAAGAGGAATCATCAAGAATACATCGACACTTGTTTTCCTTGCATAGCTGATTAAGAGATAACAAATTAGCAGATATCTGTGGAACATGTAAGACAGAATTCAATGCAAAAGAATGTGTATGAGTAATAAGAGACGATTTTCCAATATGGGCGATGTGTAGACCTGCCCCATTTGCAGTTGCAATGGTCTCATTAGTGGGATATGGAGCAGCCACAGAGATATTAGAGATATCGGCTGTCATATGGTTGGTTGCACCGGAGTCAGCAATCCAATAACTCTTAACTAACAGGCATGTGCTATTCTCACTATCAGGCGGCTCCATTATCCTTTCCTTTGATATGTTCAAAGACAAATTTAGTTCCATAAGATAATAACTTATCTCGGAAGTTTAACCATATTCGGCTACTAATATCTTCCTTTTCATGGAGTTTGTCATGATATTTGACAATTGCTACGCAATCTGTTCTAATGGTAATTTGGTTTTTGCCCATAATGAATAATTCAAAGGCATTAAGTCCATAGATAATTGCCAGGACTTGTGCTACCATACTTGATAGATTGCTTTTCTCGCGGTATTTGCCGCTAGCATATCTACAGATTTTTTCTGTCTTTTTATCTTTAAATTCAGTGGGCTTTGCTAATAATATAGCTCCCCAACCTTCTTGAGATCCATCCGTTTCTATTACCAGGTAGTCAGATTCAAGAGGTAGCCTTAATGGCTTTATCTTCTGAATTTCTTCCTTTATTTGGGCGACGAGTTTTCTGTCTTCGTCGTTGAATTTTCTCTGGCCATGCTTCCCTAATTTGGAATATAATGGTCCAGCAAGCTTTCCCAAATTTGGAATGAAGCTTCTAGCATAATTTGCTAGTCCCAAGATTTGTAATAATTGATCCGGTGTATTCATACCTTCTGGATCTCTGAGCCTATTCGGCTAGTGGTAATCCACAAATTTCTGTATTCGCTGGGTATTATTATTGCCAATTCTTGCCTTTTTTCAAGGTCTTTTTCTTCTTGCAATCTATTCATTGCGTTCCCTTTCTCTATTAATTGAGATAGGTTGTGTTGTAGCATATTTGCTATGAGTATTATTCTCTCTGTATTCATCTCTGATTTATCTCTCCTTAATCGGGTAGATAGATTGCCTTCTTCAGATCTCGTTCATAAAAGTATAAATAGCTTCTATTGATTTAGTACACACATAATACAGTCCATAGATCTATATTTTTCAGATGCATATGCCACTCATAGATTATTAAGAAACTTAATTGAGATCGTACCTGAGCTTCTAGAATTCTTACCCTTATGGACGGACTTTCCATTAGTAGAGAGATCTCGATGAGCATATCGTACCTTCGGTTCGGCTTTCATACTCTGACGTTTTCCATCCTCGATCGCTCTCGGCTTTTCATATCCATCCCGGCCTTTACCACCTTGAGTCTTACAGCGGGACTTAGGCCCCGTTTGGGATTGCTTTTTTTCGTCAAAAACCTGCTTCACTTTAAAGTTAAGCAGTTTAAGGTGTTTGGTAAAAAGAAAATATCCCGATTATTTTAAAAGCAATGGCCTTTTGACAGCAGCTTTTAAAAGCAGGCTCTGGGTTGCTTTTCAAAGCTGCTTTCAAAAGAAGCAGAGATGAACATTTAATGAATTTTTTTAATTCCCAAAATACCATAATTCATTTTAAAAAATGACACCACCTCCACTTTCACATCCAACTTCACCACTTGCACCACCACATTCACTACCTACACAACCACCGCCACCACATCCTCTTCCTCCTCATCCTCCACCACCACCACCACAACCACCACCTTCTCCTTCACCTCCACCTCCACCTCCACAATGACCACCACCACCACCTCCACAACCAACATCACCACCACCTCCACCACCACCACCACCACCACCACATCCTCCTCCTCATCCTCCGCCACCACCACCTCATCCACCACCTCCACCACCACCTCCTCCTCCAAAACCTCCAAATCCACCACCACCTCCACAACCGCCATCCCCACCACCACCAACTCCACCTTCATCACCACCACCACCTCCACTCCATCACTACAACTACCACCATGCTGCCACTGCCACCACCACCACCACCTCCACAACCGCCATCCCCACAACCACCAACTCCACCTTCATCACTACCACCACCTCCACTCCATCACTACAACTACCACCACATGATTAGTATATAACACTTTTAACATCATGTCTATTTTAGTCATTATTCACAGTTACAACAATTTTATATTAAAATTTACCAAACGCTTTTACACTGCTTTTTGTACTAACAGCACTTTAAAAATATTGTTTACCAAACATGGAGCTGCTTTACTTTACAGCTAATTATTTTCAAAGCACAGCAGAAGCAACTTTTTTTTAAAAGTGACAGCAATCCCAAACTAGGCCTTACAACGGACCCCTTCCTACTATAAAGGCACTTGTACCTATTATAAGATGACAAGTGTCATGTTGTGATTTGTTGAGTTAGTTAGATTGCTTAGTCGAGAAGATTACAATGTAACAATACATAAGAGCAAATCCAGCGGTAAGCTGGGGGGGGGGGATTGGGGGAAAAGTCCAATTTTCAGGGGAGATTCTGCCGAAATTTCGGCCGAAAGTTTCATTTCTTAATAAGTGGGCCCGGCATCGGTGAGATGTCGAAATTTCCACAGAATTTGTCTCGAGTTCCGAGGAATTCGGGGCAGGTCCTGTCAGTGGTTCTAAAGGCATTCTACTGGTATTACTCTTAAAATATCTACTATTTTGGGGATTATATCCTGAATATGATCTTCCGGGTATATTCTTACTACTTTCTTGGGTACCTCCTGTCCTATTATATCTATGGAAAGGAGTTGGCTCTGTAGTCTGCCATTCTTGCTCCTCTTGTTTTATATCTGTTATATTTTACTGGAGTAACTGGCTCTGTAGTTTGCCATTCTTGCTCCTCTTGGCTATGTATTTAGGTCTGTTTCTGATGCGGCTATCATAGCAGAATCTCCTTGATTCCATCTAGAATCAAATATATTAACAAATATTTTAGTTCCTAAACCCATTCTAACTGGACTTTTTACTCCTATGACTACCAGTCCAAAGTGCATCATCTTTGCTCCTGAATTTTTAATCTCTCTATATAATTCATTACTTACTATGGGAAAAGTGGGTGTATGATTATCAGTACATTCTAATATAATTATTTGCTGATCTCTAATAAATCTAGTTCTATCTATCGGATTCCATCTTCTCGAGTATAATTCTCTGGGGTTTAATAATCTTAGTCCATCGGATCTAAATCTGTTTATATCTTCAGACGGAATAAATCTGTTCATAAATTAGTTTTGTAAAAAAGAATAAAAAATTCTTCAAAGTCTCTATTGTTGTATCTTACGAAATAGATGAAGAATACATTCGCTCTTTCTCTGATAAAAAAATAATAATAATTACATTGCGCAAAACAAATAAAATACAAGAAACTAAAAGAAACAAAAAACAAAAGGCACCAAACAGAATAAACCAAAAGTACCTGCAGTTTAAGTATCAGCAGCAGATTTCTTCACGAATTACCAAATACACAGTTACACACTTTTAGAACAAAAGAGATCAAGAGATAATATATACGAAGATGGATGAGTGTGGAAGATGGATGAAACTAATTTATGGGTTTGAGAATTTTGAGTTAACGGAAAAGACTCTAAAACAAAGACTCTGGTAGATAAACAAAACGGAATGCAAATTCCCCAGTCTATACACCAAAGTTACAGAAATTACATAGAAAAAGTAGAATGTTTTTTTATTTATTTTTGGTCAAAATGAAAAGTAGAAGCTGATAATTAAGTTTTGAATCAATAGAGTGTCTGTCTGATTATGTTTGATCCTGACATGGTGTTTTTTAATCTCACTCACATCACACTTGCTTTTGTCCAGCCACATATTATGATTAATTTCACCAATAAATTTTGATGAGGTTGGTCATATTGGTTCTCCCTCATTCTCATCTCATGGAAGTTCAAACGGGCCCTAAGAGCCAAGTGCATGAATTTCCTCATAATTAATATCATTTTAGACCACCAAGTGTGAGAGTCCCTTTTTTTTTAAAATAATGATTAAATAAAAATAATTGTTATATATATATATATATATATATATATATATATATATATATATAGTTTTATGTAATAAATATTTATCTTATTTTATTACATATATTATTCTATTAAGATAAATATCTTATTATATATATATATACAGTTATTCTCTTATCCGGATGTCCGCACGTTATTATCGTGCGGATCCTATTGAAAACTGGCAGGAAAACAGAGAGGGGTAGTACAAAATACACGGCGTCCGCACGATAATAACGTCCGGATGTCCGCATAAGAGAATTTCTGTATATATATATATCTTATTTTATCATAAATATTAGAATATGGAAGATATTTTGTATATCTTACCGTCATTGGTGAGGTAGTTATCCAAAACTTGGATAACAAGTTTGTTGCCAAGCCAATAAGAGAACATTGGTTTGCCGCCTCTTCTTAGTATAAATAGGATAACTATTTCTTGTTTTCATGCATAGAAATGAATGCGAAGAGAGAGAAACAAGAGAGAAAAAGTAGGGCTGAGCACGGGTCGGGTTGGGTCGGTTATGGGCCCAAACAGCACGCCTAACTGAGCCTTGTCGGCAGGCCCAAATGCTAAACCGTGGACCTCCTTTTTAGGCCCATTTTCGACTTAAGTCGAAACCCGATTTGATCGAGCTGGGTTGGTTCGGTTCGGGTATTTGCCAAGGCCCAACAAAGGCAACAATTGAAGGCTTTTTTTTTTTATTTAAGTTTTCCAGGCCCATTCTGTTTTTTTGGTCAGATTTCAACAATTCAAGTTTTGACAGTTTCTGTATAGTTTTTCCAGTTTTGACAAATCTGCATATATGAAGTTTTCATCATTCAAATACTTAAAAAAACCTTAAAACCATAGCAAATCATCATCCACCACACATCTCCAAATACATAAATTAATTATTATTACAGTCCATAACAAATTGTGAGAGTAATCTCAATCACAATTTGCATATTTGCAAAGTTCAAAAGAAAATCCAAATAAAAACAGTTAGTAAACAGATGAATTAATAACAGAGTCAGATTAGATTTGCACCTCTGTCCACCAAAAATCACACCAGAGTCAGATTAGATAAATAGAAAGAATTAACAAAAATTGTCAAATCCCCAAATCACATTATTGAATGATGCAAATTTTCAAAATCCGAAATGAAATCATAAATAACAAATAAAACTACCACAAAAAATAACAAATAAAACTACTGAAAAACACAAATAAATCAAACAACATTGTTCAAAGAAATTCAAGAAAAATCAAGAAATTGGAGAAATCCAGTTGAAGAAAAAAATAGAAATATAACATAAGAAGCCACTAAATTATTCAAACAAATGTTTTATAGAAACCATGCTCAATCTACCACAGTAACGAAAAAAGATAAACTGAGTTTGAAAACTATGGTGAACAGATCACCTCCTACGGAACTTTTTAACTTAAAAAAGGTGCAAAGACATTACTTTCTTTTCTACTTCAAATAACCAAAAAAGAGCCTAATTTATAGCTCCACTTAGACTCATTATGACACATTTTACTTTAGAGAAATAATCAGTGCTTTCTTTTTTATAGAGCAACACAACTTAAAGTTGCTGAAAACCCCATAATGAAAAAAGCAAATTTCCATACAACAGCAGAAGAAGAAGAGAAGAAGAAGAAGAACCCACAGGCTATCTTCCTAGAGAACAAAAAAAAGTTCAAGCTTTTACTCTTCAGAAGGAACAAGAAACCAAAACAGAGAAAGACCTGAAGCTCTTTGAGTAAAACATTGCAGTTGGTGCTTGTACGGACTCTGATGGTAGGACTTCCAAGAGCCAGCATTTTCCACAGATCTCTCTCACTTACTTTCTGTTTCTCTCTCTAGAAATTGAAGTAGAAGCAAGTTTCTTGGTGGGCTTTGAAGTACCCAATAAACCAAGAGAACCCAACAAAAATGAAGCAGAGGTTGGAAGATGCAGAGGTCAAATGAAAAGGCTTACAGATTAGATAAATAGAAAGTGATTGAGAGATCGGGTGAGAGAGAGAGTGACTGAGATCGGGTGAGAAAAATCGTCTGAGAGAAAGAGAGAGAAAACGGGTGAGAAGGAAGAGAAGACAGAGCCGAGAGTGATTGAGGATTGAGAGAGGCAGAGTCGAGAGGGATTGAGAGAGGCAGCGGCGAGAGAGAGTCTGAGAGGAGAAGAGGCGAAATGGAGAAAAAAAAATCGATTCAATGTTTTAGCTTTTAGGGTTTCGCTCTATCCGGTGTAACATAGAGTAGGAAATGATTTTCCCTCGACGAATCATCACTTGACAAGTGTATTGATTATTTTTTTAATAATATAATTATATTACTCGGTCCGGTCCCGTTTTCGCCGGTTTGCAGCTAATTAAAACCGATCCAACCCGATTCTTGGCTGGTTCGGGCGATTTTTTTACCGATTCTCCAATTTTTCAATGTAAAAACCGAACCAAACCACCTTAGGCGGTCCGGTTCGGCCAGTTCGGTGGGGTTTTCGGTTAAAATGCTCACCCCTAAGAAAAAGTAAGAGAGAAATAAGAGAGAGGTGATGAAACTCTTGGAGCTTGCTTTGAGTGATAGTATTTAAAGATAGGTAGATGGGTTGTCTTGCCAATTTATTTTAAGGGCTCTCATTATCGAGGTGAGTGGTTTATGTAATGTGTTCTAAAAGTTCTTATTTTGTTATAAAATATGAAAACCATGAATTGTCGTGGATTTATTCTATTTACAAATATCTCTCTATTTCAAGTCAAGAATGTCTAATTTGGTGCAATCTTTCACACTATATATATATATATATATATATTGATTGGAATATGAAGTATGTATTATTCATGGAACATGAGAACCTCAATTTTGGAGTATCCGAGGGATAGATGTACCACACGGGGACATAGAGCAATGAGGCCAATAGGGGTCACGTGGTTGGTTACATGCTATGAAGGATAACCAAAATATGAAGGGATGATGTGATATGATATGGATTGGTGTATCTTTTTATGATATTTTCTAAAGTGTATAAAGCAGCATTGCTTGACTGACATATTATAGAATCTACTTACTGAGCGGTGGTTGCTCATCCCTCACTATGTTTAATTTTTCAGATGAATTAGTGGGCAAGACAAGGACTAAACTAGTCGATGCTGAATTAGATGAGAGTGTTAGAGCTTTATTTATTAATTGTAAAGTTATTAAGATTTTGGAGCTATTTTTATAAGAAAAGTTTATTTTATGTTTCTGCTTCTTTTTATTTTATTTTACTTTTTATTTTCTCACGCACCGGGCGTGGGATTTCCACCTACCCCCGAGCCCGGGGCGTGACAAAATGGTATCAGAGCATAGGGATTAGACACTCTTGGGAACTGTGGTAGAAGATTAGTGTGACCATATAAGTTTGAATTTAAAGAAGTTAATGACAAAGATCTTTAGGAGTAGATTTTCTTAATTAAGTGCTAGTAAATTTCGAGGACAAAATTTCTTTAAGGAGGATAGATTGTGAGAGTCCCTTCTTTTTTAAATAATGATTAAACAAAAATAATTGTTATATATATATATATAGTTTTATGTAATAAATATTTATCTTATTTTATTACATATATTATTCTATTAAGATAAATATCTTATTATATATATATATATATATATATATATATCTTATTTTATCATAAATATTAGAATATGGAAGATATATTGTATATCTTACCGTCATTGGTGAGGTAGTTATCCAAAACTTGGATAACAAGTTTGTTGCCAATCCAATAAACATTGGTTTGCCGCCTCTTCTTAGTATAAATAGGATAACTATTTCTTGTTTTCATGCATAGAAATGAATGCGAAGAGAGAAAGAAACAGAGAGAAAAAGTAAGAGAGAAAGAAGAGAGATGTGATGAAACTCTTGGAGCTTGCTTTGAGTGATAGTATTTAAAGATAGGTAGATGGGTTGTCTTGCCAATTTATTTTAAGGGCTCTCATTATCGAGGTGAGTGGTTTATGTAATGTGTTCTAAAAGTTCTTATTTTGTTATAAAATATGAAAATCATGAATTATCGTGGATTTATTCTATTTACAAATATCTCTCTATTTCAAGTCAAGCATGTCTAATTTGGTGCAATCTTTCACACTATATATATATTGATTGGAATATGAAGTATGTATTATTCATGGAACATGAGAACTTCAATGTTGGAGTATTCGAGGGATAGATGTACCACACAGGGACATAGGGCAGTGAGGCCAATAGGGGTCACGTGGTTGGTTACATGCTATGAAGGATAACTGAAATATGAAGGGATGATGTGATATGATCTAGATTGGTGTATCTTTTTATGATATTTTCTAAAGTGTGTAAAACAGCATTGCTTGACTGACATATTACATAATCTACTCACTGAGCGGTGGTTGCTCATCCCTCACTCTGTTTAATTTTTCAGATGAATTAGTGGGCAAGACAAGGACTAAACTAGTCGATGCTAAATTAGATGAGAGTGTTAGAGCTTTATTTATTAATTGTAAAGTTATTAAGATTTTGGAGCTATTTTTATAAGAAAAGTTTATTTTATGTTTCGGCTTCTTTTTATTTTATTTTACTTTTTATTTTCTCACGCACCGGGCGTGGGATTTCCACCTACCCCCAGGCCTGGGGCGTGACACCAAGTCTCCTCCAAAGCACGTATGGAGAACACAAATAAGTAAAAGCAGGTAAATAGATGCTTTGTTATATGTATGGTGTCTCCAGTGTTAATATTAGTAGCCGTTTGGTGTCAATATGACCGACTACAATTTCTGGGTATGGAGAAGCTTTTCATCATATATACTATAGTCTCCAACAACAGTTATTTATGTGATGTGATGCATCACATACCACCATTATTACAAATATGGATGCAAGCTGTCCAGCAAAATAAGGACCTAGCATAAAACATGCCCTATTTTACGGTTTAAAGCACAACGGTTGTAGTAGAAGTAGAACTAAGATAAATACATCAATGGCTATAAATTCACATTTGGTTAGTTTAGATATTTATGACAAAGTGATATTCATGAGATAAATACATCAATGGCTATAAATTCATCATTCCCTTAGAGCAATTCCATTAGTTGCCTCTTGCCATGGCAGGGGGGCCGGCTAGGGCAGCCACTATTCATGTAAATAGTGGCTGCCCTTGCAATAAATAATCTTGGTTTCCAACAGCTGCCATGGCAAAGGGCAAACACTATTTATTTTTTTCACAAATTTGTTTACCTAAATAATTAATTTGGACAATATTTTCGGATAAGATTTTTGGGTTCCTACGTGTCAATACTATTCATATCTCATAATTGGATAAAATTTTCGGATAAGATTTTCGGTTTCAAATTTCAAATTTCAGATAAGATTTTCATCCTCTAAAATTGCGCCACGTGTCCTCTTTATCGGCCAAAATTTTTCTATAAAACCAAAGCCTCAGCTCATACCTCTCACACCATATATTCTCTTTATTTTTATTTCTCAAATTTTAGAATTCATACTCCAATGGCAGACATGAACGAGGTCTTGGAGAGGCAAATGCGAGAATTTAGAGAAAGAAGGCGTAGACGAGCTGTAGGCAAAAGGGCGCAGGCAGAACATGATATGCAAATTGTTACAGCAGTGGCTATGCTTGATGAAGAAAACTAGAGCCGCCGTGGTTCACGAGAAGGTCGTGGCCCGAATGTGGACAGACATAGACATTCTTGGGGTAAGAATCTTCTGGAAGATTATTTTATCCCAACTTCTCTGTACTCTGATGTTGATTTTCAAAGGAGATATAGACTGCAACCCTATTTGTTCAATAAAGTCATGCATGATATTTGCAATTATGATGAATATTTTGTTCAAAAGAGAAATACTACTGGAAATTTGGGACTGCTTCCAGAGCAAAAGTTCATAGCTGTTATAAGAATGTTGGCATATGGGTCATCTGCTGATCAGGTGGATGAGATTGCCCGGATGGGGAAGTCTACTACTTTGGAGAGCTTGGTGAGATTTTGTGATGCAGTTGAAACTCTGTATACTATGGACTACTTGCGCAAACCTACGCCCAAGGACCTCCAACGGCTTCTACAAAGAGCCGAAACTTGAGGATTTCCATGAATGATTGGTAGCATCGACTGCATGCACTGGAAGTGGAAGAATTGTCCGACTGCGTGGCAAGGAGATTATGGGAATCGGAAAGGCCAAAAAAGCATCATCCTTGAAGCCGTTGCAGGTTTTGATACGTGGGTTTGACATGCTTTCTTCGGAGTTGCCGGATCTCAAAATAACTTGAACGTCCTGGGTCAATCCCCAGTGTTCAATGATGTTTTGAGAGGTGAAGCCCCAAATATCACCTATCAAATCAACAATACCGTCTACCAAAATGGGTATTATCTAGCTGACGGCATCTACCCGAGGTGGACCGCATTTGTCAAGCCAATTCCACATCCCCAATCCCATAAGCAAAAATTATTTGCTACTGTTGTGTCGATACAGCTGCACCAAAATGGATTCAGTTGCATCCTCAACTTGTGATACTCGCAAGTGCACGAGCCGTTAGGTAGTATAGCATATGTAAGTGCGAGGTCGATCCCACGAGGATTGGTGATTGAATGATCCAATTCATTTCCCTACACAAAACATAAATGAAAACAAAAGGAAATAAATAAAACAAGGAAGAAAGAAATAACTAACTCAAGCAGATAAGTTCCCAAGTTCAATTTAGATTAATGGATTGATTCTAGTTAAAGTATGATTAAGCCATGGTGTGTGGTCATAACCTTGTGTTCCTAATTCCCTAATTTGATCATTTGTTGTCTAACCTAAAATTAAGCATTAGGAACCCATTAAGCATAGAAGAACATTTTAAACAACCAAGTATGTATCTAATCCCTGTTGTCGAATGTCCATACATACTCTTCCTATTCATAGTTCAATTCGAATTAAAGCATGGTGTATACTCTTAATTCAAACCAAGATAGCTAACATGCAAGCCTAAATGGTGATCAATCATTCAAACTAGCATATTAACTTATAAGCATAATGAATAAGAACATGAACCATAATTGAAACTTGGAAACTAATCAAACTTGAAAAACTAAAGAAAAGAATTTACATAACAATGAAAATTAAAGTAGAACTTGGAAAGACTTAAAGGAAAATTTAGTAAAAGGATTTTTGATACAATCAATTGAGAACTAGAAAGGAAAACTAAGAGAATTTGAGGGAGAGAAGGGAAGGGAGCTCTAGAGAAGTGTTTGAGAGCTCCCCCTCTTGGGGTGTGTTTACAAGCTTGGGAAACCTCACTATATATAGGCCTAAGGAAGCTGAAAATCTGAATTAAGTATGGCTAATGCATACAACACTTGTTTTATAAAATCTGAAATGGTTGATGCACTTCACTAATGCATACAACACTTCCATTATAAAATCTGAAATGGTTGATGCACTTCACTAATAAATCCCACCAGCAGCCCTAGCTCATCTTCATGTCACCATGACCAAGCTTCCAACCAGAAATAATAGCTCATCCTGAGGTCAGCATGACCAGCAACTTCAAGGGCTTACGAATTGGGCTTCCCTTAAGCAAATTAAGACTTTAAGCACTCAACCTTGAAGTTCAGAATGTCTTCTTTCCAGCCATATATCATTTGGGCCAATCCAAGGTCGGAGGAGGAAGTTAAGGCCAAAACAAATTGCTAACTCATTTTGCGCGCTGATAAAATCCATCCTGAGCATGGCTCTGTGTTTGCTAGGCAACAGACTCCATATTTATCCAATGGGGCTGAATTTTGGATATGTTATAGTACACACCCATTGGAACAACTTTCATGAAGAATGTGGCCTCATCTGAGCTATGTAGGTTGCTGAAACAAAGCTTGCAATATGACCTACGAAACTGAGCTGGCAGGGGACTGTAGCCAAAATTGAGTTTGTCTTTAAGCTCTTCATCCATTCATCCAAATTAGGCCCTAACATGCTTGAATTGCATGAATTATTATCCTAAGCCCTCATTATTACCTAAAGCTCAATGAACTGAAAGATAAACACAAAAAGGATTAAAAGCACAAGTTTAACTTAAAAACATAACCAAATCATAAGCTAGAAGGGTACAAAATGATATGTAAATATGCACCGATCAGCTACCTATCAAGAGGGGTACAGAAAAGATGTGGAGAGGTGCTTTGGTATCCTCCAAGCCCGATGGGCTATTATTAGGGGTGCGGCACGTATGTTTGATGAGGAGGTGCTGAGGAGCATAATGATGACATGCATCATCCTCCATAACATGATTGTGGAGGATGAGTATGATTACACTTCTGAAGACGTGTACGAACCGGATCCAATGAACACGGTCTTGACACGAATTTATGAAAAACCCATGGGGCCAAATGGAGAACCAGTGCAGCATGAACCGTTGGTTAGCGACGGTCGTGTAATGACCCGTATGATTGATCGATATACGGAGATACAATCGTCTTATATTCATGAACGACGTCAAGTTGACTTGATAGAGCATTTATGGGCGGTGAAAGGCAATGACGGTGAATGAAGTGAAGTGAAGAAGTTTGTTATATTTATTATGTTTATGTTTTATTTTTTGTTATGCTTTCTTGGTTTAATGCTTTGGCTGTGGTTTGTTTATTTTTAATGCTTTGGATGTGGTTTGTTTTTTTTAATGTATGGAATGTATTGAATAAAAAGGTATTTTATTGAATGCATGAATTACAACTAATGTTCAAAATAAAACATTAAAATACAATGAAAATAAAATACATGAATTACAACTAATTTTCAAAATCAAACATTAAAATACAAGGAAAATAAAAGGCAAGCAAACTAACTTAATGGTTTTTATCATTTAACCAATCCGTGTTGCAAGGTCCATCGTCACGAAAAAGTCTTCTTCGTCTCATAACATCCCTTCTTTCTAGCTTCCAAAATTGTTTTGTTTCAGGGGACATATGGCTTGTATCCATGGCCATGGTTTCCCGATCTAGCTTCTCAATGTTTTGCTTGTGTACATAATCCCTTTCTTTTGCACATTCCACATGAAATATCCTCTCATCTTCTTAGTTTTTCCACTCTATTTCAAGTCTCATGGCGCTTACCCTTGCAATTTCCTCCAAAAATTTAGATGAATTAGTAGTAGTATTACTCACTCTCTTCGCCTTCGCCGCCTTTCTCCCAATAGGTCTCGGCTCCTTTTGGATAGGTGAGTCTTCACTCATCGGGGAATCAAGAGGTGAATCCGATGCCGTTGAATTATGGAGTGGCGTCTCGTTCAACACAACGGTCGGATCTGTGGGAATAATTCTGAAACGTTTGCAATCTTTGACTACCTCCGAACATTCATGATGGGAAAAAGATTTTTTTCCTTACCCAGTAGCACCAAACCACATTTGTGCTTGCACAATCTATTTATAAAAAAAAAATATTGGAAATACAAGAAACATTAAAAAATATTGGCAATGCAAGAACTATTAACAAAATATTGGGTATTTATGAACTATTAACAAAATATTGACAATGCAAGAAACATTTATAAAAAAATATTAGGACATTAAAATTAATAAAACAAAAATTACAAATAATTTACCTCATCGGTAAGATTTTCCCCGCTTCTACGGTTGTCGATCACTTTTGTCAAGGCATCTCTCCATTTCCCCAACTCTTTATTGAGAATTTTCCACCTACTAGACAATGCCATTTCCGTATGGTTTGAACTCAATCTTCCACAAAATTCGGAATGAATTTTTTTTCCACATATGACTGAATTTCATCTCATTGCCCGACACGGGACATTGAGAAATTTGGACCCAACACTCACACAACAAAACATCTTCCATGGTGCTCCATGCCCCAACACGATCGATAGAAGAAGCCATAAAGATGATATGGAAATATAAAACTTAAAAATAAATAAAATGTTGAGTAAAAAGTGAATAATAGTATAAGTAGAAGAAAATGTATGAGGATTTGGTGTTGAAAGTGAAGAGTATTGGTAGGTATTTATAGAAAAAAAATTCCAGTATTTTTTGGTATTTTTTAGAATTTTTAATGGATTTTTTTTTCTTCATATTTTTATTGCAAAAATATTGCCTGCCATTGGATTGAAAAGAAAATCACCATCAGAGATGCCAGACGATGACACGTGGCATGCGCCAATGGTAAAAAATTTTAAACTCAGCGCGCTGACGTCAGCCCGCTCTCGTTTTGGACCTAGGGCTAGACATGCCCTTGGCCCAGCCCAATTTGCTGGGTCCCACCTTATGCCCGGGCTGCATTTTGCTGCTGGAAGATGGTTTTTGGCCCAGCCCGCCCACAGCCCCGCCCCCCCCCCCCCCCCCCAAAATCCCTTCTGCTGGAAATGGCCTTACATATTTTTATTAGCTTAAATATTGTTTGGGCCTAAACTCTGCACGCTAGCCCAGGAACAATTTGGCCCGACATGACAGAACAGTCTTTGGGCTTTAGATTTGAAAGAGATTAAGAATCAGCCCAAAGCATTGAAGGAGCCCAGATCAAATCTGGACACTACAGATTAATTCCCATAGTAACAATGGCAGCAGTCACCAGCTTCTCCAACTTCTCCACTACCTACGCTCTCTTTCTCTCTTCACCAAACAACCCTCAGCATTTTTCTATATCCCCAAAAAGCCTCACTCCCACTCTCATTTCCCGCAGTAAAGTCACCATAACTCCCTCCGTCTCATTCACCACCTCCCGCCTCACCCGCTTCTCCTTCATCGCCAGCTCATCCGCCGCATACGGCGGTGGGCCCCCTGCTGGCGGCGGGGTAGGCGGCGGAGGTAACGACAATAACAATCAGGACAACGGTGACGGTGATGACGGCGGTGAGGACCGGGAGCGGAACAAGGTGGAGGCCGTGGCGGCAATAGCGGAGGTGGGGCGGTCGTCGGAGAGCCTGCCCAAGGACTTGGCGGCGGCGATAGAGGCGGGGCGGGTACCGGGGTCTATTGTGAGGAGGTTCTTTGAGCTGGAGAAACGGTGGTGTTCAGGTGGTTGCTTGGGTTTGATGGGTTTAAGGAGCGATTGCTAGCGGATGACTTGTTCTTGACTAAGGTTGCTATAGAGTGTGGTGTTGGAATATTCACAAAGGTCTGTGCTTCTTCTAATTTGCCAATTTGCTAACTTCTAATCTGATAAAGTTATATTTCTTAGAAGAGGTGAAATCTTGACCGTTGATCCATACCTTGGCATCTACAATTCTTATTTGGCACCTCAATGGAAATGGTGTCTCTGTTATGCATTGAATATCTCTTAACTTTTGAATATCGAATACAAATCAGAGTATCTGCTATGTATAGGTAGGTGTAAGCTGAGCTCTTTCCATGTTGCTCATTTTTCAGACTGCTGCAGAGTGGGAGCGGCGCCGCAAAATTTTTACCAAAGAGCTGGATTTTGTTTTTGTGGATGTGGTACGCCTCTCATATAAATAAGATCTTTGATTTTGTTGTGCTGCAGAATGTAAAACTATTGCCTCCAAACTAAGTAATTTTCATTAGCTTCATAGATGAGTAGGTTATACAAGTGATGTTTATAATTGGGCTGAGCGACAGTGTAGCAACCTTATGAATTGGAATCTGGGATATGTCATATGATATAAATATTAAAATTAAATAAGTTAAACTCGAAAATCTGCCTTTCAGTTGAGTTTTGGGTTATGAATTGGAATGGATGCAGAAAACTATCTTTGGGCACATTGAGCTCAATGCCAACTCTTGGTAGCAACCTTATGTGCAATTTGTGCGCTTCCAATTACAGAATCACTAAATGGTATTCGTGTCTTTGGTCATTTTCCTTTGAATAGGAGTTGCTTGATTGTAGGATCCTCAGTTTCCACTCTTGTGTTTTTCTTTCCTTGCATCCTTGCAACTTGATTCTAGGTGTCTTTTTATATTCGTATGATCCTTTTATTTATTTTTGGTTGGCATTTCTGCTATCTGTGCTCTAAAACTGAGCCTGCTCTGCTGGAACTTTAGTTAATTGACTGGTTTAAATTGTTTGCTTCAATTGGAAATTGGACTTAGAATTTGTTAATGGGGTTGCAATGACAATATCAACTGTGTTTCTAAAGTAGAGTTATAAATTGCAGGGATTACTTATCATTTAATTGCATTTTCCTAGTAGGACCTGGTGCAATGTACATCATTTAAATTTGTTTACTCATTTGATTACTCCCCCATACTTACTTTCAGAAGGCTTATTAATCTCAAAGGAAAGTTCCTTTTCTAGTCATAAGCTTTCATATATCTTAAACTTTGTGTTGCTTGGAGTGCAAAAGATCTGCAGCACTTCTTCAACTTCGTAACAACTGGAAGTTTTCCTCAATTTTGATGATAGCTGATGTGTCCCGTTTACCATTTCATGCTATCTATTTCTGCCTTTTTTATCTGTTGGGTTTCTGGTTTCTATTTGTTGCACCTTTTGGCAGCCTTACTGTTAATATGTTTGTTTTTAAATCTCAGGTGATGGCCATTATAGCCGATTTTATGCTTGTTTGGCTTCCTGCTCCTACTGTTTCACTTCGACCTCCTCTTACTGTCAGTGCAGGGCGTCGTCTAAGTTCTTCTATGGGTGTCCTGATAATGCTTTTCAGGTTAGTGCTCGCTTCATTATTTTTGGCCTTTTAAGTTACCACTTTTGTCATATGACCATAACAAGCGAGTCATCACTCCTGTCTGCAGGTAGCTTTGGCTGGAACATCTTACTCACTCTTACAGAGAATAGGTGCAATAGTGGTATGTGCTATCTAACAGTTTAGCAGTCATGTTCATGTCTCATAGTGGTATGTGCATTGGAGTTTTATAGTATTTTGATCTTTTATTCAGAGAAATGGAGCTAAACTATTTGCAGTCGGGACTGGTGCATCTCTGGTGAGTGAAATTTCAGCAATAGCCAAATACTTTCCATACCTATTTTACCCTCTGTAACTAACTCATTATATTATAGAGCATGTACGCTTTAATTTAACGTTGCATCAACCATTACAACATTGATGAACAATTCTATACAGCCCTGGGTTCTTTATATTCTTGTCATATTATTGGGTCTCCAATGCTAACCCTAAAGTATCTTCTGCATGTTGTATTGGAACACTTATACAACATGCATCATAAGCAAGGCTGGATTTTCCTTTTACTTAGCCATAAAAAAATATATATATATATATAATTAATGAGAATATTGTATTTAAAGCCCTGAAGCATCATGCTGTGCAGGAAAAACTATATCAACTTTTGCTCAGCCTCATAAACTAACTCTACTAGCAAATTGTATTGAACACATAGGATACTTATGTAGTATATGTCTATCAAAATGATTCTTTACTAAGCGTTATAATCCTCGACTGTTTCTAATTTAATGATAGTGTACCTTTGGTTGTTTGAGCTTGGCTTATCTAAATTTCAACCTATGCATTTTGGCAAAAAGAAACTACACCATTGGTAGAGCTCCATTGATTTGAATTTTGTATCAACATTCAACAATAATAGAGATGTAAATTTTTTTCTCCAAATAATATACAGAGGCACAAGCTTCTCCAACCAGTCTTATAAATGAATTCTGAGGCTCTAGTGTGCTTTATGGCCATTGAAAGTACATTTCATTTTCAATTTCTGTCTACAATATTATATGCATTTAGTGAAAGAAATGGGAGTATTGGTACATTACTAGATTGTTTTTGTCTCGTGTTATAAGTTTTTCATTGCAGAATGCACATATGAAATCTGCTTCCCACTCATGTGATGGCTATACAGGTGTCATGATGTTATGTGGTTCCCAGTTTGTTATATGCTTGACAGTTTCAGTAGGCTAGTAGCCGTTTGGTGTCATGACTGATTACAATTTTTCAATTTCTTTTCTTTTAGGTTGGTATGGGTGTAACAAATGCATTGATTAATGCACGAAAAGCTATCGATAAATCTTTTGCTGGTGAAGCAGAGGATGTTCCCATAATATCAACTAGTGTAGCCTATGGAGTTTATATGGCAGTTTCTAGCAATCTAAGGTACGGAGGTTTTCTGCAGATTTAAGTAATCTATTTATTATTACTCTAACCTTCATGAACTGTCAGCATAGACCATTACAAACTTTTCAAGACTGACTGAAGAAACTTGGTATTTTAAAGAGTAACTATCATATCCATGGAGAGTAGTATCTATCCAAAAAAACCATTTGTGGCATTTCTGGATGGAACTGGGCCTTTCTAGTTATCGAGAAGCTTTTTATCTAAAGACCATCTCCAGTCATGGGCTATATCCCAAATATAGCCCTAAAATAATGCAAAACCCATCTCCAGCCATGGACTAAATAAAATTTTGGCCAAATTTGGAGGGCTACATTTGGCCCTTTAGCCCTCCAACCAAGCCACATATAGCCCACCTTTAGTCTAAGCCAAATTTTTGTGGGCCCATGCATTTGCTTTTTAAAAGCCAACAGTAAAGCAAGTTGATGTCATAGCTGGATATATATATATTTTTAACAGCCTCTGTTTCAAATGGTGTTGTTGAAGAGAAAAGTATAAAATATGATTGGTCATGAATCAGACCATTGAAACCCATTCTCTCCTCTTTTTTCTTTTTTTCTTTTTAATTTTTTTTTAAATAAATGTGGTGTTTTCAAGTGTTGTTTAAAAAATGTTTTAATTGTGGTCAATTTTAATAAATGTTTTCAAGTGTTGTTAAAAAAAATTATAAAAAACTCTTGGTCATGACCGTTGGAGACCATTGCCACGTGGACGCAAAATCTTATAAGAAATTTTGTTCTTATCAACGTATACGTGTCATATATGGAAGATTGTCTCTAAATAGTATTTTAATTAAATTAAACAATATAT
Source organism: Prunus avium (assembly GCF_965620075.1). Lineage (NCBI taxonomy): Eukaryota > Viridiplantae > Streptophyta > Magnoliopsida > Rosales > Rosaceae > Prunus > Prunus avium. Next base: position 2,768,068 of record NC_142285.1, read on the forward strand.
AGTTGTGGAATGTATGAGTGTTGTACTATAAATTTTATATATCAATTGTCTACTGTACGGAAATTCCTTTTTAGGCAAGATAATTGATGTTGGTTGGATAAGGGGGATTAAAGAAACATGCATCCCATCTTTAAGAGAAGGACTAGTCAGAAATGATAATAATTTGGCAATGACACTACTATTTAATCATTGCTCATAAATAGTTGAGGCTAGTCAGAAATGATAATAATTTATTTTTGTTACTATTGAAAACATGCATAATGATATACCTTTTGTTTTAAAGGTACCAAGTTCTCGCTGGAGTAATCGAACAACGAATTTTAGAACCCTTGCTACACCAACACAAGATTATACTAAGTGCAATTTGCTTTGCTGTTCGAACAGGCAACACATTCTTGGGGTCCTTGATGTAAGATCTAAGTTCTCCTTGAATCTCATTATGTTAGTTGGTTGTGTTTTCCTCTTCTATTCTCATGATTCTTTATATTGTGGAACAGGTGGGTTGATTATGCACGGTGGGTTGGAATTCAAAAGATGCGAGATTAGAGCATAGGGTAGATTACATGATTGTTGTAAGTAATTTTATTTTTGTGTGGATATTGATTTTGTTTATGGAATTACAATGTGGTAACCTTCTGAGTCTTGATGATAAAAATGCAAGAGATGGGCATTTATAAAATAAACTAGTAACCAAGAGATATCGGCTACATATGCTTCCATCATGGTGGGGTGGACAATCAGATCAGGCATGGTCTTTGCCAATTAACCCACACCGATAGCAGGGACGAGAAATCATTTGAAATTCATTTGTTTTCTTTATTTTCTTTTTGTTTAAATCTTGACATATATGAATTATAATTGACTACACAAATAATTGAACTCTTAGATTCATCCGTCATATATACAATCTCCTATTGATGAACTGTTTACAAATGCCTAGTGAGTTGACATGGCCCAATAAAACAATCCGTCTAGCTCTGAAGGGCAGATCTTTCTTTGAGTCCTTTTTGCACCACTGTCACCTACTGCTGCAAAGGAAGAGGATTCTGCTCTTGAAATTTTGAGCTTGGGCCTATTTGGAGATAACTCCCATTGCTGCTGAAAGTAGCAATGGATGGTTTCAACTCATTCTGCAAAGAGGACAATACCATTGTAGACGTCGCAGTCGAATCAATATCAAGGAGCAAGCAAAACATCTGGAGAGAAAAGGAGCATGAGCCATACGAGTTTACTATTCCCCTGCAGAGGTCTCTTGAGAAGCTTGAAGGGATGGGAGTTTGAAGACTCTTCCGGCACAACATCCGCTTCTGTCATCTGTATATATAGCATCTGAATATTGAAAGCATTCCTGCCAATGCAGAAGCACATTCTTTATACAGAACACGGCAACCTCAATTGTATTTTTCAGCATGATTCACAAGATAATTTGGTAAATCATATAATATCTCAGTGCAAATATCAAGAATTTGTCGATATTTCTGTTTAAAAGAACAAAGAACAACGCTTGGTTATTTGATGTCCTTTAAAAATTGAAGCCCTCCCAACCAAAAAAAAACTAGATCTACAAGTCCTCTAAAGAAAGTAAAGGGGTCAGGGTTCAAATCTTGAGTTAAGATTAAGTAAACCTACTAACTTGAATAAAAGGCAGAGAATTTGGAAAAACTCTGTAGCCAAGCAAACAAAAGAAAAAAAATATATTACAAGGCAAACCAAATGGCAAAATATTAAACAGCTGAAACATGCAACAGAAAGGTAGTGATTTACCATCTTCTGTTGATGTTACCACGATATGAAATGACCTTGTTGCTATCCAGTCCTTTCACAGATCTTCGCCCTGCAGCTCCGAGAGCAAGAGAGGCAGTCCCTTCTTTCAACCCTCTCACACTGGACCGGACATCATGCGAGGACTCCCATTTGCAGCATGGGTCCCGGAGAAATATGTGCCACCCCATTTTATCGAGGTCTTAGAAAGAGTAAATCTCAATGGTAGGTTGGGGATTTCCCAACCGCTCAGTAATTTTCTTTATTTGAGAGTTCATATCGAGATTGAGTTTCAGTTCAGAGAATGAACTCCGCACCTTCTTAGTTATGTTGGCTTGATCACGTCCCTCTATCTGCCGCTTCAACATTTTAGTAGCAAACTTGTCCAGCACGTCTTCCACATCATAAGCCAAGTCTCTGAGATCATCTAGCCACAATTTCACACCATGCTTCGTCAATTTGACGAAGCAAGATATAAGAAATAGGGAGATCGAACGACCCTAAAGTAACAATGTTGGAATCTAACAACAAACTGGAATCCACTAGAACATTGAGTAAACCTCATATATATTTGATTGATAATAAGATGAATAAACTGATTAATACAATGCCATGAGTTGACTTAAATAGAAAAAAAAAAAAACCTAAAATCGTAGGAAACCCTAGGTTCCAGAATATTCCTAAAACTTAACTAAGAAAATAATTAAAATCTTAATTAAAATCATATCAGGAAAATAATATCTTAATTGATAACTTATTCAAAAAATATAAATATGATATAGAATTCTCAAGAAATCAAGCAACCCGAAAATCCCAACGATACATCTTCCTTCTTTCCCAGCGCCATAATTGATGCTCAAGCATGATTTTCTATATTTGAAGCACAATTTTCTGATTTTCAAATTTCCCCCTTTTTCAAATTTCCTTCGTATGAACAAACCCATGATTTGTCCTACATTACAGTTGCTTCTCCTCCGTGTCATTCAACACCGCCAGTTGCAGACAAAATTGACCTAGATATGATCCTACATCACAAAGAATTTGGAAAGACATTGAAGTCAAACAAACGAAAGAAAGAAAAATATGGCTAAAAGTTTTCTCAGCAGAGAGATGACAAAATATTACAAGGCAAACCAAGTGAGAGAAATATATCATAAAGAGAAATAAAGATGGATTTACCATCTCCACGATAAATCGTATTAGTCCGAGTCCTGCTTGAAGCAACTCTAGATGAAAAAGACCCACCTGGGAAACAGACATTGTTGTAAAATCCAACTGAATTGAAGAAAACCAATATGTGAAAAAATAATAAGACATTCTTATTTCATGGTACCCATTAAAGGTTGATAGTGTTTAAAATTTGAACTACCTGGGAGGAGTTCCATCTATCTCGATGCAAGGAATGTGGGATATCTTGGCCAAGTTTCGTCTAAAGATAAAGAACCAAAATAGCTTTGGACACCCAGAGATATAAAATTGCGAAAGTGAAAGAGCCAGGCCCTCCACTGGAATAGATGACAGCTTTGGACAATTCCGGAGTCGAAGAGATTGAAGAGAGGTGAGGAATTGAAAGGCCTTGCTGCTCAGTTTCTTCAGATTTGGGAAGCCCTCAATTGACAGATGAGTGAGAGATTCGGGGAGCAGCATCTCCATATCCATATCCGTGTCACCTTCGAGTGGAAACGACACAACATATGGGTCTTCGCCACTGACGCACAATTCTGTAAGAGAGGTGAGCCTGTGCAACAACCCCCACAGCGCCTTACAATTCTTGATTTCGCGGATTATAAGTGATGTTAGGCTGGGCGGAAAGGAAGTGAAATTTAAACCATCACCGTAATCAATATTCAATTCCTGAAGACAGTTGAGATTGCACATGTCCGGTAACATCTCCAATTTGTTGCAATTTTTGATGTAGATTTGTCTCAAGTTGGTGAGGTGACATAGGCCCTCCGGTAACGATTTCAGATTTGGGCAAGAACCGATGATAATATATTCAAGACAATACTTAGTGTTGTCTTGGGAGAACCCATCGGACGTAATTAACTGCAGCTCTCCACAATGGAATATGTGAAGGTATTTAAGCGCCCTGGGAAACAACTGTTCTCTCAATGATAACGACGTTAGAGATTCACATTCCCATATGTTCAAGTGCTCAAGAGAAATATGAGAAGAAGAGGAAGACGAAGAACTATCCTCCTCGTTCTCTACTAATGATTTCAAACTTTTACACCGACGTATCTCTATTCTTCTTAGATTTGGGGGAATCTGGTATTTTGCAAAATACAGCAACGAATCGCACTCCTTAATGCTTATGACTTCAAGGGAAGGAGGCAGACCAATATCTGGAAAAGAAACCAGACTTGAGCATCCAACTATTTGAAGGTCTTGAAGAGCCGTTAGGTGATGCAACCCTTCTGGTACCTTTGAAAGACTTGCACACTTGTTTAATTCTAGATACTGAAGCTTGCAAGTCAATATTTGCAATTGCAGCAACTCCTCTGCTTCTTTTCCCAGCTTTTGAAGGAGGGAAGAGTTGCCTTCAATAACCAAACGATCAAGAGAAATCAAGTGTTGCAATACTCTATCCTCATTCTTCAGTGAAGATGTCAGCTCCTCACATCCGCCAATCGTCAAATTTGCAACCTTTCTTAATCCTTTGGTGAATTCCCCTGTTTGGAACCTCACCTCTGAAATATTTGAAAGTTCCAAGGAATTTAGTAACTCAAACTCAACGCCACTTGTCTTCACCACTGCTTTGCAACCGTCGATGATGTATAATGCACTAATTTGTTTATATTTGGAAATTGAAATCACCAATTCCTCGCATTTAATAATTGTAAGTGCTTCTAATGAATCAAGGTTCTCGGGCAACTTACCCTCCAATTGAGGACAAAATGTGATTGAAAGCAACTTCAAGCAAGGGAAAACCTGATCTTGTGCCAAAGGAAGCCATTTCTTCCAGTTGTGCATCTCTGAAAACCAAAGATCCTCTAGTACGGGAAAAGGCAAGCTACTCTCTCCATAAAACTCAGGACCAACACTTTCCACTGCAGTCATTCCTGTAATATAAAGCCTTTTGAGTGAAGGCAACTGTCCAAGTGGTGGCAAGATTTTACAGTTCTGACATTTGTTTAAGCTTACATGAACCATAGTAGAGAATAAACGATCTCCAATCCATGCTGAAAACTTTAGTCCAGCATAACCCTTGATGTCCAGAATTTTGAGCATTCTATGAGGTTCTAATCTGTCAAGCACACCTAATTGTGTTTCCTGTGTGTTATCCGACCATTCTAGGACCAATTCATAAAGTCTCTCCTTGCATTTTAAGTTGGCCCTCCGTGCATCCTCAGCATCGATCACATTCTCTAATCTTGAGAGCCGCAATGTCCCTCGGAGATGGAATAGGGACCCTATCTCTCTTATACCTGATTGATCACTACCTTTACCCACAATAAAATTAGACAAAGATTGTAGATTTGTCAACCGACCTAGTTGCGGAGGCATTGCTTTCAATGCATATGCAAATGAGTAGTTGAGATGGCGCAGATTCACTAGATTCCTCAAGTTGATAGGTAGTGCCATCAAATAACGACAACCTTCCAATATCAATGTCTGTAAGTTGTAAAGAGTGGTCGTTGATTCTGGCAAACTCCTTATCCCTGTGCGAGAAAGATCAAGATACCGCAGATACTTCAATTTACCAATTGAATTTGGCAGCTCAGTTACTCGATAGCCATTGAGAGAAAGCACCCGCAAGTATTGCAATTTTTGCAATAAATCAAAAGTAACCTTACGACTTAGATAATTTGAAGGATAATTAACTGAAACTGGTAGGAAGGTTCGCAAATGTTCCACTTCAGAAAATGCCTCAAATCTTCTAACCACATCATACATACCAGAAATGTAGGATGCATGGCGGGCCTTTTTAAAACATCCAAGTTGTATATGATTGCTATTTTGCTTATCCTCCAATCTAAAACAAATATCTCCTGCTGCCCATTGTGCCAAACCAACAAAGAGGTCATGCATTACATAATTTGAATTGTTTTTGCTTGATTTCTGAAATAATGACCTCGATAAGAGCTCCTGAAAATAGTCAGTTCCTAAATCTTCCAATTGCTTATTATGTTCTGGTTGTGGGTGAATCAAACCCTCTGCCATCCACAGAAGAATCAATTGCTGCTCACAAAATTCATAGTCATTTGGAAGTATCGAACAATAGGCAAAGCATCTTTTCAAATGTGAAGGAAGATAGTGATAGCTTAATCGTAATACCGGAAGTATGTCACGCTCATTTGATAGACTCCATAATTTGTTGTTCAATATTTCCTCCCATTCATTCATCTCTATACGAAGTAAAAGGCCGCCAAGAGTCCTAGCAGCCAAAGGCAATCCACTGCATCTTGCAACAATTTTCTCCTTGAGTGACTCAAAATTTGGTGGTATATCTCTGTTAACATTCCTGAATGCATGCTGCTCAAATACTTTAAAACAAACGTCATTTGACATAGGCTCCAAATTATGAACTAGAGTGCCAGCTCCCATCATTTTCGAAACTTCTGCATCACGCGTTGTCACAATTATCTTGCTTCCTGCTGCTCCATCGCGAAAGGGGGACTGCAGTTTCATCCATAGACCGTAGCTACATGTGCCCCAAACATCATCCAAAACAATTAAAAACTTCTTCCCAACTAATTCCTTATGCAGATACTGTTGAACCTGATTGAAATCTTCTGTAGGATAGTGCCGGGATGTGACTGATTCGAGAATTTTCTTTGTCACTCTTTCTAGGTTGAAGTCATCAGACACGCATACCCAAGCAGTCGGTTTAAATTGCTGGGTTGCATCAATTTCATTGAACACTTGTCCAGCAAGTGTTGTCTTTCCGACTCCAGCCATACCAACAATGGCTACTACATCGAAATTGACGGCATGGCGCTCTTGTTTCGACAGAAATTCCACGACCCGCCTTTTGTCTTCCTCCCTTCCAATCACAGGTCCATCTGGTTGACTGGAACTGGGAGTTAAATTTTGACGTGCCTTAGTAGACAACGTCGTCCCAGTAATGATATTCAAACTAAGCTGGTCCTTTCGCTGAGATATCTCTTGTAAACGCTCAGTAATCTTCTGTATTTCTGAGTTCATTTTGTAGTTGAAAACACCATTAGGAACTGAGTTCCAGACCCTTCTTGCGGTGCCGGCATAATGTCCCAGCTTTATCTCCCGTTTGAGCATTTTAGTAGCATATTTGTCCAATACGTCTTCCACGTCATAAGCTAAGTCCCTGAGATCATCCAGCCAAAGCTTCAGCGGCTTGCTCTCGGTGATTAGTTGCCTCTCCTCCGCCTCATTCAGAACCGCTCCAATTGCAGACAAGGTGGCAGTCCATTTATGCAGCTTTTGGTCGACGCCCTTTACGAGTCCAAAGTACTTGAACACCTCACGATGCGCCAACTTGTCAACCAGCACTTGAAGGAATGCCACAAGATAAGCCTCTCCCATAGTTTCTTGAATTAGCAGGTAGAAGAAGCACTGAAAGAGTTCTGAACAGAAACAAGCAATCAAAGAAAACGTAAGGAGATGTCCAAGTCTCTGATTTATATCGCTTGTATTAAAAAATTCTCAGAACAATGTAACTAAAAGCATACACCCAAATAAAACAACTTTGCAAGTGTGGCTTGGGGCTTTATATTGCCACCGTCGATGACAGGGAAAAAAAGAATAAAAATTCCATGAAAATCTCTATTGTCGTAACTTACCAAATGGATGAAGAAAACAGGAATTCTGAGCAGATAAAATAAAATACAAGAAACTAAAAGAAACAAAAAAAGAAGAAGCACCAAACAGAATAAATCAGAAGTACCTGCAGTTTTAAGTATCAACAGCAGATTTCTTTAGGAATTACCAAATACAGAAGGTGTCGCAATGAAGAAGGAAAATTCAAAGGCAATACACAGTAACACACTTTTAGAACCAGGGAGATCAAGAGAGCCAGAACCAAGACATAATATATTCGAAGATGGATGAAACTTATGGGTTTGAGAATTTTGAGTATGAGATGTTACGATGAAAAGATCCCTTTTTTTTTTCTTTGTTGGCGAAAAGACTCTGAAACAAAGTCTACACTACAAAACACAAGAAGAAAATGAAGTTCGTCATCTGATGGATAAGGAAAACGCAATGCAAATTCCCCAAGACTTTTTATCCTGCCGACATGATTCACATAGTCATAAAGGCTATGACATTAATGTCCACCCTTAATTTACTTGTGGAAGAAATTAAGAAAATTTTGTTAGATGTGCAAACGTGGGTTAGGCCAGTTGGCCACAGTAATGTACCTGCTCTCTTGCACCTAAGTTCAGTGTGCCTACTCTCTTGCACGTAAGTTCGATCTCCCTTCTCGTAAATTAGATTAATTTAGAATATTATTTGTCCAAAAAAAAATTTTAGATATTTATGATCAATTTGAAGATTTAGGAGCATAGATGGTCCTTTTTCAACACGGTAGAGAGCCATAGGAAGTTGCCTACATTAAAAAAAGAAAGAAAAGAAAACTGATAACTGAGTTTTCAATCAAGTCTAGTCTTTGTCTAATGCCGCCCAGCTGCAGCTGCTTCTTTCTCACTCTGTTTGATAATGAAATGGTCTTTTTTCAACTCATTCACACTTGCTTTTGTCCAACCCCGTTATGAATTCACCAATAAAATTTATTGAGTATATGAACCCTTTCTTTGGACGACAACGACCATGAAGTTGCGAAAGACCTTAAATTAGTTCGTTCAGGATGCCACTGTAACATGATGGACTTGTGCAATTTTGGTTCATCGAAGTAATTGAGAACTCTGATTTTGTTGAATGCCAAATACTCTTGATAGGTTTTGACTAAGTGTAGTAGTGGCATAGACATTTGAGTTAATTTTGTATTTTTTATGTAGTTTTCCATAAAATACATGTTATTTTAATTAATTAAGAAAAATTAAAACTAAAATATAATTTTTTTTTTACATCTTAATAATAAAGCAAGACTTCATTTCAAATTTGCTAGTACATCTTTAAAATTTATAGAATGCATATAAGCTGCCCAACAGGTCTAGCCCAATGGAAAATGACATTGACTTGCAGATTAGTTATCACAAATTTGAATCCTATGACAGCTTAGTATAGTAGTTTATGTGTGTGAGGAATCACCTCCCCCTTGTAGTGGGTTTGGTTTTAGATTCAGACAAGAGAAAGTTGTAAGTATTTAGCAAACTTGTGTCTATTACACACATAATCCTATATGTTAGCAAACTCATTTTATGTTGAAAAACAAATTAACAAGTACTATTATGTATCTTGATTGAAAAATCAAACATCTAATAGTAATTGAGTGTTACTAACTTTTTTTTATAGAAATATTTTACTTTGGCTGCCTAAATGTTTTAGCATTACGGGCAACACTTTAATGGGCTTAGCGACGACACCTCTCAAAAATGGAAATTAAAGGCTATTCTGTTGTAAAGTCTTGAGTGGAGCCCACATGATTAGAAGGGAATCTCACACACCTTCACGGGTTTTCTATTTACCGAATAGTTAGCCAAAGTTTTGTTTATAAAAACTATGGCTTCATTCTCATTTTGTAAGTGAGATAGATAGAGAATATAGAAAGAAAGAAAGAAATAATGAAAATATCAGAAGAGCATTCCTATCGCTATTTGAATTCTCTAAATTCTTTCACCAAAAAAAAAAAAAAATTCTCTAAATTCTCTCTTCAATTTCTTTAGTTTTATAATCAAAACACTCTGCTTCATTGTTTTTCTTTCTTGGGTTTGATTGAGTTGCTCATGCTCTTTCTGTGTATATCAATACAGCTTCTGTGAAGCTTTGTTCTCACTGTCTCAGCCCTTTTACTCTCTATCTCTCCCTCTGTGTGTCACTCTTCATAGCTTCACAAAGAGCTGTATGTGTCACCTTGAAACAGAGGCAGTCCATGGTGTGAGGACCTGATCCTCCGTGGCACAATCCTCACCGTACACTTCCTCAACACCTCCACCAAACCCTGCCTTGCTTTCAGTATCAGCCACTGAGTGGCCACCGTTCTGCTGCTCTAATTGTGCTTGCTCAAAGGATCACCAAAGTAGCAAAGGTTTGCCAGGGACTTCATGAACAAGAAAGAAAGCAGAGGAAGAAGAAGAAGCAAATCTTCAAACCTTCCAAGGAGAACAGCAAACCCACCGAAAGAATAATCAATAAGCTCTCTGCCCCTTATACTCTCTATTATTTTATTATTAATCCTATAATCATATTGATTATAAAGTAAGTAAAGGTATGCAGGAGAAGCTTGTGCAGGTTCATGTTCATCTACTTTATTTATGAAATTATCAATTAAGGGAGCAGACAAACGGAAGGCAGACTAGCACTATATATTAATATAATAATATTATATCGTTTCTATTTCCTCTAGTTTTGAGAGGAATTCCACCGAAAGGATGAGCTTTCCTTTATCTTTTCAATTATCTTATTATTATTCTATACTACTTAATATTGACATTAGTGCATTTGTGTGCTGGTGGCAGGTGGAAAGTTGAAAAAGACAAGCGTGATATTCATCATGCACTAGTTCCTTTACCTGCATGATTACATATATAAGGCCCATGTAAAATTTCATGGGCTATGAGAACATACTGATTTATTATATCCATACATATATACATAGTAATTCTATGGACGGTTACACTTTGCGGTGGTTTTTAACCCCGCATTTAATTTATTTACTGTATGGTGTAGGTTTATTACCCATACAACAGTATTTATTTAAAAGTGTGGCGCGGGTTTATCGTCCACACAACTGCCTTTACTTTTATTTAAATGTATGGAGCAGAATTAGTGCCCATACCAGCACGTTTACTTTACCGCACATTTACTTTATTATTTAAAGTATGGTGCGGGATTAACGTCCATACATGAGGCAATTTCATTTATGAATTTTACTTTACCGCACATTTACATATATTTAAAGTATGGTGCGGGTTTATCGTCCATACCAGCAATTTATTTACAAGCAATTTATTTTATGAATTAATTGTGCGGTATGATGAGTTTTTACAGAATACAGAGATCAGGACCAGAAGTTCCTTGATCCTCATCATACAACTACATCAGGACTTGAAAGATCCTTGATGATGATAATGATATGAGAGCTGGCAGTCTCTCCGGTACTGTATTTGTAAATAAGAGATCGGATCCTTGATCCTTGACATGTAAATAAGGACTTGGAGTTCCTTGATAATGTAACAGTACCATATTGGTTAATAGTGCCGTACACATGAATAGTAATTGTACTGGCAAATGTATTGTACGCATGAATAGATATGTATTCATGACCTGATGAATAGTACCATATACATGAATAGTGACGTATGCATAAATATTAACCATTTGGGTAAACCATCACTATATACAAAAGGGAACCTGCAATTCCTTAAACTCATGGATGAGTAATTAAATGAGATGCCAGGAGATCCTCATGGACAATTATGTAAAAGACTAAAGTCCTGAAATATGTACAGGAATTTATAAAAATGTCCATACCATGAGAATATGTGATTTTGGCCCGAAGTTCAAATCTAAGAGTATTGAATGTCCACACCATGAGAATATGTGATTTTGGCCTGAAGTTCAAATCTGGCAATATTGAGAACCTGAAGTTCCAACAATTAAATGGACAACCCTTGAGGTATTATTGCAAATTGTGGAACACCACATATTTCTTTGGGCATAAGAAAATGATGAATTTGATAAAGTTCGATTCAGTTACAATCGACACCTCAAGAAAGAAATATATTTTGTGAATTCCGGTTGTTAAGAATACACCGTGAAATGGATAATATCAGGATAAACCTCAAAGGATGAATTGAGGCTCCCCACATATTTTGATCTCGGCCGGAAACCCATGGATCCAAATATATGAGAGATCCCGAACTTGAAGTTTTGGGTATATAGTAGTTAATGCTCCTCACTACTATATTGCAATATTATCATGGCTTTTACTCAATTCATATTTCATGCCCATTTGAAAAAGGCAAATAAATTTTGAAGTCGTGTTTAGCCCTGGGCAGAAGTTCCGGACTCACATGCATAGAAATATGTAATTTGAGGGATTTGTTGTGGTTATTTGAACCTATAAGGCACAAGGTTCCAAACCGTCATTTTGAAAAGACGCAAAAACCACAAGGTGCAAGTTTAAAAATTTGCCCAATTATTATAACAGAAAAGGAGCATACAACAGATATATTTTCTTCACCTGCAAGAAAGGAGCAGGCTCTGTAAAATCTATAAAATTCCATTATGTTCTGGAAGCCTCTGCAGGAAGAGGACGACGCCTCTTAAGCTTAGCCATGAGCCACTCGTGTTCTTCCAGAATCTTTTCATTGGAAATCTGCAGCATGTCAAGCCTTGTCTGCGTATCAGTGGAGTATGAACTCACTAGTTTCAACAAGGCATTATTCTCCTCTTTAAGTTTCTCAACCTCCTGTTGAGACTCCTGAAGCTTTCTCTGAAGAGAAGAATTTTCAGTGTTCAACTCCTGAATCTCATTTGCTCTAGCACGCAAACGATTAGCCATGTTAGAAACAGAAGCAGCACTCTGAATGCTAAAAGCCAATGAGTCATCAATGGCCTCTTCTTCAGACCTCCAGGTTAACAACATGTCATCCATAGGAATAAGGAAATTCCTAGCTACTGTGACAACAGTAGCATCATTCATCATCACAGAATCATCAACTGTGAGATGACGATCTTTGGATGCAAAGGATGGCTGCCATATTTTGATGTCACGAGCTGTTTTGGGGTCAACATTTAAATCAAGATGATTTGGGCGGGAAGAAGAGGAAGCCATTTTTAGAAGGTTTTTGAGGAAAGTTTTAGAAAAATTGGACTTTCAGAGAATAAAAAGGAATTGAGTTGAAACGCAGTTACTCCAATCAGATGTTACATATGCAATATCTATAAGTGGAAATGTGGCACCGTATTCAGGATCCCAATATTTCCCCGGATCCCCATATTCTTTTTCTTTTCCCAGGTTCCAAAACTTCACGCGGTCTCCAGTAATGTCTGTCGGCACTTTCGGCGTTTTTCAGGATTATTTTCATCAAAGCCGATCTTGCTTTGCGGATTTCACGGAGTTACTTTTTCAAAAGCTCCCCGAGAATCTCGCAAATCTCTACGGTTAATTTGAAATTCACCGAATTTACTTATTCCCCTTATTTGTGTATAAATATGTTACTAACGAAATTTTCTTTGCAGAACACACTCAATTTCCTCCAATTTTTCTTCATATCCAATGATGCAATATCCACTTGTTTTTCATATTAGTGAGCCCTCGATGTGCTTGAGAAGCGAGACTATCTCTGATCATCAATTCAGGAAGTGAGACTATCCCTGATCACATTTCAGCAATGTCAGGGAACTGTAAAGGCGACCACATGCTCCAATCTCCTGAAGTTCCTCTAAATCAGGAGAAATGAGAGTTTGTTGTCTGTGCTCATCAGCTTCCTCACCTGATTGCTTACCTTATCCTGCAATTAATATCATAATTTTTGCATTTTTTCTCTTTTTATAACTCTCTGTTCATAAAGGATTTTATTTTGTTTAGAACGAACATCCGAAGAGAGAATCCATGGAATAATCCTAACTCTGAGGGTTATTTGTTTTGAACAGAGAGAAGAATTGTGACTTTTGCTCTTGCAGGATATAAGTAGATCATCAAGTGTCACATCATATTTGCAGGGCCGATACGAGCTTGAATGATACTTGAGAAAAGTTTCTCCCACCTAAGGATGTAAGAAATACTTGTGTTATTTCATGCTTATACTATTATTTTGATATTTTGTACTACATCCTTAAAGGTAACCAAATGAGGAGAAAAGGCCGTTCCGGGATAACGCCGTGCAAATGGCTATTCCAGAAGAGTGGCTTGTATCGTTCTAATATGTATCCATGAATTATTAATGCAAATTTCACAGATTGCAAGTTGGATACATTGACAATACACTGCACAGATTAAAGTCCCATAAGAATAGAATATGGGTATAGCAGTGATCAATATGATGCACGCCTGTTGCGTAGCAAATGATATGGATTGAAGTCCCTAAAGGACAATCCTTTAACATGTCAATGGTAATACAGTGCACGCTTGATGCGTAGCAAATTATATGGTTTCAAGTTCCAGAAGGACAATTAATTGACATGTATGTATTAATCTGTGGCATGCCTGTAGCATGATAGATATATGGGTTCTAAATGTTCCAACTCCTTAAATGGAGATTATCCACGCCCTACTGTAAAATAACGCTCCACTGGAGGTTATGATCCACATTCTCACATAATTCATTCTATAAGATATGTCTGTCTAGAAAGAGACAGTAAAAGCCCCTTGAAGTGGCTCGGGTACCCAAAAGCAAAGAAATGCTTATAATTGATGCATGCGCATGCACATGAGAATGGTGGGATCATGAATTGATGAATGACAATTTTTGGTTTTGGAGTAGCTACTCAAATCATCAATAGGCTGTGTTGATTGGAACCACGTTCTATTATTAAATGTCGACAATATCATTGGCCAAAATGGAAAGAGGCAATTCCATTACAGATGAGAATGAACGTGAAAGAACAAACCCATAGTACGAACCCCAAAAGATGTTATACTGAAAGATATACTTGGGTGTTCAGAATAAATGGGAATATACCCATTTTGTATGACACAATGTTTCTGGCAGAAACAAGGAATGTTGGGTTTCTCCATATTTACAGATGCAATTGTGCTTTCCTATTGCACATCTACTGAGACCAACATATTATCTTTAAGGGTTATTAAATGCACGTAGCATATCGCCAGACGCGATTCCCTAAAGATGTATCAGCAAAACAAATAGCTGGATATAAAGCTATATAATGTGTCATGAAGTATAATCTCTTAAATCCATGAAGGATTGAAATTGCATGAAGCAAGTCCTTGAAGGACGTGTGCCTGAAGCACAAATTTTGTACTCAATACTAATATGTATAAATTGCCTCAGTGAGTACACTAATTACGATATGGTTGCAACCCATTACAGCTCTTAAAGAGTTGATAATTGATCAAAACTCATGAAGAGTTAATACTTGGTTAAAACTCCTGAAAAGTTCAAGTAACATTTGTCTCGGCGTGAAGATCGAGCATTATGCCAACGAGATTCTTGCTTATACTAAGAAAGTATTGAAGCATTTTATGTGGATTATCCGTTGAGCACTTAAATGATTTTCCGGAAATATACTGAACCGGACATTGTATTTTCCAGATTGAGCTCAGCTCCATCACCACCACTTTGGGATGATGTGAGGCATATTTGATGCTATCTCCGCATAACACCATATACGGGCATATTCTTTTCAAGTGAACTTACAAATAGCCCAGGTTTTGTTAGATAAGCGGACTTTGGAAATTTCTATGATTTACATAGATATAGCTCACTGGGAATATATTTACTTACTCAATTACATGAATTATTGGTGGCTACATCATTCATTCAATCCGAAAGATCTTTTCTCTAGAAAGATAGTCATGAAGATATCAGGGGGAGATATTATTCAGGGGGAGCATCCAACAATATTACAAGACTAACTCATAGAAGAAGTGTCAACTATGATATTCAGAAAGATGATCAACAATATGGCTTAAAGATATTTTGCCAAGCATCAGGGGGAGCGTGCTGTCAATAAAGACCTTCACACACTGTACTCTTTTTCCTTCGTCTAGGTTTTTGTCCCACTGGGTTTTTCCTGGCAAGGTTTTAACGAGGCAGTGTCGCACGCACGTCAATATACACAGAATTTTATGTTACACATGGTTATGTACTCTTTTTCCCTTCGACCAGTTTTTGTCCCACTGGGTTTTACTAGCAAGGTTTTAACGAGGCATATTCCATAGTGGTCTCCAAGGGGGAGTGTTGTAAAGTCTTGAGTGGAGCCCACATGATTAGAAGGGAATCTCACACACCTTCACGGGTTTTCTATTTACCGAATAGTTAGCCAAAGTTTTGTTTATAAAAACTATGGCTTCATTCTCATTTTGTAAGTGAGATAGATAGAGAATATAGAAAGAAAGAAAGAAATAATGAAAATATCATAAGAGCATTCCTATCGCTATTTGAATTCTCTAAATTCTCTCTTCAATTTCTTTAGTTTTATAACATATTCTAAAATCTGATTCAAAATCTACAATGTCAAACTTCAATTCCCTTCTCCTCTCGGGTTCTCATGGTCTTCTGTGGCAATGCTGGTAATTTCCCCTCTTTCTCCGTTGCTCTTTTCTTCATTGTTTGTTGGATTAATGACCTAAATGGTCCCGTAATTATTGCTCCAGTATCATTTTGGTCCACCAACTAAAATTTTCAATTTAAACGTCTTTAAACTTTTTATTTTGTACCAAGATGGTCCATCCGTCAAAGTCTGCGTATTATTCCGTGAAATCGAGGGACAACAAACCGTATTTTTAAGTGAGTATCCTCCTATAAAACGACCAAGCCAATGAAGGAATGCATTCCCTCCCATTTATGTTAGAAGACTCAGAGCAATGGAGGAGGAAGGTAGAGTAAAGGAAGAACAATTGAGATATGTGGAAGCAAAAAAAGAAAGAACTGCAGCAGATTGACATGGACGCCTATGAAGCAAAGCATGTAAACACATATAAAAATCTTGATGTGAAATCAAGGAAAAACAAAGCAAACAATTACTTTGGGCCCTCCGCCCAGCTCAATAGATATACATTTGGGAATGGATTAAACTGAATTATAAATGGAAAATAGGCGTTGAACACCTATATTTGGGTGAAATTCTAGAATCTAGTTGAATTGCAGAGCAGATTAACAGAAATAGCTTTAGATATCAACTAAACAAACAAAAACTAGGAACTAAGATAGAGATCTATAGTTCAAGGTTTTCAAACAGATTATCTCTATCTATCAAAGAAACATTCTTCATTAGAATACCAACAGCTAAACAGGCACTATATGTAAGAATCAAGTATCAGAGATATTACATGTATCAAAGCTCAAAGTGCCATGAGCTTGCATCTAAGCAGAAACATTTGCAGAATCTGTAACTTTGCACAGAACAGAGTTGCAGCTAAAGAACAGCAGTCTCAGACCAATATGGATCAAATCCCATGAGTCAAAAGTTGTAGCTGAACAAAACCCAGGTTCTGACAATTTGGAACAGGGAAAGGTTGAGAATGAACAACCACCATAAGAATCCCTTTCAGTCGATGGTAATCGTGGAAAATGAGAGAAACACGCACCAAACTGAGGTATTTTGGTTCTGAAAGATAGAGCTTCTCAAAAAGTCGCAGATACCTTCAAAACTCAATCACATGGCCATCACGTGATTAGAAGTAACGGAATCTGTCACGGATGGACCATCTTGGTACAAAATTAAAAAGTTTAAGTACGTTTAAATTGAAAATTTTCGTTTATGGACCAAAATGATACTGGAGCAAATAGTTAGGGGGCCATTTAGGTCATTAACCTTGTTTGTTTGTAAAGTTATTCCCTTTTGAGAGTTTTAATCCGCAGGTTCTAGAGCTTCTTTCTTTCTCTGCGTTAGTGCTCTGTTTGCGTTGTTTGGTTTGAGAGAAATTCTTAGAAAAAAGATAGAAAATAATTTTTTTGATTTGGGATGTTGGGTTTATTGGATAGTTGTTCTTAGCTAGTGAGTTTCCAAAAAACCTCGTGCTAGATGGAAGTGAGCATGTACATATTAGGCGCATCACCCCTGTGAATGTTATATTTACTCTGTATTTCTAATAATAATAAATAAATAAAAAGTAGAACATTTGGGTGCCAAGAGAATTTCTCATTCGGACACCACTTACTCTGTACGACAATAAAGGGCCCAAAAGCCCTCGGCCTTGAAAACCAACATGAAACTGAGCGCACTTACTTGCCTGCCCTTTCGTTTCTCCCTCTCTCTCTTTCGTAATTTCATATCGCCGACTGTACCCAGCTGAACGCAAATCATCACCAGCAGCAGAAAGAGAAGAGACGATGTTCAGGGACGTGTCAAGCTGCAACACCTACAACTATGGCGACGCCCTCTACTGGGACGCCCGCTACGTCGAAGAAGGAGGCTCCTTCGACTGGTACCAGCGCTACTCTTCTCTCCGTCCTTTTGTCCGAAACTACATACCAACCTCCTCTCGGGTTCTCATGGTCGGCTGTGGCAATGCTGGTAATTTCCCCTCTTTCTTCGTTGCTCTTTTCTTCATTGTTTGTTTGTAAAGCTATTCCCTTTTGAGAGTTTTAATCCGCAGGTTCTAGAGCTTCTTTTTTTCTCTGCATTAGTGCTCTGTTTGCTATGTTTGGTTTGAGAGAAATTCTTAGACTTCAGTGGTTTTGAACATTCATCATTTAATTTTAGCTACTTTTTGGTAATTTTGACCTGTGTTTGAATTATGGAGAAGTTGTGACAAAATCAAAGAAATTGGGTTTTAGGGTTATTGCTGGTTTAATGGTTGGACCTTGTTCTACTCCAATTTCCCACCCACCACCCCCCCCCCCCCCCCCCCCCCCCCCACCCCCCTTGTTATTTCTGGGCAGTTGTGCTAGAGCTTGAATTCCCCTAATTAAGGTTCTCTCTTACTCCTGCCCGCATTCTCTCTGATAGTTCCATCTGTTTTGGTGTATGGATACATGAATCACCAGAGGGGATGCATTCTGTCTACGCCCTAGAATGAAACTAAGTAACAATATATCATTTGCTCTCACACTAATTAGACAATTGATGTCGAAAGTAATAATGTACCTGATGCAATTAGGGTGCTTTGGCGTCCCTAAACATGGCATTGCCCTTGCCATCTATAGACGAAGAACTGTTGATGTAAAAATGATTCATTTTCTAATCAGGAAGGTCCTAATATCAATCATTTCATTGGCTTTAGATATTTACTATCTACTTGTTGATTGAAATTCTGATGGAAAAATCTTCTCTCGTAGTTATGTCTGAGGACATGGTTGCGGATGGATATGAAGACATAATGAACATTGACATTTCATCAGTGGCCATTGACATGATGAAAAGAAAATATGAGCACATACCTCAGCTGAAATGTATCCTTTTGAAAACTTACTTCATTAAAATTACCAGTACAATTTTGTACTGCATTATCTTTAGTAAATATTGCAGACTCTAGGCATGTTTCCTATACAATTAGACATGCAAATGGATGTTAGGGATATGAGTGTCTTCCCAGATGAATCATTTGAAGGTGTCATTGATAAAGGTATGTATCATTTCTTTGTTTTAGTCATTTTAGAATACACAATACCGTAGACTAATTTTTTCTTTTGTCTTAATGAAACTGTGTTGCTGTCACCACTTTTTGCACCTGTGGTCTGTCAAAGGAACTCTTGATTCACTGATGGTATGATGTCTGTCGTGATGTTCTTATGACTCCTCTTAGTCATTACTTGAACACACTCTAATTCTCTTATTTGTTCTTATATTTCTAGTGTGGCAATGATGCTCCAATTAGTGCTGCTCAAATGCTAGGGGAAGTGAGTAGGTTGTAGACTTTAAGACTCAATTGACAGCTGCAATTTTTCATATTACTGGATCAGTACACAACTTTTTTCTATTTAAAATTTATTCTTTATTGTTTACTTTTATATTCCGTCAATAATCACAGTTGTTATTTTGCTTGTAGGCTTCTTAAACCTGGAGGGATCTATTTGTTGGTAACTGTGCACCCTTAGATGAGGCTTTATATTTTACATTGTTCTTTCTTTTATTGAAATCTCAAAATACATAATCTGTTCTTCAACTGCCACATAGCAGATAACCTATGGTGATCCTACAGTAAGGATGCCTCATTTGATCCGGCCAGTGTACAATTGGAAAGTTAATTTGTACATTATACGTAAGTTTAGTTTTCATATCATATTAGTTCGTCCATTTCCCTATTCAAATATCTATCATTTTTCAATTCATTTTCCAGAAGTGATTTTGCTTCCACCTTGTTATTTGATTCACACGTAAAATCTTTTGAAGTTGTTGATTTTAGTCCATTCTAAACTACGTCTCTACCCACCTTCGGGGGATCTTGTTTTGGATAATCAACAGAGACGATGATGCTATGATTTTGCTTGGTCCTGTTTCTTGTACGTTTTCTTTTAATTCATTAATTGTTGTTACAATTGATGATTGAGGCGCCTTATTTGTTTTGTTATCCTTTTGATTATCTTTTCACAGCCAGACCAGGATTCCAAAGGCCTGAAGGTTGTAGTTCATCAATAAAGTCATATTTGGAACCTATTCCTATCACCGAGAAGGGCTTACTTCCAGCTGAGTTTGTTTTGGAAGATCCAGATTGTCACTTTATATATGTGTGTAAAAAGGATGATATGGAGCTAAGTAGTGCAACAACTTATGGATTGACAGTTGATCTCTTACAGTGATTACTTGCAGTTGGAGCACTGATGAAGGTATAATGGTCATCCTTGGGTGTCTGACGGACAAAGGATTCTGTTCAATGTATCTGCCTGGATTTTAGGGATGAAAATCTAAAACAAAAAACCCAATAAAATAAAATCCTCCTGAGAAACCATAGACACATTATCCCCATCTTTGATTTCTTTTATTGTATCAGTAAGTAGCTACCAAAACAATTACAAAAATAGATCTGTGATATTAAGTTCATGGAGATGTGATGGTTGTTTTGGCATGCTGGTTGCTAGAATGCATCATTGTGTCGATCCTCCAGTTTGTTCAAGTTTACAACCAGTTTTTATTGAAAATTCTTTCAATCGTGGACTTGTTTGTATATCAATCAGGATGCTCGGAATGAAGGGCATAGGAGATTGAAACATAAGCTTGTATATTCCAATGAAGGTGGTTGCCCCTGCGCGTATTTGTGTTTGTTGGTTTGATCCATGTTTATGTTAATGGAGAAAACGTTGGCATTGGGTAGGGGAGGGCTATGATGCCAGCCAGCATCGAGCCCAACGTATTGTCTGAGATGGGAGGTTACAAAGCAGAGACTTTTTTTTTATGTTGTTGATAAAAAAGCGATAGAAGTTTATTAGATCAAATGGACAAAAAGAGTACAAAGGAAAAGACAGTAAAGGGAGCCATCCCAATAGCAGTACGGTGACATGGGCAAAAGGGTCCTAGGGCTAGTTTGGTATTGCTGTGCTTTTTTTAAAAACTGCTTCTGCTGTGCTGTGACAATAAACAGCTGTGAAAAAAAACAACTAGGCGTTTGGTAAACTATATTAGAAAAAGTGCTGTGAAGAGTCGAAGTGTTTGGTAAATTTTTATTAGAAGTGCTTTTAGTATGTATAATGACCAATAAGGACGTGATGATGAAATTGTTACTTATTTTGCTGCAAATTCTAGAATTTTAAAGTAACAAAATTAGTTCCAATTCTAAATATTGTGACCAAAAATATATAAAAATAAAATAAAATAAAAAATTAGAAAAGTAACCTAAAAAAACCCCATCCCACGGTACCCACCTGTATCTCTCTCTCTCTCCATTGCCCCAAAACACCAAGAGAAAAAACCCAGATCAAGAATTTCAAGAACCAAAAACTCAACCCAAACCCAAATAAAAACTGTGTCGTCATCAAAGAAAACAACAAGAAGGAAATCAAGTCCAAATGAAAATTTTGTTTTCCTGTGGTTTTGATTTGAGTTTCAACTTTCCCTTGATTTTGGTTTCCAAGAGAAGGTCAACGAATTGTTGATGGGTTCAAGAATCCATTTTTTGTGAAAATCATTGATGAAGGAGGGTAGATGCTTGTGTTGCTATCGATTTTGGTCCTCCACAATTAGCATACAGATGTTTGAAGATATATTTGGGGTTTGGATCTTTTGTGGTTGGAGTGGATATCACAGACTGGGGGGCTGGGGTTGAGTTTTTTTTAAGATGTGGTTTGGATTTTTGTGGCTGGAGTGGAGAGCTAGGGGCTGGGTTTTTTTTTTTGGTCGGAGGGGAAGAAGATGAATCGAGTTGCAGATAGAAGTCGAGTTGCCAGAGAGAAGAAGAAGAATCGAGTTGCAGTACCTTAACGTAGAATAGAAAGTGAGGATAACGGATGTCATTTGCTAAAATAAATGGGGGTATTATAGGTATTTTGAATGTTTCATTAATTGCTCCGCCTGCTTCCATCCGCAGCAGTTTTGAGAAGCACCTCTTGAGCTGCTTCTGAAATCTGCTGTGAGTCATAGCAATTTTAAAAAAAAGCAGCCTTATCTTGATTTACCAAACACTTTTTCATTCAAAACTTAAAAAATAAGCTGCTTCTTTTAAAAGTTAAGCAACCCCAAACTAAGCCCTAGTGACATGAGCTAGCCAAAAAACTAATATAGAGAGAATCACTCCCAAAAATAATTTTTCTAAAACCCCTATTTACCGCTATAGTTGTCTTGAATCTAGTCTAATTACATCAAGGATAAATTCGGCCACTAACCTGTTGGTTTTAAAACATTTTTAAGAAGTTCATTTGAATATTAAACATGCATTTAATCAAATTAATCGCAGCGGAAGAATATGGTGGTTGTTTAAATTCAAAAACAAACTTCTTCCAAGTATCTTAAGCCATGAACATTGATATGTTTTTCATAAATGAAAATTCAAGAGAAAGGATAAGATCTAATTACCCTTGAAGCAATTATATGAACCAAGTTGTGTTTTGGTCTTCTCTTGATGATTTTCCTTTGTTGATCTCCTCTTGATCTTTCTCCTCCTTGTGAGCCACAAAAGTATATGGCCTCTAAGTCTCCACACCAATGAAACCTTGAGATGAGAAGAGGTATCTTGAGAATACAAGGATGCTAGTACAAGATTCTCAAGATTGGTTTCAATCTAAACCCCTTTGAAAGAAGATTGTGTTTCACTCTTGAAAAACTCACAACTATCTCTCTTTGATCTCCCAAACCTCTTTGGTTGATGTTGGATTGTGTTTGTGTGTCAAATGAGCTTATGGAAACAATTCCCATACACATGCACTTAACCATTTTCGGCCAAACCCCATTGGGCTTCCAAAATTGGGCCTTATGACACTTAAACCATAATATTTAGGTGTCTTAAGCCCTTGGGCTTGATACCCAACCATTTGGGCTTCCCTCTAACTATTATCGAGGCCCAAATATATTTTTACACGTAGTAAATCATCCACATCAAATCAATCAAATTGATTTCCTCATTCTCATTTGTATTACTCAAAGTTAACCATTTAAGGTGTGCGATCCATTAGGTTCTAATTTAGCAAGGCAGTGGGAAAACATTAGAACTCTTTCTAACCAACTGGAATTAAAACCCCTTTTTAATTCTTCCTTTATTTTGGATTGATCACAATCAGTCCTAGGACTTCCACAAGCCAAGAGTGACATCTAGCAATATATCATGGCTACCCAAGCTAATTAGAATAGATGAAGAACCTATTCAGTTGGAATTGCAATGCAATACGGTCCTTCTCTTATACAATGTTTCCAATCATATTGTTAGGGTACGGATTGATAATGTCAAACCCCTAATATGATTAAACTCATATGATTCAATAGAACACAATTAAAAACCACTTTCTAAATCATGTTCAAGTACTTCGGCCGAAGATTCACTGAATCATATCTTGAAACATTCTCCTTTCTTTATCAAGGTAGAGATTCCTTATTGTACATTCACATGTCTCTATGATGAATTAAGAGATCCCAATAACACATAAGGAAAATCTTTTACGACTTGCCTTTGTGAGCTATCAAAGATCAATAACGCATCACAAGACAACCATGATGCCTCAGGTCTAAGGACTAATTTGCATTATTGCAACTATGAGTTCTCGTTTGACATATAGATAAATACTCCATACGAGAACTCCGGTTGATCGCGTTCAGTGTACTCATTCACTAATGAGCACCCACATACTTGTATTAGTGTCAACTACACAAATGGTTTGAGACCAACCATCCTCATCATTGAGCATACATAGTATGTGCCAATCTTGACGGTTTATCAATGCCCATTTGATAACCTTATGATTAGGAACATTTTGGGATACTACAGTTAGAGATTAAAGGTCTCCCGAATCTAAACTTCTTTAGATTACTTTATCTCTTATTTAGTACACCCTGGACTTTTGTTTCTTTACACGACATAAAAGATAACAAAATAATATTGCCCTTTATTTATCATATACGAAATGTATTCTAAGGAGATTACATCAAATGTATTGGCTCTTAGGGCACATTTCTAACAATCTCCCACTTGCACTAGAGCCATTTAGCCATGTATCTAATACCCATTTTCTCTGTATGTCTATCCAGTTGTGACTGTGACATAGGCTTAGTGAGTGGATCTGCTACGTTGTCTGCTGATGCAACCTTTAGGATGCACACATCACCATTCGAAATGAGTTCTCGAATCTTGTGGAATTTTCTTTCAATGTGTTTGGATCTCTGATGAGACCTTGGTTCCTTGGCTTGAGCTATCGCCCCATTATTGTCACAGTACAAAGGCACTGGTGACATTATGGTTGGAACCACATTTAGTTCGGTAATGAACTTTTTCATCCAAACAGCTTCCTTTGCCGCTTCTGAGGCAGCAATGTACTCAGCTTCAGTGGTGGAGTCAGCCGTAACACTTTGTTTACAGCTTCTCCAACTAACAGCGCCTCCATTCAGAATGAAGACATACCCAGATGTGGATTTACGATCATCAACATCAGATGCGAAATCAGAATCGGTAAACGCTTCCACTTGTAACTCTGATGTTCCTCCATAAATAAGGAACATATCCTTAGTTCTTCGTAAGTATTTAAGGATACACTTAACGGCTCCCCAATGATCTAATCCTGGGTTTGACTGATATCTACTTGTTATACTAACAGCATAACTGATATCTGGTCTTGTACAAACCATGGCATACATGAGACTCCCTATTGCTGATGCATAAGGGATTTTACTCATCTGCTGTATATCTTCAGGAGTTTTCGGACACATGTTCTTAGAAAGGTGAAGTCCATGTCTAACTGGAAGTAACCCTTTCTTAGATTGTTCCATATGAAATCTCTTTAGCACCTTATCTATATACAAGGATTGAGATAATCCAATTATTCTCTGAGATCTATCACGATAAATCTTTATACCAAGTATATAAGATGCCTCTCCTAAATCTTTCATTGCGAATGATTTAGTGAGCCACAGCTTCACTGAAGATAGCATTCCTATATCGTTTCCAATAATCAGTATGTCATCTACATACAACACTAGGAATACTACCGAACTCCCACTGACCTTTTTGTACACACATTGGTCATCCATGTTTTGCATGAAGTCAAACGATTTGACAACTTCATCAAAGCGGATGTTCCAACTCCTAGAAGCTTGCTTCAACCCATAAATGGATTTATGTAGCTTGCATACCTTATGCTTATCAGCTGTAGAAATGAAGCCTTCAGGTTGATCCATGTATAGTTCTTCCTGAAGGTGGCCATTAAGAAAAGCCGTCTTCACATCCATTTGCCAAATCTCATAATCATGGTATGCAGCTATTGCAAGCAAAATCCGAATAGACTTTGTCATAGCAACAGGAGAGAAGGTTTCTTCATAGTCAATCCCTTCGCTCTGCTAACCCTAGACCTCAACCTAACAGTTTGTTGGTTTCGTTCGTCTTAGTTAAGTTATTCTCACCATGCTTGTGGGTATAGGGTTTCAAGCATGACCTCAACCTAACGATTTGTTGGCCACACTCGTTATCTATCCGCACTACATCAAGTATGTGTAATAGGCTTCCCTTGGATGGTTACAAGTACTGGATGTTGCCTCACTGAGGTACAACAAAGTGTAAATGTGCCACCCAATAAGAGACTACCACGGTGGAAGGCCACAAAATAGCATTCAAAATGCCATTTCGCTTATCAACTTAATATTGCTTTGAGGGTAGTTGAATTGGTCTCATTTTAATCCAATTTTAATCCTGTTAAAATTACCTATCTAATCTCATTAAATGGTTCCCAATGCAACATATTAGTAGCACATAATACTCCCACTAAATATTTTAGAAACCATTTGCTTAAGATAGCGAGAATACATGGTGCTACTAATTGGTTAATTATTGTCATTACCGAACATTCAAATTGCATTGGGCTTATAGGATGATTATGGACTTTCTTGTTGATCCAACACGAGCCACCATGTTGGATCATGGTCTTGGAAGGTGATTCATTTTAATTACGCGCGCATAAAAATAAATTAGGCATGAAAGCCATTTCATTATTACATAGCCAAATAAATTAGGCATGAAAGCCATTTCAATATTACATAGCCAATCAAAAATGAATACATATCCAATAAGCGGCCAATCACATAGCTCAATTGTTTGGTCTAAGTCCATAACCATCCTTTAATTATTTAAACGCTTTAAACAATTAAACTAGCAATGTAAATACATGCTCTTGGGTTGCATACATATGTGGGTTTAATTCAAGTGGTAACCATATTCAAAATAAATTTACCATGGAGTGAAAACGTTTTACTACAATAGCAAAAGTAATTGTGTAAATCTTTTGGACATAGTTACACTTATCATATATAGTAATTAGTTCCAAAACCATTCAACAATTAATAATGGATCCAAAGTTGATCCACTAGGGAGTGGGGTTAAAGCATACATTTGTATAATACAAAGTGGTGATCATGATTATTCCAACAAGGTGAATAATCATGAATGTGACTAGGTAGGCCAACCACACTCACCAAAGTAATCAAAAATAATTTTAGTGTGGTAGGAAAATAATTAGTGATATGAATAAATTGATCAACTTTTGCATTTTATATCAAATCACCAACATTTATACCTAGAAAGCCCCACACACTCACCAAAGTAATCTTATTAATTTTAGTGGTGGGTAAAAGTTTATTAAGTGGAAACATTTTTTGAAAAACTTTTAATTTTATAATAAAACACCATCATCATCTTTTGACCTATTTTGGTGGAAAATTCCACTAAACACAATCATCAAAATTAGCCACCTAACTTATGGATCAAAAAGATCCCATAACAAGAACATCAAGAACACCAAGAACATGCATATGAACTTATATGAATGTTCATACTATTTCCGGAAAAATCCATATTCCATTTTAACCATCTCATGCTCTTAATATCATATATTTCATGAAGTTAAAATCATGGGGGTTTTAATGCAACTATGCTCTAATGTTCATACATACATATATGCATTCAAAGAGAGCATCAATCATCAAAACACAAATCCGGAAATTCAAAATCCCAAACAACCCCTTTCACTCCATTTGATTTTTATTCAATCAAATCAAAATAAATCAAGTATAACTATTATACTTTTAAATGAATTCACAACCCACATATGCATCTCTAAACCCAAGAAACATATCAAGTTCATGACCTATGGCTCTGATACCAATTGTTGGTTTTAAAACATTTTTAAGAAGTTCATTTGAATATTAAACATGCATTTAATCAAATTAATCGCAGCGGAAGAATATGGTGGTTGTTTAAATTCAAAAACAAACTTCTTCCAAGTATCTTAAGCCATGAACATTGATATGTTTTTCATAAATGAAAATTCAAGAGAAAGGATAAGATCTAATTACCCTTGAAGCAATTATATGAACCAAGTTGTGTTTTGGTCTTCTCTTGATGATTTTCCTTTGTTGATCTCCTCTTGATCTTTCTCCTCCTTGTGAGCCACAAAAGTATATGGCCTCTAAGTCTCCACACCAATGAAACCTTGAGATGAGAAGAGGTATCTTGAGAATACAAGGATGCTAGTACAAGATTCTCAAGATTGGTTTCAATCTAAACCCCTTTGAAAGAAGATTGTGTTTCACTCTTGAAAAACTCACAACTATCTCTCTTTGATCTCCCAAACCTCTTTGGTTGATGTTGGATTGTGTTTGTGTGTCAAATGAGCTTATGGAAACAATTCCCATACACATGCACTTAACCATTTTCGGCCAAACCCCATTGGGCTTCCAAAATTGGGCCTTATGACACTTAAACCATAATATTTAGGTGTCTTAAGCCCTTGGGCTTGATACCCAACCATTTGGGCTTCCCTCTAACTATTATCGAGGCCCAAATATATTTTTACACGTAGTAAATCATCCACATCAAATCAATCAAATTGATTTCCTCATTCTCATTTGTATTACTCAAAGTTAACCATTTAAGGTGTGCGATCCATTAGGTTCTAATTTAGCAAGGCAGTGGGAAAACATTAGAACTCTTTCTAACCAACTGGAATTAAAACCCCTTTTTAATTCTTCCTTTATTTTGGATTGATCACAATCAGTCCTAGGACTTCCACAAGCCAAGAGTGACATCTAGCAATATATCATGGCTACCCAAGCTAATTAGAATAGATGAAGAACCTATTCAGTTGGAATTGCAATGCAATACGGTCCTTCTCTTATACAATGTTTCCAATCATATTGTTAGGGTACGGATTGATAATGTCAAACCCCTAATATGATTAAACTCATATGATTCAATAGAACACAATTAAAAACCACTTTCTAAATCATGTTCAAGTACTTCGGCCGAAGATTCACTGAATCATATCTTGAAACATTCTCCTTTCTTTATCAAGGTAGAGATTCCTTATTGTACATTCACATGTCTCTATGATGAATTAAGAGATCCCAATAACACATAAGGAAAATCTTTTACGACTTGCCTTTGTGAGCTATCAAAGATCAATAACGCATCACAAGACAACCATGATGCCTCAGGTCTAAGGACTAATTTGCATTATTGCAACTATGAGTTCTCGTTTGACATATAGATAAATACTCCATACGAGAACTCCGGTTGATCGCGTTCAGTGTACTCATTCACTAATGAGCACCCACATACTTGTATTAGTGTCAACTACACAAATGGTTTGAGACCAACCATCCTCATCATTGAGCATACATAGTATGTGCCAATCTTGACGGTTTATCAATGCCCATTTGATAACCTTATGATTAGGAACATTTTGGGATACTACAGTTAGAGATTAAAGGTCTCCCGAATCTAAACTTCTTTAGATTACTTTATCTCTTATTTAGTACACCCTGGACTTTTGTTTCTTTACACGACATAAAAGATAACAAAATAATATTGCCCTTTATTTATCATATACGAAATGTATTCTAAGGAGATTACATCAAATGTATTGGCTCTTAGGGCACATTTCTAACAATCTCCCACTTGCACTAGAGCCATTTAGCCATGTATCTAATACCCATTTTCTCTGTATGTCTATCCAGTTGTGACTGTGACATAGGCTTAGTGAGTGGATCTGCTACGTTGTCTGCTGATGCAACCTTTAGGATGCACACATCACCATTCGAAATGAGTTCTCGAATCTTGTGGAATTTTCTTTCAATGTGTTTGGATCTCTGATGAGACCTTGGTTCCTTGGCTTGAGCTATCGCCCCATTATTGTCACAGTACAAAGGCACTGGTGACATTATGGTTGGAACCACATTTAGTTCGGTAATGAACTTTTTCATCCAAACAGCTTCCTTTGCCGCTTCTGAGGCAGCAATGTACTCAGCTTCAGTGGTGGAGTCAGCCGTAACACTTTGTTTACAGCTTCTCCAACTAACAGCGCCTCCATTCAGAATGAAGACATACCCAGATGTGGATTTACGATCATCAACATCAGATGCGAAATCAGAATCGGTAAACGCTTCCACTTGTAACTCTGATGTTCCTCCATAAATAAGGAACATATCCTTAGTTCTTCGTAAGTATTTAAGGATACACTTAACGGCTCCCCAATGATCTAATCCTGGGTTTGACTGATATCTACTTGTTATACTAACAGCATAACTGATATCTGGTCTTGTACAAACCATGGCATACATGAGACTCCCTATTGCTGATGCATAAGGGATTTTACTCATCTGCTGTATATCTTCAGGAGTTTTCGGACACATGTTCTTAGAAAGGTGAAGTCCATGTCTAACTGGAAGTAACCCTTTCTTAGATTGTTCCATATGAAATCTCTTTAGCACCTTATCTATATACAAGGATTGAGATAATCCAATTATTCTCTGAGATCTATCACGATAAATCTTTATACCAAGTATATAAGATGCCTCTCCTAAATCTTTCATTGCGAATGATTTAGTGAGCCACAGCTTCACTGAAGATAGCATTCCTATATCGTTTCCAATAATCAGTATGTCATCTACATACAACACTAGGAATACTACCGAACTCCCACTGACCTTTTTGTACACACATTGGTCATCCATGTTTTGCATGAAGTCAAACGATTTGACAACTTCATCAAAGCGGATGTTCCAACTCCTAGAAGCTTGCTTCAACCCATAAATGGATTTATGTAGCTTGCATACCTTATGCTTATCAGCTGTAGAAATGAAGCCTTCAGGTTGATCCATGTATAGTTCTTCCTGAAGGTGGCCATTAAGAAAAGCCGTCTTCACATCCATTTGCCAAATCTCATAATCATGGTATGCAGCTATTGCAAGCAAAATCCGAATAGACTTTGTCATAGCAACAGGAGAGAAGGTTTCTTCATAGTCAATCCCTTCTCTCTGCTTGTAGCCCTTTGCTACTAGCCTTGCCTTGTAGGTTTCTATTTTCCCATCTGAGCCTATCTTCCTCTTAAAGATCCATTTATTTCCTATTGGTACAATACCAAGAGGCGGATCAACTAGAGTCCAGACTTGGTTGGTATACATAGAATCCATTTCGGATTTCATGGCTCCAAGCCATTTCTGTGAGTCAATGTCTGACATTGCCTCATTGTAGTTCGAAGGGTCTTCAATATCCTTACAATCACTTAGGAGATTTAACTCTCCTTCGTTTTCATGAAGGAAACCGTAATACCTCTCAGGCATTCTTCTAACCCTACTTGAACTACGCGGAGTTTGTGTCATATCAGTTTGTGGATCTGGGATTGCATTCAGTTCAGTGTTGATTTCTAGCTCTTTGGACAATTCCTTGAGTTCTATCTCATGTCCCCCTTTCCCATCAAGAGCGTATTCTCTTTCCAGGAAGGTAGCTGACCTTGCGACGAACACCTTTTGCTCGTCGATGTGATAGAAGTAATATCCCATAGTTTCCTTGGGATAGCCGATAAATCTACACTTCACTGACCTTGCATCTAGTTTATCCACATCTTGTCTTTTGACATATGCTGGACAACCCCAAATCTTGATATAACCAAGACTTGGTTTCTTCCCAAACCACATTTCGTATGGAGTTTGTGGAACAGATTTGGAAGGCACTCTATTTAACAAATGAATTGCTGTTTCAAGTGCATATCCCCAAAAGGATATAGGTAAATCAGTATAGCTCATCATGGAACGAACCATATCCATTAAGGTTCGATTTCTCCTTTCAGAAACCCCATTATGTTGTGGAGTCCCTGGTGGAGTCCATTGTGATAAGATGCCATGTTCCTTGAGGTAATCAAGAAACTCTGTGCTTAAGTATTCACCTCCTCGATCAGATCTAAGGATTTTAATACTCTTGCCTGTTTGGTTTTCAACTTCATTTCTGAATTCCTGAAACTTTTCAAAAGATTCAGACTTATGCTTCATTAAGTATAAGTACCCGAACCGTGAATGATCATCAGTAAAGGTAATGAAGTATGAATAACTTCCCCTTGCGTTTGTAGACAAAGGTCCACAAACATCTGTGTGGATTAACCCCAACAACTCTGTAACTCTTTCTCCTTTTCCTGTAAAAGGAGACTTGGTCATTTTACCTTGTAGACAAGATTCACAAGTAGGCATAGGAGCAGGGTCTAAAGATTCAAGGCATCCATCTTTTGCCATCCGGTGAATCCTATCTTGGCCAATGTGTCCAAGTTTGAGGTGCCACAATTTAGTTGAGTTATCCACTTCTCTAGGCCTTTTCGGTCTAGGTGCATCTTTATCTATACAGTTAATACTACCATTCATTTCTAAATGAAAAAGACCATCAATCAAATTTGCATAAGCAATAATTCGATTATTATGTGAAATAGAACAAAGTAGTTTGTCAAACAAAACAACAAATCCGTCTCTTAAAAGCATAGAGACAGATATTAAGTTCTTTACACAACCAGAAATGAAATAACAATTATTCAAATTCAGGGTCTCCCCGGAAGGTAGATTGAGACGATAGGTGCCTACAGCTTTGGCAGCTACCTTAGTGCCATTACCCACAGTTAGCACCATTTCTCCTTTTCCGAGTCTTCTACTTCCTACTAGTCCCTGCACACAATTGCAAATATGTTGACTAGCTCCTGAATCAACTATCCAGGTAGAAGTATTAACTGTAAAAACTGATTCAAGAACAAGAGTGTTACCTTCCGAAGGCTTGTTCTTTAAGCTTGCGAGGTAATCCTTGCAATTTCTCTTCCAATGTCCATCCTTTCCACAGTGAAAGCAAGTTTCTTTCGGTTCCTTGCCTTTCTTTGTTATTTTTCTTTCCTTGGGTTTTAGAAAACCTTTCTTCTTCTTTCCCTTATCCTTACCTTTCGGTTTGGATTTGGAAGAGGAGGAAGAACTCTTTTCAAACACCGCAACTGTCCCTTTCAGCCCTTTATCCTTTGAGATATTCTTTTCAGCTACTATAGCCATATTGAGTAGCTCAGATAAAGAACTTTCCATCTTTCCCATATTATAGTTCATAACAAATTGGGAAAAATCTGATGAGAGGGACGAAAGAAAAAAATCTTGTTGAACTTCAGCATTAAATGGACAATCCAATTTTTCTAATTTCTCAAGTAATGATATTATCTTGAGACCATGCTGATTAACCGGAGTCCCTCTTGTCATCTTTGTGTTGACAAGTTCACATATTGTATTGAATCGCAAGCTACGAGTAGCTTCACCATAAAGCTCATTAAGGTGAAGCAATATGGAAGCACAATCTTCCATATCTTCATGTTGTTTTAGTAGCTCATCATTCATGGATGCTAGTAAGTAACATTTACCTCTACTATCATCCTTGACATGCTTCTCATAAGCAGTTATTTCTTCCTGAGTAGCTTCTTCGTCAGGAGCAATATGTGGTGGGGCTTGTGTCAACACATAATCAATCTCATCCATTTTAAGGACAAGTTTCATTTTGCGAAGCCAACCCGGATAGTTCGTGCCATCAAGGATGTAATTGTTAAGTATCGATGAGATTGGGTTTTTAACGGCCATTTGAAAAATTCTGCAACAACGTAAACAAATTTTAGTTTAGATTAATCTTCTACCAAAAACTTAGGGTCTTTAAGTCATGATGGTAGGTCCCACTATTTTTGGCAAATTTCATATCCCTCTTGAAATCCGAGAGTTTCCGTTGAAACTCTTAGTGGGGATGGGAGTCTCATTTTCATATAGTTTTCCTCAACCTAACAGTTTGTTGGATTGCTATCTTACTAATGAGAGGATACTCTTATCCAATCACATCATTCATGTGAATACCCATCACTATGGCCTCTAGAGAACTAGACCTCAACCTAACAGTTTGTTGGTTTCGTTCGTCTTAGTTAAGTTATTCTCACCATGCTTGTGGGTATAGGGTTTCAAGCATGACCTCAACCTAACGATTTTTTGGCCACACTCGTTATCTATCCGCACTACATCAAGTATGTGTAATAGGCTTCCCTTGGATGGTTACAAGTACTGGATGTTGCCTCACTGAGGTACAACAAAGTGTAAATGTGCCACCCAATAAGAGACTACCACGGTGGAAGGCCACAAAATAGCATTCAAAATGCCATTTCGCTTATCAACTTAATATTGCTTTGAGGGTAGTTGAATTGGTCTCATTTTAATCCAATTTTAATCCTGTTAAAATTACCTATCTAATCTCATTAAATGGTTCCCAATGCAACATATTAGTAGCACATAATACTCCCACTAAATATTTTAGAAACCATTTGCTTAAGATAGCGAGAATACATGGTGCTACTAATTGGTTAATTATTGTCATTACCGAACATTCAAATTGCATTGGGCTTATAGGATGATTATGGACTTTCTTGTTGATCCAACACGAGCCACCATGTTGGATCATGGTCTTGGAAGGTGATTCATTTTAATTACGCGCGCATAAAAATAAATTAGGCATGAAAGCCATTTCATTATTACATAGCCAAATAAATTAGGCATGAAAGCCATTTCAATATTACATAGCCAATCAAAAATGAATACATATCCAATAAGCGGCCAATCACATAGCTCAATTGTTTGGTCTAAGTCCATAACCATCCTTTAATTATTTAAACGCTTTAAACAATTAAACTAGCAATGTAAATACATGCTCTTGGGTTGCATACATATGTGGGTTTAATTCAAGTGGTAACCATATTCAAAATAAATTTACCATGGAGTGAAAACGTTTTACTACAATAGCAAAAGTAATTGTGTAAATCTTTTGGACATAGTTACACTTATCATATATAGTAATTAGTTCCAAAACCATTCAACAATTAATAATGGATCCAAAGTTGATCCACTAGGGAGTGGGGTTAAAGCATACATTTGTATAATACAAAGTGGTGATCATGATTATTCCAACAAGGTGAATAATCATGAATGTGACTAGGTAGGCCAACCACACTCACCAAAGTAATCAAAAATAATTTTAGTGTGGTAGGAAAATAATTAGTGATATGAATAAATTGATCAACTTTTGCATTTTATATCAAATCACCAACATTTATACCTAGAAAGCCCCACACACTCACCAAAGTAATCTTATTAATTTTAGTGGTGGGTAAAAGTTTATTAAGTGGAAACATTTTTTGAAAAACTTTTAATTTTATAATAAAACACCATCATCATCTTTTGACCTATTTTGGTGGAAAATTCCACTAAACACAATCATCAAAATTAGCCACCTAACTTATGGATCAAAAAGATCCCATAACAAGAACATCAAGAACACCAAGAACATGCATATGAACTTATATGAATGTTCATACTATTTCCGGAAAAATCCATATTCCATTTTAACCATCTCATGCTCTTAATATCATATATTTCATGAAGTTAAAATCATGGGGGTTTTAATGCAACTATGCTCTAATGTTCATACATACATATATGCATTCAAAGAGAGCATCAATCATCAAAACACAAATCCGGAAATTCAAAATCCCAAACAACCCCTTTCACTCCATTTGATTTTTATTCAATCAAATCAAAATAAATCAAGTATAACTATTATACTTTTAAATGAATTCACAACCCACATATGCATCTCTAAACCCAAGAAACATATCAAGTTCATGACCTATGGCTCTGATACCAATTGTTGGTTTTAAAACATTTTTAAGAAGTTCATTTGAATATTAAACATGCATTTAATCAAATTAATCGCAGCGGAAGAATATGGTGGTTGTTTAAATTCAAAAACAAACTTCTTCCAAGTATCTTAAGCCATGAACATTGATATGTTTTTCATAAATGAAAATTCAAGAGAAAGGATAAGATCTAATTACCCTTGAAGCAATTATATGAACCAAGTTGTGTTTTGGTCTTCTCTTGATGATTTTCCTTTGTTGATCTCCTCTTGATCTTTCTCCTCCTTGTGAGCCACAAAAGTATATGGCCTCTAAGTCTCCACACCAATGAAACCTTGAGATGAGAAGAGGTATCTTGAGAATACAAGGATGCTAGTACAAGATTCTCAAGATTGGTTTCAATCTAAACCCCTTTGAAAGAAGATTGTGTTTCACTCTTGAAAAACTCACAACTATCTCTCTTTGATCTCCCAAACCTCTTTGGTTGATGTTGGATTGTGTTTGTGTGTCAAATGAGCTTATGGAAACAATTCCCATACACATGCACTTAACCATTTTCGGCCAAACCCCATTGGGCTTCCAAAATTGGGCCTTATGACACTTAAACCATAATATTTAGGTGTCTTAAGCCCTTGGGCTTGATACCCAACCATTTGGGCTTCCCTCTAACTATTATCGAGGCCCAAATATATTTTTACACGTAGTAAATCATCCACATCAAATCAATCAAATTGATTTCCTCATTCTCATTTGTATTACTCAAAGTTAACCATTTAAGGTGTGCGATCCATTAGGTTCTAATTTAGCAAGGCAGTGGGAAAACATTAGAACTCTTTCTAACCAACTGGAATTAAAACCCCTTTTTAATTCTTCCTTTATTTTGGATTGATCACAATCAGTCCTAGGACTTCCACAAGCCAAGAGTGACATCTAGCAATATATCATGGCTACCCAAGCTAATTAGAATAGATGAAGAACCTATTCAGTTGGAATTGCAATGCAATACGGTCCTTCTCTTATACAATGTTTCCAATCATATTGTTAGGGTACGGATTGATAATGTCAAACCCCTAATATGATTAAACTCATATGATTCAATAGAACACAATTAAAAACCACTTTCTAAATCATGTTCAAGTACTTCGGCCGAAGATTCACTGAATCATATCTTGAAACATTCTCCTTTCTTTATCAAGGTAGAGATTCCTTATTGTACATTCACATGCCTCTATGATGAATTAAGAGATCCCAATAACACATAAGGAAAATCTTTTACGACTTGCCTTTGTGAGCTATCAAAGATCAATAACGCATCACAAGACAACCATGATGCCTCAGGTCTAAGGACTAATTTGCATTATTGCAACTATGAGTTCTCGTTTGACATATAGATAAATACTCCATACGAGAACTCCGGTTGATCGCGTTCAGTGTACTCATTCACTAATGAGCACCCACATACTTGTATTAGTGTCAACTACACAAATGGTTTGAGACCAACCATCCTCATCATTGAGCATACATAGTATGTGCCAATCTTGACGGTTTATCAATGCCCATTTGATAACCTTATGATTAGGAACATTTTGGGATACTACAGTTAGAGATTAAAGGTCTCCCGAATCTAAACTTCTTTAGATTACTTTATCTCTTATTTAGTACACCCTGGACTTTTGTTTCTTTACACGACATAAAAGATAACAAAATAATATTGCCCTTTATTTATCATATACGAAATGTATTCTAAGGAGATTACATCAAATGTATTGGCTCTTAGGGCACATTTCTAACATAACCGGCATGACTTTCTCTTTAAAGAGACTATGAAACCCAACAAACTTAACAAAATTTCTGGAATTATGAAAGAAAAGTAACACATACAGCTCATAGAGTTTTTGGACTTCATTGAACAAATTAAACCAAAATTAAAAAGCTAAAACACCGTTAGCAAAGCAAAAGGGAAACCAACCACCACTAATCTTCCTCATGGACACGACATAGAGAGTGTCACCTAATTACTCCAAGGCCTCAACACACCAATGAGCAATGGATCTACCATGATCAAGCCGCAACACCTCAAAGAATAGCCTCGCAAGAGGAGGCACAACCAAAGCCAGCCCAGATATGAGACAATAGATTTACCAAAGAAAGTGTAAATCGACATAGTGTTGCATTCCTAAAAGGACACAAATTAATGTGCAAACAACCAATTAAAAATACCCGCAAGTGCACGAATCTAATGAAGTATAGATTATGTAAGTACGGGGTCAATCCCACGAAGAACTTGTCGGCTTCCTATAAGTTCTAGTTTGAGTACGTAAAGAACACTTAATTGACACACCACAAATGCACAAATGCAAAATGGAAACTAAAAATGAGTAAAGAAGTGTAAAAGAAATTAAACAAAACAAGAAAATAATAGGCCGTGAACAGTAACTAGCGACCGGTCGTGAGGTAAAAGCGACCGGTCGTTTTTAGGCAGAGTCGAAACTTCAAAATTGTGTGATGAGCGACCGGTCGTTTTTGCACAGAATCGTTTTCTCTGTTTTTCAGTTTCGACCTCTGTCCAGTTTTTGACCTATAACTTTCCAACCGTACGTTCAAAATTCTCGTTCTTTATACGGTTGGATTCAGCACAGAAAATGGAAGAACACAGGGTGGACCAAAAGTCCAAAACAATTACGGAAACAAATAAAATTCCGTAAACACGACACACAACGTGTCAAACACGCAACTCACACACACATTGGGGGGGGGATGTTCGCAATCAAGACCAGTACTAGTGGCTCAGTACTAGTGCTACAATGCTTGTGCCTTCCCTATAACCGAATCTAGGTGTGCTTAGTACTTTGATTCAATTACAAGAAAAACCCATTAAGTTCAAAGAGAATATGAACATCACAAGAATCCTAATAGCATGGTGTTTACATTAGGTATTCAAGAAACCAATTCACATGGATGATTCTTACTTCATCCATTTATTGCCTAGGATAACAT
Organism: Prunus avium; assembly: GCF_965620075.1. Taxonomy (NCBI): domain Eukaryota; kingdom Viridiplantae; phylum Streptophyta; class Magnoliopsida; order Rosales; family Rosaceae; genus Prunus; species Prunus avium. The sequence continues at coordinate 2,806,131 of NC_142285.1, forward strand.
GAAGATACACATAATCCCAACAATCTCAAGAAGCATGCTTTCAAAGATGATCAATCAAAGAAGAACACACATCAAGGATAGATTAATTTGGTGAATTGGAATTCATCAACAATATCTAGAAATTCATACACTCAAGCATCAAAACAATAGAGTAATCATGTTTAGGGCTTCAACCTAAGCCCTAGCTATGGAGTTTAGTTGCTCAATAAAATTAGAAAGAGTTTACAGATTTTGAGAAAATGGTGAAAGCTTCAAGGTCTTCAATGGTGGAAGCTTTCTTCTCCACTTTGCTTGGCTGCACCTTGGCTTTCTCCTAGCTCCAAGCTCTCCAAAATCTGCTCCCAATGTGTAGAATAATAGAATGGTCAAATTACCCACGTTCAAAAGCCTCCCTAACTTCAGATTGCACTCCCATGTGCCTTTTGCCCATCAATTCCAGCTCAAAGATATAATATAAAACTCATGCTTTAGTTAAAGCCTTTGCCCTTGTCCCCTTTGCCATGATGAAGCCTTGTCTTCACAAAGATGCCAATTGCTTCAGAAAATAACTCATTTACTAAGGTAATTTCTTGTTACCAAGTGTTATGGTAACAAGAAGAATCAAGATGACACAATGGAGGTAAAAGCTGGCCAATTTCGGATTTCCAGAGCTGTGGTAACATGCTGGATTGGTTGGATAGGCAATACTTGTCCAATGGAGCTCAAATTTGGATATGTTGTAGTCAACATCCATTGGAACACGTTTCATGAAGATCTTCACCTCATCCGAGCACCAGAGCATGTTGATCCCAGGCCAAGAAGTTGACCTACGAAAATGAACAAAAACAGAATTTATAACCAATAATGCACTTTTAGCTCATTTTCATTCTAACCAAGGTAAAATCTAAGAAAACACAAAAAGGAAGTAAAAAGCTATAAAATGCCAAGAACTAACTCAAAATAATAGGTGAATAACATGAAAAATCATGTGTAAAAATGAACCGAACACATAGGTCCACCAAAAGCCAAATAACATCGAGAATCCAACGTGATCCTCTCTCTCACATCGGTTTTTTTTCTTTTTTCAACTAACAACTTAAATGAGAAATATAATTGCTATTTATATCTGGATGATTAAATAAGAAAATGCTTCTTTGAAAAAAGAAAAAGAAAAAGCGAGAGACTATGAAGTAGGTGGCTAAAGCCCCGTTTGGGATTGCTTTTTCTTTTTTCGCTAAAAATCTGCTTCACTTTAAAGTTAAGCCGTTTAAGGTGTTCGGTAAAAATAAAATATCCCGATTATTTTAAAAGCAATGGCCTTTTGACAGCAACTTTTAAAAGCAGGCTTTGAGTTGCTTTTCAAAGCTGCTTTCAAAAGAAGCAGAGGTAAACCTTTAATGAATTTTTTTAATTCCCAAAATACCATAATTCATTTTAAAAAATGACACCACCTCCACTTCCACATCCAACTCCACCACTTACACCACCACATTCACTACCTCTGCAACCACCGCCACTGCCGCCACCACCACCACAACCACCACCTCCTCCAAAACCTCCACATCCACCACCATCTCCACAATCAACATCACCACCACCACCACGCTGCCACTGCCACCACCACCACCACCTCCACAACCGTCATCCCCACTGCCACCACTACCACAACCACCAACTCCACCTTCATCACCACCACCACCTCCACTCCATCACCACCACTACCACCACATGATTAGTACATAACACTTTCAACATCATGTCTATTTTATCATTATTCACAGTTACAACAATTTTATATTAAAATTTACCAAACGGTTTTGACACTGCTTTTTGTACTAACAGCACTTTAAAAATATTGTTTACCAAACATGGAACTGCTTTACTTTACAGCTAATTATTTTCAAAGTACAGCAGAAGCAACTTTTTTTAAAAGTGACAGCGATCCCAAACTGGGCCTAACAAAGCAGGAAGAGAAGGAAGAAATGGAAAGTAACCCAACTTGATAGCTATAATCTTTTCTTCTGAAGTTTATGTCTTATATCATTTTAACCCAACCACTTTATAAACCAGGTATTTCTTTTATATTTTGTAATCATTTGCATTTTAATATGCTATTCTTTTACAAATTTGTCTTCTTAACATGAGATAATTGTGTTGAAAGTTTTTCTTAAATGAGGGTAATTTTGGGGTTGTTTGAAAATTTAAACATAATGGCCTTTTGTTGTTTGGGAACTTTGGTTTTAAGTTAACTCAATAAATACTTTAATAATGTGGAAGATAATAACATAAGTGATATGAATGAAATAACATAAGCGATATGAATGAACTGATTGGAAGAGAAATAATATAGACATAGGAGTGATCTAGATCTATTATAAATGTTCTTAATCACTATAAACTCCCACTAATAAACTACATTATTTTTAATTTTCAGATTTATTACAAATTGTTTAAAGCAATGAGAGTATGATTATGTTAATTATATGATGATTGACAGCAAATGTTGTCATAATAATACTAGTTAATAAACTATAGATAAATACAAAAAGTAAATGTGAATTTTATTGGGGGAAGGTCTCAGACTTGATATATTATTTTGCAATATCATCATCACAACTCTTCTCTTAATATTTTAAATACAACCGATAGTCTGAATTATGAGAAAAAGTTGGTTGCAATGGGGAAAAGACTTTTGCTATCCTCGGACAATTAAGATATGTCATGTGAAAAAGTTATCATGTGTGTCATAGAGTTATTGCCCAGAGATAGCATTGTTGCATTGCTGTCCTCGTTTCATGCAAGTGTTTCTCCTAAACTACAAGGGAAGGGGACTTTCTCACACGCTACCGTTTTTCATTTGGCCTAGTTAGCCAACTCTTTTCTTAATATTAAAATTTGATCTTGTTTATTTTTGTGATTTGATATTATTATCCGCATTAGACCTAGTCATCAAATATTTGTTCTTAGACCTTCAAGCCTAAGTGGCTAATTTTGGTAATTCCTATGCGTGAGTGTCCATAATCAGATATTAAAGGACTTTTGTGCTCGACAATCGCGATCTTTAGTGATAACCTCAAGCGAGGAATTAAATTAAGACCTATCAAAGTTGGATGCTAAAGTAGTTTTTAAAAAATTGTTATTGGTACTCCAAAGTAGTCATTATGCACGCCTTCCTAATTAAAAAAATAAAAGTGGAAGACATTCTTGATAACTATTCTTTAAATGGTAAAAATAATTTCCATTATGTATATGTGCAAGTTTACTTTGAGGTTGAGGAACCAATCCAAATTCAATATCTTTCTTTCTTAAAAATGTGGGTCACTATGAATCATGGCTTAGAAGAGCCATTTCACCTGTATTCCATAAAACATAAATGGTGCACTCTTCCTCAAGTAAATTTACATTCATACCCTATCTACCTACATACAAATATGGAATAGTTTTTGACAACCCTTCTCTAGGCCTAACCTATATATAGCAATAAAATCACTTTAATTATGGGAAAAAAAATCTTTTGCAGCCCAAATGAGTCATGAGACCCTTCCCAATTTACTCATGACAGCAAAGAAGAGTCAATAGTCCTGACATTCCTTCCAAAAACAGCAAAAGTGCTTTTACAAATTAGGCAATGCCCTTGTCTAAAATTGGCAGTGGCTTTACTAAATGTATCACTTAAATGTAACCAGAAACTTCTTAATGTGGCAAATTGAAAGAAGAGAGAATTAGATGCCCAAGGGCAAGTGCGTTTCACAACAGACCCATTACAAAAATTGCCAATGGGACTCTAAATGTGGAAACAGAAAAGAACACAAAATCCCCTCTCTCTCTAATTTTGGCCACTTGATTTACTATACCTAGCAGCAATATTAAACTACCATGTTTATAGCACATAGATAATCATCAAAAAAAGGAAAATAGAAAAATAATAATAATAATTTTGAAATGTAATGTGGGACCCACAAAAGCCAGACTGACTAAAAGAAACTCAAATACAATTAAAAAAAGGAAGTAAAAGTGGGTCCCACAAAGAGACCCATTAACACCCAAAACACTCCAAATGTGGCAAAACAGAGTCATGCATCCACTCTAAATAGTAAACAGAGCCATGCAAACTTGCCGTTTCCGAGCTTTCGCCATTTGGGGCAAAAACGCTTTCTTTTCTCTCACACACGCCCCTTTATCTTCTCCCCAATCTAATTTTGGCAACCCATCTCTTTCCCAAGGACCCTCAGAACGGCTAGAGAGGGAAAGAGCACTCTTTTAGAGAGAGAGAGAGAGACCGAGACAGAGAAAACCCAGAAAGACTTTGAATTGGAATTTAAGTTTTTCGGCTGTGGTTGGTTGGTTGGTTGGTTCCTTTTGTGGGTTTTGAGCATTTGGGTAGTTTGGGTTTGGGGTTTTGAGAGATGGGTAGGGGGAAGATTGAGATCAAGAGGATTGAGAATGCTAATAGCAGACAAGTCACATTCTCAAAGAGACGTGCTGGGTTGCTCAAAAAGGCTCAAGAATTGGCTATTCTTTGTGATGCTGAGGTTGCTGTTATCATCTTCTCTAATACTGGAAAGCTTTTTGAGTTTTCCAGTGCTGGGTATGTATCTGAATTTTTTTTTCTTCTGAAATTTTGAGGTTCATGCATGTGTTTCGTCTGATTTTCTGTGATGGTTTATTGATAAACCTTTTGTCTTTAGTTGGTTCACCTAATTTCCTCAGGACTGCATACTTTTTAGGAATTTATCAGGGGTTTTGGGTTTTCCCTTTTTTATTTGGCTTCAAAAAAATTCAATGTCTATTACATTTTTTTCTTTATTTTTGTATTGTTTTTATTTTATTTTATAAACTAGTGGATGCTCATGTTTCCGTTTCCTCTTATTCTTTTTTAGGTATGTACTTCATTTTCCTTTTTTTCTTTTTTATATAAAATGTTCTCCACGTTGTGTGCCAATTTGTTTATTGTTATAATTGTTAAGTTGGGGGCGATTTCACCTATGATGTGGTCTTCTCATGAGTAACTTTTGAACTAATTGTGCAAGTAGTTGAGTTTCTTGATAACATTTTTATGTTTGGAAGTATTATTTTAAGTGGTTTTTGTTCCAACTTTTATGATTTTGGATCGATTTCTTTTTCGACTCTTTAAGTATTGCTGATGCTTAATTGACTCTGAAATGAACCTTGGTAAGCTACTAGTGCTGCTGGTGCTTAATTCAGAACCAGTTGGTCAGTCAGAACTATCAGAAGGCCAATTTCAGCTTCCATTACTGATAACTCTGGTCGCTCTAGTACTCGAACCCTTAGCAGAATCATAAACATTCCACTGCATTTAAAAGGAAATGCCATTTCATGGAACTCCCCTGTTTGGTTGTTGCTCCTTTGTGCATCTTGTTAAGCTGGACAGTGGTTGATTGTAAGGATTGGAATATTCAGATGCTCTTTTCTCTTTTCCAAGGCAAGGTCAGCTAGATTGTTCCATAATGGGATATTAGAATGACTTCTGAAGTCTTGGCGTGGTGGAAATACCTAAAAGCCAGTGGGCATGGGGTTTTATCAAAAGGCTTGAATTTAGTTTGTCTTGTGTCCTTCTTTATACCAATTGATGACTCCGTATTAAGCAGAAGGCAAATGCCAATTGGTGTCATTCCTCTCTAGAATCCGTAGTTCAAATTTTTCCTCCCCCAAATGTAGGAATTGACCAAAAAAGAATACATGATCCTTTGTTTCAATTTGTCTGTATTCTCTAATGGCCTGCTAACTTTGCAGAAGCAAGTCTCCTCTCTCTCTCTCTCTGTTTGACAGTCCTTAATTGTATAGAAGGTGATCACTTGAATGAAAGTTAATAGTCCTCATGTGTAATTACATTTTGGAAATTTTCTATCTCTACTCTTGTAAGCCTTTGCTCTTCCGCTGGAGATGACCTACACTCTTTATCAAAGGTGCTATCAATTCATCTGGAATATGCTGACATTCAATAACTTTTTTCTCCAAACATGAATTAAAGACTCAACTAACTTTTGTTAACTGATTGGATTACAATATGGATATTGTTTCTGGTTTCTATGGAGCCATTTTTTGTCTTTCTACTGTATTTCAGTTTTTTTGGCAAAAGCATTTTGGATATTGCATCTAGCTTGAGAAGAAGCATTAACTCAGTGGTTTATTACCCGTTCCTTGGACAAAAAAAACTTAGAAGTATTGCTGCAAATGAAGTGATAAAGCAAGTTGAAATTAAATTTTCCCTGTTCGTCTGAGTGGAACACTGCTGATGTTGATCTGTTCGTACTTTTGTAGTATGAAGCGAACTCTTTCAAGGTATAACAAGTGCTTAGATTCTTCAGAGGATGCAGCAGAAGAATGCAAGGCAGAGGTATTCTGCTCAACAAGTTTATATACTTGACGCTTGTTGATCTTTTATGTTGTAACACAAATTTTAGGATGGACAAGTTTGTTAATTTGTTGGTTCTTCCTGTGGTAATTTGTTCTTCCTCCTGTTGCATGTCAGTCTTACCTGTATGGAACTTTGACAAAGCGAAATATATGTTAGTGAATATGTTTCATATGTTCAAAATTGTTCTTTTCCCTAGCTAAATTATGCTAACCTCACTTGGAGCAAGGACCTCCCATAATATTTCCAGAAGTTATTCTGACCTTCGTGGATTGTACTGGAGATATAACGCTATGAAGGTTTTAAGAATTGTCCAGTTACTGGCAATGACATTTAGTTTTGTATAGGTATTAGAAATAGTGATGCTGGTCATATGAGTTTTAAATATAGTGACATATATAAAAAGTGAAGCGACATAGTTACTGTAATTTCATAAAACGACAGAAGGATGTAAATAGTGTATGAGTAATACCCTGTTTTTGCGGTAGTTGTGAAAACAATGAAGTATATTAGAAAAAGATTATTGACATACAATGTTCATTTTATAAAGTTTTGGTCTGCATGAGATGATTTTAGTTGAGACTCAAGTCTGAGCAGTACCTAGGACAGTTTTAATTGCTTCCTTGAGAACCTTTTCCGTTTGTCATACTTAGTCTTTTTTTTTCTTTCCACAATCATAGTTTTGTAGACTCAGCATTCTATTGATAATTCTAACTTATCTTTCTTTTCAGAAGCAAGACTCCAAGGAGCTGGATGTTCTAAAGGATGAATTTGCAATGCTACAAAAGAAACAAGTGTATGTATTTACTCAATTCTTACATTTTTGGAATACTGTGAGATCCTCACGTCATAATAATATTTTTTCTGATTGTGTAGAAGGCTATTGGGTAAGGACTTGACTGGTTTGAGCTTGAAAGAATTGCAGCAACTAGAACAGCAATTAAATGAAGGATTATTGTCAGTGAAGGAAAGGAAGGTTCTACTATAATTTCCTTTTTATTTTTTTTTCCTTTCAGTTATTCAGTAGAGATGTCAGATTATGTTGCAGATTGTAAAATGTACTAATTCCTGCAATCTGAAAGGCCTGAATATATATTCTACTATTTCAGGAGCAATTACTAGTGGAGCAACTAGAGCAATCAAGAGTACAGGTACATGGAAGCACAACCCAATTTTTTAGTCTTATTTAAAGTTAAAGCTGTAGTAGTAGCACTGCGTAGTTTATGCTGAAGTATCACTTTCTAAAGAACTAAAGAAGAAAATTCATTTCTGCAAACATATGAAAGCTGCAATTTTCTTGAAGTTTACTAAAGATACAATTTTGTTTCGATTAAGCTACTTTTACTTTGAAGTATGGATAATCACAATGATTTAGAGCAAAAGAACAGAAAAAAGAAAAAGAGAAAGGGATATGACAATGAAAAGTGACAGGAAAAGGAAGAAAGTGACTAATCTATGATGTAAAGTTTTTCCTCATATACTTATGTCTGGTTTTAAAAGCTTGGCTTTGTGGTATAAGTTGCACAATGACCTTGCATCTACACTGGTATGTATAGAAAAGACTAAGTTGATTTATTTATTATCATCAAAACAGACAATTTTACCCGGTATTTAATTTTCAGCTATTTGTTTCCTCCAGGAACAGCGTGCTATACTTGAGAATGAAACGTTGCGCAGACAGGTAAACAACATTCTTCCTGCTAATGAAAATTTGATCAGTTTCTGGCATTTACTTCCCTGTGAGTGATTTGTATCATATGTAATGTATCTGTTATGGCCTATTCTTATATTGTAGGTTGAGGAGCTTCGGTGTTTATTTCCACAAACTGACCGTGCTGTCCCATCTTATCTGGAATATTATCCTGTGGAAAAAGAGAAATCCCTTGTAAACCATGGTGTCACAAGCCCAGATTTGGTCAGCAATTTTGCATTTGAGAATGGAGATTCTGACATCACCTTGCATTTAGGGTACTATTCTTTCCTTATTAACAAAATAACCTTCAAATAAACTGCAAAACTGTTGTTGCTTATTGTTTCTTGTGCATCCTAGGCTACTTAATAGATTTAGATAATATTTCCTAGTTGCCTAGCCCATTGCTCCGCAGTGGCGGAGCATGGAAAATTTTGGGGAGAGGTAGAGGGAAGCAAAGTAAAGTGTTAAAAGTTTATTACTGGTGAAATAAGTATATAGTACTTATCCATACTGCAAGTAAAATTGATTACTACTAGAAAACTACTGTAAACAACTCAAATGTTAATTTCAATATGGTCAAACTATAGTATCTTTTAGATGTGCTTGATGTTCTTTCAAAGAGTAGAACTCATCTATGATAAACAGTCATATTGTTTGGCTGATTACAGGGTGGACTAATCTGGCTCCCACAGGAGGGATTCTGTTCCTTCTTTTGCAACTACAGCCTTTTCACAGGACCTTACAGGGCTCCCTAGCTATAGGTTAACTTAATTTTGTGGCCTTTTATTTTGCTATGATCTTATTTAGCTTCTCTTGGAGGGGTTTTGTCCTTTTTGTTCCTCTTTCTTCATGTATCCTTTATCTATTTCAACAAATTTCTTCGTCGAGGTTTTGTATAAATAAAAAATATAAGTAAATAAATATGCCCAACTGTACAATCTAGACTAAAAGGCCTCAAATAAATTTTGGGGATGGATTGTGGTTAGGATGGGCCTGTTAAGAAAACTTTAAATTTATTTGCTCCTATGATTTCTTGTTTTACAGTTGATGTATGTAAAACAAGTTTCTCAAGTGAAAATTAACATTGTTATCTTATTCTGTTGGTTGTACATCTACTGTCTTTTTGCCAGGCTGCCAAGTGATGTTTATGGCAAGAGGAAGGCTCCAGAAAGAGAAGCAAACTCCAATGACTCAGGGAGCCAATTAGCACTGTAATTGTTTCTGAGGTTCTCTTCGCCATAGAATCAACAGATGCTAGAGATGAATTTCATACAGTTGAGAGTGTAGCTTATTAGCTTTCGTCGAAAGGTCAGTAACTTGTAAAAGAGAAGGTAGAATCCGTAGGTGACCCGAAAATCATCAATGTGGAGACATAGAAGTTCCTTTCTTGGGAAGTTTGGCTTATGGAGAGGACGCTGCTCTAGTTAGTTATACTAGTTTCCTTTGTAATTTGCTTTGAGGCCAGAATTTTTTTTTTAAATAATGAAAATGTAATCTCCTTTGGATATTTGCAAATTGTAGCTCTCCTTGGACCGATTTTAGAGTACCTAGAGTACTATTGGAAGTTCGTTAAATCTCAGCCATTGTTTTGAAAGTGAAAGGTTCAAATTATGCAGCAAGGTTAAGTCTTTTAATTATTTTGCTATATACAAAACAAACTCAGGTTTTTCAAAGTGTTTTTATTTGGAAAAAGAATACATGATTACAATCATAAAAAAAGTAAAATCAATAAACATACAACAATATTCTGTACAGACTAAAATTATACAATTGTTTTCTACTACTTTTGCTGTCCAAGGCCATTGAGCAATTGATTTCTCCCAGCCAAAACCTTATTGAAGAGACAATCCACCTCTTTCCCAAAACCCTCCACCAACTTCTCAACCACCTCTAATCTTCTCTTTAATTCCTCAGCTGCTTCATCACTGCTTTTTCCAGTTCCAATAACAGCAGCAAGGCCAGCCACTGCATCATCAAGCTCTTTCACCTCTTTCAACAAACCATTTCTCTCCACAATTACTTCACTTGCTCTCAAATCCAATCCAGGAAGCCATGAATCAACAAACCTTCCACCTGAACTTCTCATCTCCAAGTATGGCTTGGCTTCCCCAACTAAGCCAGACATCAAAATCCCACATACCCAAAATACCATACCCTGCATAACCACCATAGCTTGATCGATAACAGCTTGCTTGCTAATATTGGGACACCTTGGTTTCCCAATCTCTTCATTTCCTTGGAATCTGAGTTCCTTGTTCAAACCCTTTGGTTGAATTGGCTTCAGATGCTTCAAAGCCAAAGAAGGTGATGAATTCTCCGCAAGGGTCAAAGCATGAGCTAGTGAAAGCCTAGCCTTCCCAAGATGAGACAAAGAGGAACTAATGGAATTGCAAAGCTCCAACAAATTCAAACTGTATTTGAGATACTCATCCACAGAAGCAGCTTCCCATTTGCCCACAGGATAGTCTATGGCCACAACAAGCTTGGCAAAAGCATGGTTGATGATGGGTAGGAGCTCAAAACACTGTTGAATCCATAAAAAAGATGGGACTTCTAATCCAGTTTTTGAACTCAGAGACAATTTGCTCAAGCAATTTGAAACATGGGATTTGAAAGCCTCCAGAGATGCTGTTAAGGCTTGTGATTGGTGGTTGTGTTTGTGGTGATGGAAATTCTCCAGTTTAGAGTAAAATTTATCAAACTTTTGCACCAAAAGAACCATTGCAAATGCAATACAATGAGGAGCTTTGGAATTGGAAGTTTGTTTTGTGGTCTGTTTTGGAGACTTTTGCTTTATATACAAGTTTGGTTTGGTTTGGAAAAGTCCACATGACGTGTTAGCGTTGGCTTAAGAGATAGACACAGAGAGTAGCAAAACCAGGTGCGTGTGCAAGGCAAAGCAAAAGACCCTCCACCATGCCCAATTGAAAATTAAAAAACCGGGGGAATGTTGGCGGTCAAATGTGCTTATCTAATTGTGTACTTTCCTTGGTGCTTGATATACACGATTTGTGGGCAATTGGGTCCACTTGGGCCTTGTTGCCTACAACTGCAAGCTACGTAAACAAGGATGAACAAATGCAGTTCAGATTCTCTGCTTTTATTTTATGCATTGTTGCATTATCTATGACTAAAATTAAATCGTTTTTTTCTTAATATTTTGACAAATGATATACAAAATATTTTTATAACGGTCGTTATCCAACTAACTGGAGTCGAACGATAGACAAATACACTCATAATAAAACTAGACTACAACTAGGTATCGAAATCATCACAAATATATATCTGCCTTCACATCTATGTGAGCGAACCTGATGTCTCTTCTAACTAACTAGAGAAAAATACCACTAGACTAGTTGGTGTGTGATTTTATGTTTTTCTCTTTACTTTTATTTAAGAGTTAATTACCTAAAATCTCCAAAACTTCACCAATTTGAAATGACCGCTAAATTTAGGGATTTTATATAATAAACCCTTTATTTAAGTATTATCTTTTCCACATAAACTCTAAAGTAAACTCAAGAGACATAAACATCTGGAAATGACATCATTTTTGGACACATATTCAGTATTAGCACAGACAACATCAGCAAGAATCCTATGCTTATTTTCCACTTTTTCTTTTAAGATAGAAAGGGAATTTTTAGTCTTGCAATATGATAAGGTTTTGGATACCGTAAATGCCTTAGAAAGTGCTTGGGGCATCCCTGTCTCAAATCATGATCAGCATTCACACCGTCATTGTCTTTTTTATTTTCAAAACTACGTACGTACGTGGTGTTGTTTGTAAAAACAAAAACATTGGCCATGAAACGGTACGACTTTTTTATTTGGGGGGTCAAAATAATGTGTTTACTTTGTACAGGTCGTTTCTGTTGTTTGTCATCCATCTTTTGTTGCACATTAGCTGGTGAGTAAAACATCCTCGGCTTCGGGGCATCTTTTTTTCTTCTTTTTTTCCCACCCGTTTTCCGGTTTGGCTAGATGTACGATTTTGTTACTACCCTAGGAAAAGTTTTGGGCGTAGATGATATAAACCATGAGAAAAGTACGAAGAAAATACACACGTGTATTATTTGACAAAATTTTAGAAAATAATACGGTGAAAAATTCAGCCATTATACATTTTAATGGTATTTGTTTACAATTTATAGTTTCTAGTCCTTTATTTTAATAATACATGAAAATACGTACATACATATATAATACATGTATTTTATGCAACTAAGCAGGAGCGGAGCCACATACAGGCCCGCAGTGGCCGTGGCTCCCCCAAGCTCCATGAAGAAGCCAATAACTCTTAAACACTTGCTACTATATCAATTGAAATATAAGGCTATAAAACCTTGAAACTACAGTACTAGCCCCCCAAAAGACAAGCTACTAGCTCCGCCATTGCAACTAAGATATACATTACATAAGTCAACAAGGTCCAACCAAGTGAAAAATGACATTAACTTACAGACTAATAATCTTAAGTTGGAACACTCACTTGCCAGTGTTTGTGAAAATACACTACATGATATGTGGATGTAGTGTTGGTCAGATTGGTAGCAAATGTGGTCAACTATTTTTTTTGGTCGAAAAAATGTTGTCAACTATAGAAACATTATAGTGAACTACGTACACCTATAAAAACACGTGCGGGCTACAAACTCTCGAGGAGTTTCCAGAATCCAGCCCAGGCCATATGTAATTCAAATTGTCAACAACACGGTTTTGTATTGTTTTCTGGTCGCTGCACTCACTGGAGGAAGAGGAGCCTGTAGACGTGCACTCTTACGACATCCATAACTAACGTAGCTTGTACTAGTGGTCTCCTCGAATTGCAATTTCAGACTAGTCAAATGCATTTTATCTTCTATTTTGATATTTTTCGGAACTTTTTATTTTATTTTATTTTATAAAAAAGATTAATTATTTTATTACTCATCTAAATCAACTGCCTGCCACTATTTGAAGGGGCCAATCCCAAATTGTATTTTCTACTAGCACCAATCCCATGCCTTTCTACATTAATTGGGTCCAAGTTGAGTTCTAAAATTAAATGACTTGAAAAAAAACACCCAAACAATGTACAAATATTATAACTAAACCTAATCCCTGTCATACCCCGAAAGATCTAGATTACATTTCTAACCATATCCAAACAGTGTGTATTATAATCAGACCAAACAAGTCAAAGGATCGAGTGAAAAATGACCATGACTTACATATCAATGATCTTAGGTTTAAATCCTCATGACATCTTGAAAGTACGTGAGAGAAACCCCTCCCTCTTATAGTTTAAACTATCACTTGTATTTTTATTTAAAAAAAGAAAAAAGGAGTTGTGTATTATAATTTATAATAGGAAAATGCTACTTGCAAAAATAGTGTGTCATAATCCTAAAACTACGTAAGAAGCATATGGTTCGTTAATTTTTTATATAAATTATTTGGGGAAGGGGAAGGATCCCCATTTTTTTTTACCAGCATCCGTATATGAACTTTTGCCACTCCTCCATTTCGTAGAAGCTCGAAACTTGAAGAGACCTGAATGGTTCGATTGTGCAGGTACCGTTACTGAAAAACCTCAGGACCTATTGACTCCACTCCATTTAACCCGTAAATAAGTACGCTCTTTGAGGAAGGGTAGCTACCCCAGTGATGGCAACAAACAACAATTTTTGCAGCGGAGAAGTTGAAGACACTAGATTAGAGGAAGATCGATGTCCTAACCAACCTGAAAATCTTGTACCTAAGTAAGATTCAATGGTGAGTTCTTTTAGTTTATTGAGATGCTTCTTGTCCCTCATATTGGCCTCTTAAGCATTCCTCACGAGAACGACTTTATGAATCCCAGAAATCCGAAGTGTTCCTCCCAAATGTACAAGTCTATGTGGATTTAGCACACCGAAGATTGAGAACAACAAATATTTCATAATTTCATTGGTGTGATTTGGCTACAACAATTAGAACAATTCAGAGCCCTATCGAACTTGAAAAGGAAATGATCAATGTGGCATTTTGCAAGACAAAATATTTGTTCTTTTTCACTTTGGACTGTCGGGATAGGTTCCGTACCCTTTACACCTACAATTCAAAACATATTCCCTAACAAGACCATGTCATGTGGAAAGAGAAAAATAGATCTTCAAACGCTAAACTCAAGACCCATAAAGCACAACTCACGCATTCAAGTCCATGCAAGTCCTACACAACAAATGGTAAAGCTAAAATCCATTTTTCCTGTAAAATTTTATGAACAGAAATTCAAATATGTAAGCGACCAATTGACATTACAAACAAATGAAGGAATTTACTAGTGCCTGACCGCCCCAGCGCACCCCTATTTCAATAATTGAGAAGTCGAAGTACTACCCAATTACCATCAACTTCTTAGTGGCTTCGCCTTTCGTATGTGGCCCATACTATTAACAAGATCTTTCCGGGTGCATACAGGGAACATGTTGATGTTCTTGAGTACTTTCAACCGCCATAATACATATGGGAAACTCAGCTGATCACGAGAAGTGAAACGAACCACCTCATTGAACCACAGGCACATGAACATATTAGTCAATGGTGTATGCTCCCTCACAATAACAGATGCTTCGGCTAAAGCTGCACAGGGCATTAATATATGATTCAGCATAGGAACAAAATGCAGTACATTGAGATCATAGGCTTCTACATGCTGTAGATATGGAGTTTTTCATATTTAAGAATGGTTATTTCTTAACTCATGTATCTAAATAAGACTGGCGGCAGCAGACTGCAGGCAAGGGCTCATAACCCACTTTCACAGATTGGGCAAATATGAATAAGAAGTGGACTGACGTCGAGGATAACAGACTGGCATCAGTTTATGACTATGATGAAGGTCATATACAAAATTTAAAAACAGAACTGATAACAGAAATTAAATAATTACATTGATTTGAAAGTTCGATTTTTACTTCTCAAAGTCAACATTTTAAGACATTCACACTCAATAAAACCCAACAGCAAGTAAACTTTTTATGCAGAATTAAGGTAGGCAGTAGGCTAAACTACTCCTATTTCAAAATAATACAGTCAACAAAGAAGCAAAAGAGCTTAATACAATTATGAAGCATCGTAAATATCAATATTTCATAAGAGAGATGAAGTCAAGGGAATGAGAAGCATACCCTTCTTTCCGTTGAACCTCTTGTCTTCTGGTAAGCCATCATGGCGGTATTGACTCAACTGCACCTCAACTTCTTCTGGTTTGGCCTTGTTTTTCTTGACAACGGCCTTTGCCTCATCATAAACGCTACTGCGAGCTCCATGTTCTGAGATCGCGAGTACAGAATTTGAACGCCAAAGAAGGGCTTCGAGCACACCTAAGGGGTCTCTCCTAAATTGGGATTTTGAATCTACCCAAATGGAATACTTTGCATGAGGAAAAAGACGATGGGCCAACATCTAACACCAGAAAAAAAACATGGAAGTCTCAGATAGATATTCACACACACCTATATGTGATATTAGACTAGTACTTGTAATAAGATTTCAAGGATATTTGACATTCAGCTTAAACTGATTGTACTATGAAGAACAGATCAGCGTCTCTTTGATTAATATTCTTCTGCTTAAATTAACATAATTGACTTGACTTCACTAATGCACAGGACACAGAACAAAGGTAGCAATTACAGAAATTAGGTCACACGTCAAAAGATAATGAATAATGAAAAACACAATTTTTTGCCAAAAACAAAAAAGAAAATGACACATGAAAAGAGATAGTAGTGTGATCAGGATATATTGTGTTAAATAGAACCAAAGGCAAACTGAATGATAATAGAGCGAAAAGATAATAATATAGGCCAACTCTAAAAGTTGTTACCTTTGGGATTTTTCCATTTAATCTTTGGTCCGCAAAGGGAAGATCCCTAACAACCACAATGCGCCATTTTCCAATAAATCCATAGCCATCTATTCTATGTTCAGCTGATTCCTGTGTACTTAGAGTAACTTCATCCCAAAATGCAATATAGCAAACCTGCATTCATTCAGTACCTTATAAAAACAGAGAACTTCTATAGCAATCAGTAATATTTTACTGAAAAGGGAAGGAAAAAAAACACCTTTCGAAGTGATGCCTCTGACATTCCAATAGGCTGATAAAGATCATCTCCACCACCAAATGCACATGTGGACACTACAACCTTGCAACTTTGCATGTAGTCTTTATCTTCATTTGAGATCTTAAACCCTCCATTTTCACCGTAGAAACCACAGTTCATACTAACAGTTTCATTTACCTGTGAGCAACAAATTTCTAAAATATGAACACTGCTTGATGGTACAAAATGTTATCTTGCTGTTTAAAATCAGGCCTTGACATGCTTCAAAATGAAAATAGCACTACATCAAAATCCAAAGAAATAAGTTGCCTTGTTGTGAACCTTTATCCTTAAGATGACAATGACCAAATATACTACTAAACCAGTTCAAGGACTAGAAACAAAGATGCAGCTTATAACCTTAAACATTTTCGATCTTTGATCTAGAGTTTGACTTCCAGTAAATAAATTAAATCTTGTGGCCTCTGTGTGCTCTTGAGACAGAGTGCTGTTCCCTTCTAAGAATGGAGTATCAATCTCTGATATGTATAACACTTTACTAACAGGACTATTGGCCTCTTCACGCACAGGAATTTCCAGATGCTCAAGTTCTTCAGGAGATAGGATCTTCAAGCAACCTAATATTATCCACAAATTTACATCACATATCGAACTGCTTGAATATTCCAATTTTAGCTAAATTAAATTTCCACCATAGTAAAATACACAACCCAATTATCAGTTCCACTAAAACACAGCCTCTCCCAATCCTAAACTGATGTGGGTATCAAGTAAGTGATGATAATTGACAATCAAATTAATCTAAAAGGCACCATTCTAGCTTACACTAACTGAAACTTACAACTTCAGTAGGAAAACAGAGAAACTAACTTATAACAGTATGCAGATTGCAGAATCGTTCATCATATTCTAAAAGAAACCAATTTTTTTTTTTTTTAAATTCTTTATTTGTTCTTAGCACAATTTCGTTTAAGCATCTTACAATTGAAAAAAGAATATAATTATAAAAAAAACAAAAGACTGAGGACTTACGTTGCCTAACGCCTCCGACAACCCGAGTCGTAGCATCAAGCCGATTCAAATTCCCGTCCGATTTCTTCTCCAAACTCGGGTTCGTGACGTTACTGAGTTCCGAGTCCACCAAGGTCGACTTTTCTGACGCACCGAGTTCTGTGTTGGCCACCGAACTCGGCTTCCTCCCGATCCTCGATGCCTCGTAGAGAAGCAACCCGAGGGCTGGGAGAAAGATTAGAAGAGCCCAGTATCTGACGAGCTTCCGAACGACTCGGTGCAAGAACTCGTTCTTGAGTCGGTGGCCGGTTTTCTTGCGCTTCCTTCGAACTCGGACTCGCATCCTGCCGAGTTCGTCCGGTTCGTCATCGGAGACTGAGATTGATATGCTGTTGTTGTTGAACATTTGACAATGGCGTTGATTTCGAGAATTGTGCAAGTAAAGATTGGAATTGGAAATGAAATTTGGGGAAATTAGGGATTTTCAGATTAAACTGATTCAAGTTTTGAGCTTCCTTTATTCTCCTGTATAGTTTCAGCGTTGGAAAGTTGAGCCGACGGGATTGGGTCGGAGATACAGTTTAATGTTTGATATTTTTGAAATCTCCCTTGCCCAGCCAGATAGGAGAAGGGATCAATTAATTTTGGGTAAACTACATAAAAGTACCCAACCTTTAGGCCATCGTCACATTGAGGTTTAAATTCAAATTCTCACCCTCTAAAATACAATTATTTATGTATTGTCCGAACTCAAATTATTTTTTCCTTAAACCATGCATACTCTTAATTTGAGTCATCAGTTTTATTAAATTGTTCAAAAATAATTAACCTATAATGGTTAATTTTTTATGATATTATTTTTATTGATCAAGTGTGAACATCACGTATTAATGCTCGATCATAGTTTGCGATGCCGACATTAGCTAGCCCATGTCCGCACTTGAACAATTCTGTTTAAGAGGACTCCTCACTGTTGGATTTGTCCTCTTTTTTGACTCTGAATGAA
Organism: Prunus avium; assembly: GCF_965620075.1. Lineage (NCBI taxonomy): Eukaryota > Viridiplantae > Streptophyta > Magnoliopsida > Rosales > Rosaceae > Prunus > Prunus avium. The sequence continues at coordinate 2,824,295 of NC_142285.1, forward strand.
ACACTAAACCATGAAATTTAGCTTTTGAATATGGAATCCTAAACTCAAGAGTACAAACCGTAATGCTAAATTCGAAAAACAAAAGATGAGTGCCTTTCGAACCGCCTGGCATGCCGATCGAGGGACAAGAGATGATCTTGTTCAGAGGGAACATCATCCAGTCGCTACCTGTGTGTGTATATATATATTTATTTGTGTGAATTTGGGAAACATTATTATGTTAATTGTAGCGCAGATATTGAAATTTGATCCGTGTAGCGAGCACTACGTGTTTGCTTATATGAATCGCCCTGATGTTCAAGAAGCTCTCCATGCCAATGATTTGGACAATTTGAAAACCGTTAAGATTTGTTTTTCAAACGATGATATGTTTTGCACAGCTTAAGAAGAGCCAAATCACAATGAAATAAAAGGTGGAGCTTTGTTGAATTTGGAGGACTACAAGAAAGCAAAAAACTAAACTATGAGAGGCGTTAGGCTTTGATTCACTCACCTATCTAATCGTAGTTAGAAGTGTTTTATACTTTTGTTCATTGTGAAATCATATTATGTACCTCTGGAAACTGACAGAGGAAAAAAAAAAAGACTGATTCCCCTAAATTTTGTATTTTTGAGAATTTATAGCATTTTAAGTTTCTAAAGAATAAGTAAAAAATGTAACATGATTTCATGTACAAAGATGATACGAAACTAGACAATATGATTTAACACATGCACTACACGTGACTTAAAAGTTTTTATTTTTTTTTCTAAATGCCCGTCTTAAAATCTTTTTTTATTGCACATATTAAATGTCACAAAAAGTTTTTTAGATGTCATAAACAGTTTCTCACCATTTCTGCGAAACTAATCTGTGTATGACTATAGTTATTTAGAGGTTATCTATATGTTTTATATTATTAAAACATAAAATTACATATCGGTCCTAAGTAAACAGCACATAATTATTAATATTTCCCACATATTATAAATATAAAATGAAGGCAACTTGCAAGGGTAATTGTCCCAGAAAGAAAAACCCAAAAGAAAAATACAATAAGGATGGACGGCAGCTCTATGATGAATCTGTTTTGATACCATCTTCGCATAAGGACAGAAAAGTAAACGTGTCAAAGAAACCGTGTGGGACACTACGTTATACAAGCATTTGTTTTTTTGTTATAAAAAAAGTATTTGATAGTAAACATTTTTCCACTCGAAGACTTCGAAACTTTGCTGCATTAATTATTGAACAAGAATTTCCAAAACTCTCTGGATCTCTTTGGTTCTAAAAGTGTGTTACTGTGTATTGCCTTTGAATTTTCCTTCTTCTTCACTGCGACACCTGTATTTGGTAATTCCTGAAGAAATCTGCTGCTGATACTTAAACTCCAGGTACTTCTGATTTATTCTGTTTGGTGCCTTTTTTTGTTTCTTTTAGTTTTATCTGCTCAGAATTCCTGTTTTCTTCATCTATTTGGTAAGATATCACAATAGAGATTTTCATGGAATTTATATTCTTTTTTTCCCTGTCATCGATGGTGGCAATATAAACCCGAAGCCACACTGGCAAAGTTGTTTTATTTGGGTGTATGCTTTTAGTTACGTTGTTCTGAATTTTTTATTATACATGCGATATAAATCAGAGACTTGGACATCTCCTTACGTTTTCTTTGATTGCTTGTTTCTGTTCAGAACTCTTTCAGTGCTTCTTCTCCCTGCTAATTCAAGAAACTATGGGAGAGGCTTATCTTGTGGCACTCCTTCGACTGCTGGTCGACAAGTTGGCGAGTCGTGAGGTGTTCAAGTACTTTGGACTCATAAAGGGCGTCGACCAAAAGCTGCAGAAATGGACTGCCACCTTGTCTGCAATTGGAGCGGTTCTGAATGAGGCGGAGGAGAGGCAACTAATCACCGAGAGCAAGCCGCTGAAGCTTTGGCTGGATGATCTCAGGGACTTAGCTTATGACGTGGAAGACGTATTGGACAAATATGCTACTAAAATCCTCAAACGGGAGACAGAGCTAGGACATTATGCCGGCACCGCAAGAAGGGTCTGGAACTCAGTTCCTAATGGTGTTTTCAACTACAAAATGAACTCAGAAATTCAGAAGATTACTGAGCGTTTACAACAGATATCTCAGCGAAAGGACCAGCTTAGTTTGAATATCATTACTGGGACGACGTCGTCTACTAAGGCACGTCAAAATTTACCTCCCAGTTCCAGTCAACCAGATGGACCTGTGATTGGAAGGGAGGAAGACAAAAGGCGGGTCGTGGAATTTCTGTCGAAACAAGAGCGTGGTGCCGTCAATTTCGATGTAGTTGCCATTGTTGGTATGGCTGGAGTCGGAAAGACAACACTGGCTGCACAAGTGTTCAATGAAATTGATGCAACCCAGCAATTTAAACCAACTGCTTGGGTATGCGTGTCTGATGACTTCAACCTAGAAGGAGTGACAAAGAAAATTCTCGAATCAGTCACATCCCGGCACTATCCTACAGAAGATTTCAATCAGGTTCAACAGTATCTGCATAAGGAATTAGCTGGGAAGAAGTTTTTAATTGTTTTGGATGATGTTTGGGGCACATGTAGCTATGGTCTATGGATGAAACTGCAGTCCCCCTTTCGCGATGGAGCAGCAGGAAGCAAGATAATTGTGACAACGCGTGATGCAGAAGTTTCGAAAATGATGGGAGCTGGCACTCTAGTTCATAATTTGGAGCCTATGTCAAATGACGTCTGTTTTGAAGTATTTGAGCAGCATGCATTCAGGAATGTTAACAGAGATATACCACCAAATTTCGAGTCACTCAAGGAGAAAATTGTTGCAAGATGCAGTGGATTGCCTTTGGCTGCTAGGACTCTTGGCGGCCTTTTACTTCGTGTAATAAAACAAGGTCATCACACCCTATGTGGGTGAATGGGAGATGTAATAAAACAATGATTATGCACTAATCCTTGTTTTATGGCACTACACAAATTAAGGCACTTAGCCTTGTTTTATGGCACTACACTAATCCTTATTTTAAGGCACTAAACCTTGTTTTAGTGCACTACCAACTTAAGCACTAGTGCATGTTTTATGCTCTCTTGAGATGAGCTAAAACAACTCCTATAAATAGATGGAGTGTGTGCAAGTGAAGGAGATGATGAGAAGCATTAGTGTATACTCTCTAAGTTGGTGTGTGTGAGACAAGAAGTGTGAGTGCATATCAAAGAGTTGTAGTGAGTTTTACACCCACAAAGAGAGAAACCTCATATCTCCCTAAACACTCTCCTTTAGGCAATTCACCAAGAGCCTTGGTCTTGGGTACGTGGAATCAATGGAGTAACTTTCATAGCCAATCCAACGACCTTGGAGACGAAGAACGTGTAGAATCTTGTTGGCGTGTTCGTGACGTGGAAGCATCACGGTGGGCTAGTAATTGCAAGCGGTTTTTCACTTGGAATCTTCCGCAAGGTATGCAGTACCTTATTCCGAATATATATTAACGATAATTAACAGTGGTATCAGAGCTTGTATGCTTGTTTTTCGCCATGTTATGATGCATGAGAATGTGTTTTTTTTTCTTCCACAAGAACTACCATGAAAGCATGAACCAAGAAACTTCGTTTTTTGTTTGATTGTTTTTTGATGTTTTCTTTCCATGAAGTATGTTCCTCTATGTGATGAGAACTTACCTTTAAATTTTCGTACAATTTAAAGAAGTGGTTTAGGAGAAAAATTGAAACCAAAGAGCATGAAAAACAGTTTGTTTTCGAGTTTTTTAGAGCATGTTTGTATGCTGTTAAATTGTTTTTCAATGCTGTTTCTTTGCCTTAGCATATTCTCTGTTGCATGAGCTTTCCAATGATATATCGTATGCGTCATTTGGATGCATAACGAAGGAGATAGAGGTCTCCAAAGATGGCCAAATGATCATGAAAATCTGGAAATTTTTTCTGGAAATTTCAGCAAGATGAATAGTGTTCTTCGTGAACAGTGTTTTTTGTGAACACATCCTCTTTGAAGGTGCGTGAGACCACGTATGCCCTTTGTAGAGCTTCATCTTAGACATACGGAATCCAATCGTGGACTCCTTCCGTCTATTTTTCTAAAAATCATTTGGCTAAGTATCACTTGGAATAAATGAATAATTGTTTGTTTATGAAGTTGCAACATAATGACATGTCATTTAGAAACTAAATATGTTATTAAGTTGTTCTTATTTAGCATGCCAAATATGGACTTAAGATTGGTTGAGTTAATTTATGGGTCATACTAGTGGAATTGACTACCCAAAAATGTGTGATGTCTAGGCAAGTTATTTAGGAAACACCTTTGGTGTTTAAGAGGAAATGGTATTTAAGCGAGTTCATCTCCACCACTACTCCCGAAACTTACCTGGTCACATTTTTTCGGTGGACTTTCATTGGTTAACCTATTAAATGGATTCCCAATTTTAGATCTATGAGAGGCCCATGCGCTTTTATGAAACTGCGCAAACTTTTGTTTGGTTGGAAACTTTGTGTTTTCTAAGTAGAAATTTGTTTAAAAGTAATTGAAAATGTTTATTTAGACTTGCTTTTTTGGGTGATGATTATAAGCATAGCAAATTTTCGAGTCCAAATTTGTAAGGAAGGATAATTCTTTTCAATTTATTTTTGAAACAAATAGAAATGTGCAAAACGCTAATACTAAAGTCAATCCTTGTGTTTTATAGATAATGGCCACCAAAAATGTTGTTGCTGACCTAAATAAGGGAGACAAACTTGAGGGTACCAACTATGATATTTGGCATAGGAAAATTCAATATCTCTTGAATGAGCAGGAGTTATTGGAAACATTAACCAATTCAATGGTCGAACCTGAGGTTGGGCAAACGGCCCAACATCGCCGTGATCTTGAAGCTTATCAGACTTGGTTCAAAAAGGATCGTTGTGCGCGCTTTACTATGCTAAGCAGCATGCACAATGATCTTATTGGGGGATATGAAAGCTACCCTACTGCCAAGGCTTTATGGGATCAACTAAAGTTTGATTTTGGTGGTACGTCCACCACTCGACTTAGAAGTTTGGTCCTGAAGTTTGAGGTATACCGCAAAAATCCTAAGCACACGATTCATGAGCACTTAAGGGTGCTTTCTAGCATGATACGTGACTTAAAAGCTGCTGGAAATACCCTCACTGATGAGCAACAAGTGCAGGCAGTCATTAGATCCCTGCCAGATTCATGGAGCTCCATGAAACAAATCATGACACATAATGAGAATATCAAGAACTTTTCTGATATTTCTCGTCATGTTGAGCTAGAATCGGAGCGCCAAGAGGCGACCAATGCTACTGTCCTTTTTGCCCAGGGTGGCACGTCTAAGACTAAAGGGTCTAAGCGTAAAGGAAAAGGAAAGACAGATAAGCAGGATGGGGCAAACAAGCTTGCACCAAAGGATGACAACAAAACCAAGCGCCGTCGGGGCAAGCGTGGTGGGAAGAAAGACTTGTCCAAAGTCAAATGCTATAACTGTGATAAGAAGGGTCACTTCGCTCGTGATTGTACTGAGCCGAAGAAGGTATCTTTCTTGACTAAACCTTCCCACATATATGTATGTGAACATGTTTTAGTTGCTAATACGTCCTCTGGGTGGATTGTAGATACGGGAGCAACCAAACATGTGACTCGAGATCGAGAAGGTTTTTTGGATTATCGACGAATTCCAAAGGGCACCTCTGGTGTGTTCATGGGTGATGGAAGCCATATAGAAGCTTTGGGAGTTGGTTCATATCAACTTCAGATGCGCAATGGGCGCACATTGCTCCTCAATAATGTGCTCTACGTTCCTGGAATTCAGCATAATCTATTTTCAGTTTTAGAGTGTTTGCGTGATGGATATTGTTTTAAGTTTTCTTCTTTTGGTTTGGATGTGTTATTGGATGGTACAATTGTTGGTCATGGTTTTTTAAGGAATAACTTCTTTTATTTGGATTTGAATGATTCCGATTACTCATCTTCTTATATAGCTTATGCTGATGTACATGTTGATTCTGCAACTTGGCATGCTAGACTAGGACATATAGGACGTGATAGGATGACAAGGTTAGCTAGAGAAGGTCTTTTAGGCTCACTCGCTAAAGTTGACCTACCTATATGTGAATGTTGTCTGGCTGGTAAAGCTATAAGAAAGCCTTTTGGTAAGGCTAAGAGAGCTACTCAACCGCTAGAGTTAGTTCACTCGGACATTTGTGGACCTATGAGTGTGAAGGCACGTCATGGCGCCTCTTATTTTCTCACATTTATTGATGATTACACGCGATATGGTTATGTCTATCTGATCGCTCACCGCTATGAAGCCTTGGATTGTTTCAAGCGTTTTATAGCTGAGGTTGAGAATCAGACAGAGAAGAGTTTAAAGGCTCTTCGCACAGACCGCGGACGCGAGTACTTATCTGAACAGTTTAAAGAACTATGTGAAAATAAGGGGATACGCAGACAACTTACTGTTCCTTATACACCGCAACAAAATGGTGTTGCGGAAAGAAGGAATAGAACTTTATTAGACATGGTTAGGTCTATGATGGCGCAAGCTAATCTCCCAATTTCGTTTTGGGGAGATGCAATATTAACTGCTGCCTACATTCTTAACCGAGTGCCTTCCCAATCAGTCACTTCAACCCCTTATGAATTATGGAAAGGCGAAAAGCCCAATTTGGGGCATTTGCGCCCTTGGGGATCAGCTGGTTTTGTTCATAATACTTTTCACAAACATGGAAAGCTTGGCCCTCGAGGTAAAAAACATATCTTCATAAGGTATTGCGAGCACTCGAAAGGCTATGTGATGTATGGTGAACATGCTGATGGAGGAATGACTGAAATAGATTCCCGAAATGTGAATTTCATAGAGAATGATTTTCCTAGCATTGGTGATGCCCAAAAGAATCTTGACCTCCATGAGTTGGAAGGAAGTGAAGATATTTCACAATCTTTAAGCGAGGATGGGGAATTGACTCCTAATCCAGTAATCGCTAAAGAAAGTGACAATGATCTGCAACCTAGTGGGAGTATACCAAAGGATGGTACACCGCTAGAAACTCAAGATTTAATGGTGCGCAAGAGCAAACGAGGAAATATTCCCCGTCGATTTTTTGAAATTGAAGGGGAAACTTTCTTGTGTACTCCAATAGATGAAGAAGAGCCTGCTTCTTATAAGGAAGCGCTATCATCTTTAGCTAGTAAAGAGTGGATGACTGCTATGCAAGATGAGATAAGCTCAATGGACAAAAACAAGGTCTGGGAGTTAGTTGACCTTCCGCCTGGGCGCAAGACCGTTGGAAACAAATGGGTCTTGAAAATCAAACGCAAATCGGACGGTTCAATTGACAAGTACAAGGCACGTCTTGTGGCGAAAGGCTATAATCAAAGAGAGGGTATAGACTATGATGATACTTTCTCCCCTGTGGTGAGATTTGCATCTATTCGCCTAATCCTCGCTATTGTCGCACAAAAAGATTTGAACCTTTTTCAAATGGATGTTAAGACTGCATTTCTCAATGGAGATCTAGACGAAGAGATCTATATGGATCAACCAATGGGTTTTGAGGTCAAAGGACAAGAGCGCAAAGTTTGCCGTCTCAAACGTTCTATTTATGGCCTCAAACAGGCGTCTAGACAGTGGAACATTAGATTTCATACCTCAATCATCTCCTTTGGTTTTGAGATGGTTGAAGAAGACCACTGTGTGTATCTAAAACGATCCAAGGAAAATGTTCAGATTCTTTCATTGTATGTTGATGACATTCTCATAGCAGGAAATGACATGGATTCCATTGTCGCCACTAAGAAGTGGTTGTCCGCAAAGTTTGAAATGAAGGACATGGGTGAGGCAAATTATGTGCTAGGAGTGAAAATCATAAGAGACCGTTCAAAAGGACTTCTCGGTTTGTCTCAAGAGACTTACATTAAGAAGATACTTGAACGTTTTCGTATGCATCACTCCAAACCCATAGACACACCAATGGAAAAAGGATGTGTCCTAACCCTTGACCAATGTCCTAAAAATGATGAGGAAAGAAACCAAATGACCAAAGTTCCTTATGCATCTGCGATAGGAAGTCTAATGTACGCTATGTTGTGTACACGGCCAGACATCTGTCATGCAGTTGGTATGGTGAGCCGTTATCAAAGTAATCCTGGACCTGCTCATTGGAAAGCAGTAAAGAGAATTTTTCGATATCTGCAAGGTACCGCTGATCTTGTCTTATGCTACCATGGTGGCGATTTGAGACTTAGAGGTTACAGCGATGCAGATTGGGCCAATGACAGAGATGAACGCAAATCCACCTCTGGTTATGCTTTTATACTTGGAGGTGGAGCTATCTCTTGGTGTAGCAAGAAACAGTCTTGCATAGCCCTATCCACAATGGAGTCGGAATATGTTGCTTGCTCAGCAGCAGTTCAGGAAGCTGTTTGGTTAAGAAGATTCTTGCAACGACTAAACTATACAGCCAAGACCTGTGAGGCAGTACTTGTTTACTCAGATAGTACATCTGCTTTGGCATATGTAAAGGATCCGAAATACCATGGAAAATCCAAACACATAGATGTCAGATATCACTATATCAGACAGAGGGTAGCACAAGGAGAGGTTATATTAAAGCATATCTCAAGTGGCAATATGGTTGCTGATCCTCTCACTAAACCCATTGCTAGAGATGTGTTCCTTTCTCATATTAGGAGTATGGGACTACGAAGGTTTTAATATACCTATTTTGTAATTGACTTTATTATTAATGCAATGTTAATCGTTTTTTCCATGGTACTTGTTCTAGAATGATTGATATGGTTTTTGCACAAAGATTTGTCACCAGGCTTGAGTCAGCCCACTCACATGGGAGATTCACCTTGGCGCTGAGATAGCGAGCAAGATGAGACATTTGTGTTATGTTCTAAAAAGCTTAGACAACATATTATGACATATATGTATATCTGCGCCCAAGTAGGCAGCAAGATAAAACACTTCTCTAAATGTCGCCTTAGTTGGAGCTAAGATGAGACCTTGAAAAAGGAAAGAGGTCGATCATAGAAAATTGCCATAAAATCTATGAAGCCTGTATTGAGCCGAATGTGAGATTCCAGACAGGCACCGAGAGGGTGACTGAGACTAGAACTCAAGTTAGACATTTGTGTAATGTCTAGACTAAGATTCGTATGACGTATGTCCAATTCTTGGACAAGTGACATGCTCATTTTATGAGAATACGTCATAGCATACATTTTATACTGTATGTGCTAGATGCGATCGACAGTGGGAGCGATGAATGAATCCCTGCTTCATCACTATGTGAGCCACTTGGATCATTAATTAAGATCCTAAAAATGTACCCTTAGTTGACTTTAGCCTATGTCATGAAGAGGATGCTTGATGTTGCTACTTTAGCTTGTTTCCCTAGGATCAATTATAAGGTCTCAAGGGGCATGTCTAAGAAAGCAGTTAAGTCTAGTTGGATTGATATAAGCGCTTAAGGAAGACTGTTCGACAATACACCATGTTTTTGTGACTCATAGCTGGCCAGCGTCTATGTCATATTTGTTGATGACATGTCATGAGTACAAAACATATTTGGGGTGAAGCACTGCTTTTATGAGGGGTTAAGAGTGCTGATACCGGTGTAGTCTGAATAAGTCTGGGGTATGTACGAGATGATTTCAAATGATGCACTTTTATTAGTTTGGTGATGACTTAATAAAATGTGCTCTTGTAGCTATAAGTTTTTCTCGCAAGGTCGCACGACCCATTTCCTGTATGAGAAGAAGAGTGTATACAAGAGGTTTAAGATGATTGTGAGGTTATCACACCCTATGTGGGTGAGTGGGAGATGTAATAAAACAAGGTCATCACACCCTATGTGGGTGAATGGGAGATGTAATAAAACAATGATTATGCACTAATCCTTGTTTTATGGCACTACACAAATTAAGGCACTTAGCCTTGTTTTATGGCACTACACTAATCCTTGTTTTAAGGCACTAAACCTTGTTTTAGTGCACTACCAACTTAAGCACTAGTGCATGTTTTATGCTCTCTTGAGATGAGCTAAAACAACTCCTATAAATAGATGGAGTGTGTGCAAGTGAAGGAGATGATGAGAAGCATTAGTGTATACTCTCTAAGTTGGTGTGTGTGAGACAAGAAGTGTGAGTGCATATCAAAGAGTTGTAGTGAGTTTTACACCCACAAAGAGAGAAACCTCATATCTCCCTAAACACTCTCCTTTAGGCAATTCACCAAGAGCCTTGGTCTTGGGTACGTGGAATCAATGGAGTAACTTTCATAGCCAATCCAACGACCTTGGAGACGAAGAACGTGTAGAATCTTGTTGGCGTGTTCGTGACGTGGAAGCATCACGGTGGGCTAGTAATTGCAAGCGGTTTTTCACTTGGAATCTTCCGCAAGGTATGCAGTACCTTATTCCGAATATATATTAACGATAATTAACACTTCGTAAAGAGATGAATGAATGGGAGGAAATATTGAACAACAAATTATGGAGTCTATCAAATGAGCGTGACATACTTCCGGTATTAAGATTAAGCTATCACTATCTTCCTTCACATTTGAAAAGATGCTTTGCCTATTGTTCGATACTTCAAAATGACTATGAATTTAGTGAGCAGCAATTGATTCTTCTGTGGATGGCAGAGGGTTTGATTCAACCACAAGCAGAACATAATAAGCAAATGGAAGATTTAGGAACTGACTATTTTCAGGAGCTCTTATCGAGGTCATTATTTCAGAAATCAAGCCAAAACAATTCAAAATATGTAATGCATGACCTCGTTGTTGGTTTGGCACAGTGGGCAGCAGGAGATATTTGTTTTAGATTGGAGGATAAGCAGAATAGCGATCATGTACAGCTTGGATGTTTTACGAAGGCCCGCCATGCGTCCTACATTTCTGGTAAGTATGACATGGTTCAAAGATTTGAGGCATTTTCTGAAGTGAAACATTTGCGCACCTTCCTACCACTTTCAGTTGATTATCCTTCAAATTATCTAAGTCGTAAGGTTACTTTTGATTTATTGCCAAAATTGCAATACTTGAGGGTGCTTTCTTTCAATGGCTATCAAGTAACTGAGCTGCCAAATTCAATTGGTAAATTGAAGTATCTGCGGTATCTTGATCTTTCTCGCACAGAGATAAGGAGTTTGCCTGAATCAACGACCACTCTTTACAACTTACAGACATTGATATTGGAAGGTTGTTGTTATTTGAAGGCACTACCTATCAACTTGAGGAATCTAGTGAATCTGCGTCATCTCAACAATTCAGATGTATATTCACTGAAAGCAATGCCTCTGCAACTAGGTCGGTTGACGAATCTGCAGTCTTTGCCTAATTTTGTGGTGGGTAAAGGTAGTGATCAATCGGGTATAAGAGAGATAGGGTCCCTATTCCATCTCCGAGGGACATTGCGGCTCTCAAGATTAGAGAATGTGATCGATGCTAAGGATGCAAGGAAGGCCGACTTAAAATCCAAGGAGATTGTAGATGAATTGGTGCTAGAATGGTCGGATAACACACAAGAAACAGAATTAGGTGTGCTTGACAGATTAGAACCTCATAGAATGCTCAAATTTCTGGACATCAAGGGTTATGCTGGACTAAAGTTTTCAGCATGGATTGGAGATCGTTTATTCTCTACTATGGTTCAAGTAAGCTTAAAAAAATGTCAGAACTGTAAAATCTACTATGGATTGGAGATCGTTTATTCACCACTTGGACAGTTGCCTTCACTCAAAAGGCTTTATATTATAGGAATGACTGCAGTGGAAAGTGTTGGTCCTGAGTTTTATGGAGAGAGTAGCTTGCCTTTTCCCATGCTTGAGGATCTTTGGTTTTCAGAGATGCACAACTGGAAGAAATGGCTTCCTTTCACACAAGATCAGGTTTTTCCTTGCTTGAAGTTTCTTTCAATCACGAATTGTCCTCAATTGGAGGGTAAGGTGCCCGAGAACCTTGATTCATTAGCCAAACTTACAATTGCTGAATGCGAGGAATTGGTGATTTCAATTTCCAACTATAAACAAATTGGTGTACTATACATCCACGGTTGCAAAGCGGTGGTGAAGACGAGTGGGGTTGAGTTTGAGTTATTAAATTCCTTGAAACTTTCAAATATTTCAGAGGTGAGGTTGCAAACAGGGGAATTCACCAAAGGATTAAGGAAGGTTGCTGATTTGAGGATTGGCGGATGTGAGGAGCTGACATCTTCACTGAAGAATGAGGATAGAGTATTGCAACACTTGATTTCTCTTGATCGTTTGGTTATTGAAGGCAACTCTTCCTTCCTTCAAAAGCTGGGAAAAGAAGCAGAGGAGTTGCTGCAATTGCAAATATCGACTTGCAAGCTTCAGTATCTAGAATTAAACAAGTGTGGAAGTCTTTCGAAGGTACCAGAAGGGTTGCATCACCTAACGGCTCTTCAAGACCTTCAAATTGTTGGATGCTCAAATCTGGTTTCTTTTCCAGATGTTGGTCTGCCTCCTTCCCTTCGAGACCTTAAAATAGTTGGATGCTCAAGTCTGGTTTCTTTTCCAGATGTTGGTCTACCTCCTTCCCTTGAAGTCATAAGGATTGAGGAGTGTGATTCGTTGCTGTATTTTGCAAAATACCAGATTCCCCCAAATCTAAGAAGAACAGAGATACGGCAGTGTAAAAGTTTGAAATCATTAGTAGAGAAAGAGGAGGATAGTTCTTCGTCTTCACCAACAACAACCGCCGCCTCCAGCCTGAGAGGAATCTACATCCAAAATTGCAACAAATTGGAGATGTTACCGAACATGCGCAATCTCAACTCTGTTCAAGATTTGCGTATTAATTGTTGTGAAGGTTTAGATTTCACTTCCTTTCCCCCCAACCTAACATCGCTTACAATCTGCGGAATCAAGAATTGTAAGCCGCTGTGGGAGTTGTTGCACAGGCTCACCTCTCTTACAGAATTGTGCGTCGATGGCGGAGACCCACATGTGGTGTCGTTTCCACCCGAAGGAGACACAGAGATAGATATGGAGATGCTGCTCCCCGAATCTCTCACTCATCTCTCAATTAGGGGCTTCCCAAATCTGAAGAAACTGAGCAGCAAGGGCTTTCAATTCCTCACCTCTCTTCAATCTCTTGGACTCCGGAATTGTCCAAAGCTGGCATCTATTCCAGTGGGCCCGACTCTTTCACTTTCAGAATTTTATATCTCTGGGTGTCCAAAGATATTATGGGTCACACCTTGGTCGGAAAGATATGTTGTATTTGGACGATACTGGGACAAAATATCCCACATTCCTTGCATAAAGATATATCCAACTCTCCCCAGGTACTTCAAATTTCAAACACCATCAACCTTTAATGGGTACCATGAAATAAGAATGTCTTATTATTTTTCAGATATTCTTGTTTTCTTCAATTTAGTTGGATTTTACAACAATGTATGTTTCCCAGGTGGGTCTTTTACATCTACAGTTGCTTCAAGCAAGACTCCCCCATGCTGGACGAGAACGATTTATCATGTACATGGTAAATCCATCTTTATTTCTCTTTATGATATATTTTAAATCCAGGAAATGGGAAAACTTAAAAGGCTCTTTCTAAATAGGCACTTGCAAACATGCCATCAAATTTTGAATGGAGAACATTTGAAATATATATAGTAAAAGAAAGTACTTCGTTTCTCACTTGGTTTGCCTTGTAATATTTCTTCATCAGAAAACTTTTAGCCATATTTTTCTTCCCTTTGTTTGCTTGACTTCAATGTTTTTCCAAATTCTCTGTGATGTAGGACGAGATATGGGTCAATTATGGTGGGAAGAAGGAGGATGTTGATGTGAATCACTGAATCACAATAGGAATTATAAACAATTACCTTTATTATAATTGATTTGTAATTATAGGAATACCGGTTTGATCGGGATTGTATTTATTTCCTTTTTACTTATTGTAATTACTTCTTACATAGGCTTGTATTTGTATCACTATAAATATCTCCTTATGAGAAGAATAGAAATATACTGAATTATTCATAACCCTAAATTCTATTTGAGTGATGTACCATTGAGATTTTTGGGTTGCTTGATTAAGTTTGAAGCACAAAGGATTCTTTGCCAGATTTATATTAATTTATTGTTTAATTTATATTTTTAAAATAAGTAGGATATTATTTTCTTGATATGATTTTAACTATGATTTTTATTGTTTTATTGTTTGCTAAGTTTTAAGCATATTCTAGAACTAGGGCTTCCTATAGATCATTTCCTTTCTATTCGAACCCACTCACAATCAAGGTTGAAATGAGTAAGTTCCATAACACTCCTATTGGATGAAGGAAATATCAATTTCTACTCTTCAATTCCCGACTTTGAGCTAAATCCCGAGTTATTTTCCTCTATCCAAACGTAAGGTAAGAGAATTTATAGCCATTGATGTATTTATCTTAGTTCTACTTCAACTACAACCGTTGTTCTTTAAACCATAAAATAGGCGATGTTTTATGCAAGGTCCTTATTTTGCTAGACATCTTGCATCCATATTAGTAATAATGGTGGTATGTGACGCTTCACATAAATAATTGTTGTTGGAGACTATATATGATGAAAAGCTTCTCCATAACCAGAAAGGCTACAAATGGTTGTTTTTTCCCCAGAAATTGTAATCAGTCATATTGACACCACCAAACGTGTCACACCCCAGATCGGCTCCGCCATAGCACGATATTGTCCGCTTCGGGCCCCCCTCTCTGCCCTCACGGTTTTGTTTCTGGGAGCTCACAAGCAACTTCCCAGTAGGTCACCCATCCTGGGATTGCTCTAGCCCCAACTCGCTTAACTTCGGAGTTCTCATGACTCCGAAGCCAGTGAGCTCCCAAAAGGCCTCTTGCTAGATGAGGGTGAGCATGTACATATAAGACACATCACCCCCTCTCCGTTGGTCGATATGGGATGTTACAATCCACCCCCTTAGGGACCCGACGTCCTCGTCGGCACACTCGCACCACACGACAGAGTGGCTCTGATTCCAAATTGTCACACCTCGGATCGGCTCCGCCGTAGCACGATATTGTCCGCTTCGAGCCCCCCTCTCTGTCCTCACGATTTTGTTTCTAGGAGCTCACGAGCAACTTCCCAATGAGTCACCCATCCTGGGATTGCTCTAGCTCCAACTCGCTTAACTTCGAAGTTCCCATGACTCCGAAACCAGTGAGATCCCAAAAGGCCTTTTGCTAGATGGAGGCGGGCATGTACATATAAGACACATCACCCCCTCTCCGTTGGTAGATGTGGGATGTTACAAAACGGCTACTAATATTACTTGCTTTTACTTATTTGTGTTCTCCATACGTACTTTGTAAGAGACTTGGTGGACTAAAATGATATTAATTATGAAGAAATTCATGCACTTTGCTCTTAAGGCCCGTTTGAACTTCCATGAGATGAGAGTGAGGGAGAGCGCAAATATACGGTTGGACAAAAGCAAGTGTGTGTGTGTGAGTGAGTTTTAAAAAAACCATGTCAAGATCAAACATAATCAAACAGAAGGACGCAACATGAGCTGGAGCTGGGCTATTAGAATAGACTAGACACACTATTGAGTCAAAACTCAATTATCAGCTTATGCTTTTCTATGTAACATGCTAAGTACATTCATACACACTTGATTCAGAGTGAATCATTTATACCCACAACCTCGCTAATTAGAACATATAAGATCGCACATCAAAAAGGAATCGATTGGGAAATTATGAAGAGAATGAATGATTTTGTGACTTGGTCAAAGTCAATGTGAAAGTCAAAGCTCAAAGTCAAAATTCAAAGGTCAAAGGTTAAACGGTTGACCCAATACTTGACACGGTCAACTAAGGATGACCGGGACCAACACTCATTAGACAAGTGAGTGATTGAATTAGTCAAGTCACTAGAGTAATTAAATTGATTAGATTAATTTAATTATTCAATTAAAGTTATGAAACTTTAATTAAAGGTCCCATATGACTTGGAAATTCAAAAGGGATTTGACCATATAGACTTAGGCACATATGTGACACATTATAGGATTAATGTGTTGGACCAAGATAGAAAAAGATGACACACAAGGGAGGGGGGGTGTGGCTAAACTAGGGTTTGGGGGGCATTTTTGTCACTCTTGTGACATTTTTGATCCTATAAGTGTGTAGCTATGGAATCCTATCATCCCAGGGTTTTCAAGTTGGTGAAATTGGAAAAGAGAAAACATCAAGCTCTCTCTCCCTAACCCCTTCAATCTATCACATCAAGTGAGGGTGCTAGCACCACTCTTCACTTGTTGTCTACTCATTCTCTCATCTCATTCAATTCTTGGTGAAGAGCTTTGGGGAGGTGCATATCTTTATACCTATTTAGAGAGCTATAAGGTGGAGAATCAACATCAAAGGGAGAGCCAACAACAAAGGGACCACTTCCTCTACTTGAACACCATTCTTGGTTTCAAGATTCACTCCAAGGGTATGAACATCTTATCTTTCTCTCAAATAGGATGTAGAGAGTCTTTGGTGCACACTTTCGTAGACTTATAAAGTTGGGACCAAATGAGACTTACATGAATCCTTAATTTATTTAATGCTTTCGCTCATACTTTGATTTCATATTAGATATGGCTTGCTAGGTGATTTATACTCTCAAAGTTTGGTTGTAGAGTTTTTAGAAATCTCTACACAACACCATTCCCACAATATTCCCTTCACGGAGGGCCTTTGGCCAACACCCCCCGGGTGTAGTCTATTTACTCCTATTTATTTTGCAGAGATCGAGAGAGAGAGAAGGAAGATCAAAAGCCAAGGAATCAACCCTCGAATATTCCCCGTGTAGAATTTTACTCAAACAAAGACGATATGATATTATGTTTTTTTTTCTCCTGATACATATTCATCAATATCAATTAGTTCTTTCACATCAAATTAATGTAACTCCTAACTAACCTTTTAAACTCTAAAACTAATCATGATCCGATATCGTGTTGATAAAGAATCTTCTTCACTTATGCATCACCTTGATACTCTTTTTCTAGATGGGTGAGAAATTGTTTGAGTTTGTCTTGACTGCAAGGGAAGGGACCTCTATTTATATGCATCACACGAGTGCCTTGCCCATCAAGAATCACACGAGTGTTCAGTTTGCATTAGATTAGGTTGTTTCAATCCATACATAATAAGGAATTCTATCAGCTCTTGTGTTTCAATTAGAATAGCTTTGTACAAGAAATAATCCAATAAGCTTGAGC
Organism: Prunus avium; assembly: GCF_965620075.1. Lineage (NCBI taxonomy): Eukaryota > Viridiplantae > Streptophyta > Magnoliopsida > Rosales > Rosaceae > Prunus > Prunus avium. Next base: position 2,841,551 of record NC_142285.1, read on the forward strand.
TTTTACTTCTTGATTAGGCAAACTTCTTGTGGGGACCAAATCTAACGTATCATGGCCTAACCCATATGCCACAACTAAAAGACGTGGGATGATCAAACTTCCCTCCCATTAGAGGAGTGCGGAACAAGGGAGACACAAATTGCTCGTTCGATCCCATTACCATGAAGTGGAGGACGGGATGCGCAAAGCTAGGGAAGTGGGGTAAACCCACGATCTCGGAGTGCTATAAAAACCCAGCTAGACCTCCAGCAAAGGTACTAGAAATTGAACCGAACACTAAGAGTACGTTGCACAAACACTTACTTGAGCATCGGAGTGTCTTTTGCAGTTACTCACCCCCTTTCCATCATTCGATTTTGGGAATGTAATTCGAAGTTCTCTTTCAACCAAGGAAGCGTGCGGACTTCAGTCAAGAACCTGTGGAGGTATTTCTTCTTGAAAGAAATCCTGCGCCAACAGTTGGCGCCTTCTGTGGGAATCTCGCAATGTTGATCATAAATATGACTGAACCTGCACAAGGAACTCAAAACACCTCCGTCCCGGGGAATGTGATGCCCACTCCTCGACCCAGAAGCGCAAAGTCCAACGCCCAGGATGAGGAACCAAGCCTTGCTGTTATCCAGTTGAGGCAAATCATGAAAGAATTGTGCGAGACAAGAAAGGTAGTGGAGAAAGCTCTGGAGAAGGCGCAGAACACTGCTTGCCTTGAGGGCTCAAAAGAGGGCAAGAGGAAGCAGAGACATGAAATCTCTGAGGGAAACTCCTCCAGCAGCACACACTCGAGTGTCCGTGATAGGGCCACGGCAGAAGAGCAAGACAAAGATCTCGACTTGCATAAAATGGAGAAAAGGGCGAAGGACACTGATTTGTGCAATCAGATCGAGAAGATTGTCAGAGGGTACAAGCCACAAACACCCGCTGAATTAGCTCTGGAGGCGGCGAAAGGAATCTGCAAATCGCCATACACGGAAGACATCATGAGAGCCAAGAAACCAATTAAGTTCACCCAACCCAAGTTCAAGCTGTTCGAGGGCACGACTGATCCCATTGAACACATCTATCATTTCCAACAACAAATGGTGCTCAAAGGAGATGACGAGGCCCTGTTATGTAAGTTATTCCCCTCAAGCTTGTCGGGATCGGCCCTAATTTGGTTTAGACAGCTGAAACCAAGGTCTATTGGCGGTTTCACCCAACTCTGTGAAATGTTCATATCTCAGTACATTTGCAATCAAAAAAGAAGAAAGGACGTCACGATCCTATTTAGCACGAAGCAAAGTACCGGAGAAAGCCTTAAAGACTACTTGAGGCGTTTTACGGAGGAAATGTCTACTCTTGAGGAATGTGATTCTCATATTGCTTCGCTGGCGTTTCTTGAGGGAGTCATACCAGAAGAAAAAAAATGCACAGGTCTTTAGTGAAGACCCCACCAGTGGATATGAGGGAAGTGATGGCCCTAGCGGATGGAATCATCAGACTAGAAGAAGAAGAGCTCACCCAGTCAAAACGCACCACTTCCACCATTGCGACCCCAAAGCCTCCACCGGAGCAAAAGGCGGAGACAAAGCGATATTCCTTAAAACAAGAATTTAGCAATGGACCTAAGCAGAGCAGACCCTTCACCAGGATCACGGTGAGTTTAGCCAAACTTTTTCACGAGAACAAGGGCAAAGGTATATTCCGAACACCACCTGCGATCCGCGAATCTCCAGAAAAGCGCGACAGGAACAAAATGTGCGCCCATCATAACCACTTTGGACACACTATTGATGAGTGCCGAAGTCTCGGGTATCAGGTGGAGGCAATGCTGAGGAAGGGAATGTTATCCCAATACCGCACTGAACCTGAGAACAGGGCAAGTGAAAAGGGTGGGTCAAAAACAATGACCGGAAATATCGCAAATGAAGAACTGCTGGAGATCAACACCATCCATGGTCGATCGAATCCCATGGAAGGAAAAGAGGCTCGATCTCGGTTCGAAAAAAGACAAACTGAAAAGGTGAGACGCATAAACGGGATCGCATTTGCCTCTGAATTTGCCAAAGCCCTGGAAAAGATTAGAGTCATCTCATTCACGCAGAAAGACATGGAAGGAATTGAGTTCCCTCATAACGACGCACTAGTGGTGACCCTCCGCGTTGCCAATTTGATGGTAAAAAGAGTGATGATTGACGGGGGAAGTAGAGCAGACGTGTTATTCTGGAGCACCTTTAAGAGAATGAAGTTGGATGAAAATGAGATTCAACGAAACCCAACACCGATCTACGCATTTGAAGGGATGAAAGTTCAACCAATCGGAGATGTGACTCTGCCGGTCATTGTCGCAGGTAAGACCCTATTCGTTACTTTCATAGTTTTGGACGCGCCGAGCGCGTATAATGCTATAATGAGAAGGAATTGGATTCATCGAATGGATGGAGAAGCATCGACATGTTGCCAAGTGATGAGGTGCATATCCGAGGATGGGAGAACCACAGTTGATATCAAGGGGGATCAAGTGGAGGCTAGAAGATGCTACAGCATAGCAACTAATCCTAAGGCTGCGACTTCACAGAAGAGTGAGGATTTATAGCAATTAACGGAGGACCCACCAAAACAAGAGGAGGAGGATAACTTAGAGCTTCCGACGATCGAACCACTCAAGGAAGAAGTTCTGGATCCTTCTTATCCTGATAGAAAAGTGTTGGTGGGCTCCCTCATATCTGAAGATGAGGTAAAACAACTAATGAAGTTATTAAGAGAGAATAAGGACATGTTCGCGTGGTCACATGTAGACATGCCAGGAATCGATCTGGAGATCGCGTGTCATTGGTTGAACGTTGACCCAAACCACCCCTCGTACCAGCAGAAGCAGAGGAGGTTCACACCTCAGCGGAACCAAATCATTAGCGATGAAGTGGAGCGATTGCTCGAGGCAGGATTCATTTAAGAAGTGTGGTGCCCGACCTAGGTCTCGAATGTGGTGGTAGTGAGTAAAACGGATGGGAGATGGCGCGTGTGCGTAGACTACATCAACCTGAATAAAGCGTGCCCGAAAGACTGTTATCTGATACCAAAGATCGATCAAATGGTAGATGCTACCGCCGAGTATGAACTTCTCTCATTCCTGGACACTTATTCGGGATATATGTTGGACAAATTTTACTCTATCTATTTCTCGCAAGTGCACGAATCAATTGTAGTATAGGAATGCAAGCATGAGGTCGTTCCACAGAGACTTGGATGAAAAACACTTATTACTACTACTTAGACTCACAAGTAACCCTAAGACTAAATAGAATTTAAATGAAGTTGTGTTGAGTTTGTTGGAATGCAAAATAGCAAGTGACCAGTAAGTAGATGTTTAGAAAAATTAGAGACAAAGGAGACAAGCACTAGGGTTTCAACTTCACCATGACAATCCAATTTCATGCAACAAGTTAACAAGCATTTAAGTTGATCAATTCAATTTCTGGAGTTCGTTCTTTCTTATGTATGATTATCCATATGGTGTTTGGTTTTAATCAAGTACTCAGAAAACACAACTTAGCTATGGTGTTTAGTCTAAGCTATGAATCTGAATCCATTAAGCTTAAGAAGAACACAAAGGAACCAAGCAAACATTTAAACATGGTGTTTGTCCTAAATGCATTACCCACTCATTTACTAATCGGTTCAAGAGTCATATGGTGTTTATGTAAACTTGAACTAGATAACCAACATGCATGTGTTCATAGTGGCCAGTTATTTAAACATGCATAAAGATTCAACTAAGAACAAGTGAATGAGACCAGAAAATTAGAAGTAATCAACAAAGGGTAACATTAACTTGAAAACATGAAATTGTCTTGTCAGGTTACATTGAAACCCTAGTTATGGTAATTAGTTACACTCCATTAATGGAAAATACATTTGAATCATAATAAACATGGAGAGAGAGTAAGAAAAACCCGTGAAGAACGAATTATGTTGTTGAAGAGCTTCTCACAGCTTCCACCATGTATGCTGCAACCAGAGATGAAGAGTGGTGTGGATGGTGTGGATTGTATGGATTGTGTTTGGGAAATGATGGGATGGTGGAGGATGGAGTGATATGTGGGAGAAGTGTATGAGGCAGTGGTTGATGAATGTTTGAGAGGGGATTGTGTTGGGATGAATGGTCTGCTAGGAATTGGAAGAGAGGGATTGTGAATCCCAGATATGAGTGATTGAGGATGGGTGGAGAGGGTTTTGTGGGGTTGTGAATCCCAGGCTTGCACACCATGAATGAGGAATGGAATTGGTATTTATAGGGAGAGGGGAGTGAGAAATCAGAATTGAATATAGCTAATGCAGACAACACTTGCATTAGAAAATCAGAATTGGTTGTTGCACTTCACCAACAAATCCCACCAGCAGCCATAGCTCATCATCATGTCAGCATGACCAAGCTTCCAACCAGAAACTATAGCTCATGCCTACCTCATCATGACCAAGCAACAATTAGGTCATCCTCCTGTCAGCATGATGTGTAATTTGATGGGCTCACGGATTGGGCTTGGATCAATCAAATGTCGACTTTGAGTTGTCCATCTTTAAGTTCAGAATGTCTTCTTTCCAAGCACACATGAATTGGCCCAATCCAAGCTCGGATGAAGAAAATAGGTCCAAAACGAATTTGTAACTCAGTCTTCAGTTTTTACACATTGTTTTCACCATTTTACTTCAAATGCCTCAAGTGGTACCTAGAGCTCAATGAACTGAATGACAAACACAAAAGAGGTTAAAAGCACAAGGTTAACTCAAAAACATAACTAAATCATAAGCTATAAGGGTATAAAATGATATACAATTGTGAACTGATCAATATAATCAAATCCCAATGGCAATTGAGGACCAGAAAAAGACGGCATTCATCACAGAGCGAGGCTTGTATTGTTACACAGTGATGCCATTCGGGTTGAAGAACTCAGGGTCGACATATCAAAGATTAGTGAACAAAATGTTCAAAAGCCAGATCGGCAAAACGATGGAGGTTTACATCGATGACATGGTCGTCAAGAGCCAGGAAAAATCCCAACATGTCAGGCACCTAGAAGAAGTCTTCAATATACTGAGAAGATACCGCATGCGGCTTAACTCGAAGAAGTGTGCATTCGGTGTTTCGTCAGGGTAGTTCGACATTAGATATCTACCTCGGATAGCCCAGAAGGGCCAGGTAATTGCCAATTTCCTAGTGGAATGTTATCCATCTAACAAACAGCAGGAAAACCATGATGAGGCCAAGGAGGCACCAAACCCAGACGAGGCCCAATGGGAATTGTATGTAGACAGATCATCTAATCAGGCAGGAGCCGAAGTAGGAATCGTCCTCTCGTCGCCTGAAGGAGTGGACCTGGAGTACTCCGTTCGATTAGACTTCCCCGCCTCAAACAACGTGGTGGAATACGAAGCCCTAGTGCTAGGACTCCAACTAGCTAGGACGCTGAAAGTGGAACGCTTAGTTGTCCATAGCGATTCTCGCCTCATAGTCGGCCAAACAACTAAAGAGTACGCGACTAAGGATGAACGAATGAGGGTATATAAACGGTTGGTAAAGGATTTAGCCAGCAGGTTCGAAGAAATAGAGTTTGAACGGATACCGAGAGAAATGAACGTTCAGGCAGATCGCTTGGCCGACGCCGCATCAACATCGGTGGAAGACATGAGGGTCTCCCCAGTGGGACTCTTATTGAGTCCCAGTATACCAATTGATCCTGGAGTCATGCAGATTGATGCCAAAGAAGAAACGTGGATAACTCCAATCATGAACTATCTCACGAAGGGAACCCAACCCAATGACCCGATTGAGGCAAGGAAATTGCAAATAAAGGCCGCAAGGTATGCCATTATAGATGATACACTTTTTCGTAAGTCTTTTTCAGGGCCGTATCTCAGGTACCTCGATCCACGTGAAGCCAAATGGGTGCTAAAAGAAATTCACCAAGGGACATGTGGAAACCACACGGGTGTGAGGAGCTTAGCCCACAAAGCGTTGACTCAAGGATATTTTTGGCCTTACATGGCCCGCGATGCAGAACAATTTTCACGGAAATGCGATAAATGTCAAAGGCATGCGCCCTTTATCAGACAACGAGCCGAGGAACTTAACCTTGTTGAAGGGCCTTGGCCATTCGCCCGATTGGGGATGGACATCGTGGGACCACTTCCCACCGCAGTGGGGGGCAAGAAGTTCGTCCTTTTGGCCACTGACTACTTCACCAAGTGGGTGGAAGCCGAGGCTTACAAAACAGTGACCCAAACAGATGTGGTAAGATTCGTATGGCGGAATATAATTTGTCGCTTTGGGATACCAAGGGCCATAGTGACGGACAACGGGACCCAATTTGATAACCGTGAATTCAGAAGTTACTGCAAGGAAAAAGGGATCATTCAGCAGTTCTCGTCCCGAAGTTATCCTCAGGGAAAAGGGCAAGCCGAGAAAATTAATCGTACGATATTTGATTGCTTGAAGAGAAGGCTTGAACAACGCAAAGGCAAATGGTCAGAGGAACTGCCAAACGTATTATGGGCATACCGTACTACCAAACCGAAACCAACCGGCGAAAGCCCTTTTTCCTTGGCTTATGGAACTGAAGGCGTCATCCCCACAAAAATTGGACTACCCACAGTCAGAACATTGGTGGTAGAGAGCAATGATAATGAGCAATAGCTAGCTCACAACCTTGACATGCTTGAAGAACAGCGAGAAACTACGGCGTTACGACTTGTGAACTACCGGAACCAGACAGCCAATTACTTCAATAAACGAGTACGGCAGAGGAAATTCAAGGTAGGCGAATGGGTACTAAGAAAGTTCATGGAGAACACCAAGGACCCAAACGCAGGGAAATTTGGACGGACATTGGAAGGACCGTACGAGGTAACGGAGGCTTATGGAAAAGGGGCCTATATGCTGAGGCATATCGAGAGCAGTCAATACGTACCACGCCCTTGGAATGCAATTCATCTGAGAAAGTATTTCATTTGATTTTATAGTTTTGATTTCTTTGTTGCTTTCATCTTTCTGTCATTTATGAATTTTCCCTCAATTGTTCATCGTTCGATGAACGCTTAATGGAACACATGTTTTCTTCACATTCGAAATGTTTGGTCGAAGGCCATGTCTGTTTAAATTAGCATCACCTAAATCCACAGGGTCGAAGACCTTGTAAATTAGAAAATGCGTATACTAATCCATAGGCACAGAAGGTGCTTGGCCAAAAGGCAAAAAAAGTACGATTGAAGATTGCAATCAAGACGTGGTCGAAGATAACGCATGAAGAAGCGATTGGAAATCGCGCATAAAGATTACAACATGATCGGGGACCGTGACATGGTTAGAGATCAAGCAACATAAATAAGAGTACGCATGTGACAAGGTCGAAGACCGCATGATTAAGCATAATGATAGCATTAGGCTTTTATGGCCATAACCATAAAAGGGAAAAACATGAAACGTTCATAGGAGGAAGGCCTTCGAATTATTCAAAGCTGGAAAGTACATAAAACTACTGAGTCTACAGTGCGCGAACCCATAAGTAGCATGGGCTAGTCTGAAGGCAAGGGGAGACGATCCCAATCCACGTAAGGGTAAACCATTTTTGCCTTGATGCGGAAGTGGTGGATACCCTGTCTAAAACCGTCGCGTATGCCGTCGGAATGAGCGGCGGACAAGGCACGATCTGCATCAGCAAGATCACTTCGAAGGCGAGTCACTTGGGCACTAACACATGCTAGATCCTCCTTGAGTAAGTCATGTTCCATTAGCAGAATGTTATGGTCGAAGTGACAGGAGCAGCTAGGAACACGAGACGGACCAGCTTCATCCCGCGCCCATGGGGTGCTCTTTCTCATAGTAGGCTTTCCTCCACCTCTGGTATCACCGGATCGGGACCTAGACCCGAGGAACGAGTCGGGAACCACCGAGTAATCTGAAACATCCACTGGGGAGTCGGCAGAGGAATCTTGAGAGCATATCTCAATGATTCCATTAGGGCTCTTGGAATCTCGCTTAGGGGATTCCCTCCTTGACAGAGACGAAGTCCTCCTCCTCGGAGAGTCTCCCTTCTTTGGAACATCTGTGCAAAGACGAAAGTGGAACTTTAGCTTGCGTCTATGAGCCATGAATGGGATAGGTATGTTCACTTGAAAACCAAATTACCCTTTATATAGAGGCTTACCCAGAGACGTAAGGGATGCCTGATAAGGAGACGATAGATATCCAATCCCTTGCTTTTTGAACTTGAAAATGACGATACACCCTGGGAGGATCTTGGCCAGGTTTGAAAAACTATCACCTTAAGCCTCAGGTACTTACATTAGGATTAAATTTCAAATCAAGTGGATAATTCATAACGCTTGATAAAGCGAGTCTGGAATTCTCGAGACATGACCCAAGATAATTGAGTACATCAAAACAAAGACAGAACCAAAAAGAGAATACAACAAGTAGTGAATGATCGGTGCATATTTACATATCATTTTGTACCCTTCTAGCTTATGATTTGGTTATGTTTTTGAGTTAAACTTGTGCTTTTAATCCTTTTTGTGTTTATCTTTCAGTTCATTGAGTTTTAGGTAATAATGAGGGCTTTGGATAGTAAATGATTCAATCCATGCATGTTAGGGCCTAATTTGGATGAATGGATGAAGAGCTTAAAGACAAACTCAATTTTGGCTATAGTCCCCTGCCAGCCCAGTTTCGTAGGTCATATTGCAAGCTTTGTTTCAGCAACCTACATAGCTCGGATAAGGCCACATTCTTCATGAAAGTTGTTCCAATGGGTGTGTAATATAACATATCCAAAATTCAGCCCCATTGGATAAATATGGAGTCTGTTACCTAGCAAACACAGAACCATGCTCAGGATGGATCTTATCAGCGCGGAAAATGAGTTAGCAATTTGTTTTGGCCTTAACTTCCTCCTCCGACCTTGGATTGGCCCAAATGATATATGGCTGGCAAGAAGACATTCTGAACTTCAAGTTTGAGTGCTTAAAGTCTTAATTTGCTTAAGGGAAGCCCAATTCGTAAGCCCTTGAAGTTGCTGGTCATGCTGACCTCAGGATGAGCTATTATTTCTGGTTGGAAGCTTGGTCATGGTGACATGAAGATGAGCTAGGGCTGCTGGTGGGATTTAGTGGTGAAGTGCATCAACCAATTCAAGATTTTCTAATACAAGTGCATCAACCATTTCAGATTTTATAATTCAAGTGTTGTATGCATTAGTCTTATTGAATTCTGATTTTCACTTCCCCTAGGCCTATAAATAGGGAAGTTCTCTAAGCTTGTAATAACACCCCAAGGGGGGGAGCTCTCAAACACTTCTCTAGAGCTCCCTTCCCTTCTCTCCCTCAAATTCTCTTAGTTTCCTTTGTAGTTCTCAATTGTTGTAATAAGATCATTCTACTAAATTTTCTTCTCCATGTCTCAAACACTTCACAAACACCTTTCTCTCCACTCCCTAAGTTCCCAAAGTCTCCAAGTTCACAAACATTCTCCATGTTCTCCAAACACTTTCTCAAACAACTCTCTACTTCTACTTTCTTCTCCAAAAAGCCTCCATGTCCTCAAACACTTTTCCCAAACACTTCTCCTTTCTTCCTCAAAGTTCTCTTAGTCTCTCTTTAATGTTTTCTTAGTTGTAATTTATTTTTCTTGTAATGTACATTCTTTCTTAAGTATTCAAGTTTGATAAGTTTCCAAGTTTCAATTATGGTTTTTGTTCTTATTCATTATGCTTATAAGTTAATATGCTAGTTTGAATGATTGATCACCATTTAGGCTTGCATGTTAGCTATCTTGGTTTGAATTAAGAGTAGACACCATGCTTTAATTCGAATTGAACTATGAATAGGAAGAGTATGTATGGACATTCGACAACAGGGATTAGATACATGCTTGGTTGTTTAAATTGTTCTTCTATGCTTAATGGGTTCCTAATGCTTAATTTTAGGTTAGACAACAAATGATCAAATTAGGGAATTAGGAACACAAGGTTATGACCACACACCATGGCTTAATCATACTTTAGCTAGAATCAATCCATTAATCTAATTGAACTTGGGAACTTATCTACTTGAGTTAGTTATTTTCTTTCTTCCTTGTTTTATTTATTTCCCTTTTTTTTCATTTCTGTTTTGTGTAGGGAAAATGAATTGGATCATTCAATCACCAATCCTCGTGGGATCGACCTCGCACTTACATACGCTATACTACCGAACGGCTCGTGCACTTGCGAGTATCACAAGTTGAGGATGCAACTGAATGCATTTTGGTGCAGCTGAAATCCACACAACAAGTTTTTGGCGCCGTTGCCGGGGATTGGCAACATAGTTTGGTTCTATTTCTTTTCCCTACTTGTTTTATTTTTATTTTTCATTTTCATGTTTTTCTAGACAATTTCAAGTTTTAAAGTTAATGACGTTAATGGACAAGTTGTGTTTGTAGTCCAACAGAAAAGGACAATTGCCCAACAAGCAAGAGAACTGGGTTTAAGTCCCAGCTTACACAACCCATTGGTGCTTGTTGCTTTGAAGCATGGAATTGGATGTGTGTTGATTTTCCTTTTCATTTTAGTTTTTATTTCTTAATCCTTTTAATTCCATTTCAAGTTTGTGTGTTTGTTTTAGCAATTTATGATAGCTTAATAACGAATCTGTCCAAATGGTGATAAACGGGTGATAGAAAGTGCTGTTTGTGTTTTTCTTTGGTTTATTGGTTTGTTTCTTTTAGTACAACAATTTATGTTGTTTGTTTGAATTTGTTTAGAGTACTTAGTTCATTTTCGTTTATGGTTTGTTGTTCCATTTTATCTTTATTTGTTTTTGTTTCTTATCTTAAAAATTTTAAAAAGATTTTTCATATGAGCTGACTTATGGTAACTCCAGTGAGCACTTCCGTCAATACAGTGTCTAGGAGTTCTATAGGCGACACCTTCGGTGTCTAAGAAGTTTGGGTTTTAAGCGGGACCATTGTGACCCCTCCAACCTTCCCGGATCCCCTGGCTGTGTTTTCTGAGGCCCTTAACTGGTCATCCATGAGTTGCTTGTATATTCGTGTGTTTTTAAATTAAGTTTTTTTAATTTTTTTTTTTTTTAATTTTTTTTTATTTTCTTTGTTTTCTTTTCTGTTAAGTCTTTGTTTTTGTTTTGTTAAGTTAGTTTATGTATTTATTTACGTGGTATGGTTAGTTAGTTAGTTTTTTTTCTCTGAGTGTTAAAAACAAACTTTATTTCAATTCAAACATTGCATAAAAAAAAAAAAAACAAAAAAAAACAAAAAAAACAAAAACAAAAAAACAAAATAACAAAATAACAACATCATCATCATCTTCATCATCATCTTCTTCATCTTCTTCATCTCCATCATCATCATGGCTTGCCTCTATTTTCTCGCACTTGTAGAATCTGCAGCAACTCCACATGGTCCTCATTTTTTCTCTGCAGTGCTTCCACGTGCTGATTGGCACAGTAGAGCCGCTTCTGCAAGTCCGCCACCATAGCCTTCAAGGAAGCTATTTCCTCGCTCATCGCGGCACACTCCCTTGTCCTCGCCAGTAATCGCATGCCCAAATTGGTAGCGGAGACCGCGTGGAGCACAGTTAAATTGTGGGACTCCTCTACCGCTGCCTTATCAGACCTCTGTGCCACATGCAGATGATCTGTCGGAGTGAGCTTGCTGCTAATCATGCCTCCTAGCAGCACTGCTTTGTTCGACAGTGCCTCAGAAAAGTTCGGTATTGCCTCAGCAAAGTTTGAGGCCGTGCCGTGATGATATGAAGAGTTTGGAAAGACAGTGTTTGGAGGAGCCCTTGTTTGGGCATTCGGTGGTGCAAGTGAGAGCTCAAGGTTGAGATCATCAAGGTGAGTGCATGAGGATGCCATTTGTTTTGCTTCTGAATTTTTTGATGTTTTTCCTTGAGTTTGCAGGAAGAAATGCTGGGTATCATCCGCTTGCAGAGGTGTGGTTTAAATAGACATATGCTAATGAGAGAGAGCCAACACCATTTCGGATTTCCCGGGCATGCTCGACCTAATCGCTTCAAGGGGGAGCACCTTTACTTTACTTTTCTTTTTTTTTTCCTCCGTGTTTTCTGGTGTTTAATGTTTTTGCCCGTTACTTTCATTTTCTAGAGCTTTGCGTTTTTGCTTTTCCCTTTCGGCTATCATCTTTAGTTTATTTTAGTTAGGGAACTGTGCTTTCTTTTCCGTTTGTCGTCTTTATTTGATTTAAGTTTGGGAAGTGTGCTTTCTTTTCCGTTTTCTTTTTTTTTCTTCTGCAACTTTACTATTTTATTTTCAAAACAAAATAACGAAAATACAAAAACAACAAAATAAAATAAAAACAACAATAATGCAGTAGGAAATCATTTCTTCTCGGTGCTTGGTGTCTCGACCATTGGAGCTTTGAGTTTGGCCCTCTGGCTGTCCTCTTCCGGGGCTTCACGCACAGCTTCTTGGGGCTCATCACTTGAGCTCCCAAAGATCGCAATCTTAGCTTGAGCGTAACTACTCTCGCGATCTGCTTGTTTGCGTTTACCCGGTCGGTCTAGGTCCTCCAGCTGTTTTCGCATGTCGCGAGAGTACAACTCTACCATTTTTGATAGGTTTTTATTCTCGTCCCGCAATACTTCTAGCTGGTGTCGATTCACCTCCACTATCCTTGACCTCTCCCTTTTCAAGCTTTTTATAGCAGTCTGACACTCTTCAACCATACTTCGCTCCGCCGCCAACTGACCCTTTAGCACCTCTACCTCATGGGACTTCGCAAGTAGGCGATGACCCAAACTTGCGACACATGCTGTACTCTGCACGCTCAGTGCCAGGGCATCACTCGTGACCCGGTTGTCATCCCTTGTCCCGAACACACGTATATCTTTGGGAGTCACTAAATTTCTGCAAACTCCAATGGCAACATCGTTGTCCAGGAGTATTGAGTCATTGACAGTCACAGGCCCCCGTGCGGAGGCAAAGTAGGGCATCCATACTGGTGCTACTGCTTGGCCTCGTGTCTGAGTTGGTGGAGCTAGGTTGAGATCTAACGAAAAGGGGTAGGAAGAAGCCATTTGATTTCTCACTTTTTTTTTTTTTTCTTTTTCTTGCTTCTTTTCTCTTTTGTGTTTCTGAGTTTGTGTGTTTTTTGTTTTTTGTTTTTTTTCCCTTCTTTTTCCTTCTTATAGATGTAGTCTTTGACAAACAAACCCTAGCCGTTGCAGCGTCTAAGCGTTTTCTGAATATCCAGCGTTCCTCGAGTCCCACAACCTTCTCGCTTTCCAACCGTACCCAACACATTTATCTCGACGTGATCTTTCTGAACGGACGCGTTCAGTAAAGTCATCACGACTTTGTATGAGCCCGTAATTTTCGCTTGTGGATCTGCGGCGCCTCTATGCGTCGACACGTGGCTCCTGCTTTCTGCCCGTGACTATCCATGAAACGACATCAGGGACCACATTCCCTCTTTTTAGAAATCCCGCTTTGCGCTCATAATTCACGTTTTATCTTTTTAAGAAAAAAATTAAATTTAAACGTGTGGGCTTCAGATTTTATGTTGGGTCGGGTTTTACCGTTGTTGGGTTAATTTCATTTTGGGTTGGGCTTTCAATTGTTTGGGTTTCAGTTTGTGTAAGACTATCTGTTAGGGCTTACTGTTTTGAGTGTTTTACTGTTTCGTGTTTTTTTTATTTATTTATTTTATTTTATTTTATTTGATTGTTTGTTTTGTAATTTTTATTTTGTAATTGTTTTATTTTATTTTTGTATGTTTTGTGATTTTTATTTGCTTTAATACCCTTCATTTGTTGTTATGACATTGGTTGTGGCTAATTTTTAAACATTGAGGACAATGTTCATTTCTAGGTTTGGGGGTATTGGAGTTTAGCAAGTAAATTTGGTTTTTCTTAAAATTAAAAAAAATAATAATTGAAAAAAAAAATTATTTATTTTTTTGCTTGTTTTTATTTTAAGTATTGTTTTGTTTTGTTTTTGTTTTGAGTCACTTTCCGAACACTTATGATGAGATAGTGATAAATGTTTGCATGACTTAAATAAAAATTGGATTTCATTTTATTTTAGTGTTTTTTTTTTCTTTATTAAAAAATAAAAAAAAATTTGGCATTGTTCTAGCATGATATGTTTGAAACCTTCTTTACACTTGCCATTTGTTTCATAATTTTCCAATTAAAGGATTTGCATGACCCAAAGAATTGTATCAAGCACAAATTAGACTTATATAACCATATAAAGTGAGCTTTTGAGCCTTGTACTTCAATTCATGAGTGTTATATACATACTCTTATTTTCTTGTCATCAAAGTTGTTGTTTGATCTCATTATTTATTGATTTGGTTGAACACTTAAAAGTCATTCATTCTTATGCAATTTGACTTCACGACATTTAAGAAGTGATATTAAGGCCCTCTTTGGATCGTTTGTGCCTTTCAAGCTAACCTTATGCATGCTTAAGCATGATTTTCCATTGTTAACCATTTTGAGCCTACATGTAAACCTTTTCTTTCATTTAACCAATTATATTTCCTCGCCTTAGCCTGAAAAACAAATATTTACCTTTCTAAGGAACTCATGAGCTTTAATTGGGATGTGTTTTTCATACTAAGTTTGGGAATGGGTGTTACATTTCGAAAAAGAAAAAAAAAAAATCACACAATTGGTGAAAGAAAAGAGAAAAGTTGTGATTAAGTGGTGGTTGAATGAAATTTCATTTTTGGGCCTTCAAAATAAATTGGTGGTTGTTCAGGAAAGGAGTGAATCAATGTAAATGAAGGGTATAAGGAGTTTTGATCAGGTAAAAGAAAAAAATCTAATCGTGATGATTCGAAGTCTTGTAAACAATTATTTTATGCTCTTGCATTGCGAGTTCCTTGGACTTTGTATTATCCATATCCTTCATTTCTTACTCACCTTACACCCTTGGCCCCATTACAACCCATGTTAAAGACCTAAATTGATATTAAATGTCATGTGGTTGAATTGCATTCATTTTTCTACTTTTAAGTGTTTGGCATCCTTCTTGAGATCATATTAATGCAAGTTCTTCATCTTTCTATTTCGAGTTAAATCTTTATGGTTTAACTCCAATCTCATGTTTATAACTGAGTGTTGCATTATAGCCCTCTTCCGAGTGATTCATTTGTGAGAGGACAACTTTGGTGAGATTTGAAGTTGAACTTGTGCTTTGTATGATTTTTGAAATTGTGTGAAAACTAAGATTGGGGAATTTGTTGCATTTGGCTATCACACTACCACACTTTGAGCATATTATGTTTTGAACTTTGCCGCTTTGTGAATAATGTTTAAAAATTGAGCTTTTATTGTTAAAACGTTTAAGTCATGTGCATGAGTCATTTCTCTTCAGAAAATGTTCGGAAAAATTGTTTTAAGTTCTTTGTGTTTTTGTGTTTGTTTTTGTTTTTGGTTTTGCTTAAGGACTAACAATCTTTAAGTTTTCTAATTACTTTGTTTTACAGAGTCAGTAAAACGTTTGTGGGTATCGTATCTGTTAAACCCTCAGGAGACACAACTCCTCCTACTAGGGATGCCTAGAGGTTTAAAGGCTTGTTGCATATGCTAAATGCAATCGAGTTACCTACGAAAGTGGTTTAGTTAACTTCTAGTTTTGTTTTTAACTTTGTTTTGTGTTGTTTTGCTCGAGGACTAGCAAAACCTAGGTTTGGGGGTATTTGATCGGTGCATATTTACATATCATTTTGTACCCTTCTAGCTTATGATTTGGTTATGTTTTTGAGTTAAACTTGTGCTTTTAATCCTTTTTGTGTTTATCTTTCAGTTCATTGAGTTTTAGGTAATAATGAGGGCTTTGGATAGTAAATGATTCAATCCATGCATGTTAGGGCCTAATTTGGATGAATGGATGAAGAGCTTAAAGACAAACTCAATTTTGGCTATAGTCCCCTGCCAGCCCAGTTTCGTAGGTCATATTGCAAGCTTTGTTTCAGCAACCTACATAGCTCGGATAAGGCCACATTCTTCATGAAAGTTGTTCCAATGGGTGTGTAATATAACATATCCAAAATTCAGCCCCATTGGATAAATATGGAGTCTGTTACCTAGCAAACACAGAACCATGCTCAGGATGGATCTTATCAGCGCGGAAAATGAGTTAGCAATTTGTTTTGGCCTTAACTTCCTCCTCCGACCTTGGATTGGCCCAAATGATATATGGCTGGCAAGAAGACATTCTGAACTTCAAGTTTGAGTGCTTAAAGTCTTAATTTGCTTAAGGGAAGCCCAATTCGTAAGCCCTTGAAGTTGCTGGTCATGCTGACCTCAGGATGAGCTATTATTTCTGGTTGGAAGCTTGGTCATGGTGACATGAAGATGAGCTAGGGCTGCTGGTGGGATTTAGTGGTGAAGTGCATCAACCAATTCAAGATTTTCTAATACAAGTGCATCAACCATTTCAGATTTTATAATTCAAGTGTTGTATGCATTAGTCTTATTGAATTCTGATTTTCACTTCCCCTAGGCCTATAAATAGGGAAGTTCTCTAAGCTTGTAATAACACCCCAAGGGGGGGAGCTCTCAAACACTTCTCTAGAGCTCCCTTCCCTTCTCTCCCTCAAATTCTCTTAGTTTCCTTTGTAGTTCTCAATTGTTGTAATAAGATCATTCTACTAAATTTTCTTCTCCATGTCTCAAACACTTCACAAACACCTTTCTCTCCACTCCCTAAGTTCCCAAAGTCTCCAAGTTCACAAACATTCTCCATGTTCTCCAAACACTTTCTCAAACAACTCTCTACTTCTACTTTCTTCTCCAAAAAGCCTCCATGTCCTCAAACACTTTTCCCAAACACTTCTCCTTTCTTCCTCAAAGTTCTCTTAGTCTCTCTTTAATGTTTTCTTAGTTGTAATTTATTTTTCTTGTAATGTACATTCTTTCTTAAGTATTCAAGTTTGATAAGTTTCCAAGTTTCAATTATGGTTTTTGTTCTTATTCATTATGCTTATAAGTTAATATGCTAGTTTGAATGATTGATCACCATTTAGGCTTGCATGTTAGCTATCTTGGTTTGAATTAAGAGTAGACACCATGCTTTAATTCGAATTGAACTATGAATAGGAAGAGTATGTATGGACATTCGACAACAGGGATTAGATACATGCTTGGTTGTTTAAATTGTTCTTCTATGCTTAATGGGTTCCTAATGCTTAATTTTAGGTTAGACAACAAATGATCAAATTAGGGAATTAGGAACACAAGGTTATGACCACACACCATGGCTTAATCATACTTTAGCTAGAATCAATCCATTAATCTAATTGAACTTGGGAACTTATCTACTTGAGTTAGTTATTTTCTTTCTTCCTTGTTTTATTTATTTCCCTTTTTTTTCATTTCTGTTTTGTGTAGGGAAAATGAATTGGATCATTCAATCACCAATCCTCGTGGGATCGACCTCGCACTTACATACGCTATACTACCGAACGGCTCGTGCACTTGCGAGTATCACAAGTTGAGGATGCAACTGAATGCATTTTGGTGCAGCTGTATCTACGCAACAGTGAACGAAACAAGGCAATCTAGGGCGTGTCATCAAATGGGTCAGGAACGACCTCCGAGGTAGGCCCAGCACAGGTAGAAAATCCAGCATGCGAGGTGAAGCCCGTAAATCCAAGGACAGGCCCAGTACTGGCAATAGACGACGCAACATTAGCGCTAGGGACAACGGTCCCAACCGACCTAGAAGGGGTTGGCCCATGAAAGGCTGCTGGTGGGGTCCTGCGATGGGGGATGTAATCCGTCGGAGGACGGTTTGCAGGGTGCATACCCAGAAATAGTTTGTAGCCAGCGGGATCAAATTCCAATTCATCATCATAGTCATCTGGGCCCGCCACAAACCGGTGCTCAGGGAGTTGTTGACCTTGAACCCAATCGTATCTGAATTGCCTGGCTACCTCGACCCTGATCTGCTTGGTGTTGGCTTGATACTCCTCGTCCCTATTGCGTGCGACATCCACCAGTTCTTGCTTAAGGCAGTCAACCTCCATCAATACAGTGCTTTGGCCACTTTTCAGAGTTTGCAGTTCGCCCCGCTGTTGCTCGAGCTCATTCTCACATTCCTTGATGTGCTTCCCGCTAAGTTCGAGGGTCGTCGTTTTTTCGCATATCTCGCGGCTCATAGCTTGAAACCTCGCCATTTGCGGGTTGCGAATTCCAACCATCTGCGAGAAATAGAAAGTGGGGCATTAAACAGGCAACTATGATAGGACATGGCAATTGGATAACACAAGCACAAATCCCAAACGTACCGCGTTCAAGCAATGTGATTGATAACCCCACATATGTTCGTCAGTCATGGACGTGAGGTCGTTCTCTCCCAATGAGCTAGCAGGAGTGGGGGCATGAGGGACTTGCTGAGGTCGGGATGGTGTACTCGAAGCGGACGCATTGGGTGAACCCAAACCCAAAACGACTTGTGAAGCATGGCGGGACTTCTTCGCAGACCCAGAGGGCTCGGGCTCTTTTCCCGGTCTCCTTTCCATACGGCCTGGGACCGACAATGAGCGTGGTGCTGACATATCTAACTGGTCAGACTCAGACCCGGATGTGCAGTCCTCGGAGCTGCTGTGCTGAGCTAACTCAGCCTCCCTTTCTTGAAAGCTGGCCTGGATAAGAGACGCTAAATCCTAGGTACAACAAAGCTCAACGTCGACGGAACAAATGTCCTTGAACAAGTCTATTTCGCGCAGGTTTGAATCGGCCAAAGTGAATGGCAAATAAGTCGCCGTGCGGCGAGCAGTGGAGAGATGAACGAGAGTCGTCGGATTGACGAAGCATGTGATATCCCACCCCTGACCAGCCAAATTGTTCTCTAACCAAGCGATTCGATCCTCAAGAACGAGATATGTTTTGTCCAAAAGGAGTTCTGCCAAAAGAAGAGGTTAGTTAGACCTGGAAAACACAACACGCTATATTTCAAAGACGTAAATATGTATACCAGGTTTTGGGCCAAATGCCGACGGGATAGGCATGTTAGACATCTCAGGCGCCGCCCATTCCCCAGTGATTAAGAGAGGTTGGTTTTTCCAGTACTTGGCGGAAGTGGGCTTACAAGTAAATACATTTTTACCAGACCCAGATGTAAAAAAGAAATAGTGACTTTCCACCCTAACACAAGCCAAGTCGTAGAGGTAAATGAAATCCTTAAAGCTAAGGGACACACCCCACTTCAAACCGACGGCTAGAAATCCAGATATGAGAATGTAAGAATTCGGGTTTAGTTGCATGGGGTGAAGTCCCTGCACCAGTGTACATATTCGACCCCAGAGGAAGAAGACCGACCCTTTCGTTGTCGGGAACACATCCTTTGGTGCGAGCCTTAAGTATCTCATAGTTCGGTGGAACACCACCGTACTTGGGCCAAATCTCGTGGCTCCACATGAAAAATAGCAAATATGAAAATAGTACTTACTGGTGGTGGCAAGAACAAGAACCCTTCGGCGGAGTTCTCAAATGCACAGAACACTTTCCTCTCCTTTCGCGCCTGGAGCTTATATATGAGGAACAAGGGCAAATGGTTTTGCGAGTGAATGTACCCCCATCAACCGAACTTTTATAGCGAGGGCGAAGATTGGAAAAGTAATTCACAGAAGTCATGGGAAAAAGTTTATCAAAAGCAAAGATAAGGCTGGATGTGGCCGGCTCAGATATTTGCCTCAGGCTCTGACAACAAAGCCTGCTATGATATGACAGCTCGAAATTATTTCTACCCAACACATGCACCCCCCTGGTAGAAAGCTGCATGCACTCAATGTAGGCAATCAGTAGTGCAAGGTACACCTACGAAGCTAAGCTTGTTCACCCCTTCACACAAAGACTAGAGCACGGACAGTTAAAGCACACCAAAAAAAGAAAAAAAGTCTTGAAAACCTTGGACTGGCGGAGAGACCGAAGGCACACGGGTTCGGAAGGACAGCTAATGGGTATTGGGGTCTATATGGATAGCTGAAGCACGAAAAAAAAAACAAAAACAAAAAAAAGTCGTGAACACCTTGGATCGGCAGAGAGACCGAAAGCACACGGGTCCGAAAGGATAGGTAAGGGTATTGGGGTCTATATGGATAGCTGAAGCGCCAAAAAAAAAAACAACAACAACAAAAAAAAGTCGTGAACACCTTGGATCGGCGGAGAGACCGAAGGCACACGGGTCCGGAAGGACAACCAAGAGGTATGGGACCCACCGGATTGGCAAAAGCTCAAATGGAGATGGGATCAGCCAAGAGAGAGAAACCAAGAGGTATGGGACCCACCGGATTGGCAGAAGCTCAAAACCAAGCGTAATCCAAACTGTTGTTGGGATCGACTAGGAAAGAGAAAGCATGGAGCATGGGGCCCATTGGATTGGCAAAACCTCAAAACCAATAGGGGATGGAATCGGCTAGGAGAGAGAAACCAAGAGGTATATGGCCCACCAGATTGGCAAAAGCTCAAAACCAAGCGCATCCCAACTGTTGTTGGGATCAGCTAGGAAAGAGAAAGCATGGAGCATGGGGCCCATTGGATTAGCAAATGCTCAAAACCAAGCGCACCTCAGGGGCTGGGGTCGGTTAGCAAAGAGGAAAATGTGCAGGGGCCCACCGAATCGGCAAAGGTACAGAAATCCATAATAAAGAGAAGGGTCCACTTGCGCATGGGATTGGCTGTCCGCATTTGGATACTCCACATGGGAACGTGACAGTCCACAGTTGAAGCTTGAAAAGGTAGCAACGTGCATGAAAATTCATATTTGGATATTTCACATGCAAGATGTGGAAGCAACACGCATGAGTAGGAATCACATTTTTGGATTTGACCAGCAAGCCCAAAAAAAAGGAAACGTATGGCTCATTTTCAGGCTCGGCCATGAGCCCATCACGGCGGCATGCGCCCAATCCGAAGAAACCACGTTCCAAAATACCACTTAGATCATTTTTCCCTCTCCACCCGCGAAGCGTGTAGAGAGGAAAAAAGGGGGGCACTGTGGGGACTAAATCTAACGTATCATGGCCTAACCCATATGCCACAACTAAAAGACATGGGATGATCAAACTTCCCTCCCACTAGAGGAGTGCGGAACAAGGGAGACACAAATCGCTCATCCGATCCCATTACCATGAAGTGGAGGACGGGATGCGCAAAGCTAGGGAAGTGGGGCTAAACCCACGACCTCGGAGTGCTATAAAAACCCAGCTAGGCCTCCAGCAAAGGTACGAGAAATTGAATCGAACACTAAGAGTACGTTGCACAAACACTGACTTGAGCGTCGGAGTGTCTTTTGCAGGTACTCACCCCCTTTCCATCGTTCAATTTCAGGAACTTAATCTGGAGTTCTCTTTCAACCAAGGAAGCGTGCGGACTTCAGTCAAGAACCTATGGAGGTATTTCTTCTTGAAAGAAATCCATGTATGATTAGAAGACCACACTTTGTGGATTAAGACAATGAATTGTCTTACAATTAAGAGTTATGGACAAACATATGTAGAGAATACTTCCATTATTTGGACATTACAAAATTGATTGAGCTCTATTTTTAGATGATTTGGCAAGATATATTTGGTCGATTCTTGCCAAGAATTTTGAGGTGCCAAAACCATGCGTAACGAATTGGAGTTACAATACTGTTTAGCCATCCCTCACCAACTCTTTTTTTCCTATAAAAACAAACTTTGTTTTGCTTTTGTTTTGAATTTTCAATCATGCCAATTCTACAAGCAGTGGCGGATCCAGGAATTTTCTTTGTAGGGGTCAACATCTAAAAGGTAAAAAAATTCTATACAAAATAGAACAAAAAAAAATGAAACGATAATATTATAATTATTAATTAATAGAAAAAACCACATTACAATTGTCCACATAAAAATAAAAAATAAAAAAATAAAACACAACAACAACAACAACAACAATAATCAACCACATCATTCACTTCTAAAGTAAAGAAATCAAAGCTTTATTTTTCCACAGCAGGAGACTTTAGTTTGGCCCTCTTGATATCCTCTCTTGGGTTTTCATGCATCGCTTCTTAGGGCTCACTTGAGCCTCCAAAGATCACACACTTCTCTCTTGAACTCCTCTCGTGATCTCGCTTGCGCTTCCCTGGGTTCTCCAAGGCCTCCAGCTGCTTTTGCATGTCTTTAGAATAAAAATCTACCATCTTTGATAGTTTTTCATTCTTTTCCTGCAATATTTGAAGCTGGCATCAGTTCTCTTCTGTTGTCTTTGCCCTATCCCTTTTCAATCTTTTGATGTCACGCTAATAATCATCAACCAAATTCCGCTCTGTCACTAACTGAGCTCTCAGTACTTGCACATCATGAGATTTCGCAATGAGGCGATACCCCACACTTGCAATAGATGCCGCTGATAATCATCAACCAAATAATCCAAAAAAGCTTATCGCTAATTTTCCACCCAAAAAAAAAAAATTCCAAAAAACATACAAACTAGCCCTACACGAATTGGGCTATAATTATTTGGACCTACCTATTTAATTATGCTATTTTCTAAAAATTTATTTGACCTTCTCTTTCCTTCTTTTGTTGATACTCATGTGTCTGTTTCTTTTTTATTTGTTGATACCAGTTTACCCTCAAGACCTCTAGCCAGAAGCAGCAGAGCAGCAGCTGCTGCTTTCCACCACCACCACCAAATAATACACTCTTCTTCTTCTTCCTCCTATGCTTCTTCCTTCTCATCCCTTCTCTCCATCTCCCAGCCTCGAAAGCCCAGCACTTATAGCCCCACCCAGCTGCACACAGGTTGCCCCTTTGGGGCATTTCATCGAACACTTTGCGAGGGTCAAGTTTGGCTGCTCTAATGGAGGATATCAGAGGTTGTAGGGGTCAATTGACCACCCTTGCTCCTATGTGGATCCGCCCCTATCTACAAGCATCAAAGCAATCCATGATTTCATGAAACTTTTTGTGTATTTCCTCAGTTCTAGCTAGGAGAGTTCGTGGCAGTACTTCTTAAAAGTAGAATATATGTTTGCTTCCTAGAGCTTTTATCAATAGTACTTTTGGGAGAATTATATGTTTCAGTATTATGCATTGCAACTAATTTTTATTTATTTTTAATTAAAGATGCAAAACGAGAGAATAATTTTCGCATATATTGTACATTGTAATAAAATTATGGAATATCTTATCACAATCTAATTGTGACTAACTTACTAGCAAGCACCCGAGACCTTAGAAAAAAGAAAGCATAATTACACTATCTAATTGTCAAATGCTACAATCATTCAACAAAATCACGAGAGAACTAGATCAAACAAGAAAAAGGATAATCCCAACAAATTGCATAAGAAAAAATCCCCAAAATTTAACACTCAAACTCTAAATCATTAAAACTTAACAATAAAAATTAAAATTTGAAATTGAATAAAAAGAAAGAGAGAAACTAACTAAGATTGAAAAAGCCACTGAAGAGAGGATGATAGAATTTTGGAGGAGGAGAGCTACTTCTTCTAAGCTCACGAAGTTCAATTTATGGAGTTATGGGTGTCTAGAAAAGAAAAAAGAAAAATTAGTGATGGTTTAGACGTGGGCTTATTTCTACATGGAGATGTGGGCTTAATTATGCAGAGAGTGGTGGGCTATTATTTGAGTTACCTACATTGGGCTTGTACCACTAAGCTATTCTCCAAAGTTAGAACTGGGCTGAAGCCCTTTTGTAAATCTGCCCTTGGCTACAATACTCCTTCGTCAAGATTAATTTGTGATCTCATTCTAATACTTGTGACTGACTTACTAAGTACGGTTTAGAGCAAGCACCTAGAGCATCTCCAATAGCCTCTTCAAAGGCTTTGGGACACTAAAATAAGTGAGCCACATTAGCAAAACTTTCTCCAACAACCTTGTCCAACCCACTCACCAAATTTGGGACTCCTCCTTCACTCTTCAATGCATTTATTAAGCTTTGGAACAACATGAGCTGTCTTGGAATGGTGAAAGCCCTACATGGGGCTGAGTGAAAAATAATGAATTATTATTTAAATATTGATTTGGTATTATTAAACCAAATTAAACAATAGTGTTTGATTAAAAACAAAAACAAAAGTCAAACATTGAATTAATTAAATTGAAGAGGTTGATGGGGGTACAAAATAGTAAAGTAGCAAACTTTACTATTCAAATTACCACATAGGTCAACAAACCACAATTTGAAGGGTTTAGTTTGAAGAGACTATTGGAGATGCTCTCACTGTTGTGAAATTATTACAAGCGCACAATCCACACAAGTAATATAGAGATAAGTGAAGTGTCGTTCCCACGAAGAATGTAATTTCCTTTTAAGTACCAATTATGATTAATTCAGAAGTTTATTTTGAACAATCGATTAATGAGAGTGATTTATTTATTAAACTAAATTAAAACAAATATGAAAAATAGCAATTTAATTAATTGTGGAAAATCAAGTTGATGAGACACTAGAGCATTCGATTTCACCATAACCAATTCCACTTAATTCTTATAGCCAATTAACCCTAATTACTACCCATGTTGACAGTTGGTTTCTTCTAATTCATTTGATATCCCCTCTCAGGCTCAACCAAAACTATTTTAATTAAGAACCCATTCTCTTCCGAGCAACAGATTTAGAAAATCAAGAACCCATTAAGTTATATGAGAACCTGCAAAAACAAATGCATGAGTCATGTTAGTCCCTCTCAAGCACTTTGTTACGAGAAGCAAACACCAAACATCTCCTCCCGGTCTCCTCTTGGATCATCAAATCAATTAAATATTAGCCAGATATTCAAAGCATTAAGAACAGTAAAAATACTTAACATGGAATAGTAATCAGAAATTAATAATTAAGTATTCATGGTTAGGCTACATCGTAGCTCTAGCAAGGAAAATTAGTTCATGAATTGTTGTCATAAAACCGATTTGGCAGATAGATTTGATCTTTGGATTCT
Source organism: Prunus avium (assembly GCF_965620075.1). Lineage (NCBI taxonomy): Eukaryota > Viridiplantae > Streptophyta > Magnoliopsida > Rosales > Rosaceae > Prunus > Prunus avium. Next base: position 2,866,493 of record NC_142285.1, read on the forward strand.
CCACAGCAATACCTTCGTAAGCTTCAAAAGTACCGCGGCAGCAACTCTACTACTACAAAAAAGGCAAAAGACGACGGGAATTCACCGTCGTGAATTTGGTTTTCAAACCGTCGTCAAATCGAGCGACGTCTTTTGCAAAGTAAAACCACGACGCGAAATCACCGTCGTTGTTATGACAAACAACGTCATTAACAAACAACAACCGACGTCTGTATACTGAAAAATGAACCAAAAAAATTGTCCTGGAGAAGAATAGACGACCTATTTTATACAACATCCGTCGTTTAAAAGAATACAATACGTCTTTAAATAAATAAAATATGACGTTATTAAATCATACGACGTCTAATATATTTATATAACCGTCGTGCAATAGTAATGCCACTTCGTTTTTTCCATTAATATTGACGTGGAAATAGCGGTTAGGGTAAATCACCGTCGTTGTTGTAACAAACAACGTCATTTACAAAACAAACCGAGGTCTGTACACTAAAAAATGAACCAAAAAATTGTCCTGGAGAAGAATAGACGACCTATTTTATACAACATACGTCGTGTAAAAGAATACAATACGTCTTTAAATAAATAAAATATGACGTTATTAAATCATACGACGTCCAATATATTTATATAACCGTCGTGCAATAGTATTGCCACTTCGTTTTTTCCATTAATATTGACGTGGAAATAGCGGTTAGGGTAAATCACCGTCGTTGTTGTAACAAATAACGTCATTTACAAAACAAACCGACGTCTGTACACTGAAAAATGAACCAAAAAATTGTCATGGAGAAGAATAAACGACCTATTTTATACAACATCCGTCGTGTAAAAGAAAACACTACGTCTTTAAATAAATAAAATATGACGTTATTAAATCATACGACGTCCAATATATTTATATAACCGTCGTGAAATAGTATTGCCACTTCGTTTTTTCCATTAATATTGACGTGGAAATAGCGGTTAGGGTAAATCACCATCGTTGTTATAATAAATAACGTCATTTACAAAAAACAACCGACGTCCGTACACTAAAAAAAGAACCAAAAAATTGTCATGGAGAAGAATAGACGACCTATTTTATACAACATCCGTCGTGTAAAAGAAAACACTACGTCTTTAAATAAATAAAATATGACGTTATTAAACCTTACGACGTCCAATATATTTATATAACCGTCGTGAAATAGTATTGTTACTTCAGTTTTTCCATTAATATTGACGTGGAAATAGCGGTTAAGGTAAATCACCGTCGTTGTTGTAATAAACAACGTCATTTACAAAACAACCGACGTCTGTATACTGAAAAATGAACCAAAAAATTGTCACGGAGAAGAATAGACGACCTATTTTATACAAACACAGTCGTGTGTATATATATACTACGTCTTTAAATAAATAAAATACGACGTTATTAATATTTACTACGTCTTATATATTTACATAACCGACGTGGAAAATATGTTAGGCTCATGACTTACGACATATTTATTTCTATAAACGACGTAGTATGTGATATACAACGTCGTGATCATGTAAAAGACAGCCGTGTTTCTCTATTTATACGTCGTATTTAGTAAAATAATAGTCGTCTAATCCATCCAAGATGTCGTCTTTTGTAACGTTCAGGTTCGATATCTGTCCTTTTAGACGTCGGTATTATTGTACTGAAGTCGTGTTATTTGTAATTACATGTCGGCTCTTTATCCTTCTCCGACGTGATATCGTTAATAACTGTTTCACAATAACGTCGTCTTTTTTCACTTTTAGTTCGCTTTTAGACGTCGGTAAATTCAATGCCGTCGTTGAATGCTCCAAAACGTCATTTTTTATTGACAATTTTATGACAACAGACGTATGTTTTTCACAGTTTTATAAGGACCGTCGTTTTATAATACTTAACCAGTATTTTATGTACTGATTGTTTTGTGTCCAAAACCTGCATAATGAAAGTGAAAAAAACACATTACAATTTATTACAAAATTAATGTCATACAGTAGTGCTGTTTAGGGCATAAATAATTTCATAAATTACAAGAGCATCATTCAATCCATATATCTTCACACCCATCTCGAATATTTTGACTCCCAAACTCACCCACTAGTTCATCAAATGTGTCAACATTTGGCATCCCTCTAGTAAATGGCTCACACTCAATTCTCACATCACCTAAGACATCATCACCAATAACATCATCATTATATTCTCTATTAGGCGCTGATAACACTACCGACCAACCATGATGCATCGAGTCGTCAACAAAAAATACTTGTTTGACTTGAGAAGCCAAAACAAATTGGTCATTCCTATGTCCAATTTTACTCAAATCTACAAGGGTAAATCCAAGTTCGTCGACTACAAGGCCGGAAGTACTATCTATCCAATCACACCTAAAGACTGGGATTGTAAACTTTTGGTAGTCAAGGTCCCAAATTTCTTGAATGACACCATAAAAACCCATATTTGAGAGAATTGGGTTTTTATCCTTGGCACTAGCAACTTGCATGGTATGTGCAAGTAAATAAACTCCACTATTTTGAACTGTCCGCACATCATCTTGTGCCTTGATGTTAAATTTAACACCTTTAATAAGATAGCTCCTATATAATGGCACTGCCATGTTTGGACCAGCTGCTAGCCACCTTAAATTTTCTGATACCCCATGATTGCCTCCCTCATCAAGTTCACTTTGAACCTGCAAATTAATCATATCTTAATTCAATCTAACATAGAAAGAAGAAAATTAAAAGTCCAATATGTTATTGAATAACATATACCTTGAAGTGTAGCCATTAAATGAAAGTGCTATTGTGCTTATCTTGCAGCCACTTTGTTCTCTTTCTAAATTTTGGATAAGCGGCCTTGATGTGGATCATATGTTACCTACATGACACGAAAAATTCAAGCATTACGGTCCCAAACATATAAGATAAACATAAAGAATAATTTAAAATGGAAACTTAAGGAATAAAACTCATACTCGATATAAGGTAGAACTTCCCCCGTATTCTCCAAGACATATAGATGTGCTTGGTTCAACAGGTCCCGATCAACTAAGCTCACTGTGCAACCTGATAATGGCTTTGAAACTCCTATCTTCTGACTTGATGGCACTTCAATTGTACTAATATCATATAAATGTTCAGTGCAATATTCTACAGCTTCTTCAGCTATATAACGCTCCGCAATGCAACCTTCGGGATGAGTACGGTTCTGAACATACCCCTTTAGAACTTTCATATATCTTTCGAACGGATACATCCATCTAAAATAAACTGGCCCACATAGACGAACTTCTCTGACAAGATGTACTACTAGATGAACCATGATATCGAAGAATGAAGGTGGAAAGTATTTTTCAAGCAAACACAAAGTAACTACTACATCTTCTTCCAACTTATCTAGCTTGGAAACATCAACTGTCTTTGCACATATAGCATTGAAGAAGAAGCACAAACGAGTTATTGCATACCTTGCAAGCTTCTCCAAAACAGAATGAATTGCCATAGGGAGCAATTGTTGCATTAAGGTATGACATTCATGTGATTTAAGGCCAAGAAGTCTTGAATCTTGTAAAGATACAAGATTTTTTATATTTGAAGAATAACCTTTAGGGACCTTCATACCATAGAAAGAATTGCAAACCGCTCTCTTCTCTGCTCTTGACAAATTCCAAGGCCCTGGAGGCAAACGAGTACTTCTTTCTCCATACTCGGGTTGCAAATCAGTTTTGACCCCCATGTTCAATAAATCTAACCGAGCAGCAATCCCATCTTTATTTTTTCCAGGGATCTCCAGCAATGTACCAATGATACTATCACAAACATTCTTCTCAATGTGCATAACATCGAGGACATGCCTCACTGGAAGGTATTTCCAATACTCAAGATCAAAGAATTTTGACTTCTTCTTCCAACAAACTCTGTCACCATCATTTTCACCTCCACCTCCCCCTTTTTTCGATCCCCATATGTAATTAATATCTTCAACCATATGCAGCACTTCTTCTCCCGTTAATGGCTCCAGAGGCGTGCCATATTCAGGTTTCCCATTAAAAGCTGCACGTTGCCTCCTATATGGATGATTAATTGGTAACCATTTTCTATGCCCAATGTAACAAATTTTGTGGCCATTTTTCAACCTATGACTAGGTGTATCATCGCCGCATATTGGACAAGCTTTATATCCTTTAACAACACAACCAGATAAGTTTCCATAGGCGGGAAAATCATTAATGGTCCACAGTAATGCAGCTCTGAGTGTAAAATATTCTCCTATGTGTGCATCATACACTCCTCTAATCCCATCCCACAAAGATTTTAAATCATCAATCAAAGGCTCCAAGTAGACGTCTATATCATTTCCGGGTTGTTTAGGACCGGAAATCAATAAAGTCAACATCATGAACTTTCGTTTCATGCACAGCCATGGTGGGAGATTATATGTAACTAAGATAACTGGCCAGCAACTATATCTGCTACTTAGAGAACTGTGAGGATTGAATCCATCAGATGAAAGAGCCAATCTCAAGTTTCTCGGCTCATTACCAAACTCAGGCCATTTATCATCAACAAGTTTCCAAGATGGGAATCCGCCGGATGAGACATCTGACCGTCAATTGATTTTCTAGCAGCATGCCAAGTCAAATTCTTAGCTGTCTCATGTGATTGAAACATCTTTTTAAACCTTGGAATTGGAGGAAAATACCACAACACCTTCGCTGCCACACCCTCTTTCAAGAATCCATCTTTGGTTTCCTTCCACCTTGAGATACCACAAGTAGGACAATTAGTTGAATCTTCATACTCCTTCCTATACAAGATGCAATCATTGGGGCATGCGTGGATTTTCTCATAACTCAGCCCCAATGCACACAAAGTCTTTTTTGCCTCATACATAGAGGCCAGTATTGTATTTCCTTCTGGAAGCAACTCGCCCTAAAGTATCAATAATTCTGTAAAACATACATCACTCATCCCATGTTTTGCCTTCAAATTATACAACTTCACTAATGCCGATAACTTGGTGTACTTTCTACAACCAGGGTACAATGGTTGATCTCCATCCCCAATCACATTAGCAAACTCATAAAGATCGGATCCAAAATCACCAAAATCATTATCATCCATCTCTATTTCTTCAGACACAAAACTGTACCTACTATGGTCATCATCTTCTTCAACATTTCTACTAGCATTACTAGTTGCAATTGGTTCCCAAGGTTCTCCATGAAATGTCCAATTCTTATAGCTTTGGTAAACTCCATTAAAGTATAAGTGATCCCTTATAATTCCAACCCCAAACAATTTCAAATTCGCACATTTAACACATGGACAACGGATATGGATTGTAGTTAGAAGATGTTCTACAGAAAATTGCAAAAATGCTTCCACCCCTAACTCATATGCCATCGATCTTCTATCCGAGTGCATCCATGACTTATCCATCTTGGACACTATATCCTATTATCTATAATAAGGTGAAAAGACAAGCAATGACTATCACTATAGCAGATTATATAAGGTTTTAATAGCAAATAATATAGTATACAGACGACGGTTTTTAAACAACAACCGACGTATTACACATATATAGACGACGGGTTTTAAAAAAACATCGTCTAATGCTAGCAAGAAACAGACGCCAGCAAACTTGAACCACGACGGTAGTTAAAACAAGCGTCGTGGTATATTTTTATAGACGACGGTTTGTTAAAAAAACCGTCGTCGTATGCATAAAAAAGATTTCGAAATCCCAGTTTATTTTCAAGAACCCAGAATATATTCAGAACACAACATATACATTAATTTTTATGTAGGGTATTAAGAACACAACATATACATTAATACTAAGCACGAAACCAACATATACTAAGCATGAAAACATTAAATCCATTTCCGATTCATAATAACAGAGAGCATTAAAAGATCCGACAACATTAAACCCTAAACCCTATTCATGAAAACATTGAACATTAAATCCATTAACCCATACCGTCGACAACATTAAAAAATCACAAAACCCTTTACCACAGAACTGAATATCATTCAATGAATTTACAAGCATGATATTAGGGTTTGCACTTACAGGTAGGCAGAGCTCACAGCTTATGGACAACTTGGATTCGACGGAGTTGTAAACTTGGCCAACTTGGATTCGACGGAGAAACCAACTTTGAATTAGAGTTGAAGTGAGAGAGCAGAGCGAAATGTTTTAGGACACAGACTATGGTCAACTTGTATAAGAGTTAGAGCGAACTCTGAAAATTTTAGGTCGAGGTGAAATTTTTAGAAAGCGCGCTTTTTAAAAAACATCGACGGAAACAAAAACACAATCGTCGTTAAAAGTTCAACCTAAACATGACGCTTATTTTAAAAATGACGTCGTTGTAAATATCCTTACGACGCAAAAACAAACTACCGTCGTTAAACCCTAATAGACAATATCTCAATGACTTCATAGGAGTTGACGTTGCATTTTTTGGATTTATTTTAAATTTATTATGAATATTTCGAATTAAATAGAATAAAATATTATTTAAAAAACCCACAAACCACGTCGGCGTTAATAAATTAACGACGTTTTAAATTATAATAAACGACGTAATTTTTAAAGAAACGTCGTTTAAAGTTAAAACCATGGCCATTTTTACATAGAAAACGACGTACAGACCATTTTCCACGACCTAAACGTGTATAATGTAATTAATACACGTCGTTATATTACAAAAAAAAACGTGTTAAATAATATACCATAACGCGAGAGATTAATTTATCGACTTATTATTTTGGAGTATACAACGACGGTACCTACAACACTACTGTCGTGTTTATTTACCACGTCCTAAATTCAAATTACCGTTGTATTTTTTCAATTTATACGTCTTCCTTCTCTGTAAACCGCCGTCTTATTTTTATAGCTTTTTAAAATTAATTAATTTTTCTTTTATTTTGGTAATATCTTTCTTAACACAAAACAAAATTTAATTCTCAATCCTCAACAACATTTTCATTTTAAAAGGCAAATCTCTTCGTGTTAAATATTTACACAATATATGTACACAAATTTGGCAAATACATCGTGGCAAATATATGTTCAACTGTTTCTTCCTCTCATATGCAAGCTGAGCCCTCTCCTTCCTCTTGTTCTCAAGCTCCTGCACAGCCTCGATTCCTGAAAATCAAAATCAAAATCAAAATCAACAAAGTGTGAACCCTCACTCCTCGATTCCTGGTTACATTGTAGTCCCCTTTTCCACAGTGATCAACTTCAAAACTCCTGTGTAGCAAGGTGGAACCAGCCTTAGAACCTGTTGTGGGTTGTGCCTTTGGGGTGAAGCTGGGAGTGGGCTTGAGGTTCAGAATGAATAGACACCGCCTACTCATTCTGAACCTCAAGCCCACTCCCAGCTACAGCCACCACCTGAGTCCGTCTCTGAGAGCATCAGGAACACCCATGCAGGTTCTCAAGTTGGTTTCACCCTTGCTACACAGGAGGATGTAGCAAACCCATGCTTGGTCTTGTGAGGAATCATTCTGCAAACCCATTTGCTTTCAGAAAGACAATTTCTTGTGAGGAATCATTCTGCAATCCTAATTGAAAACTGAGAGTTAAAAAACGCGTGAAAAAATCATATTTAAACAAATTATCGAAGTGCAACGTCAGTTCTAATATACATAGCGACGTCATATTTTAATAATCTACGTCAGTTTAGATAAACAAGCGCCGTCATAACTACATCGGAAATCCAAAAGTCATTTAGCGAGTATTAAAAAGAGAACGACGTCGTTTTCAGAACCCCAAAGTAACCACGTCGGTTTATTAAAATACACAGTCGTTCAGCAGTTGTGATAACTACGTCATTTATGAATTATTTACCGTTGTTATAACTTTATAATACGACGGTTTGAAAACCCTTTTACGTCGCTTTGTAAAAACTATGACGCTGTTATGTGTGTACAACGTCATTTTAAAGAAACCACGGTTTAGAAATGCGCCTTCGATAATCATCGACGGAAAACAAACAAACCGTCGTTAAAAATATAAATAAACATGACGCTTATTACATCTATACCCTAAACCTAAACCCTAAACCCTAAACCATAAACCATAAAATATAAACCCTAAATTATATATATATATATATATATATATATATATATATATATATGTTTAAATAATTTTAGAAAAGGGTTTATGGTTTTAGGGCCTAATATATATTAACCATAAACCTTAAACCCCAAAAATAAACCTTTATCCCCCTAAACCCTAAACCCTAAACCATTAAAGTATAAGTGATGTTGTGACTCATGAAAGCATTTTTCTTTTTGGTGGTAATTTTAAATTTGTATAACTCAAACTTAATTTTTTAAAGCTTAAGGGGGAAGAAAATATCTCAATGACTTCATAGGAGTTGACTTTGCATTTTTTGGATTTATTTTAAATTTATTATGAATATTTCGAATTAAATAGAATAAAATATTATTAATAAAACCCACAAACCACGTCGGCGTTAATAAATTAACGACGTTTTAACTAATAATAAACGACTAAATTTTAACAACAAACGTCGTTTACAGTTTAAACCATGGCCATTTTTACAAAGAAAACGACGTACAAACCATTTTCCACGACCTAAGCTCTTAACCTCTCGCTGTCTAATGTCAAGAAAACAACGTCGTCTATATAACCAATAGCGTCGTTTTACTAATTATTTACGTCGTGTTTTAAAAAAATATGACGTTGTTATGTGTGTACAACGTCATTTTAAAGAAACCATGGTTTAGAAATGCGCTCTTCGTAAATCATCGACGGAAAACAAAAAAACCGTCGTTAAATATGACATCTATACCCTAAACCCTAAACCCTAAACCCTAAACCCTAAACCATAAAATATAAACCCTAAATCATATATATATTTTTAAATAATTATAGAAAAGGATTTATGGTTTTAGGGCCTAATATATATTAACCATAAACCCTAAACCCCAAAAATAAACCTTTATACCCCTAAACCCTAAACCCTAAACCATTAAAGTATAAGTGATGTTGTGACTCATGAAAACATTTTTCTTTTTGGTGGTAATTTTAAATTTGTATAACTCAAACTTAATTTTTTAAAGCTTAAGGGGGAAGAAAATATCCCAATGACTTCATAGGAGTTGACGTTGCATTTTTTGGATTTATTTTAAATTTATTATGAATATTTCGAATTAAATAGAATAAAATATTATTAATAAAACCCACAAACCACGTCGGCGTTAATAAATTAACGACGTTTTGAATTATTATAAACGACTTAATTTTAAAACAAAACGTCGTTTAAATTCTAAACCATGACCATTTTTACACATAAAACGACATACCAACCATTTTCCACGACCACAACTCTTAACTTCTCGCCGTCTAATATCAAGAAAACAACGTCGTATATAGAACCAAGAGCGTCTTTTGAACAACCTTTTACATCGCTTTTTTAAAAACTGTGACGTTGTTATGTGTCTACAACGTCTTTTTGAAGAAACTACGGTTTTTCACAACATGAAAACCTCAACAAATTTGGTTCAGCATGATCTTGGGTTTTTCACAACATGAAAACCTCAACAAATTTACAGGGACGTTGACGTCAACAAAAACTTGCTAATTCTAACCAATTTTGTACAAAAACTTGTCTAATTCTAACAAAATTTGTACATTTTATAAAAATGTTTAAGTATGCTAAAATTCCTCTACTCCATATGAACACACACAAACTCTGCCCATTCTTTCCTAACTTCTTCAATGGCAGCTTGGGGGTATGGCGCTTGATCCTTTCCTTTGGCAAACTGCAGTCCATAAACAAAGATTAATCTCACAGACGACGCTATTATTCATTTACCGACGTAGTATATATATTCAACGACGGTATTTTTAATTTACCGTCGTTGATAATATAAAAACCCACATAAAAATAAATTTGAAAATTTTCTTCTTACCGTCTTCTCAAATTCCAGGGAAGTATCCTTTATGATGTCTCTCATAAAGCGCATGACATAATACCCGCATTCTACACTGCTTGGTTGCTTTGGAGTGCCGGGCAGAGTTTTCCAAAGAGGTGTTTTACGGTCTACTCTGCCTATGTGTGTATTATACATTTTTAGAGCAGTGTTCACTATGTTTTTCCCGTCCTCATCCACAACACAATTTCCAGGCAGTGGATCCAGAAAATAGACGGTCTCCTTCTTTGCTCTCACAATGATCAAGACCCAATGACGGCTGCACAAAATAAATATAAAGGTTAAATAGTTTTATATGCAGAGCATCATACAAACAAAATCCTGTTTTTTGTTTGGAGACTAACCCTGGATTGTAAGGCATCAGGAAAATCTGTTCACCATCTGTTTTTTGAAGTCGATTGGCTACGAGACGTGATCTGTCAGTTAATGAACCGGCGTCGGCACTAACTACAGCAGGGTCGATGAAGCCAACCATATTCACCATATTTGCAGCTTTCAGATGATCAAACAGGCACCTAAATATATGAATTGAAACCATGAGTGTTTTTATTTTTAAACATAAAGGAGAGTGTCAAATGAATATTTGATAAGGACAAACCTCATATATACTGCAACGACAGTAGCCCCAATTTCTTCCATGCCAGCAAATTGGGTAATATCTTCATGCAAGACGAAGGTGTTACGATCTATGCCAAACACCTCCTTCTCAATAGTAAAGGTCATAGCCTTCTCCTGAGGCTTTAGTGTCGATTCAACATAACTACAAAGGGATTGTAAAGAAGATGGCAACTCCAGCTTTGAATAATCTGGTACTTCAGTACTCTGTTTGAACAAATAAAGCAACATAAAGTGACGTGGTAAATAAATAACAACGACGGTTTAAATAACAAAACGTCGTCTTAAAATGAGTTAAACGACGGTAAAAAAATACCGTCGTAATGAATACTTTATTACATCGTTTAAATAAAACCGACGTCTAATTCAAATGCAAAATTCATAATTAATGAATTTACCTTTTCAATTTTCTTTTCTCCAACACTGGATTGCTGTTTTAATAAATAAAGAGATATATATATATAAGAAAGATTGTACAACAATTTAAACATTCAACTAAATAAAAAATGGCGTGGAAATTTAAAACAAACGACGGTTGAAAGAAAATACAGACGTCTGAAAATTGAAAAACAAATGAAAAAGGCAAAGTTAAGAGAATTTACCTTTTCATCTTTCTTTTCTTCAATCTTTTCACCATCCCCAGATTTCTGTTATAAGAAATAAAGAAATATATATAAGACATAGTACAAAAAGGGCAAAAAAAAAAAAATTAAAAAAATTAAATTAAACCGTCGTGGTAATAATAACAAACGACGGTATTTAAGAATTACAGACGTGTATATTTAATCAAACGACGGTAAATAATAAACGTCGTGGTATTTCATATACTACGACGGTATCTAAGCTTGTACAACAATTTAAACATTCAATTAAATAATTGCAGACGTGTAACATTCATTAAACGTCGTGGTAATTCCTTTTATTGAAAAAAAAAATGAAAAAAGCAAAGTTATGAGAATTTACCTGTTCAACTATCTCAAGTATCTTTCCTTCTACTCTCTTTTCTACTTCCCCTGATTTCTGTTTTAAGAAATAAAGAAATATATAAATGACATTGTAGAAAAATTAAAACAAATAAATAAACCATTGTGGTAAACATTAACAGAAGACGGTATGAAATAATTACAGACGTCTGAATAACATCAAACGACGGTTTAATAAAAAGTGTCATGGTATAACTTTAACACGGCGGTAAATACAAACAGAGAAACAGAGAATTCAAAGTTCAAAGACGTTACCATTTCCTCCTGCTTTTCCCCATTCTTGGCAGTATCCTCCTCAAATTGTAGGGCTCTAACATCAAGTGCCCCAGAGCAGCTTGCTTTGTCCGACATTGGATTTTTGGGACTTTGCCCTTGGATTTGGGACGATGTATTCAGTTTCAGCACGCTTGGATCAAAATTGGGGATGATTTTTGAAAGCTGACTCAGCAAATTTTCCCTCTCAGCTTCTACCAATTGCTTGGTCCTAGCCTCCATCTTTAAACTCTCTTCCCTTGATCTAGCCTCATTTTCAAAGTCTCTTCTTGAAGGACAAGTCTTACACTTTCCTTCAATTGATCAGCAAACCTTAGCTTCTGTTGTCTAGGTAAATTGAAGTATTGCTTAGGGGAAACCCCCAGCCCCTACCCCTCTAACTCTTCCTGGATGCTCGGGACCCAAAGCCAATGTCAAAACATCATTGGTTCCTGACAGAGAAAGAGTGCCTTCAGACACTTGCTTTTGCAAATCATCCTAACAAAAAGACATAATAAAAAGTCAGAATAAGGAAACAAACGACGGTTATTTATAAAAAATAGACGTAATATAATATTTCACACGACTCAATAACATAACAATCGACGTAATATAATATTTCAGACGACGCTAAATAAATACCGACGTTATTAATTTATTAACACGACGTCAATAATAATCCACCGACGTCGTATGATATAATTACAAAAAACAGAGCATGGATTCCAGATTCAGACCTTTAACGACGCGTTTTAAAATATTTCGACGTAGTAAAACTTTTCACACGACGCAAAAATATAACAGCAGACATAATAAAATTTTTAAAACAGAGTGAGTAGGCTTACAATTAATTTTGCTTTCTCTGCAGTCTTTGGATCCGGGATGTTACCATGTTTGTCTTCTCTTGCTTTTTTCCATAAGGTAGATCGATCAATATCTACCCCAGGCATGATTTCCTTCAAGTCCTCCTTAAAACCAACATATCCTTTTCGAGACAATCGATGATTGTACTCGAGTTTCTCCCTCCTCTGTGATTGTTCTTCATGCACAGCCTCAAATTCTTTAGATAACCTTGAAGCTACAAAGGCATCCCATTGAGCTTTCTCTATGAATTTGTATGTTTCAGGGGGCTGCCTTAATCTATCCTGCTCCTTGATGAATGGAATGATATGAAACCTCGTTAGTGTAGACTTGAAATCCTTCCATTTCTTGGCGGCAGAAGATAGCACCATTTGCTTGCCCCCTTTACCAACCACAAAAGCCATGTCAACGGCTTCCCAAATCTGCTCTTTTATATCCTTGGATATTTGAACCCATTTCTTGTCCACAAGTGGGATTCTGGAGCGTGCCAACACACCAATGTAGGACTGCATCTCATTATGTGCACGGCCATATGGTTTCCCTTCTTCATTGTACTCAACAACAGGCTTGATTTTCTGAATTTTTCTCTACACAACACGGGGCACTGTGCTCATACCCCGACCTGACTTTGCCTCCTCAGAAATAGTTGCCGTGCTGCCTGGTTCTGTCTCAGAAGATGAAACAAACTTCATCTTCTTCGAGGACTTGATTTGAGGATTTAGAACTCTAAGCTCCTTCTTCGAGGATTCATTTTTTTTCAAGCCAGACTCCTTACTTTGGGATTGAGAAACCATGGTTACAGACAAATTAAACCTGCAAGTGAAAATATATCAGTGAAATTAAGAAAAACCACGATGATTATTTATAAACTACGACGTATTATAATATTTAAAACGACGTAAGAACCAAACAACCGACGTAATAATAAATTTAAACGACGGTAATTAATCACCGACGTGATAAAATATTACAACGACGTCAATAATAAACAACCGACGTCTTATGATATAATCAAAAACAGAGTATTAAATATTACAACGACGTTAATAATAAAAATTCACCGTGGTATTGAAAATAAAACGACGTAAATATTAATATACCGTCGTCTATACCACAAAAACAAATTAGGAACAACGTAAAATATTTTCAGCAGAAAAATAATTAAAAAGATTTTCGAAACAAAAACCATTGTTCAGAGAAATCAAACATGCGATGAATATATCCTTAAAAATCAAAAACAAAAAAAGGATATCATTTTAAAAAACAACGACGGTATATAACAAGCCACCGTCGTGGTCTATAAATCTAACCACGTATATAACAAGCCACCGTTGTCTTATTTAGTTGAAGTAAAAGAACCAGAGTAGTGTTCAAACTTGGAAACTTTTCGTCTTTGTCTGCAAATTTTATCAAACTTGGAAAGAAAAAATGTAAAAAGATTTAAAAAAACGAAAATGATATGCGCATGCAAAACAGGAACAACAATCCTTCCAGAAATGCTTACCCTTTGCTTGCGATGAAAGCTTTCTTCTGGAGTTTGGTGTTTCAGTTCAGAGATGAAGACGAAGAGGAGATGAAGACGAAGAGGAGATAAGCTTGAAAGTTTGAAACAGTTCTTGGAGAATGAAAAATGAGAAAAGCTTGAAAGTTTTTCTCGGGTTTGGAAACAGTGCAAGTATGGGTCAGGAAGGCGAAAAGTTTAAAATAATAAAAAACCGTTTCATAAAAACGACGCTATTAATTGTATGCGCCCTAGTATGATACATTATACGGCGCTATTGTTAACACTGCCCTATAATGTTACTTTAAACGACGGTATGTTTTAATGAAACAACGTTTTTAAATCGAATTACACGACGCATGTTTCTTCAAAAAAGATGAATCGTCATTTTCCAATTTACCCAACGACCTTATATTCAATAATAACAACGTGAAAAATTAATACCACGTAGTTTTAATTACTCATACCGACGTGTAAGTTTTTTAATTACACAATAAATTAATTTTCCAAAAAATTACAACGTCGTTTTTATATAGCGTCGTTGTTAAATAATTTATACGACCTTATTTTAAATTTAAACGACGTGTATGTTATATATAAACGTCGATAATTTAAAAAACCGACGTGGTATATAAGATTTGTTTATAAATAATGGGTTTTCTGTCTTTCTGTCGTCTTCATTTTCCAATTAGGGTTTCAACTTTTTCTCAATTCTCTGGAGGCACATCACCTCTCTGTCTCATCTCGCTTTCATTTTTCAGTTTGGATGTTGATGTGTGTGCGCGTTTGTGTATCTGAAAGACACAAACACGCACACATCATCTAAAAAATTGTCTTTCTGCACAGAAGGAGAACAAGGTCTGCATCAGCCCTCTTTCTCAGCTCCTCCATGATGGGGTTCTCTGGGTTGATCTCCATGGTCTTCTTGCTCGACATGTACCCAGCCGCTCTGTTATCCCTCAAGGCCTGAGCCTTCATGATTCTTTCCATGTTGGCAGTCCAGCACGGTCAGACGGTCAGACACCACAACCTTCTCCACTCTGTCACCCAAAACATCCTTCACAACCTTGCAGAGCCCCTCAAACTTCTCCTTCAACTCTTCCTTCTTCTTTGCCTCGTCTTCACTCTCATCAAGCTTGAGACCTTCCTTGGCGGCTGAGACAAGCTTCTTGCCCTCAAACTCCTTGTGAGAGTAATTGGCACATCATCCACTTCTAAAACATTGCCTTTGTTCATTCTGGTTCGATTATGATGAGGAACAGAGTTCATTCTGGTAATGATAGACGAATAATGGCATAAAATTTGTACGTCGTTAATTTAACAAACCGTCGTGGTTAGTGAAATTATGCGACGGTAGAGTTATGGATAACGTCGTAGTATAGTATAATTAAAAAGTCAATAAATTTATATTTACAGTCGTGGTAACTTAATTTAAATCGGCGATTTTTTTTGTAATTAACCGTCGTAGATTCCTTTGAATTTATGCGTCTCTGACTAAGAAAATTGGGTCGTGTTTATTAATTAATTAACACGGCGTCTTATTTTTATATCATCGTCTTTACTTTCTACGGCGGTGATTTCATAGATGCAGTCGTTGTTTTTAGGTTCAGATTTTAACTCTGAAAATACCTTTGTAATAAGACGACGCTTTTTTAATTTGGTGCGTCGTGGTTTCAAAATATCTATACGTGTGCCGTTTTTTAGGTGTTTAAAGTATGTTTCTACGACGGGTTTCTATTACCGTCGTCTTTTAAAAAACAACGATGGTTTTTTGATCTACCGTCGTTGTTTACTGGTCATCTTTTGCCCTTTTTGTAGTAGTGCTCTCTCTTTGACATATTTGTGGGTGTAGTGAAATATGGTGAAAAGTAAAGGGTATGTGGATCCTCCATAGAGAGAGCTTAGGGTGACCTTATATAGTGTAAAACAACTAAAGCCTACTCTATAAAGGTCCGGAAAAACTCTCCCAAAGCAAAACAAAATCCCAAACAATCAAGGAAACAAACTAGGAAAGAATCCTTCTTTGACTTGGAAACACGTCAGCCAATTTGCACACACGTTTTAGGGTCATTCCACTTCCTAGAAAATTCTGGAAAAATATGAGAAATGTAGCTTGATCTCTAAGCTTTCCAACCATATATTACACGCCACTAGGAAAAATTGGAAAGGTCTTCAAATCTTCAATCTTCCACAGCAGTGCAGTTCTGACAGGATTTCAACTTAGGCTGTCTTGACTTGCAAGTCTGGGGCATTTGGCTTAGTAGAAAATTATGAAACTTTGACACAATGATCTTAAATGTCTTAGCTTTCTTCTCCAATTGGCCTTGCGCTAAAATTCATACGAAAAGTCAATTTTTAGTTGAAATCCTTCCAAGAGCGCAGAATAGCTGAAAATTAGAAAAGTAAGATAATAATGTTTCTTTTTAATTAATTTCTCTACAAAAACCAAATATAAGAGGTATAAAAATATAGGAAATAATGCACTTATCACTTACTAAGTACCTTAGTATTCTATTCGAATCCCCTTTCTCCAATATCGATATATGGAAGAAAGACGAAAAAAGATCTACCACATTTTTATTGGAAAAGAAATACGAAGAAGTACCCCAACTATAATTTTCTAAACCGAAATTAGCTCAAATTGATTGAACAATCGGTGCTAGAAGCTCGATTTGACTGAATCTATTTGACAAACCGTCCAAGCAAAATGCCAAAAGTAAGTTTATTGAGGGAAGGAATCCCTAACCACCCATCCTATACTATACGTCCTATGAATGTTATCCATATCCCTTCTATATTCACTATGATAGCGAAAGACGCACTACAAGGCACATACCACTCCTTGCATGTCGACATTCAAGTATCAATCATTGCACCACACCTCTTGTCTTCTTTCAATTTTTTTCTACCAAGAAAAAGCACAAGGAAAAAAAAAAAAAAAAAGGCGTTTTCTCATCATTTTCAGGTAACAATTTTGTATGATTAATTTGGGATATTCAATAAAAAAAATTAGCATGTTTACTTACAAGTAATGGAAATTATAAGAAAGTGAATTATTTTCATTCATGATTTTCCATGCATTTACTTATACATGAGAAATCATTTAATATACGAATTTCACTTAAAAATCCTTAATCAAATATTCAAAGCAATGGAAATCAGATCCCTCCTAGTTGATTGATTCTTATTCCTTATTTATCCTATTCCGTTTCTTCTTATTCTGATTACTTATAAGTAAACATGTCATGGGTCTTTCTAAAAACATTAAATGGGAGCCACCACCTCCAACTTTAAAGTTAGTTTTGATGGCCAACGTGGTCTAACTTAGTGAAAAATGACCTTAACTTGCAGACCAGTGGTCACATGTTCAAATTCCCATGACATCTTGGCAGGGCCGACTCTGAGATTTTAGGTGCCCTGTACAAAATTAGTAATATGACCTCCTAGAACAAAGTCTTGAACAAAAAATATATAAAAAGAATTGGGGCATTCATATTGATAGCAAATTTAAAAGTACTCATCAATATCTATATCTTTTTTTATTATCAATATTATAATAGATTATCAAACAAATAATTCAACAAGGAACATAAAATCAAGGATCAACTTAAAAGAAGCAAGGGATATAATTTCCTTTTGGATATGGATATATCATATATTGAGTTTTTTTAATGCGAATATCATATATTAAGATAGAACAAATATATGACACATAATAATAAAATAATATATATTGTAAAACAAGAAGAAAAAATAATTGGGGCCATGTGCAAGGACCCACCTTGCGTGGGAATATTTTTACTCACCACTTTAACCCAAGGTGTACTCTCACCACCCATCTCAACACTTGACACGTGTTCCTTGGTATAACTATAATTAACTCTTTACTTTGTATTTATGCAACCATGGTTATGTCAATGGACAAATGTTGAGAAGGGTGGTGAGGGTACACTTTGGGTTAAAGTGGTGAGCAAAAATGCACCCCACCTTGCACACCCCAAAGCCACCTTTGCATCTTGATATAGTGTGTGTGTGTGAGAGAATCCCATTTTGTAGTTTAGACTATTGTTTGTATTTATAAAAAATAAAAAATAAAACAAGTTTTGATGGTTGTGCCTCTGGAAAATCTTCAACTAGTTTTGTTATACGTAATAATGATGGAACAATAAAGGTAGTATGAACAATATTCCAATTGGTTTCTCTTCAGCTTTGAAAGATGGGGATGGTTCTGAAACATGGTCTTATCCATGCCAAATGATTTGAATTTTCTCCTCTTATATTAATTACTGAAGGCGATTCTCAGGTCCTACTTGGATTGTTACAGGACTGGCAATTTTCCCCATGGAGATTATTTTTTATTTTCTCAAACATTATGAGACTTACATAAAGCTCGAGTTTGGTCCGATTCGTCATGTCTATCGAGAGGCAAATCTTGTTGTAGATGAAGTTGCTAAGAAATAAGGGTATAATAGAGATAATATTTGCATTTGATATTGTAATTTTCTTAAAATTATGGCCTTAAAATCATTGTACCCTGAAACAATTTATGAATTCGATGGGGATCCTTGTATCATAAAAAAATGATAATTAAGATTCTTAATGATACAATATAATAAATGTTAATTCTTTGGCAATGCCATGCTTGATGTCTAAGTTGAAATCCTCCTCTCACCTGTCAAAATTTCACATTGTAACTTGTGACAAATATGACAAATAAGATGAAACTAGATGTTGTAAAGGATCTACTAGTGTAGTGGTTTGGAGTAATTGCGCATCCAGGCAAGATACTGAGTTCGAGTCCTAGCATCAATGTAGTGTGTATGAATTTAGTATATTATTATCTCTCTCAATAAAAAAAATTCCTAAAAAAATATATTAAAATGTTCCTGGAAAGTTTAAGTGCGGCTCCCACTTCTTGTTTTGGATGATATAATGAATGCTTGTGGAAAGTTCTGTTCTTAAAATCTGTTACAAATGATTCAAAGTTCTTTTGCCTTTTGCCTTTTGGCCGCGGATTCTTTCACGCGAGGAAATTTTAGGACAAAAATAACGCATTGACTTTTACAACTTTCGATCTACAACTGCTTGGGGTCACTTCGCATATTCTCTCTTAACTTAACCATCGGAGAGAAAATGTTATCCCCGTTACTAGTAAGTTGTTTTTATAACCATTGGGATATGCTCTAAAAGTTAGTACTTTACGATTAAAAAAAAACAAAATAAAAATAACAGGCGCAAGAAATGAAGCTAGAGAACTTTTGTGGTCTCCATTTCAAGTCCCACGGAGAAGGAATTAACTTCTTGTTCTGGTCATCATCTTAAGTGGACAAATTTTCAGGAGCGATGCAAATCATGACCAAAAATATGTTATAATAAATTTTGTGAAGAAGGCGGATTTCCTTAGAAGCCGGCCCTGCGCTAGCTAAGGTTTGTTACTCATTTCCTTTGTCAGGTTCGATCATTTCATTTTATATAAATTAAAATGTATGTGTTAGTAAATGACTAAACCACTCCCTAAACACAACTCACATGGCATAACATGACCGGTGACTAAGAACATACAAAGTCCTCTGGTCCCTCTTTCTTGTCATATAAGACTGAGTGACCTCCCATAGCCTTTCGTGGAGATTTCTTAGAACAATCATTCCTTCTTTGCATCCAAACCCAAAAATCCAAGGCCTCTGATCTCCTTAATTCATATATCTTTTTTTCTCTCCTTAATTCATAGGACTGTCAAAATGCAAAACAAGCCTTGTTTACTTCTTTTCTTAGTTCTCATTCTTTCTTGCTTCATAGCTCAAATCCTTGGGAACAAGCAATCGCAAGCACTTGCTCGGCTTTACAAGTCCAAGTTGAAGGAAGGCGCGGGCATCGACACGAGCCAATTCGAGGCAATTCTTCACGCCAATGGAGCCAAAATTCATCCTCAGGAGGGGTTGAAGGAGAAGGACAGGATTGATAGCTTGCCTGGACAACCCCATGTGAATTTCTCTCAGTATGGTGGGTATGTTACAGTGGATAAAGAAGCAGGCCGTGCACTCTTTTACTATTTTGTTGAAGCGGAGAAGGCTAAGGATTCCTCACGTCTTCTTCTATGGCTCAATGGAGGTAAATTACTTTCCTACTCTTGCAATGTAGTCAACGTCACCAGCTCAATGATGCTGGTATAATTTGTCATTGCTAGGAAAATTATGCGTGGTTGATTGTGATCTCTTCTTTGTCCGTGCATACATTCTTTCCTTTAACTCTATTGTTTTTAGTTTTTGGGTATTTAAAGGGATGAAAATATATCCCATTAAAATGCCAACAAAATAAATGAAAATTTCACGATTCTAGTTTGGTACTAGCCACTCAACAACTCTAACCACTCTTTGTAGTGTACCACACCTTTGCATGATGGTTGCTAGATTTCTTTGGCTGGAGGTGACCATTAAAAGAATATTCTACACCCAATATTATATTCATCAATTATTGATAGTACCGAAAATAATAGTGCTTATTAACCAAGGGCGTTTGGTATCCTATTCAAAGTTGAATTCAAGTTGAATACAAAACAGGCTTAATAATCTATAGTTCTTATTCATCAATTGTCAATTATTATATAGTGATTTTGGTCTGGCAACCACCGCATTGTGATCATGGCTCAAACACACATGGATCACTGTTAATCGTAACTTACGCTAGGATTTGCATCCATCAATAGTTGACAATGATTCATGCACGATGGACAAACTGCCCTCCTTCGTATTTTCTTTAAGAATAATTAATTAGCATTACTCATTATTTTAAATTTGTTATTGTTAGAAACATTTCAACTTTCATTCACATTCCCCAGGTGGCTTCCTGCCGCCCTCTTTAATTTGCGGAATGGCTGGGATAACAAATCCCAGAATTCACTCCTATGGAGGATATCCCGGCGCTCAAGCTGTAGCTGTATATTGGGGAATATACAAAAATTTAAAATTCAACGTTGAGAAAGTTCTTGGTTGATAACATGCAGCTCAATTATTTATCATTAATATAATGAATCTACTTTTTTGGGTACAGAGAGAGAGAGACTGTGAAGACTATAACTTCCTCGTGCATTAAGCTCTGTGAATTGGATCCAGTGACATTATCTATTTGTTTGATGGCAATTTAATAATTATATTACCTGTGTGTCTATAATTTAAACGTTGCAATGACTTAATCTCTTCACAGGACCTGGATGTTCTTCTCTTGGCTATGGAGCAATGCTAGAGCTTGGACCGTTCCGAATCCACAGCGATGGAAAAACACTTTACAGAAACAGATTTTCATGGAACTATGGTAAATCAAACACAATTAAAAGGGACTAAAGTATGATTTTCAATGCTTAAAGATATTGATCCTTTTTCTTTTTTTTTTTCTCAGCTGCTAATGTTTTGTTCCTTGAGTCCCCTGCCGGGGTGGGATTTTCTTACTCAAATAAAACATCTGACTATGGTACCAGCGGGGATAGTAGAACAGCTGCAGATAATTATGTGTTTTTGTTGAATTGGTTGGAGAGATTTCCAGAATACAAGGACAGAGAGTTTTATATTTCTGGTGAAAGCTATGCAGGGCATTATGTACCTCAACTTGCACATACTATTCTTTACCATAATAAGAGGGCTAACAAGACAATTATCAACCTCAAGGGCATATTGGTAACTCTCTCTCTCTCTCTCTCTCTGTGTTGTGAAGTAAAAATCTATTGCTAATAATAATTGGAATTTAGACTTTATTTGGTAGTATGTTCTTGGATTCTTGGTAGTTAGTGAAAGTTGTAATTGTAAAGGTCTTGGGAAAATGCTTTGCATTGGCCCCTCTGGCAAGTGGCCAAATGCCCACATTTGGTGGAGCAAAATACTTTCCTATTTGTCATCATATATCTCTTTTACTCTTAGTTTCTCATAATTCTTGGTCTAGTCATCATCATTTCTGTTTTTGATTCCTGTGGTTGCACATGCTGTGGGCTGGCCCTTTAGTTCCTTTGGTTCGGGCCATGTGATCATGCCCACTGCCTACCTTTTGTCCGTATAAATTTGCTTATTGTATGTTGTAATGAAAGCATCAAGTGGAATATGATCGAGTATAAATCCATAAATTGGGTAAAGAAACAAAAAAGTTCTATATGTTGGGAAGTCTGTGTCGGGCTCGTACAATATTGGGTAAGAAATCCACTATTGTTAGGTCTCTAGTTTGGTCGAAATGAAACTCTCATGTCTAATCTCAGAATATGGGAATGGAAGATGTTCATTTGTCGATTCTGATAACACTAAAAAATGAGGGTCATTTTCATTTCTTTTATTCCCATGTTTGGTTTGTGTAGTATTAAGAATAAAATAATGTTTTATTTTCCGATAATTTTTTTGGCTATTTTTTTTTTTTACTTCGAATTGTCACCCTTCTTGGGTAAGTAAAAATTTATTTGGCGCATGATGCAGATTGGAAATGCAGTGATTAACGATGAAACTGATTCAAGAGGAATGTACGACTACTTAGCAAGCCACGCCCTCATTTCGGATCAAACTGCAAACAAAATCAACAAATATTGTGATTTTTCACCCAATGCCACAAAGCAGCCTAAGGAGTGCAGTGATGCCGCTGATGCTGCCTCTAAGGATATCTATTACATTGACATTTACAACATCTATGCCTCCTCATGCCTTTCCTCCAACCTCACTGCAAAACCCAAAAAGGCTTCAGTGAGTTAAAAACAACGCCCTTAATTATATTGCATGTAGATATTTAATATCTGCTGTTTTCAAAACATTTTGTTGTGTTGAACTGCCGAGCTGCAGATATTCGAATTCGACCCGTGCAGCGAGTACTATGCTTATGGTTATTTGAACCGGCCAGACGTTCAACAAGCTCTCCATGCCAATGTCACTAAACTCACACATGACTGGGAACCATGCAGTGATGTTATCACAAACTGGGGCGATAGTCCATCGACCGTACTGCCCCTTATAAAAGAGTTCCTGGCTAATGATGTTCGAGTGTGGATTTTTAGGTGAAATTTTGATACTCTTCTTCTTCTTCATCATCTTAAACTTGCAATTTGCTTTTCTGGAGTTTCAGTACTTCAAATCTAAAGCTAATACCAGCTCATTCTTATGGAAATAATGAGTGCAGTGGAGACATAGATGGAAGGGTACCAGTCACTTCAACAAAATATTCTATTGAAAAGCTGAATCTTCCAGTAAAGACTGAATGGCATGCTTGGTTTCTTGGTGGAGAGGTAGCTTCTCATTTCTCCATCTGCTTTGTCTTTGGATTTTCAAAACCACGTCTTTGAAAGTCCTTGGCGTTAATTATTTTGGATGTTTTATTTATATATATTATATATTTGTCTTGTGTAACAGGTTGGTGGTTACACACAAGTGCATGAAGGAGAGCTAACATTTGCTACAGTGAGAGAGGCAGGGCATCAAGTGCCAAGCTATCAGCCTGCAAGAGGACTTTCCCTCATCAAGCACTTCCTTGATGACACACCACTCCCTGATACTACAAGATATACCTAATTTCTTTAAATATTTCTAGCTATCAGAATGTCATTACCTTGTTATTGATTTTTTAGTCCACACAAGGTCACTTGATTTCTCGCTCTTCTAGTTGTAATTTATTTTCATTGATTAATAAAAGTTCATAACAATTGCCTTTTCAATTGAACCCCTACCCCCCTAAAGATTGTCTTGTAAGCTTTATAGTTAGTCCAAAATGCCCAAAGTATCTATAAGTGGCAGAGCCATAAATTGATGTTAGAGGGGGCCTCTTGCGAAATATAAAAGTGAAGGGAATGAGAGCATAAACACTGCAAAGTTCTCGTAGAGCTTCTTGCGCATTATTTTTCTGAACCAATATCCCCTAAAGTAAAAATCAAGAAATAAGCTTTTAAATTACAAATTTTACACATCAAGTTATATATGATTGTTGTATATATGAAACCTTTTTTATCCTCCTTCAATATTCAATTCAATTAATAAACACAACATTAAATTATTTACACATAGAGAGAGAGAAAAGGAGAGTGAAATGGCGGGGAAGAAAAAAAAAAAGAAAGGGAAGAGAGAGAGAGAGTAAAGAGTTGAGAAGAGGTCTGGAACCCTTTTTAGTCCCTACATGGCTCCGCCATAATTGCATATTGTAGCTTTTCTGGACGGTGTGCATAACTAATTCGAGATACTCTCTTTTATTGGTTCCAAGTGTTGATCATGCATGTTAGACATAAACTTCTTTTACAAATTAGGCTTGATTATTTCTTTGGTTACACAATATTTGATAGGGAGGACTAGACTAGCAAAATGCTTACATTTCATGTGCATTCAAGACATAATGCGGATATGTTGCCTAACTTGGAGGAAGAATGGAGACTATCTATAAGAGGTTGATGTCTAAAACTTAATGTTGAAGATTGGCTGACCATAGATGTGGGAGGATGAAGGAAACTAAAGGGGAAGATTGGCTCACCATAGATGCGGGAAGATTAGCTCACCATAGATGTGGTATTTTCAAGCTTTATCTTGTTTTAGTTGTTCTGAGTTTGCACTCTTAGTTGTGATGTCTATAGTTTCTTTGATCCTGCGTGATCGTTAGTGGAGGAGCCCTATATTGCCTTATTTTTTTTATGTTAGATCGCTCCGTTATTGTAATGGCTCTTTGTAGCTAGTTTGTATTAGCCCTTTGTGGCTAGTAGTTTTTTGTCTGAATTATGAATACAATGCCATAATTTCTCAACAAAAAAAAAAAAGAAAGATAAGGGCATGAGTGTGGTAATTTGAGCATTGATAGCTACTTTTGATTATGATTGATTTTATACTTTGGTGTAATGATTGTAGATATGATTTTCAGTTTCACATGGCTATGTTTATCTCAAGGAAACGATTTGACTGATTTGGCTACTTCGCCTATTCTGAGACTAAACCCAACTTCTCTTGCGTTTTGATTGTAAAAATCATAGGCATCCTCTATTGAACCAAATTCATGTCTAACTTTGGGTTTACATGTCACGCCCCAAATATCCAAGAAAAAAGTAAAACCAATAGAAATAAAATTCTTCTCAACAGCTAGCTGATATGGACTACCAAGTCATCCTCCATATCAGATAATGAGCAGAAATTAATATATAAATTGGTGTCCCTAGCATTATAGTCTTGTTCAACCTCATGAGATATTTCATGCCTTAAATTTCAATTTAATCACATTTAAATGCCATGACAAATGCCAATGTTTAATGTAGGTACCAAAAAGAAAAGTACTTGAACCAAAGGAAATTTCTTGCAAAGTTACAAGCTAAGCATCAATGGATATATATAGAACAAGAAAGAATGAAACAATCGGTTTTAGAGAAACTACCACCCAGATCAGATAAGTGGATGAGATGTGAGAGACAAAAAGAACAAAGTTGGTGGGTTCTCTCTCACTGTCTCACTGTACTCACGCACCTACCAAACTTAGCGATCGTTTGAAAATGCTTATGTAGGAAGTACTCTTTTTTATAAGTATTTCTGATAAAAGAACGTCAAATTTTTTATTGAAAGTGATTCCTAAAGAAGCACTTCAAAAATCACTATCAAAATTGTTTTTTGCTGTAAGAAAGCTCTTTTAACCCTTTCAGAAACACTCCTAAATAAGTACTTATAGAAACAGATAAAATTATAAAATAAAATAAAAAAGAGGTGGCACATAATTGTCAAAAAAAATAAAATTATATGGTGGTAAATGCACACATGCCTAATAATTCAAATGGTATTTGTGTAAATTTCCCATTTAAATATGAATGCAAGTATATATTTACATCAAATATGGCTCTTACTAGAACGAAAGAAATTGAAAATTATGGAAATTTGGGATGAAATGTACAAGAACAAATATTAGAAAAATATTATTTTATCTAATAACGCTACTTGCAAAAAAATCTTGAAGAAATATTCACGATACTGTAGAGATTCATTGCAATATGGTAAATTAGTTAGAATTATAAATTTATGGAAAAAAAACTCCATAATGAAGTAAATATATACTATATATATATCCTTATTTTCATATTGTTACTTTTTTATTAACAGCAAACGATGTGTGATATGCCTTAACAATACCCAAATTTATACTTTATTAATGAACATCCTTAAGACCTATACACAAAGCTAGCTTTCTTATGCGGACTTCAGGATGTGAACATCCGGACAAAAGTGAAAACAAAAACAAAAAACTGAAATTTATTTCAAATTGTTTTCACTTTCAAGTTTTTGTTTTCACTTTTGTTTCTCCTTCCTCTCATCCTCCCCTCATGTTCTCTCTCTCAATCTCATCCTCACTCTCATTCTCCCTCTTTTTCCTCTATACTCTAGCACAAAAAATGAAAAATGAAAAATAAAAACTAAAATTGAAATGGTTATCAAATGGCCCCCTTAACCGTACAAATGTTGGATGAAAATGGGAAGATAATAAATCCAAATGTCAAACCTCAAATCCCCTTTTTTGCAATTTTTAGAATAAAATAAAGAAATAAAATATTTAGTTTTAAAATATTAATAATAATAATAATGTCAAATAAAGTTGGGCAAATTTTCAATTATGTATTCTTCTCCAATATTGAGGTATTTATAAAAAGTACAACCCTAAATAAAATAGAAATAAATCTCAATTATAATAGGACTAGACAAATATGTAAGTAGCCAAAAACCTAAAATAATAAGGAACCAAAATCTTAACTAAATAAGGACTCGCCAACAAATAATCCTAGCGTTGTAGTTTTTATAATTTTTTGTTTAGCAATTTTAATTTTATGTCTTTTATGGATACAGTGAGTGTTAACAATTAAAGACAAATGAACTAATGTAATCACTACATTCTTACTCATGACACACAAATTAGCATTAGGCCATCTCATCTAATCCAAGGGAGCCAAACCCAGATTTTGGTTTTTCAGGTCAACAATCCTCCTCAACCCATGTATATAATATATGTTGTAGTTATAAGAACCGGTCACATTTGGCTTCCTCTTTCAACCCGCTCAAACCACCTGAAGCTGAGAGAAAATGCTATTTCATTATGTGTGCCAAAATCTCTACTGTTACTAATAATTTGAACTCTCAATTAGGTAGGGAACTTTTACGGGCCTACTGTTTTTTTGGTTTTCTTTCTAGATTGAATATTTAATTTTGGCTTTTTTTTTTGGTTTATTATCACAAAACGTCCCTGACCTTTGCGAAATTATCACATTGCGTCCTTAAAGTTTTTTTGTATCACTCATGGTCCCTAACGTTAATATAAGTACTCTTAAATAGTCCCTCCGTCAAAAAAACTGTTAAATCCAAGGATATAATCGTCAAATCAATCCAAAATTATATTTAAAAAAATATTTTTTATTTCCTTCCCTTCTCTCTTTCTTTTCTTCTTTCTTCTTTCTCTCCGCCCGTTCTTTTCTTCTCTTCTTCTCTCTCGCTGTTTCTCTTTTTTTTCTTCTTTTTCTCCTTTTCTCTCTTTCCTCCTCTTTTCTTCTTCTTTTCCTTCGCATGGCCGTTTCTTTTTCTTCCTCTTTCCTTCTTTGTTCCTCATTTCTTCTTCTCTCCTCACTGGAATTGTTTTGTTTTCCCAAAGATAATGCTGCAAAAGTAAGCCCCACAACAAAAACGGCTCCTGCTACTCTAGCTCCCACAGTCCCTGTGAGCAAACTACTCCACAAGAGTCACTAGCCATACAGAGCAAAAGAGGTAAAAAGAAAACGGCAATCTATTCAAACAAGCATTACCTCCAAACCATTTCCTCCTCTGTGAATCCAATGCATCTTCTCCATTATCGGAATCGGACCACCCCTTAAACCCATCAGCAGTCGAGTTTGACCCGACCCACGAACTACAATTATGATGGGGTTCCAATCCATTCCCAGGCCTCTCTCTGCCTTGAGCAACACAGAGCACTCGAGCCCGATGATCCAGCTTTCCCAGTTGCATCCGTACAAGAATGGGGAAGGTTTTAGTGCAATTTCCGTAATTTAAAGCCAAACGAAGCTAGAGTGAGCTCGGAGACCATCTTGCAGTCACAGTAGCTTTTGGAGAGAGAAGAAATGAGGAACAAAGAAGGAAAGAAAAAGAAAAAGAAACAGCCATGCGAAGGAAAAGAAGAAGAAAAGAGGAGGAAAGAGAGAAAAGGAGAAAAAGAAGAAAAAAGAGAAACAGAGAGAGAGAAGAAGAGAAGAAAAGAAAGGCGGAGAGAAAGAAGAAGAAGAAGAAGAAGAAAAGAAAGAGAGAAGGAAAGAAAATAAAAAATATTTTTTTATTATATAATTTTGGATTGATTTGACGATTATATCCCTGGATTTAACAGTTTTTTTGACGGAGGGACTATTTAAGAGCACCTATATTATCGTTAGGGACCATAAGTGACACAAAAAAACTTTAAGGATGCAATGTGATAGTTTCGCAAATGTCAAGGACGTTTTGTGATAATAAGCCTTTTTTTTTTATTGGTGCAAGTGATATTAGAGCCCTTTCATCCGTTGCCTCCAGCCCGAGTAGGACAGGGCCCAAGCCCAGGGAAGCGCTTCCAACGGGCCACGCTTGCCAGGGCAAGTTGTGGGACCCACGCAACTGAGCCAGCCCACAGGCCAAACCAGCTTGACCTCTAGCTTGGGTTTGCTGAAGTCAACAACTCCAACAAAAAAAACAAAAAATTTCAGAATTTTTTTAAAATAAATACTTAGTCATATTCTTCACTTCCCACACCAAAACTCTATACAAATTCCTCTCCTCATATCTCATGTGAATACTGATTGTCATAGCAATGGGTGGAAACACCACAACCTTTTGTAATGGCTGCCACTATTCATGTAAATAGTAACAGCCCTTGCCTTGCCCTTGCCCTCTGCCATGGCAAATGGGTGGAAGTGTTTTTAGGGGATGAGATATTTGATGTCAAGTGCAAAATAATTTTTTTAAATCTTTTGCTGCAAGTCTTTACTAGTTGTTTATAAATTGTTTGTGATCCCAACATTGAGATTAAAAAAAGTCTTTTTTATTTAAACCCCATATTTTTTTTTTGTTCTCCTCAATACTTAAATCAATAAACTCTTAAGTTTTATTATTGTGGAAAAAAACAAAAAAAGTCATCCAACTTAATACTTAATCCTAGTACATCTATACACACACCCCACCACTCTTCTTCTTCAAATTAAGCAAGTAATTTCTGTTGTGGTTAAATAAAGAGCTATATAAGGATAGCCAATAGCTCTTTGTTACCTAAAACAGAGGCCTTCGCTTTGTTATTTCCTAAAAAAATAATAGTCGTGGCTCTTCTTTCTTAGCACTGTTCATCTCGTGCTTGTGCTGTGCATGGCTATCCTACCAACAGTTGAATGATCTTCCTGTAAAAATTACTTGTTCATTTCCTCAAACTGATCTGAAAATCCAAATGCAAACTGATCTGAAAATTCAAATGAAACATGTTGTTGGCAGAGATTCGAAGTCTTTACCATGTTTTGTGCACCAAGAATGATGAATGATGGTCTGTGTAGGGATCCAAATATGTAAACATTTGATTAGGCATAATCATTCCAACCTCCAAGCATTTGATTGGTATAGTCCATATCAAGATTGCATTGACAATTGGAAAGAGCTTGTCGATTCATTTGATAGTGGGCTGTGGAGTGTGAGTTTAATGTGTTTTTTATTTTTTATTTTTTTCTACTGGGTGTGTATTTAGGGACGGTTTGGAAAGATAGTGTGGTTTTCTTAGAAATTGTGAAAACTTGAATTAGAAGTTGGGGTAAACTTAGAATATATGATAAACAAAGAGAAGTGTGTAGTAACGTTTTCGGATAATATTTTCAGAGAATATTTTCAGAGAATGAAAACACAAAAACGAATTTGCATTTTCAGGAAATGAAAATGCGTCTAGTAGATTAATTAGAAAACATCTTCAGAAAACAAAAACAATGAAAACGTGTCTGGTAGTACAATTTGAAATAATAATATGTGAGTTATTTTTATGAAAACGTTTTCCACGAGAATGAAAACAACTTTTTTTTATTTTCTACAAGTACACATGAATTTGTTTTTATTTTATGAAAATATTCTTAGTGTTTTCTGTTTTTGGGCCACCGTAACCTTTTGCTCAAAAATATCATATGGATGCATTTTCAATTAAATTAATTGATTATCACACAACCTACTCAAAGACATTAATCGAGTCCTATTCAAACTAGTGGGACTAACCAGAGAGTCAGAGACCTTCTCGTTCTTTTTTCGCCGGAATAAAAATAGGGAGTTTCACTAAAACACCTAAAATGGGGGCTGAAATTATAAAAAAAAACCAACACCCAAAACACTTTATAAACACACCCAAAACCCATCATTACATACACTCAAAACCCATCATTACATACACTCAAAACCCATTTATAAATACACCCAAAAAACATACAATTGTTGATTGTGAGGTTGATTTTGGGTGTGTTTCTATATTTAAATAGTATTTGAGTTTTTTTATAAATACATGTCTAGGATTGGGTTTATTTATAAATATCTAATAAAAATATAGACCCAAAACTCGACAACTTTTACCAGCAGATAGACAGAGACTCAAAAAAATAAATTCCACCAGACGTTGAACCCGGAAGCTTACCACCACATATGGATCTCTCTCTCGCCGGCGAGAAGAGGCCGCGCAGAAGCTCAAGAGCAAGAGCTCCGACCACAGTCGGCTCTCTCCAACACGACATCCTTTGCATCATCTTCTCTTTCCTCGACTGCTTCGACCTCGCAAGTTGTTCCGTCGTATGCAAATCCTGGTACGCTCTCCCACTCTCTCTTTCAACTATTTGTTCTTCTTGTTCATCCGGAATTTCGAAGGTGAATTTTCAATGGGTTTTTGTTCAATGCAGGAGTGCAATTATCAACAAGTCTAAGTTGCTCCAGTTGTTGTACTGCAAGCGATGGCAGACGGGTCTTTTGGGTTCCAGCAATAGGTCTAAAGAATGTCCTGAGGAATCTTGGAAGGCTTATTTGGAGGAGATGGCTGTGGAGCGTCATAGACTGGCATTACAGGAACGTCGGATTCGTGTTGATCACTTGAGGGGTCACTCTGTTGGGTACTGCCTTTGTCCTTACAATTCAATTTTACCTCCTTTTTTTCCTTTACCTTTATAGTTTTATTGTTGGGTATGATGGAATTGTTGTGATTCTTCGTTCATGTAGAGTTTTTTTGAATAATTGTGTGTCTTTACATTTTACATGATTCGACCAAAAAAGAATTACAATACATGAAGGTTTTAGATGTGTCAATAACCAAAACAATCTAGCAGTTAATCAAGGGGTCGTGCATCGAAGAAGTTGGAACTTAACAACTCGGATCATTGCTTGTGAAGACCTTTAGTGAAGAAATCAGTTGTCTCATTAACTGAGAGGGGCAAACAAATATGAACCCTAATGCTTGTTAAACCTCAGGAGATATTTCACGCCTCGTATTTCAATTTTAATCACAATTAAGATTATAATTTCTGTATTTGGTGTTACAAGATTCTGAACCTGAGGCATCAAACAAATTCTCAAGTTTCATGTCTGGTTTAGTTGGCTATGAGTGTCAGTAGGATCATAGATTGATGAGGGAGGGGATTTGTCTTACTGTGTATGTGAAGCCTAGGCCTGCTGCTCTCTACGGGGATGATATCATTTTTCTGACCTTGCTTTCTATTAGGGGTGAACAGTGTCGAACGAAGATGGGGTTGCTTCTTACTGGCGTCGGTGATAAGGTAGTTTCCCTTGTACAGAGCTTACAAAGCTAGCTTTTATGTATAAAATTATTTTAAGTTCCATAACTTATAATTATCTAAATGCACAAACTTCTAATCCACAGAAGAACTAAGAAGGGGACATTAGATTATTTTAAGCTCCATAACTTATAAGTTCCTACACCACTAGTCCTCCCTATATTTTTTCATGGTGATATTTCAACTGTATACTGTGTGACGTGTTCTTGACGCAAGAAATAAGTTACCTTACGAATTATTATTAGCTTTTGAATATGCTAGTGGACTTGTTACAATAGAATGTAAATCATACGTATTGGTATCTGGCCAACATGTGTATCATTTGTAGAAGTGTCCCCTGCTTAGCTGGTGAATCTGGCTTAAGGTCATATTAAAAAATGCCATATCTAAACTAAATGAGTTTGGCTGTGAAATAATTTTTCTGTTTGAGGGCAGAGTAGTATTATTGAATCAATGGTCCTTTTTTGTCGGTTCAAACTAGCTCAACTTGCATGTATAGACTTTTCCACTTTATACCAACCGTCACTGCTTTGCCACCTAAGCCAAGGCCTCTTTTGCATTTCTAGCCTTTTCTGTTGTCTCTATCATAACTTTCAACAGGTTACATCTTTGTGAGCAACTTGGCCTTTGCTTGATCTGCTCGGTGGCTTTCTCCGTTTGATAGCTTGTAGTACTAGACTCCAGAACCTACACAATTGTCAATCGTTTTGTGGTTATTCTTTCGCGAGCTTTATTTTCAGTGTAATTCTTCTTACTTTTTGGCATGGCATTGATGCTAGGTTATGCGTCTTTGGTCATTGGAGAGCTATAAATGTGTAGGGGAATATCCCATTCCAGACAAAGCCCGTTTAGTTGACTTTGATTTTGATGAGAGCAAGGTCAGTTGAACTATTAATTTTTGGTTTTTCATTTAAGCAAGATGTACTGAAATTCTATCAACCATGTTATAAACCAAATATCAGTCCAAAAAAAATGTAACAGTGACTGTTGTTGTTTGCTAGTCACACGTTCTTGTAGGATTGGAATGCCATGTATGCATCTTCATTTAATAGATCAACGTACAAGTGCAAGTGTAGCATTAACATTGATTATGTGACAGAATATGTGTTTGTAAAATATGCTATTGAGCTTACTACATTCTTCTAGCTTCCTTGGAAATAATTCCCCCCTTTTTTGTTTACGTCTCTAGTTTAGACTGATATGGATGATTTGTCATGGTAATATTGACCTCTCATCTTCAATGTGAATAGCTACTGCATCCAATTAATTATACTTACTGAAAGCATGTTGTTTTCTTTTATTAAGGGAATTTTCTGATATCTATACAACCCTCTTACTTTTCTGTAGATTGTTGGCTTGGTTGGCACTCGTATATGCATATGGAGGCAGAATGGGATAAGTAGAATATTTCCCTCACATGAAGGAACCTTTTCGAAGGGTTTATGCATGCGGTATGTGGACAAAATAATAATACTGTCATTAGTTTTAGTTGTAAATGTAAGTGGTAAATGCATTGCTTCATCAGCAGCAATATGCATGGTAAAGACAAAGAACCTAAACTTGGAGATTTATTATTTACTTTCTTTCATCAAATGGTTGAGTGTTTGATTGTCTGAATATTTTACTTTTGAGCTTCTATTCCCTAATTTTGATTGATTATATTCTGTTTTAGGTTACTAGTATTGCCACTATTATTGTTATAGACTCGACTGCTATACAAGATGCTTTACTTGCTGAAGGTCCTTCAACTCTTTACTGGATTATTTCTGTTTCGGAATATATATATATTTGAAAGTTTGCTTTTGGTGTGTACAAATATTACATTCTTCTCTGAATGCAGTTACTGCGATCCTGAGGCTGTGGTTGGCTGTGAGGATGGGACAGTTCGTGTATTTGACATGTACAGTAGAAAATGTTCTCAAATCATTAGGTATGCACTGCAAGAAATACATTCTCTTAATGGTGTTTATATTTGTTTTTTCCTGTAAAAATAGAGCCAATGAATAAGGCTTAAGAAGACCGTTTGACTTGTAGACATGCATTTTCAAGCGAGAGATAGATTCTTGCCTGTAAAGGGGCCAAGGGGATATATAGTTTAGATTAAACTTCCTGTCTGGCTTAAAATTCTCAGTATTGTTGTAATATGCATTTATATTGCTCAATGGTTTATGGACTTCATGTTATTTTCTTTTGATTCCTGATTGTAGGGCACATGAGGGGCCAGTAAAATGCTTATGTTTGAGTGATGATCAGTTGATACTTAGTGGTTCTTCTCATGGCGGTGTCACATTATCTGCACTTTCATCTGGCGAGCGGGTAGTGAAGTTACGATCACAAGATTCCTCAGGTTACATTTTATGCCTGCTCTACCAAGAACTTTTGGAGTAC
This sequence comes from Prunus avium, assembly GCF_965620075.1. Classification (NCBI taxonomy): domain Eukaryota; kingdom Viridiplantae; phylum Streptophyta; class Magnoliopsida; order Rosales; family Rosaceae; genus Prunus; species Prunus avium. The sequence continues at coordinate 2,900,862 of NC_142285.1, forward strand.
AATCGGATTCTAACCATGGTTATCTTATATCTGCTGTTTTCTGAAATATTTGCTTCTTTTTATGCCCATAACATGGACAGTAATTTTGTCTTCTGTCTGGAGTTGATTTTTTGTTTTTTTATAGAGAGAGAGAGAGAGAGAGAGTTGAAATCTGAACTTATTAACTGACTATAAATGAATAGAGTACTCTCTGTTTTCTTTTTTGTGAGTACTTGTGGGCTGCAAATGGGATCAACTAGAAGCCATAATTGTACTCTCTAACATTTATTTGTGCTTGATAACTGCTGGATGTAGTCTTAGTTGTACACTTATGTTCTTGTTGAATGAATTGTATTCATGTGAAAGAGAAATGAAAGAGATCTCATTGCAGTTGTTTGGAAATGTTGGCTCTGTTGGGACATATAATATATGCTAAGTAATATATTTATGGGTTTTATTAATCCTCTTTCATGGAGTGGTAAGTTATATTCATGAGAGCATAAATCTAGTTGAAACTTTTCATGGCAGGCATAAAGACTTTATGTTTCAACCCATGCTCTCACCAAGTATTTGCTGGAACCGCTACTGGATATGGATTTTGTTGGGACCTAAGGTATGGAATATGACTTCTTATGTTATTTAAAGAATCTCAACTTACCTGAGTAAACCTATTTCATACTTTAGCTTTCTAATTTCTGATGAAATCTATGTTATCTTTTTCCATATTTCCACATCATTACAATTTTAAATACTAGGTTTGCATTACTTTAAATCCCTGAAAAGAAAAGTCGAGCCTAATAGCTTCTTACAGAACAACATTTGTAATAGAATTGTAGGAGGTAACTTTCAATTTGTGATGTTCATGTACCTCTCATGAATCGTGTTCAGCTTTTGTCAATGTAGTCAGTATTGCCCATCCGTTGTAATCAGCTTCTCAATAGGGACCAATTCATTCATTTTATGGTTTTCGAATCTTCACCTTCTTTACAGTCATTTAGGGGTTCTCTTGGAGTGAACTACTCATAGAATCCATACAAGTGGTATACAAAACCTAAAAAATAGGCCAGCCTGACTCTTTCTGTCCTAGTCGGTGCCACCTCCACCCTTGGATCTCACTCCTTTGACAGTAACAGATGATGTAATCCAGTTGTAGTTGATTGACCATGTTCTTCCATTATCTAATTCAGGATGGGACTTTTGTGGAAGACACGAGTGAGTCAAAATAGTGTATATTCAATGCAACACCAGAGAAATGATGCATCAACTTTGGCTGTTGGTGGAGTAGACGGTGTGCTACGTCTACTGAATCAGAACACAGGTGAAGTAATTTCAAGATGCATCTTGGACGGTTATTTATCACCAAGTTCACAAAACACACTTGGGGCTACACAAAGAACGAGGGGAAGAAGGCTTTCAGAAGATACCGCCGTTGACAGCATTCTCAAAAGCTGTCGGCCTCCCATTACGTGCTTGGCTGTAGGGATGAAGAAGGTTATCACCACACACAACAGCAAGTACATTAGAATCTGGAAATTTGACTGAGGCTGAGAGGCGACTCTTTTTCCTTAGGTGTTGATCTTGACTCTGGACTGAGGCCATTCTGTTTTTGCTAGGATATGATGATATTCATGATAAATGTAGATATATAAAGTTCATGTATGATTATCAATCATTTCATTCAAATGCGCTCAGTTTCCAGTTGTTTATGGTTTATTGTCAAGACCCCATTTCCCTGTTTTCTTTTCTCAGATTCATACTTTAGCTTCTGGTTCTTGGACAAACTACGACACTTTATTCTTGAAAAATGCAAACCTGTTTTCAATATAGTTCTTGAGAAAAATAGTTGGTCCAATTTACCTAGTCACAGAATTGAACACGTAACAGAAAACGTTTAAATTAAACATGGAAGTTGCTTATCTGGCCTTCTTGTTTCTGATGCAGAACTGGTAAATATAAATTGTTAAAAAAATATGTTTTTTTTAAAAGAAAAAAGGAGGAATTCCATCATAGCTTAATCATGCATATTTCCCTTTTTGGGGCTTATTGGTTTTGTTTCCCTTTTTAGGTTTTGCGCTTTTACTGTCTTGCAAATGTGTTTGTTATATTGTGCTGTTGGAATTTATCTAATGAAATTTGCAGTTAACGGGGTCTAGCCCAGTGATAAAGAGTCTTGACTTGCAAAAAAGATATCTCAGGTTTGAATCTCATAGCATTTTAGTTGTGTGTGTGAGAAACCCCTAATTTAGACTATCGTTTATATTTTTTTTTAAATGATTTTTTCGAGTTAATAATAAATAAATAAAGTCCTTTAACCCCAAAGTTTGCTTTTGTGACAAAGGCAGAATTTGTTTTCTTTTTGGGAAAATTAGAGACTTTAAGCCCATGTGTAATTTGATTAAGCCCATGATTGAGCCCAAGCCTTCACACCCACCCGAAGCCAATCTCATTAAAAATTCAGAATCAGAACCCTCATTTCATTTCTTTGAACTCACTTTCTGATTTTCTTCTTCCCCAAAATCAAATCAAACTAAAAACCCTAACCCTAGAAACCTAGACCATCCCCCAAAAATGGTGTGCATACGCAAGGCAACCATAGACGACCTCCTGGCCATGCAAGCCTGCAACCTCTTCTGCCTCCCAGAGAACTACCAGATGAAATACTACCTCTACCACATCCTCTCATGGCCGCAGCTACTCTACGTCGCCGAAGACTACAACGGTCGCATCGTCGGCTACGTCCTAGCCAAGATGGAAGAGGAGAGCAACGAGTGCCATGGCCACATCACCTCTCTCGCCGTGCTCCGAACCCACCGCAAACTCGGCCTCGCTACTAAGCTCATGAGCGCGGCCCAGAACGCCATGGAACAGGTGTTTGCAGCTGAGTACGTCTCGCTTCATGTGAGGAAGAGCAATCGGGCGGCTTTCAATTTGTATACGGAGACTTTGGGGTATAAGATTCATGATGTTGAAGCTAAGTACTATGCCGATGGGGAAGATGCGTATGATATGAGGAAGGAGCTGAAGGGGAAGAAGGTACATGGACATAGTCATGGACATGGACATGGTCATGGGCATGGGCATGCGCATCACCATCACCATCATCACCATCATGAACATGGTGGTGGGTGTTGTTCGGGGGAGGCAGTGAAACCGGAAAAGACAGAGGCGAAAAAGGTGGAGAGAGGGAATGCGAAGGCGGAGGCAAGAGCGGGATGAGAGTGAGAGAGGTAAATTGGGAACTGGGGAAAGTGTATTTTCTGTTGTTTTACTTAATCTATGGTTTTGATGCTTACTGCAACTTGGAAAATGCATTTGAGAGTTCAGAACTTATATGGTATTTGTATTTAGGTGTTGACGTTTAAATACATACTCTAATTTGAGTGGTTTATGTTGTCATATTTTGTTTATTTGCCGTTTATTGTCAGGGTCTTTTGTTTATGTGTCTCCAATTTTTTTTTTTTCTGTTGTCTGCTAATAGTTACTCTGATAATTTAGTTTATGAATGCATTACTGATTCAGAAACATGATTGTGCGTTGATAAGAGATTTATATTGTTGATGTGTGTTTGTTCTGTTTGATGATGGGTGCCTGATGCTCCTTAACAATTAATACTGATTTTATTTTGGTCAATAGTACTGAATTATATTAGAAGCAGAGTTTACAAATAATACTGAAATAGAATAGGAGAGGTGGCTAGGTTTGTTTTATTTGCTTGGTAATTCAGCAAGCCACACTCCCGCGAGATTACAGGCTTGTTCTTAAATGGGGAGGAGCTGTCTTTGTGCCTGAAGGAAATTTTCTGGCTGGATTATTGGCGACTCTTTTTTTATATGTATATATTTCAAGTAGGAATGTGCAAGTGACTACTTTGTCATAAGAGAAGCACATCGTTGTATAGAAGAGAGGTTTATTTGATGCACTTGTCAACATCAGACATATAGGCATTAATGACTAACAGTAGCATTTTTTAAGGTGAGCATGCCTCTGAAATTAAGTTAGATGATTTAAGTTAACCTACTTAGTCTGCCTGTTTGATTGGAGATCATTTCTTTTTGTTGTTGCCAATGCTTTTAATCATAAGTAGTTAGAAATGAAAGTTTCTCTGTTTTTGGCAATTGTTCTTTGTAGCAGCATGCTCTCTTTCAGGCTCCTAATTCATTTGTTTGTTTAATGTTTAGAATTTTAAGCTGCTTTGAAACATGAGTTGTACTTGGAAAATGTTGAATATCGAGGCTTGTCTTTATGATCAGTAGTTAATAACTCAAGTGTATTAGCATGCTGGTGCACAACGGGTATTGAATTTCTTTAGGCATTCCAAGGTGTTGAATGACCCTGGATCCAGCAAAGTATAGGCAAAAAAAGTTACAACATTTATAATACATTAATGATAGAAAATTACAAGGAAATGGAATGGAAGCTTTTATCCATGCACTGAACAAAAGCTTTGATATGCAATATTGTGGCTAGAATGGGCAACCAATGAGAAGTTGCTAATAAACTTCTTACACTATTTGCGGTTTCTTAGTAGTTTTCGTGGCCATGCTAAAGCATCAGGTACGTTTCTTGAAAAAGAGAACATGCAGAAAACAATATGATGTTGTAGTGTGAAAAGTCAGCCTTGTCAGTGATGTAAGTTGGGTCAAGTTATCTGCATGAAGGTTTGGATATCGTGATTGGGAATTAATGTATTTGGTTTAACTAGCATTGTAGGTTTCTTTCTTTGATTCCACATTGTTTTTTTTCTTTTATTAAATTATATGGGTATGCAGATTAATCTAGTCTAAATAGCTTGTCGGTTGCAGAATTTGTTATATACTAGCAAACTGATTAAGAAAACCATACTTCCTAATTTTCAGCCTTGCCCTGGCCTTGAATTTCTCTACTACTTGCCATTTGATTCCCACCCCTACTTTCTTTTCGCGATAGGCGTGCTATTCGTATGTAGAATTATGTATACAGCCATGTGATATATTCATTGAGAGTGGCCTTTCCCACTTGGACTGCTTTTTCTGTGTTTGTTCATCCATTTGAATTCTACCCAGTCTGCATGTTTTTTAAGAGCACAGATTAACTTGGTATAGTATAAGGCCAGAAGTTGTATGAGAATGGGATGCCATTTTGTTTGGTTGATGGCATCCTCTTTTGCCATTCTGGAGTATACAACTGCCAACCCCCGCCCCTTTTTTTTCTCCCAAACATGTTTCTGCCGGAACGATTGTATAAACAGGCATTTGTAATCTTTTTGCTCTAAACTTAAGGCTAGAGCAAAGCAGTAGAAGGTCGAAAACCCCACCTGGTTTGGCCCCTTCTGATGTAGTGATGTGCTTTTATTTTCCCTAAGACTGCTAGGATGAGTACACTGAGTAGCTTTACGTTTCATGTGCAGCGACATCTGTGTGATTCAACTGGACATGTGCTATATATGCCCGGACATTTGTCAACCTAGTTAGTATTTTGCATATGGTACGTGTATTATGTATGTATGTACGTATTTTTAAAACATACCTTGCATTTTCTGTACACTTCACAAAGATATGATAAACGCGCTTTTTAACATCAATTGTACTGTGCAAGTGTGCGTATTCTTCATGTTTAATGTATTTATTTTGCAACTTTTGGATTTAATGTATTTCTTTTGCAACTTTTGGATAATCCATGTGTTGTATATATTTATGACATTTTTGAAAAATTATACAACGCATTAAAAATATTACATAATTAATATTAAAATACTCCGAAATGGCGGAAATTTTCATGTCTTCTTTTCAATTTTGGTCAATATACGTATCAAAACCGCTTATGATATGATTTTGTAGAAAAACTTTTAAGTGTTTATGGATATAATCGAAATTCACTTAAGATTTCACAGGCTCGAAAATAAGAATTTGAAATAACATATGAAAATTAGGAGTTTGGAAGGATTCAAATTTTTATTTTTATTTTTCACGTATGCCTCTCCTGTCTCCTGAACTAAAATTGTTGGTATAAAATATTTCATCCAAGCAGTTGGATTTGAAATCTATAAATTTTACATGCATAGGTTAAAATGTAAAGATTTCAATCTAAATCCAAATCCTTGGACCCACACAAGTAATTTCTTTTTCTTTTTTTTTCTCTCTTTTATTGGGTCGAATGATGAATTTCATTCCAAAAACTCATCCAAAAAAAGGATGGCATAAATACAACAAAATCAAGCAACCCAGTAAGGAAGCTCAAACATACAAATTAATCTGCAATATTAAATAAACACGGGCAACAAAACTGTCCCAAATAATAATATCAAGGAAGCTTCTTATTCTAAGTTGGCGTTTAAAACTCAAACTCTGTATAATACCCATGTTGGTGCTTTGTCGTATCATATTTCCCCTTGACATTTTTGACACAAGCAATGGCTACGGAGGCTATATGGTGCCTTAACACTAATGGAAAAGTGGTTGTGCTTGGTTGGCTACGCCTACGCAATTACACCAAATTATAAGTAAAAAAATATGCTTTATGCCAAAAACAAATATTACAGCTACGTACAAGCTCACAAAGATAAAGTTGAAAATGACTCAATCTTTTCTTCTTTTTTTTTCTCTCTTTTTTTAGATAAAGCCTTCACAGCACAAGGACTCATTTATTGAAATCAAGAAATACGACTGGGGGCATGAAGCCTAACTAAAATCAATAGAATCAACTAACTCAATAAAATCAGAGGCACCTTTAGCCAAGCCAAATAAATCTCCTTAAATTTGCCAATGTGTGTGCCACATTATTTGACTTCTCTTGGAATAAATTGAACATCTTCGAAAATTTGTCCCAACAACAAATCATTGCTGCCATGTTGTAAGGCTGTCATTTATTTTTTTAGTACAAGCGATAGTTTAAACTACATGGGAGGGTACTTCTCACACACATAATCAAGATGTCATGGGATTTGAACTTAAGATCACTAATCTACAAATCATTACCCTTTTTCACTCTTTTTCACTGGGCAAGATCTCGTTAACGTAAGGGACAAGTTGTTTAGTTACAACTGCATGCAGTGGCAAATGGCAAAATCTTTATTGCTTTGTACAAATTCTCTACTTTATGATATATATATCACACGTGATGGTATAATAAGTTTAGTTTATGAACCATTTTCTTTATGATGGATAAGAAAAAAGGTAGCGAGCAAAGGTCGATTGGACCTACCTACCCTACAAGCAAACAAATGAGGAATTTTTTTATTGCAAAAGAAGGGTAGGAATCTTTTATCTTATTTATTAGCAATTGTTATCAGGTTAGAGGGAAATTATATTAATGAGTTGGTTTCTTTTTCATGAAACCAAAAATGAACAGCTAAATTATATTCTTAATATCTGGAATCAACAGCTATAAAGCTTTTTTTTTCTTTTCTAGAAAAGGCTATAAAGCTTGATAAACAAATAATTTAGTGCTAACGGGTCTAGTATATTGAAAAGGGTCCTGATTTGTAAATCATTAGTCTCAAATTCGAACCAATAACACCTTAGTAGTGCCCTTATAATTTAAACCGTCGCTTGTATTAAAAAAACTAAAAACAAAAAGTTAATGCTTTATGCTTTCAACTTCAACATTGCTTTATTTTTTTGGATTTGAACTTCAACAATATTTTTAATCATGGCTCTTCCCTACAGGCTATAGTGCTTGCCACCAGAACCAGACAATCAATTTTTTTGGTTGGTTTATATTCAAAAGAACTTTTTCTACTAAAAGAACATGTTGATCAGCTCAAGAATCATGATTTTGTATGAAATCCAATCATAAGATTTTTGACTGGCACTCAAATTACCATGGCTCCTCCAATCATTCCATTTGAAATTCATACTAGAATTTCTCTTCATAATAAATATACATATATATATTTTTTACGTTATCCAGATTTTCTCGATTGTCGAGAGAAAAAAAAAATCCAAAAATATAATTTATTTATCAATAATTCTACGGCTACCAACTTATTTACAAACTTATTGATACAAATATATGTGACACATGACATGACAACCTACGTCCTCTATTATTATTTTTTCCTTTTCAATTGCATATTTTGTTCCCAAAAAATAATCACCCAGCCAAAAAAATAAAGATATAGATTACCTGTTTGCATAGTTCATCATTCATTGCCCCATTCGGGCATCGAAAAGATAAAAAAATAACACTACATAGATAGGGCAGCCAATACACATTAAACAATCCTAGCCCACCTAAAATAGTGTATCAGTATCAACAATGTGCATTAATTTAATTAACCTGAACCTAACTTACCATAAACATAAGAAACTCGAGGGCATATCTACAAGATTGAGATTTGAGAGAATTAAATAATGAATAATTACAGAAAAATAATGGTGGGTCTTTTTGAACAAGGTGAAGATAATAAAATAACGGTGGGGCATTTTTTTTTTTTTTTTTTTGAGCATATGGTATATGCCAAAAGTAGATACATTATTCAAAAGGACAAGGAGCAAGAGACACTTTCTTTTAAGCCTTGTTGGATGGAATCTCAGTGCCTCCACGTTCCTTCCAACAGTACATCCAGTAATGCTTCAACTCTCTCATTCAAAAAACCTTTGATCACCAGCACCATCACTCACTCTTGCAATTGTAGGTAATTTTAACTTTGAGCTCATTTGTGGCTGATTCCTTGACTCCCCGAAAATATGTGCCAGTTATACATACATACTTTCCATTGACATGCACGCAATGGACCACACACATACATGTTACAAGAGGTAGTAAATATATAACTTGCACATCCAAAAAATCCGTCCAAACTATATCCGATGCCCTCATAATATCGTACAATTAGGGTAAATCAGGGCCGGAACTATGTTTGGGAGTGCCAAAACACCTCCTGCACTCCTTCACACTTCTATGTGAGAGCACAAATGGTGGTGCTGCAGTGTGAGGAGTTAATGGCAGTGTCACTATGTTTTACCTTGCTGCAAACCGGCGGGGTACTCGAGGTGTGCGGATGGCTACATCTCGACCAGATTTCATCAAAGCCAGACGATCCTTAATTGTGTTGTCAAATAATCGGTTGTCTGGGTTCTCTGCATAGCAAACAAAGTAACTACCTACACAAGCATGTGGTAGTGCCATGGCTATCCTGGTCTGAAAAGGCAAAAATTAAACATTGATTAGGTTAGGTCAATTGAAGAGCAAAGCAATAAAGATTAAAGAATTGACAAGTTGATCACATGGTTTATATGCATAAAATAAATAAAAGAGCATGAACATAGACTGGTCAAATAAGGGCCACCAACCATAAGGTATCCAATGAAGAATGCAATGAGGGAAATGGTGGCTGTGAAACTTTGGTGCACTGTGGCGGTCCAAGCAGCCACAACTATGACACACATAGAGCCACTGCAGACGCCAGTTAAGAAGCAGATTGAGCTGGTAATATCCGAATCAACAATTTGTTCCATTTCTTGTCTTTCAAAGAGCTCCCAAGTGTCTTGTGATGCCTTCACAAAACCCTTCCCATATGCTGCTATCTGATAGTAATTGGTTGAAATTAAGATAACTGAGTTTAACTTCTATTAATTTAGTGCTAAACCATTGACCATTTAGACAATGACTGCATTATAAGTAATTCAAAATATCGTACGTGATCACAAGTGAGTTGACAAGATAGTAGTAACTTAACAACCAAATGGCGAAAAATAACTTGATGTTGAATATAAAAGTATATGCTGATGCTTTGAATCATTCTGAAAACTAAATAACCAATCATGATCTTACATGACATTTGCGAATGACTTAAAATCTACTTTAAACCAATAGATTGCATGTACACTTCTGACAAAGAAGTTCCATCTAATTTGATTCATTTAATAACAAGAAATTTATTCTTTATCCATAGCAGGTAGCATAACTCATTTACAGATGATTTCATTGACGAAGCAGCAGACATAATCAGCTTTCAGCATAATTCGTTATCCATATTATTCCAACATGATAAAGGAACGGCCAGTAAAGTCCCACTGTGTTAAAGAAATATTGATCAGCTGGCTAAACAAATATATTTTGCAATGCCAAAGAAATCCCTTCTGGTTGAAAAAGAAGATAGGAACCAATGTTATAGTTCTTTGTTCTGCTTGTATGATATGCAAATAGAATTGAAGAAAATTAATCTCAAATCAATTGATAATGGCTTATGAATAAAGGTACCTGTACAAAGGCCCAGCCATTGCCATATCTGAAGATGGACTCCATGACTCTCAGACAGCAATGTGCACAAGAAAACATGAACTCATCTTCTCCCTCAAGTAAATTTAAGGCTCGAGCAACAATTCTCAGGGCTTCAATTGAAGGCACAAAGAGAGATGCAAAGCATGCACTTCCAAGACTTTTACTCAAGGCTCTTTGAAAGCAAAATTTAGTGTTAGATTGCATTCCTCTGAGATAATACAGAGAAATAACCCTACTCACGGTTATATTTGCCACATTCCTCATTACTTCGGCTGTCCAAGCCAAACTCAATCCCAGCAAAACTATCATCAGTGGGGTCAAATAGAAATTCAGAGCTCCAATTACTGCTAGATTCCATAGGGACATCCACAAAAATCCAACCCCAAGCATCCAATAAGTGGGTTGATTCAAATCAGGGAACTTTGATACTGGTTCGAGCGATTTGATCAATATCTTGCTACAAAATCCAATCCGCTGCGTGATCCAACAAGCGTATAAGCCATTGCCTATTGCAAAAGCAATAAAACAGACCCCAACGCCATCAGTGGCAGCCTTTTGGAAGCAAATTAGTAGAATTCCAGCAGACAGAGACATGAGAAAAGTGGTCCATAATATGAAATGAACAAAAAATTTAGGCCACACCCTCACTGCCTTTTGCCATGCAAATGCAAGGATAATGCTTAAAAGAGATGCAGCTTCAACTTGTGGTAGAAAAAACTTTAAAACTCTTTTCTCTGCTCGCTTAACTCTGTTGTCAGATGCTTCTATCAGCCCCTGAACTCCCTTGAATATAAGAAAACCAACAAGCCCAATAGCTGCAACCATGTGTAGAAGGAACAGGAACAGAGATATCTTGTTGGTGTATTTTCTTGAATTCAGTGTTGTAATAGATGGCTGGTGAAAATTTTGAGAGAAAACCCAACAACATATCAGACTGATGATTTACAAATTCTTACACAAACTTTGCATATACAGTTTCTATCAATGAATTAATGCCATAGAAAGAGACCCAACAAAGACTCCATTTCACATTGGAATAAAAGGGGGAAAAGAGGAACTTAAAAAGTTAAAAACAAAATTTGGTACAACTAACTCCCAGATAAAGCATCTGTATCATTTCAAACTGATGAAAGAACTTTAGGAGAAAAGAAGAAATTAAAAAGGTATTCCAAGAAAAAAAAAATTGGGATATCTTTGCTTAATCTTCCGTAAACATCACTTAATTGACTTGAAAATCACAAACTGATGAAAGTTAAGCTACCCCATATGTTTAATTCTGTGAAAACAAAAACAAAAAAACTTACTTGTGGGGTTGGTGTAGAACGAGGCTGAGAATGCGGGGGAGTATGAGAGAAGTGAGAAGGAGATGGAGTAGCACCAACTCTGATATTATTACTTCCATGAGAGAACCGAGGAGGAGGTGGAGTTGCAGCTCTGGTGTTACTATTGATGACGATTCTCAAAGGGTTTGTAGGATTTAGCCTATGCATCATTGACATATGAACATCTCTCTGATTATGGTCATCATTGGTGTTGCTCTCTGCAGCCACCGCCGGTTCTTCAAATTCAAAACCCACCTCGTCACCTTTCTCAACATCTCTCTCTTCCCCCTCTTCCTTCTTCCTCCCATTTTCCTCTCTCACCTCAACTTCTTCATTTTCTCTCTCCACCACCTGCATATCACACCAAAGTTCAGACCTTTTTGGCATTTACATGACCAACAACAACAAAACAAGAAAAATAAAATGAGAAAATTAACAAAAGATTAAAATTTGTTGAATGGTAAAGATGGTTGTTTTACAGGCTCTGCAGCACCCATGTCGGCGGTGATGACGTGGCACCGGCGGCTGTGGAAGTGGAGGTGATGTTGCGGTCGGAATGTTTATGTGTGTTCTGTACGTTTATGTGTATCTATCTATTGTTGTGGTGGTGGTGGATGCTGATGTTTATTGGCTCCTCTCTTTTGGACAAAATTAATTACCTCAGAGTATCAGAGTTGCTGGGACCAACATGTTCATAGTCAAGATCAACGCACCAAGGTGGAGCGTGGGAGATGTTGACCAATGCGAGGAGGCTACGTGGGTTCGTGTCAGATTGAGGATGAAGCACGTTGAAACAGAGTCTTCCTGCAGTTGGTGGGTGTCTTTGTAATTTGCATTGGGTGTTCAGAGTACGGACGGTTGGATTTTGTTGTGGGTGAAGTATTGGACGGCTGAGATGGATGCCTGATGGGCCATGAAGGGTGAGGTAAGTAAAAATCAAATTTATGAGGGTGGGAGAAATGGTGGCATAATAGGCATTTGACTTTTATACAAGAAAAGAGGAGAGAGAGAGAGAGAGAGAGAGGCGTATGCAAAAAGGGATCAAAAGAAAACCCACCTCATCGTCCATGCCTTGTCATTTCCAGGCCGTGCAAGGAACAAACTAGAAACTGCTGTTATTTCTTCTGTTCACTTTGATTCAGAGGAACCGTTATTTGGCATCCATAATCTCTTACGTTTTTTTCCAATTGGAGCAATCCCTTCAAAATATAAGTCTTCAAATTAAATTAAATCAAGTCGAAGTCAACATAACAGTTGCTATGTATTATATATAGTTGTGTTCATAAATTCATCGCTGAAGTGTCTTAACACAACATTTATTATGTCCAAATTTCTGTTAGTAAAATATATGTCGGGTACATGGTTATGTTGAAGTAGTATTTTTCTTTCTAATATTGAAGGATATCCCAATTTAAATCCCCTCATCCTTATTAATAATAATAAAAAATACTGAATCTTTTAATTATGGTCAAAGAACTAAACAAACATAGTCCACTTTTAATTTGTAATTTTAGTAAGATAAATTGTGAAATGACTCAACACCAAAACAATTATGCAAGTATTATTTCTTTCTTCATACGCTAGCTAGCCAGAAAGGTAGATATTTATTCGAAAACACATTTTAGCATGGCATATTATACAAAAACCCATATAGAGCATATTTTGAGAGAAAAATCCAAAACTAGCTACTTGTCAATTTATAATTGGTTCTTAGTGTGTTAAAATTTCATAAGAACCAATTAAAAAATAACAAGTGGCTAATTTTGGATTTTTTACTCCAAATAGGTTATGTAACGACTTTTGTACATTATGTCATATTAAAATGGATTTATTATGAAATCCTCAAGATTTAGATGAGTCAAGATTTGACCCCAAAAAAAAAAAAAGATGAGTCAAGATAATAGAAAAAAAAATTATTTCTCTATTTGAAAAAATTTCTGACATTAAAAAAAAAAATTATTTCAGCTCAATGATCTTTTTTGAGTCGTTTATCACGAAAATCTTCAGTAAAATCTCCAAAGTTCCATGCTGTAAAAAGTGATGGCAAGCCACATTTGACCAGGGGGAAATGTTGAAAAGTATTATGATAAAAGATCAGTGAAATTGGAGAATTACTTGGACCCCTTAGCTCCACGTGGATGTGACAGGTCAAGCGGTGGGCCCGCTTCTGCTGACTACATTGGAATTAGAGCTTTTTTATTCCTTTTTATAATAATTTGACAGTTAAGGCAGGCCCTACCTAGAAGCATTATTTGTTGTCCCTGTTTTGGGTTGGAGAAAACGTGGCTAAGATAAGTGGGCCTGGACCATCATATTTGATGACTCATAATCATATCCACCTCAACTTCTCTTATTTATGAGTATGCGTCACTGTTTTTGTATTCAAAAACAGAAAATGACAAAGATAAAAAGTTAAGTTTAGAGCACATTGAAGCTGTGTTTCTTTCTTGTTTGGTGAACACTGCCAATTTTACAGTGTTAAATGGAGTATGTTGTTAATATAAATAAATGAAAAAAACAAACAAACAAAGAGACTACATCACTTGAAATTCTGTTTCCTTTTTTTTATAAGTGGGTAAATTTTATTTTACTACTCTAATGTTTATCGAGTTTCAGCCTGAAGTATTTTTTCCGTCTTTATCTCATACCTAACGTTTATTTTTGCAATACTTTCATACACACCGTCAATCTTATCCATTAAGAGGTCTGTTAAACTTTGACGTGGCAATGAATGAGCCACGTGGACTCACTCATATTATGAAAAAAATTTAAAATTTTGAAATAAATTTTTTCAAAAATGAATGAGCACATTGAAGCTGTGTTTCTATCTTCTATTACTATTCTGTTTTTTTTTAAGTAATTTTCACTTTACTACTCTAAAGTTTATCGAGTTTCAACTTTTACTATATTAACTTTTTTTTCATCTGAGTTGCACATACGAAGTTAGTTTTACTTTCACTTTCATAGCTACCGCTACTCTTGCTATTGATAAGTATGTTAACCACTAATGTGGCAATAAATATGCCACATAGACCCACTCATATGGTACCACGTGGTTTGATAATATTATTCATTAAATAAATAAGAAAATATTATTATTTCAATAAATAAAAATCCATCTCCAACAACCTTCATCTTCTTCCCCAAACCCTAGCACCCCACCATCTCCTCACCACCACCCACCCTACTCTATCATGACCGCAAACCACCTCCACCCCACCCTCTCATCATCGTCGCCCACCCCTACACTCTCCTTACCAGCCATCCACTCCTCTTTCTCTCTCCCACTATCTCTCTTCCCCCTTCTCTCTCTCTCTCTCTCCAAACAAACACTCGCCCTTGTAGACATTGGCGGACCCAGAAATTTTTTAGGGAATGGGCAACATTTAAAAAGCTAAAAGTATGTGAGGGAAATCCAAGTGCAAGGAGTCCATAAACCCATCTACATTAGTAGATAGGGAAGAGAGAAACTTTGAATAAATAAACATGAAATATGCATAAAACAAAATTAAATTATAAGTTGAGAAACTAAGAAAAGACAGATGCCAAATAAGGGGGATTAAAGCTCATGGATATTTATTAAATAGACATACACCATTAAGGGAATTTTGGGAGACAACAAGTTTATGTGAAGCAAAAATGAAATTGAATATTACAAAGTCTTTTTCAGACATTTAGTCGAACACATTGTGCGCACCAGTAGAGGGGAAAATTCCGTCCACCCCAAAGGATTTTATGGTGAGGGGAGGTGTAGGTCCGCCCGTGCTTGTAGACCCATTCTTAGAGGCGCCCCCACCCCCTACCCCCCTTCCCTTTCTTTCTTCGATATAACCCAGACATAGGAGGAAGTCATCCACCAGCCCTAAACAACACCCTGCAATATATATTTACATTTCATGGGGAAACTTGATGATTTATGTGGTAGTGCTTTTAGTAGGATTTTGCCATGGAATGCTCAAAGATTGCCTACTTGAACTGATATACAATTATGACCAATAATCTAAATATGATGATCGTTTAGTATATGAACTAGTGAGATTCATTCACAACGTCTTTAATCATTTTGATCCTAGAAATATGCGATTAATGTGGTTTAGGATTAGGAGAGGTGAGGGATTTGTATTCTCGTGTTCTTGAATCGCAAGTTTGGAAATTTAAAACATTGGACCAAATTGGCTCAATTGGTCCGATTTGGCCAGTTTTTGGTGCAAATGCCCAGCCCTAAGAGTGCCTTATTCGCGTAGCTTTTTAATTGTAATATTCAAAATGTGAACATGTAAAAAGAGCAAGTGTAGTGCCATTTCAGGGTATTTTTTTCAAGCTTTATATACAAAATGAAATTTAGATTGATATGCATGTTGAATTTTGAATCTTCTATGGAACTTAAGTTGACGCAGAAACAGATCCAGAGCAACATGATCAAATCTGATTTAGGTTTGGAAGATGATATAGGAATTAGGCAAACAGGTCAAACACATTATATGATCAATTTTTTTTTCTTTCTTGTGTGGTATTTGGGTTAGTTATGCCTTTGCCAATTTGCTACTGCATTTATGTAAAACAAATGGTTTTGTTTTCTTTACGAGAAAAAATGGAGTCATCACGGAGTAGAGGTCCTGGACAAAATAAAAGATACTATCTCAGTGTGCAGCTTGGGTTGCTTAATGAATAATACTAGTCACACACTTGCGAAGGATCAGATCATATACCAATATTTATAATTGATACAATTGATACGAAAGGTAACAATCCAAACCCCAAAACTTTAGGCCTTAATTACATGCTACAAACTATATAACGAGTTGAAGCAGTAAGTAGTAATAAAATCCCACGTTCGCCTTGCTACGAAAGAAAAATCTTACAAGACCCCAACACAACACAACAAAATTCTCAGCAGTGGTTTGTTTTTAAGTGTTTTCAGACAACCTATCACTTTCAACACTCATAATTCTACAAGATCGGCAACTACTGTTGCTTTGCGTTACTACCAGAGTCTTGAGGTGTTTTGACAATGCTTAATTGGCCACCTTCCTTGTTTGCAGCAGTGGCGGCCTTCACCTCATTGCACTGGTTTATGAACTTTGTTATCTCCTGATACATCAAATACAAAGGTAAGATGCCATGAGAAAGATCAAAGTCAGAAAGATCAATCGGTGTTCATATATTACTTATTAGGAATGGGTATTGGAATTATTCCAATTCCTGGCTTCCTCTACGTTTACTAACACATAAGGAATAAAAAATTATGTCTGTACGCCAATAACTTGAAAACCAAGAACTAGATTGATTGGGGGGAGTAGTTGTTCCTATTCTCATTCCTCTCTTCTCTTTCCGAATTTCTCCAATTCATGACTTTCCAGTTCCTAGTAAGTAATCATGTCCTTAAATATGAAAGAAATCAGTAGCAAAAGTTGCACATAAAGGTATAGGTTTTGGTCCTTAACATAGACTTGAGTTTCCACATCCTATAATCAAAAAACACATAAATGTGGGTGGAGTTTATTAACACATCCAATGAAGTTTTTCAATGAGAGAAATATTTAGATCAGTGAATTTGAATAAATTAATAGGAAGTATTGACTCAGTAATCAGTATACTATCTAGCTACTAGCACCTACTTCCAAGTTTACAACAAGGTGACTAAAACTCCCCACTTCTCACACTAAAGTCTTGTCATCTCTAAGAATGTGAAATCTCCTACCAACAAATTTTGGACACTTAATTATTACCATAGATAGGAAACAAAACAACGTAAGCTCAAATACTAATAACTTGAACTTGACAAAAATCTAATGCATTATAACAAACCCAAAAACAGCACCACAGTTTATAGGTAAAAGATCGATTAGCTATTCTCGAAATCATATAAGATTTGGGGGCTGCATCATCATAAATAATGGCAGCATTGTCTAAGCAGCAGACTATTTACTTCAAACCCGCAACAGGGAATCCATAGTCAAAGTTATATAGTCTGCAGTTGTTTTTCCAACTTATCATACCCTTGTGCAAAAGAAATTACCCAAATAAGACCAAAACAAAAGGTACGAAAAGGAAATGAAACAGAACAGAGTAAGCCTATGGAAATATCTGTGGAAGAGAATTTGATTGCCTGCAATATAAACTGAAAGAAAGGACATCACCTGTAAATTAATTGCACTTAGAGCCACTACATAATCAAATGACCCCAAAGAAATACTTTAAGGTCTACCCATATTCATCAAACTCTAAATTCAGTCAATTAAAACTGGATGAGTGTTAAGTAGAATTTTGAGTGAGGCCACTACCAAAAATATCAATCTTGAGAACCAAATAATCCAATTTCTCATTAAAATCGAAAACATAATAAAAGAGAAGAAATGGGCAAAGGGCTAAAACTCTCAATTTGCCAGTTTCATGGTTACAAACAATTAGGGTTCACTGAAACCAGCACAAAAATGATAATTCGGGACTGCAAGTAATCCATTACTAACTAAATCAAATATTACAAAAGCATAATGAGAGAGAGAGAGAGAGAGAGAGAGAGAGAGAGGAGAACATACACGATCGGCATCCATATCACTGCTGATTTTAGAAGGTTTGATTACTCGCTTCCCTTTGCGAGTTTGAGTGATTTTTCCATGGCGGCTGGGAGGAATCGTTTTCTTCTTCTGCTGGCCTTTGAATAGCTTCCCTTTCTGCGTCATCGCTCTTTACTCGGTCTCACTTCTCAGTTCAGCCTTCTCTCTCTTTTCTAGGGTTCTGGGGGTTTTTAGGTTTTCTCTCTTTCTTTTAGGAATGCTCACATCCGGATTTTTTATTTTTTATTTTATTTAAGGGAAGAAATGTGAAGTTTTCCATTACAAAACAAAAACAAAAACTTTCGTCGCCTGAGAGATTCGAACTCTCGCGGGGAAACCCCATGTACTTAGCAGGCACACGCCTTAACCACTCGGCCAAAGCGACTCTGCTGTACATTTTCTCTCTGTAACTAATTTAGACTAAAAAGTTGGGGGCTTTACTGAAAACATAAACACAACCGCACTCCGGCCCTTGTTTATTATGCAAGTGGATGCCATTTAAAAACCCTACCTGCTTTATTTGTTTATTTTTCTGATAATTTTTTTTAGGACAGCTCGATATGATTTGTACAAAAACACTCCTATACCACACGTAATCAACTCTTGACCCCTCACATAATCTATCTATATATAAAGCGAAAGACACAAATATTCAAAATATCACAAATTGTCATTAATTAAGTATTGAATTGAAAATTTTCATTAAATAATAATTATAATATAATAAATTAACTTTTTTCATATTAAAAAAATTAAAACTTAGAAGTTCAAACACTCTGCCTATGTCGAGAGGCTAGGTTTTTTTGGGTCTCATTCAAACAGCAAACAAAACAGAAGAGGGAGGAAGAAGGAAATAGGAAGAAGGAAGAAGGAAGAGAACTCACCAGCGTCGTCGCACCTGGCCGTCGCACCCATAGCCGTCGCACCTGGCCGTCGCACCCATAGCCGTCGCCATCTCAGATTCATTTGGGGTTTCTTACGCAGCAGAGCAGCTCAAGGTTTTCTTTCTGTTTTCTTTTAATAAGCTGCTTTGCTGTTTTGTTAGTTGGGGTTGGGTATATAATTTTAAAAATTGTTGTGTGGTAGTTTGTGAAGTTGGAATTGTTGTTAATTAGATAATAGGTACGTATATGCTATATTATATGGGTTGGGTATATAATATGTTCTTTAAAATATTTTGGAAACAGCTGCCTATGAATTGATGGGTTCTTTAAAATATTTACCGGTGATGAATGAAGTTAGAGCTTTGAGAAGTGATTTCTAATGTTTTAATTTGTGCTTTGTTTATGGATACTTGTATTTTGTGTGTTTTGTTTAATTTGTGCTTTGTTTATGGAGGTTTGAATGAAGTTATGTGTTTTGTTAATGTTTTGAACATATTATGGATGAAATATCAATTATCAATTATTCTATTTATATTATTATTTTTAAATATATATTATTTTAATTGCCGTATCGGTGCCGTACCCGTATCCTACTTTTTGGAGATTTGCCGTATCGGCATATCGTATCGTATCGCCGTACCCGTATCCGTATCGGTGCAACATAGCCTTCCTTCCTTTGTCTCTTAACCCTAGCCGCAACTCCCTCTCATACTGTCTCTTCCCCTCCAGATTTCTCCACTCCACTTGCTGCTACATCAACTCTCTGGTCTCGCCACCGATGCTTAGACCCTGTATGTATATGCCCCTCTCACTTTGTTTAATAGAAAGACATTAACTTTATTTAGTTCTGTGAAATTGGCTTTGTGGGTTGTGATTTTGGGTTGATGATGAAGTTTTCGGAGGCTTTTGTTTCGGCACAAGCTGTACCAGCTTCGTGAAAACAGGGACATAAAGCCTGAGACTTTTGCGTCTCTGCTATTCTTTATGAGAAAAGGTTTGAAATTTTCTTGAGCAATTTGATAATGAGGTGCTATTGAATATGTTAGCTTAATCTGAAAGTTGAGGTCTGTACAATCATGCCTTTTTGTGATATAGGTTTGGTCCATACTTCTGTGTTCTGTCTGTCAGCCTGTAATTGCTAAGCCATTCTTCTGCACTATGGGTCCATACTTTTTCGCATTTTTAGAGCTGCTGGGATGGGATGCTAAGGACTTCAAACAAATTTCTTCAACCTTCCTAAATAGAATACATATGCATGCTTACTCGTATTTTGATTATATATGTTTATCTGCATCTATCATTTCATATTGGTATTATTTGTCTTCTGTGTAGGCGGGTTGAGCCACTGAGCTGACGAAGTCCTCCTTCACCTCTTCTTCATCTGCTGCTTCTATTTTGGGTATAGGTATGAAACTAGTTTCTCTGTTTTTAATTTTTTTCAATTTTTTGGCTGTGCAAACCGACATCATAAAAGCTAGCAACCATAGACTAGATTATAATCTCACTTGTAAACTAAATTGATTGAGAAAGACAAAGTGATGTTGATTGGTGGACTTTTGGAATCTTTTTATATGAGCTGTTGTTTGGTAAAACTCCTTTTGGATGGACAAAGTGCTGTTAAATGGTTTCTATTGGATGGAAAGAACTTTTTGGGATAATTCAGGGACCGTTAGTAGTGAGGTTAAGTTGTTTTCTTAAGTTGTTTGCAAATATGGTAATTTTCTTATTCAGTTCTTATTTTGATCATCTTGTATCCTAAAATTTGTGTTCATTGAAACTGCTTTTATGTGCAGTATGGGGACAGATGCTGGAAACTGGGCATCCTTCAATGAAATTGAAATTATGAACTTGTTTTTTGGATAGCCTTTCATTTCTTAGTTTTATCATATTGTATTCATTTCTTATGAACTTTAGAATGTTTGTTTTGATGGAAATTGTGAACTTATATGCATGTTGGAAACTGGACAGCTTTTGATAAATGGAAATCATGAACTTGTATTTTGGGCATCCTTTCTTTTCTTAGTTTTATCATCTTGTATTCATTTCTTATGAACTTGAGAATGTTTGTTTTGATGGAAATTGTGAACTTAGATGCATGCTAGACATTGGACAGCTTTTGAATAAATGGAATGTTGTTGTATTAGCCTTTAATGGAATGGAATGAAAAGATATAATGACAAAATATTAGCATTATAATGTAAGAGCAGGTTGAAAAATGCATGGTTGTGTTAGGCACAAACCGGCCGAACCAATCCGAACCAATCCGATTACAAGTGGTTTGGATTGGTTCGATTTTCATTTTAATTTTAGGCTAATTCGAACCAAACCGGACCGTTATTTTCTTATTGGTTCAGCTGTGGTTTGAGAGTAAAACCGAATCAATCCGGACCGTGTCTGCCCAGCCACCAAATTGTGCCCAGCGAAATTCAACTGCCCAGCCACCAAATTGTGCCCAGCCAAATTCAACTGCCCAGCCACCAAGTCTTAACAACTAGAACCCTTCAACAAGGCATCGGCCATGGGCGTTGCACAAGACTCCTCGGCCGACCCTCCAAAGAACAAGAAGCAAAAGTACTCTCTCTCTCTCTCTCTCTCTCTCTCTCTCTATATATATATATATATATATATATATATATCTTGTACAAATTGTTATTTGTTGATTATCAATAACAGTTTCTTGCAAGCGTTTAGGGCTTGGTGTGATTCTAATTTTCGATCTCTTACTATTCAAATTAGGTCTAATGATGGAAAGCAAATTCCTCATTCGGCCATTGATAAGGAATTCCTTGCCGCTCCTATCAAATCTGCCACGGACAAATTCGCACTTCTGCCGGAGTTTCTAAAGGTTTGAATACTGTCAGATATTTATTTCTAAATATTGGTATTGTTGTTATTGCCATCGTTGCAATTGTTATTATTTGCATTCGGTAGTTTAAAAGAATTCATATATAGGTGAGAGGGCTGGTAAAGCAACATTTGGACTCGTTTAATTACTTTGTGAACACGGGAATCAAGAAAATTGTTCGTGCCAATGATCGGATTGTGTCTGGCGTCGATCCAAGTATTTACCTCAGGTTGAGTACTTTTTTTTATTGATTTTTCTTATGGTTCGTATTTCCTTGTTTTAGTAGGAATAAAATTTTCCTGGTTGTGTGATTGTGCTTGCTTAGTTGGTAATCTATCTCTAATATCATTGCTTGAACTTCAGTGATGAAATTTCATCAGGAAAATACATACAAATGAAACAATTAAAATGTATGTAAGCTGTTTCCAAGATCTTCTATTCAGTCTATTGACTTGTAAAGGAACATTCTAAAATAGAAGAAAAGCTACAGAAACCCCAAATCATTCAATTTCGTAAAAAACTAACATTCTAGCTTATTGGGAATGAGGAATCCCCAGACTTATTGGCAATTGGAGCACTTTTAGAGTTGGAAGTCTATAAAGTCACGGGAAAGATGTGCACAAGGGAAATTTCCCTATCTGCGAAGTCTCCTAAAACCAAATCTGTTCCCATTCCCCACCAGTAAACAGAGAAAGGCAAGAAAGAGCTAAAACCCAGAGACATGTCTTTCCAGGCTTGTTTTAATTTCTGTTAAATTGTATCAGAAATCTGGAAAGTGAATATTACCCTATATAAAGGCTGTTTAAAGGGTTTGAACGTTTCAGGCAGTTTAATATGTACTTGTCCTTTTTGTGAAGAACATTTCAGGCAGTTTAATATCCACTTTTCCTTTTGTGCAGGTTTAAAGATATTTCTATTGGTGAGCCCTCGCTTACAATGGATGGTGTCACTGAAAAGATTGCTCCCCATACATGCCGCTTATCTGATATGACGTAAGATCTGTTTGATAGACTTCTCATTTAATTTGTACTGGATTGCACTTTATTAATCGCAGTGGTGCGATTTGTGATTTCGTATTTTTGGTTTGTCCAATTTAATAGAAGTTACTTATTCGTTTCCCTGTTTTTATTCTCCTTTGGGTTCCATTTGGTTGAAGTGATTTTAAATCTAGGGATTTAGATGACATTATAAGGTTAAATTGTTTGTTTAGACTAGTGCAATCTATGTATGCTAAGATTTGAATAAGAATATAGATTCCAAATGACTACTTGCATATAATCATTTCAAATGTATTACATCTAGTTATTTCAAATACATTCAATCTTATGTTTTATAGTTATTATTTTTATTTTTATTACAGCACATTTAGCTTTCTTGTCCTAATCCTGTCTTTCAAGTACCTTCATCCAAACGGAGCCTTGGTTTTGCATCATGTATACCTTGTGTAGCTGTGTCACATCCTGAATATTACTTAAAATGTATAATGAAATAGAAAAGAGACTAAACTGTACTGAGGTCTTGAAATTTATTGTTGGCTTAAACAAAAATTATACCGTGAAATATTAGGTGTGTTATGATTCTCTACATGGAGTTCCAAATTTGTAGGTTTTTTTGTGAACTTTATTCTTAAAGAATTTTTTTAAATAAAAATTTATCTTGTTTGTAGTGATTTCTTATCCCTCTTTCTTTAATTTCAGATTAGTCGAAAATTGATTTTTGTGTCTGACAATTTCTCAAGCTGTAATTGTTCTTGAAATTTTTTTCTTTCTAGTGAGAATGGTTGTTTTTTTCTTTTTCTTTTTAAAAATTAGCGAAGGACTTGGTCCTTGCAACTTTTAAAGTTTTTTTTTTCTGCGTTGAACTCTGAAGCTCATGACCTTATGTGATGGTTTTCCACAGCTATTTATCATCTGTGTGTTCTTGGCCATAAGTGTTGGTTGGGCTGCTATATTTACAGCTGAACTTTTTTTTCAGATAGATGTATATGCACAGATGCTTTAGGATTGTTGCAGTGCACTCCCTGTCCCATGTTTGTGTGTGTGTGTGTGTTTTTTTAATGATAAATTTATTTATTTTTACTTTAAAAAAGAGAAATTATGAACTTTTTGCATTTGTTGGCTGCGCTTCTCTGGGCCTCTATTATTGATGAAGTCTTTCTTTGTTTGCTATGCGTAGGGCATTATTGTTTGTAGACTGCACTCCATGGTCTTGAACAGTATTCAGTGTCATTCATGCATATTAATTAGTCAGTGGGTAATAATTGTCATTCAATCATAATAAGGATATTAACAGTTTAATATGGTATTGGAGTCCTATTGAAATCTCCGCCAAGTCACTGAGTTCCTCCTGAATGCCAAAATATCCTTGCAAAATGGCTAATCAGATAACTTGGTTTTTATTTTTTGATTTCATTTTTTTCCAAAGAATTCCACCTGATTATTAGATGAGAAAGGGGCCTCAGCTCCTTATTTGTCTGGTTGTTTATTTTTTAAAAAAACACAAGCCAGATGATGTCATTTGGGATGGGTACGAGTTTAAAACAAAAAGCTGGCATGGTGTAAGCTTTTGAAATTGAACAACATTATGGGAATATTCCTCTTGGTCAGTATGGGTCGTATCCTTTAAAACTTGCATTGTTTGAGTATATAGTATTTTATCGGTACCTTGTGGTAAACCTTTTTCTCTTCTGTTTGCAATTTAGACAATTATTGTCTGAAATACAAATCTCATGCCTATTTTTCACTTCCATGCACATAACTGAACCATATTGAATTTGATTTCTGTAAATTATAGGTATTCTGCTCCAATAAAAGTCGATGTAGAGTACATTCAAGGAAGTCATGATCAAAAGACTAGAGTGGAGAAGGTATTTAGAAATTGTTTCTAGACAGATTTGTTTGAAAATGTGTATTTGGATATAATATGAAGTTTTTTTTTGGCAGAAAGGTGTCGTAATCGGAAGGATGCCTATTATGCTACGGAGTTGCTCCTGCACCCTATATGGGAAAACCGAATCTGAACTTGCCAAACTTGGTTTGTGCAGAACAAAATAAAACTCACTTTGTTTCTTGCCCCCCTTTTTCATCTCCATGCTTTGTTCTGCTCTATAATGATTGTGCATGTCTGTAGGTGAGTGCCCCCTCGACCCTGGAGGATACTTCATAATCAAGGGAAATGAGAAGGTAATATTCTCTCTGCCATAATCTGTTACTTTTCAATAAATGGGATGGTAACTGAACCATAATCTGTTACTTTATTATTATTTTTTATTTTTTATCCATTAAAAATAAAACAGTTGATGAAGTAGCTGGGGCCCATGAATTTTCATTCCCTTCCATTTTTGAGCTATTTTGCCCGCACACACCCACACCCACACACACACACACACACACACACACATATATATATGTATATGTATATGTATATATTGTTACATTGGAAGGGATCAAACCCTTGACCTATCGTAATTCTTATCCTATTCCCCATCCTCTCTCACCACTTGAGCTAACCCCAAGGTTCTTATACATTTTGAGGAACAGTTCAATTTGCATTTTTTTAGGCACCTTCGAGTTTGCTTTTGTTTTTCTTGTGTTGGCTGTTGCGCAGATCTAGCTGTTAGAATGCAGTGCGCTGCTGTCAGATTCTTTAGCTTTCATGTTTTGGTTTTTTCCTCTTGATGCAATTTATGTTGTTGATGAAGATACAAAATAATTTATTTATATAATACAAACACAGTGAACAAACTGTTCACTGATGATACATAAAAGATTTCTGAACAATCTATCTGCTAGATAGAAACTTCACACAAT
The DNA here is from genome assembly GCF_965620075.1 of Prunus avium. NCBI lineage: Eukaryota > Viridiplantae > Streptophyta > Magnoliopsida > Rosales > Rosaceae > Prunus > Prunus avium. Next base: position 2,926,461 of record NC_142285.1, read on the forward strand.
GTTTGGTAGGATCTCAAGTTAACATTGCAAAATGTATAAACTAAATGGCATCTCATGGAAACAGCTGCCTGCCAATCCAGATGAATAAAAAGGTGTATCCCAAATTTCAAAGGATGCCTAGTGAATTTAATTCCACAAAATCCTTTTATTTTGTTCCATCCACACAACTCAAATTTAACAATCACCTTACTTTTGCACAAGAATTTTGTTTGTGCCCTCAAAAAGCATAAAGTACATAAATGTGTGATTCCAGAATCACCTGCTAGGTGCTTCTAGTAAAGTCACTCCCAGAAAAAGCTCTTATGGCAGAAGTGCTTCCCACAATAGATTGGGAGAGAAAAGGATGTTCTATACTTTCAGCCTCCTGTTGTCACATAAACCATAATACACCAATAGGGAGATAAACTAACATTAGTCCTTCTCCTTTGATTAATGTCTGAAGTATTTTTTCCTCCTTGAACATTCATCCAAACTAATACTTGTACCTTAGATGGTACTTTTAGTCTTCCAAATCTTGTGACAAGAAAAGGTGGAGAGAGAACTTATCTATGAACCTACAAAATAAGTACTGTAAACAACCCCGAAGACTCTGAGTTCCAAGCGTCTTCTATCCGGACTAACAACTTGTAATGAAACCGTTTGACAACGATCTGAGCCCCTCTATGCAGTCTGGCTAAACACGGCCAATTTTTTTATTTTTTATTTTTATTTCCTTCTTTCTTCATAGTTTTTTGTTTCAGCATATGATGACACTGCAATCCCTTCCAGGTGCTTTTAATGCAGGAACAACTTTCAAAAAACAGGATTATCATTGATATGGACAAGAAGGGGAAGTGAGTTCTTCTTTCTTTGTTTTTCTTTACTATAGGTGTTCCCTGTCTACAGTCCAGGCTTTAGGGTATTTTTATTTCTGTTGTTTTATTAGATTTGGGTGCTGTCGTGGGGTAGATAGAAGTAGTTTGGTTTCTTCTTTTTATAAATAAAATAGAATTCTATTTTGGTTTCGTTTTTGGTGAGGTATGTATCAAGATGATGGTGAACCTTTATTTCACCGTTTTGTCCCTTCTATTTTGATTATTTTTACTAATTATATTTTTTCATAAACCTTTCATTTTGTTTTAGTTTAAATGCATCTGTTACGAGCAGCTCAGAGAGAATAAAAAGCAAAACTATTATTCAGATGGAAAATCAGAAGATCTATTTGATGCTTAACCAATTTGTCAAAAAGGTTGTAATGCCACATTTCATTTCAAGAAATTTAAGATTTTGTTTCATGGTATCTTGTGACTGTCATATCTTACTGTAATTTATTTTTCTTTTCAAAAACCTTTTCTATAGATTCCTATTATGGTGGTCATGAAGGCTATGGGAATGGAGAGTGATCAAGAAGTAGTACAGATGGTTGGAAGAGATCCTCGATATGCTGCCCTGCTAATGCCATCTATTGAGGTATTAATATGGTCGTGGTCAAGTAATGTAAGCAAATGATTAGCTTCTTTGTCTAGAAATGGAATTGGCACAGTAAATGATGAATTTTTTACCCAACCTAACCAAGTTTTTTTTATTGATTTGGGTTGGCCCATTTAGATTGAGTTGTGTTGGCTCAGTTTTTTTAATGGAGAAAAAGGATAATAGAGCTCAAAACATGACGAGCATCAGGATAATAGGAAAAAATCAGCGTTCAATCCTAGAACAAAGATAAGAGAAAAGTCTGAGGTTTATTGATAATAATACGATCAGTCTGATCACAACCACCAAAAGTTGTTTAAATACTCTTTCCAAACCCTAGCTCCAAATAAAAAATAAAAAAAAAAATACCGCAATTTTCTATAATATTGAAACTAAAAGACCTCAAAACGCTTAGAAAGCACATATGTCAGCCCAAAGCACTGAGTTTTATTCATCTCGTTGTTCCCAACTTAGATATTCCATCTCATAAATTGTAAATTTGTAACATTGTGTCTTCTTGTCTCTTCAAAAACTATTGCCTTCGCCCGGTGCACTCCCATTGTTGTGAACATTTTAATTTTTTTTTTATTAGTTTACCTTTTTCAGTTGTTATTTGTACATTTTGGGCCTGCAAACACGTCCTTTTCTGTATTAGTCTCATCTTTTGAGTTTGTTTCTCTAATTTCAGGATTGTGCAAAGGAAGGTATACATAAGCAAGAGCAAGCTTTGGCCTACCTTGAAACAAAGGTGTTCTGTGTGGTACCCTTGTTTTGAATTGTGATGATTTCATTTTATTATCTGGAAACAGACTTCAGATGTTCAAGCATCAATTTTATTGTTTTGGGATACATCTCTTTCAATGGAGACCAAAACAGCTCTGAAATTGCATATGGCCTTGCAATTAATGTGGGGGCTATTATTTCAATCTCTCTCTCTCTCTCTCTCTCTCTCTCTCTCTCTCTCTCTCTCTTTTCCTGTTTATTTCTTATTTATCAATCTACATTACATGGATTTGGGCATTGCTCTTGGATGTGAGTACATGCACTAGTGCCAAATACATCTTTGTTCCGTCAGGTCTTCACTCATTCGTAGTATTCCTATTAGTAAGCCATGATCTTACCAATTCCCTGTTGTATTGACATGGCCAGGCCAAGGTGAAGTAAAGGTCCATGTAATGCAGATTTCATCTACTCATAGGAAGCTTATGCCCTTTCACTGTCAACCTAGATATTTGTGTGGTAGGGTGTGCCCTTCCTTGACCAATGTAGTGGTATATCTTTGTGGAAGGTTGATTGAAAACATCAGTGTGCCTTATAGTGTGGTGTGCTAATGGTTTTGGTACTTCTTGTTATTATGGGTACATGGCCCCCAAATACCTTACCATTTACTTATTTGCTCTGCAAGGAATTTAGGCCTCTTATAGCTCCTGGATAATGCTTAGAGTAAATGAAATTTAAAGAATTTTACTTAGAGTAATGGATGAGATAACAACTTTGTGGATTGTGGAAAGCCGATGTAAGTGGGGGATTGAAGACTCAAAAGAAAACTAACCTAGCCAAACATCTCCCTCCAAATTTAATTTTAGAATCATTCCCCACCACAAAGTTAGACCCCTGTGCGAAAAAAGGGAAACCTGAGAGATGAATTTCCAGAGGCAGCTAAGTGAACCTTGCTCCATAATGGTGGAGTGCTACCCACTCAGACTGCACTCCAATATTTGAATAGCAGAACACCAAGTGAGTCCTGCTCAAGAAGACATCTCCACCACCATTGATCTGTTCTGAATTGAAGTCTAAATATCTTACAGTTGCATTTCTAAATTTCTATCTCTGTCTATTTGTGGAAATGAATTGTAACTATTTCTAGTATCTATTTCCTTTCTTTTCAAATGCTAGCTGTGACCTTTTGCCAAAAAAAAAAAAAAAAAAAAAAACCTAAAATGGGAATCAGTTGCGTATTAAATTAGTAGTTTGCTGCTTCATGTTTCAGGTGAAGAGGTTCAGTTTTGCTGGTGCTTCATCTGAGAATGTTAGTTATTTCTTCTTTTGATTTGCTGAAATGTGTCATTGTTCTTTTGAGTTTATCTTTTTTTTTGAAATTTTCTAATTTCTTATTTGTGGCTTCAATTGTTTCCATTATTCTAATAGGACGGTAGAGTAATGACTGTTCTTCAAGATGTGTTTCTTGCTAATGTTGAGGTAAGGTGTTCCTTCCCCCCTTCCCCCCCCCCCCCACGCTCTCTCTCTCTCTCTCTCTCTCTCAATTTAAAACATCTTATAACATGCTTCATTTGTTTGTGCCCCTCTTGTTTTTTGTAGGTGTGTCAGGACAATTTTCGTCCAAAATGCATATATGTTGCTGTCATGTTGAGAAGGATAATGGATGCAATTTTAAACAAGGATGCAATGGATGACAAGGTAGTTAATTCACTCCAAATTCTCTTCCATTCCTTATGATTAATAAATGAGATTTGATCATTCCAAACCAGATTTGATTTTATGTTAGCAATACCTTAAAATGAAAACAAAGAAAATAATCTCTGAATTTTAGTTCATCCTGAACATTTTGAAAGAAGCAACAAGACAATCGCGTTTGCTGAAGTACACACTGAAAAAGTTTATAGGAATGGCTTCTTTCTGGGTGGACAAACTGATTGTTTGAAACCCATGCTAAAGCATATGTTATTCATAATGTTGCAGCTTTATTCACTTGAGATCTTCATCCATGCTAAAGTTGGTTTATTAATAACAAAGAGCTCTCCATTCACTACCAGTTTATAACTGAGACACCATGGCATCTTTGAGGATTCCATGAAGGGTGTTAAATCACTTCCCTCTATATTACACGTCCTTTTTTATGTTGTAAAGATCAAGCTGCCAAATTTTTTTGTACCTTGATAATTCCTTTTGTAGGTGAGCTGGTGACCCTAGCTCCGCCATTGCAAGTTATGGGTTTTTTTTTTTTTTTTGGGAAAGGCCCAAAACTTGATATTGTCGTGTGTCTGTGTTGATTGTTATTGTTGAGTGTAGTTGTGTGTGTGTGCATTTCGTCAGGGCTATGGTTGTGTTTTTGCTTCTGTTTATGCAGATATCAGATAAAAAAACATGAGTTTTCCCCTTTTGATGTTAGGATTATGTTGGGAACAAGCGGATTGAGTTATCTGGCCAATTAATTTCTCTTTTGTTTGAGGTATGTGTGCTTTCATTGCTCTCCTATTCTAAACAAAATGGTTTTGAAAGTTTGTTGTTACTTGTTTCCATGTGGTTCTTCCCTCATTCTTTATTTTCTTAGGATCTGTTCAAGACAATGATTGCTGAAGTTAAGAAGGCTGTAGACAACATATTAACAAAGCCTAGCAGGTCTAGCCGTTTTGACTTTGCACAGGTATCTGCTAGGAATTATTAATATAGTCTGCAATCTTTCAATTGAGTATTCTTTACAATCCAGATAACAACCATTGATAATTACGCATCGTGATGTTTTTACTAGGAAGAAGCAATTAAAAAATCGATACTAGTAGATATTTCAGTAGTCCAGATTTGTGGAAATGGCAGGGAAAACTAAACAATGATGAACATCTATTTTGAAACATGAAAATTTTAGAGATAGGCTTAGGAAATGTTATACTAATCTATATTGCAAAAACTAGACGTGTAAATTTCTCATCTTTGTCTTTCTTTTTTCTTTCGAAAATTACTTCATTAAAAGAGCCAAAGGTTCGAAGTGGCATAAAAGATAGAATTACAATTGAAGGTAACCCTGAGTGGAAAGGAGCCCAAACTTGATAGGCCCAATATTAAGGATAAAATTTAAAACAACTAAGAGGTACTCTCTTAGGAAGAGCAGAAACAGCAAACTTCATTGAAGAAGAAACAACCAGCAATCCAGGATGAAACAGCAGAGCAATAACCATAAACACCCCAGTACATTGAATTACAGAAGAAACACAAGGGAGGAGCATATAGGAGTCATTGATAAATTTGAGCTTTGATGAGGCTAGGGGTTGCTTTCTTGGTCCTGAGGTGGGCAGAGAAGAAACAATGGAACGCCCAACTTCATATTTATCTTCTTCAAACTTCTCAGATTAGATCAGCAACTAATCCAAGATTCAGCTGGATTTGCTGAAATTCTACTAAAGATCCCTGAACATTTCTTGAAAATCTACTTATTTTGTCAGAAATTCTACAAAAAACAGTGAAATTCTACTGAAACACTCTATATTACTGAAATTTGTCCGAAACATTGGAGAAAAGTCTGGAAAGGTAGACCTTCTGCCCCTTTCGATTACTGACACTTGGGTTTTACTGGAAGATTGGTTGCCGATATTTGGTACCTTGGGGAGAAGAAGTAGATGAAATTTGAACAAAAAAGGCCTGGTCATTAAACGAGCACATAATTTCCCCATTGTTGTGTTTGTAATAAGGGTGCTTTGGGAGGAACTTATCATCTCTTCTTCATTCTTATGGTTTATGCTGTTTAGGGAGTTCAAATTGAGGTGGGTTATACCAGAATCTTGTGTGGTTTTGCAATGTGAAAGGCTTAAGTTTTTGGGAGGAATGAAGATGGCGTGGTTCTGTTAAATGTGCTCTAATGGCTGTTTTCTGGGTTATTTGGATGGAGTAGAACAGAAGGTTGCTTCATGTTGCAAGGGGTTGGAGAAAGAATACATGTGGGAGAGGGTTCATTTCTGGGTATCATGGTGGGCTGTGGAATCATTGGAATCATTATGTTTGCATGTAAGGAAAATGCGACATTCTTTCTTCGTTTTGCAATCTAGTGATCTGAACCATCTATATTCAAGGCTCTCCTTCAAGGATCAACCATGCAAAAAATCAACCAATTCGGAAGTCATTTAGTCATTTGATTGCGATCACTATCATTTCATTTTATGTAACAGAGATCTTGTTTTATCCTTAATGAGCATTGGACTTCGGAGTTAAAAATTTCTTTTGAATGAATCTACATTTTAAAGAATTTTAATGTAAATTTAAATCTCTCATTCTCTTTTGTTTATTTTATTTTTTCCTACTGCAGTGCATAATTAAAGATAGTATTACCCATGGCCTTGAAAGAACCTTATCTACCGGAAACTTCAATATAAAACGGTTCAAGATGGACAGTAAAGGAATGACACAGGTTTGCTTCCCATCATCTACGTTGCTTTGAAATGTGCTCTCTCCTATAAACCATGTTCTCACTCTCTCTCTCTCTCTCTCTCTCTCTCTCTCTCTCTCTCTGTGTATATATATATATATATTTACGCTGTATTTTTTATGGTGCTATCTCCTATAAACCATGTCTTTTTATTGTAGACATGTGTGCATATGTAGTATGTATCTTCTAGAATCTTTCAATAATGTTAGAATTTTTTGCCAGTAAAAAGGCAAATATTATTTCTAGAAAACAATAAAAATACAGAGAAAGTGGACAAGATGGCCACTTCAAAAAACGGAAGGTCGAGTTGTTAATTATCTCTTCATTGGTATCCCCTCCCAAAATGTGGGCAAATCTTCTTACCCTCTTTTTTGTGTGGCAATTTATGGATTTCTTGTACATCCTGTTTTAGTAACTTCGTTCTGAAAAAAAAGAAAGAAGACAAACTACATAAAAGCCCCAAAGTATAGGTCATTTTCAAGTTCATACCCACCTTTAGGGACATTTACGACCCTTGGAAAACCTACAAATTGCCCCCTCCGTTACACAAACCGTTAATGAATCTGTTAAGTGCTGATGTGGCAAATATGGGTCCAATTTTTTAATGAGATGAACTTCCAAGTGGACAAATATATAATAAAAAATTCTCTACTTTTTAATAAAAATTAAAATCATATTAAAAATTAAAAATTATCTCCTCCAAGCCCCTACCCAGCGAACCCAGCTACTCCAGCCACCAAAACCACCACCCAAGCCACCCAAACGACCACCCAGCTCCTCCATTCGCATCCCTAAATAATTTACCTAGGCCACCCATCCCAGCTTTACAACCCATCTTGTTCCAGCCAAATCCCCTACTCTTGCAAATGGTTGGATCATTAATCCAAATGGTTGGATCATTAAAAAAAAAAAATTGGATGTTGCTGCATTTGTTTCACAATCTGGAGTCTAGCCACTTGCAGATCTGGGTATGGGGCTTGGTGGTGGGGATATGAGTGTGTTAGCATAATTGGACCGAACCAGATGTAAGAGAGAGAGAGGGAGAGACAAAGAGGGGCCGAGGGAAAGGGGATGGGACTGGGGTGGGGCTGCTTGGAGAAGAGGGGTGGCGCTGGGCTGAGAGATTTTGGGGCTATCGGGAGGTGCGATGGGCGATCAGGAGGGGCCCTGGGCCGATAGAAACTGCCTTCAACCTTAACTCAATATCTCAAGAACAGCAATGATATTATTTCTTTCACAAAGAACAGGATATGATTTCTCAACTCACTCCTCAATATAGACTCTCTCAGTTAATAAAGAGTTAACCTAACCAAGTCTCAACTAACTAATACAGACAAAAAGTGGAGTTGTTTTATCATTTGTGCAATCAGGAATCTTGTGGTGGGTGTCTTCATCAGAATTGGGCAGCAAGATCGATCGGGAGGGGGGCTGGGTGATGAGTGATTTGGCCGTTTAGGTTTTTTTTATTTTTTCAAAATAACTGTAAAGAATTTATGATTTTTTTAATGTTTATTATTAATTTTTCATATGGAGTCCGCTTCATTAAAAAATAGGACCCATATTTGCCACATCAGTATTTAACAGATTCATTAACGATTTGTGTAACAGAGGGGGGGTTTGAGTATGTACTCGTAAATGTCCCTAAAGGTGAGTATGAACTTGAAAATGACCCTATAGTTTGGGGGGTTTTATGTAGTTTGGCCAAAAAAAAAAAAATTATCATTCCCTATCAAACAAAAGGCAACAGTATAATTTTTAGTGAGAGTGTAAGCTGTTGATTTTATTTGGGATGAAGTCTGATTTTTCGCTTTTGGTTGTGTTTGTTTGTTTAAGAGTTTTTGGGATATCTTCTTTAGTGTGATTCATCTTGATGTCTGTGAGCTTTGTTGATTGTAACTCGTTCAGCTTTGTTATAGGGCTGGAGGCTTTGTTCATATGGAGTTCTTGACTTTTTTTTCTTGTCATTATCTGAACAAAAAAAAAGATGGACATATTCTCGATCTTCTCTTCTGCTCCTTTTTCTACATATATTCGAAAACAAATACAAAATCAATTCTTGGTGCATGTTTAAAAAAATAAAAAAATAAATTCTTGAGTCTCTGGTTCTTAGGCTCTCTCAGGTTTGATTCGTAAAAGTCCCTCTTATGGCAGGTGTTAGCGAGGTTATCTTTTATAGGGTGTCTAGGCCATATGACCAGAATCAAGCCGCAATTTGAGAAGACACGGAAAGTAAGTGGACCTAGGGCTTTACAACCTAGCCAGGTATGGGTGATGTCTCTGCAATGCTTTGAAAATTTGTCACCTTTTACATGATGGATATCTGAATATATATGTATCTTTGTACTTACGGTATTTTGCTTTTGCTTTATTACTTTTGGTGAAGTGGGGCATGCTTTGCCCTTGTGATACTCCAGAAGGTGAACCTTGCGGACTGATTAAAAACTTGGCCCTAATGACTCATGTGACAACTGATGAAGAGGAGAGCCCGTTAATTTCTCTGGTATGCTCGTCATCACACATTTTTGATATACCCATGGAGGTGTAATTTTTGTTTTCACTTATTGTGCTGCATCATACAATAAATGATGGCATATTTAATAATTGCAGTACCTTCTGCATTTGCATGTGTAATTGTTAAGTCTTATATGGTTGAAGAATTGTTAAGGTTTCTTTTGCTGTTATTGGGAAGGAGAACGGGTTTTTTTATTTATTTATTTTTTCTCTTTATCTTTTCAAAATCCCAAGCTCTAAGAAACTAGTGTGCACAAGACACACCTTTTGGAGCGAGGCACACGCTTCATCAAAATGTCCAAGTCTTCAGGCATTTTGGCTTTTCAAAGGGATGCAGGAGGCATTTCCCTTTCGCCTCATTTTGAGTTAGGCCTCAATTTGCGTTTGAAAACTCTGGGTAGTAGATGCTAAATAATAAAATTGAGTATAGTTCTCATTCCTACATTTTATGCATACATTAGATATTTGATTATTGTTCGTTATAGGTTAGTATATTATTGTGCTAATGTTGGTACTATAATTTGGTTGCAATTTCTTGGATACATATATTAATTTGTGGTACAAAAATGTTTTTATAGGATTAAATTTGTTTTGGGCCTCTATTATTTTAATATTTTTCAATGAAATCACTGCAATTAATAACGGTTGAAATAAAGATCAAATCAAGATTTCTATCATTTAAATTGACAGAATGTGCATGTCCGTGGGATGGTATTTGTATCTATCTGCAGCTGTATTGTGTATGTCTGTCCTTGTTTGTTTAGTTCTGATGTAATCTTTGTTGGAGCAAAAGATCTCCACCTTTCTCGAGTGATGATTATACCCTGTAAGATGAACAAACCTCGAGGTGAGGGGACATTATGGTGTGGTGCTAGCCAAGGACCGCCTGATGGAAGGGTCGATAGTTTCTTAATTTGCATTGGGCCCCTTTAAACAATTCTGAATTCACAGTCCGTTTAACCCAGTTAAAGGTGTGAGGGCACTTTAGTCTTGTTCATTCACGTTAGACACGTAGCAAGACGTGGTTAATTTTGGTCCCACAGACTTCTTGTGCACAACTATTTGTGTTTCTTTAAAAATTGATCAATAAATAGTTTCTTTTCAAAGCGATTAAAAAGTTGAATGTATATATGCAATGAAGCCACATAGAAGGTTCATTAGTACAGTTTTTGGGTGTTTTTTTTTTTTCAACATGACGAATAATAACTTTGTATGCAGAACGTGCACATTCCATTAATTTAACTGAGGAAAATCCTGATTTATACTTAATTGCATCAGTTATTAATTACAGGGACTTGAATGAAAAAAAAAAATTACTGAGAAGTTGGAACTAAGTAGTAAATAGCCTAAAATTATAAGGACCAGAATTGTAGTTTCAGCAAAATAATCTTTTGTTAGAAAATAAAAGTTTATTATGTTTTTCTGTCAATTAAAAGACAGGATTTTATATGTTTTCCTGAAAACTGATTTAAATAAAGACCTGCAATTTGTTGACTTCCAAAAAATCAATTGGACTTGTAGATAATATCTAGCTTCAGCAGATATCCCCTATAGTTTGAAAAGATATTCAGAAAGAACTGAACATTTATTGTTCCTGTATGTGCATTAGCTAATCCACTGGCCATATTAATTTTTAGTTTATTCCTTTTTTAGTGCGAAAGGCTTACACTTTGTATTATTTAATTTCTTGTGCAATAGTGCTACTGTTTGGGTGTTGAAGGCTTGGAAGTACTATCAGGAGAGGAGCTTCACACACCATATTCTTTTCTAGTTTTGTTCAACGGAAACATCCTTGGAAAGCATAGGAAGCCACAGGTAATAACAGCTGTTCAGTTTGTTTGCCAGTCACAAAAATGGCCAGGTGTGATGGGGTGTCCTGCCAGAAAAATTTGCAGATGATGTTTCTGTTATATGATTTATGTATTAGTGACTTGGTGCCATTGTGTATTCCTCTTTGGTGATAGATACTTATTTCATTCAATAATTTTTCTTAAATCTTAGCATTTTGCTGCTGCAATGAGAAAGTTGCGTAGAGCTGGGAAAATTGGGGAGTTTGTAAGTGTCTTTGTCAATGAAAAACAGGTAAATTCTTAACTTCCAAATTACTTTTTTCTTCCTCTTCTAATTCCTTTTTATAGCTGCAAACTACTACGTGTGATTCTTTTCCACTTACAAGGCATGCGCTTTGTGGGCAATGGCATCTTCAATCCCCTTTAGTGAGCCTGTAGAGGCTATTATTGACTTGATGTAGGAAGGTTTTGAGACTACGTGACTCTGATGCAAGGAAATTTGTAACTTCTAACCCCATTTCAAACCTAAATGTACCAGGTTCCCAACTTTTCAATTATAATCGAGTAGAGTCAGATGATGACTTGATACTCCTCTAGTAAGATCCCTGTGCCTTAACTGAAGATACAGCTTGTCCAATGCTGAAAAAAATAAAATCCTTTCAAACCACCGCTAAATTATTTTTTCTCTTGGACCTATACAATTCCAGCTCAGTTGCCACCCAAATTTTTTTTCCTGTACAGCTGATTGAACAGCCTTATGGTCCTTGTCACTTTCCGCAATTAGAATTTGTGAAGCAAATTTGGCAACATTAAGTCAACCACCTGTCATCACTTTCCCCATTAGAATTTATGAAGCAAATCTGGAAATGCATATAATAACAATCTATAATGTTGTAGCAGTTTGAATAGAATTGTTATGTTGTTTGATCTCTCCACCTGTAATGATAGAAAGTAAAACGTTTTAAGTATAATTTATCATTGTAGTCTCCAATTCATGTTTCTGCTATTTTTTCCCTGGAACTAGTTTTTATGATTAAATACCTGACACATTTAAGAATTTTATCAGCATTGTGTTTACATTGCTTCTGATGGTGGTCGAGTTTGTCGTCCGCTAGTTATTGCTGATAAGGGCATATCAAGGGTCAAAGAACATCATATGCTGGAGTTGAAGGTGAATATACTTTTAGCTGCTTCTCCTGCCAAAATAATTGTTACCAAAGCTGATATTTTAATATCTTTTGCTTTTTAAGGCTGGAGTCCGCACATTTGATGATTTTTTAAGTGACGGGTTGATTGAGTATCTTGATGTTAATGAGGAGAACAATTCTTTGGTTTGTTCCTGTCTAAGCCTTACTTATGAAGTTTTTCATTTTGTGATGTACTTGATAGACAATTACTCAACATTCATAATTATCATTTTATAGATTGCTCTATATGAAGAGGAGGCAACAACAGAAACAACACATATCGAAATAGAGCCTTTAACCCTCTTAGGTGTTATTGCTGGTCTAATTCCATATCCTCACCACAACCAGTCTCCTAGAAATACGTACCAGGTTTTCTTGTCTTACTCTGTGATAAATTTTATTTTTTTCAGGTTACCCAAATTTCTAACTGTATGATTCTAATTGAGCCCTTTGGTCTTTATATAGTGTGCAATGGGAAAGCAAGCAATGGGAAATATTGCATATAACCAGGCAAGTGGTTTATTAGTACATGGCCCCTTTACCCCTTTGGCCAAAGAAAGAGGCCCTTCTTCCCCCTTGCTGTTTAAAGTCGTTTAGAAAAGATTTTTTTTTATGTTTCCATGGTGATCTTAACCCTTTTTTATGTTTGTTTTCCTCTTGCGCATTGAAAGTTACCAAAACTAGGTTATGTACTTTCATCGTAGGGCTCCTGTGTTCAGCCATATTTCTTGCCATTATTGATACAAGTTACAACCATAATCTTGACCTTTTTTTTTTTTTTGCCTTTTTTTTTGTAGCTACATCGAATGGACTCATTGCTTTACCTTCTGGTGTATCCTCAACGGCCATTATTGACAACAAAGACCATTGAGTTGGTTAGTATACCCTATACTCTATTTGGGTCGCTGTTGGAACTGTAGTTGGTAAATTAATCACTTTTTCTTCAGGTGGGCTATGATAAACTTGGAGCTGGGCAGAATGCAACTGTTGCTGTGATGAGTTATAGTGGCTACGACATAGAAGACGCAATAGTCATGAACAAGGCATCTTTGGATCGTGGTTTTGGTCGTTGTATTCATATGAAAAGGTACCCAACTTCATTGTCATTGGTGACTGCATATAACAATATCACAACTTTGCCGTACACTGTTGGTTGCTCAAGTGTTTAGATATTTATGGTTACTTACAGAAGATGTTTCTGAGTAGGTATTGCGCGGTGAATCAAAAATATGATAATAACACACAAGACAGAATACTGAGGCCCAATAGAGATGGTTTTGATTCTGGACCGATGCGGGTAATGCAAAGCCCTCTTCCCTCCCTTTCCTTAAATCCTTGTACCTCTACCTACATGGTGTGGTGGTGCAATTATCTTAACTTCTTATATTTGTTGTTTAACTGCAGTCTTTATATGTCTCTTCTCCAGTTCATTTTGGTCAACATCTTTATAGTTTTCTTGAATTGCATTTCTTATAGGTGCTGGATGATGATGGGCTTGCTGCACCTGGGGAAATTATTAGACGAAATGACATCTTAATAAATAAACAGGTCCCTATTGTCACAAGGGGGCAATTTAAATCTGCATTAAATGATAGGTTGGCTACTTTGTTTGCCCTGCATATTCAAACTAGGATTCTGATTGTATCATTTCCTTACACCCATTTTCTTATGCAGCGAGTTTAAGTCTGTTCCACAAAGATATGATGGGCCTCAAGGGGAATCATGTGTGGTCGATAAAGTGGCTCTTTGTTCTGATAAACATAATAACTTATGTTTCAAATTCTTAATTCGTCATACTCGCAGACCAGAGGCAAGAGATTGTTTTGTCATCTAAGATACTTGTGCTTACCTTTTAGGATCCTCTAAAATATATTTTCATTTGTGCAGGTTGGTGATAAGTTTAGTAGCAGACATGGACAGAAAGGTGTTTGTGGTACCATTGTCCAACAGGAAGATTTCCCGTTTTCTGAGCGTGGCATTTGCCCTGATTTAATTATGAATCCTCATGGGTTTCCAAGGTAATTCCTTCTTTTAGAACTACTTATCGTAAATTTCATTGTTTTATCAATCATGTGCAAATCGAGTCAATATGAGGTTTGGTCAATTACTCATTCTTGAAATATAGGTTATGTTATTAGAAAATATGAACTGCAAGTCAATTTTTTTTCAAGAGGCAGTTGAGGTGATCATTTGAAACTGATGTTAAGGATGAGTTTTCAGTGGGTCAATTCATGTTCAGGATGTGTGTCTGTATCCTCACTATTCATTATTTTGAGTTTCGTAAGCAATGTTGTTTCTGATTGATAATTCAGAAACTGCAAAGTCGTACCATTTATATTGTTTTCTAATAGTTTATTTTTTTTCAATTTCTACCGTTTCTTTTATTTTTAAGATTTCAATCTAAAGTATTCCTTAATTCATAGCAGATTAGGTTTTCCATTTCAAGGGTGCCCTGCCCATCCTCTGAAAGGGTGGTTGGGCTTCCATTTCTTCAAAAATGAGAAAAGAGATTAATGAATAAAAGGATTATGAGTATATAACAGGTCCAAAAAAAAAAAAAAAAATCCAAGCCTGGTTGTTAAACACAAATCATTATGTAGGTCTTAGGTCTCATATCATTTGGGTCAGTTGATGGATTGTATTGCCTATTCACGTGAAAATGTTTTAAAGTGTCTATTAGATCATTTTCTGAATAAATAGCAGTGTCTGATATGCTAGATGTTTTCTTGCAATGCTAAAAGATCCGAAGATTGGTTATTTGAATTTAGGGAGACTTTGGAAAAACCCATAGGAGAGAGAAATTTTGTAAAAGAAGCCAAAATGGACAAAATTGCCCTTATTTATTTTTTGATTCCCTAAGAAATCCTTTACATTTGCATGTCTTTGATTTAAAAGTTGAGAGGTTTTTCTGTCTTTTTTGAAAAAGCTTTGGCTTTTTCCAAAAGTGAAATTTTTTTTGTGGCTAAAACCTAAATTTACCTTGAATTTATAAGAGATTAAGTTGAATCCAGATGTTCCAGGCTTTATCTGATTCAAAAGAATTCATCTTTCTAGACCATCTTGGATATTGTAATTTTAATTTGAATGGACGAACAACTTACCTCATAGTTGCATTTTGGTTCTTTATGAAGTACTCTCTCTCTCTCTCTCTCTCTCTCTCTCTCTCTCTCGTTTCAATCTGGCTACACAGCAACATTATCATCTTGGTTCCTCTAGTGCTATCATATCATAATTATAGTTTGAATTTTCAAGAATTTTCAAATATTACGTATTTTACTAATCTTTGAACTATTTAATATCTAGATGCGTTTGTAGGTTGTACATCAATGTGATTTTCTAAATTGAATTACATTAGCCTAAGATCATCAGCTCTCATTCATTTTCAGTCATAGTTAATATTGATAATCTACAGATGTCCATTGTGGGAACCAACGCTTAATTATTAATAATGCATTAGTTTAAGCTGGGGAAAAGTTGTAGTTATAAATTATATATACCATTGTTAAGCTCCAAATTGCTAAATTTAGAAACTACATGTAAATATATAGATGGTACTGTGGTTGCTATATCTAAACTAAAAGAACTGAAAAAGAGTGCTTTGTGATTTGTAAGACATGAGATTACAAGCTAATAATAAGTGGTAGTCTTGTGGCTTAAGAAATTCTGAAAATTACTGGACATAGATGATGCAGTAGTTTTACTTATTGGCTTAAATCCTGTAATTCTCGAGCTCTAAAGGATATGCTATGAAGTATGATTATTTTTTGCATATTTGTTGTTTATCTAAAGAATTGTATGACTGACTGTAAATGTACTTTTAGAACGTCAACTAGAAGCTTTATATTTAATATACTTAAAAAAGGAGTCATATCTTATGCTTCTAAAACCTAAAACAATTATGGTCTTCACTATGTTTAATTTGAATTAAAAGGAGCTCCTTAACAGTGTTCCATGTGCTTAGACAGATCTATATCATACGAAAGAAACTGTCTTAATGCATGTGTTTATCCTCCAGGTATCACAGGTTGCCCATTACAGGCATATATATTCATGGGACCAATTTACTACCAGAAGTTAAAACATATGGTGAGATTTCAATTTTCAATCATGGCTATTTTACACGCTTGTGAATCTTCGGTTCCTTCCAAAGTTATCACTACGATCGTTTTGATCTTCAATCATGGCTATTTTACGTGCTTCTTGGAAGACATTAGTTTCTTCACAATATTTACTCCTATCACATAAAACATGGCATATTTTATTTTAAGTGTATCAAACACTTTAATTATTGCGCAGTTTACATTTACGGATCATTAAAACTTCAACGTCATATTTATGATATCATATAAATACATGATGTTCAGGTCCTAGATAAAATGCATGCACGAGGAAGCGGTCCCCGAGTCAGTCTAACTAGACAACCTACTGAGGGAAAAGCCCGAAATGGAGGTTGTGATTTTATCTTTGATATATCAAATTAATTTCACGTTAAGCAGTTCTGTTTGTTCTAATGTTATTCATCTACCAGGACTACGAGTGGGTGAAATGGAGCGTGATTGTTTGATTGCTTATGGTGCTAGTATGTTGCTTTATGAACGCCTAATGATCTCTAGTGATCCTTTTGAAGTTCAGGTATTTACTGCTTGTGCTTCTTTAATAAATCTACCTTCCAGATATTTTCCGTTGCATGTCAATAAGCCATTTTATGATGTCATCCCTACTCTGCCGTCTCAAAAACCAAACATACCAACACTTACAAAACTTTTCAGCCATTGGTGGACGGTCCGAATTCTTTCAGTTTTTATCTAACTAGTTAAATACTTTTTCTTGGCTTAAAATATTTGCTATTGATATCAAATATTTAAATACTACTTCCAAAAAATAATAATAATAAATACATGCCTTTTTTGAAATGCTTTCTCAAATAAGTAAATTCGAAATGTCAGTATAACCCTTTTGAGTTTTCTTTATTGATATCAACATACCTTTTCTTTTACTGAGAATGTATTTTCTCAGCATCACCATACATAATGTGCCAGGATAAGTTTAATTAGTCTACCCTCTGCACGAATTTCAACAATCAAGCTCACATCCAATGGCAACAAATATTGTAGTGAGCAAATCTAGTCTTTTTATTTGACTGCACTAAAACATAATAGCCACAAACCAAAAGACCAACGCATAAATGAACCACATGATTTTATTAAAATGAAGAAACACAATGACAAAACAGTGGCGTTTTGTCTAAAACTTTTCAAAAACGAAAAAGGGAGATTTCTTCTTCGTAGTAAGAGTTTCGGGCTAACTTATTTCTTCATGGTACGCATCGCGTGCCTCTGCAACATGACATTCTTCTTTTTTTTTTTTCTTCGGTGCAATTACTTAATTCAGACCTGTTAGGTTGTAATTTTGGTAGAAATCAGCTCAGAGTGATATTGTGTCAAAATTACCGATAAACTTCAGTGACGGTGTAACACTTGAATGGTTGGATTTGATATTTGTGGACCCACTATATTATTTTGGATCTTCCATAAAGCAAACCAATCTTATGAAAAACCATAACCTTTCTGAAAGTTTTCAAAAGGTGGTATCTCAGACACGACATTGTAATTGTATTGTAGCTTCTAATATTTGCTTTTGCCTCAGGTTTGCAGAGTGTGTGGTTTGTTGGGCTATTACAACCATAAGCTGAAAACTGGAATTTGTTCCTCATGTAAAAATGGGGATAATATTTCCACCATGAAGCTTCCCTATGCTTGCAAGCTCTTGATTCAGGTAAAGCTTGGCAATTCATTGAATGTTCTTTTGCTTATCCAAGCTGGCACATCCCCTGTTTGTGGAA
This sequence comes from Prunus avium, assembly GCF_965620075.1. NCBI lineage: Eukaryota > Viridiplantae > Streptophyta > Magnoliopsida > Rosales > Rosaceae > Prunus > Prunus avium. Next base: position 2,944,395 of record NC_142285.1, read on the forward strand.
GGTCTCTTAACATCCCCTTTAGTATAGTAAGACATAACATTCTGAGTTAGATAGTGGGTTTGCAATTTAATTTGTCTAATTAACCGCTTAAAATTGTGATCCAAAAGAAAACCTGAAAATTTGCCTCTTTATATGTTTCCTGATTTGCAAAAATGGCTCTTTATATAGTTTTAACTGCCTCTTTATATGTTTCCTGATGAGCAAGTTATCATGGTTAATTAGCATACCCTAAAGAATGTCGGTAATGGTTCCGCATGCTGATGTTTAAGAATAGACATAACTTGACTGAATTTTTTTTTTCTTCTTTTTGTTGTTTTTCCCTATTATCAGCATGTCAATAGTTTCCCTACATTTCACAGCTTCAATCTTAAGTAACCTTTCAACTGTTGAATGCTTGCTTCCAGGAACTTCAATCAATGAACATAGTTCCTCGGTTAAAACTAGCTGAGGCATGAAGTATGGCTTTTCTTGACAGCACCAAGTCAACAAACTGAAAGTGAGATTTGATTTTGCTGTTTTCCGTACTACTGATTCTATTCTAAAGAGTCATACCGAAAAATGAAAAATGCTCCATTCTAAAGCCAGCTAGCCATCAGATGTGGAAACCCGCATAATGTGGTACAGGGATGGGCATGGTGAAGAGGGTTGGCACAAGGTTTTCTCTGCCCCGCTTATGTTCATCTTTTGTTGCTGCTTAGAGAGGCAGGAAGTATGTGCCGTATACTTTGTTCTTCTCAAATGGAAACAACTTGTATCTCTCAATGTATACATTTTTTTCTTCTAAATAATGTATCATTTATTCTAGAAAGGGCTTTGGCGCCTATTCTGAGTACACAGTAATAAGTTAATATATATGCACCCCTACCCTCAAAATTGTCTCTCTCAAGGGCATAAAACCGAAAGTAAAATATGAATATATCAACATGTGGACGAGGCATTGGTGAGACTCCCAAATATCAGTTACGAAGAAATTAGTCCTTACATCTGCGTCTTTCACAGAAGTCACAGGGACGTTCTTCGCTGCAACTACTTCACTGACCAAGGTGGGCTTTAAATTCCGCATAAGTCAGTCGCACCTACAAAATTTCTCTGCCATCCAGATCAGACATAATTTGCAAAAAGTTACTTTTGATCCATGTCATTTTTAGTTCTAGCGGCTTGATCCCCATAGTTTGATACCCCTCACAATTTAAGGACACATCCGCATTTATGTCCAATTACATGGCAGAAATTAAACACGTGCCTCTCACATGGAGGTGTATTTTTGCCTACTTGTGGCATCTACCTTATTTATGTATTTTTGCCTACTTGTGGCATCTACCTTATTTATGGCTTCACCTCTTCCCATTCCAGTCTTTCTTTTTTGGTATGACTTTCCAATTCAGTCCAGGCTCGAATTTAGGAATTAGGGCTCCTCAAAATGTTTTATTCATGGGTTGAGATTGTGTTCAATTTCTCATTCTGGCATGTAAGATTTAGTTTTTACATTTCTAATTTTGATATATAATTGCATTTCATTGAACAACTTGTTAATCCCTTCATATCTAGGTCTACAACTACTATTGTGTCTCCCTTGGATTTTATGCACCTTAATAAGCATGTCATACTCTGGCACCAGCCAAGCATCAAGGTGTTCATTCCGCAGTAGGGAAATGAGGGTGGGAAGGGGAACCTCAAAGACACAAAGGAGTCGTGGAAGGTGCTTCTGGAAATACAATACATCATATGTAATTAAGACTGACCCAAAAAAAATACTAATTTTGTGTTGTTTCGGAATGTAGAAATGTGATATTTCTTATTCTGGAAATACAATACATCATATGTAATTAAAATACTTTTTTATTGGTTGTTTAAGAAGTTGCCATGGGCGTGCATGCACACGATCAGCACCTAAATTATAACCCAATTAGGTTTTCATCTCTTTCCTTCTTCTGCAATTTCGTTCCTCTCTCTAAGTCCTCTCCTTCTCAGCCGCCGAACCCGATACCTCTTTGCCAAACCTCTCTCAGCCATCATCTCTCTCAACCAAAACCTACATCTCTCTCATCCTCTCTGACAGAAGCTTGCCAATCGTCTCTGCGCAAAACCTTCTCTCAGCCTTCCTCTCTCTCTCATCCTCTGTCATCCAGCGCCTCTCTCATCCTCTCTGTCATCCAGCGCCTCTCTCCGCCTTTGCTTCTCTCAGTCGCCGCCATCACAGGTCAGATTGTCTCTTCTTCTTGGTTTTTTTTTCTTTTCCCCCTTTGAATCTCTGGCTAACTCTATTTGTCTACAATTTGCAGATTCAACACAGCATCCCGCTTCCATCTCTTCATCGTATTTACCTCTCTTTCTCTCTGGCCGGTATGATTCACCTTTGCAAATACTATTTAATTGTATCTGATTGTTATGCTGCCAAGTTTAGTTTAGTTCTTAGCTTTGTTATTGTCTGCTGTTTGTATTTTTCAAATAGATTTAGGGTTCTTGTTCAAATAGATTTAGGATTACAGAAATATATAGCTTTGTTATTGTCTACTCCACCCGGCTTCTATCTATTCTGTTTATTTTTCTGAAACTGTTTATTTTTTTGAAACTGTTTATTTTTCTGAAACTTCCAAGATGTAATGTTACATCTTGCTTTAGTACAATTCATTGATTTAGGAAATTGAATTGGCAGCAGTTCGTGCAGATCAGCAATATAATAATTTTTTCTGGAGTAGTTTGCAGCTTCCAGCAGCAGTTTCAATGAACACAAATTTTAGGATACAAGATGATCAAAATAAGAATTGAATAAGAAAATTACCATATTTGCAAACAACTTAAGAAAACAACTTAACCTCACTACTAACGGTCCCTGAATTATCCCAAAAAGTTCTTTACATCCAATAGAAACCATTTAACAGCACTTTGTCCATCCAAAAGGAGTTTTACCAAACAACAGCTCATATAAAAAGATTCCAAAAGTCCACCAATCAACATCACTTTGTCTTTCTCAATCAATTTAGTTTACATGTGAGATTATAATCTAGTCTATGGTTGCTAGCTTTTATGATGTCGGTTTGCACAGCCAAAAAATTGAAAAAAATTAAAAACAGAGAAACTAGTTTCATACCTATACTGTTTTTAATTTTTTTCAATTTTTTGGCTGTGCAAACCGACATCATAAAAGCTAGCAACCATAGACTAGATTATAATCTCACTTGTAAACTAAATTGATTGAGAAAGACAAAGTGATGTTGATTGGTGGACTTTTGGAATCTTTTTATATGAGCTGTTGTTTGGTAAAACTCCTTTTGGATGGACAAAGTGCTGTTAAATGGTTTCTATTGGATGGAAAGAACTTTTTGGGATAATTCAGGGACCGTTAGTAGTGAGGTTAAGTTGTTTTCTTAAGTTGTTTGCAAATATGGTAATTTTCTTATTCAATTCTTATTTTGATCATCTTGTATCCTAAAATTTGTGTTCATTGAAACTGCTTTTATGTGCAGTATGGGGACAGATGCTGGAAACTGGGCATCCTTCAATGAAATTGAAATTATGAACTTGTTTTTTGGATAGCCTTTCATTTCTTAGTTTTATCATATTGTATTCATTTCTTATGAACTTTAGAATGTTTGTTTTGATGGAAATTGTGAACTTATATGCATGTTGGAAACTGGACAGCTTTTGATAAATGGAAATCATGAACTTGTATTTTGGGCATCCTTTCTTTTCTTAGTTTTATCATCTTGTATTCATTTCTTATGAACTTGAGAATGTTTGTTTTGATGGAAATTGTGAACTTAGATGCATGCTAGACATTGGACAGCTTTTGAATAAATGGAATGTTGTTGTATTAGCCTTTAATGGAATGGAATGAAAAGATATAATGACAAAATATTAGCATTATAATGTAAGAGCAGGTTGAAAAATGCATGGTTGTGTTAGGCACAAACCGGCCGAACCAATCCGAACCAATCCGATTACAAGTGGTTTGGATTGGTTCGATTTTCATTTTAATTTTAGGCTAATTCGAACCAAACCGGACCGTTATTTTCTTATTGGTTCAGCTGTGGTTTGAGAGTAAAACCGAATCAATCCGGACCGTGTCTGCCCAGCCACCAAATTGTGCCCAGCGAAATTCAACTGCCCAGCCACCAAATTGTGCCCAGCCAAATTCAACTGCCCAGCCACCAAGTCTTAACAACTAGAACCCTTCAACAAGGCATCGGCCATGGGCGTTGCACAAGACTCCTCGGCCGACCCTCCAAAGAACAAGAAGCAAAAGTACTCTCTCTCTCTCTCTCTCTCTCTCTCTCTCTCTCTATATATATATATATATATATCTTGTACAAATTGTTATTTGTTGATTATCAATAACAGTTTCTTGCAAGCGTTTAGGGCTTGGTGTGATTCTAATTTTCGATCTCTTACTATTCAAATTAGGTCTAATGATGGAAAGCAAATTCCTCATTCGGCCATTGATAAGGAATTCCTTGCCGCTCCTATCAAATCTGCCACAGACAAATTCGCACTTCTGCCGGAGTTTCTAAAGGTTTGAATACTGTCAGATATTTATTTCTAAATATTGGTATTGTTGTTATTGCCATCGTTGCTATTGTTATTATTTGCATTCGGTAGTTTAAAAGAATTCATATATAGGTGAGAGGGCTGGTAAAGCAACATTTGGACTCGTTTAATTACTTTGTGAACACGGGAATCAAGAAAATTGTTCGTGCCAATGATCGGATTGTGTCTGGCGTCGATCCAAGTATTTACCTCAGGTTGAGTACTTTTTTTTATTGATTTTTCTTATGGTTCGTATTTCCTTGTTTTAGTAGGAATAAAATTTTCCTGGTTGTGTGATTGTGCTTGCTTAGTTGGTAATCTATCTCTAATGTCATTGCTTGAACTTCAGTGATGAAATTTCATCATGAAAATACATACAAATGAAACAATTAAAATGTATGTAAGCTGTTTCCAAGATCTTCTATTCAGTCTATTGACTTGTAAAGGAACATTCTAAAATAGAAGAAAAGCTTCTGAAACCCCAAATCATTCAATTTCGTAAAAAACTAACATTCTAGCTTATTGGGAATGAGGAATTCCCAGACTTATTGGCAATTGGAGCACTTTTAGAGTTGGAAGTCTATAAAGTCACGGGAAAGATGTGCACAAGGGAAATTTCCCTATCTGCGAAGTCTCCTAAAACCAAATCTGTTCCCATTCCCCACCAGTAAACAGAGAAAGGCAAGAAAGAGCTAAAACCCAGAGACATGTCTTTCCAGGCTTGTTTTAATTTCTGTTAAATTGTATCAGAAATCTGGAAAGTGAATATTACCCTATATAAAGGCTGTTTAAAGGGTTTGAACGTTTCAGGCAGTTTAATATGTACTTGTCCTTTTTGTGAAGAACATTTCAGGCAGTTTAATATCCACTTTTCCTTTGGTGCAGGTTTAAAGATATTTCTATTGGTGAGCCCTCGCTTACAATGGATGGTGTCACTGAAAAGATTGCTCCCCATACATGCCGCTTATCTGATATGACGTAAGATTTGTTTGATAGACTTCTCATTTAATTTGTACTGGATTGCACTTTATTAATCGCAGTGGTGCGATTTGTGATTTCGTATTTTTGGTTTGTCCAATTTAATAGAAGTTACTTATTCGTTTCCCTGTTTTTATTCACCTTTGGGTTCCATTTGGTTGAAGTGATTTTAAATCTAGGGATTTAGATGTCATTATAAGGTTAAATTGTTTGTTTAGACTAGTGCAATCTATGTATGCTAAGATTTGAATAAGAATATAGATTCCAAATGACTACTTGCATATAATCATTTCAAATGTATTACATCTAGTTATTTCAAATACATTCAGTCTTATGTTTTATAGTTATTATTTTTATTTTTATTACAGCACATTTAGCTTTCTTGTCCTAATCCTGTCTTTCAAGTACCTTCATCCAAACGGAGCCTTGGTTTTGCATCATGTATACCTTGTGTAGCTGTGTCACATCCTGAATATTACTTAAAATGTATAATGAAATAGAAAAGAGACTAAACTGTACTGAGGTCTTGAAATTTATTGTTGGCTTAAACAAAAATTATACCGTGAAATATTAGGTGTGTTATGATTCTCTACATGGAGTTCCAAATTTGTAGGTTTTTTTGTGAACTTTATTCTTAAAGAATTTTTTTAAATAAAAATTTATCTTGTTTGCAGTGATTTCTTATCCCTCTTTCTTTAATTTCAGATTAGTCGAAAATTGATTTTTGTGTCTGACAATTTCTCAAGCTGTAATTGTTCTTGAAATTTTTTTCTTTCTAGTGAGAATGGTTGTTTTTTCTTTTTCTTTTTAAAAATTAGCGAAGGACATGGTCCTTGCAACTTTTAAAGTTTTTTTTTTCTGCGTTGAACTCTGAAGCTCATGACCTTATGTGATGGTTTTCCACAGCTATTTATCATCTGTGTGTTCTTGGCCATAAGTGTTGGTTGGGCTGCTATATTTACAGCTGAACTTTTTTTTCAGATAGATGTATATGCACAGATGCTTTAGGATTGTTGCAGTGCACTCCCTGTCCCATGTTTGTGTGTGTGTGTGTGTTTTTTTAATGATAAATTTATTTATTTTTACTTTAAAAAAGAGAAATTATGAACTTTTTGCATTTGTTGGCTGCGCTTCTCTGGGCCTCTATTATTGATGAAGTCTTTCTTTGTTTGCTATGCGTAGGGCATTATTGTTTGTAGACTGCACTCCATGGTCTTGAACAGTATTCAGTGTCATTCATGCATATTAATTAGTCAGTGGGTAATAATTGTCATTCAATCATAATAAGGATATTAACAGTTTAATATGGTATTGAAGTCCTATTGAAATCTCCGCCAAGTCACTGAGTTCCTCCTGAATGCCAAAATATCCTTGCAAAATGGCTAATCAGATAACTTGGTTTTTATTTTTTGATTTCATTTTTTTCCAAAGAATTCCACCTGATTATTAGATGAGAAAGGGGCCTCAGCTCCTTATTTGTCTGGTTGTTTATTTTTTTTAAAAACACAAGCCAGATGATGTCATTTGGGATGGGTACGAGTTTAAAACAAAAAGCTGGCATGGTGTAAGCTTTTGAAATTGAACAACATTATGGGAATATTCCTCTTGGTCAGTATGGGTCGTATCCTTTAAAACTTGCATTGTTTGAGTATATAGTATTTTATCGGTACCTTGTGGTAAACCTTTTTCTCTTTTGTTTGCAATTTAGACAATTATTGTCTGAAATACAAATCTCATGCCTATTTTTCACTTCCATGCACATAACTGAACCATATTGAATTTGATTTCTGTAAATTATAGGTATTCTGCTCCAATAAAAGTCGATGTAGAGTACATTCAAGGAAGTCATGATCAAAAGACTAGAGTGGAGAAGGTATTTAGAAATTGTTTCTAGACAGATTTGTTTGAAAATGTGTATTTGGATATAATATGAAGTTTTTTTTTGGCAGAAAGGTGTCGTAATCGGAAGGATGCCTATTATGCTACGGAGTTGCTCCTGCACCCTATATGGGAAAACCGAATCTGAACTTGCCAAACTTGGTTTGTGCAGAACAAAATAAAACTCACTTTGTTTCTTGCCCCCCTTTTTCATCTCCATGCTTTGTTCTGCTCTATAATGAATGTGCATGTCTGTAGGTGAGTGCCCCCTCGACCCTGGAGGATACTTCATAATCAAGGGAAATGAGAAGGTAATATTCTCTCTGCCATAATCTGTTACTTTTCAATAAATGGGATGGTAACTGAACCATAATCTGTTACTTTATTATTATTTTTTATTTTTTATCCATTAAAAATAAAACAGTTGATGAAGTAGCTGGGGCCCATGAATTTTCATTCCCTTCCATTTTTGAGCTATTTTGCCCGCACACACCCACACACACACACACACACACACACACACATATATATATGTATATGTATATGTATATATTGTTACATTGGAAGGGATCAAACCCTTGACCTATCGTAATTCTTATCCTTTTCCCCATCCTCTCTCACCACTTGAGCTAACCCCAAGGTTCTTATACATTTTGAGGAACAGTTCAATTTGCATTTTTTTAGGCACCTTCGAGTTTGCTTTTGTTTTTCTTGTGTTGGCTGTTGCGCAGATCTAGCTGTTAGAATGCAGTGCGCTGCTGTCAGATTCTTTAGCTTTCATGTTTTGGTTTTTTCCTCTTGATGCAATTTATGTTGTTGATGAAGATACAAAATAATTTATTTATATAATACAAACACAGTGAACAAACTGTTCACTGATGATACATAAAAGATTTCTGAACAATCTATCTGCTAGATAGAAACTTCACACAATGTTTGGTAGGATCTCAAGTTAACATTGCAAAATGTATAAACTAAATGGTATCTCATGGAAACAGCTGCCTGCCAATCCAGATGAATAAAAAGGTGTATCCCAAATTTCAAAGGATGCCTAGTGAATTTAATTCCACAAAATCCTTTTATTTTGTTCCATCCACACAACTCAAATTTAACAATCACCTTACTTTTGCACAAGAATTTTGTTTGTGCCCTCAAAAAGCATAAAGTACATAAATGTGTGATTCCAGAATCACCTGCTAGGTGCTTCTAGTAAAGTCACTCCCAGAAAAAGCTCTTATGGCAGAAGTGCTTCCCACAATAGATTGGGAGAGAAAAGGATGTTCTATACTTTCAGCCTCCTGTTGTCACATAAACCATAATACACCAATAGGGAGATAAACTAGCATTAGTCCTTCTCCTTTGATTAATGTCTGAAGTATTTTTTCCTGCTTGAACATTCATCCAAACTAATACTTGTACCTTAGATGGTACTTTTAGTCTTCCAAATCTTGTGACAAGAAAAGGTGGAGAGAGAACTTATCTATGAACCTACAAAATAAGTACTGTAAACAACCCCGAAGACTCTGAGTTCCAAGCGTCTTCTATCCGGACTAACAACTTGTAATGAAACCGTTTGACAACGAGCTGAGCCCCTCTATGCAGTCTGGCTAAACACGGCCAATTTTTTTATTTTTTATTTTTATTTCCTTCTTTCTTCATAGTTTTTTGTTTCAGCATATGATGACACTGCAATCCCTTCCAGGTGCTTTTAATGCAGGAACAACTTTCAAAAAACAGGATTATCATTGATATGGACAAGAAGGGGAAGTGAGTTCTTCTTTCTTTGTTTTTCTTTACTATAGGTGTTCCCTGTCTACAGTCCAGGCTTTAGGGTATTTTTATTTCTGTTGTTTTATTAGATTTGGGTGCTGTCGTGGGGTAGATAGAAGTAGTTTGGTTTCTTCTTTTTATAAATAAAATAGAATTCTATTTTGGTTTCGTTTTTGGTGAGGTATGTATCAAGATGATGGTGAACCTTTATTTCACCGTTTTGTCCCTTCTATTTTGATTATGTTTACTAATTATATTTTTTCATAAACCTTTCATTTTGTTTTAGTTTAAATGCATCTGTTACGAGCAGCTCAGAGAGAATAAAAAGCAAAACTATTATTCAGATGGAAAATCAGAAGATCTATTTGATGCTTAACCAATTTGTCAAAAAGGTTGTAATGCCACATTTCATTTCAAGAAATTTAAGATTTTGTTTCATGGTATCTTGTGACTGTCATATCTTCCTGTAATTTATTTTTCTTTTCAAAAACCTTTTCTATAGATTCCTATTATGGTGGTCATGAAGGCTATGGGAATGGAGAGTGATCAAGAAGTAGTACAGATGGTTGGAAGAGATCCTCGATATGCTGCCCTGCTAATGCCATCTATTGAGGTATTAATATGGTCATGGTCAAGTAATGTAAGCAAATGATTAGCTTCTTTGTCTAGAAATGGAATTGGCACAGTAAATGATGAATTTTTTACCCAACCTAACCAAGTTTTTTTTATTGATTTGGGTTGGCCCATTTAGATTGAGTTGTGTTGGCTCAGTTTTTTTAATGGAGAAAAAGGATAATAGAGCTCAAAACATGACGAGCATCAGGATAATAGGAAAAAATCAGCGTTCAATCCTAGAACAAAGATAAGAGAAAAGTCTGAGGTTTATTGATAATAAAACGATCAGTCTGATCACAACCACCAAAAGTTGTTTAAATACTCTTTCCAAACCCTAGCTCCAAATAAAAAAAAATAAAAAAAATACCGCAATTTTCTATAATATTGAAACTAAAAAACCTCAAAACGCTTAGAAAGCACATATGTCAGCCCAAAGCACTGAGTTTTATTCATCTCGTTGTTCCCAACTTAGATATTCCATCTCATAAATTGTAAATTTGTAACATTGTGTCTTCTTGTCTCTTCAAAAACTATTGCCTTTGCCCGGTGCACTCCCATTGTTGTGAACATTTTAAATTTTTTTTTATTAGTTTACCTTTTTCAGTTGTTATTTGTACATTTTGGGCCTGCAAACACGTCCTTTTCTGTATTAGTCTCATCTTTTGAGTTTGTTTCTCTAATTTCAGGATTGTGCAAAGGAAGGTATACATAAGCAAGAGCAAGCTTTGGCCTACCTTGAAACAAAGGTTTTCTGTGTGGTACCCTTGTTTTGAATTGTGATGATTTCATTTTATTATCTGGAAACAGACTTCAGATGTTCAAGCATCAATTTTATTGTTTTGGGATACATCTCTTTCAATGGAGACCAAAACAGCTCTGAAATTGCATATGGCCTTGCAATTAATGTGGGGGCTATTATTTCAATCTCTCTCTCTTTTCCTGTTTATTTCTTATTTATCAATCTACATTACATGGATTTGGGCATTGCTCTTGGATGTGAGTACATGCACTAGTGCCGAATACATCTTTGTTCCGTCAGGTCTTCACTCATTCGTAGTATTCCTATTAGTAAGCCATGATCTTACCAATTCCCTGTTGTATTGACATGGCCAGGCCAAGGTGAAGTAAAGGTCCATGTAATGCAGATTTCATCTACTCATAGGAAGCTTATGCCCTTTCACTGTCAACCTAGATATTTGTGTGGTAGGGTGTGCCCTTCCTTGACCAATGTAGTGGTATATCTTTGTGGAAGGTTGATTGAAAACATCAGTGTGCCTTATAGTGTGGTGTGCTAATGGTTTTGGTACTTCTTGTTATTATGGGTACATGGCCCCCAAATACCTTACCATTTACTTATTTGCTCTGCAAGGAATTTAGGCCTCTTATAGCTCCTGGATAATGCTTAGAGTAAATGAAATTTAAAGAATTTTACTTAGAGTAATGGATGAGATAACAACTTTGTGGATTGTGGAAAGCCGATGTAAGTGGGGGATTGAAGACTCAAAAGAAAACTAACCTAGCCAAACATCTCCCTCCAAATTTAATTTTAGAATCATTCCCCACCACAAAGTTAGACCCCTGTGCGAAAAAAGGGAAACCTGAGAGATGAATTTCCAGAGGCAGCTAAGTGAACCTTGCTCCATAATGGTGGAGTGCTACCCACTCAGACTGCACTCCAATATTTGAATAGCAGAACACCAAGTGAGTCCTGCTCAAGAAGACATCTCCACCACCATTGATCTGTTCTGAATTGAAGTCTAAATATCTTACAGTTGCATTTCTAAATTTCTATCTCTGTCTATTTGTGGAAATGAATTGTAACTATTTCTAGTATCTATTTCCTTTCTTTTCAAATGCTAGCTGTGACCTTTTGCCAAAAAAAAAAAAAAAAAAAAAAACCTAAAATGGGAATCAGTTGCGTATTAAATTAGTAGTTTGCTGCTTCATGTTTCAGGTGAAGAGGTTCAGTTTTGCTGGTGCTTCATCTGAGAATGTTAGTTATTTCTTCTTTTGATTTGCTGAAATGTGTCATTGTTCTTTTGAGTTTATCTTTTTTTTTGAAATTTTCTAATTTCTTATTTGTGGCTTCAATTGTTTCCATTATTCTAATAGGACGGTAGAGTAATGACTGTTCTTCAAGATGTGTTTCTTGCTAATGTTGAGGTAAGGTGTTCCTTCCCCCCTTCCCCCCCCCCCCCACGCTCTCTCTCTCTCTCTCTCTCTCTCAATTTAAAACATCTTATAACATGCTTCATTTGTTTGTGCCCCTCTTGTTTTTTGTAGGTGTGTCAGGACAATTTTCGTCCAAAATGCATATATGTTGCTGTCATGTTGAGAAGGATAATGGATGCAATTTTAAACAAGGATGCAATGGATGACAAGGTAGTTAATTCACTCCAAATTCTCTTCCATTCCTTATGATTAATAAATGAGATTTGATCATTCCAAACCAGATTTGATTTTATGTTAGCAATACCTTAAAATGAAAACAAAGAAAATAATCTCTGAATTTTAGTTCATCCTGAACATTTTGAAAGAAGCAACAAGACAATCGCGTTTGCTGAAGTACACACTGAAAAAGTTTATAGGAATGGCTTCTTTCTGGGTGGACAAACTGATTGTTTGAAACCCATGCTAAAGCATATGTTATTCATAATGTTGCAGCTTTATTCACTTGAGATCTTCATCCATGCTAAAGTTGGTTTATTAATAACAAAGAGCTCTCCATTCACTACCAGTTTATAACTGAGACACCATGGCATCTTTGAGGATTCCATGAAGGGTGTTAAATCACTTCCCTCTATATTACACGTCCTTTTTTATGTTGTAAAGATCAAGCTGCCAAATTTTTTTGTACCTTGATAATTCCTTTTGTAGGTGAGCTGGTGACCCTAGCTCCGCCATTGCAAGTTATGGGTTTTTTTTTTTTTTTTGGGAAAGGCCCAAAACTTGATATTGTCGTGTGTCTGTGTTGATTGTTATTGTTGAGTGTAGTTGTGTGTGTGTGCATTTCGTCAGGGCTATGGTTGTGTTTTTGCTTCTGTTTATGCAGATATCAGATAAAAAAACATGAGTTTTCCCCTTTTGATGTTAGGATTATGTTGGGAACAAGCGGATTGAGTTATCTGGCCAATTAATTTCTCTTTTGTTTGAGGTATGTGTGCTTTCATTGCTCTCCTATTCTAAACAAAATGGTTTTGAAAGTTTGTTGTTACTTGTTTCCATGTGGTTCTTCCCTCATTCTTTATTTTCTTAGGATCTGTTCAAGACAATGATTGCTGAAGTTAAGAAGGCTGTAGACAACATATTAACAAAGCCTAGCAGGTCTAGCCGTTTTGACTTTGCACAGGTATCTGCTAGGAATTATTAATATAGTCTGCAATCTTTCAATTGAGTATTCTTTACAATCCAGATAACAACCATTGATAATTACGCATCGTGATGTTTTTACTAGGAAGAAGCAATTAAAAAATCGATACTAGTAGATATTTCAGTAGTCCAGATTTGTGGAAATGGCAGGGAAAACTAAACAATGATGAACATCTATTTTGAAACATGAAAATTTTAGAGATAGGCTTAGGAAATGTTATACTAATCTATATTGCAAAAACTAGACGTGTAAATTTCTCATCTTTGTCTTTCTTTTTTCTTTCGAAAATTACTTCATTAAAAGAGCCAAAGGTTCGAAGTGGCATAAAAGATAGAATTACAATTGAAGGTAAACCTGAGTGGAAAGGAGCCCAAACTTGATAGGCCCAATATTAAGGATAAAATTTAAAACAACTAAGAGGTACTCTCTTAGGAAGAGCAGAAACAGCAAACTTCATTGAAGAAGAAACAACCAGCAATCCAGGATGAAACAGCAGAGCAATAACCATAAACACCCCAGTACATTGAATTACAGAAGAAACACAAGGGAGGAGCATATAGGAGTCATTGATAAATTTGAGCTTTGATGAGGCTAGGGGTTGCTTTCTTGGTCCTGAGGTGGGCAGAGAAGAAACAATGGAACGCCCAACTTCATATTTATCTTCTTCAAACTTCTCAGATTAGATCAGCAACTAATCCAAGATTCAGCTGGATTTGCTGAAATTCTACTAAAGATCCCTGAACATTTCTTGAAAATCTACTTATTTTGTCAGAAATTCTACAAAAAACAGTGAAATTCTACTGAAACACTCTATATTACTGAAATTTGTCCGAAACATTGGAGAAAAGTCTGGAAAGGTAGACCTTCTGCCCCTTTCGATTACTGACACTTGGGTTTTACTGGAAGATTGGTTGCCGATATTTGGTACCTTGGGGAGAAGTAGATGAAATTTGAACAAAAAAGGCCTGGTCATTAAACGAGCACATAATTTCCCCATTGTTGTGTTTGTAATAAGGGTGCTTTGGGAGGAACTTATCATATCTTCTTCATTCTTATGGTTTATGCTGTTTAGGGAGTTCAAATTGAGGTGGGTTATACCAGAATCTTGTGTGGTTTTGCAATGTGAAAGGCTTAAGTTTTTGGGAGGAATGAAGATGGCGTGGTTCTGTTAAATGTGCTCTAATGGCTGTTTTCTGGGTTATTTGGATGGAGTAGAACAGAAGGTTGCTTCATGTTGCAAGGGGTTGGAGAAAGAATACATGTGGGAGAGGGTTCATTTCTGGGTATCATGGTGGGCTGTGGAATCATTGGAATCATTATGTTTGCATGTAAGGAAAATGCGACATTCTTTCTTCGTTTTGCAATCTAGTGATCTGAACCATCTATATTCAAGGCTCTCCTTCAAGGATCAACCAGGCAAAAAATCAACCAAATCGGAAGTCATTTAGTCATTTGATTGCGATCACTATCATTTCATTTTATGTAACAGAGATCTTGTTTTATCCTTAATGAGCATTGGACTTCGGAGTTAAAAATTTCTTTTGAATGAATCTACATTTTAAAGAATTTTAATGTAAATTTAAATCTCTCATTCTCTTTTGTTTATTTTATTTTTTCCTACTGCAGTGCATAATTAAAGATAGTATTACCCATGGCCTTGAAAGAACCTTATCTACCGGAAACTTCAATATAAAACGGTTCAAGATGGACAGTAAAGGAATGACACAGGTTTGCTTCCCATCATCTACGTTGCTTTGAAATGTGCTCTCTCCTATAAACCATGTTCTCACTCACTCTCTCTCTCTCTCTCTCTCTCTCTCTCTCTGTGTATATATATATATTTACGCTGTATTTTTTATGGTGCTATCTCCTATAAACCATGTCTTTTTATTGTAGACATGTGTGCATATGTAGTATGTATCTTCTAGAATCTTTCAATAATGTTAGAATTTTTTGCCAGTAAAAAGGCAAATATTATTTCTAGAAAACAATAAAAATACAGAGAAAGTGGACAGGATGGCCACTTCAAAAAACGGAAGGTCGAGTTGTTAATTATCTCTTCATTGGTATCCCCTCCCAAAATGTGGGCAAATCTTCTTACCCTCTTTTTTGTGTGGCAATTTATGGATTTCTTGTACATCCTGTTTTAGTAACTTCGTTCTGAAAAAAAAGAAAGAAGACAAACTACATAAAAGCCCCAAAGTATAGGTCATTTTCAAGTTCATACCCACCTTTAGGGACATTTACGACCCTTGGAAAACCTACAAATTGCCCCCTCCGTTACACAAACCGTTAATGAATCTGTTAAGTGCTGATGTGGCAAATATGGGTCCAATTTTTTAATGAGATGAACTTCCAAGTGGACAAATATATAATAAAAAATTCTCTACTTTTTAATAAAAATTAAAATCATATTAAGCCCCTACCCAGCGAACCCAGCTACTCCAGCCACCAAAACCACCACCCAAGCCACCCAAACGACCACCCAGCTCCTCCATTCACATCCCTAAATAATTTACCTAGGCCACCCATCCCAGCTTTACAACCCATCTTGTTCCAGCCAAATCCCCTACTCTTGCAACTTTGGGCTTCAAGAACTTGGTTGCGTTTTGAAAATGGGTTATCGATTTTTTCAAGGGCGTGATTTTGGTTCCTCCATATTAATCCAAATGGTTGGATCATTAAAAAAAAAAAATTGGATGTTGCTGCATTTGTTTCACAATCTGGAGTCTAGCCACTTGCAGATCTGGGTATGGGGCTTGGTGGTGGGGATATGGGTGTGTTAGCATAATTGGACCGAACCAGATGTAAGAGAGAGAGAGGGAGAGACAAAGAGGGGCCGAGGGAAAGGGGATGGGGCTGGGGTGGGGCTGCGTGGAGAAGAGGGTGGCGCTGGGCTGAGAGATTTTGGGGCTATCGGGAGGTGCGATGGGCGATCAGGAGGGGCCCTGGGCCGATAGAAACTGCCTTCAACCTTAACTCAATATCTCAAGAACAGCAATGATATTATTTCTTTCACAAAGAACAGGATATGATTTCTCAACTCACTCCTCAATATAGACTCTCTCAGTTAATAAAGAGTTAACCTAACCAAGTCTCAACTAACTAATACAGACAAAAAGTGGAGTTGTTTTATCATTTGTGCAATCAGGAATCTTGTGGTGGGTGTCTTCATCAGAATTGGGCAGCAAGATCGATCGGGAGGGGGGCTGGGTGATGAGTGATTTGGCCGTTTAGGTTTTTTTATTTTTTCAAAATAACTGTAAAGAATTTATGATTTTTTTAATGTTTATTATTAATTTTTCATATGGAGTCCGCTTCATTAAAAAATAGGACCCATATTTGCCACATCAGTATTTAACAGATTCATTAACGATTTGTGTAACAGAGGGGGGGTTTGAGTATGTACTCGTAAATGTCCCTAAAGGTGAGTATGAACTTGAAAATGACCCTATAGTTTGGGGGGTTTTATGTAGTTTGCCCAAAAAAAAAAAATTATCATTCCCTATCAAACAAAAGGCAACAGTATAATTTTTAGTGAGAGTGTAAGCTGTTGATTTTATTTGGGATGAAGTCTGATTTTTCGCTTTTGGTTGTGTTTGTTTGTTTAAGAGTTTTTGGGATATCTTCTTTAGTGTGATTCATCTTGATGTCTGTGAGCTTTGTTGATTGTAACTCGTTCAGCTTTGTTATAGGGCTGGAGGCTTTGTTATAGGGCTGGAGGCTTTGTTCATATGGAGTTCTTGACTTTTTTTTCTTGTCATTATCTGAACAAAAAAAAAGATGGACATATTCTCGATCTTCTCTTCTGCTCCTTTTTCTACATATATTCGAAAACAAATACAAAATCAATTCTTGGTGCATGTTTAAAAAAATAAAAAAATAAATTCTTGAGTCTCTGGTTCTTAGGCTCTCTCAGGTTTGATTCGTAAAAGTCCCTCTTATGGCAGGTGTTAGCGAGGTTATCTTTTATAGGGTGTCTAGGCCATATGACCAGAATCAAGCCGCAATTTGAGAAGACACGGAAAGTAAGTGGACCTAGGGCTTTACAACCTAGCCAGGTATGGGTGATGTCTCTGCAATGCTTTGAAAATTTGTCACCTTTTACATGATGGATATCTGAATATATATGTATCTTTGTACTTACGGTATTTTGCTTTTGCTTTATTACTTTTGGTGAAGTGGGGCATGCTTTGCCCTTGTGATACTCCAGAAGGTGAACCTTGCGGACTGATTAAAAACTTGGCCCTAATGACTCATGTGACAACTGATGAAGAGGAGAGCCCGTTAATTTCTCTGGTATGCTCGTCATCACACATTTTTGATATACCCATGGAGGTGTAATTTTTGTTTTCACTTATTGTGCTGCATCATACAATAAATGATGGCATATTTAATAATTGCAGTACCTTCTGCATTTGCATGTGTAATTGTTAAGTCTTATATGGTTGAAGAATTGTTAAGGTTTCTTTTGCTGTTATTGGGAAGGAGAACGGGTTTTTTTATTTATTTATTTTTTCTCTTTATCTTTTCAAAATCCCAAGCTCTAAGAAACTAGTGTGCACAAGACACACCTTTTGGAGCGAGGCACACGCTTCATCAAAATGTCCAAGTCTTCAGGCATTTTGGCTTTTCAAAGGGATGCAGGAGGCATTTCCCTTTCGCCTCATTTTGAGTTAGGCCTCAATTTGCTTTTGAAAACTCTGGGTAGTAGATGCTAAATAATAAAATTGAGTATAGTTCTCATTCCTACATTTTATGCATACATTAGATATTTGATTATTGTTCGTTATAGGTTAGTATATTATTGTGCTAATGTTGGTACTATAATTTGGTTGCAATTTCTTGGATACATATATTAATTTGTGGTACAAAAATGTTTTTATAGGATTAAATTTGTTTTGGGCCTCTATTATTTTAATATTTTTCAATGAAATCACTGCAATTAATAACGGTTGAAATAAAGATCAAATCAAGATTTCTATCATTTAAATTGACAGAATGTGCATGTCCGTGGGATGGTATTTGTATCTATCTGCAGCTGTATTGTGTATGTCTGTCCTTGTTTGTTTAGTTCTGATGTAATCTTTGTTGGAGCAAAAGATCTCCACCTTTCTCGAGTAATGATTATACCCTGTAAGATGAACAAACCTCGAGGTGAGGGGACATTATGGTGTGGTGCTAGCCAAGGACGGCCTGATGGAAGGGTCGATAGTTTCTTAATTTGCATTGGGCCCCTTTAAACAATTCTGAATTCACAGTCCGTTTAACCCAGTTAAAGGTGTGAGGGCACTTTAGTCTTGTTCATTCACGTTAGACACGTAGCAAGATGTGGTTAATTTTGGTCCCACAGACTTCTTGTGCACAACTATTTGTGTTTCTTTAAAAATTGATCAATAAATAGTTTCTTTTCAAAGCAATTAAAAAGTTGAATGTATATATGCAATGAAGCCACATAGAAGGTTCATTAGTACAGTTTTTGGGTGTTTTTTTTTTTTCAACATGACGAATAATAACTTTGTATGCAGAACGTGCACATTCCATTAATTTAACTGAGGAAAATCCTGATTTATACTTAATTGCATCAGTTATTAATTACAGGGACTTGAATGAAAAAAAAAATCTACTGAGAAGTTGGAACTAAGTAGTAAATAGCCTAAAATTATAAGGACCAGAATTGTAGTTTCAGCAAAATAAACTTTTGTTAGAAAATAAAAGTTTATTATGTTTTTCTGTCAATTAAAAGACAGGATTTTATATGTTTTCCTGAAAACTGATTTAAGTAAAGACCTGCAATTTGTTGACTTCCAAAAAATCAATTGGACTTGTAGATAATATCTAGCTTCAGCAGATATCCCCTATAGTTTGAAAAGATATTCAGAAAGAACTGAACATTTATTGTTCCTGTATGTGCATTAGCTAATCCACTGGCCATATTAATTTTTAGTTTATTCCTTTTTTAGTGCGAAAGGCTTACACTTTGTATTATTTAATTTCTTGTGCAATAGTGCTACTGTTTGGGTGTTGAAGGCTTGGAAGTACTATCAGGAGAGGAGCTTCACACACCATATTCTTTTCTAGTTTTGTTCAACGGAAACATCCTTGGAAAGCATAGGAAGCCACAGGTAATAACAGCTGTTCAGTTTGTTTGCCAGTCACAAAAATGGCCAGGTGTGATGGGGTGTCCTGCCAGAAAAATTTGCAGATGATGTTTCTGTTATATGATTTATGTATTAGTGACTTGGTGCCATTGTGTATTCCTCTTTGGTGATAGATGCTTATTTCATTCAATAATTTTTCTTAAATCTTAGCATTTTGCTGCTGCAATGAGAAAGTTGCGTAGAGCTGGGAAAATTGGGGAGTTTGTAAGTGTCTTTGTCAATGAAAAACAGGTAAATTCTTAACTTCCAAATTACTTTTTTCTTCCTCTTCTAATTCCTTTTTATAGCTGCAAACTACTACGTGTGATTCTTTTCCACTTACAAGGCATGCGCTTTGTGGGCAATGGCATCTTCAATCCCCTTTAGTGAGCCTGTAGAGGCTATTATTGACTTGATGTAGGAAGGTTTTGAGACTACGTGACTCTGATGCAAGGAAATTTGTAACTTCTAACCCCATTTCAAACCTAAATGTACCAGGTTCCCAACTTTTCAATTATAATCGAGTAGAGTCAGATGATGACTTGATACTCCTCTAGTAAGATCCCTGTGCCTTAACTGAAGATACAGCTTGTCCAATGCTGAAAAAAATAAAATCCTTTCAAACCACCGCTAAATTATTTTTTCTCTTGGACCTATACAATTCCAGCTCAGTTGCCACCCAAATTTTTTTTCCTGTACAGCTGATTGAACAGCCTTATGGTCCTTGTCACTTTCCGCAATTAGAATTTGTGAAGCAAATTTGGCAACATTAAGTCAACCACCTGTCATCACTTTCCCCATTAGAATTTATGAAGCAAATCTGGAAATGCATATAATAACAATCTATAATGTTGTAGCAGTTTGAATAGAATTGTTATGTTGTTTGATCTCTCCACCTGTAATGATAGAAAGTAAAACGTTTTAAGTATAATTTATCATTGTAGTCTCCAATTCATGTTTCTGCTATTTTTTCCCTGGAACTAGTTTTTATGATTAAATACCTGACACATTTAAGAATTTTGTCAGCATTGTGTTTACATTGCTTCTGATGGTGGTCGAGTTTGTCGTCCGCTAGTTATTGCTGATAAGGGCATATCAAGGGTCAAAGAACATCATATGCTGGAGTTGAAGGTGAATATACTTTTAGCTGCTTCTCCTGCCAAAATAATTGTTACCAAAGCTGATATTTTAATATCTTTTGCGTTTTAAGGCTGGAGTCCGCACATTTGATGATTTTTTAAGTGACGGGTTGATTGAGTATCTTGATGTTAATGAGGAGAACAATTCTTTGGTTTGTTCCTGTCTAAGCCTTACTTATGAAGTTTTTCATTTTGTGATGTACTTGATAGACAATTACTCAACATTCATAATTATCATTTTATAGATTGCTCTATATGAAGAGGAGGCAACAACAGAAACAACACATATCGAAATAGAGCCTTTAACCCTCTTAGGTGTTATTGCTGGTCTAATTCCATATCCTCACCACAACCAGTCTCCTAGAAATACGTACCAGGTTTTCTTGTCTTACTCTGATAAATTTTATTTTTTTCAGGTTACCCAAATTTCTAACTGTATGATTCTAATTGAGCCCTTTGGTCTTTATATAGTGTGCAATGGGAAAGCAAGCAATGGGAAATATTGCATATAACCAGGCAAGTGGTTTATTAGTACATGGCCCCTTTACCCCTTTGGCCAAAGAAAGAGGCCCTTCTTCCCCCTTGCTGTTTAAAGTCGTTTAGAAAAGATTTTTTTTTATGTTTCCATGGTGATCTTAACCCTTTTTTATGTTTGTTTTCCTCTTGCGCATTGAAAGTTACCAAAACTAGGTTATGTACTTTCATCGTAGGGCTCCTGTGTTCAGCCATATTTCTTGCCATTATTGATACAAGTTACAACCATAATCTTGACCTTTTTTTTTTTTTTGCCTTTTTTTTTGTAGCTACATCGAATGGACTCATTGCTTTACCTTCTGGTGTATCCTCAACGGCCATTATTGACAACAAAGACCATTGAGTTGGTTAGTATACCCTATACTCTATTTGGGTCGCTGTTGGAACTGTAGTTGGTAAATTAATCACTTTTTCTTCAGGTGGGCTATGATAAACTTGGAGCTGGGCAGAATGCAACTGTTGCTGTGATGAGTTATAGTGGCTACGACATAGAAGACGCAATAGTCATGAACAAGGCATCTTTGGATCGTGGTTTTGGTCGTTGTATTCATATGAAAAGGTACCCAACTTCATTGTCATTGGTGACTGCATATAACAATATCACAACTTTGCCGTACACTGTTGGTTGCTCAAGTGTTTAGATATTTATGGTTACTTACAGAAGATGTTTCTGAGTAGGTATTGCGCGGTGAATCAAAAATATGATAATAACACACAAGACAGAATACTGAGGCCCAATAGAGATGGTTTTGATTCTGGACCGATGCGGGTAATGCAAAGCCCTCTTCCCTCCCTTTCCTTAAATCCTTGTACCTCTACCTACATGGTGTGGTGGTGCAATTATCTTAACTTCTTATATTTGTTGTTTAACTGCAGTCTTTATATGTCTCTTCTCCAGTTCATTTTGGTCAACATCTTTATAGTTTTCTTGAATTGCATTTCTTATAGGTGCTGGATGATGATGGGCTTGCTGCACCTGGGGAAATTATTAGACGAAATGACATCTTAATAAATAAACAGGTCCCTATTGTCACAAGGGGGCAATTTAAATCTGCATTAAATGATAGGTTGGCTACTTTGTTTGCCCTGCATATTCAAACTAGGATTCTGATTGTATCATTTCCTTACACCCATTTTCTTATGCAGCGAGTTTAAGTCTGTTCCACAAAGATATGATGGGCCTCAAGGGGAATCATGTGTGGTCGATAAAGTGGCTCTTTGTTCTGATAAACATAATAACTTATGTTTCAAATTCTTAATTCGTCATACTCGCAGACCAGAGGCAAGAGATTGTTTTGTCATCTAAGATACTTGTGCTTACCTTTTAGGATCCTCTAAAATATATTTTCATTTGTGCAGGTTGGTGATAAGTTTAGTAGCAGACATGGACAGAAAGGTGTTTGTGGTACCATTGTCCAACAGGAAGATTTCCCGTTTTCTGAGCGTGGCATTTGCCCTGATTTAATTATGAATCCTCATGGGTTTCCAAGGTAATTCCTTCTTTTAGAACTACTTATCGTAAATTTCATTGTTTTATCAATCATGTGCAAATCGAGTCAATATGAGGTTTGGTCAATTACTCATTCTTGAAATATAGGTTATGTTATTAGAAAATATGAACTGCAAGTCAATTTTTTTTCAAGAGGCAGTTGAGGTGATCATTTGAAACTGATGTTAAGGATGAGTTTTCAGTGGGTCAATTCATGTTCAGGATGTGTGTCTGTATCCTCACTATTCATTATTTTGAGTTTCGTAAGCAATGTTGTTTCTGATTGATAATTCAGAAACTGCAAAGTCGTACCATTTATATTGTTTTCTAATAGTTTATTTTTTTTCAATTTCTACCGTTTCTTTTATTTTTAAGATTTCAATCTAAAGTATTCCTTAATTCATAGCAGATTAGGTTTTCCATTTCAAGGGTGCCCTGCCCATCCTCTGAAAGGGTGGTTGGGCTTCCATTTCTTCAAAAATGAGAAAAGAGATTAATGAATAAAAGGATTATGAGTATATAACAGGTCCAAAAAAAAAAAAAAAAAATCCAAGCCTGGTTGTTAAACACAAATCATTATGTAGGTCTTAGGTCTCATATCATTTGGGTCAGTTGATGGATTGTATTGCATTTCAGTAGTCCTAGAAATACGTAAAAGGGGAAAATCTGAGGTTATACTATTTGGAATCCATGCTTAATATTTTTCTAGAATTTCGTGTGGAAATCATTTGAAGTAGTTCTTTCTAAGTTTGAATGTTACATTCCTATCTTTTGTTTAGTGTTTATTGATCTTCCGGGTTTCTGACTATGTTCTGCTGTAGATATCATTGGAATCTTCCTATGTGTATATGATTCGTGTGTTTTTCTTTTCCGGTTTTCTGTCAGTCGAATGACTGTAGGAAAGATGATAGAGCTTCTTGGGGGTAAATCAGGAGTGTCATGTGGCAGGTTTCACTATGGCAGTGCGTTTGGTGAACCAGGTGGTCATGCAGACAAGGTTGAAGCTATAAGGTGCTTAAATCATCTATTGTTTTGCATTATCTTCTATGTTTTTTTCCAGATTTCTTTTCTGTAAATAATTTCTCTTTTGTGATAGTGAAACCCTCGTGAGGATGGGATTTAGCTACGATGGCAAGGACTTTATATACTCAGGTTGTGGCTTTGCTTCTGAAATTCATTGCATGGTCACATGAAAATTTTATTGCCTATTCACGTGAAAATGTTTTAAAGTGTCTATTAGATCATTTTCTGAATAAATAGCTGTGTCTGATATGCTAGATGTTTTCTTGCAATGCTAAAAGATCCGAAGATTGGTTATTTGAATTTAGGGAGACTTTGGAAAAACCCATAGGAGAGAGAAATTTTGTAAAAGAAGCCAAAATGGACAAAATTGCCCTTATTTATTTTTTGATTCCCTAAGAAATCCTTTACATTTGCATGTCTTTGATTTAAAAGTTGAGAGGTTTTTCTGTCTTTTTTGAAAAAGCTTTGGCTTTTTCCAAAAGTGAAATTTTTTTTGTGGCTAAAACCTAAATTTACCTTGAATTTATAAGAGATTAAGTTGAATCCAGATGTTCCAGGCTTTATCTGATTCAAAAGAATTCATCTTTCTAGACCATCTTGGATATTGTAATTTTAATTTGAATGGACGAACAACTTACCTCATAGTTGCATTTTGGTTCTTTATGAAGTACTCTCTCTCTCTCTCTCTCTCTCTCTCTCTCTCTCTCGTTTCAATCTGGCTACACAGCAACATTATCATCTTGGTTCCTCTAGTGCTATCATATCACAATTATAGTTTGAATTTTCAAGAATTTTCAAATATTACGTATTTTACTAATCTTTGAACTATTTAATATCTAGATGCGTTTGTAGGTTGTACATCAATGTGATTTTCTAAATTGAATTACATTAGCCTAAGATCATCAGCTCTCATTCATTTTCAGTCATAGTTAATATTGATAATCTACAGATGTCCATTGTGGGAACCAACGCTTAATTATTAATAATGCATTAGTTTAAGCTGGGGAAAAGTTGTAGTTATAAATTATATATACCATTGTTAAGCTCCAAATTGCTAAATTTAGAAACTACATGTAAATATATAGATGGTACTGTGGTTGCTATATCTAAACTAAAAGAACTGAAAAAGAGTGCTTTGTGATTTGTAAGACATGAGATTACAAGCTAATAATAAGTGGTAGTCTTGTGGCTTAAGAAATTCTGAAAATTACTGGACATAGATGATGCAGTAGTTTTACTTATTGGCTTAAATCCTGTAATTCTCGAGCTCTAAAGGATATGCTATGAAGTATGATTATTTTTGCATATTTGTTGTTTATCTAAAGAATTGTATGACTGACTGTAAATGTACTTTTCTGAAACGAATAGGATGGCCCTCATGGGTCATGACTTTATGGTTTAGAACGTCAACTAGAAGCTTTATATTTAATATACTTAAAAAAGGAGTCATATCTTATGCTTCTAAAACCTAAAACAATTATGGTCTTCACTATGTTTAATTTGAATTAAAAGGAGCTCCTTAACAGTGTTCCATGTGCTTAGACAGATCTATATCATACGAAAGAAACTGTCTTAATGCATGTGTTTATCCTCCAGGTATCACAGGTTGCCCATTACAGGCATATATATTCATGGGACCAATTTACTACCAGAAGTTAAAACATATGGTGAGATTTCAATTTTCAATCATGGCTATTTTACACGCTTGTGAATCTTCGGTTCCTTCCAAAGTTATCACTACGATCGTTTTGATCTTCAATCATGGCTATTTTACGTGCTTCTTGGAAGACATTAGTTTCTTCACAATATTTACTCCTATCACATAAAACATGGCATATTTTATTTTAAGTGTATCAAACACTTTAATTATTGCGCAGTTTACATTTACGGATCATTAAAACTTCAACGTCATATTTATGATATCATATAAATACATGATGTTCAGGTCCTAGATAAAATGCATGCACGAGGAAGCGGTCCCCGAGTCAGTCTAACTAGACAACCTACTGAGGGAAAAGCCCGAAATGGAGGTTGTGATTTTATCTTTGATATATCAAATTAATTTCACGTTAAGCAGTTCTGTTTGTTCTAATGTTATTCATCTACCAGGACTACGAGTGGGTGAAATGGAGCGTGATTGTTTGATTGCTTATGGTGCTAGTATGTTGCTTTATGAACGCCTAATGATCTCTAGTGATCCTTTTGAAGTTCAGGTATTTACTGCTTGTGCTTCTTTAATAAATCTACCTTCCAGATATTTTCCGTTGCATGTCAATAAGCCATTTTATGATGTCATCCCTACTCTGCCGTCTCAAAAACCAAACATACCAACACTTACAAAACTTTTCAGCCATTGGTGGACGGTCCGAATTCTTTCAGTTTTTATCTAACTAGTTAAATACTTTTTCTTGGCTTAAAATATTTGCTATTGATATCAAATATTTAAATACTACTTCCAAAAAATAATAATAATAAATACATGCCTTTTTTGAAATGCTTTCTCAAATAAGTAAATTCGAAATGTCAGTATAACCCTTTTGAGTTTTCTTTATTGATATCAACATACCTTTTCTTTTACTGAGAATGTATTTTCTCAGCATCACCATACATAATGTGCCAGGATAAGTTTAATTAGTCTACCCTCTGCACGAATTTCAACAATCAAGCTCACATCCAATGGCAACAAATATTGTAGTGAGCAAATCTAGTCTTTTTATTTGACTGCACTAAAACATAATAGCCACAAACCAAAAGACCAACGCATAAATGAACCACATGATTTTATTAAAATGAAGAAACACAATGACAAAACAGTGGCGTTTTGTCTAAAACTTTTCAAAAACGAAAAAGGGAGATTTCTTCTTCGTAGTAAGAGTTTCGGGCTAACTTATTTCTTCATGGTACGCATCGCGTGCCTCTGCAACATGACATTCTTCTTTTTTTTTTTTCTTCGGTGCAATTACTTAATTCAGACCTGTTAGGTTGTAATTTTGGTAGAAATCAGCTCAGAGTGATATTGTGTCAAAATTACCGATAAACTTCAGTGACGGTGTAACACTTGAATGGTTGGATTTGATATTTGTGGACCCACTATATTATTTTGGATCTTCCATAAAGCAAACCAATCTTATGAAAAACCATAACCTTTCTGAAAGTTTTCAAAAGGTGGTATCTCAGACACGACATTGTAATTGTATTGTAGCTTCTAATATTTGCTTTTGCCTCAGGTTTGCAGAGTGTGTGGTTTGTTGGGCTATTACAACCATAAGCTGAAAACTGGAATTTGTTCCTCATGTAAAAATGGGGATAATATTTCCACCATGAAGCTTCCCTATGCTTGCAAGCTCTTGATTCAGGTAAAGCTTGGCAATTCATTGAATGTTCTTTTGCTTATCCAAGCTGGCACATCCCCTGTTTGTGGAAGGTCTCTTAACATCCCCTTTAGTATAGTAAGACATAACATTCTGAGTTAGATAGTGGGTTTGCAATTTAATTTGTCTAATTAACCGCTTAAAATTGTGATCCAAAAGAAAACCTGAAAATTTGCCTCTTTATATGTTTCCTGATTTGCAAAAATGGCTCTTTATATAGTTTTAACTGCCTCTTTATATGTTTCCTGATGAGCAAGTTATCATGGTTAATTAGCATACCCTAAAGAATGTCGGTAATGGTTCCGCATGCTGATGTTTAAGAATAGACATAACTTGACTGAATTTTTTTTTTCTTCTTTTTGTTGTTTTTCCCTATTATCAGCATGTCAATAGTTTCCCTACATTTCACAGCTTCAATCTTAAGTAACCTTTCAACTGTTGAATGCTTGCTTCCAGGAACTTCAATCAATGAACATAGTTCCTCGGTTAAAACTAGCTGAGGCATGAAGTATGGCTTTTCTTGACAGCACCAAGTCAACAAACTGAAAGTGAGATTTGATTTTGCTGTTTTCCGTACTACTGATTCTATTCTAAAGAGTCATACCGAAAAATGAAAAATGCTCCATTCTAAAGCCAGCTAGCCATCAGATGTGGAAACCCGCATAATGTGGTACAGGGATGGGCATGGTGAAGAGGGTTGGCACAAGGTTTTCTCTGCCCCGCTTATGTTCATCTTTTGTTGCTGCTTAGAGAGGCAGGAAGTATGTGCCGTATACTTTGTTCTTCTCAAATGGAAACAACTTGTATCTCTCAATGTATACATTTTTTTCTTCTAAATAATGTATCATTTATTCTAGAAAGGGCTTTGGCGCCTATTCTGAGTACACAGTAATAAGTTAATATATATGCACCCCTACCCTCAAAATTGTCTCTCTCAAGGGCATAAAACCGAAAGTAAAATATGAATATATCAACATGTGGACGAGGCATTGGTGAGACTCCCAAATATCAGTTACGAAGAAATTAGTCCTTACATCTGCGTCTTTCACAGAAGTCACAGGGACGTTCTTCGCTGCAACTACTTCACTGACCAAGGTGGGCTTTAAATTCCGCATAAGTCAGTCGCACCTACAAAATTTCTCTGCCATCCAGATCAGACATAATTTGCAAAAAGTTACTTTTGATCCATGTCATTTTTAGTTCTAGCGGCTTGATCCCCATAGTTTGATACCCCTCACAATTTAAGGACACATCCGCATTTATGTCCAATTACATGGCAGAAATTAAACACGTGCCTCTCACATGGAGGTGTATTTTTGCCTACTTGTGGCATCTACCTTATTTATGTATTTTTGCCTACTTGTGGCATCTACCTTATTTATGGCTTCACCTCTTCCCATTCCAGTCTTTCTTTTTTGGTATGACTTTCCAATTCAGTCCAGGCTCGAATTTAGGAATTAGGGCTCCTCAAAATGTTTTATTCATGGGTTGAGATTGTGTTCAATTTCTCATTCTGGCATGTAAGATTTAGTTTTTACATTTCTAATTTTGATATATAATTGCATTTCATTGAACAACTTGTTAATCCCTTCATATCTAGGTCTACAACTACTATTGTGTCTCCCTTGGATTTTATGCACCTTAATAAGCATGTCATACTCTGGCACCAGCCAAGCATCAAGGTGTTCATTCCGCAGTAGGGAAATGAGGGTGGGAAGGGGAACCTCAAAGACACAAAGGAGTCGTGGAAGGTGCTTCTGGAAATACAATACATCATATGTAATTAAGACTGACCCAAAAAAAATACTGATTTTGTGTTGTTTCGGAATGTAGAAATGTGATATTTCTTATTCTAGAGCCAAGTTTGGATTTGGTATACACAAGGTACATCTTATTGTGCTGGATTTATATGGGATGATGGAATCAGCACTCGTAACTTGATGCATAATAAACCATCTATAGGAAGTCAATCAGACATGGAGAATGAACCTGCTAGAGGGATTAAAGGATTTAGTGGTCTTCATAAAATAAAAAAATAAAAATAAATAGAGGATTTAGTGGTGGCTTTAAAGATGAAGTACAAAACCCTTAAAACAACCGGTGATTTAGTGGTGTCAATTTGCTAAATGGAAATAGGAATATGTTGCTAGTTCATTTGTGGATTTCAACCCGTGATGTGTTATGATAATTATGAAATTCGTAGTCTAAAATATTGATAAGATCAACGAAATATCCAGGATATTATCGTTTTTTCGAGTCGAAGATATTTTGGAACGTATCCATACACATATCGTTTAAATATCAATGATAATATAGGAAAATATTGATGTCAATAATTTCTCACACTTTAGCAATATTTGGCTTAAATATCACTATAATATCGATAATATTGATAACATTGAGATGATGAAGACAATGAAAAATTTTGAAGAGTTAATTACGCTAACACCCTCTGAGGTTTCTTGTGTTTTCACAAAACCCCCTCATGTCTCAAAAATTACAAGAACACCCCCTGAGGTTTCAGTTTGTTTTTATAAAACCAATTTTTGTTGATTGTTTGTCCAAAAATTGATGATTTCATTGGAAAAAAAAACTTATGCAAATGATAAAATTAACCTCAATGAAGTATATGCAATCTAATCTCAAAGGCCAACTTTGTCATTTGGAGATTTTTTTGGGTATAAAATCATCAATCTTTGAATGAAAAATCAATGAAAATGAGTTTTGTGAAAACAATTTAAAACGTCAGGGCATCTTGTAATTTCTAAACCCTCAAGGAGTTTTGTGAAAAATTCGAAAATCTCATGAGGTGTTAGTGTAAATAACTCAAATTTGAACTTTATAGGAACTCTATGTGGTATTAAGTTACTCATGTATCTAACCATGCAATGTATAAAGTGTAAAACATTGTAGTAAATCATTATAAATAAATGATTATGGTGTGTTTAATCTTCTTTCATTAATTACGACATATTTTCTACACTCGTAGTGTTTTTAAGCTTGCTATATAATCAACTTAAATTAGTTAAACCCATCATACAATGCATTTCCTTCCAAAAAAAATTTGTGCTAAAGTAATAGTTAATTGACTAAATAAACATCCTCTGAAGTATCAAAAAAAAAAAAAATCCAAGTTTTTCTTACAATTTCCATATATTTTATTCAATTTTTATCGATATTGATAATATCCCGATAATTCCATTGAAATTTCCATGTTTTTGGATTACTGATTCGAAACCATTGATATTTTAGACATTTATGATCGTGATTGTGTATTCAGTTAAAAAGTGGAGTATAAGGGATGTAATGATGGTTTATTTCACATTGTGGTTATGGATTGTTAATGAGTTTTGAGCACATCTTAGTAATGAAATTCCGTTTGTTAACGATATTTGCAGTGAATGCATATATATATATATATATATATATATATTAGTGATTGGAGAAGAGGGGTTTACACAAATATTGATGCTTGGGGTTTCGAACCACATGAATGGATGTGGAAGAGCTCAACCAACTGAGCTATACACAAATGCCAACACACAAATGATTCTTGATATACAAAATAAATGAGAAGAAAGCATAGCAAAATTTGTAAGGCCCTGTTTGACTCACAGAACGGATTTGAAGGGAAATCACTTCCTATGTCATTTTCCAAGGGATGGGAAATGGAGATTCCTTACCCATATTTGGTAATCCTAGGAAAGTAATCAAGAAATACCACTTTATTTCATTTCACATGTTTGGTTTGTGTAGGAATGTAAAACAAAGTTTGTTTAATTTTTCAATTATACCCATATGAAATCAAATAAAAAATTAATGCATTTAATGCTGTATTGTAATTCTAAATTGTTAATGGGGATAATATGGTAATGAAAAATGTATATTTAATGTTGGCTCATTTTCATAAACTTTCTCATTAGGTGGAAAGCAAAACCCAAAGGGGGAGGAGGGCTTCACTTTCCCCCTTACTTTTCAATGTGCATGGCAACGATTTCCCATGCATGGACTTATAAAACATGAAAAAGCAATTAATTTCCCATCTCCAAACCTTTTTTTCCCATAAACAGAACATTCTTTCCCATGAACCAAACAAGCCTAAGAAGCTTACTGCCATTTCACAATAAAAGCAGCATTTCAAGGTTTGTAATTGTCAAAGCAAAAGCAGCATAAGCATTTGAGTTGTCTAGCCAACTTTCATTTCTCATAATGTTTCTTAATAAAACAACTTTCCTTCACTTTTTGAAATTTATCTTCTTTGTTAGTGAGCTTTGTGAAGAAGGCCTTATCTTTTGGTTTCCATGGTGGCTTCCTATATCTATTTGCCATTGGCCTTAAGAGTGGAGATCTACTCCTCCTCATAAAATTGTTTGTGCTAAAAAAAAAAATTTCAGTTAAGAGACAAGTCCTACAATACTCATTCCTATCCTACCTAGTATATTATTTAGGGTTAATTACATTTTTGGTCACCGGGGTTTAGCTCAAAATAAAATTTGGTCACCATGATTTTAATTTTTCCGATTTCATCACCGTTTTTACAGTAGTTAACAAATTCAGTCCTATGCCTCAATTGCGTCAGTTTGTTTAATTTTAAAAATATTTAATATTAAGTTAAAATAATTAATTTCAAAGAAATTTAATATTTAAAAAAAATAAAAACCTACCCCATGTTCTGTCACATCCCGGGATCAGCTCCGTCGTAGCACAATATTGTCCGTTTTGGGCCCCCCTATCTGCCCTCATGGTTTTATTTCTGGGAACTCACGAGCAACTTCCCAGTGGGTCACCCATCCTGGGATTGCTCTAGCCCCAACTCGCTTAACTTCGAAGTTCCCATGACTCCGAAGCCAGTGAGCTCCCAAAATGCCTCGTGCTAGATGGAGGTGGGCATGTACATATAAGGCACATCATCCTCTCTCCATTGGTCGATGTGAAATGTTACATGTTCCCTTTGTTCTACCATCAGCCTCCCTTCCCCACCTAGCCAACAGTGCCTAGCCCCACCATCCCTTCTCTCTGCTCCCATCAAGTAGATCAAAACCAGAATTTCGAATATTGGTAAGTTACAAAGAGATCTCAAAAGGTGTTGAGTTCTTAGGTGAGTCTCTCTCACATGCTTGTAGACAAAACTAGTTTGAATGTTGTTCGTTGTGTTTTGAACACTGTGATGCCCCTGACTGCTAGCAGGCTATACTTTAGCAACTAGAGGTTACCTGTTGGTGAAGGAAGTGAAAAGAAAGAGATCTGGGCCCTAAAATGGGCTCAAAAGTTGCTCTCTGTTCTATTGCGATAGGTATGCCACTACTAGTGATACTCTTATATTAGAAAGAGGTGGTAAAGTCGATATAATGTTGTGTAAGTATTGCGCTCCTATGACTTTAACCTCTAACCAAAGCCACTGTGCTCTAAGGAGGGGAATCTAGCTTTAGATAGGTTCTTTTCCATGCCTCAATGAAGAGAACTTCAATATTTCACTTGATATGCAATAAAAGCAAGATGGATGGTGATTTTAGATTGTCATCGGATAGAGAGTACAATAACAAATCTTGAATGAAAAGTGTCCGATGGACACAGTACAATTCCTGGAAAGTAAATACAAGTCCAAAGGGACTGAAATGAACTTAAATAAAAGTAAAGCAAGGTCCGATAAAGCTAGGGAAAGCCTTATAGGGCAGAAAAAAAATCTTATCGGATATAATTGCACTTAAGACAGTGCAGGAAGTGTCCGATGGGAATTTGTTATAGATATCTGCAGTCAGAGCTTGTCCGAAACACAGATAAGAGGTTGATTTAAATGAGCTGGAAATCGAGGCCAACTATTAAATCATACCAAGCGATGCTGGCAGAGTGTATAGGTTACAAACAATAGCAATGTAATTCCAATCAAGAGCTGTCAATTGGGAATTAGATAATGTATGTGTTTGGGAAAAGAATAGAATTCCAATAAGGAGTTGTCAATTGG
The DNA here is from genome assembly GCF_965620075.1 of Prunus avium. Taxonomy (NCBI): domain Eukaryota; kingdom Viridiplantae; phylum Streptophyta; class Magnoliopsida; order Rosales; family Rosaceae; genus Prunus; species Prunus avium. The sequence goes on from NC_142285.1 coordinate 2,977,191, forward strand.
GAATTAGACAGTGTATGTGTTTGGGAAAAGAATAGAATTCCAATCAGGAGTTGTCAACTGGGAATTCAAAGACTAAGAAGGATTTGATTCAAGTCTTGGCTTTGGTCTACTGTGAGACACTTTGCAAGTGTTTGAGTCTGGGTTACTTCGAGGTTGTCGAGAGTAAGATTATTTTGAAGGTTGTTCAAAATAGGTTTGATTGATTCCTTGTTGGATCCTTAATACTGAGCTTTCTTCCTCTATTTGTAGGCTTTAAAGTCTTCAGTAAAATGAATGGCTAATTGATGGGAGCTGCTGCTACAAACCATAAAGAATCCACAAGATAATACATGCATGACTTCCAAGTTGATCAGTGGGGAGCAATGTGGTCACGAAAGCACCTTTCATCTAGTTTGAATATTGTAATTGATATGCAAATGCCCTGTAATTGGCCAACTTTGATATTTTACAATTCTATATATGCCAAAGACTGAATATTCTCTACCCAATTAGATTTCTTTATTGTTACTTGGAGTAAATTAATTTGTGACACCTATAAAAGCATAACAGTTTGAATTGTTTTTTACCCAAAGCTCAAACGGCGCCTTTTTAATTAGTTAACACTGACTGTTAAATAATTAAATCAGTTAAGAATAGCCTAGGCATTGATGATTTTACCATGATTTGTAATTTACAAACCATTTGGATTGGTTATAAATACATTAATTGGTTTTTTACTCTAACTTCAAACACTTTCTGTCTGAAGTGGAACTGTAGCATCGAACACAATTCTGTCCAAAGTAACTTACGTAGTTTCGGGTACAAATCTGTCTAAAGTAATGTATTGTAGCATTGGACACTTTTGTTCGAAGCACTGGTTGACCATACGATGGTCAATGTTCGCGACTGGTTTCTATCCAAATGGCCTAGGCCGCGGACGCATTGATTGGGCCCTTTTAGACGTTGAAATGGCTCTTGGTGGTTGAGCCTTAGTTAACTAACTACGAAATTGGCCCATTAACTGTAGGAATTAAACTGTGTTAACTTTGGTCCGAACAAATGTAAATAAACCCACCACTGTCAATTGATTCAAAGATCTCATAACTTTGATTCTACCGCCTCTTCTGTTAGCTCCTACAACAATCAAGCGATCAATATCTACACTTGTTTCTAATCCCTTCTTCAGACCTCACGTACAGTATTTAACTAAATATATGTTTGTTCCATCATGCTCAAGCAAAGCCACCATAAAAATATATATCCCATGTATTTGGAAGTGAATAAGAAAAACAAAGTTAATAACATACGTGGTTTGGGAAGTGGTGGAATAAGAGACTCCTTTCTAATGTTAAACATGGGTTGGAGGCCAAAGGGGTTAAGTGGTAGTGGGCGCATGGAGAAGGGATGGTGGGTAAGGGGGCCTAATGATGGCGGTGGGCACAGTCCGGAATGGTTCGATTTTATTCTCAAACCACACTAAACCAATAAGAAAATAACAGTCCGGTTTGGTTCGGATTAGCTTAAAACCATAATGAAAACCGAACTAATCCAAACCACTTGTAATCAGTTTGGTTCGGATGGTTTGTGCCTAACACAAAACCATGCATTTTTCAACCTTCTCTTACATTATAGTGCTAACATTTTGCCATTATATCATTCCATCAAAGGCTAACACAACAACATTCCATTTAATCAAAGGCTGTCTAGTTTCCAACATGCATTTAAGTTCACAATTGTTCGGTTCATTTTTATACATAATTTTTCATGTTATTCACCCACTATTTTGAGTTAGTTCTTGACATTTTATAGCTTTTTACTTCCTTTTTGTGTTTTCTTAGATTTTACCTTGGTTGGAATGAAAATGAGCTAAAAGTGCATTATTAGTTATAAATTCTGTTTTTGTTCATTTTCGTAGGTGAACTTCTTGGCCTGGGATCAACATGCTCTGGTGCTCGGATGAGGTCATGATCTTCATGAGATTTGTTCCAATGGATGTTAACTACAACATATCCAAATTTGAGCTCCATTGGACAAGTATTGCCTATCCAACCAATCCAGCATGTTACCACAGCTCTGGAAATCCGGATTTGGCCAGCTTTTACCTCCTTTGTGTCATCTTAATTTCTTGTTACCATAACTCTTGGTAACAAGGAATTACCTTTGTAAAAGAGATATTTTCTGAAGTATTTGGCATCTTTGTGAGTCAATGCTTCATAATGGCAAGGGGACAATGGGCAAAAGCTTTAGAGAAAGAATGAGTTTTATATTAAAAGTGTGAGTAGGAAAAGATGGGAAAAGGAGCAAAAGCAATTGGCAATCAGATATGGAGGGAGCCTTTGAACGTGGAAAGCAATTCAATTCTGAATTCTACAGATTGAGAGCAGATTTTGGAGAGTTTTCAGAGCTTGGAGAAAGCCAAGGTGCAGCCAAGAAAAGTGGAGAAGAAGACTTCCACCATTGATAATCTTGAAGCTTTCATCATTTTCTGAAAATCTGTAAACTCTTTCTAATTTCATTTTGAGTTTGTATTTGAAATAAGTATGAGCAACTAAACTCTATAGCTAGGGCTTAGGTTGAAGCCCTAAACATGATTACCTTATTGTTTTGATACTTGAGTGTATGAATTTCTAGATATTGTTGATGAATTCCAATTCACCAAATTAATCTATCCTTGATGTGTGTTTTTCCTTGGTTGGCCATCTTTGAAAGCATGCTTCTTGAGATTGTTGGGATTATGTGTATCTTCATGTTATCCTAAGCAATAAATGGATGAAGTAAGAATCATCCATGTGAATTGGTTTCTTGAATACCTAATGTAAACACCATGCTATTAGGATTCTTGTGATGTTCATATTCTCTTTGAACTTAATGGGTTCTCCTTGTAATTGAATCAAAGTACGAACCATACCTAGGTTCGGTTATGGGGAGGGCACAAGTATTGTAGCACGAACCATGCACTTTACGTATATTAGAGAGAATCACTGTTCACTGTTCAGAATTTTGTGGTTCAATGATAACCACTGAAGCAGCTGACCCCACAGACTCAGCAGACAAAGCATCAAGGTCCAAAAGTTCCAAAAATGCTTCATCTCCTGGATCTGGGACATGGGGTAAGTTTAACTCCTGTGGTTCTGGAACATATGGTAAGTCTACCCCTGGTGGTGGCCACATATCAGCAGCTATAACTGCAGCATCTTCTAACACCTGGTTGTAGGAGTGTGCTTCAATATTTAATTGACACTGACTCCTAATGTTGTTTGCTTGCAACCGACGTCTAACCACCAGTCTCTGCATTTCTGGTGTATAAAACATCCTTCTATTTCCGGTATCTATGACTTCATTAACTACATCCACATAAGCTTGGTGGTGTAGACGGCTGTGGAATTCTTCTTCGTCTATTGGGATAAGGCCATCGGGTCCCATTTGGAACCCTCCCCACGTATCATTGCTATGATCGGGTTGCATCCTAAACATTAATTTAACAGGTCAGTTAAATAACAAAACAATGAAATCGTAAAACTAGCTCTGATACCAACTTGTCACGCCCCAACCCACGGATTTAAGTAATTTTGGGTTAAGACGTGATTCACACCTTAATTATAGAATTTTAATAAAAACTATAACTAAAATGTGAAGAAACATTTAAATAAATAAAGTAAATATTTCACATAGAATATTCGAAACAACAACATCTGAAAGCTTGAAATAGTTATATTATTTTACAAGCCAGAACTACTAAAGAGTTTACTAAAAGAGTAACTCATTATTTATCCTCAAGCTATGTACACAGTACACCCTTATAAATATGCCAAAATCATCACAAGCTTTAGATTTCAGGTTCAGTACCTGCAAAATCTATTAGGGGGTGAGCGAAACCACAGCTCAGTAGGGACATAAACCTTTTTACATGAAATTGATATAATTAAATTAAATGACGAACAATTACACCGCCAAATATCACATTATTAATAATAATGCATGAATGAGCTTCAATTCTAATCCCGTTAATTCATATAACTGGACAAGCAGACCTGCACGTCCCATACCATGCTTATACCACTTGGTCCCGGATGCCCATTTATATGAACTAACACCCATTTCAACTGTCCCATAATTCCCCCTTTTGTTAGTCATCTTGCCTAACTCCCTTTCGCCAGTCCCGAATCACCCAATAAAAACCATGTGCACTGTGGGATCCCTGAGACCTGGTACCTGCCAAGAGTTAGACTCAACTACACAAAAGACTATATCCATTACCCTCTTTTCCATTATTAATATCTCCAACCAACATCTCCAACTAATTTCCATGACATGATATAATTATGCATTTCACATATCCATATATCCAACAATGTAGCTATTCAGAATATCACCAATGTACCAACATTGTTCTACCAATCAAGAACACATAAATATTCCAAGAATAACATTCAATTATAACAAGAATATTAATCAAATAATCATACCACGCATAATATATTGCTCACGAAATTTAATTAAATCAATCTCTGCAAAAGGTCCCCAAGAAACCCCTACCTCGTTTCCAAGTTAAGAAAACACACAAGCTACGACCTCTAACTTCTCCTGAGAATTTGATCACCACTTGCTCTCTCTTCTTTTCTATCTCTCTTTCTCACTTTAATTTTTCTCTCTTCTCTTTTGCAATCGTCCTATGTTTTTTTAAAACCAAAGGCAATGATCTCTATTTATAGTAACCATTATGGCGGCATGCCAACAGATAACTTCAATGCTTGTAGATCACCTCCTTAAGTAACTTTTCCTTCACTCCAAATCAATAGAAAGATAGGAAGATAATAGAGTGAAGACACGTAGTGATGATTCAACTACCTAAATCATTGACACATAACTAGTTTGTAAGTGAATAAGCAAGTGAATCATCAAATGCATAATTGTTTGACACATTTTTGACTACGTGGAGTTTAAAGAGAATTCTCATGCATGAATGTTTAATGGCTATACATGAGATGCTATTAACTAATATTAATATTAAAGCCAATTTTGAGAAAATCACCAAAATCTTTAAAAATAATGAATTGGCACTTAGGTGACGCATTAAAATAAAACATAGTTTTTCATAAAATGACTATAACACTATATATATATATATTTTAAATACAGGACTTCACAATATACCCTCCTTTAAAGAAATTTCGTCCTCGAAATTTAAAACTTACTGGAATAAGAGAATAATTCTGGGTACTTTTTACATATCTCTGTCTCTAATTCCCATGTAGCTTCTTCAGTATTCCCATGTAACCAAAGAACTTTGACCAATGGTATTGTTTTCGTACGTAACACTTGTTCCTTATGATCCAAAATCTGTATTGGTCTTTCCTCAAATGACAGTTCTTTATCTAAGTTGAGCTCTCCCCAATCTAGAACATGGGTTGGATCAGGCTCATACTTTCGAAGCATAGAAATATGGAAAACATTATGTATATTCGAAAGTTGAGGTGGTAGTGCTAGCTTATAAGCTACTTCACCAATCCTTTCCAAGATTTCAAATGGTCCAATAAACCTTGGTGCTAATTTTCCAGTTTTTCCAAACCTTTTTACTCCTCTTCGCGGTGAGACTTTAAGAAACACATAATCTCCCACATTAAAACTCAATGGTTTCCTTCTTCGGTCAGCGTAGTTCTTTTGTCGACTTTGAGCTGTTAAGAGATGTTGCTTGATAAGTTTAACCTTTTCAGTTGTCTCTTGTACCAAATCAGGTCCTAGCAACACAGTTTCTCCCACTTCAGTCCAACATACAGGTGACCGACAAGGTCTTCCATATAAAGCTTCATACGGTGCCATTTGAATACTGGATTGATAGCTGTTGTTGTAGGCGAATTCTGCCAACACCAAATGATCTTCCCAACTTCCACCAAAATCTAGAATACATGCTCTCAACATGTCCTCTAAAATTTGAATGGTTCTCTCTGACTGTCCATCAGTTTGGGGATGAAAAGCAGTACTAAAATTTAGTTGCGTACCCAACGCTTTTTGTAAACTTCCCCAAAATTTAGAAGTAAATTTAGAATCTCTATCTGAAACAATCGAAATAGGAATCCCATGTAATCTTATTATCTCTCGAACATAAAGCTTTCCAAGACTTTCAGTGGAATCTGTTGTTTTAACTGGTAAGAAATGTGCAGATTTGGTCAAACGATCCACTATAACCCATACTGCATCTCGTCCCTTTGGAGATTTTGGTAAACCTGTAACAAAATCCATGGTTATATGATCCCATTTCCATTCTGCTACTGGTAATGGCTGTAATGGACCTGACGGTTTCTGATGTTCAGCTTTCACCTGCTGACATGTAAAACACTTCGCTACAAATTTTTCTATATCTTTCTTCATGCCACTCCACCAAAAGTTACGTCTCAAGTCATGATACATCTTTGTCCCTCCAGGATGAATTGTATAGGACGAATGATGTCCTTCTTTTAGAACTTCTTTTCTCAGATCTGAAATTTCTGGAACATACAATCTATTCAAATATCTTAATCCACTGTCTGCATGGATACTCCATCCATCTGGTGTATCTCCACTTGTAATCTTAGTTCGAATGTCTTTAGACACAGAATCAGATTCTTGTGCCTCAATTATCCTTCCAATCAAAGTGGGGTGAGTTACTAAATTACATAGATATGCACAATCCTTATGCACATCTATGTACAAGTCAAAATCATAGAGAGACTCTACCATCTTCCACCTTTGATCACATAAACTGGCTATGACTTCTTGGGGATTTCGACTTAAAGCATCCGCCACCACATTAGCTTTTCCTGGATGATATTGTAAATCAAAGTCATAATCTTCTAAATATTCCATCCAACGCCTTTGTCTTAAATTCAACTCCTTCTGAGTGAATAAGTACTTCAAACTCTTATGATCCGAGTAGAGCTCAAAATGTTCCCCATATAAATAATGTCTCCATACTTTTAATGCGTGAACAATGGCTGCCAGTTCTAGATCGTGTGTTGGGTAATTCTTCTCATTTGATTTCAATTGACGAGAAGCATAAGCAACAACTCTGTCAGACTGCATCAAAACACATCCTAAACCATGCAATGATGCATCAGTATATACTACATAACTTACACCTCTTTCTGGAATAATTAACACAGGAGCGGATGTCAATCGAGTTTTTAACTCGTGAAATGCTTCCTCACATTTATTATCCCAAATAAACTTAACTCCCTTTTGTGTCAACTTGGTCATTGGATTAGCTATCCGAGAAAAATCCTTGATATACTTCCTATAATAGCCAGCCAAACCAAGAAAACTTCGAATCTCATGAACATTTTTCGGTTGTTTCCAATTCAACACTGCTTCTACTTTTGCAGGATCCACAGCAATGCCTTCTTTTGAAATAACATGTCCCAAAAACTTTACTTCTGTCAACCAAAACTCACACTTACTTAGCTTGGCAAATAACTTGTGTTCTCTCAATGTCTGTAGAACAATTGACAGGTGTTGTTCATGTTCTTCTTGAGATGATGAATAAATGAGAATATCATCAATGAACACAATCACAAATTGATCCAGATAAGGTCGAAAAACTCGATTCATTAAGTCCATGAAAACTGCTGGAGCATTTGTCAATCCAAAAGGCATTACTAGGAATTCATAATGTCCATATCGCGTTCGAAATGCAGTTTTCGATACATCTTCTGCTTTTACTCGTAGTTGATGATAACCAGAGCGAAGATCAATCTTTGAGAAGTATTGGGAACCTTGCAGTTGATCAAATAGGTCATCAATCCTTGGTAATGGGTACTTGTTCTTGATGGATTCTATTCAGTTGACGATAGTCAATACACATCCTCAGACTTTGATCACTTTTCTTTACAAAGAGTGCAGGAAAACCCCATGGTGAGGTACTAGGACGAATGAAACCTTTTTTCTCAAGCTCTTGAAGTTGTGTTTTGAGTTCTTTCAACTCTGCTGGTGCCATCCGAATAACTCTTCTGGGAAAACATCACTGAAATTCTTCACTATAGGAATTAGCCCAAGTTTGGGATCACCCAGATCCTTATTGGCCATATGAGAAATCAATCTCAAATAATTACAATTTTTATTATCCAAGATTGATCCAGGCTTGCAACTATTCTTATTTCCATAAAAATTGAATGTTTTCCCATCGCTGAGAGTCATAGTCACCATCTTTTTACCACAATCAAGAATAGCTTTAAATTGGGTAAGCAAGTCCATCCCCAATATTACATCATATACCATGAATTCCAATATCATCAGGTCAACAACAAGTTTATTATCTGATATCTCTATTATGCAGGATCTACACAACTTATTAACTTCAGCACATTTACCCAATGGAGATCCAATCATCAACGAGGATTTCATAAATTCATATTCTAATCCAAGAATAGATGCAAAGGACACAGATATGAATGAATTTGTCGCACCGGGGTCAAACAATATTCTAGCCCACGAGTTGAAAACTAGAAATGTACCTTCCACCATAGTAGGTTCATTCTGCTCCACTACTTGTCCAACAGCATATACTCGTCCTTGAGTGTGTTGTTCTGGTCTCCTTGCTGCTCCTGGCGCCTTAGGCCTTTGTTGTGCAGGTTGTCCTCTTGGACGTTGTGCCTGTGGATTAATAGAACCTCTAAACTGATTCTGTGAAGCTTGGTATGGGGCTTGGTACGAAGCACGGTACTGTGTTTGTGGAGCTTGAAATTGTTGTTGTGGTGCACGGAACTGTGGTTGTGGTTGTGGAGCAACAGGTATCTGATAGGATTGTAACTGGGGACAATCCCTCCGGTAATGTCCTATCTGCCGACAATGATAACAAAATCCTGAGTTTTGAGTTGCCTCAAATGATCTTGGATTTTGATACCGAGAACGAGAGGGGAAAAATCTTTGGCGTTTACTACTTTGTCCCCCGTTAGGATTCTTAGGTTCAAAAACTCTCTTAGAACCAAGTATTCTTTGTTCGGCCATTAAGGCACGATCAACAACTTCAGCATATTTCTTTAACTTAAAAAGTTCCACTTTCTCCTTGACCTCTAGTCTCAACCCTTCTTCAAATTTCTTTGCTTTTGCAGACTCATCAGGAATTATGTAAGGAGCAAAACGCATCAGTTCTTCAAACTTAGCTTGATATTGTCCCACAGTCATATCACCTTGATAAAGATTAGTGAACTCACGTACCTTCATGGTTTTCATAGTTTCAGGAAAATATTTTTCCAGAAATATCGTCTCAAAGGCAACCCAAGTTGCAATCTCAACATCAGGCATAGCCAAGACAGATTCCCACCAATGATAAGCTTGTCCTTCCAGATAGGTAGAAGCAATGGTTACTTTCAGGTTTTCAGGAACTCTTTGTTCATTCATCTTTCTCCTCATTTGTCTTAACCATTCCTCTGCTACCATAGGGTTTGGATCACCCTTGAACACAGGTGGTTGTGTCTTTCGAAATTCTCCTTGGATCCTCATTATTTGATCATCTTGAGTTTCATGATGGGGTTCGTGGTTATTTGTCTCACGAATAGCAGAGGCCATATCCTGAATGGCTAACATTATTCTCATACTATCACTCACATCATTCTCGTTTTGTCCTTCTATTCCAGCCATCTTAACAATTGGACCTTTATTAGATAATTCCACAAGATTAAAATATATATATATAAATATGCTAAATATTAAAATAAGCATACTTATCACAAGGACAACGTAAGACACACAATGACAGACAATAAAAAGTGTCGATGCCAACGGAAAATAGACTAGTGAATCGAAGAATTTAAGTAAAATAAATAAAATGACTGTATGCTATAATTATGAAAACTCCAAACTATGCTGAAACGTTCACACGATTTTAATAAAATCTAACAAAACTAAAAACTGCCACAAATCTTCATAAGTCGAATGCAAACCTATATGATACAGTAAAAAGAATTGCTAGTGTGAGTTGCAAAAATTAGTGCACACAATTAAGTTTAGATTAAATTAACACTTACAATTACTCAATACACCACAATCATGAAATATTGGCATGACAAACATAATTGTCCGATTTAATACGAATTTTGAAAAGTAAAACTAACAATTCATTAATCCATAGAATTTTATTTATTTTATATATTTTTTTTAAATATGTAATTAATCATGCCAATAAAAACATATAAATAAAACATTTATAAATTATATGAAGAAGAAACATTATAGAAAATCAAACATGCATATTAAACATTTATAAGTTGTTACAAACCTATTGCACAAAATTTAACAAAACAGTCACAAACCTATGTTACAAGGAACTTCCCATTTCAAAACCTCCATAAGGCTGCTCACAAAAACTATACATACCAAAATCAGCCTGTTAGATTTACACTATCTATTATTAGTCAAACTTTCTATTCATCATCAGAACTAATATCTATAATTTCGATGGGAGGGATAACAGGCTCAGGATGTTCATTTTCATCATCAGAACTTAGATTGATGACAGTTGGATCAGAATTTTGTGGTTCAATGATAACCACTGAAGCAGCTGACCCCACAGACTCAGCAGACAAAGCATCAAGGTCCAAAAGTTCCAAAAATGCTTCATCTCCTGGATCTGGGACATGGGGTAAGTTTAACTCCTGTGGTTCTGGAACATATGGTAAGTCTACCCCTGGTGGTGGCTGATCGGTTCATAATTGTATATTATTTCTTACCCTTCTAGCTTATGATTTGGTTATGTTTTTGAGTTAAACTTGTGCTTTTAATCCTTTTTGTGTTTATCTTTCAGTTAATTGAGCTTTAGGTAACAATGATGGCTTTGGAGAACATAATTCATGCAATTCAAGCATGTTAAGGCCTAATTTGGATGAATTGATGAAGAGCTTAAAGACAAATTCATTATGGCTACAGCCCCCTGCCAGTCCAGTTCCGTAGGTCATATTGCAAGCTTTGTTTCAGCAACCTACATAGCTCGGATGAGGCCACATTCTTCATGAAAGTTGCTCCAATTGGTGTGTACTATAACATATCCAAAATTCAGCTCCATTGGATAAATCTGGAGTCCGTTACCTAGCAAACACAGAACCATGCTCAGGATGGATCTTATCAGCGCGGAAAATGAGTTAGCAATTTGTTTCGGCCTTAACTTCTTCCTCCGACCTTGGATTGGCCCAAATAACATATGGCTGGAAAGAAGACATTCTGAACAGAGTGCTTAAAGTCCTAATTTGATTAAGAGAAGCCCAAGTTGTAAGCCCTTGAAGTTGCTGGTCATGCTGACCTCAGCATGTGCTGGTTGGATGCTTGGTCATGGTGAGCTAGGTATGAGCTATCATTTCTGGTTGGAAGCTTGGTCATGGTGACATGAAGATGAGCTAGGGCTGCTGGTGGGATTTAGTGGTGAAGTGCATCAACCAATTCAAGATTTTCTAATACAAGTGCATCACCCATTTCAGATTTTCTAATACAAGTGCATCAACCATTTCAGATTTTATAATTCAAGTGTTGTATGCATTAGTCTTATTGAATTCTGATTTTCACTTCCCCTAGGCCTATAAATAGGGAAGTTCTCTAAGCTTGTAATAACACCCCAAGGGGGGGAGCTCTCAAGCACTTCTCTAGAGCTCCCTTCCCTTATCTCCCTCAAATTCTCTTAATTTCCCTTTGTAGTTCTCAATTGTTGTAATATGATCCTTTTACTAAATCTTCAAACACTTCCCAAACACTTCTCTATTCTCTTCCAAGCATTCTCCAATTCCTCAAACACATGTCTCTTCCCTTCCAAAGTTCTCAAAGTTCTCCAATTTTCCAAACACTCTCTCTTCCAAAATCCACAAAGTTCCCAAACACAATTCCCATTCTCTTCCAAATTCCCCATGTTCTCAAACACTTCTCCCATTCCTTCATCAAATTCTCTAAACTTCTCAAACACCCTTCTCTCCCTTCCCTTCTCTCCCTCAAATTCTCTTAGTTTCATTTTCTAGTTTTCAATTGTTGTAATGAAATATTTGTGCTGAAATTCTCCCTAAGTTTTTCTTAGTTCCACTTTACTTTTCATTATGTAAATTCTTTTCTTTAGTTTTTCAAGTTTGATTAGTTTCCAAGTTTCAATTATGGTTCATGTTCTTATTCATTATGCTTATAAGTTAATATGCTAGTTTGAATGATTGATCACCATTTAGGCTTGCATGTTAGCTATCTTGGTTTGAATTAAGAGTATACACCATGCTTTAATTCGAATTGAACTATGAATAGGAAGAGTATGTATGGACATTCGACAACAGGGATTAGATACATGCTTGGTTGTTTAAATTGTTCTTCTATGCTTAATGGGTTCCTAATGCTTAATTTTAGGTTAGACAACAAATGATCAAATTAGGGAATTAGGAACACAAGGTTATGACCACACACCATGGCTTAATCATACATTAGCTAGAATCAATCCGTTAATCTAATTGAACTTGGGAACTTATCTGCTTGAGTTAGTTATTTTCTTTCTTCCTTGTTTTATTTATTTCCCTTCTTTTTCATTTCTGTTTTGTGTAGGGAAAATGAATTGAATCATTCAATCACCAATCCTCGTGGGATCGACCTCGCACTTACATACGCTATACTACCGAACGGCTCGTGCACTTGCGAGTATCACAAGTTGAGGATGCAGCTGAATCCATTTTGGTGCAGTTGTATCTACACAACAGTGGCCACATATCAGCAGCTATAACTGCAGCATCTTCTAACACCTGGTTGTAGGAGTGTGCTTCAATATTTAATTGACACTGACTCCTAATGTTGTTTGCTTGCAATCGACGTCTAACCACCAGTCTCTGCATTTCTGGTGTATAAAACATCCTTCTATTTCCGGTATCTATGACTTCATTAACTACATCCACATAAGCTTGGTGGTGTAGACGGCTGTGGAATTCTTCTTCGTCTATTGGGATAAGGCCATCGGGTCCCATTTGGAACCCTCCCCACGTATCATTGCTATGATCGGGTTGCATCCTAAACATTAATTTAACAGGTCAGTTAAATAACAAAACAATGAAATCGTAAAACTAGCTCTGATACCAACTTGTCACGCCCCAACCCACGGATTTAAGTAATTTTGGGTTAAGACGTGATTCACACCTTAATTATAGAATTTTAATAAAAACTATAACTAAAATGTGAAGAAACATTTAAATAAATAAAGTAAATATTTCACATAGAATATTCGAAACAACAACATCTGAAAGCTTGAAATAGTTATATTATTTTACAAGCCAGAACTACTAAAGAGTTTACTAAAAGAGTAACTCATTATTTATCCTCAAGCTATGTACACAGTACACCCTTATAAATATGCCAAAATCATCACAAGCTTTAGATTTCAGGTTCAGTACCTGCAAAATCTATTAGGGGGTGAGCGAAACCACAGCTCAGTAGGGACATAAACCTTTTTACATGAAATTGATATAATTAAATTAAATGACGAACAATTACACCGCCAAATATCACATTATTAATAATAATGCATGAATGAGCTTCAATTCTAATCCCGTTAATTCATATAACTGGACAAGCAGACCTGCACGTCCCATACCATGCTTATACCACTTGGTCCCGGATGCCCATTTATATGAACTAACACCCATTTCAACTGTCCCATAATTCCCCCTTTTGTTAGTCATCTTGCCTAACTCCCTTTCGCCAGTCCCGAATCACCCAATAAAAACCATGTGCACTGTGGGATCCCTGAGACCTGGTACCTGCCAAGAGTTAGACTCAACTACACAAAAGACTATATCCATTACCCTCTTTTCCATTATTAATATCTCCAACCAACATCTCCAACTAATTTCCATGACATGATATAATTATGCATTTCACATATCCATATATCCAACAATGTAGCTATTCAGAATATCACCAATGTACCAACATTGTTCTACCAATCAAGAACACATAAATATTCCAAGAATAACATTCAATTATAACAAGAATATTAATCAAATAATCATACCACGCATAATATATTGCTCACGAAATTTAATTAAATCAATCTCTGCAAAAGGTCCCCAAGAAACCCCTACCTCGTTTCCAAGTTAAGAAAACACACAAGCTACGACCTCTAACTTCTCCTGAGAATTTGATCACCACTTGCTCTCTCTTCTTTTCTATCTCTCTTTCTCACTTTAATTTTTCTCTCTTCTCTTTTGCAATCGTCCTATGTTTTTTTAAAACCAAAGGCAATGATCTCTATTTATAGTAACCATTATGGCGGCATGCCAACAGATAACTTCAATGCTTGTAGATCACCTCCTTAAGTAACTTTTCCTTCACTCCAAATCAATAGAAAGATAGGAAGATAATAGAGTGAAGACACGTAGTGATGATTCAACTACCTAAATCATTGACACATAACTAGTTTGTAAGTGAATAAGCAAGTGAATCATCAAATGCATAATTGTTTGACACATTTTTGACTACGTGGAGTTTAAAGAGAATTCTCATGCATGAATGTTTAATGGCTATACATGAGATGCTATTAACTAATATTAATATTAAAGCCAATTTTGAGAAAATCACCAAAATCTTTAAAAATAATGAATTGGCACTTAGGTGACGCATTAAAATAAAACATAGTTTTTCATAAAATGACTATAACACTATATATATATATATATTTTAAATACAGGACTTCACACGTTATAAGCAATTAATCGAGAAAAATAAATATACATAACTCAATGGTTTCATAAAAATCCATCTCCTCAATGGTGGGCTCAACTTTTAAAGATATTGAAGTGGACTTCAACCAATTTTGTGTACAAATTAAAGCCTCAACCATAGCAGGACTCAATGAACTACGAAATGAATTAATTGTTCTCCCTCACGTGCTAAAAGTAGATTATGAGGCAATTGTAGAGACTGGAATTGCAAGCACATCTCTTGCAATGGCTGCTAAAGTTGGATGTTTAGAAGCATTCACACTCCACCAATTTAAAATATCAAACTGTTCAATATCTTGTTCTGCAGCATCCGACAAATATCTATCTATCTCATGAGATAGAACCGCTGCCTCTTTATCTTCTTGTCTCTTTTTCCACTTTTCCTTATAGCCTTTTTCATATCACCTCCAAAGCTTGAGGAGTTAGAACTATCAGTCACTATGCTGCTGCCAATACTTGAAGATGTAGTAGCTACTAAAAATTTGAGTTGGATTACTAATTAAACCTGCCTCGTACAGCCCATAAAGTTTAAACAAAAAGATCTCTCACACCAGCTGTCTTCTCGGCAACATAAGCATCATTTTTACACATACAAATCAGGAATATGCATTGATAAATTTTCCAATTTATACCTAGGATAAAAAAAACAACAGCTATCAACAAGAATTGGTTCACACTATCAAGTGATCCCTAATACTTGTCATATTTCAATTTCACATTTTGAGCCATGTTAGATAGAAGAGGATTGCCTACTACACTCAATTCTGCCAATTCACAATCAATTGCAAATAAGTCATGAAAAGTAGTATGAGTTGTGGCATGCAAAGTGGCACTACACCTCAAGGTGAAGTCATAAAAACTTTTTAAGAACTTGACAAAGACAACAACATTTGCCCAATCCTCCTCAACTGGTGGCGTATTCTCTCTACCAAAGTAGCTTTTAAAATGTCCATCCTCATCTTCCAACCTAGAAAAAGCCTTTTTAAATTTCAAAGCAGCTTCTAGCATCATATAGGTGGAATTCCACCTAGTTGGTACATCCAAGATAACTAAGCCTTTACAATCAATCTTATCTTTTTCAATGCAAGATTTAATAGTTTCTAATCTTTTGGGGGAAGATCTTACATACATGACAGCATCACAAACACTCTTAACAGAATTATGTAACTCTTTCAAACCATCAGTTACAATGAGATTTACAATATGAGCACAACATCTCATATGTAAGTGGACACCATCTAACAACAAACCTTCATTCAGCCAATCCTTCATCTTACTTTGCAAATAAGATACAACTTTATCATTTGCACATGCATTATCTAGGGTAATTGTCATTACCCTCTCTATACCCCAGTCAATCAAACACTTCTCAATAAGTCTGCCAATTGTCCTACCCTTGTGATTTTTTATATATTTTTGACAGAAGTCCATTTGTCAATAATAACGCAAACTTTATATGCAGCTAACTTTGCTTTCAGAAGTTGCTTTTCATCATAGTAAAGTGCAAGCAAATCTCTACTAGCAAGTGTTCTACGAGATGGCGGTATAAACCTAAGGCATGCAACACTACAAAAGTGATGAAACCCTTCTCCATCTATGAAACTAAATGGCAACTCATCAATAACAACCATCCTAAGACATGTTTTCCTAGATTCTTCTTTATTAAATCATGTTGCCCCAAGAGCGATAATACCTCCAGATTGGTCCTTGGCAAAAGTTAGGACCTTTTGGTTTGAACCAGGCACCCTATACGGGGTTTTTTTTTTTGTTGGCATAAATTAGTAATATGAGTTCTCAAATTTGATGTCCCATAAGTTGCAGGATCATATTTATAGTCAGCAGTTTTGCAATACTTGCATATAACCCTAATAGGTTCAGAAGGATTACCAGTTTGATATTGTTCAAAGTGATTCCACACCTCACTTGGTTTCCTAGTCGGTTTTCTCTTTTTTTGGGAAGGTAACGATGGAAGTTGATCAGATGCACCAGTATGAGCTTGAGAGGTCACAACTGCTAGTGCAGATTCAGTCATAAGTGATGGCTGATTAGAAGCAAAACCTTCTTCACCCCGTGATTTACCTCCATCTATATAATTAGACAAATTGCACATTAAATAAATTGCACCTTAATCAAACAAATTGCACCTTAATTAGACAAATTGCACCTTAATCAGACAAATTGCACCTCATAATGAACATTAAATAAATTAGAAGAACTCACCATCATTGGTACTGAGTTAGCTTCATCCATCATTGCTACTGAGTTAGCTTCATCCAATGTTGGCACTGAGAGGAGCACATTTGAATCAATGGAGGTTGAAGTGGGTTAGAATCAGATCTGTGAGCACGTTTGAATCAAAGGATAGAGGTGCGACATGGACGATGGAGGTGCGACGCCAACGAGGTTTCTGCGATGTGAGAATGGGTTTGATTGAAGTAGTGGAGGTTGTATTGGTTCAAATCAATGGTGGCTTCTCTAGGGTTCAAGTGGGTTGAGTGAGGCTCTGCGTGTTCAAGGAAGAAGAGCTGAGATGAGATGAGATGTGAGAGAGTTGGAGTCCGAAAGTAAGTGGTTTCGAGTCCATTTCAATGCGGCTGGGTGTACTTTAACACTTCTAATTAGCCACTCAGCCATTGACATATGTAAACTAATATGTATATAATTAATTAATATTTAAACGGTTTGGTTCGAATTAGCACAATTTTTCAAAGCATAAAACTGCAGCTAAACCAAACCATTCTGGTTTGGTCCGGATTTTAAAACTGTTGACTTTTTTAAAGTCAAAACCAAACCAAACTGGAAAATACAAATTGGTTTAGCCGGATTGATGCCTACCCCTAGTAGGAATGTTGTTGTTGAAACATTAAATTTTATATTGATGTTAATGTGATAATTATTATTTACTTAATATTAAATACTTTTTAATTAAACAAACTGACGAAATTGAGCCCTTGGACTGAATTTGTTAACTACTGTAAATACGATGACGAATCAAGAAATTGAAATCACAGTGACCAAATTTGATTTTGAGTCAAACTCCAGTGAAGTGACCAAAAATGTAATTAACCCTATCATTTAATAGGTGCCAAACTAACAAAGTTTACAAGATAAGCCCATCACAATTTCCTCTTAGCCATCGTGGTTGTTTATTCAGAGTGAGCAATAATTCTATTTTTCTTGAGTCTAACAAAATTTTCACTCTGAAATCTCTACAAATTGAATGAAAAATATCAATTGAGGAATCAAAATTGTTGAGGAGCCATAATCCCCAAATTCAAGCATAACATGGAATGGGAAGAGATGAAACGTGAGTAGAAAGAGATGTCACTCCACAAGAGAGGCACATGCTTACTCTAAGAGCAATTCCAGCGTGCCCGGGGCAAAAGGGGGGTTAGGCCCAAAACGGCCTTCCAGTGGACAAATGCTGCTTGGGTTGTGGGTGGGCTCCACAAGCCTGGGCTGGCCCTCAGGCAAAATCAGCCCTCAGTCTAGCTTGGGTTTGCTGACGTCAGCAACCAAAAAAATTTAAAAAAAAAAAACTAAAAATTTTAGAATTTTTTTAAGATAAATACTTAGTCATATTTTTCACTTCCAACATCAAAACTCTATACAAATTCCTCTCTTCATATCTTATGTTAATAGTGGTTGCCATGACAATGAGTGGAAATACACTTTGCTTTTTGCAAGGGCGGCCACTATTCACATGAATAGTAGCTGCCCTAATCCCCCCCTTGCCATGGCAAAGGGCAAATGGGTGGAGTTGCTCTAATCAAAGTTATTTAACGAAAATTTAGGCATGTCCTTAAATTACAATGGGTATCAAGCTATATGGATAATGGATCAAATTACAACAATTAAAATAACAGGAATGAAAATAGAAATCGGGCAAACTACAAGGACCAAAAAGTTACATTTTTCCCTTTTAAAAAAAAATTGAATTCAATACTCCAAACCTCCAAAGCAGCGTCGTCTTGGCGCCAAGGATCCTCTCCTTACAAAAGAGACTGGTCAAGGGGTAGCGCGGGCGCGGGAACACAAGGCACAAGGCAGATCAACTAATATGTCTCATCTCATCGAAACCTTAGGGTTTCGTCCTCCTCAGTTCTCCGAGGTGCCCTCATTCAACCTCTCTTCCATCCTATTTACCTTTTTGCTAATATTATATCCTTCGCAATTTGTTGAGTTTTCGAGAAATTTGAAGAAATTTGTGAACTAGTTCTTTTTATTGTTTTCTAGACTATTTTTGAAAGAGGTAGAGTGGGAAAGGGGAAATTCGAAGCCGGTTAGTTGATTTAGGGTTGCTTGCTTGTGTGGAGCGATTAGGGATTTCGAATGCTATGTAATAGAATATCTGATATTTATAACCTGATTCGTTTCTCTTCCTTGGGTTTCCCGTAATCAAATGACTTGGGTAAAGTTTGATGCTTTATTGTAGAACGAATGAGATAAGTATTTGGCTTAATTGATACGAAATTTGTTGTACAAGGTCAGAACCCAGAATGTGCATAACTTTTACTTCATTATTTGATGTATGAGTGGTCTTATAGTGTTTTCTTGTGTTTGTGGTTTATGAGGTGAAAAGGGTATCCGCTTTGTATGTTGTTTAAGCTGTTGTGAGTGTATATTTTGTACTTAAAGCCTTTCTTTGGATGTTTTTTCTTTCGTTATGTACATGAAGATGTTAGTAGAAGTATATTACAACTGAAGACTAAAAACGGAGATTTGTTTGATCACCTGAGTGTGTGGTTTCGTTTACAAGTTAATCCATGCCACTAAGACTTGCCTTGCTCTATATTTGAAAAGGGACATGTTGGCCTGAGGTGGCAATGTCTAGTGAAGTTTCTTTTATATACAAAATGTTAAATGACAAATTCTAAATTGCATAACAGAAATGTTAAATGTTATTTGTATAATCATAATATTAATGAGTTATATATTCTTCCCCGATTACTATGTTAGTCAATGGTGTTGTTTAATTTTCTGCTAATTGTTGTGTCGATACAGCTGCACCAAAATTGATTCAGCTGCATCCTCAACTTGTGATACTCGCAAGTGCACGAACCGTTGGTAGTTTAGCGTATGTAAGTGCGAGGTCAATTCCACAGGGATTGGTGATTGAATGATCCAATTTAGTTTCCCTACACAAAACAGAAATGAAAAAGAAAGGAAATAAATAAAACAAGGAAGAAAGAAATAACTAACTCAAGCAGATAAGTTCCCAAGTTCAATTAGATTAACGGATTGATTCTAGCTAAAGTATGATTAAGCCATGGTGTTTGGTCATAACCTTGTGTTCCTAATTCCCTAATTTGATCATTTGTTGTCTAACCTAAAATTAAGCATTAGGAACCCATTAAGCATAGAAGAACAATTTAAACAACCAAGCATGTATCTAATCCCTGTTGTCGAATGTCCATACATACTCTTCCTATTCATAGTTCAATTCGAATTAAAGCATGGTGTATACTCTTAATTCAAACCAAGATAGCTAACATGCAAGCCTAAATGGTGATCAATCATTCAAACTAGCATATTAACTTATAAGCATAATGAATAAGAACATGAACCATAATTGAAACTTGGAAACTAATCAAACTTGAAACTAAAGAAAAGGATTTACATAATGAAAAGTAAAGTGGAACTAAGAAAAACTTAAGGAGAATTTCAGCACAAATATTTCATTACAACAATTGAAAACTAGAAAATGAAACTAAGAGAATTTGAGGGAGAGAAGGGAAGGGAGCTCTAGAGAAGTGTTTGAGAGCTCCCCCCCTTGGGGTGTGTTTACAAGCTTAGAGAACCTCCCTATTTATAGGCCTAAGGAAGTGAAAAATCTGAATTCAATATGGCTAATGCATACAACACTTGTTTTATAAAATCTGAAATGGTTGATGCACTTGTATTAGAAAATTTGAATTGGGTGATGCACTTGTATTAGAAAATCTTGAATTGGTTGATGCACTTCACCAATAGATCCCACCAGCAGCCCTAGCTCATCTTCATGTCACCATGACCAAGCTTCCAACCAGAAATTATAGCTCATACCTAGCTCACCATGACCAAGCATCCAACCAGCACATTCTGAGGTCAGCATGACCAGCAACTTCAAGGGCTTACAACTTGGGCTTCTCTTAATCAAATTAGGACTTTAAGCACTCGAAATTGAAGTTCAGAATGTCTTCTTTCCAGCCATATGTTATTTGGGCCAATCCAAGGTCGGAGGAAGAAGTTAAGGCCGAAACAAATTGCTAACTCATTTTCCGCGCTGATAAGATCCATCCTGAGCATGGTTCTGTGTTTGCTAGGTAACGGACTCCAGATTTATCCAATTGGGCTGAATTTTGGATATGTTATAGTACACACCAATTGGAACAACTTTCATGAAGAATGTGGTCTCATTCGAGCTATGTAGGTTGTTGAAACAAAGCTTGCAATATGACCTACGGAACTGGACTGGCAAGGGGCTGTAACCAAAATGAGTTTGTCTTTAAGCTCTTCATCCATTCATCCAAACTAGGCCTTAACATGCTTGAATTGCATGAATTATGCTCTCTAAAGCCATCATTATTACCTAAAGCTCAATGAACTGAAAGATAAACACAAAAAGGATTAAAAGCACAAGTTTAACTCAAAAACATAACCAAATCATAAGCTAGAAGGGTACAAAATGATATACAATTATGAACCGATCACTAATCACAAGATTTAGCTTGGCTTCCTGGTTGGCTTCAGCAGCATCAGAAAGAACAATGGGAGGAGTGCATGAACGAGCTTAAGAGTACAAACTTAGAGCTAGGCTCCAAGGTTGGAACTAGACCTATACCAACCACATTATAACTTTAACTGCTTCTTCTAAAGCCAAGAGGAATGGATTTAATGGGTCAAGTTATTTACTCATGTGTCTTCTTTATTGCATTGGGTAGGATATGAAATTTTTTCAAGGAAACACCAATGAAGGGAAAGATGCTAATACATTGTCAAGTGAGGAAGGCAGATGCAACCGTTATCATTTGTTCTTATCTGGGGAAGACAATTCTGCAGCTGGTTTTGCTTCATCTCCTGGAAATGTAAGCTCTTAAGGATGCTTACCAAAACATGATTTTAAGTTTTTCATGTTCAATATATATATGTATTTTGATTTAAAACTTGCACATTAATATATTGTTGTTGATCCTGTTGCTGAATCTTCCATCTTAGTAGACACAAGATGAAACACTGTGATAAATGAATTAAGTTCTGCTTCCAATATTTGTGAATGAAATTGCCTAATACAAGGCCAAATGACAATTAGTGGTCTCTATATCGGAGTTTTCATCCATATGAAATTAATGTAGGTAAGCAATATCAGAAACAAAATAAACATCAAGACACTAATTGTTTGTGTGGTTAGATGTTTTAACCTACATCCGCATTTGAATGACACAAGACTTAACGTTGAAGGGGGTTCAATGTAGACAGTTTTACTTTATAGTATCTACCCAGATTTAATGTATTTTCACTTCAGTTTAAGTGCATACTTAAATATAAAAAGAGAGAGAGTGCATAATATAGAATAACAAAAACCTAAATTTATTTAATTTTAATTATCCATTCTCAATTGAATGTTCAAAACTATGATTGTATGACAATCTAAAATGAAACCCACAATGACAAGGAAATAATAAAAGCTATTAAAGGCTACTAAAAACAATAGAAAATAAATAAACTTGCCAAATTATTATTTTTGTGTCTATGCCTAAAATTGGTATGTAGGCCTCCATGATTCCTATCATAACACACTAATACATATACATATATCTATTTTCTTGTATAGGTGCTTCATTTCCATCTTCATCTTTCTTCAAATGGATCTTCACAATGTAGCCCAACTCAACCTTTGGATACTTCTCTAAATCATCTTGAATTCAATAAAGTTGTGCCTGCACAACTAAATGGCACCTCAGTGGGTTCCAAAGTGAAGAACTGTTCGGAAATCCACCTGAATGTTGGTGGGATAAATTCTCTACCTCTAAAGTCCATTCAAAAACCAGTAGAAGATATTGTTCCACAAGGTCCCTCCAATACAAAGATATCAGCAAGCCATTTTGGGGGAAAACTTAATGCCAATTATCTCAAAGCAGCTGACATCACTGATGCAGTTGAACTCTCCATTGCAGCATCTGAAGCATTGGTTATACATGAAACTGTGACGAGTGGGCTGGCTTCAGAAGTATTGCCAACTGCAGTGGTACTGGAAACTGCCCTTTGGGTAAAGAAAGCACGGTTGGAGTGGCTAGAAGATTCCTTAGATAGCCCATCTGAGGAAACTGACAAGGGTGATTCTCTTTCAGACTTGGATGATTTTACGATGGCTGATGTGTATGAAGATGTAGGACTATCTCTGAGTATTCCTTCTGATGAGTGTGCTCTTGATTCAGCTATTTCTCAAGTCAAAGAGACTCCTGTCTCTGAAAATCAGTATGAGTGTGTAAATCTATCTGATTCTTTGGAGCTCAAGGCTCAACATGTCAAGTTTGATGATATCTCTATGCAAAGAGAACTAGTAGAGAATCTGGTTACGGATATCAGATCAAGAGAGGATTTGCGTCCAGCATCTGTCAATTGTGAGAACGAAGAGTTTTGTGACAAGCCTGTTCCAGGTTCGAATATCTGCAGTGTGGCTAGATATGATCCTTCAGCTCTGAAAAGTTCAGATGGAATCATTATGGAACAGGTAAATGTCATATTTATCTCCTCTGCTCTTCGATGCTCACCCTGATTTATTATATCAAACTGGAAATATATAGAAAAATATCTTTATCCCCTCAATTAGTTTAAGGCTATGGCTTCACTTTTTTCATGTACTATGGTAAAGATATACTACGGCCTAGACGTAGGAATTTTTATCTCATTCCAATTGGGACTTATTCTGAATTTAATTGTGCAAGTTTGGCTTCCAGACAGTTGCCGCTATGGTGGATATAGCTTCTAATCAGCCTCAAGACAAAGTAAACTTTCGTCCAGATGCTTGGAATTCAGGGAATGCTAGTAAGTAAACATTTCCTTTTCCATGCACCTCCTTGTCGCCTATGATTAGGCAATACTTGTGTTTTCTTAATTTCTTATTTATTTATTAATTTTTATTTTTATTTTGTTTTCTATGTCATGTAGAGGGAGAAGATCAGATAACTTATTTAGCTTCAGACAAATTCAGGAGCCGATGGTTAGGTGGTTGGACAGGCCAAGTATGTGCTCTAATTTTTCATTTATCTATTTGAGTTTCAATCTTCCCATCTACCCTTACCCAAATATTAAGTTTCAATCTGTCCCTTTCTGTTCCTCTTCAAATATCCCTTTGGAAAGGAAATTTCTGCTTCTCCACAGTTGAAACAAAATAGTAAAACTATCCTGAAGTGTTTTGCTGGTGAGACAAGCTTTCTCTCAGAATCTGCAGATATTGCTCCAGACGTGAACTCTTTCGTGCAAGTGCATGAAATTGAGTCATATAGAACATCAGAGTCGAGCATAGCCTGTGCTGGTTTACATGACGAAGCTAATAAGGAGATATTTGTTTCTCAAGATTTGGTGAAATCGTCTAGCCTATCTTTAGTTGATCCTCTTTGTTCCGTTGTGCCGTGCAGTATTTCTTCAGAAAATACCAGTCTTACAATAGCTCAAAATCAGACAGATAAGGAAAATGATACTGAAGAATGCTTTAGACCCACACCAAAACATGGGGTGGATAATTCACATAAATCCTCAAATCTAATTATTGAACTCCACCATGAGGATGTGCAAGCTATGCCCACAATTAGTGGGGAATGTTCTCCAGTCAAAGTTCGAAGGCAGTTGATTTCACTCAGGACATATAGTACGCTTCTCCCAAACGATGTTTCCATTTTGGACCGGAGAAGCCTTTATCAAAATCAGTCACTTGAACTAGAATGTGATCAGAGGCTGGTTCCCTTAAATAAGAATGTGGGATGCATTAGATCTTTTGATAAAAGGAGTTGTAAAGAGCCCCTTCCTTGTCATCCTGTATCCTGGGATACTGCTGGAAGAGGTAATGAGGAAAAGGGTGAAACTACCCTAAATAGGAATCCAGCTGCAACAATGAAAAATCAGAAGAGGAATTATCATGAGACTGCAGAGCATGGGTTTCCAGTGCAGGCTTTGAAAAAGAGGAGGCAGACTGTTATTTTTAATCATAGGGCACATCTCGGTCTTCAGGCTCCCAAACCTTTTATAAACAGTTCCACTTGGGAGAAACAAACCAAAATTTCATTGGTACCAGAAAATGTTGCTAAGCTCCAACAAAACAAAGAACTGCACAATATACAATTTGAATGCAAGAATTCCCATGACAGAGATGTTTCATTGAAAAAGAGGGTTCGTTTCTCTGAAGCAGAGATTCCAGTTCAGCAGAACAAGAACCTCCAAAAGCTAGATTCTTCAACGAAAAATTGTAAGCCTTGGCTATTGATTCTCTATCATTCCTTCCAAATTGATGAACATTACAAATTGTTATAATTTATTTTGTTGCTTTAACTTCAAATTTAGGCTCAACTGCTCGAGCAAGTAAAAGGTGGAAGAATTCTAAGTTTCAAAGTCATGAGAAAAGTTGTCTTACAAATTGTCACCATAAGTTTGGGAAGAGATTACTATTTCAAGGTATAGAATTCCTTCTTACAGGATTTTCTAGTCAGAAGGAAAGGGACATTGAACAAAAAATATGGAAATATGGTGGTATTGTTCTTGCTGATATTCCTTCTCCAAATTCGAGGGGAGAGAGAAGCTTAAGATCTAATGGCTATCAGCTTCCTATTATTCTATGTTCAAAAAAGGTCAGCTTCCTATTATTCTTCCTTCTATTTCTTAGTAATCTGAACTTTAAACTTAGTTATGATGTGTCTGAATATGGCCCTAATCAGGGTGGGTGACTAACGAGTTAATTGGAATTTTTTGTTTAATATCTTGTCCTCTTTCTTTTCTGGTTTGTTGTGGTGCTTCAATGTTGTCAATATTTATACATTTAATATATTTCATGCAATTAATTGATTGTCACTGGTGTTTTATAAGTACCGATAATTGCTTCTGCCGTCTATGCTTTGCTTTCATCAGCCATCCTACTTCATATTTTTTTCGTTTCTTCTACATACATATTATTGCTAATTATTCTCATTTATGTGTATGCCACAACCATTTATCTTTATTTTATAGAGATTCTTAATCAGTGATTGGTTTTCTTCATATATTTTATTGTAGTCTGCATTTCAGTTTCTACTGCATAAAAAATTGTAGGTGACAAAGAGATGGCATATAGGTGTCAAGTTTCTGATATAGCTTTCTTCAGTTTTTTTTAGCAAATATAGATGAAACAAATTTTCGTAAGGTTGATGGGTTAATAGTTTGCACAAAACATTTCATAGTACATTATTTTATATGTTGTATCGACTACATATATATTAATACAACAATGTATTTTGTAGTGCTTTGGAACTTGCTCACCTATTTTATGTCATACGCTATAACAGTAATAATTATCCTTTATAATTTGTATGATCCCTCAAAAGATGGGAAAGCATGAGGGATATTACCAAAGCATTGCAAGTTTGAATTTTCCAATTTGTGCAATCTAATGTTGTATAATTCTGTTGTTTGCAAATATTTTACCTTTACTTATCACATGTTATGTTTTGCGATGAGGGTGTGCCTTAGTGCATTGCAATGCTACGGGTTTGCTCTGCATGATTTATGGTTGTGGGTTTGAGTTGTGGTAACAGTGCACTGGATTGCCCTTTTTATGTGTATTGTTTTGTGATAATCACAAGAAGGTTTTATAATTGGTGGTACTGCAGTTTCTTAGTCACATGTTACTTCTTTATCCATTGCAGCTACAGACCACCAAGTTTTTGTATGGGTGTGCAGTGAACGCCTTCATATTAAAAGTTGATTGGCTTGCTAATTCAATTACATCGGGTTGTATTGTACCACCTGAGAAGTAAGTGCTGCATTTTCCTTAAATTTTTACCTTTGATTTAGTGGGGCTGGGGATAGGTTACTGTTTAGGTTCTTATACACATGTGACACTGATTTTTGTTCTGCTGATTCTTAGTATAATGCAATAAGACACAAGGATCCTTGTTCTTTTAGGATATTACAATAGATTTCGTAGGCTAGTTTTTTCGTACTCATGAATTTTATTTGGGGGGCTTAAACTTTTTGATGTCATGTGAATTGGTTACTTTTCAATGGTTCCTGATTCTAAATCAATATCTTTGTTAGATACATGATTCTACTGAATCGAGTTGATGCGGAGCATATTATGATCAGGAAGCCGTTTCATCACAACCGTAATTATGTCTTTGAGAGAGTAGGAATCATGCTTTATGGGAAGCACAGTTTCTACAGCAAATTGGCAAAAATAATTAAGGTAGGGGTCCCTGCCTGTTGTTCTAACCTTAATACACCCTGGAAACTTGAAAGTTGACATACCATCTTATTTCATCTTGGCTTATTTAGTTTGTTTTAGGAGCAACTTCTCTTGGGGCTGTTGCCATCTGCTCCAGCTAGCTCATGATTACACGATCTTGCTGTCAAAATAATAATATATAATATTGTCGCTCTTGGCAGAAACTAAATTCATTGTCATACCATCAATTATGGTCATGGCACACATCTTACTCTAGTCGTACTAAATGTTTAATTTTTCTGAGTCACTAACTTATGCAGAATGGAGAAAATAATAATCTAGTGTGCAACTTATGCGTTGCCAATGACCCTTTGGTCTTGTGCCATTTAGTCTTCACCTTGTTGAAGGAGGTTCCGAGTACAAATCTCATGGAATGAAAGTTTCTTTTGTTGTTGAGTTAAAAAATAATAAAATAAAATCAAGTGGGTTTGTATGTGTTGTGGGAAACAATTGCGTGCAATAAAGGACTTCTGTTATCTTATCTCTTGCAAACTGACCTCAAATTCGCCCTTGAACAAACAAGCTATGGCTGTCGTCTGATTCATTCTGTTCGTATTTCTGTATCCTGCAGCATGGAGGCGGGCGGGTCTTTAAAACCCTCCAGTGGCTAGTCCATAGTTTGGACAAAGAGAAGGTTTCTTTGGGAGCCATTGTTACTGAGGATGAAATTAGGACATCGCGTCACTTGAGGCAATGCGCCTCTGAGCAAAAGATACCAGTGATGGTCAGTAATTCTTAATTTCTTTTAGAAGTGTTTTGGATTACTTTTTATGGCTTATACAAAAGCTCAAAGAGCACCGAACATTTCGAAAAAGCAATTGTGACGAATCTCTTGCTTTCACAATGATGTGCTCACATGCTCTTTTCCTATAATATTAAACTTCAACCCTTTCTGATTTGAGTAAGCATCTGTTGCAGCCAGCTAGCTGGATCATAAAAAGCTTGCATTCAGGAAAGCTCCTTCCATTTCCTGATAAAGGTACTTCCTCTCTTCCTGCAATTAAGATTCCATAGATCCCAGTTTCCACAAAAATGAGTGAAGATGTATAAAATTACCGTTTCTTTAGCAGCATATGTAGTGGATTTGTTGTGTGCATATGTAATATTGTAGGATACAAAATAATGTAGTTTTGTAATTTATAATTCCAATTTCAAATTTTTAAGAGCTTGGTTGTGTCAAGTATAAGTTATGCTACATACATATAAGTTTCCTTGTAGTTGTCGAACATGTAAGAATGAAAATATTACATTTTTTTAAATTACACCCATGCCTTTTGAACTTTTATCTGTGTCTTACTTGGGTACTTAAGAAAAATACCTTCTAAAGTTGTTTTTAAAAATCACCCTTGTTGCCAATGGGTCTAGCTCAGTGGAAAAAGACATCGACTTGCAAACTAGAGGTCTCAAGTTCGAACCCCATGACATCTTAAAAACATTTATAGTTCGAAGAAGAAAACTTTAGGAAAAGTAATCAATTAACATGACCACCATAACTATACTCAATGACTATAATAACTATATTATGATATCACCATAACTATAATAACTATATTATGCTACATCCATATAAGTTTCCTTGTAGTTATTTATATAATAACTATAAATATAAAATAGGAAAGTAGCATCTTTATATTAATTGATTAACAAATAATTAAACTTAAAGCAGAGCCATATATGCATGCATATCTTAGAGGCTACCACAGTGTGGCCATGTGAGTCACTGAAAAGGACGGCCAGGAGGATAATGCATATGAATTTAACAAACTGTGATGAAGCATCAAGCATTTTCCCAATCAGGTACATCTGCAGAGACAATCTCAGAATTCGCATCTTACGTTCTTTCAGGTATTCATCAAATGCTTCCTCCACCTGCATTTTAGTTCCTCTTGCGTTTCGATCGATGTGAATTGTTCGAGCCAAGCACCGGGCAAGAACAACTGCATCTTCCAGACAAGCTGAACCTCCTTGTGCAAGAAATGGACCCATTGCATGCATGGCATCTCCTGCTAGGGCCACCGTCCCTTCGCGAAACCGTCTTCGTAATGTGTCCCATGGTGCATGGTATCTCAAGTACTCTGTGAGATGCAAAGAATCCAGCTCGCAATTCTTTGCCATCTCTATGATGCTTGTAGGGAAGCTCTCCACAGAGTCCAGTGCCAAGTTCCGGACCAGTTTCTGGCTCTTGGAGGCCATTGAATCTGTTCATAATTAACGAGGAAGAAGGATAGAGGGAAAGAAAAATTAATCAAAATTTTCCTGTGTTAGAAGTTCACGTAATAACATAAACAAACAGATTATGATGCTCCTAATTTTATTTCTCCTGCTGACCTTATCGCAAAAAGGACTGTTTTTCATACTACATTAGTGAACCATTTTCTTTTTGTTGACATGGTAATATTCTAAATTACCGTAATGCACGGAAAATGAGGAATCGAACTCGGATGTAATTAGTCTTTGCAAAATAATGTGGTTAGTGTGGCCTAAAATATGATCCCTTTAGTATTATTTTAGGTATAAGTTACAGTATAACATTGAACAAAATAATATATAATATTAGACCTGGACAAAATTACCTTGACAAGTATATTTTCGAGTGATGAACCAATAAACTAGGTTTTCGGTCATTGGCAGCTGTCCCACCTGAGTATCATCTTTTTTGGTTAATCTGAACTGAGAGCCGAGTTCATGCCCATTTGGATAACTCGTGAAGCCTCTTATCACACTGATGGTGAAAATTTTCTCAGCCCTCACCCCCATCATATTTGATATGGCAGAGTTCACTCCGTCGCATCCAATCACAACCTGCCACCAGATATTTGAGGACATAATTTTTCTTGCATTGTTGCAAAGCATAGTTAGTAAAATATGGGATAGGTGTATTATTTGGAATTTCGGAGAAAAAAAAAATACGTTGAAAAATTCGGCCATTATTTAGTATTTTAATATAATTTATAATTTTTTTTTAATGTATATAATCTTTTAATCAATAACGTGTGAAAAATACGTGAATTTTACCGGTATTATTCACAAATTTATAAAACAGAATGTGAAGAATACGTACGTAGTATAATATACGTATTGTACCTTGGCGTTCAAAAGTCTTCTACCTTGAAGTTGAAGAACAGGAGAAGAAGTTATGGGATCCAGCTTAATAGAAAGCACTTCGCACCCAAAATGAAGTGTGTTACGTGGCAAACTATTTGCCAAAATATCAACGAGATCAGTCCTTTTCAAACATCTCAATTCTTCTTTCCTGTAAAAGATTGAGTTCATAATTGATGTACCAATTTTTTTGGGAAAAATCACTGTCATGCTCAATTTATTTCTGTTCAAATTAGATGACAATTTCATCATATATATGGTCACCAATACTTATTTAACAACAGTTGCATGAAATTAGAACTCATAATCTACTTTTATACAATTAAAACTAAATGCATTAGACCAAATGATTATCAATTTTGGGAAGAGTAGTTAGTAGTCTCTGTTAACTGGTGGATGGAGCCCTTTGTAGACCTCTAATGGAATCTTTCGGGTTCTAAAGATATCTCTCCACAATGGGAGACTATATACAAGCGGCTCTATATATATTTGGGAATCTAAATTTTTTTTATGTTGTAGTTTGGTTGAAATAATTTTTTGGTTTGTAAACTTATTATGTGTTATTTTTCTTATGAACATTTCAACAATTGGACAAGATTCCGAAAACAACATTTTATTTTATAAACTCTAAAAGTAAAAACAAGTGCCACACTACTTTAATTTAAAAAAAAAAACATTTTATTCCATCTATATTTGTTAGATAATAATAGTGATAATTGAAGATAAGTCTAATTCATTATGGTCTAACATCCCTATTTCATCTTATCAGGTTTATCATCTTACAACGATCAGATCAAATCGTTTTATCTCAATTTCATCCATAGATTTCTTATCTCTTATACCACCATTTCCCCTATAAATATTAAGGACTCAAAGTACCAACCATATTATTTTCAGAACACACTACCCCCATTCCTCTATTCTAAAAATTCATTTCTCAAACCCCAAGACAACAATGTCTGGAGATGGGTATGATGGGCTTTTTGCTTGGGTTGCTACATCTTGCAGCCTGATGGTGGTTCACCTTGATAGGGCAAGGCTCTAGCAAGAACCTCTAAATGAGGACTTAATATGAGAACACCGTTGGATTATATCCAACGGCTTTCCAAAAAGCAGTTGCAACTGAAATTATTGCACTGAAACACTCCCTTCATCCGCATGCTTTCTCCTCTCTCCCTCCAAAAATATCACTCCCTCCAAAATCACTCCCTCCAAAAATATCACTCCCTCCAAACAGATGCTCTCTTGAAGAACACAATTTGTATTTTCTGGTTTGATATTCTCCTCCCTCCCTCCCTACGGTCTACCCCTCTAATTCTCTATTATCCTCTTCTTTCGCATGCTATGTTCTCTCTCCCTCCAAAAATATCCATTCCTCTAAAAAACAGATGCTCTGTTGAAGAACACCATTTTTTTTTGGTTTGATATTATCCTCCCTCCATCCCTACGGTCTACCCCTCTAATTCTCTTTTTTTTCTTCTTCTTCTTGAGCATGCTCTATCCTCTCTCCCTCCAAAAATATCCCTTCCTCCAAAAAAACAGATACTCTCTTGAAGAACACCATTTTTTTTTCCTGGTTTAATCTTCTCCTCCCTCCCTCCCCCATGGTGTACCCCTGCAATTCTCTTTTCTTTTTTCTTCTTGTTTGGTCATTCATACCATACAAAGCAAGTTACATCTACCTTTGTAATTCAATTTTCTATTTTCATTTGGCTAGTTTGGTGATTCTGGTCTGCTTCATCAAAGTGGCCTTGAGTTCATTACTTGATGATTGGAGACCACAAGTGAGCACTTGGCTCTGGTTTTATACTGTTGGTTTTCAAATCTTTGAGTTTGTTGGCATATTGGTCCAGCCCATGATGGAAGAAGAAAGTAGTCTCCCACAACTTTCTGGCTCCTTCTCAAGCTTCACGTGATGAGTTTTGGATGATTGCTTTTGAGATGTTCTTTTTATAATTAAAGGGGATATGGCTGGTGGCTAATAATATTGCATGGAATGATGATGTCTTTGGTGGGAGACAATGCACGGTCCAATGATAAAGAATGTTCTTTCTCTTTGGCTGGCCATCACGTGGGTTGATATGCGGTTTCCCTCATTAGGAGAGTTGCTGCATGGGTTTATATAAGGAGGCAGCAACCAAAGCTAGAGCAGAGAGAGCGTGTTGCACCAGAGAAGACATCGTGAGACAGAGAGAGAAGGGTGAGAACACCATCCGAAAGCCATCAGTCTTCCACTCTAATATTGTGAGAGTGAGAGAGTTAATTGTGTACCACTCTAAGTGTTTAAGTGAGGTAAAAGTGGGAGAGTATAGTGTGGTGTCATTGTACTTTCTCTGTGTGTATCATCAAGCCCTGGGCATTGGCTTGGTAGGATCTCTCTGTGTGTATGGACTATAGCGTTAGTATCATTTATGTATCTTAATGTATTGACAATAGCGTTAGTATTAGCAGTAGCAGATATCATTTTTGTATCTTAATATGTTGACAATAGTGTTAGTAAATATCATTTTTGTATCTTATGTGTTGATAGTGTGTGTAGTATGGGTATGGGTGTTAGATCTATATCTTCATGTTTTCGTTATGGTTTCAGTATATCTTATTTAAACTTTATATGTTGGAAGTATAAAATGAAATATGAGTTTGAACTTTGTTTCACATAGGCGAGTACGGTCTTATAATCAAATCAAGCAACTTCTATGGATAAACGTCAGTATTAAAATTCACAATAAAATACTGAGGAAACTAATTTATCATTGCTTGCACTCGTTTACAAGATGCTGACTATATTTATATACAAGTATTCTGCATGTGGGTAGAGACTTTAAGAATAAAATAACATATCACTAATCTGATAAATATTCTGTACTAGTCAAGACCACATGCAGTTGTCTTGGTCCCACACCTACACTACCGTTAGTCCAGCTCTGTGTACATGCACCAGAATATTGTGTTGTCTACTTAGTGATTATGTCATGTCTTCTTCTCAACACTCCCCTGCAAACTTGGCTCCCGGGAGACAAGTTTGGATACCAAATGAGAAAAGCGACCTTTGGATAGTCCTTTGGTAAAAACATAATTGAAACCAGAAACATTTCTTGTGATACTCTAAACCTTTCTTCTGATACTCTTCTCATACTCTGTTTAGCAAGTTTAAAAAAAATTAAAAAACCAAACAGATGAGCCAGCAACATAACACAAGCAAATATGAAACGATGAGTTCGAATAAAATTGAACAAGAAAATTATTTTAATTTCTGTAAGTGGTTGCTAACCTCCAATGTCCCAACACCAACAATAAAAACCATTTTAAAAAACCTCTTAATGGAAATCCTCTTCTTAAAAAACAAAACAAAAAAACTGCATTCCTGCTGCTAATAAACAAATTACCATTTCTTCTCTTAATGGAAATCCTCTTCTTAAAAAACAAAACAAAAAAACTGCATTCCTGCTGCTAATAAACAAATTACCATTTCTTGAAGAGGCAATGGCTGATCTTGGTTCCACAAGTATGACCAATCTTTTCACTTCATTTAAAAAATATAAACATATCATCAATTTCATCCCCAACTTCATTTATAATAATTACCAAATTTGCAGGGCAACCAGAGCCATCAATGCATAGCTGGAAATGTATCATCTCAGTGCACGATTAATACCTATCACTGTCATAAAGGGATATTTGATACATTTCTGAAACGTAACCAAAGCTAATTAAACTCTACATGGTGCAAAAAGAGATGTAATCAAAGCTACTAAAAGATATAATCAATCAAAAACACTTTCATGAAAGTTCCACCTGCTTTGGTGCAAACATAGATATTAAGCCATAACATTTATCTAAAAGGCCTTAGACAATTGTGCAAGCATATGAGCAACACCATTTCAGCACCAAATCTCACCATTTGAAGTGACTCATCTTTATTAGGAGCTGCATCAAAGAATAAAATGTGAGGGAATAAGATATCAAATTAAAATTTCAAGCAAGAACTAAAATTCCAGCACACATGCCCAACCAGTACAAAACGATGATTGAAGTGCCCACCAAAGAAAATTAAGTTTGAAGTGTTGTATTCTTAAGCTACTGATAATACCCAAATAATAACCAGGAGGAGAAATTTTCACAAAATCGTAATTACTCTCTGAAAATAAAACAAAAATAAAAATTCTAAATACTAACGCACAACTAGAACCCAAATTCAATCAAATTAAATCACAAATGCAAGTAGGATCTTGGATTCAATCAAATAAAATCACATACATATAGAATCCAAATAAAAACAAACATTCACATGGAATCCACAATTAAAGCAAGCTACATACATCTAGAATTCAAATCAATCCTAAACTGATACCAAAACTTTGTATCAAGCATGGAGTTTAGAGCTTTACAAAATCACACCTTGGGAATTGTCACGCAGCCTTCACCTTCGAAGCAATTGGCCTCGAGCAATTGTCTTGTAGCTGATGAGGAGTTGAAGCTCTTGAATGTTCCAGTGAGAAAGAAGCCATAGATTGTGAGAGAGGGAGACAGAGAAGAAGCCACAGAAAGAGAGGGAGGGTTTCGATGGGATTTGATGTGTGAGAGAGAGAGAGAGAGAGAGAGAGAGAGAGAGAGCAAAGTCTGAGAAGGAAGAGATCTGAGAGAGCATTTGGGATTAAAGAATGAATTAGAGATTGGAGATAGAATATGACGCTTCTGTAAGGGAGAGAGAATTTGACCCCAAAAAAAAGACGCACCAAACTTAAATTTGGTGAAAAAAGGGCGGCACGCGAAAATTTTTGGGGGAAAAAATTATAAAGGCTTTTTATCAAAAATTTAATTTCTAAAATTCATAATATATAAATTTAAAATCATAAAAATACCCAGAAAATTCCTATAAACATCTTGTGATATTATCTTTTCTTTAAAGCTCCAAAATGCTAATTCTAAATTATAAAAATACAAATCAATAATAAAAAGTCAACTTTGTTCATAGACAAATCAAAACATTCTATCACATACACTCTTATTTCTTTGATTCAATGATTTCCATTAATTCAAATATGTAGAATCATGATTTTTGGTGTATTTTTCTTATTTGTAGCAATTTTTGGTGTATTTTTCTTATTTGTATTTAATTTCTTATGAATTTGATAAAGAAAAAGACAATAAATAACAAAAAAAATGACATGTCAATCTTCGACTATTTCATTTTATTTTTATACGATTTAACTTCTAAAATTCACAATAAATAAATTACCAATTAGAAAAATACACAAGCCATAACAGATGGCAAATTTGATAAATGATACAACTAACAACAAATATCGAAGCCGTCTTTATGTGATCAAACAAACAATAGCTTAGGAATTTCTTTTTCTTTTTGGACTTGGGATACAAATAATTGGTGCTAAGAAATACGTATGTAGGGTTTAAATTGGTAGAGTTCAGGGTTTAGGTTTTAGCGGTTGGGGGTTTAGAGGTTTAGGGTTAAGGGTTAGGGTTTAGGTTGTAGGGTTTATGTTGTAGGGTTTAGGGTTTACAGGTTTGGGGTTAAGGGTTAGGGTTTAGGGTTTAGGGTTTAGGGTATAGATGTTTGGGGTTAAGGGTTAGGGTTTAGGGTTAGGGGTATTATGGAAAACTTATTCATGCAAGAGACTTTTCATGGGGAAGGTTAAATGAGGAGGCATAGAGAAATGATATTCACAATTGCTCAATAGCGATTATCCCATTACTTGTTAGACGCGTGGAGGAATGCTATTCACAAGCACTCAAAACCGATTGTCCCATTGCTTGCAAGACACGAGGACAGACGAACGCTTGCTGCATCGTGTTTCTATTTTAAAAAATTGTTTCTCTTTTGTCTCTCGATTTTGCATATCTCTCTCTCTCTCTCTCTCTCTCTCTCTCTCTCTCTCTATCTCTTATTTTAAAAATATTTTCTCTTTCTTCTCTCAATTGGCTCTCTCTTTCTCTTTTTTAATTTTTTTTTCTCCATCAGTTTCTCTCTCTCTCTCTCTCTCGTTCCTATCTTCTTTCCATCTCTATAAATTTTCCATCGCCCTCCGTCTCTTCTCTCCTCTTTATTTCTTCTTATTCATAGAAGTGCCCATTGACATACCAAAAAAACACAAACCGATCCATAACACACAAAAGGCACAGATTTCAAACATCAAAGGTGACCACTTTATGAACATGAGCATAACAAAGAGGGGTCACGAAAAATAAAAAGCAAATTTGAACCCAAAACCAGTAATGAATGAATAAGAAAACTAAAAACTAGAGCTACCCAGATGATAAAACAAGGGAAAAAACAGAGGAGGACGAGGCTAAGGATGTGAGAAGGAGAAGAGAGAGAGAGAGAGAGAGAGAGAAAAGAATAAATAAAAAAATAAAGAGTGGCAACCGAGAGAAGAAAGTGATATCATAATTACACAAAGGAGAGACATGTAGCAAGCGTTTGTGTGTCCACATGTCTAGCAAGTAATGGGATTGTGAATAACATTCCTCTATTGAGGAATTTAGGTACTAAATAATTACTTGGGATGTGTATGTTTTTATGCTATCAACAAATAATAACTTGGGATGGGTATGTTTTTATGCTATCAACAAATAATAACTTGGGATGGGTATTAAATGATATTATGCATGTGCCGTCTTCAAAAACCAAGTTAATGCTAATACTATATGTGGTTAAACAAAAGCAACAAGAGGACAAAAAACCAGCAAGAGGACAAAACTAGTCAAACAGTAAGGACAAGAAAATAAACCAAAGCAACAAGAAGATATGTTGAAACTTGAAATCAACCATGTCGTCTTGAGTCTCACGATTAAACCGAAACCAAGGATAAAGAAACCGAAACCAAGGATAAAGAAACCGAAACCAACCCCAAACCCACCACTGGGATACATGGGGAATAGCTTTCAATATTCTGTTTGTAAACTGATCAACTAGTAAGGGGTAAAACCCAAACGACTACTACATTTTGTTTTCACATATGTACATTGGGAAGTGCTTTCAGGTTATTGTATGACAATATGGCATAACATCCTTTTATCCACCCTTCTCATATTGTATCACGGTTATTGTATGACAATATTGTATGTACATATTTTTTTCGGCTCCTCAAGTTAAAAAAAATAAACCTTTCTAATTAAACAACATGCACCTCTGTGTTCAGACTGAATTGCTAATATATTCACATCACCATAATCAAAACAAAACAGTGTTGCATGTGTGTTCACACGATTGGTAATACCTCTCAAGTTCAAAACTGAGGCAGTTAAACATTCAGCCATAATCATATATCTATATATTGTAGCATTGATGTAAACACATTATGATACAAAACCACATTACAATAAACACATTATGATACTCATATAGATATGTGTTTATTGTATCATAATGTGATGTAACTCTTGGCAAATAGCCACAAGACACCAATTAAAGCACTCAAGCACTCATTCCATCTTTGGCTCTGATTTGACCAGAAAATTCCTAGCTTCATCATCCCTAACTTCACTGCATTGGGAACATATAGGAACAAAAATTCAAATAAATGACTGCTGAAAGAAATGAGAAAGATACATTATTTATTATGAATTTTAGAAATTAAATTATAGAGAAATAATATGAAATATAATAGATTGACACGTGGCAGAGTCTTGTACATTGATTTCTATGACATGGCATGTGCGTCATAGACATTGATTTCTTCTCCCCATTTTTTTTCGCTGGCGCTCTTTTTTTTGGGGGAAATTCTTTCGCGCTAACCCTCTCGTTCCCTCATCCTAAAAAAATTCACGCTTTTCGGGGTCACATTCTCTCTCCCTTACAGAAGCGTCATATTCTATCTCCAATCTCTAATTCATTCTTTAGTCCCAAATGCTCTCTCAGATCTCTTCCTTCTCAGACTTTGCAAATTTCTCTCTCTCTCTCTCTCTCTCTCTCTCTCACATCAAATCCCATCGAAACCCTCCCTCTCTTTCTGTGGCTTCTTCTCTGTCTCCCTCTCTCACAATCTATGGCTTCTCTCTCACTGGAACATTCAAGAGAGTGTTTTTGATTGATTATATCTTTTAGTAGCTTTGATTACATCTCTTTTTGCACCATGTAGAGTTTAATTAGCTTTGGTTACGTTTCAGAAATGTATCAAATATCCCTTTTCAGTTTCTGTTTTCACATAATCATCATCCCTGTTTTTCAAGTATTTCATGTTCTGTTATTGACTTCAAGCGTATAATATTGCATTTCATGTTCTGTTATTTCATGTTTTGTTCACCAAAAGCACTTAAGCCATTGCTTCCACTGTTTCTATCATAGCTGCCGAACTTGGTATTAATCTTGCTATTGCAGTGAGATGATACATTTCCAGCTATGCATTGATGGCTCTGGTTGCCCTGCAAATTTGGTAATTATTATAAATGAAGTTGGGGATGAAATTGATGATATGTTTATATTTTTTTAAATGAAGTGAAAAGATTGGTCATACCTGTGGAACCAAGATCAATCATTGCTTCTTCAAGAAATGGTAATTTGTTTATTAGCAGCAGGAATGCAGTTTTTTTGTTTTTTGTTTAGAAGAGGATTTCCATTAAGAGGTTTTTTAAAATGGTTTTTATTGTTGATGTTGGGACATTGGAGGTTAGCAACCACTTACAGAAATTAAAATAATTTTCTTGTTCAATTTTATTCGAACTCATCGATTCATTTGCTTGTGTTATGTTGCTGGCTCATCTGTTTGGTTTTTTAATTTCTTTTAAACTTGCTAAACAGAGTATGAGAAGAGTATCAGAAGAAAGGTTTAGAGTATCACAAGAAATGTTTCTGGTTTCAATTATGTTTTTACCAAAGGACTATCCAAAGGTCGCTTTTCTCATTTGATATCACAAGAAATTGCTTGATTATAAGACCGTACTCGCCTATGTGAAACAAAGTTCAAACTCATATTCCATTTTATACCTGCAACATACAAAGTTTAAATACTGATACCCATACCCATACTACTCACACTATCATTAACACATAAGATACAAAAATGATATTTACTAACACTATTGCCAACACATTATGATACAAAAATGATATCTACTAATTCTATTGTCGACCCATTAAGATACAGATGATACATACTAACGCTATTGTCAATACATTAAGATACATAAATGATACTAACGCTATAGTCCATACACACACAAAGAGATCCTACCAAGCCAATGCCCAGGGCTTGATGATACACACAGAGAAAGTATAATGACATCACACTATACTCTCCCACTTTTACCTCACTTAAACACTTAGAGTGGTACACAATTAACTCTCTCACTCTCACAATATTAGAGTGGAAGACTGATGGCTTTCGGATGGTGTTCTCACCCTTCTCTCTCTGTCTCACGACGTCTTCTCTGGTGCAATACGCTCTCTCTGCTCCAGCTTTGGTTGCTGCCTCCTTATATAAACCCATGCAGCAACTCTCCTAATGAGGGAAACCGCATACCAACCCACGTGATGGCCAGCCAAAGAGAAAGAACATTCTTTATCATTGGACCATGCATTGTCTCCCACCAAAGACATCATCATTCCATGCAATATTATTAGCCACCAGCCATATTCCCTTTAATTATAAAAAGAACATCTCAAAAGCACTCCTCCAAAACTCATCACGTGAAGCTTGAGAAGGAGCCAGAAAGTTGTGGGAGACTACTTTCTTCTTCCATCATGGGCTGGACCAATATGCCAACAAACTCAAAGATTTGAAAACCAACAGTATAGAACCAGAGCCAAGTGCTCACTTGTGGTCTCCAATCATCAAGTAATGAACTCAAGGCCACTTTGATGAAGCAGACCAGAGTCACCAAACTGGCCAAATGAAAACATAAAATTGAATTACAGAGGTAGATGTAACTTCCTTTGTATGGTATGAATGACCAAACAAGAAGAAAAAAGAAAAGAGAATTGCAGGGGTACACCGCGGGGGAGGGAGGGAGGAGAAGATTAAACCAGGAAAAAAAAATGGTGTTCTTCAAGAGAGTATTTGTTTTTTTGGAGGAAGGGATATTTTTGGTGGGAGAGAGGAAGAAGAAAAAAGAGAGAATTAGAGGGGTAGACCGTAGGGAGGGAGGGAGGATAATATCAAACCAAAAAAAAAAATGGTGTTCTTCAACAGAGCATCTGTTTTTTGGAGGAATGGATATTTTTGGAGGGAGAGAGAACATAGCATGCGAAAGAAGAAGGATAATAGAGAATTAGAGGGGTAGACCGTATGGAGGGAGGGAGGAGAATATCAAACCAGAAAATAAAAATTGTGTTCTTCAAGAGAGCATCTGTTTGGAGGGAGTGATATTTTTGGAGGGAGTGATTTTGGAGGGAGTGATATTTTTGGAGGGAGAGAGGAGAAAGCATGCGGATGAAGGGAGTGTTTCAGTGCAATAATTTCAGTTGCAACTGCTTTTTGGAAAGCCGTTGGATATAATCCAACGGTGTTCTCATATTAAGTCCTCATTTAGAGGTTCTTGCTAGATCCTTGCCCCACCTTGATATACAGCCCTCATGGGCTTGCAGAAGTTATGCCAAACTTAACCTGAGAAAATCGCCTTCTTCTTCCTAATTTTGCCCCAACAGGCATTTCTTTAAGCTCGTCATTATTGAGTGAGTGGAATTGTCCCCTGCAAATAAAAAATTTAACATTAAATCATATAGAATAGTTTATCTGTTATAAAACTATAAGTATGACATTAAATTATTGACGTTGTGAATTGTACACAAAAATGAGAAAGGCAAACTGTAAAAATAAAAATAAAATAAAATAATAATAATAATAATAAAAACTACATTACTAGGGGGGGAAGGGGGGAGAGAGAGAGAGAGATTTACGAGAGTATAGGAATAGCAGTTTCTCTAAGGTGAGAGGCAACACCAAGTTGATCAAGTGCACGCCAGCCGTTTGGATGCACGATGATAGCTGCCCCTGTAGCTCGCAATGTGTTTGATCTTTCCAGGACCACGCTTCTAATGCCCTTTCTGCCAAACAAATTATTTTTCAAATTAACACCGTTAATTATAAACATCGAAATCATCTAATCCTTCACTTTATAAAATAAAATAACATCTTAATCTAGTTTCTCCGCCTCCCTCATCACTCATGCTAATTGTAAGGACTTAAAACTAAATCATCATTTGCAAACAACGTAACTTTCGGCTAAATTTGTATCATCTCAACTGAGCATCTTCTGTACCATTTCTCTAATAAAGCAAAATTCATTTGTAATAAAATATACATCAAAACGATCTGGTATATATACGAATAATATTCTTTTGAGAATCGAAAAAAAAAATCTTTTATCGTAATTAGTTTTTGAGAAATGAAAACGATCTAGTATATATACCCTCATCATTAACCCAGAAATTAGTTTTGATGATGAAACCAACGAAGTGTTAGATAAGAAGAAGAAGAATAAGGTGGTGTAAGAGTAAACCTGTGAAGAGCAAGGGCAGTGGCAAGGCCGCATATCCCACCACCCACGATTACAATATTCTCTTTTGTATCACCAATCTCCATATCTTGCCTTCTATCTTCTATTTTCTGTTTTGTTTTTTTATTTAATCCTTTGGCTTAGAAAAGTAGTTGAGTATTCATAATGGCTACCTCAGGCTCCTAGCTAGGCTGCGGTTTAGAGGGCTTTGCTAAATTTCATTAATAATTCGCAGCAGAAAAACTAAGAACTAGCCAGCATTCTTTGTATGTGGTTCAAAGAGTTCGGCTAAGTTTATGAGCCACAAAAGTTGTATGTTTGAGTTTTGCATACAATCTTTCTTTAATTATCTTGGGATGTGATAAAGTGTATTCACGGCACACCCTTTTGTTGAAAGCCACTTGCAAAATGAGTCACGGTATGCGTGTTCCACCTTATTATAGCTCCTTGGGGACTATTGACAGAAAACCACTCGAAATTAGTTTAACATGTATTTTGCTTCTTTAAGTAAAAGATCATCTGTTCAACTGCATTCCTCATGCGACAAAATGCTAGCCACGCATTCTTTTGCTTCAATCTCTAGAATGATTTAATTATATCCCATGTTAATGGAGTATTTTTGCTCACCACTTTAACTCAAGGTGTAGCATCCTCCGTAAAATTTGACACATGTTAATAGGTATAATTATAGTTAACTTTTTTATTTTTGATGATATTATTATGAGAAAGAAAAATTACAATGCTTTTAATAAAATTTAAAGCTACAAACTAATTATTAAAGAAAAAAAACAAAACCGTAAATAGCCACCACAGCAACCCGCCCACCCAACCAACAGACCTAGTCAACCACCCCGGCAGCAACCCCCTCCCTTGCCAGAAACACATCATTTGATGTGTATTCAATGATTTTTCTCTCTGTAAAAAAAGGGGATATGAAATAATAATTGTGTAGATAGAGTATATTAAAATATTATGTTGTTTTTTATTAATATAAGTTGTTTATTATCTTATTGGATTGTAAGAGCATCTACAACCATGCCCTCTATTTTTTAGTTAAAATTTAGCAGGATATGGATTTTCCAGGTCCAATGCAAACCCTTTTTCGGATAATATGAGAAGTGCTAACGAGTGAATCAAATAATACCATGATTTAACAGAGTACTCCCCACCATCGAACCAAGGCCAAACCCACCTGACATCGTCATCCCCCAACCCAATAGGAACCCTCGGAATTAGTCTTACTGTTCTAGCATCAATGAAATTCATGATATGAGCCAAGTTCCATGAGCGGGTGTTATGGTCAATGATCTCGTAAACAAATTGAGGGTTGCTGGTAGAAATAGGAGTAGTCTGATTTACGAATCCCCTATAAGGTGGAGGAAGCCAGTTATCATTCTAGATCCTAGTGGATAAACAGCTCACCACTTGAACCTGAGCATCCCTCATCATAGCCTCTCTGCCCTCAATCAAGCTAGACCAAGCCCATGATGGTCTAGACCCCATAGAGGCATGCATAAAGTTAGTGTTAGGGAAGTATCTAGCCTTGAGGAGTTTCACCCACAAAGAGTTTGGATTATGTAGAATTCTCCAGCACTGCTTACCGAGCAAGGCCAAATTGAAATCCTTACGATCTCGAAAGGCCATCCTACAAGAGTTTTTTGCTATGCTCAATTTCTCCCATGATTGCTAGTGAATCTTAGCCCCTGTCTCACTGTTGCCCCACCAAAATGCCAAATCATGGTTTATTTCCTTGCATAAACTGACTGGAAACTTAAAGCACATCTTCGGATATGTCGGTACCGATGCAGCAACAACTTTAATTAGTACCTCATTTCTTGCCAAAGAAAGAGCGCAATTCTTCCACCTTTGGATCTTCTTTTTCACTCGCTCCCTGACATATCCAATAGCAACCTTCTTGGACCTAGCCTATTGAGTGGGGAGACCCAAATATGTCTCAGGGTTGTCCACACCACTAATACTCAGGATACCGCCAATAAGTAACTTAATATCATTAGGGGTATTATGGTTAAAAGTGATGCCAGATTTGTTGTGATTAATCAATTGCCCGAATGCACAACAATAGGACATCTAATATCCTTCTCAACTGCTGACAATTTCCCTCATTCGCCCTAAAAAAGAAAAGGGAGTCATTTGCGAAAAAAAAATGAGAAAGGATCGGGCCCATCCTCGCAAGCTGAACACCACTGATATCACCATGATTAATGCATTTTGTTATGTTAAGCGAAAGAGCTTCACAGATAATTAAGAACAGATAAGGGGAAAGGGGATCTCCCTGCTTGAGACCTCGAGTTGGGTGAAACATCTTTCCTGGTTTCCCATTTAGAATCATAGCAAAGGAAACCGTAGTAACACATTGTAATATCAACTGAATCTAAAACTCAGGGAATCCCATTCAAATAATCATAGCCCTTTAGAAATCCCATTCGACTAAGTCATAAGCCTTATTCTTATCTAACTTTAAGTAAGCCTCATATTTCATCCCTGTCCTTTTAACTTAAGGTAATGAAAAGCCTCATGCACCACCAATATGTTGTCTTGGATTTGCCTATCAGGGACGAAAGCCTTCTGGTGATCAGAAATAATATTAGACAGTACAACCTTG
Source organism: Prunus avium (assembly GCF_965620075.1). Taxonomy (NCBI): domain Eukaryota; kingdom Viridiplantae; phylum Streptophyta; class Magnoliopsida; order Rosales; family Rosaceae; genus Prunus; species Prunus avium. The sequence goes on from NC_142285.1 coordinate 3,021,496, forward strand.
AGCATATTAGCCAGTATCTGCGAGAGAATTTTGTAAGCATTATTGACCGGTAGTCTCCGCGACTGCAACCTTGGGGATCAATGCAATGTACATCTTATTAACTTCCTGAAGATGGGCAAGCCCATTATGAAGCTTCAAAAGTAGAACCAATGATAGTGTCTTTTATAGTGCTCCAATACCTATGGTAGAATCAAGGATTAAAATATCGGACGTGCAGATAATATCAGGCCTCCAATTTATGGATATTTCGGGGGATATATTGTTATCGTTTTAGGTATCGGGATAAAATCAACAAAAATGACAGATATAAGCATTGAAACACATAATTTTGGTGTAAAACTTTCACAGATGTTATGTACATTATCAATGAATGTACTGAACAAATAAAACTCAAAATTCACTAATAATAAGATATACATATGATGAAATATAAGAGGTATGCAATGCGCGTTAATGAAAAGTTTGAAAATAAAATGTTGATTAGAATGAATAAACCATGCATAAATCCATATTTTATTTAAACATTGTATTACAATTTAGATGAGTGTCCAACTACATAAATGGAGAGCTCCTATGAGGTTCAAACAATGAGGAACAACCATCTTGATTCATACAATAGTATACCAAGTCATGTAACCCGAGTAGTTTGTAAGCCATGTTTGAACATGGTGCACATATGTCTCTCTTGAGCTCCCTACTGTCCTCCCATATATGAGATAGTTAGGATTAACCCAACTAGTAGGTCCATAATCTATTTCATCATATTGAGCTCCATAACTAGTTCCACTATAATTAGACATGACATAACTATAGCCATCATAAGATTCATTTGAGTTGGTACTAGGTCTAGTTCTTATGCTCATAGATCCAAAACTGATCACCATGTCCTATTCAGATGGATTGATTGGTTGGCTTCTTTTCTTTGAGTATTGCTTCCCAATTGCGCCAATGCCTAGTCCAGCTTCTCTGCATCCATGATCCTCATCTTGGGTGGCATGAGTAAAATCAGCCTCAACAGTAAATAGGCTATATTTTATTCCTTCTTCATTACCTCCTGATCCAACATTACTTCCTCCATCATTATTTGACGAATTGGATGAACTTTCCTTTCTACTAGCACTGGCATCGTCTCTCAAGGGGAGTCTTTGACCTTGCTGAGGTCTAAGCATATCCCTTTCAAATGATGAAGTATCTCCACTCCTAACATCTTCGGATATGACTCTATCAACATCAACTCCTTCTTGGGCAGCATGTTGTGCTATAACGGCATCAAGGTTGCCTTGTTCATCATCCAAGTGAGCTGTCATAATCCATTGTTGAATTAGATTATTATCATCATCAGATGGTTGCCCTGCAATGTCAAGAAGGACTATGTAGTCATTTTCTGCAACCTTGTTCATTTCGGCCTCTTCATCATGTAGCTTAAGTTTCATATTATAATAACAAAAGACAATCTTTTCCAACCTGGTATATGCGAGACGGTTCCTTTGTTTCGTGTGAATAAGAGCAAATGTACTCCAATTTTGCTCACATGCCGATGATGATGTTGTCTATGACAATAAAACCTATTATGATTGAGAAACCAATTTTAACAAGGATACCCAAAAGAAAACCTCCTGCACTAAGGATACCAAATCCAACACTCTACTGTTTCAATGATTTGATGAGTGGTGATGTATATTTTCAATGGGAGTTTTGTGCCATGACTTGGTCTTAATTGTTGATCCAACTGAAGATGGCCTAGGCTTGACATTGTGATCTTCACATTTCGGGTAGAAGTAGTTCTAGTTAGCTCAGATTGAGTCAGTTGGCTTAGGTTGGGTGAGCAAGAAAGGTAATTTGATATGGATTCAAGCTAGGATATCACTTCTAAAAGTGATTAATTTTATATTCATCCCAAGCTAGTTATAGCTATAGTTCTTGATCTTGAAAGGGAGCAGAGTTATCTGCCTAATACAGGAGATGTTCTTGGTTGCTATTTAATGTCCAGGGTGGTTGGGATTGATTGGTAATTGTGCCAAGGGATTGCCATGAGAGTAATTGGGTAATTTACTGGGATGGTAACATCACGTTTTATATTTATTTTAGGGAGGCAGTAATTTAGAACGGGACTAAAACTCAGGGCCTGTCTTTATTATGCAATAGGTGGTAAAGACATAGTTGATCAATGCAAAGTGGATATTTTTGTGGGGGATTCCGAACGAGCTTCATCTTCAGTGCCCTTAGTTGCTTTATTTTCTATTTCTTATGCTGCAATTTCATTGTTGTATTGTCTTGCTTCTGCTTCCCTTATTTTGGTTCATGCAACATCTCCAGTTCATGAACTTGCTCTATAAATTATCTTTAATCTTTATATTTGAGAATTTTCCAACATTATGTAATGCTTATGTACAAAATTTTAAAAAAAAGGCTGCAGTTAAATAAGACATGCATGGAGCTGCTGCTTAACAGCACGTATGAGGCTGTGGAGACCCACGTCTTCTTTGAAATTCTTGTTCTGGTTGATGTGAATATGGTTCTGGATTTTTGGTGGTAAGCTATAGTAGAAAAAGGATCACTGTTTGATCAGATCTCAAGAAAATGTAAATAAACCTGCATTGCAATCACATCAGCAGCATCCTTTGGATTGTTGTATGAATTTCATTTCTTGTATCATTCAGGCACATCCCGTCTGCTTGTAACGTTATCTTGTAGGATTTATGTCCATTCGTCAGCCCTTTTTTTTTCTTAAAAAAATTTAAAGAACTCTTTACATTTATGCGAAAGTGAATTTTGGTTTGCAGGCGAACAAAAGGGCACTAAGAAAACATTATCTAAGTGGCCAAGTATGTTCAAGAAGCTTCAGAAATATTTCAGCTTGACAAAGACGAAAACTTAGTTTCGGAGATTTTCACCAATTAAGGGTGACATCAGTGGAAGGGGAAAATATCATCCGAGTGTGCATTGCATAATTGGGATGAAGTGGTGTAACGTAAAACTGGTGTGGCGACTGCAGAGAATGGCAAATATATGGCAAAAATGGTAAGTTCAAAAAAGGCGCTGACAGATTGATCTATCATAGAGGTCCTCGCATGTGTAGGCATTAACCGCGGTGTGGATGCCTCTGTAGTTGTTTGGGTGGCCCCTTATTAACAAGTGCGTTAAGGTTTAACACAGTGGAGTGTGGTCTTCCTGATGGAATGCAATGGTTTGTTATGCATTTTCTGTTTGTGTTATATAAGCTGAAGAAAAAAACTTATTTTTCACGAATGGAACATCAAGTCCTAGCTTTGGAGTCTTTCATCGATTTTTATGATTTTAATATTGTTCAGTCTGCCAATGTTTTGGATGTGCCACAATATTTAGGCCTCGTTTAGTAGGAGTGGTTTGGCTCAGTAACATGACAGGTTTAGCCCATTTACTAGAGATGGCTTTTGGGTATAAAAGAGCTAAATTTATGAGTTTAACCTACTGTTGGAGATGCCCTGAGCATATATGATTTAGGTACTCGTAAGTATATTTGGTAGCCTCTAGTTGAATACAGGACTTTCTTGTTTTCCTTCACTAATAGATTGGGGGGACGCAACAAAATTTCCCTTTTATTTTTGAAAATGTAATAGTGGACAATTATCCCTAATTATAAAATTATTACATAGATCTTACTAGCTTCTTGATTAATTTATGGGGCATCTAAATTGAATATCCACGAATATACCATTAAGAATTAATTAACTTTCACTTCCCCTTGATATCTAACTTTCAAATCTCTTCAATTACATAAAATCTACTTACATTGTAAATGTACAATGAAGAAATAAATCATTACATGCAAGGGGCTTGTACTTCAAATATTTAAGAGTAGAAGTATAACTCTTTGTGCAATGAATGAAATGAGAAATAATGTTGGATGAGAAGAAATGTTAGAGAAATATTATTTTATCTAATATTAACAGTAGCTAACAAGAGAAATATCGAAGAAAAAAACTCAAGGATTTTGTCAACATCAAATGTGATTTGTATATATATATATAAAGCAAAAGGAAGAGAATGGTGAAACATTCAAAATACTAGAAAATGTCATTGGTTAATTCAAACATTAGGAATTGAAATTATTAATTAAATGAGGATAATATAATAAATTTATATTTTTTCATATTAAAAAAAATAAAATAAAAAATAAAATCAGATAATAGGTCCTACTTTTATGGAACATAACTACCCATGTTATCTTTTCTTAATTCTAAAAATAAAATTAAAAAATACAGCCAATTGGCACATGCGTGAGCATGTGCCAAGGGGCTAGTATATATAAAGCAAAAGGCAGAGAATAGTGAAACATTCAAAATACCAGAAAATGCCCTTGATTAATGCAAATATTAAGAATTGAAATTATTAATTAAATGAAGATAATATGGTAAATTCACACTTTTTCATATTAAAAAATTTAACATAAAATAAAAATCAAATCATGGATCCTATTTTTATGGAACACAACTACCCATTATCTTTTTTAATTCTAAAATAAAATAAATTAAAAAAAAAAAAAAAAAAAAACCTCTCGCAAGAGCAGAAGCGCGTGTGGAGAGGCTAATATTAATAATATATATTTATGTATATATATCACAACATATGTGAGTTAGACCACTTGGCCAATGTAGCGTGCCAATCTCCTTGTATGCCAATTGGCCAAAGTGGTGTGCCAATCCCCTAGTGCCCGAACTCAACCCCCCTCCCTATAGTTAAGATTATCATTTATAAAAAATAAAAAATATAAATAAATAAATAAATAAATTAAAGGAGTGCGATACCTCATCACCATATTCAAAGTTGTATACTTTTTTTTATGTGACCAAGCACGATGACATAACTCATCAACTACACAGAGAGCGATAATAATTTAATGCTGTAATTTTCAAAAGAAGAAGATTTCAAAGTTACATTTCTTTTTCTTTTTTTTATATATTTAGAAATTATGGAATTTTAAAGTTTCATTTCTTACAAATAAATCATAGCTCTTATTGATTTGAGGAACCTCCCGATTTTATTTCTAATGTCCTATTTGAGGATTGTAAAAAGTAGTTTTTACGGGTATGTTTTTAGGGGGGACCGCCGCAGGGGTACTCTATCAGTGGCAGGGTTCCTGTTCCCTCTTGCGGTTGAGTGGGTAAGGCTGCCCAGTTAGATCAATGACTGAGCCTCATATGTGTAGAGAAACTTGCCTAATCCCCGACGCCATAACTTGATTTTTGTACTAATTGCTTGTCCACATATTAATAAAATATTATCTTCATTCTCTTAAAAAATAAAAAATAAAAAATCATGGCTCTTACTATAATGTATTGGCCAGAACATCAACATATATCTAGCGTGTTATATCAATAAGGAAAACATGTATACTATTACAATATAATGTATTGTACACATAATATAAGTATAGTAGTGGGATAATCGTGATTTGTTTTGGCTTCAGCTGGTGACAAACGAATCTACAGTGGTGTTCCTTCCGATGAGGTAAAGGAGATCCTCCTTGAGTGGTCTCTCGGAATTCACCAGTAGGGTTCTGTTAGAACATTTGTGGGCTTTGGCATTTGATGAATGTTTCATTACCTAAAGTTTCTTCTCTTTAGGTTAAGTGGGCGAGGCTTGGGTGTAGTGTTTTACTCATTGTGTTTTGGAAAGCGGTTGTTAAAAAATTTCTTCGCTTTTATTGTATTTGTTCGTTTTTTTTTCTTCTTATTCTCATGTTTTTGATTCTTTGCAAGCTGATTAATCCCTACACCATGTGGAGAACTATTGTTGCCATCATAAGAGGTTTTCTTTGACATCTTATGGGAGGAGTTGGTTGACTTTTTGTAATGGTTTGGTTGTTCTAGATTAGACTATTTTATTAGCTCATAGCATGTGTGGTACTTTTTCTTATTATAGGGTTTCTACCGCATGGTTTTCTTAGGAAGTTTTGAACAGGGCACTATTCTCATGTTGTCCTATGTATGAAACTTTTGAATTATGAATGAAATCCTTTTTCCTCAAAAAAAAAAAAAATGCGGGCTTGTAACTCAACTAATTAAGAGTATTTTCCTCTTGTATCCAAGGTTTAAGGTTTGATTTCTCCTTCTTTTTAATATTGTTTGAATAAAAAAATAAATAAAAAGAATATAAAAAACTAAAGAAAGACAGGTTAGGCTTCTATACAAGCGTTGATGGGCCCAGCACTACCAAGACATATAAGTTAGATGAGTTGACACGTAGCCATCTCAAAATCCACCAAACCTCCAACGCAAAGCACGACACCCAATCCAAAGGAGGAAAATATCATCCCTCTCCGAGCATCCCTTCTGTCTCTCCTCTCCACCATAAACTCTCCAACAAAATTTACTTTGCATCTGACTACTTTCTCTGAATCGTTATTTTTTATCATCAAATCTCTGGTTTCCGTTGAGTCTATCAAGTATTTGCTCTTCTTTGCAAAAAAAAAAAAAAAAAGGCAACTGCAGCACAAGCTGTGATTGCAGCAAACACATTTACATGCGCATTCCCTACACAAAAGAGCTGCTTCTTTTCCAGAAGAGTTCAGAAAGTTAATCAACTCACAGTTAAAGCTTCCACTGAAGAAACTGACTGCAATGTTGAAGAATGTGCTCCTGACAAAGAGGTGACCTCTCTCTCTCTCTCTCTCTCTCTCTCTCTCTCTCTCTCTCTCTCTCTCTCTCTCTCTCTCTATTTTAGGTGTAGGTATAATATTGTTAATGGGTTTTCATCTTGATGATGGTTATTTTTATTTTTGGTGACTTAAACTTGACAAAAAATAATAATGGGGCTAATGGGTAGCAAAAGCTTTCCATTTAACCCAGAAATGTTATAGGTTTTGGGACTAATGGGGCTAGTTGGGAATACCAGATTACAGGGTTTAATTTCGGAGTAAACAGAGGTACTAATTTAGGATTGTGTATTTCAACTTGGTAATTTTTTAGTAATTATTTTACTTCTAACTATGTTTGAGGTCTGAAGACACTAAACAAGCAAATATAAAATGGTTGTGGGAGTAGGATGTGCAACATCTTATTTCAAAACAGTTGAGCCCCAATGTTCCAAGCTTTGATGTCCGCATCCTTCTTAAGTACACCACTGTGATCTTTCTCATGCCAAAAACAAAACCTGGAATATTTTATACCCATAAATAGATTTCCAGAAAAAACCAATTTCTTACTTCGGAAGATCATAAGCCAGAATGGGATAGAAATTTGATTGAGTCTCAATTCAATTGTTTTTTTTTTTTCATTCTTTTGGCTGTTGTGCAAGTCTGTTTCTTCTACCCTCAATTAAGTATAGTTGGTTTTTAAGGTAATTGCCAAGTTTATCAGTAACACTATGTACAGTATAAGTTGCATTAAACTTGACAGAAAATAATACCTAAATAAATATACACTGATGTTTTTCTTGTGGCATGAATAGGTTGGAAAGGTCAGCGTGGAATGGTTGGCTGGTGAGAAGACAAAAGTTTCTGGGACATTTCCACCTCGCAAACGTGGTTGGACTGGATATGTTGAGAAGGACACCGCTGGCCAGACGAACATATATTCTGTTGAGGTTAGTACTATACTGTCTTCAAAATGTGCAAGAGTTTTTGCATTCAATGTTGTTTTTCCCTTCTTCTTTTTTTCTTTCCTTTGATGAATGAGTGCATTATTTCTTAATTTTCAAATGTCAAAGTAACATGTGTTGTAGTTGGACGGACAGAATGATAATTATGAAGAAAACTGTAAAATATTCTATTCAGAGTTTGAGTTTAAGAGATAAACTGTTAGATTTACTAGTCAGTAACAAGGATTGCCTGAGCAAAGTTATCAATGTCAACAGAAAAATGTAAAACCAAAGTTGACATCTTTTTTCACAAGATATTTTAATAATAGAAATACTTTCAGTTCAGATGACCAAACTTCTGGATTCTGTATGTTGGAAAATTTTGAAAGTAAATTTTATTTCTACATGAGGAGATACGCATTGAGTTAACATGAATTCACCGGTACTCAAAAGTCAAAACTGATGTATTAGTAGCTTATTATGCTGCTTCTTTTCAATGGCAGAAGTAGAAAGCTTTTATCACGAAAATAGTAAACATCATTCTCTTTGCCATGTTTTTTGAACTAGTAAATAAGTCTTGCCTCAGGACATGGTGGTTTTAGTTAGAATTAAGCTGAAAATGTTGAGCAGAGCACTTAATTGGCATACTTCGTACGCCAAGACACAATGTAACTCACACCGTTTTAAGCCTTCTTTGTGCCTTTGTGTGTGTGTGTGTGTGTGAGAGAGAGAGAGAGAGAGAGAGAGAGTTATGTTCCCTCTCTCTCTCTCTCTCTCTCTCTCTCTCTCTCTCTCTCTCCAAACGGATGCACTGCTCTTCCTTAGAAACTTAAGGGGGCTGTTTGTTGCATGTTTGTTTATAACTAGTATCTAGGATTGCTTTTGAACTTGAGTTTGAAAGCCCTGTGCAATTGCAATAGGGTATGATCAATCCCTTAAATTCCATATGGAAAATAAAGTGAGCCATAGAAATGTCAAGCGTGTTAGTTCAGTTTGGGCACATGGCCAGTAAGAACTATTAATGCATATTGTAGCCATCTGTTACAAGGCTTGGATCTTTTGTTTCTCTCCTCTCTTCTTTAATGTAGGCTTAAGTCTATGTTCCATTATGGTGCGTTAACTCTAGTTACTTCTCTACATTCTCCAGCCTGCAGTTTATGTAGCAGAAAGTGTAATAAGTTCAGGAAGTGCAGGGTCTTCATCCAATGGAGCGGAGAACACAGCAGCAATCGCTGCTGGGCTTGCACTCATCTCCGTTGCTGCAGCTTCATCAATACTCCTCCAAGTAGGTAAGAACCCACCTGCGGTGCAGAAGGTAGAATACTCTGGGCCATCACTTAGTTACTATATCAACAAGTTCAAGCGACAAGAGATAATCCAAGCCTCAGTGCCAAGTGTGGTTGAATCTTCCCAGCTAGAAAGCTCTGCGCCAGAACCTTCCCAGATTCAGGTTGAATCAGAGGTTCAGCTGGAACCTTCTGCTAACCGTGTCGGCAATATCTCTTAGGCAGTAAACTTGGTGTAATTTCTGAAGTGTAAAATTTACTAAAAGTTTTTCTTGCACTCAATGTATCTGATTAATTATTAGGATGAATGTGATGATACATCTTCAACAACAAAATTGTATATCACAATACAGAAGATGGAAACATGATTTTGTGATTGCCATTGCCATCGACTCTAGGCCTATGGTATGGGTATGGCATAGACTTAAAACTCGAACTTAATGTCAGATTGTGTCTAACAACACAAACTCATTGACAAATTTAATGTGTCAATGAAACAACAAAACAACTGCAAGCTACAAAGTAATATAAAGTATGACAAAAATAAAATATCTAATGTTGGACAGAAAATGATCTTTTTTAATTTCTATTTTTTTAAGAAGATAAAGCCACAAAAAACTTAATAACAAAGAAAATAAATAGCACTCAACAAAGAGAAGACGAAGAAATAAGGGGCATAAATTGAAACAAGAAAATAAAAAGAACATAAAACACCAATGATTAAGCAAAGTATTAACAAAACTCGCCCTTCATATTGTTTGTTTGTTTTGCTGTTGTACTTGTACTAGTTAGGTAAAGTTTCTCATTGACCTAAAGACCATTCATGATCAATAAGTCAACTTGCTTTTATATTTGAGCGTACCACAGTTACTGGTTAAAAACCTTAACAAACTTGAAAGATGTAATAACTTGCGCCCCAAGCTATTGACTTTTAACAAATGATTGTGAATTTGGGCGAGAAACATCTTCTAAGTAAGTTCTTTTTCTGCCTCAGACGAGGGAGCACTTTATAATTTATCTCAATAAAAACAGGGAAGTAAAGCAAAATACACGTATTTTGAAAATGAAACAAATAAGTTCAAGCAGAACTGCCTAAACTGTAAAGCATAATAAAGATTGCCAATTCTTAAGAGGTCTCAGAGATTTGGACTTTCATTTCCTGTAGGAATCACCTTGCCGAATTTATTTCTGATCAGGTTCGACTAGACTTCTTATGGCTGGAGTGAATCTACTTGCACTGGAATTGCACGTCAGTACCTTCAACTAATGAAGATTAGTTGGAAATCGACACCAATGACTATATTAAGCCATGGAGAGGCTTGGAAAGTGAGCGGAAGTGCGTGTTTGCACATGTTCTGTTTGATGTGGAAACTGTCTCCATGAGATTAAGACAACATGATGTCTTTGAGTAATTTGTTGAGGTTTTCATATACTAAAAAACTTGAGTTCTTCCTGCTTCAACTTGCTAAACCAAATTTGTAAGAGAAATTAATCTCTTTGAGTTCTACTTGATTCGTTTGTTCTGAATCGCATTTGCAACAAAAGAAACCTCATTTTCTTCTTAATTGTCTCAGCTTCTTCTAAGCTGGACTGATTCTGTGAGCTTGATTTCTTGTGCTTCTTCTGAGATGGACTGCTATTGTAAGCTTGATTGCTGGTGCTTTTTATGAGCTAGACTGCTTCAAAGAAAAGATTGCTTGCTTGCTTTTGGACTTGAAGGCTTTGAATATCTTATGATCTTTGGTGTTTATCAATTTGACTGATTGTGTTTGATGTAGAGATTGATTTGGGTGTTTGGTTGTTTGTTTGATTGTTTTGTTGTGTTTTCCAGTTCAAGTACTCTTATATTTATAGGAGAATGTATGATGATGCCTCTTTGATATTTGAAGAATAACAACTGGAAAGTATTACTCCACTGATCACTAATGGATAAGTGATAAGGAAGTAATAATTCTCTTGTTTTGGACTGATCTTCTTCAATGCCAAAAGTAACAAAGATCAGTAGCCATCTATGGTGATCACTTTTGGCTCTTTGTCAATTAATTCCCCTAAATGCCTCATGTCTGTTCTTTGTAAATTGGATTGTAGTGAACCAAGGATCAATAACCAAGACTTCTTTATCTTTGAATACATGATTATCCTGCTAATGAAACCACGTAGATGTCAATAGAAGTAACATGAAATACCCCGAAAATAATTAAAAGTGGACTTTCATATTTCAGTTATAAAAAATAATAATAATAATATTATGGTGAAGAATAATTATGGATATTATCAAGTGATTTTGGACTGAGACTATTGGATTAAGTTAGTTTAATTTCAAGTTGGACAAAAATGCTCTTACATAACATTTTGTGAATTTTTCGAATGACATTTAAGACATTGAGGTGAGACCATTGTGACTCTTAGTTAGTACGATAGTAGCCGACTTCACGAACACATATGAAATCATTTTTGAATTTTGGGTCACAATGACCAAAATACCCTATATGTGAAAATTACCAAAATACCCTTGTAGAAAAAAAAAAGAGAGAAAGGAATCTGATTTCTTTTAGAGCTAAGAGAGAGAGAGAGAGAGAGAGAGAGAAGAAATATTTAGTTTTGCAACGTGTAGGAAAACCCCCTCGCCCTTCATTCATCTCCCCCTTCCCTATTACCTTCTCTTTCAAAATCTGATTTTGATCTCAATTAGGGGTGAGTTGTTCACCTATTAGAGATGAATCACCAGTCTAGGCTAAGTATAATGATTGCTTAAGGTAAGATAATATTGTAGGATGAAAGAGATGAAAGTTGGGTGAGGAAGAGAAGGTAGAATAGGAGGAAGAAAGGAAAAAAAATCTCTAAGGTGAGTCAAATTTCGAATTTGTGATTTTTTAACTTTGTGTTTATGTGATTCTAGTCCCTTAAAGAGTACTTTGAGTCACCTAAATGATAGGGAAATTGAATTGGAAGAGTTTGAACTTCCATTTTTGGGTTGGGTAGATAAAGCAATTTTTCAAGAATGGGTGTTTATGATTTTGGTTCCATTTTGAGTTTTTGATGTGTTCTAATGGTAAGTATGAACTTTATAAGAGTTTAGAAGCCTTATGAACAACTTGGGAGTAGAACCAAATCTAGAAATTTGCAGTCCACGAGCTTCACTTTGGCTCACTTTTAATCCCAATCCTTTGAGTGTTTGAGGAAGCCATTTGTTCGGTTTTAAACTAGACTTGGCAAGGAACAAAACACAATTGGTTCGTTGAATTTTTTTGAATTTTGATACGTCAAACACATGTGCAAAGTTTGGACAAAAATATGTTTTATGCAGAAAACCAGCCACGAGCCCAACTTTGGAGCTGTTGTTCTCCTTTGTTTTAGCTCTTTAAAACCACTGCAAGTTTCACTTTTGGTTGGTCACAAAGTCTAGTACATAAAAACAGGGGGAATTTGCAATTTTTTTTTAAGAAGATGATGAACAGTAACTGCAGCCAAGCCTACTCGCATCTTCGGGTGAAGACGTGTGGTGGCTGTTTCGACAGCCTTTGACACTATATTTTTAGTCCATTCGACTTGATTTCTTAATCCGAGTCCGATGGTATATATTTTGAGTCAATTTGAAGTTGTGTGTCAATGCAGATTTTGTTTAAATTATCGGTTGTTGTGGGGCCTACGGGACCCAAATGGTAAATTTTGGATAACGGGTGTCATTGGCCTTGTTTTGGTGTTAACAGGGCATAGGACACAGTTTAATATTATTTTGGACGAGATTTGGCTGCTTTGGGCCCTGGGTTGGTTCTAGGGGTATTTTGGTCATTTTCACACAGAATCTTTGAAATGCATATAGTTGAGGCGTTAAGTTGAGGTTTACTGGTCTTAGGTGAAATAGAGTGAAGATTGCTTAATAATAATTTGGATTTGAATTTGTTTAGGAATTAGATCAAAAGTGTAGATTCGACAACTTTGAGAACTTTTGAAGGTAAATTTGGTACTTTAGCTAGCTAGATATGAGGTCGGGTTTCTTGATTTCCTGATGATTGGGCTATGTCACTTTTAATCTTGGTGCTTATATATAGTACTATAAACATGAATATTATTGTTGCGTTGCTTAGTGAATATTATTTGATGTTATGTGAATATTATTATTGATGTTTCTCTATGGATATTATTTGACATTGGGTGAATATTATTATTCATGTGATTAAGCCTGGAATATTATTGTTATTATCAGTATTATTATTCCACAGAGATAAATGATGTTGCGCTGGATTACATATATGTCATAAATACAATGGTGTTTAGGGTGTGTGTGTGTCGTTTGAGGTATATCAAAGGGGTGGGAGATGGCCTTAGATATATCTGAGTAAAAATGTGGAATATATTTAGGTGACGGGAGTAGGCTTTGAATATATTGAGGTGATAGGAGCAGGGTCTCTAATGGAAAGTGAAAGTTGAGAAATTCGTAAACAAAAGAAAAATGGGTTAAAGGACGGATGGGCACTAGTTCATATTTTAGGATATTCATAGCCACAATGATGAAATGCATTGTATGGGACATGCAGGCTTGTTGCCCTAAGGTATGAATTAGTGGAATTAGAAGGGAGTGAGTTCATGGCAACACCGCATAAGCAAATTTATTTATCTGGTTTGGTTGCAAAATTTATGCATCTTGTGTTGTTTGATACATGACACTTTGATTAACTGTGATAGTTGACCTTAAGGGGTTTGACGGTAGTTTACTGGGCATTAGAATGTTCGTACCCTAATAGATTGTGCAAGATTCAAGGCAAAGTTTGAGGAAGCGGATTTCAACCAAGCTACTAGGCATTTGTTGTTGATTTGTGTAATTAATATTTGTAAGTAGTCACAGTTTGATAAAGATCTTAGTGTGTATTTAACTACGAGCTACTACGACTTTGATTTTGTATTGTTAAGTAAATTTGTATGATTTATGACTCTATTTCTCATCATATCATGGTTGTAGAATTTTATTCTTATGACTATGGTATGACTCATATCCTGATTCGGAAATATTCCTTATTCTCGAATCGGGTCGTGACAAGGTGGTATCAGAGCCTAGGTATTAGATTCTTTGGGTAGAACTTGTGAAGTTGTGCAAAGGAACTGGAAATAGGCATGAATTTTAGAGTTGTAACAATATAGGTTTTGAGGGTCTCTATAAATTTTTGAGGAAAATCCAGTAATCGTTAGTACACAAGTACTTTTAAAATTAGATCGGTTATTGATATATGCAAGTACTTCTATTTCAGGAAAAGCGATCGTTAGCGTATTTATAGATTTACGTATTATAGTTATCAATATGCCCGAGGTTTTCTAGTTTTAAAATTAGAATTGTATTATACAAGGTTTTATAGTACTTAACTCACAAATTTGAAGGAAATGAAACCAATGAATTTGAAGATGTTGGGAAAATTAGATGATGGTTAAAATTTTGTGAGGATTGAATCATTTTTTTCAAAATTAATGTGGTGTTGCATGGGAATGATCACTATAGGCTTGACTTGAAGGGTAGTGTGCGTAATGTAAATCATTGTTGTTTTTATGAGTTTAAGTGGTTATCGGATACATATATACAAATTTAAGAATTTAAATTCGTCAATTTTAGCATTAGTCAAATTTGATTTGGTTTGGATTTTTTACTTAAAGATTGGAGAGTGGCTGGATGTCAAGGAATAAGTTGAGGAGTTGAAATGTTAATTGATTATGTTGAATATGTTTAAGTATTGTTAAAGCCAAAGGTTGTGATATTTTGGAAACACATGCTAGTAGATTGTCCCATGAGTATTGGGAAAAGAAAAAAAAAAGTATATGTGGTGATTACTTTGGACAATAATGTTAATAATTGAAGTAGCATTGTGCAATAACTAGACTATCCATAGATACGTATGGAAAATTATGGACAGTAGCATTGTTGGAATATATGGTGGTTTGAGATTTCAAGGAAGATTGTGTGTACCATTGTTGGACGATTCCGAGGGAGAGATATTGAATAAAGTTCACCATTCTCAGTATAGGGTACTTACGAGGATCACTAAGTTATATAAGAACTTGAAAAAATAATGGTGTAATTAGATTCGGTTTCAAATGATTAAGTTGAAACGATTGATAGTTATTACATCAAAGTGAATGATGATAATTGAATTAGAATGTTGAAATTAAACTGTTGATACGTTTTGAGTCTCATGTAGGTTTTAATTAAGTTTCTTGGATGTGTGATTTCGAAGGATGGAGGTTCAATGGATACTCCCAAATTGGAAGCAGTGTTGAATTAATGTCAGAATACTGTGGTGATTGAGATTCGTAGTTTCCTGGAATTGGGTAAATATTGTATATGGTGAGTTAGCCTATGAAGTCTAATTTTGGTGTTACTTAGCATAGAGAATGGAAGAAAATTTTGACAAATATTGAGTATGATTTGGAAATTT
The DNA here is from genome assembly GCF_965620075.1 of Prunus avium. Classification (NCBI taxonomy): domain Eukaryota; kingdom Viridiplantae; phylum Streptophyta; class Magnoliopsida; order Rosales; family Rosaceae; genus Prunus; species Prunus avium. The sequence goes on from NC_142285.1 coordinate 3,036,764, forward strand.
TATTTGAGAATTATTGCTAAGCCTAAAAAACTGTGGTTTTAGCTAAGTAAAAATCGGTATTAAACATGGAAAACGGTGTTGATGATTATAGAGTACATGTGTTGCTTGAAACAATTAGGCTTTGGAGAGGGAGTCTGATTAATACTTTTGGAGATGCATTTAGGTAAACAAATGATTTTATGGTTGTAAGAAGTGTATAAATGGGAGGATCCCTATAATGAAATCATTAAGATAACTCGAATGCAATTGGAGAAAAGATTGTAAGTTTTGGTGATTAGTTACTTAGGAATATGATTTCAAATTTGGTTGATTAAGTGACTTGGGTTTTTAGTTCTGTGTGGGTGGTATTGTTATGATTCTTCATAAAGGAATGAAATTATTTTAGATTTGGGGATGATCCATAAACAAAGATGCATGTGGAAAAGAAAATGGAGTTAATAATGCTAAGTTGAAATTTCTTGTAAATACTTAAGAAAGAAATATTGATATTAATGACATTAAGTTTGGAAGATTCTAGTTGATTAAAGTTACGAAATGGAACATTTTTTAGGGGGCAAATGATAACACCTTAGTTCAGGGGGCATTGCAGTAATTTCTGTACTTTATTTTTTGTTGCTATGTATATTTACATATATAGATATGAAAGGATTACAAGCTTTGTGGTAAAAGGAATGCTTACAAATTTCTTTTTAAGTGACTATGAAATGGGATTATAAGGTAACTTTGGATGATCTGTGCATGGTTTTTAGAGATATGAAAACAAATTAATGTGGGCATTGTAATCAAATCATTTTGAAAACATTGGTGATCACTTATCAGATATTTTGTATCAAAGTTGAAAGTTCAGCTCTTGAGGTATAAGAACATGTTGATGGTATATATGAATTAAATAGGCTTTGAAATATGTATGATGATTCCCGGTGATGAATATTGAAAATACATATGGGTGAATGTAATTAGTTCTTCTAGTTAGGTTGGACATGACTAAGTTCTTAACAGGTTAAGGTTTTGAAGATCAGTAGGTGCTAGGAATGAATTTGAAACTTGCCAAGTATTATAATGTACATTCTTGTGTCTTGAGATAGAGTATGGTATATCTAAAATCTAAGTTATATGTTAAGTGATCAGATTAAAGAGATCATGATACATACATATGGAGGATTTCAAAGATATAATGATTCAAAGGAAGAAGAATGTTTGCGGAATTGAGAGTATGAAATGAGAACCAGACAACCCAATTCATACGAGGAGTAAAGTACTTAAATTTGAGGATGAATTTTCTTTTAAGGAGGGTAGGATGTAATACCCCAAAAAAAAAAGAGTGGACTTTCTTATTTCAATGGGAAAAAAAAAAAAAATTATGGTGAAGAATAATTTGACAGCTTTATTTCTAGTTTCAAGCTTACCAATTTGATTTTGAGTCAGTCACCAACGGCAGTGATTAATTCCCTTAAGCTAGAAACATTGTGAGCTGGGTAAATATTAAATCAATTAATTTTGAGTCTTGGATCAAATTACCATTGGTGGTAATTAATTTCCAATTTGTCAAAATAACTTTGGGTGATTGATTTAATTTTACCCCACCTGTTTTTGAATACTATGGACTATTCTCTATTTTTAGAAAATAAGGCCCATACACTATTTGTAGAGAAAGCCCGATAGTCAATGGGGCTAGCACGTATAATTTAGGCACAAACAATGCCCCTCTAAGTCTGAATCGTTTTGTTAAAAATGATTTTCAAACTTAATGATAAACCCATTTAATGATGCGCGCCATTTTGTTCCATTACTTTAGCTCACATCTGTTCATTGATTGGATGGTTTGGGAAAGTGGGTATTAACGGCTACGTAATTTTGGGCATCTCTTCTCCTCCCACAATCTCCTTCCTTCAGATTATAAAACTAATTTCTTCATTGTTTGACGAAATCATCAAACCTAAGTTCTTTAAACTCTCGATTAATCCCAAAATTTCTTGACTTCCTTGAAAATTTTCAAACCTCTCCTCAATTCTGCCTGAAATTTATGATGGCCTCCCCAAAAACTCGTGCTAGAAGCTCTTTTTCTTCATTCCCTCCTCCTCATATCTCAGGCGAAGGTGTCGACAAACATGCTATTGAGATTAGAAGCAAGCTTCATACATATTCTAAGAAGAATTTGGATGCAAATATCCTTCATTTGCTTGGAAATGCTCTCGTTCTGGGTCCTGTCTGGTTTAGGAAAGTTCTTGAGGATATGGCCAAGCTTTTTAAGGAAGATGTCGAAGTTCCACTCTGCCATTGTAATCATTCTCTAACATTTCATTCCTGGGTCATCAAGAATCTGAGCAGATCATACCCTTCCAGTAAAGGGAGGAATAGTTGTGTGAAGTGGTCAGACTGGATTGACCGACTCTCTCTCCAAGGTATGAATGCCATTGGAAGAAAGCTGGTATTTATGATGCTTTGATTTTGTCCAAGCACTCAATTAATACAGATGAAAACCTGCTAGCTGCTGCTATGAGTTTTTGGTATTCTTCTACAAACACTTTCGACTTCCGTGTTGGTCCTAGGATATATTCCATTCTAAAACTCATGTATTTGATCGCGTTCAGTGTACTTCTTCTCCTGCAAGCACCTACACATATATCTTGGTGTCATTACACTTAATGACTTGATACCTCATTATTCTCTACATATAGAGAAGATATTATGTGTACTGGTCTTGGCGGAATATCAATGTCAAATTGATACTCCTATGACCAGGAACATGTTTAGAATTAGGGATCATGATAAGTTTCGGTGTATGCAATCTCATTACATAGTTTTCATATCCACTTATATATTCCTAAGACTTTAGTTGTTTTGTATTTCATAAGATAACATGATCATGAATTAAAACAATTGATTTTGCCCATAAATAACTTAAATAAGTCATTACATAAGATTTCCTTAACAGTAACTATTACATAATTAGTTGGATTTAAGGGCATATTTTTACACACAAACAACTAAAAATCCATATTTTCTTCAAACCATAGCAAGAGAAAGGTATAGGATTTTACCAGAAGATATTAGAGGTCATATGATTATATTAGTGTTGAGGCCCAAAATATCCACAGTTGGGCCTGAATAAATTTCTGGCCCAATACGACACATAACTTGGGAAGAAACCCAATTTGGGTACCCAAGAGTTCATCATATACGCTTGCACACACGCCAGGCCAAGCAAATAAGTAACACGCCACGCTACAAGCTTAAGTGAGCCCAAGCCACGCGAATGCCTGGGGCTTGCTAAGCGGGTTGTGGTATGGATGGTTACGAGTTTTCATGAGGCCCATTGATGAGCCGAGAAATGGAAGTTTTGGGCTGCTTAGGAGCTCCGAAACTCAAGCCCATTTCTTGAGCCCAAATATGTGGGTAAGCATAAAGGAGAGAAAATAGCCCATTACTTTAGAAAAGATAGCCTATCACTTTGGGAAGTTGGTCCATCCCTTTAGTAAACTAGCCCATTACCTTAAAGAATGGCCCAAGTGACCAACAAAATATATGAAAGTCTCCAGCACATGGCTGGAGACAAAACCATGACAAAAGCCAAAAGCCACTCACATCTGCAGGCTGCTAGAATCTCCAGCACATGGCCAAACACAAACCCAACGCAAGCCATCATAAAAACCAAGGAATACTTGAGCAAAACACCCTTCAAACCAGTGTACATACCCATTTCTTTTCCCCCATTAGATCTAGCTATAGAAGAGGGGAGAAAAAAAGGAAGAAAGATTGTTGAAAATAAGAGTCTTGTTGCGTAGATTCAGCTGCACCAAAATGGATTAAGCTGCATCCTCAACTTATGATACTCGCAAGTGCACGAGCCGTTCGGTAGTATAGCGTATGTAAGTGCGAGGTCGATCCCACGAGGATTGGTGATTGAATGATTCAATTCATTTTCCCTACACAAAATAGAAATGAAAAAGAAAGGAAATAAATAAAACAAGGAAGAAAGAAAATAACTAACTCAAGTAGATAAGTTCCCAAGTTCAATTAGATTAATGGATTGATTCTAGCTAAAGTATGATTAAGCCATGGTGTGTGGTCATAACCTTGTGTTCCTAATTCCCTAATTTGATCATTTGTTGTCTAACCTAAAATTAAGCATTAGGAACCCATTAAGCATAGAAGAACAATTTAAACAACCAAGCATGTATCTAATCCCTGTTGTCGAATGTCCATACATACTCTTCCTATTCATAGTTCAATTCGAATTAAAGCATGGTGTATACTCTTAATTCAAACCAAGATAGCTAACATGCAAGCCTAAATGGTGATCAATCATTCAAACTAGCATATTAACTTATAAGCATAATGAATAAGAACATGAACCATAATTGAAACTTGGAAACTAATCAAACTTGAAAAACTAAAGAAAATAATTTACATAATGAAAAGTAAAGTGGAACTAAGAAAAACTTAAGGAGAATTTCAGCACAAATATTTCATTACAACAATTGAAAACTAGAAAATGAAACTAAGAGAATTTGAGGGAGAGAAGGGAAGGGAGCTCTAGAGAAGTGTTTGAGAGCTCCCCCCCTTGGGGTGTGTTTACAAGCTTAGAGAACTTCCCTATTTATAGGCCTAGGGGAAGTGAAAATCTGAATTCAATATGGCTAATGCATACAACACTTGTTTTATAAAATCTGAAATGGTTGATGCACTTATATTAGAAAATCTAAATTGGGTGATGCACTTGTATTAGAAAATCTTGAATTGGTTGATGCACTTCACCAATAGATCCCACCAGCAGCCCTAGCTCATCTTCATGTCACCATGACCAAGCTTCCAACCAGAAATGATAGCTCATACCTAGCTCACCATGACCAAGCATCCAACCAGCACATGCTGAGGTCAGCATGACCAGCAACTTCAAGGGCTTACAACTTGGGCTTCTCTTAATCAAATTAGGACTTTAAGCACTCGAAATTGAAGTTCAGAATGTCTTCTTTCCAACCATATGTTATTTGGGCCAATCCAAGGTCGGAGGAAGAAGTTAAGGCCGAAACAAATTGCTAACTCATTTTCCGCGCTGATAAGATCCATCCTGAGCATGGTTCTGTGTTTGCTAGTTAACAGACTCCAGATTTATCCAATGGGGCTGAATTGTGGATATGTTATAGTACACACCCATTGGAACAACTTTCATGAAGAATTCTGCCTCATCCGAGCTGTGTAGGTTGCTGAAACAAAGCTTGCAATATGACCTACGGAACTGGACTGGTAGGGGGCTGTAGCCAAAATGAGTTTGTCTTTTAAGCTCTTCATCCATTCATCCAAATTAGGCCTTAACATGCTTGAATTGCATGAATTATGCTCTCTTGCTCTATTTGCCTACAAAACACACAAAGGGAGGCAAATAACTTAGAAATCTAAGAAACTAAGCAAAAGAAGTAAATAAATAGGGCATGTATATGTATGAAATTATGAGCTTAACAAGTCTCCCACTGAAACAGCTGCGGGAAAAGGGCCCTGAGCTCCCAAAAATCATTGATTTTGTGCAAATGGGCAGAGTGGATTTCACCAAAATAGGAGGATTGAAGAGATGAGGGGAGAAAGGAAGGGAAAGACTTAGCCAAATTAGATAGAAACCATTAGGGTTTCTTGGAAAATAGTAGCTTCCAGTGCCTATAAAAAAAAGCATTTCCTACCCATTATCACAACCCACATCTAGAGAGCACGCTTCATCTCTCATCTTTGAAACTTTGCAATTTCATGCTTGTTGCATTCCTAAAAGGACACAAATTAATGTGCAAACAACCAATTAAAAATACCCGCAAGTGCACGAATCTATTGAAGTATAGATTATGTAAGTACGGGGTCGATCCCACGAAGAACTTGTCGGCTCCCTATAAGTTCTAATTTGAGTACGTAAAGAACACTTAATTGACACACCACAAATACGCAAATGCAAAATGGAAACTAAAAATAAGTAAAGAAGTGCAAAAGAAATGAAACAACACAAGAAAACTAAAGAAAAACACAAACAGCATTTTCTATCGCCATTTTATCACCTGTGAACAGTACCGTGAACACTGAACAGTGACATAAACAGTGCCGTGAACAGTGAACAGTGACGACCGGTCGTTTTTGGGCAGATTCGTTTCTCTATTTTTCAGTTTCAACCTCTGTCCAGTGTTTTGCCTATAACTTTCCAACCGTACGTCGAAAATTCACGTTCTTTATACGGTTGGATTCAGAACAGAAAATGCAAGAATACAACGCGGACCAAAAGTCCAAAACAATTACGGAAACAAATAAACTTCAGTAACAAAGACACACCACGTGTCGAACTCACAACTCACACACACATTGGGGGGGGTTTTGATTTGTTTCAAGTGACCTATTTCTATTGCATGAAAGTAAATGGACTTTGAATTTAAATGAGAAAGGCAGAGATGAATTATCAAATTGTGAAATTAAAATGTAACAAACACTAGGGTTTCGGAATCCACCCTAAACAATTCTACCAATGTTCATGGATACTCAAGTGATGAACTCTAAACGTGTTGATGAAAATGTTCGCAATCAAGACCATGGGTCGTGGCTCAAGACGCATTGATTCTCTCTAATATACGTAAAGTGCATGGTTCGTGCTACAATACTTGTGCTCTCCTCATAACCGAACCTAGGTATGGTTCGTACTTCGATTCGATTACAAGGAAAACCCATTAAGTTCAAAGAGAATATGAACATCACAAGAATCCTAATAGCATGGTGTTTACATTAGGTATTCAAGAAACCAATTCACATGGATGGTTCTTACTCCATCCATCTATTGCTTAGGAAAACATGAAGATACACATAATCCCAACAATCTCAAGAGGCATGCTTTCAAAGATGGCCAACCAAGGAAAAACACACATCAAGGATAGATTAATTTGGTGAATTGGAATTCATCAACAATATTTAGAAATTCATACACTCAAACATCAAAACAATAAGGTAATCATGTTTAGAGCTTCAACCTAAGCCCTAGCTATGGAGTTTAGTTGCTCATACTTATTCCAAATACAAACTCAAAATAAAATTAGAAAGAGTTTACAGATTTTCAGAAAATGATGAAAGCTTCAAGATCATCAATGGTGGAAGTCTTCTTCTCCACTTTTCTTGGCTGCACCTTGGCTTTCTCTTAGCTCCAACTCTCCAAAATCTGCTCTCAATGTGTAGACTGATGGAATAGCCTCTCTCTCCCGTTGCAAAACTCCCCCAAATCAGATTGCCCTTTGACTTCTCCTCCCTCTCTCCTCCTTTCCAGCTTTTACCTTTTAATATAAAACTACCACCTTTGATAAAGCCTTAGCCCATTGTCCCCTTGCCATCATGAAGCTTTGTCCTCACAAAGATGCCAATTGCTTCAGAAATTATCTCAAAGCTAAGGTAACTTCTTGTTACCAAGAGTTATGGTAACAAGAAAATCAAAATAACACAAAGGAGGTAAAAGCTGGCCAAGTTCGGATTTCCAGAGCTGTGGTAACATGCTGGATTGGTTGGATAGGAAATACTTGTCCAATGGAGCTCAAATTTGGATATGTTATAGTTAACATCCATTGGAACATGTCTCGTGAAGATCTTCACCTCATCCGAGCACCGGAGCATGCTGATCCGAGGCCAAGAAGTTGACCTACGAAAATGAACAAAAACAGAATTTATCACTAATAATGCACTTTTAGCTCATTTTCATTATAACTAAGGTAAAACCTATTAAAACACAAAAAAGAAGTAAAAAGCTATAAAATGTCAAGAACTAACTCAAAATAAGAGGTGAATAACATGAAAAATCATGTGTAAAAATGAACCGAACAATGCTCAATTCATCTTCCTTCTCCTTAGTTTTCCCTCTTGGTAGGCTGTACTAACACTTGACAGAGCCTCTGTCAAGCTATCGGAAAAACACCCATTGCCTTCATCTCTCTGTCCCCCTCTTTCTCCTCAACGAATCCTCTTAGAATCCATTCCCCCATGCCTTAAAAACTCTGTTTCTCATAGGAAGTCGCAGCCATTTCTCTCTTTCATGCTAAACTCATGAATGCTTAGCTCACATGCCACAAGCTTCTCATGCCAAGCCAAGAATTTATCTGTAAGCTGTTGTTATTTTTGTTGGTGAAGGTAACCAAGGTGTTTCCTAAGGCTTCACTATCCTTTCGAAGCATTCTTGGGGCTTGATCTTCGAACTCAGGTTCAAGGGGCAATTTCATCCATTTTGCTATTTACGGGCAGCCCAGACCCGTAGTAACTGCCGAAAGAAAAAAGCCCATACAATTAGAATATGAGAAAAACACACCCCTTCAATTATATATCCAAGCATTTCTTTTTAATTTGAAAAATAATCTACAACATCGTATCAAAATAATTACTAAAAGTTGTTCTCATTATACTATTTATTTAGTTAGCATTAACATGGTAGACTATAGAGAACTACATTTAGAGCATAACTAGAAAACCTATTCAATTACTCCAAAATTATTAGCATTAACATGGTAGAATATAGAGAACTACATTTAGAGCATAAGCAGAAAACCTACTCAATTACTCCAAGATTATTAGCAGTGTATGGTTACTTAAGTCAACTTTATGTTGAAAGTAGCGATCACTTGTCTTAATTTTCTTCCAAACTAAAAGAAGTAATAGATTTTGATCTCCCTCTCTGGAAAAATGTAAAATTAGATTTCACTAATATACTTCTAGAATAGTTTAAAGATAATTTTTACCTATATTGAGCATGACACAATATAATTATTTCTCATGATGAGTTGCTTAGTTCCAATAAGCAGGCTATTAAAAAATACAAATGAGCAATATTAGCTAAGATAATGACAACTCATACTGGAACAGCTTGGGAGAAGAAGCAATACATAAGATAGACAATATTGATGGAAGCATAATGAAGCCATAGAAGCATATGCATGAAGTTCATGTGAAGAGATCATCCCAGCAACAATCCAAATATATAGAAAGCAAGAAGAAGTAATCCAATTCTTTGGCTCCATATGACAAGTAAGAACCAAGACTTTTGGCACCATATGAAAATAAGGAAAACTCATTAAGCAGTCTAAAAATAAATAAAGGCATTTTTGTCCAACCACTACAAAATACATATGTATATGTTCTTTTGAATGAATATAGCCTCGAATGGGCTGAATCCTAATGGCCCGTTTGGTTCATGGGAAAGGAGATTTGGGGATGGGAAATCAATTGCTTTCTCATATTTGGTAAGTTCAGGCATGTGAAATGATTGCCTGGCACATGGGAAAGTAGGAGGGAAAGTGAAGCCCTCCTCCCAACTTGGGTTTTGTTTTCCCTCCTCATGAGAAAGTTTGGGAAAATGAGCCAACATTCAATGAACATTTTTCATGACCATTTTGTCCCCATTAACAATTTAAAATTACAGTATATCATTAAATGTACTCTTTTTTTATTTGATTTAATATGGGTAGAATTGGAAAATTATACAAACTTTGTTTTTCATTCTTATTCAAAACAAACATGGGAAATGAAATAAAATGAAATCTCTCAGTTACTTTTTTGACATTACTACACGTGGGAAATGATTTTCCCTCAAATCCATTCCGTGAACAAAAGGGCTAAAGCCCAAATAAAAAACCAATTGGCACTCAACCGGCTAGTAAAAACGAAAGGAAAGGAAACAGAGCAGGGTTTTAGAGGGTTTTAACCTTTGACAACAAACGTCTTCCCTTCCCTTTGTCTGTGTGTTAAGTCTTAACAACTAGAACCCTTCAACAAGGCATCGGCCATGGGCGTTGCACAAGACTCCTCGGCCGACCCTCCAAAGAACAGCAAGCAAAAGTACTCTCTCTCTCTCTCTCTCTCTCTCTCTCTCTCTCTCTCTCTCTATATATATATATATATATATATATATCTTGTACAAATTGTTATTTATTGATTATCAATAACAGTTTCTGGCAAGCGTTTAGGGCTTGGTGTGATTCTAATTTTCGATCTCTTACTATTCAAATTAGGTCTAATGATGGAAAGCAAATTCCTCATTCGGCCATTGATAAGGAATTCCTTGCCGCTCCTATCAAATCTGCCACGGACAAATTCGCACTTCTGCCGGAGTTTCTAAAGGTTTGAATACTGTCAGATATTTATTTCTAAATATTGGTATTGTTGTTATTGCCATCGTTGCTATTGTTATTATTTGCATTCGGTAGTTTAAAAGAATTCATATATAGGTGAGAGGGCTGGTAAAGCAACATTTGGACTCGTTTAATTACTTTGTGAACACGGGAATCAAGAAAATTGTTCGTGCCAATGATCGGATTGTGTCTGGCGTCGATCCAAGTATTTACCTTAGGTTGAGTACTTTTTTTTATTGATTTTTCTTATGGTTCGGATTGTGTCTGGGCGTGCCAAATTATGTTTCCCTCTTTTCGGCCGGGTAGGCCGATTGAAGGGGTTGTTTTTGTTTTTGAAATATGACTAAATAAGCTTGTTGCAGGTTCCCCAAAGCCGGCGGAGCATCCTTCCTCTTCTCACTCGGTCGGGGATGTGCAATCGGCCATCACTTCATCCGCCGCTCCGGTAAACTTATATCTCTGCATTTTTCATTCATTTAATTTCGAAGGGCAAAAACTCACCATTGTGCCCAAAAATGTAGGAAACTCAACCTTCCACCCTTGAGAAGGGAATTGGGGCGCAAGTCATGACTTCGATGGGCGAGGATGAGGTAAATCCATCTCCTTAGTCATTTGAATTTTCTCTTACTTCTTTTGTGCTTACAATATTTTTGAACTTAGTCGGCCGAGATCAATACCACGGGGTACCCGGAGGATGTTTCCATGGGGTCACACGAGATTTGTCCCATGCCCGATGATCACGCCCATGAGCACGTGGCAGAGCTGACTGAGGAAGACTTCCTACACACTCCGAACTCTCAGGTTCATTGAAATTTCATACTTTTAAAATTTCTTCTACACTTGCCCCCAATTCCTTAATTCCAATGTTTGGACATGTTAGCGGGCCATTTTTGGCCTTGAACTTTCTTCGGTCGACACCACGGCCATTGAGGCCGAACTTCAGCCCATTTTTGCCATGAGCTCGGACACTTTCTTGACTCGAGGCGCCCCGAAGTGGCCCAACTTTTCAGGTGATCTTACTCTCCCTTAATATTTTTTCAAAGCTTTATGTTTGTTAGAGAGGGCACCATGATGCAAGGTTGGGCATTCCAATCCTTTGGACTTTCTTGGGCCACCTCAACTTCTTTGGCCCCTTCCATTTGCACTATGGACTCAACCTCATCGAACACATCTCTGTCCATAAAATTAGGTTGATCCGGCTGAGCTTCGAAAATAATGGGAGTGTAACAACCATGGCATTTACCTCGTCAAAGTCTCCAAACTTTACTTTGACCTTGCCCGCTCTTAGCTCGTTCTCAAACTTGGCCATCTCTTCATTGCTTCTTTCTCTAAGTGCTCCATAGCTTCCTCCGACAAATCCTCTAAGTATTCGCCGTCCGCATACTCCTCATCCCCATAAAGCTTTTCGTCTTTGGCCGCCAAACCTTCGAGATTTTCCAAGGGCTCATTAGCTTCTTCCTCGGCCGTGTGCTCGGCCTCTTCTTCCACCACATTAGTTTCGGCGTCGACCATAACTTGGTCTTCTTCCGCCCTAGGTTCACTTACTGTCTTATGGGGCTCATCCCCAACTTCTTGGACCATGTTTTGGTCATTTTCTTCTTTCTTCTCAACCTTGGTGGGCTGAGCCACTTTGGTCACGATCGGGGCCTTAGCGACCGGAGGCTTGACTTTTGGTGGAGCCGTCCTTGCCTTTTGAACCTTAAGACGCTTATCTCCTCTCTTCTTGGTCGGCTCACTAACTTCCATTTTAGAGTTATTTGCCTCAGAAGTCCCAGTCAAATGGGCCTCCAATTCCGAGATTGGCTCTTCCGGGGCCGTTACCACGACTCGGCCATTTACCCATTCTAGACGTATTTTCATTTCCTCGGCCGCGGCTGCCTCCAAGGAAGCGACAGCATCGGCTTTGGCCAATTCCAACTCCTCCAATCAAAGTTTCTCCCGAAACTCGACCAATCGGTCAAGTTGAGCTTGCCTTTTGTCCGCCCAATCTAACTCCGCCTTGCAAGTGGTAGCATATTGTCTTTGAGCCCTTCTCGTTTGAGTCTTGCTTAAAGGCACCGGTGGGAGTTTTGGGCCTCTGCTTCTATACCATTGGCCCGCCTTTGTGTTTGGCACCTTGAAAGTTGGGACACCATTACCGTCCGCGGGGCGGGGTCTTGACACATAGGCCACATCTCGACTCTTGCCTTCTCCCACCGAAATCCACATGCTTCGGCTTTGGCTTGAGTCTGGTGAATCAATGTCCTCATACCTTAGAGGGGCATGTTGATTTCTCCTCTTCGGCTGATATCTCGGCCTCTCGTACCTATCTTGGTACTCATGCAATGGCCGTTTGTTCGGCCTCACTCCCATTCCGCCCCTTGGGCTATGTGGGCCGTAATTCTCGGCCGGACTTGTAATATATTCCTATCAAAACTCCTAGATCTGCCCACTTTGACTTGATCCTTGGTTTGCTCCTTAATCAGCCCATTGGTAGGTTCCTTGGTTGGCTCCTTGGACTTTGGCGGGACCACCTCGAGAGTCACCTCACATTGGCATCGACTGCATAGCACAATGGCCTTTGGAGGCCCTTCCTTGGTCGAAACTTTTGTCTCAGAAACCTTGGCCACCTCAGGGTACATTTTAGCCTTGCCCTTCTCCTTAGGGTCAGCCGGAATCTCCCTTGCCCTTCTTTCTGCCGCAGCCCTTGTCGAGCCAGCCAAGTCCAACCTAGGCCTAGGTTGGTCTGGCCTTGGGAAGTTAGCATTCACCATGTTGACTTGAGCATTTGGGAAAGGGTTCTGGTTATTTAGAAGTGTACCATGTACCTTGCAACATGTGATTGGACTCCAAAACTACAACTCACAGACACATCTAACCGCCAGTGTTTCTCTTCCCAAGGTCTTCTTCTTGAGCCCCCCCTCTCTCTCTTGCAAACTAAATCTGTCTTTTGAACTTTTTTTTTCCCTTCAAATCAACCAAAGCTTTGTGATTCAATTCGATCAAAACTCTCTAAGTGTTTATAATAGTTTGAGTTTTTGAAGTGTTGGTTGCTTCATTTTGTTTGTTTTTTTTCTTAGGTTTTGAATTGCATTCAATTTTTTTTTGTATGTAAAAGACAATTGAGTGGACTATGAATATGAGCAAGTAAGTGCAGTTGACGTAACTAAGAATGTATTTGGTTCTATTTGTTGATTATGAAATTTTTTTTTTACTTGTGTATACAGGGTCTCAACATCTCTCTTTGCATGGTGCCTCCAAAATCAATGGACCGGCCACACACTTCTCTGTCTTATTCTAAAGTAAAAAAGAACAAAGAAAAACCAATTGGCCCTCACATAAAAAAACCAAGCGGCTAGTCATTGATTAAAGGCTTAAATGTGAAAATGATCTCTATGTTTTACCTATTTGGCTAATTTAATCCCCATATTTTTAATTTGATTGATTTGGTCATTGTGTTTTACTCTGTTGGCCACAATTGTACATTCTGTCAAATTACTGTCAAACATAATCTAGAAATATGTTTATTATTTAAAATAACAAACTAGTTTTAACAACAACAAAAATTGACTAATTAACAAGAAAATGTCAAAACAAAATCCAAAATACAAGCAAGGGGAGAATGTACTTGCATTGAGCGTGAACTTAACAAACAAAACTAGGGGGTTCTCATCATCAATCTCAGTCTTGGTGTAGTGACAAGCAGAGGAATCCCAGGTCCTATCCAACCCATCATAGCTTCTAGAGACAATAATGGAGTTGTTTACCCATTTTTTTGTTGTACATGTGCTGGTTAGGTAGAGTTTCCCATTGACCTAAAATGAGAAAAAAAAAAAAAGCTAAACACAAATATACAAACTGGAAAGACTTCCAAGTTGTTTTGAAAAATGAAAACGAAATCCGTTACCAAACACGTTTGCAATTTTCACTTTGAACTTAAAAAAAAAAGATAAATGAAAAATGAAATGGTTACCAAACAGCTCCTTAGTGTTCCCATCTTATCAAAGCATTATATAATGAGGGATTCACTATTATGCCCAATATAGATGCCTAAATTTGTAAGATCCCACATCGACTAACGGAGAGGGGGTGATGTGCCTTATATGTGCACACCCGCATCCATCTAGCACGAGGCCTTTTGGGAGCTCACTGGCTTCGGAGTTATAGGAACTCCGAAGTTAAGCGAGTTGGGGGCCAGAGCAATCCCAGGATGGGTGACCCACTGGGAAGTTGCTCGTGAGCTCCCAAAAACAAAACCATGAGGGCAGAGAGGGGGGGCCCAAAGCGGACAATATCGTGCTACGGCGGAGCCGGTCCCGGGATGTGACAAAATTATTAAAAATAAAAAAGGATAATTATTTATTAGTCCCTGAACTTAGACCTGATTTGCATTGGAGTCCCTCAATTTCCAAAATTGTTCCCGTGGTCCTTTAACTTTAGTTTCGTTATGACAAATGGTCCCGTCGTCAATTTTGTTAACTTTTTCTGTTAAATGCAGGAGGAAAATGGTATTTTTGTACACAAAATTTTTTACTTATTATTTTTATATTGAAGTTCTATTAGAGTAGTTAACTGCAAATAGAGCACATTATTTTCAAACCTTATACACAAATGTTTAAGAACTTTGTGGCATAACATGTGGCGACATCTCATTGGTTTGCCATACTAAAAACGGCGTAATTTATTTGATCATCCTCTACAACTACATATACACCTCACCTCCTAAACCACGCTCCTCCCAATTGTACACAAAACACTCCACACTCCTCCCAAATGCGGCGAGTCACAACTTACAACCATCAACATCACAAAATACAAAACCAGGCTCACTGGACCCAACCTTAGAGGATTAAGTAACCCAAACCAGCTTATATACCTTCTCATAACGCCAACGATTGCCAAATATCAAACACAAAAACACACGCACGCACTCTCCCTCACAATTCTGAGAGAGAGAGAGAGAGAGAGAGAGAGAGAGAGGGAAGCCACAACAACACGGAAGAAAGACACCAGTGTCATCTTTTACTTTCGTTCTCGCATAAAAATTCACACACAGATCACATTCAAAACCAAACCCTAAATTCGAAAAAAGGAAACAAAGACGAGAATAAAATTCCTCTCATATCCAGTGCCCCTTTCTCTCTCGAATCCCCCAATTCTTTCGTTTCCGATAAAGATTGAGTTAGGGTTGGGGTCAATTCAATTTTTGAGCTATGGCATGTATAAAAGGGGTGAATTGATCCGCATCGGTGGCGCTTGTGCCCGACGTGCCATACATGGAGGCAGGGACGGTGGCGGGAGGAATGAGAATATTCCTTAGGTAAAAAATTGTGCTCCATTTAATTGGCCAATTGTTTATACTTACAATAGGAATATTATCATAAATTAAGGATTTGATTTTCATTAATTCTTCCTAATTGATCCAATCTCTCCATTTAAGGGAGAGAATAATTCCGTTATATATGGGAATTATTCTTTGAAAAACCGTAGAAGGTAAGAGCACTATAAATATATGGCTACACCACATACATGAGGTAAATTCCAAAAATCCTAAGATCTCTCTCTCTCTCTCTCTCTCTCTCATGGCTCCGGCCACCTGGTTCTCTCGTACCATAGAGAAAACTCCGACCTTTTCTGTTATTTTCGTATCTTCCTCAAGATCATCTAATTGACTTAGGCATGGGAGGGCCTTTGGCCAACAACCCCCGGGTGTGGTCAATTTACTCCAACCTTTTTTTTGCAGAAATTGAGGAAGAAGAGAGAGAAGAAAGCTCGAAGGGTGAAGAATCTCTTGCAAATATTCTCCCATGAGAATTTTGCTCAAACATAATACACTTGAACTTTTAAACTTATTTAAAATCTTTATCTCAATTGAATACACCCCTATAAAACTCATAAAAACTCAAATTACTAAATGGCCATATAAACATATCAAAATTGCAGCATATGCCACTGCCTTTTACATATTAATAGTGTTGAGGCCCAAAAAATTCAAGGCTGGGCCCAAATATATTTTTAGCCCAGTACGGCACCTAACTTGGGAAGAAACCCAACTTGGGTACGCAAGAGTTCATCATATACACTTGCACACATGCCACGCCAAGCAAATAAGCAACACACCACACTACAAGCTTAAGTGGGTCCAAGCCACGCGAATGCTTAGGGCTTGTTGAGTGGGTTGTGGTATGAATGGTTACGAGTTTTCATAAGGCCCATTGATGAGCCGATAAATGGAAGTTTTGGGCTGCTTGGGAGCTGTTGAGGCCCAAAAAATTCACGGTTCGGCCCAAATGAATTCTCAGCCCAACGCAATGCCTTATTAAGAAAAGACTCAATTTGGAGCATTCAAAAGTTTGTTATATGCGTTTGCACACGTGCCACTCCAAGCAAATAAGCAACATGCCACACTACAAGCTTAAGTGGGCCTAAGCCACTCAAATGCCCGGGGCTTGCTTGAGTGAGTTGTGGTATGGATGGTAATAAATCTATATGAGACCCATTGATGGGCCGATAAATGAAAGTCTCAGGTTGCTTGGGAGCCTCGAGACTCAAGCCCATTTCTTAGGCCCAAACATGTGGGTGAGCACTAAGGAGGAAATAACCTATTAGCTTAACCAAATTAGCCCAACACATCAACAAAAAATAGGCCAACACTTGTTGAGGTTAGCCCACTTATTTTGATAAAATAGCCCATTACCTTAGAAAAGATAGCTCATCACTTTGGGAAGTTGGCCCCTCCCTTTAGTGAACTAGCCCATTACCTTAAAAAATGGCCCAATTGACCAACAAAATATCTGAAAATCTCCAGCACATGGCGGGAGACAAAACCATGACAAAAGCCAAAAGCCATTCACATCTGCAGACTGCTGAAATCTCCAGCACATGGGAGGGAACAAGTTTCAAGCAAAAAACATCCAAAAATCAAGGGATACTTGAGCAAAACACCCTTCAAACCAGTGTACATACCCATTTCTTTCCCTCATCAGACCTAGCTTTGGAAGAAGGTGAAAAGAAGGAAAAAAGATGGTTGAAAATAGAAGTTCTTCACTGAGACAGCTGTGGGAAAGGGCCTTGAGCTCCCAAAATTCCTGATTTTGTGCAAATAGATATAGGAAATTTCACCAAGATAGAAAAGTCAAGGGAGGAGAGGAGAAAGGAAGAAAAAGCTTGGCCAAGTTGGGAAGAAACCATTAGGGTTTCTTGGGAAAGGATAGTTTCCAGCAAGCTATAAAATGAGGCCTCTTCTACCCAACAAAACCAACTCAGATTCAGAGAGCAAGCTTTCTCTCTTACCCGCAAAAACCCAGCAATTTCGTGCATTATTCACCCTTCTGCTCCATTTTCCTCTTCTGGCAGACCATTTTCACATCTGTCAGAAGCTTTGTCAAGCTGCCGGAAGAACATTGTTATTTCTTTCTCTCTTCTCAGCCATCCTGCAAACCTCTTCTTCCTCACCTTAAACACTCTCATTTCTCCCTAGGAAGCCATATTTTCCTCTTTGGTGCTAAACTCATGCTGATTTTGCTTCCATGCCACATGCCTCTCATGCCAAGCTCGAAAGTTTATCTGTAAGCATTAAGACATCACCTGTAAGTTGCTGTTGTTTTGGTTGGTGAAGGTAACCAAAATACTTCCTAAGGCTCTGCTGCCCTTTCGAAGCATTTTTGGGGCTTGATTTTCGAACTCAGACAAAGAGAACAATTTCATCAGTCAGCTTTTTACGGCAGCCCGGCCTATTTACAGTTGCCGGAAGAAAAAGTCCCCTACAGGAGCCCCGAAACTCATGCCCATTTTTTAAGCCCAAATATGTGGGTAAGCATAAAAAAGAGAAAATAGCCCAATACCTTAGAAAAAAATAGCCCAATGCTCTAGGAAATTAGCCTCTTCCCTTGACGAGTTAACCCATCACCTTAGAAAGGCTCAAGAAACCAAAAAATATATCTGCAGCCTTCAGCACTTATCTGGAAACAAGGGCCACAACAAAAGCCAAGAGTTACTCATGTATGCAGGCTACTGGGAGTCTCCAGCACATGGCCAAGAAACAAACCCAAGGCAAACCACTCGAAGAACAAAAGGATATTAGCGCGCGCAGCACCCCTTAGACCAACGTTGTTACCCATATCTTTCTCTTACCAGCTTTTGCCATGAAAAATGGAGGAAAGAAAGAGAGATAGTAACCAAAGATAGGAGATTGCCACTGGAACAGCTGCGGGAAGGCTCTAGAGCCTCCAAAAATCTTGTCTTTGAGTGCTTGGACTAAGGAAGATTGCATAAAATAGTGATGGATCAAAGGAAGAGAAGAGAAATGGAGGGAGAGACTTGGCAGATTTGGGAGAAACCATCTAGGGTTTCTTAGGAAGAAGGAGCTTCCAGCGCTTATAAAAAGAGGCATTTTCTATCCATCATCTCAACCCACATCCAGATAGCAAGCTTCATCTCTCATCCCTGAAACTCTGCAATTTCAAGCCCCATTCCTCCATCTCTTTCCATTTTTTCTTAAAGTAAATCATTCCAGAGCTTGACAGAGTTTTCGTCAAGCTGCCGGAAACTATTCAACACACCCATTATTATCCCCCCCCCCCCCCCCCCCCATCTCTCTTTCTCTCTATCTCTCTTCAACGAACCCTCTTAGAATCCTTTCCCCTTGCCTTAGAATCCCTGTTTCTCATAGAAACTCACAAGCCTCTCTCTCTCTTTAATGCTAAAATCATGACTGCTTTGCTTCCATGCCACAAGCTTCTCATGCTAAGCTAAGAATTTATTTGTAAGCAATTGTTGGTTTCATTGGTGAAGGAAACCAAAGTGTTTTGTAAGGCTCAGCTACCCTTTCGAAACACTCTTGGGGTCTGATCCTTGAACTTAGACTCAAGGGGTAATTTCATACATTTGGCTCTTTACAGCAGCCCAGGTCCATTAGTATCTGCCGAAACAAAAAAGTCCCTACAAATAGTTCATGGACTACTTTTTATGTACAAATAGTTCATGCTACTGCTTTTTATGGATTAACAGTTCAAGCCTCGGTACACTTAGTAGTAGGTCACCTATATTTGGATTGTAGATTGTCATTATATTTTTCGATGTGGAACCTACACATCATGCCTCCTCAAACATGTCAATGGCTCCATCATTATACTCAAAAGGGAGCGCGATACCCATCATCACCATACTCAAAGGTATACATTTTTTGGAATAAAATCAATTCCTTACCCCATCACTATACTCAAAGGCATATATTTTGATGGAACAAAATCAATTCCTTGCCCCATCAACTATACACAGAACTTCAAGAATTTAATATTGTAGTCTAGAAAAGAAGAAAAAAATTGTACACACACATCAAGCATGGCTCTTTCTAGAATAAATTGGCAAAACGAAAATTAATGTATAACTGGTTTATTTTAATCATAAGAACAAAGAAAGATTATAACTTCTAATTATGTTATAATATGTACACTACTACTACGAAAAAGGTGTACTATACATAATATAGAAATAAAAGCAAGATACTTGTGATTGTCATATATATAACGTGCTAAGGAACAGTCTATATTGCTAGGGTTATCTTTACTTCACACCCCGCATACTCCTCTATTCTTATATTTGAATTCCGTCTCTAAGCTTCCCCTTTAGTGCTCGCCGAAACTTATTTGTGTGTGTGTATTCATGTGCATCTATGTTTGTTTGTTTATTTTGTTTTTTGTTTTAAAAATTAAATTCAATCCATAAAACATGTTTTACTCCAAGCCATTAATCATTTTGACTCTTTTATATTTCTCTCTTTTTCTTCGAGAGATCTTTGGAGTTTAACCTCGTTTTTTGGGGTATAAATGTTTCAATCCAGTAGAGTTTAAAGACAATGAGTATGATGAGAGAAATTTAAATATCTTACTAAGTAATATGTCTAAAGAAGTTTCATATTCAACATTCGGAAGTGACATCATTGGTGGCATATTTAATTATACAATAAAACCAAATAATTCTTTATATGCACTAGCGCAATGTTGGAAAACCATTCGGCTTGGAGGTCGCCATGCATCATGCGAAAGTTGTCTCAATACAGCAGACTTAGAGCTTCACAAGTATTGTCCTTTTAGTCGAGGAGCTATAGTTTGGATGTTAGGTTGCCTTTTAAAGTATTCCGATGCAAATTTCATTGGTGTAAGTGACAAGGAAAACGGATTCTATGAGATTAGTTCTGAATTCAATGATAATCCCAAGTTGATTAAAAATAAACTCTGTGAGTTGTTCATTCGATTTAGTTATGTAGCTGTTCATGGGTCGTTGAAAGCTAAAGGGAAGAGGAACAATGTTAAAAGAGAAAAGACTTTTTGGTATGGTTGAATGTACAAGGGACCTTTTTAACATAGAGTGTAAGAATTGCCGTGATGTTGCAATAAGAGAACTTATAAGTCATGAAATGAAATGAAACGGGGCGTGCTATTTATGAAAGTTGTCACACTATGAATTTTACAAATTTTACTAGGTATTGTTTGTACTAGGTGATAAACTATTTGAATTATAGGGTTCTGAAAATACCTGTAGGATGACTAAAAATCCCTAGAGGGAGGTGAATAGGCCAATTTAATATTATAATCAAGAAACACAAATTAAACTTCAGTAGCAGGATTGATATGGCTTATCAATCCTGAAACGTGCTGGGCAAAAATATTAAGAAACACGCAGAGAATTATTTTACGTGGTAAAACCCCACCTCTGGGGAAAATCCACGGGACTCCTCAGTCCAACACAAATCCACTATAGAACGATGATTACAAGAAGTACTCACACACTTATCCTAGACACATTCTAGATAATGTTTACCAACTTCTTCGTAACTCAACTTCTGTCACCGGATGATCTTCGACACTCCTTATGTTGAACGCAATACTGGTCACGATTGCTTCAAGCTCGCCGGAGGAAAACCGCCACCAAGGTCTTGGTGCCCTCAACCGTATGAGTCACCGACATGCATATGAATGCAATATGAATGATGAAAGGATTTGATAAATCACCAAGTAAACAAGGAACACTTGATGACTTATCTAAGAAAATAAGCACCGCAGCTTTTGCAAAACAGATTCAATATTTTTCAAAGCAAAACCAATACCTTCAAAAGCTTCTGAACAAAAGAAAACCACCAAGCTTTTATTCCATGCAGGTTTCTCTCAATTGAGAGAAACCCACGTGAATAAACTTCAAGAGCAACAAGGATTCACAAAACCAATTCAACTTAGACTTCTCAACATGATGCTAAAAGGTCTCTACCTTGAGACGTCAAAACAGCATTCAAACAAATCCAAATATCAATATAAATTCTTATTAGATTTACATGCTATGTGATGATGCCAACTAGCCAATTTTTAATAGAAAAACAATATCTATTAAAATAAATGAATTAGACCAATCAAGTAAGAGATAATAATATCAAGAGATAAAATCTAATCCTATTAAAAATAGGATTAACATAAAAATACTTTGAGTGAAAATAACTCCAATTAGGAATCCTATAATGAATGCATGATTATGTCATGATTTACCTGAAATCAATTTCTCATATCGATCAAGTCATGCTTCGGAAACCTGGGATTGAACGAGTTGTACCAAAACGTCCAGTAACAATTCTTCACACACTAATTTTTCACCCATGCTAAAGTCTAGGAAATGACAATACAAATTTCATACTAACTGGTTCATAAATGTCGGTGATGGTAATGAGAAAGCAAGTTCTATTCATGTTCCTATGTTTTATGGGCAATAATAGAAATTAAAGTATATTCTAGTAGCTACCTATTAATGGAATAAGCGGGATTTTAGTTTTTTAAAAAATTAAGTGGGATGCCAGCTGGTGTATAATGGGTTTTTTTCTCCAATTTTATTGTTTTGGGATTTCTTTATAATAGTAATGCTTGAAATGAGGATTCTAAATTTATACATAAAAAAAACTCCTCAAATTATGGAGCATGGTTGGAGTATAATTTTTTTTTAAAATCTTAAAATAAATTATTAGTCTGTTTAGTTGATATATATCTCGAATCTTTTGATAGAATTTTCCAAGAAAGCTTGACGACTTCAAACAGAAGAACTACTATTTTACAAGTTTTTTTTTTCTTTTTTTGAAATATATATGACGAGATCAATGCGTAAAAAGACAAAAGGATTCATGGTGAATCTTTTTCTTATCCTCGTACTGAAAAAATTTCATTGCATCCAATAACTGAAAAAATTTCATTGCATCCAATAACATAAAGAGTTGAATTAAAAGAAGAAGGAAAATATTTATAAATTAATATATATTATTTGTATTCAATAATACTTGAATTTTATGTGTATTTTTAAAAATTTTGTAAACAATACATGTATTAAATACAAAAAAAAAACGTGCGTACATGTTCGATAGGAGTATTGTACTACTGCTTTTTAAACAAAATTTAAAAAACTGCGTATAGCCGTGCGGCTGTACTATTTCTTTTAAAAAATTAGAAAAAACTGAGAATAGCAGTGCAGCTATACAATTTCTTTAATAATAAAAAATCAAAAAACAAAGTATAACCAAGTGGCTATACTATTTCTTTGTAAAAAAAAGAAAAAAAAAAGGATCCTCCTAGTTGCATTACTTTATACTTTATAGATATTAATTATTTGTCAAAATTTTGGCAAATTACAACTTAAAAGTTTGGCCAACATATATTATTTTAATCAAATTTAATTAAATATTTCAATATATTTTATTTGTATTCAATAATACTTGAATTTTGTGTGTATTATTGAAAACTTTATAAACAGTATGTGGATTAAATATGAAAAATACATACGTACATGTTCAATACGAGTATTGTACTATTTCTTATTTTAAAAAACCGGGTATAGACATGCGGCTGTATTATTTCTTATTAAAAAAAAAAGGGAAAAAGCGAATGCCACTAAGCGGCTATACTATTTCTTTCAAAAAATTAGAAAAAACTGAGTTTAGCCGGGCGGCTATACTATTTTTAAAAAAGAACTAAAAACAGAGTATAGCCGTGCTGCTATACTATTTTTTTTTCTAAAAGCACAAGAGAAAAGGACCCTCCTAGTTGCAATAGTTTATACTTTATAGATATTAATTATTCGTAAAATTTTGGCAAATTACAACTTAAAAGTTCAGCCACTATATAATATTTGAATATAATTTATTTAAATTTTTTAACATATATTAGTTATATTCAATAATACACGAATTTTGTGTGTATTATTGAAAATTTTGTAAAATATACTATATTAAATATGAAAAATATGTACGTATATGTTTCATACTAGTATTCTACTATCTCTTTAAAAAAAACCGAGTATAGTCATGTAGCCACACTATTTCTTTCTAAAATATATATATAAAAAAGGACCCTCCTACTTATATTAGTTTATACTTTAGAGATATTAATCATTCATCATAATTTTGGCAAAATTACAACTTTAAAGTTCGGCCACCATATAATATTTTAATATAATTTATTTAAATATTTAAATATATATCATTTGTATTCAATAATACTTGAATTTTGTGTGTATTATTGAAAACTTTATAAAATATAAGTGTATTAAATATGAAAAATACTTACGTACATGGTCAATACGAGTATTGTACTATTTCTTTGTAAAAAATTTAAAAAACCGAGTATAGCCGAGCGGCGGAACTATTTTGTAAAAAAATTAGAGAAAAGAGTGTATGGCCGGTCGGCTATACTATTTTTTTAAAAAAACAAAGTATAGCCATGTGACACTATTTATTTTTAAAAAAACCAGAAAAAATGAGCCTCCTAGTTGCATTAGTTTATACTTTATAGATATTAATTATTCGTCAAAATTTTGGCAAATTACAACAGAGTATAGCCGTGAGGCTATACGTTTTCTTTTGAAAAAACTAGAAAAAAGGACACTCCTACTTACATAAGTTTATATTTTATAGATATTAATTATTAGTCAAAATTTTGAAAAAATTACAACTTAAAAGTTCGGCCACTATATAATATTTAAATATTGTAACATATATTATTTGTATTCATTAATAATTGAACTTTGTGTGTATTCTAGAAAATTTTGTGAACAATACGTGTATGAAATATGAAAAATATGTACGTACATGTTCAACACAAGTACTGTAATACTTTCTAAAAAAATTAAAAAAAAAACCGTGTATAGCCCCACGATTGTTCTATTTTTTTTATATAAAAAATAGAGAAAAGCTAGTATAGCCGGTCGGCGATACTATTTCTTGAAATAAAAAATAAAAAAGGATATAGCCGTGCGGCGGTACTATTACTAAACTAGTGTATTAGTTTATATTTTATTGATATTAATTATTAGCCAAAAATTTTGGCAAATTACAACTTAAAAGTTAGGTTACTATATAATATTTTAATATATTTTATTTTAATATTTTAATATATATTATTTGTATTCAATAATACTTGAATTTTGTGTGTATTATTGAAAATTTTGAAACCAATACATGTATTAAATTAGAAAAATATGTACGCACATGTTAAATACGAGTATTGTACTATTTATTTTTTTCAAATGAAAAAACCTAGTATAGCCATGCGGCTATACTATTTCTTATTAAAAAAAATAGGGAAGAACAGAGTATACCTAGGGGGCTATACTATTTCTATTGAAAAATTAGCAAAAACCGAGTATAGCTATGCAACTATACGATTTCTTTAAAAAAAACAATTAAATAATAGAGTACAGCTATGAGGCTATACGATTTCTTTCCGAAAAAAACTTGAAAAAAGAACCCTCCTACTTAAATTAGTTATACTTTATATATACTAGCCCCTTGGCACATGCGTGAGGATGTGTCAATTGGTTTTATTTTTTATTTTATTTTTAGAATTAAGAAAATATAATATGGATGGGTAGTTATGTTCCATAAAAGTAGGACATATTATCTTATTTTGTTTTAAATTTTAATTCTTTTTAATATAAAACATGTGAATTTACCATATTATCTTAATTTAATTAATAATTTTAATTCTTAATGTTTAAATTAACCAAGGCATTTTTTGGTATTTTGAATGTTTCACCATTCTCTGCATTTTGCTTTATATATATATATATATATATATATATATATATATATATATATATATATATATATATTAATTATTCATAAAATTTTGAAAAATTACAACTTAAAAGTTCGTCCACTATGTAATATTTAAATATATATCATTTGTATTCAATAATACTTGAACTTTGTGCGTATTATTGAAAATTTTGTGAACAATATGTGTATTAAATATGAAAAATGCATATGTACACGTTCAATACAAGTATTGTAATACTTTGTAAAAAAAATTTAAAAACCGCGTATAGCCGTGCGGCTGTACTATTTTTTTAAAACGTTAGAGAAAAGCGAGTATGGCTGATCGGCTATACTATTCCTTTAAAAAAAAGCGTATAGCCGTGCGGCTGTACTATTATTATTATTATTTTTAAAAACCAGAAAAAAGGACCATCCTAGTTGCATTAGTTTAAACTTTATAGATATTAATTATTCGTCAAAATTTTGGCAAATTACAACTTAAAACTTAGGTTACTATATAATATTTTAATATAGTTTATTTAAATATTTAAATATATATTATTTGTTTTCAATAATACTTAAATTTTGTAACCAATACATGTATTAAATATGAAAAATACGTGCGTACATGTTCCATACGAGTATTGTACTATTTCTGTTTAAAAAATAAAAAATATCGAGTATAGCCGTGTGGTTGTACTATTTCTTTTTAAAAAATTAGGGAAAAATAGAGTATGCCTCGGCGGCTATACTATTTCTTTTGAAAACTTAGCAAAACCAAAGTATAGCGCTATAAGATTTCTTTTTAAAAACAATTAAAAAAAGAGTATAGCCACCCGGCTATACTCTTTCTTTCTATTAAAAAAAAAGGACCATTGTAGTTGCATTAGTTTTTTGAATTTTGTGTGTATTATTGAGAATTTTACAAACAATACATGTATTAAATATGAAAAGTATGTACGTACATGTTCGATATGAGTATTGTACTATTACTTTTTAAACAAAATTTAAAAAACCGAGTATAGCTGTTTGGCTGTACTATTTCATTTTAAATTAGAAAAAACGAGGTATAGCAGCACATCTATACTATTTCTTTAATAATAAAAAATCAAAAAACAATGTTTAACCGAGTGGCTATACTATTTCTTTGTAATAAAAAAAGGGAGTTTCACTAAAATACCCAAAATGGGAGCTGAAATTATAAAAATACCCAACACCCAAAACACTTTATAAACATACCCAAAACTCATCATTACACACACTCAAAACCCATTTATAAACATACCCAAAACTCATCATTACACACATACCCAAAACCCATTTTGGGTATGTTTCTATGTTTAAATAGTGCTTGAGTATTTTTATAAATACATGTCTAGGATTGGGTATTTTTATAAATATCTCTAAAAAAAAAGGCCCTCATAGTTTCATTAGTTTAAACTTTATAGATATTAATTATTCGTCAAAATTTTGGCAAATTACAAACTTAAAAGTTCATCAATTATATAATATTTTCATATATATTATTTATATTCAATAATACTTGTGTATTATTGAAAATTTTGTGAACAATACCTATATTAAATATGAAAAATATGTACATACATGTTCAATATGAGTATTGTACTACTTTTATTAATAATAATAAAAAAAAACCGGGTATAGCCGAGCGGCTGTACAATTTCTGATTAAAAAATTAGGGAAAAAGCGAGTATAGCCGGTCGGCGATACTATTTCTTTTAAAAACTAGAGAAAAACCGAGTATAGCCGGTCGGCTACACTGTTTCTTTTAAACAACTATTAATACAAAGTATAGGCATGCGGCTATACGATTTCTTTCTAAAATACAAGAAAAAGACGCTCATAATTACATTAGTTTATACTTTATAGGTATTAATTACTTGTCAACATTTTTGCAAATTACCACTTAAAAGTTCGGCGACTATATAATATTTTAATATATATTATTTATATTCAATGATACATGAATGCTGTGTGTATTATTGAAAATTTTGTATTAAATATGAAAAATATGTACGTACATGTTAAATACGAGTATTGTACTATTTATTTTTAATTTTTTCTAAAACCTAGTATAGCCATGCGGCTGTACTATTTCGTATTAAAAAAAATTAGGGAAAAGGCGAGTATGGCCAATCGACTATACTTTTCTTTTAAAAAACAATTATCGAGTATAGTTTGTATAAAAAAAAAAAAAAAAGACCCTCCTAGTTGTATTAGTTTATACTTTATAGATATTAATTATTCTTCAAAATTTTGGCAAGTTACAACTTAAAAGTTCGCCCACTATATAATATTTTAATATTTAATATTTAATAATACTTGAATTTTGTGTGCATTATTGAAAATTTTGTAAATAATATGTGTATTAAATATGAAAAATACGTAGGTACATGTTCAATACGAGCATTGTACTATTTCTTTTTAAACAAAACTGAGTAAGCCGTGCGGCTGTACTATTTCTTATTAAAACATTGGGGAAAATCGAATATACCTGGGCGGCTATACTATTTCCCTTAAAAAATTAACAAAAACCGAGTACAGCCTCGCGGCTATACGATTTCTTTTAAAAAACAATTAAAAACAGAGTCTAGCCGTGCGGCTATACTATTTCTTTCTTAAAAAAAAATTAGAAAAAAGGACCCTCCTACTTATATTAGTTTATACTTTAGAGATATTAATTATTCGTCAATATTTTGGCAAATTACAACTTTAAAGTTTGGCTACCATATAAAATTAAAATCTATATCTATATATATAAAGCAAAAGGTAAAGAGTGGTGAAACATTCAAAATACCAGAAAATGTCATTGGTTAATGCAAACATTAAGAATTAAAATTATTAATTAAATAAGGATAATATGGTAAATTCACACTTTTTTCATATTTAATAAAAAAATTGGATAATGGATCATATTTTTATGAAATACAACTACCTATTATCCTTTTTAATTTTAAAATAAATTTAAAAAAAAAAAGAAAAAAAAAAGTCCTTCGCAAGAGCGTATAGAGAGTTAATAAATAAATAAATTCAAGTTAGAGTTGCCAATTGCCTGCCACCAGTCAAAACCCCAGACGTCTCCTACAGGCAATCACACGTAAACCCCTTTGCATGCATCCCATCACCACGTGTCGAAATTAGGGCAACTGCCATTAATGCCCTACAGATTTCTGCATAACAAAATAAAACACCATCACAAAATCACAGCCGTTAGCCATAGCAGAGAAGAAAATAACTAGCAACTAAGTGAGAGAAAATGTCACAAATGGAGGAGAGGAAGGTGGAGAAACCAAATGCGAAAGAGAGAAGTAAACACGAAGAAGAACAACTTCCTCTAATGGCGTTGAACCACGTGTCGAGGCTGTGTAGAAATGTGGAGGAGTCGGTGGATTTCTACACCAAAGTTTTGGGGTTCGTTAAGATTGAGAGGCCGCCAGCTTTCGAGTTTGATGGTGCTTGGATGTTTAATTATGGAATTGGGATTCACTTGGTGCAGTCAGAGGATGAGGAGAGGCTTCCTGCGGATACTGATCACTTGGATCCCATGGACAACCACATCTCATTCCAGGTTAGTTTTATTTTATTTTATTATTATTATTATGTGTTCAACAGTTAATTTCTTCTTCAAATTGCTACAATATTCTATTTATTTATTGAATTCTTGCCCAAATTGCTCTTTGTCATGTTCTCTTTCCTTCCTCTAATCCAATTGTCACCTTTGGCGCGTATGTATCAAGCCATATGATCCAACTAATTTTAGAAGCATGAAAGATGAAACTGTTTTTTATTATTCTTTTTTCTTGAAAACAATTTGAACTATTTTTTCAATTTTTGTGTTAGCTGTCGAAATTTTCTAATCTTTCTCAACATTTTAGAGCTCATTTGATAACCATTTCAATTTACAGTTTTTAGTTTCCATTTTTAAGAAACAGAAAACAGAAAACTTGTTTGGTAACAATTTTTAGTTGAAATTTATTTTTGAGAAATGTTTATTCGTTATTTGGTAATTGATTTCAGTTTTCAATTTTCAATTTTATGTGGAACATTGAATTCTTTTGGGGGTCAAATTGTGAATTTGAGATAATAGAATGAAGGTGCATGTTACAAAGAGTTTGTAGTATTTTTCTCTGAATTTTTTCGAGTTACAATGGAGGTCCTAAGGCTTAGACTAGGTCTGTAGTCAAACACAACAGTTGGAAGATGTAGGGGCATTTTTCTTCCGACAGCAAGTGGGCTGGGCTGCTGCAAGGAGCAATCTGATGCAAGTATCCCCTTGTGTCTGAGTTCGAAGATCAAGCCTCAAAGATGTCTCGAAAGGGTGATGATGCCTTAGGAAACTCCTTGGTTACCTTCACCAATGAAAATAACAACAAATTACAGATAAATCTTTTAGCTTTGCATGAGAAGATTATGGCATGGGAGCAAAATTATCATGGGTTTAGCACTTTAGGAGAGAGAGCTATGGGTTCTTATGAGGGACAGAGGTTCTAATGAAAGGAGAAATGGGTTCTAAGGAGGTTTGATGAAGAGGGAGAAGGATGGTGAAGAGTTTTGGGTGACCTTAGCAGTTTCCGGCAGCTTGACAATGACTCTGTCAAAGCTTCTATCAATCTGCCAAAACAGGGGAAATAGAGGAAATTGGCAAAGATAGCACGAAAATTACTGGGTTTGCATGTGAGAGAGGAAGCTTGCTCTCTGAAGGTTGTGGGTTGTGTTGTGTTGGGTAGAAGATGCCCTATTTATAGTTGCTGGGGTTTGTTTTTCTCCAAGAAACCCTAATGGTTTCTTCCCAATCTAGCTAAGCTTTCCTCTTCCTTTCTTCTCCTCTTTCTTGACTTACCTCATGGTGGCAAAGTCAGCTCTGCCCAATCCCACAATCAAAGATTTTTGGGAGCTCAATGCCCCTTCCCGCGGCTGCTTTAGAGGAGAGCTTTCATTTTCACCCATCTTCTTTCTCTTCTTTCTTCCTCTTTCCATGGCCAAATC
Source organism: Prunus avium (assembly GCF_965620075.1). Taxonomy (NCBI): domain Eukaryota; kingdom Viridiplantae; phylum Streptophyta; class Magnoliopsida; order Rosales; family Rosaceae; genus Prunus; species Prunus avium. Next base: position 3,066,938 of record NC_142285.1, read on the forward strand.
TGATGAAGGAAAGAAAATGGGTGCGCCTGCTGGTTTAAGGGATGGCATCCTTCCCTGTGTGCCAATACCCCTTGGTCTCTTGAATGCTTGCACTTGGAACTTGTTCCTTAGCCTCCCAGCAGGCCTTCACATGTGGATTCCCCAAGCCCCTGCGTGATTTTGTCTTTCAGCCGAATGCCAAGGCTAGTGTTGCTTTTTTATTCTAATTATATAGGCTTTTTAAGACAACCACATGATCTATCCAATGGATGTGATGGCTTTATCAAATGTTGGGCATTTTGGTTGGGCTACTCTAGTTGAAGCAATGGGCTATTTTGGTTGGGCTACTCTAGTTGAAGCAATGGGCTATTTTCTCTCTTGTGCTTACCCATGTTTGGGCCTAAGAAAATGGGCTTGAGTCCCAAGGCCCCCAAGCGACCCGAGACTTCCATTTCCCGACCCATCGTTGGGCCCCATGACAACTCGTTACCATCCATACCACAACCCACTCAAGCAAGCCCCGGGCATTCGAGTGGTTTGGGCCCACTTAAGCTTGTAGTGCGATTGGGTGTGAAATAATAATTTCCCGCTTGGCATGGCATGCTTTTAATTATGACGCTTGATAGGATAATTTGCATGAATTTGCAGAGCTAAATGCATCTTTATAATTTTAATCTCAATTTCTAGCATGACAGATTTTTATTTGGCATGGCATGCAGGGTGTGGCTTGTGCATGGCAGACTTTCGTGTACTCCAAATCGGGTCTTTTTCCAATAATATATCGTTTTGGGCTAGGAATTTATTCGTGCCCAACTATGGATTTTTTGGGCCTCAACAGGCGGCAAAATCCAAGTCAGAAGGTTCCAAATATTGAGTTTTGGTAACTGGAGTGTAATGCATGTGTAGTGACATAAAATGAGAAAAGAGCGCAAAAAAAAAAAAAAAAAAAACATACATTGGAAAGACTTCCAAGTTGTTTTGAAAAATGAAAACGAAATCCGTTACCAAACATGTTTGCAGTTTTCACTTTCATCTTTTTTTGAAAAAATGAAAAATGAAATGGTTACCAAACAACTCCTTAGTGTGCCCTTCTTATCAAAGCATTAAATAATAGGCAAAAAGTCACTTTTGGTTCATGTGATTTACCACTTTTACCACTAAGGTCCATGTGGTTTCAATTTGAAGAAATTTAAGGACAATTCCAATTTCTGTTAAATTATTCTTAACTTTTGTTATCTATTGAGGGGCATTTTGGTCCAACTTGCATCCTCTCCTAACCAGCCAACCCTTGCCTCCATCCTCAACAAACCAATGCCTTTGGCTCTTCCTCTGAGTCGGTTGGTGGCCCTCATCCACCTCCGTTGCCCCTTCCAAATTCGCACTCCTTATACTCAAATATGCATTCGACTCCGTTACCTGATCCGCTTCAAGGACATTTTTCAACCACTTGGACATCGACTCAATCGATGGCCAAGCCAAAGCTCTTGTCTCGTGTCTCCGAAAAGTCCCCGCTTTGTATTTTAAGGAAGACTTTTCCCTATAAGACGGTGCCATATTTCGATCCGTCTTCCCGTTCACGAACATCTCTGAATCGGGAAAAGCTCTAGCATTAGTTGGACGTGGTGGAGCTTTACTTGGTGAAAGAGACCTTGCTACTATTTTGCCTTAAAATAATTTATGGTTGGAGGCTCGAAGCTTGAATTTGCTAATCGTGGATTGGTTATCAAGGTTGAAGCTTTAACTGGAATAATTGCTCATCAACCAAACAATTCTTGTCACATCCTAGGATCGGCTCCGTCGTAGCACAACATTGTTCGCTTTGGCCCCCCTCTCTGCCCTCACGGTTTTATTTCTGGGAACTCACGAGCAACTTCCCAGTGGGTCACCCATTCTGGGATTGCTCTAGCCCCAACTCTCTTAACTTCGGAGTTCCCATGAATCCGAAACCAGTGAGCTTCCAAAAGGCCTCGTGCTAGATGAAGGTGGGCATGTACATATAAGGCACTTCACTCCCTTTTCATTGGTCGATGTGGGATGTTACAATTCTTCTTCCTCTTTGGTTTTCTTATTAAGATATCTTTTTATGTTCTTGATTTTTGAAAATAGTGACTAGTTGTTTTGAGTCCACAATGAGTAAAACTTAAACCTCCAATTCAGGCCCCATGAATGAGATCTCAAAACAGGATAATGGGACAACATGGAGGACACTTGGGTTGTGCTTTGGACGCTCTGGTTGGTTCCGAAGGGGTGCAAGATTTGACAGAGATATAAAAAAGTTGAGAATAATTTAACAGAAATTGGGATTGTCCTTGAATTCCTTCAAATTGAAACCACAGGGGCAAACATGACCAAATTGAAACTACATGGACTTTAGTGGTAAAAGTGGTAAACCACAAGGATAAAAAATGACTTTTTGCCTAAATAATATATTAGTTTTAATCATGTGTCAAGCGCATGATGACACTCCTTAGGTTATTTTTTTCACTTTGCTTAAAAGGAAAGAGAGAGGAAGTAAGGGAAAGAAAGAAGGTAGAAAATATGACAAAATTACCCTAAAAATAACTCATTTAAAAAAAAGAAAAAGAATGAAATTAACAATATGAGTGTTAGAACGTTTTGAAAGTTAGATGTTAAAGTCATATTGAAAATCTAGATGTTAAAGTCATATTGAAAATCTAGGGGTAATGCGAGGACACAGACAATAGTTCAGTAGAGTGCTAAATTTTTCCTCCTTTTAAAATGAAAAAATTACTTGCCTGCGACTATATTACTATGCCAAATGTTATAATATGGGTGAGCGAAATAAATTATGTTGCCTTACTAATTGATACACTATATTACTTGCAGTGTGAAGACATGGAAGCAATAGAGCGGAAACTAAAGGACTTGAATTTGAAGTACATTAAAAGATCAGTGGAGGATGATGAAAATAAAACAACAATTGACCAATTCTTCTTCAATGACCCAGATGGATTCATGATTGAGATGTGCAATTGTGAGAGTATGAAGCTTGTTCCTGCAGGTTCCTTGGGAAACATAAAGCTACCAGTTGATAGGCGTACTCCTCCCAAGTCTCATTCTTCTCTATAGCTTGAATCTTTGCATCCATGGCTTTTTTCCACTTTTCTTCTTTCATTGCTTCTGCAAACAATATAGGATCGGAGCCTGCAAATAAAGCGAAATAAGCAGTAGTATCCTCATAAGATAATTCATCTCCACTAACATAATCTATCATCCAAGATGGTCTTTTCCTTTGTCGTTGTGGTTCTGAGCTGGATGCCTGATCTTCATTTGGAATTGAAACACTTGCTGAGGAACTTGGAACTTCTCCAAGGGACTGACCAAGAAGCTGCAAGTGTGATTCAGACCCTTGACTTTCAAGAAGAGGTTGCAATGGCTGTGTAATTTCCCCGCCAACTTCCTCAAGATCAATTAAAATTTGTTGTTGTTCGGTGCTGCTCCAATCCCATGTGTTTTCTTCATCAAACAGAATATCTCGACTGATGATTATTTTCTTGGTAATGGGATTATATAACCTATACGCCTTGGATTCCTCACTAACCCCAATAAAGACACACTTCACACTTTTATCGTCAAGCTTTGTTCTCTTTTCATTTGGAACATGTGCATACGCTATACACTCGAAGATTCTGAAGTGATCAACTGATGGCCTGACTTCACTCCAAGCTTCTTGTGGTGTTATGTTTTTTACAGCAAAGATAAGGCTTCGGTTGAGTACATGAACACTCCAATTGACTGCTTCTAGCCAGAAAGTCTTCAAAATACTTTTTTTCACCAACATGCTTAACACCATGTTCATAATCGTCTGATTCTTTCTTTCTACCACGTCGTTTTGTTGTGGTGTGTATGTAATAGTAAGTTGCCTCCGCATTCCATGCAATTCACAAAAACTTGCAAAGTTATGTGAGTTAAATTCACCACCACGATCTATACAAAGGATCTGAATGTACTTGCCAGATTCTTTTTCAACTCGAGCCTTAAAGCTTTTAAAAACAATAAAAGCTTCAAATTTCTCTTGCAAGAAATAAACCCATGTTTTTCGACTATAATCATCAATGAAGGTAATAAAGTACCTTTTGTTTCCATTCGATGTTGGATTGATTGGTCCACAAATGTATGAATGAACCAACTGTAGGATTTGCTCAGCTCTCCATGCTTTTCCTTGCGGGAAAGAATCACGATGTTGTTTACCAACAGTGCAATCTTCACACATTTATGTGGGACAATTAATCTTAGGCATTCCTTCCACCATATTCTTCTCATGTAGGGTTTTCAAGCCTTTGAAACTCAAATGACCCTAACAAAGATGCCATAGCCATGTTGGATCTTGCACTCTTGTTGAGAGACACTTCAGGGCATCATACTGAATGTGCAGAGGGAACATATGATTGGCTGTCATTTTTGCTTCTGCTATTAGGTCCTTTTTTGGATGATGAATTTTACACCGACTTTGTTGGATGATGATGATATAACCCCTCTCTTGCAGTTGGCCCATACTGATGAGATTGCTTTTCAAATCTGGGATATAAAACACACTAGAAATTGTCTGCATAGTGTTGTTTTTTATATGGAATTTGATATCCCCTTTCCCCATGACAGAAATGCAGGAGTTGTTCCCAAGCTTCACAGTTTCTCTGAATGTTTCATCCAAATCATAAAACAAAGACTTGTTTCCACACATGTGATTGCTGCAACCCGAATCTAAATACAAAGTATCACCTGATGAATTCTCCTTCTTGTCGATGTAAGCCATCAAGAGCATTCCTCCTTCAGTCTCAGCGAAATTTACCTTGGTTTCCTTCTCTTTGTCAGGGCATTCATACTGATAGTGGCCAAGCTTGTGACAGTGATAACATTCCACACTTGCCTTGTCAAATTGTGCTCCTTGATTGTAAGAAAGTTGGCATCCTCTACCTCTACCGCTTCCTTGAAATCCCCCACGTCCTTTCCCTCTTTCTGGAGAAGTAGTTCCTTCATGAGTAGTGACCTTCAAGGCTTGCTCCTCCACAACATAGTTGGTCATCCTCTGCTCATGAACTAACAGTGAGCTTTGCAACATATCAATCGAAATACTATCAATGTCATTCGATTCTTCAATGGAACACACCACATAGTCAAATTTGCGTGCCATTGAGTGAAGGATTTTCTCAATGACTGCAACATCTTCCAAATTTTCTCCATGAATGCACATCTTGTTTGCAATTGACAGTGTTCTTGCAAAGTAATCAGTAACTAACTCTCCTTCCTTCATGTGAAGAATTTCAAACTTTTTCCAAAGATCTTGGAGTTGTGCACGTTTCACCAGTGTAGTGCCTTGGTACTTCGTCTTCATCGAATCCCAGATGTCTTTAGCAGTGTCCTTCTTTGGGATGGTTTCGAGAATGGCACGATGTATTGCTTGAAACAAATAATCCTCCAACGTCTTTAGCAGCGTCTTCAAATCCTTCAACATCAAATGATCATAGTGACCATCGAAGAGTGGAATCACAGGTTGCAGAAAGCTGTTTTCAGAAGCCATTGAATATCTTGCTGCGGCAAGAATGAAAGCTACTGCTTTTTCAAATCAAGCCCCAGTGGGGGGCTCTGATACCAATTGTTGTAAAACTAAAAATTGAGTTTGCTGCAGAATGAGTAAAAAGGAATGCGATACAAATTCATTGACATGAAGTCTAATTAAATACAAATGCAAATAACTGAAAGTTAGAAAATAAAGCAACGTCTGATCCCACGACTAACAACTCGTAATAATATGGGATTCTCCTAAGGAAGAGGTAAAAGCAACAGACTTCCTAACAAATAGGAATTTATTGAAAAACAAACGACTAAATATCTTAACAATATTATCGTCTAAATGGACATGTGAGGGGCATGTGCTTCTGATTTTAAGGACATTTTTGTCATTTTCATCACTTTCCAATCTCACCCACACCAATCTTCTTCATACCTAGTCACCACTCCCCATTTGGAAGACCCCACCCTCTCTTCTTCATTGCCCCTGCAATTTCTCACTACACCCACTCCTACCCCCAATCTTTTAGTCCTCTTGTCTGTACTCATAAAATATTTTTAGAGGATGAAGCCAAGTCTTCCAGGGAGGCACAACGTAGGTTAAACCCAATCATGAAAGATGTTGTTAAAACTGAGGTGTTGAAATTAATAGATGCAGGTATTATTTACTCCATCTCTGATAGTAAATGGGTAAGTCCTACTCAAGTTGTACCTGAGAAATCTGGCATAACTGTGGTTGAAAATGATAAAAATGAATTGATACCTACTAGAGTTGTTTCAAGTTGGCGCATGTGCATTGATTATAGAAAGCTAAATTCTGCAACTAGAAAAGACCATTTCCCTTTACCTTTTATTGATCAAATCTTAGAAAGGGTAGCCGGTCATGAATTTTATTGCTTCTTAGATGGATACTCAAGTTATTATCAAATTGAAATTGCCATTGAAGATCAAGAAAAAACTACTTTTACATGTCCTTTTGGTACTTTTGCTTTTCGTAGAATGCCTTTCGGATTATGTAATGCTCCTGCTACTTTTCAAAGATGCATGATCAGTATTTTCAGTGATATGGTTGAGCAATTTCTTGAAGTTTTCATGGATGATATATCTGTTTTTGGTGATTCTTTTGATAATTGCTTGAGTAATTTGGAAAAAGTATTGGTTCGATGCCAGGAGAAAAACTTTGTTTTAAATTGGGAGAAATGTCATTTTATGGTTTCTTCTGGAATTGTTCTTGGTCATATTGTTTCTTCTAAAGGAATTGAAGTGGATAAAGCTAAAATTGAATTAATTTCAAAATTGCCAGTTCCAAAAACTGTTAAAGATGTCAGATCATTTTTAGGTCATGCTGGTTTTTATAGAGGATTTATTCAGAATTTTAGTGCAATATCTAGACCCTTGTGTAATCTCCTATTAAAAGACAGTATATTTGAGTGGTCTGATTCATGTCAAAAGGCTTTTGAGAAATTAATTGAAATGCTCACATCTGCTCCAATTATGCAACCACCTAACTGGACTTTACCTTTTGAAATTATGTGTGATGCCAGTGATTTTGCGGTTGGAGCTGTTTTGGGGCAAAGAAAGGATAAGAAGCCACATGTCATCCATTATGCAAGCAGAACCTTGAACAGTGCTCAGATGAATTATTCTACAACTGAAAAAGAACTCCTTGCTGTGGTATTTGCTTTGGATAAGTTTCGTTCTTATATAGTTGGATCACCTATTGTTATATTCACTGACCATGCAGCTTTAAAATACCTTTTTGAAAAGAAAGATGCTAAAGCTCGACTGATTAGGTGGATCCTACTACTTCAAGAATTTGACATCACAATCAAAGACAAAAAGGGAGTAGAAAATGTAGTGGCTGATCATTTGTCTAGATTGAGTTTTGAGGATTCCATTGAAACATTGCCAATTAATGATTCTTTTCCAGATGAGCAATTATTTACTATTTCGGAATTACCTTGGTTTGCTAACATTGTTAATTTTCTTGCTACAGGTAAAATTCCATCTGATTGGACTGCTCAAGACAAGAGGAAATTTCTTACAGAGGTTAAAAATTTCTTTTGGGATGACCCCTATCTGTTTAAATACTGTCCTGATCAAATCATTAGGAGGTGTGTACCTGATAATGAAATCCATGCAGTAATTTCTTTTTGTCATAATGAAGCATGTGGTGGTCATTTTTCTGTAAAGAAAACCGCTGCAAAGATTTTGCAGTGTGGATTTTATTGGCCTACGCTTTTTAAAGACACTAATTCTTTTTGTCGAACTTGTGACCGTTGTCAAAAGTTGGGGGCAATTACCCGTAGAAATATGATGCCTTTGAACCCAATTTTGGTAATTGAAATATTTGATTGTTGGGGCATTGATTTTATGGGTCCGTTTCCCGTTTCTTTTGGATATCTTTATATCTTGGTCGGTATTGATTATGTTTCCAAATGGGTAGAGGCTATTCCTTGTCGACATAATGATCATAAAACTGTTTTGCGGTTTTTAAAAGAAAACATTTTCTCAAGATTTGGAACACCTCGAGCTATAATAAGTGATGGGGGGAAACACTTTTGTAATAAACCTTTTGAGGCTTTAATGAAAAAATATGGTGTCACTCATAAAGTCGCTACCCCATATCACCCACAAACAAGCGGTCAAGTTGAACTTGCTAATCGGGAGATAAAACAAATTTTGGAAAAAACTGTGAGTCCTAACCGTAAAGATTGGTCTTTGAGATTAACTGATGCTTTATGGGCATACCGTACAGCATACAAATCCCCCATAGGGATGTCACCGTACAGACTTGTCTACGGTAAGGCTTGTCATTTACCAGTTGAACTTGAACATAAGGCATATTGGGCAATTAAATTGTTTAATTTTGGTTTAAATAATGCAAGTTCGAATAGGAAGCTTCAGTTGAATGAGTTGGCAGAATTAAGGAATGATGCTTATGAAAACTCTCGAATTTACAAAGAGAAAATGAAGGTTTTTCATGATAGAAATATTTTGAGGAAAAACTTTGAACCATCACAGAAAGTTCTCTTATATAATTCAAGATTGCATATTTTTCCTGGTAAACTGCGTTCCAGATGGACAGGTCCATTTGTGGTCACAAAAGTTTTTCCTTTTGGAGCAGTAGAGATTGAGGATCCAAAGAATGGTAATGTTTTTAAAGTTAATGGTCAACGTCTTAAACCATTTTTGGAGAATTTTGTTTTGCAGGATGACACGATTCACTTGGAGAATCCTGTTTATCAGGATTGAATTTTCAGACTATCTTTACTTGGTATCATGCTCGACCTAATCGCTTCAAGGGGGAGCATTCCAATCCTTTCTCTTTACTTATTTTGTTATTATTTTAAGTTGTTTTTTTTTTAATAATTACAATAATATGAGTTGACTTTTGGTAACTCCAGTGAGCGTCTCTGTCAATACAGTGTCTAGGAGTTCTTTAGGCGACACTTTCGGTGTCTAAGAAGTTTGGGTTTTAAGCGGGACCATTGTGACCCCTCCAACCTTCCCGGAACCCCTGGCTGTCTTTTCTAAGGCCCTTAACTGGTCATCCATGAGTTGCTTGTATACTTGTGTGATTAAGGGTTCCTGTTTCTTTTGTTTGTTTGTTATTTGTTTTGTAATTGTATTTTCTATTTATTTTGTATTTTAATTCTTTTTTTTTATTTACTTTAATACCCTTCATTTGTTGTTATAACATTGCTTATTTCTAAGTTTTACACATTGAGGACAATGTTTCATTCAAGTTGGGGGGAAGTGGAATTATTTCTAGCAATTTGTGTGTTTGTAAATTTTATTTAAAATTTAAAAAAAAAAATTAAAAAAAAAAAAAAAAAACCCCTTCATGCTTGTTGTCATCAAAACAGACTTGCATTAAATTGAGATTTGATATTCATGCATGAATTTAAAATTGAGAACACTTGAGCGATACGATAACTAATCCAGTCTTTAGTCTTTTTCATTTATATCTACTTAATGAATTATTTATAAGCTAGGCTTTGAAAAATTCACACTCACACTAATGCGCTTGAGAAGATAGAGTTTGAGATTGATTGTATTTATCTTTGTTGTCTTAAAAAAATTAAATTAAAAAAAATAAAAAAATAAAAAGAGAACTTTCACTTAGTAACCGGGCCTCTTGCCTAATCAGTAGTGAGTGTTCGCGTCAAACCGTGAAGTTCTTAAAAAAATAAAAAATAAAAAAAATGCATGTGTGACTTGTTTAGCTTTGTAGCCTTTTTAACTCGAGTTATTAAGCTCATCGGGGTGTTTCAACACCTAATGCCTTAAAGCCTTTGTGTTTGAGAGTCATTGGCCTAACACTTGCTACATGGGTTAATTAGAAAGCTTAAGGGAGCTAAACATTGCACAGTCCACATAATAGCATGTATATATTTATTTTTATTTTTATAAAAAAAATCTAAGATAGCAAGGATGGTGTGATTATGATTGAATTTTTGTCTTCTCAATTGTGTTAGTTCACTTCACACCAAAGAAAGCAAATGAAAAGTTTATTATTGGTGATAAATGACTTTGACTTTAGACTGGGAGAACTTAAAGTTTTGGATTTGTGTTCGCTCTTTTAAATTTGTTCATGAATTGAGAATCTTGGTTTTTGAGCTTTGACATTCTTGATGATGATTTGGCAGGAGAGTTACTTAAAATTTTAGATGTTTGTGGGTATCATCCCTGTAAACCCTCACGAGACTACAACTCGTCCACTAGGGCAACCTAGGGGTTTAAAGGCTTATTGCATGCGCTAAATGCAATCGAGATCCCTACGAAAGTGGCTTAGTTAGTTTTCATTTATGCTTAGTTTTTAATTTTAGTTTGCTCGAGGACTAGCAAATTATAGGTTTGGGGGTATTTGATGAGCACATAAACTATCACATTTATTATCCCTAAATATATTTGTTAGTAATTGATTTTCTTACAATTTTAGTTAATTAGGTTTGTTTTTCACTTTTGCACTTGCTTACATACCCATTACATAATTGATGATGATTTCATCTTAAGGTTGAAGAAGATCATTGGATGCTAGTAGGCAAATGGATGCAACAACCAATGAAACAAAAAGATGAAGAACTTGGAGAATGGAGTCATCAACACTATGAAATAAATAAAGGAAGCAAATTGGCAATTGGTTTGATGGCAAGTGAAAGACATATTCAATTCATGCATGGAGTGGATGAAGCAACAAACAAGATGGTGGCTTGAAGATGTGGAATCATGAACTATTAAAATTGTGAGTTAAGCAAATGAAATGAAGGATGATGATAAGAGGTGCAACACTTAACCAAAAAAAAAGGATTGAATAACAAAAGCAAGTAGAAGTGGAGCAACAATTGAAGAAAAGAAGAAATATTAAGATGAGGGTTACGGTTGTGCATTGAATGAGATGAGAATTTTAGATTTTAATATTTCCCTAGTTGTTGAGATTTAAGGCTATAAATAGGAAGCTCTACAAGCCTTCAAACCACACCAAGCTCACAATCTTCTCTTGAGCTCTCTCTCCTTCCTCCAATTCTTCTAGTTCTAAATTTCTGTTTTAGTTTTATTTTATGGGGAACTAACTCCCTAGCTAAGGCTAGGGGGAAAGCTTTTAATATGAGTGTGTAATTGTTATTAGTTTGATCCAAACTTAAGCTTTAATGTGAATTTGTAGTTTTTGTTCAAATGGAATTTGTAGTTTTCTTTTTAATTAATTGATGAATGTTTGATAATCTATTTCATGGGTTCAATCATGTTTTTCCCATTGTGTAGTAAAAACTTTCATGCTTTTAAAAGAGAAGAGAATTACTAAAGATTAATAGAATTTCGATGAAGTTTATTTTTTGATAGTTTGTTGCCAATGGTACAAGTTATGCTTAGAATACTTCTAAAGGAAATTAAAAAGAGCTTTAATTATTTTTGAACAACTACAATGGAAAATATTTTGTGGATCAAATTATTAAGAGTTGCATGCTTATGTTAAAAGTGGAACCCCAATGCCTTAGTGTTTTAATCAATTAAATTTTCTCTAAATCAAATCTTGCATAAATCAACCTCTCAATCACACTTGTTCTTTTTCATCTCTGTTATTTTCTTTACACTGCTCTCTGTGGATACGACACTCGGACTTCCGAGCTACACTACTATAAGACACCTCCCTTGGGTTTTGCAAAGTGGTGCGAACAACCCACACCAATCTTCTTCATACCTAGCCACCACTCCCCATTTGGAAGACCCCACCCTCCCTTCTTCATTGTCCCTGCAATTTCTCACCACACCCACTCCTACCCCCAATATTTTATGTCTTGGTTCTAGCCCCACCCTCCCTGTAATATGAGTTTTATGTGTAGAGAGGTTTGTAGGAGGTATTGTAAAATAAAAATAAAAAAAAGATTGAACATGGGTGGGCTAGAGTTATGTGGGGTGGGGTGGAAGAGGTGGAGGTGATTGTGGGGTTTTTGCTGGCGGAGGAGTCATCGGGGTTGGGGTGCAAAAATTAAATTGGTGATGGGGTATGAGGTGTTGGGGGGGGGGGGGGGGGGGTGGTTGCGTGTGTCAGAAGGAGAGGTGGTTGTGGGTGTTGACGATTTGTTTTCGCTAGAAGAGTTGGAGCATGGCCGGTTGGGGATGAGGGTGGTTGAAGAATTTTTTTTATGGTTTATTTTAAACAATAAATAGAAATGCAAAGTCATCACCTAGAATGACTATAATGCCCTCAACAAACGAATCATATGGCCCCCACATCACTATTTAGACAGAAATCTAACTGCAAGTCCTACATTGGCTATTTTAAATGAGTAGATGGACTAAATCAGCAGCCGAAATAATTCAGGGGTAAGTTCGAATTGCCTAATAGTTCAGGGGCAAAATGGCTAAAAATCTTTTTTTAAAATTATTATTTTTATTTTGAAGTTCTATTAGAGTAGTTAAGTGCAAATACAACTTCGTGGGCAAGCTTGATCTCAAAAGATTCTTATTACAACGTGGTTTTTTGATTTCCTATCCTACAACTAAGTTTAACTTTAGATTTTATTTATTCACAACAAATGTAGTCCTCAATGCGCAATGGTTTGTAGCTCGAGTGGTTAAAAGCAGCACTTGAATCTGTGTTCAAACTGCCCTTCCCCTAGTGTGTCAAAAAACAAGATAGTCTTCAATGTGAGTTGAGTCTCAAAATTAGAAAGATAGTCCTCAATGCGAGTTGAGTCTTGAAATCACGGCCCAAGGCCCAAGGCCCGCATCCCTCATAAGTTTTATCACATACCCCATCCATGTTAAGCCCTAAATATAGTTGCTATACATTGGACTTTTGGACATAATCACATGAGAAATGGGAACCATATACGAAAGAAGACAATTGCAGAATACGAAATAAACAAATTAATTTAAAACTTTCATTAATTTAATTTTTATTACTTTAATGTTCTTAAAAATTATTTTATTGTTAATTTTAAGTGAATTTGCAAAGGGTAAAACTTATTTCTGGAAGAATAATTGGAGTCTGGATGTTTAGAGCAAATTCTTGGGTGTAGAATGAACCCCCTCAAAGAAATAACAAATCTTGATGTTGGCCCAATGACTTCTATCAACTAGCCTTTAGGGGACCCTTGGTCCAGAATTTAAAACACAACAAAAAAAGAGAAAACAAAGTTTCAGAGAAATAACACGTGGCGACATCTCATTGGTTTGCCATACTAAAAACAGAGTAATTTATTTGATCATCCTCTACAACCGCATATACACCTCCCTCACCTCCTAAACCACGCTCCTCCCTCACCTCCTAAACCACGCTCCTCCCAATTGTACACAAAACACTCCTCACTCCTTCCAAACGCGGCGAATCACAACGTACAATCATCAACAGCACAAAATACAAAATCAGGCTCACTGGACCCGACCGCAGAGGATTGAGAAACCAAAACCCGCTACACTACCATCTCGTAACGCCAACGATTGCCAAATATCGAACACAAAAACACACGCACGCACTCTCCCTCACATTTCACAGAGAGAGAGAGAAGCCCCAACAACACAGAAGAAAGAAGCCAGTGTCATCTTTCACTTTCGTTCTCGTATAAAAAATTCACACACAGATCACATTCAAAACCAAACCGTAAATTCGAAAAGGGGAAGCACAGACAAGAATAAAATTCTTCCAATTCCCAATAAAATCCCCAAATTCTCTCAGATCCGGTGCCCTTTCTCTCTCAAATCCCCCAATTCTTCCGTTTCCGATAAAGATTGAGTTGGGGTTGGGGTCAATTCAATTTTCGAGCTATGGCGTGTATAAAAGGGGTGAATCGATCGGCATCGGTGGCGCTTGCCCCCGACGCGCCGTACATGGCGGCGGGGACGATGGCGGGAGCAGTGGATCTGTCGTTCAGCTCCTCCGCCAACATTGAGATCTTTAAGCTTGATTTTCAGTCCGACGATCGTGATCTCCCTGTAGTGGGTGAGTCCACGAGCTCTGAGAAATTCAACAGGCTGTCGTGGGCCAGGCCTACTGGATCGGGGTCTCAGGAGTTCGGGCTAGGGCTCATTGCTGGTGGACTTGTCGATGGGACTATTGATATCTGGAACCCACAAACTCTGATCCGGTAATTCTCTTTGAATTTGGCGTTTTCTTTTTGATTCGGTTTGGAATTGAATTGAATTGAATTACGTTTGTGGACGGTAGGGTTTTCTTGGATGTTCGGAAAATGCGGGGAAGTTGATAATTTGTAAATTCTATAGTTTATGGGTGTTTGACTCTGATCTGAGTAATAGTCTGATTGGGGTGACGGGAAATTGGGGTTAAAGAGACTGGAAATTGCTGTTTACTGTTGTATGGTGATTGAATCTCATTTGGATTTGGTTTCTTTTTATCCAGTTTATTATTATTATTGGAGTGAAATGATAGTTTCGGCTAATGGGAATCCAAATGTAGATAAATGTGAATTGGGATTTTCATGATTTCTATGAAGGGTAACTTTTGCAGAGTTGATTTCTATAAATAAGGTGGAAGGAAATAAAGGGTATATGAGAGTCATGGTTTCTGATTTCTGATAAACCAACGGATTACATTAATTGTACGTTATGATACTCAGTTCAAATTCACGCTTTAGGTAAAATTTGGTTCCCTGTATACTGTTAACAGTATGCTTGGCTTCTAGGGAGGACAAATGGGTTTAATACACTTGAAATAAGTTATAACCAAGTCGAGGTGCTGGTTAAATACTTCGATTTGATTATTTTCTTGATAAAATAAGTGAAAATTTTAAGGTCTTGGCAACAAATTGGTTGCCATTAAGATAGATCCGGAATGATGTCTCGTGTCTACTCCACTGATGATAAATCAATATTTCTTTGAAGTTGGTGGTTTCTTGAAGGTTTTTCAAGATTCTAGAAGGAAGTAGTTTCTAAGATGATATTGGTGAAGCAAACAAATCCTTATGGATAAGAACCAAAACCCAAATGATTTTATGCATATTTGTTTTATAATTTCATTTATTCATTCATGCAAATTATTGTGGAGCAGCCCTTGAATTTTAATAGGATGTGCATGGAAGTGATTAATATGGGATATAAAAATGATTATTGCTTGGGCATAGAAGACCTGCTTTTGAGTATTTTCAGTTATTTTTTTATTTGTGTGTAGTTTTTAGCAGTGTATATTTACTTGAATAATTTGTTATTTGACTCAAAACTCCTGTTACTTTTAGTTGTTTTTTGAATATCACACATAAGAAAATATTAATGGTTATTTCTGCCACCTAGTTTTGTGAAACATTTTCTTTTATATTTGAGAAAGTATTTTTGGTTTTCTTCAGAAAGGCCTTAGTTTTTATTATTTCTTATCCTTAGTCCTGAGGCAGGTGTAAGTGCTTCGGTTGGGCATCTCACAAGACATAAAGGGCCTGTAAGTTTTCTTCTTTTTCAGCATGCATGTCTTTTTGCTGGTTCTTTCAATGCTTCGGAATCTGATGATTGGATAGGATATTTTCTCAAACTCTAAAGTTTTAGTTTTGTTATTTAATTCCAGGTGCTTGGTCTTGAATTTAATGCCATTGCACCAAATTTACTTGCATCTGGGGCTGATGATGGTGAAATTTGCATCTGGGACTTGGCCAATCCTGCAGAGCCATCTCATTTTCCACCTCTCAAGGTTTGTGGTTATTAGTTGTTTTAAGTTAATCGGAAGTAGATTGCATACGTTTCCCAATAGTCTGTGTTGTATGGTTTATCCTCAATTTTTGTTGTAATTAATTCTCTTTGGCCATTCAGGTTTTTAGTTCATCCCTGCTTTAGAACCTTTAGTTTAATTGCCATGCTTCACTTTTACAGTCTACATGAAATGCAGTTGTATATACTTTGAACTACCGCTTTTGACTTTTGACTTGTACGCATGTATGTACATTTAATATATCTGTGATTGGTAGAAAAAAGTAATAAAAATACTAGTTTTTACAATTTACATGACAAAGAATGAGAAGCAAGTTGGATGTAGAATGCAATATACAATCATAATAAGCCAAGAGAAGTGGACAATTGGAAAGGATGCTAGTCCTTTTCTTCAAATTATTCTCATAACTTATGGAGGCATATCTCTATTGTGACTGCATTCCTCAGGTTTTAACAGAAGTCTGTAATTAGACCCCTCTTTCTGTCCATCTTTGCTTGAAATGACTTTTTCTTTCGGATTTTCTCTAGTCATGAATATATTAAATCTAGATGGACTTCATCTGATCCAAATTGTGAGATCTTTATGCAGGGTAGTGGTTCTGCTGCCCAGGGTGAGGTTTCATTTTTATCTTGGAATAGCAAGGTCCAACATATATTAGCATCCACTTCATATAACGGTTCAACTGGTGAGGAATATTCTTTACTCTTGAAGTTATCTTTCTCGACTCATTTTATCTAATTTGAGACTTTAATATTTTATATTTTTCAGTGATTTGGGACCTAAAAAAGCAAAAGCCAGTGATAAGGTACTTTGTTTGTTTTCTACTGTGAACTAGTATTTTAAAATCTCAATGGTTATCTGGAATGCCCACTTCCATTACCTAACTTGACCTCCTTTGACTGGCAGTTTTACAGATTCAGTTAGAAGACGGTGCTCTGTTTTGCAGTGGAATCCTGATATTGCCACTCAGCTTGTTGTTGCATCAGATGAAGATGGTTCACCTGCTCTGAGGGTAATAACTTTGCAGATGCTATTTTATTTCTTTTGTGGTCAAATGTGTTAACTTCTCAGTTCATGCAGCTCTGGGATATGCGTAATGTAATGTCACCAGTTAAAGAGTTTGTGGGGCACACAAAAGGTAACACCACATGCAAAATGATTTATCTATACCAGTTATTCATGATTATTTCTTTCTTTTTGTTTGGCAGTAGTTTAAGGATGTTATAATTTATTTTTACAGGATTCATGTTATATAATTGGAATTTCTGTTTTGCTGTGGTTTAATAAACCATTTTTTAAACCCTAGTGCTAATTTTCATTGTTGTTGAAGTTTGAATTACTTGACGTAGGAACAGATATCAGAGGTGAGCTGTTAAAATCATTCTTTGCAACTTGATATTTGTTGAGATATTCAGCCCTTTCCGTTGGGGTCTGGAATTAAAGTGCATTAAAAAATGAAAAGACAAATGAGGCTATTGTGACCCTGGAAGGAATTATGAAACTGAGGGCTTGTCAGATTCAATTCATTTATTGAAGCCTCAATATGCTAGTCTACTTGAATTATCTTTTCCAATTGCCATATTACATAGATTGCCCCATTTTGGTTATTGTTGGTCATTTTTTTGCGAAAGTGGGGGCGGGAGAAAGCACCAAGATCTTCAGAGTGCAATTGAGATACCACCTATATGCGTAAATATACTTGCTTAGTGGCTTTTTTTGTTACAGCTTAGAGAATTTGTTAAATGATGCAATTAAAAGAATTATGGGGGATGCGATTTCTTCTGTGTGTATTTTTATAGCTTTTGTTTCTATTTCTGCTTTTAGGAATTTTTGTGTCCAACGCATGATGTTTGTAGTTGAACGTGCACCCAGTTTGCAGTGATTATTATTGTTGGATACTTTTTCGCTGATATGATTACGATTGGAAGTTAATTGTAAACTCTTATGATTATTTGACGTCCACATCTTACCCCAGGTGTAATTGCAATGTCTTGGTGTCCCAATGACAGTTCTTATCTGCTTACATGTGCCAAGGATAATCGAACTATTTGCTGGGACACAGTTTCTGCAGAGGTATGGTCTTTAGCTGTTCTTCAATGAGGCCAATAATTTTTGTACTGCACCTTGTCTACACTTTGTTTTTTCCTCTCCTGTTGGTTTCAGTTTAATTTGCACTACCATTTTCTGACTGATGTTTTTTATTCTAAATTGGTCCAGATTGTCTGTGAAGTGCCAGGAGGCACCAACTGGAATTTTGATGTACATTGGTATCCAAAAGTACCTGGAGTGATATCAGCATCTTCATTTGATGGAAAAATTGGAATTTACAATATTGAGGTATGCTTGGGTTCTTATCATATACCTGAAATATTTTACCTTATGAGTAGTGCGGGACGTCATGGAATGTAGATTACTAAATTCCAAGTGTGAAATGTTGAACAATATTTGGTGAATGGTTAATGGTACAATGAATGATTGTTGATTATTGCATATGTGCAACAAGATTTTATGGTTAACAACTGTTACTGCATTATCACACCGAAAATCAAAATTTGTTTGAAGCATTAGGTACATGTACTCCTGTTATTTTACAATTTGTTTTAAGTATATTGGAGGTATAATCTGCACAAATATGCATGTGTGCGTGCCTGTATCTAAGCTATGCAATGTAATTAATCATGGTTAAATGTTTTTTTTTCTTTTACAGGGTTGCAGTAGATATGGAGTTGGGGAGAGTGATTTTGGTGGCGGTAATGCACAATTAGGAACCATTGCATTGACAAGTTATTTATTTATTTTTGCCACTAACAACAGTGTTTGTTTTATTTTATTTTTTAAATGAAGCACTAACAACAGTACTTGATTTGTTGTTTTTTGCCTTTCTTACTTTGTTTCTTTGCCCGCAATCACTTTTTCGTGCAGCAATAATTAATGTTGATTCTTTGATGTTTGGGGTCGGAATAGGTTTTCTTTGTACAAATAGGAGAATCCTTAGTTTTTTGAAATAGTGAAGATTAGAGGCGTTGTGTTTAGGATAGAGATTTTCTCCTTCCTCCACTCAGATATCTTTTTGCTTGGGCTCAGCTTTTGTGCCTTTTTTTAAAAAAATTTTAATTTTTGTTACAGTTTTTTCTAGATGGTAGGTTAAGTCGGAAAATGAATGCAGAAGGGGTGTGTTTGAAAACCCTTCCTAGTTTTTTCTAGATTGCATCATTGTATTAGCTCTAGGTTTCTGAAAACCCTTCCTTCAAGTTGTAAGAATTTGAATGGAATCATTATCTAAGATATATAATTCTTTTGAATCATTTAGAAGATAAAAAAATTAGTTGTTTTTCCAATAAACCAATAATAACTTGTACTACTTTCGATTCTTGCCTTCTTTTCTTTGGTGGGTGTGGGAGTTTTTCTACTTTTCCTCTTTCTTACTTGCATTAATTGCCAATTTGGGAATATTTCATATGAATAAAAATTGCTAATTTTGGAGAGATGCGCGTTATTGGAAAATTTCATGTTTTATCCTCTCTATGCAGGACCTCTGAGAGCTCCAAAATGGTATAAGCGGCCAGTTGGTGCATCTTTTGGCTTTGGAGGCAAAATTGTGTCCTTTCATCTTGCAGGTGCTTCGTCTGGTGTTTCGGAGGTATGCTTTGTTGGCATGCTCCCTGTGTCTTCTGTTATGATGCATTTTATAATTCATTTTCCTTCTTTTATCCAGGTTTATGTACACAGCTTGGTTACTGAGCATAGTTTGGTGAATCGCTCATCTGAATTTGAAGCTGCAATACAAAATGGGGAAAAGTCTTTACTTCGGGCTTTATGTGAGAAGAAATCACAGGAGTCTGAGTATGTTATTTACGACAAGAAATAGTTTTTTTTATGAGCTTCGAGAGCGTTAACATCTCTTGAAATTGATTCTATTTTATCCTGGTTAACATTCTCTCTTGCTTCTGTTTGGATGATTTTTTTGACAGATCTGAGGATGACCAGGAAACATGGGGCTTATTAAGGGTTATGCTTGAAGATGATGGGACTGCAAGGACAAAGCTGATCACTCATCTAGGGTTCAGTATACCCGAGGAAACAAACGAAAGTGTTCCAGATGATCTATCACAGGAAGTCAATGCGCTTGGGCTTGAGGATACTACATCTGATAAAGTGGGCCTGGGGAGTGATAAGGAAGCGACCATCTTTCCTACTGATAATGGAGAAGATTTCTTTAACAATCTTCCTAGCCCAAAAGCTGATACTCCTGTATCAACATCTGGTGACAAATTTTCTGAGGGGGATACAGTTCCTGTTGCAAATGAAATGCAGCAAGAGCCTGATGGACTGGAGGAGAGTGCTGACCCATCATTTGATGAATCTGTTCAACATGCTTTAGTTGTCGGAGATTATAAGGGCGCTGTTGCAAAATGCATTTCAGCAAATAAAATGGCTGATGCTCTAGTTATTGCTCATGCTGGTGGTGCTTCGTTGTGGGAGAGCACACGGGATCAATATCTTAAAATGAGCCATTCACCTTACCTTAAGGTATGTAAAGTCCACTTGTTTCCAGTGAAGCACTTCTTGTTTCATATTTGATAATATATGAATCTGGATGAAAAGATGTTAACGATTGATTATAATATGTCTTATGATTTTGCCATAATTATGTTGAAATTGAAGGGTTGTAACCTGGCTCATTCCTACTTTCAGATTGTTTCTGCGATGGTGAGCAATGATCTGTTGAGCCTTGTTAATACCAGACCCCTAAAATTCTGGAAAGAAACACTTGCTCTTCTCTGTAGTGTAAGTTTCCCAACTCCTGAAATCAAAATAAGACCATGACACTTTGTGTCTTTGATTACATTTTTTTCGTTAAATTGATTCTCATAAATTGTGCATTATAAATGGCGGAGTTGAAGTTGCAAAAAATTTACAACATTTGTACCATAGTAGTGTGTTTGGTTATTTTATGTATTAATCATCGTAAACTGTACTCTTAATATCTGTATCATGAGCAAGTTAACTTTGAAACTGCTGCATCTTTTAATTGATTTTTGTGATCCCTTTTTGCATGAATCAACAGTTTGCATCAAGAGATGAATGGACTGTGCTTTGTGATACACTTGCTTCCAAACTCATAGTTGCTGGCAATACCCTGGCGGCAACTATTTGTTATATATGTGCGGGGAATATCGATAAAACCGTCGAGATTTGGTCGAGGTGTTTGACTACCGAGCATGAGGGAAGATCGTACGTCGACCTTCTTCAGGTAATCTTTTCAAAGTGGATTTGAATCATGTTCCTCTTGGCCATGTGGTTAACAAAGTCTTGTTATTTTGTTTAGGAATTAATGGAGAAGACGATTGTCCTTGCCCTGGCTTCTGGGCAAAAGCGATTTAGTGCATCTTTGTGCAAACTTGTTGAGAAATACGCAGAAATTTTAGCTAGTCAAGGTCTTTTAACTACAGCAATGGAGTACCTAAAACTCTTGGGTTCTGATGAATTGTCACCTGAACTGGTTATCTTAAGGGATCGTATTGCTCTTTCTACAGAACCTGGTATGTGCTGTTCGAAAAGTTAGTGATGTGGTGTTTTAATATTGTATTTTTTTATGCTGGAAATTGCAATATTTCCTCAAACTTTTGTTGACATGATCAGCAGCCATCAATTTTGACTAACGGTAGCGGCAATTAATCTTATCACAGGTGGACAAAAGTGTTATTGTTTCAATATGCATAAAACTTGGTGGTTAAATCTCTTAAAATGCAAAATCCCATTACTTGTTACCCGCATTATTTATTTTCACTCCATGTTATTTGTTGCGTTATTGCTGCAGAGAATGTTTCCAAGAATGCAGCATATGGAAACCAACCTGCAGCAAGTGGGCCTGTATATGGGGCCGATCAATCTAATTTTGGTGTGGTTGGGGCCTCTTCTCCATATTATCAGGTGTTCATAAAGTTACTTTTCACAGTGATTTTATTTTCTTATGATTTGTTGTTTGTTGCCAAATCTGCAATGTGGATTAATTTTTTGCTCTTAAAATGGTTAGGAAACAGTGCCATCACAGTTGCAACCAGGTGTTCCCGGAAGTCAATATGGAGAAAGTTATCAGGAACCTGGTAATTCCCCGTATGGAAGAGGATATGGCGCTCCTGCCCCATATCAGGCAGCATCCCAGCCCCATATGTTTCTTCCTTCCCAGGCACCTCAGGTTCCACAGGTACTTTTTTGTGTGAGGGTCTCTTTGTATCAAGAGTTATTAATTTGGTTGTAAAAAGATAGCATTTGTTCAGTTTTTGTTATTAAGAAGTCACTGGTCCACTTCCTACATTTAATGAATATGGATCTGGTTCATTTGACTTTTGCATGGGGTCTGCTTGTAGGAGAAATTTTCTGTGCCTCCTGTTTCCTCTCAGCCTGCAGTGAGGCCTTTCATTCCTTCAACTCCTCCTGTGCTGAAAAATGTGGAGCAATATCAGCAGCCAACATTGGGTTCTCAGTTGTATCCTGTCAGTAGATCTGCATTTGATGTGAAATTAAGTATCAGAAACGATTTTGCATGACTGTTATCCTAAGGTTTTCCTTGGTGTTTCAGGGAACCACCATCCCTTCTTTCCAACAGGGAACCACCATCCCGTCTTTCCAACCTATGCAACCGGGGCCGGGTTCTGCTGCTCCTCTGACATCTCAAGTGGCTCCAGTTCCTGGAAATAAGCCACATGTTGTAGCTCCCTCCCCTCCACCAAGGGGATTTATGCCAGTTACTAATTCGGGAGTTGTTCAAGGGTCTCATCCGGGTTCACTGCAGCCACCTAGTCCTACTCACCAAGCTCCGGCTCGAGCTTCCGTGGCGGCAGCTGCTCCACCACCCACCATACAGACAGTTGATACATCCAATGTTCCTGGTAATTGTAGTTTTCATTTATGTTGGGAAAGTTTTCTACTTTTCTGCAGCATTCCCTTGCTCCTTCCTTCTGTTTATTTACTGTAAAAGTTTTCTTCTTGGTGGCTGTTCTTTTTTTCCACATTGAATTTCCAACCTGTGGTTGTGTAACAATCTTGTTTTATTTGTGGATAATGCACTACAGCCCAACAAAAATCCGTTATCACAACATTAACAAGACTTTTCAATGAGACATCTGAAGCGTTGGGAGGTTCTCGTGCAAATCCTGGCAAGAAGCGTGAAATAGAAGACAATTCGAGGAAGATAGGTGCATTATTTGCCAAACTCAACAGTGGGGACATATCTAGAAATGCTGCTGATAAGCTTGTTCAGCTATGCCAGGCATTGGATAATGGTGATTTCGGTACTGCCCTGCAAATCCAGGTACATTTTTGGAAACTTTAGGCTCCTAATGTATTTTGGCACACCATGAATGGCTGAGCTTTACTATTTGTTTCTTTTGTTTATGCCTCCTATCAGGTGCTTCTTACCACTAGTGAATGGGATGAGTGCAACTTCTGGCTTGCAACCCTTAAGCGGATGATCAAGACAAGGCAAAATGTGAGACTAAGCTAAGAAGGCTGAGATTCCCAAGAGTCTGATTGTTTGGTTCCGGAATTTTTTCATTCTGGTTATGCTTGGCGCACGGGACCATTTGTTTTTATGCATACAAGAAGGGCATCTCTAGATTTTGGCTCAAGGGTTTTGACTAGCTGTCAATTAACTTTGGAAGGAAATTAGTTGGTTTGAAAGCAGTTAGTGAAATATAGTCTTTGCACATTAATGGACTTCTTGTTGACTCTTTCCATTTTATTTTTGTAGTACTTAGAGATAGCATTGATTTTTTGTTTTTTTTTTTTGTTTTATATAAATTCATAGAATGTTTACCGAGCTGCTTCAAGCTTTCTCTGGTGATCTGGTATCATTTTTGCCATGAGCATGAAATTGTACCACCTTTGTGTTTTCATTGTATGAACACAAAATTAGACTGATGACTTCAGTTTTGTCGAAAATGAATGACCGACTGTATCAGTTTTATTTTTTTGGGTCCGAAAGTTGTGTATCAGTTTATAAAGAAGAATTTGCTGTGAATTGTGGTTGCCCAAATGATTTATAATGGGTTAGGCCTGTTATTCATGGCAGTGGACTTGTAATATATTGTCATGTTTTCTTCCATGATTATTTTGTGGTTTCAAAGTACCATGTGCTTTGTAAATTCGAAAAGAAAATTGTGATTGTGATTCACTTTCACAGGGCCGAAGTCTAAGAAAAGGAGATGCACCTTTAGTAAGTAATCATTTTGTTTGATCTCTGTTATATTCTATTTTCAAGTAAAAAATTTAGAGTAAATGATTAATAAAAGGTCCCTTTTCCAGCCTAGAAATGTTTGATTGGTTCAGCCATATTCATCCAACGGCGGATACTGCCTATGTACCTAGTAAATAGGTGTACCCAAGAAAATTCACACGGCGTGTACTTACTAAATTCTCTCCACTGTATATTTATTTATTTATTTTAATCGAAATGAATCTACAAGACAACCAAAACATAAGAATCTGTGAATGTAATTTGGTAATTGGGATTTCGGTGATTTACAGAATAGTATTATTGAATACCAATTGATTTTTTGGTCAGGGTGATTCTGTTTTTTTTTTCTTTTGAATATTTGCTATTCAAATTAAAGGGGTACAATTGGAATTTCCAGATAAATTTGTATGAATTGGGGTGTCTAAATATATTTCATGGGTGTCTTTAGAAGTATCTACAAAAAAAAGTTTAACGGAAATGGATGGAGGTAGCAAATTGACGCCAAAATTGAAGTCTTATGATATAGTTTTTTTTAAAGGAAAAAAAGTACATATTTTCAGCTTTTCAACAAGACATTTTGCTCCAATAAAAGTAGTGCACTTTTAGCCTTTCCAAAATATGGTTGAATGAATGATGTGCTGAATTGCTACGGGCAGTCCAAGAATGCACATATCCCATAGAATATATCATCTTCATTTTCTATCAAGATTTTTTTTAAAAAAATTTCACTTTCAACAGAATTTTAAGCTAACTTCCATCAATGTCATTTGGTTGGTTTGTCAAGATTTGATGTTTTTCCCCATCTTGGTAGAAGAACAATCCGTGATGATGGTATCCCTTTACCCTCTCCAAAAGTAGCATTTCTTCTCATGATTTTGTTTTCAAAGAAGAAAAAAGAACAAAATTGTAATAATCACTAGGCCCATGTAATGATTTCGTAATTTTCTTTTTACACATTTAATTCATGGATATATTTTTGTTTGAACACATGGAGAAATTAACTAATAAAACATCCTAGTGAATTTTACATTAATTGTAAAATTTATAAACCCAAGTTTTTGGAAATTAATCAAATGGTCTCATCAAGGCCAAAAGATTGTCACACGTTAGGTTACCAGATCAAGTCCGTTTTATAACCATTTCGGTTTTCAAGTTTAAAAAAGAGAAAAGAGAGAACAAATAACTCTTTTAATTATTTTTCAATTAAGAAAACTGATTATTGTTTTAATTTTCCTTTTTATTCAAATATCAGAATTTCAAACGAGAGGCCGAGAGGCACATGCAATAAGAAAAAAAGTGAGCTGTAAAGCCTTGACATATGGAAAGGAATATAATTGCTTCTACTTGATGCTAAGAGCTAAAGACACAATTCCTCTTCTAGGTCTTTTTCAGTTTTTTTTGAAACCATGTTTTTTCTTTTTTGAGCCAGAATCCTTCCTAGTGGTCTTCAATTTGTCTGTACTTAAACTGTTGTTTTATTCATTCCAAATAGGAAACAAACAATAGCTATGCCACAACTACAGTCCACAGAATTTAAAATAGTGATTAATAAAGAGAATGTTTGGCTGCAGCAATAAGTTAACTTGGTTTCTGTGCAGTTGTTGGTGTTGTCCTTTTCTTGAACAGCAGAGTGCTCCCGGAAAATGCGTCCATCAAGGATCAAGGTTTGAATTAGTTTATATTAAGCCTTAGATGAAAGGTTATGTGAGTCCGTTTTGAACATATACTTTTTAGGAGTTTTGAACTTGAAGCTTCTTTTTAATATTTGAAAGAGAAATACCGTTAAACTAAGAGCTAGTTAGTAATTTATTTGAAAGAAAATAGATTGTATAGAATGATCGTAGCTAAACCAATAATATATGAGTAATGCTAAAGGATAATATTTTGGACCATCCTAGGCCACATTATATGACAAGTGATGAGTTTATGACGATAATAATTAATGTAATAAGTGGACTCTCATTCCAACATAACATGTGGTGGAGGATACCAAGAGCTTGTTGACACAAGTCACTGGGAAAGGTTTTACCAATATTCATCGTACTGCCAATAGTGTGGCTCATCGTTTAGCGCATTTTGCCTTGCATATCGGGAGTTATCTATACTGGTTCGAGGAACCCCCTTATTTTATTTCTGATGTACTGTACGAGGATTGTAACTCGTGACCAAGTAATTTCCTTTGCCCTTAATACGAGTTCAAACTTCTTGTATTAGCTTTTTCACATCAATAATATTCTATCGCTTATCATAAAAATAAAAAATAAACATGTCTAGCTAGCTAATGTAATCGAAAGATGCGTTATGCATATGAAAAATGCTTAAAACCCCAATTTTTTGTCCCAACCTATGTGACATTTGATAAGCTTATCATCTCATATTATAAAACTGAACGTGATAGATTGTCATACAATTATTAGACCGCATTTTACATAAGTAGGATTTAGGTGGCTAATAAATTTGGTAAATTTAACTTGATACTGTTTCATATGATTAGGGAAACGAAGGGGAGGAAAAGTGAAAAGTAAAGATGCTCTGAGGTTAAAGATCACAGATGAGACCAATCTAGTCCATTTTCATGATGGAGAAACAAAGCAACAGTGCGATACTTTAAGAGAGTCAAGCAAGAATTCAAAGTGATGATCTAAGTTCAAACTTCCAATATATTCCTAATAAAAGATAATTTTGTACTGTCGACCTACTTTCAAACCCATCTAGAAGCCACTAATTGACTAATAAGCTGTTCCAATATATGATCATGAATATAAGCAGAGGTAACTTCCTAGATGAAAATATGATCTCTTATCAGAAGAGTGACCTCGTCGATTTAATGGATATAAATACGTTCGATTTATACACGTTCTGATGTGATACGTATTTGCATAAATAAAAAATCCAACTTCATCATGGTATTGGGTGTTTACTTTAGGTCAAAGATTAAGAAAAATTCGGAAACTAGTGATTGGAAATGTTAATGATTTAGTTAGTTTCAGATTGCAATGATGTGCGGAACAAATCAATGGAATGATGGAAATTTTTAACCTGCAAGATTGGTTGTTAAAGATGTCCATTATATATGACAGGCTTTCAACTTTATATATTTGTTACATTTTTTATTGGTCCATCATGGCTTATGTTACAAGAATATGTACATTTCATCTAAGCCAACCTCTATTTTTGTTCCTTTTTCTTATGCTTTTCTTTTAGAGAGTGCTCTTGTATTAAATACTTTTTGTTAAAAACACAGAAAATATTGAATTAAAAATCCAAGTACATCCTGTATATTGATACGATTTCCTGAGGAAGGATTTGCTGAGTATTCTTCATTTCATTACAGAACCAAGAAGCAGACTCCGATGATCATATATTCCAAAATCTACAATCAACCACACAAGAAGCTATTTGGCAGAAGCCTCACAAATACGCTGCTGCAGCTTTTGCTTGTCGAACAGTAGACTCTCCGAAACGTCTTGACATATGAGAATGTAGGAGACATTTCTCAGAAGTACCCAAAACAGATTGCAAGTTCTTCTGTGCATCATAAACAAGAAAGTACAGACTTTGACGCCCTATGCAACCGGCTACAAGAAATCTTCAAACTCATTATGCTAAAATCTTGTCCTAGTTTATTATCCTTCATTCTATTTCAAAAATACTGTTTACTTGGCAAATTCTAATGATCTCTGAAATTGTGGAGATAGAACTTATGTGTTGTGTTCCACTTGAAATTTCTGGTGTAAAAAATGCAGAAATGCAAGGAAAAGAAGAAGTATTACTGTATGTATTTAAGTGGTAAATATGAACTTCGAAGTACAAAATCAACTCAGTATCCAACCGGTGGGAATGCAATCATCATTAAGTACTTAGTAAGAGGCATTCGTATCATAGATCATCATTAAACAACTTAAAAAGATGAAAAACAAAAACGATCAACAACTTAAAATTGGAACATCAGAAATGTGCCCTTTACTGTCATGTAATTAACAGCTCATGAACAAATTAATGAATACACAAGAGGTCAGGCAATAAAACCCAGAATAAATGAGATACCAACAAATCTAAATCAATGTAAAATTTGCAAGCAAGAAAGCTTACATGAACTCCAATCCATTCTATTCACTTCAAATAATATTTATGCAGCCAGCAGTATACCACCAGCTGGATGGGAACTACCACTCACATGAGGCATTGCATCATCTCTCCTTGAACATATAAATGATCTTTTCCCAAATGAAGGATTTCGGATCAAATCAGGCACTTCTTTCCCACGACCAGGAGTTGATTGAGCACTCCTTCTACCAACATATCTTTCACTACCAAATCTAGAAACCCGATTCCCTGATTTTAAATTGGGCTCATCTCCATCTGCATTACCCCGAAATTCAGACTCTCCATCAGTACCTGCCATAAGCTCCATCAGGTTGCTACTAAACCCCAAATCAGAGTAAACTCTGCGGGAATTCCTCAGGGCTTGCCTAGTCAATTTAGCATCCAAGGCTTCCAAATTCTCTTCACCAACACCCTCTAGCTTTGAACGGAAATGGGCATTCCTTGATTCAACCGGTTGTCCCATAGTCTCTACCATTATACATGGATTATTAAAACCATTCCATGAATGCAGGGGGACCAACTTACTCAACCCAGTAAGCCAAACCACCACCTCTTTCATCGATGGCCTACGCTCCCTACAAGACCTCACACACTTGGCTGCAATGACAGCCAACTGCTTCCTCACAATAGGGTCTTTAGGAGGTTCAATTCTTGGATCATAAACAGTTATCAGCTTCCCTCTCTTTATAAGTGGAATCGCCCAATCGACAATACAAGGTGGAGAATACGCAACATCAATGGCTTTCCTACCACTTAGAATCTCCAACAACAAAATCCCAAAGCTAAAAACATCAGTTTTAGTACTCAAATTGTCAGGGGTCACATAGCAAGGGTCCAAGTACCCAATAGTCCCCGCCGGCGGGGTTGACCGGAGTCTATAGTCATCAAAATGGCAGTACCTTAGAGCCAGCCCAAAATCACCCAGCCGGGCATTGTAACTACGATCAATTAAAACATTAGCAGACTTAATATCTCTATGAATTACAGGCGGGTTTGATGAATGCAAAGTGTCAATTGCCTTAGCAGTTTGCAAAGCTAATCTAATTCTACGACCCCAATTGGGAGGCCTAGCACTAGAATGCAAAACATCATACAGCGTACCGTTGCTCATGAACTCCACCACCAAAAGCCTGTCCTTTGAATCATTTGAAAAACCCAAAAGATTGACCAATCTTGGGCTCTGAATCTTAGACAAGATCTCGATCTCGTTGTCGACCTCGTTGGTGGTCTCTGGCCCAGAACATGAGGTGGGTCGGAGAGTTTGGCTGTGAGCTCTGGAGGGTCTCTTAACAGCAACAAGACGGCCACGGAGTACAGCTTTGTAGACATAGCCATGGCTGCCTTTGCCTAAAAGCTTTTGGTCGGAGAAGCCATTGGTGGCAGCCTCAATATCACTGTAGTCAAAGTGTTGGATCTTGATGGGTTTTTCTGGGCTGGTGGCGGTGGTGGTTTTGGACGATGAGGTTTGGGAATTGGAGACGGAGATGGCTGATTCAGCTTTGCAAGAAAGGTACCCCATATAATCTAATCAAGGCTTCAACTTTGCTTTTGGGTTTTGGAGTTTTGGAGTTCTGGATTGAAAGAGAGTTTGTTGTGGTGGTTTTT
The DNA here is from genome assembly GCF_965620075.1 of Prunus avium. Taxonomy (NCBI): domain Eukaryota; kingdom Viridiplantae; phylum Streptophyta; class Magnoliopsida; order Rosales; family Rosaceae; genus Prunus; species Prunus avium. The sequence goes on from NC_142285.1 coordinate 3,096,553, forward strand.
GATAATATATGTATGACGTGATCATACAAACGAATTGCTATCAAAATTGGTTGGAGTTGAGTTTTCTTGGTGTCTTCTTCTACAACTGTTTGTGCGGTGTCTGTATTGTATATAAGGGATATGTCTAGAGAGAGAAAAAAGGGGGAGAGAGAGAGAGAGATGGGTTTCTTTTCTGGGTTATTTGTCTTAGGAGCCCACCATTGTAAATTGCAATTGGAATCCAAGAGGATACGTACACATCACGATTCACGAATATGTATGTTTATAAGTTATAAAGGTCAGCTTATACTCTTATTGACTATTCCCATTTTATTCTATTTGAATTAAATTTGACCATCAGAACAATAATTAACGGCTGGGTTATGGAGAAAATCTTAACCTTATGAATATAGAGAGAGGGAGTCGACCAAAAAAAAGAATATAGTGAGAGGGGAAAATGGTGTCCATACAAGTCACTCATTGGCTAGTGAAAAAATGGCGATTAACTTAAAATAGTTGGACGAAAAGCCGGACTAATGATGTAATAATTTGTAACTTTAAAATTATTTTTGCCAATTCTTAAAATACAATGACCAAAGACAAACTGTTATAGAACTTAAACAAACGAATTACAAAGTTTAAAGTTTTGGTCAATTCCATTAGAGTGTTGCTAAATGAACTCTAAATTTAATTGAGCACACAAATTAATGTTTAAATTAAAGGGAGATTCACTCTTATACCCAATATAGGAGCCCAAATTATTATATATAAAAAACCCTATATTAAATGGACTTTATAAACACACCCAAAGATCATTTACAACATAACAAAAAAGTTTTTAACTTCTTTTAAATTACAAAACTGTAATTGATTTCTTAAAACAAACCCAACCCCAAAACCTCATAAAAAAGCCCGAAACATTCAATAGGACATCAAAGTAATTTAATAATCAAAATTAAATTCAATAGGGCCAGTCATTTTTTGGGTTTTTTTTGGGTTTGTTTATAGAAATTAAATGGTGTAGAGTTTATCTATATTATTAATGCTAAGAATGGGTATATGACTAAATATCTCTAAATTAAAATGTAAAATTAATTTAGTATACCTTATTTAACTACAAAAAAAACCCATAGTATATCCTAATACACTTTGAAGCATTGGTTGCCTCCTCTCTAAGCATCCTTACAGGGAAAGCTCAACTGAATTGATGCACAATCAACTGGGAGCGATGCAGGCTTGCCACCAACTCATCTAATTTCTGATTCACACCAAGGTCTTGTTGCCACCCGAATAAATAGTCCGCGAGGTCCAGGGCCATCCACTCATGACTCATGCTGCTATTTTGGAAGCTGAAGAAACTAGTCATGCATTTCCTTTTCAAAAGTTCTCCTCGTCCGGAAAAGATGTTCTGGGACTTGGTGGAAGTTGTAGTGGAGGTTTCAGCCAGAGTGCTTCTTCCAAAGTATTCAAGTTCCCTAATGCAGCCAAGGTTTGCTGAATTCTATATATACATTTCATTATGTTATTGCAATTGAGTGGTATGTTGCTTAAATCTGGATTCATATTTCAAAATCAATTGGCTTCATCAAATTCCGAAAAGAATAATGATACAATATAATATATATATGTTTTTAACCTTTTGAAAAATGTAGATATTTTTCACTTACGTTTGATTAGGGTTGAATATGGTGAGTAGGGTGTACTTATTAAAATTACATTTGTTTCACAATTCAACATATCTTTTTTGGCCATTTTATATTAGGGTAAATTTGTAATTTAATAAATAGTTTAATAATCGGGTGTACTTAGTTAATTTTAGGGTTCGTTTAACAGCACTCTTTAGGGTTTGTTTCCACTCTTTCATTATGTTTATAACTTGATTTGAGTGACAAAATTGACCATTCCATATCATAAGTTATTATATTTTATAGTAGTCTTTTTATTTATTTATTTATTATTTTTTTAATAAAAAACAAGAAACTTAATTGCCAATCAAGGGAAACCAGTAAACCAGAAAAAGTGGAAACAAACGAGGTTCTCCTAGGGTGGCCTCATTAAAACCTTGTTATAAAAAAAAAAAAACCCCAAAGAAAGAAAATCTTGTCAAAATTGACTTATTGCTTTTATTTATTTATTTTTTTAATATAAGTGATAGTCTAAATTATTCTAAATTAATCTAAGGGTTTTCTGCCAAATAACCTCTTGAACTATTAAGCTTGTCAAAATTACCTCCCTAGCTATTTTTCCTGCCAATTGAGCTCTCTAATTAAATTGTATCGTCAATTTACCTTCCACTATTAGTTTTTAGCACATTCCATTCAAATCGCTATTAAAAAAATCACGTGAATGTCATGTGCCTGAACTTTTGAGGGTAATCTAGTCCAATACATAAAAATAAAAGAGAAATAATAAAAGCCAAAATAATAATAATTAAATTTTAAAAAAAATTATAAATTAAAAACATTTATAAAACAAATAGCCCACCGCAGCCCTACCCCACCTGCTACAACTCACCCTTTCATCCTCCACCCACCCTATGTGGCGGACGTAGTGGAGGAACCACCGCTTTGTGGAGCCGCAGACGCCGCAAAGTCGCTTTTTGAGCTCGGGTTTGTCTGGCTTCATTGCCATTGAACTCGCATTTGATTGTGAGATGGGATTGTTGGGTAACTGTAATCCTAGGAAGAGAAAGAAGAAGAAGATGGAATTTAGGGTTTTTTTTTGGGTGTGAATCGAGGCTAGGAGAAGACGAGGTTCATATTTGATGATTGATTTTTTTTTTTTGGTTAAACAATAAAACATTAAAAAAAATATATTATTTATTGTTGAGGCATATGTTAGTCATGTGATCTTTTGGACGGATTTTGATGAAATTGGCTAAGAACTAATGACATGGGCTAAATTGACGATTAAATTTAGTATGAGGGCTAAATTGGCTGATAAAATAATTGAGTGTGTTTATTTCGACAAGCGTGATGGTTCATGCTGGTATTCGGTAGAAAACCCTGTAATCTATGGGGGAGGGAGATTTGAATTTTGGTGTAAGGGGAGTAGGCTCATTGTCCTGACCAACTAGCTTAACCCACGTCTACAAAAGTATAGACAGAAAATTATGAAACTTTCAAAATATGATAAATTACCCTTGGTTAATGAATTTATTAAGAATTTTAAAAAAAATTTGATTAAAAAAAGAATTAAAATTTTTCATTAAATAAAGATAATACAATAAATTAATATCGCATAGGCTACTTACTGTTAAACATTAAATTATTTACATAGAGAGAGAGAGAGAGAAAGAGAAGGAAAGTGAAATGGCGGGGAAGAAGAGGAGAGAGAGAGAGAGATGAGTTGAGAAGGGGCCTGGGACCCCTCCAGTCCCTACGGCCCCCCCCCCAAAAGAAGAAGAAGAAGAGAGAGAGAGAAGAGTTGAGAAGGGGCTTGGGACCCCTCTAGTCCCTACGTGGCCTTGATAGACCTAAATTGGGACACTTTTGCTACCCAATTCTCGTCCAATAGAATGTTTGTGGTTCACATCTGTATGGATCAAAGTGTACCTGGCACCAGAATGAAGATAATGTGTCAACCTCTAGCAGCTCCAATGCAAATTTCCAACCTTTGTTTCCATGGGAGGTTGGTTGCTCTTATACAGGTGTTCCTTTAGAGTCCCATTAGCGATGTAATCATAAACAAGAACCATCTCATTGTCTTCTTCGCAAAAACCAATCAAAGAGACTAAATGCCTATGTCTAAGCTCTGAAAGCATCTCAATTTCAGTTTGGAATTCATGAACTCCTTGTTCTAAAAAAAGGAACAATATATAGAAATAGAACATTCTCCCAAAAATTCCCTCTCTCATTCATTATTTGGCGTCTCTTTGTTTAACTAAGGAATTTTTTTCCTTTTTAATTCTTATGAAATTGAGTTTTTATTTAAGGGTTGAGGTATTTTCCTTAAGTCCTTAAAAGTCATTTTGCAAATGGGTAAATTTGTTTATAAAACCTTGAAGATAAGGTTGGTGGAAAAATATGACAGGTAAGTGGAAATAGCAGCACTCTTTTGAAATTTGAGAAAACGATTTCTTCATTATCCCTTTTGGTCTTACCCTTATATCTCTTATATTTTTTTTGGGTATGATTCATCTATTTTCTTTTAATTTTATGCATATCCTGAAATATTTCATGAATGTTGCCTCAAAAGAGGTTTTGCCAATTTGGTCATCAAATGGGTTTTTGCCGCTCTTGATCCTTATAGGTAATGGGTTTCTCAATTTTCATGCTTGGATTTAATTTCAAAGACAAGGGGCAGAATCATGAATTTTTAATGGGTGGGCTAGCTAAAGTTATTAGCTTAAAATTTTAATGACAATTTTTTTGGTACTTACCATTTCTATAGTCTTTCTAGAAATAAAACTATACAATAAATCATATAAACCATAATTCCATTGACTAATTTCTAATAAAAAAATTTATACTCGATATTGTGCTTTAGCATAAAACAAATACATATGCCAGTGGGGTATACCTCATTGGATTGAGCTCTTCCACCTCTACCCATGTGGGTAGAGGTTCGAAACCCCTAGGCACCCAATAAATATTTGTGTAAACCCCCCTCCCCCAATCGCTTGTACTAAAAAAAATATATTAAATGCAATCAAAAAACACATATTATCAAAATAAAAATATGTTCAACAACATAATTGAAAGTGTAAATATTTGAATGTGTATTTTCATAAAGAATTCGACTTTTTTGGACTTTAATAGCTGAATATATAATTGGTTATATTTAAAACAAGTCAAATATATATATGTTTTTTTTAAAAATCCCTAAAAACCTCCCTAGGCTACAACCCATTGTAGCTAGGGGTGGACATTCAAACCGGCAAACCGGAAACCCGAGCATAAGGAAAAAATTGAGAAAAAATTGAGTTGACTAAAAAGTCAACAATCGGTCAAAAGATTGAACCGAACTTGTTCAGACCGATTCCAGTTCTAGTTCCATGCCTCCAAAAATCAGACCGAGCCAAACCGAACGAGCTTGAATATAATTCATTTTTAATTTTTATATGTACATTAGATCTTATTTTACCTTAACCTTCCACTCCTACTTTGAAGCCCAAAGAATTGGGCCTAAACCTATCAATTATACCTCAAGCCCAACTCCTTATATTTTTAATTCTTTTAGGAGCCTACCCTTTTTAATTAATATTTAATACTACCTCAGCCAAATCCAATTCCTCTCTCTCTCTCTCTCTCTCTCTTTCTTCCATTATCTTCCCCCCCCCCTCCTTCTTCTTTCTTCTTCTTCTTCTTCTTCTTCTTCTTCTTCTTCTTCTTCTTCTTCTTCTTCGGTCTGAGTTGGTCTGGTTTTCTTTGGCATTTTAGTTAAAACCCGAATCGGACCGAATCAGATGAATAGTACTAATTCCAATTCCAATTTTGCCTAAGAACTGGATCGAACAGAACCGTGCCCAGGCCTTATTGTAGCCATTAACCTAGTTCCGCCCATGTTGAAAGAGTTGCGCTTATGTAGTCTTATTTTTATACTGGCAAGTTTTTCATACCACTAAAAGTGATTTCAAAGAGAGTAATGCTATTTGGACACATAACATTGACACATTTAGAATAATGCTATTTGGACACACAACATTGACACACTTAGTTGACACCCGTTGATGTGTCAATGTATCATTTGCTCTTCTTTTCTCTTCGTTTTCTGTTTAGTGAATGATACATTGACACAACAACGGGTGTCAACTAAGTGTGTCAATGTTGTGTGTCCAAATAGCATTACTCTTTCAGAGATTATCTCTACAAAAAAATAACTTAAAGATGGCTCTATTTGTATATTGGGATAGGCTTTATCCATATCTCCTTGGTATCTGATTGAAATTCATTATATGAGTATTTTAGGAGTTTGGATCAAAACTTGAATATGTTGCAACATTACCAGCCCGAATTCATTTGATACTCACTCAGGTAATTATTTATCACATTCATTTCCGACATTAGGTATTGGTAATTATCAATTGAGTACAAATTCTTGTGATATGCTTCAATAATATCATGACTCTCAAAGATAGTATGAACTTTTCAGAAGAAAACAAGAGAATAGCGTTCTTGATACGCCATGGTTGGGGTCAATGACCATAGCTGGCTGACTCTTCTGCATTATGCCACCAATTGCTGATCAGTGATCTCTAATTATGATGGATGGAGGCCATAATCGTTGACTTGTAGTGGAGCTAGAAACTTTTGCACATGGCGTGCTAAAGGGACACTTCATAGTCAATTGAAGAATAAAAAAAAGGGGTCAATATAGACCTCCTTCGCCCTCATTGGGGCAGAGTTGCTGTCATATTTATACTATTAGCGGAAGATCTTGAGATTTTTTCTATTTAATCTTTCGCAAAACCCTACATTTGTTAAGTCAAAACACTCTCGTTACGTATTTTTCATCAAGAACGCAAGATCAGAAAGGGGAAAAAAAAAAAAAAAAAGAGCAAATGGAGGGCGAGATGAGCAACTTCTTCAAGGTATGGCTCTCTGTCTATCTTTGTCTATGTTACTGCTTTGTCATTGCCAAATTAGTCCCCAAAGGTTGCACAAGACTCATTTGTTTGCTTCCAATTGTGTGTCTCTTTCTCTATCTTCCTCTCTTTCTCTCCTCCATACATCTTGTGAGCGTTACATCGTTTTTCATTTCTTGGCTTGCCAACTTCAAGCTCTTCCTCTTGGCTTTTGGTAAAGGACCTTTGTCTTCTGACCCATCAATCTCTCTTGGTCGCTTTGTTGCTGTTGCTTGCCTTCCCATCAAGATCCAACAAAACAACCCACCCCCAAATTCATTAGGCAAACACAAAAACACCCAAAATGATTCAATCCCATCTCTACCAAATCAAAATAACCAATTCAAAGAAAACTCCTCTCCAGCAAAATCGCACCAAGATACCCAAGACCAACAACACAAAGAAAACACACCTGCAAATCACCAAAATGGTCCCCAAAAATCACATATTGATGGCCAATTCAAACAAAACCCACATCCATCTCCACCAAAATCACATAATAATGGCCAAAACAAAGAAAACCCAATTCCCCAAAAGCCAAAACAAGGCCATAGAGTCCCTCTAAATTATGTAACAAAGGGTCTGCTTTTTGGCCTTTTGTTGCGTGCCTATGATTACAGTGACCAAATCCATCCAAAGGCCCTGTTGTTTCTCCATTCTTTGCACATATACTTGCTCCTCGAACTCATCCTAGCCGTCGCTGCAACCCTGGCTCGAGCCCTCCTAGCCATCGAGCTGGAGCCACAGTTCAACGAGCCCTACCTCTCCACCTCACTCCAAGACTTCTGGGGCAGACGATGGAACCTCATGGTCACCAGCATCCTACGACCCACCGTTTACGAGCCCACCCTCGACATCTCCCGACGCGTCGTTGATCGCAAGTGGGCACCGCTGCCCGCAGTGCTCGCAACGTTTATGGTATCAGCTTTGATGCACGAAATCGTGTTTTATCACATGGGGAGGATGCGGCCCACGTGGGGGGTCACGTGCTTCTTTCTACTGCATGGGATTTGTTTGACGGTTGAGATTGCTTTGAAGAAGGCGTGGTCGGCCGGCAGGTGGCAGTTGCCGAGGTTGGTCTCTGGATTGTTGACCGTTGGATTCGTGATGGGGACCTGCTTTTGGTTGTTTCTTCCGCAGTTCTTTCGATTTGGGGCTCATGTCAAAGCGTTTGAGGAGTATGCTGCATTAGGTGAACTTTTCCGGGATCTCATCAGCCCATTTGTCTCTCGGGTCGGGTAGGCCTAGCAGGCTAACGGGTCTGGGTCGGGTAGGCCTAGCAGTCTAACGGGACCCGACTTAAATAGATTACAGTTTGACACTTGCTATTCTTACACACATATTTGTTGTAAAATGATTTTAGATACAGTTTTTCTTTTCTCATTTTGAATTTATATTTGTGAGATATATAGTTTTTTTTTTTTTTTTTTTTTTGCGCGCCAAAGTTAGGAAGAGGAGAGTGAAAATTCACACACACGAGTACCATGAGGATTTGAATCTATGATTACTTAAGAGCACACCAAAGACATGGGCCAATCCAACTAACATCCATTGAATATGAAACAGACGGATTAGGATAGCCCAAGCCCGAAATTTTGGGTCAGGTCAAACTTGTTGAGCTCTTTGAATATACAAATTGTATAAAACAATGTTCATTTGCCTTAGAAAGCAATATTTGGAATAATGTATTAGCGTATATAGTTATGCAAGTCTGAGTCATAATAAACGTCAACCGAATGTCTAAAAACCAAGATAACTTATACACTATATCTAGTATACTGTATTATATGACATGTTGATGTGGTGTATCCAACTCACTTGAGGTATGATATATGTGGGAACACATATTTTGGTGATCAATAAGAAGGTGATACATGGAAAAATAAAGGATATTTCTTAGGTCAAATAATTACCCTAATTAAATCCAATTTAATTAAGGAATTATCTTTGATTTAAGATAGGAATATCTCCCTAAATCAAGGAATCAATTTCCAACAAATCTCTTTGATTAATTCCTATAATTTTTTTGGGCAAGAATAATCCTAATTAAATAAGGATTATTGTTCAAACCTTAGCCAAACAAGAATTCTATAAATACATGGCTACACACACACACATGAGGTAATTTTAAACTCACACTCAAAACCCTAGCTGAATCCCTCTCCCCCCCTCTCTCTCTCTCTCTCTCTCTCTCTCTCACGACTTCAGCCACCCTCACATACTGCTTCGGTCACCCGATTCTCTTCTCTTGTACCATAGAGAAAACTCCAACCTTACTATTAAGGAGATGAAAATTATAGGTTATGACCCTAATGTCATTAGTTGATCAAGGATAACAAAATTATACGTTCTTCATTTAATTTTTTTTATATGTCCAATTTGTGTTTACTTTAACATCAGCATAGTTCAACGATGAATTTTAATTTCATTTACTATCTTTAGTATTCATCCAACTTGGCAAGGCCCAAAATATTTTAAAATAATAAAGACAACAATGGCAAGCCAATAAAAAATTGAATATAACAAATTCAACAAAACTATCATAAGATCATGAAAATAAGTTTTTGGGCTAACGACAAAAGACGCCCGGTAGGTTTGGGGTAGTTCTCAATATGGACCCCAGGGTGTCAATTTTATTAATTTACACCCTTACGTTTGCAACATCATCCAATTTCATCCTTCCATTAAGTTGATCGTGTGGTCAATCGTTAAATGCTGACGTGTCTATTATGAGACCCAACTACTAACCAACCAGTTTCTAAAAAAAAATTATATAAAATGATAAAATAACATAAATTTAAAAAAAATCAACTTAAAAAATCCCAACCCCTCCTCAGCCCAACAAACCCATCGTCCCATGTTCACCCCCTCCATCGCCATTCTCCTCTTCGAAATGAAACTCTTTTCGGCATAAGCAAACTCCAAGGTGTGAGTTACTCTGTAACACTGTAACTTCTTCTTCGTGGACTTCAATACCTCTCTCTCTGCTCCCAAATGGCAAGCTTTCTTCACAAACTCAACAAAAAGACACCATCCCCTACGAACAATAACATCACTCAAAACCCATCTTTTTCCCAAGCCCACACCTTTTGTCATTTCCCATTACAGCCATTTCGACCATCCCAAACCCGAGTACTCAGAAAACCCAATTCCCCATTTGGGTCCTTCAAGCTTTCTCAATATTGAAACTTCCAACATGGCATTATATCATTGGATATGTGAGGCCCACATGTGTTCTACGTCATCAGTTTAATAAATTTTTGGATAGAACCTAATGGCAATGACTATTAGTGACCACACATATTACCCTTAAGGATCACAAATATTCAAGTATGAGTCATGATATCAGTTCAACACATGACAAACACAAACCAAAATCTCTAAGCCAAGAGAACTTATTGGGTGTATTAAATACAACACACGACATTTTGATGTGGTGAATTCGATTCATGTAAATTATGATAGTTTGTATCAAAAATATTGCGCGTCCTACAATTTGAATGAATTATATTTACCAAATTATCATATCATCTTGTGTATCGAATACACAAAATCGAAAGGTACACTGTATTGGCACAATCCCCCCAATTTTATGAATGCTGCTAAACGAATCCTAAAATTAACTGAGTACACCCTAATGTTTAAATTAAAATGTAAAATTAACTAAGTACACCCTATTTAACTTCCAAAAATATCCATGGTACACCCTCTTTAATTTTTAATCTTTTAAAGTATTTAAAATAAAGAAATAAAGTAAAATAATAATAAAATAATATTTTAACAAAACTCTCTCTCTCTCTCTCTCTCTCTCTCTCTCTCTCTCTCTCTCCTGCTTCTTCTTCTTTTATCTCTCTCCTGTGCGATCACCATCACCTGGTTTGTGTTATTGATTGTTTAAGTTTTATGCATACAAAAATCAACTGGGATCAATACACTTCTCCTGGATTCTGAGTTGTATGTTAAAAATTAAGTCAATTTATTTGAAGGCATGGGTTCAAAAGCTCAAGCAGTAAAACAAAGATTTTAATTCTTAATTAAATATATTGTCTTCAATCTTTCGAGAGAGGTGTGAGTTTTCAATCTAATTTAGGGAGATTTGGTAGTTTGGGAATTTGAGTACAGCATATCTCAACTCGTCTCAGAGTGGGGTGGGTCGGGAAGGAGAGAGAGCTTTTTTTCTCTTTTTAAAATTTTATTTTATTTTTTGGTTTTAAATACTTTAAAAGATTAAAATTAAAGAGTTGACTATAATTATAACAATGGACATGCGTCAAGTCTTAAGGATAGTGTACATATTGGGGTACACAATTCAATATATCCTTTTTGGTCATTTTATATTAGGGTAAATTAGTAATTCAATAAATAGTTTGATAGTAGGGTGTACTCAGTTAATTTTAGAATTCGTTTAGCAGCACTCTTTTTTTTATATAATAAAACTTGTTAAAATGGTGTGAATCATTTGATTAATCACCATAAGTCCTACCACAAAACATTTGATTAATTACCGCACATGGAAGTCCACTTGAAGTTTTATGAACAAATTATCTTACACTCCTTTGAAAATGGAGCTAGGTATTATGATGCTGATGCCGTTGCTACCAAAAGTTATGAATTTAATCATTGTCTCTATATGTTTTAAGAAACTCCTGCCTTTCTTAGTGCCATCTTAGATACTGATGCTCGAGGTGTTGCTGGGCCTAGCTTAGTATCTGTTTAATTTTTGTTATTTTGTGTCATTAGCCCCTCACTGTACCCAAAAAAAAAAAAACACTAGGTGGGTAGGGTTGGTTGGAGCCGCCGGTGGGGGAATAGAGGAAGGTGATGTTTTTTTCTTATTTTTTTCAATTTTAATTGTTTAAAAGATATACAATATTTTTTTATATATAATTTTTCCATTTCTTAAAATACATTTGAAAATGAAAAAACTAAAATACCCTTAAAATGGATAGAAAATTGGATGGTATTAAAGTCAGATGACAAATCATAAATTTTGAAAAATTAAAGTGACATTTCTCTTAAATTATTTTTTAAGGTGACAAATTAAAACTGAAGTATAAATTCAGATGACAATTCTACAAAAATACCCTATAATTATATAACATGCGCATATTGCACAGCAAGAGCACCACGAAGGAATCAATGTGTATTTTTTAAAAAAAAGATGTTCTGACTTTAATTTAATATAAAAAATTATATAATTTAGTTTTCCTCCATGTTCATATCTACAATCTGAAAATATTCTTCATGAACAGTTGTACCTTTTGCTCTCCTCAATATTCTCTTCCCGGCCTTGTTCATGAGTCTCTAATTTCTCCTAATCATCCTTTACAATTACTATTTGTTCAAAACATTTCCAGCTTAAACACAAAGATTAACAACAAAGTTGAAACAAGGTGAGGGAGAAAATGGAGGGTGAGTTTGGAAGCTTCATTAAGGTATGGACTTCAGTATTTGTATGTATATTCTACTGCTATTCAATTGGTAAAATAGTCCCAAAAGGTACAACCAGACTTGTCTGTGCTCTCCCAGTTGTGTGCCTCTTCTTCTACCTTCCTCTCAACTTCTCCTCCATCCATCTTGGAGGCGGCACAGGCTTTTTCATTTCATGGCTTGGAAGCTTCAAGCTTCTACTTTTTGCCTTTGGCAAAGGCCCTTTAGCTTCAGACCCATCAATCCCCATTGGACGTTTCTTGGCCATTGCTTGCCTTCCAATTGAGATCCAAGAAAACCCATCTCCTTCAAAATCCCATCTAAATGGCCAAAACCGAAAACACCCACCTCAAAATCCCCAAATTGAAACCAACCCATCTCCCAAAAACACCATACATTTTGTAATTAAGGGCTTTCTTTTGGCCATTCTAATTATTGTCCTTAATTACAGTCAGGAAATCCACCCAAAGCTCATCTTAGTCCTTCATTGCTTGTACATATACCTTCTTCTAGAAACCCAACTCATCATTGTAGCAGCCCTCGCTTGGGGCCTTCTGGGTTTAGACCTCAAACCCCATTTCAACGAGCCTTACCTCTCCACCTCTCTGCAAAACTTCTGGGGCAGAAGATGGAACCTCGTGGTCACCAGTATCCTACGCCAGTCCGTATACGAACCCACCCTCAATTTCTCCACGTGCGTCATTGGCCGCAGGTGGGCCTCACTACCCGCTGTCTTTGCAAGCTTCCTTGTCTCCGGGCTTATGCACGAGCTCATATACTACTACATGGGTCGTGTGAGGCCCACGTGGGAGGTCACGTGGTTCTTCGTTTTGCACGGGTTTTGTTTGATGGTGGAGATCGTTTTGAAGAAGGCGTTGAAGGGCAGGTGTCGGTTGCCGAGGCTGATCTCTGTGGTTTGGACCGTTGGATTTGTGGTAGCTACTTGCTTCTGGCTATTTTTTCCCCAGTTTCTTCGATGTAAGGCTGATGTCAGAATGCTTCAAGAGTACCGAGCTTTTGTCGTGTTCTTGAAGAATGTCGGTGATTTATTTTCATACAAGTGATATTGGAGAAATGAGGGAATCCAACCTAACACCTAAGAAATAATGATCAATTTATTTCGTTTCATTTAATTTCGAATCCCTTTTTCTGTTTTAATATTATATATTATTCCGTTCTATGTTTTAAAACTTTTTGTGTAGTTGGAAAATGTTACTTTTGAAAGAAAGGGATCTTTCACTATGTTAAAAGTCGTTAGTGGTCATTCACCAAAAAAAAAAAAAAAGTCGTTAGTGGTCATGAAGGAGCTCAATCCACTAGGAACGAATGAAAATCATGATGTTTAGTTGAACATCAAAAGTGCTAACATGAATATTATTATTGCAAGAAATACATGTACTATGGAAAAACTTAAACATATTTTAATTTATGCTTTTGTTGAAATCAAACATGACAACAATAACGAATATTATTTTCTTATTACAAGACTCAACATTTCCAAATACTGTAATTGGAATAGTTTATAAACTATTTATAGATTTCCCCACTCCCTTTTTATCCACTTACACTTTTTTTTTAGTTATAAAATAGAGTGTAAGTGGATAAAATTAGAGTGGGGAAATCACCATTCTTTATAGAATGAGTTCGGGATTGAAATTCTCAAAAAATTCATTCTCCAAAACAAACAATATCAAATCTGATGTAGCAACTCCCGTAAACAGCACGTCCATCTTTCACTTCATAACTCCACTGTCTAAGTTCACTTATTGCATGCACCATCAATACACTTCTTAGAATTCGCTTTAGCAATGTCCCTATTACATTTGGCTGAGGCATAAATAACTTAATTAGTTAACACTTGCTTCCCTCGAGCATACAACGGACCTTGAAAAGCTTTAGAGGAGTAAGAATAAATGTGTTCCAAAATTTAAGGCAAAAAGTCACTTTTGATCCCTGTAGTTTGCCAATTTAACCTTTTTAGTTCAAATAATTTCACTTTGATCAATTTTGTCCATGTACTTTTAATTTCGAGCAATTTAAGGACAAAAGTGAGTTTCTGTCAAATGTATGTAACTTCTATTAGTTTTGGTCACGTGCCCCTCACATGGAGGGGCAATTTTGTCCAATCGTGCGCAGCTTAAGGTCAGCCAAGCTACCCTCCCTCCATTCCAAATTAGACTCGATTTTGGGGATTTTCTAGGTTACAGCTCTTCAAATTTTTTTATTGAGGGCAAGGAGAGGGTGAGAAATTCCATCAACGAGTTCGACTTCGTCTTCTCCACTCTCGTCGTCGGCTCTATACACAAATTCACTTTGATGTATTTGTTAGCACCTACTTTATCTGCTTCAGCTGCCACTCTTCCTTCGATCTTCACCAATTGCCTGGCTAGCCACATGTTCGAATCAGTCTTCACAACTGTTTGGTTCGCTGCTGGGCTTGTTGGACTTTGTTGTCAAATGGGTTGATTAAACTGAGGAAGAAGGTTGAGGGTGTGATTTGGTCCCCTTTGGCTTTGTGGATGTTTTCTGTTTTTGGTTTTTGTGTTTGTGTGCCATTGAGGATTCCTTTGGTGTTGGCTGGTGTTTATTCGTGCCTTGGGGCTTGGTTGGTTGTTGAATGAAACCAAAACAAAAACTGAGGAAGAAAATGGATATGAATTTTGAAGGAGGGTTTGTGGTGTTGGTGAGGTTGACAGGTGCTCAGAGTGTTGGGGAAGTGAAATCCGTGAAAGGAGGGGGGAGGTTGGATCAACTACATAAGAGCAACTCCAGCGATGCGCCTAAGAGCCCCTCCAGCCATACACCAAAACCGGGCAAAAGGCTGCTCGGGCAAGCCCAATTCAACTCCAGCGGTAGAGAACAAGCCTGGGCAAGGCATGGGACCCACCAGCCTGGGCAAGCCCACGGGCAAATCTTGCCTGGGCTCAAGCCCGAAGGCGCTCACGTCAGCGCTGATGTCACGCTGATGTCAGCAAGCAAAAAAATTAAAAAAAAATCAAAAAAATCCAAAAAAATTCAATTTTTTTTTTTTTATATAAAAAAACCAAAATATTATGGATGTTTTCCCTATAAATACATAACAATTTTATTCACTTTCTAAATTGTTTATATTTTGTTGCATAATCTTTTTTTTTTTCTTGCCCTTGCCCTAGCCTTTTGGGGTGGAACCAAAAAAGGCAAGGCTGCCACTATTCACATGAATAGTGGCAGCCCTTGCCTTGCCTTTGCCTTGCCTTTGCCTTCATGGGTGGACTTGCTCTAAGGGGAGGACTGGGGGGGTTTGGGCCAAAATGTTGTTTCCAGCGGCAAGAGCTAGCCCTGGCAGGAGATGGGGCCCACGAACCCAGGCTAGCCCTCAGGCAAGATCTGCCTTAGTTCCAACCCCAGTTTGCTGACGTCATCGATGACGTTAGCAACAAAAAAAATTGAAAAAAATTCAGATTTAAAAATAAATAAATACTTAGTTGTAGTTTTACTTCCCACAACAAAACTCTATACAAATTTCTCTCCTTATATCTCATGTGAATAGTTGTTGTCATGGCAATTGGTGGAAACACCACAACCTTTTGCAAGGGCAGCAACTATTCACGTGAATAGTGGCTGCCCTAGCTCCCCTCTTGCCATGGCAAAGGGCAAATGGGTGGAGTTGCTCTAAAGAAGAAATTGGTGGAGGAGAGTGAGATTGCAGAGCAATAGGTCGACTTACAACTGATTTGGTTCTTGTTGTTTTATGTCTTGCTATCATTTTTTATCATAACTTTAAACATTGTGAAGAGTGGGCGGGGTTTTGGAGCAAGATGAATTGAACCAATTCTAAACCTAGAAATCAAAATTTTTGACGAACCCAACCTAGAAAATCCCCAAAGTCTAATTTGGAATGGAGGGAGAGTAGCTAGGCAGACCTTAAGCTATGCATGATTGGACAAAATTGCCCCTCCACGTGAGGGGCACATGACAAAAAACTAACAGAAGTTACATACATTTGACATAAACTCACTTTTGTCATTAAATTGCTCAAAATTGAAAGTACATGGACAAAATTGATCAAATTGAAACTACAGGAACTAAAGTTATTAAAGTGGCAAACTACAGAGACAAAAAGTGACTTTTTGTCAAAATTTAATTAACACTAGTTTGTAATTTATAATTTTGCGGAGTAAGAATAAACTTGGTATCTTGTGCAATTTAATCATTATCGGACACGTTCCCACTGTCTAAATTCAAACCATTTAATTTGGTCATAATTTCATTAACTGATTTCTTACCATTTGTATCGGACGCGTTCTGTCTGATGAGCTTTTAGTTTTCTTGGTTGACCAAGCGTTGGTCAACATTTGTTACTTGGAATTGACTCTGTCCGATGGGCACTGGACCTTAGGACACGGTCGATTGGTTTGGTCAATGCTTGACCATTAAGATGGCTCAGGTTTGTTGGGCCCCAAATAGCCAAGAAATTGGGCCATGCTAATTTTGGTCCAAACAACTAAAGATAATACATTTGAATTGCCCTCACCTAGAAATGAGTTTGCCCATCGGACTCTGACTAGCAATAGTTCGTTCCTGAAAAGTATGATTGATCTTTCTGAGTTCTACAACATTTCTAGTTATAAACATATTAATTACAATGCGATTTAATTATCAAATCACAAAGGGCCCAGTTTCCAATCAATTTCTAAATGAGTGCAATCCAGCAAACCTTTAACTCTGTTTAGAGCTGCTTGCCTGTGCTGCAGCAATGGAAGTGACAAATCCTTTACTTGCTCCACCTTCTTGTCATTCTTTCTTTTCCTAGGCAAGCTTCTTGATAAACTTTTCCATTTGGATTCAAACTCACAAGCTACAAACAAAACAAAAAAATTTACAAAAGAAAAATTACTTGGCTGTTAGAGTTGAAGATGTGGAGCTTAGCTTTCAGCCAGTCAAGTTTCGACCAAACAAAGTCCATCACAAGCCAATATCTAAGGATAAAAGGAGCAGGAAGCGAATACAATTATTAATCTGACCAGATCAAACTGTGGAGAAGAGAGTTAAAATGTCCGTAACCATTTCCATTGCATACAGTTCAGTAAACCAGAGAATATGATATTTAATTTTCTAATTTAATCTTTTATAACAAATGCGTGGAAAATATATGGCGTCAGTCATCAAAGAGAATCAACAAGAAAATCCTACTAGAATACAGGGGCACACAACGCTCATCCATATTATCTTTATGAAGACCATTCTTATAATGAATTGAGAGTAAGAAATTTTACTCCACAAATCAAAATAGTCTGAAGAAATTTTCCTGTGAATGGCACTATTCCCAAAACCATCCCTCTAATAATCAAATCAAATTGTAAATTGTCAAACTTTCGTGTGAATGGCTACTTATATGAAATTAGAAACCTTATTGGTTCATAAATCAGAGGTGGTTTAGTTTCCTTTCCCTAGAAAGAAACTGCCATGAAAACCCTAAACCCATAAAAGAACTTCAGAATAGAGCTTATCCCACCACAAAAAGACCAGGAAACAACATCATCGTTATCCCTCTCGCTCTAGAGCTTGGAAGAGAAAAAAATCAAGAAAAGAAGTTCCCAATCCTTTTACCTATCACCTCAAGTTAACAACTAACCAGAACTTCTTTATTCACATCCAAATAAAGAAAATCATTCAACAACATTGACTGATCACCCTTGTGCTGACCATATAAAATTATGTATAATTTATATCGACACTTCAAAATATGTGTACCATTGTTTGCAGCAATAAATCTTTTTTTCTTCGAAAGGAACTAATTGAAGAGAATAAACAATGTACCAGGCGACAGGTAGCACAGTGCAGAACTAAAAAGCAAAAGCACGGAGCTGTTTAATACTAGTGTGATTTTTAATCTATGCTTCGGAAACTTGAACATCCCCAACCAGCTACAGCTGGAGTAATGAAGATTGAGCCAATATATTGTTCAAAAGGCCTCAATTCAAGCAAAAAATGACTTTCTTAATTGGTAGCCACACAGGCTTCTAGAAGGGCTGGAATAACTCAGGGCCAGTGCCTGGTTATGACACTACTCACATTAGAATCACAAGCTCTTTTATCAAAATTTCGAACAAAATACCTTCACTTTGGTCCTTGAAACCATGTATTAGGCATGCACAAATCCATGGTCTTCCAGCACAGGATGCTTTTGCACCCCCTTTTAGTTCACCATTATGTTGTTTCAAACTGCAAAAGAATTTAAGAAGAATAATTAGAAAAGAAGCACAATCAACTGGTGTACTATGAATGAATGTGTGAAATGACATAATAAAGTTGCTGTTCAACTCCAGCCTAACAAAAAATGCAAGCTACAAACAATAGGCCATACAACAACCTCCATCTCTGCTCCCCAATTCTGAGACGAAAAGCCAAAAAAAAAAAAAGAAAAAGAAAGGAAAACTGCTTAAGTTTCTAACCCATGTAAACATCTAATTATCCCATAATCATAAAGACCCAGTTAAGAATTATTCACAAATTTCTCAAATAGATCAAGGAAAGGATAAATTTGAAAAACCCAGATAAAAATTTGTTCATAAATGTAGGAAATGAATCATGAAAATGAAAATTTGAAATCAAATCAACATACCGGCGAGAGAAATCAGTGGTGACACCAACGTAGGTCTTTATGGGGGTATTGGTGGAAAGGATGAGATACACAGACCATGATCTTCTTGATTTTGATGGAGAGTTCGATGTTGCTTCTTCTGATTTGATTGGCAGCGATCGTGGGAAAGATGATATTTTTGGGGATTTAGGGTTTGGCTGCTTTACAGAAGGGAATGTCCTTGAGAGTCGTTGCATCATTTCAGGTGAACATCTCAACTCGTTCGACCCAAAAAAACCATCCCAAGCCGGCCTGTTTTTGAACTTTTCTGTTTATATATATTTGCAAATCTGAAGTGATCTCTGGCAATGGTTCGTGTCTTATCGGATTCGTGTCCTATCAGGATTATATAGGTGTTAGAAACTCGACTTATTTAATAAACGTGCCATGCATGAGTTCACCCATTAATTTCTCGTGCGTGTTTCAGGTTGTGTTGGGTTGATCCACTAAATGATAACAACTAAAAGACATTTAAAAAATAGAAAAATGATGAATAAACAAATAAACGGGTTAATAGGTTTGTGGGTTACATAAGTATTTTAGCAGGTTGAAGGGTTATATAGGTATTTTAGCGAGTTGGCGGTTTGACCCGCCATGATTTATTTTGTTAAACAAATTATATAGGTATTTGAGCGGGTTTGTGGGTTGACTAGAAACACACTTGTTTATTAAACGGGTCATGATGGGTTGATTTGAAAATTGACCTGAATTTTAATCGTGTGGGTTGACTCACTAATTTCTCGTGCGGATTTCAAGTCGTGTAACAAATTGTGCCCGAAATTGCCACCCCTACTGATGATGTTGTAATTGTTTTTTGTTTTTTGTTTTTTTGTTTTTTGCTACAGGTTTTATTTGGAGGAGGGTTTTTTTGCTTTTCAACTTTTTATTTTATTTTAGGCTTATTTATGGATATACCCCTGTGCTTTCAAAATAGTCTCAGAGTACCACATGTTCTTTAAAATATCTCAATATACCACCTATACTTTCAATAAATGTCTTACGTTAGCTATTCCGTCATATTTGAGAGAAGTTCCGTTAGCTGATATGGCCCCCACTTCTTTTCAATCTCTTAATAAGGGAGAGGAAGGATTAGTCAGGTTGAGAAAAGAGGGAATTTGAGAGAAAATGGGGAATTTGGGAGAAGAAGGTTAGGTTAAGGGAATTTGATTTGGGGATTTCAAATTTGGGAGAAAAAGGGAAATTTGGGAGGAAATGAGGGATTTGGGAGAAGAAGGTTAGGTTGAGGGAATTTCAGATACTATTCCTTCTTCTCCCAAATTTGAAATCCCCAAAGCAAGATTACCCTTGAGGCCCAGGGAAATACCAACGTGATCTTCAATCAAAATACTTGAAAGACAAGTAGGAATTTAATGATAAAAGGAAACAAGGAATAAACAAAAGATATTGAAAAATATGCCTAAATGAGATGCACTCCTAAAGGGACTCTAATTGATTAAAATCAAGGAAGATGAAGGAAATAAAATCATATTGGATTCCAAAAAACGTTCCTATTATGAGTGCATGAAAAATGACATGTCTTACCCTTCAGATCAAATGGCTCATACGTGTTAAGTCACAATTCTGGAATTCGGGAATTGCTGAGCTGTTTCAATCTTGCAGTTTTTGGAAATCAGAGACAACATTTTTGCTTCAACCTTACAGCTAACTGACACTTCCAAACCAATACTAAATTCTAGGAAATGCTAACACAATTTCATACTATAACAGTAATAATATATATTTTATAACAAAATCAGAAGCCATTCTTCATTTTTCCCTCTACCAATTCGTTCCACAAAGAGCCATACTTGATGTATATAACAATTTTTAGAATATTTTTATTTTGAAAAATGCAACATCTTGTAGCTTTGTGTATAGTTTAATCTAATAAGACATTGCGCCATTAATTTTTTTTTTTTTGGTATTAAATTATTAAGTATTGCACTCGGCCATTTTTAAAAAAGAAGGCAAAATATTAAAAATGGTTGTACATGTATATTTATGTGTATAAAATCAATTAAATTTTAATTCTCTTTCAGTTAATAGTGAAAGGAATTCCATTTGTTCCTTTTACAAAATGGTTAAATACATTTTTTTTTGGGGTTACATTGGGAGGAAAGAAACCCTTGGGGGTTTCGAACCCGGGTGTCAAGCAGGGTGAAGGGTGAGGCCACCAATTTGGTTACTGCTCTCGACGATTAAATACTTTTTTTGGTCATTAGGTTTTATATAAAATTTCAATTTGGTCACTGAGGAAATTTAGTCAAATTATCACTAATTACCCAAAGTTTATAGTTTATAAATATGATGTTAGGATCGGTTTGGATGGGTTAAATATGTTTGTAGTCATTGGATATTACATGAAATTTCAATTTGGTCACATAGGAAAAAATTTAGTCATAAGCCATGCTAATGCTATGCTCTTGCACATGCAGCCTGTGGGCTAAAAATTTATGGTAGGTGTGGCATCAGTTAAGATTTAACTAATTCATATTAATCAAACAGTCATTTGGCATAAAAACAACAAAGAGAATTATAAAAAAAAAAAAATCATATCATAACAAAATAAGGTTATATAGCTCAACAATAGTTTCAAAAAAAAGGCAAATCCATCTCTTTAGAAAAGTTCAAATCATAATCGTACTCCCACATCCACAAAAATTGAAATCCATAACTTTGTCAATATATGAATTTGAAGACCCAAAAAAAAAAAAAAGTTGCAAGAGCATAGCATTTGCATGGCTTTTGCCTTTTTTTTTCTTTTTTCTTAGTGACCAAATGAAATTTCTTTTAACCAGCGATCAAAATGGAATTTAACTCAGCTAATTAACGAAAATTATATTACAATATTATCATAATAAAGCAGGATGGATATGGATATTACCACCACAATATTTTTAGGGCTTTTTATCACAAATGGTCCTTGACGTTTACGAAATTATCACGAATGGTCCTTGAGGTTTTTTTGTGACACTAATAGTCCTCAACGTTTGGACTTTTTATCACAAATGGTCCCTGCCGTCAAAAATTCTATCAAGTGTATGATGTGGAAGATAAGTGGAGCCCACATGTACAATCACATCGTGACATGTGGATTAAATAAATAAATAAATATTTTTTTTGATGAAAATCCATTAAAAAACCATTTAGAGAGAGAGAGAGAGAGAGAGAGGCTAAATGGTTTTTTAATGGATTTTCATAAAAAAAAAATATTTATTTATTTATTTAATCCACATGTCACGATGTGATTGGACATGTGGGCTCCACTTATCTTCCACATCATACACTTAACAAAATTTTTGACGGCAGTGACCATTTGTGATAAAAAGTCCAAACGTTAAGGACTATTAGTGTCACAAAAAAACCTCAAGGACCATTCGTGATAATTTCGTAAACGTCAAGGACCATTTATGATAAAAAACGTATTTTTAGTACTATAATACTGTAATAAATTTCATTGGCCTACCACAATGCCTTATTCTTAGTGAATAAGTTACTAACATCAATGTGTATGGGAAGAAAAATAGTTTAAAGAATGGGAATGGAATCAACTAAGAGGGGTAGTTGATCTATTTCTCATTCCTTGGGGTATTTGAATAAGGATTTTTATATGAGACCTACGTATTTTAATGATTCCTTATGTGTTAAGTAAACGGAAGTCAGGAAAGGAAATCATTCCCATTGTTCTCATTCCTACTTGTAAACATAGGATCACACCGAGTAATTCATGTTCAGTCAATCATTAAGTCCAACATATACACCACGTACTTGGTGTATGGGATTTTACACTCTTCTACAATGAGTAGTTTGGAAGTGACAACGGCCTAACTCTTTGCTTTAGGTATTATTCATTGAGACAAAGTGACTGCAACCATTGAAGTAACACATGGCAACATTATATACGTAGACGATGTCTTATTAACAAAAGAATATATGACAGTTCAATATCTACATTATCTTTGAAGAAAGGCATCTTCAGTACATTTTCATGATTTGGGCTCTAATTTCCTAAAGCGAGATATGATATAAGAACTGATAAAATCCCAAACCGAGAACTTGGATGCGAAGAATCGTACGTTTACTACCTTTTTCGCTCCGTCTCTGACAAACTCCAAGTCCCTGGCAATGTTGTTCTGCATACCTTCTGGGGCATCCAGCAAAGGCAATGCTACTAAGCCCTGAGTCTCCAGGTTTTTAATCCACCCGCGTAATAAGTAATTCACAACCTGTATGACAATGATTGTTATTCTTCAAATAACAAAGCGCACGCAGGAAATCAGAAACCTAATAAAAACTTGCTATATACAACAGGAACCTAAGTACATTCCATTTCTTGTGTGTTCCACTTTTCCTAGAACTTCAGAAGGAAAGAACAGACCCTTCTGTCTCACCCAAAAACACAACTGGAATTATGCCTGCACAGCCATTCGTGTTCATATATTTGATTTAACAGAAAATAAGAACTCAAACATTAGGCCGCCCACTCGAGCTCTATGATGATTGCAGCTTCTCTTTCTTCAAAAGTTAGAAGAAAAAAATATGTTTACTCCGTGTTCACTACTACAAAATTGTTAAAAGACAAGACTTAATACACAACGGTTCTTATAAAACCGTTGTGATGTTTTCTTCCTCAACGTTGAGTGAAGAAGAGACGACTAAAAAGGAAATTAAATTATCATTCCATTGGTCAACTCAATTTAAATCTTTTTTCCTCTGGAGCATTTGGAACCCTGATATTCATTCACATTGATTTTTCGACAAAACAAACAATGTCAAATGACTGAACTGGAAAAAGTTGAATGTATGCAACTAACTTCCATCCTGATGAACTAAACAATCAAATATGAAATGGCTAAACTGTAGAGCAAAACAAGAAATAAGGTCTAGTTCTTTTATTTCTTTTCGTAAATTTTAAACAGCTATAAATATCCAAATTAGAACATATATAAGAAACTACTAGTTAGACTACTAGTTAGGCTAACTATTCATGCAATACCGACTATTCAATGGGTTCTGTGCTAATTAGTGAATGGGTGCTTACCTCAGGAACTTCATCATGAGGACAGTGGCCAGCTGGACTGATCTCATAATATGGAGCTTCAGGCACCTGCTGCTTCACCTGAAGGCCCCATAAGGGTTTCACCCAGGGGTCTTCTTTTCCATACATAAGACAAATTGGTACATTGTTCATGTGACATCTACAGCAAAAGTTGCACTGGAGCTTCTCAATTAACTTGGACCAGAAAAAGGAAGGCAGATACAAAATTGTCTTCATGAATATAATCCCTTAATATTTCCTACCTGGATAAAGCATCCCTAAATGATAGTTGTCCTTGAGGCGCCAACATAATTGAGGCAAAAGATGCAGCAGCAGCTGGATGCTCTGATGTCTCAAGTATACGAGAAAATACTTTGTCGACATTTGTTGAATGATCTGCATAAACTTGTTTAAGTACCTCCGCTATACTCCTAGGATCACTTATTTTCTGCCAACTGAAAAGCAATGAAACAAACTCAAACAGTTTTAACTCAATCAACAGTAAATAAGGAAAGAGAAATTGCAGCAGCCATATCCAAATCTCCTAACTACATTACTAAATTACAATCTGAAATGTAAAATATATCCATAAGGATAATGCTTACACTATTTCTGTGAGCTTTCTCACAGGGGGAGGTAAAGGAAAGGATCCTGCCGATGGGAATATTTTTGATAATCTTGGAGATCTTGTGGGATTAGGTAGAAATCCCCAGAAAGGAGTTGCATTTAACAATGTGACACCTTTCACCAAATGAGGGTTACATGCGGCAAAATATAAAGCAACAAATCCTCCTAGTGAGTTCCCTGCAATATAGACAGGTTCACCGATTACCTGCATGGAAAGATGGTTGCATTTATATTGCTCATTAGTGTCAAGGATGTGATGGAGAAAGCTACTCATCATTAAGAAATAAACTAAAATCACATGTTGTTTCCTTGCAAACAATGCCCTTTGATAACAATCTTCATGCAAGAAACAAAATGCAACAACAATAAGCAATGCCTGAGAACAATTCATGTTACACATAATGTAGAAATCGTGTATAAAACTTCAATCTTTCTTGTTAGTGCTTAACAGTATTCCATACATCTTTGATCTCTAAATCCAACTTTCAGTATATCACTAACCGGGTGAATAGACTCATACTAATGGGACCTAAGATCACACAGAAAGATGTTCACAAATTACAATAACTATATTATACAGTACCAAACAGATTATTAGCATAGAGGCTTACTTCTGTCTAACACTAGAACTAGCATAAGAATGGACAATAAGACAATTATTGCAACTTGCATCTCATAGCCATGCTCCAACCTCTATCAAAATCACATTTTCTTGCAGAAAAACAAAGTAAAACACTGGTTTAAGTCCCTTCTCGACTTATCCCAATGTGCAGACCTGTCATCTAATTACTTGTAGTTACTTCTTCACTTGCAATAAAGCATTGAGGTAAATTCAAAACTCATCATTTCATATGATAAAATCAGAATATATACAATAAGAAAGAATATTATTTGTTTCATAAGAGCTTTCAACCAAGAAAGTATATCAGTGCATGAAGCATTTGTCATAATGCTGATTTCTGTGACGCATAAAGAAGGAAAACGATATAAGGAGTCAAAATGGCTGGAGTAATATGCATGAATGATTTAAATTTCTACCTAAATGCTGATTATCCATGATAATACAAATTGTGGGAAAAGGAGGGTCAGCATGGCTAGAACTATATGAAAGAGTGCGATAGTGGAATCTAAGTGCCGTACTTGATAGTTTCTTTCCCAGAGATTCAAGAACATATTAACTTTTAGGAAGAATATTATGATAACACGAGCCATCATAAGAAATTCAACAGGATCTAGAAAACCATAAGATCTGCCATAACTGCAAGGTGTTATTTTGGCAGCATATCACTGGAAAACAAAGTAGAAGTCATAGCGATCCCATACCAAATGAACCATGTATTTTGCTCAAATTAGCACAACAACAATGCAAAGTGAAGAAAGGGAACACATAGATCAAGTCACGGAGGTAGGCAGAGGTAACCCGAGCTAGAATATCAGTATCCACCAAAATGAACATATAAAACATGATTCTCTGTGCTTTCATCAGATAATGGAACAAGGAAAAAAGTTAAGTGCTATTGTGTACCTCTTCTATGAAGTAACGAACTTGATCTTGCCATAAATCAATAGAGTATACGAGCTCACTTGCCCATGGTTCAGATTTCTCTCCAAAACCCCACAACAAATCTTTCGTGTCCGACACACCTTCTTCCTCATTACGAGGGGCAGGGTCTTCAAATGGCAATGACCTACCCTGCCCGAGGAAATCAATTGCCCATACTCTAAAATCAAGCCCCAAATCCTTTAGTTGCTTCTCATAGTGAAAGGAACCAACCCCAAAACCAGGCAGAAACAGCACTGGAGGGGAGCCTAAGTTTTCACATCCAGCTTTCTCATAATGCACATTGAATTTGGGCTTCCATTCCCAAAAGCAACTACTTACTGTGGCACCTGATTCTCCTTTGGATTCATCTGGTAGACCAGGAATCAAAACTTTAGTTACTGGTTCCCCTGTTTCTGAAATACTTGCATCCTCTTTCCCTCCAATTACATAGCCATCAGAGCTTCCATTTGATAAAATTGGACCAACATGTTTGAAGTTTTCACTGGTGTTTAATGACCTAAAACCTCCTTGGTGATTTAGTTGCTTCAAGAAAGGCTGATCTAAATTGTAACAGCTCAAAAACTTCCTTCTGACATCAAATTTAGCACCGAAAACTCTGTTTTTTCTAAAACCTGGGAGACTGAATTGATGTGAACTTGTGCTTTTCACAATCAATTTCCACCTTAAATTAACAGCATCACAGCATGATACAGAATTGTATGAGAGTAGTTCCATACCCAGAAACTGAATTCTGCAATGATCAATCAAAACAACAATTCAACAACAATCTGACTTTACCCTTTATTGCATGAGACGAATTGAGTAAATGAAAAAGAATAATTTTCAAATCACATGTTGTATGTAACTTTCATCTCATGCTTCCAAATTTTCCCCAACAAAAAAAAAAAAAATAATAACCCACAACTGATATGAACAGAACTTAATATCAATTACCAATCCTGAACTTCAGTTAATTTGAGAAAAAAAGATTAAACAAAATTAGCAACCAGTAGCTTTGCTGCACAACTTTAAAAGAAACACACAGATTTATAGCAAAAGAAGAACTATAGAAAAAATGATTTCTTTATTGTTCTGGGTTACCTCTAAAGTGAGCAGCGTAGTGTCATTAGAGTTGCGATGCTTTGTGGAATCCTCAGTCTTCTCCAAGTATTTAGCTGCTTGCAAAATCTAGAGAGAGAGAGAGAGAGAGAGAGAGAGAGAGTTGGGCAGTTGATTACACGCTTCTTCTTGCTTTAATAACCAAGGAAAAAAAACGAACTTTTAAATTTGTGTTTCATATCCTTTTGCTAAATATCAATCAACCGACCAAAAACACGACAAAACATTAGTTGAGGCTTGCACGCTGTCAAGGTCTTGTACCTGCTGATGTAAATGCTTGTACCAAGCGTTTTGCTATTTTTTTATGGGTGTTGATTTTTCCACTCCCTTTTTATCCACCTACACTCTTTTATATTTTTTTTAATACTTTTTACTATAAAATTAAAGGGAGTGTAAATGAACAAAAAACGAGTGAGAACATACAATTTAAAAAAAATGAAATGTAAGTGGATAAAAGGGGAGTGAGAAAATTAGTACCCTTATTTATTTATTTTACGTTTCTCACCTCATACTGTTTCTAATAATTCCAAATCTAAATGGTGTGCTTCTCATTTTAGAATGATAATTTCTAGTCCTAGTTATTTGATCTAATGGCATTCAGTCTTTAACTTGTGGTGGCCAACGTGAATTCTTACATGTTGCTGTAAGGGAATGTTTGAGAATACTTTTGCAATGGTTAAAAGTGATTTTTAACCACCAAAAACACTTACGATGAAATTCAATACCAAAATTTTAAAATGCCTATCAATAATAAAAGTATTTCCCTAGTAGGTGCTTCTTCAAAAGCATTTATATTTCGGCTTTTGCTAAGAAAAACGCTTATAATAAAAGCGTTTATGAGTGCTTCTTATAAAAAGTAATCCTAAATAAGCCCTTAATAATTTAAAACAAATGTACAAATAAATAGATATTGACTTTAGAAAATATGAATGCCCGAACAAGGTTGGGAAGAAAAAGCAAAATTTAAATTTAAAAAAAAAAAAAAACAAAGGAAGGAAAATAAAAACCTGACAAAGACAAGTGTGTGGAAAGACTCCGAGAACTTGTTTGTCCTTTTCCACGGAGCTGCACTCTCACCACATGGAAGTGAAAAGCTAACGTCAATGTCATTGGCTCAACTAGATTTTTCCGAGCTAGGCTTGTCTGGAACCGAGATTAGATTCTACCTGCTGCACTTGGGCGGCAGCCTCAATCAGTTATGTAGTGGGCCACATTGGAAGGTTATTTCAGAAGATCCAAGGTTTAATTGCTTGTATGATGAATTGGCATGTGGAACTGTAAACACGTGTCCGGGTGTAGCGCAGATGGGACCAGTCACTTGCAGTGGCGTGGAAACAGAAACAAGCCACCTCTTTACGGAAATGGGATGGAGCTATCCTGCGCTGTATTGCTTCACACGTTAATGCTTGAAAATCGAGTGTTCAACGTTGTCTTCATGTTGGTCTAGGAAAACGAAACGATTGCAATTATTTTTTGAAATTATTATTTTCGAAAATATGGCATATTATATATCAAGTACTATCTCCCATAAGGGAAATTTATAATAAACCCTATTTCTAGCATAAGAATAAAATTGGGTATAGTATGCTAATAAGAGGTCACCATAGTGGTCGTGGCCCTCCTTCTCCCCTCCTGCTTGGCACTCAGAATCGATATTGAGGGAAAGGGGAGTTGAACCTAAGATCTTGGTGCAATGGTAAATACTCTTAACCACTTGAGCTACAAGTTCCTTCCGCAACGGTGCAATTTGATCAATGATATAATGGATTAATTGAGAAAAGTGCAGATCATTAAAAATAAATAACAACAAGCCAATAGGGAAACAAAAAATTAACAAATTAATATGCATGAACAGTCAAAGAAATTAAATCATAAAATAAATTTTTTTCTTAAATATATAATATGTAATTCAATTACAACAACTTTCATCCAACAAAGATCTCTTATTAGAATGATGAACTTTAAAGGAACATCAAGAATATTTCATCCATCAGTAGGCACTTCAAATCGGCAAACAGGACAATAGTGGCTTTGTTTGAGCCATGTCACTATGCACTTTTCATGAAACAAATGTGAGCAAGGCATGCAAGCGATTTCTGATCCTCCATTAAACTCTTCCATGCAAACAGTGCAACTATCACTTTCACTTGCACAAATTTGCCTTCTTTTTCTCTCTCGACGCCCCTCTTCCTCATCATCCTCCTCCTCCTCATCCCCATCACCCACTCTAACCCTCTTTAAAACCTTCTCAATCGCTGAATCGCTCGCCAGGACCATGCCCTCGTTAATACCATTGCTCATTAATATTCTTTCTATTAGTTGCATACACGGCTCATAACGATGCTTGAGGTGCACTTTTTTCATGTGAACGCACAACCCCAATACCTTACGACCCATGTTGCTAACCCTATTGCCAATTATGAGACCCTGTTCCATAATCTGCTCCACAATATGTCTACTAAACGCATCCCTTCTATTGATTCCAACTACCTCCAGCATGCTACAAAGAATCAAGTGCGCCTTGCGGTAATTCTTTAACATGTCCATGTCGAATCGGCGGTTCGCTGTCTTTGTTTTTGCAAATTCTATGACGGTGGTTTCTGAGTTGAGGTTCCACCCCAAAACCAATTGGCAATGGGGGGAGTAGCCCAACTCCTTATAAACCCAGGCTTGGTCCCTTAACTTTTCAATGTGGGACAAATACTCTCAACACACCCCCGCACGTGTGGCAAACTTTCAAGCCTAACACGTGGACAACACAAATTGGGTGACGTGGGAGCACGTGTGGCCGTTGGGCCCAACACGTGAAGCCTTGCTCTGATACCATGAAGGAAGTTGAGGTTCCACCCCAAAACCAATTGGTAATGGGGGGAGTAGCCCAACTCCTTATAAACCCAGGCTTGGTCCCTTAACTTTTCAATGTGGGACAAATACTCTCAACAGTTTCAGTGTTTAAGGAATGATTGACGTATTTGTAATGGGATTGATGCACAAGCTTAACATGAAACTGAACCGGCTGTACTGATGAACGGCTCTGATTATGAACATGATTAGGGTTGTCTAATTTTGCGGTAATGTCTTGGATGCGAAAGCCAAAGCGTTGTTGGTCGTGATGGATGGCAGGGAAGTCTCCCATGGAAGTTAGTCAAGGCTGGAAACTCAATTTCAGAATTGCTTTGGTTATTCTGAAGAAGTAATATATAGCATCGATATAGTTCTAACAAACAAACACATATATTTATATAGGGATGGTGGGTTTCCATATTGGTTTAGGATTGAATAACGAATGATCAACTGAGAGTTGATTTTATTGGTTGAAAAGTTTCCCTTAATTTCTTAATAACTAAGTAGGAAAAAATTGTACAGGCCAATTACTTGTTACTCTTTTTGTTTTCGAGAAAAATTGTTCGTTACTCTTTTTTTGGGTTTAAATACCTTTTTGGTTATTGAGTTTTACACAAAATTTCAATTTAGTCATTGAATTTTTTTTAGCCAAATTAGTCATTGTATTATTTAAAGTTTACAATTTATAGACATGTCTTTAGTTTTCCATTAACTGGCTGGGTTAAATACTCTTTTGGTCATTGATTTATGCATAAAATTTCAATTTGATCACTGAGAAGAAAAACAATTAGTTAAAAGCCATGCAAATCATATACTCTTACACAAGCAAACTGTAAGCTAAAAATTTATAGTAGGAGTATCATCAATTAAGACTAAAAATATGCTTTAATTAATTCATGATAACGAGTTTTAACAATCCCCCTCAAACAGTCAAAGTATACGACATAAAAACAATAGCAAAGAGATATATTCCAGGTCAAGATAATACAATCAAAGTATTTAACTTTTTTTTATTGCTTTCTAACATTTGTGATATTGGGGAGGGAGGAATCAAACTTAGGACCTCGAATATAGGGATAAATACAACCAACTTACTTGTTACTTTTTAATAAGGGATCTGATTTCTCCACTCCCATTTTCTTCACTTACACTCCTTTTTTTTATATAATCAATTTTGTTCTTTCTCTTTCCTATTCTACCCTTATCCTACATTAATTTCTTTTTACTTCACCTTTATATTAGTTCTTTTTCTTTATACTTAATTTTCCAACTTGCGCTCCATTTTCAGTATTTTTTTTCCTTTAATTGAGTAAGAAATTAAATTTTTTTCCCCTTTAATATTGAAAATGGAGTGTAAGTTGGAAAATTAAGAATAAAGAAAAAGAAATAATATAAAAGTGAAGTAAAAAAGAAATTAATGTAGGGTAAGGATAGAATAGGAAAGAGAAAGAACAAAATTGATTAAAAAGTATTAAAAAGAAAAACGGAGTGTAAGTGGAGAAAAGGGGAGTGGGGAAATCAGCTCCCTTTAATAATGATAAGATAATTTTATAAGAGTGCTGCTATTTCCACCTCCTATCCTATTTCCCCACCCACTTCATTTTCAAAATTTTAAAAACAAATTTACCCTTTTATAAAAATGACTTCTAAGGACTTGGAAAAAACCTACATATTCATTTTAGAAAAATAATAAATAAGTAGAGAAAAAAAAGAAAGAAAGCCCCCATTAAAAAAGTCAACTCTTTCTCTCTCTCTCTCCTGCCTACCCTTTCTTCTCTCTCTCTCTCTCTCTCTCTCTCTCTCCCTGAACAAAACCCATTTATTACTGACTTCCCTCATCCCCTCCTCTGTTTGAGATGCTAATTGCGCCGAGAGCTATGAACAATCAAATTTAACACTTTCAAGCACTCCAATCAACAAAACTCAATTCATTCTGTTGATGCTCTTTTTGGGGAGGATCAACTTCGGTAGGGAAGTCTTGGGTCTTCAGTAAGGGAGAAGGTGCAGACTTTCGACAACTGAGGAACCTGCAGAAGACAATGGGAAGAAGCAGTCGTCAAGCTTCGGACATCGGTGTGGTGCCTGCTGAAGGCTCTCCGATGCTTAAGTCAACTATTTGTGGTAATTTTGGCAGAGTAATAGTAAAGGTGGGAAAATAGTTACCCTTTTTACTTGGGCACTGTTCCCTATTTATAGGGAAGTGAAAATGGAAGTTTCGCACAAAGTTTCAATGTGGGACTTTGTGCAAACTGTTGTGGAGGTGACACGTGTCATAGCTCTAGGTTCTGTAGTTGGGAGCTTCGGCAGGTGTTTTACCGCTTCCGAAGGGGGGGGCCTTCCATCGGTAGGCCAAGAAGGAGATGGTATCATTTGTCTTTTAAGTGCTTGCTTGTGTGTTTTTAGCGTATCTCCCTTGCTGAGTGCCGGTCGCTTGATGCCGAATACACTTGGTTGATTGTGGTACAAACACATTCCTTCACTTATTTTCTCATTTCGAATGGGAAACAGTGTCATAAAAGTTGGCTGTTGTTTCTGCACCGTCGGAGAAATCTCCCAGCGACACGACAACTCCGTCGGCGTATTGGATCCACTCGACCAAGGCTTGGGCCATTCGTTTCAGAGGACAATTGTGTGATAGAAATGACAAAATCCACGAGTAAAACAACCGCAATTTATCAAATCACTAAGGAGAAAAAACAGCCAATTATCACATACATATTCTAACACCCTTCAGCTTCAGAAGTCTTACTCAATACTCCATGGGTAACAATAAACCATGACTGAGGATTAAAGGGAGGTCAATCATGGGGGATGGGGAGGATTGAAGCTTGTTGTTTGAAGGTAAGCCAATTGTAAGTTATGCAAGTCAATTTCAGTAGAACATAGACCACTGGCTTGCTATTGATGTTGACTAGCCCGGAGGAAATTAAATTAAGCAATCTGTGCTAATTACTTTTGTTTTTCTTTTGGAGCCTTTATGATAAGAATTTAGGGAAATAGCTTTAAATGCCACTCTTTTTATAATTTCAACTAAAAATACCACATCTCCCCAAAATTTTGCAAATATCACATATAAATACATACTTATTGCTCACTTATTGGCCAGATAACACTTTTGGTCAGTTTTTGGTTTCTCTCTTAGCTCTCTCTCTCTCTCTCTCCATCTAGCTAACTATGCATCTTCTCACGAAGAAGAAGATCAAGAACAACCTACAAAACCCACAACTTTGCCCTCAAAACTCAGTTCTTCCTCTTCCTCTCTGTTTTCTTCTCTACCCAAATCCAAACCCAAACTTCGTCTCTCTTTGAATCCCTTCTGCAACCTAAACAAACCCAAACAAAACCATCTTTTCTGAATATGACAGCATGTCTTGGCATTAGGTGGCCATTGTTTGAGCATTTTGGTCCAATTTTGGGGGGTTTTGAAGTCTGGGTTTACATGCCCTCTTCAAGAACAGCTCTCCAGAAAATGAATTTTTGGGAATATGTAAGTTTTGATGTTAAATTGAATTTGATTACTGAAATTGGAATTGTGATTGATTTCGTCTGTATTTTGCATAGAAAGTGAAGTATTGGGATTGATTTTGTTTGTCTGAAACAACAAATGTGTTTGTTCTTTGTCGATTGATTCTTGCATTTGGTATTGGAATTTTCTATGAACTTATGATTATATTGTAGTGAGGTAGCATCGTTGATTTGCTATTGCAATTGTATTGTGATTTTATTGCGATTGTATTGTAGTCGTATTGCTTTTGTATTGCTATGGTATTGCTGTTATATTGATTTTTTTTGTTGGTGTTTTATTGATATGTTACTGTAATTTAATAAGAATATATGTTGATATCATTTTTCTTTATCTGCTTGTGATTTGTGTAGGAGTTGAGATTATTCTTGGCTGAAGTATTATTTACGATCTCTCTCTCTCTCTCTGCTTTTCGTATTTTTCTCAATATTTGTGTGTTAATTTAATGCCTGGTATTATTTTGGAACCATAATCATTGTCAATCTCATTGTTTCTTTAAAAGATTGTTGTGAAATTATTACTCCATTTTCTTCTTTTCTTTCTTTTAAGATATTTTTGTTTGGAGAAAAAGAACTCTATTTTTGTAATCTAAAAGACTAGGTACTCTTGGTGAGTGTTTTCTGATCAGCAAGATCCAGACTTTATGTGTGTCAGTTTACTACTTTTGCACTTAAACTTTGGCTGTCTAAAATTTGAAAAGTCTTGTATGCCAACAGTGTATCTATGTCTCACATCTTGGGTAAGAGGTATTCTTCAATTGTGAAAGTTTGCTCTGTTGTATGTATTCTGTGAGGGTCTTTTTGTTCCAGCAGCCTAACGAATGGGCTGGGCTGCCGTAAGGAGCGAAAATGGGTGAAATTACCCCCTGTGTCTGAGTTCAAAGAGCAAGCCCCACGAATGCTTCAAAAGGACAGTGAAGCCTTAGGAAACACCTCGGTTACCTTCACCAACAAAAGCAACGTTTGTTTACAGGTAGATTCTTAGCTTGGCATGAGAAGCTTGTGGCATGGGAGCAAAACCGTCATGAGTTTAGCATAAACAGAGAGAGAGAGCTGTGAGTTCCTATGATAAACAGGGGTTCTAAGGAAAGGGAAGTGACTCTAAGAAGGTTGGCTAAGGGGGGAGAGAGATGAGGAGGAAGTGGTTCGAGTAATTTCCAGCAGCTTGACGAAAAGTCTGTCAAGATCTGGAATAGCTTGCCAGAAGAGAAAATTGGAGGAGATGGAGGAATATGGCTCGAAATTGAAGGGTTCCAGAGGTGAGAGATGATGCTTGATCTCTGGGTCTGGTTTGCTTGCCTTCGATTGAGTTGTTCTTAATGGGTAGAAAACACTCCCTTTTATAGCCGATGGAAGCTCCTCCTTCCCAAGAAACCCTAATGGCTTTTCTCCAATTTTGCCAAGTCTCCCCTTCCCTTTTTCTTCTCTCCTTTCGATTCATCATCTTTCATGCAATTTTCCTCAGTCCAAACACACCAAGACAAGGTTTTTGAGAGCTCTAAGGCCTTCCTGCAGTGGCTCCAGCGTTGAACTCTTATTTTTTGAACACCTCCACACCTTCTTTCCTTCCCTCTTCAATGGTAGGAGCTGGTAGGAGAAAGAAATTGGTAAGGGCGTTGGTTTGAAGAGTGCCCCTCCCTCTAGCAACCTGTGCACGCCATTATCCTCTGGATCTTTGCATGTTCTTCTTTGAAGTTTGCTATGCCCATGTGCTGGAGCCTCTCAGCAGCTCACCGACATACACTTTGGCTTTCATCGTGGTTCACGTTTCCAGCTAAGTGCTGGAGACTATAGATATTTTCTTGGCTGCTTGGGTTTTTGCTAATGTGATAGGTTAGCCCATTAAGAGAATGGGCTAATTTCCTTAAATGATGGGCTATCTTATTATGGTGATGGGCTTATTTCCTAGGGTATTTGGCTCCCTTCTCTCTCTCTTTTATGCTTGCCCACATATTTGGGCTCAAGAAATGGGCTTGAGTTTTGGGGCTCCCAAGCAGCCCAAAACTTCCATTTCTCGGCTCATCAATGGGCCTCATGAAAGCTCATTACCATCCATACCACAACCCACTCAAGCAAGCCCCGGGCATTTGCATGGCTTGGGCCCGCTTAAGCTTGTAGCGTGGCTAGGTGTAATAATAATGATTTTCGCTTGGCATGGCATGTTGCTTGGCGTGCTTGAATTTTGTCGCCTTTAAAAGGGATATGATGCTTGACAGGATAATTAGCATGGGCTTGTAGAGCTAGTGCATTTTATAGGCTATAGCGTGGTAGATTGCATATTTATTTGGCATGGCACGTGGATTGTGGCTCGTGCAAGCGTGCATGAAGAATTTCGCATGCTATGAACCGGGTTTCTTCTTACTAAGGTGTCGCACTGGGCCGGGAATTTATTTGGCCCCAACCCTGGATTTTTTGGGCCTCAACATATTCAAACTGCCTCAAAATGTTTTCATTGGTGTCTTGAGTTCAATACCAACAAAAGTTTTTAAATGATAAGAAATTATGAAAAGCTTATACATAACAGACATATAGTTGAACATAGCTAGAGTGTATATCTAGAAAGATGTCATTGTGCTTCAAATTAGCAAATTTGTGGGGTGAAAGCACAATGGTTGACATGTCATTTTGCATTTGATGAAAATAATTGATGACTTTGTATGGAAGTATACTCATTAAATATCTTAAATTCTATCAATGAATGAAATATTTGCCTTTGAGAGCTTCATGTTTTTTGGTCTGGTTTATCAAGTATCTTATATTCTATAAATGAATGAAATATTTTGGTAGATTGGAGAGACTAGTCAGCTAGTGGATTTTGAATCATGACTTTTGAGGGGGGACTAGGCTTGAGCAGCTGCAAGAGTAAAAGGGATGATGCTTCATGTAAATTCAACAATTAAATAGGAGATTTATGTTTTCAATTTGTTAATTCTTGAGATACTTTGTCATTTTTTAAGATTACGT
This sequence comes from Prunus avium, assembly GCF_965620075.1. Classification (NCBI taxonomy): domain Eukaryota; kingdom Viridiplantae; phylum Streptophyta; class Magnoliopsida; order Rosales; family Rosaceae; genus Prunus; species Prunus avium. The sequence continues at coordinate 3,132,806 of NC_142285.1, forward strand.
GAAATAAAAAACTTGTATTGAATATTATTGTATAGGAGACCATGTAATTATTTTGATACCATTAACTGAAATTTTAGTCCAATTTACTTGAAAACTTTGGGATCTTGAGCAAGAGACGGCAGTCACGTATACGACAGTTTTGAAACATAAAAGATGACAATGTTAGAATGGTTAATTTTGACGATATCCATAGTTGCTTCCACTCCATTATAATGTCATGTAGATTATAAAGTGGCAATAGACATGCAAACAAAAGCAATATGAAAGCAATAAACAAGCAATAGACAACCAATGCAAAAGAAATAAAATGGCAATAAACAAGTACCTTATGGATGTCTTTGTACTCTCTTTCCCATATTATATAATGTTCTAATTGTTGAACTATTACAATATTCAGTTGCTACAGATAATAAATAGTACATAAAAAATAATAACCATGTATGAAAATTTCATATCATTATAATAATGACCTCAAAAACAGTATCAAGTACATTACACAAATATTAGAAACATACGGCTCCACAAGAAGAATACATAATGTCTTAGATGTCCTTACTAATTCTTGGGGCCTAATAATAACAAGCATAATCAGTGATGTGTACAGTTTGCTGCAAGTTTGCTTAGCATTTTCATAATAGAAGCTTTGCTTTTGTCTTCAAAAGGCATCTCAAAGAACTCCTTGTCTACACATTACATTATGCACAAAATGGTCTCCAACGCCAGTGTATGACTTGCACATCAGTGCCTGCACAAACCAGCTAAAACACATTGTGTAACTGTTAACCTCAAATTTGTTCTTCATAGGGAAACGAGTTGGGTGCGGCTTTTATTTTCCTTGTGCAATTTGAAAAGAAAAAGAGAAAGAAACATAAATTATCAAGACAAAACTACAACAAATTATAACTTGGTCAAGTACTCACTGTCGGGAAACAATATGCTTTCAATGAATAAATAACATATTAATTTCAACCAACACTATTGCACAACTCATCTCAGAAACATGATTGAGATTTGACAAACATACAAGTAGAAGATCCAATCCATTAAAACACTCACATGCAAAAAGCAAATATAAATTATACGCCAACTCAAGCTACAAAAACCCAACTTGTTTGTTATGTTTTCCTATTTAGATCGGTGCACTAGATACTAAGTTATATTAGGTTTTGATAAGAGTTTAAATTAAGTTGTACCTTGAGGCCCAAAACCTTGTGAAATAAGGAAGGGTTTTGAGGCCTATTAAGGGGTCCTATTTATTTCCTTGTATGCGTGAATCGATTTGGTGGGCTTGGAAGATTAGTTAAGTCGGCCCTCGGTGATGAGTAGAGACGACTTGACCTAGCCCTATATAAGCTTAAGGCCCTGCTCTCATCAGAAACGTTCTCTAACCCTATTCTCATCATAAAGAGAGAACTGAAACAGATTCTGAGAGAGAGCAGAAGTCTTGAGCCATTCGTGTTCTTGATAGGATTGCTGCTGCTACGGATTGCATGAGTTCAGAGGTCGTGTACTCAAGGAAGATGGCTCTAGGTATGTCTTTATGTTTATACGTCTTTCAGATTGTGTTGGCGGCGCAAATCTCACGGCCTGGTGCTCCGGGCCGAGGGGATAAGCGTTAACACGTGACGTCCTTCTTTTGGATGCGGTGCGGTTGTGCGCGGGCGTGCCAGCACGGTCTACCGTGCGTCGAGATGGTGATGTGGTTTGGATAAAATGGTTAAGTGGTGCGCCTGTTTTGAGTTTGACTCATAATCAAACGATTGTGGCCGAGAGAGGAACTGATCTCGGCCGTCAGGTTCACGGCCTGAGCTACAAGGCCGTTTAGTGGTGGTGTTGATGGCGGGTTTTGGGCGGTGCTCCGGCGCGTTGCTCAGAGAGCGACAGTCGTATGATATATGGGGTGAATGAGAGAGTAACAGAGATGGTGCTCCGGCACCTTGAAAGTCAAGGGTCGTATGATATATTGATGAATGGATTTTCCTTACAATCTATCACTACTCCTAAGAAAACAAGTAAATGTATTGAAAGTGCATTACAGGAAAATATAATTTGCTCCGTGGGAGGCTTTTGGTTTGGTGTTTGAACCCTTTGAATGTAGCTCGAGTTTGGTATTTATAGGAAGAGCTCTTGGAGGAGTAATCGAGGCTGAAAATCTGCATGGTGGAGCCTGATCAGAACAAGTGGGTAGTCCAATCGACATTTGGGATCGTGAAGCATGGTGGTGTGACCCCATAAATCATGGTAAATCTCGGCTGCCGCCCTGATCGTGGGCTCTGCGCTTCTAGCCGTGGGGACGCATTTAATGCCCTGGTCTGGTGGTTGGTGATCTGACCTCAAGTTGTAAGAATATTTGTAAGTATGTTTGTGCCTAACCACTCTGATTTCTATCACCAAATCCTGACTTTAGTCACTTCCCTTCTTCCCTCGTGCATTAAATGTCTTTTTGCGGCTAGTGGGTTTGCTAGTCAGAGGCGTTACTTCATTAAATGAAGCGTGGGACCCTGTTGCCACGTGACGATTTGACTCTAATTCCTTCGGCCGTGACTCTTTCGTCCTTCGGCCTCGGCCCTTAATGCCGCGGTCGAGGCCGAGATGATTATGCCTTCGCGGCTTTTCTTTTGACTTTGGGAAGAGAAAACGCCACGTTCTAGTTCATGAATAAGTGCTAGGGCCGAGAGGAAGCCCCTTCAGTCATCTTTATGACCGTGATTTATTAGGCACAAACAGATTGTGTGAAAGATATTAAACATATAATAAAGTAATCTAACAGTTGGTATCATAGCTTAAGGTTGTTCACACAATCTGTAATCGTTGTTCAAGCATGCCTACTATGTTTTCATATCTGTTCATGCCGTGATGTTTTTGGTTATGTTTAAATTTTTTGGTTATGTTTAAATTTTTTGATGTTGGATTAAACATGTTTTTAAAATATCAAGAATTTTTTAAAGAATATGGAAAAACATGTTTTTGATTTATTTTTCATATTTTCAAAACTTTAAACACGTTTTTGTCCTAGCAGATCACGTTAAAACCCTAAAAATGTCTATATTTCACAGAAAACTGTGAGTTGTGTAAATTAGGTCATTCCCTATTCAGAAAGGTATTTTGTGTCAAAAACGGACACCAAAACACTGTTCATGGCACTTTTTTACTATTCACTGGAATTTAGGGTTTTCTTTCTTGAACTGTGTTTTGTTTGGTTATTTTTTGAGCTAGATTGTGTTTGCCATTGTTCTAAGAATCAACAAAATTTTCATAACAAAACCAAACCTAAATACTCAAACCCTAAAGAAATAACCGAAAATTGCATCATACATAAATTACTTGATACGTTTCTTCAACAAATAGAATCTATCTTGTAATTTATTTGTGATGGCACAAGATAACATGTAATTTGTGTAAGCTATAAGTAATCTCATGCCACAAAGGTGTGATACTTAATTAAGGACGCTTGCATGTGTTATTTGTTTGTTTTGTGAATGAAGTTAAACTGTTTTCTCTTAACAAATTGAGAATCGGTTTCTAGGAAAGTAATATGCTTTCGTTTGCAAATCCTTATAGCTTTGAACACTCCCTTAATCAATTTCTTGCAAATTTAAACTCTCATCGGATCGAATTTCAAACGATGGAAGTTCAGTCTTGATATTTCACTAGGCATGAGTGATATTGATTATGCTATCACCCAAGACGAACCGACTAGACCTGTTGCAAATTCCCCTGCTGAAGTTAAAAGGGTGCATGAAGCTTGGAGGATGGCAAATAAGGTTTGTCTGTTGGTTTTGAAGAAGACTATGACAGAAGCTTTTTTTGGTGGAGTTCCAGAAACAGAAAGTGCCAAGCAATTTATGGAATTCATTGAAACGAAATTTAAGGAATATGGTAAGGCTGAAACGAAGAACCTCATGTCTAGGCTGGCTAATACGAAGTATGAAAGAGGCAGCGTAAGAGAACATCTCATGGGACTTATGGATATTGCTGCCAATTTGAACAAGTTGAAAGTACCTATTGCCCCAAATTATCTAGTGCATATTGCGCTAGAATCCCTACCTTTCGATAAGATGAAATCCACCTACAACACCTTGAAGGAAGATTGGACAATGGATGACCTGATTACAATTGTTGTTCTTAAGGAGAATAAGATAAAAACTCGTGGTGGTGTTGATCAGTTCATAATTGTATATCATTTTGTACCCCTCTAGCTTATGATTTGGTTATGTTATTGAGTTAAACTTGTGCTTTTAATCCCTTTTATGTTTATCATTCAGTTCTTTGGGTCTTAGGTAGCAATGGTGGCTTTGGATAGGAAAAGATGCAAAATGGTGCAAAAACGAGCAGACTGAGTTAGCAACTTGTTTTGGCCTTAGCTTCCTCCTCCCAACTTGTATTGGCCCAATTAATATGTGGTTGGAAAGAAGAGATTCTGAACTGCAAGATGGACTACTCAAATGTATCAATTGATGAAGCCAAACCCAATCCGTGGGCCCTTCAAAATGCACACCATGAGTCAATTCCAGTCTATTTCGGCAGTCAACATGTAAGGCCCAAAACGTATACTTGTGCTGCTCAGATGGGAATACATTCTTCATAAAGGTTGTTCCAATGGGTGTCTATTATGACATATCCAAATTTGAGCCCCATTGGATACATATTGAAACCTCAGACCTTCCTACACCAAGCCTGGTTTAGAAGAATCGTTTTTTCCAGCAACCAAAAGAAAACCCACATGGGTTGGCAGAAAAAGGCAGCCACAATTGAACACCTTTGAAATTCCCATGTGAAGAAAGCTTGAGGTGCAGCAAAAGAAGTATGGGATGGAATTGATTCCAACCACACTAACATAGACAAGATGAAGTGGGAGTTATGGATTGTATTAAAAGAGGAATGGTGGTGTTGAAATTCATCATGATGTTCCTCCCTCTTAGCCCTATAAATAGAGAAGTCTTCAAGCTTCATAAAACACCCCCAAAGGGGGGAGCTCTCAAACACTTCTCTAGAGCTCCCTTCCCTTCTCTCCCTCAAATTCTCTTAGTTTCTCTTTCTAGTTTTCAATTGTTGTAATGAAATCTTTGTGCTGAAATTCTCCTTAAGTTTTTCTTAGCTCCACTTTACTTTTCATTGTTATGTAAATTCTTTTCTTTAGTTTCAAGTTTGATTAGTTTCCAAGTTTCAATTATGGTTTTTGTTCTTATTCATTATGCTTATAAGTTAATATGCTAGTTTGAATGATTGATCACCATTTAGGCTTGCATGTTAGCTATCTTTGTTTGAATTAAGAGTAGACACCATGCTTTAATTCGAATTGAACTATGAATAGGAAGAGTATGTATGGACATTCGACAACAAGGATTAGATACATACTTGGTTGTTTAAAATGTTCTTCTATGCTTAATGGATTCCTAATGCTTAGTTTAGGTTAGACAACAAATGATCAAATTAGGGAATTAGGAATACAAGGTTAGGACCAAACACCATGGCTTAATCATACTTTAGCTAGAATCAATCCGTTAATCTAATTGAATTTGGGAATTTATCTGCTTGAGTTATTTTATTTTCTTTCTTTCTTGTTTTATTTATTTTCTTTCTTGTTTTTTTGTTTTGTGTAGGAAAATTAAATTGGATTATTCAATCACCAATCCCTGTGGAATCGACCTCGCACTTACATATGCTATACTACCGAACGGCTCGTGCACTTGCGAGTATCACAAGTTGAGGATGCAGTTGAATCCATTTTGGTGCAGCTGAATCGACGCAACAGGTGTGGTTAACGTGTTTATTGCCAGGAAGTATGAGAATAAGGGTGCTGCAAAATGTGGAGTAAAGAAGCAAAGTCAGTTTCAGAAGAACAACCCTCTTGGCGTGACCCCTACCACTGAATTCAAGTGCTATTTCTGCCAGAAGGAAGGTCAAATGAAGAAGAACTGCAACAACTTCAAGAAGTGGTTTGAGAAGAACAAGAACAAAGGTAATAAAGAATTAGCCTTAGTGAGTTTTGAATCTAATTTAGTTGATGTTCCTTCTGATTCTTGGTCGTTAGATACGGGTGCATCAATTCATATAGCTCATAATATGCAGGAATTCACAAGAAGGAGGGAACCAAGAAAGCATGAAGTTAAAGTGTTCGTGGGGAATGGAGAGCAAGTAGATGTGGAAGCCATTGGAGTAGTGCAGCTAAAATTGGATTATGGTTTTATTTTAGAGTTGGATGATGTATTTTTAGTACCCTCAATGAAGAGGAATTTGATTTATGTTTCAAGATTATCAAGACTTGGTTTTGTTTTTCAATTCAATAAAGATGGATTTGCATTATCTCGGAATTCAAATGTTCTTGCTACTGGTTTTCTCTCAAATGGATTATATTGTCTCAATTACAATAAAGATGGTGAGGTTTTAATGGCTGAATCGAGTGAGAAATGGATTAGAAGTGAAGGAACATCCACTAGGTTATGACATCGACGTTTAGGGCTCATTTCAAAAGAAAGAATGAAAATTCTTGTTAAGGAACAAATCTTGCCATCACTGACTTTCGGTGATGACGAAATTTATATTGAATGTGTTAAAGGAAAGCTCACAAAGACTAAGAAGAAAGGTGCAACTCGCAGTAATGATCTCTTAGAAATCATCCACACAGATATTTGTGGACCGTTCCCTCATCAAACAATTTATGGAAATCGTTATTTCATCACCTTTATAGATGACCATTCTCGTTTTGGTTATCTGTATCTCATAGTAGAAAAGTCTCAAGCTTTTGAAATGTTTAAGATTTTCCAAACTAAAGGAGAAAGGCAGCTTGAGAAAAAGATCAAAATTGTGAGGTCAGACAGAGGGGGTGAATATTATGGACGTTTTGATGAAGGAGGACGACGTGCTAGACCGTTTTCTAGGTATCTACAAGATAATGGAATAGTTGCTCAGTTCACAACATCAGGAACTCCGCAACAGAATGGTGTGGTTGAGTGAAGAAATCGAACTTTGAAGGATATGGTTCGCAGCATGATTTCGAAAACTGATTTGCCTAAAAGTCTATGGGGCAATCAAAACAGCAAACTACGTACTTAATAGAATGCCTAGCAAGTCTGTGCCTAAGACACCTTTCGAAATTTGGACTACCAAAAAGCCTAGCATGAGACATCTTCATGTATGGGGTTGCGAGGCTGAAGCTAGAATCTATAACCTTCAAGAGAAGAAGCTTGATCCTAAAACGATTAGCTGCCATTTTATAGGTTATCCCGCAAGGTCAAAGGGTTTTAGATTTTATTGTCCAAATTATGGTACCCGAATTGTTGAGACTGGTTGTGAAAAGTTTATAGAGCATGAGGAGAATGCCACTGGGAATGAAGATTTTATTTTTGAAGAAGAAGGTGATGTAGCTGTGATTGAGGATGCTGAACAAGATGTTACAGCCTTGATTCCTTTAAGTGAAACTGTATTGGAAAATCTTTAGTTTGAAGAACTTGTTGATCCACAAGAACAAGCTGTCGAGAATCCTGCGTTGGATAATCCACAAGAACCAGTACAACCGAGGAGATCTGAGAGACTAAGAAGATCCACAGCATATTCAGATTATGTGTACTTACAAGAAGCATATTTTGACATTGGAGATTAGGCTAATCCAATAAGTTTTAAAGAAGCTATGGAGAGTCAGAATGCAGACAAGTGGAGGGAAGCGATGTTGAATGAACTCGAAAGCATGAAGAATAATCAAGTATGGGAATTAGTTGAACCTCACAAGAGCCAGAAATTGGTAGGCTTGAAATGAGTATTTAAAACAAAGAAGGATAAGGATGGAAAAATTGAAAGATTTAATGCTAGATTGGTAGCCAAAGGATTCACCCAAAGGGAGGGAATTGACTACACTGACACGTTTTCTCCAGTTTCCACCAAAAATTCTTTTCGCATCATTATGGCTTTGGTGGCGCACTATGACCTACTTTTGCATCAAATGGATGTCAAAACTACCTTCCTGAATGGTGAACTCAAAGAAGAAAATTATATGAGGCAACCTGAAGAGTTTGCAAAGGAGGGAAAAGAGCATATGGTTTGCAAACTTGGCAAGGCAATTTGTGGACTGAAGCAAGCAAGCAGGAGGTGGTATTTCGAATTCCATCAAACTGTTTCATCTTATGGTTTTGAAGAGAACATAGCCGACCAATGCATTTATCTGAAGAAGTGTGGGAGTCGATTTATTTTTCTGGTGCTATATGTTGACCATATACTTTTGGCTACAAATGACCACAATTTATTGAAGGACAGTAAGGAATTACTTTCAAACAATTTTGAGATGAAGGATTTGGGAGAAGCTGCCTTTGTGTTAGGCATTGAAATTCAGAGAGACCGAGCTCGAGGCCTCCTAGGCTTATCACAGAAAACATACATTGAAAGGATACTCAAGCGTTTTGACATGAGTATGTGTTCTGGACAGAAAGTTTCGTTAGCTAAAGGAGATTTAAAGAAGGAGCATTGCCCCAAGAATAAAGAAGAAGAAGATGAGATGAGGAAGAAGCCGTATGCTTCTCTTGTTGGAAGCATTATGTATGCACAAGTATGTACAAGGCCAGACCTAACCTTGTGCATTAGCAAGATGGGGAGATTTTAGTCAATCCGGGAATGCAACATTGGATAGCTGGAAAGAAGATTCTGAGGTACCTACAGAGAATAAAGGCTTATATGTTGATTTACAGACGCATAGAGAATTTAGAGCTTGTTGATTATGCTGATGCTATTCTTGGAAAAGCAGAGGATGATTACATCTATACTTCAGGTTTTCTTTTCAAGATGGCAGGAGCAGCTGGTTCTTGGAAGAGTGCTAAACAAACTGGTGTTTCGAGTTCAACCATGTTTTCAGAATACATAGCTTGCTATGAAGCCACTTCTCATGCAGTATGGCTAAGGAATTTTATTAAAGACATTAAGGTGGTGGACTCGATCTCTAGAACAATACAGATATATAATGACAACACTGCGGTTGTTTTTCGATGCATGAACAACAAGATGTCGTCTGGACTTCAGCATATTGACAGAAAATATTTAATAGTGAGGGAGAAGGTGGTGAACAAACTAGTCAGGTTTGATCATATCAGAACTCAAGATATGATTGCAGATCCATTCACAAAGTTTTTGCCTTTAGAGGCTTTTCTGAGACATGTTGAGGGCATGAGATTATTCCTAGTTTTGATGCTGCAATCTAGTGGGAGTCTTGTTCCCATTATGATATTTTACTAGTTTGTTTATTTTTGCTGTTTTCTGGATTGAGGGATTTGCATTTATGGATGTTAATTTGGTTGACAGCTTTATTTATTATTGAATAAATTCTAACCATTTTGACTATTTAGCTATTTAAACTTATTATGTAATTTTGTTTATGCATGTGAGTTTATGGTCACTTTTGTGATACTATTGTTTTAATAACATTGCGGATTGACTCGTGCTAAGTCAAAGGGGTACTTGTACTGAAATGCATAAAGATTCACATTAAGGATTAGTACATATTAGGGTTCGCGTTGTAGATGCTTCATATGTTTTGAGATTGCATTATGTGATTATAGATGGCCTGTTTTTAATAAAGAGAGCAGTGCTTGTCTATAGTTCATTTTGTCTAATCGCTTACCATTGTAGCTTGAGGGGAAGGACTTAACTGTTTTAAACTCGTGGCCAATAAATATTATCAAACCTTTCGGAATACAGAAGCTTAGTGTTCTAGTGCTTGATCTAGTGGGAGAATGTTATGTTTTCCTATTTAGATCAGTGCACTAGATACTAAGTTATATTAGGTTTTAATAAGAGTTTAAATTAAGTTGTACCTTGAGGCCCAAAACCTTGTGAAATAAGGAAGGGTTTTGATGCCTATTAAGGGGTCCTATTTATTTCCTTTTATGCGTGAATCGATTTGGTGGGCTTGGAAAATTAGTCAAGTCGGCCCTCGGTGATCAGTAGAGACGACTTGACCTAACCCTATATAAGCTTAAGGCCCTGCTCTCATCAGACACGTTCTCTAACCCTATTCTCATCATAAAGAGAGAGCTGAAACATATTCTGAGAGAGAGCAGAAGTCTTGAGCCGTTCGTGTTCTTGATAGGATTGCTGTTGCTATGGATTGCATGAGTTCAGAGGTCGTGTACTCAAGGAAGATGGCTCCAGGTATGTCTTTATGTTTATATGTCTTTCAGATTGTGTGAAAGATATTAAACATATAATAAAGTAATCTAACAGTTGAGCATCAGTCAACAAGTTTTATAGGCAAATTGAAATCAAGTAGAAATTACTTCAGCAGTAACACCTTCATTTTTTCAACCAAAGATGCTAGCTTCCTTTCAATATCAAAAAACACATTCAATTAGTCCCAAGATGTGGGACATAGATACCTAGTCTTTTACATTACAAAAACAGAGTTCTTTTTCTCCAAACAAAAATATCTTAAAACATAGGAAAGAAGAAAATGAAGTAACAATTTCACAGCAATCTTTTAAAGAAACAATGAGATTGACAATGATTATGGTTCCAAAACAATACCATGCATTAAATTAACACATAAATGTTGAGAAAAATACAAAGAGCAGAGAGAGAGAGAGAGAGAGATCGTAAATAATACTTCAGCCATGAATAATCTCAACTCCTACTCAAATCACAAGCAGATAAAGAAAAATGATATCAACATATATTACTATTAAATTGCAGTAACATATCAATAAAACACCAAAAAAAATCAATATAACAGCAATACCATAGTAATACAAAAGCAATACCACTACAATACAATTGCAATACAATTGCAATAGCAAATCAACGATGCTACCTCACTATGATATAATCATAAGTTCATAGAAAATCCCAATACCAAATGCAAGAATCAATCGACAAAGAACAAACACATTTGTTGTTTCAGACAAACAAAATCAATCCCAATACGTCACTTTCTACACAAAATACAGACGAAATCAATCACAATTCCAATTTCAGTAATCAAATTCAATTTAGCATCAAAACTTACGTATTCCCAACAATTCATTTTCTGGAGAAGCTGTTCTTGAAGAGGGCATGTAAACCCAAACTTCAAAACCCTCCAAAATTGGACCAAAATGCTCAAACAATGGCCACCTAATGCCAAGACATGCTGTCATATTCAGAAAAGATGATTTTGTTTGGGTTTGTTTAGGTTGCAGAAGGGATTCGAAGAAAGACAAGGTTTGGGTTTGGATTTGGGTAGAGAAGAAAACAGAGAGGAATAGGAAGAACTGGGTTTTGAGGGCAAAGCTGTGGGTTTGTAGGTTGTTCTTGATCTTCTTCTTCGTGAGAAGAGGCGTAGTTAGCTAGAGAGAGAGAGAGAGAGAGAGAGAGAGAGAGAAACCAAAAACTGACCAAAAGTGTTATCTGGCCAATAAGTGGGCAATAAGTATGTATTTATAGGTTATATTTGCAAAATTTGTGGGAAGAGGTGGTATTTTCAGTTAAAATTATAAAAAGGGTGGCATTTAGAGCTATTTCCCAAGAATTTAAAGGTTGTTAGGGATTCATTGTGGGTCTTAATTCATACTGATGCTAAGAATATAAATCTGTTCACCCTTTGACATACTGATGGCTAGATCGACATCAACTCGTGGCAAAGTTGGCCCCACGTTTTGGGCCAAATATCCAAAGATTCAATATCATCAGGGGCAGAGCTGTATTAAGGCCAAAGGTGGCCTTGCGATGTGGTAACAAATGCAAAGAAAAATTGCTATACTTAAGCCTATGGCCCCCCACCACAAATCAATACTTGTCAAAATTGTATTTCAATATGAATATAATAGTAGAATCATACTACATTTATGAAAGAAAACCACTCATTTCAATTTAGTGCTTTTGTAGGCAATAGTTTACTCAATATTTTACATATATGATAAGGAAGGTCCAAATATATCCATTTTATTCAATACAATTAAAGAGAACATATAATAACTAAATTATGTGATGTTCTCATGTAATGGCTGGATTTGAAGAACATTAATCAAGAACATGCATAATCAGTTATGAAAGCGACGGTATCTGATAAGAACGAAATTGGTATGTCATGGTATCTTGTAGATGTGCACCGCAACATATCATGTAGTCTGGTCCCTAGCTTCTTGGTGATATTCTTCTCAAAGATTATGAAAAATAAAGAATAAAAATTATTATCTATGATTAAAATAGAAAATGCATGTAATGAATATTATGCAAGTGCTACTGGACAAATATTAATGGTTAAGTACTACTGTAAAAAATGATATCATCCTTAGAAGCATTTTAACGAGCCATAAAATTCGGTAATTTTCAAATAAATCCAATTTTTTATTTTTCATTAAATAATTCATGAGAACATTTATTATGATTAGAGATTATTTTGTATTAATTATAGTCCATGAGGGGTGTATTGTAAAGTTGACTAACATAGGAATGAGCCCAAAAGTGGGAGACTCACTATTATACCCAATATAGGAGCCCAAATTAAAAAAAAAAAACCTATATGAAATGGACTTTAAAAACACACCTAAAGCCCATTTATAACTAAGCCTCATCATTTGGCCCGCGGGCTCATGGGCCGATGGGGGCTCGCCCAGCCCATTAAAAAAAGCCCGGCCTAGCCCATTATGGGCTTTGAGATAGCCCGGCTCGCCTTGGGCTGGGCTAGGCTTGGGCTTGGGTGTCTGAAGCCCAGCCCGACCCATAGGCCTGGCCCGATTAAGCCCAAGAAAGCCCTACCCGGCCCGCCCACAAAAGCCCGGCCCATTAGGCCCACATACATATATAATTATGAATAAATAAGAGTTTATGATTATGATTATTTCACTTAAATCACATATATAATTTGTTTCATTTCATTTACATGTTTATGTATCAGTATGGGAATCGGGGAACTACTAAATCAGTATGGGAAGAATCATTCCCATTAAGCTGTTTACTAAACATATGGAATTAGCAAAGGAATGGGGTTGATTCCCATTGTTATTGTTTACTAATTTTCATGAATCAAAATCCAAATTAATTTGATTACTAAAATGTCCTGCACATTTTCACCACAGCACATATATAATTCTCAAATTGGCTAAGGAGACCAAACTAATCATGCATCAAACCAGTAAGGCAATGTAAACATGAGGAATCAATATGCTGAACAAGATGAACATCAAGAGCCCAGTTCAATGATCACGTTAATAACACCTTTGTCCAGAGCCAATTTCAAACAAAAAAATAAACTTCAATAAATATATATCTTTCACCTACGTAACTAGTAAACAATCAAATAATAATAACCTGCATAATCTTCATACGATTAAACTCCCCCTAGTTGGAATTATGGTAAAGTGGTAAGGGTATTTTTGGAAGTTATTAAGAGAAAACAGGAATGGGAATCGTATCGACTATTCCCCCCTAGTTGATCTGATACCTAGTTTTGAGGGCATGTGATTACGGATTTTGAGGTGGAGCCCACTTATTTTTTCATTCCTGATTGCAAGTAAACGCAGGGGAAGTCAGGAATGGAAATCATTCCCTTTCCTCCCATACCCATTATTGATACGTAAACATGCCCTTACTTTTCTTTACTTATTCATAGTTTATAATTGGATGATTAGCACATTAATTTGTGTCAATTATTAATACAACAATTATATATATATAAAAATAAGATGAACAACATATCATATCACCAAATATATTCATATCACGAAACATAATTGTACCACCAAATATAATCATGCTTTTCTTGAACACATCACCAAACATTTGCTTATTTATTCATACCATCCTTTAAAAAAAAAATATTTTGTTGATACTTATTATTTTTTAAAATTATTTCTTAAAACTATTATGGTCTAATTATGTAATAACCTCAAAAATAATACTTGGTTTTATTATTTTTGTGGAAAATCTTATTAAGTTGTGTGACTTTATTGGGTGTTTTATGAATTTGGTTTGATGTGAAAATATTGGAATTAAGTGAGTTTAATCTCAAATTTGGACTAAAATGCCCTTATGATTAAGTTTATGATTTTTTTCAATTGAAGTAGGCCCATTTCGGCCCGGCCCAGCCCGATGGGCTTTCTCAAGCCCGGCCCATGGGTCGGGCTTGGGCTTTGAATTTTCTAAAAAAACCCGGCCTGGTATTTTCTCTCTCCTCTTTAAAGCCCGGCCCGGCCCATTAACGTGCCCTATTTACAACATAACAAAAATGCTTTTAACTTCTTTTAAATTACAAAACTGCCATTGATTTCTTAAAACAAACCTAAGCCCAACACTCAATAGGACATCAAAGTAATTTAATAATTAAAATTAAATTCAATATGGTCAGCTGTCATTTTTTGGGTTTGTTTATAGAAATTAAATGGTGTAGGGTTTATTTATAGTTTTATTGCTAAGAATGAGTATATGACTAAATATCTCCCCAAAAGCTACGTTCTGATGACCTCCTAATTCCTAAGCATATAAGTAAATTAGTATTCATGTGTTGACATAGCTTCCACCTGTTTTAATTAATATATGTATAGCTACATCTAAATGAAACTTGGTTAGTAAAAATAGTACTCATATTTAAATTACAGTATATGAATTTAGAGAGAAGAAAATTATACCGAGTTCAATCAAGAGCCTCGGATGGTTAGAGACTCGTGCTGATAACGTAATATGAAACTAGAAAGATTTAGAAGAAATTGAGAGAGAATGGTATCAATCTTTTGATACTCGTAGGAACTGATATCTTCATTCAATTGATGCATGGTATTTATAGGCAAATGAGAAACTCTATTCACCACACTATGCAAATATAAAACTATATCTTAGTAGGTACAATATAGTAGGCACGACATAGTGGTAGGTTTTATAGCAAAAGATGTATGGTGGGCATCCATCATTTTCCCACTTATCTATAACACTCCCCCATGGATGTCCACCATGCATGAAATATACCTCGTTAAAAACCTCTGCCAGTAAAACCCAGTGGGACAAAACCTGGTCAAAGGGAAAAAGAGTACATATTCATGTGTATCATATAATTTTGTGTTATATTCCATATAACACAGACGAACGTGTGACACTGCCTCATTAAAACCTTGCCAGGAAAAACCCAGTGGGATAAAAACCTGGACGAAGGAAAAAGAGTACAGTGTGTGGATATCTTTATGACTCACACGCTCCCCCTGATGCTGTCAAAAGATTTGCGAGTTTACGCATCCCAATATCGTGAACCATCTTTCTGAACCTTGTAGTTGGTAATGCTTTAGTGAACAAATCTGCAAAGTTGTCGCTTGATTGTATTTGTTGGATATGTATTTCACCACTTTTCTGAAGCTCATGGGTGTGGAAGAACTTTGGTGAAATGTGCTTGGTTCTGTCACCCTTGATGTAACCATTCTTGATTTGTGTAATACAAGCTGCATTGTCTTCATATATTGTTGTTGGAGTATTTTTATTTGAAGACAATCCACACGTTTCTAGTATATGTTGAGTCATATTCCTCAGCCATATGCATTCACGACTTGCTTCATGTAGTGCTAATATTTCGGAATGGTTCGAAGAAGTGGCGACTAGAGTTTGCTTTATGGATCTCCATGATATGGCAGCGCCACCACAAGTGAATACATAACCAGTTTGAGATTTGCCTTGATGTGGATCAGAAAGATAACCAGCATCTGCATAACCGACTATTTGTGGTTTTGATTTCTCTGAATAATATAAACCCATGTCGGTTGTTCCATGAAGGTATCTCAATATATGTTTGATACCCTTCCAGTGCCTTTTTGTTGGTGCAGAGCTATGTCTTGCTAACAGATTTACTGAGAAAGCAATATCAGGTCGTGTACAATTTGCTAGAAACATTAAAGCTCCAATTGCACTAAGGTATGGTACCTCTGGACCAAGTAGCTCTTCATTATCTTCTCTTGGGCGAAAAACATCTTTCTTTACATCAAGTGATCGAACAACCATAGGGCTACTTAATGGATGAGCCTTTTCCATGTAGAATCGTTTCAACAATTTTTCTGTATATGTTGATTGATGGATAAAAATTCCATTTGGCAAATGCTCTATTTGCAAGCCAAGGCAAAATTTAGTCTTCCCAAGATTTTTCATCTCGAATTCTTTTGTTAGATATGCAGCAGTTTTTGTAAGCTCTTCAGGGGTCCCTACAAGATTTAAATCATCCACATAAACTGCAATAATAGCAAATCCATTTTCCGTTCTTTTGATAAAGACACACAGACAAATAGGATTGTTTATATACCCTTCTTGTAAGAGGTATTCGCTAAGGTGGTTGTACCACATTCTCCCTGATTGCTTTAGTCCATACAAGGACCGTTGTAATTTGATCGAATACAAACCACATTGCTTTGGAATATTTGTTACAGGATTTTTAAAACCTTCGGGGATTGTCATATAAATATCAGTATCAAGTGATCCATATAAATATGCTGTAACAACATCCATAAGTCGCATATCAAGCTTTCCTGTGACAACCAGGCTAATCAAGTAGCGCAATGTAATTGCGTCTATCACGGGGGAATATGTTTCATTATAATCAATCCCGGGTTTCTGCGAGAAACCTTGTGCTACAAGACGTGCTTTGTATCTTACAATCTCATTTTTCTCATTTCGTTTTCGTACAAACACCCATTTGTGTCCAACATGTTTTATGCCTTCAGGTGTTCGGACTACTGGTCCAAATACTTTACGGTTTTCCAATTAATCTAACGCTGCTTGTATAGCATCTTTCCATTTTGGCCAATCTTTTCTATGTCGACATTCTTCAACCGTTTTTGGTTCAGGATCCTCATTGTCTTTTGCAATATCTATTGCAACTTTGTAAGCAAATATATTATCTATAATCACTTCCTTTCTATTCCAGCTTTCTCCTGTACTCATGTAATTTAAACTAATCTCATAATGTATATCTTCGGGTGCATATGCCGCTACAGGGGCTGTGTTTTTATCAACTTTAAACTGATCAGTTATTGTCTCTTCGGGAGCACTCATTTGTTTTATGGTTTTCTGTTCTTCTGGAATATGCACTAGTGTCTTTTTCTTTCGGGGATTTTTATCTTTAGCACCCACAGGACGCCCACGCTTCAGGCGTGCCTTTGATGTATTATCATGTTGTCCTTCAGGGATATCAATCCTTGCGGGAGTATTTACGGCCGGTATATAAGACTTTATCACTTTCTTTGTATCAGTAAATGCGTCCGGTAATTGATTTGCAATGTTTTGCAAATGAATGATCCTTTGAACTTCATGTTCACTTTGATTTGTATGTGGATCAAGATGAGATAGTGATGGTACATTCCATGTAATTTCACGCCGTTCTTCTAGAATCGGTAGTTTTCCTCCCCCTAACGGCGGGAAAACTGTCTCATTAAAGTGGCAGTCTGCAAATCGTGCCAAGAACATGTCACCCGTTGAGGGTTCAAGATATCTAATGATGGATGGAGAATCAAATCCAATGTAAATGCCAAGACGTCGTTGGTGACCCATTTTAGTTCGTTGTGGTGGAGAAATTGGGACATAAACAACACAACCAAAAATTTTTAAATGGGAAATGTTAGGTTGTTGTCCAAAAACAAGTTGTAATGGAGAGTATTGATGAATAGAGCTTGGACGAATGCGAACTAAAGATGCAGCATGTAATATAGCATGTCCCCAGATTGAAGTAGGTAATTGTGATCTAAAAATTAGGGGTCTAGCAATCATTTGAAGGCGTTTGATAAAATTTTCTGCTAAACCATTTTGAGTATGAGTGTGTGCAACAGGGTGTTCAACATTAATACCAATTGACATGCAATAATCATCAAAGGCTTGAGATGTAAATTCACCAGCATTATCAAGACGAATAGCTTTAATAGGATAATCAGGAAAATGTGCCCTTAATTTAATTATTTGAGCAAGTAGTTTTGCAAAAGCATTAGACCTTGTATAAAGTAAGCAAACATGTGACCATTTGGAAGATGCATCTATTAATACCATAAAATAACGAAAAGGTCCACATGGTGGGTGAATAGGTCCACAAATATCTCCTTGAATCCGATGTAAAAACATGGGAGATTCACCAACAACTTTTACCATTGATGGTTTAATAACCAACTTTCCTTGTGAACAAGCCACACATGGGCAATCACTCTGTGGAAGAATCTTCTGGTCCTTCAATGGGTGACCAAATGTATTTCCAATTATCCGACGCATCATTGTTGTCCCTGGATGACCAAGTCTATCATGCCAGAGCATGAATAGTTTCTGATTATTAAACTTCTGGTTTATATAATTTGATTCTACTGCACTTATGGTAGTATAATATAATCCTGATGAGAAAGCTGGAAGTTTTTCCACTACATGCTTCTGGCATGAGTTAATATAAGTGATGTAAAGATATTCTTTGTTCCCCTCATTCATGGTTTCAATATGAAATCCATTAAGACGAAGATCTTTAAAACTCAGTAGATTTCTTCTGGATTTGACTGAATACAAAGCACTTTCTATATAAATATTTGTTCCCCCAGGGAGTATTATTGTGGCTCTCCCGGAGCCTTCAATTAACTTGGAAGTACCCGAAATGGTATTTACATTGGCTTTAGCTATTTTTAAGTGCGTGAAATATTTCTTATCTCGAAGAATCGTATGCGTTGTTGCACTGTCTACTAGACATACATCTCCATCACATCTTTTGGAATAGCTCAAAGCATTGAAATTTTTCATATTTCTATATAAGATGATAAAGATAATTAGATCATGGATCCATCTTATTGAATTAAAAACATTACACAAAATGCAGAAATTGAAACACTCAGCATACAACAAGCCCTTTATTTTAAATATTATACACAACATGCGGAATTTTAAACACACAATATAAAGTACAATGCAAAGTTCAACATTGAATCATTCATCGTTCATGTCATCATTGGCATCATGGCCATCATTGCCATTATTGCCACCATCATTGCCATTTTCTTCATTAATTATGGGATCAGTGTTTCCATTTATTTCTGTAAAGAAATCAGAAACTTCTAAATGGGTGATATCTAACGGCTCGTTATCATCATCAAGAAGATTATCGAAATCAGTGTAGTTTGTTTCCTTTTCCTTTCCTTTTCCCTTGATTGATTCTTGATATAGATTAACAAGATGTTTTGGTGTACGACATGTACGTGACCAGTGTCCTTTCACTCCACATCTATAACAAGCATCATCATCTTTCTTTTGGAAATTATACATCACTTTTCCTTTTCCTTTTCTATCACTATTATTCCACTGCTGGTGGTGTGATACGTTTTTCTTATTTGAATGACTTACTTGATTTCGGTAATTGTCATAATTACGACCACGACCTCGTCCTCGGCCGCGTCCATGACCACGCCCATATCGGCTTGCATTTGCTTCAGGCCATAATGTTTGTATATTCTCATTTGCATTCGCTTCAATGGTTTTGATCCCGTTGGATGAGACTGATGATTTTTCATTAAAAGTTCATTGTTTTGTTCTGCAACAAGAAGACATGAAATCAGTTGAGAATATTTCTTAAACCCCCTTTCTCTGTATTTTTCATCCAACATGCTCCTGCAGCAGCAATACAGAGAAAGGGGGTTTAAGAAATATTCTCAACTGATTTCATGTCTTCTTGTTGCAGAACAAAACAATGAACTTTTAATGAAAAATCATCAGTCTCATCCAACGGGATCAAAACCATTGAAGCGAATGCAAATGAGAATATACAAACATTATGGCCTGAAGCAAATGCAAGCCGATATGGGCGTGGTCATGGACGCGGCCGAGGACGAGGTCGTGGTCGTAATTATGACAATTACCGAAATCAAGTAAGTCATTCAAATAAGAAAAACGTATCACACCACCAGCAGTGGAATAATAGTGATAGAAAAGGAAAAGGAAAAGTGATGTATAATTTCCAAAAGAAAGATGATGATGCTTGTTATAGATGTGGAGTGAAAGGACACTGGTCACGTACATGTCGTACACCAAAACATCTTGTTAATCTATATCAAGAATCAATCAAGGGAAAAGGAAAGGAAAAGGAAACAAACTACACTGATTTCGATAATCTTCTTGATGATGATAACGAGCCGTTAGATATCACCCATTTAGAAGTTTCTGATTTCTTTACAGAAATAAATGGAAACACTGATCCCATAATTAATGAAGAAAATGGCAATGATGGTGGCAATAATGGCAATGATGGCCATGATGCCAATGATGACATGAACGATGAATGATTCAATGTTGAACTTTGCATTGTACTTTATATTGTGTGTTTAAAATTCCGCATGTTGTGTATAATATTTAAAATAAAGGGCTTGTTGTATGCTGAGTGTTTCAATTTCTGCATTTTGTGTAATGTTTTTAATTCAATAAGATGGATCCATGATCTAATTATCTTTATCATCTTATATAGAAATATGAAAAATTTCAATGCTTTGAGCTATTCCAAAAGATGTGATGGAGATGTATGTCTAGTAGACAGTGCAACAACGCATACGATTCTTCGAGATAAGAAATATTTCACGCACTTAAAAATAGCTAAAGCCAATGTAAATACCATTTCGGGTACTTCCAAGTTAATTGAAGGCTCCGGGAGAGCCACAATAATACTCCCTGGGGGAACAAATATTTATATAGAAAGTGCTTTGTATTCAGTCAAATCCAGAAGAAATCTACTGAGTTTTAAAGATCTTCGTCTTAATGGATTTCATATTGAAACCATGAATGAGGGGAACAAAGAATATCTTTACATCACTTATATTAACTCATGCCAGAAGCATGTAGTGGAAAAACTTCCAGCTTTCTCATCAGGATTATATTATACTACCATAAGTGCAGTAGAATCAAATTATATAAACCAGAAGTTTAATAATCAGAAACTATTCATGCTCTGGCATGATAGACTTGGTCATCCAGGGACAACAATGATGCGTCGGATAATTGGAAATACATTTGGTCACCCATTGAAGGACCAGAAGATTCTTCCACAGAGTGATTGCCCATGTGTGGCTTGTTCACAAGGAAAGTTGGTTATTAAACCATCAATGGTAAAAGTTGTTGGTGAATCTCCCATGTTTTTACATCGGATTCAAGGAGATATTTGTGGACCTATTCACCCACCATGTGGACCTTTTCGTTATTTTATGGTATTAATAGATGCATCTTCCAAATGGTCACATGTTTGCTTACTTTATACAAGGTCTAATGCTTTTGCAAAACTACTTGCTCAAATAATTAAATTAAGGGCACATTTTCCTGATTATCCTATTAAAGCTATTCGTCTTGATAATGCTGGTGAATTTACATCTCAAGCCTTTGATGATTATTGCATGTCAATTGGTATTAATGTTGAACACCCTGTTGCACACACTCATACTCAAAATGGTTTAGCAGAAAATTTTATCAAACGCCTTCAAATGATTGCTAGACCCCTAATTTTTAGATCACAATTACCTACTTCAATCTGGGGACATGCTATATTACATGCTGCATCTTTAGTTCGCATTCGTCCAAGCTCTATTCATCAATACTCTCCATTACAACTTATTTTTGGACAACAACCTAACATTTCCCATTTAAAATTTTTTGGTTGTGCTGTTTATGTCCCAATTTCTCCACCACAACGAACTAAAATGGGTCACCAACGACGTCTTGGCATTTACATTGGATTTGATTCTCCATCCATCATTAGATATCTTGAACCCTCAACGGGTGACATGTTCTTGGCACGATTTGCAGACTGCCACTTTAATGAGACAGTTTTCCCGCCGTTAGGGGGAGGAAAACTACCGATTCTAGAAGAACGGCGTGAAATTACATGGAATGTACCATCACTATCTCATCTTGATCCACATACAAATCAAAGTGAACATGAAGTTCAAAGGATCATTCATTTGCAAAACATTGCAAATCAATTACCGGACGCATTTACTGATACAAAGAAAGTGATAAAGTCTTATATACCGGCCGTAAATACTCCCGCAAGGATTGATATCCCTGAAGGACAACATGATAATACATCAAAGGCACGCCTGAAGCGTGGGCGTCCTGTGGGTGCTAAAGATAAAAATCCCCGAAAGAAAAAGACACTAGTGCATATTCCAGAAGAACAGAAAACCATAAAACAAATGAGTGCTCCCGAAGAGACAATAAGGGGCTGTTCGGTTAAGTTTTCACCGCCCGTTTTCATTTTCTGAGAATGAAAACAAACCAAGAATCCGTTCGGTAGACTAAAACAGAAAACAGTGAGAATGTTTTCATAAAATGAAAACAACATAACGTGTACTTTGGAAAAACAGAAAAAATATGTTTTCATTCTCACAGAAAACAAACTCCTAAACCATAAACAGAAACCCACAACCCCATCACTCTACCCAGCAAAACAGAAACGAAACGAAAATCACACCAAAACATAAACCAAAATCAAACATACCACGGCCACGATTGTCAGACCATCATCATCTCAACCGCCATGACTCTGCCATTGCCACCAAACCTCACAGACCCAGTCCCCACATCACCACCACCTATCAAACCCAACCGACACCAACACCAACACCATGCCAATGGAATCACGACCAACACCCAATCGAACCCAATACACATCTCGCCACCTAGTAAAAAAGCAATCGACCCCTAGCACCTCCACCACCCATACCCAATCAAAGCATCACCATCGCCATCACCACCCAATTAAGGAGGGGGGAAGGGAGAGAGAGAGAGAGAGAGAGGTGGGTTGGTGGGATTCATGCCATGGAAGGAAGGAGTGGGTGCAGCGGCATGAAGAGATAGTAAAAAAAAGGGAAGGGAGAATGAAAGAGAAAGTAGAGGAAGAAAGAAAGGAATGGCCCGGAAAGGGAGAAGAAAAGAGAAAGGAGAGAGGAAGAAAGAAAAGGAAAAAAGAAGAAAAGAGGAAGAAAAAAAAAGAGATAAAAATAAATTTAACTTTTAAAAAACAATATAACTTTTTATTTGTCAAATTATACTTTTAAAAAAATGTTTTTTAGAACATAAATTAGCAAAAATATGCTTAAAAAATAACTCACATATTATTTTTATTATCAAATTGTACTACCAGACACGTTTTCATTGTTTTTGTTTTCTGAAGATGTTTTCCAATTAATCTACCAGACGCATTTTCATTTCCTGAAAATGCAAATTTGTTTTCTTGTTTTCATTCTCTGAAAATATTCTTAGAAAACACTCTCTGAAAACGTTACCAGACGGGCCCTAACTGATCAGTTTAAAGTTGATAAAAACACAGCCCCTGTAGCGGCATATGCACCCGAAGATATACATTATGAGATTAGTTTAAATTACATGAGTACAGGAGAAAGCTGGAATAGAAAGGAAGTGATTATAGATAATATATTTGCTTACAAAGTTGCAATAGATATTGCAAAAGACAATGAGGATCCTGAACCAAAAACGGTTGAAGAATGTCGACATAGAAAAGATTGGCCAAAATGGAAAGATGCTATACAAGCAGCGTTAGATTAATTGGAAAACCGTAAAGTATTTGGACCAGTAGTCCGAACACCTGAAGGCATAAAACATGTTGGACACAAATGGGTGTTTGTACGAAAACGAAATGAGAAAAATGAGATTGTAAGATACAAAGCACGTCTTGTAGCACAAGGTTTCTCGCAGAAACCCGGGATTGATTATAATGAAACATATTCCCCCGTGATAGACGCAATTACATTGCGCTACTTGATTAGCCTGGTTGTCACAGGAAAGCTTGATATGCGACTTATGGATGTTGTTACAGCATATTTATATGGATCACTTGATACTGATATTTATATGACAATCCCCGAAGGTTTTAAAAATCCTGTAACAAATATTCCAAAGCAATGTGGTTTGTATTCGATCAAATTACAACGGTCCTTGTATGGACTAAAGCAATCAGGGAGAATGTGGTACAACCACCTTAGCGAATACCTCTTACAAGAAGGGTATATAAACAATCCTATTTGTCCGTGTGTCTTTATCAAAAGAACGGAAAATGGATTTGCTATTATTGCAGTTTATGTGGATGATTTAAATCTTGTAGGGACCCCTGAAGAGCTTACAAAAACTGCTGCATATCTAACAAAAGAATTCGAGATGAAAAATCTTGGGAAGACTAAATTTTGCCTTGGCTTGCAAATAGAGCATTTGCCAAATGGAATTTTTATCCATCAATCAACATATACAGAAAAATTGTTGAAACGATTCTACATGGAAAAGGCTCATCCATTAAGTAGCCCTATGGTTGTTCGATCACTTGATGTAAAGAAAGATGTTTTTCGCCCAAGAGAAGATAATGAAGAGCTACTTGGTCCAGAGGTACCATACCTTAGTGCAATTGGAGCTTTAATGTTTCTAGCAAATTGTACACGACCTGATATTGCTTTCTCAGTAAATCTGTTAGCAAGACATAGCTCTGCACCAACAAAAAGGCACTGGAAGGGTATCAAACATATATTGAGATACCTTCATGGAACAACCGACATGGGTTTATATTATTCAGAGAAATCAAAACCACAAATAGTCGGTTATGCAGATGCTGGTTATCTTTCTGATCCACATCAAGGCAAATCTCAAACTGGTTATGTATTCACTTGTGGTGGCGCTGCCATATCATGGAGATCCATAAAGCAAACTCTAGTCGCCACTTCTTCGAACCATTCCGAAATATTAGCACTACATGAAGCAAGTCGTGAATGCATATGGCTGAGGAATATGACTCAACATATACTAGAAACGTGTGGATTGTCTTCAAATAAAAATACTCCAACAACAATATATGAAGACAATGCAGCTTGTATTACACAAATCAAGAATGGTTACATCAAGGGTGACAGAACCAAGCACATTTCACCAAAGTTCTTCCACACCCATGAGCTTCAGAAAAGTGGTGAAATACATATCCAACAAATACAATCAAGCGACAACTTTGCAGATTTGTTCACTAAAGCATTACCAACTACAAGGTTCAGAAAGATGGTTCACGATATTGGGATGCGTAAACTCGCAAATCTTTTGACAGCATCAGGGGGAGCGTGTGAGTCATAAAGATATCCACACACTGTACTCTTTTTCCTTCGTCCAGGTTTTTATCCCACTGGGTTTTTCCTGGCAAGGTTTTAATGAGGCAGTGTCACACGTTCGTCTGTGTTATATGGAATATAACACAAAATTATATGATACACATGAATATGTACTCTTTTTCCCTTTGACCAGGTTTTGTCCCACTGGGTTTTACTGGCAGAGGTTTTTAACGAGGTATATTTCATGCATGGTGGACATCCAAGGGGGAGTGTTATAGATAAGTGGGAAAATGATGGATGCCCACCATACATCTTTTGCTATAAAACCTACCACTATGTCGTGCCTACTATATTGTACCTACTAAGATATAGTTTTATATTTGCATAGTGTGGTGAATAGAGTTTCTCATTTGCCTATAAATACCATGCATCAATTGAATGAAGATATCAGTTCCTACGAGTATCAAAAGATTGATACCATTCTCTCTCAATTTCTTCTAAATCTTTCTAGTTTCATATTACGTTATCAGCACGAGTCTCTAACCATCCGAGGCTCTTGATTGAACTCGGTATAATTTTCTTCTCTCTAAATTCATATACTGTAATTTAAATATGAGTACTATTTTTACTAACCAAGTTTCATTTAGATGTAGCTATACATATATTAATTAAAACAGGTGGAAGCTATGTCAACACATGAATACTAATTTACTTATATGCTTAGGAATTAGGAGGTCATCAGAACGTAGCTTTTGGGGAGATATTTAGTCATATACTCATTCTTAGCAATAAAACTATAAATAAACCCTACACCATTTAATTTCTATAAACAAACCCATTTAATTTCTTAGCAATAAAAAAAAAGGTTTGTAAATGTGAAATTCGTCAAATGAAAAATGTGGAGATGGACCTATTGCTGTAATTGACTAATGACATAAGAAAGATAAAGCAACGCCAATTCATGAAAATATATTAAGCGCTTGGTTAAATTAAAAACATACCTTCTTTTCTCTCCATGTGGACGTTTCATAGACACATGTTGGGTGCTTACACATACAAAGACTTAGAAGCAAACGCTTTTAATTCTGGACAATTTCGAACTGTGATTTTCTCCAAGGCTGACGACCACTTCAAAGTATGAGCTTGAGAGTAGAAAGATTCAAGTTTGGGTAAATCCACAAGTTGGATATAATTCATGTGCGGAAATGTCAATTCATCCTTAATACTTTCTCCTCCTCCTTTTGCCTCTCCAACAATTTTCTCCATCGCACTACAATTGGAAACTTCTATTGTCTCAAGACAGGTAAGAAGTTTGGCTATGTGCGGTGAAAACAAGTATCTCAAATTGTGACATTGCCATACACCTAGGAATCTCAGGTTTCCAAAGCCTGAGCTAACTTGTAAACCCTTTTCCCATATGTGGCTCAGCATTGGTAACAACCACAATACTAATTTCCTCAGCTTATCAAATGCTTGAGTAGAAGGGGTTTCTTGAACCAAAAATATCACTTCCAATAAATCGCACCTTACTACATGGAGATCTTCTAGATTGTAGTTAGCACTTGAGTTCTGAAGATTTGCCAGCGTAGCCTGGCAAACGGGTAGAAAAGTAATTGTATATTAGTTTGTCAGTGTTTCAATCATACACATATGGGATATTATCACACTCTAGAAATCAAGAATGTTGTTTAAAAAAGAAAAAAGAAATGTTTATTGTTTGCTGTTTAACTAAGCAGTTTAATTATTGTATATTATCACATTCTAGATATTAATAAGACTATTTGCGAAAATAATGGTGATCATTTCCCATATGAAAATGAGCAGGTGTTTACAATTGTCATGGGCCAAGCCCATTTAACTTTTTTTTATTTTTTTTATTTATTCTTTATCTTCAATGACATCTGAACCTAAGACCAATTTTCACAAAATAAATATCGCTTTAGAATAATGACGTACCTCTCTATTTACAGGGCGGGGCAATATTTGAGTAAAGTTGCGAGTAGATGGACGACTTTGTAAGCAGACTAGTGGCGCACATCCAAATAAAGATCCAGATCCAGTTGATGATGCACATCTAGATCTTGATTCTTCTCTACCTCTTACATGATCATCACTCAAATTCTCTGCAACTGCTGCAAGCAGCTTTTTGCTTACTAGTGCAAAACCCAATGTCTTTAATTTGGGACATTCATCCACGTACATATATCTCGTGGAGGAGGACCATGCAAAAGAATAGGCATCAAGGCAAAATCTCTCGAGGTTTGGCAAGTCGTACAGTCTGAAGCCATTGATCGGTAGTTTGGGAAACAAAGTCATCGCGCCACTGCCACCTGTCTCTTTCCCTTCTTCATGGATATTGTCCTTTGCGGAAGCAGCTGCCAGTACTATAGTTTCCATATTCTCACATGTATATATTTCGACTTGTTGGAGATTCACAAGGAGCTTGTAAATTTCATAGGGGCATAGATATTTCAGACTGTGACAATCTCCAATTATTAAAGATCTTACATTTTGAAAACCTTGGAATCCAAGTTGAACGTTTTTCCACAAATGTTCAACCTCATATAAAAACCTCGCTTTGAATGTCTGTAATTGAGAAAATGTTGAGACATGCCCTTCTAAATCAAATACCACATCGCTTGTCAAATACTTCAACTCTAGTTCCTTTAGATTTGGTAACCACGAAATGCAATTTGAAGGAAATAGTGCATTACAACTTGCTCCCACTTGTGCTACTTTTGATTTAGATGAGGTCGACCCAGCAACTTGATTGTCATTCCTAGTCTCTTTCATCTTGTTCACACTTTCATCATTGGGCTCTATAATCTGTACATTAATGAATTCTACATAAATAATGAACTTACACATGAGCCAAAAAGAAAGAAATACATAAGTAATGAACTTCCACCATTTCTCTTATTTCCAAATTGCCTTAATTATATTCCCACATCCTCTATCATAAAATTTGAGAAATCCTTTTCCTACCCACTATTTCTCTCAATTACTATTTACCAATAAACATTTATTGCATATGCAGACAAACTTATGTATATAGAAATAATAACGCAAACCAATATTCAATGACATATTTATTGCAAAAGCATATATATATATATATATATATATATAGTTATTCTCTTATCCGGATGTCCGTACGTTATTATCGTGCGGATACTATTGTAAACAGGCAGGAAAGCAGGGAGGGGTAGTACAAAATACATGGCGTCCGCACGATAATAACGTTCGGATGTCCGCATAAGAGAATTTCTGTATATGTATATATATGTACCATTTAAGCATCAAAAGATTTATTATTTGTTTAACTAACATATTTAGATACATATATACCTCATTGGTAAAGTCGTGTTGGTTGCTCGTGTAGAAACCAAGAAGCTTGGGTAGATTAGAAAGCTTCAAAACTGTTAATCTTGACAATTTTATCATGTGAGATGCATTATCATCTTCCATTCTCTCCTTTGATATGATCTCTTCCACTTTAGCACATCTTTCAACTGTTAAGCTTTGGAGTTGTACCAAGTTTTGTGCTACGGATAGTGAAAAGACATATTTTAACTTATCACAATGGTGAATTGCAATGGATCTTAGGTTCATAAAGGAGCGCTTGTGTGGATGTTGACAAGTCCAATCTTTTCCATTCATAAGATACTCTATGTCCTTGTCATAACTGAAAGATAAAACTTTCAAGCGTTGAAAGCCCCCTTGATCATAAGATTGCTTCAAAAGCATCAAACTCTTTAAATTGTACGTGTGGTGTAGGCTTAAGTCTTCACATTGCTTCAAGAAGTATCTAACTGCTCCAATCTCCAAATATTGCTTTACATCACCACGAAGCATCAAACTATTTTCGAACAGATAACTAGGCATTCGATTCTTGAAACTGTCTTTTTCGTATGACCAACTAATATTGATAGATACATGAAATCTTATAGGCTGGCTTTTTAAAAGAAACTCATCATTCCGCAACATTTGAACATCGTGGATTTTTATGGCTAAGACATTTAAATGATCATATAGGGTTTGTGAGAGATCAAAGGGGGTTCTTTCATACTAGTGGATTTCTAGGGGATCACCAAGAGGACGTGGGTACAACGCTGAACCTCTATAAATTCTTGTGTTCTTTGTGTGCGTGTTTACTTTTCGGCTTGTGTATGATTTATCTTTGTGTGGCTTGTTTGTGACAGTTGCATAGTCCATCAACGACAAGGTCTTGGATATTTAGCACAACACTGGAGTGTCGGTTGGACAATTTGAAAATAAGATACTATCTTAAAAGTAACCCATTATTTTGGTGAAACATTCAAAATTCTATAAAACACCCTTCCTTTTTTTTTTTTATCATTATTTTTCTCGTTATGTTGGAGGTAATTGAACCCTACATATATCCTAATCCTAACCCAATACCTCGCATTATCTCACCACTGGAGCTCACTGCAACAGTTTCCTCCCTTTAAAAGTTTATTTAAGAAAACAATCTAAAAAAATGGATGTATAATTGTAAAATGAAATCTATATATATTAAGGCAGAGACCGCAAATGGTGAAACATTATAAAAAAAAAAACCTCAAATACCTTTGGTTAACTAGTTTGCTAAATAACAACAATTTAATATTTGAAAGGCAAATTAGCACACACCTAATCATTAAGTAATAAAAAATTAAAACTAATTCAAGCCCATTAACTAGCAGTTAAAACTATTTCCATTTTTCTTTCATATGTCTTCTTTGTTTTTTCATTTCTTTTGTTTTTATATATAAATGTATAGTTACCCTAACGCTTTGTTGTCAACGAAAGTGATTTTTATCAAACGAGCACTGTTTGATTTCTCCCTCATAGTAAAAAAACAAAAAACAAAAAAACAAAAGTCAACTGGCCAATGCCTAAGCGCGTGCTAAGAGGTAGTCGATAATTGAAATTTAAAATGTCTAAGAAAAACAAACCTGGAGTTAGCAGCAAATTAGCACTATCCGCAATCCGAATGCTTAGTATTCCACTAACGCCACACAACAACTACCTACAAAGACTGGAGAAATAAACCAAGAAATAAAGATCGATGTATATATATTTGTGTTGTAAGATGAGAGAAATAGAACAAGCAAAAGAAGAAAAGCAATGGAACTAGAGAAAGTAAACAAACAGGCCCTTAATCCCCAAAATAAAGAAAGAATATTACAAAAGTTACGAACAAGAGTTTTCCTACTAAAGTTTAAAGGAACCACTTGTGTTTTGCTCACCCAACAAAAGAAATAAATAAATAGTCAAGAAAAACTAAAGTGTTAATTAGGCAATCAAACATTGCAGTTTTCGCACACAACAATATATACTATGCCTCACTTGCATTCTACACCTTTGAAATAAAATTGTTCTTGCTTGGGCAACTGATTCCTAGTCCAACATTTCAAAAATGTTACTAAAAATCCTTATTTTCAATTTAGTCATTATAACTAGCTTTAATTTCACTTTAGTCCTCACACTTGTCAATAATTTCACTTTTGTCCTTATACTTTCCTTTATTTTTCACTTTGGCTCCTATACTTTTTCCAATACATTTCAGTCTTCAGACTTATCCATAATTTCACTTTAGTCCTTACATTTTCCTTTGTTTTCACTTTGACACTTACACTTATTTTAAATTATCTTTTGGTCCTTCCACTTTCAAAACCGGCTTCGGCCAACAACTCGGACACAAATTTCCAGAAATCAAAGCATCTTAAAACTTTACCTTAATATTGGTCCGAAATCCTGGGTGAAGCTCCCAAAGAGAAATAACCAACTCAAACAACACTTGAAAACTAACAAAAGCTTGTTTCAGTTGTACCACTGCCGAGAAAGCTACACTTGTTGGACTGCCATTGTGTTTGGATATGTTGTAGAGAAAAGAATTCTGAACAACCTTCATGAAGGAAGTATTGTCATCTGAGCAAGGGAAAAGTGACATACAAGAGTGAATCAGGTACTCTACAGTGATAACAGCAGAATCCGAGGAAGTGATGAACATGCTTACCACAGGCATAGCTAGAGTAGTTGGATTGCTCTGATTTTTGGATATGTCATAGTTCTCAAACTGAGGAACAACATTAGAGAAGGACGTTTTGTCAAACGAGCACTGGAGATTAAAGAAAACTGTTGAAAACCGAGCTGCAGAAAACTCACCTCACCAGCCATGGATAAATACAGAAATGTCATAGCCGGCTCGAGGAAGCTAGACCGATCTGATGATGCTCATTTTTGGGTATGTTATAGTATTCGAGCAGACGAACAACTTTGATGAAGGAAGTTTTCTGATTTGAGCTTTCGAAATCGGACTTATAGAGTGATGAATAGTACCCACGAGTTTGGGTTTTCTGAAGAAGAAGAAGAAGAAGAAGATGATGAACGTTGGTGGTGATAGGAAAATGAAAGAGAAAAGGAGCAGAAGAAGAAAAAAAACAAAGTGTGGGCAGCCCACGTCTGAAAAGTACCCACTAGTTGATTGATGGTTACCCACGTCAGATCGCCCCTAAATTCTCCATTAACGGTTTGCACTATGATGCATTCGTTTTTCAAATCACTACATCTTTGTCGTCTTCTGTTTTTTTTAATTTGATTTTTACAGTATTGCATCTCTTGATCTGCTCAGGTGCAGCATGGTTTGCACCACGACGATTACACTCGCTATCGGTATATTCATCGTCATTTAGTTTAATTTCTGTTTTATTGTTTTCCATTGTTTTTCATGTGTGATTTATAGATTGTATTTGCAAAATGTGTGGCTAGATATTTGCAGATTAAATTTAATTGTGGGTGGTATTTAGCGATATTTCCCTAAAAGGTAAAGTATGGGAAAGGCATATGGCCAATTTTAAAATGAGACTAGTGGAAGAAAAGGAGGAGGGAAAAAGGAGAGAAAATAATGCTGTGAGATTGAAGGGCAGATAAATAAAAGAATGAGGGAGACGAGAAGATAGTGCGCAAGTAAGGGAGACCACCGAAAGAGAGGAGTGGACTCGGGGTAGCGGAGAGCTATGTTGCACCGACACTCCAAATTGATGGAGTGTCGGAGTGTCGGACACGCCGACACGCCTCCGACACGCGTTGGACACGGTCAACGGCTGGGACACGGTCAAGACACGCCGCCGACATGGTCAAGACACGGCTCCGACACGGTCAAGACACGGAAGGGACCAGATTAAAATTTTAAAAATAAAAATTGGGGTCTAAACGTGATTTTTGAAACTTTAGTGGACTGATTTGAAATATTTTTAAAAACATGGGTTAAAAGTGGAAAAAGACTTTTTTAAACCTAAATGAATCCCACATTTTTCCCTTTGTTTTCAAATTCTTTTTTTATGTTCTCTATCTCTATTTTCTTTTCTTATCTCCCTTTTCATAGCAGTAGAAGAGTTGAATTTGGTGGTGAGGTGAAGATTATTTCATCTTTTTTTTTTTTGAAGAGAAACAAAACAAGAAGGACGATTCTTTCTTGCAAATCGTGACCAAGAAGGACGATTCCTTCTTGCAAACTCAAGTTAGGCTTCACAGATTTTTAATTTTGTTTCTCTGTTGTGTTTTTTGTGTGTGGGTATTTTGTATGATTGTATCTGTTTGGAGCTTTTTTTATTTTTAATAAAAGTCTTGTTATTAGTTGTTGAGTATATTTGAATTTGTTTTATTAATTGGGTATTAGACTATTAGACATAATGAATGTGAACCATGTTTTATTTTGTTTCTCTGTTTTGATGTGTTTTGTATCTTTGTATGATTTTATCTGTATTTGGTTTTTTATTTTTAATAAAAGTCTTGTTTCTCTGTCTTGAAATATTGAGAATTAATTATTATTTTAATTGCCGTGTCCTAGCCGTGTCCGTGTCCTACTTTTTTGAGATTTTCCGTGTCGCCGTGTCGCCGTGTCGCGTTCCCGTGTCCCCGTATCCGTGTCCGTGCAACATAGGCGGAGAGGGAATAAAGATCAGAAAAGGAAAACAATGACAAAGAGAGAGTGAATGTGAGGAAATAGACAGAGAGACAAAGGGATGAAATATTGGATAGGTAAGGTAGTAGATGTTGACAAATGCGAAGAGGTGTGGAAAAAAGAGGCAAATTGTGCAAAACAAGACAATAAAGTAAAAGGGAAAAAAAAATTGGCAAGTTATTGGCGCAAAAGAGAAGAGGTAGCAATTTTTCTTCATTTATTTATTTTTATTTTTTAATGGAGTAATGGGGTAGATGATGTGATTAATTGTAATAGACAAAATAAATCGCAGTTTAAAGGAACCACTTTTGTAAAGGAACCACTTGTGTTTTGCTCACCCAACAAAATAAATAAATAAATAGTAAAGAAAATAAAGAAAAACAAGTGTTAATTAGGCAATCACAAACATCGCAGTTTTCACACACAACAATTTATACTATGTCATACATATCCAAAAATACAAGTTCGGGAGTGAGTCCTCCTACATAGAATCCAAAGTTGATGACTCACTTGCATTCTGCACCCTTGAATTCAAATTGTTCTTGCTTGGGCAACTGATTCCTAGTCCAATGGTTCAAAATTGTTACTAACAATCCTTATTTGCAATTTAGTAGTTATAACTAGCTTTAATTGCACTTTAGTCCTCACACTTGTCAATAATTTCACTTTTGTCCTTATACTTTCCTTTATTTTCACTTTGCCCCCAAATACTTTTTCCAATACATTTCAGTCTTCAGACTTATCCATAATTTCACTTTGGTCCTTACATTTTCCTTTATTTTCACTTTGGCACTTATACTTATTTTAAATTATCTTTTGATCCTTCCCCTTTCAACTTTACCTTAAGATAATTTAAATTATCTTTTGATCCTTCCACTTTTGATCCTTATACTTATTCTAGAAATCAAAGCATCTTAAAACTTTACCTTAATATTGGTCCGAAATCTTGGGTGAAGCTCCCAAAGAGAAAACTCAAACAACACTTGAAAACTAACAAAAGCTTGTTTCAGGTGTACCACTACCGAGAAAGCTACACTTGTTGGACTGCCACTATTTTTGGATATGTTGTAGAGAAAAGAGTTATGAACAACCTTCATGAAGGAAGTATTGTCATCTGAGCAAAAGAAAAGTGACATACAAGAGTGAATAAGGTATTGTACAGTGATAATAGCAGAATTCGAGGAAGTGACAAACATGCTTACCACAGACATAGCTAGAGTAGTTGGATTGCTCTGATTTGTGGATATGTCATAGTTCTAAAACTGAGGAACAAACTTAGAGAAGGACGTTTTGTCAAACGAGCACTGGAGATTAAAGAAAACCGTTGAAAACCGAGCTGCAGAAACTCACCAGCCATGGATGAACACAGAAATGTCATAGCCGGTTCGAGGTAGCTAGACTGATCTGATGATGCTCCTTTTCGGGTATGTTATAATATTCGAGCAGACGAACAATTTTAATGAAGGAAGTTTTCTGATTTGAGCTTTCAAAATCGGACTTCTAGAGTGATGAATAGCATCCACGAGTTTGGGTTTTCTAAAGAAGAAGAAGATGATGACGAACCTATATGGTGATGGGAACTGACAGAGAAAAGTAGCAGAAGCAGAGTAAAAAGAAAGTGTGTGGACAGTACCCTGTCCCCTTTTTTTTTTTTGGCTTTTAAATTCTCCTTCTTCCTTTCTTATTTTAAATTTTTTTTATAAAAAAAAAATTCCTTTTATTTATTGGCTTAATTGCTACATGCCCTTTAAACTATTGATCAAATCCCACATTTCCCTAAAGTACACACTTTGCCCCTTGACCAAAATTTGGTGTGTCACTTTCCCCTTACCATCAAAAAGCCAATCCCCATCCCTCTGTCTATGTCTCTCTCTGCCCCTAAATCTACTATCTGCACCCAAGATTCGAGCCCTCTCTTGCTGCTTCCACCGCCAACCTTAGCCCAACAAAAACCAATATTAGAGATCAAGAAGCAGCCGATGAATCATGAATGGTGAAATTAGGGATTAGGATTATATGAAGAGAGAAAGAGGAAGAGGGAGCTATGAAGGATGAGGGAATGAGTTAATCGATGGGTGGATTGGTGTTGGTGAGCGCTGGAAAGAGAGAAAGAGAAGAGAGATTTTGAGCTCGAAGAGAGAGGGAGGGCAACAGAGAGAAAATGGACATTTTTCTTACTTTTTTAAAAAAAAGGTGTTTAATAATATATTTTATTATTTTAAAATAAATTTTTCCATGTTGGAGGTGGACTCTAGTATGCCACGTCACTAAAGAGAGTGCATCCAATTGTGATTTTAATATATTGTAATCATAAGATTTTAATGTAAAAAATTTATCATTATCTTCATCACTATCATCATCTTCATCACTATCATTATCATTATTCCTCAACTTGTAAGGCATTCGACGAATTTGTGCTAAACGAAAAAGAAAAGGCTTTTTATGTGTGGAAAGGTGTGTTAGGATTTCTGAGATCATCATGATTGATTTAGTAGCCAATGCTTTAATCAATTGCTTGATTGGGTTCCAGACAGCACTTAGAAATACAAGTCCTTCCAGATTGCTTGATTTAGTATCTAAATTTTTTTGTTATGATTTTTGTGGATTGCTACCCCATATCTACAACGAGCTGGTAAATAAACCATAGGAATAGTGCTATACACGGCTTGTTTTCTATTAGATGGATGGAGCTAGATCAGATATTCAAATCTATTGCATCTATGTAACTGTTCATTTCATTTGTAATTAACTATGTGCGCTAAAAGAAATCAGTCATCATATGAAAAAAGAATTTTTTTATGGGAGCTAATGCGTGCAGTCTTGCTAATTGCATATCCACCCTAAGCAATTGCATATAAATTGTCAAGTCATACTGCGCATCTACATGCAAATACTAAAATACTAGTAATTGCATACATGGAGTCAACAAAACAACTCAACAAATAAAGGTTACTGGAATTGGTCCTAATCGAAAAAGTTTAATTTTCTTTTCATTAATTCAAGCAATTTAAGCAAACTATTACGCTGTGGGGAGATCCTGTTTAATTTCTCTTACATCTCATCAAGGACGGATCCACAGAGGAGCAAAGGTGGTCAAGTGACTCCTGCAACTCTGGGATCTACCATTAGAGGGGAGAAAATTGACCCCTGCAAACTACTCGACGAAAGTCCCCAAAGAGAGCGCAGCGCTACTCCT
Organism: Prunus avium; assembly: GCF_965620075.1. NCBI lineage: Eukaryota > Viridiplantae > Streptophyta > Magnoliopsida > Rosales > Rosaceae > Prunus > Prunus avium. Next base: position 3,168,990 of record NC_142285.1, read on the forward strand.
CCCCAGTGCGCAGCATCCTCCAGCACGCAGCGCTGCTTGCGGTTCCTTTTTTTTCTTTCCCTCCTTTTTTTCTTTCCCTCGACGTCAAAATGACGTCGTCCTATATATATTGTGTATTTTAAAGCCTATATCTATGTTATATATTAGGGAAATAGCTCAAAATGCCACCCATTTTATAATTTTTTTTCTGAAAATACCACCCCTCCCCATTTTTTTTTTTTTTTTTGCAACTATCACCTATAAATATATATTTATTGTCCACTTATTGCACACATATCACATTTTCAGAAATTTGGTTCTCTCTCAGCTCGCTCAGCCCCATTTTCTTTCTTTGTCTCTCTGTCTCTGTCTCTCTCTTTGCTCTAGCGCAGATCTCTCTCTCTCTCTCTCTCTCTCTCTCGCAGCTCTGTCTCGCTCTCTGTTCTGAATCACGAACCCCTCCCTTGACCCCATATTTTAGGTATGTCTTCTGAATAGCTGTTGGAAACCTTGAAGCTCTATTGGATCACTGAACTCGAATATGTAGTGTTGATGGTTATTTTCTTAATATCTGTTGGATTCTGTGAAATTGGTTTTATTTTGATTGCTTGGGTTTCTGTTAAATTGGTTTTGGCTGTAATTGCTTTGGGTTAGGTTTTTTGAATCTTCATGCTCATCCATCTGGGCTTTTACCAATTGCATTTAGATTACTCTGGATATTTGAATCTTGAAACTTTAGATTTTCCATTTGATGTAGTGGATTTGTAGAGTGTGATTGTGATGAATCCTTGTTCACTGATGTGTTAGTGTTGTATTGTTGTTGTGTTCTTGTTATTTTGCTGTGGTATTGCTGTTATATTGCCGTTATATAGTGTTATATTGATGTTATATTGCTGTTATATTGCCATTGTATTGCCTGGTTATTGTGGTTGTATTGTGTTAATGAAATAATTTTTTTCATGGTCAGAAATGGAGACAATTGTAATTCTGGTTTGCTATAATGGAAAATGGGTAACCTCAAAGAAGATGTGCAAATACGAAGGGGGTGACTCAAAAAGCTTAATAGTTCCACGGACCATCACATTTGCTGAACTGTTGGATCGTGTGCATTAGATTGGTAATACAAACAGCAGGGAAGACAAGGTTTGCTTAAAGTTCTCAGTTTTGGTGGCCTCGAATGAGTGGAAGCACATAAAGATTGAGGACGATGATGATGTCAAATTTTTTATGAAGTACAATTGTGAGGTAACACCTTCAAAACTAGCTCTCTTACTCGTGAGTATAGAAGATAATGGACTGACAAATGATGTAGTTGATAGTATGCATATCACAATAGATAGTAGTCGGATGGGTCGTTCTTCAGCTGCCATTGTTGAAAGCAATGAAGTAACTCAGAATGATACAAATGTTGCTGATGTGGGAGGTGATGTTGGGACAGATTTTATGGACATGATTGATTTTAGCGAGGTGGAGGAGATGCATGGTGGTGATAATGGTACTGAAAGAAATGAAGTGTCAGTGTACTCTACCCCTCCTATTTTGGGCCATTTGAACACATCTGCCCAATTGTCAATAATGCATTTAGGAGGAGAATCTGAACCCACTCGTGAACATTATTTGAGTCAAATGGGTGAACAGAACCGGTACAATGTGGTCGATGTAAATGATGGAGAAGCATATTTGGACACAAGGTATTCGCGAAGTGATTAGAATCCGAAAATTACAGTTGGGCAAATTTTCTCTAGTAAGGGAGCATTGTTGATCGAGTTATGGTTGACGGAATTCAGAGGCCACTTTGAATTTAAGGTGCAATTCTCTTGCACTAAGAGGTTGCTTTTGGTTTGTTGTCAACGTCCATGCCCATGGCAGGTTCGAGCATCGAGAATTGGAGAATAAAACTTCATGATTGTGAGGTGTACAGCTGTCCATGAATGTGATTTGAGGTTCGTACATGACGACCATCGTCAAGCAACTGCAGCACTTGTAGCCACTTCATTTAAAAGGAAGTTGAAGGATTCTCGGACAATATACACACCAAGTGACATAATGAGAGATGTGAAACACAACTTTGGTTTCACCATCCATTATTCGAAAGCTTGGAAAACAAGGGAGTTAGCTCTATTGTCCGTTAGAGGATTAGTCGAGAAGGCTTATTATATCCTTCCAGCCTATTGCTATGAATTGAAGCTTATGAATCCTGGCACAAAGACACATATCCAAACTGATGAGAACAATCACTTTGTGTATTTATTTATGGCGGTCGGCGCATGTATTAGAGGGTTTTGTTCTTCCATGCGCCCAGTGATAGCCGTGGATGCCACTCATTTAAAATCCAAGTACAAGGATGTTATGTTTGTAGCAAATGCATTCGATGGCAATCGAAATATATATCCTCTTGCTTTTGGGATCGGGGATTTGGAGACGGATGCATCATGGCATTGGTTTTTCACTAAACTTCATGAAGTCATTGGTGAGTGTCCCAATCTTGTTATCATTTCTGATCGCAATGTTAGCATAGAGAATGTGTGGAACAAAGTTTTTCCAATAGCGCAACATGGCATATGCTTTTATCATATGAAGGGGAACATGAAACGCACTTGCAAGTTGAAAAAACGTGATCAAATACTTATGCACTTTGAGCAGGCTGCGAAATCTAATTCCATTGCTGAGTTTGATTGTCATTTTCGGAAGATCAAGAGAAAGGAACATGTTGCTCAATATATTGAACAGGCTGGGTTACATAAGTGGTCTAGAGCTCACATGGATGGACGCCGCTACAATGTAATGACAACAAATATTGCGGAGTCAATAAACTCATTCCTTAGGTTTGCAAGGATGCTGCCAGTGGTTCATTTGATAGGGGAAATTATTAATCTCCTTGTGAAATGGTTTATCGAACGTCGTGAGTTGGCCATGAATTGCACAACAACATTGTGCCCCAATTTTGGTGAGAAGAAGTTGAGGAATAGGTTGGAGGATGCTGCAAGGATGAATGTCGTTAAACTAAATAATGTACAATTTAATGTTTTGGACGGTGATATGGAAGGCCTCGTGGATTTGACGAACAACAGTTGTAGTTGTAGAAAGTTTTAGCTTAAGCAGCTACCTTGCAAGCATGTAGTTGTAGTTTGCCGCTTCTTGAAACTAAATGTATACTCGAAGGCTTCTCGGTGTTATACTCGGAATACTTGGTTGGATGCTTATTCGGATAGTATCTACCCGGTACAGCCTCACGCAATGTGGGTTATTCCTTAACATATTCAAAGTCGAGTTGTGCTGCCTCCCATGGCAAAGGTCATGCCAGGCAGATGAAAGAAGCTAAAAATTCCCTCGCAAGGAGAGGGCACCATTACAAGAAAGTGCTCAAGGTGCGGTTCCATAGGCCACAATAAAACCACCTGTAAAAATAATATTCCACGGCGCAATGTATCTTAGACAATATGATTTCTGTTGCTTTGTTAGGTAATGTCAACTTTAATTTTATTTGTGGTGGGTTTCGTGTTTGTTGAATGTGAATTGTGTTAAATTTGTATAATTTGGGTTGTATTGCTATACAACATGCTATGTTCCCTATTTATTGTGACAGTATCGCTATCATATTGTAATTTTATTGCCTTCAGATTGTCATTATATTGTACATTTATTGTACTGGTATTGGTATTGCAATGTAAACTGTGAGTACGAAATTAAAGGGCCTAAAATGTAACTCCAAATGGATCCAAAACACTAAAGTTCTTAGAATTCCATTATAACACAGTTACCGTGATACTCCTACTACACCTTCTTTTCTTATTACAAATTCAGCCGATGCATGGGGCAAATGGGGGGAAATACAAGGTCAAATGTCCTATGTGTTTGAGTAGATATAATTGGTGAAGGAGCATTACGACTGTTAACCCCAACAGATTGCAGATGTCTTGCTAAGAACACCCTTGAATTTATACAATGTGCCCAAGCCAGTCCCAAAGTTGCACTCACCCGTCTGCCTGATGTGTGCAGGCACTCCAAGTTTCCCAACCTCACCCCATTCACTCCATCATGTGGCCCAATAAAATCCACCACTTGGTTAGTGACAACCACCGCCAACCCAAACTTATTTGCTAAAGCCTTCAATGTCCCAGATATCTTGAAGAATATTTCATACCACCGTTTCAAATCTGTCGGTGTTGTCTGATATTGTGATCTGAATAATGCAGCAATGGAATCAATGACAATGAGTTTCACAGGTAACCGGGTGTGATTAATGGCAATAAATGCTTGTATGTCTCGAAGGACATGGATGAGTTGTTGAGCATCATGAACGCCATGAACATATATGTCTTCCAATGGCTCCATCCCTATTAAGTTGGGGTATGATGCATGATAAAGGTTGCCTAGTTGTTGCAATCGACGAAATGAGAAGCTGAATTCTGTGGATATGTAGAGGGAGGAGCCCCCTAGTCCGTCATGTGAGGGTGCGAGCTAAGCTCTAACCATAAGTTGGAGACAAAGTTGCGTCTTTCCGGAACCGGTCTCCCCTACCAATTCTGTTATGGAGTTGCAGGGTATCCCACCGCCCAAGCAGCCATCTAGTATTGGGCATCCGATGGATAATTTAGGGGTTGAAAGAGGAAGGAGCATGAGGTTTTGTGGTGTCATGTTTCTGTAATTTAAGGTGGGATGTGATGGTGATGCAAGGCAAGATTTGTAAACACCGTTAACCACTCGAACGAACTCGTGCTCTTATATAATAGATATTATTAGATAGTTATACAGGCTGAGAATGTCATTGCTTGGGTTAAAATATAGCACACGTCTCAAATTCATTCCACTTAATGAAAGAGAATGCAAGTTTGTAGTTAATACAAGCATCTAAAAACCAATGCTCAGTAGAATTAAAGGGTAAGAAAGATGTGGTGTACCAAGGAACCCCTAAACCCTAAACCAATTTCGAAGAAACCCCTAAACAAATTTCATAGAAACCCATAAACCCTAAACAAATTTCAGAGCAACCCCTAAACCCTAAAACCCTAAACCAATTTCGAAGAAACCCCTAAACCAATTTCATACAAATCCATACAACCTAAACCAAATTCACAAAAACCCCAAATTTCTAAGAAAATGACGATGAACAGTACCTTGTGGATGTGAACCGTGGAGTTAAGCTTGGATGAACAGACATCGTTGAGGGAGGAAGAGCATTGTGGAGACATTTCCCCACGTATTTATAGGTGGTAGTTTTTAAATTTTAAGGGAGGGGTGGTATTTTTAGAAAAAATTATAAAATGTGTGGCATTTTGAGATATTTCCCTATTAAATATAATATACTTAAAATGTATAGCCGCACGGCTATATTAAGGTTTTTTATTATAAAAAATAGTACGGCTATACTATTTTTACACATGGCGAAGCTGACGAAAGGCGCCCGGCGGTGGTACTATTTTTTATTATAAATAGTATAGCCGTGCGGCTACACTGAGTGTTTAAAAAGAAATAAAAAGAGTATAGCTGCGCGGCTATACCACGGTTTTTATTATGTAAAAATAGTATAGCCGCTCAGCGATACTATTTTTACACGTGGGGAAATGGGCGCTAGGCCCCAGGCAGGTCCCTTTTTAAAAAATATAAATAGTATAGCCCGCTGCTATACTAGGATCTTTTTTATCATGAAAATAGTATAGCTGCCCGGCTATACTGTGGTATTTATTATAAAAGGCTATACTCATTAACTTTTGAATCATCTGATTTACTTTCCTTTTCCTGCATAATATTATCCAACACTTTTTTTCATGCTTCATGCCTCAGTTTGTCTTTATTTTGTTCGAACTACACCAATATAAGAAATCCAGGCCTTAGGTAGAAAATATTAAAGTTCGAACTTACGCCCTCATCTTGGAAGGACTTGTTCCGTCAGCACCGCCAATAATTGAAATGCTCTTGATCTTGACATCTGATGTAATTGTATGAGAAACAAATGAACAAAGTATAACTCAATCAGAATGTAATGTAACGACATCAGAGATAACTTCATCTAGAATGGTAGGTTTTAATAAAATTTCTCAACACGCAACACAAATGTTTCAAAAATAAGTACAGCTATGTTTAACATCAGATATAGCAAATGAGAACAAGAACAAAAGATAATTATAAATGACACAAATTAAGTGTTATGTTTGTGAGAATGTGAAAGTAAAAAGTCTCACATTGGAAAGTTGAGAAACCTAGCAAGGGCTTATAAGGAGTTGGACTGCTCCTCCGACAAATTAAGTGTTAATTCAGGCCTAATCAATCAATCTGCTCTGATACCATGTTAAAATTTCAGAGGGATGGACCCTTGGCCCACCACTAGTAACATCGATATTGTCCCCAACTTAACCACCTATTTTGCAGGTGTGGGGTTTTATACAAAAGGCCTCGATGTTATTAGGAGTGGAACCATTTAATAAATGGGACTTTCTAATTATTTAAGTTTCCAATGTGGAACTCTGTGTATTCTTCAACACTCCTCCTCATGTGGAACCACTTTTTAGTGGGCCACACATGCAACCAATTATGTTAAGATTTCATAGGGACGAATCCTTGGCCCACTACTAGCAACATCAATATTACTTTGGGAGTTTTTGATTTACTCTTTTTGCCCATCTAACGGATCCAAAAGCTGCATTTCACCCAAATTACATTACTGAGAAATGACAAAAATGAAATTTAAAAAGAAAAATTTCAAAAGAAGAGATGACTCAACAATTGGAGCCCCAAAAAGCAGCATACTCCTTTTGGATCAGTTAACCAGACCAGCTCAGTTTGTAACAAAACTAATCAATACAACAAAAGAAACATGAAACTGAATATTCAGGTAAGCGAATATTTGTTCATCATCAGCTTCCTAGCAACCAAACATAACATAAACCAAAACAGAAAATGGGAAATACTGATTTTCAAAGATGCCATTACGTTGTTGATAAACGTGAGTGGCTAAAACCCTAGCTTGATGTATTTGCAGAGATGCCAGACCCGCCAGGAAAAAAGAAATATGAAAAAAAAAACGCAAGTTTTCCAAAAATGGGCCTAGGCGGGTCCTTTCTATTTTATTTTATAAATAGTACAACCGCCTAGCTATGCTCTTGAAATAATATATTTAAAACGTATAGCGCGCGCGGCTGTACTCCTAAAATTAATATATTTAAAGAGTATAGCCAACCGGCTATACCCAAAAAAAAAAAAATCAAAAGGACCTGTTTGAAGAGGACCTAAGAAGCTGCCACCAATTGTTCGGTTCATTTTTACACATGATTTTTCATGTTATTCACCCACTATTTTGAGTTAGTTCTTGACATTTTATAGCTTTTTACTTCCTTTTTGTGTTTTCTTAGATTTTACCTTGGTTGGAATGAAAATGAGCTAAAAGTGCATTATTGGTTATAAACTTTGTTTTTGTTCATTTTCATAGGTCAACTTCTTGGCCTGGGATCAACATGGTCTGGTGCTCGGATGAGGTCATGATCTTCATGAGACTTGTTCCAATGGATGTTAACTACAACATATCCAAATTTGAGCTCCATTGGACAAGTATTGCCTATCCAACCAATCCAGCATGTTACCACAGCTCTGGAAATCCGGATTTGGCCAGCTTTTACCTCCTTTGTGTCATCTTAATTTCTTGTTACCATAACTCTTGGTAACAAGGAATTACCTAAGTAGATGAGATATTTTCTGAAGCATTTGGCATCTTTGTGAGGACAAGGCTTCATCATTTGCAAGGGGACAAGAAGACAATGGGTGAAGACTTTGCATTAGAATACTAAAAGTAAAAGCTGGAAAGGAGGAGAGAGGGAAGCAAAAGGAAGTGCAATCTGATATTGGAGAGGCTTTTGAACGTGGGAAAGGAGGTCATTCCATCATTCTACACATTGAGAGCAGATTTTGGAGAGCTTGGAGCTAGGAAAAAGCCAAGGTGCAGCCAAGAAAAGTGGAGAAGAAGACTTCCACCATTGATGATCTTGAAGCTTTCATCATTTTCTCAAAATCTGTAAACTCTTTCTAATTTTATTTTGAGTTTGTATTTGGAATAAGTATGAGCAACTAAACTCCATAGCTAGGGCTTAGGTTGAAGCCCTAAACATGAATACCTTATTGTTTTGATGCTTGAGTGTATGAATTTCTAGATATTGTTGATGAATTCCAATTTACCAAATTAATCTATCCTTGATGTATGTTCTTCTTTGATTGATCACCTTTGAAAGCATGCTTCTTGAGGTTGTTGGGATTATGTGTATCTTCATGTTTTCCTAAGCAATAGATGGATGGAGTAAGAACCATCCATGTGAATTGGTTTCTTGAATACCTAATGTAAACACCATGCTATTAGGATTCTTGTGATTTTCATATTCTCTTTGAACTTAATGGGTTTTCCTTGTAATTGAATCGAAGTACGAACCATACCTAGGTTCGGTTATGAGGAGGGCACAAGTATTGTAGCACGAACCATGCACTTTACGTATATTAGAGAGAATCAATGCGTCTTGAGCCACGACCCATGGTCTTGATTGCGAACATCTTCATCAATACATTTAGAATTCATCACTTCAGTATTCATGAACATGGGTAGAATTGTTTAGGGTGGATTCCGAAACCCTAGTGTTTGTTACATTTTGATTTCACATTTTGATAATTCATCTCTGCCATTCTCATTTAATTTCAAAGTCCATTTACTTTCATGCAATAGAAATAGGTCACTTCAAACAAATCAAACCCCCCCCCCCCCCCAATGTGTGTGAGTTGCGTGTTCGACACGTTATGTGTCTTTGTTACTAAATTTTATTTGTTTATGTAATTGTTTTGGACTTTTGGTCCGCGTTGTGTTCTTGCATTTTCTGTGCTGAATCCAACTGTATAAAGAACGTGAATTTTGAACATACGGTTGGAAAGTTATAGGTCAAAAACTGGACAGAGGTCGAAACTGAAAAACAGAGAAAACGACTCTGCCCAAAAACGACCGGTCGTCACTGTTCACGACCGGTCGCTCATCACACGTTTATTGAAATTTCGACTCTGCCGAAAAACGACCGGTCGTCACTGTTCACTGATGATAAACAGGTGATAAAATGGCGATAGAAAATGCTGTTTGTGTTTGTTTTTAGTTTTCTTGTGTTGTTTCATTTCTTTTACATTTCTTTACTTATTTTTAGTTTCCATTTTGCATTTGTGCATTTGTGGTGTGTCAATTAAGTGTTCTCTTTGTACTCGAATTAGAACTTATAGGGAACCGACAAGTTCTTCGTGGGATCGACCCCGTATTTACATAATCTAAACTTCGATAGATTCGTGCACTTGCGGGCATTTTTAATTGTTTGTTTGCACATTAATTTGTGTCCTTTTAGGAATGCAACACCAATACCAACAGCAATGACATCCTTCAAGGCTTTTCCGATGGCACCAACCGATACAATCTCCACTCAGACGTGGTAGTTTGTTTGTTCTTGTATAAAATAAAATTTAAAAAAAAAAAACAAATCATGCTCGATGTTGTGATGAAGCAAACCCGAAAAGTTTGTCATTGCGTTTATTTATATATTTTGCAGGTTACAAGGAAGCTTGAGGGTCACGCTAAAAGAGTCACTAGCCTTGGCTTCTCGAACACTCTGAATGTACTAGTTTCTTCTGGTGATGATGCATATTGGAAACTACAATTATTTCATACATGGCTTCTACTCTAATGTGACTTCTGTTATTTAACGACGTCATTTTGGCCCTCTAGATTTTTGTGTGGGGGCCTGCTGGGTGGGAAAAACAGAGAAGCAAATTGAAAGGGATGAAATAATGATCAAAACCAATATTCTAGAAGCAGTTAACTGAAGAGCTGGAGTCAAACTTATGAGCAATGAAAAAGAACCATTTTGCAGTCTAGGTAAACTAAGTTTAATTGTTCAAAGTATGACCCTCACATTTTTCCTGTCAACCTGATGTGATGTCTCCAATAAGTCAATATGAGATAGAAATAACAATTGCTATGCAATGAAGATCTATTTCCAGATCAGAAAGCAAAATTTCCTTGAGGCCATTGACAAGTGAGAACATCATTTTTTTTATGTTTCTTATATTCTATACATAAAGAATCTTTTTTTTTTAAAAAAAAAAAAAACTATGTTCTGCATATTTTTGGTTCATTCTTGACAGCAATTGTCGCTCCAAGGCGTTAGATATCCTCATGAAGGATCTCGAAGTTTTTGCCAAAAGTAATGAGCAGCTTTTCAAAGAAATGCATCAAATGTGTATTGGTTCAATCCAGCAGGGATCATAAAGCACTCTCTATGTGTGGAGATATAATGTCTATGATGAAGGAAAATGCTATATCATTATAAATAAGGTACAACAAGCACCATATATGTATCTCTTCAATATGATTGATATATTTGTCAATGATCCTCGTACAACTTGTATAAGAATTGAAGAAATATTATTACATAACATTCTATAGTACTATTAGCTACTGTATTTTCACATCAGAAAAATACTAAAATACAAATTTAAAAATCATTGCTCTTATCATCGACCTTGAGGGTCTCGCCATCTTTTGGTACTAAGAGCATCCACAGTGGGGGGGGGGGGGGGTGTAAATTCAGGGGTGTAAAGCCACTTTTACATCCCCTTTACACCTCCGGGGGGTGTAAATATGTTTTTTGCTCCAGTGGGGGGTGTAAATTCGGGGGTGTAGCCGTGGGTCCCAGCTGTTTATGTTGACTTTTCTTCATTTTTCTTCTCTTTTCTCGGGTGGGTCCCGCCTGCAAGGGATGTAAAAATGGATGTAAATATACATTTTATTTTACATCCCCATGGTGGTGATGTATATTTACATCCATTTACATCTCACCATTGGAGACGATTCCGGTGACTCGGGATGTATATTTAACATACACCCCCTCACTGTGGATGCTCTAAGCAATGAATAAGAATCATTCAAGACATCAACTATACATGCAAAACCATATAGAAAAGATGAAATTTTTGACGATCATTCGTGTTCAGCTCAACACATGACCTCTATCAAATACAAGGGCATTATCCATTCTCACAAAAACAAGGACATTCTTCATGCCGTTCTCTGAGTTGTAAGTGACATGTTGCAGGACATTCATTGGAGACGTGCTGCAGAGAAGGATTCGATCAACTGATATGTCGTATGGCACATTTGAATCATGATCCACTGGGGAAACAACAGGTGGCTGCTGGAAATGATTACTGTTTAGATTATCATTTCCTTCATTCTCATTGCCTGGAAAGGGCTATGGTTGTATTTCAGTGCTCATGTCATTTATATTGACAGGGAAGCTTGTATTGCAGCCAACACCAAGCAGGGTGTCTTGCTCCAGTGAAATGTTGCATTGGGCTGTGATATAATCAATCAATTGTTGGTCATCAGAGACTTGTGAATTTGACAGTTACAAAAAAAAAAAAAAAAAACTATTTGTGAGAGATGTGACCAAAATAAAATTTCAAATCTAACATGAGAAATTAAAGCAGGGTTTGAGTGAAGCATCATAAAATATAATACATCTTTCGAGACAAACAGCGCAATCAGCCCTCTGCACTTGGAACCAAAACTCTGGTCCCATCTCTTTCCTGCAAAATGTAAGTAGAAATATATAGTTACATTTAATTATATGTTGAGAAAAGGACTTTCTTTTGGAACTAGCTAGGAAAAATGGGAACTTGAGCTAACTGCCATGGCACTTGAATCTCTGTTAGAAGATGAGTTCAACCAAATGGGCTGGTTTGATATTAATGGATGTGCATAAATCCTGCTCATGAGCACCCATGGTTAATGATATAAAAACACTAATTAATTTCTTTTGTCAAGATATGTATCGTAATTGGTAATTATGATTGAATGAGTAAACAAAAATGCGAAAATGAAAGGATATATAGGTACCCAGAATCTAAGGACAGAGAAGAAGGAAGCTGGGCAAGAAGATCACAGGAATTTGTTCCTGAATGCTGCATTGTATCTCTGCATGGAAGGACTGGATAAACTGGAAAAATAAGTTCATTTCCTCCATTAGTCTGAGTGTTCTCATCAGCCCCAGAAAAACAACAATCCATCAACTCAATAAACCTAAAAAATAATAAAATAAAATAAAAATGAGCCAATCTAAAAATTAGTCACAAAAAGAAACATGAATTAGTAACTGTGAATTAAAAGGTTCCTCTTAACCTTTGGTCTTCACTCAATTTCCAAATAACACAATAATCCCAGCCTTTCAAACCCATAAGGGGCCTAAGCCTCTCAATCAGATTTTGCATGATGATGGCATATCTACAGAGAATTTATTCAATAATGGATATTTCTTTAAAGAACAATCTATCGAATCTCATAATATGCAGAGATAATAATATTCCAAAAGCCACAAGAGACCTAAATTTCTGAAATTCTTGTTACAATAATTCCTCAAAAGCTCCTTCACTCAGCCAGTCATTCTATCAGCAAACAAGAGGGCAAGATCAAATGTCAAAATCTATAACAGAAATGCAATATCCAAAGAATGAAAAGCAGTCCAACCAAGAAGAACCATCAATGGATGAATATTGAATGCATAAAGATTTATCAAGTTTCAAGCAAGAAGAACCAAACCAATCAATCTATTGCTTAACCAAACCAGAAATAAATAGTTAGAATTTGAGATTGGGGCCTAAAAACCGAACCTTGTTATTGGCAAGACCATCGAAACTCCATGATAGGATAGCTTCATCATTTACTTCCACCGAAGACAGACACCAAGTCAGCAAATTTTGTATTTAGGGTTCCCATTGTGCTTGCTTCGGCTTCCAAATCTCAATCTCAAGCTCAAATTTGCAGGTAAACTTTTTCAATTTCAGGTTTCAGACTTTCAGTCAATCGCAGTGTTCAAAAAATCTGGCTATGCGGATGGCTAGGCGGCTAGGCGGCTAGGCGGGCGCTAGAAGGCTGGGCAGGCGGGCGCTAGAAGGCTGGGCGGGCCTCCTAGGCGGGTTCGGTCATTTTTCGGTGCCGAACAAGGGGGACGAAGCAGCCGAAACTTGTCTGCGTCTGCAAGCTCCATCCTCTGCGAGTGCAAGCTTCGTGTTCGTTTTGTATTCACAACGTATAGCCGTGCGGCTATACCATTAAAATATTCGAATTTATTAATATTTAAAGAGTATAGCCAACCGGCTATACTTTGAAAATATCCAAACGTATTTTGAAAGTAACGCCCGGCTATACGTTTTAAATATACAATTTATCATATCATTTTAGGGTTTAGGTCTAAAATACCACCTTAGCCCACTGGGCTAGAGTTATTTCTTCAATTATTTTATTTATACAAGGGATATTGGGGAATGAGAATTTAAATTCTTTATGATACCTCCCATTCTAATGATTTCCAGCTATTAGCCCATTGGGCAAGAATAAAAAATGAATTTTATTTATAATAAATAATACAGATTAAGCCCATAAATACAACAACAACAACAACAAAATCCCCCAACATTTTGTGGATCAAAGGATGTTGAATTTTATAGTATAAAATTGCTTGTATAGAAATTTACTTTTGAATTTTATAGTATAAAATTGCTTGTATAGAAATTTACTTTCTAGAAGAAAAATTGGACACAAAATAGTCTAACGAGACAACGAAGAGAAGTTTGCAGCTCTGTTTTGAAATTATTGAAGGTATCAGAGGTCATATGACATTGATATATGAACTATTCAAAATGAGAATTCAAACAACATGTGTTAGATGAGAAGAAGCATCTCATTCTTAAATATAACATATTATTTCATTTGTCTACTGTTCTGCTTGTTGTTAAGCTGGCACAACCAACATTCTTTCACCAAGAAACTTTTCCTGAACCTCAGAGAAATTTAGTAAATTGAAATGTATCCTAGCATCAAAAGTCATAGATTACATAAACTCATTAACCAAAGGCAATGCTTCCACTCTAGTTTTGGTCTTCCTTTCTATTTTGTGATTGCATATGTTCATACATATGCCTGTGCGCATTTGTGTGTGTGAGAGAGTACTTGTTATTCTCATATTTAGTAAAAGATTTAGTCACTTTCTGTTTTTCTTAATTGGGAGAGACACTGACTTGTGTGTTTAACTTGACAGCTTGAATTGGCAGCATTAACAGTGTAAAGACCCTCGTCCAAATCCAGTCATTAAGACTCTTTTCGTTGATCATGTTTGTGAACCACAGGAAAATGTTCCTTTGTCTCAACCAATTGAAAACGATTTGGAAGTAAGATATGCTATGGTGACATAAATTTATTTTTCTTAAGTATTTGTCCTCATTAACCAATGTCATGCTCGGTGTCTACACTTACTTATTTTTGTCCAAATCCAGTTATTAAAACCCTTTTCATTGATCGTGTTTGTGAATGGCAGGACTGTTTGTCTTTGTCTCTATCGACTGGGAACAGTTTGCAAGTAAGATATGTTCTGGTAAACTGAAATTCTTTTCGTATTGGTCCTCATTAACCAATGTTTCCTGCTCATCACCCGTACTAGCTGATTTTTCTTTTTCTATTTTTAAACAAGATTTTGTTTAGTCTTTCTGGTTTCTTCTAAGATTGCTCTTACCTTCTGTATTTATCCTTCACAAGCAACATCAAATCCATTTCCAACTTCTTCTGCTGAGCCAAAAATTTGTCTGTAACATAAGATGCGCTCTCCGGGAGCAGTATCTCTCAATGCTGCAAAGAGCCCAGGTATTTTATTTTAGTTCTTGAAGTGATGTTGTTGGGTACTGGTACCCTCTAATTTATGTTTGAAGAGTGTCATCATTTTACACATTGCATAATTGTTATTATTAACTTTTGATTAAAGTTTTGTGGCTACAGCTATAGAGGTTATTGACTATCCATGCTTGTCCAAAAAAATATTCTTTTTGATTATGGATGAGGTAATCTGAATCAATTTTATGTACAGAATTACATAATTATAGAACTTGTGTGTCTTGACCTTGGTTTTCTTTCATTTATTTAGGTAAAATCAGTTGTCACTGATCCTGGCCAAAGTCACATGTCCGCGGTTGCCATACCCAATGTTTTGCCCACTACTGTTGCCCTGACACTAAATGAGGGCTCATATCCAATGAGCATGGATTTTCATCCCACTTGGCAGACTCTTCTTCTATGTTAAGAAATGAGAAACTACGTTCTTTTTGTTCTTTTATTTTTTCTCCCATCGTTTATAAATTTCCTGTCTTTTTAGGATGATCGTGTGCGGTAACTACTTTTGATAGTTCACTCATGAATCCTGCTAATGTGATTCTTTAGTTGGAACCTGGGGGTGTTGGAGACATAGGACAATGGGATGTTAGTTCAGGGAAAAAGTTGCTTTCAAGAAATTTTAGAGTCTGGAATCTTGATGCAGGCCCATTGGCCTTAAAGGTGCATATGCTTTTGGATTATGTACTACTCTTTCAACCTTAGGCCTAGTTTGGGATTGCTGTCACTTTTAAAAAAAGTTGTTTCTGCTGTGCTTTAAAAATAATTAGCTATAAAGTAAAGCAGCTTCATGTTTGGTAAACAGTATTTTTAAAGTGCTGTTAGTACAAAAAGCAGTGTCAAAACCGTTTGGTAAATTTTAATATAAAATTGTTGTAATTGTGAATAATGACTAAAATAGACAGGATGTTAAAAGTGCTATGTACTAATCATGTGGTGGTAGTGGTAGTGATGGAGTGGAGGTGGTGGTGGTGATGAAGGTGGAGTTGGTTGTTGTGGAAGTAGTGGTGGTGAGGATGGCGGTTGTGGAGGTGGTGGTGGTGGTGGTGGTGGTGGTAGTGGCATCATGGTGGTGGTGGTGGTGTTGGTTGTGGAGGTGGTGGTGGATGTGGAGATTTTGGAGGAGGTGGTGGTTGTGGTGGTGGTGGAGGTGGAGGTGGAGGTGGAGAGGTGGTGGTGGTGGAGGAGGTGGAGGAGGTCGTGGTTGTGGTGGTGGTGGTGGAGGATGAGGAGGAGTAGGATGTGGTGGTGGTGGTGGTGGCGGCGGTGGTTGTGGAGGTAGTGAATGTGGTGGTGCAAGTGGTGGAGTTGGATGTGGAAGTGGAGGTGGTGATGAAGGTGGAGTTGGTTGTTGTGGTAGTGGTGGTTGTGGTGCAAGTGGTGGAGTTGGATGTGGAAGTGGAGGTGGTGATGAAAGTGGAGTTGGTTGTTGTGGTAGTGGTGGTGGTGGGGATGGCGGTTGTGGAGGTGGTGGTGGATGTGGAGGTTTTGGAGGTGGTGGTGGAGGTGGAGAAGGTGGTGGTTGTGGTGGTGGTGGTGGTAGATGTGGTGGTGGTGGTGGTGGCGGTGGTTGTGGAGATAGTGAATGTGGTGGTGCAATTGGTGGAGTTGGATGTGGAAGTGGAGGTGGTGTCATTTTTAAAAATGAATGATGGTATTTTGGGAATTAAAAAAATTCATTAAATGTTAATCTCAGCTTCTTTTAAAAAACAACCCAGAGCCTGCTTTTAAAAGCTGCTGTCAAAAGGCCATTGCTTTTAAAATAATCGGGATATTTTATTTTTACCAAACACCTTAAACTGCTTAACTATAAAGTGAAGCAGGTTTTTGACGAAAAAAAGCAATCCCAAACGAGGCCTTACTGATATGATCCGAAATTTGAACCAATGTCAATTATTTCAGGAAGCTCTGGTCAAAGATTCATATGTATCTGTTAATCGTATCCGACAGAGTCCTGATGGTTGTATATTTGTTGAGAATGTTCTCATACTTAAAATGGTATGGAGTTGCTGATTTTCATTTCTTGTAGTTCATATTCACTGCCGTCGTGTTCTTCATTGAACACGGGTTGCATATGCAAAGCGCATTGTGCAATTATATTCTTATAATGGAGGCAACAACAATTGGAAGTAAGTTTTGAAAAAGAACACAAATTCTCAAGGAAACTGCAACTTTTGAGTATGTGACTTTAAACCTAACCCATAATTTTTCTTACGTAGATTGATGCTCACTTAGGAAGAGTAAATGATTTTGGCATTCTTTTCCCCTCGCGACCAACTTTTGGTCATAACTTGTGTTGATGACAAGACCGTCAAGGTTGGTTTCATTAATGTATGTTTAAGGTTTGGGATATATTTTGTAGCCAAAGACTGTTTACTTTTGAAGGTCATGAAGCTCCTGTCTATTCTGTCTGTCCTCATACCAAAGAAAATGTCCATGTAAGGGCCACTTTGGGTATTGATGTTGTGGTTCTGGTGATGTTTTTGTTTTGAATCATCTGATTTACTTTCCGGTTCCTGCAATATATTATCCAACACTTTTTTTCATGCTTCATGCCTCAGTTGTCTTTTCAACATCAGTGGATGGCAAGATCAAAATATGGTTATATGATAGCTTTGAAGGCAGTGCTGTACCAAACTGGCTCATAGTGCTGATGTTCAAAGGTTCAGCTTCTATGGCCTGCGCTTGCCATCTTT
Source organism: Prunus avium (assembly GCF_965620075.1). NCBI lineage: Eukaryota > Viridiplantae > Streptophyta > Magnoliopsida > Rosales > Rosaceae > Prunus > Prunus avium. The sequence continues at coordinate 3,186,387 of NC_142285.1, forward strand.
AATTTCCTGATTGATATCTTTGGGTTAATATAGTAATGTTAGTTTTGATTGGGATCATGTAGGCTTTTTTTCATGTGGGATCAGCCAAGGGGGGAAACAATCAGAGCCAGGAGCGACCAAGTGTAAAAAAACGTGGATTTGTTTTTTTGTTTTTGATATTAAGAGAGATTACATGAGCCTCAACTAAACCAACATCTTCCATTGCAAAAATGCGACGAAGTGAACATTGAACTCCTATCAAAGACTTTTTTTATATTTATTTTGTTCGAACTACACAAATATAAGAAATCCAGGCCTAGATTTCTTCTTAATGTCTTCTTTATGAATTTCTGACTCCTCAATCTTCTGCTTTCAAATACTTCATTCCTAGTCCTCGATCGAGGACACAATACAAAGATCATAGTAACCAGTACAGTGTTGTCTACTGGACTGCTGATCCTGGGCCTAACCCTGCTATTGTATGTGAGGAAGAACCAGCAACAAATATATGGTAAGCTATTTGATTTTGTACTCTTCTGCCCCTCCATCTTCTAAGATAGGTAGGTTCAGTTCTATAGAAAATTTGTGCTGTTGCCTCTCTGGTTTCTAAGCTAAGGTTCCATGCTACATTATTTACTTCACTAAGTACTTCACAGGAGAACTGAAGCCCGGCCAAAAGGAAGATCTGGAATTACCATTATTAGACTTGGCCGCTGTTGTTTGTGCAACCAAAAACTTATCAAACAACAATAAACTTGGAGAAGGTGGTTTGGGATCAGTCTTTAAGGTAAAATCAAATACAGTTCTCCCTACAGTTAGCTTGACAGTTTCCAAATGCCATTTGGGTCAGGACTAAGGTGGTGTAATTTTTTATTTTTTATTTTTCAGTTCTCTCGTGGGTTGGTTTTGTGTTCCTATGCAAGAGGAGGATGAGACAAATCTTTCATTTTTTTTAAATTTTCTATCAGCAAACAAGAGGGCATGATCAAAAGTCAAAATCTATAACAGAAATGCAATATCCAAAGAATGAAAAGCAGTCCAACCAAGAAGAAGCATCAATGGATGAATATTGAATGCATATAGATTTATCAAGTTTAAAGCAAGAAGAACCAAACCAATCAATCTATTGCTTAACCAAACCAGAAATAAATAGTTAGAATTTGAGATTGGGGCCTAAAAACCGAACCTTGTTATTGGCAAGACCATAGAAACTCCATGATAGGATAGCTTCATCATTTACTTCCACCGAAGACAGACACCAAGTCGGAAAATTTTGTATTTAGGGTTCCCATGACTTGTGCTTGCTTCGGCTTCCAAATCTCAATCTCAAGCTCAAATTTGCAGGTAAACTTTTTCAATTTCGGGTTTCAGACTTTCAGTCAATCGCAGTGTTCAAAAAATCTGGCTAGGCGTATGGCTAGGCGGCTAGGCAGGCGCTAGGCGGCTGTGCAGGCCTCCTAGGCGGGTTGGGTCATTTTTCGGTGCCGAACAAGGGGGACGAAGCAGCCGAAACTTGTCTGCGTCTGCAAGCTTCGTCCTCTGCGAGTGCAAGCCACGTGTTCGTTTGTATTCAAAGCGTATAGCCGTGAGGCTATACCCTTAAAATATTCGAATATATTAATATTTATAGCCGAACGGCTATAGGTTTAAAATATCCAAACGTATTTAGAAAGTAAAGCCGCCCGGCTATACTGTTTAAATATACAATTTTATCATATCATTTTAGGGTTCAGGGGTAAAATACCACTTTAGCCCATTGGGCTAGAGTTATTTCTTCAATTATTTTATTTATACAAGCAATATTAGGGAATGAGAATTTAAAATCTTTATGATACCTCTCATTCTAATGATTTCCAGCTATTAGCCCATTGGGCAAGAATAAAAAATGAATTTTATTTATAATAAATAATACAGGTTAAACCCATAAATACAACAAAATCCCCCAACATTTTGTGGATCAAAAGATGTTGAATTTCATAGTATAAAATTGCTTGTATAGCTATTTACTTTCTAGAAGAAAAATTGGATACAAAACAGTCTAACGAGACAACGAAGAGAAGTTTGCAGCTCTGTTTTGAAATTTATTGAAGGTATCAGAGGTCATATGACAATGATATATGAACTATTCAAAATGAGAATTCAAACAACATGTGTTAGATGAGAAGTAGCATCTCATTCTTAAATATAACATATTATTTAATTTGTCTACTGGTTGTGCCTTTTGTTAAGCTGGCGCAACCAACATTCTTTCACCAAGAAACTTTTCCTGAACCTCAAAGAAATTTAGCTAGGAAAACCTTTGGTGGTTAGGGAAAGTTAAGATAGAAATAGAGGCTGAGGCAAGGCTGAAGAACAATCGCGAGCACATGTGATATTATAGAAAATGTAGTGAAGGAATTTAGAATGGCCATTTTCCAAATTAAGCACACATCTTAGAATGGCCTTTGGACAAATCTAAGTCTGAGTGTTCTCATCAGCCCCAGAAAAACAACAATCCATCAACTCAATAAACCTAAAAAATCATAAAATAAAATAAAAATTAGCCAATCTAAAAATTAGTCACAAAAGAAACATGAATTAGTAACTGTTACTTAAAAGGTTCCTCTTAACCTTTGGTCTTCACTCAATTTCCAAATAACACAATAATCCTAGCCTTTCAAACCCACAAAGGGCCTAAGCCTCTCAGTCAGATTTTGCATAATGATGGCATATCTACAGATAATTTATTCAATAATGGATATTTCTTTAAAGAACAATCTATCGAATCTCGTAATATGCATAGATAATAATATTCCAAAAACCACAAGAGACCTCAATTTCTGAAATTCTTGTTACAATAATTCCTCAAAAAGCTCCTTCACCCAGCCAGTCATGGCCAAAACCAAAAGTTCTAGCCATCTGTATAAACAGAAACCAAAAGGCATAAAAGTAAGACAATTTGTAATAGTTATAAGTGAAAACAATAACCGATTACAGCTAGCCAACATGCTAATCTAATGATTCCAGAGTAAAAAGTAGAATCCAACCACTTAATTAAACTACCCAAGTGCAAAACAAGAAGAAAAACAGATTTAGATCAAACACTTTCCTCAAATTACACCAACCAGTAGTGACACAAAAAAAAAAAAAAACAGATTATAATGCAACTGCAAGCCCATTCCCAGATCTTTAATATTGACTGATATGAAATCCACAATAATTGAGTCAAAATGGTACTCCTTAACGATATGGCATGAAAATTAGAAAATACTATCAAGTAAATGAGCCAAGTTTCGACCCCGCATTCATAACATTGTAGCAAATTCACAATCAGACCATTCAAACCAATAGGAAGAGAAACTAAAAAGAAAATAATTCCAATTATGGTAGCAAAACTCACAAGACAGAAAATAATCCCCAAGTTACCGATCCTCTAGGCAATCATGTAGCTAACCAATTCAAATTGCTATGCCAAACCCACATCTAATACTAACAAAGCTGCTTCTGCTTTCCATTTCGTAACAAAAATAAAAATAACCAAATCAACTTAAATGTCTAAGTATCACCCAACAGAAGAATTCAGCAATCAATGCCCGAATGCACCACAAACATGCATAACACAACTATTGGATTAGTATAAGGTGATTTTAGCTAAACTACAAATGAATGGTGTTATCATACTCCAACAGATACTGCTTGAATAAATCTGGATTTCCAGTTTCTATTAAATCCATGCACAGAAAAAAAAGGGTGAATTGTTAGGAAGAACTAACCTTTACGTTGTTGATAAACGTGAGTCGCTAAAACCCCAGCTTGATGTGTTCTGCAGAAATGCCAGACCCGCCAGGAAAAAGAAAACTGAAAGAAGAAAAAAAACACCATTGAAGTTTTCCAAAAATCAGCCGCCTAGGCGGGCTAGGCGGGCCTTTTTTATTTCGGCTATACTCTACACTCTTGAATTAACATATTTGAAGGGTATGGCCGAGCGGCTATACTGTCCAAATATATTATTTAAACAGTATAGCCGAGCGGCTATCCCAAATACATTATTTAAACGTACATTCAAGTTTGCCCACTCCCAAGCTATTCCAAATATGATTCATTTCGCCCACTCCCAAGCTCATTCACGTTTGTTTAAATTAACCCAAATATTATTAAGCAAATCCTGAACTGAAACAACGTGTTCGTATACTTGAACAAGTGCTAGCAGTGCACTAACCCGAGAGAAGACGAAATCCATTCCCGAAGGGTTTGAACATTCAACATAGTTTCAGCTGTTGTAAAGGTCTTCAAAACTACCACAACTGCAAATATCAAAATAATATGAATGAACGATAAGAAACCCCACATAGAGCTTAGATTACAAGAGTCAATATTTAGTGATATAAATAAACTAAATGCTGACCGAGGGTAGTTTCTGGGTTTAACCCTGCAATATTTCTGGCAACATCAATAGGATCAACGTTTGCAAGACTGCACACAGAGGAAAACAAATTAATAGAATACCCTTATACCCGAATCATCCATCCTCTGACAATAAATAATAAATTATATATGCTACAAATATTTTTCAGAAACGGAATACTGCCACTCTTTATGGGCCATGCTCTCCAACAAACATTCGGTTAATCTTTTCTTTGAGGGATGCAGCCTGCATATTGTGGCATAGAAAACATTAATTAAACAACACTATATTCACCCAATCCCTTCCCCCCACAAGACACTAGTTTCTGGGTTTAACCTCTGCCAATTTCCAAGGTTTCAGGCTTAAAACGTTGCTGATTTTCAGAGATGCCTTTACGTTGTTGATAAACATGAGTCGCTAAAACCCTAGCTTGATGTATTTGCAGAGATGCCAGACCAGACAGGAAAAAAGAAATCTGAAGAAAATAAACGCCATTCAAGTTTTCCAAAAATGGGCCGCCTAGTCGGGTATAGCCGCATGGCTATACTCTTGAAATAATATATTCAAAACGTATGGCCGCGCGGCTGTACCCGTTAAATAATATAGTTACAAAGTGAGAACATCATTTTTCCTCTCAACCTGATTTGATGTCTCCAATATGTCACTATGAAATAGAAATAACAATTGCTACTCGACGATGATCTATTTCCAGATTAGAAAGCAAAATTTCCTTGAGGCCATTGACAAGTGAGAACATCATTTTTTTTTTAAGCTTCTTACAATCTATACATAAACAATCTCTATAAAAAAATACCATGTTCTGCATGTTTTTGGTTCATTCTTGATAGCAATTGTCGTGCCAAGGCATTAGATAAACTCATGAAGGATCTCAAAGTTTTTGCCAAAGGTAATGAGGAGCTGTTCAAAGAAATGCATCACATGTGTATGGGTTCAATCCAACGGGGATCGTAAGGCACTCTCAGGCAAATAATTGAGGCAAATCCAGTTTTCCGTGGCAAACTGAAGTATCCTAGCATCAAAAGTCATAGATTACATAAACTCATTAACCAAAGGTAATGCTTCCTCTCTAGTTTTGGTCTTCCTTTCTATTTTGTAATTGCATATGTTCATACATATGCCTGTGCGCGTTTGTGTGTGAGAGAGAGTACTTGTTATTCTCATATTTAGTAAAAGATTTAGTCACTTTCTATTTTTTGTAATGGGGAGAGACACTGACTTGTGTGTTTAACTTGACAGCTTGAATTGGCAGCATTAACAGTGTAAAGACCCTCGTCCAAATCCAGTCATTAAGACTCTTTTCGTTGATCATGTTTGGGAACCACAGGAAAATGTTCCTTTTCCTCTGCCAATTGAAAACAATTTGGAAGTAAGATATGTTCTGGTGACATAAATTTATTTTTGTCAAGTATTTGTCCTCATTAACCAATGACCAGCTCGGTGTCTACACTTACTGATTTTTGTCCAAATCCAGTTATTAAAACCCTTTTCATTGATCATGTTTGTGAATTGTCTTTGTCTCTCTCGACTGGGAACATTTTGCAACTACGATATGTTCTGGTAAACTGAAATTCGTTTCGTATTGGTCCTCATTAACCAATGTTTCCTGCTCATCAGCCACACTAGCTGATTTTCTTTTTCTTTTTTAAACAAGATTTTTTTTAGTCTTTCAGGTTTTTTCTAAGATTGCTCTAACCTTATGTATTTAGCCTTAACAAGCAACATCAAATCCACTTCCAACTTCTTCTGTTGAGCCAAAAATTTATCTGTAACACAAGATGCGCTCTCTCCGGGAGCAGTATCTCTCAATTGCAGCAAAGAGCCCAGGTATTTTATTTTAGTTCTTCAAGTGATGTTGTTGGGTACTGGTACACTCTAATTTATGTAAAATCTAATCAAATACATGCTGCTAGGTGCCTGTTTGACCAGATGATGGAGAGGAACTTGATTTCATGGATGACGATGATTTCAGGTTATGTTCAAGGAGGTTACTATTATGAAAGTCTGGAGTTATTCAGGCAAATGAGAAAAACATATTTGAGCCTTGATGAGGTTCTTTTGGTCACAGTACTTTCAGCATGTGCTCATGGGGGAGATTGCAAGTTAGGCAGATCCATTCAACGTCTGATTTTCAAAATATGGAATGAATGTTGAAGGGTTTCTTTGGAATGCTCTGATAGACTTGTATGCCAAATGTGAAAAACTGGCTGAGGCTCGCTTAGTTTTTGAGCAGTTGCCTTGCAAGAGAGTTGTGTCTTGGAATTCGATGTTGGATGGGTTCTGCAGAAGTGGAGATATTAAGAAGGCTAGACTCTTCTTCAATGAGATTCCTGAGAAGGATGTGATTTCTTGGAACACCATGATCAACTGTTATTCCATATCTCATTGATTCAAAGAAGTATTTGAGTTATTTCATGCGATGCGGAGTTCAAATGTTTAGCCGGACAAGATCACACTAGCCAGTGTTCTGTCTTCCTGTGCTAGTGTTGCAGCCCTGAATCATGGCATTTGGGTGCATGTTTACATAAAAAAGAATCATATTGAGTTGGATATTATGTTGGGAACTGCTTTGATTGACATGTACGGAAAGTGTGGAAGCATTGAAGAAGCCTATGAGATATTCTCATATATGACTGAAAAAATTGCGTTTGTGGACTGCTATGATAGCAGCACATGCCATGGAAGGGCAAGTCCAGAAAGCTATTGATCTCTACTCAGAAAAGGAAGCTCTAGCAATAAAGCCGGATCATGTCACTTTCGCAGCTCTTCTATCTGCTTGTAGCCATGGAGGCTTAGTCAATGAAGGGTACACATACTTCAACAAGATGACTAGTGTCTACAGTATTGTTCCTAAGATCCAAAATTATGGGTGTATGGTTGATCTCCAAGGTCGGGCCGGATGCTTAGACTAGGCGGTGAAGTTTATGCCAAAGATAGTGTAATGAGAGTGTAATAAGAGAGGTTTTGCAGCCTTTCAATTCATTTATTCTTTCATTACTAATCTGGGAACATATATACAAGTATAGATATAACTATTCGTTAGTTACAATACAAACAAAATCACAAAACATGGAAGTGTGTTTCCAGCTCTTTGTGTTTCCCTAAAACATGGAAATGGGTTTCTAGGTGGCAAACATGCTTTTCCAGTATTTGTGCCAAGCTGTCCAATACTCCCCCTCAAATCATTGACTAACACTCCCTCTCAAGTTGGTGCAAAGATATCACGCATGCCCAACTTGTCAAGTGAGCCATAAAAAACTTTACTTGATACAGCCTTCGTCAGAATGTCAACAAGTTGGTTTTCGGAGTTTACGAACGGAAACTTAATTATACCACTTTCTAGTTTCTCTTTGATGAAATGTCAGTTGACTTCCACATGTTTGGTACGGTTGTGTTGTACTGGATTATGTGCTATCTCGATAGCAGCTTTATTATCATAGTACATGTTTGTAGCTTTCAATGGTTTAGTTCCAAGATCCTTCAGTAATCTCCGTAACCAAAGCAATTCACACACTCCTTGAGCCATTCCCCTAAACTCTGCTTCAGCACTTGATCTAGACACAACTCTTTGCTTCTTACTCATCCAAGTGACTAAGTTGCCACGCACAAATGTAAAATATCCAGAAGTAGAACGTCTATCTGTGATGGATCCTACCCAATCAGCATCTGTGTATCCTTTTATGTCCATGTGTGTATGTTTGGAGAACATCAACCCTTTTGCAGGGGCAGTCTTCAAGTATCTTATAATCCGTGATACTCCATTCATGTGTGCCTCACTTGGTTGATGCATAAACTGACTTACCATACTCACAGCATAAGCTATGTCGGGGCATGTGTGTGACAGATAGATCAGTCGCCCAACTAATCTTTGATACCTTTCTTTACCAGTAGGTACTTGATCTGGATACATCCCTAACTTGTGGTTCTACTCAATAGGTGTGTCAGCTGGCTTGCAATCTAGCATTCCAGTTTCTGTTAACAAATCTAACACATATTTTCGTTGGGGGTAGAAATATGCCATGTTTTGATCTAGCAACTTCTATGCCAAGAAAATATTGTAACTCACCTAATTCCTTCATCTCAAATTCACTAGCAAGGAGCTTCTTCATTTCTTCATTGTCATTACAGGTAACCACCATATCATCAACATAGATGATAAGGGCCATAAGTTTGTCACCACGACGCTTTAAGAATAATGTATGATCCAAGTTGCTCTGAGTGTACCCGAAGTGCTTCATGGAATCAGTGAATCTTCCAAACTAGGCTCATGATGACTGCTTTAGCCCATATAATGATTTTCTCAGCTTGCATACTGTGTTGGGACCATATATCATAGAGATCCCTAGTGGTGGATCCATATACACTTCTTCTTGCAAGTCCCCGTGAAGAAATGCATTCTTTACATCATACTGCAGTAGTGGCCAGTCAAGATTTGCAACCAATGACATGAGAACACATACAGTGTTGATCTTGGCAACAGGTGCAAATGTCTCCTGGTAGTCAATTCCATATGTTTGTGTATACCCTTTGGCCACTAATCGAGCTTTGTATCGGTCTATGGATCCATCAGCTTTGTATTTAACGGTGTATATCCACCGACATCCAACTGATTTCTTCCCTTGTGGTAAAGGAACCATTTCCCCTGTAGAATTCTTTTTCAGAGCTTCCATTTCAATTGTCATTGCTTCAGCCCATCTGGAATCTGTTACAGCATCCTGCCACTTATTTGGAACACATATAGTAGATAATTGATTGACAAAGGATGCATACGACTTTGACAATCTATGAGTTGACACATGGTTATTAATGGGATATTTTGATTTGACAGTAAGGTCAGGAAAATATTGAGGTTTAGGTTTTCCTCTAGTGGTCCTAGGTGGGAGAGTATATGGTGCAATATTAGGTGGTTCGGAAAATACCTCGAGTGTTTCTTCATCACTAGACGATTGGTCCAATGGTACGGCATGAGGAGTTGTATTTTGTAGTTGATCATTGTAGACATTTGGATTGTCTCCTCCGGGGTCTTCACTGAATAAGAACGAAATTTCTTCAGTACATTCATCGCTGTCCAAAAAAACACCCTCGAGGTCAGTGGAGCAAAGCGACTGGTCACTAGGTTCTAGACGACCGGTCGTTTTTGGACAGCTTGGATTTTCAACATCGCTGGAGCAAGGCGACTGGTCGTTGGGTTCAAGGCGACATGTCATTTTTTGGCAGATTGTTTCGCGACCGGTCGTTTCTGGCTGCCGACCAATCGCTTCAGGGCAGTCTTGAATTTTTTCTTCCTTCTCTTCACTCCTCCTCTCCCTCTGAAGAGAAGGGGGCGTGGAAGCTTCAAAGTAGGATTAATCTTCTTGAAATGTGTCATCCATAGTGACAAAGAGCTTGTGAGTAGGAGGATGGTAACACTTGTATCCTTTTTTATTTGATCCATACCCAACGAGCACACATCGAATGGCACAAGGATCCAGCTTACTCCTTTGATGAGGGGGAACATGAGCATATACAACACAACCAAATATGCGAGGAGGCAACTTGAGGACGGTAAGAAGAGAGACGTGACGAGCCAAGGTGTCCAGTGGAGTCTGAAAATCCAAAACACTACTAGGCACCCGATTAATTACATAGACTGCAGAGATAAGAGCATGTCCCCATAAGCATGTATGCATGAGCAACCTCAAGTAATTGTCGATTCTTTTGTTCGGCAACACCATTTTGTTGCGGAGTAAAAGAGGTGGAGGTTTGATGAATGATGTCGTGGTTCCGGAAGAATTGAGCTAAGACATTGTTCACATATTCCCCACCATTATCGGATCGAAATACTTTGATGGAGGTCTGGAACTGTGTGGTAATCATAGCATGAAATTCACGGATTGTAGCAGAAACATCACTTTTATGAGCTAGCAAGTATACCCAAGTCATGCGACTGCAGTCATCAATAAATGTAACAAACCATCTCTTGCTATGGGAAAAAACTTTAGCAGGACCCCAAACATCAAAGTGAACCAAATTAAATGGAAATTCCGTTTTATTATCACTTAAGGGAAAAACGGTTCTATGGCTTTTGGCCAATACACAGGTTTCACACCGAAATTGAGGATTATCTAAACCACGGAACAAAGACAGAAACGAACGTTTAAGATAGCCAAAGGATGGAAGTCCTAGGCGACGATGCCAGAGCCAAATCTAGTGTTGATTGCGAGCTTGTGAGCTGAGACCATGAGTATGAGCTGCCCTTGGTGGTGAAGAGACCGTCAAGGAATACAACCCTCATCTCCATTTACCATGCCTAATCGTCACGTGAGTTGTGAGATCCTGAAAAGTACAGGCTGAGAATGTCATTGCTTGGGTTAAAATATAGCACACGTCTCAAATTCATTCCACTTAACGAAAGAGAATGCAAGTTTGTAGTTAATACAAGCATCTAAAAACCAACGCTCAGCAGAATTAAAGGTTCAGAAAGATGTGGTGTACCAAGGAACCCCTAAACCCTAAACCAATTTCGAAGAAACCCCTAAACCAATTTCAAAGAAACCCATAAACCCTAAACCCTAGAGAAACCCCTAAACCAATTTCATAGAAACCCATAAACCCTAAACCAATTTCAGAGCAACCCTTAAACCCTAAAACCCTAAACCAATTTCATACAAATCCATACATCCTAAACCAAATTCACAAAAACCCCAAATTTCTAAGAAAAGGACGATGAACAGTACCTTGTGGATGTGAACCCTGGAGTTAAGCTTGGATGAACAGACACCGATGAGGGAGGAAGACCACTGCGTCGGAGAGAGAGAGCTGCGCAAGAGAGCTGAGCGACAGAGAGAGACGGAGCCAAGAGAGTTGAGAGAGAACACAATTTCTAAAAAAGTGATATGGGTGCAATCAGTCGAAAAGAAAGATGTATTTATAGGTGATAGTTTTAAATTTTTAAGGGAGGGGTGGTATTTTCAGAAAAAATTATAAAATGGGTGGCATTTTGAGCTATTTCCCTATTAAATATAATATACTTAAAAAGTATAGCCGCACGGCTATATTAAGGTTTTTTTATTAGGGTAATCTGCTGAATTGCCCCCTGAACTTGTACATAATTCTCAATTTACACCTTGACCTTTTTTTTAGTGAATTAAGGGCTCGAATTAAATTTTATTATCAATGTTCCCCCCACCGTCAAAATTCAAACATTTCATCCATTAATCCGTCCATTTGACTTATGTTGACTCTCTTTTGAGGGTTATTTTTGTCATTAAAAATAATAAGTATATGGAAAATGGGCTAGTTAATTGTTTTTAAAATTTTCTTTGCTTGAGGTCAATGGGCCGATTAGATCCAATGACCAGCAATGTTAAACCCAACCCCACCTTCAATTCTTCCAGTGTCAACCACATCCACAACCACCGCAATCTCCGACGGCTCCACCTAACCTCAAAAACCCAATACGAAGTGAAAAAGCACAAAAAATCGAAAGGGCACAAGTTGCTACCCGGGACCATGCCTGATAAGTCCATAAATATACTCATTTATGTACTCTCTTTACTTAGGCTTTGTAGAAGAATTAGACTTAAAAAGGGCTTATTACTTCACTTTTCTGATTTTCAGCTTTTCTGCGCTCTTGGAAGGTTTTTAAGGGAAAATCAACTTTTCGGAGGAATTTTAGTGCAAGGTCAATTGGAGATGAAAGCTAACACCTTGAAGTTCAATCTGTGATTTTTCCAGAATTTTCTACCGAGCCAATTGGTACAGTATTACAAGTAAAGTTAGCCCACGTGCAGACAGGACAGTTTCGTACATGTTACGTGAATATGAAGAAACGGAAGCCTTCCCGAATTTTCCAAGTTACGTGCTATATATGGTTGGAAAGATAAGACATTTATCTTTCTAAAATATATTTTTCCTGATTTTTATAGAAGGCCGAAGATCCCCAAATCGTGTGACAATTGGGCTGAGCTGTATTTCCCTGTGGAGTTAGGAATTGTGATCTTTACTTTCCTATTTGGATTCCTTGTTTACCAAGACTTCTTGGACGACTTTTCAGTAAATTTTAGGGTTTAGGACTTTGATTTAAGTCATATAAAAGACCAGCCAAGGCCCCATACAGAGGATACACGTCCGAAGGAGATCAACCGCGCAAGAGGAAAAAGCTGCCAGCGAGTTCTTTCTTTTCCTTTCTTCTTTTAATTTTCAGTTCTTATGTATTTATTTTTGAGTTCATCCCAGAACATGAGTAACTAATTTCTTGTTAGTTAGGGCTTAATCTTGAAGCCCTAAACATGATTTCAATTCTATAAACAAGTTTGAATGGATTTTTCAGTTTCTACAAGCTGGATGATTTCGGTTTCTCGATGTTATGTGAATTCTGATATTTTGTTTCTTTGAGTAGCTAACTTTGAAGCATGTATCGGAATTAAATTGTTGTAGAACATAGGTCAATTGCCATATTGAATGTGTTCTTGTTTGCAACGAATAATTGGGTTAAGAACTAGTTATGAGAAATCGATTCTTGAATTCCTAATAACAAATGCCATGTTTTAGGGTTTTTGTGACACTCATATTCTCTTTGATCTTAATGGATTCTTGATTGTTAAATTGAGTAAATGCCACACTGGATTTCAATTAAGAATACACGTATTGATGTAAATGCCATACACTTTACATACACTTAAGAGAGAATCATACAACTCGAGTCAAATGCCATGATCTTGTTGTGAGTGTCGTCATCATATGCTTGCTAGAAATTGATTATCTATTGTTGTTTATGGATTGATTGATTGTTTGGAGGTGGATAGTGAGTCCTAGCTATTGTTCTTGATTGATTTTAAACTAATTTCTCTTAAACTCTAATTTAAATTCTGTTTTGTTTTCTTTTATTTACAAAATCAAATCAAAACCCCCTTGGTGTTGGCGTGTGTGTGGAAGTCCTTGTGATTTCAATCTTTATTTTGTTTTCGTGTTTAATTGTGTTCTAGTTTTCTTTGTGTGACATTGATAAACATCTCTTTAGATTACAATCTCTGTGGGAATGACCCTTGCTTGCTTACTATACTATCATTTGATTTGTGCACTTGCAAGGTTTTAATATTGTTGTTAAAAATTACCAACAATGCCCACCTTCCTTAACACCAAGATCGGAAGGGGTAAACGACGACATTTCATTACAGTCACCAGCGTGCTTGAACTCCTGCACTTCCTTAAAACCCATCCATGGCTTCACCCAGACTTTGGCTTCGTAAAGCTTCTTCTTTCAGGCATGGATTGCCTCAATCGTCAGACGGTACTATTTCTTTATTTGTGGAGAAAGCAATTTGTCTTCTTGCTTCAGAAACCAAAGACAAAGTCCCCTCTTCCCCTCTCCCCTCTCTATCATCCCAATATTCCTTTTCTCAGACCGTCCAAATTTTCCCAAAAAAATCAAAACTTTCCTAGAAAACTCAAAACCCCTTCACCACACTACCACACTCACAAACTCAAGCAGAGCATTCTGCACAATTTTCAATAAATATCTTAATTATCTAATTAATTAAAATTCCAGCATAATATTGAAATTAAAAGGCAAAAAAGAGTAAAGGCCTTCGTCTTGTTGTGATCTTGGACGGCCAAGCGAGCGAGGTGCCATGTTTTGGAAATGGGAGGGATTGGATTCTTCTCTTCCGTTTTGACTGTTAATCTATACCCAAGCCCTGAACACCACACTCTTCAGCTGTGAGAGAAACAAAAACCAGTTCATATAATTATGGTGATAAATTGTGATTTGGGGATCTTTGCAATATTGAGCTCTAGGTTTTTGGGTTTCTGGCTGGGGTTTCTGGGTTTGTGGGGGAGGGGTGAAAAACCAAAAGTGGTTTCTGGTTGCTGGCTGGGATTTCTGGGTTTGTGGGGCAGGGGTGGTCATTGGAGAATTGAGGGGAGAAAGAAATCGAGGGGTGGGGGGCTGGGTTCGATTTTGTTCAATTTTCTTTAGTGTCTTTTTCTTTTTTTCTTTTTTTGTTCAATTTTCCTCTTTTTGTTCAATTTTTTTTCCAAAAAAAGGCGTTGAATGACCAAAACAACCCTCAAAAGAGAGTCAACGTTAGTCAAATTAACAGATTAATGGATGAAATGTTCAAATTTTGACGGTGGGGGGAACATTGATAATAAAATTTAATTCAAGCCCTTAATTCGCTAAAAAAAAAGGTCAGGGGGTAAATTGAGAGTTATGTACAAGTTCAGGGGGCAATTCAACATATTACCCTTTTTATTATAAAACATAGTACGACTATACTATTTTAACACATGGCGAAGTGAGCGAAAGGCGCCAGGCGGTGGTACTATTTTTTATTATAAATAGTATAGCCGTACGGCTATACTGAGTGTTTTAAAAAATAAAAAGCGTATAGCTGCGCAGCTATACCACGGTTTTTATTATTTAAAAATAGCATAACCGCTCAGCGATACTATTTTTACACGTGGGGAAATGGGCACTAGGCCCCAGGCGAGTCCCTTTTTTTTAAAATATAAATAGCATAGCCCGCGGCTGTATTGGGATCTTTTTTCCAGGTTAACGGGCCGAGGGCCCACTCCAATAACACCGATACTGTCCCCACTTTACCACCTGCACAATCCTCATGTGTGGGGTTTTATCAGAAAAGGCCTCGGTGTTAGTTAGAAAATGGTATTTCTATTTAAACTACTTTCTCTTTGGCCCTCTGGCCGATGTGTGACAACAATGAGTTCCAACACTCCCCCGCACGTGAGACCCCATTTTTATGGGTCACACGTGGAGATCCACATCGGCAACCACGTGGAGCCATGTAGGGACTCACCCATCGCGCGGGGCCAAACGGGGACCCACCCATCACGTGGCACCTTTGGCCTACGTGGAGCCAAACGGGGACTCACCCATCGCGCGGCGCCAAATGGGGACCCACCCATCACGTGGCAAGTACGGGCCCGCAACCTGGCTACGATACCATGTCAAATTTTCCAAGTTAACGGGCCGAGGGCCCACTCCAATAACACTGATACTGTCCCCACTTTACCACCTGCACAATCCTCATGTGTGGGGTTTTATCACAAAAGACCTCGTTGTTAGTTAGAAAAGGGTATTTCTATTTAAACTACTTTCTCTTTGGCCCTCTGGCCGATGTGGGACATCAATGAGTTCCAACAAATAGTATAGCCGCCCGGCGATACTGTCATATTTATTATAAAAAATAGTATAACTTTCTGTTTTACTTTCCTTTTCCTGCATAATATTATCCAACACTTTTTTTCATGCTTCATGCCTCAGTTTGTCTTTATTTTGTTTGAACTACACCAATATAAGAAATCCAGGCCTTAGGTAGAAAATATTAAAGTTTGAACTTACGCCCTCACCTTGGAAGGACTTGTTCCATCAGCACCACCAATAATTGAAATGCTCTTGATCTTGACATCTGATGTAATTGTATGAGAAATAAATGAACAAAATATAACTCAATCAGAATGTAATGTAACGACATCAGAGATAACTTCTTCTAGAAGGGTAGGTTTTAATAAAATTTCTCAACATGCAACACAAATGTTTCAAAAATAAGTACAGCTATGTTTAACATAGATATAACAAATGAGCACAAGAACAAAAGATAATTATAAATGACACACAAATTAAGTGTTATGTTTGTGAGAATGTGAAGGTAAAAAGTCCCACATTGGAAAGTTGAAAAATCTAGCAAGGGCTTATAAGGAGTTGGGCTACTCCTCCCATTGCCAATTGGTTTTGGGGTGTTCACATATTGGGTAAGGGGTAAGGGGTAAGGGTAAAGGCCCAGTAATTTAGGCCTAATCAATCAATCTGCTATGATACCATGTTAAAATTTCAGAGGGACGTTCCCTTGGCCCACCACTAGTAACATCGATATTGTCCCCAACTTAACCACCTATTTTGCAGGTGTGGGGTTTTATACAAAAGGCCTCGATGTTATTAGGAGTGGAATCATTTAATATATGGGACTTTCTAATTATTTAAGTTTCCAATGTGGGACTCTGTGTATTCTTCAACACTCCTCCTCACGTGGGACCAATTTTTAGTGGGCCACACATGCAACCAATTATGTTAAGATTTCATAGGGACGGATCCTTGGCCCACTACTAGCAACATCAATATTGTCCCAAACTTAACCATTGAAATTGAATCCCATACTCAAACTCAAACAAATCCGACTATGGAGATCTAACAAAACATGTTACCATTGAAATTGAATGAGAATATCGAAAAATGGGTACAACTAGTCAACCAATGGATCTCCCTGTCCCCGTCCATTTCATGTTTATGCATTCTTTAACTAATGTCCTGAAGATAACACATAAAACCACAAAAGTGGATACTCACGGAATATAAACAAGTAACTCAGGATCACCCTCATTGCTCTCCAAGTGTTCCTGTTGCAGAAAGTAGGATCAGATGAGACTTCATATGCCTAGTATATGGTAAACCTGAACTGAATCTCAACCAATGATTCAGCAATTTTTGGGCCGAAGATGAGGGTTTTTCGTCTTCTACAGCAACTGTATTATCTTGCATCTCATTGGGAGTTTTTTATTTACTCTTTTTGCCCATCTAACGGATCCAAAAGCTGCATTTCACCCAAAATTTTGTGGCTACAGCTATAGAGGTTATTGACTATCCATGCTTGTCCAAAAAAATGTTCTTTCTGATTATGGATGAGGTAATCTGAATCAATTTTATGTACAGAATTACATAATTATAGAACTTGTGTGTCTTGACCTTGGCTTTCTTTCATTTGTTTAGGTAAAATCAGTTGTCACTGATCCTGGCCAAAGTCACCTGTCTGTTGCTCACTACTTTTGCCCTGACACTAAATGAGGGCTCATCTCCAATGAGCATGGATTTTAATATCCCACTTGGCAGGCTGCTCTTCTATGTTAAGTAACGAGAAACTACGTTCTTTTTTTTCTTTTCTTTTTTCTGCCATCGTTTATAAATTTCCTGTCCTTTTAGGATGATCGTGTGCGGTAACTACTTTTGATAGTTCACTCATGAATCCTGCTAATGTGATTCTTCAATTGGAACCTGGGGGTGTTGGAGACATAGGACTATGGGATGTTAGTTCAGGGAAAAAGTTGCTTTCAAGAAATTTTAGAGTCTGGAATCTTAATGCAGGCATGTTGGCCTTAAAGGTGCATCTGCTTCTGGATTATGTACTACTCCTTCAACCTTACTGATATGATCCGAAATTTGAACCAATGTCAATTATTTCAGGAAGCTCTGGTCAAAGATTCATATGTATCTGTTAATCGTATCCAACAGAGTCCTGATGGTTGTATATTTGGTGAGAATGTTCTCATAGTTAAAATGGTATGGAGTTGCTGATTTTCATTTCTTGTAGTTCATATTCACTGCCGTCGTGTTTCATTGAACAGGGGTTGCATATGCAAAGCGCACTTAGGAAGTGTAAATGATTTTGGCATTCTTTTCCCCTCACGACCAACTTTTGGTCATAACTTGTGCTAATGACAAGACCGTCAAGGTTGGTTTCATTAATGTATGTTTAAGGTTTGGGATATATTTTGTAGCCAAAGACTGTTTACTTTTGAAGGTCATGAAGCTCCTGTCTATTCTGTCTGTCCTCATACCAAAGAAAATGTCCATGTAAGGGCTGCTTTGGGTATTGATGTTGTGGTTCTGGTGATGTTTTTCTTTTGAATCATCTGATTTACTTTCCGGTTCCTGCAATATATTATCCAACACTTTTTTTCATGCCTCAGTTGTCTTTTCAACATCAGTGGATGGCAAGATCAAAATATGGTTATATGATAGCTTCGAAGGCAGTGCTGTACCAAACTGGCTCATAGTGCTGATGTTCAAAGGTTCAGCTTATATGGCCTGTGATTGCCATCTTTTATTTCCTGATTGATATCTTTGGGTTAATATAGTAATGTTAGTTTAGATTGGGATCATGTAGGCTTTTTTTCATGTGGGATCAGCCAAGGGGGGAAACAATCAGAGCCAGGAGCGACCAAGTGTAAAAAACATGGATTTGTTTTTTTGTTTTTGATATTAAGAGAGATTACATGAGCCTCAACTAAACCAACATCTTCCATTGCAAAAATGCGACGAAGTGAACATTGAACTCCTATCAAAGACTTTTTTCTGACTCCTCAATCTTCTGCTTTCAAATACTTCATTCCTAGTCCTCGATCGAGGACACAATACAAAGATCATAGTAACCAGTACTGTGTTGTCCACTGGACTGCTGATCCTGGGCCTACCCCTGCTATTATATGTGAGGAAGAACCAGCAACAAATATATGGTAAGCTATTTGATTTTGTACTCTTCTGCCCCTCCATCTTCTAAGATAGGTAGGTTCAGTTCTATAGAAAATTTGTGCTGTTGCCTCTCTGGTTTCTAAGCTAAGGTTCCATGCTACATTATTTACTTCACTAAGTACTTCACAGGAGAACTGAAGCCCGGCCAAAATGAAGATCTGGAATTACCATTATTTGACTTGGCCGCTGTTGTTTGTGCAACCAAAAACTTTTCAAACAACAATAAACTTGGAGAAGGTGGTTTCGGATCAGTCTTTAAGGTAAAATCAAATACAGTTCTCCCTACAGTTAGCTTGACAGTTTCCACAAGTCATTTGGGTCAGGACTAAGGTGGTGTAATTTTTTATTTTTTATTTTTCTGTTCTCTCGTGGGTTGGTTTTGTGTTCCTATGCAAGAGGAGGATGAGACAAATTTTCATTTTTTTTTTAATTTTCTATCAGCAAACAAGAGGGCATGATCAAATGTCAAAATCTATGACAGAAATGCAATATCCAAAGAATGAAAAGCAGTCCAACCAAGAAGAACCATCAATGGAAGAATATTGAATGCATAAAGATTTATCAAGTTTAAAGCAAGAAGAACCAAACCAATCAATCTATTGCTTAACCAAACCAGAAATAAACAGTCAGAATTTGAGATTGGGCCTAAAAACCGAACCTTGTTATTGGCAAGACCATAGAAACTCCATGATAGGATAGCTTCATCATTTACTTCCACCGAAGACAGACACCAAGTCAGCAAATTTTGTATTTAGGGTTCCCATGACTTGTGCTTGCTTCGGCTTCCAAATCTCAATCTCAAGCTCAATTTTGCAGGTAAACTTTTTCAATTTCGGGTTTCAGACTTTCAGTCAATCGCACTGTTCAAAAAATCTGGCTAGGCGGCTAGGCGGGCGCTAGGTGGCTGGGCGGGCCTCCTAGGCGGGTTGGGTCATTTTTCGGTGCCGAACAAGGGGGACGAAGCAGCCGAAACTTGTCTGCGTCTGCAAGCTCCGTCCTCTGCGAGTTCAAGCTTCGTGTTCGTTTGTATTCAACCTCCGTCCTCTGCGAGTTCAAGCTCCGTCCTCTTCGAATATATTAATATTTAAAGAGTATAGCCGAACGGCTATAGGTTTAAAATATCCAAACGTATTAAGAGAGTAAAGCCGACCGGCTATACGTTTTAAATATACAATTTTATCATATCATTTTAGGGTTTAGGGCTAAAATACCACTTTAGCCCACTAGGCTAGAGTTATTTCTTCAATTATTTTATTTATACAAGCAATATTAGGGAATGAGAATTTAAATTCTTTATGATACCTCTCATTCTAATGATTTCCAGCTATTAGCCCATTGGGCAATAATAAAAAATGAATTTTATTTATAATAAATAATACAGGTTAAACCCATAAATACAACAACAACAACAAAATCCCCCAACATTTTGTGAATCAAAGGATGTTGAATTTCATAGTATAAAATTGCTTGTATAGCTATTTACTTTCTAGAAGAAAAATTGGATACAAAACAGTCTAACGAGACAACAAAGAGAAGTTTGCAGCTCTGTTTTGAAATTTATTGAAGGTATCAGAGGTCATATGACATTGATATATGAACTATTCAAAATGAGAATTCAAACAACATATGTTAGATGAGAAATAGCATCTCATTCTTAAATATAACATATTATTTCATTTGTCTACAAAGAGAAGTTGTGCCTGTTGTTAAGCTGGCGCAACCAACATTCTTTCACCAAGAAACTTTTCCTGAACCTCAAAGAAATTTAGCTAGGAAAACCTTTGGTGGTTAGGGAAAGTTAAGATAGAAATAGAGGCAGAGGCAAGGCTGAAGAACAATCGCGAGCACATGTGATATTACAGAAAATGTAGTGAAGCACACATCTTATAATGAAATCAAGATAGGAACTTATAACAAGCCCTCATTAGAGTACAATGTCCAAAAACACAAGATGAACACCACACCACACCCCATTCAACACAAATAATTGCTCTTCAGTGTTGTAAATTTAAAAAAAGATGAGATATTGCTTAGTACAATCAAATAGTTCTTCATTCCTCGTCGCCCAAATCATTGAAGGCATCGCACAAATCATTGAGCATTTCATCCCACGTCTCCTCCACATGCACATGAAATGAGTATCCATCAACAAGAAGAACAAAATTGTCCATACCACGAAGAAATTCAGGAAATTCAGAACCCTCTCGCACATAAATTTACTAATATGAGACACAAGCTTTGATATTTCATCGTCATTCTCATCGAAACCAGAACAATCTCTAACGTCCAACATCACCAAATCTTTGCATTCGGGCAGCAACGTGACAAAGACCATCCCAATTAACTTTTGCACCCTTCAAATTTAAGTACTTGATATTAGGCACCAACCTCACAATTGACAATATGCCTCACGCCCATGAACAGTGCCTTTGGACAAATCTAAGTCTGAGTGTTCTCATCAGCCCCAGAAAAACAACAATCCATTAACTCAATAAACCTAAAAAATCATAAAATAAAATAAAAATTAGCCAATCTAAAAATTAGTCACAAAAAGAAACATGAATTAGTAACTGTTAATTAAAAGGTTCCTCTTAACCTTTGGTCTTCACTCAATTTCCAAATAACACAATAATCCTAGCCTTTCAAACCCACAAGGGGCCTAAGCCTCTCAGTCAGATTTTGCATAATGATGGCATATCTACAGGTAATTTATTCAATAATGGATATTTCTTTAAAGAACATCTATCGAATCTCGTAATATGCATAGATATAATAATATTCCAAAAGCCACAAGAGACCTCAATTTCTGAAATTCTTGTTACAATAATTCCTCAAAAAGCTCCTTCACCCAGCCAGTCATGGCCGAAACCAAAAGTTCCAGCCATCTGTATAAACAGAAACCAAAAGGCATAAAAGTAAGACAATTTGTAACAGTTATAAGTGAAAACAATAACCGATTACAGCTAGCCAACATGCTAATCTAATGATTCCAAAGTAAAAAGTAGAATCCAACCACTTAATTAAACTACCCACGTGAAAAACAAGAAGAAAAACAGATTCAGATCAAACACTTTCCTCAAATTACACCAACCAGTAGTGACACAAAAAAACAACAGATTATAATGCAACTGCAAGCCCATTCCCAGATCTTTAATATTGACTGATATGAAATCCACAATAATTGAGTCAAAATGGTACTCCTTAACGATATAGCATGAAAATTAGAAAATACTATCAAGTAAATGAGCCAAGTTTCGACCCCGCATTCATAACATTGTAGCAAATTCACAATCAGACCATTCAAACCAACAGGAAGAGAAACTAAAAAGAAAATAATTCCAATTATGGTAGCAAAACTCACAAGACAGAAAATAATCCCCAAGTTACCGATCCTCTAGGCAATCATGTAGCTAACCAATTCAAATTGCTATGCCAAACCCACATCTAATACTAACAAAGCTGCTTCTGCTTTCCATTTCGTAACAAAAATAAAAATAACCAAATCAACTTAAATGTCTAAGCATCACCCAACAGAAGAATTCAGCAATCAATGCCCGAATGCACCACAAACGTGCATAACACAACTATTGGATTAGTATAAGGTGATTTTAACTAAACTACAAATGAATGGTGTTATCATACTCCAACAGATACTGCTTGAATGCATCTGGATTTCCAGTTTCTATTAAATCCATTCCCATTCCTGTCCAAAGCCTCAATAGTTTGTGTAGAGCCCAATATTTATCACAAAGCTCCAATCTTAACAACTCGACTACTTGTTCAGAGCTATCGACAATTTGAGAAATTTCAAACGAATGCACTCCAAGACCACAGCTTAAAGAATGCACAGAAAAAAAAGGGTGAATTGTTAGGAAGAACTAACCTTTACGTTGTTGATAAACGTGAGTCGCTAAAACCCCAGCTTGATGTGTTTTGCAGAAATGCCAGACCCGCCAGGAAAAAAGAAAACTGAAAAAAAAAAATACCATTGAAGTTTTCCAAAAATCAGCCGCTTAGGCGGGCTAGGCGGGCCCTTTTTATTTCGGCTATACTCTACATTCTTGAATTAACATATTTGAAGGGTATGGCCGAGCGGCTATACTGTCCAAATATATTATTTAAACAGTATAGCCGAGCGGCTATCCCAAATACATTATTTAAACAGTATAGCCGAGCGGCTATCCCAAATACATTATTTAAACGTACATTCACGTTTGCCCACTCCCAAGCTATTCCAAATATGATTCATTTCGCCCACTCCCAAGCTCATTCACGTTTGTTTAAATTAACCCAAATATTATTAAGCAAATCCTGAACTGAAACAACGTGTTCGTATACTTGAACAAGTGCTAGCAGTGCACTAACCCGAGAGAAGACGAAATCCATTCCCGAAGGGTTTGAACATTCAACATAGTTTCAGCTGTTGTAAAGGTCTTCAAAACTACCACAACTGCAAATATCAAAAGAATATGAATGAACGATAAGAAACCCCACATAGAGCTTAGATTACAAGAGTCAATATTTAGTGATATAAATAAACTAAATGCTGACCGAGGGTAGTTTCTGGGTTTAACCCTGCAATATTTCTGGCAACATCAATAGGATCAACGTTTGCAAGACTGCACACAGAGGAAAACAAATTAATAGAATACCCTTATGTTGGGAAAATGGCTCACCTAAGGATACAAGGTTGGTTTTGGCGCTGAAAGGAAGATTTTGAATCTGCCTAAAAGCGACCGGTCGCTAGGCATTTGCGACCGGTCGTTTTGAAGCAGATTCGAAGTCTGGAGCAACATCAACGAGCGACCGGTCGCCAGTTCTTTGCGACCGGTCGCAGGAAGCTAGAGACCGGTCGCTTAGCATTTGCGACCGGTCGTTTAGAAGCAGATTCAAGGTCTGGAGGAAAAACCAAAAGCGACCGGTCGCCAGTTCCTGGCGACCGGTCGTCCCAGTCGTGCTGTGACGATTTCTTACGCGTTTTCAACAGTGTTTTCAATGGCTATCGCTTTCCACAAGATTTCAGAGGCTTAGTGGGTCACTTCTGAGTTAAATGAACGTTGACTACTTGCTGGATAGTTGGGAGAGCACTCATGGCTAATTGGTTATCTTATTTCAAAGATATCACTCTCCATTTTCTGGTGTAAGTGGGAGGTGGCTGAGTTGGATTCTATTTACCTACTTGATCTGACATTTAGTCTAAGTGGTGACTAAAGGGAAGAACGTGGAGGACAAGCTGATATCTTATCTCTTGTCTATTGGCTTGTGTAGGAAATGGGGTGAAGTAAGATAACACAAGAGGAGAAAACAAGTTGAATAATTGTAAGTGGAAGAAGCTGGGATTCCAAGTTGAGTTAGAGCTGAAGTTTTAGTTGTGTGTTCAGAAAAACTAAGGGGAGAGCAAGAGAGTTCTCTAAGTGTATCAAGGTGTTGAGCAAGGGTGTGAGAGAAACAGATTGTGAGGGTAGTGTTCTAAGGGGGTTTCCTTTGTAAACCAAAGTTGTAACCTATCTTCATTAGTGAAATTTCTCAAGGTGATCATCAAAGAGGATGTAGGCAATTTGCTGAACCTCTATAAACACTTGTGTCATTTGTGCTTGGTTAATTTCTGTGTGTGTGTGTAAGACTCATCCATCATTGAGTTCTTTGTCCAAAGTCCATCAACAACAAGATCTTAAAAGGGCAGTGAGTTAGTCATTAATTCTCAACAAGTGGTATCAGAGCTGTGTTTGGCAGCTGGAGCTAGTTCTTCTCTTGGAGTGCTAGTGTGTTGAAGATGGCAAGTGACATGGAAGCTGAGAGTGGTAGCAGTTCACAGCATATGAAGCCACCACAGGCAGCAAGTATGAAGGTGGAGTTAAAGCCTTTCACAGGGAAGGAGAACTTCACTCTTTGGCAACGAAGGATGAAGTCAGCTCTTACACAACAACAGCTCCATGTAGTGTTGGTTGGCAAGGAGAAGAAGCCAGCAAGCATGACGGATGATGAGTGGGGAGTTCTTGACGAGTTAGCCAGAGGAGCTATCGAAAACTATCTCTCCGATGAGGTGCTCATCAACGTGATAAAGGATACAGCGAAGCAAACATGGGAGAAGCTCGAAGAGATGTTTGCAGGGAAATCGTTGTCCAACAAACTCTTCCTCAAGGAAGAACTCCTGAATCTTAAGATGGAGGAGGGAGGAAATCTAATGGAACATCTAAGTAGTTTCAATAGATGTGTTGCTGACTTGCAGAGAATGGATGTGAATTATAGTCCGGAGGATAAGGCTCTCATGTTGTTGACATCCTTACCTTCATCCTATAAACACTTCCGAACCACTCTTATGTTCGGAAAGGTTACTCTTGATTTTGAGCCTGTGGTGCAAGACATCATGACACACCATAGGATGACTCAACGTTCGGGAGAAAACTCTCAAGGTGAAGGTCTAGTTGCAAAGACCGGAGAGAGAGGTCGTTCAAAGAGGCGTGAAGGCAAGAAAGGCAATAGAGGAAGGTCCAAATCCAAGGCGAAAGATGGTTGTTTCGAGTGTGGGTCAAAGGAGCATTGGAAAAAGAATTGCCCCATATGGAAGGAGAAGAAGAACAAAGGGAAGAATGCAGCAAACACAGCGGAGGATGTCACGGAAAGTGATGGTGAGCTTTTGTGTGTTAATAGCAATGTTAAAACAAATGCATTGGCTAATTCTTCAAGGTGTTCCTCTTCCGATTGGATTTTGGATTCCGGATGCTCATATCATATGTGCTCAAACAAGGAGTGGTTTGACACGTATGAGAAAGAAGATAGCAGTGAAGTGATGATGGGGGATGGCTCAATGTGTAGAGTCAAAGGAACCGGTACAATCAAGGTAAAGATGCATGATGGGGCTGTTAGGACGCTTGGAATGGTAAGGCACATTCCAAAGTTGCGTAAGAATCTCATTTCCCTTGGAACTCTTGATAAGAATGGTTATTCATTCAAAGCAAATGGAGGGAAACTCATAGTCTCAAAAGGTTCACTTGTGATTATGAAGGGTGAGATTCAACCTAATTGTCTATATAGGTTGTGTGGTACAACAATCATAGGTGGAGCAGCTGTATCTACAAGCAAGGACTCGGAAGATGAAACTCAGCTTTGGCATTTGAGGCTAGGGCACATGAGTGAGAGGGGCATGCAGGAACTACACAACAGAAAATTGTTGAAAGGTGTTCAAAGTTGCAAGCTTGAGTTCTGCAGATTTTGTACCATGGGAAAGCAATCAAAAATAGCTTTCAAGCAGCGAAACAAAGAGGAAGAAAGCACGGGTGTGCTAGATTATATTCACACGGATGTATGGGGGCCATCACCGGTTAAATCGAAGGGTGGAGCTCGCTATTTTGTGACTTTCTTGGATGATTTTTCCAGGAAGGTTTGGGTCTACTTCATGAAGGAGAAATCTGAGGTCTTCACCAAATTCAAAGAGTGGAAGGCGGAAGTAGAGAACCTAACCGGAAGAAAGATCAAGATCCTAAAGAGTGACAATGGTGGTGAATATAAGGACAGCAAGTTCCTTGAGTTTTGCAAAAGTGAAGGCATTAAGAGGCACTTTACCGTGAAGAAGACACCCCAACAAAATGGAGCTGCGGAGAGGATGAACCGAACTCTCATGGAGCGTGAGAGATGTATGAGAATTCATGCAGGGTTGCCCGAATCTTTTTGGGCAGAAACGGTTAACCACGCTGCCTATTTGGTTAACCGATCGCCTTCAAGAAATCTTGAGTTCAAGTGTGCAGAGGAGGTATGGTCTAAAAGGTCAATCGATTATTCGAATCTTAAGGTGTTTGGGTGCAGTGCATATGCACTTATTCCTAGTGATGAAAGATCCAAGTTGAAGCCAAAGTCTCTTGAATGTATTTTCATTGGATTTGAGAGTGGTGTGAAGGGCTACAAGCTGTGGGATCCAGTGAACCACAAGAAGATACTCAGCAGAAATGTTGTGTTTGATGAGAAGACCATACCTATGAACAAAGTCAAGAATTCAGAGGCAAAGGAGGATGTTGTTGAGAAAGAAACAACCTTTGAAGTTCCACTCAAGAAGGTGTCAAGAAAGACTACTCAGAAACAGCCAACTGAAGACGTTCAGGAGGAGGTGGAGTCCGACATTGAAGAGGAAGAAGCTGGGCAGCATCAACAACACACTCAAGAAGAAGAAGAGGCTCAAGAACAGGTGGAGCCATCATCTATAGCTCGGTCCAGGCCCAAGAGAACCATCAAACCACCTCAAAGGTTTGGATGGGAGATGGATGCAGTTCACTATGCCCTAAATGCTAGTGAAGAAGAACCAACCACGTTCCAAGAAGCTGTTGAGAACAAGGAACGGGAAAGTTGGATGGAAGCTATGATGCAAGAGATGGAATCTCTACACCAAAACTCAGTTTGGGAGTTAGTTCCTAAACCCAAAGGTCGCAAGGTTATTGGCTGCAAATGGGTGTTTAGGAAGAAAGAAGAAATGCATGAGAAGGGTGCCACCTTATTCAAAGCTCGGTTGGTGGCAAAAGGATTCTTGCAAAAGGAGGGAGTTGATTATGATGAAATCTTCTCTCCGGTGGTGAAACATACTTCTATACGACTACTACTCTCCATAGTAGCACAAGAGGACATGGAGGTGGAGCAAATGGATGTGAAGACTGCTTTCCTTCATGGTGAATTGGAGGAAGACATCTACATGAGCCAACCTCAAGGGTTCATTGAAGCAGGGAAGGAAAATCTGGTTTGCAGGTTGAAGAAGTCTTTGTATGGACTGAAGCAATCTCCAAGGCAGTGGAACAAGTGCTTCGATTCTTACATGATGAAGATTGGGTATAGAAGATGTGAATCTGATTGTTGTGTGTACTCTCATGCATTCAAGGATGGTAACTTCATCCTTTTGCTTCTTTATGTTGATGACATGCTAATTGCATGTAAGGACATGTCAAAAATCCAGAATTTGAAGACATTACTTGGAAGGGAGTTTGACATGAAGGATCTTGGTGCTGCACAAAAGATCCTAGGAATGGAGATAAGGAGAGACAGAAAGGAAGGCAAGTTGTGGCTGTCACAAAGCAAGTATATTTCCAAGGTACTTGAAAGGTTTAATATGATGGATTGCAAACCGGTGTCTACTCCTTTGGCGGAGCATTTTAAGTTAAGTGCAAAAGAATGTCCTTCTACGAATGTGGAGAAGGAGGAAATGAGTAAAGTTCCATATGCAAGCTTGGTAGGGTGTCTCATGTATGCAATGGTGTGCACACGCCCCGACTTAGCCCAAGCCGTTAGTGTGGTGTCAAGGTATATGGCGAATCCTGGAAGGCAACATTGGACAGCAGCAAAATGGATTCTCAGGTACTTGAAGGGCACCAAAAGGCTTGGGATATTGTTTGAAAGACAACAAGGAAAGGCATGTGTGTCGGGGTATGTAGATTCTGATTATGCAGGAGATCTAGACAAGAGGAGATCCACCACAGGATATGTCTTCACTTGTGGTGGAGGACCGATTAGTTGGAGAGCAGTGTTACAATCGGTTAGTGCCTTGTCTACTACGGAAGCGGAGTATATGGCTTTAACGGAAGCTTCAAAAGAAGCGGTATGGCTGAAGAGATTGGCAAAGGAATTCGGGATAGCTCAAGACTTGGTGGTGATTCTAAGTGACAGTCAAAGTGCTATTTGCTTAGTGAAGAATCAAGTGTTCCATGGGAGGTCCAAACACATTGATGTGAGATACCACCGGATAAGGGATTGGGTGAATGATGGAGACATCACAATAATGAAGGTTCATACAAATGAGAACGCTTCAGATTGCCTAACAAAGCCAGTCACAACAGCTAAGTTCAAGCATTGTTTGAGCTTGCTCAATCTTGTTACATGCTAAAGATTGAGGTGGAGTTCTTGAGAGTTATTAGGACGATTCTCAAGACATTACAGATGTCCTAGAAGGCAATGATGTCCACAAGGAGTATTAGGCTCGCCATGGTGGAGATTGTTGGGAAAATGGCTCACCTAAGGATACAAGGTTGGTTTTGGCGCTGAAAGGAAGATTTTGAATCTGCCTAAAAGCGACCGGTCGCTAGGCATTTGCGACCGGTCGTTTTGAAGCAGATTCGAAGTCTGGAGCAACATCAACGAGCGACCGGTCGCCAGTTCTTTGCGACCGGTCGCAGGAAGCTAGCGACCGGTCGCTTAGCATTTGCGACCGGTCGTTTAGAAGCAGATTCAAGGTCTGGAGGAAAAACCAAAAGCGACCGGTCGCCAGTTCCTGGCGACCGGTCGTCCCAGTCGTGCTGTGACGATTTCTTACGCGTTTTCAACAGTGTTTTCAATGGCTATCGCTTTCCACAAGATTTCAGAGGCTTAGTGGGTCACTTCTGAGTTAAATGAACGTTGACTACCTGCTGGATAGTTGGGAGAGCACTCATGGCTAATTGGTTATCTTATTTCAAAGATATCACTCTCCATTTTCTGGTGTAAGTGGGAGGTGGCTGAGTTGGATTCTATTTACCTACTTGATCTGACATTTAGTCTAAGTGGTGACTAAAGGGAAGAACGTGGAGGACAAGCTGATATCTTATCTCTTGTCTATTGGCTTGTGTAGGAAATGGGGTGAAGTAAGATAACACAAGAGGAGAAAACAAGTTGAATAATTGTAAGTGGAAGAAGCTGGGATTCCAAGTTGAGTTAGAGCTGAAGTTTTAGTTGTGTGTTCAGAAAAACTAAGGGGAGAGCAAGAGAGTTCTCTAAGTGTATCAAGGTGTTGAGCAAGGGTGTGAGAGAAACAGATTGTGAGGGTAGTGTTCTAAGGGGGTTTCCTTTGTAAACCAAAGTTGTAACCTATCTTCATTAGTGAAATTTCTCAAGGTGATCATCAAAGAGGATGTAGGCAATTTGCTGAACCTCTATAAACACTTGTGTCATTTGTGCTTGGTTAATTTCTGTGTGTGTGTGTAAGACTCATCCATCATTGAGTTCTTTGTCCAAAGTCCATCAACAACAAGATCTTAAAAGGGCAGTGAGTTAGTCATTAATTCTCAACACCTTATACCCGAATCATCCATCCTCTGATAATAAATAATAAATTATATATGCCACAAATATTTTTCAGAAACGGAATACTGCCACTCTTTATGGGCCATGCTCTCCAACAAACATTCAGTTAATCTTTTCTTTGAGGGATGCAGCCTGCATATTGTGGCATAGAAAACATTAATTAAACAACACTATATTCACCCAATCCCTTCCCCCCACAAGACACTAGTTTCTGGGTTTAACCTTTGCCAATTTCCAAGGTTTCAGGCTTAAAACGTTGCTGATTTTCAGAGATGCCTTTACGTTGTTGATAAACATGAGTCGCTAAAACCCTAGCTTGATGTATTTGCAGAGATGCCAGACCAGACAGGAAAAAAGAAATCTGAAGAAAATAAACGCCATTCAAGTTTTCCAAAAATGGACTGCCTAGCCCGCCTAGGCGGCCCTTTTTATTTTATTTTATAAAGAGTATAGCCAAATGGCTATACTCTTGAAATGATATATTTAAAACGTATGGCCGCGCGGCTGTACCCCTTAAATAATATAGTTAAAAAGTATTGTCGCCCGGGTGTTCTCCTTAAACAATAAGCCGCATGTCTATGATGAAGATCTATTTTTCCTCTCAACCTGATTTGATGTCTCCAATATGTCACTATGAAATAGAAATAACAATCGCTACTCGACGATGATCTATTTCTAAATTAGAAAGCAAAATTTCCTTGAGGCCATTGACAAGTGAGAACATCATTTTTTTTTTAGTTGACAGGACCCGCCCCGAATTTCTCGGAACCCGAGACGAATCCTGTGGAAATTCCAGCATCACACCGATGCCGGGCCCGCTTACTAAGAACCAAGACTTTCTGCCAAAATTTCGGCAGAATCTCCCCTATAAATTGAACATTTCCAAAAAATTTCAACCTGAAAAAGTTAAACACAATTTATAACCCAACTGGCAGCATGCACAAGTTATCAACATGCAAATACAAAATAAGCATCCGGCCTTCAAATAATACGAAACAGGACCAGCAATGATTTTAAGTCGAACAATACATAACCATACAATTAAAGATCTTGGAACAACTATACGAGTACCCCCAATAATCATTAAACCGGATTCAAATCCATCAACCACATCAAAAATCCGATCACATACAGAATCGATCAAACCTTTTAAATGCAATAATATTTCGCGGCTGCACCTAGGTGAGACCCCCAGGCTGCCTACGTACCCTTGGACAAGGGATCAAGCCACACGTAGTTCTCATATCAACGGTCACAACTCCGAAAATAAACAATCATTTACCACAAAACCAGCTATACATTTCAGATCTAACACAAATTCCAAATCCGACAAAAACAAAATGAACACATTCTCAAACTCTCCCTTTATATCAGTTCAATCCCGTAACCATACCCTATCCAAGGCGTATGTACATCAAACACATCATCAATTTCTTCCATTTATATCCATTCAATCCCGCAACCATACCCTATCTAAGGCGTATGTTGCAGTACAACACTTCCCAATCCAGGGCTCAAACATTCATATATAAACAGGGTCCCACAAAGGACAATCTCGCGAATCTCAATCCCGAATCGAAACCACATATACGAATATATAAATAACACCCACCTCTCACCATCATCATGTATCAGGGGAAAACAATCCAACAGGGGATCATCTAACTAGTCCACATTTAACAGCCCTCAAACGACATGTGGTTAGGAACGAGCCGTCCAACTGGGGGACTAACTCTCAGCCAGCACGTACGGACGAAGAATCAAGACCCGTACGTCTGTAAACAGTCCTACGCGCGCAGACTACCCAATCAAGGGTCTACAGCAACATCCCGTCAAGGATGCCCCGGGTTCCGTCATATCCATGTATCAGTATCCAATGGGAGGTACAAGTGATGTTGCACATCATGTACTGGAGAAGACAATCCAACCGGGGATCGTCTGACTAGTCCACATTTAACAGCCCTCAAACGACATGTGGCTAGGGACGAGCCGTCCAACTGGGGGACTAACTCTCAGCCAGCACGTACGGACGAAGAATCAAGACCCGTACGTCTGTAAACAGTCCTACGCGCGCAGACTACCCAATCAAGGGTCTACAGCAACATCCCGTCAAGGATGTCCCGGGTTCCGTCATATCCAGACCATATCCACAATTTTCCGGCATCCCACAAATTCCAGGATCCGTGACCAAGAAAGCCCACACGCCCGAAACACGGCACGTGTGTGAATAGTAACCAGGGAAGGTACGTATGATGGTGGAGTTCGTAACCCTTATAACCATATTTTAAAATGATATTTCCTTCCTTAATTCAATTGTTCCAAACCTCTATACATAGTATAGACAACAAACTCTCAAGTATATTCTATATCCAGGGAGGTACCTAAGGTAGTGCTAATAGCACTCAAACTGACATTCTAACTCACATCTCTCCTCATCTCACAACCACATCCCAAGTACCCCACACATATTCAACAAACATAGCACTTTCTCGAGTATTGTATATATATAACTCCAGATACTAGAATATGTCAAAACTCACATATATCACAAATACTTACAAAGATAATAAATTCAACCAATAAATATAAAATGAATTTCAATAAACTATTACATTCATATGTAATACTTCCATCACAAAATCATGCCATTTATTTCCAATAATCATAACCGAGTCCCAAGACTCACTTTCACCACCCAACAATTCGAGTATCCCATACTCATCCATTTCATAATTTCCATTATCAAATAATATCCAAGAATTTCATAAAGAAAAACTAAACACTCATGAAGATAAACGTCCACTTAAATACTAATATTCAAAACCGAGACCCTAGACTCTCTCGCAAGGTTATCCTAATACTTTTCGAAGGGTAAAACAACCTCAGAAGACTCATGGTCAACCGAGAATCAAACTGTCCAAACTTTGTCAATCGGGCCCGCGGGGCCCACGACCTCCAAACTCCTATCCAAAAGTTCCTATGTGTCCTACCAGGCTTCGGACACACGTCCTGCAAGTTTGGTCCAGATCGGACGGCCGGATCGCTCACGATCGCACAATCGGACGGTTACTAATATCCTAGCCCTAGGGTTGGCATTTCCGGAGTATCCGGGACTCCGTTTCACGATCCGTCGAATCCTACACAATCCTAAGGATGCCCAGGTTAACATATAATAAATTCAAGACCATCCAACGGTCCAAACCTGTCGAACCCGGATAACGCATAATAGGCGATATCCGTTCGAGACTCATACGGTATCCAAATTGAGATTCGTAAAATCCTACGCGCTCGTGAGGACCAGGGGATCGCATTGGGACTTAATACCCCTCTGCTACAGTGCCCAAAGCGATATCGCATCGCCAGAAAATCTCAGAATCTCGGGCCAAGACTCCTACCCTAGGTAATACCCCTAATTTGGAGTCACTTTTGTTCTTGGACATACCCCAAAAAGTGACCGGATGTGGCTGAAAACGGAGGTCGAAACCGGCAGATTTTTCAATCGCTTAATTAACTACCATAACCCAGAAATTTCTCAAATCCTACCCAACCATCAGCTAGAGCATGAAAAATAGGTGGAAAAGCATACCTTACTCGACCGGTTTGGTGGCCGGAGGAGGGAGAAACCGCCGGCGAAAAATCTGTTAAAACTGGGTTGAAACCGATCGGATTTTTGCATTTTCCGGCCATCTCCGGTGGTTCCAGCGGCAGAGATTAGTCGGGATAGGAAGAGGGAAGTGAGCTTGACGTTTTGGTACTAATATCATGCGATTTGGTGGTCGGTGGAGGTGGTGGCGAAGCAAAAACCATTCGGATGAACAGTAACAGGGGAGGGGGGCTGTTCTGCGCGCAGAGAGAGAGAGAGAGAGAAATGAGGGCATTTCTGTCTTTTTTAACAAAATTCAAACTTCAACTTATTTACGATTATGCTACTGAGGGTTTTTAGATCGTAACTTTTTCGTTACAACTCCGATTCGAGCCTACCGCATGTCTACGGACTCGTCTCAGTACCACCTACACAAAGGTACCAGCCGCTGCCCCAAAATCCTTCCGGATTAAAATGACCAAATTACCCCTACTCCGAGGGCAAAATTGTAAATTCATAATTCTTAAAAATAATTAATTCACTATTCCTTTTATTTTGGGTCAGGATGTTATATCAAGCATCTTATAAGCTATATACATAAACAATCTCTAAAGAAAAATACCATGTTCTACATGTTTTTGGTTCATTCTTGATAGCAATTGTCGCGCCAAGGCATTAGATATCCTCATGAAGGATCTCAAAGTTTTTGCCAAAGGTAATGCGGAGCTGTTCAAAAAAATGCATCACATGTGTATGGGTTCAATCCAACGGGGATCATAAGGCACTCTCCATGTGTGGAGATATAATGTTTATGAGGAAGAATATGATGAAAAAGCTCAGGCAAATAATTGAGGCAAATCCAGTTTTCCGTGGCAAACTGAAGTATCCTAGCATAAAAAGTCATAGATTACATAAACTCATTAACCAAAGGTAATGCTTCCTCTCTAGTTTTGGTCTTCCTTTCTATTTTGTGAATGCATATGTTCATACATATGCCTATGCGCGTTTGTGTGTGTGAGAGAGTACTTGTTACTCTCATATTTAGTAAAAGATTTAGTCACTTTCTATTTTTTTGTAATGGGGAGAGACACTGACTTGTGTGTTTAACTTGACAGCTTGAATTGGCAGCATTAATAGTGTAAAGACCCTCGTCCAAATCCAGTCATTAAGACTCTTTTCGTTGATCATGTTTGGGAACCACAGGAAAATGTTCCTTTTCCTCTGCCAATTGAAAACAATTTGGAAGTAAGATATGTTCTGGTGACATAAATTTATTTGTGTCAAGTATTTGTCCTCATTAACCAATGACCTGCTCGGTGTCTACACTAACTGATTTTTGTCCAAATCCAGTTATTTAAACCCTTTTCATTGATCATGTTTGTGAATTGTCTTTGTCTCTCTCGACTGGGAACATTTTGCAAGTACGATATGTTCTGGTAAACTGAAATTCGTTTCGTATTGGTCCTCATTAACCAATGTTTCCTGCTCATCAGCCACACTAGCTGATTTTCTTTTTCTTTTTTAAACAAGATTTTTTTTAGTCTTTCAGGTTTCTTCTAAGATTGCTCTAACCTTATGTATTTAGCCTTAACAAGCAACATCAAATCCACTTCCAACTTCTTCTGTTGAGCCAAAAATTTATCTGTAACACAAGATGCGCTCTCTCCGGGAGCAGTATCTCTCAATTGCTGCAAAGAGCCCAAGTATTTTATTTTAGTTCTTCAAGTGATGTTGTTGGGTACTGGTACCCTCTAATTTGTGTAAAATCTAATCAAATACATGTTGCTAGGTGCCTGTTTGACCAGATGATAGAGAGGAACTTGATTTCATGGATGACGATGATTTCAGGTTATGTTCAAGGAGGTTACTATTACGAAAGTCTGGAGTTATTCAGGCAAATGAGAAAAACATATTTGAGCCTTGATGAGGTTCTTTTGGTCACAGTACTTTCAGCATGTGCTCATGTGGGAGATTGCAAGTTAGGCAGATCCCTTCACCGTCTGATTTTCAAATATGGAATGAATGTTGAAGGGTTTCTTTGGAATGCTCTGATCAACTCCTATTCCATATCTCATCGATTCAGATAAGTTTTTGAGTTATTTCAAGCGATGCAGAGTTCAAATGTTCAGCCGGACAAGATCACATTAGCCAGTGTTCTGTCTTCCTATGCTAGTGTTGCAGCCCTGAATCATGGCATTTTGGGTGCATGTTTACATAAAAAAGAATCATATTGAGTTGGATATTATGTTGGGAACTGCTTTGATTGACATGTACGGAAAGTGTGGAAGCATTGAAGAAGCCTATGAGATATTCTCATATATGATTGAAAAAAATGTGTTTGTGTGCACTGCTATGATAGCAGCCCATGCCATGGAAGGGCAAGTCCAGAAAGCTATTGATCTCTACTCAGAAAAGGAAGCTCTAGCAATAAAGCCGATCATGTCACTTTCGCAGCTCTTCTATCTGCTTGTAGCCATGGAGGCTTAGTCAATGAAGGGTACACATACTTCAACAAGATGACTAGTGTCTACATTATTGTTCCTAAGATCCAGAACTATGGGTGTATGGTTGATCTCCAAGGTCGAGCCGGATGCTTAGACCAGGCGGTGAAGTTTATGCCAAAGATAGTGTAATGAGAGTGTAATAAGAGAGGTTTTGCACCCTTTCAATTCAGTTATTCTTTCATTACTAATCTGGGAACATATATACAAGTATAGATATAACTATCCGTTAGTTACAATACAAACAAAATCACAAAACATGGAAGTGTGTTTCCAGCTCTTTGTGTTTCCCTAAAACATGGAAATGGGTTTCTAGGTGGCAAACATGCTTTTCCAGGATTTGTGCCAAGCTGTCAAATACTCCCCCTCAAATCATTGACTAACACTCCCCCTCAAGTTGGTGCAAAGATATCACGCATGCCCAACTTGTCAAGTGAGTCATAAAAAACTTTACTTGATACAGCCTTCGTCAGAATGTCAGCAAGTTGGTTTTCGGAGTTTACAAACGGAAACTTAATTATACCACTTTCTAGTTTCTCTTTGATGAAGTGTCGGTTGACTTCCACATGTTTGGTACGGTCGTGTTGTACTGGGTTATGTGCTATCTCGATAGCAGCTTTATTATCACAATACATGTTTGTAGCTTTCAATGGTTTAATTCCAAGATCCTTCAGTAATCTCCGTAACCAGAGCAATTCACACACTCCTTGAGCCATTCCCCTAAACTCTGCTTCAACACTTGATCTAGACACAACTCTTTGCTTCTTACTCATCCAAGTGACTAAGTTGCCACGCACAAATGTAAAAAATCCAGAAGTAGAACGTCTATCTGTGATGGATCCTGCCCAATTAGCATCTGTGTATGTCCATGTGTGTGTGTTTGGAGAATATCAACCCCTTTGCAGGGGCAGTCTTCAAGTATCTCATAATTCGTGATGCTCCATTCATGTGTGCCTCACTTGGTTAATGCATAAACTGACTTACCATACTCACAGCATAAGCTATGTCGGGGCGTGTGTGTGACAAATAGATCAGTCTCCCAACTAATCTTTGATACCTTTCTTTACCAGTAGGTACTTGATTTGAATACATCCCTAACTTGTGGTTCTGCTCAATAGGTGTGTCAGCTAGCTTGCAATCTAGCATTCTAGTTTCTATTAACAAATCTAACACATATTTTCATTGGGTAGAAATATGCCATGTTTTGATCTAGCAACTTCTATGCCAAGAAAATATTGTAACTCACCTAATTCCTTCATCTCAAATTCACTAGCAAGGAGCTTCTGTAGATTCTTCATTTCTTCATTGTCATTACAGGTAACCACCATATCATCAACATAGATGATAAGGGCCGTAAGTTTGTCACCACGACACTTTAAGAATAATGTGTGATCCGAGTTGCTCTGAGTGTACCCAAAGCGCTTCATGGAATCGATGAATCTTCCAAACCAGGCTTGTGGTGATTGCTTTAGCCCATATAATGATTTTCTCAGCTTGCATACTGTGTTGGGACCATATATCATAGAGATCCCTAGTGGTGGATCCATATACAGTTCTTCTTGCAAGTCCCCGTGAAGAAATGCATTCTTTACATCATACTGCAGTAGTGGCCAGTCAAGATTTGCAACCAATGACATGAGAACACGTACAGTGTTGATCTTGGCAACAGGTGCAAATGTCTCCTGGTAATCAATTCCATATGTTTGTGTATACCCTTTGGCCACTAATCGAGCTTTGTATCGGTCTATGGATCCATCAGCTTTGTATTTAATGGTGTATATCCATCGACATCCAACTGATTTCTTCCCTTATGGTAAAGGAACCATTTCCCATGTAGAATTATTTTTCAGAGCTTCCAATTCAATTGTCATTGCTTCAACCCATCTAGAATCTGTTACAGCATCCTGCCACTTATTTGGAACACATATAGTAGATAATTGATTGACAAAGGATGCATATGACTTTGACAATCTATGAGTTGACACATGGTTATTAATGGGATATTTCGATTTGACAGTAAGGTCAAGACAATATTGAGGTTTAGGTTTTCCTCTAGTGGTCCTAGGTGGGAGAGTATCTGGTGCAATATTAGGTGGTTCGGAAAATACCTCGAGTGTTTCTTCATCACGAGACGATTGGTCTGATGGTAGGGCATGAGGAGTTGTATTTTGTAGTTGATCATTGCAGACATTTGGATTGTCTCCTCCGGGGTCTTCACTGAATAAGAACAACATTTCTTCAGTACATTCATCGCTGTCCAAAAAAACACCCTCGAGGTCAGTGGAGCAAAGCGACTGGTCACTAGGTTCTAGACGACCGGTCGTTTTTGGACAACTTGGATTTTCGTCGTCGCTGGAGCAAAGTGACCGGTCGTTTTTGGACAGGTTGCTTGGTGACAGGTCGTTCTTGGATTGCGACCGGTCGTTTTTGGGTAGATTGGAATTTCAACATCGCTGGAGCAAGGCGACCGGTCGCTGGGTTCAAGAAGACAGGTCGTTTTTGGGCAGATTGTTTCGCGACCGGTCGTTTTTGACTGCCAACTAGTCGCTTCAGTGCAGTCTTGAATTGTTTCTTCCTTCTCTTCACTCCTTCTCTCCCCTTGAAGAGAAAGGGGCTTGGAAGCTTCAAAGTAGGATAAATCCTCATGGAATGTGGCATCCATAGTGACAAGGAGCTTGTGAGTAGGAGGATGGTAACACTTGTATCCTTTTTTATTTGATTCATACCCAACGAACACACATCGAATGGCACAAGGATCCAGCTTACTCCTTTGATGAGAGGGAACATGAGTATATACAACACAACCAAATATGCGAGGAGGCAGCTTGAGGACGGTAGGAAGAGAGACGTGACGAGCCAAGGTTTCCAGTGGAGTCTGAAAATCCAAAACACTACTAGGCACCCGATTAATTACATAGACTGCAGAGAGAAGAGCATGTCCCCATAAGTAGTGAGGGACCGATCTATCCAGCATGTATGCATGAGCAACCTCAAGTAATTGTCGATTTTTTTGTTCAGCAACATCATTTTGTTGCGGAGTAAAAGAGGTGGAGGTTTGATGAATGATGCCGTGGTCCCGGAAGAATTGAGCTAAGACATTGTTCACATATTCCCCACCATTATTGGATCGGAATACTTTGATGGAGGCCTGGAACTGTGTGGTAATCATAGCATGAAATTCATGGATTGTAGCAGAAACATCACTTTTATGAGCTAGCAAGTATACCCAAGTCATGCGATTGCAGTCATCAATAAATGTAACAAACCATCTCTTGCCATTGGAAGAAACTTTAGCAGGACCCCAAACATCAAAGTGAACCAAATTAAAAGGAAATTCTGTTTTATTATCACTTAAGGGAAAAACGGTTCTATGGCTTTTGGCCAATACACAGGTTTCACAACGAAATTTAGGATTATCTAAACCACGAAACAAAGACGGAAACGAACGTTCAAGAAAGCCAAATGATGGATGTCCTAGGCGACGATGCCAGAGCCAAATCTGGTGTTGATTGCGAGCTTATGAGCTGAGACCATGAGTATGAGCTGCCCTTGGTGGTGAAGAGACCGTCAAGGAATACAACCCTCATCTCCATTTACCATGCCTAATCGTCACGTGAGTCATGAGGTCCTGAAAAGTACAAACTGAGAATGTCATTGCTTGGGTTAAAATATAGCACACGTCTCAAATTCATTCCACTTAACGAAAGAGAATGCAAGTTTGTAGTTAATACAAGCATCTAAAAACCAATGCTCAGCAAAATTAAAGTGTAAGAAAGATGTGGTGTACCAAGGAACCCCTAAACCCTAAACCAATTTCGAAGAAACCCCTAAACCAATTTCAAAGAAACCCATAAACCCTAAACCCTAGAGAAACCCCTAAACCAATTTCATAGAAACCCATAAACCCTAAACCAATTTCAGAGCAACCCCTAAACCCTAAAACCCTAAACTAATTTCGAAGAAACCCCTAAACCAATTTCATACAAATCCATACATCCTAAACCAAATTCACAAAAATCCCAAATTTCTAAGAAAAGGACGATGAACAGTACCTTGTGGATGTGAACCGTGGAGTTAAGCTTGGATGAACAGACACTGATGAGGGAAGAAGACCACTGTGTCGGAGAAAGAGAGCTGCGCAAGAGAGCTGAGCAACAGAGAGAGACGGAGCCAAGAGAGTTGAGAGAGAACACAATTTCTAAAAAAGTGATATGGGTGCAATCAGTCGAAAATAAAGATGTATTTATAGGTAGTAGTTTTAAAATTTTAACGGAGGGGTGGTATTTTCAGAAAAAATTATAAAATGGGTGGCATTTTGAGCTATTTCCCTATTAAATATAATATACTTAAAAAGTATAACTATATTAAGGTTTTTTTATTATAAAAAATAGTACGGCTATACTATTTTAACACATGGTGAAGCGGGCGAAAGGCGCCAGGCGGTGGTACTGTTTTTAATTATAAATAGTATAGTCGTACCGCTATACTGAGTGTTTTAAAAAATAAAAAGAGTATAGTTGCGCGGCTTTACCACGGTTTTTATTATTTAAAAATAGTATAACCGCCCAGCGATACTATTTATACCCGTGGGGAAATGGGCGCTAGGCCCCAGGCGGGTCCCTTTTTTAAAAATATAAATAGCATAGCCCGCGGCTGTACTGGGATCTTTTTTTATCCTAAAAATAGTATAGCCGCCCGGCGATACTATCGTATTTATTATAGGGTTTAGGGCCCTAAACCCTGAACCCTAAACCCTAAACCCTAAACCCTAAAACCCTAAACCCTAAACCCGAAACCCTAAACCCTGAACCCTAAACCCTAAACCCTAGAGAAACCCCTAAACCAATTTCATAGAAACCCATAAACCCTAAACCAATTTCAGAGCAACCCCTAAACCCTAAAACCCTAAACTAATTTCGAAGAAACCCCTAAACCAATTTCATACAAATCCATACATCCTAAACCAAATTCACAAAAATCCCAATTTCTAAGAAAAGGACGATGAACAGTACCTTGTGGATGTGAACCGTGGAATTAAGCTTGGATGAACAGACACTGATGAGGGAAGAAGACCACTGTGTCGGAGAAAGAGAGCTGCGCAAGAGAGCTGAGCAACAGAGAGAGACGGAGCCAAGAGAGTTGAGAGAGAACACAATTTCTAAAAAAGTGATATGGGTGCAATCAGTCGAAAATAAAGATGTATTTATAGGTAGTAGTTTTAAAATTTTAACGGAGGGGTGGTATTTTCAGAAAAAATTATAAAATGGGTGGCATTTTGAGCTATTTCCCTATTAAATATAATATACTTAAAAAGTATAACTATATTAAGGTTTTTTTATTATAAAAAATAGTACGGCTATACTATTTTAACACATGGTGAAGCGGGCGAAAGGCGCCAGGCGGTGGTACTGTTTTTAATTATAAATAGTATAGTCGTACCGCTATACTGAGTGTTTTAAAAAATAAAAAGAGTATAGTTGCGCGGCTATACCACGGTTTTTATTATTTAAAAATAGTATAACCGCCCAGCGATACTATTTATACCCGTGGGGAAATGGGCGCTAGGCCCCAGGCGGGTCCCTTTTTTAAAAATATAAATAGCATAGCCCGCGGCTGTACTGGGATCTTTTTTTATCCTAAAAATAGTATAGCCGCCCGGCGATACTATCGTATTTATTATAAAAAATAGTATAGCCGCTCGGCTATATACTCTTTAACTTTTGAATCATCTGATTTACTTTCCTTTTTCTGCATAATATTATCCAACACTTTTTTTCATGCTTCATGCCTCAGTTTGTCTTTATTTTGTTTGAACTACACCAATATAAGAAATCCAGGCCTTAGGTAGAAAATATTAAAGTTCGAACTCACACCCTCATCTTGGAAGGACTTGTTCCATCAGCACCACCAATAATTGAAATGCTCTTGATCTTGACATCTGATGTAATTGTTTGAGAAATAAATGAACAAAATATAACTCAATCAGAATGTGATGTAACGACATCGGAGATAAGTTCTTCTAGAATGGTAGGTTTTAATAAAATTTCTCAACATGGAACACAAATGTTTCAAAAATAAGTAAAGCTATGTTTAACATAGATATAGCAAATGAGCACAAGAACAAAAGATAATTATAAATGACACACAAATTAAGTGTTATGTTTGTGAGAATGTGAAGGTAAAAAGTCCCACATTGGAAAGTTGAGAAACCTAGCAAGAGCTTATAAGGAGTTGGGCTACTCCTCCCATTGCCAATTGGTTTTGGGGTGTTCACATATTGGGTAAGGGGTAAGGGCAAAGGCCCAGTAATTCAGGCCTAATCAATCAATCTACTATGATACCATGTTAAAATTTCAGAGAGACGGACCCTTGGCCCACCACTAGTAACATCGATATTGTCCCCAACTTAACCACCTATTTTGCAGGTGTGGGGTTTTATACAAAAGGCCTCTATGTTACTAGGAGTGGAATCATTTAATATATGAGACTTTCTAATTATTTAAGTTTCCAATGTGGGACTCTGTGTATTCTTCAACACTCCTCCTCACGTGGGACCACTTTTAAGTGGGCTACACATGCAACCAATTATGTTAAGATTTCATAGGGACGGATCCTTGGCCCACTACTAGCAACATCAATATTGTCCCAAACTTAACCATTGAAATTGAATCCCATACTCAAACTCAAACAAATCCGACTATGGAGATCTAACAAAACATGTTACCATTGAAATTGAATGAGAATATGGAAAAATGGGTACAACTAGTCAACCAATGGATCTCCCTGTCCCCGTCCATTTCATGTTTATGCATTCTTTAACTAATGTCCTGAAGATAACACATAAAACCACAAAGGATACTCACGGAATATGAACAAGTAACTCAGGATCACCCTCATTGCTCTCCAAGTGTTCCTATTGCAGAAAGTAGGGTCAGATGAGAACTTCATATGCCTAGTATATGGTAAATCTGAACTGAATCTCAACCAATGATTCAGAAATTTTTTGGCCGAAGATGAGGGTTTTTCGTCTTCTACAGCAACTGTATTATCTTGCATCTCTTTGGGAGTTTTTTATTTACTCTTTTTGCCCATCTAACGGATCCAAAAGCTGCATTTCACCCAAATTACATTACTGCGAATTGACAAAAATGAAATTTAAAAAGAAAAAATTCAAAAGAAGAGATGACTCAACAATTGGAGCCCCAGAAAGCAGCATACTCCTTTTGGATCAGTTGACCAGACCAACTCAGTTTGTAACAAAACTAATCAATACAACAAAAGAAACATGAAACTGAATATTCAGGTAAGAGAATATTTGTTTATCATCAGCTTCCTAGCAACCAAACATAACATAAACCAAAACAGAAAATGGAAAATACTGATTTTCAAAGATGCCATTACGTTGTTGATAAACGTGAGTGGCTAAAACCCTAGCTTGATGTATTTGCAGAGATGCCAGACCTGCCAGACCTG
Source organism: Prunus avium (assembly GCF_965620075.1). Classification (NCBI taxonomy): domain Eukaryota; kingdom Viridiplantae; phylum Streptophyta; class Magnoliopsida; order Rosales; family Rosaceae; genus Prunus; species Prunus avium. The sequence goes on from NC_142285.1 coordinate 3,229,661, forward strand.
CCAGGAAAAAAGAAATCTGAAAAAAAAAAACGCAAGTTTTCCAAAAATGGGCCTAGGCGGGTCCTTTCTATTTTATTTTATAAATAGTACAGCCGCTCGGCTATGCTCTTGAAATAATATATTTAAAACGTATAGCCGCTCGGCTGTACTTTTAAAATTAATATATTTAAAGAGTATACCCAACCGGCTATACCCAAAAAAAAAAATCAAGAGGACCTGTTTGAAGAGGACCTAAGAAGCTGCCACCAATACCAACAGCAATGACATCCTTCAAAGCTTTTCCTGTGGCACCAACCGATACAATCTCCACTCAGACGTGGTAGTTTGTTCGTTCTTGTATATAAAAATAAAATAAAAAACAAATCATGCTCGATGGTGTGATGAAGCAAACCCGAAAAGTTTGTCATTGCCTTTATTTATATATTTTGCAGGTTACAAGGAAGCTTGAGGGTCACGCTAAAAGAGTCACTAGCCTTGCCTTCTCGAACACTCTGAATGTACTAGTTTCTTCTGGTGATGATGCATATTGGAACTACAATTATTTCTGACATGGCTTCTACTCTAATGTGACTTCTGTTATTTAACGACGTCATTTTGGCCCTGCAGATTTTTGTGTGGGGGCCTGCTGGATGGGAAAAACAGATAATCAAATTGAAAGGGATGAAATAATGATCAAAACCAATATTCTAGATGCAGTTAACTGAAGAGCTGGAGTCAAACTTATGAGCAATGAAAAAGAACCATTTTGCAGTCTAGGTAAACTAAGTTTAATTCTTCAAAGTATGACCCTCACATTTTTCCTGTCAACCTGATTTGATATCTCCAATATGTCAATATGAGATAGAAATAACAATTCCTATGCAATGAAGATCTATTTCCAGATCAGAAAGCAAAATTTCCTTGAGGCCATTGACAAGTGAGAACATCATTTTTTCGATGTTTCTTATAATCTATACATAAACAATCTTATAAAAATAAATATGTTCTGCATATTTTTGGTTCATTCTTGACAGCAATTGTCGCTCCAAGGCGTTAGATATCCTCATGAAGGATCTCGAAGTTTTTGCCAAAAGTAATGAGGAGCTGTTCAAAGAAATGCATCAAATGTGTATGGGTTCAATCCAGCAGGGATCATAAGGCACTCTCTATATATGTGTGGAGATATAATGTCTATGATGAAGACTATGATGAAGGAAAATGCTATATCATTATAAATAAGGTACAACAAGCACCATATATGTATCTCTTCAATATGATTGATATATTTGCCAATGATCCTCGTACAACAACTTGTATAAGAATTGAAGAAATATTATTACATAACATTCTATAGTACTATTAGCTACTGTATTTTCACATCAGAAAAATACTAAAATACAAATTTAAAAAATCATTGCTCTTATCATCGACCTTGAGGGTCTTGCCATCTGTTGGTACTAAGCAATGAATCCCATCCTTTATCTACAATTAAGAATCATACAAGACATCAACTATACATGCAAAACCATATAGAAAAGATGAAATTTTTTACGATCATTTGTGTTCAGCTCAACACATGACCTCTATCAAATACAAGGGCACTATCCATTCTCACAAAAACAAGGACATTCTTCATGCTGTTCTCTGAGTTGTAAGTGACATGTGGCAGGACATTCATTGGAGACGTGCTGCAGCGAAGGATTCGATCAACTGATATGTCATATGGCACATTCGAATCATGATCCACTGGGGAAACAACAGGCAGCTGCTGGAAATGATTACTGTTTAGATGATCATTTCCTTCATTCTCATTGCCTGGAAAGGGCTGTGGTTGTATTTCAGTGCTCATGTCATTTATATTGACAGGGAAGCTTGTATTGCAGCCAACACCAAGCAGGGTGTCTTGCTCCAGTGAAATGTTGCATTGGGCTGTGATATAATCAATCAATTGTTGGTCATCAGAGACCTGTGAATATGACAGTTACCAAAAAAAAAAACTATTTGTGAGAGATGTGACCAAAATGAAATTTCAAATCGAACATAAGAAATTAAAGCAAGGTTTGAGTGAAGCATCATAAAATATAATACATCTTTTGAGACAAACAGCGCAATCAGACCTCTGCACTTGGAACCAAAACTCTGGTCCCATCTCTTTCCTGCAAAATGTAAGTAGAAATATATAGTTACATTTAATTATATGTTCAGAAAAGGACTTTCTTTTGGAACTAGCTAGGAAAAATGGGAACTTGAGCTAACTGCCATGGCACTTGAATCTCTATTAGAAGATAAATCCTGCTCATGAGCACCCATGGTTAATGATATAAAAACACTAATTAATTTCTTTTGTCAAGATATGTATGGTAATTGGTAATTATGATTGAATGAGTAAACAAAAATGCGAAAATGAAAAGGATATATAGGTACCCAGAGTCTAAGAACAGAGAAGAAGGAAGATGGGCAAGAAGATCACAGGAATTTGTTCTTGAGTGCTGCATTGTATCTCTGCATGGAAGGACTGGATAAACTGGAAAAATAAGTTCATTTCCTCCATTAGTCTGAGTGTTCTCATTAGCCCCAGCAAAACAACAATCCATCAACCCAATAAACCTAAAAAATAATAAATAAATGAATAAATTAGCCAATCTAAAAATTAGTCACAAAAAGAAACATGAATTAGTAACTGTGAATTAAAAGGTTCCTCTTAACCTTTGGTCTTCACTCAATTTCCAAATAACACAATAATCCTAGCCTTTCAAACCCACAAGGGGCCTCTCAGTCAGATTTTGCATGATGATGGCATATCTACAAAGAATTTATTCAATAATGGATATTTCTTTAAAGAACAATATATCGAATCTCATAATATGCAGAGATAATAATATTCCAAAAGCCACAAGAGACCTCAATTTCTGAAATTCTTGTCACAATAATTCCTCAAAAGCTCCTTCACCCAGCCACTCATTCTATCAGCAAACAAGAGGGCAAGATCAAATGACAAAATCTATAACAGAAATGCAATATCCAAAGAATGAAAAGCAGTCCAACCAAGAAGAACCATCAATGGATGAATATTGAATGCATAAAGATTTATCAAGTTTCAAGCAAGAAGAACCAAACCAATCAATCTATTCCTTAACCAAACCAGAAATAAATAGTCAGAATTTGAGATTGGGAACTAAAAACCGAACCTTGTTATTGGCAAGACCATAGAAACTCCATGATAGGATAGCTACATCATTTACTTCCACCGAAGACAGACACCAAGTCAGCAAATTTTGTATTTAGGGTTCCCATGACTTGTGCTTGCTTCGGCTTCCAAATCTCAATCTCAAGCTCAAATTTGCAGGTAAACTTTTTCAATTTCGGGTTTCAGACTTTCGGTCAATCGCAGTGTTAAAAAAATCTGGCTAGGCGGATGGCTAGGCGGCTAGGCGGGCGCTAGGCGGCCGGGCTGGCCTCCTAGGCGGGTTGGGTCATTTTTCGGTGTCGAACAAGGGGGACGAAGCAGCCGAAACTTGTCTGCGTCTGCAAGCTCCGTCCTCTACGAGTGCAAGCTTCGTGTTCGTTTGTATTCAAAGCGTATCGCCATGCGGCTATACCCTTAAAATATTCGAATATATTTTGAAAGTATAGCCGCTTTGAAAATATCCAAACGTATTTTGAAAGTAAAGCCGACCGGCTATACGTTTTAAATATACAATTTTATCATATCATTTTAGGGTTTAGGGCTAAAATACCACTTTAGCCCACTGGGCTAGAGTTATTTCTTCAATTATTTTATTTACTAGCCTCTTTGCACGCGCTTCTGCGCCTGCGAGAGGCTTTTTTTTATTTTATTTTTTATTTTATAAATTTAAAATTTATTTTAAAATTAAAAAAGATAATGGGTAGTTGTGTTCCATAAAAATAGGATTCATTATCTGATTTTTTTTTTTTAAATTTTTTTTAAATATGAAAAAGTGTGAATTTACTATATTATCCTCATTTAATTAATAATTTCAATTCTTAATGTTTGCATTAGCCAAGGGCATTTTCTGGTATTTTGAATGTTTCACCATTCTCTGCCTTTTGCTTTATATATATAGATACAAGCGATATTGGGGAATGAGAATTTAAATTCTTTCTGATACCTCCCATTCTAATGATTTCCAGCTATTAGCCCATTGGCCATGAATAAAAAATGAATTTTATTTATAATAAATAATACAGGTTAAACCCATAAATACAACAACAAAATCCCCCAACATTTTGTGGATCAAAGGATGTTGAATTTCATAGTATAAAATTGCTTGTATATCAATTTACTTTCTAGAAGAAAAATTGGATACAAAACAGTCTAAAGAGACAACGAAGAGAAGTTTGCAGCTCTGTTTTGAAATTTATTGAAGGTATCGGAGGTCATATGACATTGATATATGAACTATTCAAAATGAGAATTCAAACAACATGTGTTAGATGAGGAGAAGCATCTCATTCTTAAATATAACATATTATTTCATTTGTCTACTAGTTGTGCCTGTTGTTAAGCTAGCGCAACCAACATTCTTTCACCAAGAAACTTTTCCTGAACCTCAAAGAAATTTAGTAAATTGAAGTGTATCCTAGCATCAAAAGTCATAGATTACATAACTCATTAACCAAAGGTAATGCTTCCTCTCTAGTTTTGGTCTTCCTTTCTATTTTGTGATTGCATATGTTCATACATATGCCTGTGCTCGTTTGTGTGTGTGAGATAGTACTTGTTATTTAGTAAAAGATTTAGTCACTTTCTGTTTTTTGTAATTGGGAGAGACACTGACTTGTGTGTTTAACTTGACAGCTTGAATTGGCAGGATTAACAGTGTAAAGACCCTCGTCCAAATCCAGTCATTAAGACTCTTTTCGTTGATCATGTTTGTGAACCACAGGAAAATGTTCCTTTGTCTCAACCAATTGAAAACAATTTGGAAGTAAGATATTCTATGGTGACATAAATTTATTTTTCTTAAGTATTTGTCCTCATTAACCAATGTCCTGCTCGATGTCTACACTTATTGATTTTTGTCCAAATCCAGTTATTAAAATCCTTTTCATTGATCGTGTTTGTGAATGGCAGGACTGTTTGTCATTGTCTCTATCGACTGGGAACAGTTTGCAAGTAAGATATGTTCTGGTAAACTGAAATTCTTTTCGTATCGGTCCTCATTAACCAATGTTTCCTGCTCATCAGCTATACTAGCTGATTTTCTTTTTCTATTTTTAAACAAGATTTTGTTTAGTCTTTCTGGTTTCTTCTAAGATTGCTCTAACCTTCTGTATTTATCCTTCACAAGCAACATTAAATCCACTTCCAACTTCTTCTGCTGAGCCAAAAATTTATCTGTAACACAAGATGCGCTCTCTGGGAGCAGTATCTCTCAATGCTGCAAAGAGCCCAGGTATTTTATTTTAGTTCTTCAAGTGATGTTGTTGGGTACTGGTACCCTCTAATTTATGTTTGAAGTGTGTCGTCATTTTACACATTGCATAGTTGTTATTATTAACTTTTGATTAAATTTTTGTGGCTACAGCTATAGAGGTTATTGACTATCCATGCTTGTCCAAAAAAATGTTCTTTCTGATTATGGATGAGGTAATCTTAATCAATTTTATGTACATAATTACATAATTATAGAACTTGTGTGTCTTGACCTTGGCTTTCTTTCATTTGTTTAGGTAAAATCAGTTGTCACTGATCCTGGCCAAAGTCACCTGTCTGCGGTTGCCATACCCAATGTTTTGCCCACTACTTTTGCCCTGACAATAAATGAGGGCTCATCTCCAATGAGCATGGATTTTAATATCCCACTTGGCAGACTCTTCTTCTATGTTAAGTAACGAGAAACTACGTTCTTTTTTTTCTTTTCTTTTTTCTCCCATCGTTTATAAATTTCCTGTCTTTTTAGGATGATCGTGCGCGGTAACTACTTTTGATAGTTCACTCATGAATCCTGCTAATGTGATTCTTCAATTGGAACCTGGGGGTGTTGGAGACATAGGACTATGGGATGTTAGTTCAGGGAAAAAGTTGCTTTCAAGAAATTTAGAGTCTGGAATCTTGATGCAGGCCCGTTGGCCTTAGAGGTGCATCTGCTTCTGGATTATGTACTACTCCTTCAACCTTACTGATATGATCCGAAATTTGAACCATGTCAATTATTTCAGGAAGCTCTGGTCAAAGATTCATATGTATCTGTTAATCGTATCCAATAGAGTCCTGATGGTTGTATATTTGGTGAGAATGTTCTCATACTTAAAATGGTATGGAGTTGCTGATTTTCATTTCTTGTAGTTCATATTCACTGCCGTCGTGTTCTTCATTGAACAGGGGTTGCATATGCAAAGCGGACTTAGGAAGTGTAAATGATGTTGGCATTCTTTTCCCCTCACGACCAACTTTTGGTCATAACTTGTGCTGATGACAAGACCGTCAAGGTTGGTTTCATTAATGTATGTTTAAGGTTTGGGATATATTTTGTAGCCAAAGACTGTTTACTTTTGAAGGTCATGAAGCTCCTGTCTATTCTGTCTGTCCTCATACCAAAGAAAATGTCCATGTAAGGGCCACTTTGGGTATTGATGTTGTGGTTCTGGTGATGTTTTTGTTTTGAATCATCTGATTTACTTTCCGGTTCCTGCAATATATTATCCAACACTTTTTTTCATGCTTCATGCCTCAGTTGTCTTTTCAACATCAGTGGATGGCAAGATCAAAATATGGTTATATGATAGCTTTGAAGGCAGTGCTGTACCAAACTGGCTCATAGTGCTGACGTTCAAAGGTTCAGCTTATATGGCCTGCGATTGCCATCTTTTATTTCCTGACTGATATCTTTGGGTTAATATAGTAATGTTAGTTTTGATTGAGATCATGTAGGCTTTTTTTCATGTGGGATCAGCCAAGGAGGGAAACAATCAGAGCCAGGAGCGACCAAGTGTAAAAAACATGGATTTGTTTTTTTGTTTTTGATATTAAGAGAGATTACATGAGCCTCAACTAAACCAACATCTTCCATTGCAAAAATGCGAACTACACAAATATAAGAATCCAGGCCTAGATTTCTTCATTATGTCTTCTTTATGAATTTCTGACTCCTCAATCTTTTGCTTTCAAATACTTCATTCCTAGTCCTAGATCGAGGACACAATACAAAGATCATAGTAACCAGTACTGTGTTGTCTACTGGACTGCTGATCCTGGGCCTAACCCTGCTATTATATGTGAGGAAGAACCAGCAACAAATATATGGTAAGCTATTTGATTTTGTACTCTTCTGCCCCTCCATCTTCTAAGATAGGTAGGTTCAGTTCTATAGAAAATTTTTGCCGTTGCCTCTCTGGTTTCTAAGCTAAGGTTCCATGCTACATTATTTACTTCACTACGTACTTCACAGGAGAACTGAAGCCCAGCCAAAAGGAAGATCTGGAATTACAATTATTTGACTTGGCCGCTGTTGTTTGTGCAACCAAAAACTTATCAAACAACAATAAACTTGGAGAAGGTGGTTTCGGATCAGTCTTTAAGGTAAAATCAAATACAGTTCTCCCAACAGTTAGCTTGACAGTTTCCACATGTCATTTGGGTCAGGACTAAGGTGGTGTAATTATTTATTTTTTATTTTTCTGTTCTTTCGTGGGTTGGTTTTGTGTTCCTATGCAAGAGGAGGATGAGACAAATCTTTCATTTTTTTTAAATTTTCTATCAGCAAACAAGAGGGAATGATCAAATGTCAAGAAATGCAATATCCAAAGAATGAAAAGCAGTCCAACCAAGAAGAACCATCAATGGATGAATATTGAATGCGTAAAGATTTATCAAGTTTCAAGCAAGAAGAACCAAACCAATCAATCTATTGCTTAACCAAACCAGAAATAAATAGTCAGAATTTGAGATTGGGGCCTAAAAACCGAACCTTGTTGTTGGCAAGACCATAGAAACTCCATGATAGGATAGCTTCATCATTTACTTCCACCGAAGACAGACACCAAGTCAGCAAATTTTGTATTTAGGGTTCCCATGACTTGTGCTTGCTTCTTCTTCCAAATCTCAATCTCAAGCTCAAATTTGCAGGTAAACTTTTTCAATTTCGGGTTTCAGACTTTCAATCAATTGCAGTGTTCAAAAAATCTGGCTAGGCGGATGGCTAGGCAGCTAGGCGGGCGCTAGGCGGATGGCTAGGCAGCTAGGCGGGCGCTAGGCGGCTGGGCGGGCCTCCTAGGCGGGTTGGGTCATTTTTCGGTGCCGAACAAGGGGGACAAAGCAACCGAAACTTGTCTGCGTCTGCAAGCTCCGTTCTCTGCGAGTGCAAGCTTCGTGTTCGTTTGTATTCAAAGGGTATAGCCGACCCTTAAAATATTCGAATATATTAATATTTAAAGAGTATAGCCAGTCGGCTATACTTTGAAAATATCCAAACGTATATTGAAAGTAAAGCCGACCGGCTATACATTTTAAATATACAATTTTATCATATCATTTTAGGGTTTAGGGTTAAAATACCACTTTAGCCCACTGGGCTAGAGTTATTTCTTCAATTATTTTATTTATACAAGCAATATTGGGGAATGAGAATTTAAATTCTTTCTGATACCTCCCATTCTAATGATTTCCAGCTATTAGCCCATTGGCCATGAATAAAAAATGAATTTTATTTATAATAAATAATACAGGTTAGACCCATAAATACAACAACAACAACAACAAAATCCCCCAACATTTTGTGGATCAAAGGATGTTGAATTTCATAGTATAAAATTGCTTGTATAGCAATTTACTTTCTAGAAGAAAAATTGGATACAAAACAGTCAAACGAGACAACGAAGAGAGTTTGCAGCTCTGTTTTGAAATTTATTGAAGGTATCAGAGTTCATATGACATTGATATATGAACTATTCAAAATGAGAATTCAAACAACATGTGTTAGATGAGAAGTAGCATCTCATTCTTAAATATAACATATTATTTCGTTTGTCTATTGGTTGTGCCTGTTGTTAAGCTGGCGCAAACAACATTCTTTCACCAAGAAACTTTTTTTGAACCTCTAAGAAATTTAGCTAGGAAAACCTTTGGTGGTTAGGGAAAGTTAAGATAGAAATAGAGGCAAAGGCAAGGTTGAAGAACAATTGCGAGCACATGTGATATTACAGAAAATGTAGCGAAGGAATTTAGAATGGCCATTTTCCAAATTAAGCACACATCTTATAATGAAATCAAGATAGGAACTTATAACAAGCCCTCATTAGAGTACAATGTCCAAAAACACAAGATGAACACCACACCACACCACATTCAACACAAATGATTGCTCTTCAGTGTTGTAAATATAAAAAAAGATGAGGATATCGCTTAGTACAATCAAATAGTTCTTCATTCCTCGTCGCCCAAATCATTGAAGCCATCGCACAAATCATTGAGCATTTCATCCCACATCTCCTCAACATACACATGAAATGAGTATTCATCACTACTACAAAAATCGAAATAGACGACGGGAATCCACCGTTGTCTACAAGGTTTTCAAACCGTCGTGAAATTGACCGCCATCTTTAGCTAGATGCAGATTTTCATTTTCAAATGCAACTTTCAAAAAGAAACAATTTGGAAAACTCAAGGATGAAAAATATGAAGGTAACTCTAGAGGAAGAAGCGAAAGTTTGCAAAGAAACTTTCCAAAACTTGCCTCCCAAAGTCACAGCAGCCAAAAGAGGAATACAGAGGTTTTTACACAAATTTCCTTAGGTCAGAATCGACACATGCCAGCAGAGAGGGAATGGAGAATAGGACAAAAAACTTGGTTATCCAGCTGGAAATCCATAATTTTATGAAATCAATTTAATGCAATGTGATGCAATGCACAATTTACCTTTGTCAATTTGCTTGAACCTCCATAGCATAGTTGTTAGTTAAGAACACCTAGAGAATCTATTCTTAATCTAAACTTGAGCTTGATAAAAACAATAAAAATCCTATTACAAAATTGTCAAGGGAAGCCAAAAGAAATACTCAAAATGTATACATTAACAGTTCACGTATACTACTTTAAATAAATAAACAAACCATCGTCTAACTTCTAAAAGACGACGCATATACAAAAGAACGGACATTTAAAGAAGATTACATGTCAATAATCATACAGGAACAGACGTACAGATATTTAATCACGTCTCTAATTTTTATCTCATCTCAGCGGATTCAATACTTCCAGCTTTTCAGCTTTCCTCTTTCATTAAAATTGACAGACGACGTTGTCAATATAATCCTTCAAAAAAAAATACAGAAAGGATCCTTTATCGGTTTGTAATCATCATCCAACTCACCATAGTTATAAGCAACTTGAATGATGCACGCCTACTACATAGGACACTATGAGTATCTTCCAAATCTTCCCTAAGTACTCTCTGAGGTACTCCTTCGGCACCCCTCCATGACCCAGAGGTGTAATTAAATGTCTCGAAAAATCATGTTTTCCTATGTGATTTGCTTACTTTAACTATCTTCAACGAAATTCACTATTTGATCATATGATACCGTTGAATCAATGTCAACTTTAACCGTTGATGGCCAATCTGAATTGTCTTTGGTGCCAGCATTTTATTGATTAGAAAAGTTCCCCCTCAATGTATTTCTTACTAATATAATCTCCTTTGAGTAAATTCTTCAGACAAAATAAAGCCAAATCCTCAATTATGAATCTTGTTCCACCTGTATGTATAAGAGGCTTTCCTTCTCTTTAGATTGGATTACCAGACTCATCTAGACAATACTCGTCAATGATATTCTCAACCTTTCCACATAACCACTCTACTACTAAGCTCTTTGTCTTTGATGAAATGGGTGAAAACCTAGCCATGTATTTGGACATACACGACACAACATGTGCGTGCATAAAAATGCATCATGTTTCGTAAGCTTGTCTATTTTAGAGCTTATAATCTCCACTCTTGTCAATCGCGGCATTAGAGCCCACATGTATAAGGTGGCACTTCACCCAGCATACCACTAATTCTCACTTGGGTTTGCTATACTTTACAATTTTCTACAAATTACCAATTTATGAAAGCATCTCTAGTTCAAATTGCAATGTCCTTCCTGCCGAAGGAGCATTACTTGGCACTGATACTACAATGCCCAATCTTAAGGATGCGCACAAGGTGCGAAATCCACAGGAACTCAAACCTAATGCTTTTCATTTAATAATTTATCTTCACTCGTCTTAACCTTATCCACTAAAAAACCCTCATCTCTAAATTCATATTCACAAAACAATTCCCCAGTTTCTTCCTACTTCTCTTCCCAATTTACCTTCTCCAATCCTCGACATTAAATGTCTCCAATTATAATTCCTCCCAAACCGTTTCATTCCAACATGTATCCTACATTTTCATATGAAAACCTCAACAAATTTCTCAACACTTCTTAATACCTTTTACGCAGTCATGCCCACAAGGCAAGGCAACATGGAGAAACGTCAACAGTTCACTAGAACAAGGATGCACACAAGGTGCAGAGTCCACAGGAATTTGAATCTAAAGCTCTGATACCAAGTTGACAGGACCCGCCCCGAATTCCTCAGAACCCAGGACGAATCCTGTGAAATTTTTCGACATCACCATGATGTCGGGCCCACCTACTAAAGAACGAGACTTTCTGCCGAAATTTCTACAGAGTCCCCCCCTGAAAAAAGAACATTTCCCAAAAGTTTTTACTTGTCAAAACTCAGTTATAACTCAACCAACAGCAAGCACAAGTTAAAAACATGCAATTACATAATAGGCCTCTGGCCTTCAAATAATTTGAAGGAGAACCACTAGCAATGTTCTTAAGCCAAATAATGAAATTAAATGACGCCATTAATGATCTCAAACTAATTAAAGCATGCCCACTGTAATTAACATAAAAATAACTTCCCAAATTTCCATCAAGCGATGTTTAACAACCAAGCACCATCACAAGTAGATTAAGGACTTGGTCCAAATCACACAACAATTCCTAACGAATTTCATATATATTTGTCTTGCTCACAACCACACTTCCAATCGACTAAATTAGAGTGTCAGAAATATCTTTAGTTCGTGGCTGCACCCAGGTAAGACCCTAGGCTACCTGCGTACCCCTTTATGAGGGATCAAGTCACACGTAGTTCTAACATCCAAAATCACGAACCCGATAATATACAATCGATTTCAGTAGTACAAATAAATTATATTCTAGAATTATCCCTTTTCCTTTAATTCAAATCACATCACACCAAACATAATTCTTTTTAAATATTAATCTTTCCCCGACATAGTAAAATAATCTCATTTTTCCTCTTTCTGTTACTTTACTACACGCCGGAGAGTCCAACGCCACCTGTAGTAAAGTTTCAATAATCCAAGCATACGGATCCTCTATCACACGCTTGATAATCCAACCCCACATGTGATAAGTTAATAACATCATCACTGTGTCTCACATGCCGGAATATTCCAACGCCATGTGTGAAACCCGAGAGTCACATACCTTTCCCACATGCCAGAAATAGACGGCGGTTGGAGCTGTACGACGGCGGGAACAAAACCGGTTCAAACCAGTCGTTACCCCCGGCAAATTCCAAGCTTTCCGGCTGGGAGAAGTGGCGGGTCGTGATCGAGGGCTCGAGCCGGTTCGATTGGGACCAATGCCGGCCCTTGCCGTGGCCGGTGCTGTGAGAATCAAAGAGAGAGAGAGAGAGAGAGAGAGAGAGAGAGAGAGAGAGAGAGAGAGAGAGAGAGAGAGATATCTGTGCACACGTGTGTGGAGAGAGAGGAAATTCTGATTTTTCTAAAACAAATTTCAAGTTATTTACGGTTATGCCACTGAAACATTTTTTTATCGTTACTACCTCGTTACAACTCCGATTCGAGCCCACTTCATGTCTACGGACTCGTCTCGACGTTCTCTACGCAACGGTGAAATCAGAATTTCCAAATTCCTTTCCGAACTTAAAATGACCCTTTTTGCCCCTTTTAATATTAAATAATACTTTAATTTTTCAAAAACCTTCAAATCATTTTATTTTATGCTTGGTCTCAATTTATTTTTCTCATTTAAATTTATTTCCTCTAATTTTAATTATTTTATGAATTTTTCGGACCGGAATTTTACAATTTCACCAAAATTTTCCCGATCAACAAGTCAACGTTTGAACCTATTAAAATATTCCGGGGTAACATTGTCTTTTTCTTTAATAATATAGTACTTAATTATTAATTTAGGACCGGGTCGTTACAAGAGCCTAGAGAGAAGAGAATAAGGCGAGAAACAGGGAGAGGAATGGAATTAGATGAATTAAGAGTCTCATGATCTCTTCTTCTATGGACCTGACTTGTGCTTGCTTCGGCTTCCCAATCTCAATCTCAAGCTCAAATTAGCGGTGTCATCAGAGTCATCAGTGGCGCAACCTATTAGCGCCAGGCGACGTCATCGCCCTTCCAGCACGACCGACACCACTTCGAGCGGAGCAGGTAAAGATTTCCTTCAACTACAGAAGTTTCATATCAAGATTTTAGTATGATTTGTTATTTAACGTTAATTTTATATTTCTTTGCAACCAAGAAGAACACCCGGGGACCTTGTCGCCAGTTGAACACATCGAAGGTCACTCGGGTGACCAACACTCGTATCAACATCGCATATGACGAGCATCATCGGGCTGCCCCAACGGTGGACCAACATAGCTCATTGGCCCACGATATTGGGTCAGTCGTTCGGACCCAATGTCCGATGAAATGGAAGTCTTGGAAGGCCATGCCTGACGAGGTGCAGATGGAGGTGCGCGGACAGCTGTTGGTATGTATCCTACCTTTTAATTGTTTTCCCTTCAAATTTTATATATTTCTAATACTTAATGTATGTAATTACTTCATTGTAGATGAACTACAATTTAGAGAACCTCGACGACGAGTTGTTGGTGTACATCAATAGACTCTTTGCTGATAGGTACAAGCAGTGGAAGAGCGACCTGCACCACCATTTTCAGGCATTTGATGATCCGTAGGTCACTCTTCAGGAGGGTTGTCCGAAGGAGCTTGAGGGGCGGGAGGATAGTTGGGAGTTGCTCTGGGGTCATTTTCAGGAGGCCGATTATGTGGTATTTTTTACTAATGTTTATTTAATTTTTTACTAATGTTTATTACACGTTTCTTACTATTTAGTGAAATACCCATTTCTAGACATAAAACTATAAATATACCCTATACCATTCATTATATATAAACACACCCAAAATAAACCCAAAAATCAACAATTGTATATTTTTTAATTTAATTAATAAGATCAAATACCTTTATTACCATTTTTAGCATTAAATTAGTTTTGGATCTCGTTTAGAATCTATAGAATGCAGACAACATTAAAATTCAACAAAACCACTCCCTGAGGTCTGAAGCCTCAAGCCCCTCTCCTCCTTAAAACCCACATCTCTCCTCTGTTCTCTCCCTTCTTCCCTCTCTCTGCCTTCAAAGTAAACCAAACAGTCTCAGAGCCATGGACCAACACAAGACCGACGACAATCTCCGTTACGTCGGTGGCCGCACACGTGTTCTCGCCGCCGATGCCTCCATTTCTTTTGCAGGTTTGTTCCATCTGCTTCAATTCGTTATTTTCCTTTTGATTTTTGCTTAATTTACTTGAATTTTGACTCGATTTCAGTTTCTTCGTTGAATTTGGTGCTAATTTCCATTTTTTCGATATGAACATAGCTAATGGTTAAGCTCGCGGAGTTCTGTGGCTACTCTGTAGATTTGAGGTGTCAATTGCCGGACGAAGGCTTTCAGAATGCCGATGCCAGTGGTGATTGCGAGAAGAACGAAGATGAAGACGATTTCTCGTTCACCTGCACCAATCCCGACGGATCGCCAATTTCCACCGACGATATATTCCAAAATGGCCAGATCCGTCCAATGTTCCCGATTTTCAACCAGGATCTCCTATTCACCGATGCCGACTACGACGATACTTCCAGAGCCAAAGGTACTATCGCTTCGTCTTCCTCTCTACGGTCGCCATTGAAGAAGCTCTTTTTTGAAGAGCTAGATACGCTGACCTCGGCAACGTCATTTTACAACTCAGGAGGTGAACATGAGATCAACGCTTCTGATGTACGTATTTTCACAGTTTATTCTTATGATGATTTCTCATTTCAGTATTTTCTAGTGTTTATTGTATGAATCGTTGTGTTTTTTGTTTGTGTTTGGCTTATGAACATTTTAAATTCAACGACTTAGTTTGTATGGTGATTTCATGTTTGATTAATTAAGTTGCTGATTAGATTTTCGTTTTTAATTTTTTCAGTCTTGGAGTTTAAATTTGACATGCAGATACTATTCTTCTTGATTTTATCTGTTTATTTTTGTTATTGCTGAATTGGAGGTAATTTATTGGATTTTCTGATTTCGTTCTAATTTGTACTTAGATATTCGTTTGAGTTTTAAATTGTGATTTTAATTTCTTTTTGTTTATAATTTGGATTGATTTCAGATTCTGTTTGGTTGTGGATTTGCTGTTTGAGATGTGGTTAGAAATTTGTGATATTCGATTTGGTTTTCATATTAATTGAGGTATGCTTTTTCAGTTGAATTTGAGTATATTCGTGTTTTTTCTGTTTATCACTGTAAAGTTCCAATATAAGGTAATAGCACTGCTTGTTTGCTATGAAATCCTATTTCTAATGCATGTCTACCACCGTAAAGTTCCAGTATAGGGTAATAACACTGCTTGTTTGCTATGAAATCCTATTTCTTATGCATGTCTACCACTGTAAAGTTCCAGTATAGGGTAATAACACTGCTTGATTGCTATGAAATCCTATTTCTAATGCACGTCTACCACTGTTAAGTTCCAGTCTAGGGTAATAACACTGCTTATTTGCTATGATATTGCACGTCTACCACTGTAAAGTTCCAGTATAGGGTAATAACACTGCTTGTTTGCTATGAAATCTTATTTCTAATGCATGTCTACCACTGTAAAGTTCCAGTATGGGGTAATAACACTGCTTGTTTGCTATGAAATCCTATTTCTAATGCATGTCTACCACTATAAAGTTCCAGTATAGAGTAATAGCACTGCTTGTTTGCTATGAAATAGTATTTGTAATGCACGTCTACCACTGTTAAGTTCCAGTCTAGGGTAATAACACTGCTTGTTTGCTATGAAATTCTATTTCTAATGCACGTCTACCACTGTAAAGTTCCAGTCTAGGGTAATAACACTGCTTGTTTGCTATGAAATGGTATTTGTAATGCACGTCTACCACTGTAAAGTTCTTGTATAGGGTAATAACACTGCTTGTTTGCTATGAAATCCTATTTCTAATGCACGTCTACCAGTGTTATTACCACATACTGGAACTATACAATGGTAGACATGCATTACAAATAGGATTTCAGAGGAAACAAGCAATATTAATACCCTATACTGGAACTTTACAGTGGTAGACATGCATCAAAAATAGGATTTCAGAGGAAACAAGCAGTGTTATTACCCTATATTGGAACTTTACAGCCATTAATCAGAATAACAGTAAACTAGCGACTAAAATACTGATAGTAAGCAGTCAGTGCAATAGTGAAATCCAATATAGTTTCAAGATTTTGTCCTTGATTCGAATCTAAAATACTGTTATTACCATAGACTGGAACTCTATAGCAATTAATCAAAATCACAGTGTAGGTTTGGTTTGTAAATGTCTTACCTTTGAAGCGTTTTCTTGTTGAAATTGTTCTCTGAAATTTTGTCTTGGTTTTGTAGGTGGAGGTCAGTGTGTGGTGTTTGTTTTTCAAAGTAGATCAAGCTTGGTGGTGGTTATGGAGTTTCGGTTTCGAGAGATGAAGAAGACACTTTGATGAAGACGGTGACTGAAGGGACGTTTGGCATAGATGGTTAATTGAAGTCGCAGGCTGGAAGTTACGTTTTTGTTTTCCATTTTTTTGAACGAAATTATGGTTTTGGAGATGGTAAAATCTTTGGGCTTTTTTATAAGTTTGGGCTGGGGTTGTTTTGGGTGCTTTTTGAGTTTTTTTTTCTGTTGGGCTTGATAGTGGCAGTGCTTGTAATTTATTGGAACTTCAACACTAATTTGTTATTTAATAAATGGGTTTTGGGTGTGTTTATAAAGTGTTTTCCATATGGGGTTTTTTTTATAATTTCAGCACCCATTTTGGGTATATTAGTGAAGCTCCCATATTTATTTAATTTTTTTATATTTCATTTGAATTTCAAATAATACGTTTTATTTTTTGTATAACAGAAGATAGCAAATAAGGGCAATAGGGAGAAGAAGACTCTTCTCCACCATTCAGGTTCCAGGCCCTTCTCTTATGGGATGGAGGCGCGGCGGCGGGTAATAATAAAGTCGTTTTTGTTTAATTTTTAATATGTCATTAATAGTAATTTGTTTTTTCATTCTAACATTTTTCTTCTCTTGTTCAATTTAGGAGGGGTCCAAATTCCCAGAGGTTGACGTCTTTGGCGACGTTTATGTTCGACCTGGGAATGAGTTGGCGGAGTCCCTTCATGTAAGTAGCCTTTAATTTTAATTATTATCTTACGCGTTCAAGTTTCATGGTTATTATATGAATGTTTTAATTAATATTTTATGTTATGTTAAAACATTTTTTAAGAAGTTCATTTGAATATTAAACATGCATTTAATCAAATTAATCGCAGCGGAAGGATATGGTGGTTGTTTAAATTCAAAAACAAAACTTCTTCCAAGTATCTTAAGCCATGAACATTGATATGTTTTTCATAAATGAAAATTCAAGAGAAAGGATAAGATCTAATTACCCTTGAAGCAATTATATGAACCAAGTTGTGTTTTGGTCTTCTCTTGATGATTTTCCTTTGTTGATCTCCTCTTGATCTTTCTCCTCCTTGTGAGCCACAAAAGTATATGGCCTCTAAGTCTCCACACCAATGAAACCTTGAGATGAGAAGAGGTATCTTGAGAATACAAGGATGCTAGTACAAGATTCTCAAGATTGGTTTCAATCTAAACCCCTTTGAAAGAAGATTGTGTTTCACTCTTGAAAAACTCACAACTATCTCTCTTTGATCTCCCAAACCTCTTTGGTTGATGTTGGATTGTGTTTGTGTGTCAAATTAGCTTATAGAAACAATTTCCATACACATCTACTTAAGCATTTTCGGCCAAACCTCATTGGGCTTCCAAACTTGGGCCTTATGACACTTAAACCATAATATTTAGATGTCTTAAGTCCTTAGGCTTGATACCCAACCATTTGGGCTTCTCATTAACTATTACCGATGCCCAAATACATTTTTACATGTAGTAAATCATCCACATCAAATCAATCAAATTGATTTCCTCATTCTCATTTGTATTACTCAAAGTTAACCATTTAAGGTGTGCGATCCATTAGGTTCTAATTTAGCAAGGCAGTGGGAAAACATTAGAACTCTTTCTAACCAACTGGAATTAAAACCCCCTTTTAATTCTTCCTTTATTTGGATCGATCACAATCAATCCTAGGACTTCCACAAGCCAAGAGTGACATCTAGCAATATATCATGGCTACCCAAGCTAATTAGAATAGATGAAGAACCTATTCAGTTGGAATTGCAATGCAATACGGTCCTTCTCTTATACAATGTTTCCAATCATATTGTTAGGGTACGGATTGATAATGTCAAACCCCTAATATGATTAAACTCATATGATTCAATAGAACACAATTAAAAACCACTTTCTAAATCATGTTCAAGTACTTCGGCCGAAGATTCACTGAATCATATCTTGAAACATTCTCCTTTCTTTATCAAGGTAGAGATTCCTTATTGTACATTCACATGCCTCTATGATGAATTAAGAGATCCCAATAACACATAAGGAAAATCTTTTACGGCTTGCCTTTGTGAGCTATCAAAGATCAATAACGCATCACAAGACAACCATGATGCCTCAGGTCTAAGGACTAATTTGCATTATTGCAACTATGAGTTCTCGTTTGACATATAGATAAATACTCCATACGAGAACTCCGGTTGATCGCGTTCAGTGTACTCATTCACTAATGAGCACCCACATACTTGTATTAGTGTCAACTACACAAATGGTTTGAGACCAACCATCCTCATCATTGAGCATACATAGTATGTGCCAATCTTGACGGTTTATCAATGCCCATTTGATAACCTTATGATTAGGAACATTTTGGGATACTACAGTTAGAGATTAAAGGTCTCCCGAATCTAAACTTCTTTAGATTACTTTATCTCTTATTTAGTACACCCTGGACTTTTGTTTCTTTACACGACATAAAAGATAACAAAATAATATTGCCCTTTATTTATCATATACGAAATGTATTCTAAGGAGATTACATCAAATGTATTGGCTCTTAGGGCACATTTCTAACACAGACGACAAAGTAGATTTAGCTACATTGTTTAATTAGTTTTTTATTTTCTTAATTACATTTTAAACATTTCTCTTGTATTATACTTTTATATTATGTTTTAAAAAACAATTTCTCTTCATTACATTTTTTTATTGTAATTTGATTTAATTATAAAAATAAAAAAACCATAATTATTTTTTACACAAAGCTAAAAAAAATAAATAAATTACTCATTTTTACGCTACGGAAAACATACTCGTCGCGAAAATCACTTTTTACAAAATAAAAAACCATAAAATTAAATTTTAAAACAATATATTTTAGGTTTGCGCGACGGAATATTTCGTCCCCCAAAGAAAATGCAACAAATCAATTCTCGTCGCGCAACTATTTGAGACACAAGTCCTTCATATTTGCGCGACGACGATTACTCATCGCAACGCCTGCCTTCACGTCTCGCAAACTTTTAGCGCGACGAAGACATGTCGTCGCACTATGTTCTTGCAACGCCTGCCTTTTCGTCGCGCAAACACATTGCGCGACGAAGATATGTCGTCGCACTGTGTTCTTGCAACGCCTGACTCTTCGTCGCGCAAATATGTTGCGCGACGAAGCCATGTCGTCGCACTGTGTTCTTGTAACGCCTGACTCTTCGTCGCGCAAATATTTTGCGCGACGGAAAATATGTCGTCCTTGAACTATTGCTGCAACGAAGGAGTATGCGCGATGATAAATACAAGTTCTGTCGCGCTGTTATTTGTGCGACCACTTTGTGCGTTGCGTGACCATTCTTCCTTCGTCGTGCAAACTGAAAAATGTAGTAGTGAATTAATTAATTAAAACTCTTGAATCATGGAAGTAATGCATGAATGCAAGTGATCTGGATCGGAATAGTAAAACGAAAGAAGCACAACTTTTATTCCCACAGATAGTCTTATAGGTTACATAAATTAATGCATGAATGCATGAGCACATGAGCCGCAGCTGCATGCAATATTATTGAACCCAAATCACAACGAAAGGAAAACTTAAGACAATGCCACTTTCGCAGGTAACGCGATTGCATTTAGCCTATGCAACAAGCCTTTTAAACCCATAGGTGACCCTGATGGGACGAGTGAAGTCTCGTGAGGGTTTCCAGCGACGCAACCCACAAACATCAATAATTTCACAGGATGATCATCCTGCAAGCCTTTCTGTTTCTCTCCTGTGCTTGAAGTTGTATGAACTGACCCCAGTGTAAAGGCCACCTTCCTTGATGTAGGTCATAGCTGCCGGGGTTTGGCGAATAAGAGTGTCCCGCTGAGAGTAGGAGAAGGGAATGTCGCATGATGTAGTTGTAGCTAAAAGGGTCACCTTCACCTTACTCATTGGCGGCACAACAACCGGGAACCGAATTTGAGTTTTTGATATGTGATCTTCACCCCAGTGGTATGGTCCGTCAAAGTGACCCAAAATTCCGATGATGTCTCCCTCGTCGTCGTTTAGGACGAATAGAGTGTCAGAGGTGAGGGTGGTTGGGATGAGGGACGTGAAGGCGAAGTCGTCAAGATTGGAAATCCAAGTACTAGTGTCTTCATAGGAGAGCAGTATGACTGCATAGGCCGATTTTAGGGTTCTGTTTTGGGCTACTCCGGTGGCCACGACGACGTTGTGTCTGCGGTTATAGATCCTGGCATCGTCGACGTGGAAGTTGAGATCAAAGATGGTCCGGGACTTTACAAGCTCTCTGACTGTCAGGTGCGCCTCTGGGGTAACTGGAGGGAGGGGGGAGGGGAGGGCGGCATTCAGACTCTCTATACCGGCCCCCCAGTTCAACCTCCTGCAGAAATTGTTGTTGCACTGGAGAGCTACAACGACATTGACGTTCCCGATGTTTACCTTGACTGGCCAAAACAACGTTGCGTCCTGTACTGTGGTGTCGTCTGTGTCAGCCAAAATCCAGTTAGTTCCAGCTGCACGCTTCCAGAACCTTTGATTGTAGGTGGACCTGTAGTGAACGTATCCATCACGGGTAAAGGAGACCTCGACCTCTACCGTTGGATCAGTAGGTTCATTGGCCGAGAACTGCAGAAATGGGTATTCACCATTGGATTGGACTCTGAGGTAGGAGCCATTGTCGCCTATGAAGGCAACAAGCGTGGGGAAAATCACCAACGTATCCCAGTCGATGACTTTGAAGTTGAACAAAGTAGGGTTGTGGTCTGGCAATACATCGCTTACAATGAGGCATTCGTCTTCAGGGCGTATCTGTAAATACTTATTGTGTTGCACGTCGAACAACCGTACGATTTTGTCTTCCTGGTGTACATACTCGAAATTGAAGAGAGGATTTGGCGGTTTCTCGTCAACATCGGCCACAATCCGCTTATCTTCTTCACCTGCCGTCCTCCAGAATTTGTTGTTGTAGCAGGAACTAATTCCGGAGTCCTCCGCATGGAACTTTGTGTATGGGCTCACAACCTCCTCTCCGGAGAAGTGGAGAACCCCTTGCACCGTATCGATGTAATCTCTGTAGCGCAAGTATTTGTGGTTGTACTCTGATTTCAGCGCAAGATGCTCTGGCAGTTGTAATGCCATTTCTGATGATCTTTCGCTCGCTAGAGCGCTTCAATATGATTGAATTTTTATTTTATTTTAATAAACTCACTTCTCTTTCTCTCTCTCTCTCTCTCGTTGCTTATTGCTTTCCCTAGCTCCAACCTGATGTGCTATTTATAATCAAGCAAAGCCAAACCCAAACCATGCATACACATGCATGCATGCAGCTTTTGCTTCTTTTTCTTGCTGTACGTATCCAAAGTTGGCCCGCGAAACAGAGAAAATTGAAGCCATTAAAAATAAAAATAAAAAGTCAAGCCAGGTGGCAATTTTGAAAGGAACAAGTAATAATATTCTTCAAATAAAACAAACTAAAGCGTGCTTCACGTCTTCGAATAAAACAAAGTTAAGGCTACTATTTTCTTCTTTGTTGTTTCGGTGCTTAATGTGAACTTCAATCTGTAACTTCTACTACTTGTACTTATGGGCCATAGCCATTTATCACATTATAATGATGTCATTAATTAGGATTGAACAACAAAGTTGTTGAGATGTTTACATACTTTAATCACAGACGTATGATAAGTTTAGAAGAGTAATACATAGTTTCAATTGTTCCTTTCACACATACAAAACTTCTTCTTTTTTTGCTAAGAAACCCCTTTCTCTTAAGCAAAATCTATCGATTTTGCGTAAGTTTAGGACAGTTGCAGACGATTGTTTTTAATTTAGACCCTACAAACAAATAAATCAAAGAAAAAAAAGTAAACGAAAAAGAGAATATTAATTCATATATCTCAATTTCTTGTGTGAAGCTTTTAAATTCATTTCACATTAATATTAAATTTTATTTGTTTTGGTTTTTAATAAGATGAAGTTGGATTTCCTTGAGCATCATCACTGATCCGATGGCATCAGATAAGTCTTTGAATTACCCAATGTGATTGATTGATTGAAACGTCTCCTTAATACAAAACAAAACCATGTGATTGATCGAAACGTCATTAATTAATCGTGTGAATAATATCATTTTTCCGTTTTTTTTTTGTCCGGCCAATAATATTATTTTGGACCCAAAATGAAGTAAAGGACCATAATATTATTAGCGCCCAATATGTAATTTCTAATACCTGTACTTATTATGGGCCATAGCCATTTATCAATTTAATAATGTCATTGATTAGGACTGAACAGCGAGGGCTGAAGGCCCAGGTCATTCTTAATCTTAGGGAGCATAACATGTGCTGGGTTTCATTTCATAAATTCATAACCAAACCAAGCTAGGTCATAGAAGGAAGCAAATTAAGCAACTGAAAACCACATCGGCTGGAAAAATCTCTCTTGAAAAACCATATAAATGGAGGGTCTGCAAAACTAGACTCTGTGTACGTAGCTAACTTTAAAATGTCAATTTAAGTCCTATGAACACACATTTCCTTGAAAGTTGCTGGCCAAATTTTCTTTGTTTTGGTTTTCAGTAAGTTGGATTTCCTTGAGCATCACTGATAAGATATTATATATGTGAAATCTTTTTATCAGTCTTTGAATTTACCCAATGTGGGTGCTCCATTTTTATGATTGTATTCTAGACTTCTCCTTAATACAAAACAAGACTATGTGATTGATTGAAACGTCATTAATTAATTTAGACATATAGGCATTTGCATTAATTCATTCTAGATAGACATTTCCATAAGACATAAGTATTAGCATATCAACTTCATTAATAAATTGAAGAGGAGTTGGAGAACAACTGGAGGAAGTAATTAAAGAGGAGTTGGAGAGACGCGCACGCAAGGGCAAACTAGGAAAACTACATGAATAGAAGTTAAAAATGAAAGTGGTGATGAACAGTGGACGATTCTTTTTAATTTATATCCTAAAAACAACTAAATTAAAGGGAAACAAAAAGAAGACATGAATTTATATTTCAATTTCTTGTGTGAAGCTATTGAATTCATTTCAAATGTGTTGTTTTTTTACTAATAATTTTAAATAAACCTGTTTTTTATATATTTAGTTTCTTCAATTATTTCCTCTTAACTATATGTTTTTTTTAGGGTTGGACTTAACTATATGGTTTGTGCATGAAGTTTATAGTTCAAGTAATTAAGAGTTAATTTATAATTTTTTTGGGTTAAATTAATTTTGGGCTTTTAAGTGATGGACCAAAATATTATTAGCACCCATGATATGATATTGTTCATTTTGGCCTGCTAATATATAATTGGAATGTACTTTTGGGCCTTTTAAGTGACAGAGGTGGACCATAATATTGAAGTAGCTCAAACTGTTGATTTTGGGCGAGTGAATCGGTTCCAAAATCATGACCAGCCACTGGTGTATTCAAAACATATAAAAATTTATCCTACAATTGAAGTAATAATATTCTTCAAATAAAACAAACTAGAGCGTGCTTCACGTCTTCAAATAAAACAAAGTTCAGCCTAGTATTTTCTTATTTGTTGTTCCGGTGCTTAATGTGAACTTGATTATGTTATTTCTACTACTTGTACTTGTGGGCCATAGATAGGATAGCCATTAATCAGTTTATAATAAGGGATGTCACCTGAAAACCACATCGGCTGAAAAAATCTCTCTTGAAAAACTATATAATTATTGGAGGGTCTGCAAAACTAGACTGTGTGTACGTGTCTAACTTTAAAATTCCAATTTAAGTCCTATGAACACACATTAATTCCTTGATAGTTTGCTGGCCAAATTTTCTTTGTTTTGGTTTTCAATAAGTTCGATTTCCTTGAGCATCTTCACTGATATCATATACGTGAATTCTTTTTACCAGTCTTTTGAATTTACCCAATGTGGATGCTCCATTTTTATGATTGCATTCTAGACTTCTCCTTAATACAAAACAAAACCATGTGATTGATTGAAACGTCATTAATTAATTTAGTACTTTTGAAAGACCCATAGGCATTTGCATTAATTCATTCTAGATAGTAGATACACATCTCCATAAGACCGAAAAAAAATTAGCATGTCCTTAATGTGAACTTCATTAATAAATTGAAGAGGAGTTGGAGAACAGTTGGCGGAAGTAATTGAAGAGGAGTTGGCGAGACGTGCGCACAAAGGGCAAACTCGGAAAGCTGCAAGTTTGGGCTCCGAGCTCAGGTTTGGGCCCATGACCTGTTGATTAGAAGCTAATGATGTCACAAGTAAAACTCATCGCTTTACCATGACGTATGAGCTCAAATTTGGGCCCATGACAGAGTTGGTGTTTAATTACAGACAGACAACAGGTTTAAGGAAGTGGGAGTACCAATTGTTCATTTTGGGTTGCTAATATATAATTGGAATGTGCTTTTGGGCCTTTTGAGTGACAGAGGTGGACCATAATATTGTAGTAGCCCATACTGTTGATTTTGGGCGAGTGAACCGGTTCCGAAACCATGGCCGATCCTCTCAGTCTTCTTTGCTTTAGCAACTTTTGCTTGTGCTTTGCTTGCTTCTTTGCTTAAGCCTTTTAATTTTAAGGCAAAGCGTCAGCCAGAGCAGCAGCTTTCAGATTGAGAAGAACTAGCAAGTAATTAAGTAGGCTTCATCCTCACAATCAAGTAATTAAGTGGTTCGAACACTAGTCTACGACTAATCCATGGCTGCAAGTTCCGTATACGGAATGGCTAAACCTTGCTCACCAGTCAAGAGATATCGGTTTCTATTCTGTTGCAGGAAGGGTGAGTGTGATCGATCATCATCTTCATCACTATCATTATCATTATTCCTCAACTTGTAAGGCATTCGACGAATTTGTGCTAAACGAAAAAGAAAAGGCTTTTTTATGTGGAAAGGTGTGTTAGGATTTCTGAGATCATCATGATTGATTTAGTAGCCAATGCTTTAATCAATTGCTTGGTTGGGTTCCAGACAGCAGTTAGAAATACAAGTCCTTCTACATTGCTTGATTTAGTATCTAAATTTTTTTGTTATGATTTTTGTGGATTGCTACCCCATATCTACAACGGGCTGGTACAACAAACCATAGGTATAGTGCTATACACGGCTTGTTTTCTATTAGATGGAGCTAGATCAGATATTCAAATCTATTGCATCCATGTAACTGTTCATTTCATATGTAATTAACTATGTGCGCTAAAAGAAATAAGTCATCATATGAAAAAGAATTTTTTATGGGAGCTAATGCATGCAGTCTTGCTAATTGCAGATCCACCCTAAGCAATTGCATATAAATTGTCAAGTCATACTGCGCATCTACATGCAAATACTAAAATACTAGTAATTGCATACATGGAGTCAACAAAACAACTCAACAAATAAAGCTTACTGGAATTGGTCCTAATCGAAAAAGTTTAATTTTCTTTTCATTAATTCAAGCAATTTAAGCAAACTATTACGCTGTGGGGAGATCCTGTTTAATTTCTCTTACATCTCATCAAAGACGGATCCACAGAGGAGCAAAGGTGGTCAAATGACTCCTGCAATTCTGGGATCTACCATTAGAGGGGAGAAAATTGACCCCAGCAAACTACTCGACGAAAGTCCCCAAAGAGAGCGCAGTGCTACTCCTCCCCAGCGTGCAGCATCCTCCAGCATGCAGCGTTGCTTGCGGTTCCTTTTTTTTCTTTCCCTCGACGTCAAAATGATGTCATCCTATATATATTGTGTATTTTAAAGCCTATATCTATGTTATATATTAGGGAAATAGCTCAAAATGCCACCCATTTTATAATTTTTTCTAAAAATACCACCCCTCCCCATTTTTTTCGCAACTATCACCTATAAATATATATTTATTGTCCACTTAATTCACACATATCACATTTTTAGAAATTTGGTTCTCTCTCAGCTCACTCAGCCCCATTTCTCTCTCTCTCTCTCTCTCTCTCTCTCTATCTCTCTCTCTCTCTCTCAGGCAGCTTTGTCTCGTTCTCTGTTCTGAATCACGAACCCCTCCCTCGACCCCATATTTTAGGTATGTCTTCTGAATAGCTACTTGCAACCTTGAAGCTCTACTAGATCGCCGACCTCGAATAGGTAGTGTTGATGGTTATTTTCTTAATATCTGTTGGATTCTATGAAATTGGTTTGATTTTGATTGCTTGGGTTTCTGTTAAATCGGTTTTGGCTGTAATTGCTTTGGGGTAAGGTTTTTTGAATCTTCATGCTCATCCATATGGGTTTTTACCAATTGCATTTAGATTGCTTTGGATATGTGAATCTTGAAACTTCGGATTTTCCATTTGATGTAGTGGATTTGTATAGTGTGATTGTGATGAATCCTTGTTCATTGCTGTGTTAGTGTTGTATTGTTGTTGTGTTCATGTTATTTTGTTGTGGTGTTGTTGTTATATTGCCGTTATATTGTGTTATATTGATGTTATATTGCTGTTATATTGCCATTGTATTCCCTGGTTATTGTGGTTGTATTGTGTTAATGAAATAATTTTTTTCATGGTCAGAAATGGAGACAATTGTTATTCTGGTTTGCTACAATGGAAAATGGGTAACCTCAAAGAAGATGTGCAAATACGAAGAGGGTGACTCAAAAGGCTTAATAGTTCTACGGACCATCACATTTGTTGAACTGTTGGATCGTGTGCATCAGATTGGTAATACAAATAGCAGGGAAGACAAAGTTTGCTTAAAGTTCTTAGTTTTGGTGGCCTCGAATGAGTGGAAGCACATAAAGATTGAGGACGATGATGATGTCAACTTTTTTATGAAGTACAATTGTGAGGTAACACCTTCAAAACTAGCTCCCTTACTCGTGAGTATAGAAGATAATGGACTGACAAATGATGTAGTTGATAGTATGCATATCACGATAGATAGTAGTCGGATGGGTCGTTCTTCAGCTACCATTGTTGAAAGTAAAGAAGTAACTCGAAATAATACAAATGTCGCTGATGTGGGAGGTGATGTTGGGACAGATTTTATAGACATGATTGATTTTAGCGAGGTGGAGGAGATGCATGGTGGTGATAATGGTACTGAAATAAATGAAGTGTTAGTGTACTCTGCCCCTCCTATTTTGGGCCCCTTGAACACATCTGCCCAATTGCCAATAATGTATTTAGGAGGAGAATCTGAACCCACTCGTGAACATTATTTGAGTCAAATGGGTGAACAAAACCGGTACAATGTGGCCGGTGTAAATGATGGAGAAGCATATTTGGACACAGGGTATTCGCGAAGTGATGGGAATTCGAAAATTACAGTTGGGCAAATTTTCTCTAGTAAGGGAGCATTGTTGACCGAGTTACGGTTGACGGCATTGAGAGGCCACTTGGAATTTAAGGTGCAATTCTCTTGCACTAAGAGGTTGCTTGTGGTTTGTTGTCCCATGGCGGGTCCGAGCATCGAGAATTGGAGAATACAACTTCATGATTGTGAGGTGTACAGCTGTCCATGAATGTGATTTGAGGTTCGTACATGACGACCATCGTCAAGCAACCGCAACACTTGTAACCACTTCATTTAAAAGGAAGTTGAAGGATTCTCGGACAATATACACACCAAGTGACATAATGAGAGATGTGAAATGCAACTTTGGTTTCACCATCCATTATTCGAAAGCTTTGGAAGCAAGGGAGTTAGCTCTATTGTCCATTAGAGGATCAGTCGAGGAGGCTTATTATATCCTTCCAGCCTGTTGCTATGAATTGGAGCGTATGAATCCCGGCACAAAGGTACACATCCAAACTGATGAGAACAATCACTTTGTGTATTTATTTATGGCAGTTGGCGCATGTATTAGAGGGTTTTGTTCTTTCATGCGCCCAGTGATAGCCGTGGATGCCACTCATTTAAAATCCAAGTACAAGGGTGTTATGTTTGTAGCAAATGCATTCGATGGCAATCGAAATATATATCCTCTTGCTTTTGGGATCGGGGATTTGGAGACGAATGCATCATGGCATTGGTTTTCACTAAACTTCATGAAGCCATTGGTGAGTATCCAAATCTTGTTATCATTTCTGATCGCAATGTTAGCATAGAGAATGTGTGGAACAAAGTTTTTCCAAGAGCGCAACATGGCATATGCTTTTATCATATGAAGGGGAACATGAAACGCACTTGCAAGTTGAAAAAGCGTGATCAAATACTTATGCACTTTGAGCAGGCTGCGAAATCTTATTCCATTGCTGAGTTTGATTGTCATTTTCGGAAGATCAAGAGAAAGGAACATGTTGCTCAATATCTTGAACATGCGGGGTTACATAAGTGGTCTAGAGCTTACATGGATGGACACCGATACAATGTAATGACAACAAATATTGCGAAGTCAATAAACTCAGTCCTTAGGTTTGCAAGGATGCTGCCAGTGGTTCATTTCATAAGGGAAATTATTAATCTCCTTGTGAAATGGTTCACCGAACGTCGTGAGTTGGCTATGAATTGCACAACAACATTGTGCCCCAATTTTGGCGAGAAGAAGTTGAGGAATAGGTTGGAGGATGCTGCAAGGATGAATGTCGTTAAACTAAATAACGTACAATTTAATGTTTTGGACGGTGATATAGACAGCCTCGTGGATTTGACGAGCAACAGTTGTAGTTGTAGAAAGTTTCAGCTTGAGCAGCTACCTTGCAAGCATGTAGTTGCAGTTTGCCGCTTCTTGAAACTAAATGTATACTTGAAGGCTTTTCGGTATTATACTCGGAATACCTGGTTGGATGCTTCTTCGGATAACGTCTACCCGGTATAGCCTCATGCAATGTGGGTTATTCCTGAACGAGTTCGAAGTCGAGTTGTGTTGCCTCCCATGGCAAAGGTCATGCCATGCAGACAGAAGAAGCTAAGAATTCCCTCGCAAGGAGAGGGCACCATTACAAGAAAGTGCTCAAGGTGCGGTTCCATAGGCCACAATAAAACCACCTGTAAAAACAATATTCCACTGTGCAATGTATCTTAGGCAATATGATTTCTGTTGCTTTGTTAGGTAATGTCAACTTTAATTTTATTTGTGGTGGGTTTCGTGTTTGTTGAATGTGAATTGTGTTAAATTTGCAAAATTTGGGTTGCATTGCTATACAGCATGCTATGTTCCCTATTTATTGCGACAATATCGTTATCATATTGTAATTTTATTGCCTTCAGATTGTCATTATATTGTACATTTATTGTATTGGTATTGGTATTGCAATGTAAACTGTGAGTACAAAATTAAAGAGCCTGGAATGTAACTCCAAATGGATCAAAAACATTAAAGTTCTTAGAATTCCATTATTACACAGTTACCGTGATACTCCTACTACACCTTCTTTTTTTATTACAAATTCAGCCGATGCATGGGGCAAATGGAGGGCAAATACAAGGTCAAATGTCCTATGCGTTTGAGTAGATATAGTTGGTGAAGGAGCATTACGACTGTTAACCCCAACAGATTGCTGATGTCTTGCCAAGAACACCCTTGAATTTATGCAATGTGCCCAAGCCAGTCCCAAAGCTGGACTCACTCGTCTGCCTGATGTATGCAGGCACTCCAAGTTTCCCAACCTCACCCCATTCACTCCATCATATGGCCCAATAAAATCCACCACTTGGTTGGTGATAACCACCACCAACCCAAACTTATTTGCTAAAGCCTTCAATGTCTCAGGTATCTTGAAGAACATTTCAGACCGCCGTTTCAAATCTGCCGGTGTTGTCTGATACTGTGATATGAACAATGCAGCAATGGAATCAATGACAATGAGTTTAACAGGTAATCGGGTGTGATCAATGGCAATAAATGCTTGTATGTCTCGAAGGACATTTATGAGTGTTGAGGCCCAGAAATCCATGGGCTAGGCCCAAACTTATTCTTAGCCTGGCACAAATGATTAGTTACAAGTAAAGCCCAATGGGGACATGAAAAGGAATTGCAGGGCACGCCTACATAAGCCATGAGTCACGAATCATGCCAAGCAAGCACGAAAGGGCCAAAATACAATGGCCTTATAAATTCACGCTCACGAACCTATCCGGTGCTATTTAATTCGATCTCGATTTATTATGGTGCAACAAAACTCAAGCATAAGCGCGACAAATAAACACGCGATGCCATCAAGCCATGCTACAAGCTTAAGTGGGCCCAAGCCACGTAATTACCCGGGGCTTGCTGAGAAGGTTGTGGCATGGATGGGTACGAGCACTCACAGGGCCTATTGAGGGACCAAGGAATGGAAGTTTTAGGCCACTTGGGAGCACTAAAACTCACGCCCATTCCCCGGGCCCAAATACATGGGTTAGCATGAGAGAGGGAAAATAGGGCCCAATGCCTCAGGAGAACACCTCATATATTGTTGTAGCACTTAGACAAACCCACGATTAATTAGAATGCCCAAAACAAATAGGCCACTTCCAGCAGCTTGACAAAAACATGTGGGCCACTGGAAAAGAGAACACCAATAACCCAGCATCTACGAGCAAAGCCCAGCCTAAGTCCTTGTTACAAAAAATCCAGCATCGAGCTCCACCCATATCAGAACTCCCATGTGGTCAACAAGGGACCATAGCAAGAACCATAGGGAATCTATGAACGTAGAAGGAATACCCACTGGGTAAAGGACTTCACCCATTCTCTTCTTTCCTCTACGAGCTCCAGTTTAAAAATCAAGGGAAAAAGCAAGTGGCGCCTCACCCCCATGGGGAGGCTCAGCCACATAAAACCTTGGAACCTTAAGAAACCATTGGCTCAGGCGCTCTGGTCGAAGATATTTCACAAGAAGAGGAGTAATTGGAAAGAAGCAAAGGAAAAGTGGGAATGGAGGATTAACGAAATTAGGGTTCCAAACGCCTATAAAAGAAAGCCCCCTCTACCCAGCAAACACATACTATTCCAGAGCAATACCAAGCTTTGTCAAGGAAACTGGAATTTACCCCATCTTTTATTTCCATCGTTTCTCTCTCCCTCTGAGATAGAAACTCTCCTAATTCCCCTTTCTTCCACTATAAACCTTCTTTCCTGAAAGAAAATGATGCTTTGATCTCTCTCTCAAATTGCTAAACTTGGGAAAGCTTAGCTCCCATGCCACAAGTTCCTCAAGCTAAGTCATTAACGAATTTGATACGTTCTTCTGGTTGTTGGTGAAAAGAACCCAAACGTATTTTTCTAAGGCTTCAGCAAGTCTTTTAAAAATTCTTTTAGGAGCCTGGTTCTTGAACTCAGGCTTCAGGACGTTTTTGTTTGTTTTCTCATTACAGCAGCCCAAGACCATTCGTCAGGCTGCTGGAACAAAAAGACCCCTACAATGAGTTATTGAGCATCATGAACACCATGAACATATATGTCTTCCAATTGCTCCATCCCTATTGAGTTGGGGTATGATGCATGATAAAGGTTGCCTAGTTGTTGCAATTGACGAAATGAGAAGCTGAATTCTGTGAATATGTGGAGGGAGGAGCCCTCTAGTCTGCCATGTGAGGGTGGGAGCTAAGCTCTAACCGTAAGTTGGAGACAAAGTTGGGTCTTTCCGGAACCGCTCTCCCCTACCAATTTTGTTATGGAGTTTCAGGGTATCCCATCGCCCAAGCTGCCATCTAGTATTGGGCTTCCGATGGATGATTCAGGGGTTGAAAGAGAAAGAAGCATGAGGTTTTGTGGTGTCATGTTTTTGTAATTTAGGGGGGGATGTGATGGTGATGCAAGGCATGATTTGTATATATAGAGTCCATATTGAAGGTGTGTAATGTAGGCCATATGTCTTTTAAGGGATGTATACTTCATCCCTTTTCCAATTTTTAATTTAATTTTGGTTTACTTTTTTTGTAATTTTTTCTTCCAAGATATTTTAAAAACCATGCTGATGCAGTACCTACTACAATAGGATCGTATACCTTGGCTATTTTTTTCATATAGAAATTGGTACATTGAAGTCTTTGTTCATCTGGTTAGAAGAAAAATGTAAAACTGAACAGATGATCATATATAACAAAGATGTGTATAAATACTGTAAGAAAAATTATTTTTCTTACTCATAGGCCGAAGCCTAACACCTCTGAGCCCACCAAGTTGAGGCAAACACTGCAAGACAACAGTGACCAGAGATATTAATCTGCTACAAAATAATGCATCCGTTGTCCAAACCTGTCAAGTTCTCGATTTTTGTTCTGGCGTTTTCTCCTGGATGTCTTGTGTGGTAGGGGGGCAACACTTTTTAGCTCTTAAAAGCTATCCCCACATCCCACAAGCTTCTTTATCAAAAAGCTTTTCTATATGTATTTTCTGTATATATAATAAGCCTATATATCTTTCATCTTTATTAGGTTTCAGGGCCTAAGGCTAACAAAAAATGTGGTCACCATGGTGGGATGCTAGCAATATTGAGAAAGATGGCCATCTCATGATGACCAGAGCTATATTTCTCACCATTTCAGCCATGGCGGTTGCTCTGTTCTGGTTCATGTGGAACTGGAAAAGCTCAAAACACCCAACACCTCCATTGCCACCAGGTCCTCGTGGCCTGCCATTTCTTGGGAGCCTTCCCTTTTTAGGCCCCAACCTTCACCACGAATTCACAAACCTGGCAAGTGTTTATGGCCCTATCTACAAACTCCAACTTGGTAGCAAATTATGCTTTGTGCTCTCTTCGCCATCACTTGTGAAACAAGTGGTTCGTGACCAAGACACCCTCTTTGCAAATCATGACCCTACAATTGCTGCACAGATTGTCACCTACGGAGGAATCGACATCGCATTCGGATCCTATGGTCCAGATTGGAGGAGGTTGCGCAAGGTGTTTGTGAGCCACGTGATGAGCAAAGCCAACCTTGATGCTTGTTATGCTCTGAGAAAAGAGGAAGTTCTCAAGTCAATTGGTCATATTTATGGCAAAAGTGGCAGACCAATTGATTTCGGGCAGGTTGCATTTTTTACAGCAATCAACACAATCATGAGAATGTTGTGGGGTGGGACTCTGGAAGCAGAGAAAGGGACTGATCTTGGGGCAGAGTTCAGAAATGTGGTGGCTGAAATGGTGGAGTTGCTTGGGAAGGGAAATATTTCCGACTTTTTTCCTTGGCTTGCCAAGTTTGATGTGCAAGGAATTGCGAGGCGTGCGAAGCAGCTTCTATATGTGATTGAAAAGATTCTCAACTCTGCCATTGAAAAGCAGATGAGTGAGGCAGCAGAGCAAGATTGGGGGCTATCGCTAAAGCATGAAAGGAAGGGCTTTCTGCAGTTCCTGTTGGAGCTTAATGAGCATGGAGATGATGCGGAATCGCTTACTTTGCAACAAATCAAGGCCCTGCTCACGGTAATGTATTCTTATCTTTTGGTTTGTAGTTTGTTGGCAGTCAACCAGGTGCATGTGAGTGATTTCTGGCCATTGACACATGACTTTTGCCTTACTTTTAACAACACTTAATGCATTAATACGGTCAGTATTCGCATATGCATGCGTGAGAGACTCACCACATAATATCCTTCTTGTGATGATAAATAAACTTCGCTGATATGCCTCTATGTGCATCCTATCAATTTATTTTCAAGAGCAAATTTTGATGTAAAAATTCTAACACAAGGGATAGTAAGAAGTAAATTAAAATGCAACAAATCTTTTTTCTGAACTTTTTAACAGTTTGATAATTTTGAACAGGACGTTGTGGCTGGTGGAACTGACACCACAGCAACAATGGTGGAATGGGTAATGGCTGAGCTGATGCAACACCCAGATGACCTGAAAAAAGTTCAACAAGAACTGAAAGAAGTTGTGGGGTTGAAAAACTTGGTTGAAGAGTCTCATATACCCCAATTACATTATTTAGATGCTGTGATTAAGGAGACATCTAGATTGCACCCTGCTCTGCCTCTTCTGGTACCCCATTGTCCAAGCCAATCCACCACCATTGGAGGGTTCAAAATACCAAAAGGTTCAAGTGTTTTTATAAATGTTTGGACCATTCACAGAGACCCTAATGTTTGGGACAATCCCTTGGAATTTAGGCCCAAGAGGTTCTTCAATGATCCTCCCAGCAACAACATTCATTACAATGGCAATAAGTTGGAATATCTTCCATTTGGTTCTGGGAGAAGAATGTGTCCTGGGATTCCCTTAGCAGAGAGGATGATGATCTATGTGTTGGCTTCATTTTTGCATTCATTTGAGTGGAGGTTGCCTAATGATGCAAAGCTAGACCTTCAAGACAAATTTGGGATTGTGACAAAGAAAATGACTCCATTAGTTGTCATTCCAACACCTAGGTTATCTAAATTGGAGCTCTATACTTAGATTTATTTTCATTCCCTCTTGAAAGATGCAGCATGCATGTCACATATATGCATTGATGCTCTTGGTTCAATTGTTTCCCCCATAATCCTTATTATCTTATAATAAATGGAGGAAATAAAGGACTTGGTGTTGTTTGTCTCATGTCACGAGAGATACCTTGTGATTTATTTTGTTGCACTATATTAGTTACTTTTTTGTTAACAGATAGTTTAAACTTCAAAAAGAATGAATAAACAAAAGAGAACATCTTGAATAATATCAGAAGGTTCTTCAAACCGCAACATATCAATCTCAAGAGATAGACGGTGGGTTAGTTCATAAAAAAAAATATTAACAATAATAACAAATTAAGTTTCAAAGCACTTCCTCAAGTATTTACTTTCAATTTGAAATTCTTGAATATGAACATTGTACTATTTTATTGAGGACACTACCTATATAGTAAATGATAATTTTGTAACATGGTTAAAGCAAAAACAGGATCATGACAGAACTGGTTCCACTTTAAATATTATATTTCGATTTCGCTTTGATACTTTAAACTATAGAACTAATTTAACTAGGTTTGGAAGGCACAAGTGCAAGCCTAGTTTATCTCAACATGGTGATATCTAGTCATAGGACTTGTACTCTTATTGACATCATATTCCCATTATACACATGCTTATTGTGGAGTTATTGCCTCTATATCGCCACTGAACTGGACACGGATAAACTGTATACGCAGAAATACAAAAAGAGGCATCATAATTCCATAAAATCTAATTTCGAAACTTACATAATACAACAAGAGGCCACCCCATAGTTACATAATACAAAAAGAGGCCACCTGAATATGATTCCATTTTACATGTTGTTTCCACTATATTTTACAGCCAATCAAAAGTCATATTAAAGTGTCACAAATTTCCTGATGTTGCCACATTCGAAGTTGCATACTCTTCAATTGCGGCGACCGCGACCCATGAAATTCATGACCCTGCCCATAGTGATGTTGTCCCAATTTCCTTATGGATCCACTATTTTTGCAAACTTACGAAATAGTTCGAATCCAGTTTCCACTTGTTGCTTCAACTGAGCCATTTCATCAGATTCCTTGAATACCATAATTGCAGTGGCAGGGACAATTTCAATTTTGGCTTTCATACCCTTTATATGGAGGAGATGCATGCGGGCATGATAATGAGAGCGAAATATGCGCTTTCTTATGACATCCCACCTAGCTTGGCCCTCCACAATTTTTGAAACTATGTCTGCATGTTGATTTTTCCAAAACATGGTATTGCCTCGACATTGCTGCATGCCATGGACCAAGTCCGCAGTGAGTGAATTGGGTGACTTGGCTTCTGTTTTAGTCTCCCTTCCTTCAGTAATTGAAAGCGTTGCGTTTGGTGTGAGGTTATGGTCCATGGTTTTGGATATTTATTGTAGGCTGGTGTAGGACTTAATTGGAGATAAGTGGGACTAAATGTGATGTGAGTGAAATCAATGGGGAAGGTAATGGTTGGAAGGAGTTAATGTCATGCAAGTTTTTCCTTTAGACAGCTTTTTTTTTGGGTCGAAATCCCTTCATACAGCTGGGTTGATTAATATAGGCAAGCATTAATGATGTGGAGTAAATCAGAGAGTAATTGGCGGGAGGGATTGGGGGGAGTAATTGGTGGGATGAGGGATTGGCGAGAGTCTTGGGCGGGATAGTATTAGGTGGGAGTTATCGCCCAGTTGGCTGTATGCCTTTTTTTAATATATTTCTATTTTGGATTTTCCGAATTTGGTAAATTTCCCATTATGTAATTGAAATAATTTGCCTAATTCACCAACTAATACAAATTCTCCAATATGGTAATTTTCTTATTTCCCATTTCTGCAATTTCAATTCGTTTCCAATTTTCCATTTTTCCTATTATCCAATTATCCAATTTTCCTATTTTCCATTTTCCAATGTTCCTATTTTGTAAGTTTCCTGTTTTTTCCTATTTCCAATTTTCCAACTTTTGTTTTTTCCGATTTCCAAGTTTCCTTTTTTCCTATTTCCAATTTTCTAATTTTCTAATTTTCCAAGTTTCCTTTTTTCCTATTTCCAATTTTCCAATTTTCGAATTTTCCTTTTTTCCTATTTCCAATTTTCCAATTTTCCAAGTTTCCTTTTGTCCTATTTCCAATTTTTCTATTTTCCAAGTTTCCTTTTTTCCAATTTTCCAATTTTCCTATTTTCCTTTTGTCCTATTTCCAATTTTTCTATTTTCCAAGTTTCCAATTTTCCTTTTGTCCTATTTCCAATTTTCCTATTTTCCTATTTTCCAAGTTTCCTGATTTCCAATTTTCCAATTTTCCAATTTTCCAATTTTCTAATTTGCCTATTTCATATTTGCCTAATTTACTTTTCCTATGTTCCAATTTGTATGTGGGAATTTTTGTATTTCCCCAAAGTTTCATATATTCCCCTATATATACAATTTGGAATTTCCCAATTTCCTGGTTTTCCCAATTTTTTGTATTTAAAGAAATTGCCTACTTTGGCAAAAGTACCAACTTATTCAATTTGTCCAGTACGGTAATAATCCTATTTCCCATTTTTTCCATTTCAATTGGTTTCCAATTTTCCAATTTTCCAATTTTGTATTTGCCTAATATCCTTTTTCCTATGTTCCAATTTCCTTTGTGGCAAATTTCGTATTTTCCCCAATTTCCTTTGTTCCAATTTTCGTTTTTCAAATTTCCAATAATTGGTTAGTTACATAGTCCTTTTTTGGCCTGAAATCCACAGTTTCCATTTTCTCATTAAGGTTTGGTTTTTGTCCTTTGTAAGGTACTTTTATTGCTGTTATTGCTCTACTGCTCTAAATGACAGCCAAGTAGTAAATGGTGTAGTTTGCAATCCCATCAATTTAATGCCCCAACTAAATACCCAATATACTTCAAACAAGTTCCTACATATAACTGAAGCTTCCTACCATTTCTGCAGCATAGGCACCTTCTTAACGGGAAAGGTAATTATTCTTGCTTGTTTACAAGTGTTCATAACGTCAAACTGGAGACTGAATGTACCTTTATTTATTTTTATGTAGTCTGTAGCTGTGAATTGTCCCCACCGATACTTAAAGATGTCGGATGTACGCCCTCCAAACAATCATGTCAGTTACCCGGAAGACCAGCCGTGGCATGTGCCGTTCCCGTCTCCACCTCTGACTCCCAATCACGATCCCACTTCATCTGGAAGTGAGGCTGAGAGTAATGATCTGCTTGACAAAATCTCTGCCGTCAAGCAGGACCTCCAATATTGTCAAAGGCAACAGATTGGTGGGAGACGAAATGTGATATTCATGGCCAAGTTATGGGAAACTTGTCGAACAAGTTGAAGAAAGCATATGCAGGAGAAGTTAAGCAAACTCTAAAAGCAATAAATCGAAGCAAAGAGTTAGAGTCCCTCAAGTTAAAATTGGAAGAGAAAAAGAAATATGATGTCCAACAATTCACAAAATCTGAAGAATATAACCATGAAATGGTTCAATGTTTCAACAACGGCTTCGAGATGTTCCGAGATTATGCTTCGGTCATCTCACCATACTACAATTGTACCGAATATGGGTGGAGAGGGAATGGTTCATCATAGCCTCGTGCATGCAGCGAGGAGGAAGGCCAAAGACATGATCTTTTGATGGTCCTCTAGTAAGGGTGAGTGCTGGTTCGGTTCATGCGGCGCTGAATATGGGTGGAGAGGGAATGGCTCATCATAGCCTCGTGCATGCAGCGAGGAGGAAGGCCAAAGACATGGATCTTGTGATGGACCTCTAGTAAGGGTGCATGCTGGTTCGGTTCATGCGGTGCTAGGTGATGCAATGTCAAAGTGTTGCCTTCCTTTTCCCTTTGCGGGATAGTATTGTTAGGGTTCGATGGCGATTTATTTTGCATGTCTAAATTGTAGTCTGTAATGGATGTGTGTGTATTGTATGTAGATTGACTTAATATTGTTGTCCTATTGTATGTGTTTTGTACTAATATTGCCTTTGTATTGCATAGATATTGTATGCATATTGCCACCCTATTGCATGTATATTGTGATACTATTGCTATCGTATTGTGGTTATATTGCCCTAATATTGCCTCTCTAGTGCATGTATATTGGCCTAATATTGCTATTATATTGTATGTATATTGACTACGGCTCATCAATGGGTTTACGGTTTAGGCCCTACTTCATTCAAAAAGAAGACGAGGACGAGAAAGAAACAACGTGCCTTTCAAAAACAGGCAGTCAGGTGCATCATAATTGCACCGTAAGACATTATAAGAAATTATTTTTAAAAATAATTTACACACGAGGGTTTTGCCGAAATCCTCCACACACTTTTTATTTTTTGCAGACTCCTTTTCAAGTTTCAATGACTCCTTCTGTACCATTTCTTCCAAGTCATGCACTCTGTTTCGAAGCGCTCGATTTGACCTGGCTACCTTGGCCAATTCATCATTTGTCCTTGAAAGTCACGCTTCAAAGTGCGTAACTTAGTGGACGGGACTTTACCATGCATTCAATTATAATGCAACTGTTACAATACTTCCAAAATATAGCCCAAATACAGCTATTGTTTTTCTATTGTATTATGACTTATATATTGGAAAAAGGTAATGCTTACCGTAGAAGACGACGGAAGGGTAGCAATTTCGTCAATGTCATCATCTTTTTCTTCTACAAAAGCAGAAGTGCTGGTTTTTTCTTCGGCGTCATCGCCAAACAACTCAACAATTTCTTCAATGTCGTCAACACCGTCACCCCAAGTTTAATAGGGCTGCTGCTTGTCAATTACAGTTGGGCGGAGAAGTTGCACATCAACCTGCAATTTACACATACAATATACATATCAGTAAACTTATTATATTTTCATCTGCATAACATTATCATTAAAAACATAACTAACCTCACAGTTCTTGAGTACTTAGCTCATTAGCTCATGAAAACGAGCTGAAGTATACGAGGGATGTAGGCATTCTCTTCGTGCACAACAAAATGCAGTGTAGCGAACGCTGGAAAGACCTCATAAGCCCAAATCTAGTTTGAAGAATAAAACGTCACTCACTGAAAACAAATGAAATTGAACTTAAACCTGAATGGAAATTTGCTCACCTAAAGTGCAAAGGCAAATCCTTTGATGTGGTACTCTCTTGGTCTACCAGTTGCCATTGTCTTTGCTTTCTTTTTAGATTTTTTTGTTTTTGCAGCTTTTTTGGGCACTTTTACTCGTTGGTAATCTGCACAAAGTGCCCTCAAAAGTGTGGCATTTGTCTTGGCATAAGACATAGCACCCCATGGATACTTCACAAACTCTTCAAGGTCTTCCGCCAATTTCAAATACTGCATGTCAATGTGGACATGTTTTTCACTACCCAACAACACAAAAACAACAAAGTATACAAATCAAAGCTTTAATACATCGTCCTCATCAGTGCAGTCGAGGAAGGCTTTTTCTAGTTCCAAAAGGCTGACGGTTTTATCGTTGCAAAAGTACTTCTTTTTCAATGAGCAGTTCTCATTAGTTGCGATCGGAGTGAAAGGAAGGTTTCCAAACCTTAGCCCTGTGACGACGCAAAATTATTGCGCCGTGAATTGGATCACCTTATTGCCAACAATGAATTTTATCCCGTTCTGTCTTCGGATTAGCCTTCCTCAGCAACAAGCTGTGGACAATTGGCGAAGTCCACTTAAGGTCCTCAATTAGTAAGAGATGACCAAAACAACAGTCTTCAAACCTTCGTAGCTATTGCGGACTGAATTTCTCCTTTATGGTACTGATTGCGGTCTTTGTATGGGAAAGGGACAATGCCTTTCCCTGAAACTTTTATTCCTCAGCAATCATCAACTTAATTGGAGAAACATATTTCCCTGCACACCAATATTATACAAATAATTTTAGGCCGTTGAAATCTGCACAATAACAAGCAATAAACACGCAATACACAGGCATATCAAGGCAATAGGCAGGAGATATATCAGTGGCAAACGTACAATATAGACAAAAGATGGAACCATATCACAGAGATTAACAAAAGCGAGAACCATATCACATATACATATTGCCAAATCCCAAAGGAACATATGATCATGAAACCAAATAAGATCAGGAAAAATAAGAAGAAACGTACAAAGGGCGAAAGACAAAGAATAAAGACAGAAGTCCGTATTTTCCAAGCAAGCAAACTCTCCTCGGTTATGTTGTTTAGCTAAACAAACTAGAAATAGGAAGGAAAATGTCAATGTTCCCTCATTTACAAGTAACTCATCTCCTATGTTACGTAACATTTAGTAGCCAAAACAAATGAATAAAAATATGTGATAATCAAATATTAGTCCTTAAAACAGATCATGGTCAAATCCCAGATACACAGTACAATATATAGTTAGCATTATACCTGCTTGAATGTGTTGTAAATAAAGAACTTCTCCCTTCTTCAAACACTCAGAAGTATAAAGAGTTTTCTTCAAACCCTTGTCAGCAACAATGCTTATACTGTACTTAATCCTGAAGAAATTTGAAAGAATGAACTTAGGAAGGTGCAATAATCATTTATGGATAGGGAAACACGAAGAAAGAAAAAATGAGCAGGAAAACACATGAGATGAAGTAAAAAGAAGCAATATTTCTGTCAAAGTTTAAATTTTGAGAAGACTACAATAACAAAATTCCAAATCAGGTAACTTCATAAGCTGCGTCCTATTGGATTAGAGTGTTTGGTCTAGCTCTTTCTTATTGTAATTTGGCTATAGCTTTCTCATGAGCATATTGTGCATAGTCTTTAATAATCTTTTCTGAAAAAGGAAAAAAAATAGTTCCCATGCTGCACACAATATGTTTGAGTGAAGCAATTAACATGCATTCCTAGGTTGTGCATAGTCTTTAATAATCTTTTCTGAAAAAGGGAAGAAAAAAAAAATAGTTCCCATGCTGCACACAATATGTTTGGGTGAAGCAATTAACATGCATTCCTAGGTTGAGGTGTTACAGACAGCACAAGATGCAATTTTGAAAAGATAAGAAGTTTTTCCTACAACAACACTAACATTGAGATTCAAGGATTATTCATTAGATGCCTTGAATGTCTGTAGCCCTGAAAATCAAGAGTTTTTTTATTTTTAAGAAAGAAAATAAAACTTATATCGGATCCAAATAGAAAAGAGGTTCATTGAGGTTCATATTTAGTGGAAAGAAACCTCGTTTAACGTATATGGGGGATAGAGTTCAAGAAAAACCAAAAGAATGTCTCCACAAACGAACAAATGAGAATCAACCTAGTGTAATATAATTAACCAATTTTTTTTTATTATGAATGCATAAAACATAAGTCTGTATTGTAAAATGAACATATAACAAGGTGAGTCTTCAACAAATTATAAGTGGACAATTATTTTCAAACAATCTGACAGCTACCCGAGAGAACTAAGGGAGTTAAGGCATGAGATGCAAACATGATAAACACCTTTAACCACTCGGACGAACCCATGCTATAATATAATAGATATTATTAGATAGTTATATGGGCTGAGAATGTCATTGCTTGGGTTAAAATATAGCACACGTCTCAAATTCATTCCACTTAACGAAAGAGAATGCAAGTTTGTAGTTAATACAAGCATCTAAAAACCAACGCTCAGTAGAATTAAAGGGTAAGAAAGATGTGGTGTACCAAGGAACCCCTAAACCCTAAACCAATTTCGAAGAAACCCATAAACCAATTTCATAGAAACCCATAAACCCTAAACCAATTTTAGAGCAACCCCTAAACCCTAAAACCCTAAACCAATTTCGAAGAAACCCCTAAACCAATTTCATACAAATCCATACACCCTAAACCAAATTCCCAAAAATCCCAAATTTCTAAGAAAAGGACGATGAACAGTACCTTGTGGATATAAACTGTGGAGTTAAGCTTGTATGAACAGACACCGCTGAGGGAGGAAGACCACTGCGTCAGAGAGAGAGAGAGAGTTACACGAGAGAGATAGCTGAGCGATAGAGAAAGATGAAGCCAAGAGAGTTGAGAGAGAACACAATTTCTGAAAAAGTTATATGGGGGCATTTAGTCGACAATAAAGATGTATTTATAGGTGGTAGTTTTAAAATTTTAAGGAAATGGTGGTATTTTTAGAAAAAATTATAAAATGGGTGGCATTTTAAGCCATTTCCCTATTAAATATAATATACTTAAAACGTATAGCCGCACGGCTATATTAAGGTTTTTTATTATAAAAAATAGTACGGCTACAAATTGCCCCCACTTCATGATGCATGGTAGACATGTGCTTTGTCACATGCAGGAGGTGCAGCTTGAAGTGTTACTTCTTCATGTCTTTCCAATAATTTGGATTGCTTCCAACGTGGAGCTTTGAAAGTTACCCTTTTTTTTTTTTTTTTTTTTTTGGAAGAGATATTATTAAGCTTAATAATATCCAATTTTGTTAAGATCTTGTGAAACAAGAAAGAAAATCCAATATTTTCCTAAACTAGGAATGAGAAACCCTAGCACCACTAGGAGCTTTGATGGTATTTGGCTTCTTTAAATTGCACTACGTTCATGAATATTGAGATCAACCAAATAGAGTAGCAGAAAAACTCCTCTTGTCGGCAAGAAGGTCTACAACTTTGAAGTTTGCATCATCCGAATTCTCAGCAACCAAGGTGGTGAGAGTTGCTTCTTTTCCTTCGTTGTTTGATTCTCTCATACATATATATATATATATATGCCTGCTTGCAGCCAGCGGAACAAAGAAAACTGAATTTTTTATTTTTTATTTATAATTTTTTTTTTACAGCCACCAGAACCCACCGTTTTGGGCATATCAAGAGACCTGATGGATGAATAGCAGATTCTCAATTGGTATGAACAGCAAATTCCCTTGGCATACGAATTTACTATGCTTGCGTCAGTTTTTTGTTTGTTTTTTGTTTTGTTTTGTTTTTTTTTTTAGGGGGAAAGGGAAGGCTGGCAGGTTCAAGTCCACCTGCGCTGGGCTCAAGGTGAAGGCAAGAAGGCGCTGGCCTTGGGGTGCGACGTGGGCCTGCGTGAGCTGGAGCTAGGGCAAGGCGACGATGGGCCTTGCGTGAGGCGTGGGCTGCGCAGGAGCATGGGCGAGCGATGATGGGCTTTCCGTGAGGAATGGGCTGCGCAAGCTAGCGCTGGAGCGAGCAGGCCAGGCGCGACATGGGCTTCCCTGCTGGTCCTGGGTTGGACGCGACGTGGGCTGTTCGCGACGTGGGCCTAGATGGATGTATGCTGGGCTGCAACAATTGCTGGGCCTTCGTACTGGCTGGGTTGGAAAAGTGGGCATACTGGGCTGCCCCCATTC
The DNA here is from genome assembly GCF_965620075.1 of Prunus avium. Taxonomy (NCBI): domain Eukaryota; kingdom Viridiplantae; phylum Streptophyta; class Magnoliopsida; order Rosales; family Rosaceae; genus Prunus; species Prunus avium. Next base: position 3,274,115 of record NC_142285.1, read on the forward strand.
AGCTTTCTCCTTCCCCTTTTTATTATTATTATTATTTATTTATTATTTATTTTTTTTTTCGCTGCTGCTACACATCTATTACTCTTTCAATCAAATTTGTTTTATTTATTTATTTATTGATAATACTCATATATATATTTTTATAATAGGTACCTTGAAAGAAAGCGAAGAACGTAGACGTCCTATACCGCTTGGGTTTGATCCATCTCTCCGACTTGGTGATAGCCCGCTCAAGCGCTTAGGCTTTACGTAGTGGGGACGAGTGAAGAACGTAGACGTCCTATACCGCTTGGGTTTGATCCATCTCTCCGACTTGGTAATAGCCCGCTCAAGCGCTTAGGCTTTACGTAATGGAGGACAAGTGAAGAACGTAGACGTCCTATACCGCTTGGGTTTGATCCATCTCTCCGACTTAGTGATAGCCCACTCAAGCGCTTAGGCTTTACGTAGTGGAGGAGAAGTGAAGAACGTAGACGTCCTATACCACTTGGGTTTGATCCATCTCTCCGACTTGGTGATAGCCCGCTCAAGCGCTTAGGCTTTACGTAGTGGAGGATAAGTGAAAGATTGCTTCTTGTGGCATTTCATCTTTATCCGGATCTCCAAGCTTGTACAAGTAAGCGCTTTCCCTTGGTTGCTCTATTTTTTTATTTTTTTTCATTCTTCAAGTTTGAAGTCATTAGCCTGATATTGAATATTGTTTCATGCTGCTCATCTTATACAAATGGCCTTCTTCAAGTGTTTCAAGAAAGGCACTGTTACTATTCTTGAGGATGAAAGTGATAACCGGGACGAAGGTACCACATTGCTTGAAGGTAGTTCTACTACTCCTGCGCCTCGGGTTCAACACCCACCTCCAGTTGATGTTCCTCTGATTCAGGTCCCTAGTGATAAAGGAGAACTAGAAAGTGTAGCAGATTCACATGAAGATTTCGTTCCCCTCGGTCGACGAATTCGCAACCTGAAGCGAGGACATATAAGTAGCAATGAAGATAGTGAAGTCAACTTTAGGCATAAGAAGACAAGTGTTGGATCTCTCTATTGCGATTTGGACATGGCATACCCACTCGATGACACATTTTTTTGTGATGTGCCTGCTGTTTCGCAACCAGTCTTAATGAACGAGGTAAGCAATTTGTTTCACTTTGAGCCCCTTTTTTTTTTTTTTTTTTTTTTTTTTTTAAAATTTAATTTTTTATTTAATTATTTAAATTATATATATATATATATATATATATATATATATATATATATATAATTTTTTTTTTTCAGGGAGAAGTCGTGCATCATGTTCCCACCGTGTCCGAGCTTGTGCCATTTAATCCTGTGCCTATCGAAAGGGAAAATCGTACTTTGCACCCGATGAGTGGTTCAGGTATTAGCCTAAGAGGTATTACTCAAATCTTTGTCACGCTCCGTGTTTAGAAGTCTTTGAGTCTACTCGCTTAACCATTATTCTCCGATCAATGTAGGTTCGCATGCGCAACAACATCTATCAAAGCTGGCTAATCACGCATCTACCTCTGAAATGTCATGTGGAGAACCCAAATTAGGTGTTGCAGACAAGACCCTTCGCAAAGTAGTTTCCGTTTTAGGAAACCAAATAAAAAGCATAATCTTGAAGGCTTCATTAGAACGGCTTCCTTCATTCAAAGATGAGCTTGGCAAGCTGTTGACTACCCTTGAAAATGTGGGGGCGGACGTCTCATCTTTAAAAGCTATGATCGATGCACTTATGGTGACCGCAATTGACTATTATTCTGCACACTCTACTTATTCCCAGAAGCTTTCTCCTGAGATTCAAAGCGATCGTTTAGCTGCCGTTGACTCTTCACTTTCTATTGCTTTGGCTCTGCAACAAGCTGAAGAGGTTCATCAGTTTTCCATACTTGAGTCTATTAAATCTGTCAACACGCGTATGGAAGAGTTGAGGAGAGAACAAGAAGAATTGGAGTTAAGACTGCGTCAACTAAACGAATCACTTTCGGAGAGTGGTGCACAGCTTTCATATCATCATGGTGAGGTTACCCGCTTGAGAGAGGATAAGATAGCAGTTGAAAAAGCTCCTGTATTATCGGCTACTGATGCTGAGACATTAGATGCGCTACGAGTTTCTTTTGAGAGATTACGTAATGGCTTCAGGGACTTGTCTTGGGAGTAGCAAATTTTATTGTTGTAAACCTTCTTTGTTTCATTCGTATTTTTCTTCGAACTTGTCAAAGTGTTGATGTTTACTAGTTAACTTTCATAATGAAATAAAAGCATTTTCTTATTTCATTATTTCTTTCAAATGGTTCGGATTGATGGGGAAACCCTTTGTTTTTATTTTGATGTGACTGAACTTGGAATTATTTGTCCAAGCTGCCTATGTACCCTCGATGAAAAGGGATCAAGTCATCACGTAGTTTAAAGGGATTTTTTTTTTTTTTGGTGTCCTAACTTTTGCTTGAGTCGCCCTTTCGGGTTTTCAACTCAACGGACTTTCTTATGCTCTAACTTTTGCTTGGATCGCCCTTTCGGGTTTTCAATCCAACAAGCCACTTTTTTTTTATGCTCTAAATTTTTTTTGAGCCGCCCTTTTCGGGTTTTCAACTCAATGAGCCACTTTTTTTTTTTTTTTTTTTGAGTGCCGTACGCAGTTTAGGCTCATGCGGGCCAGGAGCTTGGATTTACTTCATGCATAGTATCGTTTCAAGAACTTTCCATTGATGGGGCCGACTCTTAAGCCGTCCTCAGCCACGATCTTGTAAGCTCCACTTGTGTATACTTCTCGTACTACGTAGGGCCCATCCCACTTCGAAGCAAACTTACTTCCAGTTTTGTGTGTTGTGATGATAGGTCTACACAATGCGAGGACGAGATCTCCTACCTGGAAAGATCTAGGGCGGACTTTCTTATTAAAAGCATTTGAAAGTCGGGCTTGATAACACTCTAAGCGTTGTTGCGCTTCGAGTCTCTTTTCATCTAATGCTTCTAATTCTTGGAGACGTAGCTTCGCATTCTCTTCGTCAGTCAATCCCTCTTGTATGGCCATCCTCAGTGATGGAATTTGACTTTCTAATGGCAAGACCGCTTCCACACCATACAAAAGTGAATACGGCGTAGCCTGGGTAGGCGTTCGGTTTTCCCAACAACTTTTTTCAACAGGTTGCAAAGAGTTTTGTTGAATGCTTCTGCAAGACCATTGGCCGGGGCGTTGTACATTGAGGAGTTGCGTTGCTTGAAACCGAAGTCTTCACACAATTTGTCCATTAACCGATTCGAGAATGGCTTTCCATTGTCTGTGATGATGTAACGCGGCACACCATACTGATGAATGATGTTTACTTTGATAAAGCTCACTACGTTTTCTTTCTTCACTTCCTTTAGAGGTATAGCTTCCGCCCATTTCGAGAAGTAGTCTGTGGCTGCAAGGATGTAAGAATGACCGTCAGAAGATTTGGGTGCTATCGGTCCAACCACATCAAGACCCCATGCATCAAATGTCCATGAAGTAATTGTGGGATGTAGTGGCTCCGGCGGCTGGTGTATAAAGTTGGCATGAAATTGACATGCCTGACATTTCTTCACATAATCCATGCAATTCTTGACCATAGTCGGCCAATAGTAGCCCATCCTCTTTATTTGGAAATGTAGCTTTGGCCCTGATTGATGAGCTCCACAAATACCTGAGTGAGCTTCCTCCATTGCTTTGGATGCATCTTCTTCTCCCAAGCATCTTAGAAACACGCCTTCGAATGAACGACGGTAGAGAATTTCTTTGTAATAAATGAATCAAGGTGCCCGACGTCGTACCTTTGATCGATGTCTCTTGTCATCTGGCAGTTTCCCATGCTCAAGATAATCAATTAAAGGTTGTCTCCAGTCGTCAATGTCAATGGACAATACTGAGATAACATTGACTCCTTCTTGTGATGCTCCAAGTGCTAATGGAACAACCCAACGGTGGCAAATTGGAAGATTCACTGCTTCATCTTTTGTTAACGCCAACGTAGCAGCAAGGTTGGCTAAGGCATCTGCCATTTGATTTTCTTTTCTCGGCACATGTTCCAGCGTCACGAGGTCAAACTTTTCAAGTAACTGCATGGCCATTTGGTGGTATGGAATCAAATCATCCTTCCTGACCTCGTAATAGGTCAGTAGCTGGTTGATCACTAACATGGAGTCACCGTACACTTCTAAGCTTGATATCTTCATCTCCACGGCCATTTGCAAGCCCATGATCAAAGCTTGGTATTCTGCCACATTGTTTGAGCAAAGTTCACTTAAACAGAATGAATATGGTAATACGTGTCTCTCGGGTGATACGAAGACTACGACAGCCCCTGCCCCATCTATGCGAGCCGATCCGTCGAAGAACATCATCCAAGCAGGAGAAACGTCAGCGAAGAAGACTTGTTCATCGGGTAAGTCATCTAAAATTTCCCAGTCTGCTGGAATTGGATGATCGGCTAGGAAGTCTGAAACAGCTTGACCCTTAACCGCCTTTGCTGGAGTGTAGATGATTTCATATTGATTGAGAAGCAATGCCCACTTGGCCAAACGCCCCGTCAAGACTGGTTTTGACATAACGTACCTCACTGGGTCAGCTCGTGCAATTAGATGAACTGTGAACGCTTGCATGTAGTGCCTTAACTTCTGGATAGCAAAAACAAGTGCAAGACACGTCTTTTTCTATAGGTGTGTAGTTTTGCTCGGGACCAGTAAGGGTTCGGCTTAGATAGTAGAGTGCTTGCTCTTTATGCGACTCATTCTCTTGTGCCAGAAGGGCTCCGATTGATCTTTCTTGAGCCGCAATGTACAATATGAGTGGCTTGCTGGGAATAGGAGCTCCTAACAGTGGTGAACTCGATAAGTACTTCTTTATGCTCTCAAAGGCGTTGTGACAAGCCTCATCCCAAACGAATGGGACATCTTTTTTCATACGACGACTGAATGGTTGACACCGCCCTGCTAGGTTTGAGATGAATCGCCGAATAAAAGCGAGACGTCCTTGTAAACTTTTCAGCTCACGTAAATTTCTTGGCTCGGGCATATCTCGGATAGCCTTAATCTTGGATTGATCTACTTCGATGCCTCGATGCTTAACAATGAAACCAATAAATTTACCTGACGTGACGCCAAAAGCACACTTCAAAGGGTTCATCTTAAGTTGGTATTTCCGCAGCCTGTTGAACACCATTCTTAGGTCTTTCAAGTGATCTTCTCTTTTTGATGACTTGATCACCAGATCATCAACGTAGCACTCGACATTCTTGTTAAGCATGTCGCCAAAGATCTTTTGCATTGCACGTTGATAAGTCGCACCTGCATTCTTAAGACCAAATGGCATCACCTTGTAACAGTAAATTCCTTTCGGAGTGCGGAAAGCTGTCAGTTCTTCATCTTCTGGCGACATTCTTATTTGATTGTATCCAGATGAACCGTCCATGAAAGATAGGGCTTCATGACCTGTGGTTGCATCTACCATGAGCTCAATTATGGGCAATGGAAAGTCATCCTTCGGGCAAGCCTCGTTTAAATCTCGGAAGTCAACACAAATACGAATCTGTCCAGTAATCTTCTTCTTCACCGGAACAATATTCGCGATCCATGTTGGGTATTTCACCTCCCTAATGAATCCGGCGGCGATCAACTTGTCGACTTCGGCTTCCATTTGACCTAGAAGCTCCGGGCGAAAGCGACGTTGAGTTTGTTTGATCGGACGCGTTCCAGGCTTGACTGCAAGGTGATGGACAGCAACTTTTGGATCGAGGCCTGGCATTTCCTTATACGTCCAAGCAAATACATCTTTATACTCAAGTAGCAGTTGAGGATATGATTTCTCTTCACTAGGGTTTAAGAGTGCACTAACGAAGATGGGTCTGGGATCTTCACTTGTACCCAAGTTGAGTTCTTTTAATTCATCTACAGTCGCCTGCCCTCCATCTTCTAGTGCAGGAGGGGCTTCGTGAACCTCATCCTCGAAAGGTTCCTCTTCATCGACCTCTTTAATCGTAACATGATGAACAGCTAGGACCTCTACTTCTTCATCATCGCTTTTGTTTTGCTGACTTACAACCTTCCTAGTATGTATGATTGTCCGTCGTTTCACTTTGAGTTGGTCACCTAAAGTTACGTCTAATGTTGATTGACGTTTCATACGTGACGAAATTAGGCTTCGGATTTCATTATCTTCTGTCGAATCAACATGAACTCCACCTTTCAATTCTCGCTGGTTTTTTTCTTCAGACAGCTTGTTTGGAACTCCGAGTCTTTCTAGCACCGATTTGCGTGAAGTTGATCGAACTCCCCTTTGACTATTATGTCTAGTTAACCTTTTGAACACGGAGGGTCGTGATGTTGATTCTCTGATACGACTAAAAACTGAGGTCCGTTGAGTAGGCTTGGCTAAGCGGTCAAACACTGAGGCTCTCTTAGTAGACTTTAGTTCTTCCTCCTCTTCGACCACTTCAGCACTAATGTGTTGAGCCTCTGCCTTCTTTTCTTTTCTTCTAGCAGAGATCTTAACTGGTGCGATAGGAGTAAAACCAAGGCCTGCTCTAGCTGAGTCGATTGCATAACCCTGCTCCTTCAACTTCTTTTGGGTTTCGCTAAGGCCATGTGTCCTTTCGCCGGTGATGTCTGGATTAAGCTCTCCCAATGAAGGAGATAAGCCGAAGTCATAACCTGCCTTCGACATGAGTTTATAAGCATTAGGATCAAAACCTTCTTTAGTTCTTTTGACCGGAAGATATTCGTGTCTTGTTGCGTTTTGTGATGGTCTGACGAATCCCGGTACTGAAGGTTTTGAAATGTCCGAATTGTTCAACTTGGGCAAAGGCATGGTTGTTGACTCCTTCAAGAACTTCATATCACTTTCCCCTAACTTTCTTGATTTTACTTCTTTTCCAAACGGGGATTGTCCTTCCTTCCGTCGGGACGATGAGACATAGCGAAGAACAGGAATAGACACTTTTTGTGAGTCTATTGATGATGATCATGTTTGTCCAGACGAAGTGTTCTTCTTGTTGTCATTCTCTTCAATGGGAAGGCACTTTGAATCCTCATCTCTTCTTGGTATGGCCTTGCCTGTTGAGTGAACCTCAATGGGAATGACCTCAGATGCCACGTCTTCATCGATGTAAAACTTGGCGTCGGCGAAATAGGACTCAGCTTCGGTAAATAGTTTGACATCACCCAAGATTTTCTTCACTCCACCTCTGTAAAATTTGAAACATTGGTGTAAAGTTGAGGGCACTATCCCATTTTCATGTACCCATGGCCTTCCTAAAAGAAGATTGTAGGAAGTCTTAGCATCAATCACGTGAAATAGGGTGTTTGACTTTAAGTCACCTATCACGAACTCGATTCTGATCATACCCATGGCTCTTTGCCCTCCTTGGTTGAAGCCTTGAATCATGAGACGACTTCGAGACAATTCATCTATGGTGATGCCTAACTTCATCATTGTGGACTTAGGCATGATGTTTACTGACGAACCTACATCCACGAGCATGCGACTAAGTTTCTGTTCTCGCACGTACCCTGACACAAAAAGCGGACGGTTATGTGGTTTGGAGCCTAACAAGAGATCTTCATCGGTGAATGTGATAGAGGCACATGTCGCGCAACAAATAGCATGATCTTGAGACTCATGCTCCAATCTTTCAGCCCTTCTTGTTTGATTTGGATGAATATTGAGATCCATCAGCGCCTTGACCAATGCTATGCGTATTGCTTCAGGAAGTTGCATCGCTTCCTCAATATTGAAGTGCGACGGTGACTCCTCTGCTTGTACTGAGACTTTTGGCTCTTCATGAGTCTCAAATTTTCCTTCCGAGGCATCTTCGTCATCCACTTGATAGCAAGTTGTCGTATGCACTTCCTCCATGGGTCCTCTTACGAAGAACACTTTGGGAAAGTACTCTCCTAGCATAATCGGAATCCGTGGCTCTTGGACTAGTGGTCCACTTTCTTGGTTAGAGTCTCTCCTCACCATTACTTTGGTTTTGCTTTTAGAGTATTGGCGCGAGCTTCTCTTTCGCCGCTCCTTCTTTGATTGAGCATTTTGTCGTCGAGGAGTGTGCTTCGTACGAGACTTCCTCCGAGTAACAAGTGTCCATCCGTCATCGTCATCGCAAGGTGAGTCATCAACGAAGCCATCATCACCTTGATTGGTTGATTCGGCCACCACTTCTTTTGCACACAGATCAGTCACCCTTGGCGACAATGAGGGCAACGGCACGGGATCAAAGGATCCAAACACAATTGTGGCAACATTCGCGTCTGCGATTTCGTAAACGTCCAACTCAATCCTTCCTGGCCTAGCCAAGTTCATAATTAGCTCCTTCAACACGAAGCACTTCTCTACTGGGTGGCTGACAATTCGGTGGTACTTGCAAAACTTAGGGTCGTTAACCCGGTTCATCTCTTCAGGTCGCTTACATTCTGGCAATTCGATCACCCTTTTTTCGAGCAAATCCTCCAGCATACCTGCGACATCAGAGTCAGGGAAAGGGTATGTCTTTTCCTCCAGCTCCTTCAAGGTTCGTCGACGTCTATCCACCTCTCGGGATGGCTCCATCCTTTTGACTTCTTTCTTCTTATCTCGGGTGGAGATTTTGACAGGGACAGTGTTGATTGTCATTGCTTCCTTGGTAGGCTTCTTGATAGACTTATCTGCCTTTTGTCCAAAGACTTTCTCCTTTTTATGCTCTATGACAGGCTCATGCTTTCCTCCGTGGCTGGCGATACTTAACTCCATGTCATGGGCACGAGTGGCTAGCTCCTCAAACGTGAGAGGTTTAATCCCTTGTAGAATGTAGAGTAACCCCCAATGCATCCCTTGAATGCACATCTCAACTGCTGATATCTCTAAAAGCCTATCCTTGCAATCCAGGCTTAACGAGCGACATCGATTGATGTAATCAACGACAGGTTCATCTTTCCATTGCTTGGTACTTGTGAGTTCCATCATACTCACGGTGCGACGAGTGCTATAGAATCTGTTTAGGAATTCTCGCTCCATTTGATCCCAACTGTCGATGGACTCAGACTCTAAGTCTATATACCAATCAAACGCATTTCCTTTTAAGGAACGAACGAATTGTTTCACCAAGTGGTCACCCTCCGTCCCAGCATTGTTGCATGTTTCGACGAAGTGTGCAACGTGTTGTTTTGGGTTGCCCTTTCCATCGAATTGTTGGAATTTTGGAGGTTGATATCCCGTTGGCATCCGCAGGTTGTCTATCCTCCTGGTGTATGGCTTGGAGTACATGAGCGTGTCTCGGGAAGGAGCTCCATATTGAACCCTGATGGTGTTCGCGATCATGTCCTGAAGTTGTTGGACTGATAAAGAGCCCACCGAGGCGGCGTCACCTTTTCCGTGCAACTTCTCACCTGACTCTGTTTCATGACCTAATCCTTTCTCGCTGGATTCAGCTTCATGATGTGTTCCTTTCTTGTGCGTGTCTTGACCAGGCTCCTTATCCTGATGTGTCTCCCACTTGTTAATGAGAGAAGCAATCTGCGCATCTTTCTCTTCGACCATCTTCGTCAATTTCGTGACCGCTTCGCTCATATGGGCTAGCTGTTCTTCAATGGACATTGCTCCTGTCACCATGACCTGCATAGCCATAGAATAAGACTCACCTATGGACGCCGAGTGATTCATGGCAATCTTCTTCAGTTGGTCGTCGGATGGGGATCCATGGTAAGAGCCTGTGCTCGAGTCAGCGTCTGAAACAGGCGAGAGTGAACGTTCTCTTGAATTCTTCGAGCCCGAAAAACTCCTTTCTTCGTTCCGAGAGTTTCTCTCCTCCGCTCGGAGGGTATTCTTCTTTGCCCCCAAGGGAGTCAAATTGATAACCGGTTCACGCCTTCGGTTCACGTCTTTCGCCTTGGAGTGAGTCGGTATGGCAGTGACAGGTTGAGTTGCGGATATCGCCTTGGCCTTGCTCCGGGTGACGACCCCAGCAGAGTCTCCGCTTGAGAAGGAGGCGCTCACGCTTTTGTCTCTCATCGTGGGAACGGTTTGAATCTTCTTGGAAGCCATCGTTTTCGGTGTGTTGATTGATTTTGGAACTGGAGAAGAGATGAGAGGCAGAGATTGTCCCACCGGGCGTGCCAAATTTGTAAACACGAATTTCCTGCAACAAATGAGACAAGAACACGTGTACAAAATGATATTTGTATTAATGAAATTTAGGGTTACAATCTCTGTATTGAATCCTCTGATTCGATCTCTGAAGTGTTTAAAGAAAAGTTGTGTTTGATACAAGGGTCGTAGAGACTTGATCTTGATCAAACGGGTAGCACAAGGCTTGCTTGGGTATTTGGATTTTTCTGGGGTGGAGGAACCGGCACGTATTTGTTGTGCTTGGTGGCTCTTCCGAAGTGAGGTGAAGAATGCAGAGAGTTTTCTGTTTCTTCTGAGTGCTTGGGTGTGTCTAAGCCTCTCCTTTCGTCTTGAGGCCTCCTATTTATAGGCTCTTGTAGGATGCTTGACCTAAATAACTTTCCTTATTTAAAACCTTGTTTTATGGGATTTTGATTTGATTTAAATCAATTCCCATAATTTGGCAATTTAACCTTCAATTGATTGACCTGATTAATACTTGATTTAAATCAAAGTCAATCACAGAAGATTCCTTCCCTTAATTTTGTCTTCATCTTGAACCGTTTGATGCACTCCGTCGGATGTCGCCACATGTCACTTTTTGACAACTAATTCGATTTTGATGAGTCACACGCCACATGGACGAATTATGGGGCCCACAATTTAATCCACCGTACCCTAATTATTTTCTCGTCCAATGGAATTTATTGCACCAAAATTTCTTTGTCTACAATTATCCAACACTTTTTTTCATGCTTCATGCCTCAGTTTGTCTTTATTTTGTTCACACAACACCAATATAAGAAATCCAAGCCTTAGGTAGAAAATATCAAAGTTCGAACTTACGCCCTCATCTTGGAAGGACTTGTTCCATCAGCACCACCAATAATTGAAATGCTCTTGATCTTGACATCTGATGTAATTGTATGAGAAATAAATGAACAAAATATAACTCAATTAGAATATAATGTAACGACATCATAGATAACTTCATCTAGAATGGTAGGTTTTAATAAAATTTCTTAACACGCAACACAAATGTTTTAAAAATAAGTACAACTATGTTTAACATCAGATATAGCAAATGAGCACAAGAACAAAAGATAATTATAAATGACACACAAATTAAGTGTTATGTTTGTGAGAATGTTTGGGGTGTTCACATATTGGGCAAGGGGTAAGGGGTAAGGGTAAATGCCCAGTAATTCAGGGCTAATCAATCAATCTGCTCTGATACCATGTTAAAATTTCAGAGGGACGGACCATTGGCCCACCACTAGTAACATCGATATTGTCCCCAACTTAACCACATATTTTGTAGGTGTGGGTTTTATACAAAAGGCCTCGATGGTATTAGGAGTGGAACCATTTAATATATGGGACTTTCTAATTATTTAAGTTTCCAATGTGGGACTCTATCTATTCTTCAACACTCCTCCTCACGTGAGACCACTTTTTAGTGGGCCACACATGCAACCAATTATGTTAAGATTTCATAGGGATGGGTCCTTGGCCCACTACTAGCAACATCAATATTGTCCCAAACTTAACCATTGAAATTGAATCTGTCACATCCCGGGATCGGCTCCGCCGTAGCACGATATTGTCTGCTTTGGGCCCCCCTCTCTGCCCTCACGGTTTTGTTTTTGGGAACTCACAAGCAACTTCCCAGTGGGTCACACATCCTGGGATTGCTCTGGGCCCCCACTCGCTTAACTTCGGAGTTCCCATGACTCCGAAGCCAGTGAGCTCCCAAAAGGCCTCGTGCTAGATGGAGGCAGGCATGTACATATAAGGCACATCACCCCCTCTCCGTTGGTCATAATGTGGGATGTTACAGAATCCCATACTCAAACTCATACAAATCCGACTATGGAGATCTAACAAAACATGTTACCATTGAAATTGAATGAGAATATGGAAAAATGGGTACAACTAGTCAACTAATGGATCTCCCTGTCCCCGTCCATTTCATGTTTATGCATTCTTTAACTAATGTCCTAAAGATAACACATAAAACCACAAAAGTGGATACTCATACTCAACAATTGGAGCCCCAGAAAGCAGCATACTCCTTTTGGATTAGTTAACCAGACCAACTCGGTTTGTAACAAAACTAATCAATACAACAAAAGAAACATGAAACTGAATATTCAGGTAAGAGAATATTTGTTCATCATTAGCTTCCTAGCAACCAAACATAACATAAACCAAAACAGAAAATGGAAAATACTGATTTTCAAAGATGCCATTACGTTGTTGATAAACGTGAGTGGCTAAAACCCTAGCTTGATGTATTTGCAGAGATGCTAGACCCGCCAGGAAAAAAGATATTTGAAAAAAAAAAAAAAAACACGCAAGTTTTCCAAAATTGGGCCTAGGCGGGTCCTTTCTATTTTATTTTATAAATAGTACAGCCGCTTGGCTATGCTCTCGAAATAATATATTTAAAACGTATAGCCGGTTGGCTATATTTAAAAGTACAGCCGACCGGCTATACCCCAAAAAAAAAATCAAGAGGACCTGTTTGAAGAGGACCTAAGAAGTTGCCACCAATACCAACAGCGATGACATCCTTCAAAGCTTTTCCTGTGGCACCAACCGATACAATCTCCACTCAGATGTGGTAGTTTGTTTGTTCTTGTTGGAAAAAATGGCTCACCTAAAGGATACAAAGGTTTTGGCGCTCAAAGGGAGAATTTGAAACTGCCTAAAAGCGACCGGTCGCTGGGAAGTTGCGACCGGTCGTTTCTGGGCAGATTCGAGGTCTGGAGCTAAACCAAGGAGCGACCGGTCGCCAGTTCTTTGCGACCGGTCGCAGGAAGCATGAGCGACCGGTCGCGTGACATTTGCGACCGGTCGCTTAGAAGCAGAATTCAAAGTCTGGAGGGAAACTTCTGGCGACCGGTCGCCCATTCCTGACGACCGGTCGCTCCAGTCGTGCTGTGACGTTTCCTTTACGTGTTTTCAACTGTGTTTTCGATGGCTATCGCTTTCCACATGATTTCAGAGGCTTAGTGGGTCACTTCTGAGTTAAATGAATGTTGACTACCTGCTGGATAAGTTGGGAGAGCACTCATGGCTAGTTGGTTATCTTATTTCAAAGAGATCACTCTCCATTTTCTGGTGTAAGTGGGAGGTGGCTGAGTGGGATATCATTTACCTACTTGATCTGACATTTAGTCTAAGTGGTGACTAAAGGAAGGAACGTGGAGGACAAAGATTGTGTCTTATCTTATGTCCATTGGCTTGTGTAGGAAATGGGGTGAAGTAAGATAACACAAGAGGAGAAAACAAGTTGGATAATTAGGAAGTGGCTGAAGCAGAAGTTTAGTTTTTCTGGTGAGAGTTTCAGAAAAGCCAAGGGGAGAGCAAGAGAGTTCTCTAAGTGTATCAAGGTGTTTAGCAAGGGTGTGAGAGAAACAGATTGTGAGGGTAGTGTTCTAAGGGGGTTTCCTTTTGTAAACCAAAGTTGTAACCTATCTTCATTAGTGAAATTTCTCAAGGTGATCACCAAAGAGGATGTAGGCAATTTGCTGAACCTCTATAAACACTTGTGTCATTTGTGCTTGGTTAATTTGTGTGTGTGTGTAAGACTCATCCATCATTGAGTTCTTTGTCTAAAGTCCATCAACAACAAGATCTTTAAGGGCAGTGAGTTAGTTATTCTAATTCACAACAGTTCTTGTATATAAAAATAAAATAAAAAACAAATCATGCTCGATGTTGTGATGAAGCAAACCCGAAAAGTTTTGTCATTGCCTTTATTTATATATTTTGCAGGTTACAAGGAAGCTTGAGGGTCACGCTAAAAGAGTCACTAGCCTTGCCTTCTCGAACACTCTGAATGTACTAGTTTCTTCTGGTGATGATGCATATTGGAAACTACAATTATTTCAGACATGGCTTCTACTCTAATGTGACTTCTGTTATTTAACGACGTCATTTTGGCCCAGCAGATTTTTGTGTGGGGGCCTGTTGGGTGGGAAAAACAGAGAAGCAAATTGAAAGGGATGAAATAATGATCAAAACCAATATTCTAGATGCAGTTAACTGAAGAGTTGGAGTCAAACTTATGAGCAATGAAAAAGAACCATTTTGCAGTCTAGGTAAACTAAGTTTAATTCTTCAAAGTATGACCCTCACATTTTTCCTGTCAACCTGATTTGATGTCTCCAATATGTCAATATGAGATAGAAATAACAATTGCTATGCAATGAAGATCTATTTCCAGATCAGAAAGCAAAATTTCCTTGAGGCCATTGACAAGTGAGAACATCATTTTTTTTGATGTTTCTTATAATCTATACATAAACAATCTTATAAAAATAAAAAAATAATTAAAAAAAACTATGTTCTGCATATTTTTGGTTCATTCTTGACAGCAATTGTCGCTCCAAGGCGTTAGATATCCTCATGAAGGATCTCGAATTTTTTGCCAAAAGTAATGAGGAGCTGTTCAAAGAAATGCATCAAATGTGTATGGGTTCAATCCAGCAGGGATCATAAGGCACTCTCTATGTGTGGAGATATAATGTCTATGATGAAGACTATGATGAAGGAAAATGCTATATCATTATTCATTATCATATAAATAAGGTACAACAAGCACCATATATGTATCTCTTCAATATGATTGATATATTTGCCAATGATCCTCGTAAAACAACTTGTATAAGAATTGAAGAAATATTATTACATAACATTCTATAGTACTATTAGCTACTATATTTTCACATCAGAAAAATACTAAAATACAAATTTAAAAAATCATTGCTCTTATCATCGACCTTGAGGGTCTTGCCATCCGTTGGTACTAAGCAATGAATCCCATCCTTTATCTACAATTAAGAATCATACAAGACATCAACTATACATGCAAAACCATATAGAAAAGATGAAATTTTTGACGATCATTCGTGTTCAGCTCAACACATGACCTCTATCAAATACAAGGGCATTATCAATTCTCACAAAATCAAGGACGTTCTTCATGCTGTTCTCTGAGTTGTAAGTGACATGTTGCAGGACATTCATTGGAGACGTGCTGCAGAGAAGGATTCGATCAACTGATGATATGTTGTATGGCACATTCGAATCATGATCCACTGGGGAAACAACAGGCGGCTGCTGGAAATGATTACTGTTTAGATGATCATTTCCTTCATTCTCATTGCCTGGAAAGGGCTGTGGTTGTATTTCAGTGCTCATGTCATTTCTATTGACAGGGAAGCTTGTATTGCAGCCAACACCAAGCAGGGTGTCTTGCTCCAGTGAAATGTTGCATTGGGCTGTGATATAATCAATCAATTGTTGGTCATCAGAGACCTGTGAATATGACAGTTACCAAAAAAAAAACTATTTGTGAGAGATGTGACCAAAATGAAATTTCAAATCGAACATAAGAAATTAAAGCAAGGTTTGAGTGAAACATCATAAAATATCATACATCTGTGGAGACAAACAGCTCAATCAACCCCCTGCACTTGGAACCAAAACTGTAAGTAGAAATATATAGTTACATTTAATTATATGTTGAGAAAAGGACTTTCTTTTGGAACTAGCTAGGAAAAATGGGAACTTGAGCTCACTGCCATGGCACTTGAATCTCTGTTAGAAGATGAGTTCAACCAAATGGGCTGGTTTGATATTAATGGATGTGCATAAATCCTGCTCATGAGCACCCATGGTTAATGATATAAAAACACTAATTAATTTCTTTTGTCAAGATATGTATGGTAATTGGTAATTATGATTGAATGAGTAAACAAAAATGTGAAAATGAAAAGGATATATAGATACCCAGAGTCTAAGGGCAGAGAAGAAGGAAGCTGGGCAAGAAGATCACAGGAATTTGTTCTTGAGTGCTGCATTGTATCTCTGCATGGAAGGAGTGGATAAACTGGAAAAATAAGTTCATTTCCTCCATTAGTCTGAGTGTTCTCATCAGCCCCAGAAAAACAACAATCCATCAACTCAATAAACCTAAAAAATAATAAAATAAAATAAAAATTAGCCAATCTAAAAATTAGTCACAAAAAGAAACATGAATTAGTAACTGTGAATTAAAAGGTTCCTCTTAACCTTTGGTCTTCACTCAATTTCAAAATAACACAATAATCCCAGCCTTTCAAACCCACAAGGGGCCTAAGCCTCTCAGTCAGATTTTGCATGATGATGGCATATCTACAGAGAATTTATTCAATAATGGATATTTCTTCAAAGAACAATCTATCGAATCTCATAATATGCAGAGATAATAATATTCCAAAAGCCACAAGAGACCTCAATTTCTGAAATTCTTGTTACAATAATTCCACAAAAGCTCCTTCACCTAGCCAGTCATTCTATCAACAAACAAGAGGGGAAGAGCAAATGTCAAAATCTACAACAGAAATGCAATATCCAAAGAATGAAAAGCAGTCCAACCAAGAAGAACCATCAATGGATGAATATTGAATGCATAAAGATTTATCAAGTTTCAAGCAAGAAGAACCAAACCAATCAATCTATTGCTTAACCAAACCAGAAATAAATAGTCAGAATTTGAGATTGGGGCCTAAAAACCGAACCTTGTTATTGGCAAGACCATAGAAACTCCATGATAGGATAGCTTCATCATTTACTTCCACCGAAGACAGACACCAAGTCAGCAAATTTTGTATTTAGGGTTCCCATGACTTGTGCTTGCTTCGGCTTCCAAATCTCAATCTCAAGCTCAAATTTGCAGGTAAACTTTTTCAATTTCGGGTTTCAGACTTTCGGTCAATCGCAGTGTTCAAAAAATCTGGCTAGGAGGATGGCTAGGCGGCTAGGCGGGCGCTAGGCGGATGGCTAGGCGGCTAGGCGGGCGCTAGGCGGATGGCTAGGCGGCTAGGCGGGCGCTAGGCGGATGGCTAGGCGGCTAGACGGGCACTAGGCGGCTGGGCGGGCCTCCTAGGCGGGTTAGGTCATTTTTCGGTGTCGAACAAGGGGGACGAAGCAGCCGAAACTTGTCAGCGTCTACAAGCTCCGTCCTCTGCGAGTGCAAGCTTCGTGTTCGTTTGTATTCAAAGCGTATAGCCATGCGGCTATACCCTTAAAATATTCGAATATATAAATATTTAAAGCGTATAGCCAAACGGCTATACTTTGAAAATATCCAAACGTATTTTGAAAGTAACGCTGACAGGCTATACTTTTTAAATATACAATTTTATCATATCATTTTATGGTTTAGGGTTAAAATACCACTTTAGCCCACTGGGCTAGAGTTATTTCTTCAATTATTTTATTTATACAAACGATATTGGGGAATGAGAATCTAAATTCTCTCTGATACCTTCTATTCTAATGATTTCCAAATATTAGCCCATTGGCCATGAATAAAAAATGAATTTTATTTATAATAAATAATACAGGTTAAACCCATAAATACAACAACAACAACAACAAAATCCCCCAACATTTTGTGGATCAAAGGATGTTGAATTTCATAGTATAAAATTGCTTGTATAGCAATTTACTTTGTAGAAGAAAAATTGGATACAAAACCGTCTAACGAGACAACGAAGAGAAGTTTGCAGCTCTTTTTTGAAAATTAATTAAAGGTATCGGAGGTCATATGACATTGATATATGAACTATTCAAAATGAGAATTCAAACAACATGTGTTAGATGAGATGAAGCATCTCATTCTTAAATATAACATATTATGCTTCTTAAATATAACATATTATTTAATTTGTCTACTAGTTGTGCCTGTTGTTAAGCTGGTGCAACCAACATTCTTTCACCATGAAACTTTTCCTGAACCTCAAAGAAATTTAGTAAATTGAAGTGTATCCTAGCATCAAAAGTCATAGATTACATAAACTCATTAACCAAAGGTAATGCTTCCTCTCTAGTTTTGGTCTTCCTTTCTATTTTGTGATTGCATATGTTCATACATAAGCCTGTGCTCGTTTGTGTGTGTGAGAGAGTACTTGTTATTCTCATATTTAGTAAAAGATTTAGTCACTTTCTGTTTTTTGTAATTGGGAGAGACACTGACTTGTGTGTTTAACTTGACAGCTTGAATTGGCAGCATTAACAGTGTAAAGACCCTCATCCAAATCGAGTCATTAAGACTCTTTTCGTTGATCATGTTTGTGAACCACAGGAAAATGTTCCTTTGTCTCAACCAATTGAAAACAATTTGGAAGTAAGATATGCTATGGTGACATAAATTTATTTTTCTTAAGTATTTGTCCTCATTAACCAATGTCCTGCTCGGTGTCTACACTTACTGATTTTTGTCCAAATCCAGTTATTAAAATCCTTTAAATTGATCATGTTTGTGAATGGCAGGACTGTTTGTCTTTGTCTCTATCGACTAGGAACAGTTTGCAAGTAAGATATGTTATGGTAAACTGAAATTCTTTTCGTATCGGTCCTCATTAACCAATGTTTCCTGCTCATCAGCCATACTAGCTGATTTTCTTTTTCTATTTTTAAACAAGATTTTGTTTAGTCTTTCTAGTTTCTTCTAAGATTGCTCTAACCTTCTGTATTTATCCTTCACAAGCAACATCAAATCCACTTCCAACTTCTTCTGCTGAGCCAAAAATTTATCTATAACACAAGATGCACTCTCCGGGAGCAGTATCTCTCAATGCTGCAAAGAGCCTAGGTATTTTATTTTAGTTCTTCAAGTGATGTTGTTGGGTACTGGTACCCTCTAATTTATGTTTGAAGTGTGTCGTCATTTTACACATTGCATAGTTGTTATTATTAACTTTTGATTAAATTTTTGTGGCTACAGCTATAGAGGTTATTGACTATCCATGCTTGTCCAAAAAAATGTTCTTTCTGATTATGGATGAGGTAATCTGAATCAATTTTATGTACAGAATTACATAATTATAGAACTTGTGTGTCTTGACCTTGGCTTTCTTTCATTTGTTTAGGTAAAATCAGTTGTCACTGATCCTGGCCAAAGTCACCTGTCTGCGGTTGCCATACCCAATGTTTTGCCCACTACTTTTGCCCTGACACTAAATGAGGGCTCATCTCCAATGAGCATGGATTTTCATCCCACTTGGCAGACTCTTCTTCTATGTTAAGTAACGAGAAACTACATTCTTTTGTTTCTTTTCTTTTTTCTCCCATCGTTTATAAATTTCCTGTCTTTTTAGGATGATCACGTGTGGTAACTACTTTTGATAGTTCACTCATGAATCCTGCTAATGTGATTCTTCAATTGGAACCTGGGGGTGTTGGAGACATAGGACTATGGGATGTTAGTTCAGGGAAAAAGTTGCTTTCAAGAAATTTTAGAGTCCGGAATCTTGATGCAGGCCCGTTGGCCTTAAAGGTGCATCTGCTTCTGGATTATGTACTACTCCTTCAACCTTACTGATATGATCCGAAATTTGAACCAATGTCAATTATTTCAGGAAGCTCTGGTCAAAGATTCATATGTATCTGGTAATCGTATCCGACAGAGTCCTGATGGTTGTATATTTGGTGAGAAT
The DNA here is from genome assembly GCF_965620075.1 of Prunus avium. Classification (NCBI taxonomy): domain Eukaryota; kingdom Viridiplantae; phylum Streptophyta; class Magnoliopsida; order Rosales; family Rosaceae; genus Prunus; species Prunus avium. The sequence goes on from NC_142285.1 coordinate 3,293,708, forward strand.
GTTCTCATACTTAAAATGGTATGGAGTTGCTGATTTTCATTTCTTGTAGTTCATATTCACTGCCGTCGTGTTCTTCATTGAACAGGGGTTGCATATGCAAAGCGCACTTAGGAAGTGTAAATGATTTTGGCATTCTTTTCCCCTCACGACCAACTTTTGGTCATAACTTGTGCTGATGACAAGACCGTCAAGGTTGGTTTCATTAATGTATGTTTAAGGTTTGGGATATATTTTGTAGCCAAAGACTGTTTACTTTTGAAGGTCATGAAGCTCCTGTCTATTCTGTCTGTCCTCATACCAAAGAAAATGTCCATGTAAGGGCCACTTTGGGTATTGATGTTTTGGTTCTGGTGATGTTTTTGTTTTGAATCATCTGATTTACTTTCCGGTTCCTGCAATATATTATCCAACACTTTTTTTCATGCTTCATGCCTCAGTTGTCTTTTCAACATCAGTGGATGGCAAGATCAAAATATGGTTATATGATAGCTTTGAAGGCAGTGCTGTACCAAACTGGCTCATAGTGCTGATGTTCAAAGGTTCAGCTTATATGGCCTGCGATTGCCATCTTTTATTTCCTGATTGATATCTTTGGGTTAATATAGTAATGTTAGTTTTGATTGGGATCACGTAGGCTTTTTTTCATGTGGGATCAGCCAAGGAGGGAAACAATCAGAGCCAGGTGAAAAGAAACAGAGGCTAGACAACGTTTAATGAAGGAGAAGACTCCTGTATTTTCATATATCAAAGATGAATACATTACATAGTAATATAGGGCTGGGCTAGGCTATACAAGGCAAGTGCTGTAATTACAAAGAATCAAGATCCTATAATCAAGACCTATACAAGGTAACTAAATCACAATTGTCTCCACATAATCTGTGATATGATTTGCATATTTCAACACTCCCCCTCAAGTTGGAGCATGGATATTGTGCATGCCCAACTTGCGGCAATGAGCTTGAAACATGAGTTTACCAAGTGCTTTGGTAAACAAGTCTGCAACCTGATGTTTAGATGGTGTGAAATGAGTTGTGATAAGCCCAGCTTGAATTTTTTCTCGAATCAGATGACAGTCTAGCTCTATGTGTTTGGTACGTTCATGAAAGACAGGATTAGCCGCAATGTGTAGCGCGGCCTGATTATCACAGTGAACCCGAGCAGGTGCGGCATGAAGGACTCGAAGATCTTGTAGCAGAAAACGTAGCCATGTGAGTTCATAGGTAATTGCTGCCATTGATCTATACTCTGCCTCCGTAGAAGATCGTGATATTGTATGCTACTTCTTGGTCTTCCAAGATATCAAGGAGTTACCTAAGAAGATGCAGTATCCCGTAACGGAGCGCCTTGTTGTAGGACACGACGCCCACGAGGCATCACAATAACCTCGTAGCTGCAAAGAATTGTTGGATGGAAATATTAATCCTTGGCCTATTGACCCCTTCAAATATTTCAACACACGCATGGCTGCTGTAAGGTGTGGTTTGCGTGGTTGGCTCATGAACTGACTGAGGACTTGTATAGGATATGAAATGTCAGGCCTTGTTATTGTGAGATAGATGAGACGCCCCACAATTCTTCTATAACGAGTGGGGTCTTTCAACAATTCTCCTTCTGTCGACTGTAATTTTAAGTCTTGTTCCATGGGAAAATCCACAGGACAAGCCCCTAACAAACCAACATCATCCAATATGTCTAAAATATACTTTCTCTGTGAAATGGGGATGCCTTCCTTGGAGCGAGCTACTTCAATTCCGAGGAAATATTTTAGCAAACCAAGATCTTTGATTCGAAATTGATGATGGAGAAAGTCCTTTAATTGTTGTATGGCAGTAGGATCATTTCCGGTTATGATCATATCATCAACATAGACCAATACCACAGTGATGGATTTACCTTTTACACGAGTGAACATAGAGTAATCAGCCCTTGATTGTCGAAAACTAGCATGTTGAATAGCTGTGGAAAATTTGGAAAACCACTGCCGTGAAGCTTGCTTTAAGCCATATAAAGATTTCCGGAGTCGACAAACCAAGTGCTCCCCCTGTCGACGAAGGCCAGGTGGGGGTAACATGTAAACCTCTTCCTCCAAATCACCATGGAGAAAAGCATTTTGGACGTCTAGTTGATGAAGAGGCCAAGTGTGATGAGCAGCCACTGCTAATAAACATCGAACAGTGACCAATTTGGCCACCGGGGCAAAAGTCTCGTAATAATCCAAGCCTTCAGTTTGGGTGTAGCCTTTGGCTACCAGCCGCGCCTTATAGCGCTCAACAGAGCCATCTGATTTATGCTTGATTTTGTAATCCCAACGGCTCCCAATAGCACGTTTGCCAGGAGGTAGTGAGGTGAGAGTCCATGTATGATTTTGTTCAAGAGCCTGCAATTCAGCTGCCATGGCTTCACGCCACTTGGGATCAAGGTTAGCCTGTGCAAAAGAAGTGGGTTCGACACAGGTAGTAATATTATGCAGAAAAGAGCGATATGAGGAAGATAAATGAGAAGAAGAGAGATATTTGGAGAGAGGATAGTGAGTACCTGACACCGAAGAAGATGATGGAGTGGGAGTAGGAGTAGTCACCAGTGAGCATGCGTAGTCGAGGAGACGTACGTTGGGTTGCCGAGAACGAGTGCTGCGTCGAAGTGCTGGAGAGGAAGAAATTGAGATGGGAATATCGGAGGATGTTAAAGGAGCGAGGGTTGCTGGTGGATCAGCGATAGACTCAGAGATGATGTCGAGATCAATGTTGAGGTCGGCGTTGGGATGTGTATCGGAAGGGTGGTGATGGGTATCCGAGGAGAGGGAAACTGTTTCTGAGGAGGGTTTATTTGTTTCCGAGGTGATGATGGGCTGCTCGAAAGTGGCATCAGGAGGAAATGGGTCATGTGGGTGGGATGGCAAAATTGGGCCGTGAGGGAGTGCTGTTTGGGTGTGCTGAGAAATTGTGGAAAATGGAAATATGTGTTCGTGGAAGACCACGTCGCGACTGGAGAAGAATTGGTGAGATGTGAGGTCATATAAACGATAAGCTTTTTGCCATGCGGGATAGCCAACAAAGATACAACGTCGAGCCCGCGCGTCAAATTTGTGGAGCGAATTTGTTTGAGTGGCGTAGCAAAGGCAACCGAAGACACGAAAATGACGATAGGAAGGTGGGGTGTGATAGAGAACCTCATGGGGTGATTTTTTGGAGAGCACTAATGTGGGCAAACGGTTAATGATATAGGCTGCAGTAAGGATACTCTCTCCCCAAAACTTGAGTGGAACTTGTGCTTGAAAACATAAAGCACGGGCAACAGTGAGAAGATGGCGATGTTTGCGTTCCACAACCCCATTTTGTTGGGGGGTGTGTGAGCAAGAATGTTGCCATAGGGTGCCCATTTGAGCAAAAAAAGAACGCATGGACAGGAATTCTGCACCATTGTCACTGCGCACCTGTTGAATGTCACAATGAAATTGAGTTTTAACATAGGCAAAAAAAAGTTTGATGTTTTCTTGTGTTTCAGATTTAAGATTCATGAGGAACAACCATGTGAAACGTGAGTAGTCATCTACGATAGTCAAAAAATATCGAGCACCTGAGCTAGTGGGTAATCGATGAGGACCCCATATATCGCAATGAATTAACTCAAAAGGTTTATTGGTTGAAATTGAACTTAGAGAAAATGGTAATCTTGTCTGTTTGGCAAGAGGACAGACATCACATTGAGAATGAAAATTAAATGAAATGGAAGGGACTGTTTGAGATAAAACACGCATTGGACCAGTAGACAAGTGACCCAAGCGTTTATGCCAAAGATCAGAAGTGGAGGACAACGCAGCAGCCGCTATTCGGGGACCACGCTCACAAAGAAAATCTTCGGTGACTGGTACTAAATAGTACAAACCATCATGCTCCTTCCCCAACCCAATCATCTTCTTCGTTGTTAAATCCTGCATGATACAAAAAGTAGGGAAGAATGAGATAAGACAATGGAGATGACGAGTTAATTTACTGACGGACATTAAATTGACTCGGAAACCAGGAACACAAAGCACGTCTTCCAATTTTAGATGAGGAGTGATTTGAACAGAACCAAGACAAGAGATATGTGCTTGTGAACCATTGGGCATGTTGACTGAAGAATTAGACAAAATGGTTTTCTTAGGAATCAATTTGGGTGAAGAAGAAATGTGGTCTGTTGCACCGCTATCAATTATCCAAGAGTCATGTGATATACCTGTAGCATTTGCAAAGGCTTGAATTTTACCATCACCTCGTAAAAAGGACTTGATCTGATTAACTTCTTGAGGGGTGAATTTCAGATCATCCAAAGTCTGAGTACCAGTTCCCTTTTGTGATTCCTGGGTGGTGTTGTTGGCGCCCACACGCTTGTTCTTGTTGGGTGGCTTGACTGCCTTTCCATGTAGTTTGTGCCATGTTGGGAAACCATTAAGGTAGTAGCAGCGATCAACTGTATGGGTGTCACCATTACAGTGTGTGCAATGTAAATTCTTGTTGTCATCGTCGTGCACTTTGCGAGGTTGTTTGTTGGTACTCTTTGATGTGTTCATGGCATGAACGGAACTGATTGTGCTATTCTCAGTTATTTGTCGCTGTCTTTCTTCTTGCATGAGCATGGCATATGCCTTGCGCACCATGGGTAAAGGAGACATCAGAAGCATCTGTGTACGAACAGCCGAATAAGTATCATTTAGGCCCATAAGAAATTGAAGTACCTGTTCTTGTTGCTCTCTGTCAGCAAGCTCCTTCATGACTCCACACTTGCACGCTGGATTACATTGGCATGATGGCATGGGAAGATATGATCCCAACTCATCCCAAAGACCTTTAAGCATGTTGTAATATGTTGAAATAGACTGCTGGTGCTGTCGCATTTCAGCAATTTCTCGCTTGATCTGAAAAATACGAGACACATTCCCTTGAGAAAAACGCTCTTTGAGATCTGACCAAACCTCAGCGGCGGTGTTGGCATAAATCACAGTGTTAGCCAATGAAGGGCTAATGGAATTGAGAATCCAAGATTTAATCAACTGATTGCATCTCCTCCAAAAGAGGTATTTGGCGCTGGTTGTTGGCGGTGCCTTGATTGTGCCGTCAACAAAACCGAGTTTGTTTTTTGCTTCCAAGTTGATCAACATCGCCCGACTCCAAGTTGCATAATTGTCACCATCTAGAAGTTGCGTGACAAGGGTCAGACCTGTTTGATCTGCATGGTGTATGTAAAAAGGATCAGAGGCATCAATGGTCTCTGTATCTTGTGTGTTAGGCTTAACGCCTGAAGGTTTTGGTGTTTCATCGTCGCCAGCCATGTCTCAGTGTTTGCGGAAGGTGTTAAAGGTGTGTGAGTCACCAGGAATGGCGCTCTGATACCATGAAAAGAAACAGAGGCTAGACAACGTTTAATGAAGGAGAAGACTCCTGTATTTTCATATATCAAAGATGAATACATTACATAGTAATATAGGGCTGGGCTAGGCTATACAAGGCAAGTGCTATAATTACAAAGAATCAAGATCCTATAATCAAGACCTATACAAGGTAACTAAATCACAATTGTCTCCACATAATCTGTGATATGATTTGCATATTTCAACACCAGGAGCGACCAAGTGTAAAAAACATGGATTTGTTTTTTTGTTTTTGATATTAAGAGAGATTACATGAGCCTCAACTAAACCAACATCTTCCATTGCATAAATGTGACGAAGTGAACATTGAACTCCTATCAAAGACTTTTTTTATATTTATTTTGTTCGCACTACACAAATATAAGAAATCCAGGACTCGATTTCTTCTTTATGTCTTCTTTATGAATTTCTGACTCCTCAATCTTCTGCTTTCAAATACTTCATTCCTAGTCCTCGATCGAGGACACCATACAAAGATCATAGTAACCAGTACTGTGTTGTCTACTGGACTGCTGATCCTGGGCCTAACCCTGCTATTATATGTGAGGAAGCACCAGCAACAAATATATGGTAAGCTATTTGATTTTGTACTCTTCTGCCCCTCCATCTTCTAAGATAGGTAGGTTCAGTTCTATAGAAAATTTGTGCTGTTGCTTCTCTGGTTTCTAAACTAAGGTTCCATGCTACATTATTTACTTCACTAAGTACTTCACAGGAGAACTGAAGCCCGGCCAAAAGGAAGATCTGGAATTACCATTATTTGACTTGGCCGCTGTTGTTTGTGCAACCAAAAACTTATCAAACAACAACAAACTTGGAGAAGGTGGTTTGGGATCAGTCTTTAAGGTAAAATCAAATACAGTTCTCCCTACAGTTAGCTTGACAGTTTCCACATGCCATTTGGGTCAGGACTAAGGTGGTGTAATTTTTTATTTTTTATTTTTCTGTTCTTTCATGGGTTGGTTTTGTGTTCCTATGCAAGAGGAGGAGGAGACAAATCTTACATTTTTTTTAAATTTTCTATCAGCAAACAAGAGGGCATGATCAAATGTCAAAATCTATAACAGAAATGCAATATCCAAAGAATGAAAAGCAGTCCAACCAAGAAGAACCATCAATGGATGAATATTGAATGCATAAAGATTTATCAAGTTTCAAGCAAGAAGAACCAAACTAGAAATAAATAGTCAGAATTTGAGATTGGGGCCTAAAAACCGAACCTTGTTATTGGCAAGACCATAGCAAATTTTGTATTTAGGGTTCCCATGACTTGTGCTTGCTTCGGCTTCCAAATCTCAATCTCAAGCTCAAATTTGTAGGTAAACTTTTTCAATTTCGGGTTTCAGACTTTCAGTCAATCGCAGTGTTCAAACAATCTGGCTAGGCGGATGGCTAGGCAGCTAGGCGGGCGCTAGGCGGATGGCTAGGCGGCTAGGCGGGCGCTAGGCGGCTGGCGGGCCTCCTAGGCGGGTTGGGTCATTTTTCGGTGTCGAACAAGGGGGACGAAGCAGCCGAAACTTGTCTGCGTCTGCAAGCTCCGCCCTCTGCGAGTGCAAGCTTCGTGTTCGTTTGTATTCAAAGCGTATAGCCGTGCGGCTATACCCTTAAAATATTCAGACATATTAATATTTAAAGCGTATAGCCAAACGGCTATACTTTGAAAATATCCAAACGTATTTTGAAAGTATAGCCGACCGGCTATACTTTTTAAATATACAATTTTATCATATCATTTTAGGGTTTAGGGTTAAAGTACCACTTTAGCCCACTAGGCTAGAGTTATTTCTTCAATTATTTTATTTATATATGAGATATTTAGTCAAATACCCATTCTTAGCACTAAAATTATAAATAAACTCTACACCATTTAATTTCTATAAACAAACCCAAAAAATGACAATTGTCCCTATTGAATTTAATTTTGATTATTAAATTACTTTGATGCCCTATTGAGTGTTTTGGGCTTTTTTATATGTTTTGGGGTTGAGTTTGTTTTGAGAAATCAATGGCAGTTTTGTAATTTAAAAGAAGTGAAAAGCCTTTTTGTTATGTTGTAAATGGGCTTTGGGTGTGTTTCTAAAGTCCATTTCATATAGGGTATTTTTATAATTTGAGCTCCTATATTGGGTATAATAATGAATCTCCCTTTATATATTGGGGAATGAGAATTTAAATTCTTTCTGATCCCTCCCATTCTAATGATTTCTAGCTATTAGCCCATTGGTCATGAATAAAAAATGAATTTTATTTATAATAAATAATACAGGTTTAACCCATAAATACAACAACAACAACAACAAAATCCCCCAACATATTGTGGATCAAAGGATGTTGAATTTCATAGTATAAAATTGCTTGTATAGCAATTTACTTTCTAGAAGAAAAATTGGATACAAAACAGTCAAACGAGACAACGAAGAGAAGTTTGCAGCTCTGTTTTGAAATTTATTGAAGGTATCAGAGTTCATATGACATTGATATATGAACTATTCAAAATTAGAATTCAAACAACATGTGTTAGATGAGAAGTAGCATCTCATTCTTAAATATAACATATTATTTCATTTGTCTACTGGTTGTGCCTGTTGTTAAGCTGGCGCAACCAACATTCTTTCACCAAGAAACTTTTCCTGAACCTCTAAGAAATTTAGCTAGGAAAACCTTTGGTGGTTAGGGAAAGTTAAGATAGAAAACCTTTGAAGAATAATCGCGAGCACATGTGATATTACAGAAAATGTAACGAAGGAATTTAGAATGGCCATTTTCCAAATTAAGCACACATCTTATAATGAAATCAAGATAGGAACTTATAACAAGCCCTCATTAGAGTACAATGTCCAAAAACACAAGATGAACACCACACCACACCACATTCAACACAAATGATTGCTCTTCAGTGTTGTAAATATAAAAAAAGATGAGATATCGCTTAGTACAATCAAATAGTTCTTCATTCCTCGTCGCCCAAATCATTGAAGGCATCGCACAAATCATTGAGCATTTCATCCCACATCTCCTCCACATACACATGAAATGAGTATTCATCACTACTACACAAATCGAAATAGAAGACGGGAATCCACCGTTGTCTAGAAGGTTTTCAAACCGTCGTGAAATCGACCCCCATCTTTTGATATAGAAAACAACGACGGCCAAAAACCGACGTCGTTAAACCATTCAACGTCAACAAATATTACAAACCGACGTCTAATGACTATATACATATATCGTAAAATGAAACCTTCTACAACATTAGACGACGGTATTATTAAAAATTAGTCGTCTAAAGAGTGTTACATGTCAAGATCAAAACAAAAACCGACGTACAAATAATTATCCACGTCCCTAATTGAAGGAATACGACTTGTATAACCTAGAAACCATCGTGGTTAACGTATACTACATCAAATAAATAAACAAACCATCATCTAACTTCTAAAAGACGATGCATATACAAAAGAACGGACGTTTAAAGCAGATTACATGTCAATAATCATACAGGAACATATGTACAGATATTTAATCACGTCTCTAATTTTTATCTCATCTCAGCGGATTCAATACTTCCAGCTTTTCAGCTTTCCTCTTTCATTAAAATTGACAAACGACGTTGTCAATATAATCCTTCAAAAAAAATTCCAAAAAGGATCCTTTATCGGTTTGTAATCATCATCCAACTCACCATAGTTATAAGCAACTTGAATGCTCAACGCCTACTACATAGGACACTATGAGTATCTTCCAAATCTTCCCTAAGTACTCTCTGAGGTACTCCTTTGGCACCCCTCCATGACCCAAAGGTGTAATTAAATGTCTCGAAAAATCATGTTTTCCTATGTGCTTTGCTTACTCTAACTATCTTCAACGAAATTCACTATTTGATCATATGATACCTTTGAATCAATGTCAACTTTAACCTTTGATGGCCAATTTGAATTGTCTTTGGTGCCAGCATTTTATTGATTAGAAAAGTTCTCGCTCAATGTATTTCTTACTAATATAATCTCCTTTGAGTAAATTCTTTGGACAAAATAAAGCCAAATCCTCAATTATGAATCTTGTTCCACCTGTATGTATAAGAGGCTTTCCTTCTCTTTAGATTGGATTACAAGACTCATCTAGACAATACTCGTCAACGATATTCTCAACCTTTCCACATAATCACTCTACTACTAAGCTCTTTGTCTTTGATGAAATGGGTGAAAATCTAGCCATGTATTTGGACATACACGACACAACATGTGCGTGCATAAAAATGCATCATGTTTCGTAAGCTTGTCTATTTAAGAGCTTATAATCTCCACTCTTGTCAATCGCGGCATTATAGCCCACATGTGTAAGGTGACACTTCACCCAGGATACCACTAATTCTCACTTGGGTTTGCTATACTTTACAATTTTCTAAAAATTACGAATTTATGAAAGCATCTCTAGTTCAAATTGCAATGTCCTTCCTGCCGAAGGAGCATTACTTGGCACTGATACACCCTACAATGCCCAAGCTTAAGGATGCGCACAAGGTGCGAAATCCACAGGGACTCAAACCTAATTCTTTTCATTTAATAATTTATCTTCACTCGTCTTAACCTTATCCACTAACAAACCTCATCTCTAAATTCATATTCACAAAACAATTCCCCAGTTTCTTCCTACTTCTCTTCCCAATTTACCTTCTCCAATCCTCGACATTAAATGTCTCCAATTATAATTCCTCCCAAAAATGTTTCATTCCAACATGTATCCTACATTTTCATATGAAAACCTCAACAAATTTTTCAACACTTCTTAATACCTTTTATGCAATCATGCCCACAAGGCAAGGCAACATGGAGAAACGTCAACAATTCACTAGAACAAGGATGCACACAAGGTGCATAGTCCACAGGAATTTGAACCTAAAGCTCTGATACCAAGTTGACAGGACTTGCCCCGAATTCCTCAAAACCCGGGACGAATCCTGTGAAATTTTCCGACATCACCCTGATGTTGGGCCCACCTACTAAAGAACGAGACTTTCTGCCGAAATTTCGGCAGAGTCCCCCTTGAAAAATGAACATTTCCCAAAAGTTTTAACCTATCAAAACTCAGTTATAACTCAACCAGCAGCAAGCACAAGTTAAAAACATGCAATTACATAATAGGCCTCCGACCTTCAAATAATTCGAAGGAGAACCACCAGCAATGTTCTTAAGCCAAATAATGAAATTACACAATGCCATTAATGATCTCAAACTAATTAAAGCATGCCCACCGTAATTAACATAAAAATAACTTCCCAAATTTCCATCAAGCGATGTTTAACAACCAAGCACCATCACAAGTAGATTAAGGACTTGGTCCAAATCGCACAACAATTCCTAACGAATTTCATATTTGTCTTGCTCACAACCACACTTCCAATCGACTAAATTAAAGTGTCAGAAATATCTTTAGTTCGTGGCTGCACCCAGGTAAGACCCCAGGCTACCTACGTACCCCTTTATGAGGGATTAAGCCACACGTAGTTTCTAACATCCATAATCACAAACCCGATAATATACAATCGATTTCAGTAGTACAAATAAATTATATTCTAGAATTATCTTTTTTCCTTTAATTCAAATCACATCACACCAAACATAATTCTTTTTTAATATTAATCTTTCCCCGACATAGTAAAATAATCTCATTTTTCCTCTCTCTGTTACTTTACTACACGCCGGAGAGTCCAACGCCACCTGTAGTAAAGTTTCAGTAATCCAAGCATACGGATCCTCTATCACACGTTGGATAATCCAACGCCACATGTGATAAGTTAATAACATAATCACTGTGTCTCACACGCTGGAATATTCCAACGCCACATGTGAGACCCGAGAGTCACATACCTTTCCCACACGCCGGAAATAGACGGCGGTTGGAGCTGTACGACGGCAGGAACAAAATCGATTCAAACCAGTTGTCACCGCTGGCAAATTCCGAGCTTTCCGGCCGAGAGAAGTGGCCGGTCGTGATCGGGGGCTCGAGCCGGTTCGATTGGGACCAGTGCCGACCCTTGCCGTGGCCGGTGCTGTGAGAATCGAAGAGAGAGATAGACAACCGTCAGGGAGAGAGAGAGAGAGAGAGAGAGAGAGAGAGAGAGAGAGAGAGATCTGTGCACGCATGTGTGGAGAGAGAGGAAATTCTGATTTTTCTAAAACAAATTTCAAGTTATTTACGATTATGCTACTGAAACATTTTTTATCGTAACTACCTTGTTACAACTCCGATTCGAGCCCCCTTTGTGTCTACGGACTTGTCTCGACGTGCTCTACACAACGGTAAAATTGGAATTTCCAAATTCCTTCCCGAACTTAAAATGACCCTTTTTGCCCCTTTTAATATTCAATAATACTTTAATTTTTCAAAAACCTTAATTAATTCAAATCATTTTATTTTATTCTTTCTCTCAATTTATTTTTCTCATTTAAATTTATTTCCTCTAATTTTAATTATTTTATGAATTTTTCGGACCGGAATGTTAATTTCACCAAAATTTTCACAATCAACAAGTCAATGTTTAAACCTATTAAAATATTTCGGGGTTGTAGGGGTCTTTTTCGGTTACGATAGCTTAATGCGGACTTGGGCCGTCGTAAAGAGCTAATTGTGATGCCCCTTTGCCTGAGTTCAGAACCAGGCCCAAAACACTCCGAGAAAACGTAGATTTTCAGGGAATGCTCTGTTTCTTCCCACCAAGGAGGTGATGACTGTGATAAAAGAATTAGAAAGTTATGCTTGGCTTGAAAGGCTTGTAATGCGGGAGCTAAGTTTCCACAAGTTTAGCAGAGAGAGAGAGATTGACAGATTGCCGCTTGGGTTGGTATCAAAGACCTTACCGGAAAATATGGGTGATGGGGTGATATTTTAGGCTTTCGAAGGATATGATCACAGGAGGAGGTTAAGTTTTGGTATAGATTTCTGGGTTTCTGGGTGTTTTCTTTCGTCGTGTTCGGGTTGTCCCCTTTTCCTCTGCTTCCTTGCCATTTTATACATCTTGCGAGTTTGCTTCCCCACACGCATGCACTCTGGTATCAAGGTGGTCCGGCTTGCTCTCCGGCCTCGAGGTGGTCCGGCTTGCTCTCCGGCCTCGAGGTGGTCCGACCTGCTCTCCGACTTCGAGGTGTTTGTCTCCCAGCTGATATGACATAACCTCTTCATTTTATGCAGTTGCCGGGTAAGGAGTTATTTTGGGTTGTTGATTTTGCTGCCGTGCCTTTGTTTTGCCGCAGGACCTTGTTTTGCGGCAGGACCTTTGTTTTACCGCAGGACCTTTGTTTTACCGCAGGACCTTTGTTTTACCGCAGGACCTTTGTTTTGCCGCAGGACCAATACAAAAATGATCATAATAATAATATAACCGTATGATTATAGTGTGGAAAAAGTTTGTAAGGAAATCAAAACTCAATGGCTCTGAAAGGAAGTGCTGAGGAAAAGCCACACTTAACTTCTCATAAGTGGAGTGCCTTTTATTTGTTTACTTAAGAGTTAATAAATCTTTCTATAGAAAAACTTATAATATTAAAAGGTTGGGTCTGGGGCTTACTTCTTTCAGCAATTTGAGAGCTTTTCTTTGCTTTTCATTATTTCAGCATGTGCTGCCGTGCTTCTTCATTTCTCTCATCATAACAATCAAGAGCTAAGTCACGAAACCGACGGACAAAGTCCACAAGGTTTTCTCCAGGCTTCTGGTGGGTGTTATTGAGTTGAGTCGTAGTTACTCGTTCCTCGTGCTGGAAATATTTTCTACAGAACCTGCTTGCCAAGTCTTCCCAGGAGCGAATAGAGCCCGGTGCCAAAGTAGTATACCAAGTATAGGCGCGGTCTGTGAGACTTTTCGAAAATTCTCGAACACGTAAGTTATAATCACCAGCATGGGGTCCCAAAGCATCAACGAAGCGACTGATGTGCTCTTTTGGACTTCCTTTCCTCCCATCAAAGAGGATAAAGCTTGGAGTTTCATAGCCCTTAGGATAGGGCTGCTCGAGTAGGCTGGCCGGATATGGCGGCTGAGGGACGTATTTCCAATCTTCATGGCTTCGATTTAACTCTTTTTCCAGCATGGCAATCACATCTTCATGGGTGACAAAAGATGCTTCCTTCTGCTCAAATCCTCTTCCAGCAGGAGCTGAATCTCCTAATGGCGTCTTTTCGCGTTGCTCTTCATTTTTGTCATTCTGATTGGAAACAGAGTTCTTCAACTCTTTGATTGTTTCAGTCATTTCTCTCTGGGATTTACCCATAGCATGGATGGCTGTGATGAGCTCTGGGAGTGTATAGTCCTCTCCATTTGTTTGTCTCTCCTCTTCACGGGAGCTGTTCCCTCTTGACGTCGAGTCACCGTGGTTTAACTCCTCTTGGGAGGCCACAGTGTTGCTTCTGACATTCCTTTTTGGAGGCATTGGTGAGAATGGCAGCCTGAGTCCCCAGCAGAGTCGCCAATTTATGTAGGGGTCTTTTTCGGTTACGATAGCTTAATGCGGACTAGGGCCGTCGTAAAGAGCTAATTGTGATGCCCCTTTGCCTGAGTTCGGAACCAGGCCCAAAACACTCCGAGAAAACGTAGATTTTCAGGGAATGCTCTGTTTCTTCCCACCAAGGAGGTGATGACTGTGATAAAAGAATTAGAAAGTTATGCTTGGCTTGAAAGGCTTGTGATGCGGGAGCTAAGTTTCCACAAGTTTAGCAGAGAGAGAGAGATTGACAGATTGCCGCTTGCACTCTGGTATCAAGGTGGTCCAGCTTGCTCTCCGGCCTCGAGGTGGTCCGGCTTGCTCTCCGGCCTCAAGGTGGTCCGACCTGCTCTCCGACTTCGAGGTGTTTGTCTCCCAGCCGATATGACATAACCTCTTCATTTTATGCAGTTGCCGGGTAAGGAGTTATTTTGGGTTGTTGATTTTGCTGCCGTGCCTTTGTTTTGCCGCAGGACCTTGTTTTGCGGCAGGACCTTTGTTTTACCGCAGGACCTTTGTTTTGCCGTAGGGACTTTGTTTTACCGCAGGACCTTGTTTTGCCGCAGGACTTTGTTTTACCGCAGGACCTTGTTTTTGCCTCAGGACTTTGTTTTACCGCAGGACCTTGTTTTTGCCACAGGACTTTGTTTTGCTGTTGTGTAGGTATTTAGGTGGGATAAGGGTAGGTCGGAGGGAGCGACCGGTCGCAAGGGATGAGCGATCGGTCGTTTTGAAGCAGATTCGAAGAAGCTGGAAATCGTGACCAGCGACCGGTCTCAAGGTGCCAGCGACCGGTCGCTTTTAGGCAGAGTCTTCAGAGACCGGTCGCTAGTGACGGGCGACCGATCGCTCCAGCTGTGCTGTTTTGGGTTTTCGACTCTGTGCAAAAGAGACCGGTCGCCCAGTACTAGCGACCGGTCGCTCAGAACTGGTGCTGGGTTTTTTCTCTCTCTGCTCACCCGTTTAATGACTCAAGAAAATGGGCTTGGCTTTGGTGCCCAGCCCAAAGCTTCTATTTTTGAGCCATCAATGGGCCTTGTGTAACTTGTGACCATCCACACCACAAACCAATAAGCAAGCCCCATGCGTATAATTAAGTGGCTTGGGCCCACTTAGGCTTGTTGCGAGTTTTGACACAACAGGGAGTTGCTTGGCATTGC
Source organism: Prunus avium (assembly GCF_965620075.1). Taxonomy (NCBI): domain Eukaryota; kingdom Viridiplantae; phylum Streptophyta; class Magnoliopsida; order Rosales; family Rosaceae; genus Prunus; species Prunus avium. The sequence goes on from NC_142285.1 coordinate 3,308,752, forward strand.
ACGTTATCGTGTGCTTATGCTTGGGCTATATTGTATTTGCAGTGGCTCGGGCTATGTCGTATTGCAGTGGCTCAGGCTTTGCGTTAGATAATGCTTGTCAGTGCAGTGGGCTAAGTGGGCTTGGGCCTACGAAACCTTGTAATTCTTACAAGTTTGCATGTGAAAGTGGTAAACTCATACCACTGCCTCCCCGCGTGCCAAATTGTAACCTTGCTTGGCATGGCATGTGTGCATCAGCTAGGCCATTTTTATAGCATGATAGCGATTGGGCTTTAAAATATGCATGGGCCTGTCCTATGATTTTTTTTGGGCCTCAACAGGGGTAACATTGTCTTTTTCTTTAATAATTTAGTAATTAATTATAAATTTAGGACCGGGTCGTTACAAGAGCCTAGAGAGAAGAGAATAAGGCGAGAAACAGGGAGAGGAATGGAATTAGATGAATTAAGAATCTCATGATCTCTTCTTCTATGGACCTGACTTGTGCTTGCTTCGGCTTCCCAATCTCAATCTCAAACTCAAATTAGCAGCTAAACTTTTTCAATTTCAGGTTTCAGACTTTCAGTCAATCGTAGTGTTCGAAAAATTGGTTTAGGCTAGCGAATAGGTGGCTAGGCAGGTGCTAGGCGGCTGGCCGGCCTCCTAGTCAGGTTGGTTCTTTTTTGGGTGCCAAACCTAGAGGACTAAGTAGCTGAAACTGAAGAAAACAAATCGAAGCTTGAGTTGATAGAGAAGTGAAATGGCTATGACCTCGACTGCAACCTCCGTCCTCTGCGAGTGCAAGCTTCGTGTTCGTTTCAAATATATTTAAAGAGTATAGCCGATCAGCTATACTTTTAAAATATTCGAATATATTATATTTCAAGCTTATAATGATTTCCAGCTATTAGCCCACTGGGCAAGAATAAAAAATGAATTCTATTTATAACAAATAATACAGGTTAAACCCATAAATACCAACAACAACAAAAAGGGATCTGCCAACATTTTATGGATCATAGAATGTTGAATTTCATAGTATAAAATTGCTTGTATAGGAATTTACTTTTTAAATTGTATCCATCGTAATTATGAACTAAACCCAATTAAAGCCTTTCTTATTGCACTTGACAACCCTGCTCTTCTGCTATGAGATATATCAATCCGTGCGGCTATACTTTTAAAAAATTCAAATGTGTTTAAAGGGTACGAGAAGCACCATATATATATGTATCTCTTCAATATGATTGATATATTTGCCAATGATCCTCGTACAACAACTGGTATAAGAATTGAAGAAATATTATTACATAACATTCTATAGTAATATTAGCTACTATATTTTCACATCAGAAAAAATACTAAAATACAAATTCAAAAAATCATTGCTCTTATCATCGACCTCGAGGGTCTTGCCATCTGTTGGTACTAAGCAATGAATCCCATCCTTTATCTACAATTAAGAATCATACAAGACATCAACTATACATGCAAAACCATATAGAAAAGATGAAATTTTTGACGATCATTCGTGTTCAGCTCAACACATGACCTCTATCAAATACAAGGGCATTATCAATTCTCACAAAATCAAGGACGTTCTTCATGCTATTCTCTGAGTTGTAAGTGACATGTTGCAGGACATTCATTGGAGACGTGCTGCAGAGAAGGATTCGATCAACTGATGATATGTTGTATGGCACATTCGAATCATGATCCACTGGGGAAACAACAGGCGGCTGCTGGAAATGATTACTGTTTAGATGATCATTTCCTTCATTCTCATTGCCTGGAAAGGGCTGTGGTTGTATTTCAGTGCTCATGTCATTTATATTGACAGGGAAGCTTGTATTGCAGCCAACACCAAGCAGGGTGTCTTGCTCCAGTGAAATGTTGCATTGGGCTGTGATATAATCAATCAATTGTTGGTCATCAGAGACCTGTGAATATGACAGTTACCACAAAAAAAAAACTATTTGTGAGATGTGACCAAAATGAAATTTCAAATCGAACATAAGAAATTAATGCAAGGTTTGAGTGAAACATCATAAAATATCATACATCTTTGGAGACAAACAGCTCAATCAACCCCCTGCACTTGGAACCAAAACTCTGGTCCCATCTCTTTCCTGCAAAATGTAAGTAGAAATATATAGTTACATTTAATTATATGTTGAGAAAAGGACTTTCTTTTGGAACTAGCTAGGAAAAATGGGAACTTGAGCTCACTGCCATGGCACTTGAATCTCTGTTAGAAGATGAGTTCAACCAAATGGGCTGGTTTGATATTAATGGATGTGCATAAATCCTGCTCATGAGCACCCATGGTTAATGATATAAAAACACTAATTAATTTCTTTTGTCAAGATATGTATGGTAATTGGTAATTATGATTGAATGAGTAAACAAAAATGCGAAAATGAAAAGGATATATAGATACCCAGAGTCTAAGGACAGAGAAGAAGGAAGCTGGGCAAGAAGATCACAGGAATTTGTTCTTGAGTGCTGCATTGTATCTCTGCATGGAAGGACTGGATAAACTGGAAAAATAAGTTCATTTCCTACATTAGTCGGAGTGTTCTCATCAGCCCCAGAAAAACAACAATCCATCAACTCAATAAACCTAAAAAATAATAAAATAAAATAAAAATTAGCCAATCTAAAACTCATTCACAAAAAGAAACATGAATTCGTAACTGTTAATTAAAAGGTTCCTCTTAACCTTTGGTCTTCACTCAATTTCCAAATAACACAATAATCCTAGCCTTTCAAACCCAAAAGGGGCCTAAGCCTCTCAGTCAGATTTTGCATAATGATGGCATATCTACAGGGAATCTATTCAATAATGGATATTTCTTTAAAGAACAATCTATCGAATCTCATAATATGGAGAGAAAATAATATTCCAAAAGCCACAAGAGACCTCAATTTCTGAAATTCTTGTTACAATAATTCCTCAAAAGCTCCTTCACCCAGCCAGTCATTCTATCAACAAACAAGAGGGCAAGAGCAATATTTATCACAAAGCTCCAATCTTAACAACTCGACTACTTGTTCAGAGCTATCGACAATTTGAGAAATTTCAAACGAATTCACTCTAAGACCACAGCTTAAAGAATGCACAGAAAAAAAAAGGGTAAATTGTTGGGAAGAACTAACCTTTACGTTGTTGATAAACGTGAGTCGCTAAAACCCCAGCTTGATATGTTTTGTAGAAATGCCAGACCCGCCAGGAAAAGAGAAAACTGAAGAAAAAAAAAACACCATTGAAGTTTTCCAAAAATCAGCCGCCTAGGCGGGCTAGCCGGGTCCTTTTTATTTTGTTTTATAACGGCTATACTCTACACTCTTGAATTAACATATTTGAAGGTTATGGCCGGGCGGCTATACTGTTTAAATATATTATTTAAAAAGTATAGCCGATCGGCTATCCCAAATACATTATTTAAACGTACATTCACGTTTGCCCACTCCCAAGCTATTCCAAATATGATTCATTTCGCCCACTCCCAAGCTCATTCACGTTTGTTTAAATTAACCCAAATATTATTAAGCAAATCCTGAACTGAAACAACGTGTTCGTATACTTGAACAAGTGCTAGCAGTGCACTAACCCGAGAGAAGACGAAATCCATTCCCGAAGGGTTTGAACATTCAACATAGTTTCAGCTGTTGTAAAGGTCTTCAAAACTACCACAACTGCAAATATCAAAAGAATATGAATGAACGATAAGAAACCCCACATAGAGCTTAAGATTACAAGAGTCAATATTTAGTGATATAAATAAACTTAATGCTTACCGAGGGTAGTTTCTGGGTTTAACCCTGCAATATTTCTGGCTACATCAATAGGATCAACGTTTGCAAGACTGCACACAGAGGAAAACAAATTAATAGAATACCCTTATACCCGAATCATCCATCCTCTGATAATAAATAATAAATTATATATGCCACAAATAATTTTCAGAAACGGAATACTGCCACTCTTTATGGGCCATGCTCTCCACCAAACATTCGGTTAATCTTTTCTTTGAAGGATGCAGCCTGCATTGTGGAATAGAAAACATTAATTAAACAACACTATATTCACCCAATCCCTTCCCCCCACAAGACACTAGTTTCTGGGTTTAACCTCTGCCAATTTCCAAGGTTTCAGGCTTGGAACGTTGCTGATTTTCAGAGATGCCTTTACGTTGTTGATAAACGTGAGTCGCTAAAACCCAAGCTTGATGTATTTAGAGAGACGCCAGACCAGACAGGAAAAAAGAAATCTGAAGAAAAAAAACGCCATTCAAGTTTTCTAAAAATGGGCCGCCTAGGCGGGCTAGGCGGTCCTTTTTACTTTATTTTATAAACAGTATAGCCGATCGGCTATACTCTTGAAATAATATATTTAAAACGTATTGCCGCGCGGCTGTACCCCTTAAATAATATAGTTAAAAAGTATTGTCGCCCGGCTGTACTCCTTAAACAATAAGCCGCATGTCTATGACGAAGATCTATTTTTCCTCTCAACTTGATTTGATGTCTCCAATATGTCACTATGAAATAGAAATAACAATCGCTACTCGACGAAGATCCATTTCCAGATCAGAAAGCAAAATTTCCTTGAGCCCATTGACAAGTGAGAACATCATTATTTTTTTTTTTCAGCTTCTTATAATCTTTACATAAACAATCTCTATAAAAAAAATTACCATGTTCTGCATGTTTTTGGTTCATTCTTGATAGCAATTGTCGCGCCAAGGCATTAGATATCCTCATGAAGGATCTCAAAGTTTTTGCCAAAGGTAATGAGGAGCTGTTCAAAGAAATGCATCACATGTATATGGGTTCAATCCAACGGGGATCATAAGGCACTCTCCATGTGTGGAGATATAATGTTTATGAGGAAGAATATGATGAAAAAACTCAGGCAAATAATTGAGGCAAATCCAGTTTTCCGTGGCAAACTGAAGTATCCTAGCATCAAAAGTCATAGATTATATAAACTCATTAACCAAAGGTAATGCTTCCTCTCTAGTTTTGGTCTTCCTTTCTATTTTGTGATTGCATATGTTCATACATATGCTTGTGCGCGTTTGTGTGTGAGAGAGAGTACTTGTTATTCTCATATTTAGTAAAAGATTTAGTCACTTTCTGTTTTTTGTAATGGGGAGAGACACTTACTTGTGTGTTTAACTTGACAGCTTGAATTGGCAGCATTAACAGTGTAAAGACCCTTGTCCAAATCCAGTCATTAAGACTCTTTTCGTTGATCATGTTTGGGAACCACAGGAAAATTTTCCTTTTCCTCTACCAATTGAAAACAATTTGGAAGTAAGATCAGTTCTGGTGACATAAATTTATTTTTCTCAAGTATTTGTCCTCATTAACCAATGACCTGCTCGGTGTCTACACTTACTGATTTTTGTCCAAATTCAGTTATTAAAACCCTTTTCATTGATCATGTTTGTGAATGGTAGGACTGTTTGTCTTTGTCTCTATCAACTGGGAACATTTTGCAAGTACGATATGTTCTGGTAAATTGAAATTCATTTCGTATTGGTCCTCATTAACCAATGTTTCCTGCTCATCAGCCACACTAGCTGATTTTCTTTTTCTTTTTTAAACAAGATTTTGTTTAGTCTTTCTGGTTCCTTCTAAGATTTCTCTAACCTTATGTATTTAGCCTTAACAAGCACCATCAAATCCACTTCCAACTTCTTCTATTGAGCCAAAATTTATCTGTAACACAAGATGCGCTCTCTCCGGGAGCAGTATCTCTCAATTGCTGCAAAGAGCCCATGTATTTTATTTTAGTTCTTCAAGTGATGTTGTTGGGTACTGGTACCCTCTAATTTATGTAAAATCTAATCAAATACATGTTGCTAGGTGCCTGTTTGACCAGATGACAGAGAGGAACTTGATTTCATGGATGACGATGATTTCAGGTTATGTTCAAGGTGTTGGCTGCGCAAATCTCACGGCCTGGTGCTCCGGGCCGAGGGGATATGCGTCAACACGTGACGTCCTTCTTTTGGATGCGGTGCAGTTGTGCACGGGCATGCCAGCACGGTCTACCGTGCGTTGAGAGAGTGAAGTGTTTGGATAAAATGGTTAAGTGGTGCGCTTGTTTGAGTTCGACTTCTAATCAAACGATTGTGGCCGAGAGAGGAACTGATCTCGGCCGTCAGGTTCACGGCCTGAGCTACAAGGCCGTTTGGCGGTGGTGTTGGTGGTGGGTTTTGGGCGGTGCTCCAGCGCGTTGCTCAGAGAGCGACGGTCGTATGATATATGGGGTGGATGAGAGAGTAACAGAGATAGTGCTCCGGCGCCTTGAAAATCAAGGGTCGTATGATATATTGATGAATGGATTTTCCTTACAATCTATCACTACTCCTAGGAAAGCAAGTAAAGGTATTGAAAGTGCATTACAGGAAAATATAATTTGCTCCGTGGAAGGCTTTTGGTTTGGTGTTTGAACCCTTTGAATGTAGCTCGAGCTTGGTATTTATAGGAAGAGCTCTGGAGGAGTAATCAAGGCTAAAAATCTGCATGGTGGAGCCTGATCAAAGCAAGTGGGTAGTCCAATCAACATTTGGGATCTTGAAGCATGGTGGTGTAACCCCATAAATCCCGGTAAATCTCGGCCGCCCCCCTGATCGTGGGTTCTGCACCCCGGCTGCACCCGTGCCCAAAGTGACGGCCTTGGCCATGGCATGAGTGACTTCCTTGGCCTCAACTCGACTGCACCCGTGCCCAGAGTGACGGCCTTGGCTTCAACCCGGCTGCACCCGTGCCCAGAGTGACGGCCTCGGCCATACTATGACCCCAATTTCCAGAGTAACGACCGTGGTGGGGCAGCGGTTGGTGAAGATGTGGACGGCGGAGACATCGCCTAGGGAAGGATCATCTGCCTCTTATGCGAGGGGATCAAGAAGCCGTCATTCATAGACTTAGGAAGTAATCTGTATTTCACATATGTACGTTTATATGTTTTTTTCCAATCGGCCACGACCGGCCGTTCCTTTGTAAACGCGACCCCCTTTCTTTTAATCTAAATGAAGTATAACTTCCTTTTCCTACTGTTTGAATGCATGCTTTTCCTCTTAGCTTCGTCGTGCCGTTTACTTCATTCATTTGTTACTTGTAAATCTCACAACTCGATCTCGGCCGTCTCCCATAATGACGGGGTATATTTTTTTAAGTACTGGCCGTTTATTGGCAAGTTATGTCATTCTCCATCCCTATCTTTCAACTGAAAAGCACCTCGGCCGAGGATTCATTCGATAACAAACGGCCCCTCCCAATTGGGTGAGAATTTGCCGAATCGAGGATCCTTAGTCCCGATAGGAAGCACGGCTCGCCATACCAAGTCGCCTTCGGCGAAAGTCTTTTGCTTGACCTTTCTGTTGTAGGCCCTCACCGCAATCTGCTTTTGTGCTTGCATTAGATTATAAGCATCGAGCCTGGACTGCTCTAAATCTTCCAACTCCTGAGCCATGGCTTGCGCGTAGTCCTTCCTTTCTTGCCCAGGCCGCTCGGTCACACGGAGAGACCGAACCCTTAACTCCATTGGAACGATGGCGTCATGACCGTAGGTTAAAGCATAAGGAGACGTGCCAGTAGCCGAGCGTTTTGAGACTCGGTAAGCCCAAAGAGCTTCAGGGAGTAAGTCGGGCCAAGCCCTAGGCTTTTCCTCGATCATTTTCTCAAGGATGCCCTTGATTACCTTGTTGCTTGCCTCGGCCTGTCCGTTAGACTGAGGGTAGTAAGGTGTTGAGTGAACCAATTTGATCCCCATCATTTCGGCGTACTCCTGAGTCTCGGCTGACGCGAAGACTGGGCTGTTATCGGCCGTGATAGGCTCAGGTATACCGAATCTGTGGACGATGTGATTTTCAAAGAATTTGACCACCTATGCGCTAGAAATTGACCGATAGGACTCCGCCTCGACCCAATTAGTAAAATAATCGGTTGCCACCAAAATCCATGCGTGTTGGTTGGACGCGGCTGGATAGATTTTGCCAATGATGTCGACGGCCCACCCTCTGAACGGCCATGGTTCAGTAACCGGGTGGAGGGCTTCGGCCGGTACCCTTTGTATGGGGTTGTAGATTTGACACTTGATACACCCTTTCGCATATTCTATGCAGTCTTTTAAAACGGTCGGCCAATAATAGCCGTGCCTCCGAACCAACCATCTCATCTTGACGCCCGACTGATGAGCGCCGCAAATCCCCTCGTGGGATTCGGTCATGATAACCTTAATGTCTTCGGTGCTGGGACATAGGAGTAATAGTCCTTTCATGGTTACCGGAGGGGTCGCGCAGATACTTCACTATGAGGTAGCGCCAGTCAACTTCGGCCGTGTTGACTTCATCGGTGATTTCGGCCGGTGACACTTGCGTTGCCATTCCTCGCTCGGCCAAAGCCGGCAAGGTACGCTTCTCGATTCTTATCACGCGATCGTCGTCGTTGTCCGGAATATTCACACCTGACGCTACCTGGGTCATCCCATTGGCCTCATGGTTTTCGGCACGTGGTACGTGAACAAAGAAGATCATAGAAAACTCATCGGCCGTATTGAGGGCCGTTACGTAGTACATAGTTAAATTCTCGCTCGTGCATTGGTATTCCCCAGTCAGTTGGTTAATTACTAACTGAGAATCACCGTAGACCAAGACACAGATTGCCTTCATTTCTTTTAGAATTTCGAGACCGATGATGAGTGCTTCGTATTCGGCCTGATTATTGGTGCATTTAAAATCAAGCTGGAATGCAAATTGCCACCTTTGTCCTTGAGGGGATTCGATCACGATTCCGACCCCAGACCTGGCTTCGGTACTGGAGCCATTGAAGTACATGGTCCAGTAGTTCTTCTCCATGCGGGCCATGCCGATCTCGACCTCTAACTCTTCTTCATGTCCCTGAGCCAGGTGGTGAGCCAGGAAATCGGCCAACGCCTGACCCTTGACCGAATTCTTAGCCACATATTGGAAGGTGAACTCTGATAACGCCATCGTCCACTTCCCGATTCGGCCGCGCATGTTCGGTCGAGTGAGCATATACTTGATGAGGTCGATCTTGGAGATGATCTGAACGACCGAAGGAAGCATGTAGTGACGCAACTTAGTAGCCGCGAAGTAGAGCGCTAGGCATAGCTTTTCAATCGGTGAATAGTTTAGCTCGGCTATGTTAAGGGTGCGGCTCAGATAGTGCACTGCTTGTTCTCGTTCAAACTCATTATTCTGAGCCAGCAGACAGTCGATAGAGCCCTCTGAAGCCGAAATGTAAAGCCTCAAGGGTTTCTCCCTTTTCGGCGTCATAAGGACCGGTGGCTGAGATAAGAATCTTTTGATGTCGTCGAGGGCCACTTGATGCTCTGCCCCCCACATGAACCGTTCCGTGTCTTTCAGTTTGAGCAAAGGAGTCACGGCCGGATTTTCCCTGCTAAGTTGGATATGAATCGCCTCAAAAAGTTGACCTTGCCGAGGAAGGACTGGAGTTCCTTCTTGGTCCTCGGCAGAGGTGCCGCCATAATGGCCGTAGCTTTATTTTTGTCCACCTCGATCCCTCGTTGGTGAACCAAGAAACCGAGAAAGTTCCCAGCAGTGACGCCGAAAGCACATTTCTTAGGGTTCATCTTCAGGCTGTGCGCCTGCATTCGGTCGAAAGCCTATCGAAGATGCCCTACGTGGTCAGCTTTGGATGGGGATTTTACAACCACGTCGTCGATGTAGACTTCAATGGTTCGGCCAATAAGGTCGTGGAAGATAAGGTTCATAACTCGTTGGTATGTTGCGCCGGCATTCTTTAGGCCGAACGGCATGACCACTCACTCATAGGTTCCGATTGCGCTGGACATCTAAACGCCGTCTTGTGGACATCTTCCTCGGCTATGAAGATCTGGTTGTAACCAGCATGGCCGTCCATGAAAGACAGGAGCTCGTGCTTCGCGGCTCCGTCCACCAAGAGGTCCGACATAGGCATGGGGTACTCGTCCTTGGGGGTCGCGAGGTTCAGATTCCTGTAATCGGTGCAAACCCTCAACGTACCGGGCCGTACGGATGAAGCCGGCTTTAAGGAGCCGTTCAATTTCCTCCTTGACTTTAAGTTGTACTTCGGTCGAGAACCGCCTTGGCAGCTGTTGGAAAGGCCTAAACCCCTCCTTGATCTTCAATTCGTGCTCGACCAAACTTCTTAGCAATCCAGGCATCTCATGGTAATCCCAAGCAAAACAATCCTTATATTCATGGAGCAGGCCGATAATCTCGCCCGCTAACTCAGGGTTCAAAAGTTGGCTTACAAAAAGAGGCTGTGGTTCGGCCTCCGTCCCTACATTTATTTCTAATAAAGGGTCCTGGACCTCAGGGTAGTCATCCTCCATCTCGGCAGGCGCCGTTTCCAAGTCTTCAAAGGTCAAAGCATCCACCTCATCTGATTCATGGAGGAACTCGATCAAGTTGATCGGTGAGTTTGGCCGTAAGGATTCCTCCGCCCAATGTTCCAGCAGTCTTTCCAACAGGTTGGTCACGGCCGCTGCTCCCTCTTCTTTAGTGGCTTTGTCTGTCATCTAGAGGCTAGTGAGGTCGATCAATACTTCGCGCGCCGAATCCTGTCGAACATTCTCGGCGCCTAACTCCAGTACTTTCTGGGCCGTTGTCCTGGTTGGTCGGCCGCTTGCATCGTGGCCAATGAGGACAACCCATCCAACGTCATCGTCGTGAATTCGTGCTTGCACGGCATTGGCTTCGAAAGGTTTTTCGTCGGCCGGGTGAATGGACACCTTCTGGCCGTCCCAAAAGAACAATAGTTGGAAGAGGGAAGACGGTATGCATCCAAATTAATGGATCCAGTCACGGCCGAGTAATATATTGTAGTCCACACTGGATTCGACTACATAGAAGGCCGCGACTCTTGTCTGGTCGGCCACGGTGATTTTTAACGGCAATACCCCGATGGTCTTAGATTTATCGCCGACAAAGCTGCTCATAACCACGTCGCTGGGGATGAGGTCCTCTTTTGACTTGTCCAGCTTCCTCATCAGGGAATAGGTAAGGATGTTGACCATCGCCCCACAGTCAACGAAGACTTTGGACACGGGCACACCTTCCACGTGAGCCGAGATGTACAACGGCTTGAGATGTCGGTATTTGTTTGGCTCATCTCTGGGTATTACTTCGTTAAAAGCCACGGCCAACAACTCTTCCTTTGTCTTTGGCCTCAGATCAAGCTGCTCCTCGACCACGTCATCATCCAGGCCGTTCCTCTGCCCTCCTGGGGCTGAAAACTCGGACGGCAGTACCAAGACCATGTTCATGCTGACCTCCTTCGGCTCGTGCTGGTCTCCCCTATCAGCTCCCTCAACCATCCCGAGGATCCCCTCGTATTCCTCATCGGAGATTCCTAATGTGGGGTCGTTTTCAGCCTCATGCGCAAAGAAAGGATCACCGGGGCCCTCGATCATAGGCCTTGCAGTCCCAGGGACCTCGCCTGTGGACACTTTGATCTCAGAGGGGGTCCGAGTCCTCGACCTTCTCCTCGAGGGCTCGTCTAGCCTTAGCCAACGTATCCCTGGCCGTCAAGTAGTCGTCCAAACGGCTTACCTGGGCCTTTTCCTCGGCCGTCAGACCAAAGATAGTGTCGGCCGGAGTCACGGTAAAATATTGGCGGAGGTATTCTAAGTCGCCCTTGCTGAAGGGGGCCTTGGCCTCCAATCTTCCCAAGTCAGGTTGGTAACCTGGCATCCCTCTTGCTCTGGCCTCCCGGTTTGCCTGGTATACGGCCTTAATGGCTGAGTCAGACCCCCTGGTAATGAGGAGCCCTTTTGCCTTAGCGTTCTTGAGGGCCAACTTCACGATTTCACGGTTCTCAGGGGTCATGCCGTATAGGTCGATGGCCGAGTGGTCTTTGTGGAATTCTATGAGGAAGGACAAACCGTTGGCCGAGAATAGGGGGTCCCTTCCGCGGTAAACATCGATGATACCCTCGTCTGATTTCTCTACGGCCACGGCCTCTGGCTCAACAGAAAAGGCCGCAGTCCTATGAGGGTTCTCGTCCTGCCTAGAGCGCCACGTCCTTGAAGGTCTGGTGCTGGCCGTCTTCGTCGTAGAGGAGACGATCGGCTACTAAGTTGCCATTTTCTTTTGGTGTTTGGAACCCTCGGCCTGGGTCGTCTGTATTATGGCCTGCTGAACCTGTCTCTGCATTCTTCTCAACTGGGTTTTTGTTAGTGGTTCGGCCTTGCCCTCCGGTCAGGCATGGTACCAACGGTCATCCCGTATGACTGGCAGTTTGAAAGTCTTTACTGGCCTAGGGGCAGCCTTGTCTCTTTGGCCAACCGAGGTACTGGGGGTTCGTGCCCCCAGTCAATCAAAAATAGCTCTGTTGGCTGGCCGACGGTCGTACTGCCCACCGAATTTCTTCACAGACTGTTGAGAGGGCTCAGCGGCCTTCCTTTTGTTCTCCTGCAATCTGTGCTGACCGATCTCACACTTGCATCGGTTGCAAAGCACCGGCTCTGGTTTAGCTAACGGCTCTTTTCCTTTCGCCGGCCGATGAACTTCCCTATATTCGGCTCGGAGCTGGGCGTTGACCATATTAACGACAGGTGGAGGGAACGGCTTGGAGTCAACCTGCATGGCTGCCTTCTACGGGAATTGGAGCTTCTTCTCGTCTATCAACTTCTTCCCTTTGAGCTCGTCGGGTTTCAAAATTTTATGACCGAAAGACAATTTGACCTTCTTCTCGGTCAATAGCAGGTCAAAGATAGCCTTGGCCCTTGTCAAATCAAAAGTGTAGGCCTTCGTTTCTCGAGCCGCAAACTTGGCATCGGGAATCTTTGTGCGGCTATTGTCAGCCTTGACAAGTCCTTTGCAGACGAATGGTTTGTCTGTGCTGACTTCAGCCAAGCTCATCTCGACCTCGTCGCTCTCGGCCTTCACGGAGCCGTCCGCTTCGGCGTAGCCGACAATGGGATTCCTGTAGTAAGTCCCTTTCGAAGCCGTCTTCTTCTGCATTTCTTCCTTCAATAAGGACACGTATCTGTCCACCTTGTTGATCAAGTCATGCATGTCCCGGAATTTGATTCCCTGGAATTTTTTCCGGTATTCGAACTCCAACCCTTCTTCAGCCATTTTGACAAATTCCCTCTCTGGTAGGTTTGTTCGGCACCAGTTCCTGCATGTTTTGAACCATTGCAGGTAGTCGCTAGGTGATTCGTCTGACGTCTGGCTCATCCTTGCCAGCTCGGCGACCGTTATCTCTCGGTTGGTCTGATAGAAATGTTCGTGGAATATTCTTTCCATGTTAGACCAATCCCTCACCGAATTCGGTGGAAGGTTTATGAACCATGAGAACGCTACGCTGGTTAGAGAGTGAACAAATAAGCGGAGCTTTTGGGCTCGGCCTCTCCACATTGGGCCGTGAAACGGCCTATGTGTTCAATGGATGAGGTCTGCCCATCCCCGGAGAATAGCATGAATTCTGGCAACCGATAGTTCCGGGGAAGGGGGCTTCGGTCAATCTCTGGCGGGTACGGCTTTGTGTATCTTAGCGCTTCCGGTCGCCTCTGAGTCAGGCCGTCCTCGATCATTCGCTGGACGTCTTCGAACTGAAGCCCTTGAGGGGGCGTTTCCTGTTGGGCCGCACACGGCCGCGGTACCTGTTGCGCATCATTTTGTGCCCTTACCTGCTGGGCCACTTGAACAAGGGGCTCGGCCGTTGCGACCGAGCCAGGCGGCACTAGATAAGCGCCGTGGGTTTGACCGGGGTGTGTATGTGTTACCGTCAGGATGGCCGATCCGTATACCTGTAACGGTGGTGCAACAGTCCGACCACTCTGACCGTGCTGTTGTGATGTCATGGAGGTCGCGTTGCTTGGGCCAGGCTATGTCTGGACGGCCAAAGCATGGATTGGGCCGAGTTGCTGGACTGCAGAAAGCGTGGGGCTACTTTGCCCCAATGATACGGCCAAAGCATGGAGTGGGCCGTACGCTATTTCTGCTGGGTAGGTCGGCCCGGGATTTGCCCATGTTGGCTGGGATTGCCTGTTGTGTGGATTTCAGCTGCACCAAAATGGATTCAGTTGCATCCTCAACTTGTGATACTCGCAAGTGCACGAGCCGTTTGGTAGTATAGCATATGTAAGTGCGAGGTCGATCCCACGAGGATTGGTGATTGAATGATCCAATTCATTTTCCCTACACAAAACAGAAATGAAAAAAAAAAGGAAATAAATAAAACAAGGAAGAAAGAAAATAACTAACTCAAGTAGATAAGTTCCCAAGTTCAATTAGATTAATGGATTGATTCTAGCTAAAGTATGATTAAGCCATGGTGTGTGGTCATAACCTTGTGTTCCTAATTCCCTAATTTGATCATTTGTTGTCTAACCTAAAATTAAGCATTAGGAACCCATTAAGCATAGAAGAACAATTTAAACAACCAAGCATGTATCTAATCCCTGTTGTCGAATGTCCATACATACTCTTCCTATTCATAGTTCAATTCGAATTAAAGCATGGTGTCTACTCTTAATTCAAACCAAGATAGCTAACATGCAAGCCTAAATGGTGATCAATCATTCAAACTAGCATATTAACTTATAAGCATAATGAATAAGAACAAAAACCATAATTGAAACTTGGAAACTTATCAAACTTGAATACTTAAGAAAGAATGTACATTACAAGAAAAATAAATTACAACTAAGAAAACATTAAAGAGAGACTAAGAGAACTTTGAGGAAGAAAGGAGAAGTGTTTGGGAAAAGTGTTTGAGGACATGGAGGCTTTTTGGAAGAGAAGGGAAATGTGTTTGAGAACTTTAGAGATGGGAGAAGTGTTTGAGAGATTTGGAGAAGAAAATTTAGTAGAATGATCTTATTACAACAATTGAGAACTACAAAGGAAACTAAGAGAATTTGAGGGAGAGAAGGGAAGGGAGCTCTAGAGAAGTGTTTGAGAGCTCCCCCCCTTGGGGTGTGTTTACAAGCTTGGGAAACCTCACTATATATAGGCCTAAGGAAGCTGAAAATCTGAATTAAGTATGGCTAATGCATACAACACTTTGTTTTATAAAATCTGAAATGGTTGATGCACTTCACTAATGCATACAACACTTCCATTATAAAATCTGAAATGGTTGATGCACTTCACTAATAAATCCCACCAGCAGCCCTAGCTCATCTTCATGTCACCATGACCAAGCTTCCAACCAGAAATAATAGCTCATCCTGAGGTCAGCATGACCAGCAACTTCAAGGGCTTACGAATTGGGCTTCCCTTAAGCAAATTAAGACTTTAAGCACTCAAACTTGAAGTTCAGAATGTCTTCTTTCCAGCCATATATCATTTGGGTCAATCCAAGGTCGGAGGAGGAAGTTAAGGCCAAAACAAATTGCTAACTCATTTTGCGCGCTGATAAAATCCATCCTGAGCATGGCTCTGTGTTTGCTAGGTAACAGACTCCACAATTATCCAATGAGGCTGAATTTCGGATATGTTATAGTATACACCCATTGGAACAACTTTCATGAAGAATGTGGCCTCATCCGAGCTATGTAGGTTGCTGAAACAAAGCTTGCAATATGACCTACGAAACTGGGCTGGCAGGGGACTGTAGCCAAAATTGAGTTTGTCTTTAAGCTCTTCATCCATTCATCCAAATTAGGCCCTAACATGCATGGATTGCATCATTTACTATCCAAAGCCCTCATTATTACCTAAAGCTCAATGAACTGAAAGATAAACACAAAAAGGATTAAAAGCACAAGTTTAACTCAAAAACATAACCAAATCATAAGCTAGAAGGGTACAAAATGATATACAATTATGAACCGATCAAATACCCCCAAACCTAGATTTTGCTAGTCCTCGAGCAAAACAAAAGGAAAACAAAGATAAAAACAAACAAGAAGTTAACTAGACCACTTTCGTAGGTAACTCGATTGCATTGAGCATATGCAACAAGCCTTTAAACCTCTAGGCATCCCTAGTAGGAGGAGTTGTGTCTCCTGAGGGTTTAACAGATACGATACCCACAAACGTTTTACTGACTCTGTAAAACAAGGTAATTAGAAAACTTAAAAGATTGTTAGTCCGTAAGCAAAATAAAAAACAAAAACAAAAATAATTACAAAAACAAAACAAAAATAAAAATAAAAATAAATAAATAAAAACTCAAAACAATCTTTCCGAACATTTTATGAAGATAAATGACTCATGCACATGACTCAAAAGTTTAAAAGCTCAATTTTAGACATTATTTACAAGGCGGCAAAGTTCAAAACATAACATGTTCAAAGTGTATTAGTGTGATAGCCAAATGCAACAAATTCCCAAATCTTAGTTTTCACACAATTTCAAAAATCATACCAAGCACAAATGCTACTTCAAATCTCACCGAAGTTGTCCTCTCACAAATGAATCACTCAGAAGAGGGCTACAATGCAACACTCAATTATAAACATGAGATTAGAGTTAAATCATAAGGGACTTAACTCAAAATAGGAAAATGAAGAACTTGCATTAATATGATCTCAAGAAGGATGCCAAACACTTAAAAGTAGAAAAATGGATGCAATTCAACCACATGACATTTAAGATCAATTTAGGTCTTTAGTATAGGTTGTAATGGGGCCAAGGGTGTAAGGTGAGTAAGAAATGAAAGGTATGGATAATACAAAGTCCAAGGAACTCGCAATGTAAGAGCATAAAACAATTGTTTACAAGACTTCGAATCATCACGATTAGATTTTTTTTTCTTTTACATGATCAAAACTCCTTATACCTTCATTTACATTGATTCAAACTCCTTTCCAAACACCAAATTATTTTGAAGGCCCAAAAATGAATTTTCAAACAACCGCCACTTAATCACAACTTTCTCTTTTCTTTCACCAATTGTGTGATTTTTTTTTTTTTTTTTTTTTTTTGATGTAATATCCCTTCCCAAACTTAGCCTGAAAAACACATCCGAATTAGAGCTCATGAATTCCTTAGAAAGGTAAATATTTGTTTTTCGGGCTAAGGTGAGGAAATATAATTGGTAAAATGAAAGAAAAGGTTTACATGTAGGCTCAAAATGGTAAACAATGGAAAATCATGCTTAAGCATGCATAAGGTTAGCTTGAAAGGCACAAACGATCCAAAGAAGGCCTTAATATCACTTCTTAAAATGTCATGAAGTCAAATTGCATAAGAATGAATGACTTTTAAGTGATCAACCAAATCAATGAATAATGAGATCAAACAACAACTTTGATGACAAGAAAATAAGAGTATGTGTATAACACTCATGAAATGAAGCACAAGGCTCAAAAGCTCACATTATATGGTTATATAAGTCTAATTTATGCTTGATACAATTATTTGGGTCATGCAAATCCTTTAATTGGAAAATTATGAAACAAATGGCAAGTGCAAAGAAGGTTTCGAACATGTCATGCTAGAACGATGCCAAATTAATTAATTAATTAATTTTTTTTTTTTTACAATAAAAATTTACAAGGAAAACAAAATAAATAATAAATAAAATTCAATTTTCATTTAAGTCATGCAAACATTTATCACAATCTCATCAAATGTGTTCGGAAAGTGAATAAAATCAAAATCAAAATCAAAATCAAAATAAAAGCAAGACTTAACAAAATAAAATAAAAATAAAAACAAGCAAATAAAAAAAATAAAAAAATAAATTAAGGAAAAACCAAATTTACATGCTAAACTCCAATACCCCCAAACCTAGAAATGAACATTGTCCTCAATGTTTAAAATTTAGGCACAAGCAATGTCAAACATAACAATTGAAGGTATTAAAGCAAATAAATAAATAAATAAAACAAAAAACAAAAATAAAATAAAATAAAATAATTACAAAATAAAAAATTACAAAACAAACAAACAAATAAAAAGAAATGAAACAGTAAAACAGTCGAAACAAAAAGCCCTAAACAGACAGTCTTACGCAAACCAAAACCCAAACAATTAAAAGCCCAACCCAAAAGAAAGTTAACCCACCTTGAAACCTAAACAACGGTGAAAACCCGACCCACAATAAAATCCGAAGCCCAGACGTTTATTTTTTATTTTTTATTTTTATTTTTTTTAATTTAAAAAAAAAATGTGCATTGGGAGTGCAAAGAGTGTGATTTCTGAAAGGGAAGAGCGTGGTCCCTGATGCCTTGGTTCCTGGGGAGTCACGGGTGAAAGGGGTGAGGGACGTGTCGGCGTGCAGAGGCAGCAGTCACATCCCCCAAGCTAGAATTATTGGCTTCTTGGGTGAAGCGGGACGACTTTTTCACTAGAAGGTGGTGAAAGGTGAAAATGCAATTAAGGGGGTTGGGAAACGGGTGCGGCGACATATAGAGATAAGCGGTAAGGGCCGCACAGAACTCAGAACCGCAGCGGCTAGGGTTTAGCAGACTAAGTCTATAAAAGGTAAAAAGAAAGGGTAAAAAAAACACAAACTCAGAAACACACAAAAGAGAAAAGAAAGAAAGAAGAAAAGAGAGTGAGAAATCAAATGGCCTCTAACTACCCATTTTCGTTGGATCTCAACCTAGCTCCACCGACTCAGACACGAGGCCAAGCAGCGGCACCAGTATGGATGCCCTACTTTGCTTCCGCACGGGGGCCTGTGACAGTAACTGACTCAATACTCCTGGACAACGATGTTGCCATTGGAGTGGCTAGAAATTTAGTGACTCCTAAAGATATACGTGTTCTGGGGACAAGGGATGACAACCGGGTCGTGAGCGATGCCCTGGCACTGAGCGTGCAGAGTACGGCAACAGTCGCAAGTTTGGGTCATCGCCTACTTGCGAAGTCCCATGAGGTAGAGGTGCTGAAAGGTCAGTTGGCGGCGGAGCGAAGTATGGTTGAGGAGTGTCAGACTGCTATAAAAAGCTTGAAAAGGGAGAGGTCAAGGATAGTGGAGGTGAATCGACACCAGCTAGAAGTATTGCGGGACGAGAATAAAAACCTATCAAAAATGGTAGAGTTGTACTCTCGCGACATGCGAAAACAGCTGGAGGACCTAGACCGACCGGGTAAACGCAAACAAGCAGATCGCGAGAGTAGTTACGCTCAAGCTAAGATTGCGATCTTTGGGAGCTCAAGTGATGAGCCCCAAGAAGCTGTGCGTGAAGCCCCGGAAGAGGACAGCCAGAGGGCCAAACTCAAAGCTCCAATGGTCGAGACACCAAGCACCGAGAAGAAATGATTTCCTACTGCATTATTGTTGTTTTTATTTTATTTTGTTGTTTTTGTATTTTCGTTATTTTGTTTCGGAAATAAAAGAGTAAGGTTGCAGAAAGAAAAAGAAAAAGAAAACACACTTCCCAACTAAAATAAAACAAAGACGACAAACGGAAAAGAAAACACATTTCCCTAACTAAAATAAACTAAAGATGATAGCCGAAAGGGAAAAGCAAAAACACAAAGCTCTAGAAAATGAAAGTAACGGGCAAAAACATTAAACACCAGAAAACACGGAGGAAAAAAAAAAAAAGAAAAGTAAAGTAAAGGTGCTCCCCCTTGAAGCGATTAGGTCGAGCATGCCCGGGAAATCCGAAATGGTGTTGGCTCTCTCTCATCAGCATATGTCTATTTAAACCACACCTCTGCAAGCGGATGATACCCAGCATTTCTTCCTGCAAACTCAAGGAAAAACATCAAAAAATTCAGAAGCAAAACAAATGGCATCCTCATGCACTCACCTTGATGATCTCAACCTTGAGCTCTCACTTGCACCACCGAATGCCCAAACAAGGGCTCCTCCAAACACTGTCTTTCCAAACTCTTCATATCATCACGGCACGGCCTCAAACTTTGCTGAGGCAATACCGAACTTTTCTGAGGCACTGTCGAACAAAGCAGTGCTGCTAGGAGGCATGATTAGCAGCAAGCTCACTCCGACAGATCATCTGCATGTGGCACAGAGGTCTGATAAGGCAGCGGTAGAGGAGTCCCACAATTTAACTGTGCTCCACGCGGTCTCCGCTACCAATTTGGGCATGCGATTACTGGCGAGGACAAGGGAGTGTGCCGCGATGAGCGAGGAAATAGTTTCCTTGAAGGCTATGGTGGCGGACTTGCAGAAGCGGCTCTACTGTGCCAATCAGCACGTGGAAGCACTGCAGAGAAAAAATGAGGACCATGTGGAGTTGCTGCAGATTCTACAAGTGCGAGAAAATAGAGGCAAGCCATGATGATGATGGAGATGAAGAAGATGAAGAAGATGATGATGAAGATGATGATGATGTTGTTATTTTGTTATTTTGTTTTTTTTTTTTGTTTTTTTTTGTTTTTTTTTTTTTTTGTTTTTTTTTTTTTATGCAATGTTTGAATTGAAATAAAGTTTGTTTTTAACACTCAGAGAAAAAAAACTAACTAACTAACCATACCACGTAAATAAATACATAAACTAACTTAACAAAACAAAAACAAAGACTTAACAGAAAAGAAAACAAAGAAAATAAAAAATAAAAAAAATAATTAAAAAAAAAAAAAAACTTAATTTAAAAACACACGAATATACAAGCAACTCATGGATGACCAGTTAAGGGCCTCAGAAAACACAGCCAGGGGATCCGGGAAGGTTGGAGGGGTCACAATGGTCCCGCTTAAAACCCAAACTTCTTAGACACCGAAGGTGTCGCCTATAGAACTCCTAGACACTGTATTGACGGAAGTGCTCACTGGAGTTACCATAAGTCAGCTCATATGAAAAATCTTTTTAAAATTTTTAAGATAAGAAACAAAAACAAATTAAGATAAAATGGAACAACAAACCATAAACGAAAATGAACTAAGTACTCTAAACAAATTCAAACAAACAACATAAATTGTTGTACTAAAAGAAACAAACCAATAAACCAAAGAAAAACACAAACAGCACTTTCTATCACCCGTTTATCACCATTTGGACAGATTCGTTTCTATGTTTTTCAGCTTCGACCTCTGTTCAGTTTTTAGGCTATAACTTTCCAACCGTAAGTCCAAATTTTACGTTCTTTATATGGTTGGATTCAGCACAGAAAAACAAAGAACTCAACGCGGACCAAAAGGTAAAAACAATGACGGAAAGAAACATAATTCAAAGAAGAGAAAGGATTGAAATGCTCCCCCTTGAAGCGATTAGGTCGAATGTGATGCACTTGGAGGTCGCGACTTCTCCCATTGCTCCACACTTCCCATTCTTATGATTGAGGTTGCCATCTCTCTCCATTTTTATTAAGCTATCATAAATTGCTAAAACGAACACAAAAAACTTGAAACAGAATTAAAGGATTACGAAATATAAAAAAAAAACTAAAAATGAAAAGGAAAAATCAACACACGTCCAATTCCATGCTTCAAAGCAACAAGCACCAATGGGTTGTGTAAGCTGGGACTTAAACCCAGTTCTCTTGCTTGTTGGGCAATTGTCCTTTTCTGTTGGACTACAAACACAACTTATCCATTAATGTCATTAACTTTAAAACTTGAAATTGTCCAGTTAAGAAAAAAAAAAATAAAGTAGGAAAGCCAAATAGAATCAAACAATGTTACCGATCCCCGGCAACGGCGCAAAAAACTTGTTGTGTGGATTTCAGCTGCACCAAAATGGATTCAGTTGCATCCTCAACTTGTGATACTCGCAAGTGCACGAGCCGTTTGGTAGTATAGCATATGTAAGTGCGAGGTCGATCCCACGAGGATTGGTGATTGAATGATCCAATTCATTTTCCCTACACAAAACAGAAATGAAAAAAAAAAGGAAATAAATAAAACAAGGAAGAAAGAAAATAACTAACTCAAGTAGATAAGTTCCCAAGTTCAATTAGATTAATGGATTGATTCTAGCTAAAGTATGATTAAGCCATGGTGTGTGGTCATAACCTTGTGTTCCTAATTCCCTAATTTGATCATTTGTTGTCTAACCTAAAATTAAGCATTAGGAACCCATTAAGCATAGAAGAACAATTTAAACAACCAAGCATGTATCTAATCCCTGTTGTCGAATGTCCATACATACTCTTCCTATTCATAGTTCAATTCGAATTAAAGCATGGTGTCTACTCTTAATTCAAACCAAGATAGCTAACATGCAAGCCTAAATGGTGATCAATCATTCAAACTAGCATATTAACTTATAAGCATAATGAATAAGAACAAAAACCATAATTGAAACTTGGAAACTTATCAAACTTGAATACTTAAGAAAGAATGTACATTACAAGAAAAATAAATTACAACTAAGAAAACATTAAAGAGAGACTAAGAGAACTTTGAGGAAGAAAGGAGAAGTGTTTGGGAAAAGTGTTTGAGGACATGGAGGCTTTTTGGAAGAGAAGGGAAATGTGTTTGAGAACTTTAGAGATGGGAGAAGTGTTTGAGAGATTTGGAGAAGAAAATTTAGTAGAATGATCTTATTACAACAATTGAGAACTACAAAGGAAACTAAGAGAATTTGAGGGAGAGAAGGGAAGGGAGCTCTAGAGAAGTGTTTGAGAGCTCCCCCCCTTGGGGTGTGTTTACAAGCTTGGGAAACCTCACTATATATAGGCCTAAGGAAGCTGAAAATCTGAATTAAGTATGGCTAATGCATACAACACTTTGTTTTATAAAATCTGAAATGGTTGATGCACTTCACTAATGCATACAACACTTCCATTATAAAATCTGAAATGGTTGATGCACTTCACTAATAAATCCCACCAGCAGCCCTAGCTCATCTTCATGTCACCATGACCAAGCTTCCAACCAGAAATAATAGCTCATCCTGAGGTCAGCATGACCAGCAACTTCAAGGGCTTACGAATTGGGCTTCCCTTAAGCAAATTAAGACTTTAAGCACTCAAACTTGAAGTTCAGAATGTCTTCTTTCCAGCCATATATCATTTGGGTCAATCCAAGGTCGGAGGAGGAAGTTAAGGCCAAAACAAATTGCTAACTCATTTTGCGCGCTGATAAAATCCATCCTGAGCATGGCTCTGTGTTTGCTAGGTAACAGACTCCACAATTATCCAATGAGGCTGAATTTCGGATATGTTATAGTATACACCCATTGGAACAACTTTCATGAAGAATGTGGCCTCATCCGAGCTATGTAGGTTGCTGAAACAAAGCTTGCAATATGACCTACGAAACTGGGCTGGCAGGGGACTGTAGCCAAAATTGAGTTTGTCTTTAAGCTCTTCATCCATTCATCCAAATTAGGCCCTAACATGCATGGATTGCATCATTTACTATCCAAAGCCCTCATTATTACCTAAAGCTCAATGAACTGAAAGATAAACACAAAAAGGATTAAAAGCACAAGTTTAACTCAAAAACATAACCAAATCATAAGCTAGAAGGGTACAAAATGATATACAATTATGAACCGATCATTGCCCCCAGCTATTCGTCGGCGACTGAAAATGCTGACCGTAGCCTGACGCTTGGGTGTGACCAGAGGCACCGAGGCTGCTGCTTTCGCCATAAGGCTCAATCCTCTCTTGCTCTTGGCTTCTCTGTCAAGCTCTTGGAGGTGTCGCGGGCGAGGTCACCGGCATCCTCTCTTGAAAGAGCGTTCGTAGCTCTGAGGAAAATCTGTCCATTGCAGCCATAAAGGATGTCTCTATCCTGTAGGCCTGCTTAGCCATCAGATCCTCCACCACTACTTGCTCTTGCATGGACTCGGCCGTGCGATCCGTCGTCATTGGAACGCTGGCAGAGATTCTGACCACTTGTTCGGTATCGGTGATAGTTATTAGTGACGTTGGCTCAGGATTCTCAGAAGTCATTTCGACTGTCTTATTCTTGAGTTTCACCTGTGCCCTAGTTTCCACCATGAGTTTTTACAAGAGTCCCACCGGGCGTGCCAAAAGTGTTGGCTGCGCAAATCTCACGGCCTGGTGCTCAGGGCCGAGGGGATATGCATCAACACGTGACGTCCTTCTTTTGGATGCGGTGCGGTTGTGCGCGAGCGTGCCAGCACGGTCTACCGTGCGTCGAGAGAGTGAAGTGTTTGGATAAAATGGTTAAGTGGTGCGCCTGTTTGAGTTCGACTTCAGTCACTTCCCTTCTTCCCTCGTGCATTAAATGCCTTTTCGCGGTTAGTGGATTTGCTGCAATAGTAAGAGGCGTTACTTCATTAAATGAAGTGTGGGACCTTGTTGCCACGTGGTGATTTAACCTTAATATCTTCGGCCGTGTCTCTTACACCCTTCGACCTCGGCCTATAATGCCGCGGTCGCGAGGCCGAGAGGATTCCCCCTTCGCAGCTTTTCCTTTGTCTTTAGGAAGGCAAAATGCCTAACAAACCGCCACGTTCCAGTTCATGGGTAGGTGCTAGGGCCGAGAGGAAGTCTCTTCGGTCAGTTTATGACCGAGAATTATTAGGCACAAACATAAGGAGGTTACTATTATGAAAGTCTAGAGTTATTCAGGCAAATGAGAAAAAAAATATATTTAAGCCTTGATGAGGTTCTTTTGGTCACATTACTTTCAGCATGTGCTCATGTGGGAGATTGCAAGTTAGGCAGATCCATTCACCATCTGATTTTCAAATATGGAATGCTCTTATAGACTTGTATGCCAAATGTGAAAAATTGGCTGAGGCTTGCTTAGTTTTTGAGCAGTTGCCTTGCAAGAGTGTTGTGTTTTGGAATTCAATGTTGGATGGGTTCTGCAGAAGTGGAGATATTAAGAAGGCTAGACTCTTCTTCAATGAGATTCTTGAGAAGGATGTGATTTCTTGGAACGCCATGATCAACTGATATTCCATATCTCATCGATTCAGAGAAGTATTTGAGTTATTTCATGCGATGCAGAGTTCAAATGTTCAGCCGAACAAGATCACATTAGCTAGTGTTCTGTCTTCCTGTGCCAGTGTTGCAGCCCTGAATCATGGCATTTGGGTGCATGTTTACATAAAAAAGAATCATATTGAGTTGGATATTATGTTGGGAACTGCTTTGATTGACATGTACGGAAAGTGTGGAAGCATTGAAGAAGCCTATGAGATATTCCCAGATATGGCTGAAAAAAATGTGTTTGTGTGGATTGCTATGATAGCAGCACATGCCATGGAAGGGCAAGTCCAAAAAGCTATTGATCTCTACTCAAAAAAGGAAGCTCTAGCAATAAAGCCGGATCATGTCACTTTTGTAGCTCTTCTATCTGCTTGTAGCCATGGAGGCTTAGTCAATGAAGGGTACACATACTTCAACAAGATGAGCAGTGTCTACAGTATTGTTCCTAAGATCCAGAACTATGGGTGTATGGTTGATCTCCAAGGTCAAGCCGAATGCTTAGACCAGACGGTGAAGTTTATGCCAAAGATAGTGTAATGAGAGTGTAATAAGAGAGGTTTTGCAGCCTTTCAATTCAGTTATTCTTTCATTACTAATCTGGGAACATATATACAAGTATAGATATAACTATCCGTTAGTTACAATACAAAAAAAAATCACAAAACATGGAAGTGTGTTTCCAGCTCTTTGTGTTTCCCTAAAACATGGACATGGGTTTCTAGGTGGGAGACATGCTTTTCCAGGATTTGTGCCAAGCTGTCCAATACTCCCCCTCAAATCATTGACTAACACTCCCCCTCAAGTTGGAGCAAAGATATCACGTATGCCCAACTTTTCAAGTGAGTCATAACAAACTTTACTTGATACAGCCTTCGTCAGAATGTCAGCAAGTTGGTTTTTGGAGTTTACAAACGGAAACTTAATTATACCACTTTCTAGTTTCTCTTTGATGAAGTGTTGGTTGACTTCCACATGTTTGGTACAATCGTGTTGTACTGTGTTATGTGTTATCTCGATAGCAGCTTTATTATCACAGTATAGGTTTGTAGCTTTCAATGGTTTAATTCCAAGATCCTTCAGTAATCTCCGTAACCAGAGAAATTCACACACACCTTGAGCCATTTCCCTAAACTCTGTTTCAGCACTTGATCAAGACACAACTCTTTGCTTCTTACTCATCCAAGTGACTAAGTTGCCACCCACAAATGTAAAATATCCAGAAGTAGAACATCTATCTGTGATGGATCCTACCCAATCAGCATCTGTGTATCCTTCTATGTCCATGTGTGTATGTCTGGAGAACATCAACCCTTTTGCAGGGGTGTTCGGTTCATTTTTACACATGATTTTTCATGTTATTCACCCACTATTTTGAGTTAGTTCTTGACATTTATAGCTTTTTACTTCTTTTTTGTGTTTTAATAGGTTTTACCTTGGTTTGTATGAAAATGAGCTAAAAGTGCATTATTTGATATAAATTCTGTTTTTGTTCATTTTCGTAGGTCAACTTCGTGGCCTTGGATCAGCATGTTCCGGTCCTTGGATGAGGTGATGATCTTCATAAGACTTGTTCCAATGGATGTTAACTACAACATATCCAAATTTGAGCTCCATTGGGCAAGTGTAGCCTATCCAACTGATCGGACAATTGATGCTGGCTCTGGATGTTTGTTTTCGCCCAGTTTTCACCCCCACTTAATAGCATTTTATTTCTACTTGTTACCACACCTTTTGGTAACAATGGATTGCATTTGAGTGGCATTTCCTGAGTCAATTGGAGCCTTGGATTATACCTTAAAACAAGGCTTCATCATTTGCAAGGGGACAATGGGCAAAAGCTTTAGAGAAAGAATAAGTTTTATATTAAAAGTGAGCTGGAAAGAAGGGGCAGAAGTCAAAAGGGATTGCAATCAGATTTGGGGGAGCTTTGCAACGGGAGAGAGGACCACACCATTCTACAGATTGAGGAGCAGATTGGAGAGCTGGGAGCTAGGAGAAAGCCAAGGTGCAGCCAAGCAAAGTGGAGAAGAAAGCTTCCACCATTGATGACCTTGAAGCTTTCATCATTTTCTCAAAATCTGTAAACTCTTTCTAATTTTATTTTGAGCTTGTATTTGGAATAAGTATGAGCAACTAAACTCCATAGCTAGGGCTTAGGTTGAAGCCCTAAACATGATTACCTTATTGTTTTGATGCTTGAGTGTATGAATTTCTAGACATTGTTGATGAATTCCAATTCACCAAATTAATCTATCCTTGATGTGTGTTTTTCCTTGGTTGGCCATCTTTGAAAGCATGCTTCTTGAGATTGTTGGGATTATGTGTATCTTCATGTTTTCCTAAGCAATAAATGGATGGAGTAAGAACCATCCATGTGAATTGGTTTCTTGAATACCTAATGTAAACACCATGCTATTAGGATTCTTGTGATGTTCATATTCTCTTTGAACTTAATGGGTTCTCCTTGTAATTGAATCGAAGTACGAACCATACCTAGGTTCGGTTATGGGGAGGGCACAAGTATTGTAGCACGAACCATGCACTTTACGTATATTAGAGAGAATCAATGCGTCTTGAGCCACGACCCATGGTCTTGATTGCGAACATCTTCATTAACACGTTTAGAGTTCATCACTTGAGTATCCATGAACATAGGTAGAATTGTTTAGGGTGGATTCCGAAACCCTAGTGTTTGTTACTTGGTACTTTCACATTTTGATAATTCATCTCTGCCATTCTCATTTAAATTCAAAGTCCATTTACTTTCATGCAATAGAATTAGGTCACTTGAACCAAACCAAAACCCCCCCCCCCCCCAATGTGTGTGTGAGTTGTGTGTTTGTTACATTGTGTGTCTTGTTTACTGAATTCTGTTTATTTTTGTAACTGTTTTGGACTTTTGGTCCGCGTTGTGTTCTTGCATATTCTGTGCTGAATCCAACCGTATAAAGAACGTGAATTTTGGACGTACGGTTGGAAAGTTATAGGCAAAACACTGGACAGAGGTTGAAACTGAAAAACAGAGAAAACGAATCTGCCCAAAAACGACCGGTCGCTTTTACTTGAAGACCGGTCGCTTTTCACGTCAAAATTTGAGTTTCGACTCTGCCCAAAAACGACCGGTCGCTTCTGCCTCACGACCGGTCGCTTTAGCACTGTTCATAGGTGATAAAAGGGTGATAAAAAGTGCTGTTTGTGTTTTTCTTTAGTTTTCTTGTGTTGTTTCATTTCTTTTACACTTCTTTACTCATTTCTAGTTTCCCTCTTTCATTTGTGCATTTGTGGTGTGTTAATTAAGTGTTCTCTTTGTACTCAAATTAGAACTTATAGGAAGCCGACAAGTTCTTCGTGGGATCGATCCCGTACTTACATAATCTATACTTCAATAGATTCGTGCACTTGCGGGTATTTTTAATTGGTTGTTTGCACATTAATTTGTGTCCTTTTAGGAATGCAACAAGGGGCAGTCTTCAAGTATCTCATAATCCGTGATACTCCATTCATGTGTGCCTCACTTTGATACCTTTCTTTATCAGTAGGTACTTGATCTGGATACATCCCTAACTTGTGGTTCTGCTCAATAGGTGTGTCAGCTGGCTTGCAATCTAGCATTCCAGTTTCTGTTAACAAATCTAACACATATTTTCGTTGGGATAAAAATATGCCATGTTTTGATCTAACAACTTCTACGCCAAGAAAATATTGTAACTCACCTAATTCCTTCATCTCAAATTCACTAACAAGGAGCTTCTGTAGATTCTTCATTTCTTCATTGTCATTATCGGTAACCACCATATCATCAACATAGATGATTTTCTCACCACGACGCTTTAAGAATAATGTGTGATTCGAGTTGCTCTGAGTGTATCCGAAGCGCTTCATGGAATCGGTGAATCTTCCAAATCAGGCTCGTGGTGACTGCTTTAGCCCATATAATGATTTTCTCAGCTTGCATACTGTGTTGGGACTATATTTCATAGAGATCTGTTCGGTTCATTTTTACACATGATTTTTCATGTTATTCACCCACTATTTTGAGTTAGTTCTTGACATTTTATAGCTTTTTACTTCCTTTTTGTGTTTTCTTAGATTTTGCCTTGGTTGGGATGAAAATGAGCTAAAAGTGCATTATTAGTTATAAATTCTGTTTTTGTTCATTTTCGTAGGTCAACTTCTTGGCCTGGGATCAACATGCTCTGGTGCTCGGATGAGGTCATGATCTTCATGAGACTTGTTCCAATGGATGTTAACTACAACATATCCAAATTTGAGCTCCATTGGACAAGTATTGCCTATCCAACCAATCCATCATGTTACCACAGTTCTGGAAATCCGGATTTGGCCAGCTTTTACCTCCCTTGTGTCATCTTAACTTCTTGTTATCATAACTCTTGGTAACAAGGAATTACATTTGTAAAATAGATATTTTCTGAGCTTTTGGCATCTTTGTGAAGTCAAAGCTCCATCATGGCAAGGGGACAATGGGCTAAGGCTTTATCAAAGGTGGTAGTTTTATATTAAAAGGTAAAAGCTGGAAAGGAGGAGAGAGGGAGGAGAAGTCAAAATTGCAATCTGATATTGGGAGCCTTTTGATCGTGGGAAATGAGGCTATTCCACATTCTACACAACTTGAGAGCAGCTTTTGGAGGAGCTAAGAGCAAGGAAGGAGAAGGAGGTGCAGCCAAGGAAGAAAGGAGAAGACTTCCACCATTGAAGACTTCAAGCTTTCATCATTTCCAAATCTGTAAACTCCTTCTAGTTATATTTCGAGTTTGTATTTGGAATAAGTATGAGCAACTAAACTCCATAGCTAGGGCTTAGGTTGAAGCCCTAAACATGATTACCTTATTGTTTTGATGCTTGAGTGTATGAATTTCTAGATGTTGTTGATGAACCCCATTCACTAATTGAATTTTATGATATGTGTTTGCTTCCTTTGCTTAATCACCTTAGGTTGTATGCATGTAGCTAAAGTTGAGAAGTTGTGTAAGATAACCAAGAACACAATTTCTAATTAGCAACAAATGATTGAACTTGTTTAAGTGAGCATCATGTGAATTGGTTTCTTGACAACAATTGATGAATTCCAATTCACCAAATTAATCTATCCTTGATGTGTGTTTTCCTTGATTGATTACCTTTGAAAGCATGCTTCTTGAGGTTGTTGGGATTATGTGTATCTTCATGTTTTCCTAAGCAATAGATGGATGGAGTAAGAACCATCCATGTGAATTGGTTTCTTGAATACCTAATGTAAACACCATGCTATTAGGGTTCTTGTGATGTTCATATTCTCTTTGAACTTAATGGGTTTTCCTTGCAATCGAATCGAAGTACGAACCATACCTAGGTTCGGTTATGAGGAGGGCACAAGTATTGTAGCACGAACCATGCACTTTACGTATATTAGAGAGAATCAATGCGTCTTGAGCCACGACCCATGGTCTTGATTGCGAACATCTTCATCAATACATTTAGAGTTCATCACTTGAGTATCCATGAACATGGGTAGAATTGTTTAGGGTGGATTCCGAAACCCTAGTGTTTGTTACATTTTAATTTCACTTTTTGATAATTCATCTCTGCCATTCACATTTAAATTCAAAGTCCATTTACTTTCATGCAATAGAAATAGGTCACTTGAACCAAATCAAAAAACCCCCCCAATGTGTGTGTGAGTTGCGTGTTTGACACGTTTTGTGTCTTTGTCACTGAATTTTGTTTGTTTCCGTAATTGTTTTGGACTTTTGGTCCGCGCTGTGTTCTTGCATTTTCTGTGCTGATTCCAACCGTCTAAAGAACGTGAATTTTGGATAAACGGTTGGAAAGTTATAGATCAAAAACTGGACAGAGGTCGAAACTGAAAAACAGAGAAACGAATCTGTCCAAATGGTGATAAACGGGTGATAGAAAGTGCTGTTTGTGTTTTTCTTTGTTTTCTTGTGTTGTTTCATTTCTTTTATCTTCCTTACTTCATTTTTAGTTTCCAATTTGTATTGTGTTTGTGTGTTGTGTAAAATTAGTGTTATTTACGTACTCAAATTAGAACTTATAGGAAACCGACAAGTTCTTCGTGGGATCGACCCCGTACTTACATAATCTATACTTCATTAGATTCGTGCACTTGCGGGTATTTTTAATTGGTTGTTTGCACATTAATTTGTGTCCTTTTAGGAATGCAACAATTTTTGGCGCCGTTGCCGGGGAACTGGCACGGTTGCTTATTTGTTTTGTTTGAGTATGTTTAGAGTACTTAGTTTTATTTTTGTTTATTGATTGTTGTTTCATTTTATCTTGATTTGTTTTTGTTTCTTTTTCTTACAGGAACATCCGAGGAGTCACCTCCACCATCTCCAATGGCAGCCGCAACTGAAATTGTGGAACTTACTATGTAAGAATACTCCAATAAATTTGTGATGGAAGAAGCAAATGTTTTTGGCTCATTTCATAATGAATTGCCTATGAATGAATATTTCCGACAAACATACAATTCGGAGTGGAGAAATAATTCAAACTTCTGGTGGACCGACAATCCAAATTTTCAACAAGGGTCATATCAACCATATCAAGGCCAACATAATACTTGTCCACCTTATGGTCAACCCCAATATTATAATCCACCACCACTTAGTCAATCTCACCAACCACCTCAAGGACCAACTTTGGAAGAAATTGTTGCTTCAATGGTTAGACACACAGATAGTTTCATCATGCAGAGGAATGACACCCATATGCAGAGGAATGATACCCACATGCAGAAAATGGTTAAGGCCATTGCCAATCTAGAAAATCAAGTGGGGCAAATTGTCACATCTTTGAGTCAAAGGGAAGCTAGGATAATGTCTAGCCAAACAGTGATACAAAATGGGCGTGAGCATGTTCAAGCAGTTACCTTGAGAACTGGTAAGGTAATTGGTGAAATTGATGGTTCTAAAAATTTGATTCACAATGTTGATGAAATGCAGGTTGAGCAAGTGATTGGGCCTAAGGAAAAGGATGAAATCAACAAGGGGGAAGATAAACAAGCAGCATCTTCACCTGAGTGGATCCCAAAGCATGAACTTGCAAGAAGGGCAAGAAAGGAGAAGGTAAGTCGTGAACCTACTGATGAAGATATCTTACATGCTCCTTTTCCTCACAGGTTGATGAGTTCTAGGAAAAATCAACATGCCAAGGACATATTGGAAACTTTCAAGCAAGTGCAAGTCAATATTCCTTCCTTGGATGCAAACAAGCTCAAGGAATGCGAAACTGTTGCATTAACGGAAGAGGTTTCTGCTGTTTTGCAAAGGAAGCTTCCTCCCAATTTGCAAGATCCAGGAAGTTTCACAATTCCTTTACTAAAGGAAGACAAGCTGAACATCCATGTTCCAAGCACCAATCATATGTTCAATGTCACTCCTTCTACTCAAATGAGAAGGCCACCCGACCCTAAATATGTGCCTCCTCCATCTAATCCACGTATTGAAGAGCGCTTAAAATTGCTTTTGAAACCTACTCATGTGCATAAAAAGAAAAGAATACGAAATGGGTTGATTAGATGGCAAAGGGATTTGAAGAAACTTCATGTTCGGCACAAGGAGGCGATTGAGCCAAAACCCCCCAAGTGACCCAAGTATGTTGGAAGTCCGGCAAAAGACTTTAAACTTAGCGCTTCTTGGGAGGCAACCCAAGGTGAATAGAAGAAGTTTGTTGTCGTCCTAATCGCTTCAAAGTGGAGTTTCTCTAGACTCAAACTTACTTTTATTTTACTTTATTTATTTATTTTCCTTTTGAGTTAGGATTTCAATCTCCAGCCAAGGTAATTTCGATTTTCTTGTTGTTTCTCTTTGTTTTTCTTACTTTTACTTTCCTTTACTTGTTTGTGTTTCTATTTTGTTGTTAAGTTTGGGAAGTAGATTGCTTCATGATTGCACACACTGAACTTTGGCTCAAATGTTTATTTCATTCCATACATGTGATTCCAAACACAAACTTGAAAAAAAAAAAAAAAAAAAAAAAAAAAAAAAAAAAAACATAAATTTCTCAATCACATGTTCATTGTTGCATTTTGCACCACCTGAGGCTTCTGCTAATTGCCTCTGTCTGTTCTTGCTTGTAGAACCTGCAACAGCTCTACATGATCTTCATTCCTCTTTTGCAGCATCTCTACATGCTGGCTGGCACTGTAGAGCCGCTTCTGCAGGTCCGCCACCAGAGCTTTCAGGGCCGCCACCTCCTCACTCAGTGCCCCGCACTCTCGTGTTCTCGCCAGTAGGCGCATGCCCAAATTTGTGGCCGAGACCGCGTTGAGCACGGTTAGATTGTGGGACTCGTCCACTGCCATCTGGTCAGACCTCTGCGCCACATGCAGATGATCTGCAACTGTAAGTCTGCTGACAGTCATGCCCTCCGGCATTACTGCCCTTCGCGGCACCACCTCAGAGAAGTTTGAGGCCGAGCCATGATGGTATGAGGAGTTTGGGAAGATAGGGTTTGGAGGAGCCCGTATCTGGGCATTTGGTGGTGCAAGCGACAACTCAAGGTTAAGGTCATCAACAAGCATATCTGGGGATGCCATTGATTTTTCTGTCTGGGCTTTTTGATGGTTTTTCTTGAGTTTGCAGGTTGAAATGCAGGATGCTCCTTCTTTCAACCGAGAAGTGGTTTAAATAGACTTATTCTCATAGGGGAGCCGACACCACTTTGTATTTCCGGAGCAATTTGCGGATGAGTCAAGTTAAACAGGGAAGCATTTCTGCTTTCACTTTACTTTCTTTCCCTCCCTGTTTTCTGGTGCATTGTGTTTTGATTTCTTTTTAGTTTGTCGTCTTTGTTTTATTTCCGTTGGGGAAGTGTGCTTTGTTTCTTTTTAGTTTGTCGCATTCCCTTTATTCAAGTTTGGGAAGTGCGTTTTGTTTTTCTTCTTTGTCTTTTGCAACTTTCTTTTCTTTTATTTCCGAAAACGAGAAATTGAAAAAAAAAAAAAAAAAAAAAAAAATTCACCGAAAGGCAAAGACAGACAGGCACACCAATAATACACTAGAATCATTTTTTTCCAGTGCTCGATGTCACGACCATAGGACCCTTGAGTTTAGCCCTTTGGCTATCCACTTCCGGGGCTTCACGCACAGCCTCTTGGGGCTCATCACTCGAGCTCCCAAAGATTGCATTCTTAGCTTGAGCGTAACCACTCTCGCGGTCTGTTTTCTTGCGTTTTCCCGGTCGGTCTATGTCCTCCAGCTGCTTTCTCATGTCATGGGCGTAAACACTTACCATCTTTGAGAGATTTTTGTTCTCTTCCCGCAACGCCTCCAGCTGGTGTCGATTCACCTCTAGTATCCTTGCCCTTTCTGTTTTTAAACTTTTAATAATACTCTGGCACTCTTCAACCATACTTCGCTCTGCCGCCAACTGACCTCTTAGCACCTCCACCTCATGGGACTTCGCAATTAGGCGATGACCCACACTTGCGACTGTTGCTGTGCTTTGCACGCTTAGTGCCAGAGCATCGCTCACGACCCGGTTGTCATCCCTTGATCCCAGCACCCGTATATCCTTGGGAGTCACTAGATTTCTAGCAACTCCAAGGGCAACATCGTTGTCCAGCAGTATCGAGTCATTCACTGTCACGTGCCCCCGTGCTGAGGCAAAGTAGGGCATCCACACTGGTGCCACTGCTTGGCCCTGAGTCTGAGTTGGTTGAGCTAGGTTGAGATCCAGCGAGAATGGGTAGGAAGAGGCCATTTGAACTTTCTTTTCTTTTGTTCTTGCTTTTCTCTTTTGTGTGTTTCTGAGTTTTGTGTGTTTTGCCCCAACTCTTTCTCTTCTTCTTTTATAGAGTTAGTTTCTACGTAACCCTAGCCACTGCGCTTCTGGTTTGGCGCGGCCCTTGCGGCCTATCCCCCTCTATCGCCTCACCTGTCCCCCAACCCCTTTAATTGCATTTCCGCCTTTCAGCGCTTTCAAGAAACGAAAGTCGTCACGCCTTCCTATGAAGGCAATAATTCTGGCTTGGGACCGTGAGAGAGACCTCTGCTTGTCGGCACGTCTCTCACTTTGTATCCCGTGACTCACAGGAGCCGAGACATCAGGGCCCACTTTTTTTTTATTTTTCTGAGTCCTCGCTCTTTGTGTTTCTGACTCAGTTTCTTTGTTTTATATACTTCCTTCGCTTTTGGGCTTTCCTTTGGGTTGGGCTTTCATTTTGGTTTGTGCGTTTCTTTGGGTTGGATTTCTGCGTGCGTAGGACTGTTGTTAGGGCTTACTGTTCTGCTTGTTTTGTTTTGTTTTGTTTGGTTCAGTTTGGTTTTGTTTTGTTTTGTTTCGTTTTGTTTTGCAGCCGTGTTGTAGTTGTATTTCTTGTTTGTTCTTGTTTTTACTTGCTTTATTCCCTTTATTTCTTGTTATAACATTGTTGATGCCTAAGTTCTTTAACATTGAGGACAATGTTTATTTTTAAGTTTGGGAAGGGATAGCAAGTCTTTTTCGTTTCACTTAAACTCTTGCTTTCTTTTATTTTGTTTTCTTTTCTGTTTTGAGTCTTTTTGTTTTCAAGTCACTTTCCGGACATATACGATGAGATTGTGATGAATGTTTACATGACTTGATTGAAAATGCTAAAAAAAAATATAAATAAAAAATTTGTTATTCACTAAATGGCATCGTTCTAGCATGATATGTTTGAAACCCTCTATGCACTTGCCATTTGTTTCATAATTCTCCAGTTGAGGGATTTGCATGATCCAAAGAATTGTATCAAGCATGAATTAGACTTGTATAACCATATAATGTGAGCTTTGAGCCTTTTGCTTCAATTCATGAGTGTTATACACATATTCTTATTTTCTTGTCATCCGAGTTGTTGTTTGATCTCATTATTCATTGATTTGGTTGAGCACTTAAAAGTCACTCATTCTTGTGCAATTTGATTACATGACATTTGAGAAATGATATTGAGGCCCTCTTTGGACCGTTTGTGCCTTTCAAGCTAACCGTATGCATGCTTAAGCATGATTTTCCATTGTTAACCACCTTGAGCCTATATGTATGTAAGCCTTTTCTTTCAAGTAACCAATTTTTACTTCTAGCCTTAGCCTGAAAAACAAGAATATACCTTTCTAAGGAACTCATGAGCTTTAATTTAGATATGTTTTTTATGCTAAGTTTGGGAAGGGTTATTACATTTCAAAAAAAAAAAAACATAAAAAAAAAAAGAGTACTTCACTCAAAGGGTGAAAGAAAAGAGAAAAGTTGTGGTTAAGTGGCAATGGTTTCAAATCCAATTCCATGTTTCTTGGTTGTTCGAATGGAAGGAAGGAGTGTGAATCATAATTAGTGGAGGTACAAGGCTTTGTGGTCTATTTGATCACCCCTAAAAAAAAAATTAAAAAAAAAAAAAAAAAATTGAAAATCTTAAGCGTGATGTTTCAAAGTCTTTTAGTCAACGATTATATGCTCTTACATTGTGAGTTCCTTGGACTTTGTTGTATCCATATCCTTCATTTCTTACTCACCTTGCACCCTTAGCCCCATTACAACCTATAATAAAGACCTAAATTGATCCTAAATGTCATGTGGTTGATTTGCACACATTTTTCAGCTTTTGAGTGTTTAGCATCCTTCTTGAGATCATATTCATGCATGTTTTTCAGCTTGCTAATTTTGAGTTAAGTCCCTTATGGTTTAACTCTATTCTCATGTCTATTATTGAGTGATGCATTGTAACCCTCTCCCGAGTGATTCATTTGTGAGAGGACAACTTTGGTGAGATTTGAAGTTACATTTGTGCTTGGTATGATTTTTTGAAGTTGTGTGAAAACTGAAATTGGAGAATGAGTTTCATTTGGCCATCACACTACTACACTTGAGCATGTTGTGTTCTGAACTTTGCCGCCTTGTGACTAATGTCTAAACTAAGTTTTTCTTGTGAAAATTTTTGAGTCATTTGCATAAGTCACTCTCTCTTTGGAAAGTGTTCGAAAAGTTTTGTTTCGAGTCTTGTTTTAGTTTCTGTTTTGCTCGAGGACTAGCAAAAGATAAGTTTGGGAAGTTTGTTCGGTTCATTTTTACACATGATTTTTCATGTTATTCACCCACTATTTTGAGTTAGTTCTTGACATTTTATAGCTTTTTACTTCCTTTTTGTGTTTTCTTAGATTTTGCCTTGGTTGGGATGAAAATGAGCTAAAAGTGCATTATTAGTTATAAATTCTGTTTTTGTTCATTTTCGTAGGTCAACTTCTTGGCCTGGGATCAACATGCTCTGGTGCTCGGATGAGGTCATGATCTTCATGAGACTTGTTCCAATGGATGTTAACTACAACATATCCAAATTTGAGCTCCATTGGACAAGTATTGCCTATCCAACCAATCCATCATGTTACCACAGTTCTGGAAATCCGGATTTGGCCAGCTTTTACCTCCCTTGTGTCATCTTAACTTCTTGTTACCATAACTCTTGGTAACAAGGAATTACATTTGTAAAATAGATATTTTCTGAGCTTTTGGCATCTTTGTGAAGTCAAAGCTCCATCATGGCAAGGGGACAATGGGCTAAGGCTTTATCAAAGGTGGTAGTTTTATATTAAAAGGTAAAAGCTGGAAAGGAGGAGAGAGGGAGGAGAAGTCAAAATTGCAATCTGATATTGGGAGCCTTTTGATCGTGGGAAATGAGGCTATTCCACATTCTACACAACTTGAGAGCAGCTTTTGGAGGAGCTAAGAGCAAGGAAGGAGAAGGAGGTGCAGCCAAGGAAGAAAGGAGAAGACTTCCACCATTGAAGACTTCAAGCTTTCATCATTTCCAAATCTGTAAACTCCTTCTAGTTATATTTCGAGTTTGTATTTGGAATAAGTATGAGCAACTAAACTCCATAGCTAGGGCTTAGGTTGAAGCCCTAAACATGATTACCTTATTGTTTTGATGCTTGAGTGTATGAATTTCTAGATGTTGTTGATGAACCCCATTCACTAATTGAATTTTATGATATGTGTTTGCTTCCTTTGCTTAATCACCTTAGGTTGTATGCATGTAGCTAAAGTTGAGAAGTTGTGTAAGATAACCAAGAACACAATTTCTAATTAGCAACAAATGATTGAACTTGTTTAAGTGAGCATCATGTGAATTGGTTTCTTGACAACAATTGATGAATTCCAATTCACCAAATTAATCTATCCTTGATGTGTGTTTTCCTTGATTGATTACCTTTGAAAGCATGCTTCTTGAGGTTGTTGGGATTATGTGTATCTTCATGTTTTCCTAAGCAATAGATGGATGGAGTAAGAACCATCCATGTGAATTGGTTTCTTGAATACCTAATGTAAACACCATGCTATTAGGGTTCTTGTGATGTTCATATTCTCTTTGAACTTAATGGGTTTTCCTTGCAATCGAATCGAAGTACGAACCATACCTAGGTTCGGTTATGAGGAGGGCACAAGTATTGTAGCACGAACCATGCACTTTACGTATATTAGAGAGAATCAATGCGTCTTGAGCCACGACCCATGGTCTTGATTGCGAACATCTTCATCAATACATTTAGAGTTCATCACTTGAGTATCCATGAACATGGGTAGAATTGTTTAGGGTGGATTCCGAAACCCTAGTGTTTGTTACATTTTAATTTCACTTTTTGATAATTCATCTCTGCCATTCACATTTAAATTCAAAGTCCATTTACTTTCATGCAATAGAAATAGGTC
Organism: Prunus avium; assembly: GCF_965620075.1. Classification (NCBI taxonomy): domain Eukaryota; kingdom Viridiplantae; phylum Streptophyta; class Magnoliopsida; order Rosales; family Rosaceae; genus Prunus; species Prunus avium. The sequence goes on from NC_142285.1 coordinate 3,347,189, forward strand.
ACTTGAACCAAATCAAAAAACCCCCCCAATGTGTGTGTGAGTTGCGTGTTTGACACGTTTTGTGTCTTTGTCACTGAATTTTGTTTGTTTCCGTAATTGTTTTGGACTTTTGGTCCGCGTTGTGTTCTTTCATTTTCTGTGCTGATTCCAACCGTCTAAAGAACGTGAATTTTGGATAAACGGTTGGAAAGTTATAGATCAAAAACTGGACAGAGGTCGAAACTGAAAAACAGAGAAACGAATCTGTCCAAATGGTGATAAACGGGTGATAGAAAGTGCTGTTTGTGTTTTTCTTTGTTTTCTTGTGTTGTTTCATTTCTTTTATCTTCCTTACTTCATTTTTAGTTTCCAATTTGTATTGTGTTTGTGTGTTGTGTAAAATTAGTGTTATTTACGTACTCAAATTAGAACTTATAGGAAACCGACAAGTTCTTCGTGGGATCGACCCCGTACTTACATAATCTATACTTCATTAGATTCGTGCACTTGCGGGTATTTTTAATTGGTTGTTTGCACATTAATTTGTGTCCTTTTAGGAATGCAACAAGATCCCTGGTGGTGGATCCATATACACTTCTTCTTGCAAGTCTCCGTGAAGAAATGCACTCTTTACATCAGACTGCAGTAGTGGCCAATCAAGATTTGCAGCCAATGACATGAGAACACGTACAATGTTGATCTTGGCAACATGTTCAAATGTCTCCTGGTAGTCAATTCCATATGTTTGTGTATACCCTTTGGCCACTAATCGAGCTTTGTATGGTCTATGGATCCATCAGCTTTGTCTTTAATGTTGTATATCCACCGACATCCAACTGATTTCTTCCCTTGTGGTAAAGGAATCGGTGGCTGAGTTCTAAGCGACCGGTCATTTTTGGACAGGTTGCTTGGCGACCGATCGTTCCTGGATTGCGACCGGTCATTTTTGGGCATATTGGAATTTCAACATCGCTGGAGCAAGGTGATCGGTTGCTGGGTTCAAGGCGACCAGTCGTTTTTAGGCAGATTGTTTCGCGACCGGTTGTTTTTGGCTAGCGACCGGTCGCTTCAGGGCAATCTTGAATTGTTTCTTCCTTCTCTTCACTCATCCTCTCCCCCTGAAGAGAATGGGGCGTGGAAGCTTCAAAATAGGATAAATCCTCATGGAATGTGGCATCCATAGTGACAAAGAGCTTGTGAGTAGGAGGATGGTAACACTTGTATCTTTTTTGATTTGATCCATACCCAACGAACACACATCGAATGGCACAAGGATCCAGCTTACTCGTTTGATGAGAGGGAACATGAGCATATACAACACAACCAAATATTCGAGGAGGCAACTTGAGGATGATAGGAAGAGAGACATGACGAGCCAAGGTGTCTAGTGGAGTCTGAAAATCCAAAACACTACTAGGCACCCAATTAATTACATAGACTGCAAAGAGAAGAGCATGTCCCCATAAGTAGTGAGGGACCGATTTATCCAACATGTATGCACGAGCAACCTAATTAATACGACGGTATTTTTAACTCCACGAAGTGGTAAAGAAATTTTATACGTCGTTAATTGAACAAACCGTCGTGGTTAGAGAAAATTAAGCGGGCAGTAGAGTTATAGATACCGTCGTAATATACTGTAGTTAAAAAGTCAATAAATTTATCTTTACCGTCGTGGTAAATTAATTTAATACGGCAAATTTTTTGTAATTCACGGCCATCAATTCCTTTGAATTTATGCGTTGCTGACTAAGAAAATTTGGTCGTTTTTATTCATGAGTTAACACGGTGGCTGATTTTTAAACCGTCGTCTTTACTTTCTATGGCGGTAAGTTCATAGATGCAGTCGTTGTTTTTAGGTTTTGATTTTAACTCGAAATAAAACCTTTTTAATAAGACTACGCTTTTTTAATTTGGTGCATCGTGTTTTAGAAATATCTATGCGGATCCCGGTTTTTTAGGTGTTTAAGTTATGTATCTACGACAGGTTTCTATTACCGTCGTCTTTTAAAAAACGACGATGGTTTTTTGATCTACCATAGTTGTTTTCTGGTCGTCTTTTGCCCTTTGTGTAGTAGTGATTGGCCATATGATTGCTTGCTATTCTTTTCTAACTTCATGCTCTTCTTTTCTGTACTAGAATGCATCGAGTGGAGCTTAAGCTTTTAGATAGACGTCTTTTGAATAATGAAGGCCTACTAGAAAAACGTCATATATTGACTTCTAGTGAATGGTTAGAAAATAAAGTCAAGTTTGGCAGCACTAATGGTAAGTCAACAACAGTTAAGTGGCTTGCATTTAGGCCTATGAGAGATGTAATGTCTTATTCTGGTTATGTTATCAATGGACATCGCTTTCATACAAGAGATGTTAACAGAAGCACACAAGATAGTGGTGTATCTATGGAGGCAGACACTATTTGTCAATCTAGTGCAAAAGACACATCTCAGGCCATTGGGAAAATTACTTGTTATGGGGTTATAAGAGACATTGTTTTGCTAGATTATCGCATGTTCAAAGTACCTATATTTGACTGCAATTGGGCAAACATAACGAATGGTGTCAAAGTTGGAGATGGATTTACACTAGTTAATCTCCATCAAAGCCTACATCAATTTAGAAAAGACCCATTTATTTTAGCATCTCAAGCTAAGCAAGTGTTTTACTCTAGAACTGATAGCAATTCAAATTGGTATGCGGTACTAAAAGCACCAACAAGGGGCTTTCATGATGAGAATGCTTATACGTTGTCCATACCGTTAGATGTAACAAAACTTGGCCTGAATTTTGATGATGAGAGTTATCCTTTTGGTCATTTTGAGGATACAACCTAATATCCAAGAATAAAAGGTAAGACTATGAGTCCTTAAAACCTCTTACTTTGTCAATTTATTTGGATCATTATTCTTCGTTACTGTACATTAGATATTTTATACTACTTTCTTTACTCCTTGTCAATTTATTTGGGCCATTATTCTTAGTTACTGTACTTGGTGGTTTTCTTTTCTCAAGGCTAAGACAGGACGCACTGTGAATGGAAAAAAAACAACATGATTGCTGAAGTAAGCTAATAATTTTAAGGTTTTTATTATTATTTTTAAATGTTCATTGATGATCATGTCTCATATAGTCATTTTAAAGTGCTCAAAACAGGGTTCCAAGCTAGCAAAAAAACAACACACAGTTGTTCTTGCTACAGCTATTCTACAAGTAAGGCAAAGGAGGGCTATAAGAATATCCGATGGAGTTCCTGACTCTTCAGCTACCATGCCACCCATTAGTGAAGGAGTTTCTAATCCTACTACGGAAGGAATTAATGTGTCATCCAAAGGGAAAGGCAAGTTTGGTGAATCTGAGACAAAAGGGAAAGGCAAGGTTGGTGAAGAAAATAGGAAACCTAGGGGTCGAGCACGATTGCAATATCTTAGAAAAGGAAAGAAGCTCCTAGTTGAATTCAATCCTCGAGGCCAGCCACATGGGGAAAATGCAGCTAAGTTTGCTTCTCTCCTTGGTGCCACAGCATGGGAGTTGGTGCCTATAACATTAGAGAATTGGAAAGATATTTCTAAAGACTTCAAGCATCAGTTGTGGGAGCACGCTCAGGTAATTTCAATTAGCTATGTTTTCTTTCTTTTTTGGGTTAATTACTCTAGACATCCTTGAACTATGGCCCCAGTTGCAATTGGGTCCGTGAACTAATTTTTGAGGCAATGAAATCCTTTAATTAGACAATTAGTTGCAATTAGGTCCTGCCGTCCAACTCTGTCAATTTGTCCGTCAAAATGAGGGGTAAAAACATCCTTTCGAGTCTGAAGAAAAAAACTGAAGGGTTCAGGGTTCTTCATCGCCATCTTCATCTTCCTCTTCTTCATCGCCATCTTCACCACAATTGATGCAGATCAACGAAACCGTAACCCTAATTCCTGGTCTCCCAAACGACGTCGCATCACTCATTCTCTCCTTCATCCCCTACTCCCACCAAGCTCGCCTCAAACCAACCTGCAAATCATGGAAGCTCTTCCTCTCCTCCAAAACCCTAATCGCTCTTCGCCAAACCCACCGTAACCTCTCTCACCTCCTCTGTATCTTCCCCTAGACCCCTCCGTAGCCTCTCCTTATCTCTTCGACCCCCAAAACCTAGCCTGGTGCCCCATTCCCCCCATGCCTTGTAACCCCCACGTATATGGCCTCTGCAACTTTACATCCCTCTCCATTGGCCGCCCCCCCTCTACGTCATTGGCAGTTTGCTCTTCGACACTCGCTCGTTCCCGATCGATCGTCCCTCGCCGTCCTCTGCTGTCTTCCAATTCGATTTCAACACTTCCTCGTGGGACTTCCTCGCCCCGATTTCAACACAATAAAAAAAAACTTCTTCGTCTCCCTCTCACTCTCGTCCTCTCGTCCTCCCCAATTTACCATCAGACCACAACCAACAACCAACCCAAAGCCACCCACCACCACCACTCCAACCCCAATCCCATCTAATCCCCAACTCAGACAGCCACTCTCTCTCTCTCTCTCTCTCTCTCTCTCTCTCTCTCTCTCTCTCTCTCTCTCTCTCTCTCTCTCTCTCTCTCTCTCTCTCTCTCTCTCTCTCTCTCTCTCTCTCTCTCTCTCTCTCTCTCTCTCTCTCTCTCTCTCTCTCTCTCTCTCTCTCAGACAATCCAAGGCAAGCCTAGTCGTCATTCGCATCACCACCATAGCCGGATCATAATGAAACACGCCAGTCTTGGCCATTTCGGTTGATTTTAACCGAGGACTCGGAGTTGTTTCCGGCGATGCTGGCAAGCCGAGGGCAAAGAGCGAAGATGTTCCAAATTTGGTACTGGGATCGACGGACTATTTGGGCCCCGACCCGGAGACCGTACAGAAGCAGATTAAGGTTGCAGAATTCAAGGTCATGGATGCGATTTACGCTGGATCGAGTGCCTTCTACACGTCTCCACCCCCGAGCTCAGTGCCTTTGCCTGCTTTTTTGGGAAGGAACGGCACGGCGACGAGCGATCTACATCGGTTGCTGCGACTCGATTCGGTCTGACCACTCGGCGGCATTCGATGGCTGGAAAGCAGGGGAAAGGGTCTGGCTTGGCAATCATTTTGTCATGTTTTGCAAGTTCTCTCTCCCGCCGTTGGTTTGAGTGTTCTTTGGATGCTTATCTTTGTTGTTGTTGATGCCAAGCCTCTGGTGCTGATGGTGGGAAATGGGTCTCGAAGTTTTTCTTGTTAGAAATGGTTTTGGGAATAATATAGGTGCCCTGCCCCTCCAACAAGGCTGCTGCAATTTCATTTCTTGTTGGTAAATAAAAGCATCTGTTAAAACGAAAACCTCTGGCTCACACAAGAAGCCAGCAGCACTGCAAGGCACAAGGCTCAATCCTGTGATCAAATAAGAAATGGACATTATTATTTTTGAAGGGTTGCTTTCGGTTGATTTTGGTTTCTGGGTTTTGGGTTTAGCTATGTGGGGATTGAATGATCAAATGGAATTGTGGGTTTTTCTGGGTTTTGGGTGCCATTGTTGTCTCTGTTCTTTCTTGTTCTTCCTATTTTGTTTTGTTCAAAATGACGAAAAGTCAAAAATACCCCGAACAACAAGAGCACGTGACACTCACATGGTCATTTCGACAGATTCAGTTACGGCAGGACCCAATTGCACCTTATTATCTAATTAAAGGACCAAATTGCCACAAAATTTAGTTCACGGACCCAATTGCAACTGGCGCCATAGTTCACGGACGTCTACAGTAATTAACCCATAAATTTATTGTTGATGAGTGTCATAAGAAGTATGCATTACAAAAGATGGCAAAGCTTTGGTGAGATCATAGATGTAAATTACTAAAAGAAGTGCGGAAACGAGGAGAGCTTGTTGGTATTCAACGTGCTATAAGGCAACGTGATTGAGGAACACTATTTATGACGGGGGCTTTTACTGCTTGCATGTTTCGCGTCGTGAATGATAATTCACGACGTGCTTTGTGCACCGTAATAGATTTTGGTGTAGAGATTCATCATGACTAGAGTTCTTGAGTAATAAAACAAATCTCAAATTGAAAAAAAAAAAAAACACAAATCCATAACCTCATACATGGAAGAAAACAAATCCTCCATAAAAAGAAAATTACATGGGTCTGATGGTTTGATGGAGAAAGGATCACAGTGGGTCTGATGCTATGATGAAATTAAGAGAAAATATTAAAATATTAAAAATTATTAAAAGAGGGAAGAAAAAAAATTTGCCAAGATTCAGTCCAAGGCGTTGAATTTTTTCTCCCAGGCTCTGCAACAGACATCCTCACTCCAGATTCAATACCAAGTCGTTGAATTTCTACTCGAATCAAGGCCTTTCACACCACCCTCGTCGAACTCGACTGAATCACCCCACTTGGGGACAAAGATGAGGAGACGCTCAGATTCCGACTTGGGGACAAAGATGAGGATTGGATTTTAGAGAGAGAGAAAGATATCGCAATGATGAAGCAGCTCCAGTGCACGCGATGTCTTCCTCGCGTTCGTCAAAGCTTTTTCGTTTGTTTTCTCAGTCACGTGTATTTCACGTGCTCTTTAATAAGAAAGGGGTGAACAAGTTATCAGGTCATTCAATCTCAACCCTTGATTTTTAAAATGAAATATGAGCCCTCAGATGATTGGCTGTATTGGTACAATCGATGCACCACAGAATTTTCGATAGCGACAATTTGACAACTTGACCACTTGAAAGCTATGCCAACAACCATGATAAGCTTTCTTTCTCTATTAATTTCTGTCTTTCTATCTTTCATTGAGTACCCTTTTTCTCTTTCTCTCTCTCATTTCCGCAGAAACCTAAACTGCAGCCATGCCTTTGGGACGAGCATTTGAATCTGCTTCTGTAAGCCTGTTGCTTAACAAGTTGGCTACCCAGGATGTAATAGATTTTTTCCTCAAGTGGGAACTCGATGGTTCCCTATTAGGAAAGCTCAAGACGAACCTACTAATAATTCATGCAGTTCTCAATCATGCTGAGGAGAAGCAAATCAAAGACTTACATGTCAAAGCTTGGATTGAGGAGGTCAGAGTTGCAGCTTATGATGCTGAGGACATTGTGGCTGAGATCGCCAATGATGCTCTTGAATCACAAAGCAGCAACAACAAGGTATTGAACTTTGTCTGTGACTCTTTCAATACAAATGAAATAGTCAAGGAAAAGCTGGACTTTAAGATGAAAGACATTGGTAATGCTCTTAATCCCTTTCGGGAGCGTGTTGAGCCAAAAATGAAAAAGATCATAGAAAGACTAGATGAAATTGCAAAACAAAAAGATATTCTTCGTTTGAGAGAAGATGTTGGTGGGGTATCATTCGGGATTGATAGATTGCCAACAACTCCAATGGTTAATGAATCTCGTGTTTATGGCAGAGAGTTTGATAAGGAGGAGATAATTAAGTTGCTGGATTTGGGCAAGGAAAATGATGATGAGGTTTCCATAATTCCAATTGTCGGCATGGGAGGTATTGGAAAGACAACACTTGCTCAAATTGTGTACAATGATGACACCGTGGCTAGGCATTTTAATTTGAAAGCGTGGACTTGTGTATCTGATTTATTTGATGTCGTCAGGATAACAAAAACACTTGTTGAGTCTGCCACAAAGAAAACTTTGAGCACAGACAATCTGGAATTAATTCAAGAAGATCTGAAAAGATTATTGAACAAAAGGAAATTTCTGCTGGTTTTGGATGATGTCTGGAATGAGAAGTATGAAAGTTGGGACGAGTTACGAGTACCTTTCACAGTTGGTGCTCCAGGGAGTAAAATTATAATCACAACACGCTCTCAAAAAGTTGCATCACTTGTGGGCACTGTTCTACCTTACCATTTGAAGGCACTGTCAGAAAATGATTGTCTGTCATTATTTGAACAAATTGTGTTCGGAAACAGGAATTTAGATGTCTATCCAAACTTGAAAGCGATTGGCAAGAAAATAGTAGAGAAGTGTAAAGGGTTGCCTTTGGCAGCAAAGGCACTTGGGGGTCTCCTACGCGCTGAACCTCAACCGGATGAGAGTTTTTGGAATGACACCTTGAATAGCAAAATTTGGGAACTGCCAGACAACAACATTCTACCAGCTCTAAGGTTAAGCTACTATCACCTCCCTGGGATTTTGAAGCGATGCTTTGCATATTGCTCAATGTTTCCTAAGGACTATGAATATGACAGAGAGATGCTAATCATGTTATGGATGGCAGAGGGTTTTGTGCAGGAGCCGGAGGGAAATAAAAGAATTGAAGATGTAGCTGGAAATTATGTTTCTGAATTATTATCAAGGTCCTTCTTCCAACAATGCATCAATGACAAGTCACGATTTATGATGCACGATCTCATCCATGATCTAGCTCAATCTGTTTCTGGAAAAACATTTTTCAGGTTGGAGGAAAATGCAGAGAATAATAGCGAGCCCACAAAAACCCGTCACTTATCATACATTCGTAAACATGAAGATGTTTTTCAGAAATTTGAGCCATTCAGCAAAGTTGAGTGTTTGCGAACCTTTCTACCGTTAGACCCATTGCAAGGGTTCAGACTGAGCAGCTTAACCCCCAAGGTTCCTCGTGATATGATGCCAAAACTTAGATTCTTGCATGTGCTATCCTTTAGTGGTTATCTCATAGCTAAGTTGCCAGATTCAATTGGCAATTTGAAAAATCTTCGGTACCTCAATCTATCTCATTGTGAAATAAAAGAGTTGCCTGAGTCAACAAGCAACCTATACAATCTGCAGACATTGATATTATTTCGATGCGTATCTCTTACCACTCTGCCTACAGATATGGGAAACCTAAGGAATTTACGGCATCTCAATATTCTAGAAACTAGGCTGAAGAGTATGCCTCTGAGAATGGGAAGATTGATTAACCTTCAAACACTCTCAGATTTTGTTGTGGGGAAACACATCGGATCAGGGATAGCAGAGTTAAAAGACTTGTCACATCTTCGAGGTTCACTTTCCATTTCTGGTTTGCATGAAGTCAGTGTTGGGGATGCAATTCGGGCGAAAATGCATCTTAAGCAACACCTTGATGAACTAATTCTGGAATGGAGCAGTGATGATGATTCGCGAAATGAACAAATTGAGACAGATGTATTGGATGCATTACAGCCTCATGAAAACCTGAGTAAACTCACCATTAGCTACTATGGTGGTAGAAAATTTCCAAGTTGGATGTGTGATCCTATATTCACTGGCATGGTACACCTGCATCTCAAAGGTTGCGCGAAATGCACATCTTTACCATCCCTTGGCCAACTGCCTTCTCTTAAAGATCTTGTAATTGAAGCAATGGATGGAATAAATCATGTTGGGCTTGATTTTTATGGGGATGGTGATGCTTCCACAATTCCTTTTCCATCTTTGGAAACTTTGAAATTTGAGAACATGAAAGAGTGGGAGGAATGGTCATCTTTAGAAGATGGAAGACTTCAAGGAATTCCTGGCCTTCGCGAGCTTTCTGTATTCAGATGTCCGAAGTTAAGAAAGTTTTCTCATGGATTTGCTTCCCTGAAAACACTGCGCATCAAGTATTGTGGGGCTTTGACTAGTTTTTCTCATCATCCTGAACTTGGAAACTTAGAACCTGTACAATTCCCTAGCCTTCAACAGCTTGTTCTTGTAGATTGCAAAGAGCTTGAAGATCTTCCTGTTACCCTGCCTTCATTGGAAGGTCTTGTGATAGATGGTTGTGAAAAATTGGCTGCACTTCCAAGGCTAATGGGACTTTGTACATTGTCCGTGTTAGATTCTAATGCTGAATTACTGGGATGTATGAATGAACTAACCTCACTGACCTCTCTGCACCTGAATCATATTTCACATGTCAAGTCACTGCCTGAGGGCTTTATACAACATTCCACAAAGCTTGAAGAATTGAGTCTTGATAGCTTTTCTGAACTTGTTCAGTTGTCAAATGAGCAAGTTGGACTGACAGATCTTGCATCCCTCCAACGCTTGACAATCTCCAATTGTCCTCAATTTGTTGCTTTTCCCAATGAAGCTGATAAGCTGCCTCCTGTGCTTAACTATTTGAGTTTAAAACATTCTGAGAGCCTATTGAAGTTTCCAGATGAGCTTTACAAACTTAATTTTCTTACAGAGTTGAGGATTGAATGGTGTCCAAAGATTGAATCATTTCCAGATACAGGGTTTCCCTCCATGCTTAAGCGCCTTGTAATCGGTGAGTGTGGCGGTCTTAAGAGCCTTCCGAAGGAGGTGTTACACAACAACAATTGTCTTGAGTATTTGGACATACATAAATGTTCCTCTTTGATATCGTTTCTTGAGGAAGGAAACTTGCCTACTACTCTGAAATATATGAAAGTTTACTACTGCAAAATTCTGACATCACTGCCTGGGGGTTTAATGATCAAAGACAACATGACTCTTCAGTTTTTGGACATAGACAACTGCCCCTCTCTCATGTCCTTCCCAAGTGGTGAATTACCCACAACACTAGAGCGTCTTGAGATTGGTGATTGCTCTAAACTCCAGACCTTACCATTCAACCTTGTCAACCTCGTAAATCTTGAGACCTTGGAAGTAATTAGATGCCCCCTTCTTGAGCATTTTCCAATGGGTGGGTTGCCAACCAACATGAAGTCAGTTAGAATTTCTGAATGTGAGAAGCTCAAGTCCCTACCTGAGTTTATTTACAAACTCAAACGGCTTCAAAAATTGGAGATATCTTTTTGTCCAAGTCTCATATCCTTGCCAAAGTCGGGACTGCCCACCAATTTAAGATTACTGACAGTTACAGATTGTGAAATGCTTAATCCCATGGATGAGTGGAAACTTCACAAACTCAAATCTCTTCATGATCTCACCATCGGTGGATTTCCCGGCCTCGTGTCGTTTTCAAATGAGTATCTTCTTCCACACACTCTAACCTCTCTTGTTGTCCAAAGACTCCCTGATCTTGAATCCATATCGGAGGCGCTCCAGAATCTCACCTCACTTCAAAAATTGGTTATTAGTGAGTGTGATAAGCTCCAATCTTTGCCAATGAATGGGCTGCCAGCTATGCTTGGTGACCTAACAATTCGTTATTGTCATCTTCTTAAACATCGGTGTGAGCGGGACAAAGGAGAGGATTGGTCCAAGATTGAAAACATCCCCTATGTAGAGTTGAGGTAGTTTTGTAAGTTGTGCTTTCTGATTCCCTGAAAAAGTGGCATTCATATGTTTTCGTTCCCTTTACAATGGCATTCATATTTAAGCATAGCCTTACACATCCTGTAAACCCTTTATTCTCCATGCACTTATGAGTTGTAAACAATCCATGATTTACACCCAACTGGAGCCCTAAAATATATGGAGGTTTGCTTTTTAAGAAGCTGCTTCTTACTACTCTCAACTTCTTTGCACCCCTGCATCCATGATTTAAAATTGCATCAAATAAAAGTACCAAACTCAGGGTTGTGCATGGATGTCTGTGACTGCCAGAGGATCCACAGCCTATATTCTCTGCTATGCAGACAGTTGCAGGCTTGCAGCCAAGAACCCCTGAATATGGTACATGATTACAAAGACACAAGCAATGTATTAAACTGTCAATATTACTCTGCACATTATGTAGCAGATACTTTTTCCGTATAGTGATAATTGAACTGAATTCTTTCTCTTTCCATATTTAGGAGTAAATATTATAAAAATCTTGTGAGTTTGGGATCATAACCCATAATCTGTCGCTTTAAGGACCTTGATATTTTATAACAATTGTAATTGTAATTGTAAATGTAAAGAAAAGATTTTTACTAAACGTAAAAATGAAGTAATGTATTACAAATTTATTTATAGGTTAAAATTGCGCACATAAATAGTTCAAATGGTATTTGTGGAAATTATCACAAGTGCAGAGGTAACTGCACTTAACCATTTGAGCCGCAAACATTTTGTCTTTGGATATTCTTTTCTAACACTTCAATTTTCTATTGCACGCTATAGTTGTTTTTACTATGAATGGACAAAGGTACCACTTGTGCCATGTCAGTGGCGCATCCGGATGTTGGAAGAGACAAGAGAGGAGGGAGTGACAGATAAGGGTGATCAGCGGGTTGAAGGACTCTTGGTTGTTGGGACGGGTTAGGCGTTACGGGGCTTGGGAATGTTGGGGATGACAGAGGAGGTTGCCGGTAGAGATGAAGAGAGAGGAAAAGAGCATTTAGTTTAGTCTTCTGCTTTTTTTAATTCAATTTTAAATTTTTATTAATAATTTATTTCACTTAAGAAAACAATGTAGATCCCATGTGTGCCACATCATGACTGAAACGGATTTTCTAACAATCAATCTAACTGCAAAACTACAATGCAATAATTTTGAAAACACCAAGTATGGTACTTAAATGTCAAAATTGAAAACACGATTCTTCAAATAGCTCAAATACGGAAAGGATGTTGTGTCTGTTAGGGGCAAGCACAATCCTGATTGGATTGGTTTTACCAGAAAACATTGGCAAAATTAATTACAATAAAATGGTTTTGGTTTGGTTCAATTTTGATAAAATTAATGAGGAAACCAAACCAAATTGGATCTTTTATTTAAATTCTGAGAGAGCTTTAGAGAGAGGCTCCCCCTTCTCTCTAGAACTTCTCTCCTTTCCCACCGCCCTCTTCTGAGCTGCTGGTGTCTGTGCCGTCGCCCTTCGGGGCGGCTCCTCCGCCACCTCTTGTGTGGCTTCTCTGCCATCCTTTGGTGTGGCTTTCTTTTCCTTTTTTTTTTTTTTTTAGTTTGCTTTGGCTTGCCCTCCCTCTCATGTTTTTCTAGTTGTAGGCCCAGATCTCCTCCATATCTCCTCCCTCACTACTCCATTTCACCTCTCTCACACTTTTTCCCTTTCATACACTCACCCCCCATCAGTCCTTTTCTCTCCCCCTCCCAGGAAAACTCAAACCCTAAAATCCTCCTCTCTCCCTAGAATTTTTTTGGTCGTCTACTTGTTTGTTGCTGCTGCTGTTTCTCCCCTACAAACCAACCTCATATCTGAGATCAGGTCATGGAGGTGCTGGCTTTGTAGTTTAATGGTCCATTTGGACCAATACTTGCTCCTGGATCGCTTGAGCATGATGCATGTTGGTGGCTTGCTCCCCCAAACCCACGTTCTACAGATCCCCTTTGTTGGTTCCCCTGAACCTTCTTGTTCTTCTGGCTATGACGGCTGCTTGGTGTTTCTAGGGTTTTTGTATTTTGGGGTTTTTTGGTTGTTTTGGGCCTTTTTGTATATTGGATTGGGGCTTGTATTTTGTTTAGTTGGGCCTTATTTTATATTTCTCACTTTTGTATTGGGCCTTTATGTAAAATTCTATGGTAATACTCTATGGTAATGACATGTTCATTCCTTTGACCAAAAAAAAAAAAAAACCAAACCAAATCAAACCAATTATGGAAGATTATATTTGGTTTGGTTTGGTCCTAAACCCAATCCTTTTTCCTTCAACATTTCTTTAATTTTATTAGTCCAATTACAACAACAAAAAATCATAACTTGCTACATAGTTTTCATTTTCTGGCATATCAAACTATCTTAAAATTCAACATTAAATCAAACGTGACGTCAATAACTACTTTAGTGACAAATATCAATATCAATAACTTCAAACTTTAAATTCAACATTTTTATGTAGTTATTATCCAAGGAGAGGATTACACACATAAAATAAAATAAATATACAAGTGGACAGTCTCTTTCCGTTTGAATTGGTTTGCAAAAATCTCAAAATCACAGTCGAGTCGAGCTATTCGGTTTAATTCAGTTTAAACCATTAAATTTTTGTTTTTTTCTAATTCGAATCGCCTGTTTCATTGGTTCGGCCAAACTAATACCCAGTCTATTATCTAAAGATAAAACTCTAAAATAAAAAGGCAACGTTTTGTTGACATTTATCCTCGAATGGACTACAGACATGAAAAATACTCCAGAGATGCTTATTTCTTCTTCAATGGAGTAAAGATGGCAGATAGATGAAACCATCATGGTCACAGAATCTTACCCTAGAAAGCAGGTAACTACATCATACTTGCTGCGACAAAGATTTCCAGAATTTTCTGCCTCACAATCTGATAAAAATCATATTCTTGCTTTTCTTATATTCTGCACGAAAGTCTGCTTTTTTATGTTCTGTTCCATCATATAGCCCCACTTGATGTCTGGATTCTCTTCACACTCTGTATTGATCAGTACCATAATTTTGTCTCTGTGATTGATCTAATATCTTTTTTGAATTGCTGAAAGACCCTGCTTTCAGTTCAAACCCTCAACTTCTGAGTGCATGTCAGGGTTGTTTCTGCTTATGGGTTCAAATAAGTCGCTTTTAAGAGAGATTTTGGTTCATTAGAACATATGATGGTGTGGGTAATTCATAGATTTTGTTCCGAGTGCTGTGCTGCTGTGCATCTATTCTTGAATTATGTTTAATTTGATTGTAGTCAAGCCCTCATATTTTTTAGTAAGAATTGTGTGGTTTAGTTCGATTATGCATAAAGTTTGTAGCTTTATAGTTAATTGACCAATAAACAGAAATTTGGTATTTTGCAGCTACGCTCTTTCTTACGTTATTTGGCTCCAAATAGTTCTTATTTTAAGTAATCAAAGAAAACATGGATGATGGGGAGGTAGGGACTTCAGACCAGGCTGTAGATACATTTGTTGATGAATGTCTGAAGAATACCCGGACTTGCACTCACACTCACACTTGCAACCCACCTGGCCCTGATGCTGCACATACACATACTTGCTACCACACCCATACCCAAGTTCTTCTGTCAGAAGATGATGATGGTGCTAAGAATAAAGAGCATTCCGTTCCCAGACCACGAAGAAGAAGGCCTTCCAGAAATAGAGAAGCAGTTCGAAAGTACAGGGAGAAAAAGAAGGCGCATACAGCTTACTTAGAAGAGGAAGTAAAGAAATTGAGGCTGTTGAACCAGCAACTTGTTAGAAAAATACAGGGGCAGGCAATTCTTGAAACAGAGTTTTTAAGGCTGAGAAGCGTGTTTCTGGACCTTAGAGGAAAGATTGATCATGAGTTGGGTGCTTTCCCCTTCCAAAATCAGTGTAAGACTTCTTCTGTTCTAACGGAAGGTGATTGTAATCTGCAGTTTACTGTTGGGGCAGTTGGACTTTGTTGTCAAACAGATTTACCATGCTTCTGTTCACCTGTTGGGTCATCAATGCAGGCTAGTATCGGCACAAGCGCGAAAGCAATGGTGCCATTAGGAGGAAATTGTCAGCCTGCAGTAATTGATTGCCAAGCAAATACAAATGAGATGGCTAGTGCAGTACAAAACTCTACACATAGTAGAAACCTTGGTATCATTGGCAACAGAAGCTGAGTAAATATAGCATGTGAGTTTCTTCTATACCAGAGCAAATATCTTTATACCACTACCTATTGCTATAACATATTTTAAGAGTAATAGATTAATATAGTATTTAAAATATATGAATGCCATTGTGATGTCCATATTTAAGATCCTTTACGGTGATACGAATTTAGGTCAATAAAGTAGTATACTTGTCGATAATGTTTGTAGTTTTGGTTTCTTTGAATAACTTATATCATATCCATCGTGTATATAAGACTTCCTCTCTTTGTTTATTGATCTATGTTTAAAGAACTTTTGTTGATGAAATTTCTTTTAGTCAATAACTTTCAGAACATCAAGTGACATGGAACTCAATCACTGATGAGGATAATGTCATCCTAGGATCAACTGCGATGTAGATAGAAAACCATTTGCATCGAAAATGAGTCATGTATCTTTGGCAAACTAAGTTTTCTTTTGAAGTTCTTAATGCATGCAGTGTTCCTACTGAATTATTAAATTGGGACTAGTTGATGGAATGTTACAACAGAGAAAGCTGATGATGGCTACATTAATTTTTTGCAACTTTTCCCCAAGATGGAGATAAAGATGAAGTTATGAGTGAACAAAACTTTTCACCTCTGCATGTTCGTCATTTCAGAATCTCGAGTCAAAATCTTTCAGTCTGTTTCAATGGAACTGTTTCTCATTTCAGCATACAAACACCATTTCCTCATCCAAAATGAAAAGATGTCATCAAACTCGTCTGGTGCCCTTTCCATGATGTTGCTAGTTTCCATAATTCTCTTAGCTCTATAAAATTTGTAACTTGCTTTGAAATCTTAGAAGGTCTCAACAAGGAATGGTATTGCACCAGCTTTGCCATTAGCTTCAATGAAATTATTGACGAAAGCAGAGCATGCTTGATGAAACTAGCTACCTTGTGAAAGAACAAAAGGAATAATAGAATAAAAGGAATAGAGAAACTCATGCTTCGAAACTGTAAATTCAATAAGAACTTTTTTAATGTTACCAAAAAAACAATAAAGAACTATTTTTCTTATCAAGGAGCCACTGCTTCTGTTGCAATTATGGCAGCGAGACTCTGTTTTCCTGGAAGAAAGCTATGCGAAATTACAAAAATAATCCTTGTAATATGGATATTTTTGTAATTTGACAAGTTTCTAATTTTGACACATGCACAAAGATAATTCATCCTAAACACATATAATGCACACATGTCAAATTGTAATTCGCATAAATTTAGTTCTTACCTCCTGTCATCAGAAACACATATATACATGTCAAATTGTAATTCGCACGAATTTAGTTCTTACCTCCGGCAGAAGGAGGCACATATTTTCCTTTTAGCTCTTTAGTTTGTTTGTCTAAAGATTGCAATACAAGGATATGACCTAAATTATCTTAATCAAATTGATGAAAATAGAACATGTTGCGGTACAAATAATGTATTTTAGATTTTTTGAGTTGTCTCACTTAATTATAGGTAACATGTCACGCCAACAATATTTAGTCGTTTTCAATCGACAATTTGGATATAACATTGAAACCCAAACCCAAAATTTATCTCAAAATTTATCCCAAAATTTATCCCAAACCCAAAATTTATCTCAATATTTAGTCGTTTTCAATCGACAATTGGGGAGGTTTTGGCGGGAGGAGAAAGAAGAAGGCCTCATTCTAATACAACACTTTCACTTACAATTGCTTTTCATGCAGCCGTTAAATTAGATCCAACGGTGTTCTCATGTTATGTTTTCACATAGGCATTCTCGCTAGATCCTCGCCCTTTCGTTATCATGGGTCAAAAGTTTATGGGCTGGCGTGCATAATTTAAGTCCAAACAAAAACGAAACGAACAAATAAACTAAAAAAATCCCGTCTCACCCCAAAAAGTAATTAAGAAGAAGTACCACCCTTTCTTTCGTTCTAAAGAATTACCACCCTCGTGAGCCTTTCCTCTCCCTGGTCGGTGATGGATGACCCACCACTTGTCTTCAACCCAAAATTTTCTGCTGAAATTAGAACTAAATATCTTTCTTTCTGGCAGAGCCTGGTTGATGAAATTGACTGAATCGAAGCTTAAATTAATAGTTAGACTTAGATTAACCAATAGAATATTAGCTTATTTAGAATAGGATTGCGTATACCATATGGCAACGACTTGACAGCTTGAAAGTTATGCCAACAACCATGATAAGCCTTCTTTCTCTATTCATTTCTGTCTTTCTATCTTCCATTAAGCACCATTTCTCTCTCTCTCTCTCTCTCTCTCTCTCTCTCTCATTTCCTCCTCCTCAGAAACCTAAACTGCAGCCATGCCTTTGGGACGAGCATTTGAATCTGCTTCTGTAAGCCTGTTGCTTAACAAGTTGGCTACCCAGGATGTAATAGATTTTTTCCTCAAGTGGGAACCCGATGGTTCCCTGTTAGGAAAGCTCAAGAGGAACCTACTAATAATTCATGCAGTTCTCAATCATGCTGAGGAGAAGCAAATCAAAGACTTACATGTCAAAGCTTGGATTGAGGAGGTCAGAGTTGCAGCTTATGATGCTGAGGACATTGTGGCTGAGATCGCAAATGATGCTCTTGAATCACAAAACAGCAACAACAAGGTATTGAACTTTGTCTGTGACTCTTTCAATACAAATGAAATAGTAAAGGAAAAGCTGGACTTTAAGATGAAAGACATTGGTAATGCTCTTAATCCCTTTCGGGAGCGTGTTGAGCCAAAAATGAAAAAGATCATAGAAAGACTAGATGAAATTGCAAAACAAAAAGATATTCTTCGTTTGAGAGAAGATGTTGGTGGGGTATCATTCGGGGTTGATAGATTGCCAACAACTCCAATGGTTAATGAATCTCGTGTTTATGGCAGAGAGTTTGATAAGGAGGAGATAATTAAGTTGCTGGATTTGGGCAAGGAAAATGATGATGAGGTTTCCATAATTCCAATTGTCGGCATGGGAGGTATTGGAAAGACAACACTTGCTCAAATTGTGTACAATGATGACACCGTGGCTGGGCATTTTAATTTGAAGGCGTGGACTTGTGTATCTGATTTATTTGATGTCGTCAGGATAACAAAAACACTTGTTGAGTCTGCCACAAAGAAAACTTTGAGCACAAACAATCTGGAATTAATTCAAGAAGATCTGAAAATATTATTGAACAAAAGGAAATTTCTGCTGGTTTTGGATGATGTCTGGAATGAGAAGTATGAAAGTTGGGACGAGTTACGAGTACCTTTCACAGTTGGTGCTCCAGGGAGTAAAATTATAATCACAACACGCTCTCAAAAAGTTGCATCACTTGTGGGCACTGTTCTACCTTACCATTTGAAGGCACTGTCGGAAAATGATTGTCTGTCATTATTTGAACAAATTGTGTTCGGAAACAGGAATTTAGATGCCTATCCAAACTTGAAAGCGATTGGCAAGAAAATAGTAGAGAAGTGTAAAGGGTTGCCTTTGGCAGCAAAGGCACTTGGGGGTCTCCTGCGCGCTGAACCTCAACCAGATGAGAGTTTTTGGAATGACACCTTGAATAGCAAACTTTGGGAACTGCCAGACAACAACATTCTACCAGCTCTAAGGTTAAGCTACTATCACCTCCCTGGGATTTTGAAGCAATGCTTTGCATATTGCTCAATGTTTCCTAAGGACTATGAATATGACAGAGAGATGCTAATCATGTTATGGATGGCAGAGGGTTTTGTGCAGGAGCCGGAGGGAAATAAAAGAATTGAAGATGTAGCTGGAAAGTATGTTTCTGAATTATTATCAAGGTCCTTCTTCCAACAATGCATCAATGACAAGTCACGATTTATGATGCATGATCTCATCCATGATCTAGCTCAATCTGTTTCTGGAAAAACATTTTTCAGGTTGGAGGAAAACGCAGAGAATAATATCGATTCCACAAAAACCCGTCACTTATCATACATTCGTAAACTTGAAGATGTATTTCAGAAATTTGAGCCATTCAGCAAAGTTGAGTGTTTGCGAACCTTTCTACCCTTAGACCCATTGCAAGGGTTCAATCTGAGCAGCTTAACCCCCAAGGTTCCTCGTGATATGATGCCAAAACTTAGATTCTTGCGTGTGCTATCCTTTAGTGGTTATCTCATAGCTAAGTTGCCAGATTCAATTGGCAATTTGAAACATCTTCGGTACCTCAATCTATCTCATTGTGAAATAAAAGAGTTGCCTGAGTCAACAAGCAACCTATACAATCTGCAGACATTGATATTATTTCAATGCGTATCTCTTACCACACTGCCTACAGATATGGGAAACCTAAGGAATTTACGGCATCTCAATATTCTAGGAACTAGGCTGAAGAGTATGCCTCTGAGAATGGGAAGATTGATTAACCTTCAAACACTCTCAGATTTTGTTGTGGGGAAACACATCGGATCAGGGATAGCAGAGTTAAAAGACTTGTCACATCTTCGAGGTTCACTTTCCATTTCTGGTTTGCATGAAGTCAGTGTTGGGGATGCAGTCCGGGCGAAAATGCATCTTAAGCTACACCTTGATGAACTAATTATGGAATGGAGCAGTGATGATGATTCGCGAAATGAACAAATTGAGACAGATGTATTGGATGCATTACAGCCTCATGAAAACCTGAGTAAACTCACCATTAGCTACTATGGTGGTACAAAATTTCCAAGTTGGATGTGTGATCCTGAATTCACTGGCTTGGTATACCTGCATCTCAAAGGTTGCGCAAAATGCACATCTTTACCATCCCTGGGCCAACTGCCTTCCCTTAAAGATCTTGTAATTGAAGCAATGGATGGAATAAATCATGTCGGACTTGATTTTTATGGGGATTGTGATGCTTCCACAATTCCTTTTCCGTCTTTGGAAACTTTGAAATTTGAGAACATGAAAGAGTGGGAGGAATGGTCATCTTTAGAAGATGGAAGACTTCAAGGAATTCCTGGCCTTCGCGAGCTTTCCGTATTCAGATGTCCGAAGTTAAGAAAGTTCTCTCATGGATTTGCTTCCCTGAAAAAACTGCGCATCAAGTATTGTGGGGCTTTGACTAGTTTTTCTCATCATCCTGAACTTGGAAAATTAGAACCTGTACAATTTCCTAGCCTTCAACAGCTTGTTCTTGTAGGTTGCAAAGAGCTTGAAGATCTTCCTGTTACCCTGCCTTCGTTGGAAGGTCTTGAGATAGATGGTTGCGAAAAATTGGCTGCACTTCCAAGGCTAATGGGACTTTGTACATTGTCCGTGTTAGATTCTAATGCTGAATTACTGGGATGTATGAATGAACTAACCTCACTGACCTCTCTGCACCTGAATCATATTTCACATGTCAAGTCACTGCCTGAGGGCTTTATACGACATTCCACAGAGCTTGAAGAATTGAGTCTTGATAGCTTTTCTGAACTTAATCAGTTGTCAAATGAGCAAGTTGGACTGAAAGATCTTGCATCCCTCCAACGCTTGACAATCTCCAATTGTCCTCAATTTGTTGCTTTTCCCAATGAAGCTGATAAGCTGCCTCCTGTGCTTAACTATTTGAGTTTAAAACATTCTGAGAGCCTGTTGAAGTTTCCAGATGAGCTTTACAAACTTAAGTTTCTTACAGAGTTGAGGATTGAATGGTGTCCAAAGATTGAATCATTTCCAGATACAGGGTTTCCCTCCATGCTTAAGCGTCTTGTAATCGGTGAGTGTGGCGGTCTTAAGAGCCTTCCGAAGGAGGTGTTACACAACAACAATTGTCTTGAGTATTTGGACATACATAAATGTTCCTCTCTGATATCATTTCTTGAGGAAGGAAACTTGCCTACTACTCTGAAACATATGAAAGTTTACTACTGCAAAATTCTGACATCACTGCCTGGGGGCTTAATGATCAAAGACAACATGACTCTTCAGTTTTTGGAGATAGACAACTGCCCCTCTCTCATATCCTTCCCAAGTGGTGAACTACCCACAACACTAGAGCGTCTTGAGATTGGTGATTGCTCTAAACTCCAGACCTTACCATTCAACCTTGTCAACCTCGTAAATCTTGAGACCTTGGAAGTAATTAGATGCCCCCTTCTTGAGCATTTTCCAATGGGTGGGTTGCCAACCAACATGAAGACAGTTAGAATTTCTGAATGTGAGAAGCTCAAGTCCCTACCTGAGTTTATTTACAAACTCAAGCGGCTTCAAAGGTTGGAGATATCTTTTTGTCCAAGTCTCACATCCTTGCCAAAGTCGGGACTGCCCACCAATTTAAGATTACTGACGGTTACAGATTGTGAAATGCTTAATCCCGTAGATGAGTGGAAACTTCACAAACTCAAATCTCTTCATGATCTCATTTTTGGTGGATTTCCCGGCCTCGTGTCGTTTTCAAATGAGTATCTTTTTCCACACAGTCTAACCTCTCTTGTTGTCCAAAGGCTCCCTGATCTTGAATCCATATCGGAGGCGCTCCAGAATCTCACCTCACTTCACAAATTGGTTATTAGTGAGTGTGATAAGCTCCAATCTTTGCCAATGAATGGGCTGCCAGCTACACTTGGTGACCTATCTATTCGTTATTGTCATCTTCTTCAACGTCGGTGTGAGCGAGACAAAGGAGAGGATTGGTCCAAGATTGAAAACATCCCCTTTGTAGATTTGAGGTAGTTTTGTGAGTTGTGCTTTCTGATTCCCTGTAAAAGTGGCATTCATATATTTTCGTTCCCTGTAAAATGGCATTCATATTTTACCATAGCTTTACACATCCTGTAAGCCCTTTATTCTCCATCCAGTTATGAGTTGTAAACAATCCATGATTTACACCAACTGGAGCCCTAAAATATATGGAGGCTTTTTAAGCAGCTGCTTCTTACTACCCTCAACTTCTTTGCACCCCTGCATCCATGATTTAAAATTGCATCAAATAAAAGTATTAAACTCAGGGATGTGCATGGATGTGTGTGACTGCCAGAGGATCCGCAGCCTATATTCTCTGCTATGTGGACAGTTGCAGTTGCAGCCAAGAAGCCCTAAATATGCTACATGATTACAAAGACATAATTCAACTGACTTCTATCTCTTTCCATATTCAAGAGTAAATATTATAAAAATCTTGTGAGTTTGAGATTATAACCCATAATCTGTCCCTTTAAGGACCTTGATATTTTTCACCAAAATACCTTATAACGATTGTAATTGTAATTGTAGAGAAAAGATTTTTACTAAACGTAAAAATGAAGTGATGTATTACAAATTTATTTATAGGTTAAAATTGCGCACATAAATAGTTCAAATGGTATTTGTGGACATTATCACAAGTGCAGGGGTAACTACTCTTAACCACTTGAACTACAAACACTTTCTCTTTAGATATTCTTTTCTATCCCTTCAATTTTATATTGCACGCTGTAGTTGTTTTTACTATGAATAGACAGAGGTACCACTTGTGCCATGTTAGTGGCGCTTCGAGATATTGGAAGAGACGAGAGTGGGGAGTGATAGATAAGGGTGATCGGCAGGTTGACGGACTCTTGGTGGTTGGGACGGGTTAGGCGTTGCGGTGCTGGGGAATGCTGAGGATGACAGAGGAGGTTGCCGGAAGAGATGACGAAAGAGGAAAGGAGTATTTAGTTTAATCTTCTGCTCTTAAATTTTTTTGCAACTTTTCCCCAAGATGGAGATAAAGATGAAGTTATGAGTGAACAAAACTTTTCACCTCTGCGTGTTCGTCATTTCAGAATCTCGAAAATGGAACTGTTCCTCATTTCAGCATACAAACACCATTTCCTCATTCAAAATGAAAAGATGTCATCAAACTCGTCTGGTGCCCTTTCCGTGATGTTGCTAGTTTCCGTAATTCTCTGAGCTCCATAAAATTTGTAACTTGCTTTGAAATCTTAGAAGGTCTCAACAAGGAATGGTATTGCATCAGCTTTGCCATTAGCTTCAATGAAGTTATTGACGAAAGCAGAGCATGCTTGATGAAACTAGCTACCTTGTGAAAGAACGAAAGGAACTCATGCTTCGAAACTGTAAATGCAATAAGAACTATTTATAATGTTACCCTAAAAACAATAAAGAACTATTTTTCTTATAAAGGTGCTCAATAAAGAAACTGGGCCAGAAATCCTCTCGTCATGATGGGCCACTGCTTCTGTTGCAATTATGGCAGCGTGACTCTGTTTTCCTGGAAGAAAGTTATGCAAAATTACAAAAATAATCCTTGTAATATGGATATTTTTGTAATTTGATAAGTTTCTAATTTTGATACATATACAAAGATAATTCATCCAAAACACATATAATGCACACATGTCATTGTAATTCGCATAAATTTAGTTCTTACCTCCTGTCATCAGAAACACATATATACATGTCAACTTGTAATTCGCATGAATTTAGTTCTTACATGTGGCAGAAGGAGTCAAATATTTTCCTTTTAGCTCTTTAGTTTGTTTGTCTAAAGATTGCAATACAAGGATATGACCTAAATTATCTTAATCAAATTGATGAAAAGAGAACATGTTGCGGTACAAATTATGTATTTTAGATTTTTTGGGTTGTCTCACTTAATTATAGGTAACATGTCACGCCAACAATATTTAGTCGTTTTCAATCGACAATTTGGATATAATATTGAAACCCAAACCCAAAATTTATCTCAAAATTCATATTCGCAACCCTAAGCCCAATGTTGGGTTGAAATGACGTTAATGTTGCCCTTGTTTGCGAGATATCCTAGCCCTATTAGGATATTTCCTTCTTATTCTATTAGGATTTTTATTTATTTCCTTTTGTATAGATATTATGTAATTAGGATTCCACTTATTTCCTAGTTTAACCCTACTAGGGTTTGTAACCTTGTATTATAAATACCTCCTTTCGGAGAATGAAATATATCTGAAAATATTCTACCATATTGTTTAACTTGGCATCAAAGCCAGGTTTCTAGTGACCTGTGTGTGTTGTACCCACCCGTGTTCTACTGTGTGCTCTATTTTCTTTTAGGGTTCTTGTGCTCGTGCATGTGCTGTGTTTGTCGTATCTGCTTCGTTTTGTGTTTTTTCCGCTGCTATCATGGGTGATGATTTCAAGGTTGTGGTTGGTCCTAGTGCGTCTACACCAAAGGAGGAACGTCCCTCGCGTGATTACTCTACCCTGATTACTTCTGACAAATTGGATGGCTCCAATTATACCTCTTGGTCTCGCGGTGCGCGTATTACAATTACTAGTTGTCGTATGGCAAGTTGGATCAATGGGAAGAAGATAATTGCTTGGTGCAGTCATGGCTTCTCAATTCCCTTACTAAACCAGTTCGTGCCTTGTTTGAACATGGTGATACTGCTTTTGATATATGGGAGGCAACTCAGAAGACCTATACTGTGACTCAGAATAGTTCTCATTTGTTTGAACTCCGACAACAGTCCATACTTACAGGTCAGAATGGTGAATCTGTGAAAGTGTTCTATGAAAAACTCTATGCTATCTGGCAAGAGATTGATTGTCTGCGTCCACATGAGTTTAGTTGTTCTACTAATGGGGCTCGTCGTTTGAAAGAAATTGAAGCCGATTGAGTTTATGATTTTCTTGGAGGACTTGATCCACCATGATGGCATCCATAGCCGTATTCTTGCTCTCAGTCCCCTTCTCCCCCCCCCCCCCCCCCCCCCCCCCTCCTTCTTGAAGCCAATGCCATGGTCATGGAGGAAGACACCCGTCAATCCGCTATGCTTGGAGGAGGATCACTGGCTCTCAAAGTTGACCCAGCTCATCAACGACCGGTCGCCCAGCACGACACGACCGGTCGCTCCTCGTCCAAAAAATTTGGATCTTCTACTGAGTCCCGTCCTTCTATCTCTATCCCTAGCTCTCTTGACGGTCCGCCTAAATGTCGCCATTGTAATGGGAATCATTATTCTAAAAAAAATTTTAAGGAGCATGGTTACCTTGATTGGTTTGCTAACTACAAAGCTCGTATGTACGGCCCCAAGGCCACCTGCACTCTGACTCACGATGCGGCCCATCCTCCGACTCCGTCTGCAAATCTGTGTGCTTCTGATACTATGCCAGGTATGGGTTCTACTACTTGGATAATTGACACTGGTGCTTCTGATCATATGACTTATAATGATAATATGTTTGATGAGTTGTCGCATAACCTTTGTGACCCCTATATTACTAGTGCTAATGGTTTACCTTCTCCAGTTACCGGTGAAGGTACCATCCACCTTACTCCTTCTTTACTTCTGTCTCGTGCACTCTTGGTTCTCAATATTCATTGCAATTTATTATATGTTGGGCGTTTACTTGATACACTTAACGCGTCTGCTACTTTCTACTCTACCCATTATTTTTTCCAAGATCTCAGGACTCACAAGAAGATTAGGCATGGTAAACGGATAGAGGGGTTGTATTACTTACAGTTGCCGGCTGCAGCAGTTCGTGGTTGTGTCGCTAATAAAGTTCCGAGTGGCAGTGTCAAAGACAAGCAACAACTTTGGCTATGGCATCGTCGCTTAGGACATCCGTCATTTGGTTATCTTAGACATTTGTTTCCTTCGTTATTTAGTTCATGTGATAAGTCTAGTTTCAAATATGAGACTTGTGT
The DNA here is from genome assembly GCF_965620075.1 of Prunus avium. Classification (NCBI taxonomy): domain Eukaryota; kingdom Viridiplantae; phylum Streptophyta; class Magnoliopsida; order Rosales; family Rosaceae; genus Prunus; species Prunus avium. Next base: position 3,373,111 of record NC_142285.1, read on the forward strand.
AATGGCCAAGAGCCATCGTACTATTTTTCCCTTAAGTAATAATAAAGATGCTGTGCCTTTTGAGTTAGTACGTTCTAATGTATGGGGTCCTGCTCATGTGACTTCTCATGGTTTCCGTTGGTTTGTTACGTTTATTAATGACTGCACTCGCTTAACATTAGTGTATTTGATGAAGAATAAACATGATGTTGCCTCTATTCTCCCTGATTTTTGTACCATGGTATCTACCCAGTTTCATGCTCATGTTAAAGTGTTTCGGACTGATGATGGCGGTGAATATGTGAATCATACCTTGACCCAGTTCTTTCGTGATCACGGTATCATTCACCAAACTACCACTCCATTCACTCCTCAACAGAATGGTGTTTCTGAAAGGAAGAATCGTCAGTTACTTGAAGTTGCACGCTCTCTTATGTTGGATATGTCTATTCCCCACCATCTTTGGAGACATGGTGTCTTGGCCGCGGCCTACTTGATTAACCGTACTCCTAGTCGGGTTCTTGATTTCAAGACTCCACTTGATGTGTTGTGTGCCCATACTCCTCCGGTTTCGGTCTCTAAGTTACCTTCGAAGGTGTTTGGGTGTGTTGCTTATGTTCATGTCTACTCCTATCAACGAAGTAAACTTGATCATTGTGCCCTCCGCTGCGTCTTTATTAACTATTCTACTACTCAGAAGGGTTATAAGTGCTATCACCCGCCTACTCAGAAGGTACATGTTACTTTGGATGTCACCTTTCATGAAGAAGTTCCATATTATGTTTCCCCCTCCTCTTCGATTCAAGGGGAGTGAATTGAAGAGTTTCGGAGTGAAAAATGTGGAAAATCTTGAACATGAAGAAATTTCTGGCGAACAGGAAGCGACCGGTTGCGTGAAAGACACGACCGGTCGCGAACGAACCTGCCTGGAAACAACCGGTCGTACGGAAGACGCGACCGGTTGCGAACGAACCTGTCTGGAAATGACCGGTCGCGTAGAAGTGAGCGACCGGTGGCGTGCCTCAATGAGCGACGACAATGACGATGCAAGTGAAGCGACCGGTCGCCGGGTGATATTTTGGAATTTTTCGATTCTTTCTCAAAAGGACGTAAAAGTGATACTAGCAACTCTCGTACATATGAAATTGATACAAGACCCCCATCTGCCCTGCCACTGCCCCAATCAACTCGTGATAATGAGGTACTTTCTAGTGATGTGTGATCGGTTCATAATTGTATATTATTTCTTACCCTTCTAACTTATGATTTGGTTATGTTTTTGAGTTAAACTTGTGTTTTTAATCCTTTTTATGTTTATCTTTCAGTTAATTGAGCTTTAGGTAACAATGATGGCTTTGGAGAACATAATTCATGCAATTCAAGCATGTTAAGGCCTAATTTGGATGAATTGATGAAGAGCTTAAAGACAAATTCATTATGGCTACAGCCCCCTGCCAGTCCAGTTCCGTAGGTCATATTGAAAGCTTTGTTTCAGCAACCTACATAGCTCGGATGAGGCCACATTCTTCATGAAAGTTGCTCCAATTGGTGTGTACTATAACATATCCAAAATTCAGCCCCATTGGATAAATCTGGAGTCCGTTACCTAGCAAACACAGAACCATGCTCAGGATGGATCTTATCAGCGCGGAAAATGAGTTAGCAATTTGTTTCGGCCTTAACTTCTTCCTCCGACCTTGGATTGGCCCAAATAACATATGGCTGGAAAGAAGACATTCTGAACTTCAATTTAGAGTGCTTAAAGTCCTAATTTGATTAAGAGAAGCCCAAGTTGTAAGCCCTTGAAGTTGCTGGTCATGCTGACCTCAGCATGTGCTGGTTGGATGCTTGGTCATGGTGAGCTAGGTATGAGCTATCATTTCTGGTTGGAAGCTTGGTCATGGTGACATGAAGATGAGCTAGGGCTGCTGGTGGGATTTAGTGGTGAAGTGCATCACCCATTTCAGATTTTCTAATACAAGTGCATCAACCATTTCAGATTTTATAATTCAAGTGTTGTATGCATTAGTCTTATTGAATTCTGATTTTCACTTCCCCTAGGCCTATAAATAGGGAAGTTCTCTAAGCTTGTAATAACACCCCAAGGGGGGGGAGCTCTCAAACACTTCTCTAGAGCTCCCTTCCCTTCTCTCCCTCAAATTCTCTTAGTTTCCCTTTGTAGTTCTCAATTGTTGTAATAAGATCATTCTATTAAATTTTCTTTGTACTAAATATCAAACACTTTTCCTTTCTCTTCTTCTAATTCTCTAAAGCTTTCAAACACATGTTCTTCCAAAATCCTCAAAGTTCTCAAACATCTCTCTATTTCCCTTCTCTTCCAAAAGTCTCCATGTCTCAAACACTTCACAAACACATTTCTCTTCCTTCCCTAAGTTCTCAAATTCTCCAAGTTCACAAACATCCTCCAAGTTCTCAACCACTCTCTTCCAAATTCTCAAAGTTCCTAAACACTCTCTTCCAAAATCCACAAAGCTCTCAAAACACCTCTCTACTTTCTTCTCCAAATCCTCCAAGTTCTCAAACACTCTCTTCCAAATTCCCCATGTCTTAAACACATTCCCTTCCAAAATCCTCAAAGCTCTCAAACACATGTTCTTCCAAAATTCTCTAAAGTTCCCAAACACTTTCTTCTCCCTCCTCAAAGTTCTCAAACACTTCCTTTCTTCCTCAAAGTTCTCTTAGTTTCCTTAATGTTTTCTTAGTTGTAATTTATTTTTCTTTGTTATGTAAATTCTTTTCTTAAGTTTTCAAGTTGAATTAGTTTCCAAGTTTCAATTATGGTTTTTGTTCTTATTCATTATGCTTATAAGTTAATATGCTAGTTTGAATGATTGATCACCATTTAGGCTTGCATGTTAGCTATCTTGGTTTGAATTAAGAGTATACACCATGCTTTAATTCGAATTGAACTATGAATAGGAAGAGTATGTATGGACATTCGACAACAGGGATTAGATACATGCTTGGTTGTTTAAAATGTTCTTCTATGCTTAATGGGTTCCTAATGCTTAATTTTAGGTTAGACAACAAATGATCAAATTAGGGAATTAGGAACACAAGGTTATGACCACACACCATGGCTTAATCATACTTTAGCTAGAATCAATCCATTAATCTAATTGAACTTGGGAACTTATTTGCTTGAGTTACTTATTTCTTTCTTCCTTGTTTTATTTATTTCCTCTTTTTCATTTCTGTTTTGTGTAGGGAAACTAAATTGGATCATTCAATCACCAATCCCTGTGGAATCGACCTCGCACTTACATACGCTAAACTACCAACGGCTCGTGCACTTGCGAGTATCACAAGTTGAGGATGCAGCTTAATCCATTTTGGTGGAGCTAAATCTACGCAACAAGTTTTTGGCGCCGTTGCCGGGGATCGGTAACATTGTTTGATTCTATTTGGCTTTCCTACTTTATTTTTTTTTTCTTAACTGGACAATTTCAAGTTTTAAAGTTAATGACATTAATGGACAAGTTGTGTTTGTAGTCCAACAGAAAAGGACAATTGCCCAACAAGCAAGAGAACTGGGTTTAAGTCCCAGCTTACACAACCCATTGGTGCTTGTTGCTTTGAAACATGGAATTGGATGTGTGTTGATTTTCCTTCTCATTTTAGTTTTTATTTCCTCATTCTTTTAATTCTATTTCAAGTTTTCTATGTTTGTTTTAGCAATTTATTATAGCTCAATAATAAATGGAGAGAGATGGCAACCTCAATCATAAGAATGGGGAAGGTGGAGCAGTGGGAGAAGTCGCGACCTCCAAATGCATCATGCTCGACCTAATCGCTTCAAGGGGGAGTATTCCAATCCTTTCTCTTTAGTTGTTTTGTTATTACTTCAGTAATTTTAATTTTCTATTTCTTTTATTAAAAAAAAATTAAAAAAGATTTTTTATATTAGCTGACTCGTGGTAACTCCAGTGAGCGTCTCCGTCAATACAGTGTCTAGGAGTTCTTTAGGCGACACCTTCGGTGTCTAAGAAGTTTGGGTTTTAAGTGGGACCTTTGTGACCCCTCCAACCTTCCCGGATCCCCTGGCTGTTTTTCTGAGGCCCTTAACTGGTCATCCATGAGTTGCTTGTATATTTGTGTGTTTTTTTTCAAAAAAAAAAACAAAAAAAAATTAAAAAATTAAAAAATTAAAAAATTAAAAAGTTTAAAAAAAATTGAAATTTGAGTTTTTATTTAATTTTCCTTGTAAATTGCAATTTGGAACTTCTTTGTTGTTTTTTTTTTCTTTGTGTGGTCAGTTAGTTGTAAATAATAATAAATTAAAAAAAAAATCAATTTGGAAGTTCTTTGTTTTCTTTTATGTTCTTTTTTTTTGTTTTGTTAGGTTAGTTTATTTATTTACGTGGTGTAGTTAGTTAGTTTATTTCTGAGTGTTAAAAACACATTTTTATTTCATTTCAAACTTTACAAACAAAGAAAAAAAAAAGTAAAACAAAAAAAAAAAACAAAAAAAAACAAAAAACAAAAAAAACATTCAAGTAAATTAAAAATAAAAACTTCTTCATCTTCATCTTCATCTTCATGGCATGCCTCTATTGTCTCTTACTTGCAAAATCTGCAGCAGCTCCACATGGTCCTCATTTTTTCTCTGCAGTGCTTCCACGTGCTGATTGGCACAGTAGAGCCGCTTCTGCAAGTCCGCCACCATAGCCTTCAAGGAAGTTATTTCCTCGCTCATCGCGGCACACTCCCGTGTTCTCGCCAGCAATCGCATACCCAAATTGGTAGCCGAGACCGCATGGAGAACAGTTAAATTATTGGACTCCTCCACCGCTGCTTTGTCAGACCTCTGTGCCACATGCAGATGATCTGTCGGTGTGAGCTTGCTGCCAATCATGCCTCCAAGCAGCGCTGCTCTGTTCGGCATTGCCTCAGAAAAGTTCGGTATTACCTCAGCAAAGTTTGAGGCCGTACCGTGATGATATGTGGAGTTTGGGAAGACATGGTTTTGAGGAGCCCTTATCTGCGCATTCGGTGGTGCAAGGGACAGTTCAAGGCTAAGATCATCAAGGTGAGTGCATGAGGATGCCATTGTTTTGTTTTTGGATTTTTTGATGTTTTCTCTAAATTTGCAGGAAGAAATGCGGGGTGCTCTTCTACTTCACCGAGATGAGTTTAAATAGACTTATGCAGATGAGGGACACGAAAGCACTTCGGATCTCGAGGGTGCTATCCTGTGCTCTTTTCTCTCGGATCCCTTCATTTCTGGCGCAAATTGCGAGCACGTTTTTTTTTTTAAAAGGGAGCATGTCTACACTTTCACTTACTTTTGCCTCCCTGTTTTCTGATGTTTGTGTTTTTGCTTTTTCAGTTTTTATTTTATTTTATTTTATTTTATTTTATTTTCAATTATTTTCTTCTTGTTTGACTGGTTTCTTAATAATGTAGTTGGAAGAAGAGACAAAATTAAAGATGCGTCTTGGACACCTGGTGCAAGAATCCCAACTCTTCTTTTAAATTATTGTTTGAATTGCGTGTTTATTTCAGTTTATTTATTTATTTATTTATTTTGTTTTTTATTTAATTAGGTAGTATAATTTAAAACTCATAGGATATTCTTTGAAGGAGCTAAATTTTTGGTAACTCCAGTGAGCAACCGCAGTCTATACAGTGTCTAGGAGTTCTTTAAGGCGACACCTTCGGTGTCTAAGAAGTTAGGGTTTTAAGCGGGACCATTGTGACCCCTCCAACCTTCCCGGAACCCCTGGCTGTGTTTTCTGAGGCCCTTAACTGGTCATCCTTAAGTTTTTCTCTTAAAAGAAGAAGCAGTTATTTGTGTATTTACTTAACTAAAAATAAAAATAAAAAAAAATAAAAAAATCTTGTTTGGGTCTTCGTGTTTTTGTTTGATTGTCGTTCTTTACATTTAGGGTCAATCGTTTCTTTGAGATAGCTAACGTTTTTATTTCCCAATTAAAGAAAAAAAAACACACATACACTTTAAAATTAAATAATAAATAAAAACTGAAATCATTTCTTCTTGGCGCTCGGTGTCTCGACCATAGGAGCTTTGAGTTTGGCCCTCTGGCTGTCCTCTTCCGGGGCTTCACGCACAGCCTCTTGGGGCTCATCACTTGAGCTCCCAAAGATCGCAATCTTAGCTTGAGCGTAACTACTCTCGCGATCCGCTTGCTTTCGTTTACCCGGTCGGTCTAGGTCCTCCAGTTGCTTTCTCATGTCGCGAGAGTACAACTCTACCATCTTTGATAGATTTTTATTCTCGTCTCGCAATACTTCTAGCTGGTGTCGATTCACCTCCACAATCCTTGACCTCTCCCTTTTCAAGCTTTTTATAGCACTCTGACAGTCTTCAACCATACTTCGCTCCGCCGCTAACTGAGCTTTCAGCACCTCTACCTCATGGGACTTCGCAAGTAGGCGATGACCCAAACTTGCAACACATGTTGTACTCTGCACGCTCAGTGCCAGGGCATCACTCGTGACCCGATTGTCATCCCTTGTCCCAAACACACGTATATCTTTGGGAGTCACTAAATTTCTGCCAACTCCAATAGCAACATCGTTGTCTAGGAGTATTGAGTCATTGACAGACACAGGCCCCCGTGAGGAGCCAAAGTAGGGCATCCATACTGGTGCTACTGCTTGGCCTCGTGTCTGAGTCGGTGGAGCTAGGTTGAGATCTAACGAAAAGGGGTAGGAAGAAGCCATTTGATTTCTCACTTTTTTTTTCTTTTTCTTGCTTCTTTTCTCTTTTGTGTTTCTGAGTTTGTGTGTTTTTTGTTTTTTTTCCCTTCTTTTTCCTTCTTATAGATGAAGTCTTTGACAAACAAACCCTAGCCGTTGCAGCGTCTAAGCGTTTTCTGAATATCCAGCGTTCCTCGAGTCCCACAACCTTCTCACTTTCCAACCGTTTCCAACACATTTGTCACGACTTGCTTTGTCTGAACGGACGCGTTCAGCAAAGTTGTCGCGCCTTTCCATGAGCCCGTAATTTTCGCTTGTGGATCTGCGGCGCCTCTATGCGTCGACACGTGGCTCCTGCTTTCTGCCCGTGACTATCCATGAAACGACATCAGGGACCACATTCCCTCTTTTTAGAAATCCCGCTTTGCGCTCATAATTCACATTTTATCTTTTTAAGAAAAAAATTAAATTTAAACGTGTGGGCTTCAGATTTCATGTTGGGTCGGGTTTTACCGTTGTTGGGTTAATTTCATTTTGGGTTGGGCTTTCAATTGTTTGGGTTTCAGTTTGTGTAAGATTATCTGTTAGGGCTTACTGTTTTGAGTGTTTTACTGTTTCGTGTTTTTTATTTATTTATTTTATTTTATTTTATTTGAATGTTTGTTTTGTAATTTTTATTTTGTAATTGTTTTATTTTATTTTTGTATGTTTTGTGATTTTTATTTGCTTTAATACCCTTCATTTGTTGTTATGACATTGGTTGTGGCTAATTTTTAAACATTGAGGACAATGTTCATTTCTAGGTTTGGGGGTATTGGAGTTTAGCAAGTAAATTTGGTTTTTCTTAAAATTAAAAAAAATAATAATTGAAAAAAAAAAAATTATTTATTTTTTTGCTTGTTTTTATTTTAAGTATTGTTTTGTTTTGTTTTTGTTTTGAGTCACTTTCCGAACACTTATGATGAGATAGTGATAAATGTTTGCATGACTTAAATAAAAATTGGATTTCATTTTATTTTAGTGTTTTTTTTTCTTTATTAAAAAATAAAAAAAAAATTTGGCATTGTTCTAGCATGATATGTTTGAAACCTTCTTTACACTTGCCATTTGTTTCATAATTTTCCAATTAAAGGATTTGCATGACCCAAAGAATTGTATCAAGCACAAATTAGACTTATATAACCATATAAAGTGAGCTTTTGAGCCTTGTACTTCAATTCATGAGTGTTATATACATACTCTTATTTTCTTGTCATCAAAGTTGTTGTTTGATCTCATTATTTATTGATTTGGTTGAACACTTAAAAGTCATTCATTCTTATGCAATTTGACTTCACGACATTTAAGAAGTGATATTAAGGCCCTCTTTGGATCGTTTGTGCCTTTCAAGCTAACCTTATGCATGCTTAAGCATGATTTTCCATTGTTAACCATTTTGAGCCTACATGTAAACCTTTTCTTTCATTTAACCAATTATATTTCCTCGCCTTAGCCTGAAAAACAAATATTTACCTTTCTAAGGAACTCATGAGCTTTAATTGAGATGTGTTTTTCACACTAAGTTTGGGAAGAGGTGTTACATTTCGAAGAAAAAAAAAAATTCACACAATTGGTGAAAGAAAAGAGAAAAGTGGTGGTTGAATGAAATTTCATTTTTGGGCCTTCAAAATAAATTGGTGTTTGTTGAATTAAAGGAAATGAGTGAATCAATGTAAATGAAGGTATAAGGAGTTTTGATCATGTAAAAGAAAAAAAAATCTAATCGTGATGATTCGAAGTCTTGTAAATAATTATTTTATGCTCTTACATTGCGAGTTCCTTGGACTTTGTATTATCCGTACCTTTCATTTCTTACTCACCTTACACCCTTGGCCCCATTACAACCCATGTTAAAGACCTAAATTGATCTTAAATGTCATGTGGTTGAATTGCATTCATTTTTCTACTTTTAAGTGTTTGACATCCTTCTTGAGATCATATTAATGCAAGTTCTTCATATTTCTATTGCGAGTTAAGTCCCTTATGGTTTAACTCTATTCTCATGTTTATAACTGAGTGTGCATTATAGCCCTCTTCTGAGTGATTCATTTGTGAGAGGACAACTTTGGTGAGATTTGAAGTTGAACTTATGCTTTGTATGATTTTTGAAATTGTGTGAAAACTAAGATTGGGGAATTTGTTGCATTTGGCTATCACACTACTACACTTTGAGCATATTGTGTTTAGAACTTTGCCGCTTTGTAAATAATGTCTAAAAATTGAGCTTTTATTGTTAAAACGTTTAAGTCATGTGCATGAGTCATTTCTCTTCAGAAAATGTTCGGAAAAATTGTTTTAAGTTCTTTGTGTTTTTGTGTTTGTTTTTGTTTTTGGTTTTGCTTAAGGACTAACAATCTTTAAGTTTTCTAATTACTTTGTTTTACAGAGTCAGTAAAACGTTTGTGGGTATCGTATCTGTTAAACCCTCAGGAGACACAACTCCTCCTACTAGGGATGCCTAGAGGTTTAAAGGCTTGTTGCATATGCTAAATGCAATCGAGTTACCTACGAAAGTGGTTTAGTTAACTTCTAGTTTTGTTTTTAACTTTGTTTTGTGTTGTTTTGCTCGAGGACTAGCAAAATCTAGGTTTGGGGGTATTTGATCGGTTCATAATTGTATATTATTTCTTACCCTTCTAACTTATGATTTGGTTATGTTTTTGAGTTAAACTTGTGCTTTTAATCCTTTTTATGTTTATCTTTCAGTTAATTGAGCTTTAGGTAACAATGATGGCTTTGGAGAACATAATTCATGCAATTCAAGCATGTTAAGGCCTAATTTGGATGAATTGATGAAGAGCTTAAAGACAAATTCATTATGGCTACAGCCCCCTGCCAGTCCAGTTCCGTAGGTCATATTGAAAGCTTTGTTTCAGCAACCTACATAGCTCTGATGAGGCCACATTCTTCATGAAAGTTGCTCCAATTGGTGTGTACTATAACATATCCAAAATTCAGCCCCATTGGATAAATCTGGAGTCCGTTACCTAGCAAACACAGAACCATGCTCAGGATGGATCTTATCAGCGCGGAAAATGAGTTAGCAATTTGTTTCGGCCTTAACTTCTTCCTCCGACCTTGGATTGGCCCAAATAACATATGGCTGGAAAGAAGACATTCTGAACTTCAATTTAGAGTGCTTAAAGTCCTAATTTGATTAAGAGAAGCCCAAGTTGTAAGCCCTTGAAGTTGCTGGTCATGCTGACCTCAGCATGTGCTGGTTGGATGCTTGGTCATGGTGAGCTAGGTATGAGCTATCATTTCTGGTTGGAAGCTTGGTCATGGTGACATGAAGATGAGCTAGGGCTGCTGGTGGGATTTAGTGGTGAAGTGCATCACCCATTTCAGATTTTCTAATACAAGTGCATCAACCATTTCAGATTTTATAATTCAAGTGTTGTATGCATTAGTCTTATTGAATTCTGATTTTCACTTCCCCTAGGCCTATAAATAGGGAAGTTCTCTAAGCTTGTAATAACACCCCAAGGGGGGGGGAGCTCTCAAACACTTCTCTAGAGCTCCCTTCCCTTCTCTCCCTCAAATTCTCTTAGTTTCCCTTTGTAGTTCTCAATTGTTGTAATAAGATCATTCTATTAAATTTTCTTTGTACTAAATATCAAACACTTTTCCTTTCTCTTCTTCTAATTCTCTAAAGCTTTCAAACACATGTTCTTCCAAAATCCTCAAAGTTCTCAAACATCTCTCTATTTCCCTTCTCTTCCAAAAGTCTCCATGTCTCAAACACTTCACAAACACATTTCTCTTCCTTCCCTAAGTTCTCAAATTCTCCAAGTTCACAAACATCCTCCAAGTTCTCAACCACTCTCTTCCAAATTCTCAAAGTTCCTAAACACTCTCTTCCAAAATCCACAAAGCTCTCAAAACACCTCTCTACTTTCTTCTCCAAATCCTCCAAGTTCTCAAACACTCTCTTCCAAATTCCCCATGTCTTAAACACATTCCCTTCCAAAATCCTCAAAGCTCTCAAACACATGTTCTTCCAAAATTCTCTAAAGTTCCCAAACACTTTCTTCTCCCTCCTCAAAGTTCTCAAACACTTCCTTTCTTCCTCAAAGTTCTCTTAGTTTCCTTAATGTTTTCTTAGTTGTAATTTATTTTTCTTTGTTATGTAAATTCTTTTCTTAAGTTTTCAAGTTGAATTAGTTTCCAAGTTTCAATTATGGTTTTTGTTCTTATTCATTATGCTTATAAGTTAATATGCTAGTTTGAATGATTGATCACCATTTAGGCTTGCATGTTAGCTATCTTGGTTTGAATTAAGAGTATACACCATGCTTTAATTCGAATTGAACTATGAATAGGAAGAGTATGTATGGACATTCGACAACAGGGATTAGATACATGCTTGGTTGTTTAAAATGTTCTTCTATGCTTAATGGGTTCCTAATGCTTAATTTTAGGTTAGACAACAAATGATCAAATTAGGGAATTAGGAACACAAGGTTATGACCACACACCATGGCTTAATCATACTTTAGCTAGAATCAATCCATTAATCTAATTGAACTTGGGAACTTATTTGCTTGAGTTACTTATTTCTTTCTTCCTTGTTTTATTTATTTCCTCTTTTTCATTTCTGTTTTGTGTAGGGAAACTAAATTGGATCATTCAATCACCAATCCCTGTGGAATCGACCTCGCACTTACATACGCTAAACTACCAACGGCTCGTGCACTTGCGAGTATCACAAGTTGAGGATGCAGCTTAATCCATTTTGGTGGAGCTAAATCTACGCAACAATGTGTCTACTTATTATTTGCCCCCACGCACTACCCGTGGGAAACCTAAAGTACAATATTCTCCTGATATACATGCCAAGTCCGAATATCTCATTAACCATTATATGTCAACTCATCTTTTATCTAAGTCATATGCATCATATTTATGTCAATTATCTAGTGTATGTGTGCCAACTAAGTTGCAGGATGCTCTATCTGATCAAAAATAGGTAGATGCAATGCATATTAAGTTGGAAGCCTTGAACAAGTATGCCACTTGGGAGTTAGTTCCTTTACCAAAAGGGAAAAAGGCAGTTGGGTGCAGATGGGTGTTTACTTTGAAGCACAAAGCTGATGGTTCCATTGACCGTTACAAGGCAAGATTGGTAGCAAAAGGGTATACTTAGACCTATGGAGTGGATTACACAGAGACTTTTGCTCCAGTAGCGAAGCTCAATACTGTGTGCGTACTCTTGTCCTTAGCTGCTAACCATGATTGGCCGCTGTTACAATTTGATGTCAAAAATGCATTCCTTCATGGTGACCTCAAGGAAGAAATATACATGGATCCCCCGCCAGGTATCCCTGTGACCTTTAAGGAGGGTGTGGTGTGCAAGCTACGAAAATCCTTATATGGATTAAAACAATCTCCAAGAGCTTGGTTCGGGAGGTTTGCTGCATCTATGAGGAAGTCTAGGTATGTACAAAGTAACTCAGATCATACTCTGTTTCTGAAACGTCGCATAGGTAAATTGACAGCTTTAATAATTTATGTTGATGATATGATTATAACTAGAGATGATCAGGTAGAAATACAGAGTCTTCAGAAATATCTTGCGTCTGAGTTTGAAATGAAATCATTAGGTGACTTGAAATACTTTCTTGGGATTGAAGTTGCCAGATCTAAGCATGGTATTTTTTTGTCCCAAAGAAAGTATGTTTTGGACTTGCTTGCAGAAACTGGAATGTTGGATTGTAAACCCATTGATACTCCTAGTGAACAGAATCACAAGTTGGGGTTGTATCCTGATCAAGCTCCTACTAATAAGGAGCGCTATCAACGGCTTGTGGGAAAATTAATTTATTTGGCTCATACACGTCCTGATATTGCATATGCAGTAAATGTAGTTAGTCAGTTTATGCACTCACTTAGTGAAGACCATATGGGTGCCGTGACACGTATTTTGAGATACCTCAAAGGCACTCCTGGCAAGGGGTTAATGTTTTCCAAGTATGGTCATACAGATGTGGAAGGGTACACAGATGCTGATTGGGCAGGATCAGCTACAGATAGGCGCTCAATATCTGGGTATTTTATGTTTGTTGGTGGCAATCTTGTTATGTGGAGGAGTAAGAAACAAAATGTGGTGTCTCGATCTAGTACTGAGGCCGAGTATCGGGAAATGGCCCATGACGTATGTGAGTTACTATGGTTGAGGAGATTGTTGAGAGACCTTGGTTTTGGGCCTAAGAAACCCATGGATTTATATTGTGATAATACGGTTGTGATTGCAATTGCTCATAACCCTGTACAACATGATCGTACGAAGCATGTGGAGGTTGATCGAAATTTCATTAAAGAAAAGTTGGATGCTGAGATTGTTTACTTCCCGTTCATCAGTTTTGAGTATCAGTTAGCCGATGTTCTTACGAAAGCGGTTTCTACAAGTATCTTTCTCACCTCGCTTGACAAGTTGGGCATGCGTGACGTCTTTGCTCCAACTTGAGGGGGAGTGTTAGCGAGATATCCTAGCTCTATTAGGATATTTCCTTCTTATTCTATTAGGATTTTTATTTATTTCCTTTTGTATAGATATTATGTAATTAGGATTCCACTTATTTCCTAGTTTAACCCTACTAGGGTTTGTAACCTTGTATTATAAATACCTCCTTTCGGAGAATGAAATATATCTGAAAATATTCTACCATATTGTTTGACTGCCCTTATTTTTAACTCAACGTTAATAAGTTCATGTTCTCCAATTAGCTATTGTTTTCCAATTAAATGAGCAAAATTTATATAATTAAAACTACATGAACTAGAAGAAACCTTGAATTTTAGCAACTATTTTTGTAATTCGGCCATAAAGCTAACACTCAAACTAAACACAAAAGGATTGAATAATGGAAAATGATATGATTACTACATTTTATACCACATTGTGTACCACCTCTTTAATAGAGGTTGAGCCCACCTCTTTATAAAAAAGTGGTAAGCCTAGTATAATTGTAAATGATGTTATATTTCTCCAAGAGGAGGATATATATACAAGTACAAGTTGACTTTTCCTATAAGGAAAAGTAATTCGCTAATTACAAGCAATCCTAACTAGGTAACTATTCTAATTAGGTAACGTGAATTACACCAGGAAATCAGGAATCACGGGATCCCTGAATTATGGCTCAAGCCAACACTCCCTCTCAAGTTGGTGCGTAGATATCTCCCATGCTCAACTTGTCATGTGAGTCATGAAAAACCTTTGCCGACACCGCATGCGTTAAGACATCTACCAGCTGTTCTTCTGACTTTACAAATTTTATATTGATTAGCTTTTCTATCAACTTCTCCTTGATATAATGCTTATCCACTTCAACATGCTTAGTTCTGTCATGTTGAATTGGATTATTTGCTATCTCTCTCGCAATTTGGTTATCACAATAAAGCTCCATGACTTTCTTTGGTGGAAACCCAATTTCAAACAAGAGTATTCTTAGCCAAAGAATCTCACAAACTCCTTGTGCTATGCCCCTGTGTTCTACCTCAGCTGAAGATCAAGCCACTACATTCTGCTTCTTACTTCGCCATGTAACCAAATTACCCCCAATGAAAGTGAAGTAACCTGATGTAGAACATCTATCTGTTATATTACTTGCCTAATCTACATTTGTATAACCATTAGCATCCAAATGTCCTAGTTTTCTGAATATCAAGCCTCGGCTTGGAGCTTTCTTCAAATAACTCAAAATCCTCATAACTGCAGCTAAGTGATCCTCAGCAGGAGAATGCATGAACTTGCTAACAACACTAATTGCATATGTGATATCTAATCTAGTGTGCGAAAGATAAATTAGTCTTCCCATTAACCTCTAATATCTCTCCTTGTTGGTTGGCACTTGATCAGGATAGATTGCTAGGTGATGATCCTACACAATAAAGGTTTCGGCTGGTGCACACCCTACAATACCAGTTTCTATCAGCAGGTCTAGAACATACTTACTTTGAGAGGGATAAATACTAGTAACAGAGCGAGTTACTTCAATTCCCAAAAAATACTTCAAAGCCCCCAAGTCCTTCATCTCAAACTCTGAGGCTAAGTACTTCTGTAATTTACTCACTTCAATAACTTCATCACCAGTAACTACTATATCATTGACATAGATTATCTGCAAAGTAATCTTACCATCCCGGCGTTTGATAAATAGGGTATGATTCGAGTTACCTTCATGATATCCATACTTCTTCATTGCTTTAGTGAACCGCTCAAATCATGCTTGCAGAGACTGCTTCAATCCATAAAGGGCCTTTCGAAGCCTACACACCTTCCCACCATTATTAGACAACCATAGCCAGGTGTCATGTCCATGTACACTTCTTCTTCTAGATCTTCATGCAGAAAGGCATTCTTCACATCAAATTGCTTGAGAGACCAATCTAAATTAGCTGCTAAGGACAATAGAACTCACATCATATTCATTTTTGCCACCGATGCAAATGTATCCTGATAACCAACTCCATACTTGTGCATATACCCTTTGGCTACAAGTCTTTATGTAATAACCCGATCCTAAATTATTATTTAATTATTAAATTATTCTAGTAAAAGATAATTTTACCCCGAGAATATTTTAATGGGTTTAAAAGTTAACTTTTGTGCAGGAAAGAATTTGGGAATTTTAGTCATACCATTGCATAGAGCACATCGAGTTGAGTCCATAGACACGTAGTGGGCTCAAATCAGAGTTGTAACGAAGAAGTTATGATCTACGGAAGCCCAGTGGCATAAACGTAAATATTTCAAAGATCAATTTTTAAAAGGACAATGCTTGGCTCCTGATATATCAGGAGCCATTCCTCCTCAACACATTATGTGGCCTCCTTAAAAAATGACACATGTTTTTTTTTTCTTTTTCTTTTTTTTTAATTTTTTTTTTCACCGACTCTCCCTCTCTCTCTTCTCACCCACTCTCCTCTCCTCCCCCACCTCTCTCCTCTCATCTCGCCGGCTCTGTCTCTTCCCCTGCAACTCATTAGAATAAATTTTCATCCCCTTTCTCTTCCCATCGCTACCATCTTCCTGATAGATTGCTCACGATGGCATATTCAATTTCCATTAGGGTGTTGGAGAAATCACTTTCTTTGTTCCATCATAGACAAGAATGGGATCGTGTTCGTGGGTACCGTTACTACTATGACATATGGGTTCTGGAAATGGATTCCTTGAAAATGATTTGCACGATTCCTGTTCCAGCAGAGGGAACAATTGCATTTCTATTGGGGTTTACAACAGATGGTGGTGTTCATTTTTCAAGTTCCGACAATTGCATTCCCATTGGCGTGGTGTTCATTTCTCTTCCCATCGATGCCATCTTCCATCCTCGACATCAACGTTGACCATTGTCATCCATCTCCGCGTCACCTCCCCCTCCCCCATTCCCCGTTCTCTCACCAATCACCCCTCCTCCATCATCATCACCCAAACACTATATCTTGATTTCTCTCCTTTTTAATTTTTAATTTTATTTAGTTATTTATTGGGAAGTTCTGAAAATCTTAGGAATGGTGGAAGATTCCAGGGTACAACTTGGGGGAGAAAAAATTTCTCTGGTGCCACTCTCTCTCCTCTAGAACTGAGTTGTAGGGAAAGAGATGGAGTGATGGAAAGATGAGATAAGAGAGAGCACGGGAGTAGAGGAGAGGTGAGTGGGTGAGAAGAGGGCACATCTTATGTTGAGGAGGAATGGCTCCTGATATATCAGGAGCCAAGCATTGTCCTTTTTAAAAACCCTGAATTCTCTCTCTCTCTCTCTCTCTCTCTCTCTCTCTCTCTCTCTCTCTCTCTCTCTCTCTCTCTCTCTCTCTCTCTCTCTCTCTCTCTCTCTCTCTCTCTCATGCGCAGAACCCCCCTTGCTGTAACTATTCATCCAATGGCTTTTTGGGCCACCACCATCGCATCCGGCTACCATTTTGGTTGGCACCAGTCCTAAAAGAACCATCATAATCTCCTCTCTCCATCCCAACCCATAGCCGACCCAGTCGCCGTGGCCTGCAGAAATTGTGAAAAACCGACCGGTTTTACCCATAACTTCCCAGAGTTCGTTCGGGCGATTCCGACTACCAATTTCTTCGATCTAGGTATGCTTTTTTATTTTCTCAATGTGTTCTAGCTGATGGTTGGGTTGATTAGGATCAATTCTGCATTTTGAAACTCAAACTATCGCTTAAAGTTTTGGCCGACTTCGGCTCATGTTTCCGACAAGTTCCGATCACTTTTTGGCCAAGGTCTAAGAACAAAAGTTGCTCTACTCATTGTTCTGATCGTATAGGTATAGGTCTTGACCGGCGGTTTGGAGATTTTCCGATCGCCGGAATTACTATGAACACCCACGCGCTGCAGGAGCGTGTGGCGGCTCGTGGGCCACTTTGTAGCTAGTCTTTGAGTCCTAAAATGATATCCATGTCGTCCCGAGCACGACGATATGCTCATATTTGAATTTGGTTATCGTTTGACTGTCGATCGGATATCGCATATTAGACATTATCCGGGTTCGATGTGTTCGGACTGTTGGATCGACTCTGTTTTCATACATGTTGATCTAGGCATTTCCAGGATTGTGTAGGAATTCGCGGACTGTGAATCGGAATCCCGGATGCTCCGATTCAATGACTTAAAGTTTGCGTTAAACGATAACCGTGCGATTGCGAGCGATCCGACCGTTCATTTCAAACCAAACTTGAAGGAAATGTATAGTAAACCTTGTTGAACCCGGAGGAACTCTCGGATCAGAAATCGGAGATGGTGGGCCCTGCAGGCCCGGTTGACCAAGTTTGGGCAGTTTGACCCCTCGGTTGACCGTGAGTCTTACGAGGTAGTTCCACCCTTCAAGGAGTCCCAGAAGGACCTCATAAACAAGTCTTGACTATTATTTGAGTTATTTTGATTTTGTTGGAATTATGAGATTGTTTTATAGTATCTTATGGAATTCTTGGATATTATTTTGATAAGTGAAGTTATGGAATAGATGAGCATGGAATACTTGATTGGTGGGTTGTGAAGGTGAGCCGTGGGTCTCGGCTATATTTATTAGGGAATGAGTGGACATTTGTTTTTAAGTGTACTTCGCTCTTTTAATATGTAATTTCTTGCATAAGTGAGTATTAATTAAAAATTGATTTAATTTGAGTTAATAAGGATATGGGATCACTAAGGGTTAATATTTTTACATTATTTATTATTATTAAAGTATATGACTGAGTGATATTGGATTATTTAAATGTAGTTGAGAACTGATTTTTTGCGAAAGTTGATAAAAGATTTGGAAAATGGATTTGTGGAATAAGGGAAAGTTTATGATAAGTTTCGAAATATGGTTTTCAAACCCACCACAAGAGTACCCCCCTAGTTTCCTTTGAAACAGTTTTGTCATTTATGACAATGCCCCACGAGTTTCGGGGATGCCTGAACCGTGTAGTGTGAGGATATGCGTTCTCAGGCTGACGACATGTCCCCCGAGTTCTGCGAGGATATGCGTTCTCGGGCTGACTACGTGTCCCCCGAGTTCTGCAAGGAATGCAGCTCTGGTTAACTTTGTGTTTTCGAGGCATGCGAGGATGTGTGGCTTATGTGACACTTGGAATTTACAGAATATTATTGGAATTGACGGATAATGAATAGGGGTATGCCTAGGTGGAGAGCATTTGAGTTTTGAGATGTTTAAAACTAAAATTGATGATTTTATTTTGGTACTTATTGGTGAAGGTTTTAATATATATTTTCTAACTTATGAGACAATGATTGAGAGTTTTCTAAGTTTTAAGGATTTTATATAATTCACAATTATTTTCTTAAGTGATGAATTTATTTTTACATGTGAAGGAGGGAAACATATTTTAGTTAAATTGTTGATATTGACATTAAGGTTTCACGTGGTCAATGCTATTTTAATAATTTTATCGTTTTCCTACTTATAAGTAATAAGTTAATTTTATATATATATATTTATTTATTTATTTATTTATTTATTTATTTATTTATTTATTTATTTATTTATTTATTTATGCACATATAAGAGGAGTGGAAGATTGTTTTGTAATCAATAGCCCTTGCTTGAGTTTCAGTGGATTGATTTGAATTACTTATGAAGGTTTCTCGATTTTATTTTATTAAATTACCTATGTTTACTTATAATTTATGTAAAAAGAATTACGTATGGCTTGATCCCTTAGTAAGGGTACGTAGGCAACCTACAGTTACTAGGTGCAGCCACAAGATCAAGTGTTGAAAATTTGTTCAGTTAAGTTATATTGGAAATTGATAACGTGTTCATGTTGTTCTAAGATTTGTAACCAGATTCAGATGGCAGAATGATTTATTTGGTATAAAGAGTTCTGAAACTATTTAAAGTTATTTTTCTAATGCATGTTGAGCGATTGGCATTTGAATTTCAATTTTAACTGTATATTTTTTTACAGGTGGAAAATTTATTGGGTAATAACCATTTTTCAGGGGAAACTCTGCGGTTTTTTGGCAGAAGTTAAACCCTTAAGTGTGTTTTTCATTTTGCGGTTCAGGGCAAGAGGGTATTTTGGACATTTATACCCGACACCTGCCAAGTGTAGGACACGTCTAAGGTTCGACACAGATTCCAAAGTGGAATTTAGGTCGGGTCTTGCCACTTGCTTTATATCTGTCTATTGTATCATCAGCTTTGTGCTTAACTGTGTACACCCATCGACATCCAACAGGTTTCTTTCCTTTAGGTTGTGGAACTATCTCTCATATTTCATTCTTCTGTAAGGCCTCCATATTCACATTCATTTCTTCCACCCATTTTGGGTCTTGCAAAGCTTCTTCCAACCGATTAGGAATTTTAATTCCTTCCATCTGACTGAGAAATGTTTTAGCTTGAGGAGACAATCTATCTGTGTGTGTAGACATAATCAGTAATGGCATATTTCACCTTGCCTTCTAGTGAGAATCTGTCTGGTGGTATTCCCCTTTTTGCTCGTGCAGGTAATTTTTTCACAATTTCAACAATATTTTGAGAAGCACTGGGATCCGAAGGACTTACCTCAAGGATATTCAGTAGAGCATGAGCAGGTATGTTCAAGATAGGGAGTCGCTGCTATCCAGTTCGGAATCGTTGCTATCCTGTTCGGCTCTGCTAGACTAGTCAGCAGCCTGCTTGGCTCGGCTCGACTAAGCTAAGCGGCTCTGGTTCTAGCGCACTATTTTGTGCTTTTTTTTTCCCCTGTATTTCTATCTCAAACCAATTATGTGCTTCCTTTACTGTATTCTCCCCGTGAAGGACATGATTGGGCACATCTAATAGAAAAAGAAAAAAAAAACATCTTGTTCTCCACAAACGTAACATTCATGGTAACATAAAAGCGGCGACTGAAGGGATGGTTGATCGGTTCATAATTGTATATTATTTCTTACCCTTCTAGCTTATGATTTGGTTATGTTTTTGAGTTAAACTTGTGCTTTTAATCCTTTTTGTGTTTATCTTTCAGTTAATTGAGCTTTAGGTAACAATGATGGCTTTGGAGAACATAATTCATGCAATTCAAGCATGTTAAGGCCTAATTTGGATGAATTGATGAAGAGCTTAAAGACAAATTCATTATGGCTACAGCCCCCTGCCAGTCCAGTTCCGTATGTCATATTGCAAGCTTTATTTCAGCAACCTACATAGCTCGGATGAGGCCACATTCTTCATGAACGTTGCTCCAATTGGTGTGTACTATAACATATCCAAAATTCAGCCCCATTGGATAAATCTGGAGTCCGTTACCTAGCAAACACAGAACCATGCTCAGGATGGATCTTATCAGCGCGGAAAATGAGTTAGCAATTTGTTTCGGCCTTAACTTCTTCCTCCGACCTTGGATTGGCCCAAATAACATATGGCTGGAAAGAAGACATTCTGAACTTCAATTTAGAGTGCTTAAAGTCCTAATTTGATTAAGAGAAGCCCAAGTTGTAAGCCCTTGAAGTTGCTGGTCATGCTGACCTCAGCATGTGCTGGTTGGATGCTTGGTCATGGTGAGCTAGGTATGAGCTATCATTTCTGGTTGGAAGCTTGGTCATGGTGACATGAAGATGAGCTAGGGCTGCTGGTGGGATTTAGTGGTGAAGTGCATCACCCATTTCAGATTTTCTAATACAAGTGCATCAACCATTTCAGATTTTATAATTCAAGTGTTGTATGCATTAGTCTTATTGAATTCTGATTTTCACTTCCCCTAGGCCTATAAATAGGGAAGTTCTCTAAGCTTGTAATAACACCCCAAGGGGGGGGAGCTCTCAAACACTTCTCTAGAGCTCCCTTCCCTTCTCTCCCTCAAATTCTCTTAGTTTCCCTTTGTAGTTCTCAATTGTTGTAATAAGATCATTCTATTAAATTTTCTTTGTACTAAATATCAAACACTTTTCCTTTCTCTTCTTCTAATTCTCTAAAGCTTTCAAACACATGTTCTTCCAAAATCCTCAAAGTTCTCAAACATCTCTCTACTTCCCTTCTCTTCCAAAAGTCTCCATGTCTCAAACACTTCACAAACACATTTCTCTTCCTTCCCTAAGTTCTCAAATTCTCCAAGTTCACAAACATCCTCCAAGTTCTCAACCACTCTCTTCCAAATTCTCAAAGTTCCTAAACACTCTCTTCCAAAATCCACAAAGCTCTCAAAACACCTCTCTACTTTCTTCTCCAAATCCTCCAAGTTCTCAAACACTCTCTTCCAAATTCCCCATGTCTTAAACACATTCCCTTCCAAAATCCTCAAAGCTCTCAAACACATGTTCTTCCAAAATTCTCTAAAGTTCCCAAACACTTTCTTCTCCCTCCTCAAAGTTCTCAAACACTTCCTTTCTTCCTCAAAGTTCTCTTAGTTTCCTTAATGTTTTCTTAGTTGTAATTTATTTTTCTTTGTTATGTAAATTCTTTTCTTAAGTTTTCAAGTTGAATTAGTTTCCAAGTTTCAATTATGGTTTTTGTTCTTATTCATTATGCTTATAAGTTAATATGCTAGTTTGAATGATTGATCACCATTTAGGCTTGCATGTTAGCTATCTTGGTTTGAATTAAGAGTATACACCATGCTTTAATTCGAATTGAACTATGAATAGGAAGAGTATGTATGGACATTCGACAACAGGGATTAGATACATACTTGGTTGTTTAAAATGTTCTTCTATGCTTAATGGGTTCCTAATGCTTAATTTTAGGTTAGACAACAAATGATCAAATTAGGGAATTAGGAACACAAGGTTATGACCACACACCATGGCTTAATCATACTTTAGCTAGAATCAATCCATTAATCTAAATTGAACTTGGGAACTTATTTGCTTGAGTTACTTATTTCTTTCTTCCTTGTTTTATGTTCTTTGTTTTTGTTTCTATTTTGTGTAGGGAAACTAAATTGGATCATTCAATCACCAATCCCTGTGGAATCGACCTCGCACTTACATATGCTATACTACCAACGGTTCGTGCACTTGCGAGTATCACAAGTTGAGGATGCAGCTTAATCCATTTTGGTGGAGCTAAATCTACGCAACAATGGTAACACTAGTAAATCTTTTGTTGATGTGCAAAACCCAAAAAGACACAGCAGAGGGCACATGGATCTAACTTGGTTCAGTGAGATTTATTGAGATGGACATACACCACATAATAAAAAATGCAATGAGTGAGAGTGCCTTTGAGAACAAACAGGAACATGAGCAACCAATGTCTGGAGTACTGTTTTGAAACCCAAAACACGTGAAGGCACACGATTAAGGAAAGCTTAGGCAGTCTCAAGAATATGGTGATTTTTGCGATCAGCCACACCATTCGGTTATGGAGTCTACCGACACGTAGTTTCATAGAGAGTGCCTTTGTCAGTGAAGAAGTCTGCGAGTGTGTGGTTAACAAATTTCCCTCTATTATCTGAACAACTTTAATCGAACAAGAATATTAAGTTTGAATCATCGTGTAAAAATTCTTTAATAAAGAACCAAATTCCCTTTTATGCTTCATAACATAAAGCCAAGTTAACCGAGTACAATCACCAATGAAGATAACAAACCACCGAACACCAAAGACAGTAGTAATCGGAGATAGACCCCAAACATCTGAATGGATTAAATCAAAAGGAGATGTGCTTTTATTCAAACTAGGTGGATAAAAAGTTCAGTGACTGTTTGTAAGAATACAAGTCTCATACTGAAAATCAGAAATTTGTACTCCACGAAATAGAGATGGAATCAAAGACTGCAAATAACCAAAGGAAACATGACCCAACTGCCAATGCCATAACCAAATCTTCTTATACTTCTCACTGACAACACCCCCAAACCTGATGAACATGACCTGGTGCAATGTCATCCATATAGGTACCATGCCCAATGATCTCTCTGGTATGAACATCCTGAAGCAAACAAAAGGAAGAGAACATGAGCATGCAACAATCTAACTATTCGGTAACTTGTCCAACATATAATAAATTATGGGTCAAAGTAGAAACAAGCAAAGTTTTATGTAAAGAAAGGGTGGGAGTAAGAGTGATGGAACCAGCCCCAGTGACTGAGTTAGATTTTCCATTGGCAGTAATCACACTTGTTTTAGTAGGAGCAGTCATAGAATGAAAAAAAGCTTTATCATAGGTCATATGATCAGTAGTACCCGAATCAATAATCCAACTTGTATCTCGTTCGTTGGAAAGCACTAAAACTTTTCCCTCATTACCTTCGGAGTCAGCAGACTCTGGAAGGGGTAATTGAAAGAGAACAGTAAAAGAATCATCAACTGAATGAGTTGCCATGGGCGAGGTTGAGACACCCGAGGTAGCATCCGCTGCAGCGATAGCAGCTACACGCTTCTGCCATTCTTTTTATTTGCCTACACCGCCTTTCGTTGCTTTTGGCATTCAAGGAACCACTTTGAAAACCCATTCTTGTGAAAACACGTGGCATATGTATGACAATTCCCACTACAAAAAGTGCAATGCATGTTTTCTTTTTCCTCAGGGGTTGGATGGGAAAAATAAAAACTAGCAGTAGGGGCTTTGGAAACCATTACAGCAGAGGATTCAATCTTTCCATCCTTCTTGAGCATCGCCTCCCAGCGTTGGGCCTTTTTACGAATAAAAGTGTTGTATTATTAATTGACACAAATAAATGTGCAAACAACTAATTAAAAATACCTGCAAGTGTACGAATCTATTGAGGTATAGATTATGTAAGTACATGGTCGATCCCACGAAGAACTGTCGGCTTCCTACAAGTTCTAATTTGAGTATGTAAAGAACAATTATTAAACACACCACAAATGCACAAATGCAAAATGGAAACTATAAGCACGAGAAGAGAACGGTAAAAGAAAGGAAACACAACAAGAAACCAAATATAAACACACAAAAATCACGTTTCGACCTCTATCCAATGTTTGGCCTATAACTTTCTAACCGTTTATCCAAATTTAACGTACTTTATACAGTTGGATTTAGCACCAAAAAAAAAAAAGTCATCAAGGACCAAATTCCAAAAACAGTGATAAATAAAAAGCGACCGGTCGTTCAAACTAGCGACCGGTCATTCAAACTGGCGACCAGTCGTTTTTAGGCAGATTCGTTTCTCTGTTTTTCCAGTTTCAACCTTTGTCCAGTTGTTGACCTATAACTTTCCAACCATTTGTCCAAATTTCAAGTTCTTTATATGGTTGGATTCAGCACAGAAAATGAAAGAACACAAAGTGGACCAAAAGTCAAAAACAATTACGGAAACATACAAAATTTAGCTAAGAAGACACACAACGTTTCAAACACACACACACACACATTGGGGGGGGTTTGATTTGGTTTAAGTGACCTATTTCTAATGCTTAAATGCAAATGAACTCTAAATTTAACAAGATGGCAGAGATTAAAATCAAAATGTGAAATTAATATGTAACAAACACTAGGGTTTTGGAATCCACCCTGAACAATTCTATCCATGTTCATGGGCACTCAAGTGATGAACTCTAAATGTGTTGATGAAGATGTTCGCAATCAAGACCGGTTTAATGGCTCAAGATTCATGATTCTCTCTAATATAAGTAGAGTGCAGGGCTAGTGTTACAATATTTGTGCCTTCCCTATAACCAAATCTAGGTATGCTTAGTACTTTGATTCAATTACAAGAAAAACCCATTAAGTTCAAAGAGAATATGAACATCACAAGAACCCTAATAGTATGATGTTTACATTAGGCATTCAAGAAACCAATTCACATGGATGATTCTTACTTCATCCATTTATTGCTTAGGAAAACATGAAGATACACAAAATTCCAACAACCTCAAGAAGCATGCTTTCAAAGGTGATCAATCAAAGAAAAACATAGAACAAGGATAGATTATTTTAGTGAATGGAAATTCATCAACAATATCTACAAATTCATACACTCAAGCATCAAAACAATAAGGTATTCATGTTTAGGGCTTCAACCTAAGCCCCAGCTGTGGAGTTTAGCTCCTTATACTTATTTCAAACACAAATTCAAAACAAAACTAGAAAGAGTTTACAAGTTTTGTGAAAGTGGTGGAAGCTCAAGGTCTTCAATGGTGGAAATCTTCTTCACTTCTTGCTTGGTTGCCCTTGTCTTCCTCCTCTAGCTCTCTAGCTCTCAAAACCTGCTCTCTCTCTCTCTCCAAAAAAATCTCTGCAAAGTTGAATAATCTAATCCAAAGAATGGCTGATTCCCTTTGTTCCCCTTTCTCTCCTCTTTCCACTCATTACTCCAATGGATCCTTCACTTTCACCCAAAGTTCTTTGACTCTTCTCTCCACTTGGCTTCACTTTCATCATTTTTTTTTACTTGCAATATATTGAGAAAGATTTCAGATTATCTAAGTGAAATATTGTTACCAAGGTGTGGTAACAAGTAGATAATTAAGGGTGACACTCAATGAAGGTAAATGTGGTCCAAACCACAATTTCAAGATTAGGATAAATGTTGGATCGATTGGATAGGCTATACTTGTTCAGTGGAGCTCAAATTCGGATATGTTATAGTCAACATCCATTGGAACAAGTTTCATGAAGATCTTTACCTCATCCGAGCATCGGAGCATGTTGATCCAAGGCCAAGAAGTTGACCTGCGAAAATGAACAAAAACAGAATTTATAACCAATAATGCATTTTTAGCTCATTTTCATTCTAACTAAGGTAAAGTCTATGAAAACACAAAAAAGAAGTAAAAAGCTAGAAAATGTCAAGAACTAACTCAAAATAATGGGTGAATAACATGATAAAGCATGTGCAAAAATGAACCCAACAAAAAGCAAACGACTCCTCCAATTTTGGCAATGGACTTAACCTCAACAAATATCCTCTAATTTTATCAAACTCATCATCTAGACCTACAAGAAAATCATAAATACAATCTTTCTGTATCTCAGCCTGTTGAATCTTCACATCATCAGGGCACTTCATGTTGATTGGACTACGACAGTCTAGTTTCAACCAAACGCTCTTAAGCTCAACAAAGTAGGATGAAATATCGTGACCTCCTTGAGTAATACAGGTTGCTTTACACCGTAATTCATAAATCAGTGATTCATCAGACGCGTCATAATATATTTGGGTTGCACTCTCCCAGACATCTTTAGTTGTTGGTAGATCTAAGATCAATTATACTAAATCTGGTTCCATGGTTTTTACTAACAATCCTTTAACAATGGAGTCTTCAATACACCACGGATCAAAGTCCGGAGAGTCTTTCTCCACTTGAGCCACCTTCGCTGTCAGATAACCTCTTTTACCCTGGCCTGACACATGAAGCAACATCATCTTTCCATTCAACTGTATGGTGAATGGGTAACGGAAGTATCATTGCGAACTATAACAATTGGTTGCATCATGTCAAGAGTTTTGCGGGTTTCTGAAGCACTGGATTTTGCGGCGACGGTGGGGGTGTCTAGGGTATCTTCGAAAACCATGGAGAGAGAACAAGTTTGGAGGGTAGGTTGTGCCGGCTAAGATCGGCGGGTTTGTGTTTTTAGGGTTTTTTGTCGCACTAGGTTTGTGACGACAAGGATGTTGCCGCTATTTTGCGGTAGTTTTTTTTTTTTTGGTTGCCATAAGCTGTAGAGGTTGCCGATGGCTAGGGTTTTTGTATTTTTGTTTGAGAGGACGGGTTTAGCCAACTCTGATACCAACTCAAACACAGAAAGATTGAATAATTGTGAATGATATTATATTTCTCCAAGAGGAGGATATTGATGGGTTTCCCTGTTAGAAATGTGCCCTAAGAGCCAATACATTTGATGTGATCTCCTTAGAATACATTTCATATATGATATATAAAGGGCAAACTTAATTTGTTATCTTTTACATCGTGTAAAGAAACAAATGTCCAGGGTATGCTAAATAAGAGATAAAGTAATCTAAAGAAGATTAGATTCTTGAGACCTTTAATCTCTAACTGTAGTATCCCAAAATGTTCCTAATCATAGGTTATCAAATGGGCATTGATAAACCGTCAAGATTAGCACATATTATGTATGCTCAATTGGGAGGATGGTTAGTCTCAAACCATTTGTATAGTTGACACTAATACAAGTATGTGGGTGCTCATTAGTGAATGAGTACACTGAACGCGATCAACCGTAGTTCTCGTATGGAGTATTTATCTATATGTCAAACGAGAACTCATAGTTGCAATAATGCAAATTAGTCCTTAGACCTAAGGCATCATGGTTGTCCTGTGATGCGTTATTGATCTTTGATAACTCTTAAAGGCAAGCCGTAAAAGATTTGTCTTAAGTGTTGTTGGGATCTCTTAATTCATCATAGGGGCATGTGAATGTACAATAAGGAATCTCTACTTTCGATAAAGAAGGAGAATGTTTCAAGATGTGATTCAGTAAATCTTTGGCCAAAGTATTTTGAGCTTGATTTAGAAAGTTGTTCTTAATCATGTTCTTTTGAATCACTTGAGGTTGTAAATCATATTAGGGGTTTGACATAATCAATCCGTACCCTAATAATATGATTTGAAACATTGTATAAGAGAAGGACCGTATTGCATTGCAATTCCAACTGAATAGGTTCTTCATCTATTCTGGTTAGCTTAGGTAGCCTTGATATATTGCTAGATGTCACTCTTGGCTTGTGGAAGTCCTAGGATTGATTGTGATCGATCCAAATAAAGGAAGAATTAAAAAGGGGTTTTAATTCCAGTTGGTTAGAAAGAGTTCTTATATTTTCCCACTGCCTTGCTAATTAGAACCTAATGGATCGCACACCTTAAATGGTTAACTTTGAGTAATACAAATGAGAATGAGGAAATCAATTTGATTGATTTGATGTGGATGATTTACTACGTGTAAAAACGTATTTGGGCCTCGGTAATAGTTAACGGAAAGCCCAAATGGTTGGGTATCAAGCCCAAGGGCTTAAGACACCTAAATATTATGGTTTAAGTGTCATAAGGCCCAATTTTGGAAGCCCAATGGGTTTTGGCCGAAAATGCTTAAGTAAATGTGTATGGGAATTGTTTCCATAAGCTCATTAACACACAAACACAATCCAACATCAACCAAATGGGTTTGGAAGATCAAAGAGAGAAAAAAGAGAGTTTTCAAGAGTGAAACACTTCAATCTTTCAAAGTGGTTTAGATTGAAACCAATCTTGAGAATCTTGCACTAGCATCTAAGTATTCTCAAGATACTTCTTCTCATCTCAAGGTTCCATTGGTGTGGAGACTTAGAGGCCATATACTTTTGTGGCTCACATGGAGGAGAAAGATTAAGGAGCAAAGATCAAAGAGGAGATCAACAAAGTGGAAATTATCAAGAGAAGACCAAACACAAATTGGTTCATATAATTGCTTCAAGGGTAATTAGATCTTATCCTTTCTCTTGAATTTTCATTTATGAAAAACATATCAATGTTCATGGCTTAAGATACTTGGAAGAAGTTTTGTTTTTTGAATTTAAACAACCACCTTAGACTTCCGCTGCGATTAATTTGATTAAATGCATGTTTAATATTCAAATGAACTTTGGAAAAATATTTTGAAATTCCTACATTCCCTCCTTTGTGGAGGAGAGAAAAAGAAGGGAAAATAAATAGTAAAATAAAGAAAACAAATGGAAGAGAAAAGGAGAAAGTGTCTCATCATGTATGGCCACCAATTAGTTAGGAATATTGACTATAAAAGCAGTTGCCTTCTTTCAGCTCATTGCATCCCTCAGAAAACCAAAACTTAGAGAGTTTTGAGAGATAGTTCAACCTTACTTGTGTGTGAGAGAAAATCCTTTTAAGAGAAAAACCAAGAGAGAGTTAAGCCACTGATGTTTGGTGAGATTATTGTATTCCCATTATTTTTCATAGTGGGAGATATTTAGTGTTATTTTTGTTTGCCCATTTTATTTACACAAGGCTGGGAAAAGTCAGATCCTAGGACTGCCAAATTTATTTATTGGATTTTATTTTTCCCCATCTTTCTCAACAGATATATATACCAGTACAAGTTGACTTTTCCTACATGGAAAAGTAATTAGCTAATTACAAGGAATCCTAACTAGGTAACTATTCTAATTAGGTAACGTGAATTGCACTAGGAAATCAGGGATCACTGAATCCTTAAATTATGGCTCACGCCAACACTAACAGGTTTGAGAAAATCGACTTAGACTAAATCACCTAGATAAGCCGCAGCTAGGGTTGCAAGAATAAGAGCTTGAATACCACTTGTCCGGGGGAGTTGATAAGTTAATTCATGTCAATGTCTATTTCTCGGGCTATCCACCTTCACAAGCAATACATTTATCAAATTCAAAATGGATCCGAAAGATGAACCGGATATAGACAGTTCCAATAAGATTTCATCCTTGAAAAAAATCCATTTTTTGATTTGCACAACCATGGTTAATGAGTATGAACTTCTTGGAGGAAAATCGTCAAAGACTTTTGCAGTTGCTTAGCCCTGTCTCTCCTATGCCAAAATCATCTACAATTTGCTCGACAAAGCATAAAATTAAGTAGTTATAGTTGTATTAAATTTTTTCCTTGTCCTATATATGTTGGGGATATAATGATGGAGAGAAAGGGACGTCTATGGTCAAGGCCAATGCTCCATTTTTCTCGTGTTTTCAATTTGATTGGAGAGGGAAAGATGCAAGGATCCTCAAAGCAAGACTTTATCAGATCTCATCCATCCCACTTGTCATTAACAAACAAAATTACTTATTCAATAAAGGCAACCACTTCAGAATGTAAACAGTATTTGCTTCTTTCTGTTTTTGTATTTCCATGAAAGTTTATAAAGTGGGCCAATTAAGCCCAACTCACAACACAAACAAACACTGAGAGAATAAAATATAAATAATAATCAAGAAATTTAACAAGGCTCACCTCAAATTGAGTTGCGTCCCTAGACAGCGATGACAAATCCATTAAGGTAGAAGAAATTGCAACGATCCCATGAGATATCACACCATATCACATCACATGGAGACTAACACCACGAGGATATATTTATAGTCTACCTCCAAACTCTAGTTCCACTAGGACAATCACTCAAGCCTATTGGAATAAATTGAAGAACTCATAACACACCAGAAATAGGACTCAAAACACATAACAGGAAATATATGAACCACCTACAGATCAGTCGCTCCACTCATTGTAACTGGCCGGTCGTCGAGTAATCTTAACGCCACATAATCCATAACCAACTTTTTCATTCCACAAAGCATATTTTGCACTAACACTAAGTTCTCATAGCACTCAGGCAAAGAATTACTAAGAGTTGAAGGCTTTTCTTCCTCACTTAAGTTTGTGTCCGTGTTATGTTGGTATAGGTGACTTGATATAGGAGGCTTAAGAAATTAGGTGCAAATTGTGTTTCGAAGGAACCCAACTTGACCCACACAGGGTCATTTCGAGCGCTATGGAGGCGGTGGGAGATTTCTTATCGGCATCTATTCAACCAACCAGACCATCTGCCTTTGTGGTGGGCGAAACTAATGATTGGTTTTGGCTCCCTCCCAGAAGTGGCTGGATTAAAGTTAATTTTGATGCAGCATGGGATTATTCTTCCCACAAGGCTGGATTGGGAGTGGTGGCAAGAGGTGGTATGGCTGTTCCGACAAGAAGTAGTTCAGTGCTGATGGCCGAGGCGTTTCATGCGTTGGCGTTAGCAAAACTAATGAATTTTGATCGTGTGTCTTTTGAAACTGACTCTAAGGTTTTGTGTGATGGGATCAAAGAGGCTGTTGGCAGGAGATTAGGAAGGTCTCGTATGCCTTCCCCCATATCGAATGGAACTGGATCCCCCGCAAAAGGATCCGAGCTGCCCACGTCGCAGCATCGATAGGTGCAAGAGCGGTGTAACTGGAAAGTTGGGTCAACCGACCACCTCCGTCTCCACTGTGTGTCCTTGTTTCTGATGGGCTTCCATGCCCCCTATTAATTAGTTCAATTTTGTATGGGTTGGGAGCTTGTTATAGGCTTGCGTTGAGTCCTAACTGTTTCTTGATCCAACTCTGTTTGTATTCCTTTGCTTTTGTCTCTGTTTTAGGTTTTGCTCCTTCCCGTTTGGGTTGTTCAATGACATCAGATTTCGACCCAAAAAAAAAAGTTCCATTGGCATGATACCCTTTATAGTAGTCTCATTTTGAGCATTATGTCTAATTTCTCACGTCAAACACAATCAGATATTATATGGCACGCCATCTCATCGAGTTGATCAACCAAGTATTCCTCCTTCATCATCGTGGTAGGCTTTCCCTTGAGAATTATTAATGGCCCGATATCGAACAAACACCAAGAGAATAAAAGATTAGGAAAACAATAACCAAATAACAAACAAGAAATTTAAAGATGTTCATCTCAAATTAGGCTATGTCCCCAAGAAATGATGAGAAATCCACTAGGAATGTATCATAGTTACAATGAAGATGAGATAGCCTCTTCAATCACACAATCTCTCAAGTAATTTCACTACTCTCAACCATTCTCAATATAGAGCCCCGAATACACTAAGAACTCACCATAAATCAAGATCTAAGTTTCTCTCTTAGGTGGTCTATCTCAACCCTACAAGAGATGAAACACTAAAATCCATTACATATCACACAATATCACATCCCATGAGCCTAATACTGTAAGGATATATTTATAAGATCTTTCTAAACTCTATTTCCACTACGGCAAGTCACCCAAACATATTGGTCGTCGAGTAGTTCGTATACCACGCCAGGCCGACCAGTCGCCCCTTGTACCTAATCGGTCATCAAATAATCTTTATACCAGAATCACTAATTCAAGCCGTGCGTTATTTCTAACATTCAATGATTTGAACTGTTCTTCTTTTATTTATTTTTTCCTAAATCAAGGATATCCTTTTAAAAATAACTAATCAAATAAGAAACCATTTAATCATCTACTTATGATCATTAAACAAAATAACACAGTACTTCTTCTGATAAAAGTGATCAAATTGTTTTTGACTTTGTTCATGTTTTGCTGAGGTTATCTTAAGTTAGAATCTAAGAATGAAGACCGAAAATAAAAACATCAGTATACAAGTGGACGAGCACCTAGTCACATCGTGGCCACACCTCTCTCTCTCTTGGAAGACCCACATGACTCATTCATGCAACTATTTGCCCCTTAATAATGTAGCCATAACAACTATTTGCCAAGTAAAACCTAGACTAAGACATCTCATGGCCAACAGAGGGGCAAATGGCTTCCTTGCTCTTCTGCTTCATCACCCAATTGTCCTCTTTCTCTAATTGAACTTCATGCTCTCACCTTTCCTTTTCATCAATCTTTTCTCTCCGTTTTTTGCTTAATCTTTACATTTTTATTTCTTTACACATTTACATTTTCCTAGATGTTCATGCTCATGAACAAGTAAAATTGATATTTTCACAAAAGAATTCTGGTTTTAAAGTTTTAGGAACCTCAGGCGATCTTTTAAAACTTTTCTACCAAACTTCATAAATAAATAAAAGTACAAGCTTTTTACCAAACTCAACTTTGAATTTTTCTTTATACAACTTCGGAGTACAAAATAAAATGGAAATATTAAGGCTGAAAATTTTCTCATTCATCCTTCAACTTTATTATCATGTACAAAAAAAAACCCCAATTCTTAATCTTTAGGCCCCGTTTGGTTCATGGGACGGATTTAATGGGAAATCATTTTCCATGTCATTTCCCAAGGGATGGGAAATGGTGATTCCTTTCCCATGTTTGGTAATGCCGGGAAAGTAACCCGGAAATATCACTTTATTTCCTTTCCCATGTTTGTTTTGAGTAAGAATGGAAAACAAATTTTGTTTATTTTCCCAATTGTACCTCTATTAAAGAAATATGAATTAAAAAAATAAAAAAGAATACCAATAGTTGTTGGATAAAAACTGTAATTATGAATTGTTAGTAAGGACAAATTAGTCAGAAAAAAAGTATATTTAATGCTAGCCTTACTTTCTCATGGGAAGGGAAAGTAAAATCCAAGGAGGAAGGAAGACTTCACTTTCCCTCCTACTTTCCCATGTGCCAGGTAACGATTTCTCATGCCTGACTTACCAAACATGGGAAAGCAATTGATTTCTCATTCTCAAGATTCCTTTCCCATGAACCAAACGGGGCCTTAATGCTAATTACATCCGACAAAAAAAATATTTGAAATTACATTTTGTAATTGGTTGAGAACTCAATCACACACATGTCCCCACGTCTAACCTTTATGGAAAAGTGCTTCAAAAGAAAACTTACACATGGCCTGCCTAACAAGAAAAACGCACTTGGGCAACTCAAACAACAATAAAAAGAGACAAAAAGAACAAATACGTGGTTAGATAGATTGGATAATATTTAGTACATAAAGAAATTGGAAAAGGGAAAAATCAGGCCGGCCTATAAGCTATAGTCCACAGTGGCAGAGCCGGGATTTATGTGTGAGGGGCCTCTTACAAAATATTTATATATAAAAAAGACCAAAACATCATACATAATACATATATATAATATGAAATCTTTACACATTTTTTTTTCTGGTAATCTACAAATTAATTGAAAGACCTATTGAACTCAATAGAGAATAATTCAAACTTTCACAACCCTTAACAAACCATAGGCAAAGAGAAAACAATTATAAAAAAAATTTAAAAATGGTTAACATTCTTAATTAAGTGAGTCAATCCAATTGAAACTTGATAATATATTATATAGAGAATAAGAGAATAAATAGTCACAAACATAGAGAAATGGGTGAAAATGACAGAAAATATCTAATTTTCTCTTTCTTCTAAAAATTGAGTTAAATCAGCGTTTTAATTTGCGATACTTTTATTCAGGGGCCCACAAAATAGAATTAAGATATTGACTGAGCCAATGACTCGTAAATAAGCATTTAGGAGCATTTGTTCAATGATTAATCCAACGCGAAAATGACATATTGCGGCCATTTGCATAGAATCTGGGCCATATCGCATTTTAGTGTGCCTAATTGGTCAAACAATAATAAATAATTCCTTGCACCATAAAAATATATACTCTAGTGTATGATTCTTGGAATTATACCAATTATGTTGAATCCAATCTAAGAAACTATCTTCAGAAAAAGGATGGACATTAACAATGTCATCAAACTGTATCAATGCATTTTAGTATAACTGCAATCCCAGAAAAGATAATCCAAAGTTTTAAAGTTTGTATTACAGAAAATACAAACGGGGGCTAATATTTGTATGTGCTGCAAGTTTTTTTTTTTTTTTTATATCAAAGTTAAGAAGGTGAAGAGGAAAACACACATACACAAGTACCATGAAGGCCTGAATCCACACCACTTAAGAGCACATCAAATGCCGAGGTCGATCCATCTTGCACCCTATTGGTGCACAAGGCGTAAGTTTATTTTCCAAGAACATCCACACACAAAAATAAAATTAAAAACTATTTGGGGTATGTTACACAAAAATGATCATTAGGTGTAACTTGTAGACTTAATTGTAAAACAACTAGAAGACCTTTTTTTAAAAAAAAAATAAGTTCCATTATACATAAACAAAACATTATAAAAGGCCCAGTAACTAATAAAAGAAAACAAATTGTACCAACCCACTTACGAAACCCAATATCACTACAGACCTTACCAAATAAGGTCATCTTTAACTAGTAGTCGTCGTCGTTGTCGCTGCCACCAAGTTCAACACCACCATGACAACCACTAGAACTTGAACTCCTAAAGACACCAGAGAGAGCAACTGGCTGGCGAGAATGGGGCCGAAACCACAACACACTCATATGGTCAAAGAATGGATCTAAAAAGATCCGTAACTCCAAGAACCAAGCAGCGCTTTCACAAACATCATCCATGGTGTGATGGGGGACAAGCATAAGGGAGGAGAAGTTGGTGAAGAACTCAGCAGCTAGGGAAGGGAAAAATGCAGGGATGTGAAAAAAGAGGTTGTGATTTGGGGCAAACAAGGGGTGGACAACCAGGAGAACAAGAAAAGGGAGGAGGATGAGGTGAGGGAGCACAAATGGGAAAGATGGTGGAGAAGAACAATATATGGAATGGAGAGTTGCAGGAGGGGAGACAAAGGAGATGAAGAATGGAATAGTTGTCACAAAGGACAGGGGAGGAGCCACCCCTAAAGGCGGTTGGAAAAACCAAAAGCCACTCAACATAGGGCGATGGAGAATGAGAGAAGTCTAGAGAGAAGATAGAGCATCTATATAAACTCTCTCAGTGTACAATCAAAGGTTGAGGCCCCCAAAACTACCCGGTCCTTCATAAGGATATAGGCTTAGGAATGGAGATAAGGAGAGACCGAGATGTGGGCAAATTATGGTTGTCACAAGGCAAGTACATATCTAAGGTACTTGAGAGATTCAACATGTTGGATTGTAAGCTCATGTCTACTCCTTTGGCCGAGCACTTTAGCCTAAGTGCCTAAGAAAGTCCTTTTAGTGACAAAGAGAACGATGAAATGAGTAAGGTTCCGTATGCAATCGCGATAGGGTGTCTCATGTACGCAATGGTTTGCACACGCCCCGACTTAGCTCAAGTTGTGAGTATAGTTTCAAGATACATGGCAAATCCACGCAAACAACATTGGAATGTAGTGAAGTGGATTTTTCGGTATTTGAAGGGCACTAAGAAGCTTGGGATTTTGTTTGAAAGACGACAAAGAAAGGCATATGTGTCGGGTTATGTAGATTCGGATTATGCGGGAGACTTAGACAAGAGGAGATTCACCACAGGGTATGTTTTCACTTGTGGTGGAGGACCAATTAGTTGGAGAGCAGTGCTACAATCAATTACTGTCTTGTCTACGGCCGAAGCAGAGTATATGGCGCTAACGGAGGCTTCTAAGGAAGCGTTATGGCTGACAATATTGGCTAAAGAGTTCGAGATAGCTCAAGACTTGGTGGTGATACAAAGTGATAGTCAAAGTGCTATATGCTTAGTCAAGAATCAAGTGTTTCACGAAAGGTCTAAGCATATTGATGTATTGTACCACCTGATAAGGGATTGGGTGAACGATAGGGACATTGCAATAGAGAAGGTTCATACGGATGAGAATGCTTCGGATTGCTTGACCAAGCCAATCACAGTTGAGAAGTTCAGACATTGTTTAAGTTTGCTCAATCTTGTTATATGCTAAAGATTAATGTAGAGCTCTTGGGAGTTACTAGGACGATTTCTAAGAGGTTGGAAGAGGTTGAGGTCAATGATTTTCACAAGGTATTTAGGCTCACCAAGGTGGAGATTATTGATGTTGGTTTACCTAAAGATATGGAAGGAGTGAAGGAATAGACGGTCAAAAGAGTTGTAGTCGTTTTGACTAGGCTTTACTGCTCGAGCTGAAACTACAGGCTCTCGAGCGGCAGAGCTGTAATTCTCGCCCAGACCCAGGGGCTCGAGCAGAACTCAGACTCGAGCAGACACAGGCCCTCGAGAAACGCGAGTGGCACTCAAGCAGGAGCTCCAAATCTAGCACGTATCCCTGGCGAATATGGACTAATTTTCTCCTAGTTTTGGGGTGGTTTTAAGTTTCCTATTCTTTGTATAATTGTAGTAAAGCCCTCTGACATATAAATAAGCACTTTAGCGCTAGGTTATGATAACATGAGAAAGCTAAGGCATCAAATTGGGTTTGAGCCAAGGGTGAGAGAAAAGATAGCTCATGTTTGTGAGAGAGCAAAGGGGGTTCTTCATTGTAACCAAAGGGGTTCTTTCATACTAGTGAATTTCTCGGGGATCACCAAGAAGACGTAGGCACAACGTTGAACGTCTATAAATTCTTATGTTCTTTGTGTGCTTGTTTACCTTTTGGTTTATGTGTGCTTTTTCTTCGCCTGGCTTGCGTGTGATAGTTGCGTAGTTCATAAACATCAAGGACTTGGAGTGCTTTTGAACAACAGGTATTTATTTTTTGCAAACTTGGTTGTGGGATTGGCTCTGATCCCGTTGATTTTCACAGCAAAGCGTGCGACAGAGGGTGGAGGAGAGTTAGAACGAGAAGCTTCAAATCTAGGTGTTTATTCCCCATTTGGTATTCTCTCGTGCCTCAGCAAACCATGATGTTCCTCTCTCTTCTTGGCAATTATGGTTGTCTCTGTTATGGATCTGGATGGCTTTTGTTGTGCATCATTTGTAGAACAAAATGTTGTTGCTCATTTAGTTAGTGTTGTTTGGTTTCTTAGATATGGTGTAGTTTGTTATTAAAGTCTAGAAACTTTATGAGTTGTCTTGTTTTCTCTTATAATTCCCAGAAATTTTGTTGAATTTGCTGGATGGTCTAGTTTCTCTAGCAGTGCGTTTGGATGAGAAAATTTAAAAGTACAAAGGATTTCATAAATAATGAAAATTAATGTTCTAGAATTTGTAAAGTTTCTTGTTTGGGTGACAGATTTAAAACATGGAATTTAACCTTTATTTGTAAAGTTATCTTTTTTAAAAACTCAATCTCTCTTGGGATTTTAGAACTAACGACTTTTAGATAGAATTTAAAGTTGGGATTTATGATCTCCAAATTCCATGTTTTTTCCCACGCGGAATTTCTAAATTTCTATGTTTTTTTTTTATCCAAACACGGAAAATGGTTCATGTCAATTAAGAAATTCTGAATTTTGTCAAAATCCCAAATTTATTTTCCTCATCCAAACGCACCGTAGGAGAGTTATGCCGGTTAGCGGTCAGGATTTGTCCTTGATGTAACTGACTTGATCTAGGACAACGTAGACGGTAGATAGGGGTTTTAAGACAAATTCTTTGGGATTTATTCTCTCCATATCGTTTTAGTTTTGGAGGTGACTCTAGTCACTAATTACTAGGGAAGCTTTACCCATGTCCATCGTATTACTAATCGAAATTGCACTCTATTTACTTTTTCAATTAATCTAATATAAAAAGTTAAAATCATGATATTACATTATGAGTTGGCTCAAACAAATTATTAATGTCATGTAATTTACTATCTAATTAGCTCATATATATATATATATATATATAA
Source organism: Prunus avium (assembly GCF_965620075.1). Classification (NCBI taxonomy): domain Eukaryota; kingdom Viridiplantae; phylum Streptophyta; class Magnoliopsida; order Rosales; family Rosaceae; genus Prunus; species Prunus avium. The sequence goes on from NC_142285.1 coordinate 3,411,287, forward strand.
ATTTTTCTATGCAAACATCCGGACGTTATTATTGTGTCAACGCTGTATATTTTGCACTACCCCTCCATACTTTCCTGGATGTTTACAATAGCATTCGCACTAATAATAACGTACGGACATCCAAATAAGAGAATAAGTATATATATATATATATATATATATATATATATATATATATATATTATTGGACACATGTGTATATTATTAAAGAAGCTCTCTTTATTGTTCAGTAACTTCGATAATATATTTACGAATGGAAGATAATAATTAATATGGTAATTGTAGAGTTCTGCCACCCTTTCAATTTTTTTTTTTTTATATAAATATTTTTTATAAATACAAATGATAGTGTAAATTACAAGGGAATGGGTGTTTTCTTACATACACACTATCAATATATCATGAATGTTCGAATCTGAGACCACTAATCTGTAAATCAATGTCATTTTTCACTAGGCTAAACCCATCTAAATTTTAGTGTCATATTTGTTCTCCAACCATTCCCTTTCCTATACTGTAACCTTTTCTGTTTTTATCATCAAGTTGTAACATACATCACATCCTTATAGCTAGTCCTAGTCGACATATATATAAATAATACATATTAAACTTTTAAGTTGATGCAGACTTTGTATGCACCAACGACAAAGTATAATCTAAAATTTGATGGAGAGGTCCACTCAAGTCTCAAACTGTATACAGCCGCGGCGTCGCATCTCATATCATGCCCCGTCTTCCACATATATAAATTCGTCAAGCAGTTCCAAAGCTCTCTATTTCTCTTTTATTTTGATTTGTTTGGGAGATTCACTATTATACTCAATATAAAGGCCTAAATTATAAAAATATCATATGAAATGGAAATTAGAAACACACTCAAAATTCAATTACAACATAACAAAGAGGCTTTTAACTTCTTATAAATTACAAAACTGCAATCGATTTCTTAAAACATGCCCAACTCGAAAACCTCATAAAAACACCTATTGAATCAAAGTAATTTAATAATTAAAATTAAATTAAATAGAACTAGCTGTTCTTTTTGGGTTTGTTTTATGCTAATTTTTTGATTTATTATCACATTCTTCGAGATATTTCTAGTTTATTGCAGTGTGTGTCTAATTTTTTGAGGTTGATGCAGTTCTCTTTGATAATGACCATGAGTATTTTGTATGGTTTTATCTATTAACTATGAATTAGAATATTATCGTTTCATTTCGATGAGTCTATTTTGTATAGAAATTTCGAAGGGTCTATACGTTGATCCCCGGAATGAAAATTCCTGGATCCGCCACTAGTTGGGTGACAAGTTGCCGGAAAGAGGAGTTGGGGAGTTTGCCGAGAGGGAAAACGACAAGGAAGAGAGACATAGGTAGTGGCTTTTGGTGGTCGTTAGTTGTAAGCTGTGTGGAAGCTGGGATGGGCGGAGCGGGGTTGGTGCCTAAGGTTAGGCTATTGGTTTTCATTCTTTAAGTTTTTTGGTTTTACTTCTTAATCTCATTTTTAATCTTTTTTAACCTTAACCTTTTATTTTCAACTTATATTTTTATATTTTTCAAGTAGTCACTTATGAACTTTTTAAACTTTAATTATATGAAATGAGTTACACTAGCTAACTGAGTGAAACAAAAGAACTATATTGACTAATTTGATCAAATAAATCAAACACAGAGACCATTTCAACATTTAAGCATTTAAATATAAGCTCTTTCATCCACGAAGACTCAATTCAAAACAATTTGGAGTTTCAAATAAACTTTTCTGTTTGTTTCCCACGCACTTCTCTTAATAAAGAAATTATATGCTCTTACTGTGCAAAGAAATCATGCACAAGTGTGAACTATATCAACTTGAATTTCAAAGTAGATCAGTATATTTAGTTCCTAATATTATGTGTGCTAAGTGGGGTCGAAAGTGAACTTAATAGTTCTCTTATATCATGTGTTTGATTATGTTTAATTCAAAGTTGTCTCATTGTCTGCAGGCCACCAATGTAAACCACTCAACTATTTTAATACAAGAAAATTAGAGAGTATCTTTAGCCTAGGATTTCAGATAGGGAAAGGAAAGTTCTTACCTTTTCTTAATCGAAGAGGAAAATTAAATTCAATCAACACAGCCTTCTAGCTCCAACGAAAAAGATTAGGGGGCGTTTGGTATTCTATTTAAATAGGGAACTCAAAAACTTTGATTTTTCTTAAAAATAAGGAGTTCTTAAATCTGTTTTTAAGATTCAAAAACTTGTTTGGTATCCAACTTGAAAACTGTTTTCAAATCTTAAAAATTTGAGAACTTGTGGGTTGTTAGAAAAAAAAACTGAAAAAACATATATTTTTTGTTTTTAATAATTGAGGTGTTTTTTTAGTTGTTCTTGAGTTTGAGTTTTTAAAAATAGGGCTACCAAACAGGTTTTCTTTGTTTTGGACTCAAATTCTATTTTTGAGTTAAAAAGTTGAATTCAAGTTGAATACCAAACAAGCCCTTAATTACTTCTTCGAGTTCACACCAAAAAAATATTAATAGTAACCTTATAAAGAGATGCGGGTTAAGTCAGTTGATCAAATGAAAAAACAAATTGTCAATTGGTCAAAATAGCAAGTCCACCTCCTTGAATATGATCGATTATTCAATCTTCATAGCTGCAAATAGTTTAGAATATCATATATATTGTTAATATAAAAATAAAAAATAAAATTATTCTTATTAATAAATAAATAAAAACCAACACATTCCATTTTAGCTTGATACACTACTTCTAGTACAAAAGAAAATTATATGATGGATCCCGAGAAATCCCTAAATTTTGATCAAATAACAGTCTCACAGTCACAAAATTTGGGAACATATTAAAACAAATGCAAGGATTTTGTTGATGATGACCCAAATTTGCCAGAAAATCAACAATCATATTTGCTCCATGAAACACGTGCTGAATTTCAGAAATCTGAAAATGTCGTAGGACATAAACATATTTATTTCTATAAGTACATAAATGTATTGTAAATTTGTAACATATAATTTATTTCATACTGCAAGCTATTAAATGAGGACTCTCCATAATAAACTATTATCTTTGCAAGCAAGACAAACATGTCCATAACCATAGCTAACAACCCAGAGATATTAAGTATCGATTACCTCTGTTGTCAGAAAATAGGTAGATCACGAGTCATAATTGTTAGGCCATCTTTAACAGTGGGCTAAATCCTTAAATTTAGCCTTTTTACAACCAAAACTCATTTGCAACAAGTAAGCTAAATATGCCATGTCACCAGGCCAAACCTAGTCAGCGGGCCAAAAGGGCCAAATGCTGGGCCAAATGTGGTCTACTTCTTGGGTGAGCTATATCTTATCTTATTATTTCTTGGGTGGGCGAGTTGTTGTTTTTAAATTAATATTTTAGTTTCTTGAGTGGGTTGTTGTTGTTTTTAAATTAATCCTATCCTATTCGAAAATATTTTTCTTTTCTAAAATCCTATCCGTGGATGTCAAAATCCTATCTGAAAATATTTTTCTCTTCTAAACTAAATTTTAAATAGGGTCTAAAATAGTACTCTAATTATAAGAAAATTTAGGTTTTAGCCACAAAAAACTTTCACTTTTGGAAAAAGCCAAAACTTTTCCAAAAAAGACAGAAAAACCCCTCAACTTTCAAACCAAAGACATGCAAATGTAAAGGATTCCTTAGGAAATCCAAAAATAAATAAGGGCATTTTTGTCCATTTTGGTTTCTTTTACAAATATTTCTCTCTCCTTTGGCCTTTTCCAAAATGTCCCTTAATTATATTATTCAATATATTTAAAGAATATACTAAAAACTAATAAAATATTAAGGGGATTATGATTTAGCCCTGCACTGTTGAGGAAGATAAAAATATAACCCATCACTATTCCTTAAAAAAACTATAAATAAAAGGCTAAATTTTATGGGTGGGTTATATTTAGCCCTCCACTGTTGAAGATGGTCGTGATGCTTTTACAATTGTTCATAGTTTGATTTTATATCATTTGGTCATGTGTTAAATATTTTAAAGAGTGTTTAGCGTTTGATTGATATATACAAGATTAAATTTGATAGGCATCACATTGTTAAGATTGTTCACGTTTAAATATTTGTATTATCCAAATCATTCTAAACTATAAGAAAACTCATAATCAAGTACGAGCATTTAACTTCGAAGCAATAGTCTTCTAGCGAATGAGGAGCTAAAGTGCTCTTGAATGTTCCGGTCGATGGAGAAAGAAGTCAGAGAAAAATAGGGAGATGGAGAGAGAAGTGAGAAGGTTCTGGTCGGAAGGAAATTAAAAATAATTTATCTTATATTTTTAGCGGGTCGCAAATAAAACTCGGGCATATAAAGTCGCATGCCATGATACTTTTAGGAAACAATTTATTATTCACGTTGTTGAAAGACAAAAAAATTACATTTTTAAGACGTGTATTGTGATATGTCGTAAATATCAATTATTAACGATATGCAAAAAAAAGCATACTGTAAACCCTAAACCCTATCATAAATTTCAAACATTTTCAAAGCAGTCGTATATATTTGGACGGGTCACCTGCATATAAGACATTCCTACAAAGTCCTCAATGACATAATAGAAAATAGGTGAAGTAGAAAGTTTACCTCTACTTGATCAAATATGTCCTCACGTATGGTTTGTTGCCATGGCACTATAGCTTGTCATTTTTAGCAATAGATAAGTAGAGAGAGAGAGAAGGGGGCCAAGGACATAGATCACCGACTCTGGCGCGAACGGCCCGTTTGACACCTCTAACTGGTAAGGCACGTAGCGAACGGAAAGTTCTCGCCACTTCTGTAAGTGAGTGGATTTGGGGAAGGACATAGATCACCGACTAGTAAGGCGTAGATGAAGAGAGCAAAGCTGACCTCTTCTCAGCTGTTTGCTTGCTCTACATTGTTTGAAGATAATGGAAACAAACCGCATGGTTTTTGTCCCCCCCTAAAAAAAGCAAGCGGATTTTAAGGCATGGGGGTTCTGGTTTTGGGAGAAGAACCCAAAAAAGCTGACTTTATTGGAAACCAGATTTGGCAATTAGCAAAAGCTGACGACGCTTCACGTGAGAGCTGAAGCTGAAGGACCCCTTCTTTAAATCCTCTAATTCTTATCACTTATTGCGTCGCATAAGTTATGTGTCCTTCAAACTGTGAGTCTTTGTTGGCAACACTTTGCATGCCCAATTGGTGGGAGACAAATAGTAACCAGACAATTAAGGGCGTGTTTGGCTACTTTGGTAATGTGATGCATGATTAATTAAAAGATGATGACATGCAATATCTTTGTCTAATAATATCACACCTAAATACAATGATTTTATTAGTAAATCATTGTTTTCCTTATCTATGATTAAAGTTGGAAATAAATTATTTTTCATGAGTTAATGTGTTGGGTTATTTTAGTTCCTTTTTATGAGTTTTCAATCCAAAAGTTACTTGGAGAATTTGATTGCCGGATATACCTTGTGAAAAGGCACATGTATATCTTGTAACCTTGTTGAAGTCATGTATCATTTCCAAATATCATCAAATCAACTAAATTATATATTATTTAACTATTTGATTATTCGCATTTCATTACCAAAGTGGATGATCGTATAACTTCTAATTCGGATAATGTTTTTCACGAATAATCTAAAACATAGACAATTCGGCTCATTAAGCTGCATTGTAGGGTAGCATAGAGTTCATAATTTGGGAGGCTATTTGTTGAAAAAAAGTGGCTAGATAGCAACGTAATGCTACGGTCTAGAAGCAATGTCAACCCATAAAATTATATATATAAAAAATTGAATAAATAATTCATAAGCAAGACTTGGTGGCATTTTAGCTGGATATCTAAACTCAATTCTTACACAAGACATCAATTAAGTTCATAAATAACAGGTCGCTAGCTTGTGAAGTCGTTTGTTAATTAATTCACGATGAGTTGAATCATTCCAAACATTTTAAAATAAAGCTATAATAATTTCTTAATGATGATTGGATGTGACGTGGAGTGTGAAAAAGACACCGGAGACGTTTGTATATGGGAATATTATTCCATCACTTCAAAATAAATTTTAGTTTAGTTTCTCTCTTTGTTTATACAATAATCAATTAATATTTAATAATATGGTCACTTGTCTAATTTACATTTTGTAACCCACTCCAACTTTCCCCACATAGGAGGGAAGTCTTGTAAGCGAATGTACGTTTATTTACGAATGTATACGGAAAGGATGTTGGAATTATTCAATTAATAAAACATGTGTAGCTATCAATGAACCCAAATGAGAATTGACACAAGTTATTAATCGTTTGACTCAGTTTGCGAGGGATTGTAGCTCAAGTTGTTAAGAGCAGTTACCTCAACATCCGAAGTCATGTATTCGAATTCCCTCTTCTCCAATATCGCTTGTATTTAAAATATATATATATTAGATTCACAGTTGACATATATGCGCTATTTTTTTTGTCAAACAAAGTGTATGGAAATTCTCATATATATTCAGTTATTTCATATATGTTTAGATTTTTATTCTTCTCCAATTTTGAGGTATTTATAAAGAAGTACAAAGATTTGTTCACCCTAAATATAATAGGAAAAAATACTAAATTATAATAGGAAATAAATCTCAATTATAATGGGAAATAAATAGGTAAGAAAATAAAATCCTAACATAGTACAGAACCAAAATCCTAACTAAATAAGAACTCGCCAACACTCCCCAACAAGTTGGCTCAAAGATATTTCACATGCCTAACTTGACAAGCGAGTCATAGAACACCATACTCGACATTGACCAATCGAACAACTGTAGAGAAGGTCTTGTTGTAAACCATGAGTGAAATAAAAGGCAAACCAAGGCAAAGACCGCAACTGAAACACAAGGGGAAACCCTAAAAAATAGGGCACATGGCAGAATACATAAACCCTAAAAATAGGGCACACAACAGAACACGTACGAAAACCCTGTGAATATAGCAAAGGAAAGGCAAGAAACATAGAAACCCTGTGAACACAGCAAAGGCAACGCAAAAACAAACCCTAAAAATAGGGTAAGGCAAGGCATAGCCAAACCCTAAAAAATAAGTCAAGGCAAAGCAAAGACAAAAGGCATGGGCATAACAACAGCAACAACAATGACCACAACAATGGCAACGTCAACGACGGCCATGACAACAACAACCGAAGTGAAGGAGAATTCCTCCATATCCACTTTACCTAATTCACGCAGACACAACTTCTTTTCACTCCCCTCTCCCCCTGCAGAGAAAGGGTTGTCAGAGTCAAGAAATAGGTAATAACTTCTTGGGAAAGAAAAACAAATCCTTTTTCATTCCTTCCCCCAACACTTAAATTACAAGGAGAACTCAAACTTAGATCATAAGAAAACCTGGCTCTGATACCATGTTGAACAAAGTATTTGGGAAAATTCTCGGATATATTCAAATATTTCAGATATGCTTGGATTTAGATTCTTATTCTTCTCGAATTTGGAGGTATTCATAAAGAAGTACAAAGATTTGTTTACCCTAAATATAATAGGAAATAAATCTAAATTACAATAGGAAATAATTCTCAATTACAATGGGACAAAATAAATAGGTAAGTAAATAAAATCCCAACATAGTAAGGAACCAAAATCCTAACTAAATAAGGACTTGCCAACATTTTTAAATACTGAAATATTTTTATTTTTATTTTTATGGGTAGGCAATGATAAAGGAACATAGTTTTCTAAATTACTTTACCATGTATTTTTTCTTTAAATTTCAGCATTGGTACATACATTCCGAAACATCTTTTGTCGTCTAAAGCACCTAGGGTAACATCCCTCCACCAGAAGATTGCGTTCAAATAACTTTCCATGTGTCACGTGCATTAAAAATAATGACAATACTCATTATGCCTCAATACAATACAAGTGGTTGACGGTATTTGAGCGTGATGCATAAAGGTCAACCTCTTGATACGTATTACATGGTGCTTGTTATGCTAAGATTAGGTTTCAGAGCACCAATCCTCAAAGGGGAAAAAGTTTCGACACATGTACGTATCTTTTCACAACGTGTTTTGTCGCCTTATGCATCGAGGCTAACATCCCTTCACCAAAAAATTTGAGTTCAAATTATTTTTTAGGTGTCGTATGCATTGAAAGCAAGAGTAATGCTCGTTATGCCCTACTACAATAAGGTACCAACATGTGGCAATCTACATTTGATTGTATTGCGCAAACGCCAACTCCCCTGTACTACATGTTGCGTGTTACACTAAGATAGGATTTTTCAGCATAATTCTAAGACATAATAAATTTGGCACATGCGTGTTTTGAGAAACAAGTTTTTTTCGCCTAAAACACCTAGGATAACATCCCTATAATTACTTTCTACCATATGAGGGTGGTGCATAAAGGTCAACCCCTTTGTACGTACTACATGGTGCCTGTTATGCTAAGATTGGATTTTAGAGCACCAATCCTCAAAGGGGAAAAAGTTTCGACACATGTACGTATCTTTTCACAACGTGTTTTGTCGCCTTATGCATCAAGGCTAACATCCCTTCACCAAAAAAATTGAGTTCAAATTATTTTTTAGGTGTCGTATGCATTGAAAGCAAGAGTAATGCTCGTTATGCCCTACTACAATAAGGTACCAACATGTGGCAATCTACATTTGATTGTATTGCGCAAACGCCAACTCCCTTGTACTACATAGTGTGTGTTACACTAAGATAGGATTTTTCAGCATAATTCTAAGACATAATAAATTTGGCACATGCATGTCTTGAGAAACAAGTTTTTTTTCGCCTAAAACACCTAGGATAACATCCCTATAATTACTTTCTACCTTATGAGGGTGGTGCATAAAGGTCAACCCCTTTGTACGTACTACATGGTGCCTGTAATGCTAAGATTGGATTTCAGAGCACCAATCCTCAAAGGGGAAAAAGTTTCGACACATGTACGTATCTTTTCACAATGTGTTTTGTCGCCTTATGCATCAAGGCTAACATCCCTTCACCAAAAAATTTGAGTTCAAATTATTTTTTAGGTGTCGTATGCATTGAAAGCAAGAGTAATGCTCGTTATGCCCTACTACAATAAGGTACCAACATGTGGCAATCTACATTTGATTGTATTGCGCAAACGCCAACTCCCTTGTACTACATGGTGCGTGTTACACTAAGATAGGATTTTTCAACATAATTCTAAGACATAATAAATTTGGCACATGCGTGTTTTGAGAAACAAGTTTTTTTCGCCTAAAACACCTAGGATAACATCCCTATAATTACTTTCTACCATATGAGGGTGGTGCATAATGGTCAACCCCTTTGTACGTACTACATGGTGCCTGTTATGCTAAGATTGGATTTCAGAGCACCAATCCTCAAAGTGGAAAAAGTTCCGACACATGTATGTTCTTTTCAAAACGTGTTTTGTCGTCTTGAGCACTGAGTCTAACATCCCTTCACCAAAAAATTTGAGTTCAAATTATTTTATGGGTGTTGTATGCATTGAAAAGCAAGAGTAATGCTCGTTATGCCCTACTTACAATAAGGTACCAACATGTGGCAATCTACATTTGATCTTATTGCGCAAACGCCAACCCTCTTGTACTACATGGTGCGTGTTACACTAAGATTGGATTTTCCAGCATAATTCTAAGACATAATAAATTTGGCACATGTGTGTTTCGAGAAAGAAGGTTTTTTTTTTTTCCGCCTAAAGCACCTAGGATAACATCCCTCTACTATAGTATTGAGTTCAAATTACTTTATATGTGTCACATTTATTGAAAGTAACAATAACGCTCATTATGTCCCACTACAATAAGTTATGTGTTAGGTGATATTTGAGTATACACCGTAAAGGTCATCTTGTGAGCATATATGATTGTTACACACTCATAATGGGTGTGTGGTTTGCCCTCCATCATATGACTAATCACTTTAATATCTGTTTAGTTACAAATTCATGTTATAATATTCGACAAAATGTGAAAATGTTATGGTAATGCATGATAATTTTTTTAAGTGCCAATAATAATTTTCTTAATATATTAATAATTTTTTTGTAGATATATTAATGTTCCTATGTATGCTCATAATTTAATAATAATGTGTTTTCAAATATATAAAATCATAGGAACAAATCAAAGTCTAATCTTAACAGCCGAAATAATAATTCATGTTTATATTTGTTTGCACTACAATTATCTTGGCATAAATGTAAACTTATCAAACCCAATTAATCCATGTCTAGTAATAATTATCTGACATGCCATGCATAGGAAGCCATGAGGAGAATTGATAGGATACACAATAATGTCAGTAGTCTCTTGATATCAAGAATCCAATTGTACCGTACCATTACATATAAACAGGGAAGCATCCTTTTCATTCTGAAACTGATTTATTGCCATATTAATTTATTTTGCCCACTCCCATCATGGACCAAGTTATACCTTGCCATTCAAGAATTTATTTTATTAAATATAAGTGATGGTTGAAACTATTCTATCGCAATCTCATATGGGGCATCGAGCTCGAGTGCAAAAAACGGGTACCCTACTTTGATTAACTAACCTAATTCACGTTCATTTAAATCAAAGATATTTAGGGAATATAAAAAAAAAGAATTAAAAAATGTTTAAAATGACAATATACAAATTACAAGATAATCTAAAGGCTAATTTATAATTTTGAAATAAGTTGTGATTGTCAGCACCTGAGTTTTTATCTGCAATACACCTGGAAATGATAGAGAGAGGAGCAAATTTGATGATTGATATATGAACCCACCACCCAACTCAACAAAATTAACAAAAGCATACAAATTTAAACAATATATTCATGGGCCAATCACCAATGAACCCACGCGCTTGTTTTAGGCTTCAAAATCTCACGCGTGGAATTGACAAGCAAAGAATGTTCTGATTAGAGAGAGCTCAAAACATGCAATCGATGTTTGGTTTGGGTTCATTGATTTTATTAATGTTTCAATTAATATGCATGTAGCAAGGTTTTGTTTTTGAATGATATAAAATTAGTAATTGATTGCGAAATTGAAGAAATATAAGGTGATGGAGCATATGGCACTCCATGTAAATTGGGTGTCATCATTTTTTGTATTGGTAATGTAGGTATGTTGGAAATGTTCTCTTGTTTGTTTTTTTTTTTAAAATTTATACAGAAAATTACAAAGCGAAAGCACGAATAAAAGTTGAAACGTGGAACTGTAGCACGAAGGATGGGGGAGTGACTAATGTTTGCAAACACATCAACAACAAAGTTGGCTTCTCTAAACACATAGCGGAATTGAATGTATTGAAAAAAGAAAGCTAAAAAGATACAGATTGCACTATTTATATGAGTTTTTTTTAACAGCGTGACTTAAGTGACAGTAAAACAACATTACATGTAAAATATACAATATAGAAAATGTAATTCTCTTAAAAGTGTGTTAAAAATTGAGATGCAATCTCTCACATGTTAATAAGAAAAGGGTATATTAGCATGTATTGCTTGAAAGTAAAATTATGAGAGTGGCCACACCCATGTGGAAGCTCCATGGTTCCTTCTCTCCATTGAAAGCCATACTTTACAAGTCCCAACTACTTTTGATACTCACCACCAAGAGGCAACAACAATTTGCACTCCCTTTATCTTTCTTTGTGCACATAACTGAGTAATAAACATGAAAAGGTTGGGGGGGAAAAGTGATTGGGGCTCTTTGCTGTAAATTATAATGAGGTATGAGTTGGGTGTTTGGAGAGTGAGAAAAGGAAAGAAAGAGATTGGGAAAAAGATTCAGTCATCATTTCTTTGTTGTGGGGGCATCTTATAAGAAGAAAAAGAAAAAAGAAAGACAACTGAGAAAGCAAAAATTCAAGAGCAAGAAGGTTGCCTCCCTATATCCTATGCAAATCCCCATACCTTTTGTAGTTTCCTCACCATCAAAAAAACAAACCCATTCTCTCTTTTTGCATATTGAGGCATTATAGTATCATAAACCATCATCATAATGACAATTATTTTAAGGGGAGTGAACAAAAGCCCCATGTATATAATACCCTGGTGGGACATGAGCACCAATGGTGGGACATGAGCACCAATGACCCCTAATTATGTGGCTTGAAGATGAGAGAAAAATTATATTAAAAAAATATTGCTAAAGTTTTTTTTATTAAAAATAAAACACAAAATCCCATTTGCATAATCACTCATGTTAAAGCCTAATAGCTTATTATTGTTGTTTATTTATTTCAGTCATATTGTGAGAGGCATTGACTCACCCACAAAAACACAGATAAAATGAGACCATGGGACCATGAAACCAGATTCCAAGAGCGTGCAAACCACATTGCAACACAGATGCTTGCTCCCTCTGTCAAACTTGGTCCCCATGAGCCCATCCAGGTCTCCATTGGCGCGTGTGATGACCTCTCCACATGAGGGCGTGCAGTCAACCAGGGTGTTTTTGGGTTGGGAAAGAAAAAGAAATTAGAGAGAGAGAGAGGTGAGAGAGGAAAAAGAGGAGAGAGACAGAGAGAGTGTCAGAGGTTAGAGGCAAGAGAACGTGCAGTATTTGAGGCACAGATCTGGATCCACTCAAAACACCCAACTCGGGCACCCACACACTCACTCAACTCACTCAACTCACTCAGTCTCATCTCACTGCTCATACCTCTACCCGTCTTTGTCCTCTATAAAGTTCAAAGGAGAGAGAAATAATAGATGGAGAAGTAGAGAGAGAAGAAAATCCACAGCTAGAGAGAGATAGAGAGAGCTCAGAACCCAAAAAAACCCAGCAGCAGAAACACAGCAACAGTTGCAGCAGTGAAGCAATTGATGGTTCTTCTGCTGCAAAAGAGCCTAGAAACTAGAAAGAAAGGCGGTGGTTTGGCCTTTGGAGTAAAAGTTTGACTAGGAATTAAACCAAGTCCTGTAGCTAGAGCTTGGATTTTTATTACAGGGATAGAAAGATAATATGTTTCAAGTAGTCGAGTTGGGAGACACAGAAATTAGAACAAGACTCGTATCCTCTTTCATGGGTAAGCCGTACTTTTACACACACAGTCCAGTTTCAGCTTTCAATTTGGCAAAGAAACTAAAGAAAACTGATTTTTTTACAAGAAAAAAAACAGTGTGTGGTTTTTTTTGGTGGTTTTAGACTTTCAGTTTTATTGCTGTTTCTTTATGCTTATGACTCTTCCAAGTTCCAAACTTTCCTCTCTTTATTTGCTTTATGGAGAAATTCAATCCCCCAAAGCCTCTTTTTTTGGTTGGGTTTTTCCTTTCCTTTCAACAATTAAAGGCAACTCTGAGCTTCAGCCTAGCTAGCCAGTTCTTCTTTTTAATCAATCAAACCACACGAGAATACTACTTTTAACACTCCACACCTTGCTTTATGGTTTTTTCCCTTCTCTCTCTCTCTCTCTCTCTGTCTGTCTTCACCTTTATTTATTTTTCTTGGGTTTTGCAGGAATAATAAGATAGAAAGAAAGAGAACACTCTTATCTCCCCACTCATCACAAGAAGTTGTTGGTAGGTAAAAGGTTTTGTGTGTGGTTGAGAAAGAAATTTTACTTGTTTGTTCATAGAGTAGAAGAGCAAATTATCACTTTGCCCTCTCTCTCTCTCTCTCCTCTCTTTCCTCTATCCCTCTCAATTTTTTCAAAACCAGAAACACAAGATTTGGAGGGTTGGTGGCAGTGAAGTTTAGCACACACCAACCCCAACTCTGCTATCTCTATATCATCAACATCAGCCATGGATTCCTATGAAGCTACAAGGATTGTTTTTGCAAGGATCCAAAACTTGGACCCAGAAAATGCTTCCAGAATCATGGGTCTGCTTCTGATACAAGATCATGGTGAGAAAGAAATGATAAGGTTGGCTTTTGGCCCTGAAGCTTTTCTCCACTCAGTGATTCTCAAGGCAAGGAAAGAGTTGGGAGTGCCCATATCAAACTCTCCTTCTACACCTTCCACACCTTCTTCACCTTCCCCCCTTCTTTCCACTAACCCAATCACTATCTCGAGGCAAAACTCTACTTCCTCGTCTTCCAGACTCTCTCTCTCCATTCCAAACCCATCTTCTTCCTCTGCTTCAGCTTCTTGGGCTGCTCTCTCTGAGCTTAGAAACCAAGAAGAAAATAATTTGATCATGAGCCCCAGCAGCAACTTAGCTCTTAATGGGTCCTCTTCATCATCTTCCATGATGAATTCCTCCTTACCCTTCTATGGAAATGGAGGGACTGATGTGATTGATGAGTTTCAGCTTCAAGAGCAGCTCTCTTTCCTCAACGATGGCTGTCCAGCACTTGGGCCCAAATCCCCTGATTTTTTCTACCCCCAAACTGACTTGTCTTCAAGTCCTACCAATGGTTCTGATCCCGCCCTTTTCTCCTCTTACCACGGGTCTGCAAATTGGGGTGGTGGTGGTGGTGGGCCCCTCCACCGGAGAAGCTGCTCTGTCAGTGATGTGTGCTCGGAGGACCCAAACTCTGCTGGGTTTGGCTGGAAACCCTGCTTGTATTTTGCAAGAGGCTACTGCAAGAATGGAAACAGCTGTAGGTTCTTGCATGGTGGAGGACTTGGGGACTCTGTTGTCGATGGTGGTGGTCAAATGGCTGTTGGGTCACCGAGCAAGCTCGAGATGATGGACCAGTCATGCCAAGAAGCACTTCTCAGATCTAAAGCTGCTCAACAGCAACAGCAAAGACTTGCTGCTGCTTCTCAGCTCATGGCCTCAGCTAACTCCTTCCCTTACTCCTCTAAGTGCGTGAACTTCCTTCTTCAGCAGCAACAAACCGATGCCCAAAGGTACAAAATTTAATAAAGTCCTCATCGTTTTTGGTATTAAAGTTCTAATTTTTTCTGTTATATAAGTTAATCTTGCTGTGAAATCCATGTAGGGCTGCAGCTGCTGCTGCCTTGATGATGGGTGATGATATGCACAAATTCAGTCGATCCCGGCTCGAAAGAACGGATTTTTCGATGAATGGTGCTGGGGCAGGAATGGTGAACCCAGCTTCAAGGCAAATTTACTTGACTTTTCCAGCTGATAGCACTTTCAGAGAGGAAGACGTCTCAAACTATTTCAGGTCATTTTTCTGATCCTTGGCTTTTTTAGTGCAAACATCTTCTACAAAGGCATGGTGAAATGGGTTGTTTTTGTTTTGCTGACTTTGCTTGCTGTTGTTTTTGAATGGAAAATAATGAAGCATTTATGGACCGGTTCAAGATGTGAGAATCCCATACCAGCAGAAGAGGATGTTTGGTTTTGTTACATTTGTGTACCCGGAGACTGTGAAGCTCATTTTGGCCAAAGGGAACCCTCATTTCGTCTGTGATGCTAGGGTGCTGGTTAAGCCTTACAAGGAGAAGGGCAAAGTCCAGGACAAGTACAGGCACACTCTCACTTCTTTTTTGATGTTGTTCCCCTAACTTAAACTTCCACTGAAATATCGTTACCGGAAGTAATTATACTCGAGGGAAATTAAGCTAATGCTGCTTGAATGTTATTAATATGCCAGGAAACAACAGCAACAAGTGGAAAGAGGAGATTTGTCTCCCTGTGGTACACCTACTGGCCTGGATTCTAGAGACCCTTATGATATCCAGCTAGGTAGCTAATTCAATCAAAACATTTGCCTTCAAAGAATTATTAATTGTCACACACATGGACAAAATTATTTTGCATTCAACCATGCTTCTCTTGAATTGTAGGAGCAAGGATGTTTTACAATCCTCAAGACATGTTGTGGAGGAGGAAGCTGGAGGAGCAAGCACTTGAAATTCAAAGCCGAAGGTTAATGGGTCTGCAGCTTCTTGATGTGAAAAAGCATCACCACCGTTCTCTTTCTTCCAGCAGTCCCATTCAGTCCCCTACTCAGTCTCCAAGCATGTTTAATCAAAACCTAATGTTTCCTTCAATTCCCAATGGCCCAGAAGTTCCGCAAGGTATTTTTGTTGCTACATTTAGAATGTGGTAAATAGGCGTCATGGTTCAGTACGGTAGCTAACATTTTAATTGTTCTCGATCGCAGAGAACTGCTCTACCCCGATGCCACCCACTGCTTCAGAAGTGGATGACGATCAGTTGCTTAAGGAAGCAGCGCATGTTGTGTTAGGTAAAGAAGTAATGGCCAACAATGATGAAAATGGCAGTGTCAGTGGCAATGCCAATGCCAATGGAAATGGTGAGGAGAGCCCCCGCGATAATGTCAATAACTTGCTTGAAAGGTATGCAGGATTTTGCATCAAATTTCTGTGTTGGTTTTCGAAGTTGTATGAACACTCTGTTGAAGCTTATGGACCTTATAATTAAGTGCATGCAGCTTGGAGCACAACCTTCCTGATAGTCCTTTCGCGTCTCCAACGAAAGGCGCCGGTGAGTACACGTCGGCCTTCCCCAGTGGGACTACCGAGGCCAATGACTCCGATGCCTCAGCTGCTAACATGAACTTGGCCACTTCACTTCTCCCAGCAGCTTCAACACTCGACATGGCGTCCTTCAAGTCTTTCAACTGCCAAATTCCAAGGTTACCCCAAACTCCTTTCCAACAAATTTATCCATGGCATCATGGTGCCTAAATTATACCCTAACTTGGGAATGTTTGATTGAATTCAGGTTGTCCTCTGGCCATGGAACCATAGGAGGGATGTATGGGGGCACAGGAGCTGGACCGAAGTGCCCGGTTGGAACTTCCTAATTAAGCTCTTAACTAGGTACAAGTTACTTTCAAAGCTTTAAGATTTTGTTTTGTTTAACCACCATAACATAATCTATATGATTATTTGGCTGTATTTGCAGGAGGATCAACATGTCAAGTTAATAAACCAAACAAAACCCACCAAAAATCTGTAGAGATCATCATCATCATCATCATCAAATCCCATCCCCACCAGCAGCACCGCCATCATATCATCAAATACCATACTAGTTACTACCATACAAAAATGCATACGTAAAAGGCAAAAAAGGAAGTGGGTCAGCCATTTCCTTTTCTTTGTTCTTTGTACTCGGTTTCTGTAGTTGAAGTTGCAACCACAGGTTAAAAAGTTTTAAAGAAGAAGAGAGACAGAAAGAATCAAAACACGGTCAAAAAAAATATGTTAGTTTGTAACTTTTGGCACTGTAATCTTAATTGTCAGCCTTCCCAATTGTTCCCCTTTAAGTGAAACAATTGCCAAAATCTAGTTTAGTCTGTTAGTCTGTGTTTTAGTGTAAAACAATCTTTGTACAGCAGAAGCGGAGGCAGAAAGAAGCTAGCTGATAGAGAGGTAAAAAAAAGAAGAAAAGAAGGTAAATTTGTAACTACAAGGCTGATTCAGTCAGTACTCTTTAAAGGGTAGTTGAAATTGAAGGAGCCTGTGAGGAGGAAGGCAAGCTGTGAAGCAAAATCAGTCAGCTGAGCTCAAGTACGATATTGGGAAACTTTTTTTTTTTTTTTTTTACCATTATCAATCAATGATGTGTTCCTGCTACTTGTAGTGGTTGTTATACACAGACAGTTGTACCTTTTGCTGTTAAAATGTTGAAAAAAGAACAGTAAGAAAAACTTAGGATGAAAATCAGAAATGAAACAAGTGAGTTTTTTACTCTAATTTGGCATCTTTTTCGCTTCTTTCTGTGCATTTGGCTTTTATGATGGAGGAGTGTTTTTTTTGTCTCTTTGTTTAAAAGCCACTTCCATTTTTTCTTCTTTTTGTAACTGGTGGGATACTGTCTTTAAAATTATCTATTCATGGGGAGCTAAAGACTAAAAGCAAGTGGGGACCACCCACATGGGTGGTGCTGACGCTGCACGTGGGTCCTACTCATTTATCTAATGCCAGATTGGGGGTGGGGCCTACACACCAAAACCCCACCCATGTGAGTGATCTATACAATGCCACTATCTCTCTCTCTCTCTCGAGCCTTTACTTTCTTCTCTCTCATTGACAGGAGAAGGAGAGGACATAAAAAGTAGATGTTGATGCCCACACGTATGACAAAAGTGCACGGATACAAGAATCTTTTGGGGTCTGTAGCCTTGTGAATGCGTGAGAGAAAATTGGGCAGTAACTCGGAGCGAGAGAGAGAGAGGCCCTAAATTTTTACTGTTGCCTCGGAGTTTGGACCAAAAGGTGAGGAGTAAATACGAGTGTAGAGATAGTGAGAAACAGGTAGGCAGGCAAAGGCTTTGGTAACTACAAAGTTACCATAACCATGCTGATATGTTGACATTGCAGGGATTATAAACTGAAAGAGAGACCATATCCATATGCTGTTTCCCAATAGAGAAAGAGAGAGAGAGAGAGAGAGAGAGCTAGCGTAATTGGTGTCTTGGGAATTTATGATTAGGGTTTGTGTGGAATGATGGGCTCAATAGTGTTGTGCAATTAATAAGTGATCATGATCTTTCGACCATTTTGATTTAGACCCTTTTTTGGGTTCACTGTATTATATTTGTTAGAATTATACGTTTGTAGAAAAATGACATTGACGGGAGCAAAAGGGATGAGGAAATCGGACAATAGGGTTTCAGAAAAGGAGGATTTCGCCTAGATTCGCTTATCAATTATGAGCCATGATCATGATAGTTGAAATAAGGCAATCTTTTGTCACGTGTTGTATGTTTACTAGGTTACTAATTTCGGCTGCACTCTTTCACCAAGAATTTCATAACACATATATATATTTTTTACACAAACGATATTCTACTTTATTATAATCTAAACTACGGGAAAGATGATTCAGACTTATATAATTCATAATAATATTGACAATATGGCAACAATTTACTAATCATTCAATTAAGAAGCTAACAATATAACATATACTAGAACTATCGATAGCATGTGTTTGGAAGTTACTGCTAATCATAAAAATGTGTTTGGGAGAGAGAAAATTTGTGGTAAATACTTGGTTATATTCTTCTCTCTCTCTATGTGTGTGTGTGTATATTGTGATTGTATGAAATTATGTGAAGTGAGAAAAGGGTAAATAAGAAATCATTATTTCATGTATAATCTCAAATGAACATGATTGTGCCGGAAGAGGATCCAAGGCATTCTCTTTTGGCTTCTTTTTTCTATTTTTGCAATACTTTTTATTAGATTGTCGGGTAGCCCACTTTAGTTTTAGTTATAAAAAAACTCGAGAGCCCTAGCAAGCACTCAATATCATTAAGATGCATGTTTGTTGGGTGCATGCTAATTAAAGAGGAAATGTTCAAGAAGAAGCGGCTCCTCCTCCCATCTTGTGGATGGATGGATGGGGTTTGTTTGGTCAAATTGTGTGTGCGGGGGGGGGGGGGCTTACGTTTTCATATGTGCAGCTTTTTCTCGTGTCAAAATTATAAGAAGCCAGTGGTCAGGATTTTACAAAAGAAACAAGGAGCACCGAATTGATGGTGTCATCATAACTACATAATTATCGGGTCGCTCATGGTTTATGGGTTCAATTTTGACCCGACTCATATATGAGTTTAAGTGAAACTTGGTTTATAAAGTGTTGCAATTTATCATCTATGTCAAGTTCTATTCAGTTTTCATTAGCATGCCTCTCAAATGGAGAGATATTCGTCCATCTATACGTTTTAGGGCTCGCTAATGACTACATCTTATAGAATGGTCTAGGATCTAATATGGAGGAAATCAATTTGGGAGGGAAATGGGTGATTGTAAGGTTCCAAGTTTGATTGGCTGTTTGGATGGAAATCGATTTCAGTGATCCCTAATCTGTAGATGGAATAAAATATCCTCAACGTAAGGGGCATATGGTAAATTGCAACACTTTACATAGTCTAAGTTAATAGTAAAAATTAATTAAAATTTCATGTGGATTATCACTTTGAGTTAATATTAACTATCATTTGCTTCCCTTTTTATTTTACTTTTTACTTTTAGAATGCACATTCTAATAAGAGGTATGGTAAAATTTTTGCAATTAAAGTCACCGCCCAACAATAAGAAATCAAATCAAATATTAGAAAAAGGTAGTGAAGAATAGAACCTTATTGGTGAAAATAAAGAAATTCAATAGCCATCCGTCCTCCTACGCGCTTCCCAAAACAAGCCTCAAGTATTTATCTGCATAATGATATTATTAGGGAATGATCAGTGAAATTGACATTCCATGTCTTACCAACTTAACTGTGTTAATAACATTTGCACAAGAAACGAGAAAGGAGTACCTAACTCCATCAACCTTTTTTTTTTAGTGAAAGGGATTTGAGGAGGGGGTTTATACAAATATTCATGAAGTGTTTAGGGATTTCGAACTTTTGTCTACATGGATCGAGGTTGAAGAACTCAACCAACTGAGCTGTACCACACTAACAACTTCATAAACTCATTTAACAACACATAGAGAGAGCTCGTAAGCCCGATTCTTCAATATTCAGGCACAACAACACATAGAGAGAGCTCGTAAGCCTCAGATCTGATTCGTTTGTAGAGAGAGTAGAAAGTGATGAATATAGAGAGAAAAATAGAAATAGATGAGCAATACAAATCGACGAGGGAGGGGAGGTTGCCAGGGAGGAGTTGTGTCAACACATGTAGGTGAAGGGTTTTGAAATATTTCCCTTTTTTAGTTTTTCCTTTTAAAATTAATAGTGTGAGAAAAAAAAAACACATAAAATTTCCTAATACACATAAATTCTTCTTCTAAAGATGTAAAAGAAATTAGAGCAAATTAAACTCAACGTACGTGAATTGAATCTTCAGAAATCCTTAGAGCAACGACTTTCCGTCTTTAATTTCGTCAATCCTTGTTGAAAGAGCAGAAGAGATGGTGATTCTGGATTAGGTAGTTTTATTTTTTCTTGAAGGCGGAGGGCCGGATAGAAAGAGAATTGGAGAAAAGGCAATGATTTAGAGCATCCACAATGACCGGTGTAAATTTGGGATCTATAAGAGCAACTCTAGTGGGAGATGCTAAACACTGTGCAGTTGGCCTTTTTAGAAAACCAATCCAAAAACCAAGCTCCACTGGGCCGGATAGTTGGTTACTAAAAATTGGACATGGCCCAAAACCCATCAGATCGGTTGTGTATAATTTTTTTTTTAAACATAATTATTTAACTCTAATGCTACATTTTTAATCTCATAATTAATATTTCCCCAAGCCCAACTTCAAAACATCTCTATTTTTAAGGCCCAATATCTCTCTTTGTATGAAATTGGATCATTTGTTAATTTTCAAGCCCAAAAAATAAAATTTTAGTTTGAATTTGTACTAAAAAAAATTCAAAACAAAAAACAAAAAATCCTGTCCAAAATCGAAAACCAGACTAAAATCAGTTCAAACTGAACTGGCTAGTTTTAAAAAAAATATTCACTAAAACTGGACTAGTTAAATAATACCGATTCCGATTTCAATTTAAGGTGAAAATCGAACCAAACTGAACCGCATCCACCCCTAGTGGCCAGTATCCGACATAGAAGAAGTACTATAATAGTACACAACTTATCGGAAAGGCTAGAATGAGGAGGTTGAGTGAGGAAGTTATTTGAGGAAGTGAAATCTCACCATCAACAACTAAAAACAAATGACATGGGGGGGGGGGTGCATTGGGGGTCCACACCCCTTTTGATGGTGAGATGAGCCTCCTCAAATAACCTCCTCACATAGTCTCCTCATTATAGAAGCTCCCCACAACTTATAAGCAGGTGATCCACTACATTTAGATAAAGCCCACACTTGAATAGGTCCATTTTGTTTTATCTCACACAAGGTATTGGACCTGAGTGGTTAGGTAAGAGACGAAATAGTGAGCTCTAATGGGTACCTTACACAACAATGACACTAGAGACTACTGCTTTGAATTGGGCCCCCTTCAAGCAGACATACAAATTTGATACTAGAGACATACAAATTGAAAACTCTCAGTAACAAAAGTAAAATGAACTTGTGGAAGTTAACGAGAGAAGGGGTACAAAATACAAAATTGAAGCTAGTTAATATTGGTACTAGAGACTAGTGCTTTGAAATGGGTTCCCTTCAAGCAGGCCTACAAACTATAAACTCTGAATAACACATGTAAAATGAACTTGTGGAAGTTAAAGCAAATGGAAGAAATTGGTAAAACATTTAAAATACCAAAAATTGTCCTTAATTAATGAAGTTATTAAGCATTGAAACTTTACGTTAAATAGTATAGTAAATTAACATTTTTTCATCTTAAATTTTTTAAAATTGAAATAAGAGCATGAGGTCCTATTTTCATGGGACACAACTTCTTTTTCTTTTTTTGTTGTTAAATTCTCTTAATTCATAAATTAAAAAAATTAAAATTTCAATTGGCATACACGAGCAGTGGCGGACCTGTGCAGGCGCAAGGAGGCGCGCCCGCACCTCCCGTCGCTGGAAATCGCCATTACAGGTGCTGGAGTTGCACCTCTGCTTCAGACCAGCGATGCACATGAGGTGTTCGACGAAATGCGCAAATGACTGGGCCATTGTCAATGGCCAAGGTGAGACCCAATTCATCCGCCTCTGATTCTCTATCGTTTGGTTTAGCCCTTATTTTCTCTCTATATGCTTGCGTTTGCTTGATGGGTTTGTGTTTGAGTAATGGTTTTGGTGTTTGTTTTTGGGTTTCATGCAGAAGAACAACAGCAAGGGCGTCGAGAACAAGAACAAGAACAACGACGGGGGTGAGAAGAAGAAGGACGGCCCCAGCTCCTCTAAGATTGTCAAATGGGTCAAATCTTCTCAAGGTAAAATCATTCAACCCCAGTTTATCAGATTTCCTTCAAATTTTGTCTTCAGAGATTCTGATCTCTCTTTACTCCTCATGAAATTGTCTTCTTTTTATTTTCTCTATTTTGGTGCATGGAAAAAGTAATATTCCAAAGGAATTTGATTCAGATTATGCTATGTTTCTACTTTATGGGTTGAATCTCATCCACAATTAGATTCAATTATTATTATTATTTTGTTTCATTTCTGGGATGGTTTTTAAGTTGTGTGTATTATATATGCAACACAGGCGCTGAGTCGGTGAAATCTGTGGGCCAAGCGAACAAGCTGACGGTGATCGGAAAAGTGGACCCCACAAAGCTGAGAGACGAGCTGGCCACCAAGACCAAGAATAAGGTCGACCTCATCTCTCCCCAGCCCCAAAAGGACAACAAAGTCAACAAAGACGACGCAACAATTGTAGGTTAATTGTATGTTATTTTTTTAATTAATTATGAATAACATTAGTATTGATTAAATGATAAGGATGTTTCTTTTTTCTTTTTTTTTTATAAATTTTTTTATTAAGCTCTTAGCTTTTAAAAATTGCACCTCCGCTGAAAAATTCCTGGGTTCGCCGCTGTACACGTGAATATGTGTGAATGGGCCAATATAAAAATGAAGCAAAAAAGTAATAGAACGGAATAAAATCATGAATTCTCACATTCATTAATACCTAATAGATTGACGATTGAAGGAAATTTATTGCCATGAATTTTGCGAGCATATTTAACACATGTGTGCATGAATGAGATGAAAGAGGTGAGGAAGAAACGAAGGAGAATACAAGAATTTTAATTTTGAATCTTTATGGACCTTTAAAAAAAATTAAGGCTGCTCACTCAAATTCAAATATACATTGTGGTCTGACCAGCCAAAAACTAACGAAATCTGAAGAAAAACCCTACAGAAAGAAACCTTTGCACCTCCCTCCCTACCCTCCCACTTCTCAGCCCTTCCCCTATGCTCTCCTTTCCTCCCATCCCTTCTCATCCCTTTTCGTTTTGTTTTGTGGTCTGGAAGCAGATGCCTTGAAACATTGTCATCACCTTGATAGTCGTCGTCTTTTGGCCCACGCACACATCCCATCATAAGGATTTAACTCCAGTTGTCAGCCTTCAACATGAGTTTGAGCTGCAAGGCGGGGTTGTTGTTGGGTTGCATTGGATTCAGGTTTAGTTGGTACTACATTATGTGTTTAGCCGGTATGGCGCAATAACTTTTTTTGGGTTGTGCGACAGGATGTGGAGCGGTGATCTTGTTTCTTAATTTGTTTCCATCTAATAATTTTCAAAAACATTTTAATAGCTTGTTGTGTTTTCTATTCTCTTTATAAGGTTTTTAGATTTCGACTATGTGTGTGAGTTTAGTATACTATTGGCCCTCTCAATAGGAAAGGTCCTCAATAAAATAAAATAAAATAAAATAAAAAACTGAATGAGAAATACATAAGTAAAAAAATAAGAGAATATTATAAAATAAATTGGATTATTTCCATTTCAATAATTAAAGTAATCGTCTCTAGCAATATCTGTTTTTACCCTTCCTATAATTTGACCCAAAAAAAATCTCTATTTTATCCCAACTTAATTTTTTTTTTTAAACAATAGAAAAATCCTAAATAATCTAAAACAGAAGGGAAATTATTTGGTTTTTTGGGCAAAAATGGTCACATTATTTGAAGGGAAACAATGGCCAGACCATGGAAGGTAAGGGTGGGCATTCAAATCGAAAAATCGGGCTGAAAAAAACTAGAAAAACATGATTGACCAAAAACTGAATCAAGTTGACCAAAAATTGGACGGAAATGGTTTGGTCCGATTTCAGTTCCAATTCTTTTAGTGAAAAAACTAGACCAGGCCGAGTCAGGCTAAATGTGTATTTAAGCCCAATGCTAAATTTCTAAGCCCATAACTAATCTTTCCCCAAGCCCAACTTCAAATCACCTCCCTTTTCTAAACTTCAGTTGACATTTTTACCTCCTAAATAGACAGTCAAATAATACTTGACAGAAGTGAGGAAGGACTAAAACTTCACTTGTGGTAGAGCCTATGGACTACATAATTTAATAATTGAACTCAAAGACGAAAATGCAAATCAAAGTATAATTTATGGACCATTTCTACAAGTAATATTAAATTATTCATTTTTAAGCCCCGTTTGACATTGCTTATTTGGGGCCAAAATCACTTATTTTCACAATTTTAAGGCTTGTTTGGAAGTGATTCTAGATATGCCAAAATCACATGGAAGGTGCTTCTTCATAAAAAAATCACTTAAAACCACTTAAAGTGATTATATAGGGAAGAGATTCTCCATAAAAGTGCTTTTTGGTCTATCCAGAATTACCCCCGTTTGGTAAAAGAAGAGATAATTTCTTTTTGGACGAAATTATGTGACTCACCGTGATTTGGGAAAGCATCTGAAAGGATGATTATTATTTCACCTTTCACAGAAAGCAAAACATCTAATTTACATCATCTAATTTAGTCGTTATACACATCCCATAACACTATTACACCAACGTTTACAAATACTTATAAAATGATTTTTGTATGAACATCACTTTTAATATAAAGTTTATCCAACGCCAAACTTCTTTCATTCACAGTTGATTTCTCTTATAGAAAATATGACTGTGATTATTTTCACAGCAGATCAATTCCCAACTTGCCCAAATAGACTAATTTTCTCCATGCATACAAAAGTCTCACAATTTTATTGAAACCCTAGTTTATCTTTCATGTTTTATCTTTAGTTTTTTTTTCTTCAACAAAGTATCCGCATGTTCATATACAAGTCACAATCGCATATTTGGATTAGACCAGTTGGTATGTGTCTGCCCCTTGCACCCAAGTTCGAATTCCCATTTATGTAGTAATTAAGTAGAGTTGCTTGTGTTAAAAGAATATACGTGTTATTACTAATGCCTAAAAATGACAAGAGAGGGAGAGGGGAGAGAGAGAGAGAAGAGGTAAAAGACTGAAATGTTGTTAATTAGTTAGTATAAATTTGTAAAATGATGACCCCATATATAGTTTTTTTTTTTTTTTTTTTTTTTTTCCAATGACCATATATATAGTTAGAGATCACGAGTTTGTGGTGCATTTAGGACATTAATTGAAATGACGACCTCCTCTTTTTCTCACTATATATACAGAGAGAGAGAGCACAATATCATATCTCGAGATATTCTGCAAAATCAACTCTTTCCTCTTAATACACCAACATTCCCGCCATTCCCGGCTTCGTTTTGAAACTTTCCATAACAAAAATATAATTTTTTTTTATATATAAAAAAATCAAGCTAATACTTCTAAACTACACAACCTTACTGAGTCACAGAGGAGCGAGTGAGAGAGTGATCTCTATCTCATATTCACAAGAAAACTACGATGAGAGAGAAAATGGAGGAGTATTTGAGGAAGAACTTCGACGTGGAACCCAAACGGCCCTCCGACGAGGCCTTGATGCGATGGAGATCCGCAGTCGCCGTCGTCAAGAATCCTACCCGAAGGTTTCGCATGGTCGCCGATCTCGCCAAGCGCGCCGAGGACGAAAGAAAGCGCAAGAACCTCCAGGTCCGTTTCAATATTTCCATCGTCATCATGAATATCGTCGTCCGTACGATTTCTTTGATCAGTTGTTACTTTCATTGCATGCTGCTCTGTTTTGGCTTCAAATCTTTGATTAAGAAAATGGAAGGAGAGTATGAAATGCATGCATTGATTTTCCTTCTTTGGTGTTTCTCCGAGATTTTCTCGGAAGCCAAACACGGCCTATGAGATTATTGATAATTTGTTTGTGAGGTGTAGTGACCGATAGATCATGTTCTGTTTGTTATAATGACTGTAAGATCTTTAGTTTTGAAATGTCTTGGTGATGATCGTGTCTACAAATTAATTTATGAACGTAGTGTTGATCATGTAAGAAATCAGTAATTGGATGAGTTCTGCCCACATTTTGTTTTTTTTTTAAATAAATTTTTTTAATTTTTTGGTTTGGGTGGTTGAATTTATTACAAGAAAATTCAAATTGATTGTGAAAGAAAACTGTCGTCTGAAGCCAATGGCCAATGCGCTTTGAGAGGCGGGCGGGTCAAATCCATGAATCCATGACAATATATTTGTCGCTGCTAGCGGTGGTGGTGTATTTTTGAAGTCAATTAGGCGGCCATTGGGCTTACGCTGCCACAGGCTGCAGTATGGGTTCATACGAGTCATACAAAAGGTGGGACCCACATAATTAAGTGGGTCTAATCTCTCTATTAGGGAGATGTTAAGTCACGGGTCAGTAAATAGTAATACCAGTTGCATAGAGATGTCACAAATAAACCGCGGCTTATGTGTTTGTTGTCACATAAATACAGTAATTGTAGCTACTAGACCACTAATAGACATTTCTGGTTCACTGTGGCTAGGCGAACCTCTGATTTTTCCTTCTTTTTTTGGTAGTGAATGATGGGAACATAGGTGACAAGTTTTGAATATGCCATTGAATTTGTATTTTGAATGGAATTGAATTTGAATACAGGCCGAGGCTGCTGCACATTGTTAAATTAATAACATGTTTGTTTGCAGTAATTGACCCTCCTTTTGCGAAACTCACCTTCAAGTTGTCTTTCTTCTTGGTCTGGAAAAGGAATTGTCTAACTTTTTCCTACCAAATATGATTTCTATCTATTTGTATACATATGCCATATAGCTAGGATTGGATTAAGTGTAAGTGCTATTGCTGGAGGTGGATGCATTTATTTCACCAGTTATATTTCATCTCTCTCAACTTAATTTTCTAAAAGTCTTCTACTTTAGGGTGATGAATCTCTTTATTACTGTGTATTAAAATTATTTATTGACCAATAGCTATGGTTTCTCAAGCTCACGGGGGTTACTAATATAAACCAAAAAGGGAATTTTTTGTTTGTTTTCACTCTCAAGTAGAATATATGAATGCCACTAAAGAAGAAAATTACCTTTTGCTGTTGTTGCTTTGAGCTGAGCCTGGACATTGCTGGTGGGAAGTGATTAAAATTAAAATAAAGTTCAAAACTGATGTTCTTTGTAAGTTTTTTTTTGTTTTAATTTATATCGTTACTTTTGGTTTGGGCTGACTAAATTTGAACAGAATTTATGAAGTCAAGGCATTAGTTTTATGCATTAGCACTAGGATAATATATCTATTTTTCCTATCATTCCCAGTTTTCAATTAGTTTGTCGAAAGCATTATGATTTCATAGTGTGTAAAAAAGGATTGAAAAACAGAAGGAATGAAGATTTCCTGCTGATAATCTTTTCAATTTTATGTTCTGGACGATGAGGAAACTTCTTTGCTATTTCAGTTGAAATATGAAATGAAGACATTTGTGATTATGCAGTGATTTCTTTGTATATTTTTACTCTAAAAGGTCAGTGTCCTGTAGTTTTAGCCCACTTATACTTTGTTTTGCTTTGTATATAATTGCTTCACTGAGACTGATTTGGCTCATCCAACAAGTAGTATACAAAACACCCTAGTCAGTGAGCAGAGTTCTTACTCTTTCCAGGGTTTCTGAATTCAGTTTTTTCAGAATGTAGGCAAACTTATTGGACAGATATACATGCAAGATTTTGGAGAATGTTCCAAAGTAACAAGCCCAGCTCTTAATTACTTGGTTGAATTCGTCGAAAATGACTCTGGATAGGTTAGTATTCAGCTTAGGAAAAGGAAATATTCAGGTAGTGCTCCTTTGAATTTTACTCACATGATAAAAAATATAGGGAAAGTTAATTAGAGAATTACCTGCTTGAGCTAATGGTAGGATGGCCCGCATTGGTAATTTGTCTGCATCATGAGTGTTTTTCATCAGGTTTGAAGATATTAGGGACCTGTAAAGCATGAAAGAAAAGCATGTTTCATGTGGTTTTTATTTATTTTCTTAATCTAACATTTTGGTTATGCTTCCATTGATTCTGACCAGGAAAAGATACGTGTAGCTATGTACGTGCAGAAAGCAGCATTGCAATTCATCGATGGTACTATTCTTTTTCATTATAGCAGCATCTCTTTCACTTAATCTTCTGATTCCTTTCTAAGTTATGTACTATTTTATACAATACAGCTGGCAATCGTGGGAGATATAATCTATCCAAAGAAGTTAGAGATGCTGGTTTTGGCATTGAACCTGATGAAATTGCATCCTTTGCTAGATCTCACGATAACAAGGGTTTGGAAGAACATGGAGGAATAGCAGGATTAGCAGGGGATGTTTCTGTATCGCTGAAAGATGGTGTTGTTTCAAGCAAGATACCTGTTAGGCAGAATATATATGGTCTCAACCGATATGTCGAGAAACCTTCTAAAGGTTTTTGGATGTTTTTCTGGGAAGCCTTACAAGATTTAACTCTAATCATCCTCATGATTTCTGCCGCGGTCTCTATAGGTGTTGGAATTGCAACCGAAGGGTGGCCGAAAGGTATGTACGATGGCTTGGGAATAATACTCAGCATCCTTTTAGTAGTGATGGTCACTGCAGTTAGTGACTACAAGCAATCATTGCAGTTTAAAGAATTAGACAAGGAAAAGAAAAATATCATGGTTCAGGTGACTAGAGATGGACGCAGACAGAAGGTCTCTATCTACGATTTAGTGGTTGGAGATATTGTTCATCTTTCGATCGGAGATCAAGTTCCAGCTGATGGTATTTTCATATCAGGCCACAGCTTACAAGTCGACGAATCGAGCTTGTCAGGTGAGAGTGAGCCTGTGGACATAAGTGAAGATAAACCTTTTCTTCTTTCAGGAACCAAAGTGCAAGATGGTTCTGGTAAAATGCTGGTGACATCAGTTGGTATGAGGACTGAATGGGGACGACTAATGGTTACTCTGAGTGAAGGTGGAGACAATGAGACACCACTGCAGGTGAAACTTAATGGAGTTGCAACCATTATTGGAAAAATCGGTTTGGCTTTCGCCGTGCTGACATTTTTAGTTCTGACTTCAAGGTTTTTAGTAAACAAGGCAGTTCAGCATAGGATGACACACTGGGATTCCAGTGATGCATTAAAGCTTTTGAATTATTTTTCGACTGCTGTCATTATAATCGTCGTTGCAGTCCCAGAGGGGCTACCTCTGGCAGTGACATTAAGTCTTGCCTTTGCAATGAAAAAATTAATGACTGATAAAGCACTTGTTAGGCATCTATCTGCATGTGAGACAATGGGTTCTGCTACTTCTATTTGCACCGATAAGACAGGAACCTTAACAACAAATCATATGGTGGTGAATAAGATATGGCTCTGTGATGAAACTAAGAATATAACAAGTAATCATGACAAAGACGTATTGAAGCCAGTTTCTGAAGAAGTATATAAACTCCTTTTGCAGTCTATCTTTCTGAATACAAGCTCAGAGGTAGTCAAAGGGGAAGATGGAAAAAATAGTATTATAGGTACTCCAACAGAGACGGCAATAATAGAATTCGGCATGCTTCTGGGAGGTGAATTTAAATCTTATGGTGAGGGATATAAGACACTTATGGTTGAACCATTCAATTCAGTCAGGAAAAAGATGTCTGTACTAGTGGCTCTTCCTGGTGGTGGTCGGCGACTAGCATTCTGCAAAGGAGCATCAGAAATAGTTTTTAAAATGTGTGACAAGGTTGTTAATACCACTGGTGAAGCTGTGCCTCTGTCTGAAGAGCAGAGAAATAAAATTTCAGATGCCATAAATGGTTTTGCTTGTGAAGCTTTAAGAACTCTATGCTTAGCTTTCAAGAATGTCGAAGACTCCTCTGGTGAAAACAGTATTCCTGAAGATCAATATACATTAATAGCTGTTGTTGGAATTAAGGATCCTGTGCGGCCTGGGGTGAGGGAAGCTGTGAAGATTTGTTTAAATGCTGGGATTACTGTAAGGATGGTCACCGGCGATAATATTAATACAGCTAAAGCCATAGCTAAAGAGTGTGGCATTTTGACAGAAGGTGGTTTGGCTATAGAAGGGCCAGATTTCAGAAATAAGAGCCAACAGGAGATGGCAGAAATAATTCCAAAACTACAGGTTTTTGTTTTGCCATTGCTTTAATAACTTCCTCTCATACTTGCTCATTTGTGTTCATGGAAAATAGATCCTGTATCAAATTTCTGTGAAGGAAATAAGTGGAAAAAAAATGCTTCATGCAGGTAATGGCTCGATCCTTGCCTTTGGACAAGCACACCTTAGTAAAACAGTTGAGGGATGGGTTCAGAGAAGTTGTGGCAGTTACTGGTGATGGGACTAACGATGCTCCCGCTTTGCACGAGGCAGACATCGGACTTGCCATGGGTATAGCAGGAACAGAGGTTTGCAATAATAGACCCTCATCTTACACTAGTGCAAATAATTCAAGTGTCTGCTCTTTGTTTAAGTTTCTATCTTTGTACCATTGGTAGGCTAAAATTCAACTGTCTGCAGGTTGCAAAAGAAAATGCTGATGTTATCATAATGGATGATAACTTCACAAGTATAGTGAATGTTGCTCGATGGGGTCGTGCGGTTTATATCAACATTCAAAAGTTTGTACAGTTCCAGCTAACAGTTAACATTGTCGCTCTGATGCTCAATTTCATTTCAGCATGTGTCTCAGGTGTGTTCATCCGTGGAACTAATTAAACCTTTTTATGCTTTTCTTATACTTCCAATTGTTATAGAAATCTTTTGACATGCATTTTTACCTAATGTAGATCCTAATGTTCCCTTTAAATAACTTACAGGATCGGCGCCGCTAACGGCTGTCCAGATGCTTTGGGTAAACTTGATCATGGACACTCTTGGTGCCTTGGCACTGGCCACAGAGCCACCAAATGATGGCCTTATGAAAAGACCACCAGTTGGAAGAAATGTCAACTTCATCACTGGGATCATGTGGAGGAATATTATAGGTCAAAGCATCTATCAAATTGCTGTCCTCTTGGTTCTCAAGTTTTGTGGGATCAGGCTTTTGAAGCTCACTGGTGCAAATGCAAATTCCATTCTCAATACCGTCATATTCAACTCTTTTGTGTTTTGCCAGGTACCATCCACTGATACATTGTTTCCTTTTTGTTTTATCTCCATTTAAATCAGCACAGCTGAAGCTGAATGTTTTTTCATTCATTACCATCAAATTTTGCATGTCAGGTATTCAACGAGATTAACAGCCGTGACATGGAGAAGATCAATGTTTTTCGTAGCATGTTCGATAGTTATACTTTCATGATGGTGATGATCGCTACAGTAGTGTTCCAGATCATCATAGTTGAATTTTTGGGTACTTTTGCACAAACTGTGCCACTGAGCTGGGAGTTGTGGTTAGCAAGCGTCTTGATTGGAGCTGCAAGTTTACCCATTGCGGTCGTCCTCAAGTTCATTCCTGTTTCAATCAAGAAACAAACTGTCAGGGATCAAGAGGATATACACGAACCTCTCCTCCGTGGCCCTCAGCTCGCATGAAAGATCGAGATGTCTATTTTTCAAAAGATCCTTGTGCAGAATCTCGGAGGGATTTTCTTCTTTTTTTTTGTTGCTTGTTTGCATAACATTTTTCAACACCACTTCCCGTTATTTTGGTTGTACATTCCAATGTTCATTGAGGTCAGCTAGAAATTGATCTTCCTTTTGCATTTTTGGTGCTATTCGTTCAAATTCGATTTATATAGTTGAGCTGGGGAGCCGTATTTTTTGGGACAGGAATATCCAGGACTTATTGAAGGCTGAGTTTTATGCATTTGTTCTCTCTTTTTTTTTTTTTTTAATATCTGTTGGGTGTTGAGCTTGTTCCTTCTTACGTCAAGATTTTCAGACATCATATGTTGAGTGTTGAACCTGTTCCACTGCCCTTTTCCTCTGTTTTACTCTGCAACCAAGCACAAAACTCAGAAAGGTGCCTTCTTGGAGGGATTGGAGCTGAGGGAGACGCAGATACGGAGGTATTGGAGGTCCGGGTTGGGGCCGACTCGGAGTGGAACTCAGTAAGCGGGAGAGAGAGGTCCGAGTCAGAGTCACTCACCCAGCATCTACATGAACGTAAGACGAGACATGTAGAATCTGTAGTTCTCCATGCTCCCTTCCCTTCCCTTCCCTTCCCTTCCCTTCCCTTCTACCACATGGCTCGTTATACATCCCGGTCGTCTGTCTCAATTGCAGCCTAAAACGACGGCGTTGTTGTTGTTGACGTTAGCCAGCCTGAGCCATTCAGCTTCTATTTTTCTCCCTCCGTCTCTTTGTGCGAAAGAGTGTGTTGCGTGTGTGACAATAATAGTTCAATACAGGTGGTTAGTAACTGGGTTTGTATTTGTAGCTTAAATGATTTAGAGTATGAGTTATTTACACTAACATCCCTGAGGTTTTCGGGTTTTTCACAAAATTCCCTGAGGTTTCAGAAATTTCACAAACACACTGAGGTTTCAGATTATATTCACAAAACCCCTTTTTGTTGATTGTTCGTCCAAATATTGATGATTTCATTGGAAAAACTTATGCAAATGACAAAATTAACCTTGATGAATGTATATGATCTAATCTCAAAGGCTAACTTTGTTATTTGGAGCTTTTTTATTTATTTAAAAAATATATAAAATCATCAATTCTTGGAAGAAAAATAAACGACAATGGGTTTTTTGAAAAAATTTTAAAACCTCAAGGGGTTTTGTGAAACCCGAAAACCTCAGGGGTTGTTAGTGTAAATAACGCTAAGAGTATTTAACCCTCCATATGAGGTCTCTTAGGTTCGATTCTCCTCTCCCCATTATCCCTATATAAAAAAAATAGAGTACCATTTTGGGTAGTAATTGGTTGTAATTTGCAGATTAGTTTGCCTTAATATGATTACGTATTTAATTGGTATATTTGGTTTTTGACAATATAGCTGGCTGTTATTGGTTTTAAAGTTTGAAAAAAAAAAAGAATTGAAAAAAAAAAACTGCAGGAGTTCTATTGCAATTTTAATTGCCTTAAATATCTTCAAATTTATTGTCATGACGTTGGACTTTGAATTAAATCATTTTGTTTCCAAAACGTGCAGTAAGTTAAATTCCCTAACCGGACAATTCTTATTTGCCAACGTCTATTTGGAGACAGAGAGCACATTTGAACAATTGTTATTTAATTTTATTTTTGTTTCCTATAGAGCAAAGGAATCCTAATTCTATTCTAATTGGTATAAGCATACGGTAGCTTGGTGGTCAAGTTAAGTAGAACCTTAATTCCTAATATGCGATGAATTCGATTGGAAACTCCACCACCAGTTCTTGGTATAAATACAAAGGTCCCTGCCTTTGCATGCTATTCATACCATAAGGTACTCAAGCCGCGATAATGTCGGTAACAGCAGGTGTTAGTGATACTGTGATTGCAGTCAGGGATAAGCTTAGAGGTAAAATTAGGAAAACAAAAGTTAGAAGGTATTGGCCTGTGATTGTAGTCAGGGAGAAGCTCAGAGGTAA
Source organism: Prunus avium (assembly GCF_965620075.1). Lineage (NCBI taxonomy): Eukaryota > Viridiplantae > Streptophyta > Magnoliopsida > Rosales > Rosaceae > Prunus > Prunus avium. Next base: position 3,445,474 of record NC_142285.1, read on the forward strand.
CATTGGGAAAACAAAAGTTAAAAGGTATTGGCCTGGAAAAGCTCCCGAGTGGGCATATGATGCCGACGAAGATGGGGATATTAGGATGTTCACAGCTGCTTCATTGGAGAAAGCTTTCCCCACTCAGGAATATGATGTTGTTAGAAAAGATGATCCTAGACTCCGCTGTTTGGCTGAGAGCAGGATTGATAATCGGGACGATGTTAGAGCTGATCATAGGTGTATCCGGCAAGCTGAGATTGTTTCAACAATTGAAGAGGAATCCACGAGGCAGGGAGGGTTAGAAGCTGAGGAAGAGGATGCAGATGCTTTGGAGGAAAGAAGAAGAAGGATAAAGGAGAAGTTGCGTCAAAGGGAGCAAGAAGAAGCTCCATTCCTTCTGTCAGAAGACGAGGAAGAAGTAAAGGAAGAGGAGGAAGAGGAGGAAGAGGAGTCTGAGTATGATGCTGACTCGGAAAAAGAGCTTACTGGTATGGTGATGCTGAAGCCTGTCTTTGTTCCCAATTCAGAGAGAGATACTATTGCTGAACGGTTGCAACTTGAGGCAGAAGAACGAGCCCTTGAAGAATCAAGGAAGAAGAATTTGGAGAAAAGGAAGAGAGAGACAAAGCAGATTGTGGTTGAGGAGATTCGGAAGGGTTTGGAGCAGGAAGCAAATATTGCTGATATTGTTACTGATGATGAAGTAAACGAGGCAGAGGAGTATGAAGCTTGGAAGACAAGAGAGATAGCCAGGATCAAGAGCGATAGGGACGATCGGGAGGCAATGTTAAAGGAGAAGGAAGAGATTGAAAATGTTAGAAACATGACAGAGGAAGAGAGGAGGGAGCGGGAGAGGAAGCATCCGAAAGCTGCACCACAACGAAAGCAGAAGTGGAGATTCATGCAGAAATATTACCACAAGGGTGCTTTCTTCCAGTCAGAAGCTGATGACTATGCTGCAACTGTCGGAACAGACGGAATTTACAAGCGTGATTTCTCTGCCCCAACTGGAGAAGATAAGATGAACAAAACAATATTGCTCAAGGTCATGCAGGTCAAACATTTTGGTTATAGCGGAAGGACGAAATGGACGCATCTTGTCAATGAGGATACCACTAATTGGAACAATCCGTAAGTTCAATTTCTTTCATGAATCAACCACTTTGAACCCTCAATCTGTAAATGGAAACAACCACTCTGAATCCTCAGTAGGTTGAGTCAAAATTTTAGGATAATATGTAGAAAAACTACATTGATATCGTTGTGGTCATAGGAATAATTTAAAGTTTGAAGTAATAGAACATGGGAAAAGTTAATCTTCTCTATTTTATTAGCAACTTGTTCTGGTCATATTCATATTGTTACTTTCATTTCTATATTTGCAGGCTGAGTTTTAAGCATTTGTTCGCATTTTTGTATCCGTTGAACGTTGTGCCCGTTCGTTGATACGTCTAAATTTTCAGGCAATGGGGAGTTAATTGTGTGTGAAGTCATGAAATTCTCTTCAGCAGCAGTTGTAGAGAAACACATTGATGCTACAATTATGTTCCGTAAGTGACTCACTGACTCGGCACATTTTCAGAAAATTAGTTAGGGATATAATCTCTAAATTACTGTGAATAAATAAATTAAATATTAATACAAATCTGCTCCAAAAACACTTTTTTAAAAACTCTTATTTATGCAAGTGAGTTCTGTTGGTTGTATAAACTATTATCCAACAGTTTGTGAATGCAAGGGAACTAATTTATACTTTCTTTTTGTTACGAAACTAATTGACTCTGTTTTTCTGATACCAACAAAACCCTATTTGATGCCAAAGTAAGAACACGATTTGCAGAGACATTTGTGCAAAGTAATGGTAGAGATGAAGTTCTTACTCTTGTCTCAAGATGGATATGGCACGTCAAGCTACGGTATGAAAGTGTTTGAGGAGTTTAATTACCCCTTGTATTTGTAATGGCATTTCTAATTAACATCAAAGTGCAATTCACTAATAGTAGAGGCTAAATATCACGATGCTACTTTTGATCCCCCCAAAAACAAGGGTACTGCAATGATGGCAAAGAATTGCATAGAATTCACACACCACCCATTCCCTTAGCCAGAATTTCCATTTGACGACGACGATAATATTGTTGGAGCTCATGAGGCATTCCACTTATATCCATCAACATTATTCTCTCCTCTTTGTCGTCACGGTCGAGTCGAAGCCTCTCTTTATCCATCTCCAGCCTTTCTTTATCCATCTCAAGCCTCTCCCTAAGCATCTCCATTTTCTCTAACCGATATTGCCTTTTCTCTTCATTAACTTGGTCTCTCCATTTCTCCATGATGTGTAAGAGATCAACAACTTGCTTATTTGTATTGTCATTCTTATGGTGATCTTTAGTCTTCAGCTTCTCAGCCTTAATTATTAACGGTCTTTCCAAGTTCCCAAAATCAGAATTTACGACCTCCCTCCTTAATGGTGATGTCTCCATGTTCTCAACATCACTATCTGAGACTTCCTTCCTTACTGGCGGTCTCTTAATGTTCCCAAAATCAGTATTTGGGATGTCCTTCCTTATCAGTGGTCTCTCTGTGTTCCCAAAATCAATACTCAGGACCCCCTTCCTTATCGATGTTCTCTCCCTGCTTCCAAAATCACTATTTGGGACATCCTTCCTTACTGGCGGTCTATCAATGTTCCCAAAATCAGTAATTGTAATGTTCCTTATCAGTGGTCTCTCTGTGTTCTCAAAATCAATACTTGGGACGTCCTTCCTTATCGATGGTCCCTCCCTGCTTCCAAAATCACTACTTGGGACGTCCTTCCCTATCGGTGCTCTCACTGTGTTCCCAAAATCAGTATTTAGGACGTCCTTCCTTATTGGTGGTCTCTCTATGTTCCCAACATCAGTATTTGTGACCTCCTTCCTTTTTTGTGGTCTCTCCATGTTCCCAGATTCAGTATTACGGACTTGGTCCTCTACAAGTTCTACCAAACTCTGTGAAGTAGAAGAAGATGAGAATTCAGGAGAGAGACTTGTACCTTTTACTCTATTTGATGGTTTTTTCTTGTGCATATCATCCACCCACTTTGGGGCATCCTTCAACAGCTTCCAGCAATGGTCAAAATGAAATTTTCTCTTTTCCAATTTTTCGTATAATTGTTTCGAATAAAAAAACTGCACAAAGGTTCATTATCAAATATACAAAAACACTGATTAACAACAAAATAAAAAAATTGAGATTGCGAAAGGAGAAGTTTACCTTATCCTGCTCATTCATGCCATATTTGTGCTTATTTTCCACTTGAGTAACATATTCACAAAATTTTTTGGTTGCAAGTTGAATAGTTGACCAACGTTGTAGGAGTGATTTCTCCTCTCGATCACTTGCAAATGTTTTATAGTTGTGGAAATATTGTGTCACTCGCCCCCAATAAGTAGCCTTTGGTTGACCTTTTATGTATACAACATCCATGCTGGTTGCAAGCCATCCTTGTACAAGGAGAACATCTTCCTGTCTAGAGAAGCTCAGGCCTCGTAGTTTTCTTTTGGCAGTATCTAATTGAACCGGAAATTGGGAGGAACTAGCAAGGAATTTTCGTTATTTTTAATCAAGATTTTGGGGTGAAAAAATTGAGGATCCATGTAAAGATCAATAAAAACACTATAACAAGAAGAAAAGAGTAATTATTGGAGTCAAAATGTGTAGAAAATATGTGAGTCATATACAATTATGGGTAAATGAAACTTAAAAAGGATCATCCCATTTAAAAAATGATGATCTAAGGTATTTCTTATAATTTAAGGAATGCTGATCTCATTTTGCTATCTCATTCTCACACAGAAAATTTGATGTGTGAAAGTGAAGTAGCAAAAGTTGAAGAGTTTGTTGCTTCATCAGTTGGAGTATGAAAAGCCTATGGATGCCATCCAATTACATGTATTTAAAGTTCAACCGAAACTATTTTTTGATCAGACAAGGCAAATGCACGAGCTATCTATAACTCGAAACACGGATCAAGGCAAATATGCCTCATAAGTGCAACAAAACCCATTAGCAGAAGAAGAATTTACTTTTGGATATCTGAAAACTTGATAATTGTCATTGATGCTATTATGCAATAGTTCATCCAGTGAGTACGACCTAGTTAACTGTTGTGACACGACTTGGGAAACTAGAACAAAAATACAATACAAGGGTCCTCTAACATTCTTTACATTTTACACAAACAAAATCCTCACTAGTTGATATGTTTCTGAAAAGCATCATCCAGACTCTCAGTCCAATATGGAAAAAGAAACACATTATCTAAGACTTCAACTACGTCATCACCCATTTATGTATCGTCTACTTTGGTGAAGGGTCAGCTTGCTTTTTGACAAATAGCTTTCCTACATCTTCTGTAACAATGTTGCTCCTGGACCCAAAAGAAAAAAAAAATGATGATAAGATTGAAAAACTCTAACGTATAACAAAGTTGGCATATTTAATGTTGCTCATGAATACAATACCCCAAGTTCTGGGATTGCCACCATCCCAAAAAAGACAAAGAAAAAGACCAGTAGTTTTAGAATTCATTCCCAATGTATATAGAGTTCCTTGGATTCACCAAACACAGGAAAATTTTATTGTATTCCTAAAAAGTTCTTTCCCATAAAATTAACCAAGCCTTGGTTTTAGCAAGTTTGCACAATGTGAAACTCAAACAGGTCAATAATTATCAAACTCACCAACACAATAATATCAGATTCATGCACAGTAACCTAGAAACTCACAAACCTAATCCTATACAGTTGAAGTCAGACTTAACAAATATTTTCAAAGCAGCAATTACCCGTGAACAATGTTTTTCAGTCACAAAATTAAATATGACCCAGTAGTATGCAACCCAAATACATCTTTTGATGTAAAATCAAAGTCTAAAGGATGTACCACTATAAGCAGTGAGGAATCCTATGAATATAGAGCAATGCAACAGAATTCCTATCAGGGACCACTTAAAAAGAGTCCACTTCATTGGTCATCATGACTGTTATAAAAGCAACTACCACACTTCACATCTACAATTTTTCCCAGTTAAAGAAAGTCCATTCCATTAAAAGTCATATGCATTTATATCTGCCACATGCTCCATATGTGCAAATGGTTCTCTCATATGTAAATTCTACTAGTAATTGCAGAGAATAGGGGAGGGTTTTGAGGGATCAAAAGTTTTTATTTAAACTTTAAAGTGCTACTTTATCCCCTATTCAACTCAAAATTTAACATGTCCATGGTTATTTTTTTTGTACTTTAGTGTGAAGGTCAAAGTCAGTAAATCCGCTCATTGTAATGGTATAATTTATTCACTAAAACTCATCACAAATCTACAAATTTAATCATATCATCATAGCATGATCTATATGTAACGCAAGTTTAGTTAAAACTCCAAAAACATGGCAGTTGGCATTTAAATGTCAAATTACTACTAAACAAATTCTGTAGTCGTGATTACTCGGAAAATGCAACTCAAGATGTACTATTCAAGAAAGTGAAGCTCACATTGCAGGTCATATGCACATGTACGCGAAGTGCATGTCTGTAAGGCTAAACAGTTTAACATAAGCAGAATCTAAAGGAGAATTTTTTTAAACGCGTACAACTCAGATGCCGAATAAGCTATGGCAAATATCAAACCTATTGAAACTAACCTTCCGCTAAGTTGAGGTGGAACCAGCATACCACCAATTGTATCGGGAACATTCTTGGAATGAGGCAAGTTACCTCTGGGAACTTTACTGCGGGGAACAGAGGAAACAAATTCATTTGACTCTCTCTTGCGTGATGCACTTTCAGCTATTGCAGCTGCAACACGTGAGGAGTGGTCGCCACCGCTAAACATATTGGATGAGAAAACAGGAGAATTCAAGAGCATTGAAGCATCAGGAAGTTTCTCAATTGAAGGAGCTGATGAATGGGCAGTACTTTCAGGTTGCTGATATGATGAAACAACGGATCTATTACACACAAAAATACCAAATTAAAAGGCATCCCAGGGAAGTGAGAAGCATAATATTCCCAGTAAGGAGAATATAAATATAAAACATTGTGACTAATTTTCCAGCTGTGAAAATTAAGGACAGTTAAGAAACCCCCCTCTTTTAGCACCCAACATTTCAAATCCTAAAAAAAAAAATCTAAATTTATCTTTTAAAAAATTTCATCTTTGAACTTGAAGTCCGAAGATTACCAATCATTCTGACACTCCTTCAATCTTCACAACAAAAAACCACCCTAAATTTGCAGATTCGGAACTCCAACACCATTCTGTTAAACATTATGCAACCCAAAACAAAAAACAAAACAAAAAAGCCAACCAGCTACCACAAACAAAAGAACATGAAAAATTATTTTAGTGCTATGCATCCTCAAAAAGTTTTAGTTTCCCTAAAATTGGGAAGTAACCCTAAGTAAGCTAATGGCAATATGCTTCTTCCAAAAAACCCTCCAATTTTCCTTTCTGATTTACAACTCACATATGCACAAAATAACAGCATTCCAATACAAACTACAAAGGTTTCTAAAAATTGAACAGAACAAATTTTATGTGTTTATATTTTTTATTTTCCCCCATTTTCCCCTATTTTCCATATGGTCCCAAACAAAAATAATGAAAAATATCTGTATTCAGAATATCATAAAATTAAAAATTAAAAAAATAGTAAATCCAACCGAACTAAAAGTTCTCAAATTTAAAAATGAAATTCAGAGAAAATGAGAAGCATGAATTACTGGGTGTGAGGACGAGTCGGAGGCTGTGGATCGTCCTGGGGTACTTGGGCTGGCTCGTTTTCCTTATTGTCCCTAATCTCCTCCGATACGTCGTCGTCTGAAGATGCATAGTCCACCAACGACATCTTTCGTTTTTCCTCTTTCACTCTCCTAAACTCTTCTGACTCTTCACTTTATGCCTCGGGCCTCTGCACTGTTTTTTCTTTTGCCATAAAACGCTGTTATTTCTTTCGGCCAGTAATAAAACGCTGCAATTTTGGTAAACAATTTTTTTCTTTTTCATTTTTCTTTTTGAGATAATAGTTTTGTTCGATATTTACCGCTCGAGTCCTAGGTTCAATTCTCCATTCTTGTATAAAAAAAATTAAATGAAAAAAAATTGTATTCGATATTTGAGAATTATTCACCGCTGCGTTTTGGTTTGGTTTCCACCAAATTGACTCATTTTTTATATTTTATATTTTTATATTTTATTTTATTTTATTTTTTGGCCATTCATTAGGGAGGGTATTATTATTATATTGGGTTGCCTCAATATTATCTCTTGCATGTATCAAACCGTGGCGCACTTGGGGGGAAGGATGAGAGTTTGGCCTACTTTTCTACTTGCCAACCCATTATCAATTGACCCATTTTTAATTGATTTTGATAACTGTTTTCACTATTCCGAAATAGTGTGTTTTACAAGCAATGGCCACAGAATCTTTCCATACAAAAAGAAATTAAAAAAAAAAAACAGTGCTCAAAAAATAAAAAACCCATATATGCTAAAGAGTATAGGAAAAAAGGAAAAAAAGCGCCACACAAAGAACCGTGCAAAAACATGACAAATCAGAGAATGAGAAAAACTTGGAGATATTTGGAGTTCTGGGCCACAACTAAAATCTTAAACAAGTGCATATAAAAAGAACTAGAAACTAACCCATTTAAAAATAAAAAAAATTAAATTAAATAGCCTATTTCGAATCTGGGAGAAACGAAATAGGGTGGTATGCGAATGGAGACCTCGTGTCCCCATCGATTTCTAAATTTTCTACTAAACAATACACAATTAAAGAAACCATCTGATGCCCAAGCGTTCTCCTAATACATTATCCCCCACAAGTAGAATGCTACATAAAACTACAATACCAACGCATCTTGTCACTCACTTGAGAACTAATAAAATTACATGCAAAAGAGAGAGATATCCACATCAAATCTTCTGGCCAAGAAGGGATGGCCTGTAAAAAGCATGGGTTTGTGCGATCGCAATACGATCCCGAGGGTCATTCATGGTCTCATCCCTTAACGCTTGAAGAATAGCCTGTGGTGGAAACTCCCTAAAGATTCACATAAGTAGACGGCATTAAATTTTGCTTCTACTAATAATTCACATTATCAGAAAGCAATAGATTTATTTCCTAGTCTAATTTCAACCAACTTTATGGAAATACAATACCTTATTATAAGTATTCTATATAGCATCTTCAAGATAGGGCAAAGCTCAACTGGAGCAATGGGTTCGTTCTCTTCAGGATGTAGGATACTTAAAGAGGGATGACTTAGCAGCTCAAAAAATGCTTTTACAGCAGAGACCCCCTGCAAAAATAAAAGTAGGAATATCATCAGCAGAGAAGTTACAACAGAGTTGGCCCTGAATCATTCATGTTCTTGGTACTCTTCCAAGCGGCTAATATAATTTTATTGTGAAAAGACAACAGCCCCCACATCCTTTCACTAAAAGAGAAAGCAGTCACATGAAATTCAAATTCATACTCCAGGAGAAGTGGAGGGGGTGAAATTGCTCACACAGCACTAGCTGCAATGTGCCCATATTTTAAACAGCCAGTGAAATGAAACTTGAACACAAAAACTAATAGTAAATTAATAAAGAAGTGGATTGCTTATCCCAGGTGAAGCCAAACATAAGAATTGAACTGCAATTGATTTAGCTTTTTCTGAAATAATGAATTAGAATTCTAAAACGGATTACCCAGAACAACAGTTTGTAGGGCACATATAGAGGAGGAATTGGTATAAGGAATCCACACATTGGCTTGTATCGTATAGAATTATGTATCTTATATGACCCGCCATTCTACAATTACACATAGTTTAACTTTTAAAGTACAGAGTCAATGAGATCCAATAAACAACGAAAATTTCCAGTTCAAGCTACTCAATGGATGTTCCCCCAGATTTTTTAATATTTCGTCAATAGAACTTTGAGCAGCCATCAGAATATTTTTTTTGAGTACTATGCAGAATCTGATTATAATTTTTTAAATTTATAGTTGCAACGACTTGTCATTAAACTTTATCAATGCAAACAAAGATCAGGCAGGCTTCGCACTATATTTAAGTCATGTTTGCAAGTCACACCCCTGATTTCATTAAACAATAATAATGATATACTAACTTCAATGCATTTGTAAGTATTCAACACCCCTTCCCCTCTCTTCCTGCTTCAACTTTGTAATCCAACCAGTTCTAGTATAATTCTAAAAAGGCTCATGCTTGTTACTTCACCGCTATTTAAGGTGATTGAGATCAGTACCTGAATCATACCCTTGCCCTTGATGCTATCACCCATTTCAAGGGTTAACTCCCCTTTGGCCAGCTTTTGTCCATACCATGCATTACGACCTTTCAGTAAGGTTACATATGTGTCAGCCAACAAAGGCCCTGCCAGCCTCTCTGGTTCTTCAGCCAACAAATGGGTGATAAATATCATCTCTGATGTACAATGTGCAAAGTATACTGATTTGCTGGTGGCGCTCTCATTGGTTAACGCAGCTACCATTCCTGTTAAATCATAATTCGAAGTTTGCTAAATAAATTAAAGCCTTCAAGTATAGCATGATAAAATCACAGGACTAGCATATGAAAGAACATCACAGGATAAGATACAGCAGGGCAATCCAAGGCAAGAGGTCACCTTCCAATTGACATGAGATGGAACCAACTAGAGCAGGCAATTAACATGGAAATCTAAATTTTATCTGGAAAGTGTCCCTCTCTATATGTATATATATAGATATCATGAATTTGTAATTTTTAGTCCTGAATCTATAGATATATGACACTTCCTGAATCATTATTTCACATCCACCACAGTACTTAATATGTGCTATATCAAACATGGTAACTTGTAGCGTCAAAAGAGTAATGCCCCTTCAAATGAATGATTGTGGTTGTTGTGCAAGTAACTCCCTTAGGATCTTGTTGTTGATGGACTACGTAACAAACCCTCACAACCCACAAAGATGAAAGAAACACTCACACTCACAGGAAAAATAAGCAGGCACACAAAGAACACAGAGATTTATAGAGGTTCTGCAACTTGCCTACATCCTCTTGGTGACCCCCTAGAGAAAATTCACTAATGAAAGATAGGTTACAACCTTGGTTTACAAAGAAACCCCTTTGAACTCTAATCTCTCTCAAGCTCTCTTTTTCTCTCTCACCCCTTTGCTCAAACCCTTGATGCTCTTGTGGACTCTCTAACTTAGTTTTTCCTCCTTGGTTTTTAGACTAACAAGACTCCAACTCTCAGCTCCTAACTTGAGCTGATTGCTCTCTTTCTCCTATCTTCTTGTTTTCTTGCATAAACTCTTCTTTATAATGCTGGGATAGATGTGCCTTTGAACCTAGGAGGAAGCTTCCTCTTGCTGCACATTCAACCTTCGGCCAACCTACATAGACTCAAAGTGTAGGGGAACCAAAAAACAAGTAAGCAAAGGCTGCATCCCACATAACTTCAGCCACCCTATCTAGAGCCAAAGTAGGAAGCCCTTGAAACAAGTCAACAAACAACCATAAGTGTTATCCCAGCTCTCCCAGCAGATTGCCAACCTCCCTAGAACTCATAAAAGACTTAGGTGATCCTTGCAATTAGGTAGAGAACATAGCACATGAAAAAGGTCTTGAAAACGCGTGGAAAACGAAACAGCATGATTGGAGGGACCGATCGCCGGGCAGTTGCAACCGGTCACTTTGAAGCAGTAAGCATTGTGTGCTCACTGGCTTAAAACGACCGGTCGCCCTCAACCATGCGACCGGTCGCTTTTGTGGTGATTTTTAGCTCTTCCACTCTGCTTCAAAATGACCGGTCGCTACTACCCAGCGACCAGTCGCTTGTCCTCTAAACATGCATCCTTAGGAGAGCCAATTTTTCAAAAATCTCTACCTTGGCGAGCCTAAACTCTTTGTGAAAATCAATGCTTTCCAGGACATCTGTAATATCTTGAGAATCATCCTGATAACTCCCAAGAACTCCACCATGGCAAGAAGCCCCTTGCCTCAACACACCTTTGGTGAAAGGTGCTCCTCCCAAGTCTAAACTTGAGTAACCTGGACCTCTTGTGCAGAAATGAGATCCTTCATGTCGAACTCCTTGCTCCTTGCCTTCCTGGAACCTTGAATCCTAGTCATGCCTTGATATGCAAACTGCACACTCACCCTTCTCATCAATGCAACCCTCTAACTTTCTCGCTTCATGCTCCCTAAAGCACTCCGAAACGTGGTTGAAACTTCTTGGTCCATCCATCCAAAACCTAGGGACAGTTTAATGGATTTCTTGGGCCCAGACCTTGCAATTGATGATGGCTCCACCTCAAGTAGATTCCCTTTGTGAGTTTGTTATTGTTGCCCTCCTTCTTCATCCCCTATGTCAAGCTCCAACCAAAATGGAGTCACTTCCATGACCACCTTGGTAAGAAGCTTCTATTCAACAACATCCTCCACATCATCCCTTGTCTTCACTTCACTTTTCTTTTGTGGACCTTGTCCTTCAACTCGGCCTTGCTTTCATCCGAGTATACCTTGGTGGAACTCTCTGCTCCACCGGTAGTTGTACCTCCCAAAAGCTAGTAAGTGTTGTTTGGTTGAATCTCTCCCTTCATAACAATGACGGAACCTTGTGTGACTACAAGCTTCTCTCCTTCGGCCTTATGAGTACCCTTCTCTATCTAAAGAGCCAAGAGAGAGTAGATTTATTCTTAGTGCAGGTACGAACCTTACCTCACTATGACTCCAAATATCACCATCTTGCAACTTGATCTTCACTGTCCCCATGCCCAAAACTTCACAGGTAGTTTTGTCTCCCAACATAATCTTGCATGACTTTTTAGCCTCATATATGTTAAACATCAACTTATTTGAACACATATAATAGGTACACCCGAAATCTAAAATCCAACTTGAATTAGAACTCTCACCCGAATAATTTTCCTTGACTTCCCCATTACTCTCCTCAGTAACCATCAAAAGTTCATCATTTGTGTATCAAATAGACACGTTGGCTGCACTTAACCTTCGGCATTCTTCATCTTGTTCTGCTTCTCCTTCCATACCGGACAATATTGCTTCTAATGATCCGGAGATCCACACTCGAAGAAGCCTTAATTGTCCTTAGACTTAGCATTCCTCTCGTTACTTTTCTTACCTCCACGCTGTTGTGCGGAAGCGTCAACCAATTGCGAGTGAAAAATAAACAACTGGCAGGAGATAAATGGAACACAAAACACAACACCAACAAGAACACCAAGATTTATACTGGTTCGGCAATGCCTACATCCAGTTTGGAGACGACGGAGTAATTCACTATAATCAAAGAGAGTATACAAAGTGTTTATCACTCAAGAAAGCCCAAAGCCCCAAATACACCCAAGTCTCACTCTCACAACAATTGAAGAGAAAACAGTGATACAAAGCAAAGAACAATTAGAGAGAAATGTTTCTCTCTTTGGCAAGATGCCTTTCTTGCTATTTTTCCTCTTCTACTCAACACTTGGTGGGATGCTTCAAATGGAACCATTTGCTTCCAATTTATAGCCAAAAATGCAAGAGTGTGAATGCAAGCTTCAACTATTCATTTGTAGGCTACCAAACTTACCAATGGATGGCTACCAAACAATCCACCCTTTTTGACCTCATAGTAAGCCAACATTTACTCACATGGGCAACTAACTTTGACTCACATGGGCAACTCCAAAATTCTTCTACATTTGAGCCAACTTTCAACAACGACCGGTCTCACCTACCTGGTGACCGGTCGCTTTTTCCGAAGCTTGCATCCTTTAGGTGAGCCAATTTTTTTCAACAAGGGGAACTTCACATTGTGGCAAAGAAGGATGAAGTAAGCCCATACAGAGCAAAATCTCAGTATTGTCTTGGCAATGAAAAGAAGCCGATAACCATGACAGACGAGGAGTGGGGTGTTCTAGACGAGTTGACTAGAGGAGCCATCAAGAACTACATCACAGATGAGGTGCTCATCAATGTGATGCAAGACACATTGAAGCAAATATAGGAGAAGCTCGTGGAAATGTTTGCAGAGAAGTCGCTATCGAACAAGCTCTTCTTCAAAATGGAACTCCCAAATCTTCGGATGGAGGAGGGAGATAAATTAATGGAGCATTTAAGTAGCTTCAATAAATGTGTTGCTGACTTGCAGAGAATGAAAGTTAAATATAGTACGGAGGATAATGCTCTTATGTTTCTAACATCTTTACCTCTGTCCTATAAGCACTTTCGTACTACTCTTATGTTCGGAAAAAGTACTCTGAATTTTGAGGAGGTGGTGCAAGATGTGATGAAGCATCACAAGATGTCCCAATGTTTGGAGGAAAGCTCTCAAGATGCGGGTCTAATTGCAAGGAGTCGTTCAAGCAAGCGTGTGTTGAAAGTTGGCTCAAATGTAGAAGAATTTTGGAGTTGCCCATGTGAGTCAAAGTTAGTTGCCCATGTAAGTAAATGTTGGCTTACTATGAGGTCAAAAAGGGTGGATTGTTTGGTAGCCATCCATTGGTAAGTTTGGTAGCCAACAAATGAATAGTTGAAGCTTGCATTCACACTCTTGCATTTTTGGCTATAAATTGGAAGCAAATAGTTCCATTTGAAGCATCCCACCAAGTATTGAGTAGAAGAGGAAAAATAGCAAGAAAGGCATCTTGCCAAAGAGAGAAACATTTCTCTCTAATTGTTCTTTGCTTTGTATCACTGTTTTCTCTTCAATTGTTGTGAGAGTGAGACTTGGGTGTATTTGGGGCTTTGGGCTTTCTTGAGTGATAAACACTTTGTATACTCTCTTTGATTATAGTGAATTACTCCGTCGTCTCCAAACTGGATGTAGGCATTGCCGAACCAGTATAAATCTTGGTGTTCTTGTTAGTGTTGTGTTTTGTGTTCCATTTATCTCCTGCCAGTTGTTGTTTATTTTTCACTCGCAATTGGTTGACGCTTCCGCACAACAGTCGTTTTGAAGCAGATTAGAGTAGGGATGGCAATTTTCCCCGCGGGTAAGGGTCTTCGTGGGGATTCGACCCTAATGGGTCGGGTGTGAAGGACAAAAAACAAGTATGTGGATGGGTATGAGGAATTTTTTGGGTATGGTGTTCGGGGAGGGGCAGGGACGGTATTTTAATCCCCAACCCGAACCCTCCCCGTTTAGAATATATATTAGATTTTTGATGAGGTATATATATATAGTATATATAAATATGCTATTAAAGTGATTGTACCGACTAAGTTTTATATTTTATATTATTATATTATATACTTATATAACTTATACAAATCTTAAGCCACACTACTTATTTATTTAGTTAACTTCCAATACATATATAAACATTCTTATATTGTCTTATAAGTATATATTATATATGTTCATTATCTTGAATTAGTACTTTTTTTTTTCAACAAAATAGTTATATGTTGGTTTTTTCTTCCGTAATGGGGCGGGTCGAGGAACCCAATCCTCAACGAAGGTGGGGATGGGGAATCCCCGATATAAATATTGCGGGTATGAAGGCGGGGATGGGGGAAAAAAGCTTAATGGGGATGGGTGTGGGAATGACATACCCACCCCCGATTCGACCCATTGCCATCCCTAGATTAGAGGACTTGAAAATCACTAGAAAACGACAGGTCGCCATATACTTGCGACCGGTCATTTTCAAGCTTCATGGATGAAAAGAAGAAAGAAATGAGCAAAGTTCCATATGCAAGCTTGGTAGAGTGTCTCATGTATGCAATGGTTTGCACACACCCCAACTTAGCCCGAGCCATTAGTGTGGTGTCAAGGTACATGGCAAATCCAAGCAAACAACACTGGAATGCAACAAAGTGGATTCTCAGGTACTTGAAGGGCACCAAGAAGTTTGGGATATTGTTTGAAAAACAGAAGAAAAGGTATGTGTGTCGGGGTATGTGATTTTGATTATGCAGGAGATTTAGACAAGGTCTACCATAGGATATGTCTTCACTTATGGTGGAGGACCGATTAGTTGGAGAGTAGTGCTACAATCGATTAGTGCCTTGTCTACTACCAAAGCGGAGTATATGGCGCCAACGGAAGCTTCTAAAGAAGCAGTATGGCTAAAGAGATCAGCAAAAGAATTTAGGATAGCTCAAGACTTGATAGTTATTCAAAGTGACAGTCAAAGTGCTACATGTTTGGTCAAGAATCAAGTGTTTCATTGAAGGTCCCAACACATTAATGTTTGATATCACCGAATAAGGGATTTGGTGAACGATAGGGACAACATGATAAAGAAGGTTCATACAACAAAGAACGCTTCATATTGTCTAACAAAGCCAGTCACAGCAGCAAAGTTCAAACATTGTTTGAGCTTGCTCAATCTTGTTCCATGCTAAAGATTGAGGTGAAGTTCTTGAGAGTTATCAGGACGATTCTCAGGATGCTACAGATGTCCTGGAAGGCAATAATTTTCATAAGGAGTTTAGGCTCGCAAAGGTGGAGATTGTTGGAAAAAAATTGGCTTACGTAAAAGATGCAAACTACAGGGAAAGCGATCTGTCGCCGGGTAGGTGGGACCGGTCGTTTCAAAGTAGATTGAAGTCGATTATGTCGTGCTGTTTTTTCCACGTGTTTTCAAGACTCTTTTCCATGTGCTATATTCTCTACCTAATTGCAAGGACTTCCTAAATCATTTATGAGTTCTGGGAAGGTTGGCAATCTGCAAGGAGAGTTGGGATAGCACTTTATGATTGTTTGTTGACTTGTTTCAATGGTTTCCCACTCTTTGGTTCTAGATCAGGTGGCTGAAGTTAGGAGGTGCAGCCTTTGCTGACTTGCTTTTAGTTCCCCTAACTCTAGGTCTATGTAGGGTGGTTGATGGTTGAATGTGCAGCATGAGGAAGCTTCCTCCTAAGTCCAACAGCTTGTCGCATTATAAAAGGGAAGCATATGCAAGACAATAAGTGTGGCTAAAAAGCTATAGTAGGAAGAGAGAAAACCAAGTGTGATGGAGTTCACAAGTGCATCAAAGTTTTGAGCAAGGGGTGTGAGAAAAACTTATTGTTGAGAGTAGTGTTCTAAGGGGGTTTACATTGGTAAACTAAAGTTGTAACCTATCTTCATTAGTGAAATTTCTCAACGGGATCACCAAAGAGAATGTAGGCAAATTGCTGAACCTCTATAAATACTCGTGTCATTTGAGCTTGGTTATTTTCTGTGTTTGACACATCCATCATTGTGTTTGTCCAAAGTCCATCAATAACAAGATCCTAAGGGAGTTATTTGCACAACACTCCTTCCCTATGAAAGTCTTCAACTCCACCTTCATGCTAACCACATGTGGTTGTTTTGACTGATGTGAGCTGCTCTCACTATCAGTTAGCTTATCACCCACCATCTCGAACACACTAGCTCTTTGGAAATTGTAAAAGCAATTGGGCATGAACTAGAACCAGCTGCAAACACAGCTCGGATACCACTTGTTGTACAAATAACTCCCTTAGGATCTTCTTGTTGATAAACTATATTACAAACCCTCACAACCCACAAGGATGAAAGAAACACACACACTCACAAGAAAAAAAAAAAAGCAAGCACACAAAGAACACAGATTTATAAAGGTTCCGCAACTTGCCTACATCCTCTTGGTGATCCCCTTAAGAAAATTCACTAATGAAAGATAGGCCTTGGTTCACAAGGAAACCCCTTTGAACTCTAATCTTTCCCAAGCTCTCTTTCTCTCTCATCCCTCTGCTCAAACCCTTGATGCTTTGTGGACTAGCTCACTTAGTTTTTCCTCCTTGGTTTCTAGACTTACAAGACTCCAACTCTCAGCTCCTAACTTGAGCTGGTTGCTTTCTTTCTCCTATCTTGTTTTCTTGCATCAACTCCTCTTTATGATGCTGGGATAGATGAGCCTTTGAACCTAGGAGGAAGCTTCCTCTTACTGCACATTCAACATTCAACCTTCAACCAACCTACATAGACTCATGGTGTAGGGGAACCAAAAAGCAAGTCAACAAAAGCTACATCCCATCTAACTTCAGCCACCCTATCTAGAACCAAAGTAGAAAGCCCTTGAAACAAGTCAACAAACAACCATAAGTGTTATCCCAGCTCTCCCAGCAAATTGTCAACCTCCCTAGAACTTATAAATGATTTAGGTGATCCTTGCAATTAGGTAGAGAACATAGCACATGAAAAAAGTCTTGAAAGCACGTGAAAAACAAAACACAACGACTGGAGCGACCGGTCACTCTGAAGCGGTAAGCATCGTGTGCTCACTGCCTTAAAACCACCGGTCGCCCTCAACCATGCGACTGGTCACTTTCTGGCGATTTTCAGCTCTTCCACTACTTCAAAACGATCGGTCGCTACTATCCAGCAATCGTTCGCTTGTCCTCCAAACATGCATCCTTAGGTGAGCCAATTTTTCAACAATGGTATCTCTTAGTAGGGGTGGCAATTTCAGGCACGACCCATTACACGACTCGAAACCCGCACGATTAAAATTCAAGTCATTTTTTAGCCAACCCGCCATGACCCGTTTAATAAATGGGTGAGTTTCAAGTACCTATGTAACCCGTTTAACAAAACGGGTCATGACGGGTCAACCCGCCAACTCGCTAAAATTCCTATGTAACCCGTCAACCCGCTAAAATACCCGTGTAACCCACCAACCCACTTACCCATTTATTTGTTTATTCTTCATTTTTCTAATTTTTTTTTTAATGCATTTTAGTTGCTACCACTTAGCGGGTCAACTCAACACGACCGAAACCAGCACCAGAACTTAACGGGTCAACCCATGCATGACACATTTATTAAACGGGTTGGGTTTGGATTGAGCATTCCTGACACGTATATAATCTTGACACGACACGACCCATTGCCACCCCTACCTCTTAGGTTTTATGTGTACTCTCTCAAACCATTTAAATTATGAAAACTATACCTCCTAAGACTGTATTTAGTGTGTGTTAACTTGCACTGCAGTCCAACCATTATGGGTTAAATTGAAGAAAAACACCAAATTTCTTAACTTTTATGAAATGCAATTTATGCCATCATATCCATTGTAATTGAAAAAGGTTGACTTTGCTTCTCTTCTATCTTTTAACCCATGCTTATTATGATACTGAATCTTACCAGCTCCAATGGCATACACATTCTTCAATCCGCCCATAACTTCATGAGTAACAAGGTCACCATTGTCCCACACGATGAAGTGGGGCTGCCTTAAAAACTTGGCCAATGGCTTTCTCCACTTTTCAGATCCGCATATGCGAGCATTAGCGTATTCATTGTTGTAAATCTCTGAGGCAATATTGGGTCCTCCAAGGTAGAGAATGTTCTCATTTGGAACACCAGCTGCAAAGCACAGTACATATTAGATAAAGACAGATAGCCAGGGT